>NC_053136.1:24906313-27306313 GCF_016808335.1 Panicum virgatum | reverse complement strand
TTCTTCATAAACATTGTTGGTTGACATTACTTTAACTGTTTGTTGAAATGCCTCTTAAGAGATGTGATGTAGACTAGACCCGATCTTCCGAGAGGTGGTAGATTCGATTAGTGGAGTATGTGACGTTGGCGATCCAACTTCTAATCAGACACGAATTCGAAGTCTGCAACTGTTACACCACCGCCCCGTTGGTTATCAACCAAGCACAACTTGATTGACCTCGCCAAGAAGGCTTTTTCTGCAAGCAAATCGAAGAACACAAGCAAGAAGGTATAAACGCAATCTGAAATTGCAGATGTGTATGAAGCGAAGGCAAAGTAGGGGTTCAAGAACTCGATTTCAAAGGACTAATCGACACAGTGGAGGAGATCAAGAACGAGGGCCTTGGATCACAGTAAAAGGACTTGTCGCCACAGTTACAATGAATCTATCTGAGTTCCTCAATGGAAAACTAGATCTAAACAAAACCCTCTACCCTAATGTGGTGGCGGCGGCTGATTATATGAGTGTTGGGCGTACATAACCCCCTAGCCACGTCCATCATGGACCCCAACATGATACACGGGCCAACAGCCCAAAAGATGGTGTTGCAGCAACTTGACAGATTCTGAACGTTCACTTGTTTTGGAAATTCCCGTCGACTCCGAATGAATTTGGGCCTCAAACCAGTGCTATTCGAAGCTCCTTGAAATTATCTTTCCATCCATATAAAGAGCATACAAAATGGACTCCGTATGCGGCCTGGGCGTCGATTTTGGTGCGGGCTGCTCCTGGACTCCGAGATGGACTCGAACTTGAGTTTCTTTGGGCCTCCACCTTGGAGACTCGAACCGAATCAACCTAGGGCCTCCTTCTTGATTTGGACACCCTAGATGGCCTTGCGGGACTCCATGCCATTCTCCAACCATGACCGTATCCATGGATGTCGTGTCCTCATCAAGATGTATGTTTTATTTTTCTTAGAATTAGACAACAGTTGCTTAACCTAATCATTCAAGTTTGAGTTGCTGCATAACCTAGCCATTCAACATCTTGTAGTTCTTCCTTATTTTTGTTCTATTATTTGGTATGATTAATATTTTCATATGTGGTTCTCTACATGACATATGAGCCATCCCAGTTTTGCGACCCAAGCTGCTTGATATAACGATTTTTGAGTGAATTATAATTCCATGACACCATTCCAACTATAGGTAGTAGATTTATTTCATCTCTGTTTTTTCCCATCCAACTATCAGAATGGTACAATTACAAACCTAATCATGTCTGTCCCTCATCCATGGAAAAAATATTCAGTAGTTCTTTGAGATTGGCTGAAACATTAATTATATAGTTCATATAGGGAGGGTCCTTCCTGGACGATGATGCTTGAAATTGTGCTATTTGAAATTATGCCGAACCTTTTGTATAGCTTTTAATTTAACCTTCATACAAAATAACAATATCCTTTTGTTATACGCATGCCAATAGTGCAGATCATTTTACTTCTAAAGAGCCAGAGGCCCCCTCTCTCGCCTAAGATGGTCGGGATTGGCTCAAGGTCTCATGGTTGTTGCTCATCAAGTTCAGTGGACATATATGACTGCATGATGTGAGTCCATCTGTGTGATGTAATATAGGAATTTTAGCATAAAGATGATACTGTAAGAATTTCTTGGCCTTAGCTATTTTCTATCTAACTTCTGGTAATTAGATGCATGATAGATGGATAAGTCATGTGGATTTTGGTAGATTTGCATCATATATTAGTGCGGGGAAGAGGGTGGGGTAGCTGGTTGAAGGAACTGATGCTGAAAACGAAGGACAACAAGGATACTAGACAAATTGGTAAACTTTTTATTAAATGTAGCAAAACTACTGATGAGAACTATTGCTTTCTAAGTTATACTATGTTTCCTAAATTATAAGATTTTTTTTGTATGTCCCACGGATTGATGATTAAAGTTCCTCTTTTTCTTCTACACATGAAATTTATTTGGCTACCATAGCTTAAAGATAAGATCGAATCTATGTGTGGCAACTATTTCTTTGAACCTAAGATTATTAATTTTTGTATATATTAGTTATGAGTGTAAATAAAGATTGTTCTATTACATCAAAATTTTAGTTAGTATCGTATCAACGTATAGCACGCGTGTGTCGCGCGGGCATGGTTACTAATTTATTTAAATGAAGGAAAGAATCAAGCAGTTGCTTTACCTTTGGGCGTGATAAGATTACTTCTGGCCGCTCCTGCACTCACTTTTGCAGGAGCAAGTTGTCTTTTTGCCGGTGAGATCTTAGCGGATTGCACGTCGTCCTTGTGTTTGGGAGGTAGTATATGCTGGATGACGAAGGGCCTGACCACCATCTCTGGCAAAACCTCTAGTCGCCGTGGATGTTGAACCAACAATTTAGTTTTGAGTCCGGATTTATGCCCAAATTAACCTGAAACAGCGGAGCACTATCACTATCATCCCACGAGGAAGATATATATGCATGGGAGATTACCACGGAAATCTTGCATAAATAGGGCTGATGGCGCACCAGACTTTCTGGTGCCCATTCACCATGAGCAGGTCTCCTCGGTACCTTCGGTACTTCCCGGAGGGATGCCTCTTGAGATCCTCGATCGTTGCCGTGCACCATGGAGATACGATCGAGAAGCCTGTCAACATAAAAGATCAAAGCAGCCAAGTAAAACCAGACAGCATAGATGGTTGTGAACGGCGCACTCCAAGAAGCAAAGGTGAAAAGAACGGACGAAATCTGAAGAGCAGTTCACCTAGGCGTGGATGTCAAAAATGATTCAAAGGATGTGTGACCCCACGGAGTCCTAGACTCTCGTATTTTTAGTGGCTTGGGTCGCAGACAACAAGCAAAGCGATTTGTTTTTACATCTATTAGGTAAGCTCTCAGTGATAACAATATTGGCCAAGTTCTTCCGATCTGCTTCTCATTGGGAAAATTTTGCACAAAGAACAATATTTTTGTAAATAACGAAGGTAAGAGTCTGTAACTACTATTCTTCACACATATGGTGAGATTGAAATCAAAACCTAAGAATCATTACAGTAAATAAAAACGTATTAAAATGGACGATGCTGCGTGTGCCCGATTGAGATCTTACGAGAGGAACAGGTGAGGCTAAACCAAACCAGGAACTTTACGTACGTCTCTATTCGTCCGGCACTCACCAGCAAATGCAAAAACATCTTCAAAGTGAAGGTGTGATCCTGTCTTAGAACAACTCCAACAGTTTGATTTTTTCGTTTCTCCTTTCCATCTTTTGTCAATATAGAGGATTGATGGTGAAAAAATCTATTCTAACAGATTGATTTTTCATCTCTCTTTCTCTTTTATTTTTTCTCAATCCCCAATATTATCTCTCCAATCCCCAATAGAAAGGAGAGAAAAGCATCTCCCTTTCCTGTCCCGACGGCCTCCCGCCGTCGCCTCGTGCGTGCGGTGCGGTGAAACAAGGGGAGGCCCGTGCGTGCGGTGGCCTTGGGGCGCTCGTGTGGGGGTAGGTTTGCGCTGCGTGCCGGTGCGCCCGCGTACGTACTGCACCAGGGTCATCCATCGATCCATGCCACGTGCAGTGCCACGCCTGTGGTACCGGTGGGTAAGCACACGCGTTGGTAAAATGAGCTAGCTAGCATCGTTATTTTTGCAGCAAGATGAGTACGGGTTTTTTTTTCCACTGTTATGTATGCTCGATCTGTGCAAAATATCAAGCATGGCAATGCTAGTCTACGTCTCTATAACGTGAGAGGAGAGGAGGGGAGGGGAAGGGAAGGAAGTGAAGAAGATGTGACAATGACAAGTTGATCCTATATTATAAGAGGGGAAAGGGGAAAGAAAAAAATATAGCTGCTGGAGCACTTCTCTCCTATAAATTGAAAGTTGGAAAGGGAATTTATTTATATAATGAGAAAGAGAAAAGGATAAAATCAAACTGTTGGAGTTACTCTTACCATGCAACTAGATCAGGAGGGAGACGGCCAGCCGTGCCGAAGGCCGCGGACCGGCCACGATGAATGCGTGATGAAGCGTGCTCAGGGCGAACTCCGTGCGCGGAATGCCTGATAGCAGGATGATCCCGGTGGTGGCGACGGGCCGGCCAGCTCCGCGCAGAGGTCGACCATCCCGTGCAGGAAAAGAGTGGGCGGCTAGAGGAACGGTTGCATCGTCGAATGCGGTGGTGGGATACGGCGGCGGCGGCCTGGTGGCGAGAAACTTGTGATTTGTTTCGGGTATATATATATATATATAGGAAAGCAGAAGACGGAGGGAGCGTGATCGTCAGGATTGTATCGAGCGTTTACATAAATGCGTTTGGCAGGAAAAAAAAAACACATGCTGTTTAGATTTTTTTGGCAAAATAGGCATCCTGGTCCCTCAACTTTCTATCAAGGGTTAAGTTGGTCCCTCAACTTTGAAATAGGGCAATCCAGTCCTTCAACTTTTGTTTTTAGATCAAGTTCGTCCCTTAACTTTCAAAACGGTTAATCTAGTCCCTCAAATTTTATTTTTGGATCTGGTCCATCTCTTGGGAGCTCATTTTGTAAATATCTAAATATGTTTAACATCTAAATAACCCAAAATAGATACAATAGATATAAAGCATTAATATAAGCTGCCTAGAAATTATGGTGCTTCAAAATAATGGAATGAATATAAAAATAGAATTTGAGGGATTACTTTGGCCAAAAAATGAAACTTGAAGGACTAAATTAGCCGATTTAAAAGTTAAGGGATGAATATGACCTAAAAATAAAATTTTAGGGATTAGATTGGCCAATTTAAAAGTTGAGGGACCAACTTGACCCTTGGTGGAAAGTTGGGGGTTGAATTTGTCTATTTTGCCATTTTTTTCTTGTGAACTGATGCTGTTTTAGATAACGCACATGCTTTCTCAGTCCACAATAACTACGAGAAGAGCAACTATGATGCTGTTTTGACCTTCGACTTCCATTCCTAGAAGCCTTTTTATAAATTCTGGTATGTACATGCATCGCATGTCTCGAAATTTATACCTATAACTATTTCTAAAGCATGTAATGTTTCGATCTAAATTTTTAGTTTGATTTGCATTGTATCACTGACTGGTGGCCTTAGTTCATCCCGTATACGCGTCAGACCAGCCCTATAGTTATACCAACTTTCTCTGTAGCAACGCACAAACATATTTGCATAATTTAGACTCCTGATACACTAACAATGGAGTTTTAATATAAATACTGAATGCATATGTATGAACGGTAATGCAAAGTTTCTCTACCGATGCTGTCGGGCACGGCAATTGCGATCCAAGATATACAAACTATTTAACATATAGTATTGGTGCAGTAGAGTTCTTCAGCTCTCCTAAAAAAACGTAAAGGTCCCCATCAGTTAGAAGATGAAGTTCCTGATTTCCACACCAAAACACATGATCAACAGAAAACAGGTGAGGCCGCGGCAAGAGCAGTTCGCTTCAGCATCAGTCAACAAACTAAAACTATTGCAGGAAGCAACTGCAAATTCTTTTGTTCATACATGGAACGGACCATTGCAGCAAAACACCACCCACAACTCACAGTACGGCAAGGGGAAAGCAGAGTTTGCAGACAGATCAAATTGTAAAATTACACCTGATCATATGCAAATGCAGCGTAAACAACTCTCATTGGACAGTCATCGAGAGAATCTGGCGTGCAAGGCCCGGGTCCTGTTGAAGCAGCTCTCTGATGTTGTTCTCCACTTCTCCCACCTGTTTCTCAAGGTATTCCTTCGAAGTCTAATCATAAGATAAACCAATACAAATGACAAATCTAGGTTAGCTTTCTCTTGGGATTTCAAGAAACTAGTAAGAAACAGACACGCTGTTGGGCTGCTCAGCAAACCAGCCGGCTGCCTGCTGGCTGCGGCTGCAGTTCAGACAGCTGCAGCGCAGCCACCAATGGAGCAACCGAACATGCGGAGATCAAGCTTACCTGCATTGATGCTATCGCGCTCTCACTTTCATTAAATTTTTGCTCTTGCTCGTTCAAAAGAACTGATTTTGGCTCCAAAATAAACCTGCAGGTAAATGGGTGCCCAGAAAATGAAATGAAATGCAAAGATATTATATTTATACCATTGAAGACCACGAAATTGACTCTCCATGGTGAAAGATCTTGTTGGATTACTTACACTTTTCCTGCAAACAAATGTAGCATCATCAAAACCAATAGAAAGTAAGGCACATTTGACATTGACTAACATTTGGACAACTGTGCCACAATATTTACAATGATGGAAGTCACCAATATTGTAAGAGGGTAAAACAAATAGACTAGAACTTGTTTAACCAACTGGGATAACTGCAAGTTCTTCGACCTGATCACATTGCATGATTCCATTACCCACCAACCATTGCACCAATAAGATAGACAACATTCATCCAATAACAGGGGCTGATTATCACATGACCGGAATACATAGAAACAATGAGAATTGAGAAGGTAACAGGATAAGCTTCAGATTCAAATCCAGAAGGCTCTTTCTTAAGATTCAAAATCACTGGGGTCGCTATTTTTAAGACATCCACTGCACAAATAATCTCCAAAAAGACCAGTACCACCATTCATTTCCACCATTAGACTCAACAAAAGTAGAAATGATTCAAGTAGGTCCATAACATTTTCTCTCAGCAATCTGACGACAGAGCCAATCAAATGATTAGAACAAGGTTTTTAAGGCGTCGCCTATGCGACGCCTAGGCGTCGCCTAGGCATCCGAGCGGAAAAAAAAGCTGGGCGTCGGCGTCGCCTTACCATTCCTCGCCTTGGCCGGCGTTCCAGTGCTGCGCCACCGGGGGACGGAGCTGCGCCGCCGCCTCCTGTCCTTCCTCCTCCTCCTCCTCTAGTCTTGCATCGGGTGGAGGCAGGTGCTGGCGGCGGCAGAGGTAGAGGCGGGCGGCGGAGGAGGCAGGGGTGGGCGGCGAGCTGGCGACAGAGGAGGGACGGTGTACATGCACAGGGGATCGTGGAAGTCGTCGTCTTTTCCCCGAATCGCGGGGGTGCAGTGATCGAGCACTGTGGGAAGTACACTGTGGGGCATGGCGTCGGGCGTGGCAGTCGTCCTGGGCATCGTCCTCGGCCTTGCGGAGATCGCGCCGGCGTCCTGTCAGCCCCAGCAGGCGGCGTGGTCGTCGCTGTAGGGTGAACCGTCTTCCAGGTGTGGCGTGGTGTGGGCCCTGCAGGCCAGGGTCTTGCATATATATGTGCGCCAGCGATAGTGGGGCACGTGGCGGTCCCGGGCCCCACCTGGGTGGAGTGATAGCGCGTGCGCTAAGGGGTTCCGGGAGTCACGTGGAGGTCCCGGACCCCTCGAGGGGGAGGTCCGGGCCTCCGGTTGCTAGTGCTGAACATCCCTCCTTGGGGGACATGTGGCGACGCCGGATCCCTTCCCGAGCAGGGGACGGGTCCGGGGCCGTTGGTATGGTGAGGTGGAGTCCGGACAGCAGGAGTTGGCAGAATAGTAACGGGAGTTGTGCCGAGCACGTCTCGTACCGCGTCGCAGGTTCCCACAGTGTTGCCATAGCGTCCGGGATGGCGGAGCAGTGATCGGAGTTGGTGGACGGGACTCCGGTCACAGCCACTGTGGGGAATGGCGGCCTGACGCCATCTGACCTGGGCGTTGTGGAGGAGTGGTTGGCATTTAATGCCTCCGTACGACGGGCGGGTGAGCGGAAGGGCCGTTTGTCCTTTTCGTCAAAGGGTGGCCTCGAGCGAGACGGAGACGATTCGCCCCGCTCGAGGGTAGGCTCGCTACCCTCGAGCGAGGCAGAGACGCGGGGCGCGGTCGAGGGTCTCGATGGGAGCCCTCGAGCGAGACGGAGATTACCACGCGGGTCCGAGGGGGCTGCGGATGGGCCGCGTGCTGGGCTTCTTTGAGTCCTTTCCTTTCTTCCAGATTGGAGAGAGGCCGTAGGCCTTCGCAGGCTCAGTTGCCTAATATGTGTTTGCGTTTTTAGGGTGATTTTAGTACCCCGATTAGGGTGCCCCTAATCGTGATCCCCGAAAGTAGCCCCCAAGGCTTTGGTCGAGTCAGGGGATTCGGCCAAAGGGTATTTCGGCGATTTTACCCCTTGACGTGATTGATCGGTGCTGCGCTCCCGCCAGGCGCACCTGGGTGCCGGCCCGGCGGATGTGACAATTCGTCGGTCGGGGTAGTGCGCCTGCGGAGAGAGTACTCCGAGGCGCGCGCCCCTTTTTGTTTTGTTCCGGGGACGAGACGCGTCAGCGTGCTGAGCTGGCCAGGGCCACGATGGCGCCTGCTGCTCTGCAGCCGGTGCTTTTGCCGCGCTGTCCCGCGCTCAGGGTCTCGGCCCCGCTTTCCCTGGTCGCCTTGCGACGCGCCGTTCGAGGGCAGTCGGCCAGCGCCGATGCTGCGCCGCTTAGCGTCCAAGGGCTCAGCTTTGCTTTGTCCCGTCATGTCTCAGCACGGTAACCGAGGGTTTGTTTCGCTCGTGGGGAGCCACGCCGTCACGGGCGGTCCAAGCCTTCGCCCTTCGACAGGCTTGAAGCTTGGCGCCCGACGCAGCTATAAATAGGGGTCGTGGAACTCACTTTCCTCTCCAACTTCCTTGCTCTTACTTCTAGCATCGCCTAAGTCTCGTAATGTTATCCTTTGACTTTCACGACCAGCCTCCAGATGGGCTGGCCTGGCTTTTTTAGGCTTTGATGCTAGAAGAATGCTTGCGAGCGGCGGGGGAAAGCTAGAGAGGGCGTGCGCACCATCCCTTAGCTACAGTGGGATTAGCAGAAGAGCATTGGGCCCATGGGGTCTTGCTTCTGCGATGTCCCTTAGCCTGAAGGGGGGTTGAGACGCCTGACCATGGTGTTGGTGCCAGATTTGGTGGCCGTTCTTCGCATCATCCCTCCTGGCGACAATGTCGCTCTCGGGGAGATGGTGTGGAGGGTGTTGTCCGCCAGCTTGGCCTCCCGCAGGGTCTTCGGTGGAGGAGATGCTAGAAGAAAGATTGCGAGGAGGGCATCCCGCTGGACCCGTGCGGTCTGGGATCTGCTCCTTGCAATCCCGAGCAGCCTGGCCGTCGCGCCGGCCAAGGACTCGGTGCTCTTCATCGGCGCTCACTCCTCCCCAAGACAGGGAAAATTGCCACGCAGGTGGCAATGCGTTTGTACTTTTCGACGGCTTTAAACCGGTAACCCTTTGTAATCTTTGTTCGCAAAGATCAATGAAGTCTCCTTCTCCTTCGCGGAGAGGACGACCGAAAGTGTATGGGTAGGCACCACCCCTGCAGGGGATTTTGGTCCTCGAATGTGTGAAGTTTCCTCCGTGGGGGCGCGTCAGCGCACCCGCGGGTGTAGCCCCTGAGGCCTTGGAGGAGTGTTTGCACTCGTCCAAGGGCTATAATCGTCGTCCTGCTTGGTTTCTTCACTGAGGTGGCCGTCCAGCGTCTTTTTCAGCCGGCATCGGCACTCCTTTCAGCCGGCATCGGCGTTTTTCGTGCTGGCACAGCGACCCAGTGTCCGGCTGAACCATCTGGCAGACGCGCGTCAAGAGTGGGGGTTTTGGTTAAACACATGGAATTTCATAATCGACGGTCGTCGATCCATTCAAGGGTGCGGCCAGGGCCGCGGTGTGCGAGGAGCCCCCGAGCCCCGGCCTGCGTGAAGGCGTTCGGGGAACCCTCGACTTTTATTACGGCCCTCGTCGCCCTTCCGTAGGGAGGAGGGGTGAAGCGCACCATGCTACCCATGCCTGGGCCGCGAGCTATGGCTGCTTCAGTGAGCTGTTATCGGGTAGTTCAAGTGGACATCCGTGCCCCGTTAGATAAGGGTCGGCTCGTGGTCCGTGGACACGTCACATAAAGCGCTCGCAAAGGTTCGCTAGGCGGGACTCGGACCCATTCGATAGGGTCCGAGGGCTCGATGCTCTCCCACGATGGGATCCCCCTACTAGGCACCCTTGACTGGCCTTTAACACTACGTAGGACGTCTCGAACTCCGCGTTCGAGGGTAGCTTGTATGGTACATCCATGCAGTCCCTGACTCGGCGATCTGGGGCGCCTGTCGAACCCTCGACGGGCCAGGCTTCGAACCCCTGATCAGTAAGGCTTCGGAATAAGGTTCCCTCGACGGTGAAGAACCCCCGAAAGGAATATTCCGTCACGGTTCGCAAGCGGCGCGGAGTCGCTGGTTGTGTGCGCGGGTCTTCCGCTGGTCGTGGGCGACGTGGCCCGGTACGTGCGGTGCAGTGCGTGCGCGCCTTTTAAGGCGACTACCTCAGGTGGACGAAGCGGCGTGGGCGGCGGCTGACGGATGGAACAGGGCAACAGTCGCGCCGCGCTCATCGGTTACCGCGCCGTAGTTATTGCCGAGTGCGTGCGTGGGAGACTCCGCGGTCATGGGGCCCATCCGTCAGCAACAGCAAAATCTACCGCATTCAATGCGGGGGATTCGTGCCGTGGCGGCGAATCCGCCCGTCGTGGTGAATAAAAGCGAGAAAGGGGGGATTGTTTGGGCTCACCTGGCCATTTGCCTTCATCTCCCTTGCCTTCTCCACCTCCCCTGCATCCTGAGCCCACAGCCGAGAGCGAGAGGAGGAAGGAGAGAGCGAAAGCGCACCTTAGGCACCGCAGAGCTTGCCTTCCCACCACCCCCCCCCCCCCCGTAATTCGAAGCAATGTCGGACGTCCGGGAGCCGCTGCCGTGGGGGAAATCCACCGCCATAGAGGCGGTTTTGGAGCAGCTGGTCGCCGACCGGCTGCTGCCGATGAACACCAGCTTGGAGCGGCCGGCGTGGATTCCCCCGCGGCTGCAGGAGACCGAGCCGAATTCCTCTGAGGGCTATGTCGTGACCCTCGTGTGTCTCCACAAGTGGGGATTCGGCGTCCCCGTCAGTAGATTCATGCGGGCGTCGTGCGAGTACTACGGGGCGGAGCTGCACAACTTCGGCCCCAACACCATCTCGCAGGCGGCGGTCTTCGTCGCTGTCTGCTAGGGATACCTGGGGATTGAAGCACATTGGGATCTGTGGATCCACTTGTTCCGCGGCGAGCTCTTCGTCGAGAACGTGCAGGGCCAGCCGAAGAGGTTCACGCGCGCGGGCAGCCTGATGCTCCATTTGCGCCCAACCCGGAAGAACCTGTACATCCCCAACAAGATGACGACGAACAATGCCGAGTGGACTCGAGGGTAGTTCTACCTGCGCAACTTCGGCAATAGGCTCCCGGCGTTCACCAATAGGGTGCATCGTGAGAGACCAGCGAAGTGGGACTGGGGGGTATCGCCCCCAGCGCATCAAGCCAGGCTCGAAGTGCTCACCGAGGCGTTGGTGCACCTGGCGAGGAAGGGGTTGACAGCGGCTGCCGTCATCGCGAACTTTCACCGGCAGAGGGTGATTCCTCTCACGGAGAGGAGCCTGCCGATCTTCGGCCTCACCCCCGGGGTCCCGACCTCGGGCTCGAGGACGTCGATTGCGCTGCTCCCCCGAGGCATCGCTGCCCGGAGGGCGAGGAACGCAGTGGCGGAGTTCCCCGACAACGCAAACTATCTCTGGGAGATCAAGATGCGCCCCGAGCCGAGGTACCTTTCAGTGGTGAGTCTCGATTTCGATTCGTTGCCGACTTGTGCTATTCCTTTCCCCGCTCCCTAACTCTGATTTGATTGCGTTTTGCAGGGGTGAGCCGCAGGTGCCACCCCTCGAGGCCTCCGATCTCGGAGGAACGCGAAGTCAACCACCTGCACGCAGAGGCGGTGAAGAAGCGGAAAGACGCAGCGGAGGCGGCTGCCGACAGGAAGAGGAAGAGGAAAGAAAAGCACGACAAGGCGTGCAAAATCGCACACGCGGAGGGGAAGCCGCGGCCCACTACGCCCGAGTCCACGGATGAGGACACCTCGGATGCCGAGGTCAACCTCCCGGGTGATGACAAGGCGGCGACAGGCGCGGATTCTCCGCCGGTCTATCAAGGGGCTGGCGACGAGGGGCGGAGCGGAGGTCGCCCACGCCAGCGGCGGGACGAAGGTCGCCCATGCCGGCGGCGGGCGGAAGATCGTCTACACCCGTGACAGAGCGGAGGTCGCCCCTGCCGGCGACGGGTGAGGAAATCCCCGCGCCCGCGATGTCGACGGGCAGCGACGGGTCCGCGGCGAGTGCGGAGACGCCCGCGCAGACGGCCTCGAGGCTCCAGGCCGATCCGAGGACGACACCCTCGGATCAGTCGTCGAGGGGCGTCAGTGTGCCGCGGGCCCGAAGGAGTGGCACGGGCAAACGCAGTATGAGCGCCCGGTCCGGGTAAGTGGTTTTGGTTTTATTCTTTGCGTTCATTTAATCGATCCCCCAATCCTACTAACCCTAGCCTTTCTTCCCCGATTTCCAGCTCCGGGGCCGTCGCCAAGGATGCAGCCCCGCTCGCACCGGCCAAAGCCCTCATGACCGGGGGGCGCGCCACACCGCACACGGCGCCGCAGCCCCCGCCCGTCGTAGATATTGTGGCGGAGGCCGCTAAGCTGTGTGAGGCGATGACTCGAGGGGCCCAAGCGGCCCAACAGGCTCGAGCGCCGGGGAATGGGGGCGATGCCGGCCAGAGTGGCGTTGAAGCAGCCGCTCAGGCTCACGCCGTGGGGGAGGCCGGCCGGGGCGGCGCAGATGACGCCACCCGGCCGGACGTCGAAGTCGAGGCCGGTCGGAGCGACGCGGATAGCGCCGCCCGGCCGGTCGCAGAAGGAGCTGGGGGGGACGCGCAGGAGCGCCCCGCCAGCCAAACGGAGATGGAGACCCTCGTCCCCAAGCCCCCGAGGGCTGGGGTCGAGGGCGTCGCGGAGGAGTCGGCGCCGAGGGCGCCGGTGGCGGAGGAAACCCGCGTCTCGGTGCCTGCAGAGGCCCGGGACGAGGGTGTCGTTGCGGCAACGACGGCGCAGGTGACGCCAGAAAGCGTGGTGCCGGTGGTGCAGCGAGGAGTTCGGGGACTCGAGGGACATCGACCCCGCTGCTGCGGCAAGCGCCGCCGACCGGATCGCTGAGTTTACGTCGGCCTGCGAGGAGGTGCTCAACGCGGGGACGTCCAAGGGGCCCCATCACGGGGCAATCATCCAGTCTGGGGTGCCCCCGGAGTTTCTCCGCGACGAACAGGAGGAGGAGGCCGTCTGGCATGCGCAGATCGAGGCCGGCTCTCAGATTCTGAACCACCTCGATCGCGCCCTGGAGCTCCATACGACGACGGATTACCAGATCAGTCAGGTAAGCGGCTCCCTCCCGAGAATCGTTCGTATTTGGCCTTGATTTCGTGTGTTTTACCCATGCCTTTCCACTTGCAGCGGCTGAGGGACATCTCGCGCAAAAAGAGCCCCGAGATGACCCGGCTGTACTCCCAGGTGCGCTGGCTTGGGCAGCACAATGCTTGCTTGGTGCTCAAGAATATCGACGCCAACACCAAGATGACGGATCTGGGGGCGCG
This sequence comes from Panicum virgatum, assembly GCF_016808335.1. Classification (NCBI taxonomy): domain Eukaryota; kingdom Viridiplantae; phylum Streptophyta; class Magnoliopsida; order Poales; family Poaceae; genus Panicum; species Panicum virgatum. The sequence continues at coordinate 27,292,884 of NC_053136.1, read as the reverse complement.
TCAGCAGGCGCTAGAAGAGGAGCTCGCGCGGACCGCCGGCGAGCGTGACGTCCAGAGGGCCGCAGCGGAGCAGAAGGCTCAAGAAGCCGAGGCGCAAACCGCCAAGCTGCAGCGCACTAGGACGGCGCTTGAGCAGAAGAAAGCCGAGCTCCAGCGCAAGGAGGCCGAGCTCCAAGGCAAAGAGGCTGAGCTCCAGCTCGAGAAGGCGACTGTCGCCACGCTCACCGGGACCCTCGAGGAGAAGGGCAAAGCCCTCAAGGAAAAAGAGGTGGCCATCCGGAATGCGGAGGCCGCCCTCAAGGAGAAGGAGAAATCCTTGTCCTCGCTCGAGGAGGCCGCCCGAGTCCAGCAGGAGGAGGCGCAGAAGAATATCGCGGGTCTCGAAATTTCGCTGTTGTTGGGTTCTAATTTTTCGCAGCTTATCTTGATTCCTTTTATCAGAGTTGAGGCAGAAAGTGGCAGACGAGACTGCGGCGAAGGAGGCGGTCAACACCGCGCTCATGGCGGCGCAGACGGAGTACACTGACCTGGAGCGGACTGCTGTGAGCGTGTGCCAGGAGCTCGAGGGGGAGGGCGCCGTGTCTGGTAGCTCGGTGATCAGCCGCCTGCGAGCGCTAGGTGGCCGGATCACCGAGCACGCCAAGAGCACCTTCCGCCTCGGTGTCCTGCGAGCCCTCGTCGTGGCCTCGACGCACTATATCATGGACCTCCAGAGGGTGTCGTCGGGGTACGTCGTTCCCAACGACGCCGATGCGGATGCCGCATCGGCCATCATGGATGACGCCGAGGAGTTCGCCACAGTCCTGGCCGGGAAGCTCGAAGCTGACATCCCCCGATAGCCGAATTGATGGATAAGTCTGTGGGGCCCTGTACTTGTGGGGCTGCAGCACCTTTCCTGCTGCATTGCTGTCCCTAGAGGACAGCATCTTGGACTGACTTTGGGAGGCAGGACAATAGTCAGTTAGCATCTAGGACAGTCCTTGTGAACAGTAGCATGGTGGCCTTGCTGCCCCCATCTAGGACAGCAGCAGTTAGCATCTTAGACTAGCTTTTAGACTAGAATCTTAGACTAGCATCCTGGCTGCCCAGCCAGCTATAAATATGTATCCCCAGCCCCTTGGGTTGGCATGGCTTTGAGTTTGTGAATATGAGAAAACCAGAAAATTGCCCCAAGTTCATTGTCATCCTCTCAGCTCAATGAGAGTTAGAATTGAGCTTCTAACACGAATTCGATGCTGCTGAAGACCCGCAAAGGGGGGATGATAACCTGTAGGGAGACTGGGCCTCGGAGCCCATGTAATGAATTAGTACTTGTCGTAATTGTACTTGTGAATTAAAAAATTCGTTATCGTAAATCGACAGTGTGGCCCATCGAGGCCTTTCTTTTCTTTACTCTACTTCCGTGTTCTCGTATGCGACTTTGGTAAACTTCTGCGATGAATTTCGCGGTAATAAGCGACTTAGGCGTGGGGTGGTGAGGGGGTGCCGTATCCCGGAGGCGTAGGCGGCCCCACGACTCAGCCGGCCCCGTACCGTAGTTGCTTAGGCCTCGCGCCCGTTTTTTCCAAGTGTACGAGAAACTTGAGACGGAAATTTTTCGAAAAAACGTTGGCGATTTTTTGGGGACGTTCGGGCGTTCCCCCCGTAGTAGCCCCCGAGGGAGGCTTGCTTTACCGAGGGTAAAGTCAGGCATACCTCAGTGTTCGTGCGCATCCGAGCCCCCGAGGGTCCGGAAGGTTCCAAAAAAATGAACAAGCAAAGCATACTCCTTTATTATTTCGGGAAAACGAAAATGCGAGTACAAACGATGTACAAATAGCTCGGAACTATAAGGATAGAAGCGACGTAGCTGCTGTATGTTCCAAGCATTGGTGAAGACTTCGCCGTTTTCGTTCGCCAGCTTGTACGTGCCGGGCTTGAGCACCTCGGCGATGATGTATGGGCCTTCCCACGGTGGTGAGAGCTTGTGGCTGCCCCTGTTGTCCTGTCGAAGCCTCAGCACTAAGTCCCCTTTGTTGAGGTCTCGGCGCCGAATTCTCTGCGCTTGATATCTTCGCAAAGACTGCTGGTTGCGCACAGAGCGTAGGAGCACCACGTCTCGAGCCTCGTCCACTTGATCCAGCGAGTCTTCGCGGGCTCGCTGGTTCTGCTGCTCTTGATGGGCCTTGAGCCTTGGTGACCCGTACTCCAGGTCCGTGGGGAGTATGGTCTCGGCGCCATAGACGAGGAAGAACGGGGTAAAGCCCGTGGCTCTGCATGGGGTCGTCCTCAGGCTCCAAATAACCGAGGGTAGCTCTGTGAGCCACCTCCGGCCAAACTTGTTCAGCTTGTTGAAGATCCTTGGTTTCAGTCCTTGGACGATCATGCCATTAGAGCGCTCCACTTGTCCGTTCATCTGTGGGTGCGCCATAGCCGACCAGTCCACACGTATGTGGTAGCTGTCGCAGAACACCAAGAATTTCTTGCCTGTGAACTGGGTGCCGTTGTCGGTGATGATCGAGTTCGGGACCCCGAACCTGAGGACAATGTCAGTAAAGAACAAAACGGCTTGCTCGGATTTAATCTTGCCGATGGGTCGAGCCTCGATCCACTTGGAGAATTTGTCGATTGCTACTAACAAGTGGGTGAAACCCCCGGGCGCCTTCTGCAGCGGGCCGACGAGGTCCAGCCCCCACACGGCAAACGGCCACGTGATGGGGATAGTCTGCAAAGCGTGGGCCGGGAGGTGCGTCTTTCGAGCGTAGAACTGGCAACCCTCGCAGGTCCGCACGACGTCGGTGGCGTCGGCGACCGCGGTGGGCCAGTAAAAGCCTTGTCGAAACGCGTTACCCTCGAAGGTGCGCGGCGCGACATGATGACCGCAGGTGCCAGCGTGGATGTCACGGATCAGCTCCTTGCCCTCGGGGATGGGGATGCATCGCTGCAAGACGCCCGAGGGACTGCGCTTGTACAGCTCGTCGTCGATTAGGGCGAAGGACTTGGCCCGCCTAGCGAGGCGCCGCGCCTGAGCGCGGTCCGAGGGTAGAATCCCTCGAATCATCCAATCTTGGTAGTGCATGCGCCAATCTTGCGAAGTGGGGGCCTCGTCGATCTCCATTGCTTCGGCCTCATCCCTGGAGGAGGTCTCGAAGTCAATGTCCATGGGCTCGGCCTCGTCCGCCGGGGGGTTCCCGCCGGAGGGCCCGGCATTCGAGGGGCCTGGCTCCGCCGGATCCTTGAATTCGACGGAGGGCTTGGTGATGTCGCGAGCGAAGATGTTCGTGGGGACGGTGGTCCGCCCTGACGCGATCTTGGCTAGTTCGTCGGCATCCTCGTTGTACTTGTGCGGGACATGATTGAATTCTAGGCCGTCGAACTTGTCTTCGAGGCGGCGTACTGCTTTGCAGCATGCCTCCATCTTCGGGTCGTGGCAGCTAGACTCCTTCATCACTAGGTTAATGACGAGTTGAGAGTCACCGCGTACGTCGAGGCGTTTGACGCCAAGCTCGATGGCGATGCGAAGACCACTTAGGAGGGCCTCGTACTCCGCCATATTGTTAGACGCAGGGAAGTGCAAGCGTATTACGTATCGCATGTGATCTCCGAGGGGTGAGATGAAGCGGAGGCCAGCGCCGGCGCCGGTTTTCATCACCGACCCGTCGAAGTACACGGTCCAGCATTCAGCCTGGATTTGTGGTGGGGGTAGCTGAGTGTCCGTCCACTCAGCCACGAAGTCAACCAAGACTTGGGACTTGATCGCTTTGCGGGGGGCGTAGGTGAGAGTTTCTCCCATTAGCTCCACGGACCATTTGGCAATTCTACCCTCGACTTCCCTGTTGCGGACTATCTCTCCCAGAGGGAAAGACGAGACTACGGTGACGGGATGGGCCTCGAAGTAGTGGCGCAGCTTGCGCCGAGCCAAAACCACTGCGTATAGCAGCTTCTAAATCTGAGGATACGTGTCTTGGTTTCAGACAACACCTCGCTGATGTAGTACACCGGCCGTTGGATAGGCAGAGCATGGCCCTCCTCTTGTCTTTCGACAACGACCACCGCGCTGACCACTTGGGTCGTCGCGGCTACGTACAGATAGAGGGGCTCGCCATCCACGGGTGGCGTGAGAATGGGGCCGTGAGTGAGCGATGCCTTCAGCCTGTCGAGGGCTTCTTGAGCTTCGGGGGTCCACATGAAGCGCTCGGTTTTCCTCATGAGTCGATACAGGGGTAAGTCTTTCTCGCCGAGACACGAGATGAATCGGCTGAGGGGCGCTAAGCATCCCATGACTCTCTGTACCCCCTTTAGGTCTCGGATCCGTCCCATCCGAGTGATGGCCGAGACTTTCTCAGGTTTGGGTTCGATGCCCCGCTGGGAGGCAATGAAGCCCAAGAGCATGCCACAAGGGACTCCGAACACGCACTTCTCGGGGTTGAGTTTTACCCCTTTGGCCCTTAGGCAATCAAATGCGATCCTAAGATCGACAACCAGGTCGTCCGCCTTCCTAGATTTTACAACGATGTCGTCGACATATACCTCTACGTTCCGCCCGAGATGGTCCACAAAAACGTGGAGCATACACCGCTGATATGTAGCTCCGGCGTTTCTGAGGCCAAAGGGCATCGTTACGTAGCAGTACATGCCGAAAAGTGTGATAAAAGAAGTCGCGAGCTGGTCGGACTCTTTCATCTTATTTGGTGGTAACCGGAGTAAGCATCAAGAAAGGATAAAAGTTCGCATCCCGCAGTTGAATCTACGATTTGATCAATGCGCGGCAAAGGAAAGGGAACCTTCGGACATATTTTATTTAAACTAGCGTAGTCTACGCACATCCGCCAACTCCCATTCTTTTTCTTCACTAATACAGGAATAGCTAGCCACTCGGGATGGAATACTTCCTTGATGAATCCGGCCGCCAGAAGTTTCTGCAGCTCCTCGCCGATCGCCCGGCGCTTGAGCTCGTCGAAACGTCACAGGCGCTGCTTCACCAGCTTTGAGTTGGGTCGGATATCAAGGGAGTGCTCGGCGACCTCCCTCGGTATGCCAGGCATGTCCGAGGGGGTCCACGCAAAGATGTCTGCGTTGGCGCGGAGAAAGTCGACGAGCACCACTTCCTATTTGCTGTCGAGGGTGGCGCTGACCTGCAACGCCTTATCGTCGGGGTGATTCGGGTCGAGGGGCACCTTCTTGATACCTTCGCCGGGTTCGAAGCTGCCAGCGTGCCGGTGCGTGGAGTCCAAGGCCTCGTTTGCCATCTTGTCCAGAGTGGCTGCGAGAGCCTCGTCCTCCGCTTGAGCCTCCGCGTGCTCAACACACTCGACGTCGCACTCGTAGGCGTGCTCAAACGAGGAGCCGACGGTGATGACACCCTTCGGACCCGGCATCTTCAACTTGAGGTAGGTGTAGTTGGGGATGGCCATGAACTTGGCGTAACAGGGACAACCAAGAATGGCGTGATAGGATCCCCGAAACCCCACCACCTCAAAGGTGAGCACTTCCTTACGGAAGTTGGCTGACGTGCCGAAGCAGACGGGTAGATCGATCTGGCCGAGGGGTTGGACTCGCTTCCCCGGCGCAACGCCATGAAATGGCGACTTGCTGGGGCGAAGCTTGTTCAATCCAATCCCCATGAGCTCCAAGGTGTGGGCGTACATGATGTTGAGGCTGCTGCCTCCGTCCATGAGCACCTTAGAGAAGCGGGTGTTGCCGATGATGGGGTCGACAACAAGCGGGTACCGTCCCGGGTGTGGGACGTAGTCGGGGTGGTCCTCGCGGCCAAAGGAAATGTTGTCCTTCGACCAGTCGAGGTAGGATGGCGTGGCCTTGGAGACGGAGAAGACTTCCCGGCGCTCGCGCTTACGCTACCGAGAGGTCATGTTCGTCGTTGGTCCTCCAAAGATGAAGAAGGCGTTCTCCACCGGGGGGAACTCGTCATCTCCACCTTTGTCGCCAGTATTCTTCTTCTTGTCCACGTCGCGATGCGCGACGCGATTGTAGTACTTCCTGAGCATTTCGCACTGCTCGAGGGTGTGGTTGACCGAGCCCTTGTGGTAAGAGCACGGCTTCTTGAGCATGTCATCGAATAAGCCGCCTCCACCTCGAGGGGGGCCTCGAGGTCCTTTGCGGTCCGGGGCGGCGACGAAGGCCTCGTCGGAGTCTTCCGCCTACCCCGGTCCACGCTGGATTGGTGGGGCCTGCTTCTTCCCTTTCTTCCTGGTGGAGAGTGCACCGAAACCTCGTGGTACTGACGTGCAGTCCCACCAGGCTGCTTCAAGACTATCGAGCGCATGCGAGACGCAGAGCTCTCGGCCTGCTGCAGCTTGCTCGATGAGCACCTGTGCCTCGCGATGCAGGTTGCGACCCGAAGTCGTCGACGGCTCGGGCATCGCTTGGAGTAAGTAGGCCGCAACGACGAGTTTTTACCGGCCGTTTTCAGTTCCGGAGGTTTGTCGACGTTGTCAACGGCTAGAATCCGCTCCCGGGCAACGCGTGCCGCCGCCTGGGCATTTGTGCCACGCGCGGTGTGCTGTTGCTCTAGTGCGGTGCGCAGCTCCTGAGTCTGCCGACGCTGCTCGTCGAGCTTGGCTTGAAGCTCCTTGAGCTGCGCCAGCTGTGCCTGCCGCGCCGCCGAGCTTGACGAAGAAGGGGCCGCAGCCGGCACCACCGGTTGGTTTGCCTGCGCGTCTGCCCCGCAGTTCCCGTCATCACCCGGAGCATTGTCCTCTCGCCCGTCCGCGTGCTGGACCATGAAGCACTCCCGGGCGGGATCGTAATCCCCCTCGCTGGAGTCCTCGGAGCTGGTGAGGCAGTAAGCCGCCGCGAGCTGGAACGAGCGGAAAGCGTTGGGGTCGCGGACCCCGGAGTAGTCCTCGGCCTCCTCGGCCGCGAAGTTGTTCATGAAGAAGCTGATGTCGTCGGCGATCGAGCTCGCCGTATCGGGGTAAGAGTCGTTAGGAGACGATGCAATGAGGTTGCGGATCGACAGGAGGTCCTCATACTCGGCGAAGTTGGTGCTGGACGAAGAGGCGTAGGAGGCAGCGTTGCACATCCCGAAGGGGAAGGGCGACGCCGCAGTCGCGCCCCCCCTGGGAGGCACTAGGGCTGCAGTCGATGATGGTGCCGGCGTAGCTGACGCCGAAGCACGTGATGACGAAGCGGTGGCCCCGTCGACCGCGACGCTGAGCTGTGACATGGCAACCTCAACCCACGTGGGTGAGCTGAGGCGTGCTACCCGGCGCCGCTCCACGCGCGCTTGTCGCGAGTGCTGGTAAAGTCGGAGTGTCAGGGTTGCGTCTGGGCGAGAGGAGCTCCATGAGGCAACCGTTGCCGGTTGCTCTGAACTCAAGACTCCCGAATCAGATCACGTATCCTGCTGGGAGCGGATCCGAGACGCCCATGGGGAATGGGTTGGATCTGCTCGCCATCCCTGGAGATCAAATGGGAACAAAAGAGAAAATGTCACGCAGCGGCCCCTATCTGGCGCGCCAACTGTCGGTGCCCTGACCCGGCGGTCCAGACCCAACCAGTGATGATGCTGCATGTTCCTCGTCCCAGATGTTGATGCAAGAGGCAATACAGTAACACACGGGTTTATCCTGGTTCCGGCCGTGGGGCCGTACGTCCAGCAAAGGGGTGTGCGAGAGCACTGTACTATCTTGCACTGGAGGTGCCTGTAGTAGGGGGTACAGGCGAGACGAGAGAGGGAGGAAAGCTCCCAAGTCTCTGCTAGAAAAGGAGTTGATTGAGGCGAGTGTCAATATCGAGTTCAGAGGAGCGTGGGTGCTCTGCTAGTAGTACGAAACGTTGTGTCCTATCGAATGGGCCGACCGCGACCCCCTTAAAGGAAGCCCGCCTCCTCCTTTTATAGACACAAGGAGGGACGGTGTACATGCACAGGGGATCGTGGAAGTCGTCGTCTTTTCCCCGAATCGCGGGGTGCAGTGGTCGAGCACTGTAGGAAGTACACTGTGGGGCATGGCGTCGAGCGTGGCAGTCGTCCTGGGCATCGTCCTCGGCCTTGCGGAGATCGCGCCGGCGTCCTGTCAGCCCCAGCAGGCGGCGTGGTCGTCGCTGTAGGGTGTACCGTCTTCCAGGTGTGGCGTGGCGGCGTTCCGTGGGCCCTGCAGGCCAGGGTCTTGCATATATATGTGCGCCAGCGGTAGTGGGGCACGTGGCGGTCCCGGGCCCCCCTGGGTGGAGTGCTAGCGCGTGCGCTAAGGGGGTCCGGGAGTCACGTGGAGGTCCCGGACCCCTCGAGGGGGGAGGTCCGGGCCTCCGGCTGCTAGTGCCGAGCATCCCTCCTTGGGGGACACGTGGCGACGCCGGATCCCTTCCCGAGCAGGGGAAGGGTCCGCGGCCGTTGGTGTGATGAGGTGAGTCCGGACAGCAGAAGTTGGCAGAATAGTAACGGAAGCTGTGCCGAGCACGTCTCGTACCGCGTCGCAGGTTCCCACAGTGCTTCCACAGCGTCCGGGATGGCGGAGCAGTGACCGGAGTTGGCGGACGGGACTCCGGTCACAGCCACTGTGGAGAATGGCGGCCTGACGCCATCTGACCTGGGCGTTGTGGAGGAGTGGTTGGCATTAATGCCTCCGTACGACGGGCGGGTGAGCCGAAGGGCCGTTTGTTCTTTTCGTCGAGGGGTGGCCTCGAGCGAGACGGAGACGATTCGCCCAGCTCGAGGGTAGGTTCGCTACCCTCGAGCGAGTCAGAGACGAGTTGCCTCCCCGAGGGTAGGCTCGTTACCCTCGAGCGAGGCGAAGACGCGGGGCGCGGTCGAGGGTCTCGATGGGAGCCCTCGAGCGAGACGGAGATCACCCCGCGGGTCCGAGGGGGGTGCGGATGGGCAGCGTGCTGGGCTTATTTGAGTCCTTTTCTTTCTTCCAGATTGGAGGGAGGCCGTAGGCCTTCGCGGGCTCAGTTGCCTAATATGTGTTTGCGTTTTTAGGGTGATTTTAGTACCCCGATTAGGGTGCCCCTAATCGTGATCCCCGACAAAAACCTTGGATTAGAAAACATTTTTTTTCCAACAATCCAACTACAGAACCACTCAGACTTGACTACAGATATACAGGAGAGGGTCTCTTTGAAAATACTGCTACATCCCAAAACCTAGCTTAAAAATTTTGAACTTCTATGCTATCATTATATGAGACTTTTCAATTTTTCATTGGTTGTGGTTCATTAGTGTTCTATTTTTATTTTTTTGGTTAGCTCGATTGGTCACATTTGCAGCATGAACTTCTAAATGCTATAGGTGAAATAAACACAAGGTGCACATAAGTACATTACATAATTTTCTTAAATAAAGTATAAGGATAGGTAAAGTAGTTAATGGAAGCAAAACATTTATGAGTGGATATCACCTATAACATTTATGAATGGAAGCACAACATTCAAGATGGTTATCAGCTACAAATAATATAACCCACATAGGTTCAAGATGGTTATCAGCTACAAATAACATAACCCACATAGGTTCAGAGTGAAGATAGTCACAGGTTACAAGTTTTTTCGATGACCATATATATAATAATAATACTCACTATTGACACCTGATCACTCTGTGATCATTCGACAATAATAATTGGCAGCATGTTAGAGAGAACTCAATTGGTCTTCTACACATTTCATGGACAAGGAAAATACGTAATAATGGGTAATCTTGGCTTCAAAAGCGAAACAGGATTATCTACACAAAAATTCTTCCTTACCAACAGTCTTGTAGGTGTTAGTGTCATCTGGCAATTGGCGGAGTTCCTCCAGAGTGAGGTAAGCACGCTTCTTTTCCCCCTCTTTAGAACGCATTTGGGTTTGTAACTGAGAAAAGCAAGGTATGTTACAACTTACAAGAGAACAAGAGAAATCATGTCTCAGAAAATTTTGTCACGTATAGGCTATAAGTTACTGAAGGAATAAACTCAAAGGAAATTCCATCAAATACAAAGCCATGGAAGTATAGGAATTAGGAACTCAGGAAGATACAGAATGCAATCTAATTAAATAAATCTGTATTTACAAAATGCACAAAAAATATTTTTGCATTGTATACAAGTACAAAAATGCTGAGATAATGTTGTGCCCAGAAATCCATTCACTTCAATTTCAGTAATAAATCCATCAATGTCTAATTCCACTTTAACTTTTGCAGTGAGAAAACAACATAGACATTTTGTAGCAATCTTTGTTGGACAGTTAAAAGCGGCCACACTCCACTATTTCATATGCCCTTGAAGGGGAAAAAGATTGAAAACAAACAGTGCTACTGTATTATCACTTACTACTTCCGAACAGCAAAAGCTCTCAGGACCATGACTCTGGACTCTGGCCTCTGGCCTCTGGCCTCTTTTGTTAATAGTTAGAATAGAGAGCTATTCTAGAACTAGAAGCACTGAACCATCCGTATAGACAATCCTCCTCCCAACAGATAAGCGTATTCAGCGTAAGGAGGTGTGGTAGGCTGGTAGCCAACCAAACGAGATCCAGAAACCACTAGAATTCTACTCAGCATGAGAGTCGTACAAGCAAGATGCACAAACACTGCAGGAGTTCCGATCCCACAACAAAACGAGATCAAGGCAACCGAACAATGCCCAAAGGATGAGGCACGATCAAAACCGACGGCGACGCATGGCCCCGGAACGACTCTAACAGAGAAGGGCTAGTCCTTTCCATTCAGCATTTTTTTTCCAATTACGAAGTGAGCTAGCAATAGGATCGAGAGGGGTAACCTGCTTGATCTTCCCGGTGGTATCGAACATCCGGGCCTGCAGCTCCATGAACGCCTGCGCACGAGGAAAGCACGAAAGTGTCAACGAGACATCGGCGGACGGAACTAGCAAGAAGGTGCGGGCGGTGGCGAGACCCGCTTGGCACGTACCGTTCGGTTGGCTTCGTCCGCCATGGGAGAAGGTGGAGCGGGGTCAGGAACCCTAGCGATAAGCTCGAATCGAATGGAGGGAGGGTAGAGGAGGGGAAGGGGGACGTGCTCGAGGCTGGGCAAGACGAAAGGGGCTCAGATTCAGGGATGCGCCGGCGCCGGCGCTGCGCGAGATCGGCCGAGCAGACGACCCGAAGTGGGTATTCTGGGCTGGATTTCTAATGGGTTTACAGCTAGCCAGCTAGGCCTGCTGCTTGAAACCGAGACCTTCTTCGTTTTTTTTTTATGGTCTGGGCCTACGGCTCTGTGTTTAGTTTGGGAAAAGTTTGAATTTTAGTACTATAGCACATTTTATTGTTATTTGATAATTAATATTTAATTATGAACCAATTAAGTTTGAAAGATTCATCTCGTATGAAACAGTTAGTACTGTGTAATTAGTTATTTGTTCAACTATATGTGTCCAAAGACTCGATGTGACGGGTAGTTAGAGAATTTTTTTGGGAACTAAACATGGCATATGTCGGTACCTCTGGAGGGTACCTCCTCTTACTGTGTCAAGACTCGCGTAGTTATTTGTAACTATGCCCTAAGGAGCTGAGCAGCCAGACCCCTGGGGTCCGGCTACATCTCGCCGGACCAACGGTCCCGGACCCGCTTTCCGCTCAGGGACGGATCCGGTGACGCCACGTGTCCCGAAGAAGGGAGCGCTCAGCCAAAACAGCCGGGGCCCCAGACCTCCGACGGGATCCCGAACCCCCATATATTATCCGGACCCCTCAGCGGGGAGGGAACAGACACCCCGCCTGGGGGGGTCCGGAGCCGCCACGTGTCCGTAGGCGCAGGCACGCGCACGGCCGCGAAGCTTCCTCGGGAAGACTCGCCCACCTACCGCATTCAATGCGGGAGACGTTAAGTACGCTCTGCCACAGCAGAGCCCGATGTGACTTTTGCCAGGCTGTACTGTTGATCGCGCGTTACCAAGGCGCACAGTGCAGCCGTTGGCGCCGCCCACGCCACGCACGTCAGTCTGCTACGCCAGTTAGACACGACAGCTCGCCGATGGAGTATCATAACCCCTACGCGGTAGACCCAACAGACTACGCCGCAACCTACACTGTCTCAACGGGCGCCTCGCCGATGGGACAGGTGAAGACCCCCCTCGGTCGGAGAGTCTACAGGGCGATGAAGCATATCCGGCAAGAGATTCTCCATCACTGTAGCTCCACTAATGTCTTTTTCGTGGTATACTATACATCCTTGTTGGGCCCACTTGTCGGGGTCCAACGCCTATGTACGCGTCCTCCTTGCGCTATAAAAGAGAGACGCCTGTTAGAAAATGACTCAAGTCTAAGGAAGGACTTGAAGGCAGAGGATAGACTCATCCACAGACACAAGAGCAATACAACTCTCAGTGGACATAGGGTATTACGCTCCGGCGGCCTGAACCACTCTAAATCCTCGAGTGTTCTTGTGTTCTTGCTTCACGAGTAGATCTGATAAATAGCTTGCACTTCCCCGAGTAACCACCCTCTGGGATTAGGCGGGTACACTACGCCACCCGGCTGTGGCCCTCCTCCTAGAGCCACGACATCTGGCGATGTCCGTGGGGATCGCGCAGGCGAAGGCCAGATCTCCGCTCACCTCCAGGCTTCTGAGGTTGGGCTAATCCTCTGCAACAATGACGAGAAGATGAAGAGAGGCATGGCGTCGCCCACGCCGCATGCCTCGGCATCGAGGCGGCAGTGCCTTCGGTACGGTGGCGCACGGCAGCGGCGCCTGCTGTGCGTCGCCACTACAACACCTCAGAGCCGGCGCGGTGACATGCAGCGGCGACGCCTGCTGCGCGTCGCCCTACGACACCTTAGCGTCGGCTCAATGTTTTCTCTCAAGCAACCACCGGGGGTCCCCTGCGGCCGCACGGCGCCGGTTCAAGGTTTCCTCTCAAGATGGAGGCTGGAGCCGACGGCTGTGACTCGGGAAGGATGTATGTCGCCTTCTCCCTCGTCTGGCTTAAGCCTCCCTTGGAGCTGCTGCAGACAGGCGTCGACCTCCGCTACAAGGTGCAGTGGCCCTGTGCCAGCACCAAGGTGGAGCCGGCGAACGACCGCCCTTCTCCACGATCCGTGCTCGTCCAAGCGAGCACCCGTCCTTCCGATGCACTAGGGTGTCAAGCTGGCTTCAGCTCACTATGAGCGGCCAACGTACTGGCTTCCGTCGGTAGCTGGCAATGGCAGGGCCACTCCCATTCAAAGCCAAAGAAGTTGTTCTCATGCTATCTGAGCATGAAACAATTCTTGTGCTGAGAAGGGCCCTGCAAGCTCCCAAGGTGATGCTGGATGATGCTGTATAGGCACGTCCAGGGCACCTTCGCCCCCAACGACTGAGAGAAGCCCCCAAGGTGGCAGTTCCACTCCGGGAAGGAACGTGCATGTCTTACGGGGCGACGGCTGTAGGTTACCACTAGATAGGATTGAGTGTGTTTCTCCTTTGTAATGATGTGGTGCCTACGTGTGGTCCAGAGCAGTAAAGGTCCGCCCTTGTAAACCCGACCTCTGGCTTCATCGTACAAACAGGCGACACCATCAAGTGGTCCAGAGCGGTAGAGGTCCGCCCTCGTAATCCCGATCTCTGATGTACACCACGAATCAAGTAATGAAGGAGATTTGCTTTCTCAATCTTATCTTTACATTAACTTAATGGCACTTATCCGTTCAGCTTGCATGTTTCCTTCTCCCGTGCGGAGTCTTTTTTGTCGCTAACGATCCAAATTGAGTTGCTGGCTTGTGGTCAGGCTGGGACACCCCTTCTAGCTAGAAGGCGGTCCAAACTCCTAGGGACCTGCTCCGGAGAAGTGGTGCTTGTATCCTGGGGTGGAGAAGTTCTGTGTAGCCGCTTAGCCTGGTAATGTACCCTAAGCCTACGCACTTCACTGCCCTGTTACGAGTACCCTAGTATCCGAAGCAGCCGTACCTAGTGGTCCGGACTCCTTTCTAGTATAAGACGTGGTTTCCTATGCCTTACCACGAGGTCCGGTGACGTATCTCGTTGATCGATGGCGACAACTCAAGTCCACTCCAGTGGCCCGCTCCGGCGGAGACCGCTCGCCACGGTCGCTCAAGTCCACTCCGGTGCCCCGCTCAGGCGAAGACCGCTTCCTGGGTCGCCAATGTCCACTCCGGTGGCCCGCTCCGGATGAGACCGCTCGCCACGGTCGCCAAAGTCCACTCGGTGGCCCGCTCCGGCGGAGACCGCTCCCCACGGTCGCCAAAGTCCACTCTGGTGGCCCGCTCCGGCGGAGACCGCTCGCCACGGTCGCCAAAATCCACTCTGGTGGCCCGCTCCGGTGGTGACCGCTCGCCACGGTCGCCAAAGTCCACTCCGGTGGCCCGCTCCGGATGAGACCGCTCGCCACGGTCGCCAAAGTCCACTCGGTGGCCCGCTCCGGCGGAGACCGCTCCCCACGGTCGCCAAAGTCCACTCCGGTGGCCCGCTCCGGCGGAGACCGCTCGCCACGGTCGCCAAAATCCACTCTGGTGGCCCGCTCCGGTGGTGACCGCTCGCCACGGTCGCCAAAGTCCACTCCGGTGGCCCGCTCCGGCGGAGACCGCTCGCTCCCTGGGCGGTTCGAGATCCGTGCAGCCGTTTAGCTTGGTTCCGTACCCTAAGCCTGCACCTTCGCCGCCCTGCGGAAAGCGCTCTAGTACCTGAACCTGGCAACATGTGCCACGGCTTTTAGGGGGTCCGGAGCACCCGCTCTCGACATGAGCACGCCAACGCAACCAAGATTGCGTCGGGACATGTCACGATAATGGCCCCACCTGCGGGTTCGTACCTCCCCCGAGGTGGGCCCGGGGGCCACTATCGGTACATCTGGACTAGGGTACCCCCTCTTGCTGTGTCAAGACTCGCGTAGTTATTCGTAACTATGCCTTAAGGAGCTGAGCAGCCAGACCCCCGGGGTCCGGCTGCATCTCGCTGGACCAACGGTCCCGGACCGGCTTTTCGCTCAGGGACGGGTCCGGTGACGCCACGTGTCCCGGAGAAGGGAGCGCTCTGCCAAAACAGCCGGGGGCCCCGGACCTCCCATGGGGTCCCGGACCCCATATACTATCCGGACCCCTCTGCGGGGATGGAACAGACACCCCGCCTGGGGGGGGTCCGGAGCCGCCACGTGTCCGCAGGCGCAAGCACGCGCGCGGCTGCGAAGCTTCCTCGAGAAAACTCGCCCACCTACCGCATTCAATGCGGGAGACGTTAAGTACGCTCTGCCACAGCAGAGCCCGAGGTGACTTTTGCCAGGCTGTACTGTTGATCGCGCGTTACCAAGGCGCACAGTGCAGCCGTTGGCGCCACCCACGCCACGCGCGTCAGTCTGCTACGCCGGTTAGACACGACAGCTCGGCGATGGAGTATCATAATGCCTACGCGGTAGACCCAACAGACTACGCCGCAACCTACACTGCCTCAACGGGCGCCTCGCCGATGGGACAGGTGAAGACCCCCCTCGGTCGGAGAGTCTACAAGGCGATGAAGCATATCCGGCAAGAGATTCTCCATCACTGTAGCTCCACAGACACAAGAGCAGTACAACTCTCAGTGGACATAGGGTATTACGCTCCGGCGGCCCGAACCACTCTAAATCCTCGAGTGTTCTTGTGTTCTTGCTTCACGAGTAGATCTGAGAAATAACTTGCACTTCCCCGAGTAACCACCCTATGGGATTAGGCGGGTGCACTACGCTACCCGGCTGTGGCCCTCCTCCTAGAGCCACGACAGTTTGGTACTTAATAAAAATTTGGAAACTAAACATGGCCTACGCTCGCTTGGTACGAGTATCATCCACCATAGGAAAATGATTGAGATTCTGGTGGTGCTTTGAAGGAGATGAAAGTAACAAAAATCTAGATGTGATTTTTGCAAATTTTTCCTAACAAAAGGGTGATTTTCTTTTTTTCAAAAGAAAACGGGGGCATTTTCTCAAAGAAAAAAGCATCCAATCTTTTTTTGGCAGGAAAACATCCAATCTTTTGGCAGTATAGAATTTTAAATGCAAAAAAGCTCATTAAATCAAAAGGGTGAATTTTCCATGCTCGCGAGCCGTCATTGGGTAACTTGTGTGGATTTTACAACTAAGAGCCTAATTTTGTACTAGTAATAAAGTAGCCAAAATACGCCACGTTATCCCCTGTCTTTATCTCCCAGCCTCTTCCAGCAACATTCGTATCACCGACTCCAAAGGCCAGCTACATCGCACAGACAGAAGGCAGCACGCAGCAGGCAGTGGTCAAGCAGGTCACGACTTCACCGAAGTCAGCATGGCCGGCGCCCGGCGAGGCATCCATACTTGGAGTCTACCGTCTGCGTGTCCCCGATCCATTCACCGCTGTATCCGTAGCCGGCTTGTCGGCGACCTCTGCTCCAGTCTCCAGCGCACCTGCCCCACGTCAACCCCAAGGAGCCGTGAGCGTACCGGCCGCGTCCACAATATATAAGCCGGTGTCGTCCGGTGATCCCAAGAGATCGAGCTGCTCAAGACCAAGACGACATCACCCCCGCCGCACCAGCAGGAAGCTCAGCCATCTCATAGCGACAGCGAGCACCGCGCATGGCGTCCACCAACAACACCGCCCCCTCCGGCGTGGACTCTGCCGACGAGGTCCTCCACGAATTCGGCATCGTCCGGGTCTACAAGAGCGGCCGCGTCGAGCGGCCCCTCGTAGCCCCGCCCGTTGCGCCGGGCCTCGACGGCGCCACCGGCGTCGAGTCCAGGGACGTCCATCTCGGCGCCTACTCCGTCCGCCTCTACCTGCCTCCGGCCGCGGCGGCCACCGCCCCCAGCGCCAGGCTCCCGGTCCTCGTGTACGTCCACGGCGGCGGCTTCGTGGCGGAGTCCGCCGCGTCCCCGGGCTGCCACCGCTTCCTGAACAGGCTCACGGCTGCCTGCCCGGCCCTCGGCGTCTCCGTCGAGTACCGCCTCGCGCCGGAGCACCCGCTCCCGGCGGCCTACGACGACGCCCTCGCCGCGCTCAAGTGGACGCTCTCCGCGGCCGACCCGTGGGTCGCCGCGCACGGCGACCTCGACCGCGTCTTCTTGGCCGGGGACAGCGCCGGCGCCAACATCTGCCACTACCTGGCCGTCCACCCCGACGTCGTCGACGCCCGGACACCGCAAGATGACGGCAAGGGCGGCGGCGCGCTGGCGCGGCGGAGGCTCAAGGGCGCCGTGCTGATCCACCCCTGGTTCTGGGGCTCGGAGGCGGTGGGCGGGGAGCCGCGGCACCCCGCGGCGCGCGCCATGGGGGCTCGGCTCTGGCTGTTCGCGTGCCCCGGCGCGGACGGCATGGACGACCCGCGGATGAACCCGTTGGCGCCCGGCGCGCCGGGGCTGGGTACCATGGCGGGCGAGCGGGTCATGGTGTGCGCCGCGGAGCACGACTTCCTGAGGTGGCGCAGCCGAGCGTACGCAGAGGCGGTGGCCGCGGCGAGGGGCGCGGAGGGGGAGGGATCGGTGGAGCTGCTGGAGACGGAGGGCGAGGGGCACGTGTTCTATGTATACAAACCCGACGGCGACAAGGCCAAGGCCATGCTCGACAGGATCGTCTCCTTCGTCAATGCTCCGTGATGCAGTTGTGGGTTCGTACCTTTTGTCCTTCGCTTTGGCGCCATTGTAGGATAGTACATATGAAATGGGTACCAAAGTGGTGAAGAATTTGGGATAAATAAATGTACGGATGATCCTCATACATAGCAATAGTAGCATGGGAAATGCACAACCACACAGTGGCGGAGCGTGAGCCAAAACCAAGGGGGTGCCAGTTCAGACTTCAGACTTGATACCTATAGAGGTGTTCATCTAGAAAGGTTTGAACAAGTGCTGCTGCTTGTAGATAAATGGAGCAGGGGGGAGCTTATGTCGCATGTATGCATACAACCATGCAGATGCGGCTTGGCAAGCAAGCATGCAGAAGCAAATCTTGAGAAAATTTCATGGGGCAAGGGGGGGCCGGAGCCCAGTTTGGCCTCCACTAGGCTCCGCCCCTGCAACCACACTCACATGTGCATATATGAGGTACGGTAATAATTTGCAGAAATATTAGATGAATTTTATCACCTTCTATTGTCAAATTTTCTCGCAAAACAGAGTATTAGGATGATTTATATTAGTTTTGCAAATATCCTAGATTTCACACGAAACCCAATATGTTATTCCAATCACCCAGAAGCTTTGCAGCAGGATTTCGTTCATGGCCCTTAGGCTTAGAGGAAGTCGTCGGATCACATGACATTCTAGTGGTGGTAGCGGGCGAGGCGGCAAGGCCGCCATCTGCCATGAACAATGGGAGAGCCATTATTTCTCCAAAATCAGATCAGAGTCATTTCCCTCAAACAAATGAGCAATGAGGGCATCATGATAAGAGTCTAGCGATGTCGGATTAGGGTGACAATAGCAAGGCTGCTACTAGATGGTCTAGGAGGAGTCGAGGAGGAGCAGGGGAATGAGAGGGAACTACCGCAATTTATGAAAGACTATGCAATTATGCCCGTGCGTTGTCATGGACAAATTGATATAAATATCGGATACATATTGGTGCACGTGTGTTAATTTGTAGAGATCTACATGATCGAATCATGGACGGAGGGGTTGATCCGACTCGCATACGTGATGGACCAATGAATTAGTGCGGCAATGCTGCAATTTCCTACAAAGAAAACCACCAATTGAATGTAAGGCCCAGGTCTCCAGCATGATAGAGAGATAACAGACAGATCACATGTCGACGGGGAGGATGATGGCTTCGTCTTGAGGCTAGAAGAACCAAATAATTACTCTGTATACTCCCAAATCAGTGGGCACATGCCACCTGCTTCTCCTCCCTCAAATCAGGCTATAGCAAGTCAGATACTTGAAGCCTCTCTCTATTTTTCTCCCTGAGCAGAGAAAGCAAGCAGGTCACCGCCAACCATACCATCGGCTGAAACATACTGACGACAATGTTATAGATGGAACATTGGCTGATGTAAACACTGAACAACAGAGATATGAGACTGATTTTTTGACTATTTTAACAAAACATTATGTATTTTTATTTGAAGAAGACACATGCCCAGTGCGGATCTCTCACTATTTCAGAAATCATAACTATGACACAACGTCCTTTTTGTTGCAAAAAAAATTATTATTTATATTTTGGTCATATTTTCATGCCTACTACAGCCATACGAGCATTACTACCTTCCCAGGACACAAATCCTAAG
The DNA here is from genome assembly GCF_016808335.1 of Panicum virgatum. Classification (NCBI taxonomy): domain Eukaryota; kingdom Viridiplantae; phylum Streptophyta; class Magnoliopsida; order Poales; family Poaceae; genus Panicum; species Panicum virgatum. Next base: position 27,273,773 of record NC_053136.1, on the reverse strand, counting down.
GTGCAAGTGCAACCGTGCAAGATATATCAAACAAAAAGCAATTAACAGTCACAAGCACTAAGTTTCTTGCCACCCCAATCTTCCATGATTCCAAATACAACATAGCAAACCTGTGGAATGCATTCTAGATTTAACAACTTATCTGATTCACATTGCTGGATCATGGAGGGATGCTAATTAACTTAGTGAGCTCCTATGGCTAACTCAATGAACATATGCCACGGAAAATCACCAGTGGAGTCGACAGAATCTCACTTCTCGGGAGCTATAGGATGCAGCAGCACGAAGTATATCTTCAAGAAGCAGCCCTCACTCGTGCGGCTAGGGCAGAGCTCGATCCGCAGATCAACCAGCTCTGGTGCCAAGCTCTTGACGGCCAGCGTGTGGTCCTGCTGCGCTTCAGTCATGTCAAAATCTGTACTTCAGGTCAACGGAGCAGAACAAAATTTGAACTAAATCGTAAGTGAGATTGAAAGGATAAAATTAGTACCAAATCTGCACTTCATTGTCTTATGGGCAGCCAATGGAGAAAAGCACACCGTCGGAGTCAACATCGTCGGTAGGAGGGGGAAGTCGAGCCAGAGCTTGTTCTGCAGGGTGGCATCCCACGCGAATGCACCCACCTCCTTGGTGACCCTCACGGCGGCATCTGCCCAGTCCGCGTCGCTCTCCGGCGGCGAGTGCGGGGGTGAGACAGGGAAGCGACGGCATCAGAGAGCGAGGGGGTGAGAGTGGCTGCGGCGAGCGGGCGGAGAGAGGGTGCAACAGCGCCGGAGATTGTGGGGATAGAAGCGAGCTGCTCGGGAGGTTCTCGGCGCGGTAAGGGGCGGGGATGCGCGCCGCGATAGCTGGCTGGAGAGGTCAGGGGATAGCGGCGTGGCGGTGGAGGCTGTGCGGAGGAGGGAAGACCCGCGACGGCGGCGGCGGCAAGGCCCCCGGCGCCGTGCGGAGCAGAGGGAAGGGAGAAGGAACGGCGGCCGGGGGTGACGCGGTGAGCCAGCGTGGCAGCGTCTGCTTTGATGGCTTACGAGCGGGTAAGGCCACATCGGCTGCGTTTAGTTTTAAAATTGGTCTCTCCAAACTTCACTATTCATTTACCACATCAAATTTTTTTCCTCATGCATAGAACATTAAATATAAATAAATAAAAAAACTAATTGCATAGTTTTGATGTACACAATCTTTTGAGACTAGTTAAATCATAATAAGACAACAATTACCACGAACAAACAAAAAAATATTCCAATGTGCTACAGTATTCGATACGCCACTTTTTACTATTATTTTACGGATCTAAACACTATTCGAATCATTCTGACAGCCCAAGTCGAATACAACCAGAGTTCGGTCCTAAAGCGTTAGCATCGTTTACATGGGCCCATCTACGAAAATTTTTTGCAAAACCCACCAGAGCCGTTTCCCTTCGCGCGAAGCGACGGAAATATCCGCCTCCCTCTCGACGATTCCGCTCCTGTCGTCTCTTCCGTTCCCCTCCCTTGCTCCCCTCTCCTGTCCCCCCAAATCAGATGATTGCTCCTCAAATTGGGCAAGGGAGAAGAGCAGATCGGATCAGGATGGCGCGGATCTAAGCAGATCGGGTCCTTCGCGGTCCACGGCTTCCTCGACAAGGTCTGGTCATCCCCGGGCGGGAGGAGCCGCTCCTCGGGCGGAGGCGGCGGGAGCGGCACCGGGGACGAGTTCGGGCGGGCGGTGGCGCGAGCCGCGGTGGCGCAGGTGCTGGAGGCCGCGGGCTCGACTGCGCGCACCACTCCGCAGTGGACGCGGTCGTCGACGTCGTCCTGCGGTCCATCTCCCCCTGGGCCAGTCCTCAGCCTTCAACGCCAACCTCGCCGGCCGCGCGCTCGCCAAGGAGGTCGACGTTATCCATGCGCTCGTGGAGGTCGGCTCCGACACGGATGGGTTCGCGCGTGCGTCCGCCATGGATGCACATCAGGCAAGAGAGGCACGACATATACAGCAAGGTGGCTCCTTCCAAGCATCTACTCACTTGATGTGTTTTTGCTGTGATAATTGCGATTTTAATCTTGTTCACAAATGGTTTCATACAAAATATAGCATCTCGTACATATATTTATAGTGGAAGTAGCATTACAGTGACATTGCATAAATAAGAAAATACTTCATTGGAATAAACTTTGAAAGGAATACAATATGCAGTACAAGAAAAAAAATTACTAATTACTGCTCAGGTTGGTTGCCTCCAAATTTTTGCCATATATGCTCAACCAAATCGTTCTTGAGTCGACGATGCGTATCTTTATTCCGAATAGCCACACCTATCTCCAATACCCTATCAAATCCATGAATTGGCCCCTGACCATATGCATTCAGTGGGGCAGGAGAGCTCCCCTGGTCATAGTTGTAGTCATGGCGGCCCTCGTAAGAGTCCCTCTCATCCTCAACAATCATATTATGCATAATAATGCAAGCATACATGATCTCACCAAGAGTTCATGTTTGCCACACACGCGCTGGTGTGCGTATAATGGCAAAACGAGACTGCAACACCCCAAATGCGCACTCAATATCACCCCAAATGCGCACTCAATATCTTTTCTTGCTGACTCTTGCCTTTGAGCATATAACTTGTGCTTTTCACCTTGAGGCAGTTTAAATGTTTTTACAAAATGCTGCCCATATCTACTGTTTTGTACTGTACCATATTATTTTAATGTGAAACTGGGTGGTGGGGGGCAACGGCCACCCATGCCAGCTCAATATTTTAATCGGCACGAGTCGACGCGTCTGCTGTATTCGATTTCCATTCTGACAATGATGGTTCGACTCTCACAGTGGTGATGGTGCGGCTGACGCTCTCCACGGTTCGTTTTTTCTACACCACTGCTAGTGCCCTAAGGGAACATTAGGTGAGAAAAAATATTACTTTTTGGCAGAAATACTCTCTAACTTGTAATTTTTATGGGTCTACACCCAATCGGTCTCCTTCTACCCTGATAGGTGGGTCCAATGTGAGGGATAAGACGGGCCCGATCTAAGTGAGAAAAATTTTCAATTGTTTTCGATCTTTATAGTATAGATAGATATAGATTTACTTGATCCGCGACAAAAAGAATAACATGAGCAGATCAGGTGTAGGCAATATGAACTGTACCGCCACAGACACATAGACACCAGCCAAATGCATATGCTCCACATCATTTTTATTTATTCTATAATATACATGCTACTTGACACTACGATCAAAATAACAGTGGATGGAAACCGAGCGTAGCTCGGACGGCTAGCACTCGGGGTGTGGAGGCAGCCAATCCTGGGGTTGAGCATCGTTGGACCCTGGATTTCCATGGGTACTGTAGCGTGGGGTGCGTGTGTGTGTTGTGGTGTGAGTGCTGCAGTATGACGCATTCCGAGACTACTCGCACTACTGGAAACTGTCTTTTCCCTATGTGTCTCCATTTTCCTTGAGGGTTTTTCGACTACACACAGGGAAATTGGTATTTTCTTGTCGGTTTTGAAAAAACGCACAGGAAAATAATCTAACCCACAAGAAAATTCACATTTTCTTTGTCGGTTGCAAAAAAACTCATGGGGAAATTCATGTACACACAGGAAAATTCGAATTTCCTTGTCGGTTGTGGAAAAACTCCCAGGGAAATTCATGAACTCACAGTAACACATGTACAGTCCGTCTTTCTTCTTTTAATCTTGGATTAAAATTTGTATGTGGTATTTCGCCCTCATATGAACTCCAAATTTGATGCTTCTTTTTTCCTGTTTTTTCTAAAATCACATTCTTTCATTTAATGTTATTTATTTGTATAATTATTGCTGTTATTTTGTTTTTACACATAGCTTATTTTCTTCCACCCAAGTAGGGAATAGAAAAATATATTTTTGTATAATAATTAGTGATGTAACTTCATATTTTCTAATATAATAGTAAATGTAAGGTTGTGTCCAAATTTGGGATTCATATGAGTTCGAAAAGTATTGTAGGGTATTCAAATCTCATTGTTTGACTTGAGTTATATGAAACTAAGTGGGTGATGTACTCATGTATGAACAAAGTATAGTCCAACTTTGTTATAATTCTTTGATACTTAAATGTCAAGCTTATACATTGATGAAATGAATCTATGTCAATTTACATAATTTTCGAAGATGTTTTAGGTATTATTATCATTATTGTATAATGAGGTTGTAAATAGAAGTTTTAATTGTCCCTAACAAACATTTGCACTTTTTATCCATTGTAGGATATGAGCTATAATAGAACAGGCATCATTAAAATCTATTTTTGTATAATTATTTAAATACTATTTGAGATATATGTAGTTCAAATTGTAATTATTTTCAATAAACACAAAGAAATTTATTTAAACTGCAGAAAATAGTAAATAAGTTCCAAAATTAATGAAACTTCTAAAAGACAACTAATATACAGTCTATTACATGTAAAAAATATATTGATATGGATAAGATAATTGTTTTTGTATGTTATTTCACAATAGTGCAATAAAACAAAAAAGAAAAAGAAAAATATTAAGCAAATCAAGCCCATTTCAGCCCAAAGAGCCCAACTATTTTTGACCATTCATCTCTGATCCAATGGCTCCAATCACACTCCCATAATATAAAAGCAGAAGAAACCCTATCCCTTTCCTCTCTAGACTCAGATCCCCTCCCCTCCCCTCCCCTGGCCTCCGCCCGCCGCCTCACCTCGCGACCCCATCTCGCACTCCCGTGGCTTCCGCCCGCCGCCCCACTCGCGAATCGGAAGTAGACGCATGGTCCCCGGCGCCAAGCAGGGGTGCAGGGACGGCGGTCGGTGCGCGGGTCCCAAGTGGCCTGCGCGGGCAGCAGGGGCGCAGGGACGGAGGCCGGCGCGTGCGCTCCCCGGCGGCCAGCGCCACCACCTGCTGCCGGCCCCACCCGACGGTGGCTCCTGCGCGGACGCTCGACGCCGCCTTCACCCCTGACGGTCGACGACGACAATCCTGGCCCCCGACTTGGCGACTCCCCTCCACCTCTCCTCGGCGTGGTCCACCGTCCGTAGCTGCCGCCTGGTCCGTGTGGTTCCGTCTACGGCTGCCGCTCTCCGACTCTGTATGTTTGTTGTGTCTGATGTCTCCTTTTTTGAAAAAAAAAATATTTGGGTAATTTGTGACCATGAGTGCATTATTGCTCCCATAGGACTATCTAGATTCTCTCAGAATCTGGATCTGCTAGTGCCAGTCTTCGATGGCCCTTTGCTTGAGCTCGAAAACATTGAACATCAACAAAAAAAAGTATGGAGATAAAGCAAATGATGTTTTTAAGCCCTTCGTATACACTAGCTTACCTAAGCAATATTGTGTCCTCCAATAATTGCCTTAAAAGCACATGTTATATGCCCCAGAATCTCACCTTAGGGGAGGATGAGAATTTTCTTTTGATCCAATTAATTCACCTCTAGCATTCTGTCTCCTTTTTATTTAATTTTCAGCACGAGAGGACACAGGGCACAGCTAGAGGAAGAGACTAGGTCATTATGTGACTAGAGCATGAAGGAATTGAGAAAACCAACCATGCTTTGGGGATCCTGAAGCTGATTAAAAAAATCCAGTCTTGCAAACAAAATAGGATGCTTAGGAATTAGGACATTGGTTTTTTTTTAAATTTTATCTCTCATTCTTAACTGTCTTATCTCTAATTCTTAACCAAGCTTGCCTTGTGATTAAGTCTGTGCACTTTATACATTGTGGTCTACACTTATTTTTGCTAGTAAACCAAGCTTGGTGTGGGATTAAATCTATGTACTCTATGTAGTGTAAACCAAACTTGCTGGGTGACCAAATCTGTTCACTTTATGAAACTCCAGAGTCAGGTTAGATATGATTCATCGATGGTAGCTGCCTTGTTATTTTCTTTAAAGCCTGCAACTAGATTACTTCTGTTATTTTCTTTGCAGCTTTGTTTCTGCAATTAAACCACTTGTTGAGATTCAGAAATACTAATCTTCATTTTGTTGCATACTGATTAATGTATCTTTGATTGAAGTGTTTCTTTCTTGAATTTACAGGCTAATCGAGGAATTGGTGAAGCAGCTTTAGTATTGAAGTGTTTCTTTTCCATAGACACATCAATATTGTAACACCAATTGGATTATTGCTGCCGAGCAATTTGACATCGAATTTGTACATACTATATATGATGAGTTCTGGTTTACATCTAGGCTTCAATTGTCGATGTGTTTGATTGAAATTTATGTGATTGTGAACCCCTCAAATTAAATATGTGTCAGTTTTAGCTGGTATGAAATATATTTTTTTTTTGTTGGTTGCTTGGAATTTTCCTGTGGGTTTTGTTGACAGGGAAAGAATGGTTAGGCCTGGTTATTTGGAATTTCCTTGTGGGTTGTTTGGAATTTCTCTGTGGGTTTTTGTCCACAGGAAAAGAATGGCCAGGTTTGGATGCTTGGAATTTCCCTGACCTAAGCTCACCGACGGGGAAATTTAACAAACCCTTGGGGATAAAAAAAAACCGACGGGCAAATTGTTATTTCCCTGTCGTGTCGTTATATCTCTGGGGTTATTCTCTGTCGGTGTATACACAGGGAAATTATTTTTAAATTTTTCTGTCGGTATTTTGTATATCTCTGTGGGTATGTGCACCCTCAGGGAAATTCCGGTTTCTAGTAGTGTTGGACAGTCTCGTCTACGTTGAGTCTGGTCAACGTGGACGCTCAAAATCTTACCTGACTCCCTAGTGTTCCTAGGTATTTTCAAAACAAAAATAACAGTGGATTACCAGCAGGGGTGAAGCCATGGCGGTCAACACACTATTATCGTCACTTTTCGATGGCGTCAGTAACATAAAAAAAATAGTGATGAACAGTAAATTTGTGAAGGATTGCCGGAATTTCGACGGAGTAGGCTACTGACCCTCACTACTACAGACGTTTGTACAAATGGATCATCATCATCGGTTTCACCCAAACTGGTAGTGAAAGGTTTTCATTTCGCCTGTTCATAAGTAGATGAGTAGTGACCGTGTAACTAGCGGTGTAAACGACTATCACAACCTTTTTAAGTTAGAACCGGCGGTGGAAACAAAAACGATCGTCACGGGGGAACGGTTCCCTAAACCAAAGCTCCTCTTCCCTAAACCAAAGGATAATCAGCGCACCTTCTACATAGTGATAAGTGACGGATTTTGTTACAGGCTCTTCACCCGGAATAGACAAAGGTGACGGTCGAAGACCTCACACGGGGAGCCTAGTCACCAAAAAAGGTGACGATTGTCTACTGATATCCGTCAACTTTCTATCACATAGGTAATGGGCAAATGCTCGTCACCCTTCTATTCTAAACAGTGACGATGTAGGAGTGACGGGCGCGATGCCCGTCACCATAGAGAGATGACGTCCGTCACCATAGACCTTTTCCTATATGCTGGCAGCGACCGAGACCGCGACACCACCCTGTTTGAATTCCAGATGCTTATAATAAGTTCTCTAGAATTTTAATATTTAGTAGTATCAAATGTAGATTACTGATAAAATTCATTCTATAATCTTGGGCTAATTTGTGAGACGAATCTAATTAACTTAAATAATCCATAATTTGCTATAGTGATGAGACAGTAACAATCGCTAACTAGGAACCAGGGTACAAAATAGCAGACTATGAAAATTAGCGGAGAGCTCTTCTCAACCGCTATAGCGCCGCTATAGCCTGCTATTTAGTACAACGGAGTGGTCGAAAAATGTTATAGCGGCTGCTGTAGCCCGCAATTTTGTACAATGCTGTGAACTAATATACCTCGTTAAATTCATCTTGTGAATTAGCCTAGAGGTTCTACAAGTAGTTTTGTACATAGACTTTATTAAATACTTCTAAATAATAAGATTCTCTGGAGCTTATTTTTAACCCTCTGATCATCTAAACGAGCCCTTAGTCCTCGGCTATAATTAAGTTTGTACTCTCTCTATATAGGATTTAGATGTCGTTTTGACAAGATTTGAGTCAAACATTAGGAATATAAATCATGAATAAATTTTAAGTTATTGAGTTTAAAAAAGTGAAAACTATATGAGTAGATTTGTCTTAAAAACACTTTCACAAAAATATACATATATCATTTTTAATAAATATTTTTATAAAAAATAAGCAGTCAAAGTTATGCTTTGAAGACCGTGTCGCTGTACTAAACATCGTCTATTTCTTATATGGAGGAATTATGGCCCTGTTTAGTTTTCAAAAAAATTTCTACAGTACCCATCATATTGAATGTTCAGATACATGCATTGAGCATTAAATGCAGTTGAAAAAATAACTAATTATACAGTCTAACTGATTAGCACGAGATGAATATTTTAAACCTAATTAGTCTATAATTAAATATTATTCGTCAAGTAACAATAAAATATGCTACAATGCCAAAACTAATAACTTTTTATCAACTAAATAGGGCCTATGTGGTTTTAGTCGGTTATTACTTCGTAGGCGTTGCGAATCCTAGCCATGCTCCGATTGGAGGTTTAGAGGAAGCTAAGCTACTAGCTAGGCGCGTGTCCGATATGTGGCCCTGTTGTGTCTGTTTGCAAGACACGCACGATCGAGGATCCAAAGGTATTGCTTTGCAATCGCACTGTAGGCTTGTAGCCACACGGACGCGGACCGAGTAAACATAATTTCTAGCTCACTCCGATTACGTGGGTCGCTAAGAAATTAAAACACCCTGGAGCAAGCCATCGACCTGCACTTGACGACAGTGTGGACGGATTAACCAGATTATATATATGCGCCTGTTGATGTCGACATGGACAATCTCTAAAATACGAAAGCGCGTCCGTTCCCGCACGATTCTCTGGCACGTGTCGCGCCACGTCGCTCAGAAAAATTTGGGCTATCGGATTAGGAGGTCGAATGGCCAATCCGAACAGGCAGCCTCCCGAGCATCGCGCCGACGCTCCGTGTGTCCTCCACCCAAACAGACACCCCAAACCGCTCCCCCTCCGTCTCTTGGTCCTCGCTGACCCAAGCCCCCATCGCACAAGTCCGTCGGATCGCCGCCCATCGCTGCAGCACCTGCTGCTCTGTTGAGTTCCCTTCTCCGGCCATCCCAACCCCAAACCGACCCACCGAGGTAGATCGCAACCCCCCGTCCTGGTGCTTCTCCACCCCTCTCCCACTGTCACCATCAGATAGCCTCCCAATGCCGGGAATCGAAGCAGCGCCTTTGCTGCAGCCCCGTCCAGGACGTCATTGCAAAGATTGTGGTCTTTCTAGGGTCCCGCATAGAAAAAGCCGAGAGCCTATCTGTGAAAGCTAAGTTTTAGTTATTTTGAGTTAAACCTGCGAAATTCTAAAATTCATATAAAATCATAGAAAAACTAGAAAAATGCAATCTAAAATGTTTTGGATTTCTTGCAACTAGATCTACAAACTTTCTTATATGAACATGTTCACTTTATACATATTTTTTGCTCTATAATAAAAGATAAATTTATTAGCACTTAATTATATCTCAAGTTCTGGGCATGCACTAGTAGTGATTTTTGTACCGTGGTTTAGATTCTAAGAGTTCAGCCCTATGAAAAATTTTAGGGCCAGAGGAATCTCTAGCTATAGATTTTATTAGATCTTGTTCTATGCCATGTGTAAATTAATCTATTTATTGGAGGTGTTATACTGAGATTCATCAAGTGAAATCTTTACAGTAATGTTACATTGATGCCTACATGCTGTAGAAAAAGTTTAGGACTTTTGTTTTAGTGGAACTTGCCCAAGTAATTTTTGCCCTAAATTTTTTTTTGATATTTTTACCAGTGGATATGTAAGAAATTAATTCTGATATTTTGCTCAAGTATTTCCTGCATCATCACTTTATTGTAGCACTTCTACTTATTGATTGTAGTACAATTTCAAATTCAAAGAATTTCTACAATCTATCAGCATAAATATTTACGTAGGATCTTGTCGGTGTTCCGAAATTAAATCACCGGCTAGTAAACTTGTATGCGCGTCACAGGATCGGATAATAATATAAGGATGAGACACAAGATTTATACTGTTTCAGACTGAATGTCCGTACGTCCAATTCGAGCTCTCTTGCTCTTACACTTAAGTTTGCAGTAAAGGGTTACAAACAGGCGAGAGAGGGAGCGGGGTCCCAAGTCTCTAGGTCGTGACCGTGTGTGTGTGGTGAGATGGTTCGGATGAGTCGGCCCCCCTCCACGGGTACGCCCCCTCCCTTTTATTGTTTAAGGGGTGAGTGTTTACACTGAGGGGAAAAAGAGAGGCGCGGGCCACGTCTCCACCCGGAGGACGCGGGCTGACTCGTCGCCCACTCCAGTCCGTATGGGGACATGGGGCGGCCACATCCCTGATTCTCCGGGGCCACGTCTGTTGACCGCCTTTTGACTGGAAAGCTCTCCCTTTCTCGGAGACTTGTAGTCGCGGGTCTAGTGGGCCCCTCCAGGGGAGATGGTGCCCGCTTACCAGGGTCGGGTGAGACGGAACTCCTCCATAGAGGTCGGGCGAGGTAGACCCCCCTCCCATAGGGGTCGAGCGAGGCGGAACTCCTTCGCGGAGGTCAGGATCGGGCGAGGCGGGATACTTAGGAGAGGCGTGGGGCATCCCCTTCATGTCGGGCCGCCCCAGATCGCTTGGCCTTGACCTGAGCCCAACTACCCCGTGCTCTCGCTGGGCTGTGACCCATGTGGTTAGGCACTTTCATGGACGGTGTTGGGGGCACCTGTTATTTTTATCCTCATCACATCTATTCTACCTACGACTCAGACACCAAAACATCTTTACGTCAAAAATTTTGAATACAAAAGTAAAGCCTGTATCAACTACAATCCTACAACAGGAAATACGGCCTATGGGACCTATGCTTCTATCCTTTTATTCTCAAGTTTTACATGGTATTGTTCAACCGTGAACCTCCATGTTTCATAAGAACTCTTACATAGAAAATACAAAAATATAAAGTAAAATATTAATGTGCAATAACTATTCTTCTTAACAGGCAATCTTTCATTATCAACATTCATATATAAAGCTCGAGCAAGAGGCCTTAGCGCGCGGCAATGCTGCACCATCTTTCTAGTGAACACACTAACGCGCGGACCGAAAACAAACAGGGAACATATCTGGTGGAAACTAAACCTTCGTAAAAATCCGTGCATACCACGACAAACAAGCCATCTAAATTCACAAAAAAATCACACAAAATGAAGTCGAGTTTGGACGGGATATTTTACAAGATTGTGTATCATCATATCATCTACACAAGGTTGTGTATCATCATATCATCTACATGTGTGATTTTTTTTGTGAAATTAGATGATTTTTTTTGCCGTGGTTTGCACAGGTTTTCACGAAGAGTGTGGTTTCCACCAGATATGTTCCCAAACATATATGCCCTGCACGATTTCGCAAACTAACAACTGTTCATGGATCCAGCCTTCCGGGTGGTGTATGTTGCAGTATGTCGTATGCGTTGCGCACCAGCACCATCAATTGATTGCAGTTAAAAGTGACTAGGATCTGTTTGAATCCATATGGGGTAACTTTTAGTCAACTAAAAATTAATTCTAGATGATTCAAACGGGGCTAATTCTAGAAGAGCATTGTTATTGTGGATTATTTCCGCATCATTTATAATATTTCATTATGTTAAACTCATTTTTTTCTAAAAAAAATTGTACACAAAAGTGGAGAAAATAATGCATCAAGATGATGTTTGTTCACACATGCAAAAGGTCAACAGAATCACGGAGCATACAAATTAGCAATTGGCATAGAAAATGATGAGGACATGGCACCTTCGGATACGACCATTGATTGTAAGGTGAACTCGTTCCTACTTTTCGCGTGGTGATTTTTGATACAAATCACTTGGTTCCACATATACATGCCTTTATCTGCTTGTAGGTACAAATATGTCTCAAAGTGCAAGTCCATTAAAGTTGAATAGTCAGTTCGTAGGTAGGCCAATATTGCTTCATTGGAAAGGTCATAATTCATCCATTCGGAGTGCAATTGATCTGTGGAAAGCTTGCTTGATAAGCTTTCAAATAGACCTTGTCCCACTTCAATATCACATCGTGAAGGTCTCCAAATCATCAAGACTAGCTGTTATTGTTTCTGCCCGAAGCTACATCGTCGACATGGGCTTATTATTCATCCTTGGGGTCCTTGCCCAAGTTCGAGCATGCTCTAAGGATATGGGGAACACATCGAGGAATCCAGTGGACGTCCTCCCCCTTGGCCACCTCCTTATTAGGAGGCCAGCAAGGGCGTCCAAGTTAATAAGTTGGAGGTCCAATCCATGTCAAGTTCGAGTCCGCCTCGGAGTCCAGGAGCAGTAACACACTAAAATCGACGCCCAGGTTTAGGGTTTAGGGTCGTATAGGGAGTCCAAATTCAATGTTCTACTTATGCATGGAAGCCTAAGGAGATAAGCTTTCCAAATGCTTCAAGTTCCATGCCAATATGAGGTCTGAGACAATGGAAATCATTAATACTAGTGGATGTCCAAAAACTGTCACAATATTGCGCTGCCGTATTTTGGGCTGTTGGGCCGTGTATCATTTCAGAACTCATTAGGGATGCGTCCAGGGGACTTGCACGACCCTAACCCTTTATATTCAGTAGCCGTCGCCATAGTTAATCTCCAAGAGCCTTTTCAAAATCTACTCTCTAAATCATCATTTAGAGAGCCATTTGAGTTAAAATCGTTTCTATATCTCTGTACTCTCCAACAACTTTTTTATATCTTTCGCCTAGTCTAGAGAGCAATTTTCGTGCTTAATCTTTTGCTAGTCAGAAATCTAGAATGGAGGAGGTCTACATTTAGATATCTAATTGAAGAGGCTTTTGGAGGTAATTTTTAACCAAAATATTTATGCCTAAGGATATAGAGAGTCTCTTGGAGATGCTTAGGGCTTGAGTTTTGTTTAGATTATTCTGTCAAGCACAACCGTCATCAGTTTGGAGACCCCAATTCTGTGAGTTCAATACATCTGCAATTTTGTTGCATTCTTTCTTGTTCTTGCTTGTGTTCTCCTATTTGCAGGCAAAGATTAGACTTCGCGGCGATCCAGGATTTTGTACATTTTAACTACTTTTCTTCTTGTTACCCTTTCTTTCCGATCCAGGACTTTGATAGGATATTCCACATAGGAAAGGTCCGGTTCTACCCGTATATCCTCTTGTTCGACAATCTCCGTGGGAACTCGGACACATTTCTTAAGCTGAGAAACATGGAAGATGTCGTGTATGGCGGATAGTTGCGGAGGAAGTCTTACTCTATAGGCCACGGGTCCACAAATTTCGATGATTTCATAGGGACCAACATACCGGGGAGCTAGTTTTCCTTTCACTCCAAATCTTTGTACACCCCTGGTTGGGGAAACCCGAAGGTATACATGATTTCCAACTTCGAATTGCAAGGGATCCCTTCTTTTGTCGAAATAGCTCTTTTGCCTGGATTGTGCCGCCTTAAGATTTGCTTGGATCATCCTCACTTTTCTTCTGCCTCAGTTACAAGATCAGGTCCAAATACTACTCGTTCTCCGACTTGCGACCAACTCAAAGGAGTACGACACCTTCGACCATACAAGGCCTCAAAGGGTGCCATTTTCAAACTTTCTTGATAGCTATTGTTGTACGAGAATTCTGCTAGAGATAAACACTTATCCCAACTCTTGTCAAAGTGAATGACACAAGCCCTCAACATGTCTTCTAGGATTTGGTTTATTCTCTCTGTTTGTCCATCGGTTTGTGGATGATAAGCTGAGCTTCGAATCAGTTTGGTACCAAGAGAAGCTTGCGATTGTTCCCAGAAGCGTGCTGTGAATTGAGTACCACGATCAGAGATGATCGTTTTAGGTACGCCATGTAGGCAAACAATGCGATCGAGATAAATCTCAGCATATTTCTTGGCAGTGTAGGTAGTGTGCACTGGAATAAAATGCGCCGTCTTTGTGAGTCTATCCACAATAACCCAAATAGAGTCGTGCTTCTGGGATGTGTTTGGCAATCCAACAATGAAATCCATACTTATGTCTTCCCATTTCCATGATGGAATAGACAAAGGTTGAAGAGAGCCGGCTACCTTCAAGTGGCTGGCTTTTACTCGCCGACAGGTATCACATTCAGAAACATATTTAGCAATTTCCCTTTTCATCCTAGTCCACCAGAAGTTTTGTCTAAGATCTTGATACATTTTGTTACTGCCTGGATGAATGGAGACCTTGGAAAGGTGTGCCTCATCGAGGATTTGCTTTCGGAGCTCATGATTCTTTGGAACAACTATGCGGCTTTCAAACCATAGAATTCCATGGTGATCTTGGCGGAAACACTTATATTTTTCTTCCCCTTGGGAGAGCTTCTGCTTGATGATGTTAACACCTTCATCATGTAGTTGCGCCATGATAATTTGATCATGGAGGGTTGGTTCAATGGAAATGTGGTTTAAAGTGCCTTGGGGAATCATTTCCAAATTGAGTCTTCTCATTTCAGAACACAGTGTCTGGTCATAAGATTCCACAGCTAGGCAATTACAATGACTCTTGCGGCTTAGTGCATCCGCGATTACATTGGCCTTGCCCGGATGGTAGTGCACCTCGAGATCGTAGTCTTTGATTAATTCCAACCATCTTCTTTGTCTCATATTTAGATCGGCTTGGGTGAAGATATATTTGAGACTCTTATGGTCTGTGTAGATATTGCAATGAGTGCCCATAAGATAGTGTCTCCAAATCTTCAGAGCATGAATGACGGCTGCTAACTCGAGATCATGAGTAGGATAGTTCTGCTCATGTGGCCGAAGAGATCGTGAAGCATAGGCAATGACTCTATTGTCTTGCATGAGCACACAACCAAGACCCGTACCCGACGCGTCACAATACACGTCAAAGGGCTTGGCATTATCAGGTTGAGCCAGGACAGGGCTGTAAGCATCTAGGCCCTCAAGGTATGTTTCGGTGATTAATGACAACCATTATTGTGACTAATGAGTTTGTGCAGCTTAATAGATCATTATCGCTCATTTGGTCATATGTCAAAAGAGGCCCCTCAATTTCGGTCATTCTAAAAGGCGATCTCGGTTTTCAACTTATATATGTCAAAGCTAAGGATCTTTCTAGTCCTAATTGTCACAAGGTTGAGAAGGACACTTAGGTTAGTATAGGTTTTATAGTTTTGTAGTGATCGCACTATTAAGAGGGGTTAAGGCTTAGTAACTTGAGCATGGACATGGTCATTTGAAAATGGATGCACACTATGGTCACTCAGGTTTCTAGAAGTTCAAATAAGTAGTTCTCAAACTATATCTCAAGAATATTTGGATTTCATTCAAGACTCAAATCAGAAAAGACAAAATCAGAAAAAGTCTATACACCGGTTTAACCAACGCTCTCAATTTTCTATACGTCGGTTAAACGAAGTCAGCAGAATCTGGACAAATTCAATACACCGGTTAAACCGACGTGTTTGAATTTAACGTCGGTGCATTAGTCCAGAGTTGGTTTTTCCAGGGCAATTCAAGTTCTATTCACCGGATTAACCGACGCTGTTTGAATCAAGACGTCGGTGCAATTGACCAGTGAGATGGTTTTTCAGTGGATTTCAAAAGTTGTACTCACCGGTTAAACCGACGATAGGTTTGAGTTAACGTCGGTGCAGTTGTCCAGAGACTTGGTTTTTCAGTTGATCAGTGGACAACTACACTCACCGGTTAAACCGATGATACGTCGGTCAATCTGCCCAAGTTGTAACGGCTAGTTTTCAGAAGAGGCAGTTTACATTCACCGGTTAAACCGACGATGACAAATGGAGGGACGTCGGATTAACCGGCGCTACGCAGTTTTCTGGCAGCTTTTCTCCAACGGCTCTATTTGTGTGAGCTGCCTATATATACCCCTCAAATGGGTCATTTCGCCCACTCTTGACACCAGGCAACATCCATACACTCATACTATAGTCAAGAGCCACCTTGAGCTTCATCATTCACATACTTGTGCATTCAATCAATCAAGAAGCAAGATTAAGGACTTGAGTAGAGAGAAGCTAGTGTGCATCCGTTCTTGGTGATCGGTTCTTGCTCAAGTGAAGGCCTTAGCTTGTTACTCTTGGTGATTGGCATCACCTGGGCGATCTTGGTGATCGAGGTGTTTTCTCGCGGAGCTTGCCAAGGATTGTGGGAGCCCGGAGAAGAAGATTGTACGTGGCTTGATCTCCACCACGCCGGGATGGTGAACGGAGACTCTTAGTGAGCGCCCTCGTCTCGGTGACTTGGGAGGTGACAAGACTCTTGGAGAGTGTCACAACGTGGATTAGGGGTGTGTGCCAACACATCGATACCACGGGAAAAAATCCGGTCGTCTCTTGTTCACTCTCTTTATTCAAGCATTTTCTTTCTTGCAATTTACTCATGTGCTTGACTTAGAGATCATAACTTAGCTCTACCTTGCTAGGCTTTACTTTGTTTTTATCTCTCTTAGCTTGTGTAGGTAGCTTAGTTATCCGGTTGGTGAATTGGTGCCCTACTAGCTTTGCATAGGTTAAGGTTGCTTTACTTTGTTTTAGAAATTGAAAAAGGCCCAATTCACCCCCCCTCTTGGTCCATCGATCCTTACAAGGGCCTTAGTCAGCAACTCTCTTAGAGTGTGGAAAGCTTTCTCACATCTTTCATCCCAGACGAATTTCATTCCTTTCTTTAACAGCTCGGTCATAGGCTTGGCAATTTTTGAGAAGTCCGGAATGAATCGACGATAATATCCAGCTAGACCAAGCAAACTGCGAATTTGATGAACGGAAGTAGGAGATTTCCAGTCCATCACTTCTTGCACCTTACTAGGATCAACAGCTATGCCTTCACTAGATATAGTGTGACCCAAAAATTTCACCTTGTCTAACCAAAATTCACATTTGGAAAACTTAGCATATAACTGATGATCTCTAAGACGTTGAAGAACGATGCGCAAGTGTTTGGCATGGTCCTCCTCATTCTTGGAATAAACAAGGATGTCATCAATGAAAGCCATGACAAACTTGTCAAGATCAGGCATGAACACCGAATTCATAAGGTACATGAAATACGCAGGTGCATTTGTGAGGCCAAAGGACATGACTAAATATTCATATAGTCCATATCTTGTAGAGAAGGCGGTTTTAGGATTATCACAGGGTCGGATTTTGATCTGATGATATCCAGAGTGAAGATCCAACTTTGAAAACACCCTAGCTCCAGCCAACTAATCAAATAAACATCAATGCGGGGGAGAGGATATTTATTTTTGATTGTCACCGCATTGAGAGGCCGGTAGTCCACACACAACCTCAAACTATCATCCTTTTTCTTCACAAATAGGGCCGGACAACCCCAAGGTGATGCACTAGGGCGAATGAAACCTTTGTCAAGAAGTTCTTGAAGTTGAATCTTTAATTCGGCCAATTCCTTAGGTGGCATTCTATAGGACCTCTTTGAAATAGGTGCAGTGCCTGGCTGCGACTCAATAACAAACTCTACGTCCCTATCCGGTGGCATTCCTGGCAAGTCATCCAGAAAAATATCGGCAAACTCGCATACCACTGGGATTTCTTCTAATTTGGATTTGCTCATGGCATATGCACAAGAATTGGAGCACTCTTGGGAGGGCAAATAAAGAGTAGTGGCTCCATATTTTGGTGAATTTATTTCAACCGCTCTCGAGGGAACATCTAACATGACCTTATGTTGAGTCATCCATTCCATTCCCAAAATAATATCCATGCCTTCCAGCGGCAAAAGGATGAGGTCTGTTTTGATGACTATACTTCCCAATTTGATTGGTACAAACGGTATAATCTGGTTGGAAGCAATTTTACCACCCGGTGTTGATATCATATAAGAACTTTTTGTGTGGCAAAAATCCAAACCCAGTTTTGCACCAAATTTTGCACTAATGAAACTGTGGGATGCTCCAGAATCAAATAATATAACTGTAGGCTTATTGCGGATAGAAAATATACCCGTCATTACTGGCGCTCCCTCAGGTAGTTCTGCAAGAGTGGTAAAGTTGGCTCGCCCTTGCCTGACCTGAATAGTCTGCTTTCTTCCCTTGTTCTGGTTGTTTTGAGTAGACCCTTGACCCTGGTTTAGTTTCTTAGGCTGCGGACACTCTCGTGTGAAATGAGCTGAACTCCCACAATTAAAGCAACGATTTTTATCGCCTAGACAGGCTGGTGGTGGGGCAAATGGCCTGGGACCAGTTAGCTGAGGAATAGGAGGTCGCATCACACCCTGTTGTTGTGGTGGCCTAAAAACCCAACGCCCTGGGGAGGGGCCTTCTGAGGAATTGTTGGAGAAACATTCTGCACAAAACGATACCTCGATGACTGAGCACTCGAGGGTCCAGGTGGAGCCTTCCGCTGCTTCTCAGCACGATGAGCCACAATGCAATCCTCTTGGGTAACTGCCAGATTAACCAACTCATTGTATGTATCGACTTTAATGGGGTTCAGACGTTCTTTGAGTTTAGTATTGAGTCCTCTGCGGAAGCGGTCACGCTTCTTAACATCTGTGTCAGCGTGATAGCCCGCGTATTGACAAAGACCATTGAAAGCTTGGGCATATTGGATAACCGTACGAGTCCCTTGAGTAAGAGCCAGGAACCCATTCAGTTTCCTTTCCATAAGACCCTCTAGAATATGGTGACCCCTAAATGCATCCTTGAATTCATTCCAAGTGACAATATGATCAGCCGGGAGCATGCCATGGTAGTTATCCCACCAAAGACGCGCAGAACCGCGAAGCTGTTGCGCGGCAAAACGAACTTTATTTTCCTCCGAACATGGCACCAGAAGTAGTGCAAACTTGGACTCGATTGTGCGAATCCAAGCATCCGCATCCAGTGGTTCTTCTGTCCTGTTGAACAGAGGAGGCTGGGTTGCAAAGAAATCCTGATAACCAGCAGCTTGAGGTTGATGGGCGTGGTGTCCACCCCGCTGCTGCCCTTGGACAAGTTGGCGAAGCAACTCAGTCTGGGCGGCCAGGACTTCCGCAATGCCTGGTGGTGGGGGTGGTGGCGGCTGCGATCCGCTACCACTCGCGTTCACGAAACCCTCCGGATTGCCACGCGTAGATCCCACCATCTGGAACATGCAAAAACTCTTTTGTGAGCAAGTAATATACAATGCCCCAAAATACAAAAGAGTAATGCAGATAAATGAAACTTGCATGAATTATATAACATCATGGACAAAAGATTGTTCGTTTCAAGATCAACTCTTGACAGCAGAGGGGTATTTTAACATTCTACTCAAGCACTTCGGCAAATAAAGTCATTGGCTGAGTTCGGTAACTTCCTATATCCAGACACGACAGACAAAACAGAGTCTAGATAGACCTTAATCGTGAAAATAAAATGTGCACAGGTGCAAACCTCAGTATTCCCCACTACCCACATGTACAATTATTGATTTCCAGTTTAAGATCATGATGCATGCACGACCTATTCGTCCTCACAAAATAAACAACTGCCAAATAGCTTTGGACTTACGGGGTTAGCGCCGGTAGCATAGCACAAAGTTACATCTCTCCCTATATATGTCTAGCCGAATTCTAACTGTTCTTAACTTAACATAATCGCGGTTAGTGTATCTGCAAAAGATTCATAGCATGTATATATATGAATATCCACGACTGGACCCTTCGTGCCAGCACTCACGAACGGCCCCCATGTGTCCTACGCCACATGGGTAACGCATATGCAGTTGCCCACATATTCAACCATACATTGCCATTCACTATAGAAACGGCAGCCATACAATTTTCCGCTGCATGGCCAACGTTAACATACGCCACTGAGATAGCGTATTCATGAGTTCATTTACTCCCAATATAATCGACCGAGGTCGGTTTATTGGTAGCAGCTCAAGTAGGCCACTGTTTGAGCACAGCGTTCGGTTCGCATCACCGACGGGAAGGTCAGTCTCCCTCAGCTGACTGAGTATACTTTACTCCCAATATAGTCAACTGATAGTTGATATATTGGCAGCACCTCAAGTAAGCCATTGCTTGAGGGCAACGTTTGGCTCGCATCACCGACGGGAAGGTCAGACTCCCTCAGCTGACTGAGGATCCTTACCTCCTTACCTTAGCGTAGGTGCGTCGTTACAGAATTCAAGGGTTGATTGTGCACAAAATAAGGTCTGACAGAAGGTAAAGTGCTGGAAGTCAAGTACATACAGACATAAGTTAGATAGCCACATAGTAACTTCCCATAATTTCCCTAGGGCTTTACGAACTAGGCACCATCCTTAACGAACCAACATATTTTGCAAACGCAATTGTTATGGCCAAAATTTAATTAAAATCCTTCAAAAACTCGTTACAATCTCTGGTGCAGGCTTTGTTCGGCTCTGATACCAGCTGTGGCAAAACCGCCCGACATAAACCGGCTTAAGTGCGCTAACCATCGTTGCAAAGGCAATTAGGTTTAACTCGCACAACAGACGGAGTACATCGAAGGTCTGTCGGGTAAATTCCCGATAAAACCACTTAAACCTGGATCGAACAAAGCAGCATAACTCACGCGAAGGCGAGTCCAGAGATTACAACATCTCACAGCATAAAACACCACAGAGATTAACATAAAAGTAGCATTACAAACCAAGCTCCAAATTTACAAAGTACTTTTCAAAGCCAACATATAAGAAGTTCACCAGAGCCCTTTATTTTAGCGGAAAGTAAACACGAGAACTAACCACGATATTGGTGTCACGATGAAGCCCGATTCGTGACATCACTCGCTCTTGTCATCGTTGGCCGGGGACGGGTCCCACTCCACGGACCAACCAGGCGGGAGAGTGCAAGGCCAAGTCAGACTGGCAAACATGTCCTCCAAAGTATCTCCTGAAAAAAAAAATGAGCCACAAGCAAGGCTGAGTATTCTAATACCCAGCAAGGCTTACCCGACTGAGGTTATACTTAGCCCTTTATCTAGACATGTAAGGCTTTTGGCTTGAGGGGTTTGTTTTGCCGAAAAGCAGTAAAGAGTAGATCCTTAATTGCAGGTTATAGCCTTCCGGTTCTAGTTCAATTACCCATTCTAGGTGAGCATCTATCCAATAGCATGCATGGTGAAAACAATTATCTTTTGTTATCCAATCAACCATGTTCATCATCCTCATCTTTCACTTCTTACTCTATGTGGCAAAAGGGTTAAGCAGTCCCAAACCGTGAGAAGCGGACGATTCGAATCGAATTTGTTAACCTGGCCAGGCAGACCTAAACACACGTCACGTGGATACTCACAGAGTCACACGTGCAACATTTCCCTTCAATTCCCGCTTCACGGAACAGGCCCACAACCCTCAAGTACAGCAGTACGACGACTCTGTACTCGCCATTAGCTAGATGTGAACAAGTTCAAGACGGTGGGAAGGTATGTTCCGGCTGCGGTTCAATCCAGTACTTAAGCTTACCGATTACCATATTCTCGGCATGTGATTAGTACGTTCAAACGCTTAACCACCACTACCACACACTGCGGCCTTATCACTTTTCACTAGACAGACGGGGCATCCCGAGTATCACGACCCCGCCCGTAGACCTTATAGTTGTAGCAAGTAATAAACAACCAACTCCTATAATTTCTCGCGAGTGACAGGAAATCACTCGACTTCTACCGAACCATTAGCATAGCTAACTAGCGACCCATACATACTAGTGTTCAAACATAGGTACCTAGGATCATGCAACAAAGGTTCCAGTCAACTCCTGTAACTTAAATGCACATGTAGATAGGAACAATAATAAGTTGCATAATTTAAAATAGAAGGATGTGCTGCGGGGCTTGCCTTCCTGGGCGTAACTAGTTCTGGGCTCTTCCGAAATCGGGTTCGGGCCTTCAGTAGCTTCAGTTAGATTCACCTGAGCTGCACGCCGCTCATTCTCGGACTCGGGCACCAGCTCGTATGTTCCGTCAGCAAGAGTAGTCGAATCTATATGAAATGCACATGTATGAGTTGTGTGACGATAACAACTTATAACTTGCTTCACTATAAAGTTGTAATTCGAACAAAACCCGAAGTTCAAGAGTGAAACACTTCCATTCATATTTTACTGGGCAATCGTTTATAGAGTAGTAACTCAACATATCTAACTACACAAGACATCATGATCAACAGCACAAGAAAACTATACTAACTTCCTAAACAAGTGGGAGTAGCTTCCTATAGCAATTAAATCATGGTTTATTAATAAATCAACAACTCAGCACACATATATTATTAAATTCAACAAAAATTACATCAAACAGAAGGTAAATAGAACTAGCTATCCTACAAAATTCATCCCAAAACTTATAGCCAAATAACCAGAACAATTCATGTAATCAGACAACTCCTAGAATAAGATTGAATTATACAGGTTAGACCAGAGTATAAAACAATCTCAAACTTTAACAGTAGGTCTAAAAAGGAAATAATTAGATACTGTGAATTTTTCAAGATTTTATCTACAAATAAATAATTCTGAGAAAATAAACAATACAGACATCACATTTAAAAGATTCATTTTTAGATCCTGTTATACTAATGAACTGGGGCTCACACTCCGTGGACAAGCTAAACTATTCAAAAATAACACCCAGAAATATTTTCATGATTTATCATCAACATAAACTATTTATCATAATTAAAGCCTACTAAACCAGGATTAAATAAAAGAAAAATCTATACAAATCTAAAATTAAAGAAACTTGGACAGTGGTGATAATCTAGTATTATAAGCACACAGAAAAAGTTTCATACACATATATATAACAGAACATCCAGAAATAAAAAGTAGATTAAACTACTAGATCTAGCCAAGACTTGGGTTTCATCTAGTTAAAAGTATTAACTGGTGCTCAAATTTTTACACAAAGCTAAGCATGGCATGAAGTAGCTACCCACCAAAAATAACCCATAGATAGTGAGTAGAACTCCTAGAATAATTATGGTCTATGAAATCTAATCTTTTTCCTAGATTAAAATATAGACAGAAAATAAATATGTGCATGTAATGAAAGTTGTAGATCTTGCAGCAAGGATTCCAGAACATTTGGATTTGCATTTTTCTGATTTTTATACGAATTTCTAGGAATTTTCAAAGTTTGCTGTTTTGGGAAACAAAAGAAAAAGAAAGAACTTTTGGCGCAGAGGCCCCTGGAAGAAGTTATCTTCTCACGAATAGGCCCCTGGCCGGACATCAGAGCAGGGGAGGCGGCGGGCGGCCGGATTCCGGTGCCTGCGGCGGTCGGCGGCGAGGGGGATCATGGGGAAAAGCTAGAGAGCGGCGAGAGGAACCTAGGGGTGGCCTTGGTTGGGCGCGGGGCGGCCTGAGGAGACTCCTCCGCGGAGCAGAGGCTCCGGCGGCGGCAGTTGGAGGCGGCGGTTGGGTCGGGGAGTACCAGCGGAGGGTGAGGAAGCTAGCTACGGGGTCATTTGGGCGCGAGGAAGGGTGGAGGAGGGAGCTCCACGGGAGACCGGCGAGCGGCGGCGCTAAGGGCGGGCGGCACTGGCCGTTCTCGGCAAAGGGGCACGCGGGACTCGGCTCTCGGGCTCAGGAGTGATGAAGAGAAGGTCGGGGACGTCTCTGAGCATCCAGGGGAGGGTCTGGGCGAGTCAAGACGAGGGGGAGGGCGAGGTGTGGTCGGCCGGGTCGTCACGGCGTCGCCGTGGCGGTTCGGCGGCCATCCTCGACGAGCGCGCCGTGGATTGCGACGCGTGGCGAGGCCGAGAACCTACGGGAGAAGCCGAGGGTGGAGCGGACTGGGGGCGCGGCGAGGGAGCGGCGCGTGGCCGGGAAACGGCGCGCGGCCGTCGGCTCTGCTCGGCCGGGCAGGAACAGGGGAGGGGAGAGAAGAGAGAGAGAGTTGATTGATTCAAATTCGAATTTTTGCTCAAACATTTCTTTTAAAACATGGAAAACTCTTAATACGAAAGTTGTAGAGAATTTAAAAATCTACAACTTTTATTTCAGGAAAATGTTTAACCGAGCAAAGTTTTAAAAGTTATTTTAAATTTCCGAAAACTATAACTCAAACAACTTATCATTTCATGTGATTTTTATCCTTTGTACCCCTAGAGTTCAACTGGACAATTACAAATCTTTTCATGGTGAACACGTCTATTCATTTTCATCAGCCTACTTGCTTTGGTTTGAAAGTTATTTGAGTTTCCTGACCTAAGCACAAATACACATATACACGCATACATACTCATGCATTTGTTTCGATGTTTCTTGGTTAAGGTACAAGATTTGGTGCTAAAGACCCTGGTTTAGCTAATGAAACACCTGGAGTGTTACAGACGTAGTGCTTCGATTGCGAGCTCGGATCTAGTTGCTCGGAAGCCGGATCGCTTGTGTCAGGTTGTCGATAAACTGGTACTGAACCTCCTAACGGAAGATCAGGTACCCTCGCGTTCCCATCAGACAAGGTACACACTTATGTTCCAGTTCACACGTACATTCAAATTCAAAAATAAAAAGTGTACAAAGAGAGCTCCACATCCATCTAGATTCACATGCATCATGGTAATAAAACATATATTCTAAGTCCTCAAACATTAAGCCAAGTCCACTATGAATATCACAAGCTGATCCTTCGTTTGCTTCTTGTCTCATTGTAGGTCTAGTTGGATCTTTTTTTCTTGCTTCTTTTTTTTTTTTGCTTCTTGTGCCCATTGCAGTATTGTCAAGTAGCTTCATACACAGCCAGAAAATAGGCATTTAGTACCGGTCATATGGCCGGGTACTAAATGCGCACCGCAAAGAAGAAAGAATGCATACTGTCGTGAGGATTCGAATCCACAACCTCAGCTTCTTTTGCCATCTCACCTATGCATCTCATGTGATTGGGTGCGAGATGCTTTCATTTTGAAGTAACCGTGGAGGCCTATTTAGTACATGACCAAGACACCGACCGGTACTAAATGCCACTCTTTAGTACCGGCCGGTGTCATTGACTGGTACTAAATTGCTGCGTCATTTTAGTACCGGACCAAAACATCAACCGGTACTTGGCTACGAGGGCTTTTAAATTTGGACCCGATACTAAAATGGCTCCGTGCCAACTTTAGTACCAGATCAAATCGCAACTGATACTAACGTGTAGGATGAAAGGTCATTTTTCTTGCAGTGATAGGAATGTTTGTTTTCTTTTTATAGGCTCTTTTCTTTTTGGTTTAGTCTTCACCTTGACAGCAATAGTTGTTTGCTCTTGTGGCCAAGCAAACTCAATTGAAAGAAGCTCAGGTTCATGTGAGTCAGTTTTTGATCTGCTTAAGAAAACAACAATATTAGAGGAAAAAACAAAAATAATGGTGCAATATGATGAACGAACAGGTGTTACCTTTTTTTTTGCGAAAGGGGGTATATATTAAAAGGACAGCACACTACATCTCTGGAGTTTTACAGAAAACACCCTGGAAGAACTGAAAATTACAACGAAACCCCCCCGTCGAGGCCTATCTCTGAGAGCTGACCGCCGGCGAGGAACACCGGCGCTAGGAACAGTCTCCTTCCTCCTCCGCGCACGACTCCAACTCATGGATCTGCTGCAAGACTCGGCGCCTGGAACCACCTCCAGCATGCTTCTTGAACACTGAACGGCCATCAGCCATCGCGACACGGAGAGAAGAAGAGGAACAAGAGTCCGCCGCCGTCGACAGCACCGCCGACGACCGGAACCGAAGCACACCCCCAGGGACGCAGAATACTCCCACCCTTCCGCCGGAAAGAGGGAAAGCAATCCTGGATGTGCCGCCGCCGCCGGAGACAGGGAAGCCGCCCAATCCGATGAAGGAACCTGCAGCGAAGGTCGATTGGGAATCCTCGTCATCTTGATGTCGTCGTCTAGCAGAACCACAGCAGCACCAAAATTTTCGTAGCCAACACAGCAGCAGCGCCACCGGTAGCAACCCACTCCATGAATCCTCCGCGAAATCGACGACGACGCCGCCGCCGACACTGGAGAAGACCAGGAGAACCAAAAGCCTCCGAAGAGTAACGCCAGAGATGACATGGGACCCGCCGCCATTGCCGTCATTACCTCCGGGGAAAGAAAACAGACATGACGCCGCCGACGGCCGCATCACCGGAACCCTAGCCTACTAGTTACACTACTACTGGTAGCTATACACCATCGGCCGTCGATCCGCTCGTTCCTCCCCCTACCGGCGGCGGAGAGCCACCGGAGGGAAGAGGATCGAGCGGATCGAAGCCGAAATCGTCGCCGCCCGCCTGTCGCCTCTCTCGGTTACTGTAGAAGGGGAACGGGAGGGTAGCTAATCTAGGTGTTACCTTTTTTAATGTCCATAATTAGAGTTGACCTTTTTCTCACTTGTAATCACAAGCTTTGGCGAGGCTATGTGAAAAAAGAAGCAACTTAGTAAAAAAACAAGTTATCAGTGATTCTAATTTGAAACTCTGAAGTTTAGTAAAAAAACAAGTTATCAGTGATTCTAATTTGAAACTCAGAAGTGGTTCGGATTACCTTTTAATGCACCTGGACTGAAGTTGGCATGCTTATTAAAAGTTGGTGCCAAATAAGGAACTTAAGAAAAAAGACTAAGAAAGGAAGCGTTCATTTTAGTGGTGTAAAATATAGAATTTTGTGTACAATTCGCGAGAGGGACTAGTTCTCGTCAATCTATCTAGTTTGAAACCAACTCCCAAGCAACGAAATATATCCCTGATATCTGCTTCTTGCGTTTTTCCTTTCTTGTGCCGTATCTTAGGTTTTATTTATTTCCGATTACTTATATTTTTTGGCGGTCATTGATGTTTTTGCTTGCGCTGCAGTACTGGTGTGACGGTAGCAGCCGAAGTTGTACTACTTTATTTATTACTCCATCCGTTCCAAAATGTAGGTCGTTTTGATATTTTTAGATTCATATATTTTGTTATGGATCTAGACATATGTTATATCTAAATGCATAGCAAACACTACGAATCTAAAAAAATCAAAACAACCTACATTTTGAAACGGATGGAGTATATACTACTAACATATATTGGTTTCATGCCTTGCTTTTTCACTCTCCTAATGCAATGACACGCAGATATCTCTTGTGGGCCGGTTCTCTGAAAGCTATGTGGAGAAGTTATGTAGCTTGACAACCCAGGCCTTGACAAACCTTGACAAGTTATTACATGCATTTCATGGTCAAAATTTCAAACACCGTGTCATATATGTCTTTGGTTCCCCTGAACTTCCTCTACAAGCGACGGCGACGTGACACCACCGAACCGGTTCAGAGTCCGAACCGGCCGGAAGGAAGAAAAACTACAGAGACTACTCCAAGAAATTTAATTTCTACTGGGCAGAAGGTAAAGGGGCCGGAGACTTGGAATGAACTTCGTTCTTCACTTGGTCGTCGACATGTGCTCCGGCGGTGCCGCGGCGGCATCGGCGTCCCCCCGGCCCTGCTGGCCGTCGTGGCGGTGGTCGCCCTCGTAGGTGACGATGAGCATCGCCGGCTCGCCGGGGTCGCGCTCCACGTGCTTCCGCGCCGGGCACCCCCGCACCGTGCTGCACTTGTAGTACCCGCTGCACATACATATACAATCAAATGGTGCCAGTGCCTGCCGCGCAGCGTCGTTCGACCGATCGATCGATCAGACGGGGCTGCCAGTTGCTTACCGCGGATACGGCGAGCCCTTGATGGGCTTCTGGCCGTACTTGCGCCAGGAGTAGTCGTCCGGCGGGATGTCGGCGTTCCGGGAGCTGATCGCCGGCACGCGGACCACACGCCTCACGCGCGACTTCCTGCCATGGCATGCTTTGCAAGATCATCAGAAATTATTCGATAGTCCATCACTGGTTTCGACTTGGGGCCGGGTGCGCAAATAATTAATACCGTTTCTTGGAGCAGTGACAGCGGCCGGCGTGCGCCTTGCCGGCGTCGTTCTCGGAGCGCGCGCGGCCGGCGCACTTGCTTCCCGGCGCGGCGCCGGGGGTGTAGTGGTAATCGGGGGCAGCAGGCTGCTGCAGCATCGACACCGCCGGCGGCCGCGGCGTGCCGGCAGCGTGGCCGCCCCCCACAGGAGGGAACCGGCCGTTGGACACGCTCCCTTCGCCGGCGGTGAGGCTCGTCAGTGTCGTCGTCGAGGGGAGCGATGAGCTGCCCCCCGAGGCCGACGCGCTGAACGCCGCCTTGTCGCGCCGCCCGCGCCCCTTGACGAAGTCCACCAGGTCGAGCACCACGCCGGGCGCCGCCACGCTCCCCGACGGCTGCTGGTGGTCCGGCGACGACGACGGGTGCTCCACCACGACGGCGGCGGGGCCGCGGCGGAAGCGCGCGTGGCCCGTGCGGCGGCCGAGCACGGACACCGCCGTCCGGATCCTGGACACCGTCAGCTGGTGGTCCCCCACCGCCTCCATCATCATCTGCCGCGGCCGCGGCCTCGTCGCCTGCCCGTCGCCGCCAGGAACCACCGAAGCCCCGCCGCCGCCGCTGTCGCCGCCGCCGCAGCTCATCAGATCGTCCATGGTGATCATATCGAGCAAGCAAGCAGCGAGGCCAAAGCCAAAAGCACGTCACGTATGTAGTAGAGAAATGGGAAACGTGGGCGGAGGGCAGCGAGGACGTCTTATGGGAGGATCATCGATCATCATCAAGCGGTCAAGGCAGTGCACTGGCTCGAGTCAAGAGCCAGCGAGCAAGCGCAACGCGGCTCGGTGGGGCGCGAACGGACGGTGCCGGGCGGGGCGCGGAGACGAGCCGACGCCGGGGATCCGACGGCCGGTGGTGCGCTGCGGCCGAACGGGGGAGAGGAGGAGGATTTCCTGCGGTCGCGGAGCGTGCAAGCGAGGTTTGACCGTGGAAAAGTCGAGCGGCGCGAACCCGGCCAACGAGGCTGCGACGCGTGGATGATGTACGGCGTGCGCGTGTCTCCGGTCTGACGCTTTTCGCAGGCTCCGACCCGTCTAGTACCACTGAGTTTCGTGCACGTTGCTGGTAAAGGCGCTGTCGAGTGGGCCCGCGTGCAGTGACGCTTTCGGCGGGACCAAGTGTCGTCGGCCGGATGGCAACTGCGTACCAACTACCCAACCCGGTGAGATCAGTGTGATATCGCTTAATGGGATTAATATGATATTAACAAGTTGTAATTTTTTTTCGGAAGCCGATTTTTAAAGAACTCCGAGGTTAAACGTGCTTGACCTGGAATAATTTAGAGATGGATGACTGACTGAAAAGTTATCCCCGAATGCACACGAGTGACTGTGTGAGGATTAACGAGAAAAACAGGGTTACTTTAAACCCGATAAAGGCTTATGTCAGGGGGATCCTTTATCCCTCTCCTCTTCAACCTGATTGTGGATGTGTTCACAAAAATGCTGGAAAAAGCGGTTAGGGAGCAGTTGATTACTAGTTTACTTCCTAATATGTGTGAAGGGAGCATTGTTAGCCTCCAGTATGCTGATGATACCTTACTTTTCCTTAATAATGACTTGGATAAAGCTCGTAACTTGAAGTGGCTTTTAGTTTGCTTTGAGCAACTGTCTGGTATGAAGATTAATTATGACAAGAGTGATTTACTCACTATAGGTTTGATGGAGGATGAGGAGAATAACATGGCTAGAATTTTTTGATGTAAGAAAGGTGAGTTCCCTTTAAAATACCTTGGTGTCCCTTTACACCGTAGTAAACTAAGAAGAGAGGATATTCAACCAATAGTTGATAAAGTCATTAAGAGGATTGCTGGATGGAAAGGTAAGCTTCTCTCTTATAGGGGAACAGGGGAAGGGCTTGTCCTTCTTAAATCCTGTCTTGCCAGCATCCCTATATATATATGCTTTCCATTATTAAGTTTTCAAATTGGGCTATTGAAATGATCAACTCCCAAATGGCCCACTTCTTTTGGGATAACTCAGAAGAGAGACATAAGTACCACCTTGCTAGGTGGCCCATGATAGCTCAGAAAAAAGAGTTTGGGGACTAGGGGTCCCTGATCTAAGAACCCTAAACATGTGCCTTCTGGCTTCTTGGATTCAGAGGTACCATTTGCACAATGATGTGCTTTGGTCAAAGATCATTAAGATGAAATATAGGACTGAAAACCCTAATGTGTTTTGCTGTTCAGATCGGAACGCTTCTCCATTTTGGAAAGGTGTTTAGTGGGCGGCTCAAGCCGTGGCCTTGGGGTATCAGTGGGTAGTTGGTTATGGTAAGAGGGTCAGATTTTGGGAAGACCTTTGGTTTGGTAACTCGAGCTTAGCTGTTCAGTTGTGGCAACTTTATGTCATCAATAATGAGCAAGGTGCCACAATTAGTCAAGTGTGGGACAGTGTGGAATTAAAACAGACCTTTAGAAGGGCAGTCTCCCAGCGGCTTATGCTACAATGGGATGAACTTAATCAGATTGTTAGCAGCATTACCCTCAATGCTGAGGAAGATGCTGCCATTTGGAAGTTTAATTCTAGTGGCCAATATTCAGTCTAGTTGCTTTATGTTGTGCTCAGTTTAGGGCGGGGGGGGGGGGGGGTGTTCCTATCCACATCCCTGCCGTGTGGCAGTTAAATATCCCTCCTAGAGTCCATATTTTTCTGTGGCTCTTGTATCTCTAGAAGAGAAGAAATGTTGCTGATAAAACTTGTCTATTTTTGCGGCGAAGAAGAGACTGTTAATAATTTCTTCTTTGATTGCTGTGTTGCTTCACTAATGTGGAACTCCATTTCAATGGAGGTCTGCGTGCTAGTTGGCTCCGATTTTGAATCCATCGGTAGATGGTGGATTAGCAATAACAAAAATACAGTTTTGAACTGTGTATGTGCTGCGACCTTATGGTCTATTTGGAAACTGCGTAACCACTTATGCTTTGAGGGAGGGAGATGGCAGGAAGTGGGACGAGTCCTTTGCTCGATTGCCAGGATGCTGATGCGTTGGTGCGTGCTATTGAAGCCGAACAAGCAAGCAAAGTTGCAACGTACTGTGCAACACCTTCTAGAGGAGGGGTCAAAACCACCGACGATCCTATGGGGCATTTCTTCACCATTGCAAGAGTCAACCCTGGTTCTGTCACGTGGGGATCCCTCCCGGTTGGTCTTCGCAACTACTACTCCAATCGTGCCGATGTCGTCTGAAGTGCGTGGGAGTGATCCTGTTGATCAGCCTTTGGTTGTTGTGCCACTATCTCTGAACTGTAATGGCGGGTGCGCCTAGAATACGCCAGGATTTGAATGCTAAAACTCTGTATATTTTGTGCTTGTAATAAAGCGGGGAAACCTTTTGTCTAAAAATTCCTAAGTCTCTCATATTATCTGTTGGCGAGGGCATCTACTCCTAACCCACTGCAAATACAGAACAACGGTCGGAAGGAGAAGGGCGCTTATAAAATAACTCCACATTCAGAAAATGTGTGAATCGCCTGTAGTGAGAACTCCGAATAAAATATTGAATCTAGAGCTAGCGACACGTTATGATTTAGAAAAAAATTCTCACATGTCATTATTAAACCCTAAATTACTTATATGCCACTGTTAGGGAATGTAGAGGACCCACTTATCATATACACAGCGATGGTATATGAGGGATTACAAGTTTTCTTGGTAGGTGGCAGTGGCGAAGGATGAAGTTAAGGTATGGCTAAGTTAAAATCTGAAACAGAGCGAGCGTAGAAGAGGGCTGATGTTGCCGTGGGATTAACGGGTAAAGGTGGGTCTTGTTTCCTAGATAAAATTGTCAAGAATCTAATGGTGCAAACGGATTTGAAAACAGACGCTTAGTAACAAAGTTATTAATTTGTATAAGGTATCCGCTTGGGAGTCCACTGCATGCACGTGATTTACTTATGTAAAGAATTATGTGGTAAGTTGTGTTCGTGCAATATGACAATTTAGATCTTGTACCTAGCGTTATTGCGTCAACTTATGTAGAGTTAACATGCCAACTTATTTAGACATCATGTTGGTAAATAACATGAGGCCAAAAAATATTTTTGTAGCAATTTATATTCATAATTTATTAAGATATTTACACATAAGTTGCTACATGCTTAATATATAAGTAGCTACTATTGTTCGATATAAGTTGCCAATACATAAAAAGTATTTCAAAACATATGCATCATGAATCTTGTTTCATAGATTTAATCATAAAAAATATAGTGGTGCAAACAGAATTGAAAATGGACACTCAGAAAATAATTGTATTTTTTAGAAGAGAAACAAGAAAAATGGACGGAACCACAGCAGTCCACCTCTCATCTCTCGACGCTAGTTTATGCGGGCCGTGGGCTACGAACATGTCTGCAGGATAAACTAGCAACGCGACCACTCATCTGGCAGCTCAAACAGCATTTTTTTTTCTAGCAGCTAAAACGGCTTTTTTTTTTGCTTGTCCTAGGATCGGCAGGAAAAAAACAAAGATGGCGCCTCACACAGGTGATCCCACTGCTCAACCCATGACCGAGCATCCAAACTTCCACCGCTGAAGCACACCATGAGCGGCCGCGCCTGCATGCGGTGGGAGCAGCGAGTGACGCACACCGCCGTGCGGCTCCGTCCAGGTCGACGGCGTAGCCTATGCTAGGGATAAAAACGTCAGGCGAAAGGCTCATCACTTTTACTTTTATAATTTTTTATTAGAAACGAAAGCGATATGATATTATCCGAAACGAAAACAACATCGGTATTACTGTAATTTCGGAAATGAAAATATACGATCGAGAATACATCAATAACGATCGAAACTCATGTAAACGATATTTTGAAAAACAATAAATATGATATGTCAAACCATAGAGCACAAGACTAACCATATGACTTGACACATGTCATACGTTGTTAAGATATTAATCCAAGTATACACTCATTCGTGACATGTATCTCATTTCATAGTACTAAAAGTTTAGACATTAATCTTGGCATCCATAAAACTATCCATAATCCCATGAATTCAAATTACTAGGTTATGATTTAGAGTTATGATGAATGAGTCATGACTCTCTAAAAATATAGATATGACATTATAAAAATACAGATAGTAAGGTCTGCATGTAATGTACATGAATACAGTATTTCTATCAGTAAAATACGATAGAATACTGCAAAAATACGATATTTTTCAAAAACGATCGGAAGACACTCAAATCATTTCCGTTTTCACTTTCATATTATTTTACCATTTTCGTTTTTATTTTTTTGGTAATTATTTTTATTTTTGTTTGACCTTAAAAGTCGATAAAACTTCGAAAACGATTGTCAAAAATTAAAAAAAATATCATTTGCGTTTTCATCCCTAGCCTATGCGTCATGATGTATCGCAAGTTGTGAACCGATCGATCCCTTGTTGCTGACCCGTCATCACTCATCACAGCTAGTCAGAATCTGATCACCCCTTCGTCTCCCCCGCATCGCCCTTCTCGGGTAAGCTTTTAGTTTTGTAGTCAGATATATTCCTTTTCAACCGTAGATATTCACTCTTGAATGTTCAAAGACCGAATTTTTCCTTTAATCTAAAAAAAGAAGAATCTGATCACAAGGGCGTAGGTCGATGGAGCGACGGAAAGGATCGGACAGGTGACACGATGGACGGAGTGTGAAGAACTCAGCGTTTAGTAGTAGTAAGTATAGATAGATAGGGCACATGCTAGCAAGTCCAAATGTCAACCATTTGGTTACACTACGAAACTAAATTTTAAATATGGCATGCTATGAAAGCATGATCTGTAAGAAGTTAGCCACATATGATTCCGTCAAAACACATACTAGGAACGTTTATTTATCATACAAAGGACAGGAGCGAATGATAGACTTAAAATCCAATATGTAACCGTAATATCTGAACAATGAACAACCTAAACCTTCTGGAGGATTGCTTTTGTCTCAAAAATCCGACCTACAACCATGAGCAGAGCAAAATTAGTGGCACAGGAAAAATGAATGGTAAGCAGGCCTACAAATAGTACTTTAATAAAAAGAGGATTCATGCGAAAAAAAAGGGTGAAAGAAATAATAGCATGGATTTGCCATTACAAAAAGCGTGAATTGCAAATTTTCTACTGAAATGTCTATATATCAGCTCTATTTGCCCATGTTTTGAGCCAGCCAATTACTTCAACTTGATTTCCTACACAAAATAAAACAAAAATATACGCACAATACCCCATCCCTATCCTCTCCTCTCTGCTTGCTTTCTGCTCTATCAAACTAGATCAACAGCCATACACCCCAACCCTAAGCTTGCAGAGGAGCTCGACCACCCATTGTCGCCTATTCCTGCAACCAAGATCTCCCACCCTCCACCTGCCTCGCACGATCGCAATCGCATTGATGCTGGTGATCGCCTTGCTGGGTTCTAGGAATGGTCTAACAGACATACACAGCACAGATCGCAGCCTAAGAAGACGAACCACATTGCAATCCTTCCAAGCAGCAAGCCAATTGATGTGCAAAAGGAGCAATTGGGATGAACAAAGCCCATGAATCAACAAATCAAGAGATGATACTGCTGCAATTGAGCTAACCAAACAGGAACGTCAGTCGCACATGAAAGCAAACCTAGCGGTGCTGTTTTGGGTAGCAGCCAGATAGAGGCGATGACATAGTGCAGTACAGCACCAGGTGTGGACAGGGAACAGGATCCCAACAGTGGTGTCTCAGAGGCGAAAACTGAAGATAGTGGAGGGTGCTCCCGGTGGAAGGCAGCAAATTTTGGAGGTTGGGAGGTCGGTATTTGTAGACAACATGGCTGGCAGGCTGTCTGCAGAAGAGCTCATTGACTATGTTGATGGCTTGGATGTAATCTTGGGCAGATCAGATCTGTGTGGCGGGGAGGCCCAGATACAGTAGATTTGCAACTAGGAGCAAGGAACTGCCAAAGGATCTAATGGCACGCAGGAGGCATGCAGTGGTATGACTGGCAGCCATGTGTGGTGGATACTGGGATGAGAGAGAGACAGAGGTTGGGGATAGCTGGGCAATTGTACAGTGTTAACCAAATTTGGCAGTCCAGGTGTCACTGTTGGCCAGGATTTCCAATGTCAAATCTACAATTTGAGTTTTTACAGTCGCACGTTAACAATAATGGTTCAAAGTAGTGGAAAAAATGCAATGGGCCCAAAAAAAGTATGCAGGTACATGTACACAAATATCATTCATTAACATGCATGTTACTTGGTGTGCAGGTGCATTTGTCCAAGTTGTGTGTGTGCCTTTTGCGAATGTTGAAACATGTTGAACATATTTATAAACATGTCTTGCACACAACAGCACAGACTCGATCACCTAAGGCTAAAGAAAAAATTACTTGACAAGAAAATGGGCATGCTACAATTTCCATATGAAGCATTTGTGGATGAAAAAACAAATTTAAGACAACACAAGCAAGCAAAACTTTTATCATTAATCATGGAATATATATATAATGACGGTTTCGAATACATAATGTACCAGCCTACTTGGGCACAAAGGATTGATGGCTTAAGACGTGTTAAATCCTTTGCACACAGATTATGTGTTCCAAGGATCTGAACCACAGAAATTATCATTTGTACATCAGAATATGTAGGGCATTTACACTAGATATGCCACTGTTTATTAAAAATGTGCCGAAAAAAACATCAATGTTTCCTATTCAGATTCATTCACGTGCTAAGAATCGAAACAGAGAAAGATGATGCCAATTCACTGATTACTGTATGACAAATGAAGACAAAATTTGATGCTTAATTATAACATTTCACTGCCTATGAGAAGATGTAGCTGCAAGTAGGAATAAAACGAGTTAGGCAAACACCTTGCCTTTTGATGAAGCTCCAAGGAAATATGAAAATATCACATTTTTTATGCCTTTTTCCATAAAAAATTAGTAGAAAATAGGAATAGGAACTACTATATCATGGGAAACCCGCATGTAAACAATCTTTAAAACCATATCAAAGAGCAAAACGTGTTTGAGTGTCACATCTAAGAACATAATCAAGATTCTAAGATGCTGAGTTCTAAAGATTGGGCATCACATTGGAGCAAATTTTGTCAGTTGTTGACCTAAATAAAGTAATAAACATTTATCAGCTGTCACTTTGCACTAGCACATTAAGACCGCGAAGGATATTTTCAGCAACCATCAATGGGATTTTCTCAAATGAGAATGTCCTTCGGTACATCCTCAAATTTGTGTTAGTAACACCTGATACCCAAGTTATTACCCAAACTCTCTAATCTATGAACAAGCATATTCAATGTTATTTTCAAATCCCTATTCACTCTCTCTTCAAGCATATTCAATGTTGTTTTCACAGCGCAACCTAATCCCTCTGCATGCATATTCAATGTTGCTTTGACAGCCCAACCTACTCCACTCCAACATATGTAAAAGAGACTGGACTAAAAATTAAATATTTTAACTTGAAATGATTATAGTACCGAAGGTTCTGATCATAGATGCTTCTCTTCATGATGGCTATAAATTACACATGTTTTAACTGAAACCACAGTTCCAAAATCTGTGGTTTAAACACAAAATATTTTCTAGATTATGCTTCTATCTTCAACGTAACGAAGGTGTATCCTTTCCGTACTTATCAACAACATAAATGGCACCATTGTTATCGTGACACTTGAAGACATCATCCATTATCAATATCATCCACCGGTAGTTACTAGTAGGACATTTTAGCAGGTTACCATAAAAGGGAGTGCAATTGAAATGCCACAATAAGTACGTGCAGGTAAGTGAAACCTGTCTAGCATGGAGAATGATTCAGAGATTGATTTTGTATTCCTTAGTGGTAATTGAAATAAAAGATAAGCAAGAACAATGGTAGCTACCATATATATGTGCTTTGACCTCCTTTTTTGTTGGGAATGCAACAATATATGCAGTAAAGATTAAAAGGCTAAAGGCTAGATCGGATGAACAAGGCCGGTAGTAACAAACAAAGAATGTCATACATGCCACAGCTGCAGCCTGAAAATCAACCACCACCACAGTCACCACCAGTCTTCAAATTAATCCTCATTATCTAAGCACTGAACCACTAGGTAACTTTTTTACCCTTATTATCTGCTTGAGTTAATAAGCATCACTGAGCTGCTGCACCTTGCAGCAGCACCCAGCACTCCTAGAAAAAAACATTCTTTCTTACCCCCCCCCCCCCCCAATGAATTAACAGCTCTAGGAATTCAGCTATGGTCAGCATTGCCACCAAAAAGCACTCAGGTTCCAAGATAATAAATCGCTTCTCTTGGCCATGTAATTAATCCAGCAAAATGATCCTGCTCATGGATTTCAGGAGTTGCATACCAAACTCAACCAGAAACAGATTATCCCACTATCCCAGGCAGCCGATTTCAGGAACGAATCTTACCAGCCCAAGAGGCAAGCCAGCGATGCGTGGATCGGCGGGTGTCACTGCGTCTTCCTCCGGGGTGGCTGCTTCTCGGAGGCCAACTTGTACATCCAGAACACCTGCAGCCAGCGAGGAGAGAGTGAGGAGTCGGGATCCGTTAGGGATTAAGCGACGAAGTGTGCGAGCACGGGGCGGCGGGGGACGAAGAAGAAGAGAGCGAGCGGGAGGCGCACGAGGGCCAGGACGTGGGCGGCGAGGAGGACGACGACGAAGAGCGGGACGGCATCGAGGATGCCCGAGCCGGCGGCCGGCTGGGGCTTCTGCTGCGCCATCGTCGGCGGCGTTGGCGAGAGAGATCGCTGCGATGCGGGGGTTTCTCCTGTTCTTCCACGCGAAGCTTCGCAAAAACCACCCGAGATCGACAGCCGACGGGACCATGTAGTTACAAAAGAGTTTTGTTACCAAGCTAGAACAAAATGTGGCTGTAGTTTAGTGGTGAGAATTCCACGTTGTGGCCGTGGAGACCTGGGCTCGAATCCCAGCAGCCACAAAGATTTTTTATGTTTTGTTTTTCCTTCCTCTTGTGTTCATCACCTTTTTTTTCTTTTTTTCTTTTTGAATTCTCACCTGCTTAAGACGTGCTGTCGCCCTGTGGACTGATTGCACTGTGTTATGAGTTGTTTGGATCCAGGGGCTAAAACTTTAGGCTATGTCATGTCAAAAAAATCTTAATATTTAGAAGAATTAAATGAAGGCTAATTACAAAATTAATTACATAACGCTGGACTAAACTGCGAGACGAATTTATTGAGGTATACTAATTAATAATTCGTGGATGGTTACTGTAGCATTATATAGTAAATTATAAATTAATTAGTCTAATTAGATTTGTCTCGCGAATTAGCACCCATCTGTCAGAAAAAATAATAAATAGATTTTATTTGATATGACTAAATAGTAAGATTCTTTTTAATATGACAGGAGCTAAAAAAAGACTGCCGGAACCAAATAGAGTCCTTTTTTTTTCTCCGTTGTCACCCTTTCCAAACTCTAAAATTTGGGTCAAGTGCAACAACATTTTTCCGCTGTTTGGATTTGGGTTTCATTAACATCACATCTTTGATTCTTATAGGACTCAACTCTCCTTTGCATGTCATTCTAGAGCACCTGTTCAAATTTTAATAATGTTGAGCAGTACATTGGCTATCTTATTTGGTCGCATGAAGTGCAGTATATTTATTGCTCCTTTCGCTTTTAAAATGTATTTGGGTCGCTTTTAAAATGTATGATCTTGTTAGATATGTAGACTCTTGATCTATCCAATAAATATGGATGTGTCAATTAAATTTTGCTTTTTTGTATTCAAATTAGGAAAGGGTCTAAATTTTTTTTTCCATCAGGATTATTCTTCTATACATACTAAGTACCCTGACTGCTTAAAAAAGTGACTTTTGATATTCGTAATGTGGAATTAAAGTAAAATTAGACAAAGTCATTGGATCAGCTGAATCTCAAAGATTCCTTAACTCTGATTCAAATTCACAGCCAATTGGGATTTTGTGTTCTTGCCCCTAATTTACATTGCGCTTGTGACTGTACCCTCGTTTTCTTTAACTTCTGATTTTACCCATGCTGTTTACAAAGTCAACGCGATTTTGCTGCAGACAACGCAATTTTATTCTTTGTCAACAGTCAAAGCAGGGGCAAAATCGTGTTGAATAGGGGTGAAATCGCGCAGACTTGTGAAGAGCAAGGATAAAATCACAAAGTTAATGAAAATGAGGGTGTAATCACAATTATACTGCAAATTAGGGGTAAAACACCAATTTCTCAAATGTATTTTATCTGAAGTATTTGGGTTGACCTTCATTTTTTTTAAACATATGCATTTTGTAGTGTTATATTTCCGTCAACGCAATTATCTCTTGTCAACGGTCAAACCAGGGGCAAAAAATCGCGTTGAATAGGATTGAAATCGCGCAGACTTGTGAAAAGTAAAAGTAAAATCACAAAGTTAATAAAAATGAGAGTATAATAACAATTACACTGCAAAATAGGTACAACACCAATTTCTCAAATGTATTTTATCTGAACTATTTGGGTTGACCTTCATTTTTTAAACATATGCATTTTGTAGTTTTATATTCCCATAAATACATTTTACTACTCCTATGAAATTTTTACTAGATATATTTAAAGTCCGGCTTAAAGTAATTTATTTACTTTGCGAAAAGACCTGTAGCCTAGTGGTTATAAAAGCCTCGGTAACACATACGGTCCTGGGTTCGACTCCATATGGGAGCGAATATTCCGGGATTTAACGGCGTTGTGCATTCAGTGATAAGCGACGTTCCCGTCGACAGCGAGGCACCTGTGGTGACTTCGTCAATCTCGATGATTTGTCGGCTCAGTCTTCGAAGATGCTCATAGTGCTAGGATTTACGTAAATGTGTTCATAAGGGTGTGAGTGTGCGTGTGTTGTGAGTGTCGGAGTTGTAACGTGTGATTTAAAAAAAATAATTCAATTACTTTTAAGTTCTAATAAATACATATTTTCATTATTTATTTAATAACTAAAAACTTAAAAAACATGCTACCGTGACGATATGGATCCGCGAACTTCGGCAGTTCGGTTGGTACAACTGGTAACCATCTTCATCGCCGCCGAGTGGAGCGGCAATGTCGGCGCCCATACCCACCATCCTCACCGCATCCTCTTCCTCCCCCACTCCTGCCCGCGGCGCTGCGCCATCAAAAACCTGCCGCTCCATCGCCATCTGTCGCCCATCCTTTCCATGTTGCTGCCGTAGTTGCCGCGGCAAGAAACCCAGCCCCGGACCCACCGGGTCGCCATTGCTCTTGCTCCCGGAGAGCTCCCTCCCGCCGTGGCTGGACCGGCGCCTCCACGCGCTGGTCACTGCTGCGCTCGCGCTGTCTGGCCTGCCGCTTCTCCCGGCTGCCCATGCCTCCTCCGTGGGTGTGCGTTCACCGCTGGACGCCGCCGCGTACCCCTGCGAAGATGTCAGGCGCTACTACGCTGGCCTTGAAGGCCTGGCTGGCGACGAGCTGAGGGCGAAGCTCGCCGCCGTCGTCTCACCTCACGCTGCCCTGCGGGACAAAGATGTCGGTTTGCTTGTTGTCAACTATGTAGCATCAATTAGCTTTCGTGCTCCTTAATCTGGTGGAATTTCGGCTCGAATTGAGAAAGAAGAATGTGATTTTTTTACCCTTATGTTGTAGGTGTGGGAGGCGCTCAAGATTCTAGATGCAGCTGATGCAGAACACCCTGAGGCATCATCTAAAGTGTATGGTGCTCTGTGACAGATTATGGGTACTAATGTTGTTTGTGTAGCACTGGAAGCTGGTTCCCATATTCTGTATTGATTTTTAGGCTCTAATTTTTTCTTATAGGATTGAGATATACTCGCAGAGAGCAGTGCCGAAGATCTTAGCAGGCAAACCAGATGGATGGAATAGTGAGTAGAATTAACATGTAGACAGGACAATGCAAACTTATCTTTATGTTTTCCATTCACAGAATTATTGTGTGTTTTACTGTGCAGGGGAACACCTGTGGCCTCGATCATATGGTCTAAGTTATGGCCCAGAGCTAACTGATCTTCACAACATACGTCCTGCAGATGTCAATGGTCAGCCAGGTTTCTGCCATTAATGAATGCAATACATCCAACCACTAGCCACTAGGCATGATTTATAGAAAATGGAAAACCTCAGCATTAGGATTGTGTTTGTTTAAAGTGAAACATTTGCCCCCTATTTAAACTAAAGGGCTGCAAAAGGGTCTAAACTCGATGATTACCTAGTGGCTTGGGAGCTTTGGAAGCACTGTAATGACTGCATCTTCAATGGCGCCATTCCAAATGGTTTGGTAGTCTTACAAACAGTAGGAGATGAAAGCAGTATCTGGTGTGTAGCCAGAGCACAGGCGCTCCATGAGCTTCTCTAAAGGTCGTTTGCCCTGGACACTTAGTCTGTTGATGTGTGATCTGGTCATGTAAAATTCAGTGTGGGGCGTAAACACTAAACATCTAAACGGGCTGTAAATGTGTGTGTGTTTTGGCCTTTTGGAAGGGTGTATGCCCCTTCCATTGTACTTTTTCTCTCCTCTTAACGAAATGAAATGCACCTCTTCATCATTTTCGAGAATAAGTGAGACATTTGCCCCCTACATCTATTTTTTTTCTTGAACACACAAGAGAGGTACATATCAATATATTAAGAAGAGAAGGGTGTAAAGAAACCCCAAAATACAGACCACTATATCTAAATCATAGCCTAAACTTTGCAATCAAAGGAATTATAATTCAAAATGGATTGATTCATGCAGCATAGAATTTTGACTGTCTTTCTCAAGGTGCAAATCCTGTTTTCAGTAAACTCTTCAAGGGGAAACAAATATTTTGGAGAGTGTACTGCCACATCAATAAATTGTGTACGACCAGCAAATCGTGAAGCCGCATCTGACACTGAGACAGACGCTGAAAAGTGGGCACCTCCGTATCAGGTTTAGAAACTATTTGTTTGGAATGAATGATATATCTAACTATGCACTCAACGTAGAGGAAATTATATCTATCCTTGAATTTGAATACAATGCTGGCATTTGAATTGGAAAGTACATATTCAGATTCAGGAACCAGGAATTATATGTGTTTAATCCAATAGAGGGAA
This sequence comes from Panicum virgatum, assembly GCF_016808335.1. NCBI lineage: Eukaryota > Viridiplantae > Streptophyta > Magnoliopsida > Poales > Poaceae > Panicum > Panicum virgatum. Next base: position 27,231,776 of record NC_053136.1, on the reverse strand, counting down.
ATAATGAAATATCTAAATCAGAAGTAATTTAAGCTTCAGAATCGTGTTAAAGTACTATCTGGAATGTTTAGCATAGTCACAAGGGCATTGGGAAGTCAGGCACATTAGGTGTAGTTCAGTCGTAAATGAGCACCACTCGTAGTGCCTTCCAGATATAAACTGCAATTTTCTTTTAGGTCTCATTTTCTGTGTTGTTGGCACTAAGTCTTTCGTTTTTTTTTTGGCATCAGGTGCGTGGAGATGTAGCTAGGTCCCTGATGTACATGGCAGTAAGCTATGGATCTGGCCAGAAGGCTGGAACACCACATCTGGAACTTTCTGATTCACCAAGTATTCGGAAGTACTTTCTCAAAAAGATATGCATTGATGATATTTAGGTTTTAGTCCTAGTACTTGGCAGATACCTCATGGAACATATAGTGCTTATTCATACCAAACTAATTATGTTGCAATACGGAGATTAATATCAGACAATGAGACAAGTTGCTTGCACGTTACACCTTACTTAATTTAATCACAATGATTTTTTGCTCATTTAGTTACCAAATTTCTGCCTGTTCTTTAAGAAAGAAGAAACATGGGTCTCCTATCAGCTCTTCTACGGTGGAATGAACTCGATCCACCATCAGGACCTGAGCAGCTTAGAAATGACAGAGTCTGCAGCCTTTACCAGCATAATCGAAATCCTTTTGTTGATCATCCAGAATATGCAAATCTTATATGGGGGAACGCTCCTGCCGAAAGTTCACCTTTCACAGGGAAAACACAGAAGGCTTGGATCAATGAGTTCCACTATGAAAATAAAGGCAAAGATGAGAATGAGGTACCACATCTATCAGTTCACCATATTTTTCTCTCGTGTTTATTTTCTCTGGTTTGCTTATGTCACCCATGACTTGCATGAACTAGTTACATTTTAAGCACTTGCAGGTGCCTACCATTTATATGATTAATTCACATGTCTCAGTGTCTAAAAACTAAGTACAGGCAAACTGATGATGCATTCAACCATCATGACCATACATGGCAATTAATGACATGCTGGTCATTTGTTAGGTTAGTTTTTTTTTGAATTTTAGCTGAGGGGTTGCCTATCCCAACTCGCTTTGGACAAAAGGCTATGTTGTTGTTGTTGAATTTTAGCTGAGGGGTTGATTTATTGGGTAACATATCAAAGCAAACCTTTTTTTTTTCTCGAAAACGTAGGAGAACAACGCTTCATTATATTAAGAAGAAAAAAAAGGGGGGAGGGAACCTCCCCCCCCCCCCCCCCCCCCCAAAAGGGTTACAGAAATGGAGGGACTGTAACACTCCCTAAAGTACAGAAAACACTTTCTACTCTACTAAAAAACACAAAGAGACCAAAGCTAGACCAGACCCCCAAGATTAGGAGGTTGTAGGAGCCAGGGCGAGGAGGAAGGAAACTCCTCTAGCCCCAGCAATAGACCACTGGTGCAGATCTTCCCTAGTTGCCGACAGTAGACTGTTTAAGTTAGGAACAACCCCATCAAAGACACACCGATTTCGGTGATTCCACAAATTCCAAGCCCCCAAGATGACTAGAGAATTAGCTCCTTTTTGGATTTGACCAGACAACCTGTTGCTCAAATTGTCCCACCAGTCGTCAAACACCTTATCATCTAACCTTGGGGCAAGTGCCTGCAGTCCAAGACCTTGTAGCAAATTGAACCACATCTGTCGGGAGAAGACGCAGGAGATCAGCAAGTGATCCAGCGTTTCCTCAACCTGGTCACAGAGAGGACAGACTGCCAGGTGTGGAAGTCCTTTTCTTGCAAGGCGATCAGCTGTCCAACATTTTTTGTGTGCCACCATCCACATGAAGAATTTGCACTTGCCAGTTGTCCAACTCTTCCAAACTCTCTTCCCAGGTTTGAATTGGACAGCTCCAGTAAATAGAGCTTCATAAGCAGACTTTGCGGAATAATGACCTGATGCCGAAAACTGCCAAATATGGGTGTCATCCACCTCAGCCTGCAGCTCGAAACCTGAGAGTTTTTCCCATAAGCGAAGATATTCAATCAGGGCATTTATTGTAAGAGCACCCCTTTTATAATTCTCAACTAGTGCATCATGTACTGTTCTTTTCTTCGCTCTAGCCGCCACTGCTCCAAACAGGTGAGGGAATGTCTGATCCAGTCTTTGCCTAAGCAAGCACCTGTCTGTCCAAAATAAGGTATTCTTTCCATTTCCCACCACAGAGGTAATGGATATAGCAAAAAAAGCTTTGACTTGTGGTGGAGCCTGAACCGGGAGGAAGGCCCAAGGTTTGTCAAGTTCAGTTTTTTGGAGCCAAAGCCACCTTAACTTTAATGCCCAAACTAAAAACTGTAGTTGGGAGATGCCCAAACCACCTAAATCAGGGGGTCTTGTAACCTTTGGCCAGGCAATTAAACAGTGTCCTCCCTTTACATCTTTTCTTCCTTTCCGAAGAAAACCCCTTCTGATTTTATCAATTGCTTCCAAAGCCTTGGCAGGGAGGTCTTAGGCCAGCAACAGATAAATTACCATGGAAGTGAGCACAGATTGGACCAAAATACTCCTACCAACCTTTGTGAGTAAATCGGCCTTCCACCCAGGTAGTCTATCAGCAATTTTTTCAATAATCGGTTGAACCTGAGTTTTGGTTAGCTTGTAAGGTGAGAGAGGCACTCCAAGATATGTGCAAGGGAACTCAGATATCTGGCAGGGAAAGTGTGCTTGTAAGGTTGTTAAATGTTCAGCCATGCAGTGGATAGGGAGGACAGTGCTCTTCTGCACATTTGTTCTCAGACCAGAAGCTTCACCAAAGAGTTGCAAAATATCCAAAGTGAGACTGATGTCATTGACAGAAGGCTGGAGGAAGATGACCACATCATCTGCATAAAGGGAAATGCGGTGCTGTAGAGTTCTCGGACAGCGGCTGCAAGAGTTCTTCATCAGAAGCATTTTTAACCAAATAACAAAGCACATCCATGACAAGAATAAATAACATTGGGGACAATGGATCCCCTTGCCCCAGTCCTCTCCTATGCTCAATTCTATCACCTTGGGAGCCATTAAGTAGTATCTGAGTAGAGGAGGTAGCTAGGAGACCGCTAATGATATCACGCCATACTTGTCCAAAGCCCAGTATTTGCAGTACCTCCAAAAGGAAGGTCCAGGATACCGAATCAAATGCTTTGGTGATATCAAGTTTTAGGAGGATACGTGTCTGCTTTTGTTGGTGCAGAGCAGACTCTTCTCTAGCTCAGTAGCTCCAATAATACAAACTCTGAAATGGACCATTAGATGAATGTGGATCAATCTTGAGAAGCCTTTGGAAGGTGAGACGACCTTCGTTACTCCCTACATGCCACCCTTCTGTTTGTTTAATGCCATTATAAGACATTTCTCTGTGCTGCTCTCGAGCATTTTCATTATCACACCAATATTTTGGCAATTTATGATAATTAACCTTCATCTTGAGTATTTTGCATTGGAAGTCATCAAACTCATGTGCAACTGGGTTTCCAGTCTCAGAAACTAGAGAAGACAATTAAGTTACTTAAGTGGCTTACTGCACTTGGCTTGTCTGCATGCCTAACCCTGCTGCTTTGGACACCTAACACTGCCATGGTGGCACCATGTGGTGGCGTGAGATCGGTCCTGCATGATCTTTTATTTGCTCGCATCGATTTCAGAATCATGATCTCCTATGTAGTTTGATTGCCACCAACCCCATGATCAAATGGTCACAATGCACCATTGACTCATAAACCAAGAGCTAAAATGCCTTGTAATGAACAAATAATAGACACATTTGACATACCTGATCTGTAAAAGGAAGAAGGTTTGGGTGGCTTGATAGGGCAGGTCAAACACAATACCACTGAGGTACTTGCAACTGTTTTTTAAGTGTTGACCTTGACCCCTCCAGGCTTTGTTGTGTTGGCAAGCCAATGGTCTATATTCATTTCCCTTTTGGTTCATTTCCTCATATCGGTGCCCCACTTCCACATGAGGAACAACTCTGCCGACCTCTAATACAATTTACTTTTGGACATTTTCTGTAATTATCAACCCCTGTATTTTCTTGTCAATTGGAAACAAATGCTCCATTCAGAAAACCCTAGTAAAAGGGATCCTTGAAATTGTTGCTAGTACCAAACTTCGTGTATTATGTTCTACACAGTTGCAAACTTACATTTTTTTTCCTGCAGTTTGTTGAATTAATGATACATACATCTTTAGATGCAAAGGATCTCATTCTCGCACTGTATAATGGAGCAAATGGGCGAATGTACCGCTCTCTTAATCTAGCAGACAGGGAAGCCTTCACTGTCACAGAAGGCAGTTCTGGTTATCTGTTATACACAGTGCGTACCCCTCTCCAAAATCGACCAGCTGATGGCATAGCTCTCGTCTACTGTAGAGACATGCGCCGAGCTGAAGTTTTGGAATTTTTGTCCTATGAAGGGAGCCTGAGAGCCGGTGGTGGAGCCAGGAATTTGCGGTTGGGTATGCCAAATATATAAAAAAATTAAAGCTAATACACAATATAATGGATGATAAGTTATAATGGTCATAGCAAATCCATAATAATAACTGGAGTATTAGTTCTGAACATGAATAATTAAAAATATTACAAAACAGTAAAGGATACTACAATATAACCCTACGATCTCTTTGTTGAAAAAGATTGATGATATCCTTATTTTTCAAATGACCGAAGAATATGCAAATATGCTGTTTGTTTTGGCCTTCGCAGCTTTCTCCCACAATGCAAATATGCTAACATCCTTCTTTTTCATCTACATTACGAGAATTAAGAATACAATCGAAAGAATTAGAAAATGAAATCTTGTATAGTTCACTGATGAGTGGATGTATGTGGATCTAGGGTGTTCATCTTATCTTGCTGGACTTCTGGCTTGCTTGAATTGAAGGGCCGAGATGGAGCACTGGTCACTGGAGCAGTACTCGGCGCCGCCGGCCGCCGGCCGCTGGTGCCTGGTGTAGGCTGCAGTGGCGCTCGCGCCCCTGGATGGCCTAGCTGTCCCTCAGTACAGCTTCCCCTGCGCTGCTAGTGCCTGGAGTGGGGGAGCTCTGCCGCCGGAGTCGGGCACTGGGCGGAGGCCGGAAGCCGGAAGGCCGGAGGCGGAGGCTGGGTCGCGGACGGCGGTGGGAAGGGGGAGCCAACGGATTGGGAAGGGGGCCTCGGGGGGTGCAGAGACAGGTAGGGAGCGAATTCCTATCTTTGCCTTCGTTGTTGGGCTTTTTTTTTGTTGAATTAGACCCATAAGCTATAGATGACAGTATACATATTGGTATTTTTCTCTAAAACTTGGGTATACCTAGGCATACAGGGGCATACCCCTGGCGCCGCCCCTGCTGAGAGCTCAGGATGGACCTGCCAAGGGTTTAGTCTCCACAGATATCATGATCAAGGAGACTGATGAGTCATCCAATCAAGATTCGCTGGGACTTACTGGGAGCAAAATTCGAGAGTTTGCATGGAAAACGATAACAGGGAGTGCAACACCCGGGAAGCTGAATGCTGGACAGATGTTCTAGTGCAATTTACCATCTCTGTCCACGGGAAACCCCAAGGAGGTAGCAAACAACTTATACAACTGAAGGTTATTCAGATCTGCAACCCTGATGATAAGTGGAAGCTAACGGTATTTGGTATCACTTCATTTGTTATTTCTAAAAGAAAAGGAAGACTAAACATACAATGAACAAAACTTCAGCATGTTCCATTATTGAGACTAATTGCCCCATGGAGGCGCTATGGACATACAGGAGTTTGAGGTTCAACTGATATGTGAATAAGCCAAAATATCAAGTATTATTTTCTTCAAAGAATGCTCGATAAGGGCATACGGCATAAGAGGATAGAATTGACAGCTAAGTTCCTATTAATTTTCATCAAAACACCTTACGACACCTATTGATGGACTTGGAAGTGAATGAATTCGTTGATGGCTCTGCAGATTGTAGATGGCCTCTTTTATCGTTCTGAAGTTTCTTTATAGTTTTCATGCATGAACCAGCATGGTTGGTAAACAGTGTGATTTATGTATACGCAAACGTGATAGTTAATTGGCACTCTTTATTTATCTCATAGGCGAGTTTTTTTTTTAAAATGGGGTGTTTCAGGGTAACCATTATCGATCTAACAAATGTGCAAGTAAAACGCTCTGAAGGACCATGAAGCACGATTCGGGCAAGGGTTTTCTCGACCTTCTCATTTTCCTTGTTTGGTGTAGTGCTGCCATACTCATATCATGCAAAGAATAGGGTTGAGAACAGAGGGGTAGAGCAGCGTGTCCGTCGAAGCTTTAGACGGTTCCTAAAGGTTGTCAGGTCAATTTTGCATATTTGACGCGCATCCTAAGGAGCGTTCGGCAATACTCCTAGGTGAATAGGATCAGAAATTCTATCATAGGAGTTCAACATTTGAAGGATGAACAGACACGAGCATATTGGACAACCAATTACACAGGTTCTTCATGAGATATGGTTAATGATCATCACAACATAAGGGATTGAACCCATGATGTCCAGGAGCATAAACTCATGTCAATGATCATCACACCACAAGTACACATCGCCTGCTAAACTCATGCTCCAATGGCAACATATGCATCAGGGAACGCGTGCCAGCAACAAAATTCAGAGACAGGCAAGCATGTAACCGTGCCTGCCGTTATTACGCTTGAAAACACAAACGGCAGATCCACAGACCATGAATCATGAATGGAGGTTTGTCTCAGCTCACTATTTATGGAATGCCCACCGGAGCCAACAAACGGAAGCACAAGGGCCAAACATTCAGAAAGTCAGACTATTTCAACGCCACAACCGCCTGGATCCTCCAGGTGCAGGCGGCAGGCCATATAAGGTGGGCCCTGCAATGCAAACTTTCTGTTCTCTTCGGCATGAATTGGTGACCTTTAATTGCAGATATTGATCAGCATTCAGGATTCTTGTGAGCAGCTCCGAGATCAGCCCAGGTACAGTTTCCTGGCCTCTTTGTTGGCTGAATGGCAGCGTAATTTAGATCCCCCTAGTCGCGAATGTTCTTCTTTGGCTATTGCATCTGAAAGCACGGATAGTAGGCATCAATAGGGGATTGTATGATGTGTGATGCATGGAGTGCAAATAAGAAGCTAATTAATGAAGATCCGTTCTGAAAAGTACTCATGCTGTTTTATCTGATTATCTGTATGACATACCTTGAACCACACCATTTCCATTCTATCCATCCCTTTGTTCCTTGCAGTTAATTTTCCACATTTATTTGCCTGCTCTCCTAAATGAAGCTGCACATGAACAGATACAAGCATTCATAACATGTTGAATTGCTAGTCATGAAGCCCAATTATGGTACTTTTTTTTTTCCAGCGATGGCATCAAAATGGTTGCAGTTCATAACCCAGAGGCAGACAACATCATTATTTTTTTGATTTTTTCAATTGTTTGCAGAATAGCTTGTATGCAATGGCAACATCAAGGAGGGAGCCTCAACCAAATGCTAGGGCCAACCGGGGTGTCCGGAATATGTCCACAGGGCTCAAATCCAGTGAGTCTGACCAAGGGATGCGGCGTGCAAGGTCCGTCCCAACTTCTCCTGATCGCAGATTATCCCCATCGCCTGCCTCAAGCTCATCCAACACCTGTCGACCCTCATCGTCGGTCAGCACTCGCACCACCTCATCCCGGTCCACATCTGGTTCGGGCTCTTTTTCCACCCATGGAAAGACACCCCACTCTGCTTCTTCCCTGGCTAGTGCAAAGCAAGCCAACACAATGAGAAGAAAAGTAGAAAAGCCTGGTGCCACATCTGTCTGGCCTGCAGCCCTTGCAACACCAAATGCCTCATCTAAGGATATCACCAGGACAGCAAAATCGCCATTAACAGTGCAGAAGGGTAACCTATCTACAAGGCCTGGCATCGAGAAGATGGCAACATCTTCCGTGAAACTGAAAACTCAGAAATCAACAGCGGGACCTCTTGGAGCTGGAAAAACTCAATCTGTGTCTTCGACTCGTGCCCCTGGTTCTATAGCAAAGAGAAGAACAGGGGGCGAAAATTATGTTTCTATCCAGAGGACAAGAAGTGGGCCAGCAAGACAAATAGAGGCACCAAGAATCGAGGAGCAAGATGTCGAGCTGTTGATGGAATTTGACGAGACAGAGAGCATAAGCACCTCTTCCATAGAAGAGCACTTGCAAGAACGGCTCCCTGATCCTGTTGATCTGCAATCTGTGGGTGTGAATAGCAAGCCATCCTATGCTCAGGAGGAATACAAGAATGAGAATACAGGGGACATTTTAGAAGAGAAAAGTGAAGGAGAAGACACTAAAAACTTGAACACATGTGGCAATGCTGATGCTGAAATCAACAGCGATATAAACATCCTGAAAGAAGCTATCAGTGAAACCGAATTGAAAGAAGCTGTAGATGAAACTGAGTTGAAGGAAGATGTCAGTCCGGAATCTGTTGATGAGACAGAACTAAATAAAGCTGTCAGTGAAACTGAGTTAAACGAAGCTATTGATGAAACTAAGTTAAAAGAAGCTGACTGTGAAACCGCACTAAAAGAAGCTGACAGTGAAACTGACTTAAAGGATGCTGCTGCCGAACCTAAGTTAATAGTACAAGAAGAGGCCAAACCTAAGGAAGATAATATAATGCTGCCAACGAAGACCATGGAGTTGGCACAGAGATGGAGGAAGGATGATGGGAGGAGCAATGAAGCCACAGAGGGCAGGGGCAAGCCTATCCAGGAGAGGAAGAACAAGGTAATGGCCTTGGTGGGGAGGTTTGAGACAGCAATGTCTGGCCGAGAGTGAGAATGGACGTGAGGTGCTGAAGGAGCACTAGTAACAAACCTTTTTTTTTCATATTTCGAAGTAAAAAGCCGCTCTGATTCATGAAAATATGTATTCAATTGTGAAGAGTGGATGTCCATATGTTTCATTTCATTAGCGCGACAGTTACTGTTCTGGAATCGAGTGAAATTGCTGCTGAATATTTATAACACATCTGCAAGTTAGGACCAGTAGCTTGTCCAAGCTCCAGTGTACATGTGATTATGTGATGAAAAAGAAAAACTGGAATTGATGCTGAACATTTATAACACTTCTGCAAGTTAGGACCAGTAACCTGTCCAAGCTCCAGCGTACATGTGATTATGTGATGAAAAAGAAAAACTAGTTTTGGGACAGTCTCACAAATGAGAAACCCAAATTTTCCAACCAAAGGCGCCTGGCCACTAGCACAACATGTTTTTTATCTAACCTCTCAAAAAAAAAAAATGGTTTCCATCTCTAAACATCTTATCCATCAGCATTCCTAGAGATTATAAGGTTCCCCCAACCCAAATTTGTTGCATCTTTAATTCCACAACGTTTTAGATTTCATTTCTTTGTGCTTAACCCAACAATGTGGAGCCAGAGACTTTGCTGTGCCTGCATTTCTTAAAAGTTGAACATGTTTTGAAGCAATCTATTGGATTTTTGCTAAACTTGTTCCATGTCAATCTGTTTTGCTATGTTATTAATATGACCTTGCCTTCAATATATGGGCTCAATTTGATAAAATAATTAAGTAACACAAATTTGAAGTCCAAGTTTCATAGTACCCAATATGAATTATAATAACCTAAGTTGGATCTTCTTCTCACTTAGCCCACAACACCACAATCAGGCTGACACACCACACCACCGTTCATTATAATGGTGGATTTGTAATCTTTCTATCTTTGAGGGGATGTTTGCAATTGATGCAGTTCCCCGCTCCAGCTAAATCTAGTACATCTAAATGCCATCCAATCACCCCACATTATAAGTTTGCATGATTACCTAGATGTGAGTTTGTATTCGATGCATCTTCAATGTGTTGATGTAATTCAGCAAGTAAAGGGCATGCTGTTAAATTCATTCTACTTCCACACTACTAATTTATTTGAAGTTCAAACATATGCACCAAGGTCTAGGGTTGTCGTGTTAGTTTTTCACAGGCGCGATCCACTCTAAAAGCTCAACGGTGTGTGTTGTACTGTACAGCTATTTTGGCCTTTCCTTCCTATTCTAATGCAATGATGCACAGCTCTCCTGCATATTCAAGAAAAAGAACACATGCACCATGAACATTCAAGGAAAGAAAAATATTACTTAAAGATATATTGCGTGAAAAGGACATCTCCAAAATATATATAAGCATGCATTAATTTGATTGCCCTTCATTTCATGCAGAGAAAAATGTAACTTGTTTCGAAATTCTGATTACGCATAGTAGGTGGCAACACAATGTAAAGTAAAACAGCCGAAAATAGAACTCCATATCATTTAAGATGAAGGAACAAAGAGTCAATAGTTGAATACATGTTTTCTATTTACATAACCTAATAGAAAGGAGTCTGGGAAACAGGTACTTCGATAGTTTATGGACTAACTACAACAACTAAACAGCCCGAAAAATTATTCCCAGAGTATGGCTTAGTTTGCAACTTTTTATCAGTTCTGAAAGAAACGGGTGAATGCACTCTAAGATTGAAGCAAAGTATAATAAGCTAACTCTAAATCAAATTCATCAACTTTTGCAGTATGTACATGCTCAGAAGCACAAGTGTAACAATTTATACCACACTAGTGTAATAGACTTACCTCTTTATGTTGGAAGGCTCTGTTCTAAATCTGTTTTGCACCCAGCACCACCATGGTTGTTTATGCAATCTTGCCTTGGTGCATAAGAGCACAACATTGATATCTTTGTATAATCAACAGTCTTAAAAGGTACGAGATCTTCACTTATTTTGATGGAGCAATCTTTATAGTGAGCTGCGGAGTTCACCCGAAGCGGATACTGTGCAATGGTTAGAAGCACCTTCCACTGCCCATCAACAAATTATGAAAATGAACATCAGACATCATACAAGATTTGGTGTCTGCTACATCCAAGACAAAGGAATGTCAAAACATCCTTTTGTGTAGTGGAGATGAAACAGGAAGTAACATCTCAGCTGCAGTAAGTTATGGAGGCAGGCTTGGACTTTGATGCAGTGCAAGAGTGATAAAACAGGTAAAAACACATCAGCTGCAGATGCGCAAGGAAACAAGTCAGGACATTGCTGTGCCCACTGTCCAGAAAAAATGTGGAGGAGCATGCTAGCTGGTGAGGCTGAGACTTCATCACAGAATTCCAACCTCAGCTTGGTGCATTTTCTGAGTGTGCTACAATTCACACCAGGAACTGGGGGCATTGGTTCAGGCCTCTTGTTGCATAAGAAAATATGCAGACATCCACATACCATTTGGCTGTCGGTGCATGTGATCCAGATAGAATTTCAAGCTTGTAATCCTCTTGCCTGCTTGGCAAAGATTAATCTCTGTAGAAAGATTAATTCATTTGGATCCTGACTGATTAATCATATGAATTCATTTTTTCAAGTAGCAGTGATGAGTTGACTCCAAGCAGCTGAGGATTTAGCTCTGATTGAGCCTTGAAGTCTTGCAATGAAATTGAGCTGATTTGTGGGCATGTATTGGCACTTCGACCATGCACCTGATTTTGCAGCTGTACACCATTTATAAGCTTTCGACTTAACTGTTGTTTTAGTGCCATCTGATTTATTTGATCATGCTGAGATCTTGCTCTAACTAGTTCAATACAAGATCCAATAAGATGTTTCAAGAATAAATCTGTTCCGTTATTCAATAAATTAGCACAATCTAATGACACACCATCCAACCCTTCTGTTTCTGCTATTCTCCCCATCCGCTGTTTCAGTGATGAAGTATCACACAGCTGACCAAGGTCATAGCAACAAAAAGAGTTATCACCGCCAGCGCTAGAGGAAAATGTCAAAGTTTTCCAACTGTCACCAAAATGACCAGAGCGGAAGGCAATCCCTAGTGGGGCAGTTATTGGATCTCGAGCATTCTGTGCAATCCCTTCAATATTTTCTCTGCCAACAACATGATAGTTGCTATTTGGGGGGTCAGATAAATTTGAATATGCATTTTTGACGCGTAATCTTTTGGACAGTGGTTCCACAAGGTCACTTTGTTGAGGCCGTAGAAATCTCTTCAGTTTGGTCAAATGCACAACACCATTATCCTGGACAGCATCTGCATTTCTGCCTTGTGGATAGTGGGCCTTCACATGTCGCCATGGAACATCACCATTGTCAGAGACCAGAACTGGTGGAACTAAGACATGATTTGAATTCTTGGCAACTCCAATTGATTTAGGTGCACTGGCTCTTGGTGGCCCGCTTGCTTGGCAGGCATTGTGGAGAATAGAGCGAATTAGGTTGTTATGAAGCCGAATATTTTCATGACCAACTATTGTGAGGCAGAGCTTGTCAAACACAACCTTGCTCAGATTCGAAGACAAAAACCTCTGCAAGTGCTCAAAGTACTTCTTTGTCTGCTCTGAGCCAATCCTCTTAACTAGTTTTTGTTTGATTTCCCCGAGATTAATACGAGTGCTCTGCCCAACCACCGGTGATAGTAGTGGGAGCAAATTTTGTGGCGGCAGTGGTGTCGATGATGGCATCTCTCAGAAATGGGATTCCATACAATCAGAACATAAATTTAAGTTAAAAGTAATTCTTGGGTTCTTCAATTTTTGCTGCTCCTCTAATCCAATATGCCCCAGTAGACAAATAAACCAACAGGAGAATTAACTGCAATTGATAACAAATTATGCTTCAGAAGTGGGTATAACAAATGAAGACAGGGACAAAAAGCTGCTAATTGCCTCTGGTTAGGTTAATTTAGAAGCAATAGAACAGTACTGAATTAAAACTTCATTGAGTTCCATAACGATGCCTGATCAATTGAAAGATTAGGCTTCGCACCAAAATGAAAAGTGGGGAGTCCAGTTTCAAGAAAAATCCCAACAAACAGTAAAACTAAATCTATCGAGGGCAAGGACATAAGATAGGTACATGCCATATGTTAGAGGAGTCAAGGGCCTTAGCCCATTAGGGTTAATTAGTCGCTTGCTTAGGGGTCAAGTAAACCTCTCTATATAAGGAGAGGAGATGTATCAATCTAATCAAGCAAGAGATTAGAAGGAAATCCCTTATCTCTTGCCGGCCGTGGGCGAAGCCCCGCGGCCGGCGTTCCCAGCGCCCCCCAACCCTAGCCGCCGCTCTCTCGCCCTCGCAGCCGCCGCCTCGTGAACAGTACCCGCGGTACTGTAGCACCGCGGGTACTGTAGCGCGGCAGCAACCGCCCCTTCTTTCTCCACAATCCTCTCAATCCCACCACGCTCATAACACCATACGGCCCATGTATTGGAGGTTGCTGTTACGGAGTTCTTCCCTAATAATGTGTGGAGGTTTAGCGATAGGCTGGATGATCTGCATATATGATATATGACAATGCCTAGTTTTTGTATTTATCATAGTCTTGGCCTAGAGAGAATGTGGTGCAGAGGCTGGACCTTGTTTCCATTTTCTAAAAAGTTTGATCACGCTGGAGACATCTAAAGGAGCAGAGCAGCAGCTCGAGGAGAAAATCACACGTCACCAAAATTGATCCGATGTCAGATGACAGAAACAATAAGACTGAAGCAAACTAATGCAATCATGACCACACGATTCTTGTTCCATCCAATTCTTATCCACCTCGTACGCGCAAACCCAAGCGAAGTCTTCTGAGCTCATGCGGCACAGGAAAACGGAACAGCCAGTGACGAAATCAAGAATCTGCGGTGAACCCACGAAGTGAACATATGCAGAGATCCCGGAACTGTGGGACCGCGCAGTCAGAAGCAAGCCGCTGGAGATTTGAAACCAAAATGACAAGCAAATAACTCAAGGGCAGGCAACGCCCCAAAGCACCGAGCTCCCATGACTCTAGATTCCGACGCAAGCGAGACGAGCAAGGCTAGGGTTTCCGCACGATCGAATTCAAAACCCCCTCGAACGAACGAGCTCCATTCCTGACGCGAAATTAGCCGCGTGCGAGGGCGGAAGAAAAAAAAAGAGCACCCAAAGAAAAAAAAATCCCGACGGCGTAGCAAACTGCGGCACGGCAACACAGTGCGCAATTCAAACTGTGAATCCCCAGCTCGGGGCGCCACCCGGGGGCTTCCCTGATCCGACCCGCTACGCCCCTGTCAGGCATGGGTAGTGTTGTCTTCATTACTTTGGGTATTTAGCGTTGTGTTCCTGGTTATCGGGCCGTGGGCCGTTGCTTGTGTGCGTGAGTGTGTCTCCGGCCCAAGAGCCGTGCTACTTGTACTGAGACAGCCAGTATGGCTTGCCATCGAAAAGAAAAGAAATGAACTATCCTATCTGAACCTTTCTTCTTCCTCCTGTGCTCTCCTCTTCTCTCTAGCGTTCTTCCTCTGAACTTTCCTTCCGATCTCTCTCCCTAGCTCAAATTCAGCTACCGTAGTGCTCTGATCGCTCTCAACAGAGATCGGGACACTACATTTGGTATCAGAGCCACACTATCCTTGGCGCGCCTCCACCCCGTTCCACCATCGCTGTCATATCCTCGGTCTGGTCCGCCTCATCGGCGACTCGACCTGCTCCGCCACGAATCCTTCCGATTCTGGCATCCACGCCCCGCCCACCGACTCCCAGTCGGCGGCGGCCACCGCAAATCGACGGTTAGCCGCTCCGGCGCCATCGACCACCAAGTTTTATTGCGCCGCTTAGGGTTTTAGTTTGGGGATTTATTCCTGTCGTTCGCTTGGCTGGGCACACGAGTTCACCACGGCGCCAAATCGTCAAGCCGCACACACCAGACAGCTCTGCGCGGCAATGGATGAGATGGAGGAACGTATCCGCAAGCTGTTCGAGGAAAAGCTCACGACAGTCGTTACAAAGCTGGAGGACTTGTCCATGGTGAAGGAGCAGCTCGCAGACGTGAACACCAAGCTTTCTGATCAGGCGAGCCGCCTTGAACAAGTTCAGACTAAGGTGGATTTGGCGATGACCTCCCTGGGCACGGTCCAGCAGGAGCAACAGCAAGTCGCTCGCGCGCTGAAAACCTCCACGCTGCCGAAACTGACTATTCCAGGGCGAGATACCTCAGGATTAATGGGCTCTCATCCGCGATTTCCTCCTCCACCGCCGCCTCAATCTTCTCTTGGGGTTCCGGATGATTCTGCCTCTCGGCGCCCTTGGTTACCCAAGATGGAATTCCCTCGTTTTGATGGTACTGATGCTAGGATTTGGATAGATAAATGCACCGCTTATTTTACTATGTTCCAGATTCCTGATGGATTTCGAGTTACTGCTGCAACCATGTATTTGGATGGTCGTGCAGCACATTGGTTTCAGGCTTATAAAGATTCATATGGAGTATTGAGTTGGGATGAGTTCCAGTCTGCTGTCCTTGCTGAGTTTGATGTCACCTCCCATAGAGAGAAGATTATGGAGCTATTAACTCTTAAGCAGATTGACACTGTGGAAGACTATAAGAAGTCCTTTGAGCAGTTGGTCTATCATATTCGTCTATATGATAAGACAATTAGTGAGCCATTCTTAATCACTCAGTTTGTGCTTGGCCTTAAGGAAGAATTACGAGCAGCTGTTGAGATTCAGTTACCCGACACTGTGACTAAGGCTGCCACATTGGCTGCCATCCAAGAGGGACTGCTACTCCGACAGAAGAAGCCATTCCATAAGCTTTCATCTCCCAAAAGCTATACTCTTGGTAAATCCGACTCTACAGCACCACCTCAGGCTGGTGAGCTCTGGAAGGCTAGACAGCTCAAAGAATACAGAAAGCTCAATGGGTTGTGTTTTAAATGTGGTGAAAAGTTTACTCCTGGCCACAAGTGCAAACAGCCTACCAGTCCCACACTGAATTATATTGCAGTGGAAGATGGGGGGGATGGTGGCATTATGCTGTCAGACGAAGTGCTAGAACTGTTGGAATCTCCACAATCTCTGTATGCTCCAGAGGATGTTTTTGTGTCCCTGAATGCTATTTCTGGTGCCGACAAGCCTAAGCTTATTCAATTCCGAGCTTTAGCTTGTAACCAGGTGGTTCTGCAGTTGCTTGATACTGGCAGTTCACACACCTTCATTAATGCTGGTCTCCTTGCCAAAGTGCCATGCAATGTGGTGGACATTACTCCTATGGAGGTCAGAGTAGCTAATGGGCAGACTCTTCTTTGTTCTCAAGCTGTGAAGGATTTTTCATGGTGGGTACAGGGTCACACATTTACAGTGGATGCTTTAGTTCTTCCGTTAGGAGCATATGATATGGTACTCGGGATGGACTGGTTGGCACAGTTTCGACCTATGAATTGTGATTGGAAAGAGAAATGGGTTGAGTTTACATATCAGAACAACGTTATCAGGCTGCAAGGCGTACTGCCCCAACCTCAATTACAGCTAACTGAAATGTCTTCTGAGCAATTGTACAAGTCTGGTAAGGGCAATGATATCTGGGCACTTGCAGTTGTCACTCTACATGATACACTTGCCCCCTCAGAACAGCATATTCCTCCCATCATTCAGAAAGTGCTCACTGAATATTCCCAAGTTTTTAAAGATCCCAAGACCTTACCACCATCCAGGATTTATGACCACTCCATTCCTTTGGTCCCTAATGCTGCCCCAGTTAACTCAAGGCCTTATAGGTATTCTCCATTGCAAAAAGATGAAATTGAACGACAAGTGGGCGATATGTTGGCAGCTGGCCTTATTACACCCAGTATGAGCCCATTTGCATCTCCTGTTCTTCTAGTCAAGAAAAAGGATGGCTCTTGGAGATTCTGTGTTGACTACAGAAACCTAAATGATATAACTGTGAAGAACAAGTTTCCCATGCCTATCATCGATGAATTATTAGATGAGCTCGCTGGCGCTAAATACTTTGCCAAATTGGATATGAAATCGGGATTTCATCAAATCAGAATGTTGCCTAGTGATGAATTTAAAACTGCATTCAAGACTCATCACGGCCATTTTCAGTTTAAGGTAATGCCTTTTGGACTTACTAACGCCCCAGCAACATTTCAATGTCTCATGAATGCAATCTTTGCACCTTACTTGAGAAAGTTTGTACTGGTGTTCATGGACGACATCCTAGTTTACAGTCCATCACTAGAGGCCCATGCTGAACACCTCAAGATGGTGTTTCACGTGCTGCAGCATCATCAGTTAGTAGCTAAATTCAGCAAGTGCACTTTTGCCCAGACCAGCCTTGAGTACCTTGGCCACATCATATCTGATAAGGGTGTCTCTACGGATCCTTCTAAAACTCTTGCAATGTTGCAGTGGCCAGTGCCTACCAATGTCACTGAGCTTCGAGGGTTCCTTGGTCTAACGGGCTACTATAGAAAATTTGTGCGTAATTATGGCATTATTGCTAAGCCACTGACAAGCCTTCTCAAGTTGAAAACATTTCAGTGGTCTGCCACAGCTCAACAAGCCTTTGAGCAATTGAAACAAGCGATGTCCACTACTCTTGTGCTCTCACTACCCAATTTTCAAGAACCTTTTGAACTAGAAACAGATGCTTGTGATACAGGAGTTGGGGCTGTTCTATCTCAAAAAGGTCACCCTGTGGCATTCTACAGTAAGGCAATTGGGGTCAACAATCAAAAGCTTTCTATCTATGAAAAAGAATTCATTGCAATACTAATGGCAGTTGACAAATGGAGAAGTTATCTTCAGCGGGGTGAATTCACCATCAGGACCGATCATAAGAGTCTTTGCCATCTTCAAGACCAGACTCTATCAACTGATTGGCAGAAAAAGGCAATGGCAAAGTTGGCTGGATTACAGTTTAAACTCCATTACAAGAAGGGCTCTGAAAATAAGGTGGCTGATGCTTTGTCTAGAGTGGGACATGCATTCGAATGCTCAGCTATATCTTGTGGGACACCTATATGGCTCCAAGAAGTGGTCAATTCTTATGTTACTGACATCAATGCTCAGCAATTGCTTACTGAGTTAGCTGTGGTTAGTCCCAACTCTCATGGGTTCTCCTTGAAACATGGTCTGATTTACAAGAAAAATCAGGTGTGGGTGGGTGACAATACAGCTTTAAAAACTAAGATCATTTCGGCTTTTCATAACTCTGCTATTGGAGGACACTCTGGTGTGCAAGCTACATACCACAGAGTCAAGAAGTTGTTTTATTGGCATGGACTCAAAGGTGATGTGGACTCATTTGTTAAGCAATGCCAAATTTGCCAGCAGGCCAAGCATGAACATTGTAAATATCCTGGGTTATTGCAGCCTCTGCCCATTCCTGACAGTTCTTGGAAAGATTTATCCATGGATTTCATAGAGGGCTTGCCCAAGTCTGATACATATTCTGTGATTCTGGTGGTGGTGGATAGATTCACCAAATATGCACACTTCTACCCTCTGAAACATCCCTTCACTGCCAAGTATGTGGCCCAAGTCTTCTTTGACAATGTGGTGAAGTTACATGGGGTTCCCACTTCAATTGTGTCCGACCGTGACAAGATCTTTACAGCCCATTTCTGGCAGGAACTTTTCACTCTGTTGGGTACCAAATTGCTCATGAGCTCTGCCTACCACCCTCAAACAGATGGGCAGACTGAGAGGATAAACCAGTGCCTGGAAATGTTCCTTCGATGTGCTGTGCATGATTCACCTACCAAATGGCATAAATGGCTGCCTTCTGCTGAGCTGTGGTACAATTCCAGCTATCACACAGCCCTCAAATGTTCTCCATTCAAAGCTTTGTATGGGGTTGATCCCAATCCAGGAGCTGTGCCAATGATTACTTCTTCTGGTGATTCTGAGTCTTCTGAAGCTACTACTGTACTTCAGGACAGGCAACTTCTCTTGGATACACTCAAAGAGAATCTGCTCCGGGCCCAACAAAAGATGAAATCTTATGCTGATAAGAACAGATCCCCTCGACAGTTTCAGCTGGGTGAATCAGTCTTCTTGAAACTTCAACCCTATGCTCAATCCTCAGTTGCTAACAGATCATTTCCCAAGCTGGCCTTCAAATATTTTGGTCCTTACAAAATCTTGGAAAAAGTTGGCACTACTGCTTACAAATTGGAGCTCCCTGTTCATGCTCAGATACACCCTGTTTTCCATGTCTCTCAGCTGAAACATTCTGTGCCTGACAATACCCCTGTGTTTTCTGACATTCCTGCAATTCCTCCTCTAGATACAGTAGATGTGGTGCCCGAGCGAATCTTGGACCGCCGCCTTGTGAAGAAAGGCGATACTGCAATCACTCAGGTTCAAGTACAGTGGAGTGGCCTGCCTCCTGAGATGTTTACATGGGAAGATTACTACGGTTTGAAGACTCGGTTTCCATCTGCACCAGCCTGGGGACCGGCTGGCTCTGAAGGGAGGGGAAATGTCAGGCATGGGTAGTGCTGTCTTCATTACTTTGGGTATTTAGCGTTGTGTTCCTGGTTATCGGGCCGTGGGCCGTTGCTTGTGTGCGTGAGTGTGTCTCCGGCCCAAGAGCCGTGCTACTTGTACTGAGACAGCCAGTATGGCTTGCCATCGAAAAGAAAAGAAATGAACTATCCTATCTGAATCTTTCTTCTTCCTCCTGTGCTCTCCTCTTCTCTCTAGCGTTCTTCCTCTGAACTTTCCTTCCGATCTCTCTCCCTAGCTCAAATTCAGCTACCGTAGTGCTCTGATCGCTCTCAACAGAGATCGGGACACTACAGCCCCCGAATTGCGGCAGGAGTAGGGTTTCGCGCCGAATTCCGAGGCCCTCGGCCTCCCGAGGCCGCCCTGCAGCAACTGGAGCCCGGACGGCGGCGGCGGGTGCAGCGGAGCACCGGCGGGGAGAGCGCGATACGGGCGCCATTGGGCGGTGCTGGCTGCCGGTCCCCCATTGCGCGCACGCGTGGGGGGGGGGGGGGGGGGGGAATCGAGGGCGGGGGAATTGGGGAGAGCAGGGAGGCAGTTGGGTTCGGGAGGAGGGGAAGCTTGGCTCACCTCGCTGCTGCTGCTGCTGGAGCAGGACGGCGAGGGGAGGAGCGATCGGTTGGAGAGACGGGAGCGCTGCTGCTTGCTTGGTGCTCGCGACGGGGGCGGGGCTCCCGGCTGCCGGCCCGCTGCTCTCGCTGCTGCTGCTGGTGGTGCTGACGAGAGCTTGTTGCTCGCGGCCGCGCCGCGTGCTTGCTGCTGGTAGCGGGCTTCTACTAGGCTTCTAGCTGCGCGATGTGTTTCTGGTCTTTGGTTGCCTTGGTCTCGCTCGTTGGCTGCTGCCTGCTGCCTGCTGCCTGCTGCCGGCGTGTACGGGTGCGGGTGCTTGCTCTCTCCGGCCCCATTTGGTTACTTATGTTAATGAACAGTGATTCGTGCTAATCTCTATGCATGGGCAATTAAATGAAGTCTATTTGCAAAACTTTTTTTACGGATGAGTATAACTTTTCGCGACGAATCTAATGACAATAATTAATCAATGATTGACTAATTAATCAATGATTGACTACAGTGATGCTACAGCAACTATCCTCTAATCACGCAGTCAAAGGCCTCATTAGATTCTTCAGGGTTCTAGCACAGGGGTTATGGAGTTAGTTTTGTAAACTATCTTTATTTAATATTTTTAATTAATAGTCAAAATTGCTACAGTTCCTAGCGTAGCACAAACCAAACAGGGCCTCGCTGGCGGGTCGGCCTATCTTTTCGCGAATTTAATTTTTTACTATTACAACAGGAGGCACTTCCTTAAAGCGTCTGCAATAGTAATAGTTAGTACTAATTACAGTATGCTAATATAGAGATGAGAGATAAAAGATAAGACTATTTTAAACTATTAGACATTTCTCTCACATGTTCTTCTACTATGTGAAATATATCAGCTATTTACTCGTTGCTAATGACTACTCTCTCCTATTTTTCTATTGCCACATCAGATCTAGCTAGCTAAATAGCTAGCCATTACGGACGCCCTTAGATATTATCATACCAAATGACACTACAATTTTACCACGCTACAGTACAGAATGCATACAGATTTGCCCCATTTGCTGGCATGGCACGCAAGCGAGACTATCCAGCATGGATCGGAGGGAGCGAGAGGTGTTAAATGACCTTGCTGCCCCTGGTATGGTCCTCCCCGTCCCTTCCCATGGCGCCTCCGGCCCTTCTTCTCCACGTAGACCACTACCACGGAGGTCCCTCTCTCATGGCTGGGCAGCAGTAGCCGTAGTTACTGTTGGTGATATGCCCAAGAGGCAATCATGCATGGGCCGCATATTTATTTGTGAAAGGGTAGAACCCTAATGGGCCTCCGGCGTGATGACCCATTAGTGGAGTCTATATAATGAGGGGGCAAAGGCCGGTGGCGCCACACCCTCTGGTGCCATAAACCCTAGCCGTTGCCGCCTCACCACCTCGCCGCAAAAGCCTAGCCGACTGTGCGGTGCTAGCACACCGGCGACTACTATTCCCACCCCATACGTGTGGACTTCGTGGAGGCGCTGCTGCTGTTGCGGCGATGATCGGCGAGGAGGAAACAGAACGACTACTTCCTCTTCACCAACACGCACCTACGTTGGACGAGTCTACTCCATTGCATCTTCCACTGGGTAATGATCCACCATCCGCTTACATGAGATCCTTGGTGAACGCGGTTGAATTAGGAATTCTTGGTAGCGTAGCGTTCCCGTTTTCTTATAGTGGTACCAGAGCGATCTTGTTTAGCCTTTGGTCTGGATGTGCATATAGAGATATGCTTTGTTTAGGGTTTTGCAATATGTTCATATGAGATGTGTAGATTGATGCACAGCATGGGATTGGTACGAGTTGATTGCATCACGATGAATGTAGATTGGTTTGTGTTCTTTCTCTGTTGTGCGCACGACTTGCCCATACTGGCTGGAATCACCATCTGAGCTAATTGTGCGAACGATTAGAGATTGAACTGACTTATCTAACTCGTGTGTTGCGGTCTTCTTCGATGTACCTATCTAACATAACTATCAAAATGGTTTTGGGCTATGGGCACATAGTGTTGGAGCCGGGGCATAGGATGCCACCCAACAAAAGAGTCACATAAGAATGTGATTAACAAGTTAGTTGTTTATCTAAGTCACTAATTTTCTAGCAGTGAACCCAAAGCCCACTAAGATTTTAGTGAATATGAATCTTGGTCCCCTGTATGTTGTTAGAGAGATGACGATGTTGATATAGAGGGAGTGTCTTTTATTAAATTAGTTAATAGAAGAATTACATAAACTTAGTGCTGAAACTTTGCATATTTATATTGTAGATTATGGCTACTAATAACAATTTTAGTTTCAACTTGCAATCTGTACTTGAGAAAGAAAAGATCAATGGAGCTAATTTTATTGATTGGTACCGCAATCTAAGAATCATTCTCAAGAATGAGAAAAAAGAGTATGTTCTTGGGCAACCATACCCTAATGAGCTCCCTGATGGTGCAAATACTGTAGCTCGCAGAGCTTATGAGAACCACTGCAATGATTCACTTGAAGTTAGCTGTCTCATGCTTGCCACAATGTCCTTTGATCTGCATAAGAATTATGATAATGTGGATGCTCATACTATGATTTAGGGGCTACGTGAGATGTTTGAGAACCAGGCGAGGGCTGAGACTGAGAGATACAACGTCTCAAGTTTCTTGTTTGCATGCAAGCTGACTGAAGGTAGTCCAGTTAGTCCTCATGTGATCAAGATGATTGGTTACATTGAGAGCTTGGAGAGACTGGGATCTCCCTTCAATGCTGATCTGGCTATATATGTTATTCTCCAGTCACTCCCCCCCAATCTACAAGCAGTTCATTATGAACTTCCATATGAACAACATGGAGAAAACATTGAGTGAGTTGTATGGCATGCTGAAAACCGCAGAGAAAAGTATTAAGCTAAATGCCAATCTTGTGATGATGGTTCAGAAGGAGAACAAAAAGAGAAAGTGTTGGATGCCTCCCAAAGGCAAAGGCAACGGCAAGGAAAAGGTTTCCTCGGAGCCCTAGAGCTCTAAGCCTAAGGCCAAAACTAGCCCCTCTCCTAATGATGAATGCTTCCACTGCAAGGGTAAGGGACATTTGTTAAGAAACTGCAAAAAATACTTGGAGGATTTGGAGAAGAAGAAGGGAAGTGCGACTTCCACCTCAGGTATATATATTACAGAAATTAACATTGCTGTATCTTCTAGTGATTCATGGGTATTTGATACCAGATCGATGATTCACACTTGCAAATCATTGCCGGGCGTTACCAAGACTAGAAGATTCACAAGAGGCGAGTTGGACATGCGAATCGGCAATGGAGAAAAGGTTGCTGTGTTGGCGGTCGGCACCTACCACCTGTCGCTATTCTCAGGATTAGTCTTGGAATTAAATACTTGTTATTGTATTTCTGCTTTGAGTAAGAACATTATCTTATCCTCATGCTCGGAGGAAGTTGATGGTTATGAGATTAGAATAAAGAACAAGTGTTTCTCAATTTATTATAAAGATTTGATTTATGGAGTTTGTCCATTGGTGAATGGTTTATATGTTTTTGATCTTCAGGATAAATATGTCTATAATATTATTGCTAAAAGGCTTCGTCCTAATGATTTGAATCTCACTTTTATTTGGCATTGTCGTTTGTATCACATAAATGAAAAGGCGTTGAGCAGCTCCATAAGGATGGTCTACTAAGTTCATTTGATTTTGAATCATTTGAAACATGCGAGTCTTGTTTACTTGGGCAGCTCCAAAAGCGTTGAGCAGCTCCATAATATTGTTGCCCGCAATGGTGTCTTCTTAGAGAAAGAGTTTCTCTCAAAAGGTGTTAGTGGGAGCAAGGTGCAACGGGAAGAAATTTGGGATGTTCCTGAAATAGTTTCAGCCCCCACTGAACCTTCACATGATGAACAAGAAGTTGTAAAACCCGTTGTCGAAGAACCAGCCCAATGTAGGTTTATGAGGGCACATCGCGCACCTGAAAAGCTGCACCTTCACATGATGAGCCTAAGACCTATACTGAAGCAATAATGGGACCAGACTGTGAGAAATGGCTTGGAGCCATGAAATCCAAAATAAAATTCATGCACGACAATCAAGTTTGGAACTTGGTTGATCCCATTGATGGTGTAAGACCTGTGGAGTGCAAGTGGATTTTTAAGAAAAAGAAAAACATGGATGAAAATGTTCATATCCATAAGGTGCGATTGGTGGCGAAAGGGTTTAAGCAAATTCAAGGTGTTGACTATCACTACTACAGAAATCTTTTTTGGAGGCAGTCAAAATCGCTTTTCTGAGGCAGATACCGTCACGGTTAATGGAAGCATTTAACGAGGCGGTCGGACAACCGCCTCGGTTAATTTCTTAACCGAGGCGGTTCCTCTTATCTGACCGCCTCGGTTAATGTTTTTACCTGAGGTGGTCAGTTTTAATTTGACCGCCTCTATTAAGATTTTCTAGAATAAAAAAACATATTTGAATTTGAATTTAAAAACGAATTTGAAAACCAAATCAGAATACATGCTTACGAAAGAGTAAACACACATATTACATCCATTTATGTGCCGATCCGATTTTGCATAGTACATGTTCAACAAGTATATTACATCCATTCACAAATATATATTACATCGATTCAACATTAGCGTATACATGTTCAAATGATTAAAGAAGCTAAAGGGACCTAATTGAGTTCCGGCAACTTGTAGTCCTTCATGTTAAGTTGGGTTCTCCAATTGCGTAGCCTCACGAACTTGTTGTTCGTTGCTAGCTCGCTCTCGTCATAGAAGCCGATACCCCCAACATGACAACATTCATCAGTGACAAACTTACAAATGTCAGATATTATTTGGTTGATTGTTATCTTATCCACCCTTGACTTGCGCCACCATCCTATAGATTTCTTGAGCTGTCGCCAGCTTCTGTTGTAACTTCCGCAAGTCCTGAGGTATGACAAGCATAGTATCCACATAATACTGAGTTTGCAGGTTGCTTTGCGCACTGCATTAATGTAAGATATAGTCGTTAGGACACATAGATTGCATGCAAATGTAGTAGCACATAAGCTTCTTCATACGTACCAGAAAATCTCGCCTCAGGCGCAGTTTTGTGCCATACTTTTGTTTCTTGCTCTCGGACCTCCGATCATAGAAATCGGGGTCTTCCACGTATTTCCTGTAAGCACTGTATACGAAACACTAGTGTCACCAACAAATTCAATATATACTTTGAGTGCATAAGGAATTGTGTTGTCACTTACTATCGCAGACAGTATTCAAAATCCATATACGCCTCCTTGTGCGTATGGCGCAAGGAATCGAATATGACAACATTTCCATCCTGAGGATAGATGATAAATACAACCCAGTGGCCCATGATTCCCCCGCTACACAATTGAAATAATATTGGTGCGCAAACAGTGAAAAACATGAAAAATCACAATTGAAATACAATTGCAAGTATCGTTTTAACTTACCCAAATTGGTGTGCGGCAAGGATACACCCATTGTCCTGGACCTTTTTCATGGCTCTTAAGATGTACTATCCTTTTCTATTCATAATCTCGCCTCACATTTTAACTCGGACCTCCACTCGTTGTAGACCGGTCAAATTCACTAGCCTTGGGTGCGTGTCCGGTACATCATACCCACTAATGGCCCTTTGGGTAATATGCATAGGAGATAGGTAGATAATATCTTCCCCTAGTTGCTGGGAAGCATATGCTTGCATCCTGCTTGGAAATCGTCGTCATGGCATTGTTACTTTGATCATAATGTGTGTACCTTTATCGATGGACATGTATAATCACTTACATGGCATAAAGGGTGACTTGCGTGATGTTGAGGTCCTTGCGGCGCAGCAGCCTATGCATGTCATGGAAGTCGACGGTGAAAATACAATCGTCGTCCAAGTGGAAGTACTCCTTCGTGGCCCCGACAATGAAATTCCTCATGCCTAACTTTGTAGCATGCATGTACCATAGATGGAACCTCCGAACCTCCCATGACTCCTCCTAGACGAGCTAGCCCAAGGTCAACATAAACTTGCCATTCTCGAAGTTATCAGGGCAATCAGGAGATAGGGGCCAGACTTACGGCGGTGTTGGTTCCCTGTAATTTTAACAACAATTATAAGAAGATAGTTTTGAATAAATTTGAAGACAACGATTATAAACAACCATATATAGTCAAATTTGTCATTGTGTACCTATCAAACGCTGTTCTGTAGGTGAAGTCTTCTGCTATTTGGTACGCGGCCCATTGCTCTGTAGTGAGGTGGGACGGTTTGTCCTCATCTTCTACTGTAGGCTTCTTCGGCACAGGAGGACATTACCCGGTGCCCTTTGGACCACTTGGAAGTGGTGGGTCGCTCTTGTCGGGGGGGGGGGGGGGGGCTACATCGAGGACTGTTACCTGAGCCACCAACATTGTCATCATCACTTGGGCTACTCGGTGGAGACTGCGATGGTTGCGCTGGTTTCGACGCCGGCTTCTCAATTAACAAGACAATATCTGCCTTGTTCCATAGCACGCGAAGGCCTATAGCATGGCGGATGGTTGTGGTTCCGTCTTCAATGGGATAGTCAAGTTCATCCTTTTCGTGTTCCTCGGCCACCCACGCTATGTGCACCACGGCGTATTCAGGCGGGATAGGCTGCCTATTTTACCTGACTTCAGTGTTAGGCAGCTATACTAATCCCTGCGCCACATACTTCATCCTCCCCGTCCTACCCCAGGGCACTTGGGGGACGGCCAATGTATCCTCTGTGATCTCATCGGCTGGGTACCTTTGGAGTTGTGAGGTACCGGCTGGCTGTTGTGGCAACAAGCCAGCCTAGAGGAACATCTTCTTCCTCAGCTCCATCTTGGGGTCGTTGCTCGTGAAGGCATCTTGTATCTTCCCCATGGCAATCTCTTCCATTGCCTCATATCTGCCTTTCTGGATGAGCCCTTCCTTGTATCTCTGCCTCGTGTGGTGTGATGCGGCGTTGGATTGCCATGAGTCCACATTCTTCTAGCTATGCCTCGAGGATACGCCCGCACGTGGCCACGGTGCTCGGGGTTTCCTAGCACCTTGGTCAGCAAGTCGTGCTGATCGACTGGTTTAAACTTCCCCTGTTGCTTGGCCGCACTAATTGCAATCAATGTCTTCTCCGCTTCCTTGGCCTTTGGCTCGTTATACCTGGCCATGCCCTGTTTGAGTTTCTTAGGCCGACGGGCATAGAAGTAGTTACGTCCCCTCTTGTCGACCTCTTCGAATGGATTCTCCAGCCCAGCCGCAGTTGCCTCCATTTCCTCCTGTCGCCACTTCTTACTCTTTGTGGCGTACCCTGTCATGCCCCGGTGGTGGGGTAGCACGTTCTTCTTTGCGAGCTCAGAGTACTCCTGGCTCTTGGCCTTAGCTTCATCGGTACTCATCTTTTCAACAAACTCTTCCCAAACCTGACGAGTGATGAAGTTGTAGTCTTTGTAGGGTGTCTTCCCTTCCTGCACGTAGTGCCTATTGAGGTGTGACCTCAAGTTGTGAAGCGCTTTGCCAGCAATAAACAAAGCATGGCGCTTGCACAGATCTTCATCAAATTGGTCCTCTGGGTATATAAACAGCCTATCATCTCTCCCCAAACGACACCCTTCAAGTCTGCCGGGACTTTCCTCCAATCCGAATATGTGATCGGCACGTGCTGCCTAACTATACAGGAGCACTGGTTGCTGAAGACGCCGATGACTTCTTCTAGCTCCAAGGGCTCTCCATGTGGCCCAATCTTGCGTATGACATGCACCTTGCTGTGAATCTTGTGCCTCCCGTGTTGGTCCCCTTTCTTCTCACTACTCTTGCCACTGGCGGCAGTTTTGGCTGATGCGCTTGGGGTGGGACTGGATCCACACTCCTCCAAGCGTTCTTCACTCTCTTCATGGTACTCCAAACACATAAGCACCACTGGCACCTATTGAGGACAAGAATTCGCATTAGTTTCATACATAATCGAGAAGGCCGCCATCTTTTGCTAACGTTGTATATATTCATTATTTACTCACGCGATCCTCATGATCTGCTTCATCCCATGCTGGGGTCCGAGATTTTTGTGTTGAAGGACGACGATCTGGCGTAGGACTATAGTTGGGATCTTCGTTTTCCTCCGTACGACGTTTCTTCTTGATAGGGGGTGTTGGCACCTCTTCCTCGTACGAGGTGCTCTCGTCTGACGATGAGCCTCCATCATCACTTGGAGCCGGGCTCGGGTCGCGCCATTCTTCAATAGGCAAGCCCGCCATTGCTTTGTTTTCTATAAATTTTTTTAATTCTGATAGTTGATTATATAAAGCTTAGTACTACAAATACAACTAGCAAAAAACTATTGAAAAAGGTACACATGATTCATATAGTCAATTCACTTAAGATTACTTAACTAGTAATTCAATAGCTATACACTACTGGAAAACAAGCCAAAGGTCCAGGCCAAAAGTACCTGCTCATATTGCAACCGGTACTGATACTAGACATTGGTACCAGTTGTAGCAATAGCCGGTACTTTTGGCTTGCGCCAAGCGCCGGAAAGTTGCGCCGCGTCAGAAACCGGTACAATTGAATATCAAAGGTACCGGTTAATACCATGAGCCGGTTCCAATTAGACTATGCATGAATGGCACCAGGTAATGGCACGACCCGGTGCCTTTAGAGCAGACATTAGCATCAGGTAAAATCATGACCCGGTGCCAATGCATGCGTTAGGTACTTGTGCTCCCAACACGCGAAATTTTAAAGTCTCTCACTGTCGGCACCTGATGAGCTCTCATCTCTCTCCCCGGTCACTCTCTCTCCTTCCTCCCTCTCTCTCCCACGCACGCCGCCCCTCCTTGCTCTGGCCCCTCCCCTGCTCCGCCCCTCCCCTCCTCCCTGCACCGGCAAGCACCCGCGCCGGCCTCTTGGAGTGCGCCGCTGAGCACGGCCCGGCGGCGGAGGGGCAGGGCCGAGGAGCGGCCTACCCCGACGGCGGAGCGGCGGGAGCGTGCCTGCTCCTCCTCCTCCTGCACATGGCGGCGAGGGTGGCGGACACGCTCTGGTGGCGCCCGCGGCGGCTGGAGGCGCACTTCGTGCGGCAGGGCGTGCGGGGCCTGCCATACCGGCTCCTCATCGGTTGCATCACGGAGATGGTCGCGCTCATGGCGGAGGCCGCTGCCAAGCCCATGTCGCCACCGAATTCGCACGACGCGCTCCCCTGGGTGCTCGCCTTCTACCACTACTGGAGGAAGATCTACGGTAACGAATGATTCGCTTGCTTGTCCAGCTCCGGAGTGGTGATCGATCGATCGATTAATGGCGGCGGTGCAGGGCCGATGTTCCTGATCTAGTTCGGGCCTACGCCGCGGCTGACGGTGGCGGACCCGGAGCTGGTGCGCGAGATCCTCCTGATGCGCGCGGACGCGTTCGACCGCTCGAGGGCGACGACCTCATCAACCTCTACGGCGACAAGTGGGCGCTCCACCGCCGCGTCCTCGCCCTGGCCTTCTTCCCCGACAACCTCAACGTATGTGCATGCCGCGCTGTCTCGTCTCTCTCCCCTCCTCCCGGTTGCTTGAGCGGGCCCGAGCGCGGCAGCATAAGCGGCGACATCCAAGGGAGGAGGGCGGATCTCGGAGGCCAAGGGAGGAGGGCGGATCTCGGCGGCGGAGCTCCGGGCCCGAGCGCGGCAGCAGGAGCGGCGGCCACGAGCGGCTCGGAGCGCGGTAGTAGGAGCGGCGACGGTGACGAGGCGAAGATCCGGGCCCGAGCGCCGGCAGCAGGATGCCTGCTTTTATTTTTTTTGTTTGCCAAAAATGCTTTGGTACCGGTTGGTCTTTCCAACCGGTACCAATGGATGTCTAAGGCACCGGGTGAAAAACCCAGTGTCGAGGCCAATGGTCTCGGTTTGGGGGTACCGGTTGTAAAACCGGTGCCTAAGCACCTCTTCAACCGGTGCCTAAGGCGTCATTTCTAGTAGTGCTACTAGATTAAAGATAGTGTACAAGTGCAGTAATTTACAAGCTCAATCGCTGAATTTGATTGAAACTAAATAAATTATTCAAATTAATTTACATCTATAGCATCTAAATTTACAACCAAATATATAGTTCTCTTTTAATTCATCAAACTCCATCATAAACAGAGAAGAATACTAAAACTAAAGCTACCAGACCCAACAGATTGATATAAAAAATGTGAGCTTGCCATCGCGTGCTGATGGAGTCGGTAGTTTCTATGTTTTTTATTTGAGCGTAGGCCCTACCAAACCGAACATGACATTGCGGCCGTCGAACAATAGCCACGCTAGCAATTTTGCAGTTCAAAAATCAACGCAGCACTGGAGCTGCCCTTACTATCATTTGATTGTTTCTTCTTTCTGTACAGCAACTGTTAGTTTAGTTTTCTTGACATGGCGATCTAAATATGTTTAACACTATATTACTGCCCATCAATATCCTGATGAGTATTCCACCTTTCATGTGGCAGATTAAATTAAACATATTAGAAACATGTTGCATGCAGAACCATTCGATGTTATGTCAATTTTGTCAGAAATAAACTGAATGCATATAACAGGATGCTACTGCAAACTGACTCGCCTATAATTTGCCCAAAAACTCACACCGCCAAGAGAGAACAGTGTTTGCTTTTTTCCAGTAAATGAAATATGGCTGCAGACTGCAGAAAGATAAGGATCGGTGTGCGTAGAAATGTGATTTCTGCTGCATTTCATCATCTCAGTTAATTTGCTTTCTGATATAAAATGTCAGATGAATTAATCAAGAGGGAGCTAGCTAGACCACACGATAGGAAGAATATATCCACAAAATGAACAAATCAGGTGCAAATCAACCTTTTTATGCAAACTATGGAAACTTCAATCTAGGCCATCGGATCAACATTCAAGGGAGGGGCGCAAGGGGTGGGAGGGGAGGTTTGCAAAAGTGTGATTATCCAATCTAAGGGCGGGTCTAGATTGTAAAATTACCCAATCCCCCATGCCCCTTGGATGTTGATTTGATGACCCAGATTGAAGTTTCTATAGTTTGCATGGAGAGGTTGGTTTGCACCTGACCATCAACAAATGCCGTCTGTAGTATCAAGATAAAATTTTCAGATAACTTTATTGAAATCTGAATTAGACCGAGTTCGTCACTCAGCTCAGCATGCATTTCTTGCTTGAAAAGGACCTTGTTCGGCTGGCTGGCTGGCTGGATGGCTGGCTGATTTCGCGTGAGAGGAAAATACTGTTGGCTGGCTGGTTGGCTGGTGGCTGGGCTGATTTTGCGTGAGAGAAAAATACTGTTGTGGCTGGCTGAATCCGGCTGAATCCGCCAGCCGAACAAGGCGCAAATAGGAAAGAAGGCATCGAATTAAAGAATTTAGGACAGTCTACCACTTCCCCCTGCCGCACCAGCCCATGCGGTGGCAGCTGCGGCTGCTGCTGCTGGCCCACCTCCATCCCTGCACACATGCCCGACTCGACGGCAGCGATGGTAGAGGAGGACGCAGGGGAGAGGCGGCGGAGGAGTAGGCGGGCGTACCGGTGGAGGGCGGCGGCGACGGGCGTCGAGCGCGGCGGCGGCGTTAGGGTTCTATACGGATCTAGCGTCGAGTGCGGCAGCACTTGGGTTCCCGGCGTTGAGTGCGGCGGTGGAGCTTGGGTTTCGGGCCTCGAACGCGGCGGACGGGCGTTGTCGAGCTCTCACTGTTGGAGAATGACTTATTAGTGCCGGTCAGAGGACGTGTTAGTGCCGGTCCCTGTGACCGGCACTAACGTGACAACACGTTAGTGCCGGCTACTGTGACCGGCACCAACGTGCGCTGCCACGCCACGCCACGTCCGCCCAGACATCCACTTTAGTGCCGGCTGGTATTACTAGCCGGCACTAAATGTTTTATTTTTTTCTTTTTGTTTTTATACAAATTGGTGTGGGTATTTGTGTCGTATTAGAACCGTATTACACACTAATATTAGGACTCTATTAGTACCATATTGCACACTAATATTAGGACCGTATTAGTAACTTATTGCACACTAATATTAGGATCACATCACACTAATATAATATTATATATATATAATATATGTACATACATATAGAGTTCATATATGGAACACTTTGGAGTTCAAAAGTACTTGAGATATTACAAATTATTAAGCATCAACTATAGTAACGTATCAGCTTCCTCGTCATCGGATCTTCTTTGGCGACGCTTGTACGGAGATCGCCATGAAATTCGCCCTTAGGATTTATGACTTCATCGAGCAGGAATCTGCATATAGCTTCTTGAATTGCCCTGACCCGAGCCATTTCAATGAGTTCTTCTTTCATCCACCAACGCTGTCACATTTTTCGATGAAGTCATGAGAATAAAAAATAATGAATTAAAATAATGAGCAGATGTGATTGTGCTCACGTACATTGAATGCCTCCACTGTCATTTGCCCTTTTTCACTTGCAAAAGAGTTGATCCACTCGCATACGTAGTATCCATATAAGTTGTTTCCTTGGTCCTGTCTCCAACACTATGGACAAATGTGGGTTACGATATAGAATTTTTCTGATGTTTATTGCGAATGACATTAGTAGCGAGAGTATATTCATACTGGAAAATCAGTGAACCAATGAAGAGGCTCGATTTCACCTATGGGCAAGCCTATGTGTTTGCGGAGGTAGCGACTCCATGCAATATTTACCACCTCGATGAGATTTTGGTACTTTGATTTATCTTGCCTTAACGAGTCATACACCAAGACCTTGTGCTCCTCAATTCGAATACAAAGCAATATCCAATGAAAGCTGTGCATATACATACGCACAACCAATTAATGTCGATTATAATAGTTATTAAATAGTATTATTAATACGAAGGGATTGAAAAGAAGAGGCTAACAAAGAATGACTCACTGATGGTTGTATGACAAGAGAATGAAGGGACACATGCTATTCTTACGCAACCCCCTGTATATAACATTGACTATGTCTTCAGGCTTTTGCGCTACCGATTGCTCGTGTATAATATCGGGGTCGAAGAACCCGACGTTATGGAAGTTCTTCTTTCGGCAAATTTGAATTTTTGACCTACGGGACACAAGAAAAACGGGGATCAGTCAACACACAAGGCTAAAATAATGAAACGAGAGACAATACTTACATGCACCATACACTGACGAGGGACTTGTGAAGGGCATCTTGATGGTATAAATCGTAAAGTGCTGCAAACTCGATATATACATCATCTGCCCCCTGCCAGAAATGCTCATCTTTAATCCGAGCTGGGAACATCTCTAATTCATTAGGTTTAGATTGCACGGCATACCATTTGTGTAACTCGGCCATTCTCGTTGGTAGGAATGGTAGCAACTCTGGCCATATCAAAGGTTCACCAAGTACAAACTTTTTCTTGCCGCGGGCATTCTATAGGGCCTCCCCAAGCAATTGAGCCCTTGTTAGATCAGTTTGCAATATCATCCCAGCCATGGTCAACGAATCTCTTGATTCATTGGGACATTCTTCACGCGGCACTATCAACGAAGGGATCGATTGTTTGGACTGCTCTCCGAGCTAGGGAACGGTCTTTGCATTAATCCGCCGATTCTTGGGGTTGCTGTAGCACTTTCTGATCTGCCGATCATAATCCGACCCCCTTTCTTTCTCCTTGGTGGGATCTATAATGAAGTGTTTAATGAATTGTGCCTTTGCAACCGGATCTATTTCTGGCTAATTGTTCGCAGCCTCCCTCAGTAGCTTGCGCTTCAGCAAGAAGGTTTGAAATGATTCTTCTGCCTCTTCCTCTTCTGGAGCCTTCGCTTTCTTCTTTCTTTGCTGCTTATGAGATGGCTGGACCGAAGGTACCGTGTATGCCTTCTGTCGCTGACTCTGATTCTGTTGTGCGGCTGGTGATGATGCCGGAATTGGCTCGCTTTTTGTGTGGCTGGTGATGGCGGATCCATGCTGGGGTCCCGTGCAGGCGGTGGAGAAGGTGGGCCAACACTAGGATTCCTGTCAGCTGGCGTTGGTGATCTTTGCCTTGAGCACCGAGCGGAATCTGTGGCTGCTTGCACCAATCTTATGTCGCGCTTTGGCCACGCGATCCATGTGTGTACGACATGTTGTAGTTCTGTTTCTTCAGGACCTATAGGGATCGGGAGGTCCATGTCTTCCCAGCGTTCTTCAGTAATTCGGTCAACAAAGACTCTGGCGAATCCTTCAGGAATCGGCTGGCAATGTATTGTCCCGCCTTCTTCTTGGACTTCCGCATAACCCTCAGCACAAACTTTGAGCTTTTTCCCATAAAGAACCAGAAGCTCACATTGGGTCCTAACGGTGATGTCGTCAATGGGGTCCCTCGGCCTGTCGGCACCAAATTAGGGTGCTCTGTGGAAGCAACACTGCTACGACGCTGAGAAGGGGGGCTGATCTCCACATTGGCAGCTGGTTGGTCCGAGCGTTGGCCAACTGTTGCCTCAAGTGACATTATCCGGTTTTCTAGGCTACGGATCTTCTCTGCCACTACTGCCTTGCTTCTGCATCGGCTTTGGTAGGTTTCTAGATCTCCGGAAAAGCCATATTTCCATGGAACTACGCCCACGCCTCAGGTCCGTCCAGTGTGTTCCGCATTCTCAAGAGCGTAAGTCAGCTCGTCATTCTCTTTGTTGGGCTGGAAGGTTACTTCTTCCGTACGCCTCATTGCGTCGTCGAGTCTTTGGGCAGCCTCTCTTAGTACGTCGCTAGTCACAAACATTCCAGTGTCGGGGTCTAGTGTGCATCCATGAGCAAAGAGGATAGTTATTTCTGTCACAATATGAACTAGAAGGTGTGTCATAATATTGAAGAAGGAAGGTGGGAAGACCATCTCGAAGCTAACAAGACATTCGACAATGTCTTTCTGCAGCTTTATTAGATTATTTGGATTAATTGCTTTCTATGAAATTTCATTCATGAACGCACAAAGTTTTACAACTGCCAATCTCACATTTTCTGGTAGAACACCCCTCAGTATAACCGAAAGTAATTGTGTCATCAGAATGTGGCAGTCATGGGACTTCAAGTTTTGGATTTTCTTCCCTTTCACATTTATTATGCCCTATATATTTGAGGAGTACCCAGACGGGACCTTGATACTGTTCAAGCAATCGATCATACTTTCCTTCTCCTATTTGCTCAGATTATAGCTGGCAGGTTTTAAATAGTGGCGTCCTTTGTCTCTCTTCTCGAGTTGCAAGCCTTGTCGTCCAGCTAGCATCCACATGTCGCGCCTTGCTTCCAATGTGTCTTTTGACTTACCATACACTCCCAGAAAGCCTAGTAGGTTGACGCAAAGATTCTTCGACAGATGCATCACATCAATTGCGTTGCGAACCTGTAAGACTTGCTAATAAGGTAGGTTCCATAATATAGACTTCTTCTTCCACATTGGAATATGTCCCTGGTCATCCTTCGGAACAGGTTGGCTACCGGGACCCTTTCCAAATAATACCTTCACATCCTTGATCATCGAGAACACACGCTTTCCATTACAGAACAGAGGCTTAGGATGAGTTTCAGGCTCTCCTTTGAAATGCTTCCCTTCGGTTCTTAGGGGGTGATCGATAGGAAGGAATCGGCAAGGGCCCATGTATACGCACTTCTTACAGTGTTTCGAATAAATGCTATCGGTTTCATAATAACAGTGGGTGCAGGCTATGTATCCCATGTTCGACTGTCCCGAAAGTTTTGCAAGTGCAGGCCGATCATTGATGCATACAAAAAGCAAAGCTCGGAGGTTGAAAGACTCCTGTTTATACTCATCCCACACATGTACACCTTCTTCTTTCTAGAGCAGTAAGAGATCATCCATCAAGGATTGCAGGAACACATCAATATCGTTGTCAGGTTCTTTTGGCCCTTCTATAAGCACCGGCATCATGATGAATTTACGCTTCAGGCACAACCAAGGAGGAAGGTTGAACATACATAGGGTCACGGGCCATGTACTATGAGCGCTGCCAAACTCACCGTACGGATTCATTCCATCCGCACTTAGAGCAAATCTTATATTCCTTGGGTCATTGTCAAATTGAGGATACTCTCGGTTAAGGTTTCTCCACTGGGACCCATCTGCTGGGTGTCTGATCATGTGATCCTCCTTACGGTCTTCTTTGTGCCACCGTATCAACTTAGTGTTATCCTTGTTTTTGAAAAAGCTCTTCAGACGTGGTATTATAGGGAAGTACCACACCAACTTTGCGGGAACTCTCTTCTTTACCGGCTGCCCATCAACATCACCTGGATCATCTCGCCTGATCTTATACCGCAATGCGCTACAAACAGGACAAGCTTCCAAGTTCTCGTATTTGCCGCGATACAGGATGCAGTCGTTAGGACATGTGTGAATCTTCTGCACGTCTAATCCAAGAGGGCAAACCATCTTTTTAGCTTCGTATGTTGTTGACGGCAGTTCATTACCCTCAGGAAGCATGTTCTTTACAATCTTTAATAGCTCACCAAATCCCTCATCGGTGACACCATTAGTTGCCTTCCATTTCAGCATCTCTAGCGTGGTACCCAACTTCTTCTGCTCCGGTTTGCAACTAGGGAACAACGGCCTTTTGTGGTCCTCCAACATCTTCTCGAATTTTAATGCCTCCTTCACAGTGTTATCTTTCTGTGAATCAAGCAACGCCTGACCTAGCTCGTTAGGTGGCTCCTCTTGTGCAACATTTGCTTCACCCTCGTCCAT
This sequence comes from Panicum virgatum, assembly GCF_016808335.1. NCBI lineage: Eukaryota > Viridiplantae > Streptophyta > Magnoliopsida > Poales > Poaceae > Panicum > Panicum virgatum. The sequence continues at coordinate 27,195,142 of NC_053136.1, read as the reverse complement.
TGGTTCATCTTGAAAGCCACCTGCTTCATGAACCCATGCCCAATCTGGAAGACTGTTATCACCATCATCATCTTCTTCATTATCTTCCATCATAACTCCAACTTCGCCGTGCTTAGTCCAAAGGCTATAGTTACTCATGAAACCATTCAAGGCCAGATGATTCCATAGAGTATCTCTTTTTCGGAATTCCTTTTTATTTTCGCAAACACTGCATGGACAACACATTAAACCCTTTGGCGACCTATTTGCCATTGCCGCCTTGAGAAAAGAATCTAAACCCTGAATCCACGCTGAGGTGCTCCGGCTTCCATGCATCCATTGCCGGTCCATCTGTAATTAATTACCATATAAAAACAAAAATCAATTCTACATATCTCAAATTGGCATAATTGTCGCTAAAAGAACGTACACAAATAAATGTCTCAACATCCAACACAAATTATCCAAAGAAAATAGAATATAAAAACTATCGGCAAAACTTATTTCTTGTGGAAATTATGTACAAATTAAAAAAAAAATCATGCTCATTATCCCTAAAAACAGGTTACTATGAAGTAATTCAAAAAAAATGTAAATGTGTCATAGGCTACCTATCTAGTAAATTTAAACTTAATAGAAAAATAAATTGGCACAATAACATATACACATGTCACCATGAAATAATTCAAAAAAATCATTCTAAATGTGTGATAGTCAAACTATATAGTAATCATTCTCTATAAAGCAACAAATCAATTCTACCTTGCTCAAATTAATGAACAAATTAATAAATCATGCTCATTTTCCCTCATCCTTAAAATCCTTAAAATTTTGCATAATAACATATACACATGTTCCCGTGAAATAATTCAAAAAAATTACTCTAAATGTGTCATAGTCAAACTATCTAGAAAACATTCTCTAAAAAGTAACAAATCGATTCTATTTTGCTCAAATTAATGAACAAATCGGAAAATTATGCTCATTTTTCCTCAATCTTAAAATCACTATTTTCTTTATCTAGAAAGCATAAAACAAAGAATAAACACCGTGAAAGAAGAGTGAAAGAAGGTACTAATCTTTGGTGCACTTGGATGGATGAAGTCCTCACAAATTTGGGGGAAAATGGGCAGCACCTCCCCTCTGACACGCCATGAGAGAGAGGAGGAGCTCGGCCAAATGAATTAGTCGGGCTGGGGAAGGAGTGTTTGGTATATACGGGGCAAGTTAGTGCCGGCTGGCGATTTTAGCCAGCACTAAGTGTTGAAGTTTAGTGCCGGCTAGAAACACCGGCCGGCACTAACATGTCTTCTGACTGTTGTGGCTGCTGTGTTGACCGTTGGGGGATGGCACGTTAGTGCCGGCTGGGATGTCTAGCCGGCACTAACGTGCCCGCCGGGTCCTGTTCAGGCACGTTAGTGCCAGCTCCTTGTTGACCGGCACTAACATGCTAGTACCAATGTGGCTTTCTCCAGTAGTGGCTGCGTCGGCGCTAGGGTTCAACGCGGCAGCGTGGCAACCCTTCGGGATGAGAAGAAGGCGACAGTGGAGTTTGAAATTGGCAGGCACGGATCGCTCAGTTATATAGGCAAACATTAACCGAGGCGGTTACTTTAGGATCGCCCGCCTTGGTTAATATGCGCAGAATTTGAGCCTAATGTTTGGTTGCAATGCATTTATCTCCAAATTCTTGCACTGCACTTCAAAATCCGCAAAAAAGCAAAGTTGTAGGTTTCCAAATTCTGTACAACTTTTGTTTCAGTAACTTTTGCTGATTTGGCATCTAATATTTCAGTAACAGAGGCGGTTACTTTAGGTTTCACTAATCTCTAATATTCAACGTTTGAACATATTGCCATGTCATTCTCGAGTCTAATAAGTTACAATAATCGATGTCTCCGAACCTCCAGTTGAATAACTCAGTACATTAATTATTACATTAATAAGTTACAAAAAGCAACATCTGCGAACCTCTAGTTGAATAACTCAATACATTTATTACATTAATTAGTAAATCTAACTCATTTTGGCTTAGACGCTAGCACTGTCCTCTTCTCACCATCCGGTAGCACCATGGCTTCATCTTGGTCTTGTTGACGCGGGACTCGACTTGCTTGATCTTGTGTGGATAATCGGTAAAGAGCGAGAAATCTGCGTAGTTGTTGTATTCCTCGGGGCTCTGCACTCCATCAGCTCCCACTATCCTCTGCTTTCCTGATACAACCACATGTTTCTTTGAATCTCTGGGCTTCGGGTAGTAGGCTACCTGAGCGACGCGATTGGCTAGTACCCACTGATCATCTTTGTACCCAACACTTCCAAGCTCCACGGTGGTTAGCCCATACTCGTCCGCGACAACCGCATTTGGCTTGACCCACCAGCACTGGAAGATGGGTATCTGTAGTTCACCGCCGTAGTCAAGTCCCATATCTACTCAATCTGCCCAAAGTATGCCTTGGTGTCCCCAGTGGCCTCGTCGATGCCCTCATATCGAATCCTGCTATTCTGTGCTACGCTCTTCTTATCCTTCTCTTTCGTGTGAAACCTGTATCAATTGATGTCGTACCCTTGGCAGGAGGTGATTTGGGAAGACGGGTCGTACGCAAGCCTCGACTCATCAGATTCGCCATAGCGAGGTATGCCCTGATGTTTGATCCACGTAGTGAAATTGATCTTGTACTGTCTCTGTACCCAGGCCTCTGTGCGTCTGTCATGACTATGACGGAGCTCTTCCACATGCATCTCAACCCACTTATCTATGACAACTAACTGATTAAGGGCGTTGTGATGAGCTTCTTGTAGCATTTCTTCTTCTACGTCGGTGCGTTCTTTCCTCCCCGTGCACCCCATTCCTGAGATTCTGCCTTCGTGCGGATGGACGGGCAACCCAATCGCATTTTCATCCCGGATATATTTGGTGCAGCAATTAATGGCCTCCTCCATTGTGTATGCCTCGATCATAGAGCCCTCTGGGTAAGCACGGTTATGGACGTATCTATTTAGTGTCGACATGAACCTCTCGTACGTCCACATCTGGTGTAGGTATACAGGTCCGAGGTCCTAAATCTGATCAACCATGTGCATCATCTTCAAATATCGTACGGCGGGAAGCACATCTCGAGCTGGCAAATCGTCTCTGCGATGAATTGTTTCATGCTTGGCAGCTCAGCTTCATCGATGATCTTTTGTGTGAACCAGTTGAAGAAGTAACTAAGTCGTGTGATGACCATCTTCATGTATTCTGGACCAATTGCCCTGATCACAATTGGGAGGAACACCGTGAGCATGACGTGGTTGTCATGTGTGTTGAAGCTGGTTAGTGTGAGGTCCTTAATCGAGACCAGACTCTTGATGTTTGAAGAGAAACCGGTCGGCACCTTGACAGCCCTAAGCCACTGGCACACAGCCCTCTTTGATGGTGATGTGGGTTTCGATCTTCCGTCAGGTGGAGGTAACTATCGATTTGGCGGAAATGTCACACAAATGATCCGGCTTCCAATCAACGCGACTAGAACCCCGCAATCGCAACACCACTTCTCCTCTGGTTATCAACCATGCGCTGCACGATTGACCTCGCCACAAAGGCTAATCCTCGCCTGCGAATCGAAGACACAAGTAAGAACAAGAAAGAACACAATCTGGAAAATTGCGGATGAAAGATTAAGTACTCAAGTTGGGGTCTCACAAACCGACATGGCGGCGAAACTGTTCTTGATAGAATAATCTAAGCAAAACCCAAAACCTAATGGAGTGGTGGCTGCTATTTATGAAGACTCTAGGGTCGTGCAAGACCCCTTGGACGTGCCCATAATGGGCTCCAACACGATACAAGGCCCAAAGACCAAAAGACGGCGCCGCAGCGCCGGGACAGATTCTGGATGTCAAATTTCTCGGACGATTTCTGATGACTCCGAATGATTTTGGGCTTGAAACCAGGGCCACTGGAAGCGTCTTAAAATTATCTTTCCATCCATATAAAGAACGTCCAAATCCGACTCCGTATGCAACCTGGGCGTCCATTTTAGTGCGGGCTGTTCCTGGAGTCCGAAACTGAAACGAAGTCGAATCGGTTTGGGCCTCCATCTTGTTCCGGACGTCCTCGCTGGTCCTCCACGCCTCCAAGGCCTTCCCCAAGCCCTTGCTGGTCCTCTCTTTTGTTCCTAAGTACAATTAAATCATTAGGTAGCAAACTATTCTCAAAATTACAAGAATAATTACTTAGGAACGAGCTCACCTGTAAATTCAATAGTCTATCGCGTGCGCGAGTAATTGGACCTTGTACATCAACTTGAGGAGTGTTGTTTGTATCCATGGGAGTGATGTCCTCATCATCCTCCCCCTCTTGAAGTAGAGTCGTCCTCGACTCAAGCTCATCCTCTTCTCCCAAGTATGGTTTCAAATCTGAAATGCTAAAAGTGGGACTAATCCCAAACTCGGAAGGCAACTCAAGCTTATATGCATTATCATTAATCTTTGCCAAAATTTCATATGGTCCAGCAATATGTGGCATCAACTTAGACTTTCTCAAATCTGGAAATCTATCTTTTCTCAAGTGCAACTACACTAAATCACCTGGTTCAAGTTTAACTTCCCTTCTACCTTGACTACCAGCAATCCTATATTTTTCAGTCATCTTTTCAATGTTTTCTTTAGTTGAAGAGTGCAATTTCAAAATAAAATCAGCACGTTCCTTAGCATCACTATGTACTCGCTCATTAGTAGGTAGAGGCAAAAGATCAATGGGAGCATGAGGGTTAAAGCCATACACTACCTGGAAAGGACTTACCTTGGTGTTGGAGTGTTCCGCCCGATTATATGCAAACTCCACATGCGGCAAAAACTCTTACTACATCTTCAAGTTTTGCTTCAATATTGCTCGCAGAAATGTAGACAATGTTCTATTCACCACCTCTGTTTGTCCATCAGTTTGGGGATGACATGTTGTAGAAAATAGCAACTTTGTCCCCAATTTGTTCCATAGCGTGCGCTAAAAATGACACAAGAATTTTGCATCACGATCTGAAACAATAGTAGAAGGCATACCATGCAAACGAACAATCTCTTTGAAAAAGAGGTTAGCAATATGAATGACATCATCCGTTTTATAACAAGGTATAAAATGTGCCATCTTAGAAAATTGATCGACCACCACAAAAACACTATCGCTCCCCCTCTTCGTTCGAGGCAATCCCAAAACAAAGTCCATAGAAATATCCGCCCACAGAACCAAAGGAATAGGAAGAGGCATAGACAAACCATGTGGATTCAATCGAGACTTGGACTTTTGACATGTTGTGCATCGAGCAACAAAGCGCTCAACATCACGCTGCATCCGAGGCCAAAAGAAGTGTGTGGACAGCACAGCCTCCGTCTTCTTAGCACCAAAATGGCCCATCAAACCACCACCATGCGCTTCCTGCAACAACAAGAGACGAACGAAACCAACTAGAATGTATAGGCGGTTAGCTCTAAACAAGTATCCATCATTTAGCACAAATTTATTTCATGTACGTCCCTCTTTGCAATTCAATATCATATCTTTAAAATCATCATCTAGAGCATATTGTCCGTTAATGGTTTCAAGTCCAAAAATACGATAATCAAGTTGAGACAACATGGCATAGCGTCTAGACAAAGCATCAGCAATGACATTTTCATTCCCCTTTTTGTGTTTAATGATGTGGGGAAAAGTTTCAAGAAATTCCACCCATTTAGCATGTCTACGATTCAGATTTGTTTGGCTATGAAGATGCTTAAGTGATTCATGATCCGAATGAATAACAAATTTCTTAGACCATAAATAATGTTTCCACGTTTGCAAAGATCGAATGAGAGCATATAATTCTTTATCATAAGTGGAATAATTAAGAATAGGTCCATTTAATTTCTCACTAAAATAAGCAATGGGTTTACCTCCTTGCATCAAAACAGCACCAATACCAACTCCACTGGCATCACATTCAAGCTCAAAAGTCTTACCAAAATCAGGAAGTTGGAGTAGTGGCGCGTGAGTAAGCTTCTCTTTCAAAAGAGCAAAAGAATCCTCCTGTGGCTGCCCCCAATGGAATGAAACACCTTCTTGGTCAGCTCATGTAGAGGGGCAGCGATGGTGCTGAAATCCTTCACAAAACGGCGATAAAATCCTGCAAGTCCAAGGAAACTCCGCACTTGTGTCACCATCGAAGGCGTTGGCCAACTCTGAATGGCATGCACCTTGCCCTCATCCACCTCAATGCCCTGTGGAGTCACAACATAGCCAAGAAATGAGACTCGTTCGGTGCAAAAGGTGCACTACTCGAGGTTACCAAATAAGCGCGCAGCTCACAAAGCATAAAAAACAGCACGTAGATGATCAAGATGTTCAGATAAACATGTGCTGTAAATCAAGATATCATCAAAGTAAACCACCACAAATTTGCCTATGAAAGAACCTCGTTCATTAAACGCATGAAAGTACTAGGTGCATTAGTTAATCCAAAAGGTATTACTAACCACTCATACAATCCGAACTTGGTTTTAAAAGCAGTTTTCCAGTCATCGCCCAATTTCATTCTAATCTGGTGGTATCCACTGCGCAAATCAACCTTAGAGAAAATCTTAGAACCACTTAACTCATCAATCATGTCATCTAATCGTGGAATAGAATGACGATATCGGATGGTAATGTTGTTAATGGCTCTACAATCTACACACATGCGCCAACTACCATCTTTTTTTGGAACCAAAATGACAGGAATAGAACAAGGACTAAGGCTCTCATGTACATACCCGCGGTCCAAAAGGTCTAGGACTTGGCGCTGAATCTCCTTAGTCTCCTCGGGATTTGCCCGATATGCAGCACGGTTGGGCAAGTTCGCTCCAGGAATCAAATCAATTTGATGCTCAATCCCGCGAATGGGAGGAAGTCCTAGAGGTATTTCAGAGGGAAAAACATCTCTGAACTCCTGCAAAAGGTTAGTCATAGGCGCAGGCAAAGTGCTAGCAATATCATTAATGGAAAATAAAGTATATTTGCAAACCAAAGCGTAGCAGCAAGCATCATCATCATGAATTTCAGCAAGATCAGATTTCATTGCAAGCATGACAGGAGCATTCAACTTAATTGCTTGCTGATTTTCAGGTTCTTTTTTAGCACTTTCATCTCTATCTTTTTCAGCTTGTACAATTTCAGCAGGAGTTAAAGGCAACAAAGTAATTTTCTTTCCCTTATGCATGAAGGTGTATTTATTACTTCTACCATGGTGTTTAGCATCGGTATCATATTCCCAAGGACTACCCAACAAAAAAGAGCATGCATCCATAGGTACAACATCACAATCTGCAAAATCATAATATATACCAATGGAAAAATGCACTCGTACCATGTGTGTTACCTTAACCTTGCCGGAATCACTGAACCACTGAATGTGATATGGGTGTGGCCGTGGTCATGTGGTCAAGCCAAGCTTCTTGACCAAATCTGAACTCACCAAATTGTTGCAACTTCATCCATCAATAATCACACGTGCACGCCAATTCTGGATGGCGAAGAAAGTCTGGAACAAATTATGGTGCTGCTGCTACTGTGAGGGCTCAGACTGAGTACTAAGGACACGCTGCACAATGATGCTCCGGAGATTTGCCGTGGCAGCACCACCAAACATGGCATCATCATCTGTGGCAGCCTCACTGGAGTCACCATCATCATCCTCAGCATCAGAAGCACTAATGTAGCCATCCTCTGTAGCAATGTATGTCCGTTGGCTTGGGCAATCCTTCTTCACGTGACCAATCCCATGGCAGCAGTGGCACTTAATGCTCAAAGTGCGACCACTGGAGGATGCTGGAGGTGTTGCCGAATCCGATTTCTTGGAGGGTACCTGCAAAGAAAGCTTACCATTGTGTGCCGCAGGTGTACCGGGAGTTGAGGCAGATCGTGTGACTGATGAAGGGGTCGAAGGTGTGCGACTCGAAGAAGGTGCACTCGTCTTTGGCGTAGGTGAAGCGCCAAAAGTACTCCGGGGTCACTGTTGTCGTCCCTGCAATTCTTTTTCTGCAAGCATAGCAAACTGGAACAACTTGTCGACAATGTTAAAGTCTTTATAATCAACAATGTCCTGAATTTCACGCCTTAAACCCGAATAAAAATGACAAATAGCATCCTCGGGTCCCTCAACTATACCACAACGCTGCAATCCTTTTTGAAGCTCACCATAATAATCCTGAACAGATTGATCCCCTTGGCCTAAACGCATCAGTATCTTACGCAATTGTCTATGATAAAATGGGGGAACAAATGTATCACGCATAGCTACCTTAAGATCATGCCAAGTCATAGGAGCTCTACCATCAGCAACTAGACCAGTCCACGAAATGATAGCAAAATCTTTAAACTCACTAGTGGCTTGTCTAACTTGATGACGTTCAGATACAAGTTGTGAAGCAAATTTTTTTTCTACTGTCATCTCCCAATCAAGATATCCCTCAGCATCATTATGACCCAAAAAAGATGGTATGGTAAACTTAATCTTAGCATAAGGGTCATCAAGAACATGATTGTTATTACCGTGGTGACGGTGTGGAGCACCAAAACCCATACCTTTCGTGTTCTGGCGAAGGTGGCATCGTAGGCGTAAGTCTCTGGTGGCAGCTTCATCATAGTTGCCATGTTCATCAAACATCGCATCATCTGGAAAACGTGGAGGCGGCGGCGGTAGTGGTTCCCGCTACTGGTTCTATTGTGGACGTGTCTCCAATGCAGCATGTCTGTCGACGATGTCGAACAACCGTTGATATAGCCTGTCATAAGTCTTGCCAAGCTCCATGGCAATGATCGCATCATGGACGGACTTATTCACCCTTTCTTCCATCTGTTCTAACATCAGCTTGTTGGTCGCCTCAAGCTCTTCCCGGCTGACACATTCATTGAAATTTGTAGGGATCCTTGCTTCATCATCACCGTCTGCTGCCATTGCAAACAACAAAACAGGAACAAATGGTAAAGGGTATCCCTAATAATCTCTCTACGCGCTCTCGGGTGGAACAAAGATACACACTATGTCTTACCAAGCTCTTACAAGTGTCTCACGAAAATACAAGGCAAAGGACGGTACAATCGGAGGCTGGTTCGTGATACTTACCAAGAGGTAGTGAAGCCGCAATTGCAAGGTCAAAGCTGTAGTAATCAGAAGGTAATATGTGGATCTTGGAGGGCACAATATGTATGTTAGTGGAACACAATTCAATAACAAATAGTAATGCTGAATAAAGGTCCCAAGTACTGGTCCTAGTTGCTGGCCTATACGTGTCCCAGAAAGGTAGTGCTAACAATTAAGGATCAAGTATGGAGATGATAAAAAGCACTGAAATCAGGAACAAGGCACACTTGGACAGTTGCAGCAACCACAGCAAAAATAAGGCTCAACGGAGCGCGTCGTGAGGAGGCGGCACTAGTAGAAATCAACTTTTTCTCTTTTTTGCTTTTATTTTTCTGATATTTTTTTTCACTTTCTGCCTCCCAAGAATAAGCACATGACAAAATTTCAGATCAAACGGATATAAGATGTGGCTTATGGAATTTCTGCAACAAACTTTAAAAATCGTGCAAAATCTTCAGAGCTCCGACAGACAATTTTCTGAGCCGAAATTAAAAATTCTGAATTCGCCACACCCGGCAAAGCGGGGGACGGATGGATGTCAAATTTTTTTCTCTTGTCCGAAGTGTTAAAGTTTGCCTGATTCCGAGTCCGTATGCGAAAGTTATGGCCGATTGAAGTGGGAGGAGTCCGATTAGGGTTTCGGCAGAGGCAAAACCTAATCGGTTCGAAGGCGATGGTGGATGGAAAAATACTACTAAACCAAAACACGAACTAACCAGCAACAAGACTAGGAACAGGGACACAAAACTCAACACTACGAACTCTGAAAAAGAATTATGCAAAGGCTAAACACGGCTGTGGGATGGGGAACTAAACCCTAAATTTTTGTTGGCTTTTTTTTGTGGACTATGGGACGAAGCAAAGTAACCACTCAAACTAGGGTGAGCCTGACAGTAATACCTGAGTCTTGATTACCACTTGATGGGGATGTGGGTTCCAATCTTCCGTCAGGTGGAGGTAACTATCGATTTGGCGGAGATGTCACACAAACGATCCGGCTTCCAATCAACACGACTAGAACCCCGCAATCGCAGCACCACTTATCCTCTGGTTATCAACCATGCACTGCATGATTAACCTCGCCCAGAAGTCTAATCCTCGCCTGCGAATCGAAGACACAAGCAAGAACAAGAAAGAAAACAATCTGGAAAATTGCAGATGAATGATTAAGCACTCAAGTTGGGGTCTCACCAACCGACACGGCGGCGAAACTGTTCTTGACAGAATAATCTAAGCAAAATCCAAAATCTAATGGAGTTGCAGCTGCTGTTTATGAAGGCTCTAGGGTCGTGCAAGACCCCTTGGACACGCCCCTAATGGGCTCCAACACAATACAAGGCCCAAAGACCAAAAGACGACACCGGGACAGATTCTGGATGTCAACTTTCTCGGACGATTACCAAAGACTCCGAATGAATTTGGTCCTGAAACTAGTGCCACTGAAAGATTCTTGAAATTATCTTTCCATCCACATAAAGAATGTCCAAATCTGACTCCGTATGCAAGCTGGGTGTCCGTTTTAGTGCGGGCTGTTCCTGGAGTCCGAAACTGAAACGAAGTCGAATCGGTTTGGGCCTCCATCTTGTTCTGGACATCCTCGCTGGTCCTCCATGCCTCCAAGGCCTTCCCCAAGCCCTTGCTGGTCCTCTCCTTTGTTCCTAAGTACAATTAAATCATTAGGTAGCAAACTATTCTCAAAATCACAAGAATAATTACTTAGGAACGAGCTCACCTGTAAATTCAATAGTCTAGCGCGTGCACGAGTAATTGGACCTTGTACATCAACTTAAGGAGTGTTGTTTGTATCCATGGAAGTGATGTCCTCATCACTCTTCTCATCTGTCGTGAGGTTGTAGCTTGCGCCTGGAAGGTCCATTTTCCCGCTCTGCACCGCTGGGGTCGGATGAAGTTCGGGCCTAATGTCCAGGTTCACAAGATCCTGACATGACTTCAGACCATCTTTCATCTTAGTCTTCATGTCTAACAAGATCTCGGTAGTGCTTTCAAAAACATTCGTTGAAAGGTGCATGCAGTCGACGACATGGGGCGTATCTAGCTCCTTCTAGTACGACAGGTAGTTGAAGAAACACGACTGCTTCTTGAAAGGAACTGGGGTGATAGGCGGTTGTTCCTCCTCCATCATATCCCGCTTCCTCTTCTTCTTTTCCGTGGTCCCAGCTTTCTTCTTCTTCCCAAACTCTACGTTTTTGTGCTTCACCATTTCAAACACCTTTTGCCCATAGCTCGTCTTCTCTGGCTCATCTGTTTGAGGCTTGGCCTCTTTGCAAAGAACTTATTCATCGAAGGATGCCGGTACTTGTGCTTTTTGCTGAGGAATCGCCTATGTCTCATATACACCAATTTGTTTGATCCAGTAAGATAAGTGTAGCAGGTACCATCATTGCAAACTACACAACCTGACTTGCCTTTGATCTGCCCCGATAGTGAAAGAAGGCCAGGGTAATCAGTGATGGTGATAAAGATGATAGCTTTTAGAGTGAACTCCTTCTTTACAAACACATCCATCATTTTTACCCCCTCTTCCCATAGCATCTTCATGTCCTCCATGAGTGGCTTCAGAAACACATCTATATCATTGCCTGGTTGCTTCGGGCCAGAAATAAGCATGGTTAGTAAAAGATACCTGCGCTTTAGCATAGATAGGGAGGTAGGTTGTAGATGGTCAGGATGACCGGCCAAGTGCTGTGGTAGCTGCTGAGGTCACCGAACGGATTCATCCCATCAGTACTTAGTGCGAACCTGACGTTCCTTGCCTCATCACCAAGCTCCTTTGCATACTTTGCATCAAATCTTTTCCACTGCTTGCCATCGGAGGGGTGTCATAGCTTGCCATCGCCGTTAATGCATTTTGCTAATGCATGCCATGACATCAGCTTGGCATCCTCTGGGTTCCCGAATAGCGCACACAGGCGATCGATCATAGGGAGGTACCACACTGATAGGGCAAGACTTTTTCTCTGCACGTATCCAACTTCTTCCTCATCCTTAGGAACCGCTGGGATCTGCTTGGTCGTCTTGTTCTTCTTCTGCCTACTCTTGGGTCCCTCGTCATCCACATCGGCGTGACAATCGGCATTCCTCTTGTAGCAACTCGCGCCGCAATGCGGACAGCTCTGTAAGTTCTCATACTTGCCCTGATACAGGATACAATGGTTACTGCACGCATGGAACTTTTTAAGCTTCATCGACACTAGCCGGATCATTTTCCTCGCTCGATACGTATTGGCCGGCACCTTGTTACCCTCTGGGTATGTGTCAGCAATGATACGTAACAGGTCATCGAAGCTGTGTCGGACCACCCATGGCGAGACTTCAGCATCAACAATTGGAGATTAAAATGCAATGCCATCCCTTACTTCGGACAGTCCTTGTATAGCAGATCAATTGCCGCCTGCTTCATCTCCTTAAAATTCTTTAGCCACTTCGGATTCCCAAACAGAACATTGTCTTGGTCCATGCGGTTAGCCAGGTTCTCGAAAATCTCTGAATGTTCGGGCCCCAAAAATTCACTCTGCTCATCACAATCCCCATCACCACCATTGGCTGCCATGTCTTGGAGAAATTCATTGATCTTGACATAATCACGATTCCTAGTATCGCCGCTTGCTCTTGGTGCCGATGATGATGAGGGCTGTTGTCCTCGTTCATTCACCGACGAGGTCGTCGTCGACGAGTTTCGTTCTGATGCACCGGTGGCACTAGAATCCACTTCGCCATGAAACTTTCATACGGTATAATTGTCAACAAAACCATAGCGGATCAGGTGAGATTTCACCACGCTATCTTCGTAGACAAGATTGTTCTTGCATCTATTGCATGGACAAATGGTGCCCTCCCGACCCAGACTTGTATGATGCTTTTTCGCAACGGCAACAAATTTTGTCACATAATGCAGGAAAGTTAGATCGTTGCCCGCCTTTGGTATCTTGTACATCCACTCCGCCCTGTCCATGAGGAGACCCTGCACACAGCGAGAAACAAGAGTCAGATCGATCCGGATCTGGTTTTCTCTCTCCCGCATTTAGAACTAGGTCTAGATCTAGATCCAAAACAAGTAGAAACAGAGAAGATGAGAGGGTGAGGAGTTAGAAATCAACCTTTCGCGGTGTCCTCCCCCACCAAATCCAATGGCAAAACCTCCCCCCTCTAGAATGCTCAAGTTTGGGTGTTTTGACCTCAAAACACCCAAAAATGGAGGAGGAGCCGCAGGGAGGAAGAAGAGGGGTGGCTGGTATATATAACAAACTTAATCAAGGCGGGCACTGTAACAGAAATGTCTCAGTTAACGACACTAAACCGAGGTGGTTAAGTTAGAAATAAACGCCTCGGTTAATGGTTTAATCGAGGCGATTGCCTTCATTCAACCGCCTCGGTTAAGTTTCTTTAACCGAGGCGGTTTTTCTTAAGTGACCTCCTCGATTAATCTATTAACTGTGGCAGTTGTATGGCCGGCGGCCCGATGCCTATTAACCGAGGTGGTTCGGGAACCCGCCCGCCTCCGACGCCATTTTTAAGTGCCTCGCAAAATAGAATTCTGTAGTAGTGTGTGATGAAACATTTTCGCCTGCTGCAATGCTAAAGTCTATTCGGATTCTTCTAGCTGTTGCCGCATTTTGTGACTATGAGATATGGAAAATGGATGTCAAAACAGCTTTCCTAAACGGAAACCTTAGTAATGATGTGTATATTATACAATCTGAAGGTTTTGTCGATCCTAAAAATGCTAGGAAAATATGCAAACTTCGGAAGTTCATTTATGGACTGAAGTAAGCATCTCAGAGTTGGAATCTTCGTTTTGATGAAGTAGTCAAAGGGGTTTGGCTTGATCAAGAATGAAGAAGAGCCTTGTGTTTACAAGAAGGCTAGTGGGAGCGCACTTGTGTTTCTGGTCCTATATGTTGATGACATATTGTTCCAGACGTTGCCGGCGAGATCAAAGCCTAGTTTGTTCGAGCTGCAGATGCCGTCAAGGCGCTTTCACCGATTCTTGAGGTCGGGAGGCGGAGGTACAATCACTGGAGTTCAATGTACCATGGTAAGCCTTTTGTTCTTCGAATACTCAGCACGTCTTTAGAATAGTTTATGCCCAACTCTTTGATTTGACTTGTTGATGTTTGGAAAATAGTTTCATCTCGTATGGTGTCAGCGATTGCCTTGCCGCATTCAGACCTTGGAGGCGTTGAGCTTTTGGATGTTGGACGTGAGAAGGTGTTGGGAGGTAGGAGCCTGTCTTCGACACTGCAGAAGCTCTATATTTGGGAGAAGAAATTGTATGATGAGGTTAAGGTATGCGTGCCTTAATGTTTATGGATGACCTTTTATCCATTTGTCAATATATCATTCTTAGTCTACGTAACTGCAGCATGTTCGAATATATTGTCAAGTACTATCAACTTAATAAATTGAAGATACATGAAAGTGTTATTCAGAGTGCATTAGGTCCGAAAACAAATCTGTTACTCCATAGCGGTCCCATCCATAGGTATTCTATTTGCTGGCTACAATATGGCATTGGCATCTTCATTAATTCTCTTTAATTTTACTTACTTTTTTGCGAGAACTTTAATTTGACTTACTAGATGTCAGTAAAACTTGGTCATGCTGTGAGAAACACAACTCTTAATGGCTTCCACTTGAAACATGAGAACTGAATTTTCCATATTAATACATTGGATATATGTTTGTTTTTGGGATCCACTTATTTTATAGAATATATTTGCTGATAATTAGGCACAGATATCGTAGTGTCATCAATGATTTCGTTCCATAGCAACCTAAAGGGTAAGCTTAGTTATTGAGCAATAATATGAGGAACAAGATAATACTATGTGACTAAATTTTAGTACCAGCATTTTTTTCCTACCCTTATATCAAATAATAAAGAGCTTTGTTGCAATGATTGTAAAGTACCAGATGGTACTTTTATGTACTTTTCCCTTAGAATTTTTCCAAACCGTTGATCTATGGAAAATTAAATTAAATTAGTATTCGTCTCTCTTTTTGTACCACATTTTTGTACCGCCATGTACTTTAGTTTAGGTACTTCCAGGTACTTACTACCTTGACCACCGTACGATTCTATCAGATGGATGGCTTTCATTTTTTTCAATCATTGTAAAACTTCCCATATATCATAGTTTGATTATTTTTAACCCCTCCTAAGTTTTATTATTGCTCATAATGGCTGAGTAGGACCAACTGTTCTCTATCTGGATTGTGTCATGTGCCTAATTATAATTTAGTGCTCTAAATTAGACAAAATATATGTGAATCGTAAGGGCTTCCGATAATGTTCCTGGAATTGAACAATGAAATTGTATGATCAACCTTCTGAGTAAATCAAGGGGATTATTATGGTGATCCATGAGGTTTTTGGCACGATTGTTAGATATATATAGGATCACTAGCTCAAGAATAGAACCACAAAATAGATTAGAGATCATAGAACAAACACACCTTAGGTCTGTTGGGATGCCATCTTTGGACTTAGAGATGGCTTGTAGAGCTTGCTGTCGATGGATGGGTTGTCCTTCCCATGGTTCCTTTGCAGTAACTGTTGTTGGGCAGCTTAGGGTAGAGGAAGGCAGTCAAAAATTAGACCACCCTTTCATAAGGACCTCTCCTTTATTTATATGCAAAGCACCATGGGGGCCAACACATTTTGCGGTCTTCTAGGGCCCTCCAACAAAGGGCACAAGTCCAAATTGGACTTGTTCTTTGACAGCTACTAATCACAGCTGTTACTATGCTTATTGCTGACATCATTGCTGACATGATCAACCCAACATTCTCCCCCTTGATCATGAGGCTTAAAACTCATAAGTCTATTTTTTTCAATAAAATGACATACCAAGATAAAAGGATTACAATGGTCAATTATACATACCATTGAACCCAATTACTATAGCATGCCACCTTATATCAAATGAACTTCTTTAACTTAGGAGCTCCAAAACTAATTCTTTATCGTTATACAAAACTTATGGACTCATTTCTCAAAAGATGGTACACCAGACCAATCAATCACTGCAGTCAATTAAGTACTACAGGACTAAGTGACCATAGTTCCCGTTCAAAATCAAAATGATTCCTCTTAGGCTCATAGGGAGACGGTGCTACAATTAGTCCCAGAATGCAGTTTATTTTTCATATACATACATATATTCTTATGATCTTTATGTGCACACTTCAAAATTGAAAATCAAATATGTTTCCAGAATCATAATTTTGTCCCTGAATAATAGGCTGCCATTTTAATTTTTATGCCGGCAATATTGTGAAGGCAAGCTTCTTAAACTATAATATGATGCTTGGCACTTACACATTAACACTTAATGCTTATCATAATGATTAATTCCTTATTTTACATGAACCTTATATAATGAACATAAAAAAAATTATATCTTTCATTATTTCATTTCATAGTCATATTTAGGCATTGTCTCCATTAAGAGAAACTTAACATAAGTATTAGAAACTTACAAACTTCCATTCCAAGAGATGGAAAAGATTCTTAAAACTTATATCTTAGTTGGGAGGCAATTATGTGAGGCTTATTATTAAAAGATGGCTTAACTTAGACCATTAGCATTAAAAGATAAATCTAATTATTCTTTAATTATCTGTCTTAAAAAACAACCACTCATTCTTAATAACCCTTAATATCATTAACTAAAAAACTTTGATTTAATGAAATGTTTTAAACAATATTGGATAGAAGCTAAATAATCTTAATAAAGTCAGGTACTTAAAGAGATAATTTCACATATGCATAAATGTCGTAATATTAACATCTTTGATAACATAATTTCTTAATTTACTTCATTTTTTATCTATAAAACATCACAAAGAAGAATGAAATATACACAATACATATAAGCGTACCTGATAAAGCATTTCATTATTTAATGGGAAGTTCAACTCTCTCCCCGTCGAAATGTGAACTAAGCGATAGTGTCACCTTTCGATAGAATTTCATAACAAATGTTTCGTTATTGGAATGGAGGATGAAACCTTAGGATATATTCCAATTAACCTCCGATTCTCTTTTAATTCTTAAGGACTTCATCTCAAAACTTTCATATTCATGAGGCCATATTTTTATCATACTCATAATAGCTTATGAGCAGAAAATTCATTTGAGCTTCAATCATAATATTTTATGATTGATACCATAATGATATGAACTCAAAAGTTCTAATGACCCTTCTTATAATCTTTAGGCTTTGAGAATAATTTCTCCATTAATGCCAGAAAAATCATAGCATAATTATACAAAGGGATTCGCTCCCCCTCATCCTTACTGGCATTGATCATGAGATAGATTTCTTTAGATTGCTCCCATTAGATATTAATAGACAAGAATTTTATCAGATTTCTCATCATTTTCATAATCATCAAGACTTCTCTAATAGGAGCTTATTGCATTTATTCACGCAATAATTATTTATGGCCTCACAAAAGATAATAATCTATCAATGAGCTTAGCTCATCTCTTATTGAGGGCACTTAAAATAGCCAAGAAAATTATGGCTAAATTCAAAACAACATCAATAGGGATACTTTGACTGATAATTTTGACAAGACTAACCATTCTACTTTGCATCACCTTTGGGCAGAAACAAAGTAGAGCTTAACATGAAAATAAACATTAATACTTCTTCATCTTATTATTATAGGCATAAAATTTCTTATGCAAATATTAATACTCAGGGAATGTTATATCAATATAATCAACTTTGATCATGCTTGAGACTTGAAAACTTAATTGATCTGGGAATTAAATAATGACACATGACTATAAACACCTTTGGTCATAATATAGTCATAAGTCACATATATAATCATAAAACTTATCAAGTCTCAAGAACACTTTAATCAGAGACACTTAGTTGCGGAAGCATAAACATTATTTGCTAATATTCATTTATGGTTATTTAAACCATTTTACCTTTAGTATAATTTCCCAATTATACATTAATCATATGGCCTGATATAAGAAAAGTTCAAGAGCCATTCATGCATTAAGATTTTCCCAGATCATTAACTTCTTTTTATTGATCCAACCCACATCAGCTTTGGCCAGAAGTGGATAGGAACAATAAAATTCTGTGAACAAGTATTCATTAATCAGCTTTGGCCAGAATAACAAATACAAGTCACACTTTTCTTGACTTTAATCTTCTTTAACTGATCTAGTCCACATCAGCTTTGGCCAGAAAAGGACAAGAGCAGCAAAATTTTGTGGTTAGATATTCATCAATCAGCTTTGGCCAGAATGACAAATATAAGCCACCTTTAATTAAAAATTACATGCCTCTGTGTGCTTCTTTTATTGATCTAGTCCATATCAGCTTTGGCCAGAAATGGACAAGAACAATAAAATTTTGTGAACATGTATTTATCAATCAGCTTTGGCCAGAATAATAAATACAAACCAACTTTATACAATTTGAGACATGTTTAATGAGAATAACCTAATTAAATATGCATGGCTTAAGGACATGAATCCATCATTAATGGGCATTAAATTATGACACTCCATTATACACAACTTTGGTTGGTATATAACCATGAAATGTTAACATTAGGTATACTTAAGCCCAATACTTTAGTTCAGAACTAAATTTTATATTGATTTGATCATAATCTTGACATATGATTAATCATAAGAGTCCACTTATTTTTTTTCTTAGGAATAAATCAATCATTAACATCAAATTTAACATACTCATTTATCATAAAAGGCATTATTCAAATAATACATTATTTTGGGCAACTAACATTAATTACTTTATTTTGGGTTATTTATTATAAATAAAAGGAACATGATTTCTTATTATGGAGAATAAGCACAAATGGCTCAAAACTTAATTTTACTGCCCAAAATAATATTTTATCT
This sequence comes from Panicum virgatum, assembly GCF_016808335.1. NCBI lineage: Eukaryota > Viridiplantae > Streptophyta > Magnoliopsida > Poales > Poaceae > Panicum > Panicum virgatum. The sequence continues at coordinate 27,176,104 of NC_053136.1, read as the reverse complement.
CAAAGCATGAATTATAATAGTCTATGACCCTAATATTCTTAGTGGTCAAAGGACTCATAACTTTATTAAAGTAATTTCATAAAATAATACTTAATGAAAACAAAACTTATTTTTTGTATAATATTATTACATTAATGTTGAGCATAAGCATAATAATCAATTCCAAAAAGTAAGGAAATTTCATCACATAATAAATGCATTTATTATTCTTGTCATTATTTACTAAGGCATGATAAAAGATCTTTAAACTTTAAACATAAAATAAGAATCATAATCATAATACTTAAAAGTGAAACAATATTTATAATATAAAAACAACATTATCTTAGCCCATCAATTCATTTGTCCCATCACTATGCAGCCCAATACTTATTTCATAATTTTTAGGAAAAATATCAAAGAAATTCGGCCCAAAGCCCCTTTTCCGAGCTGGGACGATTCCGGCCTGGCCCATTTGTCCGAACCGCCTTCCTGCCTAGGCTCCAGGCCCGAAATCCTAGGCCGGGGAGGAGGCGCTCACGCGCCGGCCTGCTAGGCCCGTGAAGCGGCCAGCCACCGCGAGCCGTTGGATTCTGATCGAACGGCGTTGGACGCGCGCATCAGGGATCAAAACTACCGGTCGGCCGGCCCCCGCGAAACCCTAGCTTCATTTCTTTTCCCTCCCCCTCTCTTCTCTTTCCCGACGGCAGCGGCAGGCGACGCGACAGCGATGGTGGCGCGGGGCGCCGGCCACAGCAGAGGGAGGCCATGGCGCCTACGAGGGCCGCTCGCCTGAGCTGCGTGCCGCCATTTGCAGGCGTGCAGCTACGTCGAGCGCCACTCGACGGTGCCCTATGGCGCCGCGCGTGCGCATGAAGGCCCACGGCGGCGGCGGCGGCCATGTCTGGCAGCGTCCCCAGGAGACAGTGCGCATGGGGAGAAGCAGCGCCGAGCCGGTGCGGTAGGGACGACGAGGCCGCTCGGGGCCAAGTCCCCAAGCGCACGCTTCGCTGCTAAGAAAAGCCGGCCACGGCGGCGCCATGGTCAACGACGGCCACCGCGACCCTTGATGGTACGTCCACTACCTCTTTAGTTTAGTGTTATGGGGAAAAACTTAGGGATTTCGATCTAGAGTTTTGAATTTGGGGAAAAATCCAAAACCCTAGGTCCATAAGGTACTGATGCGGCGCATAAGCTTGATTAGGGCATGTACTTAAGTGACTAAGTACTAAAGAGAGGGCTAGTTGACATGAACAGCATGAATACAAGCAAGAAAATGATGATTCTCATATGAAATTGATGATGACTTGCTTATGCAGAACATAAGTTAGAGCAAGAACATGAATCTTAGCACTTGAACAAAAGGATGAACATGAACAGGAGCTTTTGTCAGGGAAGTGAACACTTTTAAGGGTTCAATCTTAGGGCTAGATGGCTCTGGTGCCAATGTTAGATATATATAGGATCACTAGCTCAAGAATAGAACCTCAAAATAGATTAGAGATCATAGAACAAACACACCTTAGGTCTGTTGGGATGCCATCTTTGGGCTTAGAGATGGCTTGTAGAGCTTGCTGTCGATGGATGGGTTGTCCTTCCCATGGTTCCTTTGCAGTAACTATTGTTGGGCAGCTTAGGGTAGAGGAAGGCAGTGAAAAATTAGACCACCCTTTCATAAGGACCTCTCCTTTATTTATATGCAAAGCACCATGGGGGACAACACATTTTGGGGTCTTCTAGGGCCCTCCAACAAAGGGCACAAGTCCAAATTGGACTTGTTCTTTGACAGCTACTAATCACAGCTGTTACTATGCTTATTGCTGACATCATTGCTGACATGATCAACCCAACATTCTCCCCCTTGATCATAAGGCTTAAAACTCATAAGTCTATTTTTTTTTCAATAAAATGACATACCAAGATAAAAGGATTACAATGGTCAATTATACGTACCATTGAACTCAGTTACTATAGCATGCCAATTAAGGAGCTCCAAATAAACTTCTTTAACTTAGGAGCTCCAAAACTTATTCTTTATCGATATACAAAACTTATGGACTTATTTCACAAAAGACGGTATACCAGACCAATCAATCACTGCAGTCAATTAAGTACTACAGGACTAAGTGACCAGGGTTCCCATTCAAAATCAAAATGATTCCTCTTAGGCTCATGGGGAGACAGTGCTACAATTAGTCCCAGAGTGCAGTTTATTTTTCATATACATACATATATTCTTATGATCTTTATGTGCGCACTTCAAAATTGAAAATCAAATATGTTTCCAGAATTATAATTTTGTCCCTGAATAATAGGCTGCCATTTTAATCTTTATGCCGGCAATATTGTGAAGGCAAGCCTCTTAAACTATAATATGATGCTTGTCACTTACACTTTAACACTTAATGCTTATATCTTAACACTTATATACTAAGCACCAAACTTAAACACATAATGCTCAACACTTATGTCTTCAATACTTATTTGTTGATTACAGCCGTTTGATTTTGTTTTTCTCGATGCCTGATATTTAATTCACTCTCTCTAGCAGTGGATTAAACTTCCTATCTATAGAAGTGTCTAAAATTGCCATCATAATGTTTCTTTATCGAACACCGACAAAATAAGCTTTGCAGCACATATGTTGCAGGCTATGTGAAAGATTTCATGATCTGTGCATTTCCAGCGACAACAAAAACAAAGTTCTTTTGTGATGCTTGATATTTTGTCGATGGTTAAGTTCTGCACTTGGTGCCGAATTAGTGAACTTTCAGTAAACGTCATGCTAGGTATCATGTTTCATTTTCTGTTGGCTGTTTTATATAACTTACGATTTTTGTCTACGAAATCAGTCTAATGTATCAATATCTTAACATATTTTATTGAACTCTTGAAGCGAATAATATTATGGAGAATGTGCTGCTCCACCAACAAGATGCGTAAGGCCTCCCTTTCCCAATTCCCTCCTGATGCTTGTGGTGCTCTCGGTTGCCCGTTATTTAAACACTGATGTTTAAACACGTGTTGCTCGCCTTAGTTTGCACGATTTGGTGTCATAAAAAGATATATCACGATGGACAGAATTTATGGGCCAAAAAAGATGCTCAGCCATAAAAAATATGCAGCCCTCCAAATATAAATATTCATTTCACTACTTCCGTAAAAATATGCAGCCCTCCAAATTGCTTTTTGATTTCCTTTTTTCATTCACATGCCATCTGCAGCCTCGGATGACCATGCTGTAGTATAAAATCTCCAATTTAGACACATTGGCATGCATTCTGTTTAAAAAGAATACCTTAACCATACTGCATGTTTCGCAAGCTTATGCCGAAAATTTTGGAAAGTGATTGGCCGGCAATACACAAAATCAGGTGGCACGATGGCTAAAAATTAGCGGGCTTTATTTTATTTCCATGATCACATGGGGCAGCTGGCAGCATTTACAGTATAGGCCGGAAACCCTAAAAGATGCAAAAAAAAAAAAAAGTTGCCTTTTGGGAGGGGTAAGGACCCATCCAGCTCGATCCACAGGGTATCTAGGCCGGGTTCAACCCGCAGGGAGCCGACGAGCCCGAACCCACAACCCAACACCCCAAGGCAAGGAGAGCAGCTGGCCGGTGACAAGCAAGCGCATTTCGGAAGCTTGAAACAGCAGCGAATGCCAAGGCTTATAAGAAAGTCACATCCGCCTTGGCGATGGCGAAGTGTCCCACCATGAGACATGGGACGGTGATGACTTGGATCCAAAGTGGATCTGATGGCGGTTGTCTTCTATTGGCTCTGTGACAGCTAGAAGCTGGATGAAACCATACTATTGACAAATCCGGTCAGCACACGAATGCGCTAGCATATGCAGATCGCAATCGATCTTCACCGGCGAAGCCTCACGTAGACCGGTCAGACCGGTTGCACCAACTGGTCAGACAGGTTGGAGCAGAAACGCCGCAAAAATCTAGAACCGCGAGCTCGGGAGGGACCCCGTCTGAGCTCGCAGATCTAGGGTTGTCTTGATGTCGGCAGGCCACCCAAGACGCCCTCGAACGCCATGGAGATGCAAGAAGAACAACAGATGGGGTTGTAGAAGCTAGGATTTGAGATAAAAAGTATAAAGGATAAATGTGTTGATTCGATTGGGATGCCCTCAATCGGCCGTAACCCTTCATATTTATATGGTGGGGTGGTCTGTACCCTTTAGGAGTCGAAACCCTAACAAATCCCATGTCAAAATACAACTCCTAACTCGGATTGGGGATTTCGGACCGGTTTGACCAGTCTCTGAACTGGTCTAACCGCCCTGGACCGGTCTGACCGGGATGCAGATCTTCCGAAAGGCATAACTTCCTTATCTAGACTCCAAATTGAACGTTTCACATATGTATTTCGATCGTCTCGATGAGATCTACGCAACGGTGTAGTCCAATTGGTAATTTGACAATGTTACCCAGACCGGTCTGACCGGTTTCTACAACCGATTTGACCGGTTCGCCCAGACTACCTAGTGAACCTCGGTATTTGCCAATTTTGGGTATCAACATATGCCCCCCTATTTCTTGGTAAAGCTTGCGTACCAAGAAACATCTCTCATAGCCCAAAAATGCGCTGAAACAATGAGAAGCACTTGCGCAGCAATCCTGCCTTGCCTTCAAGGGTGATATTGTATATCGGTCATGTCATTCGATTCTGCTCCATATTCTGATTTCCATTCTAGACTTGATGATGACCATATTACTCTTGAACACCTCTTGTTTGAATTCACCAAATCTTTCAATTCATCTTGGATCATGCAAATATCCAATAACAAACTTTCTAACTACTAACTTCGGCCTCAACAAGTTATGGAACTCCAATAGCCGAAGTAGTTGTTCTTCTGGTCAGATCGATGTCAATGATGGGTAGATCGGTTTATCTAGGATGTGCCCCCAGTGTTGCAAAACATCGGTCTTTGAAAAGAATATCTTTTGTATATGGTGACCTGATGCCCATTATTTTACAATAACAATCCTGCACCATCATATCTAAATATCTTCAGCATCTAGCCATCACAGTATCAAATTTTCTAGCTCTAATTAAAAATCATATAGAATTCGGCTTCGTTTTCTAGTGTCAAAATTTTCAATCGGCTCAAGACCTCAAAACCTAATCAAAGCTTTGACATTCCTTTGCAAACTGATTTACTTAATAGAAATTTTATTAGGTAAATTACCATTCGCCGATTTTCTACCCCCCGAGCACTAAAGCCTTGTCGAGCTCCATATTGTTGTGTTCTTGGTGTAGCCTCATAGTCCACTAGCTCTTCATCATCTTGCACTAAAGGCGCCAGTGCTGTTTCTTCATTGCAAGGAACCAAAACGGGCGTTGGCGATTCGGCTTTCTGTTGAACTGAAGTCTCAACCGGTCTGACCGATTGCTCGAGGCGGTCAGACCGGTCAGTACAGGCGATTCGACCGGTTCTGCTGGCTGGTTAGCTGACTTGACCCTCCAAACCTTGTTCTGAGGGAATATGGGCCCGCATTTGTTTATTTGCTCATCCCTCAACCTTTCAGCCTCCTGCTCCTTTTACTCTTGATGTTGCAGGCGATGCAACCTCCTCTTCTGCGTATTAGTCAACCCTGGCGGACAAAACTTGGGTTGAGAGCATTTGTTCGTGGAGCTACTGCTGGCTTCATAGTCATCAGCCATGAAAGGATTCTGGTGGCGAAGATTGACCAATTTGCCAAAAACCATAGGTCCTTTCCCAATGTCCTTGACAACCACTTTAACATCACCAATTTGCATGACATCACTGGTTGTAGTCTTTACTGGATCCACCTGCATGGGTTGCGTCTTATCCTTCTTCCCCTTGATGCGATATTCTTGCTTTGGAGGGCGAAACTGGACCGGTCTTTGGTGAGACTGGTCTGACCGGTTGTCGACCGGTCTGACTGGAGAAAATATGCCCTAGAGGCAATCATAGAGATGATCATATTTCCTTATATTCATGATTAATAATGTATTCATTGAATATTCATGAAAGGCGACTTGTATTGATTAACGATTATGTGAATTTTTTGTGAAACTCTTTACTTGTATGGATATTCCAAAGATGTTTCTTGTCGGAGTTCATGCATGAACACACATGAATATTAGACTAGCACATGTATTAGTCGATGACTATGTTTCACAGGTCATGGACATGGAGATGTCAAACTAATAGTGTGAACTCATGTAGGACATGAGTCCGAACTGACCCAACACAAGAGATGGTGATTTCTGATTACACAATATGTACGTTGTGTCCTTAGACCTGAGATTGTCGCATATACTTAAGATGTGAATTGACTTACTTAGGAGCCATCAAACGCTACTCCGTAACTGGGTAGTTATAAAGGTGGTTTTTGGGTTTGCCAAGAAGCATGCTGTGAGACATGGACAGTCGAGATGGGATTTGCCCCTCTCTACCTGAGAGAGATATATCTGCGCCCCTCGAGTGATTCAGATCAAGAAGTGCATGGCCATGCGAAGGTTAAGAGTTAACCAAGGATCTAAATCACGGCATCGAGAAAGAGAGGTTAGCTTAGAGCAAGACCAAATATCGTGAGGCAAAAGGAACAACATGTATATGACATTGTGACGGCTCGTCTGATATGATCTTTGCGTGCGTATAGGAGTTGACATGTCTTGCTAGAGGCCGCTGTCTACTATTGCATCGTGTAAGAATACTCGGGCCATGTTTATTCACATGTGAGCCCATAGGGTCACACACTTAAGGGAAAGAAGCATGATAAAGGTGAGATCCAAGTTAAACTGGACTTTGGTGCACTAATGGGCCTCGTCAGGCCCAAAAGGGGCGCCTAAGGTAGGGCCTAAGGGGAGCCCACCTAGGGGGCGCCCCTAGGGCCTATAAAAGCATGGGCGCCCCTAGGTCGCTCTCGCGGATTTAGTAGTCCGGAGTGCGACGCTTCTTCCCGTACGTGTGGATACCTTGGAGGTGCTGCATTTGCTTGTCAGTTGTCACACCCCAAAATTTTAATTTTGGGATGTGAATAAAAATTTGAATGTAATTATCCATCTTCTGAATATTTTGAGAATTTTCCAGAATTTTCTGGTATTTACTCTCATTTTTCACTTAATGGAAAGTTCTAGGATATTTTTCACGAGATTCAAGTAATTTATTTGGAGTCCTCGTGTCCCAAGATATGTCAAGAATTTTTTTTTGAAATTCTTTTGATTTTTTAGAATATATTTCTCATGGATTAAAAATATTTATCTAGACTTTTTTAGATCTATTTTAAGCCTGAAAATATATTCTAACTAATTCAAATCCTTTCCCTTTTCTTGCCGGTCTGGATTCAACTTGTTTTGCCCCGTCGAGTATCCTGTTCTCTAATCTTTCACCTCGATCAAATCATGCCCAAAACAGTCTTATCTCGATTTTGGTATCATCACCATCGGTTCCGACGACCAGTACCATCGCTTTGAGATACTAGTTCTATTCCGATCTCTCTCAGCCACTACAGCCTGCCGAGGTCGAGCTCCGCCGACTGTTAGCTGTCCATTTCGCCGACTCCTTCGCCCGCCCGCCAAATCCATGACTTTCCCGAGCGTCATCGCGACGTGCCGGAGCCCTCCCACTAGACGCCGCCTTCAATTCATGGCTGAGAAGCTTCATCGAAGAACAGTCGTCACTTTGTATCAAAGTCTTTAGCCGAGTTCATGCTGCTCCAACGTTGGCGAGAACCTTCACGTAATCACATGTTTACCTTGCTCTCCTTTCCCAATTCCTCTTTGTCCTGCAGCCGACATGTTCATTTATTTTTCTTACTATCTTTTCTCGCTAACTCATGGGACCTGCTAACCATACTCCATCTCCTTTTTGCCGTGCACGACCTGGACTTGGTCACGCCTCCAGCCCACACGCAAGACGGACTTGAGCCGCTCGCGGCTTCTTTTTACCCTGCAGGACCCGGCCTTCGAAACCCTCGTCCCCACGCCTCCTTCTGCGGCCGCCTCTCTGCAGTCGCATCGCATGCACCCCAGGCCTCTGCGACACCTGCGTCGCAGCTCTCGCGTAGCGCCGCCGCTCTCGCGTAGCGCCGCCGCTCGCCTGGTCGTGGGCAAGGCCTGCACCCCACCTGCTGCTGCCATGCGACCCTCCTGTATCGCCCCTCGTCGCACGCGAACAGGAATCGTCACGGCTTGCTGCTACTCCGCCAAGACAAGCAGCACCGCCGTCTTCAATTGTTTTCCTCGGCTCTGTAAGCTGTCGCCGCCGCCGCTGTTTTTGCTTTGTTCCGCCCGAGATGCTACCCTACCTGACTAATACCGATTCTCCTCTGTAGCCTCACATCTACACAGGAAAGCATCCTTTGTTGTCGTCATTGGTTCAGCATCAACCAATCTATCACGTGGTCATCATGGGAAGCTACGCCACCGACCACCACCTCAAGCACCTGCCGGCCATAGAACACATGCTCCACCTCACCTCGTCGCAGTTGTGCCGCTGCGTGAAGTACCGCGCTGCCGTCGTCACGTCAGCGTCTGGCCGATTGCGCGCGCCCTCGCCCACGACGCGCAGCACTGCCCCCGGGAGAACAAGCCACGAACGGAATTGGCCGCCGCCTCGAGCAGACTACCGACACCTCCTTCTCGGTGAGATTTCGGCCGCTAAGGTGACACCCCGCCGCCGGTGAGCCCTCAAACCAGTTCCCCTCCTCTTCCTCACTCTTTTTTCCCATCTCACCATGATCTGAAATCATGCTCTTAAAGGAACAGCAAAGGAAAGCGCCAGCAGCCTCCAGAAGCACCGTCCGCCATGCATGGCCATGATCCATCTCTGCTTTTGCAGTAAGCCCCCGAGGTATCCTATTTTGTTCTAGTTAATTCTTTTGTCTTATCCTTCTTATTATCAATAACTTCCTTGGATATATTCAATGTCTGCACACAAGTCCAAATCAATTCTTTTACAAATCACGTGAACTATTTATAGTGTTTGGTGAATCTTTTTCAGCTAACCCATGCCATCTATGTTTTATCCCGTTTAGATCTCTGGAACCCAATATATAGAATCACCTATATAGCTCCATTTTCAGTGTTTCTTGCGTTCTCGCGACTGTTGCTTCGAGCCCTATCCTTTAGTGCGTTGTTGTAATGCTTTTCTTTTATTTAGTGCTATGTTCTTAGTTGTGCTTGTTTACTTGTTGCTTGTATGTTTGTCCCGATGCTTGTCACGAGTAGAAAGGAGCGCAGTTCGAGAGCTATGAAGATGAAGAATTGCAAAAACAAGTGTGGAAGACTCTGAGCAGTTATTATCTGGATTTAAGGCAATTATATTCCTTGATCATTCTTGGTCCCAATAACATTTAATTAAGCTTGCATGCATTAATATTGTGGGGGACTACCTATATATATCCTTATTGATGATCATTGTCCTTGATTAGCCGGGTTTTTGTTATAAAAGTCTTTTGGGTAGAATGCTTAGCCGTTGAACATTGGTGATGGGTGGGTTCTACAATACTTTTGAGACATGAAACTTCGATATATACATATTCTTTGGAACAATATCATGTTTTGGTCACTTGATTAAAATCAATCAAGGAGAACCACCCGGGAAAACAGCACAACCACAAGGACTACATGGCTCTGGTCTTGGCTGATTAATTAGATGTCTCTAGCTTGTTAGTAGCTGACCGAAAGGGCATGAGGGGGGCCTATGATGTGGGGTTCACTGCCTACCAGGGGTGCATTTTGTTTGGTTTTGGTCACGTCTTGGGGGAGGTTCACTCACGCAGCTGCTGAAATCTTAGCGGGCTACTACTGATTAGGGAGTCTTTGTAAAGGCCTCGTAGCGTCCCTATGCAATCACACCTAAGGAAGTGTGGTATTGTGCCTGGCTAGCACAACATGGTTGGGTCCAAAGTTCTTTTGAACTTTTACACGACTTGTGATGAAAGTGTGCAACCTCTGCAGACTTGTTATTTGGTTTGAATTAATAGGTATATCATATAGTGTAGTTTTAAAATGTGTCGGTGTAACTATTTTCTTAATTAAACAAAATCTAAATCTTTTAATCATGAGGAAGTTTCGTGTCCTTGTTATATATGGGTTCACAAAATCACAACTTTTGTGTTATTCTACCTTATTAAGATTTATTTGTATCTCTTAACTGTGTTTTGAAGTGGTTGACAAAATATGGGGCATTTTACGTTTGTTTGTGTATGTGCACAGAGACAGAGTTCAAGAAACAGTTCAATATGGGGCATTTTATACTGTTGTTTTTGTTGTTCTTTCTTTTTCAAAAAAAAGTCATATTTTCGTGTTATAGCAAGTATCATCGCAAATAGGGAGATGGAAGGTCAAGAGGCATTTGCCTTTGTGAACTTCATGGACAGTGATGATGACAAGGGGGTTCTGAATAGGTGTCTTGTTTGGGTAGGTTTGCTTTGTATTGGTGGGGGCCTTTGTGAAGTTGTCTTATTGAACACCTTATACCTTGTGATTTTGCACTATGCAATTTTCTTTTGTTACTGTGACTCAAGAGTCCATCTAAAACAGTTACAGCACTATCTTGTTATGCTCTCTAATATAGGTCACCGATTCCCTTTGTGCTTGCTGGTCTGGAGTCCAGAAATCTAATTGTTGGAATAGATTTCACATAAAGCGAAAAGTGATAGGTATGTTTCCGCCTGATATGCTCATGAGATTTATAAGTAGGCAGTGTGTCCTTATGATCTCTGTGTGGTCCTTTTCCACTAATTAACTATGAAAGTTGTGATTGAAATTGTTTAAGACTAACCCTCCATCTCAGCTTAGAAAAGAACTAGCAACTTCTGATTGCTTCATAGGTTCTTGAACACAAAATTCAGAAGTTCATTTTTCAAATATCTTTTATATTTATTGGTTTTTCACTAACCATGAATTACACCCTTTGTGTACTGTGGACAATAATCTTGCACTAAAAATATACATTACGGCTGGGTAATTTGTTTTTTTATTTGTGTTGTTATGACTTGCATTTTTTTGTTGTGGCCAGATTTAAACAAAAAGTAGTTCAGTTTTTATGCCTTTTATGAAGTGTTTGTTCTTGTTGATGCCTGACATCAATTAATCTTGTGGCCTCATTTTCCCTCATAACGCCAATATAGGGTATAATATGAGTATCATCATGACATCTTGATGAAGTTATGACTTTAAAATTTGAAGTCATATTGTACTTATGATGTGTAACTTCAGTCTTGTGGTTCTGTAATTTTTGAAGTTAGTGTGCAACTATAAATTTTGTGAAGCTATCGAGTAATCATGAACTGTCCAGTTTTGTTTTCTTTTTTATTGAAACTTTAATCTGCGGTCCTGATATGCTTCATCTAGCAATCAAGTAAATATGAAAATGTGGCCTGAAATTTTAGAATTCTTATACTAGGGTTACACCCTCATTTAGTATTGTAAATTTCTAGTTTGTTAGTGTAAAACAAAAAATGGAACACTACTTCACTAGGATTTTCTATTCCAATTTTACCCAAGTATTGCACCTGCCTGCTAGTTGTGGTAGCCATAGAAGCAATGTGATGCTAATGGACTGAACTAGTTCTAGTGGTCACTTTTATTTCTTCATTAGCGGTATGGTATATTTTGTGAAGCTATCGAGTAATCATGCAACTATTCATTTTTTTTTGAAATTTTAATCTGCACCATGATATGCTTTATCTAGCCATCAAGTAAATATGAAAATATGGCCTCCAATTTCAGAATTTTTATACTAGAATTACACCCTTATTTGGTATTGTTAATTTATAGTTTGTTACTGTAAAACAAATGGCGGAATATTACTTCACTAGGATTTTCTATGCCAATTTTATCAAAGTATTTCAGTTTCTCCCTCACCTGTTACTTTTCTTGTATTGCAGGAGTGGAGTTGAGGGATGGAGAACTCAGGTAAAAGAAATTCTCTCCTGCTGCTAATATTCGAATTAGTATTTTAGTATGCATTTAAAGTCCCATGAACACACTTTGGTTTTTAGAGTTTTTCCTGATCTTGCATAGAATATTTTATTATTTTTGTGGCTGCTTATTGGTAATCTGTTTCTTTGTTAATTAGCACTTCCTGGACCAATGGCTACAAAACTACAAGTGACTTATACTAGAATTACATCTTTGTTTAGTATTGTAATTTCCTAGTTTTTTTTACTGTAAAATAGTTCATAATGTATGCTAGACAAATGAGAAGGCATAATGCCAAGCTTTTTTAGAGGGATTTACATATTACTCTAGTTTTTCTCTACATAGTAGATTATTTTAAATTATTTGGTTTGTTTAATTTGTGTCGGTTCTATTAGCGCTTCCAGATTACTTTGTTCATTTCAATTGTTAGGGAGGGGGTGTTGTTAAGTAAACTAATTAAATTGATGGGTTACAGCCTAGAAGGCTGCACTTATTTGCGATATTCTGTTTAGCGATCTGATATTTGGTTATGAGTATGGTATAGTTTTCTAGGATTGTTCGCTGTTAGCTAATGTGATTCCATAACTAGAAATGTCTGCAAGTTGTGATTGCTGAAAGAATAGCACCTGCTCTAAGCTGGGCTGAATGTAGGTGTTGACTGAATGTTGGTGTTGACTGAATATTGGTGTTGACTTAATGTAGGTGTTGACTGTTCCTAGTGTCAGTACTTTACTATGTTAATTTGGCTACTAGAAGTAGTTGCGTAGCAGTAGTGGTTGCTGGTCGGTGCTTCTTTGGTTAATTAGCACTTGTGATTGGTCTGTCAAATTAAATAATTTATATTAGAATTACAACATAATTCAGTATTGTAATTTTTCTATTTTTGTCACTATAAAATATTTAGAGCAGCTTGTACTTTGGTTACTGTAAGCTTGTATTCTTGTTTCATATCAAACAATATGTCACTGCTATCTGAACGCACTTCTTTCATTGTGTTGTCTGTAGCAAGCAACTTGTCTACTGACTGAATTGACTTGCCACATCCTGCATTTGAATTCACTTGGTGCCTTAGGCAGTCTGCACCAGCCGACAGCTCACTGTTATCTGACCCACTTCCACTGCCATTCAGGTGAATTTCAGTTGACTGTGTCATTTGGATGACATCTTAATATTCGGATGTATAAGTTGTATGGTCTTCAAGTCAGCTTATTGTTACATGCACAGAATGCTATATATCACAAGTTTGGATCAATATGTATGCTATTGATATTTTGAGTATGATTGATATATAATTCACTTTGTGTCTACCTATTATTTCAGTTATGCTTTTTTTCCTCGTAAGACTTGCCACATGTGTGTTTAGATTGCATGCATTGATTCGCCGAGTTTTTATTAAGCTTGCATGCATTAATATTGTGGGGGACTACCTATATATCCTTATTGATGATCCTCGTCCTTGATTAGTCGGGTTTTTGTTATAAAAGTCTTTTGGGTAGAATCCTTAGCCGCTAAACATTGGTGATGGGTGGGTTCTACAGTACTTTAGAGACATGAAACTTCGATATATACATATTCTTTGGAACAATATCATGTTTTGGTCACTTGACTAAAATCAATCATGGAGAACCACCCGGAAAAATAGCGTTACCACAAGGACTACATGGCTCTGGTCTTGGCTAATTAATTAGATGTCTCTAGCTTGTTAGTAGCTGACCGAAAGGTGCATGAGGGGGGCCTGTGATGAGGGGTTTGCTGCATGCCGAGGGTGCATTGTGTTTGGTTTTGGTCACGCCTTAGGGGAGGTTCACTCACGCAGCTGCTGAAACCTTAGCAGGCTACTACTGGTTTGGGAGTCTTCGTAAAGGCCTCGTAGCGTCCCTATGCAATCACACCTAAGAAAGTGTGGTATTGTGCCTGGCTAGCACAGCATGGTTGGGTCCAAAGTTCTTTTGAACTTTTATGCGACTTGTGATGAAAGTGTGCAACCTCTGCAAAATGAAAATTAATATATCAGCCGTGCTCACGGTCAAGAGCGGCTCGGACCCTCACATGTCAACTTAATAGAAATCACTACATTTAATTCAGATGTTTAATTGTTCTAAGTTAGTTGTTTATTTCAACTTTACTACTTTTTCATAAATGTGGGATGGTTCATACATGATTTAGTAAATAAGCTTTAATGTTCAACTGTCAATTAAAATGCTTACCGCTTTATTCAGCCAGCCTATATCCTTGCTTTAAGTCTTTCATGTCATTTATTTCCAATATACTTGCTGAGTATAACATGTGCTCACCCTTGCTATAACCACACTGCTTAGAGAAGAAAGTTGCAATGAAGCTGAAGATGCTGCTGAGTTCTAGGCGTACGCAACCCCCGATCGATTGCCTGTGAAGTGTGGAGCCGTCGTTTCCAAAATAAGCTTTGTATCTCTGATAGGCTTTTATTCGTTGTAGGTCTCTTTTACATGATATTGTTGCTCATTATTCCATTATGACGTCGCTATATGTATGAAACTTGATCCTGGCATACATATAGTTATACATTCGGTTTTCTTTTAAAAACCGGGTGTGACACTGCTGCAAAAGGATGAGCCGCACGTGAGGAGGATCTCGCAACTACACTACCAGCTTCCATCTGTACTACACCGACGCGCTACAGAAGTTCCGCACCCGCGCGTCTAGTGGTATAACAGTAGTAGTTCCTGGGTATGAGTTGAAATTTTTTGTTTTTCGGTGCCCGTTTCCCTACAGTGGTATCAGAGCCGATGCTGCTGGTTATAGGTTCGTGGTGCATGCATATGGAGATATGCATGGCGTAGATAAAACCCTAATCCTTGTTTCATGTCCTTGCTACGATGGATTTACATTGATAATACCATTGTTAGTTAATTCTATTCATATTGTAATCAAATAAATATTAGCTGCATCTCTTGGATAGATGATACAGTTCCTTTTGCTTGAATTTACAGTGGTATTGGCATTGTAAGTTGAGTATGTTTATACTGTTATAATACAAAATACTAGTAGGTTTTGCATTTTTATCTATGTGTGAGTGTCCCTTACTTGAGTTCACACTGATATTCCTACTATCAGCTTATTGTAATATTGTAGTCAAACTAATTATAGCAGCATTTTTACTTTTGCATTTGTAATATCGGCTTTTTACTGTAATATTGTAACACTACTTGTAATATTACAGTAAGCTTTTTACTTTTTGTATAACACTACTTGTAATATTACAGTAAGCTTATGTCTGTTCGCTTTTTACTCTCTTTTTTTGCTTTTGGACATACGGCTTGCTGATATTTTTTGTATCAACAACTTTTGTTTTGGCGGAATGTACGGTCAACCCTCCCAATTTATGAGGCATAGCGTTGAGATGAGCTGGTGCAATCACACTCCCCTTGGTGGCGTCCAGGAAGGCTGTCAGGACTGCCTTCTACTAGCCTTTTAGTCTAGAGTGTGTCCAACATATAGTTGATTGTTTCTCATATTTTAGCAAGGCTAGTTTCATGCACACAAAAAAAGACAGGTGTGGGCTAACTGTTAATGGATCATTAATAGACAACGCACTGCTCAACAAACAGTCCACAATAGGACAACAGATAACCCAAAACAGTCCAAAAACATTGCTAACGGGCACAACAACAGTACAGTCACACCATTAACAAAAACGGGCACAACAACAGTGCAAAAGGGGTCAGTAAGTTCAACCGCCAAAATTAGTATTCAAATTTTGACTAACAATTCTATGGACCCTTGGATGGACAGACTAGTGACTTACATATAGCAAAATATGTAAGTCACATAAAAAAGACTAGTGACTTACATATAGCAAAATATGTAAGTCACATAAAAAAGCAGTGACTTATATGTAAATGTAAGTCACCTTATAAGGAGACAGACCCTTACTTCAGTATGCGATAAAGAGTTTTATGCATACGGTAGAAGTAGAATGATCGATCCCTCACAAATTTTAAGTTATCATGCCCTACCAACTAAACTTTGCACTATCCCATGTCATGTACGATTGGTGGTGGGTCTATGAAATTAGGGCGCGACCAGTTTTTCTTGGCTAGACATGTTTGTATCGGATATTTACATGCATAAAGGTTGGTTAGCTTGACAAGGTTATCTTAACGGTTAAGGACCTTGGGGCATAAAGGTTGGAGCCAAGACATAGAGATGTCACCCAACAACAAGAGTCATATGTGATATGATTAGCAAAGAGTTGCTTACCAATCTATCTAGTCTTCTAGCGGTGATGCTAAAGCTCACTAGTCGACTTGATAGTTGTGGGTCTTGAATCACTAAGAATCAGTAGAGGGATATTGGTTTTAGTGGGAGTAAATTCTGTTAATTGCTTAATGTCGTTTACTCCATCATGAATACATTTGTCTTAGTATTTTGCATTATTATTTGTTGTAGATCATGGTCTGCAACAACACCCAATCCTTTTCATTGCGTTCGGTCCTTGAGAAGGACAAACTGAATGGGACTAACTATGCGGATTGGATCCGCAACCTGAGAATTGTTCTCAGGGTAGAGAAAAAGCAAGATGTTCTGGATACCCCATTACCAGAAGAGCCTACTGATGATGCACCTGTTGAGGAAAAGACTGCTTACAGAAAGGCTTGTGACAACAACCTTGAAGTAAGCTATCTTATGCTCGCTTGCATGGAACCTGACATACAGATGCAGTTCGAGACAAACCATGAGGCAAACGATATGATCGTGGTGCTTTAGTACATGTTTCAAACTCAGGCCAGGACTGAAAGGTTCAATGTGTCCAAGGCCTTTGTCGAGAGCAAGCTGGCAGAAGGCGCAGTAGTGGGTCCGCATGTAATCAAGATGGTTGGTTACACATAGAGGTTGGAGAAGCTGGGCTTCCCGCTTGGCCAAGAGTTGGCCATTGATTTCATACTCGCCTCTTTACTGCAAAGCTATGGGAACTTCATCTCAAACTACCATATGCATGGGGCTGAAAAGGGCCTGACTAAACTGTGTGGCATGCTCAAGACAGTAGAGAGTGACATCAAGAAGAGCACAAGTGGCGGCCATGTGATGGCTGTCCAGAGCAAGCCTGCTTTCAAGAAGAAAGGTTCTTCTTGGAAGAAGAAGTGCAAGGCTAAGGTTGCAAACCCTAAGCCAAACCCTGCACCCAAGGCTAAACCTGGACCAGCTGCAGATAATGAGTACTTTCATTGTCACGAGAAGAGACACCGGAAGAGGAATTTCAAGTTGTACCTCGCCTCGCTGAAGAACCGTTCTTCCACCTCAGGTATGCTTGTTATTCATATTACAGAAATATTTCTCGCTGATTCCTGTGTTAATTCTTGGGTATTTGATACCAGATCGGTTGCTCAGATATGCAATTCGATGCAGGGACTAACAAAGAGTAGAAGCGTTGGAAGAGGAGAAGTTGACTTCTGCATCAGCAATAATGCAAGAGTTGCTACTGTGGCCATCGGGACGATGCAACTTCACCTACCGTCTAGATTTGTCTTGGAGCTTAGTAATTATTATTTTGTTCCTAGTTTGAGTCGAAACATTCTGTGTCCTTCATGTTTGATGAAGGATGGATATTCTTTTGCGAGTGAAAACAATGGTTGTGCTATCTCTAAGAATAATATGTTTGTGGCTTTTGCATCCATTGTGAATGGGCTATTTATTTTAAATCTTGATGATTCATCTGTCTGTAATATAAATGCTAAAAGGCATCGACTTGCTGATTTGAACCCTACCTACATGTGGCATTGTCGTCTCGGTCATATAAGCGAGAAACGCATGAAGAAGCTCCATTCGGATGGACTTCTAACTTCATTTGATTTTGAGTCAGATGAGACATGCGAAGCTTGTTTGCTAGGCAAGATGACCAAGACGCCATTCACAGGATTTCCAGAGAGAGCATCGGACTTACAGGAACTCATACATACTGATTTGTGTGGACCAATGAGCTCGACTGCTAGAGATGGATTCCAATACTTCACAACTTTCACTGATGACTTCAGTAGATATGACTATGTCTACTTGATGAAGCATAAGTCTGAAACCTTTGAAAAGTTCAAAGAATTTCAGAGTGAAGTTAAAAATCAGTGTGGCAAGAAAATTAAAGCTTTACGATCTGATCGTGGAGGCGAATATCTGAGCCATGAGTTTAGCAGTCATCTAAAGAGTTGCGGAATTGTTCCACAACTTACACCGCCTGGAACACCTCAGAGAAACGGTGTGTCTGAGTGACGTAATCGAACTCTGTTGGACATGGTTTGATCAATGATGAGCCAGTCGTACCTACCGTTATCATTTTGGGGTTATGCTCTAAAAACAGCAGCTTTCACATTAAACAGGGTATGTTGACACTCCTTAGCACCCCAATTTATATACCGCAAGCGCACGAGATCGTGTAGCTTTTCCCTTAGAGTATTCCCCCAAGGTTTATCAATCCACGGAACCAAAGATACAAGAAACAATCTACTAACATAGAGAATCCTTTGTGTTGAGGTGGTGTAAAACGAATCTAATCTACTAAAAACAGCAAACACCGAAGGTAGCAAGAGAAAGTTAGAGATAACCAATCTAGATCACCTAGATCATGCATATGTTGTAGTTCAAGCCAGATGTAGTGAAGCAAGATAGATGTGAATCTCGATGAAAAGCATCTTTAAATCCAAACTCTCCAATCCGATCCTTCGATACCCCATCTACTTAAGCAAAGCCCTGTCACGACGCCCCCCTTTGGACGAAAGCACCCTGAAGCAAGTCGAACCCCCTTTGGTAGTTCCGCCATGAACCTCTAGCCACCATGACTACAAGATCATGCTAAGCGATCTATCTCGATAATAGATCTAGGATGAAGCAAACCCAAAGAAAAGAACGAAATCGAAAGAGAACATGGTCGCTAAAAATTCGGAATCACAAGTAACTTCACCATGAATGATTGTACATCACAAGATCACCACCGGGGCCCTACCTTAATCTTGATGATCCTAGCTGCAGAACTCTGACGTGGTCTTCCTTGCAAGGTTCTCACGTCGGCTAGGGAAGCCCCTAGACAACTAGCATGACCCTCGGCTCTCCGAGAGGTGACCCTCTATCTTCTCTGCTCCTTGGCGTCGTCTCCTGAATTGATCTTCTGCGTGAGCCTGGGGGAGGGGTCTTTAAATAGCCTCAGGAAACCCTAGGTCAAAGGGGAGGCCGAGACTCCCTGAAAAGGGCCTGGGCCGGCCGGCTCAATGGGCCTAGGCCGGCCGGCCTGGCCCATTTCTCGCCGCCTCGCGTCCTCCTTTCTCCCCAAGTCTTCTGGAGTCTTCTGGAGTTTATACCTGTCACGATTGCACCCCGTTGGACGTCGTTATCTTCGAGATTTCTTCGAGGAAAAGGATAGGACGGAGAATCCTTCCTTAAATCTTGATTTGCTTTATTTAGCCCCGAAGTATCTCGATCTCATCTTGTGGGCTTTGTCCTTTGGGCTTCATTGGAGGTTGGATGTGCATGAACGGGCTTCTAGTCGTCATGGCCTTTGGTCCTTTGTTTGGGCTTTGGCCTTCGTCTTTCTTCGTGTTATTGCGTGATCATGGGCCTCGTCATTTCATGCTCCAAAATTGGTCAAAAACCTGCAAAAACGAAGTACCTCCAAAATATATGTGCAAATGCGAAAACGACCAATAATCGGGCCGAGGTTAGGATGGTTAGTAGACAAGGCGGCAACGATTATCATATTTTAATATGACACAAACTTTCTATCATCAGTACTAACCATAATATTAAAGCATGGGTGATGCATTTATTTATCATGGTGATGAAAGCAAAAGAAAGCAAATTGCACACATGCTGAAAAAAAATAAAACAGAAAATTGCTATGCACACACAAGCTTGCACACATGCTGAAAATAAATGAAAAGAAATAGAAAAATCCAAACCGCAAGTGCAAGCATTTTATTCATGGTCTTGTCGTCTATCACTCTCCTTGATTGCCTCTTGCATTGTATCCTTGGTCATAATATTGTTGAAATGCTCCTCCATCAAATTGTTCCGATGGCGCTAGGCCAAGAAGTCCCATTTGATATGCAATTCCCGCGATTCCATCTTCTAGTTGGCTTGTGTGCCTCCGGATGGCGTCTATGTCTTCCATGTTTCTTCTTGTATAGGCACCCATGATTCTCGTTCCTTGTTCCGGTTAAGGGAGGTCAAAAAATTGTGCTCCAAATGACGGGTCGGGCATCTCTCCTTGGTATGATGGGGGTGGGTAGCCATAGTTGCTAAATGGTGGGGGCTCCGCCACACTATACCCCCATGCTTGATCTTGGTTTCCTTCCCATTGACTCGTCCATCCTTGCGGGTGTCCTTGTCCACTTGATGCACCTTGAAATTCATTCCTCCAATAAGCGGAACTTGGTGGTGGAAGCTTTACTTCTAAATTTTCTTGTTGTGAATTAACCTTCCTCTTTTTGTTTTCTTCACCTTTGCTCCAATGTTTTCAACTCGCCAATCAGTCCTTCCTCTTGCGAATAATTTAAGCCTTTGATCGGGGAGGGAAATATCCATCTTGGAAATAGTGAATCCCTTCTTTTCATCCCCTCTGATATAATGGCCTTGCCTCAAATGTTCAATCCCTATATCTCTTCCCGGGACATAATATTTTTGGATCATCGCTAACCCCGGATTCATGGCTCGGGCTATTAGTGTAAGATAACACCCCGAACCAACTTCTCCGGTGCCGGATGATGCTTCACAAATCCATCTTTCAATCATAATGTAGGTGCGATCAATCACTTGCGTCTTCACCAATGCTGCATACATCCAATTCAATTCTTGGTCGGTGACCTTTGATTCTCTGATCCTCCCGAGAATTCTTTTGTTCACCCAAGAGTGGAATATTTGGAGGATCACATTACTTATATTCTTCCTTTGGCGATTGACATCTTTTGCTATCTTCGTCCAAAACTCATCGAGCTCTCCATCTTCGACTTCCACCATTTAATTTGCATTGCTTTTGAACCTGAGCAAACTCCCTATTTCTCCATAGGTGATGACTTTTTCTTCATTCTTGAGCCGAAATTTCATACATGGCGCTTCTTCATCATCCACCACCTCTGTTATTTTCTCTAGTGTCATGAACATCTTCAAAGACACTTCTTCTTGCATGTCTTCCGTAACACCGTCGGAAAATAACTTCCAACCGATGTTCTCCAAGAGCTTGTAGATGTCATGATGGAATCCCAACTTCTCCAATGCTTCATCATCAAAATCATAGTTTGCTCGCAGCCTTCCCTTCATGAACTCGAGCCTTTCTTCTTCTTCCATTGACAAGATGGTAAACCCATATTCGAAATGCTTGGGCTTGTATGGCGGTGGTGCGGATGACCTTATCGAATGCCGTGGAGGAGGTGGCATCCCTTCGGTGAATCTCATGGAGGAGCTTCTTGGGTCTCTCATCCCACCAAGGAGCAACATGTCTCTCCTCGGTACGGGGTTGTCTTCCTCCATGCTCCGCGGAGACCCGGGGACCGAGTGCCTCCGCGAAGAACTTGCCGATGCGTCGGGTGTTGATGAACGCGTCCTTCTCCTCCCGGTGAAGAACTTCATGAAGCCACTCATGGTGACTCTTTGCTGCACACATTCAAAAATAAACACACCGGGGGTTTCTTGTCGGTGGGAGAACAATATATCGAAGAGTGGAGCAAACTAGGATTTGTGGTGAATTTTCTAAGATTTTTTTGAAGTTGATTTTGGTGGACGAATTTTTCAGAGCTCTAGCTTATGTTTCTGGGTGAAGAACTTGAAGAACACGAACAAGGAATTGAGTGAGGAGCATACCTGTGAAAGGGGAGCACCAGGGGACTTAAAAAGAGGCCAGGCCTACCTGCCTAGGGCCATGGGGCCGGCCGGCCTAGGGTGTTCCTGGCCCTCCTCCACTTCATCTTTCTCTGGTGACTTCCTGGAGCAATTTCTTGCCTCTGTCCAGTACATCTTTTAGGCTTTGCACCATCCAAAACCCGTGCACCACTCCTTCCTTGTCCTTGTTGTCCACTTGCAACATTATTTCTTCACTTTGTGTCATTCACTTTGTCCCATACTTCATCATTCATCACATGGTGCCATCTTTGCTGAAAATTTCATGTCCTTCCCATGCATGACTGCTCCCTTCTTTGGATCATTTGCATGTGGTGGTAGGTAGAGAGCACAATTCCTTCCCGTGAACTCACTTTGATCAATAGATGTTAATCAAGTGCATAAACCCTCTCCAAATCATGCTTAGATGTTGAATCCTCTCTAACTTCAAAATTTCAGAATTAACTCAAAGCATGCAATGAGCTTAAATGAAAAATCAGAGGGGAATCAAAACATCTTTACATTTGTAAGTCGAAAAATATTTTCTGACTACATTAATTTTGGTTGCACCGGAACCGTTCACTTTCATGAATTGATAGCGAACAATCTCGAATTCAACCGTGGGTCTTGGGTTTAGGTTCTAATTTTTGCCAAAATGAGAGAAATTTTTGAAAAAGGGAACAATTAAAGTTAGGAAAATTCTAGTCCTATGAAACTAAAAATTCTCTCTATGTTTGAGCGAACCTACGCATCAAGAATTTAAATAATATAAACATAGTGCGGCTCTACTCTTGTCTTTTATCTCAACTTGGTCCGGACGTCATGGAGAGGACGGTCGCCAAAAATAGGTATGGAATTTTGGATGTGTCTTTCTCAAAAAGAGGAAAATAAATAATAGAATGGCTCATGTCATTGGTTTAAAATAAGAAACAACATCGAAATGACCGAGTGAATAAAATCCAAATCGAATTGTTCGACCGAACGACCAATTATTCAAAAGTTTATCATGTTCTTGCGTAGCAAAATTCTTGACTCACTTACCCAAATCTCTCGCGGGTTGTCCTCCCGGCAGCTTATTCTTGACTCGACGAATGGGTTGAACTCCCGGCAGTTTTATTCTTGACTCGACGAATGGGTTGCCTCCTGCAAAGCTCTTCGTTTATAGTCTATAGCTAGACTTTCTTCTTCTTCACTTCGGACCAACGCTCGGTGATGGCGCTGCAGTCTTGGGTACCCACTTCCGCACAATCCTTGGTGCGGGTTTGTCTTCCAGGTTAGTCATCTTTTTGGTCTTCACAGGCGTGCTTCTAGCTTTTATCTTGACGGGTGCAGCGATCTTCTTTGTCGCGATGGACGCGACGACTTCTATCTCCTTCTTCGCTTCCTTCTTGTTCGGATCCTCTTCTTTCTTCAGCTTCTCCTCTATGACATGGCGGTGAGGCGGGACATATTTGACATTGATCATGTTGCATACCTCGAGGCGTGGACGAAACTTGAACTCGCTTGTGGTGCCATTGATGTCGAACTTGATCTCCCCCTTGCCAATGTCGATGTTCACCCTTGCGGTCTTGAGGAAAGGCCTCCCAAGTATGAGAGGCGCCTTGCTCCCTTCTCCCATATCGAGAATCACAAAGTCAACAGGGACTAAGTGTTCTCCAATCTTCACGGGCACGTCTTCGGCGATTCCCAAAGGATAGCGATCTGAATTGTCCGCTAACTCTAGGCACATGGCGGTGGGTTCCGGCTCCGGTAAGCTTAACTTCTCGAACACGTTCTTTGGCATGACGCTCACACTTGCGCCGAGATCACAAAGTGCTCTTTCAAACATAAGAGATCCAATGGAACACGGGATGGTTGGACATCCGGGGTCCCTCTTCTTCTCAGGAGCTTCATTAGCGATTGTCGCGCTACACTCCTCGGTTAGCTTGATGGTGCTTGGCGGTATCTCACGCTTGTTTCCCATGATGTCTTAGAAGTAGCGAGAATATGTTGGAACTTGTAGAGCGCCCAAGAGCGGCATGTTGGTGCTCAACATGCATACCATGTCAACAAATTTGTTGAATTGCTCATCTTTATGTTTACCTTTGCGGTATCGTGGCCTTGGCGGTAGAATCTTGGTGTCTATATCATCTATTTCAAACTCCGGCTCTTCGGTGACTATCTCTGGTGTAGGACTGGGCGCCTTCTCCTTGATGATGGTCTCCACTTCAACTCTTGGCTTAGGCTTCCTTGCTCCCGCCGCATGTTCGGGTTCTTCGGTCTCCTTTCCCGAGCGAGTTTGAATTGCCTTTGCCGTCTCTGGACCTTGAGGTTGCCCAGGCAGTTTTCCTTCGTTGCTAGATAAGCGTCCGGCGAGCTGGGCTACTTGCGTTTCTAGCATCTTCATCATGTTGAGTACTTGAAGGTTAGAGCTCCCGACCTCCGTCACCTTGCCATCAATGTTCTCCAAGATCTTGTCCATAGCCTTGAACTTGGTGACGGTGTCCTTGTTGATCTTGCCTTGCTCCTCCATGAACTCCTTCAATTGTATACGAAGAGGCACCGAGTTTTGAATGGAAGAGCTTGCATTAAATTGAGGTCTACCTTTCCCGTAGCGGAAGTTGGGTTGCGGGATCCATTCTCCCTTCTTCATGTAGTCGAGCATCTTGGCTTCCTCCGGGCAATTCTTTTGGACATGGCCGTCCTCTCCACATTCTTCACATGTAGACCTTGCTTCGACCACCTTCAAATCAATAGCTTGGGTTTCTCTCTTTTCCACTTCCATCTTCTCCAACCTTCTCATGAGCGAGTCGATCTTCCCTTCTAGCACTTCTTCACGTTCCACTTGCAATACACTCTTCGCGGCGCCCATGGCTTGGAGTGGTTGTAGGCGCCCCGATGATGCCCATGCGTCATTGTCCGCCACCTTCTTGAATAGCTTGAAAACTTGAGTCGGCGTGAGCTCAATGATCGATCCTCCTGCCGATGCGTCAATAATCCACCTTGATGCAGTAGTGAGGCCTTGATAGAACTTCTGGACCACATCTTCCCTTGAGAACTTGTGATGAGGTATGGCACGGATGTAGTCGTTGAAGCGCTCATAGGCTTCCGCAATAGTCTCCGTCGGGGCTTACGCGAATGTAGCAATCTTGTTGCGCAAAATTTGGGTCTTTCCCGGTGAGTAGAACTCCGTCATGAACTCCTTCATCAAGGACTCCCAATTTTACACCGTGTGTGCCGGTAGAGAATGAAACCATTGCAGCGCTCTCCCAAGTTGAGAGAACGGAAAGAGCCTCGCTCTCATTTGATCTTGAGTCATCCCTTGCATGTCGAAGGTGTGGTATAGTTGGAGGAAAGCTTGAAGATGTAGATTAGCGTCTTCTTTTCCAGTGAAGGGCGAGCTTTGCACCATCCTTATGATTGAAGTCTTGATCTCAAATGGAACTCCAATGTTGTCGAGATTTAGGATCGGCAAGTCCCGAATGTCCGAAGTGCATAGCTCTCCGATCGTACGCTCCTACTCCGGTAGCGCCATCCCTCGGTGAAGTGGCACCTCCTTTGGACTTGTTGGTGGAGTCGCTTGAGGTGAGGACGATGAACCGGCGACTTCTTTTTTTGGATCTACAAGTTCCAGCTTCCTTGATCGTGCTTGTTTGCTAGGCAAGATGACCAAGATGCCATTCACAGGTTTTCCAGAGAGAGCATCGGACTTACTGGAACTCATACATACTGATTTGTGTGGACCAATGAGCTCTACTGCTAGAGATGGATTCCAATACTTCATAACTTTCACTGATGACTTGAGTAGATATGGCTATATCTACTTGATGAATCATAAGTCTGAAACCTTTGAAAAGTTCAAAGAATTTCAGAGTGAAGTTAAAAATCAGTGTGGCAAGAAAATTAAAGCTTTACGATCTGATCGTGGAGGCGAATATCTGAGCCATGAGTTTAGCAGTCACCTAAAGAGTTGCAGAATTGTTCCACAACCTACACCGCCTAGAACACCTCAGAGAAACAGTGTGTCTGAGTGATGTAATCGAACTCTGTTGGACATGGTTCGATCGATGATGAGCCAGTCGGACCTACCGTTATCATTTTGGGGTTATGCTCTAAAAACAGCAGCTTTCACATTAAACAGGGTGTGTTGACGCTCCTTAGCGCACCAATTTATATACCGCAAGCGCACGGGATAACGTAGCTTTTCCCTTAGAGTATTCCCCCAAGGTTTATCAATCCACGGAACCAAAGATAAAAAAACAATCTACTAACATAGAGAATCCTTTGTGTTGAGGTGGTGTAAAACGAATCTAATCTACTAAAAACAGCAAACACCGAAGGTAGCAAGAGAAAGTTAGAGATAACCAATCTAGATCACCTAGATCATGCATATGTTGTAGTTCAAGCCAGATGTAGTGAAGCAAGACAGATGTGAATCTCAATGAAAAGCATCTTTAAACCCAAAATCTCCAATCTGATCCTTCGATACCCCATCTACTTAAGCAACGCCCTGTCACGACGCCCCTCTTTGGACGAAAGCACCCTGAAGCAAGTCGAACCCCCTTTGGTAGTTCCGCCATGAACCTCTAGCCACCATGACTACAAGATCATGCTAGGCGATCTATCTCAATAATAGATCTAGGATGAAGCAAACCCAAAGAAAAGAACGAAATCGAAAGAGAGAACATGGTCACTAAAAATTCGGAATCACAAGTAACTTCACCATGAATGATTGTACATCACAAGATCACCACCGGGGCCCTACCTTGATCTTGATGATCCTAGCTCCAGAACTCCGACGTGGTCTTCCTTGCAAGGTTCCCACGTCGGCTAGGGAAGCCCCTAGACAACTAGCACGACCCTCGGCTCTCCAAGAGGTGTCCCTCTATCTTCTCTGCTCCTTGGCGTCGTCTCCCGAATTGATCTTCTGCGTGAGCCTGGGGGAGGGGTCTTTAAATAGCCTCAAGAAACCCTAGGTTGAAGGGGAGGCCGATACTCCCTAAAAAGGGTCTGGGCCGGCCGGCTCAATGGGCCCAGGCCGGCCGGCCTGGCCATTTTCTCTCCGCCTCGCGTCCTCCTTTCTCCCCAAGTCTTCTGGAGTCTTCTGGAGTTTATACCTTTCACGATTGCACCCCGTTGGACGTCGTTATCTTCGAGATTTCTTCGAGTAAAAGGATAGGACGGAGAATCCTTCCTTAAATCTCTATTTGTTTTGCTTAGCCCCGAAGTATCTCTATCTCATCTTGTGGGCTTTGTCCTTTGGGCTTCATTGGAGGGTGGATGTGCATGAACGGGCTTCTAGTCGTCATGGCCTTTGGTCCTTTGTTTGGGCTTTGGCCTTCGTCTTTCTTCATGTTTTTGCGTGATCATGGGCCTCATCATTTCATGCTCCAAAATTGGTCAAAAACCTACAAAAACGAAGTACCTCCAAAATATATGTGCAAATGCGAAAACAACCAATAATCGGGCCGAGGTTAGGATGGTTATTGATTTTGATATTAAATTCATGCCATTATCAAAGTTAAACAGGGGATAAAATGGATACTTAAGGAGCGCCAACAGGGTACCGTCTAAATCCATAGTTAAGACACCATATGAGATGTGGACTGGAAAGAGTCCCAGTTTGTCTTTTCTAAAAATTTAGGGCTGTGAAGCATTTGTCAAACGTCTGCAGTCTGACAAGCTTGCACCCAAATTGGATAAGTGCATTTTCGTGCAGTCTGAGGGCAAAGTGTTTGTTGCTCGAAATGGTGTTTTTCTAGAGAAAGAGTTTCTCAAAGGAGAGAAAAGTAGAAGAACGGTGCAACTCGAAGAAGTTCGAGATGAACCAATAGGTTCAGACTCTATAAGTGACGCTAATGTAGCTGAACAAGTTGAGGCGCCTATGGCAAGGGATGCACCGCCACAACCACTAAGGTCGGCAAGGCTCCGCCAAGCGGGAGAATTATTATTATTAGACAGTGATGAGCCTGCGACATATGCAGAAGCGATGGTAGACACTGACTCTTTGAAGTGGCAAGAAGCCATGGAATCCGAAATAGAATCCATGAGGGAAAATCAAGTTTGGAACTTGATTGACCCAGTTGATGGTGTCAAAACCATAGAGTGCAAGTGGATCTATAAAAAGTAGAAATATATGGATGGAAATGTTCACATCCACAAAGCTCGACTTGTTGCAAAAGGTTTTCGACAAGTTCAAGGAGTTGACTACGAAGAGACGTTCTTGCCCGTAGCGATGCTTAAATCTATTTGGATTATTCTAGCTATTGCTTCATATTTCGATTACAAGATATGGCATATGGATGTCAAAATAGCTTTCCTTAATGGAAATCTGACCGAGGACATGTATATGATGCAGCCCGAGGGTTTTGTCGATCCAAGCAATGCTAGAAAGATATGCAAGCTTCGTAAATCCATTTATGGATTGAAGCAAGTATCTCGGAGTTGGAACATTCATTTTGATGAAGTAGTCAAAGGGTTTGACTTCATTAAAAACGAAGAAGTGGCTTGTGTTTACAAGAAGGAAAGTGGGAGCTCTATTGCATTTCTAATCCTGTATGTGGATGACATATTGCTGATTGGAAATGATATTCCTATGCTCGAGTCCGTAAAGACTTCACTGAAAAATAGTTTTTCAATGAAAGATTTAGGGGAGGCAGCATACATTCTGGGCATCAAGATCTAGAGAGATAGATCAAGGAGGCTTATAGGATTAAGCCAGGATACTTATATCGACAAAGTGTTGAAATGGTTCAACATGGAAGAGGCAAAGAAAGGGTTCTTGCCTATGTCACATGGCATACATCTTAGCAAGAGTCAGTGTCCTACGACAACTGATGAGCGGGATCGCATAGGCAAAGTTCCATATGCTTTGGCAATTGGATCTATTATGTATGCAATGATAAGTACCCGTCCAGATGTTTCTTATGCTCTAAGCGTTACAAGCAGGTACCAGTCTGATCCGGGTGAGAGTCACTGGACAGCTGTGAAGAACATTATCAAGTACTTAAGAAGAACTAAGAATGTGTTTTTGGTCTATGGAGGTGAGGAAGAGCTCGTTGTAATGGGTTACACCAACGCTAGCTTCCAAACTGACAAAGATGATTCAAAGTCCCAATCAGGTTACGTGTTCATAATAAATGGTGGTACTGTTAGCTGGAAGAATTCAAAGTAGGAGACGGTGGCCGATTCTACGACAGAAGCCGAATACATCGCAGCTTCCGAATGCATCCAGTCCACCAGATCTTTACTGTGACAATAGTGGGGCTATTGCGCAAGCAAAGGAGCCTCGGAATCACTAGAAAAGCAAACATGTCATGCTGCGATTCCACCTTATTCGAGAGTTTGGCGAAAGGGGTGAGATCAAGATATCCAAAATACACACAGATCTGAATGTTTCAAATCCATTGACAAAACCACTCCCGCAGCCTAAGCATGAGGCACACACAAGAGCTATGGGTATTAGATACATTCTAGATTTACTCTAGTGCAAGTGGGAGACTGTAGGAAATATGCCCTAGAGGCAATCATAGAGATGGTCATATTTCCTTGTATTCATGATTAATAAAATGTTCATTGAATATCCATGAAAGTCGACTTGTATTGATTAATGATTATGTGAATTGTTTGTGAAACTCTTTACTTGTATGGATATTCCAAAGATGTTGATAGTCGGAGTTCAAGCATGGACACACATGAATATTAGACTAGCACATATATTAGTTGATGACTATGTTTCACAGGTCATGGATATGGAGATGTCAAACTAATAGCGTGAACTCATGTAGGACATGAGTCCGAACTGACCCAACACAAGAGATGGTGATTTCTGATTACACAATATGTACGTTGTGTCCTTAGAACTGAGATTGTCGCATGTACTCAAGATGTGAATTAACTTACTTAGGAGCCATCAAACGCTACTCCGTAACTGGGTAGTTATAAAGGTGGCTTTCGAGTTTGCCAACAAGCATGCTGTGAGACAAGGATAGTCGAGATGGGATTTGCCCCTCTCTACCTGAGAGAGATATCTCTGGGCCCCTCGAGTGATTCAGATCAAGAAGTGCAAGGTCATGCGAAGGTTAAGAGTTAACCAAGGATCTGAATCACGGCATCGAGAAAGAGAGGTCAGCTTAGAGCAAGACCAAATATCATGAGGCAAAAGGAACAACATGCATATGACATTGTGACGGCTCGTCTGATATGATCTTTGTGTGAGTATAGGAGTTGACATGTCTTGCTAGAGGCTGCTGTCTACTATTGGGCCGTGTAAGAGTACTCGGGCCATGTCTATTCGCATGTGAGCCCATAGGGTCACACACTTAAGGAAAAGAAGCCTGATAATGATGAGATCTAAGTTAAACTGGGCTTTGGTGCACTAATGGGCCTCAGGCCCAAAAGGGGTGCCTAAGGTGGGGCCCAAGGGGAGCCCACCGAGGGGGCACCCCTAGGGGCTATAAAAGCAAGGGGAGGGCCCAAGGGGTCTAACCCTAGCCTCTCTCCTTGGCTACCGCCCCTCCTGCGCGCCGAAGCCCTAGGTCGTTCTCGCGGATCTAGTAGTCCGGAGCGCGACGCTTCGTCCCATACGTGTGGATACCTTGGAGGTGCTGCATCTACTGCACAAGGACGAGCCGCACATGAGGAGGATCTCACAACTGCACTGTCGGCTTCCATCTACACTACACCGACGCGCTACAGAAGTTCCGCACCCACTACTAAATTTTCCCCCTAATACAACACACAAAATGTGTTGCAATATGCCATATTTGATTGCAATAGCCACAATTGCAACCAATTTGTTTCGTAAGAAAACGCAGCTATATGTCTCACTGCATTAGCCTGAAGCGACGCATGTCTTTTTTATGTTGCATTAGTTTTTCTATTATAACACAATGAGGCATTGCAACTAGCATCTACGGGCTCGCTCGTGTTGGTTGCAAATTATCATATTGCGACGCATCTGTTGTTGCCAGAGGTGCAATTGCATCGTACCCAACGCGTTGCAATTAGTAAAATCTTGTGTTGCAAAGTATTGTATTGCTACACTCTAGTTGTGGTTGCTATAGGGGAAGCACCTCTATTGCCACGAAAGTGTTTTGGGTGTTATATATGGTTCCCTCTATTACCACGAAGTTGATTTCAGTGCTAAAGGTGGTGTTCACTATTGCCACGAAAGTTGTTTGGGTTCTATATGTGGTTCCCTCTATTACCACAAAGTTGATTACGGTGCTATAGGTGGTATCCAATATTGCCACGCAGCAGGGATGGTTGTTATAGGTGCAACAATCTATTACCACCAAAATATATAGGTTGGAGGCAATATGTGGAGCACGGTAATGCCACCTAGTTTGATTGGTTGTAAGATGTTTCCTCCGTTGTTGCTTTGAAAATGTTTTGGTTGCCAAAAGTTCATGTCTCTATTACCACCATAATACAGGGTTGTTACAAGTGGAACTTACTATTGCCATGAGCCTTTGTGACACCGAAAAATATGGGTTGCAATAGGATGAATTCTCTTTTGCAACGAAAGGTGTTGCTGCCATAGTTTTGTAGCTCGCCATATTCTGCCACGCTCATTTATTTGTAGAAGCAATAATTTAAAATATTAAAATATAGGATCAATAATAATTATGCATTTATAATTCATGAAACAACATTCAACCATTCACAGATAAATTCCGTTCAACAACGGCATGTAGCAACAAATAGCAACATTCAACCATTCAACCATTCACTGATAATACTAATAAGTTTTCAATAGGACATTGTTTCAACACATAGTAGGGTGACTTCAAGACGATCCCATCACTTGATAAGAAAAGAGTGACTTCAGGAAGGTCCCATCACCTATTTGCTCCATTCAAAATGTCTTAGTTTTCTAAAAAGAATGAATAACATTTTTAAGCATCAAATAATCTGTAATAATGGAAAGAGTGCAACAACAGCATGTAACAAACCAAAGTTTCATTGAGAATCATAAAATTATCAGAATGACAGCAAATAATTAACACAACTATAAACACTTTGATAGCTGAAATAGAAACATTCACAGCAGGTAGAGGAATTACAAAAATTTCACCTCCTGTCTTTTTGGAATTTTGTCGTCTCCTATTTGCAGCTTTTTCCAGTAGCTGTTGTGATGAAACGTATGCCGCGGGCGGAACGGAATGTGCTTCATTATTATTACTAGCTTTACTACTTCTTGTAGTGCGAATGCTAGCTGCCCTTGGTTTAGCACCGACTTCAGATTGCTCTGGGCAGCTTTGAGGCTTCTCCTGGAATAAAAAATTTGGAAGGAAAAAATTAGGCGCGATTTTATTCTATATCTGATGATAGAAGTAAAAAGTTGTCAATTCACGAACAACCTGACTAGAAGAGAGCACATTCGGTGAGTTTGTCTGTACTTCTTCAGTATTCATATTTGATGTAGCCGCGGCCACCTCTGCAGATGCAGCGACATTGTTGTTTGGCTGGACAACGTTGGCAGGACAATCTATGAAAGGATACAGACATTTAGATATAGAACCTAAGAAAAGATAGTCATTTAATAACTAGCTTGTCTAGTACCTGCTGAAATGGTGCCTGTCCATTTGCTGCTTGCATCATTGATAGGAACTCTTGCCTAAGCTCTTCTTTATCAACCTCTCTTGCCTTGTTAATTTCTTCAATTTGTTGTTCACGTTATCTCCTTTCGGCTTCCCTGTCAGCTTCCTATGTTGACATTTGTTGTTGTAGCTGCCCAAATGATTCCATGAGCTCGACGTGTTCCTGATGCTGT
Organism: Panicum virgatum; assembly: GCF_016808335.1. Classification (NCBI taxonomy): domain Eukaryota; kingdom Viridiplantae; phylum Streptophyta; class Magnoliopsida; order Poales; family Poaceae; genus Panicum; species Panicum virgatum. Next base: position 27,143,622 of record NC_053136.1, on the reverse strand, counting down.
TGCTCCTCCCTAAGAATTTGTTCCTAGCGATCCGCATTTAGCAGCTGCCTTCTAGTTGGGTTTTTTGCCAGGTACCCATTACCATGCAACTTGGTTGATTTGCACTCTGTGACTGCCATGTTTGCCTTCTGGAAAATCTCGTTCTTTTCCTTTTGGGTAACGAAGTTTTCCTCTGCATTTGATTCCGCCTCACTAATAAGGCTGCTTGCTTTGTCCTAACATTTACAAGGCACAGATGGAGGAGTTAGTTGAACAAGAAATTACATGCATTCTATATTTGCATGGACTATATATAGTAATGTATGTACAAATTCATTGAGAACTCACGTAGACATCCCTAAATTCTTGGCCTTTCTAGTGCCCATCCTTTGTGTGAGTTATAAACCAAAGTTCCATATCATTGGGCTCATCACCAGTTTCTGGGTCTCTCTGATAAGCCAAGAACATAATAAATTAGTAATTCATCCTACAAGAAAGCTTGTAGATGTGCTTCTCCAATTATTATTTTCTCATAGATGCGCTGAGCATAAGGCTTAGAGCCTGATAAATGTCCGGTCCTTATTTGGTCTTGAATCCCAGAATTTTGTATGCTCTTTGCCTATAGAATGTCAAGATTTCAACAATTATCTTAATGACTCAGACATAGCCATTTGTTTGAAATTTGTATTGTTCAGTAATAGTAACAATGTGGAACAAACCTATAATTTTGCAGTCCTAAATTACTTCAACAGATAGTGCCATTCAACAATATCTAATTCTTTAGGCTTATGTAACACTCTCTGGTGGTAGCTGTTGTATGCCTTGGCCGTAGCACTGAAAGTTGAATGCCTTGGCCGTAGCACTGAAAGTTGAATGCCATCCTTTGTAACGCTCCTTAGCAATGTCCCATATGATTCTCCTTGAATGATCATTATCCTCAATGTCCCACCTAGCCTGTTATATAATTACAAGAACATGCGAATACTATGTGAGTTGTTACGTTAGTTTAAAATTGATGACACACACATTTAGGGGGAGCTAACTATATAGCTTGTATTTGTGTGACTAATATACTTTACAAGTACTATTTATTGTAGTCACCTAGAGCTATCTCCATGAGTTCAAATTCCTTTTGAAAATTACCCCTACAAGTCACAATTGGCATCACAATTGGTGTCAAGATAGGAGGTGCCACAAGCTTTGAAAAAGGGGGAGCTTGTTCAAACAAAGGGAGATATGCCAAATCTAGTTGGTGTAACACTCTATCACTAGTAAATTTCTTTTGCTACTAATTCTCCTTGTTGCTAGTGGTTATGAAGCATTTAGGTGTTTGATGACAAAGGGGGAGAAATGTACCCTAAAAGCAAGCAAATAGTCTGGAGTAAATGATGCCATTAGCAAGGGGGAGGAATGGAAAATGCAATGCAAAAGGATGCATGGTGATAGGGGGAGGTACTTAGTCAATATGGGGGAGAAGTGCAATTTGATGATCCCGTGGACTAAGGTAGAAATTTTTTTCATTGCTCATATGGTTCAAACCACACAATTGTCTTACATTTGCCACAAGCCATTGTTTCACAATTGTTATCAAGCCGGAAGTATTTCGTCCTATGGACTAATCAAATGCCGGTAGCTTTTAAAATGAGCATTGAAATGTCACCGAGCAAGCTAAGTAGTTTCTAACTTTTCAATTTGGTATCAATTTCATATTCTTGCAATTCATCTTGCTTGCTTTGGTTGTGTTGTCATCAATCACCAAAAAGGGGGAGATTGTAGCGAAAATGGCCTCTCATGCCATATTTCAATATAATGTTTTGGCGATTGATGACACACACAACACTTGGACTAATATATGTGTTAAGATGACCATTATCAGGCTTATAGGTCCAAGGGATGAAAAGATACAAAACCCAGAAGAAATCAGGTCGAAAGGACCAAGACAGAGGTAATTTGCACTCACCGGTTAAACCGGCGTGAGGCAAATTACACTCACAAGTGAAATGGGCTCAGAGAAGACTCAGTTAGCAGAGTGCACCGGTTGAACCGACACTGAAGAAAGTTGAATACGTCGGTGCAATGAATCCAGAAGCTAAGGCAAGGTCTATACACCGGATGAACCGACGATTGGATCTTGGTGAACGTCGGTGCAGTTGTCCAGAGAGTTGGTTTTTCAGAGTTCACAGGACAACTACACTCACCAGTTAAACCGACGCAGCATCGGTTGATTGCACGTACACGTAACGGCTAGTTTTTTAGGCGGGCAGTTTAGTATCACCGGTTGAACCGACGATTGCTATTGGAGGAGCGTCGGATTAACCGGTGTTAGGGTCTTTTCAGGCAGCTTTTCTCCAACAACTATATTTGCTTGTGCTGCCTATATATACCCCCATGACCGGTTGTCACATATGGTTGGAAGCCTCAAGAGCTGAAGAAAGTGCTGCCCAAGCAAAGATCCATCACCAACCATCCTAGAAGTGCTTAGTGTCATATCTAGCTTGTGAGAAGCTTTGAGAGAGTGCTTTGTGCACTTGTATAGGCTTAGTTCTTGAGAGAGCTAGCTTAAGAGAAGTCTTGCTGAGGCAAGCAAAGGATTCCCATCGACGACCCTCCGACTTGGTGTGGAGCGGTGCCGACACTTTGTACGGGGGAAGAGGAGACCCCCTCCTTGGTGGAGAAGCTCCGTAGTGGATTTCGGCCGGGTGACCGAGAGAGACAGTGGCGGTGCACGAGACTCGGTGTCTTGTGGGCACTTGCCTTTGCTTGCCGGTGCTCCTTGGTGGCCTTGTGCAAGATAGTGATCGGAAGAGCCTCGGTGTCCCGTGGACGTAGGCGTTTGAGCCGAACCACGTTACATGACCGTGTCTACTCGGGAGTTTGCATCCCTCTTGCACTTACCTCTTTACTTACCGCATTACGTTTCCGCACTTACTCTATCTTGCGTGCCTTTACTTTCCTAGTTAGTTTGATTAGGATTGGCTATAGGTTGCAAGTCTTTTGGGGTAAGTAGAGAGTAGCATAGATAAACCTTAGTCATAACTAGCATGTGTAGGACGTGTTAGGTTTATCTTATGCAAGTAGATTGAGCCCTAGGTTAGAAAGCGAATTAGCAACCCTATTCAACCCCTCCCCCTCTATGGTCGGACACCCCGGTGATCCTTACAGGCGCCCTTTTCCTTGTAAACATTATTATTTCATCAACGAATGAGCGGTAGTTATCACCTACCAGTACTCCAAGTCTGGAGAAGTCAACTTTCATCTTCTGATTGCCCGCCTTGATTCTCTTGGAGATTGCCTTCAAGCCTTTTAGGGGACCACGTCCTCTTTTCTGCCCATTTTTCGAGCCTATTCCACGGGAACAAAATGTAATAATAGACACTAAACGACATAATATGCATACACAATTAATTCCTAATAAACACAAGTTATCATTTCCTTGCCCCTGTGTCCAACGCCGAGCATGAGATGATGGCTGCACTGGAGATGTTGGGTTGCTATCTTAATTGGATTGGATATGAATGGTAGAATTCATATACGCATCTGCAGACAATTTTGTCACATGATGAGCTAGCATAATTTGAAGTCTGACAAAGAATGGTAATTTATTTGAAAATTAGGAAAGGGATATTACTGATGTCATCAAGTTTTCCTTCAACCCCCAACCATTCTTGGTATGTCTTGATTGTGTCCTCCCTGTATATGTCTTGAAACTCTGAAAAAGGATCCATAATATCAGTCATGAGTGAATTGCAAAATCCATATATATATATATATATATATATATATATATATATATATATATATATATATATATATATATATATATATATATTGGGCTTAACTCACTCATGGCTTGGTTCCTTGTATGCATATAATCTAGCCAATCTTTGTATGCATCTAATTCAGATTCTTTCACTTCTTCTTCTTCATGATCTGAGGAAACTCTATTGGATTTTATTGGTGTTATGGCCACAGATGGGTTTGCTATTGGATTCTTCGACAAAACTATTCTGACCTCCCTCTCTTCCTCGTTACTCTTTATCATCCTTTCTACATCAAAATCAAACTCGATCTCATTAAGTGTTGCTTCCGCAGGAGCTTCAGCACTTCTCTTCTTGTAGTACATGTACTCCCTGGACTGATACCCTAATTTTGATTTAATTGTTATTAAGTTACCAATCGTGATTTTACCCACGTAAGATCTATATGTCTTAACACGTTCTTGTCCCTCCTCACTCCCCTTGAAAATGACATGCATGATCCATCTATCATCTATTCTGTGTATTCATCGATGGCATTTCAATTATTTACAGTAATTTGCAGTAAATTGCGTGCACAAATGCATGAAATCTAGGGTAGTAGTGCCTGCACAAATGCATGAAATCTAGGGTGGCAGTAGCAGGGTATGATCGAACATGGAAACAACGTACCTGGTCTCAGTCTCATCCTTAGACAAAGGTAGCAAATTTTCTAGATCTTGGCCGTCGTCGCGTGCATCTTCGTCGGCCGAACGTTGTGATGCTCTTTGGGATGAAGGTGACCCAAAGAGCGAATTCATCGCCCTAGGCATAGTGGAGATGAGAGGTTCATCAGTCGCCATACCAGAGGTTGCTGTGAACATTGAAGGTAGCATCGCCGACGCTGACACATGTGTGTGCAGCGTTTCCGATGAGGAAGGGGTCCCCCTTGCCGCCTCACTGGACGTCGGCATCCTCTTCGGCTGCGTGGTGGAAGGCGAGAACCAACTTGGCGGCACCTGTCGTCGACTATACCTAACTGACCGATCTAGATTGGTTTTGCGAGGGGATTAGGGAGGAGAAGACGCACGAGTAGTAGTCAAATAACGCGGCGTTTCGCAACAACGTGGGCCTAGTGATGGTAGCGCGGTAGTTTGGCGCTTTCTAAAAAATTTCGGATGGAAAAACTGGCGCCACTTTCCAAATCGCTGGCTACAAAATTTTCAGAACTCTTGTCGTATTTGTGGTGTGCGTTTTCGTGTGTCCCGCTAACCACTCAGTTTAATTTATATTTGTAAACACGATTGATTGAACTTAATCATATTTTATTAATAATGTTTCTATATAAATTAAACTAGTTAACGATTTAACTGAACCCAGATCACACAAGATCATCTAGATAGACAGCACCAGAATAACATGCATCACAAAAATTAAGTACCAGAGTAAAATGCATCACACAAATTAAGTAACGAACTAAGAATCGGCGACCAGTGCATATGATATATGAGGACTGAGTTTACACATAGGCTTCCCGAGCCACGAGGACACCACACTAATTAAGGATCACAAACATGATCCACATCGACACAAGTTCAGAGACACATCGACCAAAGACACAATTTCAGAGACATGCTTCGAGTTTATTTGCTAAACTTCTTGAAGTTCCGCCTGAGAGCACGCCGATCCGCTTCAAGTGAAGGACCATCACCTGATAGGATCTAAGAACCTCTTGTCTTCGTCATCCCTCTCCTTGCTGAATTCCTAATATTAACTGAAATCCTGTTAACTGAAAGAAAGAAAGTAGTCAACTAAACTATCAGAACAATTGAATTTCTGATGTTAACTGAATTCCTGATGAGTAGCAGTTAAGAAAGAAAGCAAACATATTAACTAAATTCCTGAATGCCTTTTCTGGTGCATCTAGTCTGCAAGATCTTCAGCAAAATATATCACCACACACAGATGATAACCAACCTGCATTCCTACCTTAGCTACAATAATCAAGGCCACACTGAATTGAAGTAAGCTGCACTCTCTGATCTAATCCTACACTCCTCACTGCAAAAGAGTTGGCGTCCTTCCCAGGCGGCGTTTGAACCACACATGGGCCGGCTTGCGCACCGATGGTCGCTGTGAACGCGAGACACCGACTTCTGCACAGGAACCCTACGAGGAGTTAGGGGCACCACGTTCGCCGACACCAGCAGGGCCTGCTGGCGTAACCGCGCACAAGCCGTGTTCTCCCATGTCGCCGGTGCTCGCCCTCGATCTTCCTCAACAGCTCCATGGCCCTAGCATCTTCTTCGGTGCCACTGTTGGGCCTGTACTTGTACAACGCGACTTGATGCCCAGCCTTGGTGGCGCTCTCGAGCATGTTCAGGCTAGGCCGGAGATCGCCGCGCGCCTCCACCAAGACCACGCGCATCCGTGCGAAGAAGCATGCCACCGGGTTGCCGACCTCTGACAGATTGATGATGAGGCTCTGGCGGAAGCCGTTGTCATAGTACAGATCCCACGACCCAATCAGCAGCAGGGGATGCACTACAAGGCGTCGTCCGACCTCCGGCATGCAGCAAACCTGCCGCATTTTCTTGCAGGTCGCCCTCAAGGAGCCGACCTCGGCCAACGCAAAGTCTGAAGACTCGGCGAGGCGGGTGGCAATCTCAATTGCAATCTCAGTCGGGAGATTCTCCATTAGATGTGAGGAAGACGAGGGATGCAGAGGGCGTGTGCTGGGAGGCTGTCAGGAGGGGATGCTCAATTGGATGCGAGGAATAGATGAGAAAACCACAATTTAAGGGAAGGGAAAAGGGGGGGCATGTTCTTGATGGTTCCTCCACCGTGTCTCCTCGGTTTCTGAGCGCGGGAACAGTAGCAACAGCGTCGACTGGTCGGACCCGCCGCATTAACTAGATTGGAATATAGGAAGGCGAAGAGGGAAGTGGGGAATTCAGATTAGAGTCCAAAAAAAGCACTTCAAGTTTAAGTATTCACCAAACAACACTCGTTTAACACAATGGAAAAAATTAAACAAATTAAATTTCTTACGATTATATCATCAACAGAAATAGTAGAATTTTTTGTGCCCCATACCACACTAGTACACATGAATTTGGTCTATTCAGCTGTAGCTTAAGATAGGAGGAAAAGAAGTTAAAACACTGGGAAGTTGGTCTTTTGCATTTGGTAGAGTCATGGGGATTTTTACCTGGCAAAGTTTTTTTCATTCAACATTTCCATTACTGTGTAGAAGAACCAATCACACTCGTTGCGGATCCGACACTCCTCACTGCAGAAACTGCGCCACGAGTACCAAGCATGCCATCCTATGTGCTCGCCACAGCCGCATCCTGCACACTGATGATCGTCCTGGCGATGCACGAGCCTCGGTACACCAACCGCCGATGGTGCCAAGTCCCACAACGCCGAAATGATCTGGCAGCGGCATTTCATACAAGTCTTGTTCCAAGGAAGCGTCGGCGCCCCCGGTTCAGGTCCCTCGACCATGCGCAGGAGCCGTCGGGCCTCGTCGTCGTCCCCATCGCCGCTGTTGGGCCTGTAGAGCAAGAGGGCGAGGACGTAAATCACTACCTTGTGGCCCGCCTCTGCAGCGCGCCTGAGCGAGTCGAGGCACGGCATGATTGAGTCGCGCTGCTTCCCGAAGACAAGGCACATCCCGCTGCGGAAGAAGGCCTCCGGGTTCCCGACGGTGGCCAGTACGGTGATGAGAGTTGAGTGATATTCCGGGCCGAGGTCGAATCGACGCCGCAGCACACGACGTAGGGCTAGGCGTCGGCCGACCTTGGCGGCGCCGCACACCATGCACATTGCCTTGCAGGTTGCGCGCAGATTGCCGAGATCTGCCATGGCGTCCTCTGACAGAGCAGCGACGCGAGAGGCGATCTCAATCGCCAGCTGCATTGGGAGTTGCACCAGCCTCGACGCCTCGTAGCGTGTCGCGGCGACCTTCTCCATGGAGCGATTGCAGTTCATCACACATGCAGGCGGAGTGGATATGCGAGGCAGTGCACCCCTACGAAGATCAGGTAGCAGATGAAGGTGAGAAGCTAGGAGAGAAGGAGAAGAACCGCCGCCGGGCCATGTGCGGGATCGGATGGCTAATATGCGCGGGATTTGGGGTGGGAATTTTAGACTGGAAACGAAATTATTGGAGGAAGATGGATGGAAAATATTGGATCCATGGAAAATTAGATTTAGGGGGTCACACAGTATTAGCTTTAAGAAGATTGCGCTTTTATAGGGCGGACACGTAATCACACTGTCGTGGGTCCCGCCTGTCGGGGACAAACAAAATTACAATTCCATATTGGGAACACGTAAAGCAGCCATTATTATCAATTTCAAATGTTTGCCACTACTTTAATTTTGAACAAGTGTAGTTATAAATTAATTATGTTGTTTGCATCATGCTCCTTAACAAATCCAACTTTATACAACTTAAAACAATTGTTGAGTCCATATTTTCCATGAATGTGTTAGGAAGGATGAGTACATCTTTATGGCTCTTGTGCTGTTGTGGTAGGATATTTGACCATGTATCCAAGCCTTGCTTCTTTGACAAGGTTAATGACAACTAAAATGAGTAGTCGGGTATAAGATGTCCATACTCCCAAAAGGTACTTGTCAATTTTCATCTCTATTGGAGACTATGGTGAGCAAAGATCATGTTTGTCAAAGAATGTTAGAAATCAAACTCATATTTTACTATAAAATCTAGTGCACCTGGTGGATAATGTAATTCTACGAAGTTAAAAAAACACATGATTTACGTATGGGAAATCTATACTTGTTTAAAAATTTTGCTTTGGATATTCAATCAAAAATATAATAAGCGCCATTAAGAACCGATAAAGAATAGGTGAAGAACCGGCGCTGACAGGTGGGACCCGCGTTTCAGTCACAAACACGAACGCGCACAGGAGGATTACGCCAAGAACCCCTCACCGTTGTGTAACCGATAGGTAGGACCCACATGTGTGTGCAGAATATGTATTTTTAATAGCACATTAAATTAAAATAAATTAAAAAACTTGGTGGAGACAGGGTTCGAACCTATATCTCGAAAACGAGAATGTATTGCGCAAACTATTGTGCCACTCGGTGTTTTGATAACAAGGTCCTGTTTTTATCTTTTTATTTGTTGCTTTGCTGATTCGTACTAAAAAACATGTCTATATTCCGCAATTCTTGTTGAACTCAGGTGATATGCAAAAAGCAAGAAGAAGTTTTTTACAACAGAAGTTGCCTTCTCCTGACTCATTTGCACATGTGGGACCCATCATCAGTAAGTGACACAATGGAAATTCACAAATGGAGAAAGACACTGGACCACTCTGGTATAATTCCATTTTCACTCAAAAACTATTGACAGCAATACTGATAGAATTATGACACTCAAGAACACAACCATTCACCAGCGACAAATAGTTAAAAGATATATATTATAACAACAAAAGGAACGTAAATTACATAAGGTGCAACAATAATGCCAATACAATAGTTGTCCATCAGGCACAAGCACATTTCTAAAACTACATAGTTCTCCTAGCTATAGAACATAATTATGGACAGTCCATGCACCATCTCGCTTCAAAAGGAGCGGGAGGATGGCGGCGACTCGAAATATTTGCGCTTGAGGAGGACACGAAGCCTCTCGGACTCTCGCTTGAGCTGTAAATTCAGAAAGGGGCAAGTTAGCATATATATAATTGGAATGAAGGAATCTTAAGGTAGGGGCGCCATATCTCACCTCCCTGTTCGACGGCTTCGGTCTTTCTCCAGTCTCCTCATCGCTGTCAAGAGAAAATGAGCAATGGACAGTGATCTTTTCATTGAACAGGAAGACATGTTCGTGCTTAGGAATCTTCATTAACAAAATCAGAGTCAGTATTAGAATCTCAAACATAGGATTAATGCAAGTGCATAATTAATCTCAAACAGTTCAAAACCGATTTAGAATCCATTTCATGCTACATATAGTCAGTATTCAAATAATTTAACATAAAAATGAATGCGAGAGCTAAATTAAACTCGAACAAATCAAAATAGATTTTGAATCCATTTGATGCTATATAAGTCAGTACTGATATAATTGAACATGAATGCTTATATCCACACATTCAACTAGATTATAATTCAAATGCTAATAATTTCCACACAAAAATAAAGAAATCCACTCTGCTAAGTACCATCAACACTAAATTCGCTAAAACTGCTACAAACAATAGCATAATATATATAGATCTAAACTACTTCTAGTAATCTGATTCAACAGAAAAAACCATATGATGATATATAAGTCAGTACTGATATAATTGGACATGAATGATTATATCCACACATTCAACTAGATTGTAATACAAATGCTAATAATTTCCACATGATGCTAAAAAAAACCCAATTCTAAACTACTTCTAGTAATCTGATTCAACAGAAAAAACCATAAATCCATAGCTACAGTAGATGCTAAAAAACCCCAAGTCGACCCTAACCAATAAAAAACACCAAATCGATCCTAACCGGAAGAAGTGGAGGCTGCGCGTGGGTGTCGTGTGGCGCGAAGCCAGGAAGCACATTGAGGATTTCGACGTCACCGTACTCATCCTCCTCGGGTCTGGGGACGAGCGGCACCGCCGGTTCCTCTGCCGCCTAGCGGCGGCTCCAGTTCATCGTCGTCCTCCTCCTCGGGCGCACATTGCTGGTCCTTGCGAACCTTCCTCGCCGGTCGCGCCTCTGGTGGGTGGAATGGTGCTCCACTACAGGCAGCGCAATAATAATGGCGGCCGCAGGAAGGGAGGCGGGCACGAGAGAGCGACCCTAGTGCTTGCTGGCCTCTACACCCATCGTGGAGTCGGGGACGAAGCTCCGGGAGCGGGTTGCGTGAACCATGTCGTCGATGGAGGAAGAGTGGCGCTTCGATAGTGCATGTAAAGGGCCGTGTCTAGTGATCAATCACTGACTCCTGGGGCCCAGCATCATTGGACCCACGCGTCATAGAGACACAATTGGGTATGTTGTGTAACCGGAAGAGGAGGGGGCAAACTGCATGCAGGGTTAACCAGTGCCTACCGGCTGTATGACTGACTCATGGGTCCCACTTGTGCATATGCGCGTGTTCATATCAAATTCATGTCAATGCTTGGCGAAGTTGTTATTTTTGTAATTTGATTCTTAACAAAAACTTTGATCATGTTTAATATGCACATTTTTTTGTCCAAACAACGTCATTCTTTTTCCTAGGTTCTCTGATCTCTATTGCATACTGTGGGGGCAAGGGGCGCAAATTAATGAGTGTGCAAACACTTGTGGCCAAATATGACCCAAAAAACCCTATTCCTCGCTCTCATATGAATATGTATGTGGTAATGAGCCTCATGCACACCTTCAACTTATTTGTATTCTCGTTGTATTAAAATTTATGAATACACCTACACTTTGAATAGACCTACATGGACCATTACTCGTGGTGCCTATTCCATAAGGTGCGACCTATGCTATATGGTCCTTATAGACCATGTAGTTTAAATGGTGCATTTAAATAGTCCATCATATAATTCTATATGTACATGTGTGACATATTGGCCTATACACCAAATTTCATTGACAAATACACCTACATTGGAGAGTTATTAGGACTTAGTGTCTGTAATACTAGTAAGGTACAAAATCAAACTAGAGTCTCTGTGCGCAGTGGAACCCATGATATAGATATTGATTATATACGAAGTTAGAAAAAAGAACGAACTGAATCGAACAATAAATGAGAAATCTAACCATGTTTTAAGTTTTTGTTATGAATCAAAACACAAAATACGTAGATCCATGAAGAACTGATGAAGACTTGGCCATGAACCCGACGCCGACAGGTGGGGCCTGCATTTCAGTGTCACATACGAAAGCGCACAGGAGGATTACGCCATGAACCTTGCACCGACAGGTGGGCCCGGCCTGGGATGGTGGGTCCTGCATGTCGGGGACAAAAGGGGTTTCTCTTTTGGATGGAAACAATTAACTGTTGAGGGGCCCTTGCCTCTCTATATCTCCTACTCCCCCTTCTCCCCCAAACTGTCCCATCACTTCCATTAATTCACATTGCCCAAGCCATGCTTCATCTTCCTCGACAACTTCTCCGCCTTCTCCTCGCTTCCTGTGCACGCTCCACCGCCGTCGACCGACGCCATAGACCCCAAGGGGAAGCGAAAGGCAAGCATCCCGTCGCCAAGCTCCCCTCCTCGCTCCTCATCGTAGGTAAGTTTTTGGCAAAAAAAACCATGCTGTTAATCTTGATTGGTGAGATCGATTTGGATTTTGTGTTCTTGATTACTGTTCATTGCATGTTGCAGTCAAGCGGTGGTGCTGACGCGCCGCCAGTGTCGTCTGTCTGGCGCAGCGGGTATCCCTCGCCGCCGGCGAAGCGGCATTGCCGTGGCATCTACCCGGCGGCCTCGGTGGTTCCGCCGCTGCCACCACCGCCACCTCCACCGCCACCGCAGGGTTCCGGTGGCGATGGCCCCAGACGTCAGGCTCCCTCGCCGCCGCCGCCGCCGCCGCCAGGACATGCCGAGGAGCCCCTGCGGTTCTCTGAAAGGACCACGGCCAGCAGCAAGGTGTGGTTCCGATGCCCGATCTGCCTCAATGCCATGGAGACGGACAACATGTGTCGCCTGATCGAGCACGCCCTCAACTTCAAGCCGGATGACCGCCTTGCCGAGCAGCATCATAGGCTTGCTCGCCAACACCTTCATGGTGAGGAGGAGGATATAAAGAGGCTGCTGAAGCTGAGTACGATTTCTTTGATGATACCAGCGAGGAGGGTAACGACTGATGTTGTTTGGGGTCGTTTCTTCTTCTTTAGGAAACATTTGAATCTTTTTCTACCCTTTCCTTTTCCACACCGGGCAACAAGAAAGGGTTATATATATATATATATATATATATATATATATATATATATATATATATATATATATATATATATATATATATATGTTTCTTTCTATGCATGTATGAACTACTACTTTGGTTTATGTTGTATTCCAGTGACAGTTTATGTTTCAGAATAGCATCCAATTTCCTTTCTATGTATATGTATGAACTACTACTTTGGATGGATCAGAAACTTGTCCCCTTGTATCCACGTCCAATTTCAGAATAGCATCAAACTGCAAAACTTCTAAACGTATGAACACAGTAATATGACACTATACATATTCAGTAATTTCAAAGAAGAGCATAAAAATTCAGTAATTTCAAATTCAATAAATTCAGTAAAGACGAGGGACCATATATTTACACTCAAGTAATGCCACTTCACAAGGGTCATTACACAAAAGGACTTCCCAATTCATCAAACCTACTTGTTCATTAGTTCATTACACAAAAGCCAGTCATTATTCCTACTTGGTGATTACACAAAAGTTAAAACTTGGCTCCTAGCTACTTCTTCAAACTGACTCCTATCCTATGGGCAGAAATAAGTCCAGCGCTTGATCGCCACGCCAAGGTCCTCCACCATAGCCTCGATCTGACATGTTTTAAGTATGCTTTATCAGAGATAAGTACATCAATATTGGCATATGGAACAGATGGAACATAGGGAATGAAGCAAATACCTCGGCAATAGGAGGGACCCTACGCGTGAGGGGCCGGCAGAGCTCATCATCGCTGTCATCAGTGCATTCCACGAAAATCCTCACTCGCGGAAAGGTCAGCTCATACGTCACCTTCAGCCCACATCCCTGAATTAAGAAATCGAGTCATGAATTAATACTAAATTATGTAATAATCGAAATGAATGAACATCAGGGATAGATATTGGCAGAAAATGTAACAGACATTTATGGATTGCAACAAACTTTCCAATAACAGATATATTATAGTTTGCATACTAGCTAGCACTGAGTGCCTAACATGGTATATGAAATTCCTAGTAAAATTAGTTGTCCGTTGACATTTGCATGATATACTTTTCCAAAAAAAAAAGGACAATATGCACATAAATTGGAAAACTGGATTTTAGTGTTGATTAAACGAAGTGCAAGTTCAGTTAATGCAAGCAATGTATCTCCTAACACATGGTACATTGTCAGCTTGCATTTCAAGCTGCTAATGGTCCAGAAACCTAACCAAACCCACCACTGCTACTCATCAGTGGTGGCGTGCGGAGCGTCGGAGAAGCGAAGAGCGGCATCTGGGACATTTGCAAGAACCATTCAAGCCCAGTCCAAACCGATTCAAACTGCTTTTACCTACAAACCAAACCGAACCAAACTATTTTCTAGTCCCAGTCCATTCCCACCGGACCAAAGCTCAACCAGTTGAAACCCAAACTGATATAACCGGTTGCAAACCAGACCATTAGCAGCTTGACTTGCATTACCTCATCATTAGGTGTCTAATGAAGTTAAACTGTTATCTCAATTTATGCTACATAGTTATACACTGAATAGATGCAGAAATTTGCTTATGCTTCATAGTTCTACACTGAATAAATGCAGAAATTTGTTTATGCTACATAGTTCTGTTCACATTTGCATACTAGCTAGCACTGAATGCATAACATGGTATACTAGCCAATAAATCCAAAATTTGAAGTCATAAAATTAATTACAACTCGGAAACAATTTCGCACACACAGAAAGAATCACTTAAATACACTGAATAATCAGGAGAATTAAAAATTGAGTTCTCGAATTATAAAGGGGGCAATTTGGTAGGAGGAACAAAACTTACCGGACGTACCCCGTCGAAATCCGAAAATTTCGGCGGGTACTCCTCCTCCTCGTCCGACAAAGCATCCTCGTTCTTGGCCTTTTTGTTGTTGGGGTGCAGAAAACCCTCGTCGGCCTTGCGCTTTAGAGCCATCCGGGCGAGGTCAGCGTCCGCTTTCTTGAATCCCGGCGGAACATCGGGGAAGCCTCGATGCTGCCACCAATGTGGGCTTCGGCGCCCGACTCCTTGCACGACGGTGCGCCGAAACCCTGGACTCCGCCATCGAGGACGAGTCCATCTTCGCTCTGCTAGCCTCCGCTAGATGGGATTGCGTGAGGGGCCGGCAGTGGGGTGGTTTGCAAAGTGATCGGAGTCTGCACTGTAGAGAGCGAATGGGAGAGTGCGAGACGAAGGGGCGGTGGCTGTTCTTATGTTTGGAGTGGGTTGGGACAATCCTCCTGAGAATTGAATCCCCTTATATCCCTGATGCGTGGACCCAGCCACGTCTTGGCCCACACATGGCCCACAAATCAGTATACATACGTGTTTCTTGAATTTTATATACTACCTTAGTATGAAAACTTCTAAGCATTTCATTCTCTAATTTCAATCTATCCCATAAACTAGCATTTGGCAATGGCTTTTTGATGTCTACGCACATCTCAGACACATTTGCGTATACAAATGTATAATATAAGGTTTAGATGCACAAACAATTTGACATGTCGCACTCGCCTAAAACTTCACTTCAAGTACCATAAGACAACTTCCATGTGTGGTCACCCTACAACCACATTCATGGACAAAATTTTTAAAATTTGTAAACATTGGATGTCAAAATGAACAATGTGAAACCAACTTATATGAGTTTAGAACTCCACACAACCAATGAGGTACTAGTTATTTTTTCATTAAAAAAATAAAGCCTAACAAAAAAATTAGGGGAAAAAAGGTGCGGACATACCGCATAGAACCTGGAACCTCATATATCATATAGCTATATAAAGAATTACAATTACCATTGAGCAACTAGTAGTTTTTTGTTTTGCTTTTATTTGAACCTGTTTTATACCAATATTATTTATTTCATTTTGCCAGCAGGGACCCATCAACGGCCGCAATTGTTGGACGAGTCCAAAGGATCAGACGGCGCGATGCTACTAAGTTTGTTTTCATTGAACTTGTAATCTATTTGGATAAGTAAATAGATATATTGATACTGACCGGACGTACTTCAGTAGTGCAATGGCTTGGGGCATTACCCTTTTTTTTGGAACGCCGCGACCGCGGTTCGAGTCCTGCTTTGGCTTGGGGCATTACCCTTTTTTTTGGCAAAAAGATTTGTGCCAAAAAAAAGAGTGCAAAATGGGATTCGAACATGAAACCTGCTGCTCCTCTGGTGCAAGCACTACCACTGCACAACTTCGGCGTTTGGTCATGGAAGCTGATAGAGTTGGTATTTATCCTTTTAATCTATGGGTGTCAGCACACGATTGGCCCAGTTCTATGGGATGAAGATAGAGTTGGTATTTATCCTTTTAATCTAGAATTAAAATTTGTAACTGATATTTCTCCGTCATACTTAATCTGAATTTGAGGACGCCAAACAAATGGCTCATTGTCAATTGAGACGCCAAACAAAATCGTGAAGTATCAAATAAAAAAGTCATCATCTTGGCCTTGTACCGCAGAAGCAACTGGTGCAACAACTCCATCATCAATGTACGTGTCATCTTCATCATCTTTATCATCAACATCAAATACCGCATCGTCTGGTTCATCAACTGCTTTGGCCTGCACCTGAGTAATAACTGAGACATCCCCGGTTGTGCCTTCCTTGTCCGATCTTGTCCAATTTGTCAAATCCTGCTGTCCACCGAGTAAATTAATGCCTTCGATACCCACATCAATTGAGTCCTCAAGTTCTAATTCAGGCATGGCGAACAAGCCCCTTGGTTTCAACGCAATAACACTAATCTAACCAGGTTTGTTTACCAGATTCACATAAAACACCAGTTCTGCCTGTGTCGCCAGAATATAGGGTTCATTCTTATACCTGTATCAAATAGTATCGATATCAATAACCCCAAATTGGTCCTTATTGTATCCTCTGCCTCTGTTGGTAGTGGCAGCAGGCACATCAAACCAGTTACACTGGAACAAAATAACTTCTTTTTGTCCAGGAAATTCTAGTGAGATCATTCTTTTAATCCCCCCATACCAGTTCATGTTGCTAGTACTACCGTCGCCCTTGACAAGCACACCACTGTTTTGTGTTACGAGGCTTTTCTCAATGTCAACGATTCGAAACAGCCAATTATAGATATGACATCTATGCAATGTACGAGCTCGAATGTCCGGTCCTTGAGCAAGTGCAAACATCTCTGAACTTACTTCCCCTTTCGCATGTAGATCTCTGATCTTGCCTTCGAACCATCTTACAAATTGATCCTCGTGTCGCTTATTAAGATTTCGTGATCCATATTTCTTCAGTTCTTCCAAATGTGCACTGCATAGAAATGAATATTACTGTTAGTTTAAAATATAAAATTTAAAAGTAATGATGTTGAGTAACATATCTTACTCGATCCATGGTCTAGCTTCATCACAATTAGAAATTATGTAGTGCCTCATCTTCAGCATCTCATTTCCTTCAATGATCTCGATAGTCTGTTCTCTCCTCTTGTAATCCATTTCAGCAAAAGTGCTTAGACCAGACGGTGGCTCATTCACAGCAATTCTTTCATGTCGATCAACACGATTCAGTTTGGTGTCCACGTCCAAGAATTTTGAGCAGAATTTAAGGCACTCCTCGAGTATGTACCCCTCGACTATTGAACCTTCAGGGTACGCCTTGTTTCTCACATATCCTTCTGTAGGTACCGCTCCACTACATCCATCTGTAACACATGGGTCCGCCAAGTTTAGCTTCTTCAGCTAGATGAACAGGCAAATGCATCATTATATCAAAAAATGAAGGTGGGAATAGCATCTCAAGTCGACAAACAGCTTCCCTAATTGAACTGCTAAGTCTGTTCAAGTCTGCTTCCACCAGCTCCTTGGAACATAGTGCATCGAAGAAATTACTAAGCTGAATCAATGCGATGACAACAACTTATGGCAAAATCCTACGCACCACAAAGGGTAACAATTTCTATAGAATTAGATGGTAATCATGAGTTTTCAAGCCAGACACCTTACATGACTTTACGTCAACACATCTTATATTGGAGGAAACCCCATCAGGCATCTTCACTCCATATAGAAATGCACACAAATTTTCCTTGTCCTCCTTATCTAACTTGTACAAGGATGGTGGCAAGGTATACTCATCATTATTAATCACAGGATGCTGATTTGGTCGTATCCGTAGATGCTCCATGTCAAGCCGGGTCTTCTCCCTGTCCTTACATTTACCTTCCAATTCAAGCAGAGTGCCTAATATGCTCTCGCATATATTTTTCTCAATGTGCATGATATCCAAATTATGCCTGATGAGTAAAGAAGACCAGTAAGGGAGCTAAAAAAACTCTTCTTCCTCCAGTTGTGCCATCTTTTGTCTTCATCACGCTTCCTTTTTTTTGATGTTGTCGTCTTTCCAAATTTCACTTGTTCAAAACTTTCAAACTGCTGAAGTACCTGTGCACCAGTCAGTGGTACTGGTGCCTCCCTGGTTTCGATCTTGTTGTTGAAGCTGACCTTGTTGTTGTGCCATGGATGGTCCGGGGGCAAGAAACGTCGATGTCCCATGTAGCAGTGCTTCCTCCCATGTTTCAACCACAAATACTCAGTATCTTTGTGGCAGTATGGACATGCAAACTTTCCTTTCATGCTCCAACCAGAAAGCATAGCATAAGCTGGGAATTCATTAATTGTCCAAAGAAGAAGAGCATGCAATTTAAAATTCTTCCTAGTCCCTGCATCCCATGTTGTAACACCCTTTTCCCAAAGCTCCTTGAGCTCCAATATAAGGGGCCTTAAATATACATCAATATCAATTCCAGGAGATTTTGGAGCAGGTATCAACATTGACCATGGAGGCAAATTGTAAGGTATTAGGATAACAGGCCATATGGAGTATGTAACATTTTGCATCCCAACGGGATTGAAGCCATCAGAAGCAAGACTCAGCCTAATATTACGACCTTCCTCTGCAAACCAGCTATGTTCTTTATCCACGTGCTTCCATGCCAATGAGTTAGTAGGGTGACATATTTCACTACTAGATTTTAGGGCTGTCGCAACAGTGTAAAAAATCATTGCAGTTGGCCTAATATAGTTGCAACAGGTTTAAATGGCAACAATAGAACTTTCGTTGCAACCCGCTGCAATTACTTTTGAGGCAATAGGTGCATTGGAACAATTTTTTTGTCATGTTGCAATACTTGTAATTGCCACGCAACTTAGCGTTGCATTAGAGAGTTGTTGCTACTGCCAATGTCGCGGCAACACAATGTATTGCCACACAAGTAGGCATTGCTATAGTACTGAGTTGCAACAGACTGCTACTGTGGCAACCCATTGTGTGGCCACGGATATATTGCATTGCGATTGATCCTATGGCTTCAGAAATTAGTTAGTTGTAATAGATTATATTGCCACGAAAACATATATGGTGGCAACAATTAGTTTTGCAACCAGAAGCTAGTTCGCAGCAAAAAAAAAAAGATGCCGCAACAACATATTGGTCGATGTTATTAACTACTATAGCATCAGTCAATTTTTGTAGCAATAAGATGTATTGATACAAAATAGAATTGTGGTAATAACTTGTAGCAACGAAGTAGAATTGTTGCATTCATACTTTTTTTGCAACAGAAAAGATATTTGTTGCAAAGGATTTTGCATTTGATTTATTTTGGATAATGAACCTTTTTTGGATAAGGAAACAATTAGAACTCAATCAGAATGAATATGATTTGGAGCCATAAATATACATGCCCAGTACATTATCCAAATTGAAAATATTTCATGAGAAAGTAGATAGTATGTAAAGTGGCGAATACATGAATCCAAATTAAACATTGTGTTGTGCGAACACAACCACATTCTATGTAGGCTATAGAAAATATTATTTGATATTTGATAACTCCTTGTATTGACAATAGCATGACTCCAAGTCCGATTGACCCCTTCAAGTTTAAGTTTCCTGCGGAATTAAAAAGAATAATATGCATTAGAAAATTTCAGTAGCAAGTCACAGCCAGACATTTTTTTTAACCGCAACACAGCCACATATGTTGTCACAAGAATAACAAAGGCTGATTAGTTTATTTTATAATCAGTAATTACTTCTCACATTATTATATCAGATACATCACATCTATTGGAAGTAGATATGTTGGATATAGAAAGGGGTTAAAATTCGATACAAAGCCATATGAGCCTATAAAGATTTAAAAATTACAAGCACCACAACATTGATTAGATAGTTGATTTACGATGATCATAGTGTTGTATCATATCATAATGTACAGTAATGGTTTAGGCAAACAAAAATAACCTTCTTTGTATACTACAGTTTGCTGCATTTTTATGTAAATGAAAATATAAATATTTTTCATGGAAATAACAAATGGTGGAATTCTGGATGTGCTAATCCAGAGGTAGATAATGAAATTCAAATCACAATTTAGTAATCATTTTTACTAGATGAGTGAACTCTGAACTATGATCAAATTGGTAGGTGGAGCTTATTACAAAAATTCCAACTAGATAAAACTCGCTATGGTTCTGCTACCAAAGAGGGTGTATAAATACTACCTCTTTGCCACCAACATGAATTGGCTGTCAGATGTATAGTGCGATTGGAAGAAATAAGATTTGCATTTCATACCTTTTGGCTTCTTGTCCATACACGTTTGGTAGCAGCATTCATAAGTTGAACCCTAGAAATATAATTTTTATTGTTGTGAGAAACACTTCGAGTCGCCTTAGAAGCTGGAGTTTTGGTAACACTTTTCTGTACTTTTGGTGTTGTTTTTCCTGGGATGCTGCTTTTGGCGGCAGTCTGCATAGAAAAAATTGTGATAGGAACTAAGCTGATACTCCGTCATGGGTGTAACGAATATCTTAAATTTTTACCTGAGGTGATGGGGTTTTACTGGGAGTAGAAGTAACACTATTCTGAACACTTTGCATAGCTTCACTTGGGTCGACACTCTTTTCAGCAATCTGCATAGGAAAAAAATTTGTGGAAAGAACTTTGCTCAGATTTGAATACTATCATGGGTGTATAGAAATTGAAACATAATGGACTTATAAAGTCTCATGTATAGCCTCGTCACATAAGAGTTGCACATCAATAAACTGAACAAAATACATGTCAATTGATAGGTAATTTTATATGCAGTAAGACAATTTTATCTTGTTTCATCACTAAACTACTCACATTAGAACATTATCTCGCTTGTTATTCTTATAATGGACACATAATGTAGATCATATAAAAGGTTGCAAATATTGAATAGAAATTAGAATTGCATTTCATACCTATTGGCTTCTAGTTCATACACGTTTCACAGCAACATTCATCAAGTTATGTGAAGAAATAAAATGCTTGTTGGTTTGAGAAAGACTTCGCTTGCCTTAGAGGACGGTGTTTTGCTTGCATCTATCTCCACTGTTGGAATATTAGCAGCACTTTTGTCTACTGGTGGCCTAGCTGCCCCTAGGATGTCTGCACTTTAGGCAATCTGCATAGGAGAAAATGGAGCAAGTAACTTAGATCATGCTCCAATATTACCAATGGTGTGATAAATATTGATAATTTTATACATGGATTAATGGGGTTTTACTCGCATTAGAATCTCGAATATTGATAACACTTATGTCAATGGGTGGCATAGCTTCCCCTTGGATGCATGTACTGTTTGGGGCAGTCTGCACAGGAAACAATTGAGCATACTTCTTAATTAGTTCAGTATCTTATATAAACTTTGCTGTTAGAAATTAATAATCAACAATCTTTTACCCGAACTAATGGGATTTCTCTACTTCCTTGAAGCGCTGCCATGAATTCATCCCTAAGTGATTGGATTTTCCTACTATCTTCCTTGACATCGCCCCTAGGGAACACAAATATGAGAAAACATGGAGTGACCATCTTTTAAGCTGCTTACTTGCACGAAGCTGAGTAACTCATTAGAGAAGTAGAGTAACTAACTTTTACAAAAGAGTAATTTACCTCGTCCCTACACATTTGCCTCACTTTTGTTGTTGGAAAAGGAACTCTGATGTATAAAAAGACAATGCAGAAACAATAGTCTCCTGTAGGCTGCAGAACAATCCACTTGTCAATTTCATAACTATTTTTATATAACAGTAAAATCAATTAACAAATATACCAAAGGCATCTAAATAAAATTTTCTACAGCTTTGGAATTTACAACAAAGTCTAATTCGGTCATTTCCTATTTTTAATCTTAGCGAAAAAGTGAACATGCATGCCTGAAACTTTTTGCAACAGGAGAGCCTTGCACATTTCATAGCTCATGATTTGTTATACCAAATTCAGTGCTAAAAGGACTCAACGGAAAAATACTGAAATTATCTAAAGCCATACTTCACTTGTTAAGATTCAGTCTAAATGACCCAGAAACGCTAGATTGAAACTGCACAGGGTTATGGAAAACTGCAACGTCGCAGCGCTAGCAAATAGAAAACCATCCGGTAATATCAGTCCTAATTATCATACCCAATCAAGAGGCTTGTAACGTAGGAGAAAAGAACACGCAGGATACAAAAACAAATTTGATCCGGTCGTTACCTATTGTTCATCACAATCCCATATCTTCGAGAGTGTCCACACAGCATCCTCGTGATCTGCCGACGGCAAGACTGCACACCAATGCCGAATGCTGCGAACAGATGTCGTCCCGTTCTCCGGCTGCGCAGTGTGGCCGCCGGCCAGCCGCGCTCGCCATCGAGATCGAGAGCAGGAGTCGCGTGTCGTGTACTCGCGTCGAAGATGAACCGGGAAGGGCAAGCCAGCAGCCAGGGCCTCTGCAGCTCGACCTTTTGGTAGGAACCGCCTCCTTCGCGATCGAGATTGAGAGCAGGAACCGCCGCCAGGGAAGGCCGATGGATTAGATTGATGTGCGCAAGTTTAGGGGGTAGGGTTTCCTTATCTACTAGAGCCCGTTTTCAACTTTGATGCGGGAAATTTTTGGGTGGGCCCGGTGGGGGAGCCATGACGTGGAGGAAAATTGAAAACGGGCGGGTGCACCTCATGTTTGCCTGCACGCACATGTGAGTACGCTTTGTTTTTGGACTCAAAGTGTGCACGTTTACATTGAGAGCACTTGATGTACATAGGTGTACTAGCGTGAGTATATTTTTTGTATTGGAGACGTGAGCATGGCCACCGCGGCGACCACCACGAGCATATGGCTACCACGCCGAGCCTGGCCTGCTGGCCACCACGACCACCGCGGCGAGCACGGCCACACGCCGACGACAGCCACCATGGCGACCACGCCGACCACCCCGAGGATGACTGTTTTCTTGATTGACATCTTAGGTCATCTGGACGAGTCCAGGCTGCTCGCCGGCCTTCCGATCATCCGGGCTGCTCGCCGAGCGGCCGATCGTATGGGCAACGTGGGAGCCATGAAAATCAAAATACTTCAGTCTGCATGTTGGCCGATCATCCGGGATTCCGGGCTATTCGCTAGCCGGCCGGTCAATATCTTAATGATCTTGACGAGTGATACGCTACGAGTTATGCACTAAATCAGAAGCAGTCGAGGAATGCATAATTGAATATGAAGATATGTATTTATTTTATAGATGGATATATTGGTAATGTGTTTGGTACAAAAACATAGCAAACATATTGGCATAGAAATATGGCAAAAATAAAAGCAGAAATATATTGGTACTCTTATTGGTCAAAAATATGGGAATTTAAAAATAATACAAACAACGAGCATGATCCAGAATCGAATTTGAGACCTCTCAAGCTGCCTTTTATTTACTCTATATCTACGAAGTTAATTATTCAATACTCCCTCCGTTCCAAATTATAAGACATTCCAACAATCTTGGAGAGTCAAAGTTTTTTTTATGTTTGACCAAATTTATATAATAGAATAATAACATTTATTATATAAACTAAGTACTATTAGATTCTTTATTAGTTATATTTTCATAATACATCAATTTGATATCATAAATCTTTATATTTCTCTCTATAATCTTGGTCAAACTTGAGATTACTTTGACTCTCCAAGATTCTTGGGATGTCTTATAATTTGGAACGGAGGGAATACAATCAAACAAAACTTCTCCCCAGCTCCATCCAATCCCCTATACATACAACAAGCGCCTCTTCCCCTCCCATCTTCATCCGTTGAAAATCCCAATCGGCCTCTTTTTCTTCCTTGCGAAACCTAGCTCCATCGTGCGGGCGCTCGCGGTATATGGCGCGGCAGAAAGCATCCGTTCAGGCATGACATCAGAGTGGGATGCCAAGGGGCGGTTCACATGAGGCTTGCCCTCAAGGTTCGCGAAGGAGGTGACAATGTAACGATTGGTGGGCAATCATGCAGGGGATCCGTAGTATACTCTAGTCGAAGTACTTATACAAAATAATATTTCTATTTTTTAAGATAGATGAGTGTTTGAGCTTACTAAAATCCGTCATTTACATTTCATTGGTCAATGCGGCATGAGTTATTTTTTATTTGGTTACTGAAAAATTTGTTAGGCATGTGATTCTAAATTGTAGTTGTTCATTGATCCTTTTTTGAAATCATGTCCTTGTCATTTACACATATTTGCTACAAATGTAAAATTGCTATAATATATATTACCTAATTTACTTGGTTTTTGAAAAATATGTGTGTATCGCACGTGCACCCTACTAGTATTTCAAATATTTGGAATACCACATATGTGAATGTAATTATTCTATAGATCTTGTTTACTACTTAATTATTATCGGGTGACCTGAAGCTAGCTCATACAATTTTTTGACAATGAAAAATGGAATTTAATTCTCCAGCAAGAATAGAGCATGCTCTAGCAACAAGTCTATGGCACGCACGTTGATCAAATTAATCAAATTAATGCATGCGTCATGCAGGCGGCTATAGGTACGTGACGTCAAAATAGTAATAATGTGTGCTGCCTATATATAAATAGCTACATAGTAGGACTCCAACATCACAGTGGCCATAGCCCGGTGGTAGTTCCACCTTGTTCCAGCTTATGGTCATTGTCGTGAGTTCGATTCTTGCTCCCTCATTTCTAATTATTTGTATTTTTGTATTTTAAAATATAATCCAGCATGTATTATTACTATCTTATTTCAAGCAACATCAATTCTTTCGTTGCAAAAAGAGCTATGTTATGCAATGAAAATCAAAATCAGGAGGCTTCTGTCTGTGCTCGCCGGCAGTCTGAACGTCCGGGCTGCTCGCCCGCCGTTCAATCGTCCGGGCGGCTCGCCAGCAGTCTGTCCGGGCGGCCATTCGTCTAGGCTGCTTGCTGGCCGATCTTCTAGGCAACGTGGGGGCCACAAACATCAAAAGGCTTCTGTCTGCTTGCCGGTCGATCGTCGGGCAACGTGGGATCCTGCAAGTGGTGTGCGTAGCCCGGTAGCCAGCATGGGGTGAGGCCGTGAGGGCAACAAATTTTGTGATACGTGATGCCGGAACTAGTAGCTAGATAGAAGATCGAGACATAATCAAATTAATTCGCGATGCCGGCGGCTATTGGTCTGATCCGCGATCTGGAGACATAAGCAAACTTGTTTTGGATAAAGGGTAACCCCTAGTGAAACTTCTACATCAACTCGGACACAACTTGATGGTAATCCTAACTTGTTTCAAACCATAATAGTGGTCATGAGTTCGAATCAGACTCCTACATTACATAGTTACTTTTCCTTTTTTTTTAAATATAATCCAACACAAATTATTACCTGTTTTGAGGCAACGACCAATGTTTAGTTGTGAACACGAGATATGTTTTGCAACGAAATTCATAAGTATAACAATGCACCACCAAATTAGTTGAGTTAAAGCCTTACCCTACTAATAACAATTATACAACAAAACAGTCATAGCCTTGTGGTGATCCTAACTAATTTGCATGTGGCCGCACAAGCAGTTGCCGGCCGCGATGAGTCCGCAATCTAGTACAAGAGAAAGCATGCAGCCGCCGGCCAACGAGTCCGATCTTGAGAAAGCAAGCAGCAGCCGACCAAGAGTCCGATCTTGTTCATGAGAAGTCCGATGATTCTGCCTGCCTCTTGCCTTCCTTATCACTGGCCTATTACCTTGATCACGATGATCACGCGCCTCCCTCGTTCCAATGACAGTCTTGGTCGGGGGCCGCTAGTTGGCGATCGCACGCCACGGCAAGGAAGCGGCGAATGAGCGCTGTGGGTAGCAAGCAGTGCATGTGCAGCGCCAGTAAGTAGCAGCGAATAGCATTTGACCGTTGGTTCCGTGCTTACTCTGCCTTCTACCATTTTCTTTTTCGGATTTGACCGTTGGTTCCGTGCTTACTCTGCCTTGTACCTTTTTCTTTTTCGGGACAGCAGGTGTGTGGGTGAGTAAAATGGCCGGGGGGTTTCACATACATATGAATGTAGAACATTGAGAAAATAGAAACAAAAAGGTCCCAAATATTTAATTAAAATGTGGAACAATTCTCCAGAATCTCATGCTCAGGCGTACAGGGGGTGAATTTTTTTTAAATAAAGGAAAAAACTGATTGGCTGTTGTTCTCGAACGTGGAATAAACAATGCGTCCATAATATTTATCCAATAAGGTCATCTTTTTTGTAACCATAAATCTGCACACCACCATCTTCACTTATAGAACTCGATGGTCACGCTCTAAAAAAAATTTGGAAATGAAAATGTGACTCTTATGCTCAACTGTTATATATAATAAGTTTGCAAACTGAACAGAAAAAAGATATTCATAGATGAACTTACATGCATGTTTAATATATTTTTTATCTCGAGAAGAGTTTCGTACTTTTCGTTGCATGGGTGTGTCAGCAAGTAGTAGGATACGCATTCACGCAGTGGTTTTGCATCTTCCTGTGCGAGAGAGAAAAAACACAAAATTCTATTTAAGATATTTTCTACATTAGAAAAGAGAACCTATGAACTCTGGTTTATAGTTCTCAAAAACTTTGAACTCTGAAGCTATAAACTTTATATTACAGTAAGGGGAGTTTCGTATTAGTTTGAAAAACTTTTGAACCTAAGGCTATGAAATTTTTACTATGACATTAATAAATTTTTTTAGCTTCCCACAAAACTTTGAAATACGAACCTATGAACTTTTGCAGCTCCAAAAAAAAAACTTTGGAAAACAAAACCATGAACTTTGTAGTACCACAGTAATCAAGTTTTGCAGCCATAGAAACTTTGAAAAATGAAAAACTATGAACATTGTAGTAGCACAATAATAGACTCCCCTGGTCCCCCCCCCAAAACTTTGGAAAACTGAAAACATTAAACTTTGTACTAGCACACTAGTAAAACTGCTATAGCCCCCCCCCTCCCCCCCCCCCCACACAACCACAGACAAACAACAAGAAAAAAGAAAACTTTGAAATCTAAAACTATGAGCTTTGTACTAGCACATAATTACATTTTGCTGATCCGGAAAACTTTGAAACTGTAAACTTTGTACAAGCACACTAACAAACTTTGTAGTCCCAAAACTTTAAAATATGAAACTCTGATCTTTGAATAAGTAAGTAAATGTATTTTTGAGTACTCATGAACCTTGAAAAAAATGGAGATGGGGTGAGGAAAAGTGTACTCATTGGTTTGAACAGGTGTTGCTTGTCGCCATCATGGCTTTGCATGAGTTTCATAACAAATATACCGCTATCGCAGCTGTGTGCAACAAATAGAAGAAGGCAAAAAAAAACTGCAGATTACTAACAAAATTCTCATTTGTACTACTACCTATAACTTTTGAATAATAATAATCGAAAGGTGTATAATGATTGTGGAAACATTGTTGCTATCATATATTCAAAAAAACTCTGATATTGTATATCAAAAAACTTTAGAAAAAAAATTGCATATTGAAAACTTAGGAACTATATGTATTTGTAGATACGAACATGTTGAAATCAAACTTTAATTCAGAGCATGCGCTATATGGAGAAAAATGAAAAAAAAAATTTGTACTAGCATGTTTTCAAACTTTGTACTAGCATGTTTTCAAACTTTGTACGCCAGAGTCTGCGACTTCGTAATGAAAGCACTGAATCAAGAACTCTGTGAGTAAGTTAAATTTAAAGATCTATGCTAGTAAATACAAAACTTTATACATGGATATTTCAAAAAATTTATAAGCAAGTGTTACAAACTTTTAAGTAAATTTTAACTTTATAAAGCTAAAAACTATTAACTTTATAAGAAGGTGTTACAAACTTTATAAAGAATATATTAAACACTTTTAACTATTTTTCCCTTAAAAAAGGGGACATGTCCAGCAACTGAGTGTAGCAGAGATGCGGATGTTGCGGTGGTTTTGCGGGCACACAAGGAGGGATAGAGTCCGGAACGAAGTTATTCGGGATTGGGTTGGGGTGGCACCAATTGAGGAGAAACTTACCCAGCATCGGCTGAGATGGTTTGGACATGTCCAACAAAGGCCTCCTGAGGCGCCGGTGCGTAATGGGGTTCTTGTGCGGGTCGATAATGTAAAGAGGGGTAGAGGTAGACCTAAACTGACGTGGGATGAGTCAGTTAAGAGAGACCTTAAGGATTGGAATATCTCTAAAGAGATAGCTTTGGATAGGAGCGCTTGGAGACTAGCTATCAAT
The DNA here is from genome assembly GCF_016808335.1 of Panicum virgatum. Lineage (NCBI taxonomy): Eukaryota > Viridiplantae > Streptophyta > Magnoliopsida > Poales > Poaceae > Panicum > Panicum virgatum. The sequence goes on along the minus strand of NC_053136.1, from coordinate 27,115,365 downwards.
CTGCCTGAACCTTGAACTTATTTCTTTCGGGTTTCATCTCTAGCCTACCCCAACTTGCTTGGGAAAAAAGGCTATGTTGTTGTTGTTGTTTATTAAATCGTCACGCCAAATGGATGAAAAAAGGGGCTTAAAAAATTGAAAAAGGTATTAGCTACTGAATTTAACATTCTTAGTGTAGTTTGCCTTAAAAAGTTAACTTTATATGGATAGATCAAATACAGTATATTGAGCTGATGGAATATATATTTTGACAGAAACTAATTTGTCTTAGGGCCCTTATTACAGAATTGAGTAATCATACACACATCTCAAACTGGGCCATAAGACAAAAAATAGCAAACGAATATATATACATACCTTCTTCTCCATTGGTCCTGTCACTCAAAATCTAGAGGCTGTGCCTTAAAAAGAATGTTCTGCAAAGAGAAATAAAAAATGGTAAGATAATTAGGGCTGTTTTTTGTTGGAAGATAATTAGACCTTCAAAAATATAAAGTTGGAAAAGTTTCCATTGAGCATTTTGAACTACAAAAAATTTGAAAATGTCCATTTACAAAAAGATCCAAAAGCCTTTGTAAATCTTAACTTTGAGTCCGAATTTATGAACTTTCCACTAAGACAATGTAAATTTATGCTATCACATTATAAAGTTTGTACACCCTGATCAAAACTTTGCAGTTCTTAAAACTTTGCAGTAACGGCTGTAGGATTTTTGTACTAGCGCATTTGAAAAATGGTTATTGTAAAAACACATGTTCAGAGCATCTAGACTTTATACACAATGAGCAGAAAAGGCATTGACAAGACAAACCAGTAAACCTTCAACTAAAATATTTTCAATGACATGCTTTATACAGTAAATTCAAAAACTTTATACTATTGGATTGAAAATTTTATACTAAAATATTTTCAACTTTATGCAAGCATATTATAGACTTTGTACACCTGGATTGAAAACTTTGCAAATACAAAAACTTTGAAAGCACATGTTAGGGGCTTTTTAGTAAAAATTTATCTGAGGGCAAATCTAAAACTTCATATATAAATAAATGTGCACAATCCAAAACTTTTAAGTAAATGCCTATAAATCTTTGTGACTGGATATGAAAATCTTTCAAATTATTAAAGTCCAGCTTTCAACATCATTTGAAAAAACTTTGCGATCACAACTGACCAACTTGAATCCAGAGCATTGAATCAAAAATTCTACATAGTTCAGTAAAAATATTGAATCCAGAACATTGAATCAAAAAATTGTATTATAATCAAAATTTGGATTATCGGAACATTGAATCTAGAAAAATGGTAGAAAGCCATAAATTTGAATCCAGAAAACTTAACAACTTGAAGATGGAAACAAACTTTTTAAATAGACACTGAAAAACTTTCTAAAAAAACTTAGCAAAATTTGGAGACGTATCAGAAAACTTTATATAGAGCAACTTTGAAGATATACATTTATAAACTTTGTACACCACTAACTTTAAAACCACAATCAGAAAACTTTGTACATGGTTTAGTAAAACTTTGTAATGGTATACTTAAAACTTTTAAATACATATAATTTTTTACTAGCAAGTTATCTATTGGAGAATGATGAGATTATTACATGTATAATTCCTTGGGAGTTTGTTGTGGCATGAAAAAAATCTGGGTACTTAATTACATGGCAAAAAATAGCTACCTGACTAATGCTTGCATGAAGTGGCTAGTAGGGCATAAAACTTCCAAAATGAAGTTGTATAAAAACTGATGGCTGAAGTACCGAGAAGAAGGCATTCAAAGAAAAGAAAAAGACCCATACATAGCAAAAAGTGGGTGCCTGACCAATGCTTGCAACAAGTGACCAGTAACACATAAGTCGTATAGGCTCACTAGGGGTTACCGGTTTCCTAGAATAGCTCACTAGGGCTTAAAAGTTTTTCTGATGAAAGTTAAGCATAAGTGCCTTGCCAAAAAAGAATATTCGAAAACAGATAGGATTAAGGTCGTGATGCTGAAAAAAAATTGGTTGTACATTTTGCTAGTGATAGGGAGGGCCCTTGCCTATGCTGTAGAACTTAAACTCCTAACAATTGACTGAACATAATAGATGAGATATCTTTTACTATTTTTGTGCATTCTGAATGAGAAAGATCTCTCATCTATACGACACTAGGAGATAGAGAGCACACACCAGTCTCACACACAACACAGACCAGGTAGTGGCCTAATTCATCAGAGTTGGTGGAGAGCAAATAAGATGAAAGGGACAGGAAAACCCTCCCTTTAAGGTAGTTAGAAAACCCCTCTTAGTGTCATGTCCCTCTCCAACAAAACTATTTGCATTTGCATGTCAATCAGTCCTTACATACATGTAGTGCAGGGGGGGGCAAAAAATCATCTGCAGTAAACTGCAGAGGCACTGTGCCACTGCCATGTGGACCCAAATTGCAATCAGGGTTTTCAATTAATGGTTTTCAATTAATGGCAAATACCCAACTACCAACTGGTGCAGCTAGCAACAGAATGAATACTTGAAACACCCATAACCATTGGATAGCTCAAACAGCTTATTCAGCAAAGCGTATAGAAAAATGATATGTTTAGATGGCCACATGATATACATCATATATAAATATTGAAATGAATTCCCTTTGTTCTCTATAAACTAGTGATGCATCATTAATATATTGTGTATGTTCCAAATTCATGATATGGCAGCTAGAAAACAGTAGAACATTTTAACTGCCGATCACACCAGAATCTAAGCTTAGGCGCATCAGTTGGAAAACAATTGTATTTGAATTGATTCCTTAACTACCTGAACTAGTGTAAGAATGCTATCTGCAAGAATAAGATAGATATGGCATCAGAATCTTTGCAGTAACCATATTGCGTGGAACACAGATAATAGCAAGTAGGGCCCCACAGAGAAGTACAGAAACTTGATATGAATAAAAAATGATCCCCGGGGCCTCCTAAAAAGAGCATATCCATTGCAGAAAACGCAGAAATCTCAAATGCAGAAAATGATGCTCAGCCTTGTCTCAATCTTTTCTCATTGTCTCGGCCCAAGACTCGGTATCTGATTAATAAAACTTTGTAGTTCCAAAAACTTTCAAACCTGGCACTATAAACTCTGTACTACCACATCAGCAAACTTTTAGTTCCAAAAACCTTTTCAGATATAAGACTATGAACTTTCTAACATATTTAACTAGAACATTTGAATGCTTTATCCTCCGTAGGTCCAAAACTTTATAGGCAGTTACTTTTAAGTAAATGAAAACATCAAACCTACCAAGAAAATAAAACCTTTCATGGAGAAAGCACTATCTGATTGAGAGATTAGCAATACATTTAATAGCTCAACTTATGAGAACCACTCACAAAACCTGATAATACCATAATTTAATCAAGCTCATCCCAGTAAGTGAGTTTAGGCAAAATCTTAGGCAGATGCAAAAAAATGGCTCCTAGATAAAAAAAATAGTGGGCTCAGGGTCCTTGACTCCTTGACATTCTTGTTCAGTTTAAGTTGAGCGATGGTGTTATGTAGGTGCGGGGCAACTGAACCACACAAACACCCTCCTCTATTTTATTTTCTGTTTTTAGTACATTTATCTGGACACAGATAGCAAGTCATATTACTAGTTTGTATTGCTATTCAAAAAGAGTCAGGAGAAATAGGCGGTCCCCATTAAAACTATTTCTGCTAACATGAAATTTCGAAATGTTCTGCTTCCCCTACTGCTCATTCCTTGCACATGTCACATGTGCTGACTATAAGTCTTCTCTGTATTTTTTCCTCTCTCAACCATGTAGTCGAATCAAAATAAAGTAGATGTACAAAAACTGACCAAACCTCGAATGGCAAGCTCTGCGTGTAGCATGAAAAATTTCACACCTAAAATCCTACGAAACTACCAGACATGAATTCCAATCAAAAAAGTAAGAACCCCGCGAGGAAGGGGGGACAAACCTGCGAATGGAGTGCAGGTCCCTGCGCACGGAGTCGTCCCTCCCTTCACAGCGTGCTCCCTCGACGAAAGATGAATCACCCCCAGGCCGCTGGAGAAAATCACGCACGGGAGTGCACCACCCTCGCTCCCGGCGCGCCTCCCCTTGGTGGGGACGAATCGCCGGGCGACGAGATCGACGTGTGAACCCGCCCTCACTCCCGGTGCGTCTCCCCCTTCGGCGAGAACGACCACAAATCGCCGGCGAAGAGAACGACGAGCCCCCCTCGCTCCCGCGCGCCTCCCTCTCGGCAATAACGAATCGCCGGCGCGACCTCGCTCTCGTCGTGACTTCTGCTCGATGAGGACGAATCGGCAGCCGACGAGGACGAATCGGCGGCCGACGAGGATGACGCTGCGTGCGCCGAGATTGAAGTCGGTAGTTGGCGCTTGACGAGGGCGAACGCGGCGAGCCGCTCTCCCAGGACGAACGCGCGAGGGTCCCCTCCTCTCTCGGCACGGCTCCGATCCCGCACGGCGAGGAAGGAAATCGCCGGCCGGCGAGAACCTCGACGCGGCAGCAAGATTGAGTGCGGCGCGTCTGATTTTGGGGGGCGGTGAAAAATATCGGAACACTGAAGGGGCAGCGGGGGAATGGGGGGATTGGAATCGGAATTGGTAACGGGCGGCAGGCAGGGGGAGTAAAAACGTCACGGAATTCAAAAAATAGAAGTGAGAACGGACAGCAACACGACACGGATACCGAAAAAGGAAAGTGGAGTAGAGGGCGTGGACTGATATGGGGCGTTCACTGCGATGGGTGCCGGCAAATGAGCGCCAAATAAGAGATTCGGTCTTGGTCCATCGATCCTTTTGTTCATGGGCCCAGGTGTTTGTTATATTGGGTCCACCCATATTTGAGGCAACGTAATTTTTTTAGTTCAGTACACTGATCTATTGCCACAAATCGTACAAATGTATACCAACAAGTATAATCGGTGGCAAAAATACCATTTTTATGCAACGACTTAGTTTTTTGTTGGAATATAGACAAATATATTGCAACGCACGTAATTATTTAATGCAACACAATAAATTCGTAGCAATATCGTTTACTACTCGCAACCGCTTTGAATTTTGTGCCAATAACCCTTACTTATTGCAACGAAAATAAAAATTATAACAACAAAAATTAAATGTGGCAATAATTTGAGCTACTCACAACAAAATTTCTATTGGTTGCGATATCATAATTTTTTTGCAACCGAAATACAAAATTGTTGCAATATCACCTATCTAATGCAACAAATTTTGTGTTGTTGCCATGGACTCCATGGCATTAGCCCTAAAATCTAGTAGTGTTTTTTCTATGGTTGACCAATTCTTTCTTGTGCCACTGCATTTCCTCTAATGTGCGCTTCGACATATACATTCTTCGCAGCCGAGGAATAAGAGGAAAGTAGCGTAGGATCTTAACTGGTAACCGCTTCTTAACAGTAGTAGCACCATCTGCACTGTCATTATCACAGATTTTCTCTACAACTCTCCACCTTGACTCCTTACAAATGGGACATGTCTCTAGACTTGCGTATTCCTTAAAAAATAACACACAATCATTCTTACATGTGTGTATCTTGACATAGTCCAAGCCTAGGTCTCGAACCACCCTTTGTGCTTTATCCAAGGAGTCAGGAAGACAATGGCCTTCAGGGAGAACCTTTGAAAACAGATTAAGTATGGCCTCCAATGCTGCGTTACTAATTACATACAAGCACTTTATCTAAAAAAGTTCCACGATAAATGAAACCTTAGTTGCATTTTTGTATCCTGGATACAATTCTTTCTTTGCCTGCTCTAATAGTTTCAAAAATATCTCTGCATTCTTATTTGGCTCCTCAGCATCTATGATTTGTCCATGTATAGAGCCACTGATAATGTTTCTAATTAGAGTATCAGTGGTAGCATGGTCATCACATGCGTCTTCTTCATCGTCCTCTCCAAAATAAGGTGATGTATCAGCTGTAGGTTGTGCATCTTCAGGTTCTCTTATACCAGTATTATTGAGATCAGGGCTGGCATCATGATTCACATGACCCTCAGCTGATGAACTAGTTTGGCCTTCGATTTCATTATTGATGAAACAATCAGCAAACCCTCTATTCACTAAATGAAGTTGAATCTCAAACACGTTACGATATCTCATCATACATTGACATGTAGTACATGGGCACACAACAGATGCAAGACCTCGCGATGATGTGCCAAAGGTTTGAATAAAAGATCGAAAATTCCTCTTCCACACCTCTGAATGTCGAGGCAAGCGCATCCAACTCCTATCTTCATATGATGCCATTAATCTGCATGCATGTTTGAAACGAGCTAGAGATCATGGTCTAGCAATATGCATATATATGCAGGGGAGATATATATGAGATCAAGACAACCATACCGATGGCACCGCAGATGTTGATTGATGTCGTGGGTATACCTTCCGATCCAGATGGAGATCTAGACATTGTGGAGGACCTACGCTGCCCCCCGATGGAGATCGAATACTTGGAATTAGATCGAGTCCCGATCAAGGATGAGTCCCGATCTGATCGTTGCTCTCTGGTAGGAACAAAAAGCGTGGCGATAGACAAATTTAAGTGCAACCAAGGACGACCTCATTACAATAAGTCTGATATAGTTGCAAGGACTACGACAACTAGTGCAACCACAAAATTTTGTGGCAATACGTACATGCTATTGCATCTTGAGGCAAGAAAGGAAGCAATAGCCCCCTATGTATTGCAACAATGCACCAAGAAATTTGCAACCCAAATCAGACGTTGCTATATTGCCGTTCAGAAGCAACCAACGCTAGTATGGTCGCCATAGCACCTTTCTATTACAACACATGACATGCTAATGCAACTCAGAAATGGTGTAGCAGTATTCCCAACCAATTGCAACACAAAACTTAAAAATGGCTGCATTAGCGTCACCCTGTTGCAACACAAAACATAAATATCGCAACACAATTTATGTGTAGTAATAGGCACTCATATTACAGCCGAATCACTGTTTCGGTGCCATAGAACCCCCCTATTGCACCCAAATTAGTGGTGATGCCTAAACGTTTCGTGGCTATAGGGGGGAAAACCACGTAGTGACCTGCGCGTCTAGTTGTAATCCTGTGATCTATAACAACAGTAGTTCCTGGATATGGGTAGAAAAATTTTGTTTTTCAGTGCCCTATTCCCTACACTGACCGGTGTAGTATACCGCGCTAGACCTGATTGACGTGGTCCCAATCGGTCATGCACCGGTCGTGAAAACCTGTCAAACACAGGTCTTTTGAAGCATCCTCCACTCTGGTGAGACGGTGAATGCGGCATCGGATAGCATTACATCCAAACTCCTTAATGCTCCCATGTTGGGCAAGAAGAATCCGATACCGATGACACCAATGGCATGTTGACATACACACTTTAAAGAGGAAACTTTGTAGTGACATCACCCCTGCGCTTATTGAATCCTCCCCTAGGAGAAGAAGGCTTGTCTTGACGCAAAGGTGACCTTAATATCTATTTTACTGGCCGATCTTTCGGAATGGCCTTTGTGTACTTGTTCAACAACTGATCAAAGGTGGATTTTTGTTTTACAACTCTTTCCCGCACCCTTGATTCATTCACCTTCCAAATACCCACTTCTGGGCATTTGAGCTTTAATATTTTGGGTCGGCCCTGGGGTCGACCTGTCGGGGAGACCGATCTGACCGGTCACGCCTGGGCAGCAGGCCGACTTAAGTCTGCTGGAGGATTTGCCCCCCCCCCTCGGGTCTAGAAGCTTTGACAGTAATTTTCAGTGACTCACTACCAATAGGAGTCTTTTCTAGCACCACTTCTCTGGCCAGAATCTTATCCTTGACATCTTTCGGCCTTTCTTCACCAATGATCACATTTTTTTCTTTCACTCCTACGGCTTGTTCCGGCCGAATGAGCACCTTGGCATTACACAGATCAATAGTATGAATAGGGAAGGGAGCTTCATTAATTTGCAACTCAGGCAAAGTCAATCGTCCTTCATTAACGGTCGATTGTACATATCGACAAACACATTGCAGTCATTAGTTGCATGAGAAAATGAATTATTCCACTTACAATATGCACACCGCTTCAGTTCTTCAAGCGGCAGTGTGACATGAGATAACTTGATGTTTCCACTTCTAAGCAATTCATCAAATATGCGATCACACTTAGAAACATCAAAAGTAAAACGAGCTTCTTCTCGATGATTCTTTGTAATAGGCTTAAGCGATGGACAAGAACATGGCATAGCTTCAGATGGCCATACAAACTCAGCCACATAAACTTCTTTTCTCTCATCGTCCGAATCATTGACTTCACACTCAACATATGTGTTGGACTGATGAGATTCACAATTCTCTTTGGCTTTTCTAAATTTATACTCTTGGCTCATAACTCGAAGTTGTAAAACGTTAAGATTGTAGTAATTGAAACCTTCAAGCTTTTCCTCAAGATATGAATGCAAACCACCAAGAGCAATATCCATCGAGTCCTTATCAGAAATTGACAAATTGAAACATCGGTTTTTAATTTCTTTAAATATTTTACAATAATCAGAAACAGATTCGTCCTTGTCTTGTCTAACTGATGTCAAGTCTATCACTTTAGCTTCATTCTCCCAACTATAAAAGTAATCATGGAATTTTTATTCCAATTCATTCCAGGAGCGAACCGAATTAGGGGGTAATGAAGAAAACCAAGAAAAAGCAGTCCCAGTCAAAGACAATCAAAACAATCAAATGCACAAAGAATCACTGGAACTAGCCTCACCAAGTTGAGCAACATATTGACTAATGTGCTCCCAAGTTGACCGATTGTCGTTCCCACTGAATTTGATAAAGTCGGGAATGCGCTACCACGTAGGATAAGGAATTAAATCAAAAACATCAGGGTACGGTTGTTGATACAGCCGATTTTTATTAGGATTTATACCTAATTGACTAAGCTTAGTATCAAGCAGTATGTTCAAATCTGCTTTCATCCTAGCAAGATCGGCTTCATAATTACTACTTGTAGATGCTTGCGCGTTAGAAGCTAAACGATGTGTGATAGGATTAGTCTGCGCCATCATCTATACAGAACTAACGGGTGTGCGCTTTAACAAATCATTATGCACATTGTTCAGAATCAGCCAATGATGGACACCCGATCCTTACGGAGGAATAGGCGGCACACTGCACACTACAGTAGTATACGAAGAATCAATATTTGCCAATTCATTCATTCGACTAAAGCCAGCCGAAGAAATAATTGGCACAATCGGTGTTGATGTTGCTGGGCTGGCCACCATCGCACCGGTCTGACTAGTCAGCAGGACCGGTCTAACCGGTTCGGCCATGCATGTTAGGGGTGAACGTGGCGGCGGTAACTGCCCAGCGAAATAGTTGGATGGCACACTATACAAAGATTGTGATGTAGATGTGGGTGATGCCGATGAACCAAGGTTTAGGGTTTCAGTAGAATAACTATTATGTACCCCTTAGCCTTTTTCTAAAGATTGAATTCTTTCACAAATACCAATGAGCAAGTTGCATGTAAACTGTTGTGACTCATCGTATTTCTTAACTAACGCAACCAGTTTACCAACAATATCAGAGGGTAGATCGCTTACATTGCTCATAGAGGTAGATGAAGTAGTAGATGAGAGAATCGGCACAACAAATTTCTCCTTCTCGATCACGCTTTGCGGGGTCCTCTCGTAGCATGAGATCAGCTTCCTTTTGGCTTCCTCTTCCCACTGCTTGAGCTGAATCTCAAATGTCTGGGGTTGCTCTTCAGGCAGATCGTCGTACTCGATATTGTCACCGTTCTCGGGGTCAACCTTGAACTTGTTTTGATCTTCACCGGCCATACTCGCCGATGGTGATTTCTTCTCCCTAGCGGAGTCACTAAAATATATTGACACAAATTCGGTCAACACACGAATGCGCTAGCATGTGCAGATCGCAATCAATCTTCACCAGCGAAGCCTCACGTAGACCGGTCAGACCGGTTGCACCAACCGCGGTCAGACCGGTTGGAGCAAAGATGCCGCAAAAATCTAGAACCGCGAGCTCGGGAGGGACCCCGTCGGAGCTTGCAGATCTATGGTTGTCTTGAGGTCGGCAGACCACCCAAGACGCCCTCGAACGCCGTAGAGACGCAAGAAGAATAGCAGATGGGGTTGGAGAAGCTAGGGTTTGAGATGCCCTCAATCGGCCGTAACCCTTCATATTTATAGGATGGGGTGGTCTGTACCCTTTAGGAGTCGAAATCCTAACAAATCATGTGTCAAAATACAACTCCTAACTCGGATTGGGCATTTCGGACCGGTCTGACAGGTCTCCAAACTGGTCTAACCGCCCTGGACCGGTCTGAGCGGTCAGAGTGGGGTGCAGATCTTCCGGGAGGCATAACTTCCTCATTTTGACTCCCAATTGGACATTCCACATATGCATTTCGATCGTCTCAACGAGATCTACGCAATGTTGCAGTCCAATTGGCAATTTGACAATGTTACCCAGACCGGTCTGACCGGTTTCTACAACCGGTCTGACCGGTTCGCCCAAACTGCCTAGTGAACCTCGGTATTTGCCAATTTTGGGTGTCAACACATACATTACAAGGGAGATCTGTATTAGGGATCTGAGGTTTGGCTTTCTAATTATCACTATGTTTGAGTTTTCTTCTTTGTACACATGTACACAGAAAAATAATCTATCATGTTGAAGTGGTACTGGATTCATACGCACCGCCACGGACAACAACCTGGTGACAGGTGAAAATTTTCTTGAAGCTGAAGTCCACAATGACTTCGTGATGGTCATAGGAACTCTTGTGAACCGTGACCGAGGTTGCTAAATAAATAATTTAATTCCAGCACACTCACCTTCATTTTATGGTGTTTTATTTAGTGTTTCTAGCTAACGGAATAAATTTGTTCAGGCAGCTTTGAGGAGTGCGAGAGCAGTAGAATATTTTTTTTTTCAAAGTGGCACCTATCCACGGATAAAACACTTCGAAGGTGGCATGTAATAGTTTTCAATTGTTGATTGTTTCGGCATTACATATGTAGTACATATTCTTCAGATGTTAGACATGGGTTGCGCATGGACATTTTGGTTAACGATGCCGTAAAATGTGCCATTGCTGAACGTGCTGATAAGATGAAGATGCTAGATGCTCACTCCAAGAGTAACAACGTTTTCCGTTTTCCGTTCCTTAAGCGACGTATTTGAGTACATGAACAACGGCAATACAGATCCCGTCGTTGACGAGAATGAAAACAATTAGACTTATGGAGAGGAATTTGATTAGGATTGTAATATTACGTTTTAATTTAATTAGCTATGCATGGCAAGTATCATTTCCTGTTTTATAAAGGAATCAGCTTTTACCACTTCTTTCCTGCAATAATTGAAACATACATTATGTTTTTTTAAATTAGCACTGCCTTTTTTTAATCGCAAGCGTCTTCCAGTGGTATAGTTTTGCTTTCCTTCAAGCAAATAAATACTGCCTACGTGCATGGATTTGATTGGCTCCGAATAAACTCATCTAAACTCCCATTAGTTACTTCATCGCGCAATAAATATAATCAATTTGGCTTTAAACACGTGCTTGCGGCACGTGCACCTCCACTAGTAGTATAATAATATAAGGGATAAAAGATAAGAGAAAAGGAAAATAATACTCTCCAATAGTTTTCGATCCTAATTCTTCATCTCCTAACAATTGGCATACTGCTCATCCTTGTGCGTAAATATGTGCACGTCTCCGTCGCTCCTGATCCGCCCTTGAGTGCCGCAAGCCCTGCCCCTGTGCTGCTCGCGCTCACCCTTTCCTACGCAGTCCAGCACATTGTCGCCAAGGGAACCAACGCCGCCGATGCTCGCTGCATCTCCTATCCCGCGCCGAGCCCCTGCATCTTCACCAGGCCTGCTTCGGCACAAACCGGACCACCGCCACTTCTTCCCGCACCGATTCCGGTTGCCATGGTACATTATTACTGGCACAAGTAAGAGGTAAAATGGAATCCCCTCGTCGTTCTCTTTCTTTTCCCTTAATTTCCAAGCCTTCTCATGCCCTAAATCACTAGCAATCTGACTTGCAAGAAGCTCTGTCCGCCAGCCATGAAAGTTTCTCGTGGAATTAACCTTGTGGGGCCACAACTTTTCATTTTTTGGGAGTAAAAATAAAAATAGGAAACTCTTAGAGATGGACTTTTTTTTCTTCCTCTCCATAGCTATTTGGGGAGTTGGCAAACAAGATTTAGGGAGGAAAAATTAGAAACTATTGGAGATGCTCATGTTTACTCCGCGACGCGCCATGCAGCCACAGCTCCGCGACGCTCCACCCACCCCGCCTGCGGGCGCGCGGTCTGCTCCGTCGCTTGCTCGCCCGCTGCTGGTGCGAGCAGAGGGAGCAGGGCCGGCGACCAGGGCAGAGGAGAAGGGGACGAGCCGGTGGAGAGAGACCAGAGGAGAGGGAGAGAGAACGAAAAGAGACAGAGGGTGGAGAAAATCTGATGGTGGTCCCATCTCTTGGTAGTTAATATATATAGAGGTCTTGTTTAGTTGCCTTTAAAATTTCAAAACTTTACAAGATTTCCCATCACATCGAATGTTTCAACGCATGTATGAAGTATTAAATGTAGCTAAACAAAATAATTAATTACATAGTTTGTCTATAATTTGCGAGACGAATCTTTTGAGCCTAATTAATTCATGACGAGATAATAATTACTAAATACAAATGGAGGATGAATGGGTGCGGGAAAACTGGAGATAGAGTTGAGAATTTTGATGATCAAGCAGTGATATTCTTTTTAAAGGATGGAAATAGAGTACGACGAGTGCGGATAGCCTGAGTGGTCTGTCCGACTTTAAGAACGTCTCAAAACAAAATGTATTGACATTTCATGTATACCTTTTTTTGGCACAATTTATGACACTTGTGTTCACTACTACAAAAATGATTTGTAGGAATGCCCCGAATTTTTTTAGGGGCGGACTAAAATGTCATCTGTTGCTAAAAATAGAGCGGGATTACTGTAGCATCCGACCCGCCCCAAAAAAACATTTTTAGTGACAGGCCACCCTCTCACCCGCCCCCTAAAAATGAGCGTCATTTTCAGAGGCGGTTCATGGCATCACCCGCCCCTAAAAAGAGCATTTCTAGGGGCAGGTGACATCATGAACCGCCCCTAGAAATGGTGGCATTTGTAGGGGCGGGTCATGGCCTCACCCGTTCCTACAAAGACATTTTTATGGGCGGGTGATGGCATGGCCCGCCCCTACAAATGGTTCCATACAAAAAATTCATAAATTTTTCATATGGTCTCGATTGAAGTGAAACTTTATATTAAAATTGTAGAGAATGACGAGATCTAAAACTTTGTAGTTGATAACTTTTTCATTTGAGGTCATCTAATGGTCCAAAAAATTAGTATAAGTTCTCTAATAGCTATAACTATATAGTATCTTATATAACTCATGTCAGACTTTGAGGTTTTCACAATCTTAACCTTTATATACACTGAAATATACTTGACATATTTTTTGTTTCTATAATTCACAGTAACTATAGTGTAAAATTTTTACATTTTGTTAATTTGTTTCGCTATATGTAAACAATTAAATAAATTTTTGGATAAAATAGAAAACTATTTTGAGGTGCTGGTGGTGACATCACCGGCCCCTATAAATGATTTTTAGGGGCGGACGATGGCGTCTCCCGCCTCTACAAATCAATTCAGAATTAATATAAAAGAATAGCATACCACATAGAGTCACAAGTGACTATGTAGTGTGGTGGTAAGGAAGGTGTTCGCTGAGGCTTGAGGTAAGCGATTCAAATCCCGATTTACGCAAGTGTGTATATCTTGTTAAAAAATGGTACCTCGATAGGAGAGGGGCATGTGGTGGTGGTCGGTTAGTAGTATATTTTTGTTTTTATTTTGCTATTTTAGCATTTTTTTTAATTTTTTATATTCTAGAAAATAATTTGTAGGGTCGGGTCATGGGCTCGTTCGTTGCTACAAATCGATTTGTACCAACGGGTCATGTGCTTACCCGTTGCTACAAATCATTTGTAGGGGCGGTTATGTTAGCCGTTCCTAAAAATCTGATTTTTAGCTATGAAAATTAGAGGCAGGTAGCGCATCCATTTTTAAAAATAGGTTTTTACCTGCCTCTAAAAATGTTTTTTAGTAGTGGTTGTATTGCCTTTATGGTGTAAAAATAAGCTTATTTGTTTGTTTTTTTGCCACACTACAGAAGTTTGTATTTCTCAAGATCTGATAGCCCTAATACTGTACATATTAAACGAAAGGGAAAAAGCTGAATCGGACCTATAAAAATAAGTTATTACTTATTACCCCGTATATGACATTTACGAGTGATTAATCATTCTTTAAAAACCAAGCAGCATGGGCATGACAACATTTCATAGCAGCATGGGCATGACAACATTTCATGGAGGTTCAAAGCTAGTGTGGCGAGCGACCCGCGGGCCAGCTACATGCCTACAGTGTCATGACCAGGGTTTTTTTTTCCCAATGACACCAGGGTTTTTTTCCCGACCGGTAGGATCAAACTGTCGCCGTCCGGTTTCGGTAAACCGGACCGGTTTGACCGGTAACCGGAAAAAAGCGGCCAAATTCAAATTTAAAAAAAAAAGACAGTTCAACCGGTTTCTACCGGTTAGCCGCCCGGTTAGGTCCTTAAACCGCTCCGATTTGAGTGGTAACCGGGGCGTTGAATAAAAAAACCGACGGTTTTAAAGTGGTTCCTCGTTGTGAAATAAATAAAATTTTTGGCATGAGCTATGCACGTATTAATGACAACACCAAAGCAACAATTTATAATCATGCATACAAATACAATAGTAATAAGCGTGCATACAAATACCATAGTCATAATCGTGCATACAAATATAATAGTCACTGATACACATCAATAAAAGTTCAACGTAAGAATGGGAAGACCCCCATTTGGGACGCCATTTGGTATTCGGCGGTGGATATCACATTCAAACCTCGCACTCTAAGTAGCTCAACTTTGTAGTCTTGCCAAGATTGCCATGTCCACGCCGATGTTGTCTCCCATTTCTGAACTAGCATAGTGTAAAAATGGGAGTTTTCCCATTCGTACGCCCATCTTATCGATAGCTGCATGCTGATGTCAGATATGGGATAGTGAAAAGAGTGCGAGGCATCACTGTAGGAAATGTGGAGTGTCGTAGTCCGTCGGTCCAATATTTCTCCTCTGCGATTGCGGTGCTCCATGGTCGGGGTCCTGAGTAGCATGTGTGAATTGAGTCTCTCCTACAATCAACCATATATCATAATTAGTACTTATAGTCAGAAATATGTGTACATATGTAGGTACAATGTATACCTGTGAAACGAATGGGATCACCACCACCACAACTACCACCAGCAGCACCACCACCACTACCACCACCACCAGCATCAGCACCGTCACCATCATCACCATCATCAGCCGAGCTGCTATCTCTAGTCTCCTGATACGGTGGACTACGCTCACCATCACCATCATCAGTGGAGGTGTCGCTACTCACTAGTTTTGCTGCTGCTTTGCCTTTTCGTTTTTTACGCTTTGGGTCACTCTTCGTAGCCCCCTTTTGGAACTTCCTCTTCCCTAGGTGAGTGTCACCCACATGTTTACGTGCCTAGTTGCTGATGCAATCATCCCCCGTAGCCTCATGTAGATCTGAGAGGGACGTCTTCGTCATCACCATCCTCGTCCAGAACAGGAGCCCGATTAGATCTACCATATTCCATCCATTCCCGCACCGGATTATTCTCATCATAGAATGAAAGATGGGCCAGCTGGTCAATAAAATCACCTTCTTCACGCATCGGTGGGCCGGAGACGTCCTCAAGTCGCAGACGAAGGTTGTAGTTGACATAGACAAGCTTGTTAAGTTTCTTGTGCGACAACCGATTGCGAACCATTGTATGCAGCAAAGCAAAAGTACTCCAGTTCCGCTCGCATCCACTGGACAAACAACATTGTGAAACAAGCCGCATGGCAAGGTACTGCAGCTTTGGAGTGCTTGATCCGTACATCATCCACCAGAACGCTACATGTGCAACCGAGTATGTAAGCAATATATTTGAATAGAGAAAACAACAATGTCGTACGGAATAACTCTTACATGGGATGTCTTTGAGTCAACAGTTGTTTTAATTTAGTTGCACCACCTTCTCCTTTCTGCGTATGACAATAGTTACATCGCCATCCGGAATAAAAATTTTCACCATGTTTCCATACAACATCTTTATCTCTAGCTGACATTGTCTATCTACATAAATAGACAACAAAAACATATCAATCACATAAATAAAATCTACGTAAATCAAATATACACCTAAATCAAACCTACCTAAGTGGCTAAGTCATATACACACCTAAATAAAATCTACCTAAATTATATATGCACCTTAATATTCAAATCTACCTAAATCCTAAATACACCTAAATCAAATCTACCTAAATTCTAAGTCATAGTGTAAAAAATCATCTAATACACCTAAGTCATACACCTAAATCTTACCTAAATTCTAAATACACATAAGTCATACACCTAAATCTTACTTAAATCCTAAAACAAATTATCTAATATTCTAAATCAACTCATAGGATAAAAAAAACATGTTCATACCTTCTGGCGGCTAACCGCCGCTCCCGGCCGGCTAACCGGCTACGCGCTCGATTTACCGGTGGGGGCCGGTAGATCCACCCACCGGCCGGCTAACCGGAGCTACCGCCTGGCTAGCCGCGGTCTCCGGGCGGCTGGCCGGGGGTGAGCGCCGGTCGGGGCGTGGTGGCGGCGGAGCAGATGGGAGAGGGAGTGGGTCGGGCGTGAGGGTTCGGGGGGGGGGGGGGGGCGTGAGTGATGATGCCGGCGCGATTGGCCAAAGTGGGCCTTAATGGGCTGGCCTATTTTTTTCTTTTTTTTTTAAATTCAAATACCCGCAAAGTATACTAAATGAACGAATATTTGAGAAAATTTGATACCATTAGATTCGTTGCAACTTGAAGTATTTTTAGAAATTTTTTGAGAATTTTTCATTTTTTTGAATTCAAATTTGAATTTTGAATTTGGTTGGTTTCCAACCGGCCGGTATCGGAACTTGTCTGGACCGATTACACGGATTACCGCGGTTTCCCGACGTGTTCCGGTCCGGAAAAAAAACCTTGGTCATGACACTGCTAATCCACGCAGACTCCAGGGATAGAACCGTAACCTTTGCTTGCCCCACGCCATCCCCAACAGTGGATCGACTCTTGCGCGCAAAGTGGAACTGGGATCCAAGGACAAAGCCCTTTTACCGTTCCCACCGCTCCACCTTCCCGTACACCCGGTCTTCGCACACCGCAACCGGGCCCACCACAACTTTGCCGCTACCACGCGGGTCCTAACTGACGCTCCCGCAACATAGAAGTCCGTGGACGCTGTCCAGGTAAGCCCGGAGGCAAACGCTAAAAGGCACGTTATTTTATTATGAGAAAAAAGAGAAAAGGGAAATGTGTGAGAATTCTTGAGCGCGTGCACCGGGTCTCCAACGCACCACTCTGGGTCCGCGGATTCTTGCCCACTGACCCCAATACCCACCGAACGGGACCCCGTGAGGCCTTGGAAGGCGCGGTGCACAGACCACCGTGGACAGCGCCATATGCTCTGACATATTTAGAAGGGGAAGAGTCATGATCTTCATCAAAATAATAATGGTGGCCACTGAAATAATTTAATGTCTAATTATAATCTAATTAGATTTATTAAATTCGTCTCATAATTTATAAGCAAACTATGCAATTATTTATTTTTTATCTAGATTTAATATTTTATACATGTAAGATTTCCATTCGACGATTTGGAATTTTGATTTTTCAACTAAACAAGACCCTAATTAGATTTCTTAAATTGCATGTCACATGTGCGTTTATGCGTTGAGGAAAAAGACTAAAAAAAAGTGGGAAATTTAGGAAGCGAACAAAAGCACCACTGCCTTGTCTGCAATGGTGTCTGGGGCTTTTCCCACGAGCGCCCCTCTCTCGCTCTCCTCCCCAGGCCACTAGACGCCGCGCTCCGCTGCGCCGCCTCCGCCTCCGCCTCCGCCTGCCCCCAACCCAACCCTAGCTCCTGCTCGAGCTCAGGGCGAGATGGGGTCCTCGTCCTCGCCGTCACCGCCGCCGCCGCCCATGATCGGGAGGGCCGGGAACCTCACCGTCTTCATCACGCCGCCGTCTCCCGCGAGCACGCCGCGGGGCGCGTCGCGCACCCCGCCGCCCGAGTCCCCGCGCTCGGATTTCTCCACGCCGACCCCGCAGAGGGCGGCCCCGTCGCCCACGCCGACCCCGCAGAGGGCGGCCCCGTCGCCCACGCCGCGGAAGCCCGCGAGCCCGGTCGCGGCGCCCGCGGTGGTGTTCACCCCGCCCCCGCCGCCGGCTCCCGTTAAGGTCCCGCCGCCGCCGGTGCAGGTGCCGCCGCCGCAGTACGAGAAGGCGTCCGCGGGTGGCAAGCACGACGGATCGGCGTTCGGCTTCTTCTGGGACGCCGTCGCGCGCGTCCAGGAAGGTGAGTGAACCGCATTTCGTGATTTTGGTGGATTCTGTTTTTTTCTCGGGAGATTTGGAGAAATTTGCAAAAATAGGGTTCTCATTCTCGGATTCTCTCGCTGTTGTGGTCGCAGCGCACGCGAGCCTCGATGAGTACGTGGCGAACTGGTTCGGGTTGGATCAGTCCAAGTACCAGTGGGCGCTCAATGACTACTACGAGGCTACCGGCAAGGTGAGTGCTCCTCAATTTCTCCTCTGCGGCAGCATGGCACATTTCCCATTTAATTTCGGTTGGAATTTCGTTGGCTCCGTTTCGTCTCGTTTGATTTGCACGAATTGGTACTCTGATCTGGATCTATAACTGTGATGAGATATTGTTTTGTCGACGATGTCTGAAGGTGGACGAAGCATTTGATGTTTGTGAGCAGGTCGATGTTGGTTGGTATGATGCGTGTCTTGTGGCCTTTTCTGTAGATAGCCTCGTGAGCTCTACATACAGTACAGGTGCTAGACTTGGAGCTGTCCCTACGACCTTTGCCTTCATGAAAGTGCGGATGAGTGTCTTCTCGGTGTGATAGATGCTTGGAGTGTCTTATGTGGGAGTTAGGTGTCGTTTGGGCCCAAAAAGGCTTTTGTGTTGGAGAATATATGCAAAGGGTGTTTAGATGGTGGTGGTAGTGGTGCCTGTTCAGCAAAGCTCAAGTGAATCCCCGTCTTGCAATCTGTAAAGTTTGAACCAAAGATAGGTCTAAAACTCAAGGCAAGAATATATGCCTAATTACCCTTTTTTTAGTAACTATAAGAATGATGGGCAATTATGTTGGCTATAAATTATGCACAAGAACGGTCATATTGTCTAGAGTGGGACACTTTGGAGCGTTCAAAAAGTTGTTCCCTGGTTTTAACTTTTGTGCACTGGTGCTTTTTGTTAATTCTTGTCTCTCAACACACATAAGTGCATTACATGATGAACTATTAACAACTCTGATGCCAATAGAGTGGGTAGCACAAAAGTTATCTTTGATACAATGATGTTTGCATTCTTGGAAGCACCCCTGGCACTACTATTGGTATTGTAGTTAAGCATTTCTGCTACTGAACACTAGACAAAACTCCTAATTTGCAATGAAGGTGTGATTGAACAGTGTGATGCAGAAAATACGCAAAATATAAATATGTGTTAAAAATTTTTGGTAGCCATTTCTCTTGAGTTTTAAATGAAGATGACTTTGCAAACTGCAACAGTATGTGAGTAAATTCACTTTATTCTCCCTATATGTACTGGATAAGTCTGCTAGATGCCTACATGGGGATGGTAGCTGAGGCTACACTATTGATTGAACTAGTTACAAACTAGGCTCCAGCATGACTCTATTTAATGTTTATATTGAAATTTACTCTGCACCATCTTTTGGTTATATTGTTGGCATCTCAGTTCACTACGAATGCATGTTACATTTATACTGTTGCCCTTGTCTAGCTAGCCAAGCTTTGTACAGTATACACCGGTTACTTGCTTTACCCAATAGTTCTCATAGTGGGTGTAATGTAGCTACTGATCATCTATGGTTGTAATTGCCATCTCAAACCTCAAGATATCTGCTGGTGACCGCTTTCAATGGGTGAATGATAGATTCACAATATAGTGGTAGTTACTTTAGGTCATAGCCTCATAGAACTAGCTTTGCTTCTTAGGTACCATATTTCAATCCTCACATGTTCAATTGACTCATTTTTGTATATCTTACTGACCTCACAAGCACAGTACTTACATGATTTCATGTTTCTTAGGATGTACTGAAGATTAGGATATTTAGGGCTCAGCGCCTTCTGTATTTTTGACTTATCATAGTATTTATGACAATGTTAGCATAAATGGTGAATGGTCGGCCACCCATCATTTAGCAAAAAGGCGGTACACACGGCCATTTAAATGGTCGAAACAGTTTTGCACGGCTTTACACGGCTAATTGGCCTACACGGCTACCCATCGAGTAGCATTTACACGTCGTGTAAATGGTGTAAACAGCCGTGTAGGTGAACAGTGATTTATGATGAATGGAATAGTGTTACGATACCAATACAGCATTACTGTTTTGTCCGTCCAGGCTTTAAGACAAAAAATGTCAGAATCCTTGGGATGCAACAAAAGTAGCATATATCTCAAATCTGTGTTATATTTACTACCTGAGTTTTCTGTTAACCTTGTGTGACATAAATTTATTTTGTTTTCCCTTTATTTGATAGATTGAAAAAAAAAACATAAGCATCCAGATTTGTTATGTTGATCCTGTCTAACATCACTGACTTTTCCCAGATATAAAGGATTAGTTTGTGTGAGCTCACAAATTCATATGGCTCCTGCACTGAGGTTGAGCTTTCACCTAGTAAATAGTGATGAGCTAACCAAGTCAGCTGCCCATATATCTTTCAATGCTATCCACCAATTTTTTATGTAAATCTGTTTGAACAGAAAATTAAGCTGATATATTATGCAAGTTTTTTTTTGCTCCATCAGTAGAACCTGATATGGTGTCCTTTATCGTTACCTATTATAATACATGCATATGATGCAGCAATGCGCTAGATTTTTCTAATTTCTTGGTTGAGTATCAGTGTAAGTGTTAGAGGCACTGGTCGGTTGGTGGAGTGTGCCTATGGATTAGGCATCCGATCTTTGAAACACGATACTTATCCACCATTTTGACAAATAGTTAGCATGAGCATCGGAATTTCGGTAGGTAAGGTTACATCTTTTCTGATGCCCCACAAACTCCATTGTAGGAAATGGATTATGTAAAAGGTGGCAAGCCGAAGGAGCTTACTACTACTAAAGTGCAAAAGGTCTGAAAGGTAAGCAACTTGATACGATAAAGACAGAAATCGCTTTTCCCCTGTCACACCAATCTTAACGATCATTTACACGTTATCTGTCCGCCTTTGCAGCAACTTCATTTTGCGTTGAAGATGTGTAGTTAGCAGCGTATGTATGGGGAAGCATGTTCCATTTGTTGCATTTTGGTGGGGGCCTGAAGGGTGGTCGTCTCTACTGTCGAAAAACAACCCTCAGGTGTATGGTCTGTACCGCCCGCGCACCAGACATCTGGAGGCCGCAGCTGAATCAAGGAGGGGGTGCTGAAGTCGTTTTGTTCCGCCGTTCAGGATCTGCTGTAATCCTAAGGTTATCTCAAAACAGAAAATCGGTCGTATTTGAAATGGCTAATAGTATTTCTATAAGCTGCCTGTGTTGTTTACCGCCATACTCGTGTGTGCATGGCTAATGCTGTACTATAGCGATAGAATGCCCGTGACATGCTGTGGCATGCGATGCAATTATGCAAAGCAAGCCGTACATCTCCCATCGTCATTTCCACGGGTTGGTCCACGCCGTAGAACGACGGTGCTTGTGGTCGTTCCTCTGCGCGTGATCGTACATCTGCATTCTTTCTCGCCTGTCTGGATGGACTGGGAGAACGCAGAATTGCAGGGATGAGTACAGCAAATATCCAGGCGTCGAGGATTAATTCCTTGGTACGAATGCCAGGTCTTGCAGCGGAGCCCATAATAGAGCATGTGGGATTGTCATGGAACTATGGAAGCGGGTAAATAAAACCTGGGGCAACCCAGCTGGCCCTCCCGTCACATGCGATTGGCGTTTGGCGTTTGGCGTTTGGCGTTTGGCGAATGCTATGCGGGAACGGTCATAGCTACACCCTGTACGTTGCTGCTACTTTGTGTGGGAGGGGGGTCTGCATGTATAGTTGGCCATTCAAGCCAGTTGGCATGGCCCGGCGCAGGCTAAGCTGGCCTCGGCACGATCTGATCAGGCCAGGCACGGTACGATCATGCTAGTAGGTCTTGCCATGCCTTCCGTCGTGTTGGGTCCTCGGCTCAAGCATATGCCTATGAGCTTATTTTTCATGCCATATTACCCTGAAAAATACGTTTATTCTAGTGTGTCGTGCCGACTCAAAGTCCGTGATGAATAAATTACTTTGTTCACCTCCAAATTTCACAGTGAAGACATTGAATAGGCTAAAACATACCGATATGCACATGTACATGATCATATATTTGAATATTTCATATCTCAAGCACCAGATACAGTCAGCTTACATACAAAATATAATCATACATTCATATTTCACATGATCACATCTTAGGCACTGGCTCAATATCACATAAGACATAACACTGAATTATTTTGAGTTGTATAATGTTCAATACTTAAATGATCAAGTGTTTGCCTCATTAAAACCCTTCATATATAAAAACTCACACCTCGTGAGAAAACCATAGGAAGAAAAAGAGAATGGGACATGTTAGTTTGTGCTCATGCCACCAACTTAATTGTTCATCATTACATCACATGATCACAAAGGTACAAAAGGACCCACTGACAGGGTCATAGTAGTAGCTGTGCCACCTACCCGTCCTCATGGATGGGTGACAGGAGAGGGCGTCAACTTGCGCCACTCTGCACCCGTCATGATGACCATACTGCCACCACTCCATTACGCCAGGGAGTGTGACAGGGCAAGGCCCTCCATCCGGCGGAGGACACCCTCCCAACGGGAATACTGCCCTCGACTGAGAGGGTCGTACCGAATAGGATAAACGACATTATCAGGCAAAAGCGGGGGAGACGATGACCACACTTCCAACTGAATGCGAAGACCACCCCGACTGGCCATGATTGGGCAACAACATGATGACCCATCATCCAGGGAGCCCGGCCAGCAACTGCTCCCCCACTCCCGACTGGCGACGTGGGCCCCGCCGACTGACCAAGACGAAGGACTTCCCACTCAGCCAAGACACCACGATAGAAATATGTAAATGAGGGGCCCACCTTGGAATATAAAAGAGGGGCCCTCCATGAAGGTAAAAAAAGCTCAGTTCATCATTCACCACTCGAAAGCTTTTAAGCTCCCCATCCGTTTGAGCACCTGGGCGAGCAACACGAACAGAAAACCACCCCCTCACTGGACGTAGGGCATTTCCGGCCCGAACCTGTCTAAATCCTCGAGTCATTGAGTGCTAGACCATATCCGATCTAGCGCACAAAATACAAGCAATCGAGTAGATTATTTGTTGGCCATTTCCGGAACCGGCAGATTAGCGCCGTCCATGGGGAGCGCTTCGTGCTTTCATCGCATCGGCAATTGGATGGTTCCCTCTATCACTGTCGTCGACACAGCAGGCCAGAGCGAGACAATTCGTTTTGGCTCCCCGGAGTTCCCCGCAATCCCCCACGTAGGGTCGAGGGTGCCTCCACCGTTCAAGACCTCCCAGAGCTTCCGCTTTGGGAACCTGGAGTTCGTCGCCGACCAGCTTGACACGCTTTGCCTTCGCGAGGAGGATGTTGCTCCAGCAACGCCTGAGGAACCCGTCCTTCTTCCCCAGCTCACTGAGGTGGTAGGCCGTCGGATCTCCGGCCGGCGCATTAGGAGGCGTGGGTCTCGGGGTCAACCCGTGCTGTGCTCCGGCACATCGCACTTCTCCTTGCCTCCAAACCCTCTGCCAAGGATGTGGACATGGTCCTCTATTCCTTGGCCAACATCTCTCGGCAGCTTGCGGGTGGGACCCCGCTACCCCCCGCGCTCGTCGCACGAGCACACGTCGCATTTGGTTTAGCAAAATCTGTGGACACCTACGCCCGGAAGTTATGCAGGGCCATGCGCGAACACCTGTTCGCGTTGCAGTTTGTGGGCATGGCGGAGAGCTACCCCGCCTCGATCCACGATCTCTTGTGCGATGAGGATCCCATGAGCGAGGCCCTCCAGCACAGGGGACAACTACCAGGATGAGCTGCCATCGCCCCAGCGTGTCTACGCCATGGCTACCGCCCCATGCGAACCGCCTCCGGAGGTGCATTCATCCCACATGACGGACACCCTCCGGGCCACTGTGTCCAGGCCCTTGCCAACATACAGGCCCACGCCAACGAACTTCGTCCGTTGTCGCAAGCATACCCGCCATAACGGGCGTCTCCTCCTCTACGGCGCCAATCTGAGACAAAGGGAGTGAACGCTGCTGGGGGTGCGTGGCAGCGTGCGCGGGGGGTCAACTGTGACATCAACAATGATGGTCGCTTGCAGCTCCCACAAGCGTACCGCGCGAGCCAGAAGATCACCGCAGTGGCGATCCTCTTGCAGGGGATGCTTGAAACCCAGGACCCTGTCCAGAAGAACGTTCACCACCAGATTATCGATTTAGTCAGGCTAGCTATCGTACAACAGGCAGAGAGCTAATCCCTACACCAGAGTCATGTTGCCTTATGCCCAGCCGATGGAGCGGGCCTCCAGCGTCGGGATCATTCCGCCCTGCAACCGGTGGCGCAAGCACCACAGGGGGGGTGTCGGCAATGCACCAGCACCCGCTCCCGCTCCAGCTCCGGCTCCTCTCCCTCCGAGGCCTCTAGTCCATGGCTGCCTCAGGCCTAACTACAACGCGCGGAGTGTGATCCATGGATGGCAGCAGGCGCGTCACAATGCCGACATCAACTGTGCATACACTCTAAACCCTGAGGCCTCGCCGCTCCGACGAGGGGGACGCCCCTGCGACCCAGATCGTGAAGGCCATTTGTGGGGTGCACTTCATTGAAAACTTCTAGGGGACGTATGTTCGGCCTGGCAATTCCTGGGACCTTAAGGGTTGCAAGCAGGAGCCCGGCGAATCTCTCCGAGACTACATACGACGCTTCTCGAAGCAGTGCAACCACTAGTAGAAATAGTAATCCATGATGTTTTTTGTATGACGTTTTGAATTTCTTCATTGAATAGATCACATCTATGACGAAAATTACAGGTTCGTCATAGTCCCCCATCAACATCCCCTCGAGCAGTGCTCAGTCGTGACGAAAGTAAAAAAGCATCACGTGAGAACATGAATTTCGTCATAGTTCATCACCGAAACCTTCAGCCTGTAGGGAACAATGACGAAAGTAAAACGCGCATCACAAAATAATATTTCATATCGTCATAAAAAAATAGTGCGCCAATTAACTCCTCGTTCCTATGATCGGCGCAATTCGTCATAGAACCAGACCAGCTGCCACGTTGCTGGCTGACTGGTCTAGTTTGTGTAGCTGGTAGCCACGTGTAGGAGTGCAGGGCAGCAGGCCGACGTGGTTTTTACGTGTAACCGGAGCCCCGGAGTGAGAGGCAGTGGAGGCCTGCTCCTTGGTGTGATGAGTGATTGCCAACACGTGGAGTGGACTAACTGTGTGTAGTCGCGACTCTATGGAGATTGCGCCAGTTCTTGGTCTATGGTGTACAGGTACATGGATGGCGCGGTGGCAGCGAGATGGTTTGGACAAGAGCGAGGCGCGTGCCGATGCACCATCCGGTTTTGCCCCTAAGGGCCTTCTAGTTTAATTCTAGCACTTAGGGGTATTTTAGTCTTTGGAGAAAGGCTTGGAGGAGAAGCAAAGGGGGAGAGGGAGTGGATGGCGCCTGGACAAAAGGAGCGCCCTCCTCTCCTGGGTCTGGTGCGCTGGACAGAATAGAAGAAAAGAAGCGAGGCGCCCTCTATGCTCTTCTCCTCCATGTTCTTCCTCCCTCTTCTCTTCTAGGTAGGATTTTAGCCATGGATTTGTGAAGACCTTGTACTGAATTTTCATGGGAAAGGAGGCCCTATCCTCCTTGTGCCCTCTGGGAATTTGAGTAAGTTTTCAATCTCATACGCTTCATGTTTTGATTGTGTCGATTTGTGATTTCGTTTGTCGGATCGTGAAGTGCGAGATTGGTGTAGTTCTTTGAGCTCTTTGACGTGATTCTAACCCGTCTTGCCTAGTGCAAATCCTCTGGAAATCACGATCTAGTTAGGATCGTAGTTCTTGAGTTTTTCACGTTTTTTGAGAAAACCCCGTTCTTGCTCACTAAACCTGCGATTCCTCCCAAACCATGGAGTGATTCGTCAATTCCTTATGTGGACAGTGTTCACAAGCCCTTTGTGATCATGCCTACATAATTTGGTAAGGTTTGGACTTGACTTGATCCCTTGAACCTTGTGTTTTGGATCGAGCCGAGAGGAAAACAGAGTTTCTGCGCTCGGGCTGAATTTCTACCTAACACCGGTTAAACCGACGCTCGAGTTCGAGGTCGTCGGTTCAACCGGTGAGTAGGTTTCTCGCTCGTTGGGGTTTTCTGCGTGTTGTTGGATTGCACCGGTGCTTTCTCTCTCTAGATCATCGGTTTATCCGGTGTTGCTTCTATGTGTGCTGTTTTGGATCATTTAACTGGCGTATCGACTTTTCTTAGCACCGGTTGAACAGGTGCTCTGCACTCGGCTTTGAAAGTTGGTGCACGTCGGTTTAACCGGTGCACACAGCACAGGTTTTTGTACATTTTGTTGCCCCTCTGGACAACTGCACCGACGTCAGTCTCTGATTTTGTCGGTTAAATCGGCGTCGCTCACCGGTTGAACCGACGCTATTCAAACTAGGGCGTCGGATCAACCGGTGCTTGCTGTCTGCTGCTGCCGGCTCTGTATCATCGGTTAGACCGACGTATTCAAGCTGTATACATCGGATCAACCGGTGTTAGTATACCGTGCTGAATCTTGCGCTGTTTCTTCGCGTTTGCTTCCATGTTTGGTCTAGAGGGTTCCTAGGGCTTTCTTGTGTTGGTATAGCTCTTCCGTAGCTACTCCACACTTCGCCTAGGACTCTAGGGTTGGGGTGAGCACTTGGATCTTGAGCTAAAGTTTTTGATCGCGATAATTTTAATTGGCTCCCATCCACCCCCCCTCTGGTCGCATTTCTCGGTCCTACAATTTGTATCAGAGCAGGGACGGTTTCTCTATAGCCTTCTCCGGTTCGAAACCGTTGTGCGACGATGGGTTCACCAGGCAAACCCCCGATCTTCGATGGATCCGATTACGACTATTGGAAGGTGCGCATGCGTGCCTATCTTTTGAGTCTAGGTTCCGAGGTCTGGGAGATTTGCGTGGACCCTGATTATGTGAATCTTGCGGTCCGCACGACCGAGCTTCAGGATAGGAGACATGAGGTCAATAGCAAGGCGTACAACACTCTCATAGCCTGTCTCTCTCGTCCTGAGTTCGATCGTGTTAGCGACCTTCTCACAGCCCGGGAGATCTGGACACGGTTGGCCAATTTCCATGAAGGATCCAACCATGTCAAGTCAAGGCTGTATGGGACTCACCGGCGGGAGTATGAGAACTTTTCTCAGTTGCCGGGTGAGAGCATCGACACCATGTTCAGTCGTTTTCAGTCGATTGTGAACAAGGTGCGTGCGAACCAGCCACAGGGCACCCAGGCCTACTCCGATCATGAGAAGGCTATGAAGCTTCTCTATGCTCTTGATCGCAAGGTCTGGGAGGTGAAGGTCCAGACTATCATAGAGTCTACTGGCTATGAGACCCTCACCGTGGATGAGCTGTTCAGCAAGCTCAAGGCCTCGGAGGTGGAGAAGCTCTCTCGAGCTAAGATGGAAGGCAATCATGCTGATGCCTCCGCCTCCAAGTCGATGGCCCTGGTAGGCAACTCTGGAGCTAACTCTGACCCTTCTCTTGGAGGTTTTTGCTTGTCTTCTCTTGTGTCTGTGACAGATGAGCAGTTGGAGGTGCTGGGAAACGAGGAGCTTGCACTGATCATCCACAAGTTCCAGCGCGCCTTCAACAACAGACAAGCACGAGCGAAGACCTGCTTCAACTGTGGCAAGACCGGCCACTTCGCCGCCGAGTGCCCCAAGAAGAAGAGTTCCAGGGATGAGGACGATCGCTCCAGGCACGAGGAGTACCGCGAGCACCGCCACAAGCACAAGAGTGGGCACTCCCACAAGAAGAATGGCGGACGCTCCAAGCGGCACCACGAGCGGAAGAAGAAGAACATCGGCAAGTACAAGAACAAGCAGGCGTTTGTCGCCTAGAGCGAGGATCACTCCTCCACCAGCCAGAGTTCGATGTCTTCGTCCTCATCGAGCTCCAGTGACTGCAACTCACACCACTGCGGCGAGAAGAAGCGGAGCTCCAAGAAGAAGGCCACAGAAGGCTTCACTGGCCTTTGCCTCCACGCTGGGAAGGAGGCCGGCTTCTGCACCATGGCCATCGACTTCGACGCTGACGGAACTCCTTCCACCACTGCAGAACCTGCACCTCAGCCAAAGCCAAGCTCTGAGGTACGACCTGAGCACCCCACTCCTGAGGAGTTGGAGGATCTTTACACTGCTCTAGATAATCAGGACTTGATCATTAAGGATGCTAAGAGGCAGTTTAGAGCTTTGAGACAGGAGTTGAAGGAAGTTAAGCTAGCTCTAGAGATTGCTCAGTCTGCTCCTATTGTGGAGGATTGTGTTGAGGAGGATGAGTGCAGTCAGTGCATCAGTTTGATGTCTGACCTTTCCGAGCTCAGGAGCAAGTATGATGAGAACTTGCTCAAGCTCGAGGAGGGCAAGAAGGTCTTGGACGAGCTCAAGTCTCGACCTACCCTCTTGGGTGCTTGTAAGGAGTGCCCAGCACTTAGAGAAGAGCTTAAGGAGAAGAATGCTGCTTTGAGGAAGTTGGAGAAATCCGCAGTCCCTAGCTCTTGCTGTGCTGATTGTACTATGTGCCCAAGCCTGATCTCTGAGCTTGAGGAGGCACGGAAGGACAAGACCCGGATGGAGGAGGAGAATTCATATCTTTGGGAGATTCTCAGTTGGGTGTCCGCCCGCGAGCCTCAGTTGGGCATGATGGTTCAGCAGTTTAAGCGTCCTGATGGTGTTGGGGTTGGTTTTGCTTTTACTCCTGCTGATTTTGTCCAACCCTATGGCAAGATTGGTGAGATGCTTGAGCCGAGTGTGAGTACACTTTCTTCTTCCACAGCTCCACCAATTCCTAAGCCAGCACCAGTTAAGGATGGAATCCTCACTGAGCCACCTAAAGCTCCACCTAAGAATCCAGTGTGGGTTCCCAAGCCTAACCACCTCAAGAACCAACTGGATACACTCCCTCCTAGTGGTAAGCCAATTCCTAAGCCCAAGGTGAGGACTCAGCCCCCCAGAGTACCTCAGAGAGCCCCAGCACCTATACCACAGCCTACACGCAAGAGAGAACCTTACCAGTGTGAGTTGTGCGAAAGGGAGGGTCACTTGGCAGAGTTTTGCTTCCGGAGGTTGAGGTTTGAGCGTAGGCAGTCTGAGAGGCGCGCTCCGGAGGTGTTCCACCAGCCTACAGCTGGACACGCTCCAGCTCGATGTGGGCAGAGGCGGGATGCCAGGCCACGTCGTGTAGGTGGAGGAGGGGGAGGCGGCGGTGGTTACCACGCTCCTGTTAGTGGTTTCGCCGGCCCTGTTCCACACCGTGCTTTCGGTGGTGGTCAGCGTGGCCAAAGCTTTGGTGGCGGAGGCGCACCACGTTTTCCTCAGCGTGGTGGTCGTCAGCCACAGTTTTCATTTGAGGATACTTACCCTACTTTCGAGCAGATGGCATGGCACTGGTTTGCTTCTTTCTGTGCTAACCCCAGTGTCGGGCCATTTACCCGCTCTTTCTCTTCCTACTGAGCAGGGCACTCGAGGCCTGGAGGACATATGGCTCATGGACTTCGGTTGTTCGCGCCACATGACCGGAAGTCACAGATGGTTCTCCAGTCTCACCCCGATGAAGGACAAAGAGTACATCACCTTCGGGGATAACAGCAGAGGAAAAGTACGTGGAGTTGGCGCTATTCGGATCTCTGACGACTTCACCCTAAGAGAGGTTGCTCGCGTGTACTTGATTCCAGAGGAGAGTTTGTGTGCGGCATTGTTCCTCTTGGCCGTGTGTTTCGCATTGACTTTTCTGGATCTTCTTCTAGCACCTCTCACTGTCTGGTGACTGGTCAGTCTTCTGAGCTCTGGAAGTGGCATAGGAGGCTTGGTCACTTGAGTTTTGACCTACTAGTTAGGCTCAGCTCACTTGATTTGATCCGAGGATTGCCCAAGCTCAAGTTGGACAAGGACCTTGTTTGTCACCCGTGTCGTCACGGGAAGATGGTTTCCCTTCCGCACCCACCTGTGAATCAGGTGATGACATCGCACCCAGGCGAGCTTCTTCACATGGACACCGTTGGTCCTGCTCGTGTGCGATTTTTCGGTGGGAAGTGGTACATTCTTGTGATTGTTGACGATTTTTCTCGGTACTCTTGGGTTTTCTTCTTGGAGACTAAGCATGAGGCTTTTCAGTACTTTCGAGACCTTGCCTTGAGGTTACAAAACGAGCTTCCACATGCCATGAGGGCTATCCGCAGTGATAATGGCTCTGAATTTAAGAACGCTCATTTTGATGATTTCTGTCGTGACTTTGGTCTTGATCACCAGTACTCCTCTCCTTATGTTCCTCCACAGAATGGCGTGGTTGAACGCAAAAATCGGACCCTAGTGGAGATGGCCAGGACGATGCTTGATGAGCATAGGACTCCTAGGCGTTTTTGGACCGAGGCAATCAACACCGCATGCTATGTTGCCAACCGCATCTTCCTTCGCTCATTCATGAAAAAGACTTCATATGAGTTGCGGTTTGGTCGACAGCCCAGAGTGTCCCACCTGCGTGCTTTTGGTTGCAGATGCTTTGTTCTGAAGGAGGGAAATCTTGATAAGTTCGAGTCTAGGATCTCTGATGGCATTCTTCTTGGCTATGCTCTTCAATCCAAAGGCTATCGTGTTCTTATTCTTGAGACTAACCGGATCGTCGAAACTTGTAATGTAACCTTCGACGAGTCCACTCCTTCTTTGTTTGCTTCTTTGGAGTGTGCAGGTGATGATGAGTTTGGCCAGGACATCTTTGAGGATGAGGATGAGCCTGAGGCCTTTGAGGGTGATGGTGGTGTACCTGCGCCGGCTGCAGGCCCACTTCCTAGAGATTCGAGTTCTGATGACGATGGCGTCCCGCTCCCCACAGCTTCGACTACGGCCGATCCACGTCCAGCTCAAGGTTCTTCCTCCAGGACCCATGCTGAGGGCGGTGGCGAGGTGACTTCACCTCAACGAGTACACCACCGAGCCCTGCGGGATCATCCTCCAGAGAGGATACTTGGGGACCTTCGCCATGGAGTTCAGACGCGGTCGAAGGTTACCTCTATCGCCTTCTGTGCTCATTCTGCTTTCGTAGCCACCTTTAAGCCCAAGGATATTGGACACGCTTTATCTGATTCTAACTGGGTCAATGCCATGCATGAGGAGCTAGAAAACATTGAGCGAAACCAAGTCTGGGTCCTTGTAGAGCCTCCACCAGATTGCCACCCTATAGGTACCAAATGGGTTTTCAAGAACAAACAGGGTGAGGATGGGATGGTTGTGAGGAACAAGGCTAGGTTAGTAGCTCAGGGTTACAGCCAGCAGGAGGGGATAGATTATGAGGAGACCTTTGCACCTGTAGCTCGTTTAGAGGCCATCAGGATCTTTTTAGCCTTTGCAGCTTCGAAGGGGTTCAAGCTATATTAGATGGATGTTAAGAGTGCCTTTTTGAACGGGTTTATAGAGGAGGAGGTCTATGTGAAGCAGCCTCCTGGCTTTGAGAGTCCCAAGTTTCCAGACCGAGTCTTCAAGCTTCAGAAGGCTTTGTATGGTCTGAAGCAAGCCCCTAGAGCCTGGTATGCGAGGTTGAGAGCCTTTTTGCTTAAACAGGGGTTTGTCATGGGATCGGAAGATAAGACACTGTTTCTCCTCAGGCGTGGTACTGATTTTCTGTTGGTTTAGATTTACGTGGATGATATCATCTTTGGTGGCTCCTCTCACTCTCTTGTTTCTAGCTTTTCTGATGATATGAGCAGGGAGTTTGAGATGTCGATGATGGGTGAGCTTCAGTTCTTCCTCGGGTTGCACATCAAGCAAACCCGAGATGGCACCTTCGTCCACCAGGCCAAGTACACCAAGGACATGCTGAAGAAGTTCGACTTCGGGGACCTCAGTCCCATGCCGACTCCCATGAGCACTTCTACGGCGCTGGATGAGGACACTGAAGGTGTTGCTGTGGACCAGAAGGAGTACAGGAGCATGATCGGCTCGCTCCTGTACCTCACGGCCACCAGACCTGACATCCAGTTCGCGGTCTGTCTCTGCGCGAGGTTCCAGGCTTCTCTGTGCACGTCTCACAGGAACGTTGTGAAGAGGATCTTCAGGTACCTTCGATACACTCCAGAGTTTGGCTTATGGTACTCTTCTTCCTCTTCTCTTGCGTTAGTTGGCTTTTCTGATGCTGATCATGGTGGGTGTCGGATTGATCGCAAGTCGACTTCAGGCACCTGTCAGTTTCTTGGAACTTCTCTTGTGTCTTGGTCTGCCCACAAGCAAACTAGTGTAGCTCTTTCCACCATAGAAGCCGAATACATTGCTGCTGCTAGTTGCTGCTCCCAGATCCTTTGGATGAGACACACTCTCAGTGATTATGGCCTAACCTATGGCAGAGTTCCCATTTTCATTGACAGCACTTCAGCCATAAGCTTAGCCAAGAACTCCGTCCTACACTCTCGCTCCAAGCATATAGACGTGAGGTTCCACTTCCTGAGAGATCATTATGAGAAGGGTGATGTCGAGCTGACCCATGTTTCCACTGATAATCAAGTAGCCGACATCCTGACCAAAGCCCCTAGAACAAGCCACCTATGCTCGCTTGCGGGGAGAGCTTGGCGTGTGCTACCCATTTTGAGTTGGGTAGTTGTTTCTGTAGTTTAGGATTTGTTTTTCCTTTCTTTTTGCTTTTTCTTGCATTTTTGTGTACATTTCATTTTGCATAGCATTTGCTCATATGCATTACACTTGCACTAAGCTTCTCATGTATGATATCTGCATTTGCTTGTGCCTTGTGCTATGCTATGAGTTGTATATATACTTTGACCATGTGTAGCTAGCTCCTTTGAATATGTTGTATATTGTCTCTGAGCTTAGCTATTTTATTCTTTGAAAATCATAAACCATGGTCACCTTCAGGATCTGCTACTAGCATGTGTAGGCTTGTATGCTTATGCTATCTTGATTCATGCTTAGTGGTTAGGTCCTTTGCTATCATATGCAACAAGTTGCCCTCTTTTGCTTCCTGTTGGTGTGTTTTAATTGATACTCAATTTCAAAAATCCAACATTTTGTATATCATGCTTTGTTCTGAGTAAAAAGATCCAGGTGGGATTGCTTGCACCACTGATCTTGTTCCGAGACTGCTTCTCTGGAGAATTTGGACAAGGCTGTGGATGACTGAGAGTGTTGTTTTAAGCTTCTGATGGTCCTTGACCTAGGCTTGGCACATTCGCTAAGTTAAGCACTTGCAAGCTTTCAACCCCTGGCACCACTTCTTGTTGAGAAATTCATAGTTTCAAGAGTTTGAGTGGCAGTTGCTGTGATATGCTTTGGAAAGCTCACCTGTATGTTCTTGCTAGCACTAGCATGCTTGTTTACCTTCTAGTATGCTAGGTCCTTTATGGTGATGCCTTTTCTTTTACAAATGACAAATGCTTGCTCATGATCTGTATAGATATATTCTTATGAGCTTCTCCATGCTTTGTCTTTGTATATGCACCCTCATATGCTGTGCTGATTCGACCCTTGCAAATGCTCTTGTTCTGTACCTGGAAGCTTTTTAGGCACGCATGCATTGCACTTCATGGCATATTTCCAGGGGGAGCATCTAGACAGGGGGAGGTACCTTGGTGTGTGCCTTGTCAACAAGGGGGAGAGTTTGGAGAGATTTGTGTTTGGACTAAGGGTGAGAGTTCGGTGTCTCTGATACCTTAGGTGGAGAGTTTGTGGAGAGTTCCAGTCTTTGAGTGTGCACACATCGGGGGAGAGTTGCATAGTGAGGGGGAGCTGTATTTCAGGGGGAGTTTTTGAGCTTTTTCATACTCTTTGCTGGTTGTGTTGAGCCTTGCCTCCTTCTGGAGGGACCAGCTTTGCACATGCTTGGCTGTGTTGAGCCTTGCCTCTTTCTTGAGGGGTCAAGCATGTTTTGGAGTCAGTGCGTCGAGCCGTTGCCCTTGTCTTGGGGGCTGACTCTTTTGGCTTTGCTATCTTCAAGTGATCCTTTCTGGCTTTCATTCGCTTTTGATCACTTGAGTTAGCTCCTTTTGTTTTCCATTTTTTTCGGTTATCCTTTTCTTTCACCAGTGCCCGTGTGGGGTGTGGTGTTGACAATGCACTCATCAAGGGGGAGATTGAGAGGCAGTGGAGGCCTGCTCCTTGGTGTGATGAGTGATTGCCAACACGTGGAGTGGACTAACTGTGTGTAGTCGCGACTCTGTGGAGATTGCGCTAGTTCTTGGTCCATGGTGTACAGGTACATGGATGGCGCGGTGGCAGCAAGATGGTTTGGACAAGAGCGAGGCGCGTGCCGATGCACCATGCGGCGGCGTTGCGGAGGCAGGGAGCTCGACGATCATGCAAAGGCAGGAGACCTTGAGGTGGCGTTGGAGGCCCGACCGGACGACCGTGCGGTGGAGAAGGGCGGCCCAGATGCTTGGGCCACTGCTGGGCCGCGTTGCGATCCACTCCTGGCGCCAAGGCGGGACGGCGTGGAGTTTGTTGGTAGCTCGGGAAAAACCAATGGCTGGGATGCATCGACGTCGGCCAAGTCAGAGAGGGTCCGGCGGGAGGTCGGACACGTGGCGACATCGGGCTTGGCGGGTGTGCCGGAAACATCGTGCGGGAAGGTTTCGCGGTTCCTCCAAAACCGCCCCCGTGAAGATTCCAGAAGGACGCGTGGCGACATTAGAGGAATTGCGTCGAGTCGAAGCAAACTACTCCAAGTTGTCGCGGCCGTTGGATGGTCTTCAATGTATCTTTTCCGGTTTTGCCCCTAAGGGCCTTCTAGTTTAATTCTAGCACTTAGGGGTATTTTAGTCTTTGGAGAAAGGCTTGGAGGAGAAGCAAAGGGGGAGAGAGAGTGGATGGCGCCTGGACAAAAGGAGCGCCCTCCTATCCTGGGTCTGGTGCGCTGGACAGAATAGAAGAAAAGAAGCGAGGCGCCCTCTATGCTCTTCTCCTCCATGTTCTTCCTCCCTCTTCTCTTCTAGGTAGGATTTTAGCCATGGATTTGTGAAGACCTTGTACTGAATTTTCATGGGAAAGGAGGCCCTATCCTTCTTGTGCCCTCTGGGAATTTGAGTAAGTTTTCAATCTCATACGCTTCATGTTTTGATTGTGTCGATTTGTGATTTCGTTTGTCGGATCGTGAAGTGCGAGATTGGTGTAGTTCTTTGAGCTCTTTGACGTGATTCTAACCCGTCTTGCCTAGTGCAAATCCTCTGGAAATCACAATCTAGTTAGGATCGTAGTTCTTGAGTTTTCCACGTTTTTTGAGAAAACCCCGTTCTTGCTCACTAAACCTGCGATTCCTCCCAAACCATGGAGTGATTCGTCAATTCCTTATGTGGGCGTGTTCACAAGCCCTTTGTGATCATGCCTACATAATTTGGTAAGGTTTGGACTTGACTTGATCCCTTGAACCTTGTGTTTTGGATCGAGCCGAGAGGAAAACAGAGTTTCTGCGCTCGGGCTGAATTTCTACCTAACACCGGTTAAACCGACGCTCGAGTTCGAGGTCGTCAGTTCAACCGGTGAGTAGGTTTCTCGCTCGTTGGGGTTTTCTGCGTGTTGTTGGATTACACCGGTGCTTTCTCTCTCTAGATCATCGGTTTATCCGGTGTTGCTTCTATGTGTGCTGTTTTGGATCGTTTAACTGGCGTATCGACTTTTCTTAGCACCGGTTGAACAGGTGCTCTGCACTCGGCTTTGAAAGTTGGTGCACGTCGGTTTAACCGGTGCACACAGCACGGTTTTTGTGCGTTTTGTTGCCCCTCTGGACAACTGCACCGACGTCAGTCTCTGATTTTGTCGGTTAAACCGGCGTCGCTCACTGGTTGAACCGACACTATTCAAACCAGGGCGTCGGATCAACCGGTGCTTGCTGTCTGCGACTGCCGGCTCTGTATCACCGGTTAGACCGACGTATTCAAGCTGTATACGTCGGATCAACCGGTGTTAGTATACCGTGCTGAATCTTGCGCTGTTTTTTCGCGTTTGCTTCCGTGTTTGGTCTAGAGGGTTCCTAGGGCTTTCTTATGTTGGTATAGCTCTTCCGTAGCTACTCCACACTTCGCCTAGGACTCTAGGGTTGGGGTGCGCACTTGGATCTTGAGCTAAAGTTTTCGATAGCGATAATTTTAATTGGCTCCCATTCTCCCCCCTCTGGTCGCATTTCTCGGTCCTACACGGCGGTGTACATGTATGGGCCAGGTTTCACTAGGATCCAGCATTCCAGCTCGATCCGGCCCAGGAAGAGAAACAAGCTTGCATTGAAAATATGCGTGGCGAACGTTCCATAAAAAGTAGGAAAAAAATCTGGTGCCACGCGAGTTCGAAGAGGGGCCACGGGGAGTTTGGAGGTCGCCAAAAACCACTGCCCTAGACATTTGCCACTTCCTGCGCGACAGTTCATTTTCCCTCGCGCCTCTCCTGAACTTGCGGCGACCGCGCCACTTCTCTGTCAATTTCACCGCGGATATAAATACAAATCCTGAGAAAATTGGGAAAATCAATCTATATCTTCTCATCTGCTCTAGTCTCTCTCATCCTCCAGTCTCTCAATCTCCATGGCCGCTCAATCATAATCTCTCATGGGTAGGAACAACAAGCACCCAACAGATGGAGCTCCAGAATGCAATCTGCTGCTCTGTGCCCGCCTTCTCCGCCAAGGTTAAGAAGATCTTAATCCTGCGTGGCCTCATGCATATGTTCATATCACTAATTCTATTTTGTTCATACAGGACCATCTGTATGGCCGTCTTAGCCTGCAGGGGTGTTCGCGGCGCTGAATCCGCAGCTGCAACAAGTTCCTCCGGTGGCTCCTCCGTTGGTGGAAGGGGACACACGACCTCTCCTCCGAGGCAACTCGTGAGATTGTGCGTCTCCAGCTCTGCTTGGAGGTCACCCAGGCCGCCCTGACTGCCGCCGAGGGTGAGGCCTCCATTTCTAGTGATTGCATTTCTAGTGATTGTTGGTATTTCTTAATGTTCACAGAACAATCCGCAAGCGTACGGAGATACCGTTGTAGCACTTCACCCGTGAGTATTCAGGGTATCATATTTCCACGGGGAACGGAGGTACTAACCTTCTAACAGATTTGTCCAAGGACAAACAAGAGGTAGGTAGGCGAGGATGGAGAGGATTCCTATGGTTTAGAATTCTAGTAAGATAGGTTCTACCTCTACTTGCTTACTTCGGGCACCGACTTACTCCTGGTCTGCCAAGAGTATCCGGCTATTAGCTCTACACCCAACCCTCACGTGGGGGACTACAAGGGATGGACAGGGCTGTCAACACCTGCTGCCTACCCCGACAGACTGTGGAGAAGGTATGCAAACAATGGTAACCTCTAGCCTAGACACCATGCCTACACTACCGATTACTACTCTAGCCCTGACTACGTCCACGACTCGAGCCATCAGACTAGAGCACCCGTCACGAGGACAGACGATGATCCCAAAAGCAAATAAAGAATAAAACTAACTTTACTAAAAGACTAACTACCATAGAAGATCATGAATACTTACTTAAGAAAGGAAGCATCCGTCGAGGTACAAGGCCAGAAAAGAGCACCGACAGGCCGGCGCCCCTCCGAACTACCCCTCACTCTCTCCCTATTTTCTAAGTACTAGGCCTAAGCCTTGGAGTGGAGCTCTTCCTCCTCTCTTGTTGTGTGTTGAATGGGGGCTCTCCTCCTCCTTATATAGCCCTCTAAGAGTGGATCTTCACATCAGCTTTCAGGGTGGTACCATCCGGCATCGGCGTAGGGGATGCGCAAGGGAACTACAGAAGAAACTTGGGCCTGATTGAGCCCAGTAAGGGGTCGGGCGACCCAAGGGTTCGGCCGACCCCTTTCTGAGGCCGTCAGACCCCATCTTCGGCCTGTGGACTCCTTGTGGGCTCCCTGTGTTGGCTTGTGGGTGTTCCCTGAAAGTTAAGTGGGTTAAGCTTGTCATTTGGCCCTTGGATCCTTGTGTCTGCTTCTGGTTTTGTTGGAAGTGTGTTTTCTCTTGGGCTTGAACTGAATTGCTTCTAGATGTGGGCCCTCTAATTCCCATGCTCGTGTAGCATGCTCTGAAATGTACTTTTGGCTTCATTTGAGCATGGTTTCCCTCCTTATGCAGACACGATCTCCTGAAATTAGTGATTCACCAAAACTTGTGGAAATAATTAGTATTAAACTTCTATCTCTAATTTGGTGTTTGTTTTGGACATTGTTCTTTGCCAGAGTTGACGGTCAGATATGACACTTAAGGACCGTCAATAGTTGTCTGCTGCCGATGGTAGAGTTGCAGGTACGGTTCTTCTCTTTGAGCATAATTAATTCTCCATGAAGATTATTTGTTCCCATTAACAAACATCTCTTTTTTCCACATGGAAATTAAAGCCCTGGAGGCACAAATTCAGGCCCACCACCAAGGGGCGAACGGCGCCGCCACCACGGTGAATGCCAGAGGTGACCTGCTGGTGGACCGCCTACAGGACATCCCCGACCGCGCCTAGTAGATCGCCACTCACGGTGTCCGACAGGGGGCTGCAACTGCTCTGGCTATGGCGCAAACCTATACCGGGCACAATCTTCTTCTTTTGGAGCCTGTATTCCCTGAAGGAGAAGGGCGAGCTGGCTTCGATGATCTTGTTGTGCAATTTGATGTAGCCGCTAACGCAATCGCCAATGAAGTCAGAGTCGATAGTGTTGTAACCAAGGTCTTCCTTGGTGAAGATTAGATTGTATCTGAAACATAATAAATGAACAATCCAATCTTTTGCTGATTTCATGAATGAACACAACTGTGTACAAATCCAGTACAACAACAATTTCATGACAAGTCTGTATGTGCAATAACTGGAAACAAGACACACATCTGAAAACAATAATGCATACTCCTAGAGATCGTTGTCGTCATCATCATCACCATTCCCATTGGCATCAGTGTCAGTACAATACTCCAAGATAGTGCCATCTCCATCATCCTCATATTTCTCCTTGTCTTCCTCATCATCTGCTGAAACTCCCATATTGGTTCCTACAAGGTCTGCTAAATTGATGTCTGCATCCTCATGCTGGTGCACATCATCAGCAGCATATTCATAGCCCTCATGCACTGCATGCTCCGTATCGAAGCAGTAATCGTCTTGGTGTACGTCCCCGTCCTTTTCAGGCACATCATAAATGCCCCTATGTTAAAATTTTTGCACAACTCGCCAATCGTTGCCTAAATCGTTATCCTGCAAGTAAAATATCTTTGTGGATTGTGTTGAGAGAATAAAAGGGTCAGACTTGTACCAAAATGAGTTGATGTTGATGGACTTGAAATATCCATCATCTCTAATGCCTACAGTCTTTCCCTCTTGATTGTACCAGTCGCATCGAAATAGGACCACTAACCGACGATGTTGCAGATTAGAGTTATATTCCAACTCTAATACCTCTTTGAGAACACCATAAAATTCAATTGCCTCGCCTCTATGTGTCTCCTTGGTCATGACACCACTATTTTGTGTTTTTAGGTGTTTCTCATGGGCAACTGTGCTATAGCGGACTCCATTGACCCGGCAAGCTGCACACATCTTCACTCAGAGATTAGGACCACAAGGGAGTGCAAACAATCCCTGGCTGACCGCATTAGGATCTTCTTCACACCGCACCGTGATCTACAACCAAGCATATAATAAAGTTGTATGTGGCTAGCGTAATGCCACTAATGACTTACATAAATGATAGGATGACAGCAACTTACATGATGCTTAAACCATTCATCAAACTCTTTCTCGTGCCTTGAGTCAACATCGCGTACCCCTGCTTGCGCCAACAATTCCATATGCTTCCTGCGTGGCAAAGTATAGACATTATTGTTAGGAATATATCAGCAGTGGTCAACACATGTGTAGATATAATAAATAGGCAACAAGTAAAAGCTATATACACTTACTCCAAATATGGCTCGACGTTGTCACTGTTAATTAGTACATACGAAACAAGTTGATTAAAGGTTTTGTCATAGATGTACTGTACCCAATCCCTGCCAATAAGACGAACACCATGCATGAAAACAGAGGTGTCACCATCTGTTGGCCCATCAAATTCTGGAATTCCGTCAACATCATCGTCCATGTATGAACAATAAAATGTCAAGACTTCACTTTCTATGTATGCTCTAGCAATTGATCCTTCAGGACTAGCCCTATTCCTTCAAAGATTCTTCAATGTGCCAAGCCGCTGTTCCATTGGATACATCCAACCATATTGTACAGGACCTCTAAGTAGTGCCTCATCTGGTAGATGGACTACCAAGTGCATCATCACATCAAAGAAAGCAGGAGGGAAG
Source organism: Panicum virgatum (assembly GCF_016808335.1). NCBI lineage: Eukaryota > Viridiplantae > Streptophyta > Magnoliopsida > Poales > Poaceae > Panicum > Panicum virgatum. The sequence goes on along the minus strand of NC_053136.1, from coordinate 27,074,465 downwards.
ATCTTCTCAAGCTTGCATAGGATCAGTGGGATCTCTTGTTTCAGGCGTTCGACGACATGTACAGAAAGATTTCTGCTACACAGCTCCCGAAAGAAGTTTCCAAGCTCTGCGACTGCTTCATATAGATTAGGACGCACAAGTCCTCTTGAGCTCGCAGGTATCATTCTTTGTAAAAGGACATGGCAAAAATGAGTTTTCATCCGGTCTTGGACCTTTGAACCATCTGCAGTAATGTAACTTCCTAGGTTGGTTGCAAATCCATCTATAAACTTTACACCTCTTAGGAACTTGCAAAATGTAATTTGTTGTGCAACCTTGAGGACATACCAAGATGGTGGAGTCTTTACCACGTGACCCTCCTGGTAAGGATGCAATCTACGTCTTATGCCCATGGAAACCAAATCTATCCTGCTATTCAGTGTGTCCTTTGTCTTGCCCTCCAGTTTCAGCAGTGTGCCAAGGAGGTTGTCGCATATATTTTTCTCTATGTGCATGACATCAAGATTGTGGGGGCAGCAACAGATCTTTCCAATATGGCAGCTTCCACCATGCAGAGTTATAAATTACTCGATCTCCTTTGTCACCTCACTTTCTCTTGATCCCTGTGTCTATTACACCTGGCTGGACATGGCTGACCCTTTGTAGTAGCTCTGCAACCTCCTCTGCAGTGAACTTTTAGGTGCCTCCTGCTCCTCTGTGTTCCCATCAAACTCTTTTGTATTTTTGCGCCAACCATGATCCGTTGGCAGGTAATGACGGTGGCCAATGTACGCTATCTTATTCTTTAGTCACTATGACAATGGGTTTTTGTCGCAATGAACACATGCATAATAACCTTTTGTAGTTCGCCCTGACAAGGTGCCTAATGCGGGATAGTCATTGTTGACGGCCCTTAAGTCCTAAAATCTGACGTCAATTCTTGTAGCTTTTCATAACATTTCGTCACCAAACTTAGTTGTAGGGCATTTACCTAATCAAGTTCCATGAGTTTTGGTGAATCATGGTCTGCAGGCACCCACAGTTGAAATGCAAAGGAAAACACAAGTGAATGTAGAAGAAATGCGCAGATGATCCAATCCTGCGTTACACTTACAAAAAGGGCCCACAAATCATAGGAAACGGGTGTGCCAAGCAAGATGCACCAAAGGGATAAGGTTAGGGCACACCTGTCAGCCAGCCAGAGGAAGGAGGACACGGGGGAGTGCCCCCAGGGGTTGGCCGAACCCTGGGGTCGCCCGAACCCAGATGAGCTCCCGTCCATGTGCGATTTAGCGGGAGATTCGATCTTATCCTCTAGAAGTCGGTGCCCAGGTGTTTCCTTATTAAAAATGGCGGGAACCGACCTCGTTGGGCTATAAAAGAGGACCTCCCTCACCCCTCATTCCAGGCACCATCCAAAGGAGTAGAGTAGTGCCACATTGCAAAGGCGACGTGCTAGTTCGCTGGTGTTAGAATAAAGGAGGAGAGTGAGGAGTAGTTCGGGGAAGCACCGGGCTTGTCGGTGTTCTTCTCCAAGCTTGTACCTCAACAGATACTGGCTTATTTCGGAGTAAAGTTAGTATTTGTGATTCTTTTTTCTTGCATAGTACTTATCTTTGAGTGAGACCAGTTCTCTTACTCGCGGGTTCATCACTCTATCTTTGTATAGAGTGTCGTAGTTTGCTACGGGGTACCTGACATAGTTAGACTACGGTAGTAATCAGTAGCATAGACGTGGTGTCTAGGCTAAGGGTTACCTTCATTTTCCTTATATCCCACGGTCTGTAAGGTAGTCCACAGGTGGTGACAACCCTGTTGGTCCTTAGTAGCCCTCCACGTTCGGATATAGCATAGAGCCGTTCGCCGGAGTCTCCTGAACATTTCAGGGGCAAGCCGGTGCCCGAAGCGAGTATCTAGCCCGAGAGATCGATCTTAACTCATCATTAGTACTACCATAGGAATCCTCTCTATCCCCGCCACTTATCTTGGTGTGTCCTTGGACCGACTTAGTAAGAAGTTAGTGCACACATGTTCCCTGTGGATACGATACCCTTGAATACTCATGGGTGAATGCTACAACGGTATTCGTATGCTTGCGAATTTATTCGCATTGTTAAAATACCCAACAGTCATTTATGCTCTAAAGCACAGCTGCATGCAGGTTGAACTTCATTCGACTGACAGCATCATATGTCATAACACCACTCTAGAGCTGAAGTAGTTCTTTTATAAGAGGTTCCAAGAATACATCAAAATCTTTTCTTGAAGATTTTGGACCTGGGATTAGAAAAGACATGAAGCAGTTCGTAGGATTCACACATTCCCATGGTGGAAGATTTGAGGGCATAACAAGCACTGGCCACATGCCGCAGGTCATGCTGAAGTTGCCAAACGGATTGAAACCATTTCTAGACATGGCAAGTCTCAGGTTCCTTGCATCCTTTGCGAACCAATTGTAGTTTTCATCTAAGTGATTCCATGCCTTCCCATCTGCAGGATGGCTCATTTAACCCTCAACCGTTTTGCCCCTCATCCCGTGCCACTAGAGGTCCTTAGCTGTTCGGCTTGAAGCGAACATACTCTTCAACCTTGGAATTAGGGGAAAATGCCTCAAAACTTTCCGAGGAACACATTTGGCATCCTTATCTTCCTATCTAGATTCTTTGCATTTTGGGCAGGCATCCATGTTGGCGTATATCTTCCTGAACAACACACAATTATTATGTCACACATGGATCTCGTCGTATCGAAGGCCCAGTTCACAAAGATACTTATTTGCATCATCATATGTTGAAGGTAATTTGGAGTCAGGGAATGTTGAGAACAACAACTTCAATATTGCATTGAATGTTGTATTGCTAATTCGGTAGCGCAACTTGATACGGAGCAGCCTCACAAGAAAGGAGAATCTTGAGTTGTTAGATCCTGGGCAAAGCATTAGCTTCAAATCTTTCAGCACTCTAGTAAAATTTGGCAACTGCCCATCCTCCTCTGTGGCTGCATACAATTTTGATAACATCTCCAGATATGGGATTTCTTGGTTACCAACATTGGGTTCCTCAGAAACATGAATCTCATCGTAATGGTGAGATTCCCAAATCCCCTCATATTCATGTGGATGCGCCTGCTCTGTAAACTCAACATTCACATCAATTTCAGATTCCCCATGATGAGTCCACCTTGTATATGCAGCTGACATTCCAAACAGAAGAAGGTGATCGTGGAGAATTGCCTGAGCCCTGTGACTTTGGTTAAGACACCGAGTGCATGGGTAACTTATATGGGCATGCTCAGGAGATCGTTGCTTAACAAAGTCCATGAATTGCTCCACTCCAAGGGTGTAGGAAGGTGTGAATTTTCTGCCATTAGTTATCCAACTTCTGTCCATCTCTATATTTGAATTTCCAAAACAAAGCAGGGTGAGTGAGTGAGTGGCCAGATTGGAACTAGTTCAACATCTACTAGAGGAAAATTAAAGCTATCACTTGCCAAACTATAGTCATATCAACAAATGGATGTTTATGGGGCGAGGAGACTTACTTGCGGATGAGGTACTAGCCAGATTGGAACCGCCAGAGGAGGCCTCCGCTCCGCACGACTGAGTACCGGTTGGGCGGAGGAACGTACTTGCGTGGGCAACAAATAGGGTCTCCCCAGGAATGGTCCGGGAACACTAGGATCCGCCGCTGGCGCCGCCGCCGCCACGTAAGATTGGGGATTCTGGCTGGAGTGGGTGGTGGAACCATTCGGTTGAGTCTACCCTAGGTTGACTGTGGATCGTGGCCATTGATTTACCATCCAGGGGGCAAGAATCCCCCGGTAGTAGTCGCGTACATTAATATGTGACAACAAACAATTGATCAACATGATTACATTAATTGAACAACAAACAATTGGACAACACGATTACATTAATTTGAGCGCATACACAGCAAAGGAGTTCAAATCCCGATCGATTTCCTAATCAAACACAGATCAATTCTGAACATGGTGACAGGGCTCACAGCATCTAACCATCGTTCTAAGCCTGGACTCGGTGCCGGCTGTACTTCTTCTTGTTGTCTTCCCTCAGGGCATGGGACTTGGCCTTCCCCACGACATGATCCCTAACCTCATTCGGCCTAGTCTATCGGCTCGCCAAGCCGGGGCAAACAGGGCACCGGAAGGTTCCGTCACCATAGTGGATGATGCGTAGAGCGGGGCCTCGGGGTATTGCAAGGCGATAGCCCCGTCGGTAGTTGTCCTCTGGATCTGTCTCAGTCTGGGTGTCGGAGTCAGAGTCAAAGGCCTCAGCAGAAATGTTGACCGTGGAGGACAATATTCGGGGCGGTGACGAAGCAGTGGAGGTGGACGAGGATGGCGCCACCACCGCCGGAGAATGCTGGGATTGCGGTGGGGAGCCAAAAGCCCCTCTGCTGCCTGCATCGGTGGACGACGGCGGGTGCCCAAGGTTGCTGGCGTCGTCGGAGTGGGGCGAGCGCCTAGAGCGGGACGACAAACCTCCAAGCATCATGCCGTCAAAAGAGATAGTGGTAGTGGAAATGGCGAGGACGCTGATAGTCTTGGAAATGTCGATTAAATAAAGGAGTCCGTGGCTTCCACGAGAAGTCAACCCGCGCCAGAGAACAGCAACCGAGCCGGCAATTCCGGCTGCAGGCGTACGTGGGATCTGAATCGTCAATTGTCGATGGGCAGATGAATGGCCAGGAGGAATCAGACTAGACTAGAAAAATGGCCCACGGTTGTGACACCCTAGGTGTTGAAAAGTCAGTCAAAATTTCAAAGAAAATAATTAGTTGAATTAAAGAGAGACAACAAATATTAAATGGCAACACATGATAAATGAAATTCAAATTTAAATAATGTGTTCACCAATGGAGGTCAAATTAAGAAGGATCTATCTATATTTCATGTAGAAATAATCTCACCAAAATAATGCACACAAAAATCTGGTACCTTTAGTAACATGTGCTCAATTGGAAGTGGGCCCAATTTCAGCCAAATTAAACAAATCAAATTGAAGCTTTTTATGGAGATTTTGAATCTTTTAAATCAACTCACAAACCATTGCTGAAATGAAAATGTGCCTGAAACGAAAGTTGTAGATCTTGAAAAACTGAATAAAAATGGTATTCAACAGTTTTTCATTTGAGCCCTAAAAAAGGGAGAAAATTTGAGTTTTGTAAACTGGAATCAGAACTTCGAGATAATTACGAGTTTGCCCCTGTCTCTATCTCTCTCCTTCCACTCACTCTCTCTCTCTCGGCGCACGCCCGACGGCGCCGTACGCCGCCGGCGCCCACTGGACCGGGTCCGGCCAGGCGTGCACGGCCAAGTGGACCCACGCGCCCCCGGTTTTGGGCGAAACCAGACGCCCTGGCAGCCCCTTCGCGCGGCACGCGTCCTAGACAACGCCGCGAGTCGCGACGGCACCCCGGCGCCACCACCTCGCCGCCGAGCGCTCAGGCGCCAAATCGACCCTCCCCAGTAGCTCACTCCCTTCGCCACTAAGCCTCCTAGACGTATAAATTGGAGCCCCAGGCCAAGTTGCGTGTTTTCCCCTCCACTCTCGGTCCGCCCTCGCCATAGCCGCCGGCGAGCTCGAACTTGCCGTGGCGCCGCCTATCCGCCAAAACATTGCCAAATGGACCCCGCCAATCGCTTGACCTCGCTCCACTGAAGCTCCAGAGCCCGACCACCTGACCCCTACGCTGCCGGAGCACCGCCGTCGGCAAGAACCGCCGCCGCCGGCCCTGCTCCTCCGCGGCGAGCCCAAATCTGGCCATCTCCCGACGAGCCAAGACCCTCCAGAGGTAGCCCTCGGTCCTCTCTCTGTTTTCCCCAGCAGGGCCCCCACCGCCGGCGACCCTACTCGCCGGAAAATGGGCCGCCGCAGCCTCCTCTGTTCCCAACCAGCTAGGGACCCCAAGTTAAAAAGAAACGAAACTTCCAGGGGTCAAACTGCAAAATGTGGTTAAACTTCAAAATAGTGAACTTTGAAAATTCCTGGAAAATTGTATAAAAATGGGAAAAAATCAAACTAAAATGTTTTGTAATCCATGCAACAAAATCTACAATTTTCCTTACATGCACATGTTCAGAATCTGTCTACATTTTAATCTATGAAAAAGATTAGATTAGATGGACTATGATTGTTCTAGGAGTTGTGCTCATCAACTATGGGCCATTTTTGGCTAGAATGTGTATCCTACTGTTACTAGTACCTGGTAGAAGTTTGAACACATTTTGACACCATTAACTAGGTCAAAGTTCCAAGATTCCTGGATCAACTAGTATGGCTCATGTATTTGTTATCGCCATAAATTAACAGGGTTAATTTATGGGCCGAAATCAAGATGGGCTTAAAGCAAAAGATGAGGAAGGCTTGTAAATCGGCTCCTGCGTGAGCATATGGGCCACATTGGCCGTGTAGCCTTAGATTCAGTTTAAGATTAGAGATAGAGTCCAATCGGGACAACATTAGTTTAGATTGTTTCCCAAGTCTCCGGACTATAAATATGTATCCTTTGTTATTCATGAAAGAGAGCGTCATCACGACCCGCAAACAACAACTCTCGGCGCATCGCCACCCCTAATCCTAGGGTTTCATCCAAGTAAGTGCCATGCTGCCCTGATCGCTTCTTGCGATCAGGGCAGTATTGTTCTTGCTTTTACCTTGGTATTACTCGTACTGAAGCGTTTTTGATGGCGAGTAGTACTAGTTATCATGATGTTCGTAGCATAGTTTTTAGTAGATCTTTTGTGCTTTGTTGCTTATCATCTACGAATATCATGTTGTCTCTGTGCAATCACGTTCCAATCTCATGCTAGTTCTTATCGCATAGAATTAGTCGCACAGGGACAACACCCTGCTTCTTCCATGTTTAGTAGATCCGATCTGTTATGGTTTGCTCTTATCTTAAGAGTTGGCATAATATCTGCTAGGTTAGGCCTTGCAAACGGATTGGATGATCCGGTGACGTAATAGATGCTTTATCTTAGCCTTGATAGGGATTGTTCCGGGAATCAGCTCTTGCTAGTTCTTAGGCCTCTGTTTTAGGTGGTGGTTTAGTTGTTTGTTACGTTCGCTAGGCCTAGTCACGTGTAGGATGTTCCGATCTAGCAGTGAAGCTATTACCATCGTGGATTAAGATCAATTAGATTTGGTTGAAGCAGTTTTATAGTGATTTGCTCTATTTATCACATCCGGATACAATAAGATCCCGTCTGACACCGAGACTCGATCGGCTCTTCAAAGCCGATGCAAGAGTCGTCCCGGGGAGCCGACCACGGCTCGGACTTACATTTACACGTGTCTTTGTATGCAGGAAACTGTTCGGAGCACGTCTGCACCCTCCTGATCGGGTATAGGTCAGGTGGCACGCCCGGTTTCCACACATCCTCCGGGCGCGTGACGGAAATTGCGGGCCGTCGACGAGGGAGCAGTGCCTCTAGCGCCCTAGCAACCTCCCGGCTCTTCATGTTGCCCGTCGTTGCCCGCCGGTGGGTTTCGGTCGATAAGACATTCTGGCACGCCCGGTGGGACCCTCAGCAACAACATCCACCGCAATGATGACCGGAGCTCAAGATCAAGAACCTGCCCCAAGCCCGTCACGTATGAAGAGCTCTCTCCTGAACACAAGAAGAAATATGATGAGATCAAAGCTCTGCTGGAAGCCGATCTCATCGGCTCTTTTGAGAGGACCCGCAACCATGGCATCAGGTGGAAGGGGTTCTCGCCTGAAGGCGCTCTCGACAACGTGGACCTGTCTGTACCATCAGAGGAGCGCACCAGGGCCCTGCGTCAGGAGATGAACTACATGGTGGCCCATGCACTTCATCGGCACTCTCAGAGCTTGATGAACGAGCTTGAGCGCATGGCGCACCGTGTCATCCAGGAGATAATCAAGAACCAGTACTCTCCATCGGGGCCAACCCTGGGGAGTCAGACAGAGGAAGCTGCTCTGCATTCTAGACCGCAACTGCCATTCTCATTTGCAGCTCCCAGACCACAGAGCTCGCCGATCTACGTCGTCCACAAGATCGGCGGTGATCCTGGAGAAGGCCAGTTCCTCACCGAGCCACCTAAGGAGATTCCGCACGGCTACACGTGCGCCTACATCCCTGACAGCGTCAGTCCAGCACGCTCGGTGTAGATGGTGAACCCAGGAGCATCTGGAGCAGACGCAGAGAAACAAGCGTGGCTGGCAAAGTACGCTACTGGGCCGAGTGCGGAGCCATCGGCCCCAGGAGTTCTTAGTGTGGAGCAGGTCAGTGCAATACTGAGAGACTAGTTCGGCATCCTGCCCAAGAGGAAAGCGATCGGCTATTCCAAGCCATATCCAAGTGACTATGACTTGATCCCACTGCCACCCAAGTATCGGCTTCCTGAGTTCACCAAGTTCAACAGGTCAGAAGGAGCCAGCTCCATCGAGCATGTGAGCCAATACTTAACACAGCTTGGGATGATCTCAGTATCGGATCCATTGAGGGTCCGGTTCTTTGGCCAATCCCTGACAGGCCCAGCTTTTGGATGGTATGCATCACTGGCTCCGGATTCGATTCGGACTTGGAGGCAGCTTGAAGATCAATTCCATACCCAGTACCACTCGGAAGCTGTAGAAGCCGGAATTGCCGATCTCGCCCAAGTCAGGCAGAAGCGAGGAGAGACCGTGTCAGAGTACATACAGCACTTCAGGGAGGTCAAGAACCGATGCTACTCTTCACGCATCATAGAGAAAGAGGCGGTCGATCTGGCTGTCCTGGGACTTGCTAAGCTGATCAAGGATGCGGCTTTCCAGTTGGAGCTTACGTCTCTGGCACACCTTGTGCAGAAGCTTACCGCATACGAGCATTATCATCCTGAGCTGTACCAGGACAAGTTCAAGCGCCATGTAAACATGGCACAAGCTGAAGAATCTGACGACTTGGGTGAAGAGCAAGAAGTGGCCGTGGCAGAGTGGACTCGGGGGGCAAATCCTGTCCCATGCAAGTGGATCAAGCAACAGGGGCTTGTGAAGGGCTTCGACTTCGACGTAACCAAAACAGAGCAGATATTCGACCTGCTCCTCAAAGAAAAACAGCTGAAGCTCCCAGAAAATCACAAGCTGCCAACGGCACAAGAGTTGCAGGGAAGGCTGTACTGCAAGTGGCACCACTCGTTTACTCATGCCACTGGTGAATGCAAGCAGCTGCGTCACCAGATCCAATTGGCTATCGAGCAAGGCCGATTAATCCTGACTCAGCACACTATGAAGGTGGATACGAAGCCCTTCCCACAAGCTAACGTAGTGGAACTGTCAGAATTAAGGTCCAAGGGCCAGGACTTGGCATTCCACATCAACATGGTGGGACCTATGCGCCGCCATGACAAGCAGAGGAGAGAGGCCGCTTCTGGCAAGCGGCCGCAGAATGAACACGAGTTGGAATAGCAGCATGTGACTGAAGAGCAAGTACGTCACATCCGCAATCAGCTTTCAGCTTCTAATCGGCTCCTGGAAAAATATCAGTACTAGTACAACCTGCGCCGCCGACGCGAGTCGGAAGAAGACGAGTACGAGCACCGCACGGGAAGAACGTTGGGAAGGCTCCAGGCTATACGCGACCACTGGCATTGCCCGTTCTTCAGGTACTGTTGGAATTCTGGCATGAGCCGATTACCTACTATAGATGATTGCTTGGAGTGCAGGCCTCGAGGGCACCAACAGGACAAGACATCGGTGTTCCGGCGTTTGGGGCCCAGAACACGTCAGGACGACCATGTGGGGCGCCCATCCGGAGGAGATTCAGAGCTAGAGGAAGAAGACAGGTACCATCGCCCACGGTGGTGTCCTGACGGGCTCAATCAGTCGCAGAAGCGCAGAGTACAGCGCTTGCGCAACCTCGAAGACGCAGAAGCAAAGTATCTTGACGTGCTGAGGAAAGCGCGTCCGGATCTCGTGGAGCAAGTTAAGCGACCGCAGAGGGAAGAGAGGTGCCCCCCGAGGATGGAGTGGTGCCCCAAGCGGACAAAAGCCGATGAGAAGCCATCGGCTGACGTGAACATGGTGTTCGTGCTCCCGTCGGAGTTTCGAGCACCCCAACCGGAGGAATTGGCCATCGCGCAGCTGGATCTCAGCCCACGGCCAATCATTTTCGAGAAGCCCAAGGAGAAGAGCTACAAACACTTGAAGGGGTTATATCTCAAGGGCTTCATTGACGGCAAACCTGTGAACAGGATGTTGGTCGACACCGGTGCTGCAGTTAATTTGATGCCATATTCTGTGTTGCGCCGATTGGGTCGTTCTTCTGCCGATTTGATCAAGACCAATGTGATGCTCAACGACTTTAATGGACAGCCATCAGAGGCGATGGGTGTTCTTAATGTGGAACTGACAGTGGGCCGCAAGACTGTACCGACATCGTTCTTCATCGTTAACAGCAAGAGCACGTACACGGTGTTGCTTGGAAGAGACTGGATTCATGCCAACTGTTGTATCCCTTCCACAATGCACCAGTACCTCGTCCAATGGGATGGCGATGAAGTAGAGGTGGTCCCTGCAGATGATTCCAGCAAGGTCTCGGTCGCAGATATGAATGCCTGGGATGCGGAAGGACAAGAGCCGATTTCCGGGATCGCCCTGGAAGACTGTGATCGGATTGAGGCGACAAAAAATGGACTGAGGCTGGTCTTATCCACTGGCCTCACAGAATAGATGCATCTTGGCTAGCCACGGGGTGTAATGAAAATAGAGAGGCCGATCCCGGCGATCGGCCCCGAAAAATAGAAAATTTTTGTCTTTGGTCGGAATTGTTACATCATGTACACATGATGGCCTCCTCTAACAGTCGGCTATCTATTGACTATTTGGCTCTGAGAAATGATAGAAGTATAGAAGCGGCCAGCCCGTGCGGTTGGCCAAATAATTTTTCTTGTCATCTCCCTGTGTTTGCTGCTGACATTGTGGATAGTGAAGACTCGCTCGCATTCGCGGTCGATTTTTTAGATGACGGCAAACTCGGATACGGATTCACATCAGCTGATGATTTGGAAGAGGTTGACATCGGTCCTGGGGATAAGCCACGGCCGACATTTATCAGCAGCAAGTTGGATCCGGCTTTGCGAGAGGAGATGATCACACTGCTAAAAGAATACCGGGATTGCTTTGCATGGGACTACACGGAGATGCCTGGATTGGATAGAAGCATAGTCGAGCATCGGCTCCCGCTCAAGATAGGGTTTCGGCCGTTTCAGCAACGAGCACGTCAGATGAAGGCCGAAGTCCTAGAAGAAGTTAAGAAAGAGGTGGAGAAGATGCTGGATGCTGGGTTCATCAGGCCGTGCCGGTATGCAGAATGGATCTCCAGTGTGGTGCCGGTACAAAAGAAAGATGGCCGATGGCGTGTCTGCGTCGATTTTAGAGATCTCAACAGGGCAACTCCAAAGGATGAATACCCAATGCCTGTTGCAGAGATGTTGATCAACGCCGCTGCTGGCCACAAAATGATGAGTTTTATGGATGGCAACGCCGGTTACAACCAGATCTTCATGGCCCCAGAGGACGTGAACAAGACTGCGTTCAGGGTACCAGGTGCAGTTGGCTTGTTTGTGTACTTGGTTATGACCTTCGGACTGAAAAATGCCAGTGCAACGTACCAACGTGCTATGAATTACATTTTCCATGATCTCATCGGCAAGCTGGTAGAGATTTATATTGATGACGTTGTGGTCAAGTCCAAATCAGTTGCGGGGCATTTAGAAGATCTGCGTCAGGTTTTGGAGCGGACTCGAAGGTTCGGGCTCAAAATGAACCCAAAGAAGTGTGCCTTCGGTGTATCGGCCGGTCAATTTCTGGGATTCCTAGTGCATGAAAGGGGAATCGAGATCGGCCTAAAAAGTCAAGAAGCCGTGAAGATGATGAAGCCACCTACTACAAAAGGAGTTACAGAAACTCATCGGTAAAATTAACTTTGTCAGGCGATTTATTTCTAATCTGTCCGGACGCATTGAGCCGTTTATGGGTTTAGTAAAGATCAAATCCGATGATGAGTTCCGCTAGGGGGCAGAACAGCAGCAAGCTTTCGATGAAATCAAAGAATATTTGTCAAAGCCTCCAGTATTGGTTCCTCCTCAGCAAGATATGCCGTTCTATGTGTACCTATCTGTCGGTGACACTTCTATTGCTTCGGTGCTAGTCCAGAAGCATGACGGCCAAGAAAGGGTGGTTTTTTACCTCAGCAGATGCATGTTAGACGCCGAGACCAGGTATCCTGAAATCGAGAAGCTTTGTCTTTGCTTATACTTTACATGTACAAAGCTTCGCCATATTTTGCTCTCGGCGGAAACAATTGTCATATGCAAATCAGATGTCATAAAACATATGCTGTCGGCCCCTGTCCTTAAAGGCCGGCTCGGAAAATGGATGTTTGCATTGTCAGAGTTCGATATCCGATACCAGCCTACGAAAGCAGTCAAGGGACAAGCACTGGCAGATCTTGTTGCGGATAGGATCAACATTGATATTGTTGTGTTATTTATTCGTGCTTGGGCTATGTTCTTTGACGGATCGGCTTGTGATGATGGGTGCGGTGTGAGAATTCTGCTGGTGTCACCTCGAGGGGCGACTTATTCCTTCTCCATCAGAATGACTGCCCCGTGCACCAATAATCTGGTGGAATATGAAGCTGTTCGCAAAGGGATGGAGTTGCTTCTCGAAGCCGGTGCAGAAGCAGTGGAAATTTTTGGAGATTCGAAGCTGGTGATTTCTCAGCTCACAGAGGAATATAGGTGTGAGAGCGAGGCTCTTTTCCCGATATGGATGCAGTGCCGTGAGTTGATGTCACGATTCAGGTACATCAATTTCCACTCTGAACAATGAAGCCAATGATTTGGCACAGATGGCTTCTGGCTACAAGGAGACAGCCGATGGAGTCGAGGTGGAGGTCCAGTTTCTAGAACCCGGAGACTGGAGAGCCGATATCTTCAATTACTTGAAGGATTCGGCTCGGGGGGCACCCAGAAGGATAAGACTCAAGGCCATGAAGTATGTTCTGATAGGGGACGATATGTTCTATAGGACCTTGGAAGGACTATTACTTAAATGCCTGGGGCCTTCAGAGTCAAATCGACTCTTGCATGAGGTACATGAAGGAGCCTGCGGTACTCACCAATCGGCTCATAAGATGAAATGACTGATTACGCGATCGGGTTATTACTGGCCCACTATGCTTGAAGATTGTTTCAAGTATTACAAGGGATGTCAAGCATGTCAGAGGTTTGGCAAAATTCAAATAGTGCCAGCATCAGTGATGAATCCTATCATCAAACCCTGGCCATTCAGAGGATGGGGCATGGACATGATTGGACAGATCAACCCGTCGTCTAGCAAGGGTCACCAATGGGTCTTAGCTGCCACAGATTATTTCACAAAGTGGGTAGAGGCAGTGCCCATGAGGTCAGTAGCATCGAGAGATGTGATCAGCTTTGTCAAAGAACACATCATTCATAGATTTGGGATCCCTCAGACCATTACGACCGATGGAGGATCGGTCTTTATATCAGAGGAGTTCAGAAAGTTTGCCGATGACATGGGGATTAAGCTGATCAGATCATCTCCGTATTATGCCCAAGCTAATGGACAAGCTGAAGCATCCAACCAGAGCCTTATCAAGCTCATAAAGAGAAAGATTGATGAATACCCTAGGCGCTGGCATGAGGTGTTATCAGAAGCTCTGTGGGCATATCATATTTCGTGTCATGGGTCCACCAAGACGTCGCCGTACCATCTAGTCTACGGCCAGGATGCTGTGCTACCATGGGAAGTCACGGCTGGATCAAGGCGTGTTGAATTTCAGAATGATCTATCTGCTGAACAGTATGCAGCCTTGATGAACGATAATGTGGAGGACCTGACAGAGCTAAGGCTTTGGTCGCTGGAAAAAATCAAAGAGAACAAAGCTAAAGTTGCCCGTGCATACAACAAGAAGGTCAAGCCTAAAGATTTCCGAGTTGGAGATTTGGTTTGGGAGGCGGTATTGCCATTGGGAACTAAAGACAAAAAGTTTGGTAAATGGTCTCCGACTTGGCATGAGCCGTATAAGGTTGATCAGGTTTTGCCTGGGAATGCATACATGCTCGAAGAATTGGACGGCATCAAGTTTCCTGTTGCTGTCAATGGTCAGCATCTTAAGAAGTATTTCCCGAGCATGTGGGAAGGCGAGTAACGAAAAGCCGATGAGATCCATCTGGCTGCATTGTAATATGCCAACACGTTGAGTTGGCCGCGCAAAAAAAAAGGAGAGTCATGAAAGGCCAACACGTTGAGTTGGCCAGTAAAAAAAATCATGACAGGCCAACACTTTGAGTTGGCTAGTGAAATATATGAAAAGCGAACAGCCGATGTGTGACCATCGACTTAAGATGTTTTTAGAGGACAGTTACAAATCTCAAGTTAACAGGCGGTACTAATTCTATCTTGAGCCTATCTACTGGTTCAGGAATTCTTCTATGGCATGGATGGCTTCAGTACGGACGGCATCTGCTCGTGCTATAATTGCTTCATCATCCTTGTCATCGCCTGTGACTATTTGCCGACTCAAGAGCGGTGATTGGAGCAGATAGAAAATCCCTGATGAGTCGAAGCTGATGTGACAAGTTAGCTGATTGCTGCGGAGGTGATGCTTCTGTTCCAGGGACAATCAGACCCATTGATTCCGGGTCGAAGGAGAGTAAACCTGAAATGTCAAAGCTCTATGGACATCTCTGGAGTTAGAACAATATACATTTATGAAGTTATCGGCTGGTTCGGAATTGGTTTTATGATGTTACCTGTTCTGAAGAAGAAGTGTTGGTCGGTTCGGGAGCAATCGTCCTATCAGAGCTGGTGTTAGCGTCAAGAGCCTCGACTGTATCAGTTTGTTCTTCACTTGTATCCATCAGTGCATCGGGAGTTGCATCCGTCTCATGTTGGTTCAGGCCTTCTACATTGGAGGTTTCTTCAGCTGCATCCTGGAAATAAAATTATGGTCAACCAGAGCATATATGTCTAAAATAAAGAAAAAGGCTTTGAAAGATGAGTTGCCTGGTTGGTATTGAACTCCGATGGACTCGGAGATGCTGGTGCTGGTTTCTTGATCACTCGCCTTGTGATCATCTTCCTTTTCTTGGTCAAGACTCGGGGGGCAACTACTGCAGAGGCTTGTCTTCGCTTGGAAGCCGACTGAAGTAAGTCTGGCTGAACGGACATTATCACTTTCTTCATTGGTGGTGATCCTTTGCAGAAAAGTACATCAGGAGCAGTTGGAAGGAAGTGGAATGGCTCCCGAGTGCTGGTCATGGGTTCTGGACCATCTTGTTGCTGCTGACAGGATGAGCAGGTTAAGCCAAGAGAAAGGAGTAGAGGACTTAGGAGGAATAAAATGCATAAATTCAGTACCTCTTCATCGAGGATTACATATTCAGGATCGATTTGCTGCAGTCGAGGACCTAGAGCTTTTCTGAAAACATGAGTTTTCCACATGTTCCACCAAGTATCGAAGCCGATTGATGAGGAGGTGAAAGACAAATCAGTTGGTATTGAAATGTGGAGATTGTCAAACATGCTATAGCATCTCGAGCTGGTGAGACCATCAGGCAGATCGGCTCTGCTCTCCACCAAGTGGTAAATATGGAATGGGGAGGGACCTGTCCTAGGCTAAATTGCCGAGCTGCTATGACTGGCTGGTAAGATTCATAGCCTGGCTTGATAATTCTGTTAGAAGTACTAATGCCAACGGGGAGGAAGCCAGGTCGAATCATTAAAGAATACAGATGCCGAGTGCTGTCAGCATCGGCAAAGTTATCTAATCTGAAGGCAGTTGGGTTCTCAAAGGATTCAGATTCAGTAAACGGAAGGTAGAGAGGATTATCTAGTCCTTTGTAGAAGACTCTGAACCAGTTTGCTGCATCTGCTGAATTCAGTTTACTGCCAGGGAGACTGAACAAAGCTTGGCCGTAGCTTGTGCATCTAATTAGTTTGCCACTCTCATCAGGGAAAGAGTTCTTGGTCAGGCCTTGGAAGTTTGGGATACGGTGTTGAAAGTATAGTTGTGCCCACAACTGGATAAACCACCAAGGGCCTCCAGTTCTCAGTTTCTTGTGGTTGAGCAAGTTAGATGTCATCAGATGGAGATATCTGTATGTTTCTCCAAGAAAAAGTTTGCCTAGGCCGGTGTGATTACCATGGGCCAGGTGGTAGGCCAAGGGGAGATAGTTCTTAGTTGGAGCTAAAGAAGGACCACAGAAGATGAAGTGTTCTAGCCAAAGATTTAAGAAGGCTGTGTGTTCCTTCTCAGTCACTGAACCTTTTGTTTTCATGTGCTGATTCATGTAAGTACCCCAATTTGTGCAGTTGACTTTGGAAGAAAGTTTAAAAGGGACTTCTGTCATTTTGTGAGCAGCAGGATTAGGAGAGCTAATGTCTAGTCCAGTGATCATGGTAACATCTAGCAGAGTAGGAGTCATGGGTCCATGACCAAAGAGGAAACAATTCAGAGCATCATACCAGAAATAGCCGATGGTTTTCAGAAGATTTTCATCTTTGTCAAGGGGTGACAGTGATAGGCTAAGTGCATCGGCTATGTTTAAATCTTGCCACAAGGACATGTGAGTTTTTGCTACTCTGTTGTACCATGTAATCCAGCTCTCAGGTGGATCGGGCCAGGCTCTTAAGCAGTCGGCCCAGAGGTTCAAATCGATGTTTTGACTCACAAAAGGGATCCTATTTGCTTCGCAAGAGATCAAATCTGTGGGATTTTCATGAGTTTGTGGGCCAAGACAGAAAGATTTTGGATTAGAGGGATGCGGCAAGAGGATGTCTGACACCTGAAGTTCAGAAGTTCAGAAGTATGCGTATGGTGTCATGTTTCAGAGTCTCAGTTTCAGAAACTTGGTAAGCTGAAGAAAATTAAAAGGTTTGGGCCGAATATTACCTTCAGGCTGCAGATTGACGTATCATCGATTGCAGAGCTTGTCGTCCGAGTTGCAGAATCTGCCATGGTACAGATCTATTGACTTAGGGTTTGATTGCTGGAGATTCTGATTCGAATTCTGGATGCTTAGAGAGTTCTTGCTCGGATTTGTAGAGCTTGGTTTTCGAATTACACTCGAATTTGAGGGTTCGTCGAGTTCGGTTCAGGCTGGAAGTATTATTCTTCTGCGGGTTGCTTCTAGTTTGAATTTCGTCGGCTCTTGGATATTTATAGAAGCCTGATGCGTTGCCATCGGCTTTTTTGGAAGGTAGATGAAGATACGAAATTGGGGAAATTCGATTTCATTAAAGGAAAGTTCATTACAAGGAAAGCCGATTTTACAAAGGAATCAATCCTTCGGCTTTATGATCCTACTCCTACGATACTACTACTACTACTGTTCGTAGGTACCTAGTACCTACGACGCTTGGGGCTTCGGGCCGGTACATCCCCGCTGCCGTCGTCGTCGCTGCCGTCGTCGTCGTCGCCGCTGCTGAAGGCGCTGCTGCCGCCTTCAGACCCGGAGTCGCTCCAGCCATCGCCGTCGCCGCTGTTCTCCTCCTCGCTATCCTCCTCGGAGGACCCGAGGAACCGGAAGGGCTTTCCGCCCATCGGCTCGTCGTCATCGGAGGGGGAGTCGATCTCCTCTTCCGAGGAAGAGTCGACTCCGTCCGAAGAGGGGTCTTCTTCTTCGTCCTTCTCCGACTCCTCTTGGAACAGGAGCCGGAGGTCTTCTCCTTCAGTTTCGGGCTCGTCCTCCTCGGAGGCGACCCCGAAGTCGAATTCCTCTGCATCCCAGTGCAGAGGAGCCAGCGCTTCGTACGCTGCGGTTGGCTCCCACTCTGGCATCGGCTCCCGACTCTCCGGGATGGAGTCGACGGAAGAAGCAGGAAGGGGGGAAGAAGAAGGGGAGGAGGAGGAGGAAGAAGAAGAGTCTCCGAAGGAGTTGGAGTCGGAGGAAGAAGAGATCGCCATTGTTGTTGGAGGATTGGGGTGGTTTCTGTGCTACTGGCTTTGGGAAGAAGATGGAGTTTTCTGTGGGGAAGAGCCGATTCGGGTGAGATTAAATAGTGAGAAGATGGAAGACGGATCGGCAGTTTTCACGTTCTACGAGGAGCCAGTTGCAGAGACGTTGCGTCTTCCTTGGTGGTTGCAATGTGGTTAATGAACATTAACGGGAAGATGAAGCAACGGATTGGTTTTGGAACTATCATTGCCAAAACCAGGGGGCATGTGTTATCGCCACAAATTAACAGGGTTAATTTATGGGCCGAAATCAAGATGGGCTTAAAGCAAAAGATGAGGAAGGCTTGTAAATCGGCTCCTGCGTGAGCATATGGGCCACATTGGCCGTGTAGCCTTAGATTCAGTTTAAGATTAGAGATAGAGTCCAATCGGGACAAGATTAGTTTAGATTGTTTCCCAAGTCTCCGGACTATAAATATGTATCCTTTGTTATTCATGAAAGAGAGCGTCATCACGACCCGCAAACAACAACTCTCGGCGCATCGCCACCCCTAATCCTAGGGTTTCATCCAAGTAAGTGTCATGCTGCCCTGATCGCTTCTTGCGATCAGGGCAGTATCGTTCTTGCTTTTACCTTGGTATTACTCGTACTGAAGCGTTTTTGATGGCGAGTAGTACTAGTTATCATGATGTTCGTAGCATGGTTTTTAGTAGATCTTTTGTGCTTTGTTGCTTATCATCTACGAATATCATGTTGTCTCTGTGCAATCACGTTCCAATCTCATGCTAGTTCTTATCGCATAGAATTAGTCGCACAGGGACAACACCCTGCTTCTTCCATGTTTAGTAGATCCGATCTGTTATGATTTGCTCTTATCTTAAGAGTTGGCATAATATCTGCTAGGTTAGGCCTTGCAAACGGATTGGATGATCCGGTGACATAATGGATGCTTTATCTTAGCCTTGATAGGGATTGTTCCCGGAATCGGCTCTTGCTAGTTCTTAGGCCTCTGTTTTAGGTTGTGGTTTAGTTGTTTGTTACGTTCGCTAGGCCTAGTCACGTGTAGGATGTTCCGATCTAGCAGTGAAGCTGTTACCATCATGGATTAAGATCAATTAGATTTGGTTGAAGCAGTTTTATAGTGATTTGCTCTATTTATCACATCCGGATACAATCAGATCCCGTCTGACACCGGGACTCGATCGGCTCTTCAAAGCCGATGCAAGAGTCGTCCCGGGGAGCCGACCACGGCTCGGACTTACGTTTACACGTGTCTTTGTATGCAGGAAACTGTTCGGAGCACGTCTGCACCCTCCTGATCGGGTATAGGTCAGGTGGCACGCCCGGTTTCCACACATCCTCCGGGCGCGTGACGGAAATTGCGGGCCGTCGACGAGGGAGCAGTGCCTCTAGCGCCCTAGCAACCTCCCGGCTCTTCGTGTTGCCCGTCGTTGCCCGCCGGTGGGTTTCAGTCGACAACAGTATTAATGTTGGTAGAAATATTAGGGTTCTGCATATGAAACTTTTTTCTTGCTTTCATATCGCTAAAACCTTACTGTTACCCAAGTTTGAGAAATTTTAGATCTGTTTAACTATATATTTGATTTAATGCTTGTTAAGTAGGCCTTAATTATGATAAATGGTTTCCTTGCTTAGAAAAATCTGGAAAATTTTGTGGGACTCTCCATTAGTCATAAATGCACGTCTACAAAATTTAATATCCATTTGATGACCATAACTGTAGATACAAAATGTGCATATTATGCCATGAATAGATTTGTTATTTTTGTCCTGGTAACAATAATGCTTGAATGCTCATAATTTTTTCTCCCATTACTAATCAGTGTGTCTAGATGCTATAGAAAACGTTTTACATGCTCTACTGCACATTTGGTAATTCGAATAATAATGCATGTGTATACATTGTTTTATTCCTTGATAATTATACTTGTGATGAAAATGCTTCATATTTTTACTACAGCATGTTTAGATAGAAAATAAGCTCTGGTAAAAGTTTGATGTGCATAAACCTGGTAGAACTCGCTGTAAAATTTAAGTTTGATAAATGCATGTTCACTTTGTCTATTTTGTATCTCCTATTATAAGTGTAGATTAAATCTGGAAAAATTACAGCACTGCACATATCATATCTAGCTGTTACTGAAAATTTTTGAGATCCATAATCCATGTATAAAAGTCTATACAAATTTAGTTTGTTCCTAGCATATAATGAGTTAATGATTCTTCATGATTAGAAGTATTGCTGTTAATTGCTGAAAATTTTACTGGACATTCTTGAGCATATGATCTGTTATATGTGAAAATTTCAACACCAGTTCATGTCTACAGCTTCTGTTCTGATTTTTGTAAATAACATCATGTTTCTAGTCTAGAAATTGAAAACTACAACCCAGCTCCTTTTATGAAGTAAAGTGAATTTAAGAACTACTCTATAAATGATTGCCCAGAAAATAAAGTTAACTAAGATCATCACAACAAACACATACTATGTTGGACTACAACTATATAGTGAAGGAAAGAAATGTGTTTATATCATGTTGTAATAAAATTTACTGTTGCATGCATATAGAAACTGCCAATCTCGCTGAGGGTACCTACGAGTTGGTGCCAACGCACGAGGCCGACACCGCTGATGCGCAAGTGAACGCGCTTGAGCTGATCCAAGACTCAAACCAAAGTTCGGAAGAGCCCAAGGCTAGCAGTGCCCAGGAAGGCAAGCCCCAGTGCATCTAATGCCTACTATTTTTAATCTATGCAATCTATATTGTACTATTATTTATTTGTGCATTTACGTTCAGGCGTTGGTTGAAACCATAGATGCATGATCCTAGGTACCCATGTTTGAATACTAGAGGTTAAGCTCGACTAGATGCTCTGCTAACTAGGACCGGTAAAAGTCGAGTAGTTTCCTACTACTCGCGAGATTATAGGATCCAACTGTTTTACCACCTACTGCAAAGGTTTGTGGACGGGATCATGGGACCCCATCGTAGAGAGAAAAATGAATAAGGACGCAGTGTGTGGTAGCTTTGTTAAGCATTTGAACGTACTAACCACATGCCGAGGAATATGGTAATCGGTAAGCTAAAGTACCCGATTGGACCTGCAAGTGGACTTTACTTTCACTCTCTTTTGGACGGAGTCCAGGATGAGCGCAATATGCGGGTGCAGAGTCGCCGTACTCTGTAGTCGAGGGGAGTGACCCTGATCCATGGACATGAAAGAAAGGGGAGATGTTGCGCGGGTGACTTTTGTTCCCCATGCGTGTGGCTTAGGTTTACCTTGCAAGGTTAAGAAACTCGATTCGAATCGTTTCGCCTCTCACGGACAATGAGACTGCTTAACATTTTTGCCACAGAGTAACAAGTGGAAGTTGAGGATGATGGATATTGATGGATGCTTAATGGTTTTCCCAACATGGATGATTAGAGATAGATGCTTATCTAGAATGGTTAATTGAACTAGAATTATGAAAGCTAAAATCGGAAAGTAAGGATCTACTACTAGTTGCTTTCAGCAAAACAAACCCCTACAGCCAAAAAGCCTTGTATGTCTAGTTAAGTGGACTAAGTTATATCCGTTGATGGGTAAGCCTTGCTGAGTATTAATATACTCAGCCTTGCTTTTGGCTTTGTTTTCAGGTGAGAACTTTGAAGATATGATCGCTGGTTTAACTTACCCTTGTAATCTACCTCCGGGTTGGTCTGTGGAGTGGGAGGGATCCTGAGCTGGTGCTGATGCTTCTCCTTCCGAGTGATGTCTCGTATGGGCTTTATCGAGATGTTATGTTATCGTTAGTTATCGCGCTTTTATCTTCCGCTGAATAAATGAACTCTGAAGGACTGTTGTAGATAAGACTTCTGTAGTGCTACTATCTTTACTTTTAGAACTGGTCTGTAATAATTTTAAATTCTGCTGCAAGACTCTGTGATGTATGAAATGCGTGTTGTTGTACTCTCTGGACTCGCCTTCATGTGAGGTTTGCTTATTCGATCCCAGTTTTTCATGGCTTTAATCGAGATTTTACTCGAGGAACCGCCGAGGTACGTGCGAGTTGGATCAGAATTGCCTTTGCAACAATGGTTAGCGCACTAATCCAAATTATTTTGGGTGGTTCCGCCACAACGGTAGGTTTCCGGCCCATTTAACCCAACAGTCTAAATATTGACCGTTTCAACTTTCAAGTAATTTGAAAAGTATGTTCAAATTAAACTATGTGTCCCTCCAATAGAACCCATAAAATATCACAAAAATTATAATCAGAATCATATACAGAAGCATAAGCCTAGTGCTACATATGAAATGAATATTTAATTGGTTAGTATGGGTAATTCAAACATCTATGTTTAAGGAACTACCAAAAAAATTAATAAATTCAAAAGTTTTCAGAAAATCGTGCAAACTAATATAGCAACATAATGTAGGTCCATAATATTGTAAAAAAAAGAATCAAGTGGTTTTGACTAAGTCGGGTCATATATTGTTCAAAAATGAATACATCACCCATATGGTTACCTATAACTCAACACAAAGTTTCAAGTTTGCATAGCACAACAATACATGTGAACTGATATACACTTCAAATTTGGACACAATGTCGTATTTACCTTACAAATGCAAAATATGAACTTATATTTGCCTTTTTTTATGAAAATTGTGTTGTTTCTTTTAAGTACTTATGCGTACTATACTATGCGATATGTACAAGATCTAAATAGCAGTACATAACTTTGGGATAGCACAAATTAATGGAAAGAGGGTGATTTAATATAAAATTTTGAAAAAGAATCATCAAATTTCGAGTTCGTATGAGGGAGAAATACCAGTTATAAATTTTTAGTAAGGATTGAAAAGAGAAATATGGACTACATACGACTACTTTTGGATTTGAGCCAATCGCGAGCACCATTCATCCGGGATTCAATTCAAACTGACATGTGGAGTCCTGTGGTCAGTGGGGCTTCCGGCCCGAAATTTTCGATGGGCGGCAAATACGCCGCCGAAGCAGAAAACATTTCCTCGAAATGACCCTTCTACCCTCAACCAAAAGGCACACCGCTACCCCATCTCTCAAGGGTATTTGTGACAATCTTCCCCCGCGCACTATATCAATTGCCCCTTGAATCAGTCCCCGCCTCCACCTCACACCTTTCCGAAGGCCTCCGCACCAGATCTGCTTCCCCGTCGTCCACTACCTCCGCACCGGAGCTGCTTCCCCATTACCTCTGCTTCCCCGTCGGACACTACCTCCGCACTAGAGCTGCTTCCCCGTCGGCCACTACCTCCACACCGGAGCTACTTCCCCGTCGGCCACTAACTCCGCACCAAAGCTGCTTTCCCGTTGGCCACTACCTCTGCACCAGAGCTGCTCCCCCGTCGTCCACTACCTCCGCATCGGATCTGCTTCACCGTCGGTCAGTACTCGCGCATTGGATCTGCTTCCCCGTTGGCCACTACCTCCACACCGGAGCTGCTCCCTCCGTAGGCCAATACCTTCGACGAGTAGTTACCCCGATGATTAACCATGGTCGGTCGAGGTATGCAAAATCCATCCTCTTTGCACAATCCTTCCGCTCCTCCTCCTCCTCTAGGGATTAGAGCCTATAGTGGGTCTCTATTCGCCCTCGTGTCAGCAACCATAATGTTTGTGGACCGAGTTGTCCATACGGACAACTTTTATGTCTGTAGACTATAGTTATTATTGTTACCACAATGTTTCAGGAATCACATACTCTATAAAGTAGGTCCCATCTAAGATAAATTTTTTTTTGCATCTCCAATCCTGTACAAGATCAGGACAGAGAGAGGGGGAGGGGGGAGTAAGAAAAAGTAACATTTTTGTTCTCTATGGGTACCTTTTGCTATGGATTACTGTATGGACTGGTCTCACAGTGTTTTAGCTATCTGGTAGATAATATTTCAATCACTCTGGACTGTTTTTCAACAAAATTGTGGTTGCTCTGCTCTGAATGTAGGTTACTAACACTTAAAATCTATTTTGCACATTTAAGAAATGTCCAATTGTCAATACAAAATGCAACAGAATGCCAACATCAGGGCTAACAACAGAATAATGGAGGAGCTTGGCATTAGTGTTCTGGCATCAACTCTTAGTTCGTTGCCAACAAAAAAACAACTTCAAATGGGGGAGGTTCAGGCACCAAGGGGAAGAGCTCTAGCAATAATGCTAGTCAGGGTGAAGAGTCTGATTTATCAGATTATATCCCTGAAGTTGAGAAGTCTGATGATGGAGATGACTTAGAAGAGGAGGCAACACCCCTAGTAAATGAGGTGCATTTTCTATCTTGGCTGAGGGGGCGAGATGCGGGATTATATATTTCCAATGCCTATAGAAGCCGCACTAGTGTGTGGAGTACATATCTGCAATACATAATACTGCTTTTGAGTTATTCATTTAAACAACTATTTTTTTAGTTCAACAGGGCCCTATATGAACTCGGCGTAGGAAGGTGTCCGAAAAGAGGAAGAAAAGAGTTGTTGTCATGGCTCCAAGAGGCAGACAATCCAAGAGGGCCAGGTCAATCCCACAACCAGAAGTTGTTTCTGCAGGTTCATCAACGATACTGAATATGCTGAAGACAACAGGAGCACCTGAACAGCACGTGCCTAAAAACATATCACCAATGGCAGCAAACAGTACCGGTTGTGACCATGCTCTGCAGGCAGAATCACCACCAGTTGCAGAAAATCGGGACTGGTCATATGCATATGATGGCAGCCTGGACGAAGATGAGACCGAGGGCAATCCCATCCCCGAAGATGATCCCATATCCGAAGGTTGGTTCTTATGTTACCCTCAAGACTGTTGCACTAATGTTTATATACTTGTTCAATAATGTGAATTTGAATTGCAGTACCTACACAAAGAGGTGGCCTGAGGAAGGCGAGGGAAGCAACTAGGATAGTTATGCTTGACAGGATGACCAAAGATATGGGGAGAAGGGTGCCTCTAACTGTTGCTGAGGGGAACCTAAGGCCGCATGATTCGTTGCAAGCTGCCAAGTTTGCATCAGAGGCTGGTGTTATTGCTAGGAGTCAAGTTCCTATCTTGACCCATTGGAAAGAATACAAGCAACATACATAACATTTTGATGGCTTCGTGGGAAAGCTATCTGTGAGTGCCTATCTGATAGTTCCTATTTTACATTGAACTCTTATATGGCTTTCCTATAACTCGGAAGTCAATTAATCACCAGGAAAGGTTAGCAATTGACCCAAGCCACAAGCCAACAAAAGATGCTTGTGTCAGTGTATTCAAGTCAGCTATTCAGTAGAGGCGATATAGGTTGAAAAAGAAATACTAAGTTGGCCTCCCTACTAATGCGACCCCACAACCTCTCCTGTCCCCTACATGAATAATGCACAGTGGTCTCAACTTGTTGATAAGTGGTCAAATATGCGCAACAAGGTAATTTCTCTTATTGTTCTTTGAAATATATACATATGATGGAGATTAGATAAGACATACTTTCTCATGCAGGGAGTCTCTGACCAGAACAAGCAAAACCGTGGATATGTCAAGTGGCCTCAAGCAACAGGATCTCGCTGCTACGTTACCCAGTTGCATGAATATGTAAGTCTCAACACTCTTGTAATGGAAGCTTTTCATTATTTTGCTTCCTTAATGAAATGAGTGCGCACATGCACGCGCACGCACACACACACACACACACACATGTAGCAAGTCCTATTGTCAGTTATTCTTGCTTGATCATCATGGTTTCGCTGTCTGTCTGACCACCATTTTGGTATATCCATCAACACAATAACAAAAAGAATGATATCGAAGGCAGTAAAGTCAACGGAGAGGAACCCCAGGAGCCAGTTAGGGAATCTGATGAAGAACTCGATGCTATGGAATTATTCAAAGTCTGCCATACCAACCGCAAGAATGGTATGAGTGATGCTGCTAGAGAAGCAGTTGTAAGTCCCCTTGCATGGTTCCTTGCTCTTCCAGGATTCGGTTAGTTTTGTTGACATTTGCAATTCCAGTTCTTTAGCAGTAGTTAGAATTTCATGATTAAATACGGCTTTCAGTCGTTTCTGCAAGGCTTTTGTCATCATTTTTCCAACGCTCTGTACATGCTGCATCAAATAGTTTTAATATGCTTGGCTCATGGCTGCCCCTTTCACTCGGTGGTGTGTCATGTTAACACTATTTAGTAGCAACTATCCAATCTGCCTTTGTTCCCAGTATTTTTGATACATTACTTTCTTTTACTACAATCAGTGAAGTAATAGTTCATCTATGCATTTTGTAGATGTCAATGGAAACCATCCGAGCAGAAGCTGTTGCTGATGGGCAGGCACCATTGAGTAGTGCTGAGGTGGTTTTCAATCTCGCCTGACAGCTCCAACTCCACTTTCTTCAAGAATGCTGGTTTATCCACTCGCTCCTTGAAGCCTCCGTCAGCTACGGGACAAGCGCTACTTGAAGAACTTGCTGCGCAGAAACAAAAAAAAGCTGCTATCACTGAAGAATTTGCTGAGGTCAAGAAGAGGAGTGAAGGAACAGAGGAAGCACTACTGAAAACCCAACAAGTGTATGATGACCTGAAGAAGCGACAAGAAGAGAACAATCTTGTCCTTCAGAGAATCTTGCAGGCGAACATTGCTGGTATCTCTTCTTAGCCCTGATCCTGTCATTACCTTCGGCGCTTGTGGGTTCTGAACTATTTTGGTGGTGCGATGAACTATCTGTTGTGTTATGATGAACTATATATCTGTTGTCTGTAGTGGTGTGATGAACTATATGTGGTTGTAACTTATGTGGCTCCCTTTCTATGATTTCCTGCTGCATCATTTCTTCTGTGATGAAATGCAGTCCGTTCGGCTGGCTGGGCTGAAATAGTTGGCTAGGCTGGAATGGAATGATAAAAATGAGGCTGACGCCAGCCAGAACCTGCTCAATAAAAAGTTCTGTGACGAAATGGTTCTGTGATGAAAGCACCACATGCAGCTGTATGAAAATGACGCGTGGAACAACCAGAAACCGACACATGGAACATCCATAAAATGCCACGTGCATCAACTCGAAAGTGACACATGGACCAATAGGCACACGACACGTGGACAAAAAAGGAAACGACATGTGGGTCACCGAGAGCATGACACGTGGTCGAATTGAGAAAGGACACATGGAAAAATTGGAAGATGACACGCGACCGAAAACAAACTAACATGTGTCCTTTGCTCATATCGCCGCGTGGACTGTTACCAGCTCACCACGTCGCTATCCTCTTTGCGACACGTGCTGCCCGCCACGTTACCTGCTAGCGTGGACGAAGCCACGTGGAGCGCCAGTGTGTCCTACGGCGCCTGCCAGCACGGACGTGTACACATGGATCCGGGCTTCTAGTGACATCTCAGTGACGTGTCAACGAAGCAAAAATGGTTCCGCGATGAAATTTTCTTTCATCGTGAAAAAATATTTTAGTGACATTTCGGCTGTTTCATCAAGGCAAACCTAACTCGAAGCTCCATTTTTGATGAACTGAAATTCATCACAGAATTCGTTGCACGACAAATTTGAGCCCTTCTGTAACTAAAATTGTTCGTCGCCGATGCATCAATTTCCACTAGTGCATGACATCTCGCCAGCTGAACCTTCCCCTGAACCAAAAGACCTGGAGGAGGAAGAAATACTACCCCCGGAATTCTCATTCAACATTGAGGAGGATATATTCTATGACTTTGGCAACACCACATTATATCCCCTCCAAAAAAGGCCTCTAGTCCCTTTAGACCCTCCAGGCAATCTTGATAAGGTTTTTCTTAAAGAGACCATAAAGAGGGTAGCCACTGTCATGAATATCGAATGGATACAAGAAGGGGAGACTTCTTGTGAAATAATTCAATTCCATGCCCCTTCCTTGACCATTCCATGTTTCATAGAAGGGACTGCAGTTACAGCCCTTTACAATCCCACGGTTGGAGTAAACATCATCTCTGCCTCTTTTGCTTCCGATCATTCGAGTGAAAGACGCATTACTCTAACCACAAAATCCCTTAGAACTGTAACACGCTCCATTATAAAAGGGAGCAGGATTATGCACGATGTGCCAATTTGGCACATGAAAACAGAGATTGCTCTAGACTTTCATGTCTTCGAAGTCCAAGGCTTCGACATCTTGATAGGGCATCCCATAGAAAAACTTTTCCTAGATGTTTCTACTCTAGGAAAGTTAGATGTGTCTCTTGGGGGAAAAACGTACACCATGCCTATCAGCCAAACCAAGAACTCCCTGGCCGAACTAGCACCCCAGGAAGAACCATCCGAGGAATTTTGCTTGAGAGAGGATGCCACGAGCAACGTTTCCCTAGAGGATTGGCCTTAGGCTTCACGAGCAGTGGCGGCTCCTGAGGAAGAACAAAGGGTGCAGGGAGAAAGCAGGGGTGCTCCTCTCTTCATTTTTTCATGAAGTGGTATGGTGTGTAAACAGTGGTAATGGTGGGTAATTTTACCCCAACTGCATGAGGATATCTATAACTAGTAATTTAGAGCATCTTTCGAGGAGCTCCATGAAAAATATGGAGTTAGCCTCCAACTTTAGATTTTTTTTCTGGAGTTTTCGGATCTAGAGTTCCTGAAACTAGATGTATTTAGGTCATGTTTGGGAGCAGTCTACTCCAAAAAAAAAATCTAATCCACTCCACAAACTCCACTCCATCATTCAGCTCCACTCCGTCAAATTTTTCCCATCATGTTTTGGTGAGCTCTACTACATAAATCAAATAAGCCCAGTTCTCTCCACCCTGCCGACTCAATGTCCAAGCAGCAGCCCAACTAGGCCCAGCAAACTCCTCTCACTTCCACGCAGGCTCCACTTGTTAGGTATCTTCTACCCCAATCCACTCCTTTCTTCCTCTTCCCTTGAGCTAGTAGCAGCCGAGGGTGGAGGTGTAATACCAGAAAAAGAGGTTTTTAGAAGGGGGCCAAGGCCCAACCAGCCCACACCCTCTCCTTCCTCCCGTGCACCCCCTCTGTTCCCTCTCTCTCTCGTTTCCTTCTTCCTCCTCCTCCTCCATGGCTACCCCACCTTTCCCATTGCATCACCCAACCCTTGGAGGAGAATAGCAAAACGGAACGAGGAGATCAAGAGGAGCTCGAAGGAGTGCATCTTGGGGGTCAATTTGTCTTTCCCCTCCCTTCTCGTGGCCCTAGGTTTTGGGGGGTAACCAAGGTGAGTGGGATTCTATGACAGTCCAGGTTTTATGGGTTAAAAATATAGTTTTTGTGTTTATTTGAAAATTTAAACCATGATTTCCATAGCAAGGGTATTTTTGTGATTTTGGAAAAATGCAAAATCCTTTTTACAAAATATTTTTGCAAAAGGCAAAATTTCAAATTTTGTGAGGAGTTAAAATACAAAATTTGTTTTTCACTTTTTACCATCATAAAAAGACATATTTATGCTTAGGGCTACCCTTGCAACTTAAGTTAAGTTCTTTTGCATTTTAAAAAGATTTGACGGATTTCAAAGTAGTTTCAAATCCTTTGACGTAGTGAGTTTTTGCCCAATAGAAAAGTTGTAGATCTTGAAAAACTACACAACTTTCATGTTGAACACTTTTTCATTTGAGCCCTAAAACAACGGAAAATTTTATATTTACAAAAAAACCCCTTAGCCTTTTTCCTTTTTGCAAAACCACCCTTGCTATTCCTTCTTCCTCCCATCTCTGCTGAAAACAGAGGCGCCGCCGCTTGCCGTCGTTCCGCCATCGCCGCGGATTTCCCCCGCTTGCCAGCTGCCCGCCCTGCCCCACGTGTTGAGTACAAGACCCTGCCACCCTCGAACCGCCTCTGCCTGGCACCCTGGGCACGCGCCATGCCGCCGCACCCTGCCACGACCGCCAGCCGCTCCCTGAAGAATCTGCTCCACCGCTGGGAGCTCGCCCCAGCCTGGAGAAGCCTATCTCCTCTTCTGCTCGCTCATCCTCCCCCTCCTCTGGGCTATAAATAGCCCCAACCGGCCCTGACCTCGACATCCACCGCCGCCCTACCCACCATTGCCGCCGAGCTCTGAGCTCTGAACACACCCCTCCATCCCAGCTCTGCCCAAATCAATCACCCCACCAACTTACCCTTGACCCAGTGAAGTTTCTCAGCCCCGCCGTCCCCTTCACACTTCGCCGGACCGCCGCCGTCGCGGCTCAGTTCACTGCCGGCCCACCTGCTCCCATGGCGCCGCCGCTACGGGCCACCCCGACCCCAACCAAAGCAACTCCGAGGTAGCCCTTGAGCTCCTCTTGCTTTTCCCCTGCAAGGCCCCCACCTCCGGCGAGGGAGCTCGCCGCAATTTGGCCGAACAGAGCCCCCACGGCCGGCCATGGCCCTGAGGACCTGATTGCTTTGATTAGATTCTTTCTAGGGTCCTTTTTGCAAAACTGCCTGAACTCTTTTCTTTTCAGTGAACTTTGGAAAATTCTAAAAAATTGTAGAAAAAACAGAAAAATACCAAATTAATTTTGTTGTGTTTCACTTAACTAGCTCTATGACTTTGGCTATTAAAGTTTGTTTGAAACCTTATGTTGTGTGCTCTAGTTTAATTGTTAGAAAATGAGTGATTTATTTATATCTTTTTAACCATAGCTTTGATATGCTTGCTTTTTGGAACCTAGCATCCTTTTGCCATGTATAGTCTTGTATAAAATTTGTGGTCCAAATGCTTGACTTTTGCTTATAATTTCATGTGCTTTGTTTATTTCTAGCATATGCGCTTATTATTTTATTAAAGCATGTTTTTGTTAATTTCTTAGGATCATCCTTTTATCTTGAGCTCTACTAATCACAAGTAGTTTATAATAAATTTTGGGAAAATTTTTGTACTGTTTAGTTTGAGTTTTGAATTTTATGTTTGAGCTTGAACTATATACATGATCTTTCCTTTTGGACTTTGAGTTTATGTTTGATTTGAACCTCACCCATCTTGTCTAGTGTAGCTAGTCTTGTTATTTTATGGAGTTCCTTGTGTTCACTTTTACTCTATAAATGATTGCCCAGTAAAGTAATACTTTTAAGCTTGGTCTTAAATGTTTACTTTATTGGATAACAACTTTTTAGTGAA
The DNA here is from genome assembly GCF_016808335.1 of Panicum virgatum. Classification (NCBI taxonomy): domain Eukaryota; kingdom Viridiplantae; phylum Streptophyta; class Magnoliopsida; order Poales; family Poaceae; genus Panicum; species Panicum virgatum. The sequence goes on along the minus strand of NC_053136.1, from coordinate 27,043,424 downwards.
GGAAAGCTATACTTAAGCACTTCACTAATTCCAACTACTGCATTGCATATCGAAATAATATCACTAGTCGACAGAACGTACGAATTTATCCAAGAACTAGACAAGGATATTTCTGAAGCCCAGGCCCTTGTTGCGGAAGTAACTGAAGTCCCGAACTCCGATTCGGAAGAATGAAAACATATTGACTCTGTAAATACCACTAAAGGCAAGCCCCGGTGCATAATCCTATTATTTTAAATTATGCAACTTATTACTATTTATTTGTGCATTTAAGTTATTGGAGTTGATTGAAAACCTTAGATGCATAATCCTAGGTACCTATTGATTGAACACTAGAATCTGAGTTCAAATAAATGCTATGCTAATAGGACCGGTAAAAGTCGAGTGATTGCCAGTCACTCGCGAGCTTTATAGGAATTGATTGTTTACTTTCTTGCAATCACTATAAGGACCATGGACGGATTGGGATACAAATTTCAGGATGAAATCCGTCTGTGTTGATAAATTATTAAGGCCGTAGTGTGTGGTAATCATGGTTAAGTGTTTGAAAGTACTAGCCACATGCCGTGAATTATGGGTAAGCGGCAAGCCTAGTAACTGATCGGCCCGGCAAATGCACATACCTCCCACTTTCTCTTAGAGATAGGAAGTTAATTTATGTTAAAAGTTATTTATGTTGCGCAAGCTATGAGGGACGAGGTTGGTGCCCTATAGTCGGACAACTTCGAGTGCAGAGAAGGTCAATTCTCTGTAGTCGGGGAGAGTGCCCTGATCCATGAACCGGAATGAGAAGCAAACGGTAGTTTGGGAGTGACTCGTCAGTACTCCAAGCGTGTGTGCTAGGTTTATCCTTGCAAGGTTGGAAATTCGATTCAGAATCGTCCGTTTCTCGCGGATATTGAGACCGTTTGATACCTTTGCCACATAGAGTAAGAAGTGGAACAAAATGATACTCAATATGGTTGGATGAAGTTAATTCTCTACCATATTTGAATAGATAGGTGCTTACCTAGAATGGAAAATAAAACTAGAATCTGAAAGCTAAAACTTGAAATTAAGGACCTACTCTTTGTTGCTTTTCAGCAAAAGAAACCCCAGAGCCTTCACAAACCTTGCATGTCTAGTTAAAGGGATATATTATACCCTTAATCGGTTCAGCCTTGCTGAGTATTAGTATACTCAGTCTTGCTTGTGACTTTATTTTCAGGTAAATTTTTTTGGGATGCTTGGTGAGATTGACGTCATGTACGGGCTTCATCATGATGTCATATATCGTCGCTAGATGTCGTTTTCTTTTCGCTGTTTATAAACTCTGAAGAACTTATCTACTTTAAAATTTCTGAGGTATCTGATTTGAATTCTCAAACTCAGTTTGTAATAACAATTACTGTTAAAGTTTGTATTGTAAAATTTATGGTTATTGTAATCTCTGAACTCACCTTCGAGTGAGGTATGTTGGTTCAATCGAAAATAAAGTGGTGTTATCGGGATTTTACCCGACAGACTGTCAGATTACTCCATTTGAAGTGCGAATTAATCATTTCATCTTTAATGGTGATGGTTAGCGCACTTGAGTTGGATTAATTCTAGCAGTTCTGCCACAGATTCCATCCTCCCTGCTGAAATTAGATGTTCTTGTGTGAGTTTAGGTTGGGGATTAAGTGGTTTAGAGGGGAGAAAGAGGACTTTTGGGTGTCTCCCTCGAATTTTAGATTCGCAGTTACTGTAACAGTGTTGCGAGAGGATTTCGGGGCACTTAGAGGCCGAACTGGTTTTTGGAATGTAGTTTTTGGAATGAACTACAAAGTTGTAGGGAACATTCAGATCTAGTAGCTCGTCAAATTTCGTAATTTTAGCCCATAGAATTTGAGAGATATGGATTTTATGAGCCAGCTGTCTTTTTCTGATGAAATCTGGACAGGGCTGGAACAAGGAGGTTTATGAAAACATTAAAGGCATATTTATACTTTTCAACCTTAGGAAACTCGTACTACTTTTCATTAACTTTTCAGATTGGTAAAGATTGTATTTTTAGGATAAGTATAGCTTCAGTTTTTAGATTTTATAAAATCAGCCTCTATGTTTTGTTAGCAAAAATTTGAGTTAAAGTTGAGCCCTTCTTTAGTCCATCTTATTGACTCTTTTAGCAAAAGTTCATACTACCAAAGTTGGAGGTTATAGAGTTCTCTACCTTCTGGTGAAATTTCACAATATTTAGACACACGGATGCGGAGATACATAATTATTTAGGCTTGCTGTCCTGATTTCGGGATAGATTTAAAGTTATGTTTTTAGCTGCATATTTGATCATCTTAAAGCCACAATAAAAATAAAGTTCCTCCATGAAAGTTTTAGGTATTTATCTGTAGATTCCAATAATGTATTCTTTTGCTATTATATCTTTTGTAGATTAAAAGATACGAAAAAGAGAAGCAGCAGTGCTGCACTTGACTTAGGCCTCTCTTGCTTTTTGGGTGGGACGTTGGATTAGGAGAGCATGCAGGAGTGCACTAACCATAAATACTTGTTGGTATGAGTCACTATCTAATCTTGCAATGTCAAAACAGGTGGTAGTAATCCGGATCGCGCCTAAAGCGGTCATCCCTTCATCGGAGGCATGTGAACATAGTGGTTGCATAGCTACAACTTTAATATTCTATTTTTACTGCCTCCATTTATAAAAATATAGCACACATAAGTGATAATATAAAGAATTTGGACATGACTCATAATGATTGGGTGAAGTATGAAATGTTGTCGCTAATATAAATCTAGAGGTAATGTGGCTTTTTTACTTCAACAAGGGTGGACAGATAAATGAGGTGGTCTATATGTGACAGATTTTGAATTTATGGCTGGGGATGATTTACATATGACATATACCTAGTAATTTATCCTACGATATATTTTTCTGTGAGTAAAATCTTTGGAATCCTTGATGTTTTACTATTGAGTGAGCTTGTTGTAGTAGAGGTTATGCTAGTCTTTGTGTATAAAAATCTCTATGGCATTTATGCTACTTTATGTCTCCTAATGCTATCATGTGTGGATAAATTGGAGTTTGGATTATGAGCAAGATTTGAACTCGTTTCTTACTATTATGTGGTATATATGTTCAAATATATGGATTTAATCTTGGATTGACTGGCTCTATCTAGAAATATTTTTTTGTGATAGATATTCTTGAGGCTTGAATTATAAAATTCGTATGTTTAAATTGATAATGGCTACATGCTAATTATTTCTGTTAAGACTTGTAACACCCTAATTTAAATTTCAGCATTTATCAATAAATTTAATTGGCTTTATTTAAATTTCTAAGGTTTATTGTGTTTAGCCATGCATTTAATTTAATTTTGTTTCACAAGTAATTAAAAATTTGTCTAAGTTTAAAAATTTGTGTTGCATTCATGCTGGTGCATACTTTTATTTGAGTGTGGTTTGAATTCAAATTTATATTTGAATTCAAACTTTGTTTGAATTAGAAATAGAAAAGAAAAAGAAATAGAAATAGAAAAAGAAAACCCAAAACCCAAACTCAAACCCAACCAGGCCCAAAACCCAACCCTCAGCCCAGCTGGCCCAACCCACTTCCTCACCCCGCTTTGGCCCAGCCCGCTCCCTTTCTTTCAATTACCCGGCCTGCCCCGGCCCCGCGCCACGCCTCCGGCTCGTTTTCCCTCCCCATGCGGCCTGCCCCGCACGGCCCACCGCCGCAGCCCAGCCTCGCGCGCTCAGCGCCGCGAGTGCTCGCCCCGTCTCACTGCGCCCCGACTGGCACGGCGGGCCCACGCGTCACCCGTTCTCCCCCGTGAACCGCTCCCTCTGCCGCTGACGGCCTGGACCCACCAGTCAGGCCCGTCTTCCCCGCCGAGCTGCTGCTCCGCTTTGCTCGCTTCACCCCTGCGCCGTGGACCAAGCCGTGGCCCACCCTAGCCCTGCAGACCCACCAGGCAGCGCCCAGTACAACCGCGCCCTCCGCTTCTAGAAGCCGCCCGAGATCGGGATCCCGCCGGGCAGTTGCGTGATCTGCACGATCCGCAAAACGGCAACCCAATTCCGCCGAGATCACCGGAGAGCCTGCCATCGTCCCGCGCCGAGGTGCACGGCCTCCTTCTTTAATTGGCCCGTGAGCCTTCCCTGCACCCCACTCTCCCACTACCTGCGTATCCAGAGCCAGAGCACGCCGTTCGTACCCCTGCTTTGCGCCGCCCGGAGGTGAGATAGCTCCTCCGCCGCGATTTCTCGCCGCCGATGCGGATCGACCCCAGCTGACCCTGGATTTTGCCTCGTAGGGACACCGCACGCCCTCACGTGAAGCCCAGGAACCCGGGGAAGTCCTGCACTGTCCGGACCGCGAAGCTCGGCCCGCAACCCGCCGCCGGACTCGGCGCCGTCGACCCTGAGCGCCGCCCCAACCTGGCCCAAGCCCCGGTGAGTATCGCCCCGTTGCCCGCTATCTTTTGCGCTAAGTTAATTAGGCCGTGTGCCACCCTAGCTGCTAGCACGACGTGCTCCGGCGCTCCGCCGCCGCGCACGCCATGGCTCCGCCGTGGCGGATGCCCCGCACCGCTGCACGAACTCGCGCTGGCCTTGCCCAGACTTATGTCAGCTTTGCATGCGCACTAGCACCTTTTGGCGCCCAAATCTGAACCCAGCACAGCACGAAGGCCGCACGCCGGCGGTGTCCGCCAGTGCAACTTCCGCCCGTCCATCGATTGCACCTCCACAGGCCTTCCCGAGCCCAGCTGAATGCCCAGGTGCTTCACGCGTGCCGTGTAGGTACTTCCAGACCCCAGCCCCGCTCGAATCCGTCCCGGGAAGACCGAGTTCGGACTTCTCCGGCGCAGCGCCGCCGCGGGAGCAGAGCTCCGGCGACCCAGCGCCGCCGCCCCCGCCCCAACCGTTCTTGGCCGCCAGATCCGTATGCAACGGCCTGGATTAGATCTTGGATCAAGCCAACTAGAACCGTTAGATCTAGATCCAACGGCCGAAAACCGCGCGTACCGGTTCGGCCTGGAGTTTTTCTAAAGAGACCCCCGGTTCTGTTAAAATCAACCCGCGGTCCAGCCTTATTCAAAAATAATTACGTATAGGTCCTGTTTTTAATGTTTAGGCCCCTGACCTTCCTAGAAATTGAACCCGCCGTCCAGCCCCTGCCCTTTTGCGCTTTAGACCCCAGAATTAATGTTTATTTACGTTTTAGTCCTCGGTTTTAGCAGAAAAGTCCCTGGAACCCTGTTTTTATTACAAATAAGCCCCTAGAACTTGTTTTTAGCCTAGATTATGCGTTTTAGCTCCGTTTTTAGCGTTCTTTATATCCACGCGATCAGTTGTAACGCGTAGAATAGTTTTAGACTAGTTTAGTGTGCTGTTTTTATGTATTGATGTATTGTTCTTTAACTTTTGTTAGAGTTTGCTTGTATGCTTATTATTGTGCATTGTTTTGGCCATGTGTTCGTGAGTAGACGTTGATCCATCTGAGGAGCCCCAGTACTAGTACCCGGAGCAGCCATCTTCGGAGCAGTTTGAGCAGCAGCAGGAGCAGTACGAGGAAGGCAAGTATAACATGAACAACCTACCACTTTTAATTACATTTTCATACTGCATTTTAATACCGTATGCCTATAAGGACATTCCTAGCCACTTTATATCCTTTATATATACACCTTTGGGTTGCATTTTGGTTAGTTGTGCTAGGTTGCTGCGCTATAACACTCTCTGGTCCTTTTTAATTAATTTGATTAATGGTTTACTTGAACTTAATTCTGAGAGTGACTCTCTGTGCTTCGTGCTTGGGTGGCTCACGTCTCGTTAAAATTTGGTTTTGTAGAAACATGGTTTAGGGGGCCAGCACGGTGCTTAGTGCTTGGTTGGCCACTCTCCATAAGGACCGGTTCATAGAGCGACAACCTGGGACAACAGCGCTACCACAAGGCTAGAATGGGATAGACTTGGCGTAATAATTAGATCTTTTTGGTTTGGAGTAACTTACCTGCGGGGCAGGGGCGGTAAGCTTCTATAGGCCCTCGTGCTGAAGTGGCCTCGTCTGTGCTTCGTGTCTTGACGCCCACTAGACCTGCTCCATAGTCGCCGATCCACCCTCGCGGTTACTCCCTACCAACGAGTTTCTTTGTAAAGGCCTCGTAGAGAGTCGCTAGTCATCTCACCTAAGGAAGTGTGATGAACAACTGGCGTAGCTCACGACTTGTGGGTAAAGATGTGCAACCTCTGCAGAGTGTAAAACTGGTATACTAGCCGTGCTCACAGTTATGAGCGGCCCAGATCCTCCTTTTGATTAGTGGAGTTATCTCCTTCCGACGAGGGAGGTGCTTCTCGGGGTTACCTTGGTGGCTTGGTTTTGGTTTGGTTTTTCAGTAGATACATGATTAAACTTGATTAATAACTATGTAACTGGGTTAATGGTAATTCATCAACTCGTAGTAAATAGCTTTAATAAAATTTTGCCAACACTTAAAAGCTAATGCAGTTGAGTCAGCCAGCCTAGAGCCTCATAGTTTGTGTTATACTTGTTGAGTACAAGTTGTGTACTCACTCTTGCCTCTTCTCTACTTTTTTCCTCTTGGCTACGCTACTGCTGCTCAGTTCCTGCCGACACGAGGGAGTTCGTCCAGCGCTACCAGGACTACGAGGACTTCTAGGTGTTCGTCTCCCAGTCGACGTCCCTGTGGCGCCCTGCTTCAGCTTCGGAGAGCTTTATTCGTATTTTGTACTTCGTTTCCGCTGTATCAGACATTTTTGTCATTAATGTAATAAATAACATTCATATTCGCTTTATTATGTCTTTTTACGTGATATGTGCTATGATATACTGTTCATTCTGTTGTATATACGTGCGACTTGATCCTGGCACGTATATGATTGCTCGGTTTATGTTCTTTTATAAACCGGGTGTTACAGAGTGGTATTAGAGCCGTATCGACTGTAGGACGAAGCCTAGATAGAACTGGTCGTGTTTTAGGACTTCTTCTCACCAATCCTTGCCTGCTGAAACTATTTTACTATTATACCCCTTGACTTCTTTGACTTTTACCCTTCTTGCCTTGATTTCTCTCTCTGAAGAATAGTTTTCGTAGATTTGGCCTGAATCAGTCATCTGACCACCATGAGTTAGCTAGGTGACCCTTTTATAATAATACGATAGCACGCTCTGCGACGCGTTGTGTTAGTCGAGTCTTTTTGCTAAACTCGGCTAAGTTGTGGAAATTGTCTGTTTGTTATTATGCTACATGTTTGATTTGGATTTTTGAATGATTGCATAGCTTAGTAGTTTAAATTTGTTTAAAGAAAATCACTCAGATGTTAAAGTTAACTAATTAATAAAATGAGTTAGATCGTTGGGGGTAAAACAGTCCACTCTATCCTGTCTACTTTATCATGGCTGAGTCTTTTTCCGCAAAGAGTTATCATATCCATCTGAATTTATTCCTGCAATATCCTTACTCGTGAAATCTTTTGTCCAAAATCAGATGGTGAACACCAGGCGTGGTTCTGACCAGCAGGGGCAGAACAACCAGGGTCAGAATACCCAGGGGACCGGGATCCCAATGCCGCCACCTTTGACTCCGGAGCAGTACTTTCAGCTCCAGATGCAGATGATGGCCACCCTGAACAACACTGTTCAGGCTCTTCAGCAGGCTCACACTCAGCCTCCGCCTCCTCCACCACCGCAGCCTCGCGACAGGCGTGCTGAGTTCCTGAGGGGTCACCCGCCGACGTTTTCTCACACGTCCGACCCTCTTCAGGCTGACGACTGGCTCCGTGCAGTGGAGCGTCAGCTGGACATCGCCCAGTGCGATGATCGGGAGAGAGTTCTGTACGCAGCAGGACAGCTGCGAGGGGCAGCTTTGGACTGGTGGGAGTCCCACCCAGTTCACGACCGCGAGACTCTCACTTGGCTCCAGTTCAGGGAGCGGTTCCGCAGCCACAACGTCCCCGCGGGCGTTATGAAGATGAAGCAGAAGGAGTTCCTTGCACTGAAGCAGGTAATCTTAAGTATAATCATTCAGCGTTTTCTTTTGAGCTAATGCCCCCTTGTTCTATCCTTATGAATCTTGAGTTAATCTTCTGATATCTATCTGTCTTTGTGAATTCAGGGGACTATGTCGGTCACGGTAGTATCGTGATCGCTTTCTTTAGCTGGCTCGCTACGCCCCTGCCGATGTTGCGGATGACCGCAAGAAGCAGGAGCACTTCATGGAGGGTCTTGAGGACTACCTCCAGTACGCGCTGCTCAACCTCCGCTTCGACAACTTCAACCATCTGGTTGACAGCGCGCTCAACACTGAGCGCAAGCACCTGGAGATGGAGGACAAGAAGAGGAAGATTGTCCCCGTTGCTTCCGGCAGCAACACTCGTCCTCGACTCCAGCACCCCCAGCAGTACCAGCAGCCTCAGTACCGGCCTCCTCAGCAGTACCAGCAGAGGGCACCGCAGCAGTACCCGCCTCGACAGCAGCAGGCAGGTCAGGGCCCGAGGTTACCGGCACCTCCGGCTCGTGCTCTACCAGCTCCGCCAGCACCTCAGGCTCCACGTCCGTCAGCTCCTACCAGACAGCAGGCTTCGACACTTGCACGCGTCTGCTATCACTGCGGCCAGCCGGGGCACTACGCCAACACTTGTCCCCGGAAGGCACAGGCAGGACAGCAGGGGCGCCCAGCTCAGCCCAGGGCGCCAGCACAGGGCAGGGTGAACCACGTGACGGCCGAGTCAGCGGCCGAGGCTCCTAACGTGGTTATTGGTACGTTCATGGTCAACTCTCACCCTGCTACAGTGCTTTTCGATACCGGTGCTACCCATTCTTTCATTTCCAAGTCATTTGCCGAGCAGCATGGTATACCGGTTTCTTGTATGAGGACAGCTATGGTAGTTACCTCACCTGGGGGTCAGATTCGTACATGCTCTATCTGCTCCCAAGTTAGTATTGTCATAAAGGGGGTAGAATTCCGCACTGGCTTGATAGTTATTGACTCCTCGGGGATAGATGTGATTCTGGGCATGGAGACCCTTACCAGATGGGGAGTCCGTATTGATTGTGCTCAGCGGACAGTTCACTTATCGGCATCTGATGGCCAGGAGGTGATAGTCAGTGCTTCAGAGCCTTCTGGATTTCTTCATCAGATGGAGGCTAGACCCACGGACGGTATTCGCGTGGTGTCTGAATTCCCGGATGTCTTTCTGGATGATCTGCCAGGTATGCCGCCTGAACGCGCCATTGAGTTTTGTATTGATCTCTTGCCTGGCACAGCTCCTATTGCAAAGCGGCCCTACCGTATGGCACCTATAGAGCATGAGGAAGTCAAGAAAACTATTGATGAGTTGCTAGCCAAGGGCTATATCCGTCGCAGCTTCTCTCCTTGGGCTTTTCCATTGTTGCTGGTAGATAAGAAGGATGGCTCGAAGAGGATGTGTGTGGACTATCGGGAGCTGAATGCAGTCACTATCAAGAACAAGCATCCACTGCCCCGTATTGCGGATCTCTTCGATTTGCTTCGAGGTGCTCGTATATTCTCGAAGATTGATCTTCGTTCGGGATATTTTCAGCTGAGGATCCGTCCTGGGGATATTCTGAAGACGGCATTCACCTGCAAGTACGGGCTATATGAGTATAAAGTCATGTCCTTCGGCTTGACTAATGCCCCGGCTTACTTCATGCATCTGATGAACATGGTCTTCATGGATTATCTGGATGTTTTCGTGGTGATCTTTATTGATGATATTCTGATCTTCTCCAAGACAGAGGAGGAGCATGAAGAGCATCTGAGGCTCGTGTTGCAGAGATTGAGAGAGCATCAGCTGTATGCCAAGTTCAGCAAGTGCGAGTTCTGGATTGACGAGGTGCCATTCCTCGGTCATGTTATCTCTCAGGGAGGCATTGCTGTTGATCCGAGCAAGGTGAAGGATGTGCTCGAGTGGGAGACACCGCAGACAGTAAAGGAAGTCAGGTCTTTCTTGGGCTTAGCTGGATATTATCGGAGATTCATTGAGAATTTCTCCAAGATCGCGAAGCCTTTGACTTCTTTGCTGGAGAAAAATGTGGCTTTCGTATGGACTGATGAGCGTCAGAGGGCCTTTGAGGAGCTGAAGAAAAGGTTGACTACGGCGCCAGTCCTGACTCTGCCAGACCAGACGAAGAGGTTCCGGTGTATTGTGATGCTTCGAAGGATGGTCTTGGGTGTGTTCTAATGCAGGAGGGCAGAGTGATTGCTTATGCTTCACGGCAGTTACGTCGGCATGAGCTGAATTATCCCACCCATGATCTTGAGTTAGCCGCAGTTGTGCATGCTCTGAAGATTTGGAGCCATTACTTGTATGGGCAGCGGTGTGATATCTACACTGATCACAAGAGCCTCAAGTACATTTTCACGCAGAATGAGCTAAACATGCGGCAGAGGGGATGGTTAGAGTTGGTCAAGGATTATGATCTGGAGATTCACTATCATCCTGGCAAGGCCAATGTTGTAGCAGATGCTCTGAGCAGAAGAAGTTATGTCAACATGGCCGTGGCTTTCCAGATGCCTCCAGAGTTATGCGAGGAGTTCGAGCAGTTGAGTCTGGGCTTCTTACATCATACTTCGAGTGCAGCGTTTGAGGCAGTACCTACTCTAGAGTCAGAGATCAGGCAGCATCAGAAAGATGATGAGAAGCTGCAGGAGATTCGTGAGTTGCTCAAGAAGGGCAAGGCTCCTCATTTCAGAGAGGATGATCAGGGTACTTTGTGGTACAAGAACCGGATCTATGTGCCAGATGTGAAGGATCTCCGGAAGTTGATTCTGAGTGAGGCCCATGATACAGCTTACTCTATTTATCCGGGCAGCACGAAGATGTACTATGATCTGAAGGAACGTTTCTGGTGGTATGGGATGAAGCGTTCAGTGGCAGAGTACGTGGCTATTTGTGACACCTGTCAGCGTGTCAAGGCTGAGCATCAGAGGCCAGCAGGTCTAGTTACAGCCTTTGAAGATTCCAGAGTGGAAATGGGAGGAGATCACTATGGACTTCATTGTTGCGTTGCCTCGTACTCAGAAAGGGTACAACTCCATTTGGGTAGTAGTGGATCGTCTGACGAAGGTTGCTCACTTCATTCCAGTGAACACTACTTACTCCGGTGCTAGACTTGCAGAGTTGTACATCTCTCGGATTGTCTGCTTACATGGTGTGCCCAAGAAGATTATATCTGATAGAGGGTCTCAGTTCACTTCTCGGTTCTGGGAGCAGCTCCATGATTCGTTAGATACGAAGCTGCGCTTTCAGTACGGCTTATCACCCTCAGACAGATGGGCAGACAGAGAGAACCAACCAAGTGTTGGAGGATATGCTGAGAGCTTGTGCCATTCAGTACGGTACTAGTTGGGATAAGTGCCTGTCATATGCTGAGTTCTCATATAACAACAGCTATCAGGCCAGTCTGAAGAAGTCTCCCTTTGAGGCATTGTATGGCAGAAAGTGCAGGACTCCTCTCTATTGGGATCAGATTGGTGAGAAGCAGCTCTTTGGCCCTGAGATCATAGATGATGCAGAGCAGATGGTTCAGGCTGTGCGAGAAAATCTGAGGATTGCACAGAGCAGACAGAAGAGCTATGCATGATGGCAAACGGAGAGATCTGACCTTCAGTGTCGGTGATCATGTGTATCTGAAGGTGTCTCCGATGAGAGGAATCCGCAGATTTAATGTCAAAGGGAAGTTAGCACCTCGGTATGTGGGGCCCATTCAAGGTGCTAGAGCGGAAAGGCGAAGTTGCTTATCGCCTGGAGTTACCTCTCAGCCTCTCAGGAGTTCATGATGTCTTCCATATATCTCAGCTGAAGAGGTGTCTGCGAGTACCCGAGGAGCAGGCACCCCTGGATGGAGTCGATGTGCAGGAAGATCTGACTTATACTGAGCATCCGGTGAAGATTCTGGAGACATCAGAGAGGATTACTCGGAACAAGCGCATCAAGATGTGCAGAGTTCAGTGGAGCCATCACAGTGAAGCTGAGGCTACTTAGGAGCGAGAAGATGAGCTGATGAAGACATATCCAGATCTCTTTGCTAGCCAGCCCAGCTAAATCTCGGGGACGAGATTTCTTTAAGGGGGTAGGGTCTGTAACACCCTAATTTAAATTTCAGCATTTATCAATAAATTTAATTGGCTTTATTTAAATTTCTAAGATTTATTGTGTTTAGCCATGCATTTAATTTAATTTTGTTTCACAAGTAATTAAAAATTTGTCTAAGTTTAAAAATTTGTGTTGCATTCATGCTGGTGCATACTTTTATTTGAGTGTGGTTTGAATTCAAATTTATATTTGAATTCAAACTTTGTTTGAATTAGAAATAGAAAAGAAAAAGAAATAGAAAAAGAAAACCCAAAACCCAAACTCAAACCCAACCAGGCCCAAAACCCAACCCTCAGCCCAGCTGGCCCAACCCACTTCCTCACCCCGCTTTGGCCCAGCCTGCTCCCTTTCTTTCAATTACCCGGCCTTGCCCCGGCCACGCGCCACGCCTCCGGCCCGTTTTCCCTCCCCGCGCGGCCTGCCCCGCACGGCCCACCGCCGCAGCCCAGCCTCGCGCGCTCAGCGCCGCGAGCGCTCGCCCCGTCTCACTGCGCCCCGACTGGCACGGCGGGCCCACGCGTCACCCGTTCTCCCCCGTGAACCGCTCCCTCTGCCGCTGATGGCCTGGACCCACCAGTCAGGCCCGTCTTCCCCGCCGAGCTGCTGCTCCGCTCTGCTCGCTTTACCCCTGCGCCGTGGACCAAGCCGTGGCCCACCCTAGCCCTGCAGACCCACCAGGCAGTGCCCAGTACAACCGCGCCCTCCGCTTCTAGAAGCCGCCCGAGATCGGGATCCCGCCGGGCAGTTGCGTGATCTGCGCGATCCGCAAAACGGCAACCCAATTCCGCCGAGATCACCGGAGAGCCTGCCATCGTCCCGCGCCGAGGTGCACGGCCTCCTTCTTTAATTGGCCCGTGAGCCTTCCCTGCACCCCACTCTCCCACTACCTGCGTATCCAGAGCCAGAGCACGCCGTTCGTACCCCTGCTTTGCGCCGCCCGGAGGTGAGATAGCTCCTCCGCCGCGATTTCTCGCCGCCGATGCGGATCGACCCCAGCTGACCCTGGATTTTGCCTCGTAGGGACACCGCACGCCCTCACGTGAAGCCCAGGAACCCGGGGAAGTCCTGCACTGTCCGGACCGTGAAGCTCCGCCCGCAACCCGCCGCCGGACTCGGCGCCGTCGACCCTGAGCGCCACCCCAACCTGGCCCAAGCCCCGGTGAGCATCGCCCCGTTGCCCGCTATCTTTTGCGCTAAGTTAATTAGGCCGTGTGCCACCCTAGCTGCTGGCACGACGTGCTCCGGCGCTCCGCCGCCGCGCACGCCATGGCTCCGCCGTGGCGGATGCCCCGCACCGCTGCACGAACTCGCGCTGGCCTTGCCCAGACTTATGTCAGCTTTGCATGCGCACTAGCACCTTTTGGCGCCCAAATCTGAACCCAGCACAGCACGAAGGCCGCACGCCGGCGGTGTCCGCCGTGCAACTTCCGCCCGTCCATCGATTGCACCTCCACAGGCCTTCCCGAGCCCAGCTGAATGCCCAGGTGCTTCACGCGTGCCGTGTAGGTACTTCCAGACCCCAGCCCCGCTCGAATCCGTCCCGGGAAGACCGAGTTCGGACTTCTCCGGCGCAGCGCCGCCGCGGGAGCAGAGCTCCGGCGACCCAGCGCCGCCGCCCCCGCCCCAACCGTTCTTGGCCGCCAGATCCGTATGCAACGGCCTGGATTAGATCTTGGATCAAGCCAACTAGAACCGTTAGATCTAGATCCAACGGCCGAAAACCGCGCGTACCGGTTCGGCCTGGAGTTTTTCTAAAGAGACCCCCGGTTCTGTTAAAATCAACCCGCGGTCCAGCCTTATTCAAAAATAATTACGTATAGGTCCTGTTTTTAATGTTTAGGCCCCTGACCTTCCTAGAAATTGAACCCGCCGTCCAGCCCCTGCCCTTTTGCGCTTTAGACCCCAGAATTAATGTTTATTTACTGTTTTAGTCCTCGGTTTTAGCAGAAAAGTCCCTGGAACCCTGTTTTTATTACAAATAAGCCCCTAGAACTTGTTTTTAGCCTAGATTATGCGTTTTAGCTCCGTTTTTAGCGTTCTTTATATCCACGCGATCGTTGTAACGCGTAGAATAGTTTTAGACTAGTTTAGTGTGCTGTTTTTATGTATTGATGTATTGTTCTTTAACTTTTGTTAGAGTTTGCTTGTATGCTTATTATTGTGCATTGTTTTGGCCATGTGTTCGTGAGTAGACGTTGATCCATCTGAGGAGCCCCAGTACTAGTACCCGGAGCAGCCATCTTCGGAGCAGTTTGAGCAGCAGCAGGAGCAGTACGAGGAAGGCAAGTATAACATGAACAACCTACCACTTTTAATTACATTTTCATACTGCATTTTAATACCGTATGCCTATAAGGACATTCCTAGCCACTTTATATCCTTTATATATACACCTTTGGGTTGCATTTTGGTTAGTTGTGCTAGGTTGCTGCGCTATAACACTCTCTGGTCCTTTTTAATTAATTTGATTAATGGTTTACTTGAACTTAATTCTGAGAGTGACTCTCTGTGCTTCGTGCTTGGGTGGCTCACGTCTCGTTAAAATTTGGTTTTGTAGAAACATGGTTTAGGGGCCAGCACGGTGCTTAGTGCTTGGTTGGCCACTCTCCATAAGGACCGGTTCATAGAGCGACAACCTGGGACAACAGCGCTACCACAAGGCTAGAATGGGATAGACTTGGCATAATAATTAGATCTTTTTGGTTTGGAGTAACTTACCTGCGGGGCAGGGGCGGTAAGCTTCTATGGCCCTCGTGCTGAATGGCCTCGTCTGTGCTTCGTGTCTTGACGCCCACTAGACCTGCTCCATAGTCGCCGATCCACCCTCGCGGTTACTCCCTACCAACGAGTTTCTTTGTAAAGGCCTCGTAGAGAGTCGCTAGTCATCTCACCTAAGGAAGTGTGATGAACAACTGGCGTAGCTCACGACTTGTGGGTAAAGATGTGCAACCTCTGCAGAGTGTAAAACTGGTATACTAGCCGTGCTCACAGTTATGAGCGGCCCAGATCCTCCTTTTGATTAGTGGAGTTATCTCCTTCCGACGAGGGAGGTGCTTCTCGGGGTTACCTTGGTGGCTTGGTTTTGGTTTGGTTTTTCAGTAGATACATGATTAAACTTGATTAATAACTATGTAACTGGGTTAATGGTAATTCATCAACTCGTAGTAAATAGCTTTAATAAAATTTTGCCAACACTTAAAAGCTAATGCAGTTGAGTCAGCCAGCCTAGAGCCTCATAGTTTGTGTTATACTTGTTGAGTACAAGTTGTGTACTCACTCTTGCCTCTTCTCTACTTTTTTCCTCTTGGCTACGCTACTGCTGCTCAGTTCCTGCCGACACGAGGGAGTTCGTCCAGCGCTACCAGGACTACGAGGACTTCTAGGTGTTCGTCTCCCAGTCGACGTCCCTGTGGCGCCCTGCTTCAGCTTCGGAGAGCTTTATTCGTATTTTGTACTTCGTTTCCGCTGTATCAGACATTTTTGTCATTAATGTAATAAATAACATTCATATTCGCTTTATTATGTCTTTTTACGTGATATGTGCTATGATATACTGTTCATTCTGTTGTATATACGTGCGACTTGATCCTGGCACGTATATGATTGCTCGGTTTATGTTCTTTTATAAACCGAGTGTTACAAGACTAAGGAGCTCAATAGATATGATAGTATGAATAACTGTTTGGTTGATGTTGCAACATATGATTAATCAGTCATGGTTGGTACTGTTTATATTGAGAGAGTATTGTTTGCATTTCTGGCATTAACTATCATGGATTATTCTCCTCTTCCGTCATGGAGTGCAGGGTATTTAAATTTGGAGTATATGATATATGGCTTTGGAGATCATGTTGCATTGCATTGCACTGCCTTACATGGCATTTGGAGTTATGTCGCGAACCTATGGCTGCGACCGTACTGGTACAACATCGATTATTGGGCATAACGATGCAGCTTCATACCTTGTTGGGTATGAAGACAGGAGTTCATATTCATCCATATGCATACATTATTGGTTTGGCATGGAGACGCATCTTCATACCTTGATGGGTATGAAGGTAGGAGTTCATTTGCATTGATATGCATGTTTTTTTGGCTTAATGTCGGATGTGATGGAGGTATGTATTTATAAACATATATTGTGCCCTTATGGTGACATGCACTGCAATGTGGCTTATGAGAGTTAGATATACCACATGTGTGCTTTTTGCACCCACTTGCTTTATTGTATGAAAATTTGGATATTGATTGATATGGTCGCAACAGAAATAATTTGATAGTGATGCTTCTCCATTGTGTAGGGTATTTTGTATGAGTTATGGGATTATGGGATATTGTAGGTGCTGTTTTCTTGCATTCCTTTGCACCCTAATTGTATCACAAATAATATTCCATGTTTTTTTGTAATATATGATCAGCACATGACTACCTTTATTTCTAGTGGCTATGGGGACCTACATACTATAATGGTGTTAAGGGTTACTTGTTATGGTCCTGTTTAGATCTTACATTATTAGTGTACAAAATAGCGGACTATGATAATTAGCAGAGACCTCTTCTCAGCCGCTATAGCGTGCTATTTAGTACAACATACATTATTCATTAGTAGCTCGGTATCAAAATAATATTATTTTATCCTTGCTATGCTCTTGTTATATCTGGCGAATGGTGGAGCTATGTTTTGATACTTGCTACTTTGTCAAATCATTAATTAATTTATTGTAGTTTAAATAGCTTGTTAAAGTAGTTCACTTGTTGTGATTATTCAATTTCACGCTTGTTTATCCCTCTCCAGGTTATCCTTTGAAGCTAGCATGAAGGGAAGTGGGTTAGATGCACGTCATACACTTATACATGACCTCATAATGAATTTGGTGCATAATTCTGAGTTTGTTAGATCTTGTACTAACTTAAATCATATTTGTACATGATATAGAGTTCTCTTGTTGGAGCATCACACTTTTCATATACATCAATCTATTGTTTCTTCCGCATCGTGCTTGTTTATAGGTTTTTGTTGCTGAAATTTTAATTTCCAGCATTTGGTAGTGTAGAGTGCAGCATCTCAAGGTTGCGTGATACCTGGGGTGTTACAGGAGGCATCGGCGGGCATTGGTGGCGGCGGGCGGTGGCGCGCCCCGACGGGGTGAGGTCGCGGTGAGCCCCGGCGGCAAGCGGCGGCGCGGCTTGGCGGGCGGAACCTCAAAGGGGTGGTGGCGGCGGGATCTCCATGGTGTAGCAGCGGAAATCCGGGGCGGCAGGACTTTAGGGGCGGCAGTGGGACCTTGAGGGTGCAACCGGATGTCCATGGCGGCGGCAGCCGGACCTCCATGGCGACTCCGGTGCAGCGGGACTCCAGGACGCGCGACGGGACTCCGGGGCGGTTGGACTCCAGGGGTGGGACTCCGGGGCGGCTGTAACACCCCATGTGTTAATTACCTTAAATAGGATTAATTGAGAGCTTAACATAATCATTAGTACTGATGGTAGAAGCATCCACACACACCCGTACCTAGCCGAGAGAGCCGTGGCGGCCACGAACGTTGCCCCGCAAACCCCGCGTGCGATGCGCGTCCTCGCCCTTATCCATGCTGCCTCTCGCTCGCCCTCTACGCGCACACGCTCGTCCTCCGCCCCACTCTAGCATGCACTGTCGCCCATGCCGTCGCCGCGCTCGCTACCTGCCTGTGCCGCGCCGGTCCGCCCAGCTCCCACCGCCGCACGCCGCAAGCCGCCTCCGCACGCCCCTGCGCCGCCCCACGGGGCGTCGCAGCGGTGCCTGGCCACAGCGCTGCCTGCCTCGCCGCCGGCTGGCCCCGCTTGCCTGCGCCTGTGCAGCACCGCCGCTCGCCATAGCCCCCGCCTGCTCTGCACGCCGCGCCCCCACCTCCGGCCATTTCCCGCCCAAGCCAAGCACCTGAATGGGTTCCCCTCACGCCGGTGAAGCTCCGAGGCCCGAGCCCGCCCCGAATCCGCCACTGGAGCGCTGCCACCACTGTGCGCCGCCACCGCCGGGCGCCTGCTCCCATGGAGCCGCCCCCTCCGGCCACCTCAGCTCGCGTCGAGACCACCCAAAGGTAGCCCTAGGTCTCATCTACCTCCTCCACCTCGAGCCCCTAGCCGCCGGCGAGCCCCCTCGCCGGAATCCAGCCGGCAAGCGCCGCCCTCCCCTGTTTTCGCAACCAAGGACCCCAGGCAGCAATAGGGACAAATCCAGGGGGCTAAGTGCACAGCTATAGACTCAGATGAATAGTGCTGCGAAGGGTTCTTTTGCAATAAATTTGCTGAAATTTGGAAAATCATAGTAAATCATAGAAAAAACAGAAAAATACAAACTAAAATTTGTTGGATTCCTTGTTCTAAGATCTACAACTTTCCTTACAGGTTGATCTTCAGTTTCTAAATAGTTTTTGTTCTAGTTTAAGTGATAGTTTAAGTGGTTGCAAGCTTTGAAAATGTATAGTAAATAGTAAAAATGGTAAAAATGTAAAACCTGTTGGGTTAGTTTTGTTTTGGCATGTAGAACTTAGGAAAAATATTTAACCTGCTGTTTGTTTAATGTTTCTATGATGTATTGATTTAATAATGAGTAATGCTTGTTTTATCTTGTTTATTTAATATCTCAAGTTCTGGAAGTTGAAAAATTATGAAATTTATGCAGTAGCTTACTCTTTGTATGTTTAGTTCACTGTAAAAATTTCATATCCAAAAGCTATGCACATGTGTGTAAATCTATTTTTGGTTCAGTTTGTCTTGTTGAGGATAAAATAAATACTTTATGTTATCAATAAATGTTGGCAAAAAAATTGTTGCATGCCTTATTAATAGCTTGCCATGCTAATAAAATTTTGTTACTAGATCATGGCTGCAAGTTATGTTTTTGCAAATGTTTAGCTTCTAGTTTAGTTTTTTCTTTTTGGTGTTGTTGCTAGGTGAATTCTTTTCGGCATGAATGATCCTAGCAAGTTACTTGTTTCAGTTTATAACCTGTTTTCATTCTTGTAGGACCAAAATATGGTTTGTTTTTATATATCTTGCTTATGATTGCTTGTTAGTTAAATAAAGTTTCTAGTTGTTTTTCCTTCTTGCTATATAGTGTTGCTTGGCTTTTCTAAATAAGTTTAGTAATACTTTTTGAAAGTAAAACACTTTATTTATATATATAACCTGCTGGTTGTGTGGTGTTGAGCTAGCTAGTTTTTCAAAATTTAATGTCCTGCAGTAGATTAACCAAATGAAAATGTGTGCCATGCTCGATGTGCTTTGCTATTTATCTCTGCGGTAGACTTGTGTGATGTTTATTTTAACCTTCTTTCAATGCTCGATGTGATCTTGTGCTTGTCTTGCTTGCGTTTTTGATGCATCGTTCATGCATTCATACATTAGCATTGTTGCATCTCATTTAGGTACGCTAGATGTACAACGTGTGGATGTGAAGCACGTGCTAACGGAACCGAACCACAAGACGGTGTTGGGTGGACGCATCCTGAAGAGAAAAGGACCCGCTGGAGCAACCGAAGACCCGGCTCAAAGTCAAAAGGGCCCAAGGCCTTGTTAGTACTAACACTGACTCAGTGTTATCCCAGGCAAGCCCCGGGGCATAACCTCTAATTTCAGTATTCAATGTTTATTTAAGTATTTGTGCATTTACGTTTCTAGGAGTTGTATGAAACCCTAGTATGCATGTTTTCCCCTAGGTACCTATGAGTATCTACTAGTAAGTGTAGGTCGTTAGTATTGCCATGCTTAATTAGGATTCGGTAAAAGTCGAGTGATTCCTGTCACTCGCGAGATATAGGACCTTATTACTTCTGGCAAAGTTACTTGAGAATGAATCAATAAGGAAAGAGAAATGGAGACCAGGTGGAGATGAATTTGGTTATGGATATGAACTAGACGGAAAGTAAGCCTCCGTCTATGTCGATTGAGGACCGTATCGTTGTTGGCATTGTTGATCGAGGATTGAATAGTACTAACCACATGCCGGAAGTATGAGGTAGTCGAAACCGGTAAGCTGTAGACCTGATTTACAATGATAGCTTGAACTGCGACCTGCTACTCTAGGAGTGGGATGATAGCGGGTGTTGGAGTGTATGTCGCCTCTGGGTTCTCTGGGAGTTCACCGAGAGGGGCCCTTTACCCGGGTTTTGGCGGGCGTGGTTCAGGTGTCGTGGTAATGACGAGAACAGTTGATGCGTGTGGCCCGGCGTGGTTTGCATGTGTCGTGTGAGGTCCACCTTGCAAGGTTAAATCGGATCGATTCGCCGTGACTCGCGGATATGAGAGTCTTGGTCACTGTGTCACATCGTAGTAAAGAAGTGGAATGAAAACAGAATAGAATGTTTGGTCTGTGTATTGTTGAAGGATAATATGATCCACCATGTGTGCTCTAGATACTTAGGCGAATTTAGTTAATACTCGCTATACTAAATGGAGCTAAAATATTGAAAGTAAGGATCCACTATTAGTAGCTTTTCAGCAAAACAAACCCCAGAGCCAAAAGGCTGCATGTCTAGGAGTCGGCTAAGTATATACCATAGTCGGGTAAGTCTTGTTGAGTATTAGTATACTCAGGGTTTGTTGTTATCCTGTTTTCAGGTATTTGTTGCTGATTGGAGCTAACCAGGATTCACACCGGTGGGCTCGATGTGACATCCTCACGCCTTCGTAGTTATCGTTGCTTTCAAACTAAACTTATATTTGAATTCCGCCCCATGTTGAACTCGGATAATTTGTTTAAAACTCATTTTGTAAAGCTCTGCTTTGTAAATTAAATTTAATAATTTTTGTCTGCTTGTAATCATCTGAGCTCGTCTTCGTGCGAGACTTCTAGTGTTTTTCGATCCTTAACCCGACAAACGACCGGATTACACCGTTTTAAGTGCGTGGTAACTTGATTAACCATTAGAATGATAGTTAGCGCACTTAAACCAGTTTAATTTGGGCGGTTCTACTACAGCGGCGACGGGGCGGAACCTCTAGGGGCGCGGCGGAACTCCAGGGCAGCAGCCGGACCTGCATGGCGGCGGAGGCGAGATTTTGGGGGTGGTGGCATGGCAGGACAAGACGTAGGATATCGAGGGGGAAAGAAGATGTCGAAACATTATTTTTCACTAACTAATGTCATAGCGGATAATTTCCCCAACTCCACCAGCTCCAGGAATTGGTGGGGCACCTTTTGACGAGCTCCACAAAAAAGTTCCAGTGGAGTCAATTTTTGGTGGAGTAAAGTGAAGCTAGTTGACCTGATTGGATATTTTTTTTCATAAAATGGAGTTTTTTTTGGTGGAGCTGAGTTCTTCCAAACATCTTCTTAGCAAAAAGTTTATGGAGAGGAGCTTGAAGAGTTAAGAGCGAAAGTCTTCCAAACACGCCGATATACTTTGGCCCAAATAACTTTTCGAAGCTCGAAAATACCTGGCCCCAAACACGCTCAAAAAGAGAAAAAATAAAACCTGGCCCCAAAGCCCTGAGAAACCAGCAAACCCTACCTCGTCTCCTCTCCTCCCCTCCCCTACCCACCCCTCCTCGCCGGCGAAATGTCCGACCGCCGCCGCGACAAGGAGAAGCCTCGCGACCGCGACCGTGAAAAGGACCGTGACCTCGACCGCCATCGCGACCGGGATCGCGACAGGGACAGGGACAGGGATCGGGTCCGGGATAGGGATCGCGACCGCGACCGCCGCCGCGACCGCGAGCGGAAGCGCTCCCGGTCCCGCTCCCCGTCAGCAGACCGGGACCGCTCCCACCGCCGCCACTCCCATTCCCACCGAGGCCGCTCGTCCCCCTCCCCTGACGCCGGTCGCCACAAGCGCCGCCGGGACGCGTCCCCTGCCGACGCAGACCAGCATCACAGGGAGGACAAGAAGTCCGTCGATCCTCCCGCGCCACCCAAGGGCGGAGGGGACCCGGCGGCGGTCGCAGCGGTGGGTGACGGGGACGTGGATGCGGAGGAGCTCGAGATGATGAAGATGATGGGCATCCCCGTCGGGTTCGACTCCACCAAGGGGAAGCACGTTCCCGACGCCGACGTCAGTGGCGTGCGCGTCGTCACCAAGCGGCAGCCGCGCCAGTACATGAATCGCCGCGGCGGGTTCAACCGGCCCCTGCCGCCAGAGCGGAACCGCTGAGGAAAGGTCTGATTCTCTCCATGTCCCTATGTTGATAGTTAGAATTATTCCAATTAGCATTTAATTGACTAGCTATTGCCACTCGATTTTGCACCCTGTTGAAAAACGTAAGTCATGGTTTTATTGTTTGTAGAATTTCGCGTTGAATTGATTGGGGGATTTCCAATCTAGGAACTAGGAAGTGATTGTGATTTTTTTTTGAAAATCGTGATTGTGATTTTCTGTTTTGGAATATGCTTGTACGTATGGCAAACTTGGGCATCTGCTCCCTGGATGATATCTGGGATTTAATTGTTTTGTGCCCTAATGGTTGTCTTGATTGTGTATTGGAATCTGGTGAATATAGCTATTGAAACTATGGATTACTGTGTTATGGCTAGCTGAGCTACACTGAGTGCACAATACCCAATTGACAGTGTCAGGCAAGTTCGTGGATGGCCAAAATATCGTGCTGTTTGGCATCAAATTAGCCTGTCTGATATGGTTAATGAGTATCAATAATACTAGATGATCACAATTATTGAAAGATGGAAGGTGTGGAAAGGTTTAAAACTGATAGATGGGCTTATTGAGTTGCTTACTGATCTGGATTGATTATCTACCGATCAGTTCTATAAGTATGAGGACACTTGTATAGATTGTAGAGACTACAGAGGAACTAATGATGTAGAATATATAGTCCTGGGATGATAGTGATATAAGTAGAGTTGGTGCTTTGGCTTATATAGACATTATCTATCTAGTGTTCTTCACAATTTTTCTTGGTGCCTTCTGTTCTTTTTCAATAATTTTGGAAAACGTGCATCCCCTGTTTGGATTAAGAGGATTGCCCCAGGAATTTTCAGGGTTTAATTTTATCCTAAATCCTCCTGTCTAGCCGGTAGTCTATTTGATCTCTTTTGTTTCTACATATCTTGTTTCTGTATTGTTCTAGTTTTTAGCTTAAATTTAAACTCAATCCTGTGAATTTCCATCCAAATCCTTCCTATCCTAGCTGGTTCCCTGACGGATCTCTTAAAGGTTCTGCACCATTTTTGTTTTCTTGTTGATTGCTTGAGGAAGTGTTCACTTCGGCAGTCAAAGTTGGGGGGAAGAAATCATAGCTTACTTCTGGTTTGTGGAATATGTATAAGACCAACTACAATGGAACTAGTAAGGTGCCCGTGCTAACGCCACGAGTAAATTTCAAACGTACACAAAACAATACATGTTGTAGCTTCTGCTTTTGCCGAATCCCTTCCAAGCATACCGCAGTGTCGTGGGATTTCTAGGGTACCCACAGCCTGGTGGCGGAGCGCACCCGCCTATTCCCAGTGAGGGAGGACTCGGGGAAGTACTTTGGCGATTGGGCTGATCTAGCTTTGAGACAAGCACACAAGAACACATGATTTAGAGTGGTTCGGGCCGCCGGAGCGTAATACCCTACGTCCACTAGAAGAAGTATTGTTCTTGGTTGTGTATGAACCTATCCTCCGCCGGGTCTTGGCTTTCACCCAGCCTGACCTTTCTTCTAGCGGGCGCCCCCCTTTTATAGATCAAGGGGTGCGGATACATAGGACGTTGGGGCCCCGACAAGTGGGCCCAACGTACTGCGCAGCCTACTGCGCAGAGTACTCAAATGGCTATAGTGGTTACGAATCTTTCCCCCGATATGCTTCCATGCCCTGCTGACTCTCTGACGAAAGGAGGTCTTCTCTTGTCCCGTCAGCAAGGTGCCCGTTGGGGGAACGTAGCTTGCGGCGTGACCTGTTGAGGCTATTATGTAGACGTCATAATGGGTGAAGCCGAGCCGTCGTATCCATCTACCTGGGCAGACTGACAGGCGCGGCGCGGGCGGCGCCAGCAGCTCCACTCTGCACCTTGGTAATACGCGATCAATAGTGCCCCCTGATCAAAGAATCGCCTCGGCTTCTGCCACATCAATGCGGACGTCCACCTACCACAATGAATGCAGTGGTGGGTGAGGCTTAGTATGGAGACCAAGCGACCTTGTGTACGTCTGTGCTTGTAGACACGTGTCGGCTCCGGACCCCCCCGGGGAGGGGTGCCGATTCCTTCCCCCGGGAGACGGGTCCGGTTACTATTCAGGGGGTCCGGGACCCCATGAGGGGTCCAGGACTTCCGCGGGGGTCCGGACTCCACGGGAGGTCCGGGGCCCCGGCTGTTCAGGCTGAGCGCCTGCCTCTTCCGGGACACGGTGTTCCTGGACCTTTCCCAGCCGTGAGACAGGTCCGGGACCGTCGTCAGGAGAACAGGACTCCGGACCGCAGGGGTCCGGCTGTTTGGACGTAGTCAAGGATAACTACAAGGCCCTTGCCTAGACACAGCAAGAGGGGGTACCCCAGTCCTGGGGTACCGACAGTGGCCCCCGGGCCCACCTCGGGAGAGGTACGAACCCGCGGGTGGGGCCACTACCGTGATGTGTTTCTACGCAACTTGATTGCGTTGATGTGCTCATGGAGAGAGCGGGCGTCCTGGACCCCTGAGGCCGGTACACCTGTTGCCAAGTTTAGGTACTAGAGTGCTCTCCACAGGGCGACGAAGGTGTAGGCTTAGGGTACGGAACCAAGCTAAGCGGCTATACAGACTTCGGATCGCTCAGGGAGCAAGCACTACTTCCCGGACCTGGCTCTTGCCGACCGTGGCGAGCGGTCTCCGCCGGAGCGGGCCACCGGAGTGGACTTGGAGCGACCATGGCGAGCGGTCTCCGCCGGGGCGGGCCACCGGAGTGGACTTGGAGCGACCGTGGCGAGCGGTCTCCGCCGGGGCGGGCCACCGGAGTGGACTTGGAGCGACCGTGGCGAGCGGTCTCCGCCGGAGCGGGCCACCGGAGTGGACTTGTAGCGACCGTGGCGAGCGGTCTCCGCCGGAGCGGGCCATCGGAGTGGACTTGGAGCGACCGTGGCGAGCGGTCTCCGCCGGAGCGGGCCACCGGAGTGGACTTGAGTCGTTGCTGACGATGCGATGAAATATGTCACCAGACCTGAGAGTAAGGTGCGAGAAACCAAGCCTTATACTAGAAGGGAGCCCGGGACCTCTAAAGACAGCAGTCTCGGTTACTAGAGTACTTGTAACAGAGTAGTGAAGTACGTAAACTTAGGGTACATTACCAGGCTAAGCTACGCGGAGCTTCTCTACCCCAGGATACGAGTACTACTTCTCCGGAGCAGGTCTTTAGGGGTCCGAACTGCCTTCCAGCTAGAAGGGGTGTCCCCACCTGGCTACAAGCCAGCAACTTGGATTGTTAGTAACAAAGGAAGACTCCGTTTAAGAGGAAAGAATAGTTAAACCAAAGCGAATAAATGTAATCAAGGTGGAGCCTAGGTAAAACTGAGAAAGAAAATCCCCTTTATTATTGTGGTTGTCACGGTATACATCAGAGGTCGGGATTACGAGGTCGGACCTCTACCGCTCCGGACCGCTTTTTGCCTGTTTGTGTGATAGGGCCAGAGGTCGGGTTTACAAGGTCAGGCCTTGACCGCTCTGGACTCACATGTAGGCGCCACGTTATTACAAAGGAGGAACTCTCTTAGTCCTTTCTTAGGAGTAACCTACGGCTGCATGCTATACAATATGTTCTTCTTTGGTTGGAAGCGGTACCGCTTCTCTTGGATTCTTTATAGTCGTCGGAGGCGAAGGCGCCCTGGATGAGCCTGAACTGCATCATCCAGCATCACCTCGGGAGCTCGGGCGGCCACTCCTTGCCTAAGAGCTGTCATATGCTTAAGTAGCATGAGACGAATTCTTTGGCTTTGAATGGGAGAGGCCCCCTGCCGTCGTCGTCTGCCACCGGTAGCCAGCCCGCCTGCCGCTCGCTGCGGCAGAATCTGGACTTCCGTCGCGGCGCAGCACGAGATTGGTTGCTCGTATGGACGAGCACGGAGCGTGGAGAAGGGCGGTCGCTCGCCGGCTTGTCCTTGGTGCTAGCGCCAGGAGCCCCCGCGCCTGGTGGCGGGATCCTGTCTGTAGCAGCACCAAGAACCTTGGGCGGTGCCGGAGACGACACGACGACACGGTCAACTTCCTCCGGGATGGCCGTCGACTCCAGGCTCCATATTGAGAGAAAGCCTTGAGCCGACGCCATACCGCCGCAGAGGAAGCATGGCCGTTGCTTGAGAGAAAACCTTGAGTCGACGTAGGTGTAGCAGCGCCCAGCGGCGCCTCCGCTGTGCGTTGCTGCGTCGGCTCTGAGGTATCGCAGTGGCGACGCACAACAGACGCCGCTGCCGTGCGCCGCCGCACTGTGGGCGTTGGTGCCCTAGTGCCACGGCATGTGGCGTGGGTGACGCCCTACCTTCCTTCATCTTCTCGTTCGCCGTTGCAGAGGATGAACACAGCCCCAGAAGCCTGAAGATCCAGCCAGTGCCTGATTCCCCACGGACGGCGCCAAATGTCGTGGGATTTCTAGGGTACCCACAGCCGGGTGGCGGAGCGCACCCGCCTATTCCCAGTGAGGGAGGACTCGGGGAAGTACTTTGGCGATTGGGCTGATCTAGCTTTGAGACAAGCACACAAGAACACACGATTTAGAGTGGATCGGGCCGCCGGAGCGTAATACCCTACGTCCACTAGAAGAAGTATTGTTCTTGGTTGTGTATGAACCTATCCTCCGCCGGGTCTTGGCTTTCACCCAGCCTGACCTTTCTTCTAGCGGGCGCCCCCCTTTTATAGATCAAGGGGTGCGGATACATAGAACGTTGGGGCCCCGATAAGTGGGCCCAACGTACTGCGCAGCCTACTGTGCAGAGTACTCAAATGGCTATAGTGGTTACGAATCTTTCCCCCGATATGCTTCCATGCCCTGCTGACTCTCTGACGAAAGGAGGTCTTCTCTTGTCCCGTCAGCAAGGTGCCCGTTGGGGGAACGTAACTTGCGGCGTGACCTATTGAGGCTATTATGTAGACGTCATAATGGGTGAAGCCGAGCCGTCGTATCCATCTAGTCTCCTGAACGCATAGAATATTTACACGCCTCCTAATTGCTACATCAACTAGCTCTCGCAACTTACCCGTTAGGGACCCTACGTTCTAGCTACCTATACGAATCTTAATTGGCTCGGCTAGCTACCTATACGAATCTTAATTGGCTCGGCTAGCTTCCTTACCCTTCGCACCCGTCGAGGGAAGTGTGAAGACCCTTGCTCATTTTTCACTACACCCGGGCGTAGATGTAGCGCGCCATTCAGGTGACGACCCGACCCTTGCTCACTTATCATCGTACCCAGGTCATGATACGACGCGTCCTTGGGGGGATGGCGACCCGGCCCTTGCCCATTTATCACCACACCCGGGTTCCGATGTAGCGCGTCGCTAAGAGAGGTTACGCCCCAACGAGTTTCTTGTGGGTTTCAAATCCATTAGAGTGGCTATTTTTATGCTGGTTTGCCAAAACCTAACGCAACCCTCTTCCTTTATCCGGGCTTGGGACCGGCTATGCTGAGACGACTCAGGAGAGAGAGTCTTCCCGTCAGCATAGGCGGAGTTAATCAGCATCGCTGCAGATCCAGTAAAAAAAAAAACATCGCTGCAGGTGAAATCGAGCAAGTCCCATCTACTCACCTTCAGCTCTCTTCAGGGCGTTTGATGGGTGCACCTCCTTTTGAGTGGTAGTCGGATCCTGCGCCTGCGCGCGTGCTGGCGGCGGCGGCCGAACCCGCGCGCGTGCCGGCAGCGGCGGCCGAGCCCGCCTGCGGGCCACGGCATCGGCGGACGAACCTGCTCGCGGCCGTGCCCCTCCCTCGCCAGCGCCTCGTTCCGCCCCTCCTTCACGGCTCCCCGGCGCTCGTGTCGCCGTCCCCCTCCTTCCGCGACGCGTCGGACCCGGAGGCGGACCCGGAGGCGGCCGCGGCCACGGCCGGCCACGGCCACGGGCGAGGCCCGAGGCTTCAGGCCGGCGCAGGAGGCGGCCGCGTCGGACCCGGAGGCCGCCGCGGCCACGGGCGGAGGAGGCGCAGGCGTAGGCGGCCACGGGTGGAGGCCACGGCCGGACTTGGTGCAGGGTGCGGTTCGCGACGGCCGGAGGCGGCGTAGGGGCCGGCTGCGGGCGAGGCGGAGCCGCGGAGGTGGGCGCTGGAATTGGAAGCCGGCGCGCGGGATCCCGCCGGGAGGAAGAAGAAGCGCCACTACTTTTGGTAGGAAATCGAACGCGGGGCGCGGGGGGCAGAGGGGCGGGCGACGCGCGGGCTCAACGCGATTCCGCTTCAACGCGTTGAAGCCAACGATCCAGGGCTGTTGGATTGGAGGCAGGAGTGTTTGGAAGCGTTGATCTTTACAGAGTTGTGTTTTCTGGGTACAATTTAGTTGGTGAACTGGGTTGTGTGCATGTCAGCGGGGGGCGCGAGGACGGGTGGTCCTAGCCTAATTCAATCCGTCCCTTATAGGATGAATAAAGAGAATATATAAGCTAATGCACATCAATGGTTTTCCTCCCAAAAAGTTTGTTTTATTGTGTATGCTTGGATTTAGATATGGATCTGATGAACATCTAGCGTTGATTTTCTTGGATTTGGCTCAATCCAGATCATTTTGAATATTAATCAATCCAAACTAGTTTTATACATAAATCCACTGCACAACTGATTGAAGGTACATGGGAGTTCTCTAGGATTTGTTATTCTTTTGTTGGTCTTTCATAATCTTTACCCGCTCAAGCTAAGGGCATTGTATTTTCACATCTCACATGTTCTTGATGCTGTTTTTGGGATGTGACCTTTGTGAATGCACTTATAAGTTTATCTGGGTTGCTGCTTTAGGGATAGAATGTGCATAATTTTATTTCTATTTCAAGAATGCTGGTATGGTGATGGGGTATCTAGGTACATGTTTTTTCTCTGTGGGAGCGTTGCATATTTATTCCTGGACCATTTCATATTGTACCTTATGTTAAAGTTATATGTGCTACGCGCATTGGGCCTTAAAAGTGAACCACCTAGTTTTTCAGGTTCTCTTTGCCCATCGGCATTGAAATTTCTCTTTCAGGGACTTGTTGGACTATCGCCAATCCCTATGACACCTAATAATGACAATAATACTGTTATGAAGACTTGACTGTTATTCACACTGTTCAGCTGCCGGGCTGCTGCTGCGGCTGCCACCGCTGCTTTGCCGAATGGCTGCCGCAACCACGTGGTAGCTGCAGCCGTGCGCGCAGCAGTAGTCTGTGTTTATGTTTTGTTATAAAAAATGATTAGGGCTTAGTATTTTTGCCAGCTAACATGTTGGCTATTTCCTGCATGATATCAACTGTTTTTTAATGTTTTATTACAGGATCATGTGCCATTGCAAAGATGTGTTGATGTCGGGTTGCAGTTACACTGTTACTGGACCGTGTTGGAGATGAACTACTTCTGGGCATGTATAACCTTGATGGCCAGTTACTTTGCCAAACTATGTAGACTGATCCTGTTCTGCATTATCCTTTCTTTGGTCATCGTTTGTTCTGTCGGCATTCCAGGAAACAGAATTTGGTGGCTCATTTTGAAACTATGGCTTTACAACTTTACATGATGTTTCTGGCTTTCTCCATGCAATTGGTGAGCCCCAAGCAATGATTGTGCAGTCCTTTGTTTCTCGGTTTCCTATGCTTACATTTGTGTTTGTTTCTTAGCACTTGTTTCAGGACATCAGACATGCACCACATGGATTACCAAGCGAAACAACTTATGCTACTTGTATGCTTTGCAATGAAATTATTGGTAATGGTCGTGAATGCAGCAGTGTCCCAAGATTTTGCTGAGCTCTAGCTGGAATCTTAAGGGCCAGTTCTATCAATACTATGTAGAACAACTCTGGTAAAAATGGAAGTGTATACTGTTGCATTTGATCCAGGATAACCTTGGCAGATTTAGCAGTTTATGGTTGGAGGGTGTGATAGGACTAGTTGCTTATGTGTGCTAGATTTTTGTTATATTGATTTATGCTGCAATGGTTGTTTCACGTCTAAGTTCTGCGAAATGACCATGAATTGTCCAGATGGAAGGTATGAAATGTGAATTGCAGGTAAACTGGTAAAGTGTTTTTTTAATGTTGTGTTTAGGGAAATGCTGATGTTGTCATCTTGATACTAAAGTGGTTGCTGTCTTCTTTGCTCGGCAAACACTTTGCACATGTGCTGCTGTCTGATTGAAACGTAAGGGTTTCACAAGAGAGAACATAGTATGTTTGTTTCCCTTAGTTCTCCTGGTTAAAGCGATGCTAGATAGACCTCAGCCATGCTTTCATAACTAGTCTGCCTGGACGTTTCATTGTTTGCATTGCTATTTAAATGTGGATGGTATTAAATCCTCTTTGACAATTCGGCTTATTTTTATTTTTTTTACTTTTAACAGCATAAAGCGTAATTACTCTCAAAATGTAAGCACACCACTTTATTAAAAAAAAGCAGATGTTGGAAACTTGGAATCGTTGTCTTCCGCACAAGCTAAATCTGCTGCAAACGAGCCATGTTTGTTGCAACTTGCAAGTTGGGTGGGTCATATAGATAAGTTGCAATTTGCAATCTTGAAGCGGAAACGAACAATCCGGACCCTATGAAGGTGACTGCGTCGCCAAATCTTAGTCAAAATTCTTTCAGAATTATTGCAAACGTTACAGTTTTACCGTGCATTCCTGGTATCCATTTGCTTGCAAATTTTGTAAAGGTGGAAAAAAAAATCAACTTTGGGATAATCTGAATGTTATCTCCCAAACTGGTTGATACATGTACATAACAAGCCTTAAAAGTTTCATTACATGCTTTACACCTGTTGCAAGCTTTCAGCATATGTATCGTTCTACTACAGTATTATTACACATGTACACATCTAATTCCACGATGAGAAGGCTCTTTGGAGTCTGGACTTGTTCACACCCACCTCTTCACCGCCCGGGCCAGGTGGAACCTCAGCGGGATGCAGCCCTCGAAGCCCGCCGCCGCCCCGTCACTCTGCTTGCCCTTGCAGCT
This sequence comes from Panicum virgatum, assembly GCF_016808335.1. Lineage (NCBI taxonomy): Eukaryota > Viridiplantae > Streptophyta > Magnoliopsida > Poales > Poaceae > Panicum > Panicum virgatum. The sequence goes on along the minus strand of NC_053136.1, from coordinate 27,012,233 downwards.
CCGGTCGCGCCGGCCGGCGATCCGCGCGCTCTGCATGGCCGGCGAGGGGCACAGCGGCGGGACGACGTCCATCCTGGCGGAGCCCTTGGGCTTCCCCGGCTCGTCCTCCCACTCGAACGGCACCCTCCCCGTGGCGGGGCAGTACACCCGGCAGGACTGCCCCAGCTCGTCGCTGCCGGCGGTCTGCAGCCGCGCGGACGGCTGCCACATGGCGCTGTCCATCTCCATGGATTTCGACTTCTGATGCTCCATCAATATCAGGATCAGGATCAGCTGCGGTTTTTCTGCGAGTGCTGGGTGCTTCTAATTAGGCAAGGTAACTAGTTAGGCGATTAGGGTCGGTTTGTGCTCGTAACAAGTGCTCTCCATTAGGTGAGGTGTGTTTATTTATATAGAGCTGGTAGTGATCGTGTCAGCCAAGGCTGCCTTTTGCAGGTCAAACGCTTGGGTTTAGGGGATGATGATGTGTGGGCGCAATCTGATGTCAAAGGGAGCCGTCCGGCTTTTCTTCTTGTTCCTGGTGCTTTGGTTTGAAGGTCACGGCGAAGAAAATCGGTAGACGTGGCCGGCCATTCCGTGCCAGTTACTGTAGTGTGAAGCATGGGAAGGTGTGGCGGCCACAGGCTGGGGCTGGCTCTGGCTAGTTAGTCTGTTTCCTCGTTCCTTTTAGAAAAAAAGGAAAACATTACTTGATTTGAGGAGGATTACCGTACTAGATTACTTGGACCCAAAATTGTCTGGTGAGCGCGCCGCGTAAATTAAAGGGTTTGAAACGCAGCAGGTAGGTGACCCGTAATCCGGTGGCTGGTGAAGGGCGGCAACGGGGACAAGAGGTGCCGACTTGTCCACAGTTAAAAGTGGAATGCAGGAGAGATGCAGTGCATCAGTCTTACATTTGTGTGCTTTGGGCAGGGTGAGAACTAATTGCTGTAAAGAGAGATTTTGAGAAAGGTAGTTTTGCTTGGGCTAAGGCTATTGTCGGCGTCCGGACCTCGCGGTCTAGCACCAACTAGTGAATATGCTGCGTATCCTGGTCTCCAGATGGTTGATGCAAGAAGAAACACAATAACACCGGGTTTATCCTGGTTCCGGCTGATGAGGCCGTACGTCCAGGAGAGGAGTGTGCACTGTATTACTTGCACCGAAGTGCTCATAGTAGGGTGTACAAGTTGAGGCGAGAGAGGGAGAGAAGCTCCCAGGTCTCTAGGTGTACTAGGAGTGATTGAGGCGAGTGCCAATATCGGTGGAGTGAGTACGTGCATTCTCGTTGTTATATCCGTTCCCCCCTCCCCCCTTTTATAGGCTCAAGGAGGAAGGGTTACATGCATGGGGGATCAGTGAGGCCGTCTACTCCCCCCCCCCCCCGTGGTCCGAGAGAGAACAGTTGGTCTTCCTTGTCGCCGAGCACTGCGGGGGCATGGCGTAAGTCATGGTCATCGTCCTTGCGAATCCTTCCGCCCATGCTCGGAGTGCGTCCTTGTCCTGTGGTGCCAGTCAACGGCGTGGCGATAGCTGTAGAAGTGCGCAGAGTCCCGCGTCAGATGAGGTGTCGAGGGTGTTGAAGGCGCCGGCCTTGCTTCGGTCGAGGCTCGTACTGTGTCCGAAGGTCGCCACCCACGCCCACCGAGGGTCCTACAAGGGGAAAAGTACACAAGGTAGGCGGCACAGTGGCGGATGGTGACAGGCAAGTCCGTATTGTGCGTCGCAGACCTGCCCCGCGCTGGGAATAGCGGCACAGTGGCGGGTGCAGATTGAGGAGACGCCGGTCACGTTCGCTATGTGGCATGGTGGCCGACGCCAGCTGACGCCGCCTGACACCGCCCGATTCCCGCCCCATGCCGTGGAGCAGTTGGCGAGTAAATGCGCCCGTCCCGTCGGGTGGTTAGGCCGCCACTCCAGTCCACCGAAGGCGGTCTCGAACGAGGTAAAGATTGCTCCTGTGCCGAGGCCTCGTAGGGGGCTCGGCTGAGGGGGCCTCAAGCGAGGCGGAGTCCGTCCTCGCATCGAGGGGCCCCGACGGGCGACCCTCGAGCGAGTCGGAGATTGCCTTTGCTTCGAGGGTCCTCGGCAGGGAGCCCTTGAGCGAGGCGGAGATTGCTTCCACGGTCAGCGAGGCTGGGGCCGTATCGTGGTGCTGGGCTGTGGGCCGAGCGTGACTTGGGCATTCCGTACCTGAAGAGGCTTCGGGCGTCCGAGTTTGGGAAGGATCCAGCCCGGGTGCTGAATCCTGTTTTGCGCGTGTTGAGGGTGTTTTAGCCCAGGGTTAGGGTGCCCCATAGTTATGGTACCCGACAGTAGCGCCCTAGCCTTTGGTCGCGTCAGGGGACTCGGCCAGAGGGTATTTTGGTGATTTTACTCTTTGATGTGATCGATCGGCATAGCGCTCCCGCTGGGCGCATCTGGACGCTTACCTGCTGGATGTGACAATTCACGCGCCAGGGTAGTGCGTCTGCAGAAAAAACACTCCGAGGCGCGCGCCCCTTCTTGTTTTGTTTCGGTGACGAGACGCGTCAGCGCGCTGAGTGGGCCAGGGCCATGATGGCGCCTGCTGCTCTGTGACCAGTGCTGACGCCGCGCTGTCCCGCGTGCAGGGTCTCAGCTCTGCCTTCCCTAGTTGCCTTGCGCGCCGCCGTTTGAGGGCAGTCGGCCAGCGCCGATGCTGCGCTGCTCAGCGTCTAGGGGTTTCGGCTTTGCCTTGTTCGGTCATGCCTCGGCACGGTAATCGAGGGCATCTTTTGCTTGTGAGGCGTTGTGCCTTCATAGGTGCTACAGACCTTGCCCACGCTGTTGGGCTAAGGCTTAGCATCTGATGGGGATATAAATAGGGGTCCAGGGACTCCCTTGCCGCTCCAGCTTCCCTGCTCTTGTTCCTAACCTCCCTTTAACTTGCAATGTCTCCTCTCATTTCTCATGGCCGACCCCCAGACTGGGTGGTCCAAAGTCCTTAGGTTTGAGGCTAGAAGAATGCTTGTGAGCGGTGGGCGAATGCTGGAGAGGGCGTGCTTACCATCCCTCAGCTTCAGTGGAATCAGCAGAAGAACATTGGGCACGTGGAGGGTCGGCTTCTGTGATGTCCCCCAGCCTGTAGGGATGGCAAAGTGTCTCGAGTGCGGGGGCGGTGCCAGGTTTCGCCGTCGTTCTGCGCATCGTTCCAGTTGGCGACAAGACGGCTCCCGGAGAGGTGGCATCCGAGGGTGCTGTCCGCCAGCTCGACCCCCCGCTAGGTCTTTGGTGGAGGGAAGGCTAGAAGAAAGCTTGCGAGAAGGGCATGCCTTCGGACCCGTGCGGTCTGGAGATTGCTTCTCGTGCTTTCCTCGTAGCCCGGCCGAAATGTCGGCCAAGGACTTGGTGTCCTTTATAGGCGGCCGCTCTTCTCCAAGACAGAAAAGATTGCCACGTAGGTGGCAATACGTTTGTACCTTTCGACGGCTTCGAGCCGGTGACCCTTTGTAATCTTTGTTTGCAAAAAGCAATGAAGTCTTCACTTCTTTGGCGCGGCGTGCCTTTTGCTTGTTTATTTGGGGTTTTGTCCCTCGAACTCGTGAAGTTCTTTCCGTAGGGGCACGTCAGTGCACCCGCGGGTGTAGCCCCCGAGGCCTTGGAGGAGTGGGAACACTCGTCCAAGGGCTATGAGCATAATGTTTGATGGTTGGCTGGGCAGCAGGGCCATTCAGCGTTTGTTTCAGCCGGCCTCGGCATTATTTCAGCCGGCATCGGCATTCAGCTAGATATGAGACCCGTGCTCTCTTTGGACCGATTCAAATGGCTCACTGAGAGTGCAAGGGGGTCAGTCCGACATGCAGGACTTCACCACCAGGCGATGACCGGTTCATTCGAGGGTGTTCCTCTTTGCCGAGGCGTGCGAGGAGCCCCCGAGCCCTAGCCCATGTAAGGGCGATCAAAGGGAACTCGCGTCTTGTTGGTACGACCCTCGGTCTGCCTTTTCGCAAGGAGGAGGGGTGAAACAAGCCATGCTACCCCTGCCCGGGCCGTGTGACATGGATGTTTCGGTGAGCTGTTAGCGGGTGGTTCGAGTGAATGTCCTTGCCCTGTTCGATGAGGGTCGGCTCGCGGTTCGGAGACACATTCCATAAAGCTCTCGCAGGGGTTCGCTAGGCAGGGCTCGGACCCGTTCGATTGGGTCCGAGGGCTCGATGCTCTCCCTCGATGGGATCCCTTGTACTAACCGCCTTTGTCTAGCCTCAAACACAATGTAGGGCATCTCGAACTCGCGTTCGAGGCTTAGGCTATTCCTATTGATCAGAAATATCCAGCAGCGCCACGCCAAAGTGACTTCCAAAGCGCTACAGATTGGACAAAATCCGGCAGCCAGTTGCTGGCTCTGAATAACCAGCCCAGCAAGAAGCAAAATTCTTCCATAACATAACGGGGCGGGGTTGCGCGCGAGCCAGACAGGCAGAAATGAACGGATACCATTCTCCAGAGATAGTAGCTTAATTAGCTTAGGTTTCAATCCTAACGCACGAGAAGAAAAACGAAAAGCTTGGGACTTCCAGTACGATAGGGCCGAACCCCAATGGTCCTTTATGTCTGAAGAGGATGTGGGCATGGTCAACCGAATCTGAGCCGTGTGCACTGCCAGGCATCGGAACGCTAATCGGAGCTCATAGAGTGGGCGGTGGCAAAGCAGTCATCGCGCGTGTGTGTATCTCTCCCCGAGAAGAGGCGCATGGGGTAGCGAGGCAAATCGTGTTTCATCAAATGTGACATTATGAGCATGCCTGTGTTGCCCCTGACTCTGTTGATCTGGGGCGGCTGTTCGAACCCTCTGCGGGTCTGCCTTCGAACCCTTGATCAGTAGGGCTCGGAATAGCAGTTCCTTCGTTGGTAAGGAACCCCTCGGAGGGGAATATTCCGTCACAGTTTTCGGTGTGGCGTACGGATTCGTGGAGTAATACACGTCATGGTCTGATGCGCACTGGGCGGGTGCGCCTTTTGAGGCAGCATTCTCGGGCAAACAAAACGGCGCGGGTGGCCGCAGAGTGATGGGACGCCATCAACAGTGCGGCCGCGCCGCATCGGGAGTCGTCCCGCTGCATTTACTGTGCGCGCACGTGTGCTTCCGCATTCGTGGGACCCAGCTGGCAGTCTCAGCGGTATCTACTGCATTGAATGCGATAGATTTGGAACCGCCGTGGGGAATCCGCCTCACTGCTGCGGTTAAATAAGGAGGTACGTGCGAGGTGGTTCGGCTTACCTTGCCATTGTCTTTTTCCTCCTCTCGCTTTCCTTCGCTCGAGCAAACAGGCGAAAGAGAAAAAAAAGAGACAGACAGACAGACAGATAGATAGAGAGAGAGAGAGAGGAAGAGATAGAGAGAAAGAGAGCAGGCGCACCTTTCCTCTCCTCGAGCTTCTTCCCTTGCTTCCCCCCACCGTCGCGATGGCGAAAGTACAGCTCGTCGACCCAGTGCTGTGGTGCCGGTCCACCGCCGACCGGCAGCATCTGGAGTCGCTGGTTGCTGCCGGGCTGTTTGCACCAAACACTGATCCAGCGCGCCCGGTGTGGATTGTGCCGAGGTCGGAGACGACGCCAAACCCTCCGAGCGGCTACATCATCAGTTTGGCACGGCTGCACGAGCGGGGCTTCGGCGTCCCCGTTGGCAGGTTCATCCGTGCGCTCTGCCACCACTACGGGGTGGAGTTGCACAATTTCGCCCCCAACGCCATCTCGCAGGCGGCGGTCTTCGTCACCGTCTGCGAGGGCTATTTGGGTATTCCGATCCACTAGGACCTATGGAGGCACCTTTTCCGAGGTGAGCTCTACACCGAGTTCGTCTCGGCGGGGGTGAGGAGGCCTGTCCGCACCGGAGGCCTGTCCGCACCGGAGGCCTGACACTCCAGCTGTGGGGATCGAGGAAGGACCTCTACATCCCCTGCAAAATGACAACCAACAACAGCTAATGGGACTGCGGGTGGTTCTACCTTCGCAACGACGACGGACGGCTCCCGGCGTACACCGGCAAGGTGCTGCTGGAGAAGCTGGACGCTTGGCCATATGGGGTGTCGCCCCTCGAGCGCCAGGCGAGGCTCAAGGTGTACACCGACGCGCTCTAGCGCCTGGCTGGCAAGGGGCTGACCGCGGCCATCGTCATCGCCAACTTCCACCGGCGGAGGGTGCTTCCCCTCATGGAGAGGAAGCTTCCTCTTTTCCAGATGACGAGGGACGCCCCGTTCGAAGGTACCCGGATGATGGAGGAGTTCCTGTCCGATGACGTGTTTGCTCAGCGAGCGGCGCGGGCGGTGTCCCAGCCCCCGAACAACCTCGCGGACTATTGGAGGGTCTCAATGCGCCCCGACGCGGGGTACATCAACGTGGTAAATTTCATTCCCAGCCCTCGGCGAAGACATTGTTTTTCCTTTCCTAATCCGAGCCCTGCTCGCAGGGGGCATGTGGCCAGGGGTACACCTCGGATCCTCCGCTCCCAGAAGTCCGAGCCGCGAACCGCGAGTTCGCGGAGAGGAAGAAGGAGCGGAAGGATGCGGAGAAGCGCCACAGTGAGAGGAAGAGGAAGGAGAAGGAGGCGAGGGACAAGGCGAACTGGGCACTAGAGAAGCAAGGCAAATCGCTTATCCCAACGCCCGACTCCATGCTGGAGCCGGAGTCCTCGCCCTCGGCGGAGGTCGAGGTTGACTACTCAGCGCTGCTCGACCCCAACACGAAGGGGGCCGGAGGCCAGTCGCCGAACCAGCGGGGAGTTGGCACCGAGCCCCCGGCGCAGGCCGAGGGCGAAGATACACGTGCGCCGTTGCCGGTTGAGAGGCCGCCCGTGTAGTTGGTTGCGGGGACCCTCGACCAGGCTTCACCGCCGAAGCCTCAGACGGGTCCAGGCACGGCACCCAGCGATTGCTCTGTGAGATCCAGCGGGTCGGCGTGGGCCCCGAAAAGCGGCTCAAAGAAACGCAAGTTGGAGGCCGCCTCGGGGAAAGTTTCCTTCCATTCGTTTTTTTCGATCCTGCCTACCACCTTTGCTTTCGTTGGCTTGATTCCTCCCTCGCTCGACTTAGCTTGAAAGTCCCTACTGCTCGGGTTCCTTCGCTGGTGCCCACGAAAGCCCTCAAGACGGGGAGGTCCGCGACGCCGGGCATGGTGCCACAGCCCCCGAGCGGGGGGCCTCGGTCGGCGGAGGAGATCGCCGAGGAGCTCCGGGCGGCGATTGCCCGGGGGGCTGCGTCGGCCCGCACGCAATTGGATGTGAGCGACTCCGGTCGGCATGGCGCGGAGGACGCCATCCGGCCGGGCGCCGAGGGGGGAACTGGCCGAGGTGCCGAGGGAGAGACCGGCCAAGACGGCAAGGAGAATGCCGCCCGGCCGGGCACCGGTGGAGAGGAAAGGACCGACGAGGTTGCGCCGGAGCAGCCCATTGGTCATGTGGAGAGAACAGGCCCTATCCCGGAGCCCACGGTGGACAGGGACGAGGGAGCCATGGTGGTGGAGTCGGTGGTGTAGCCAGTGCTGCGGCCGGCTCCAGAGGTAGTGCCAGTGGTGCAAATGCCACTGGAAGACGAGCCAGAGGTGGTGTTGTTGGGGCAATCTGGGGACCCGGAGTGGGTCGCCCCGAACACCACTTCCGGTGCTACCGGCGTTGCCCCTTATTCCGAGGGTGGCCTTGATGCCGGACAAGGGCCCCCCGCTGGATCCGAGTAGGCGATGGTCCAGCATGGGGCCCCCTCGAATTTTAGTCGCAACGAGTGGGAGGAGGAGGAGGTCTGGAAGGCGCAGTATGAGGTTGGTTCCCAGATCCAGGCCATCCTCGACCACGCCTTCCAGCTCCATAAGACGACGGATTTCCAAATCAGCAATGTAAGTGCCTTTCCCCAGAACTCGTCTGTTTCTGCTCACATTTATATATCTTCCGCTCATACCCTCCGCTCGCAGCGGCTGAAGAAAATCTCGCACAACAAGAGCGCCGAGCTGGCCCAGCAATACTCCAAGGTGTAATGGCTCGAGCAGTGGAACACTAATCTGATCACGCAGCTGGGTGAGGCCAACACCTTGGTGTCCGATCTGGGGGCGCAAGATCGTGTGCGGAAGGAGGAGTTGGCCCGAGCCATCGAGGAGCGTGACGCCCAGAGGGCCGCAGCGGAGCAGAAGGCCCAAGGAGTCAAGCTGCTCAACGTTGCGTTGCAGCAGAAGGATGAGGCTCTCGAGGTGAGGGCGGCTCAGTGCGAGCAGCTGCAGAAGACTCTCGAAGCGCAGGCCGTCTCCCTCACGGAGAAGGAGGCCCTCATTGAGAGGCAGGGAAACTCCATCCTCACCGCTGAGATTACCCTCACCCCTGCAAACATGGAGCTCGAAGAGGGGAGGAAATGCATCTCGGGTAAGTACCACAGTTAAGTTTAGTGCACTTGATTTTGCCGAGCCTTATCTTTTTTTTTGTTCAGAGCTGCAGAAGGGGGTGGTGGACGAGACCGCGGCGAAGGAGGCTCTCCAGGCCGCGTACGCATCCATGCAGAGGGACTACGATGACTTGGAGGAAGTCGCCGTGGCCGCGTGTCAGGGTGCCAAGGGTGAAGGCGGTCAGTCGGGCAGCTCGCTGGTCAGTCGCCTGAGATCTTTGGGTGACCGGGTGACCGAACAGCTCAATGGCACCCTCCGCCTTGGCGTCCAGAAAGCCTTTGGCATTGTCTCGACGCACTACGTCGTTGACTTCGAGCACTTGGCCATGGGCTACATCATCCCCGATGGCGATGATGATGCCAAGGTCGAGGCTATGGAGCAGTTTGACGCAGTTGCTGAATGCGCTGCCACCACCTTGGTCGGGCTCTTCGAGGGTGACCTCTTCCCTGACGCCGTGGATGATGGAGACGAGGGCGAGCGCGGCTGGTGGCAACCTATAGATGGCCTGGGCCTCGAAGCCCAAGTAGATAAGTTAGGATTTTGTCTAGATTTTGTCTTCTGTGTAGCGAACAAAAGTACAATCTTGACAATATGGCCGCTTGAGGCCTTTGTGTATATTTGTGTGTTGTTTTTCCCTACTTATTTCTTTGCGCTCTCGCGTGCTCGCATGTGACTTAGATAAATTTCTGCAAGGATGGTCGCGTTCATAAACTACTTAGGCGCAGGGAGGTGAGGGAGGATGCTGTATCTCGGAGGCATAGGCAGTCCCACGACTAGGCCGATCCCGCGCTCGAGTCGTTTACGCCTTGCGTCCGTTTTTCTAAGTGTTCGAGACACTTAGATGCGACAATTTTTCGGAGAAAACGTGACATTTTGTGGACGTTTTGGGGGTTCCCCCCATTGTAGCCCCCGAGGGAGGCTCGGTTTTGCCGAGGGCAAAGCCGAGGCTCACTCAGTGTTGTGCGCGCGTGTCCGAGCCCCCGAGGGTTCGGGCGACTCCTGAGGAATTTAAAGGTAAAGCGTGCTTCTTTATTTCCCCGAGAAATTTAAGATTCAAGTACAAAGTATGTACAAACAACTTGGAATTTCAAGGATAGAAGTGACGTAGCTGCTGGATGTTCCAAGTGTTGGTGAAGACTTCGCCTTTTTTGATAGCTACCTTGTAGGTGCCGGGCTTTTGGACTTCCGCGATGATGTATGGGCCTTCCCATGGCGGCGTGAGCTTGTGGCGCCTTCGGCTGTCTTGCCGCAGCCTCAACACGAGGTCTCCCTTGTTGAGGTCACGACGTCGAACCCTCTGCGCCTGGTATCATCGCAGAGACTGCTGGTAGCGCGCCGAGTGTAGAAGCGCCACGTCTCGAGCCTCGTCTACCTGGTCCAGCGAGTCCCACGGGCCTGCTAGTTTTGGTGCTCTTGGTAGGCTTTGTGCCTCGGGGATCCGTACTCCAGGTCGGTGGGGAGGATGGCCTCAGCGCCATAAACCAGGAAGAACGGGCTGAAACCCGTGGCTCGACTAGGGGTTGTTCTTAGGCTCTAGATGACCGAGGGCAGCTCCGTGCGCCACCTTCGGCCAAACTTGTTTAGTTTGTTGAAGATTCTTGGTTAGAGGCCTTGTAGGATCATGCCATTGGCACGCTCCACTTTACCATTCGTCTGTGGGTGCGCCACGGCCGACCAGTCCACACGTATGTGGAAGTTGTCGCAGAACCTTAAGAACTTCTTGTCCGTGATGATTGAATTTGGGACCCCGAACCTGTAGACTATGTCGGTGAAAAACTGCATGGCTTTCTTGGATTTGATCTTGGAGATGGGTCGAGCCTCGATCCATTTGGAGAACTTGTCCACCGCCACCAGCAAGTGGGTGAAGCCCCCGGGTGCTCTCTGCAGTGGTCCGACGAGATCCAGTCCCCACATGGCAAAGGGCCATGTGATGGGGATGGTCTGCAGAGCATGAGCCGGGAGGTGAGTCTGACGGGCGTAGAACTGGCAGCCATCGCATGTTCACACGATCTTTGTGGCATCAGCGACCGTGGTTGGCCAGTAGAAACCCTGTCGAAACGCGTTGCCCACAAGGGTGCATGGCGCCGCATGATGGCCACATACTCCAGCGTGGATGTCTCGAAGCAGCTCCCTACCCTCGGTGATAGGGATGCATCGTTGCAGGACCCCCGAGGGGCTGCACTTGTAGACCTCTCTGTCGATCACGACGAAAGACTTGGCTCTCCTAGCGATGCACTGCGCCTGAGCGCGGTCCGAGAGTAGCACCCCTCGGTTGATCCAGTCAAGGTACTGGTCACGCTAGTCTTGCGAAAGTGGAGCCTCGTCAATCTGCATTGCCTCACCGTCGTCCTCCGAGGATGCTTCGGTTTCTGTTTCAGAGGGCTCGACTGTAACACCCTAATTTAATTTTCCTATTTAATAATAAATTTAATTGGCTTTAATTAAATTTCAAAGGTTTATTGTGTTTAGACTTGCATTTAATCTAATTTTGATCCTCAAGTAATTAAAATTTATCATAGGGTTAAAATGTTTGAGCATTCATGCTGGAGCGTCTCTTTTATTTGTTTGAGTGCTAGGGTTGAATTCAAATTTGAATTTGAATTCAATTAGGTTTGAGTAGTGTTTGAAATAGGAAATAGGAAATAGAAAAGAGAAAGAAGAGACCCAGCCCAAACCGCAACCCAGCTCCACCCGCATGGCCCAGGAAGGCCCATGCGCGCGCCCCTCCCTTTAGCAGCCCGCTCCAGCGCGCACCAGCCCGTGCCGACGCCTTGGACCCAGCTCGCCTCAGCCCGCGCGACGCGCTCGCTCGGCCCAAACGCGCGGTCCAGCAAACACCCCGTCCCGTGCTCAGCGCCCTCACCCCACTAGCGCGTCGTCGCCCCGACCCGCCGGTCCCACCTGCCAGCGCTCACGCGCGTCGCGCGCGCGCCGCTGTGTCTCTGCCAACCTGGGCCTGCTGGTCAGTCCCATCCCCTTCCTCCGGATCCCCGCTCGCGCATCGTCCGCGCCCGAAATCCCCGGCGCAGCGGCAGGGGATTTCCCTCCTCGACTGCGCTCCACGATCCCCGGCACCCGCCTTTAATTGGCCCCGTGAAGCCTTCCCCTCTTCCTCTCGCCCACTGCCTGCCTTCCCTTGCACCGCACAGTACCGCCGCCATTTCTCGACGAGCAGAGGAGCAATTCGCCGTCGATTTCGCCGCCGCCGGTGCCGCTCCGGCCGCGCCGATCCATCCACCCGCATCACCGAAGCCAGCCGCGTCCGGCCATCAGGTCTAGAAGCCCCGAGGCATCTCCTTGCGACATCTCCGCGAGCGCCGCCCGCCTCTACCGTTGATCCCCACCGCCGACCATGCCGCGCGGCATCTCCGACCCGAAGCATACCCTGGTGAGCACCAGCACGGTCTCCTCTATCGTTTGCGCTAGCTTGTAGGCCTTGTCGCTCGCCCTAGGTCCTAGAACGTCGCCACGCCGGTGCGGCCCTGCTGCCGCACCGCGAGCTCGCCGTGGCGAGCCCCGCACAGCCACGCCCGGACCCCGCCTGGGTTTGCCTTTGGCTCTGTGCACAGCCACAGACTCTCCAGCACTCGGACCCGAGCCCCACACAGCGCGGACGTGCGCATGTCGGTGGGCGCCGCCGCAAAGACCCGCCCCGCCGCCGCGCACGCCGTCCCAAGCCCCGATCCACTTCTCTGAGCGCACAGGTGGATTACACATGTCGAGCACTCTCTTTTGCATCAAATCCCAAGCCAAACCCCGCTCGGAGTCGCCAGATCTGCCAACGCCGGCGAGCTCCCAGCCGGGCGCCGCCGCGGGAGCTCTGTCTCCGGCGTCAGCGCCGCCACCCGCGCGCACCATCCAATCTGAACCGCCCGATCTTTGTTGGACGCCCAGGATTAGATTGTCGTTATGGTTAGATCTGAGCTGCGGGATCGTGATCCAATGGATCAGATCCGCGTGTACCCCTTCGCGCTGCCACTTTTGCTAAAGAGTCCCCGTACTCTTTTGAAATCAACCCGCAATCCTGTGCCATTCAAAAGTATTTGCAGTTTGGCCCAAAACTTTGCACGGACCCCCCTGAGTTTCTTTAAATTAGAACCCACCATCCACCCTTGGTAGTTTTGCACGTTAGACCCTAGAACTAATGTTTAATTATGTTTAGACCCTCGGTTTTTGCAGAAAACCCCCAGAAACTTAGTTTTTCTTGCAGAAAAGCACCTAGATCTTGATTTAGGCCTAGTTTTCACGTTCTAGCTCCGTTTTAGGCGTTCTTTATGTCCACGTGATCGTTGTAACGTGTAGAATAGTTCTAGCTTAGTTTTGTTTGTTGTTTTCATGTATTGTTGTACTGTTTCTTAGTGTTTGCACTTGTTTGCTTGTATGTTGATGTTGTGTATTGTTTTTGGCCATGTGTTCATGAGTAGACGTCTATCCATCTGAGGAGCCTCAGTATCAGTACCAGGAGCTATCTTCGGAACAGTTTGAGCAGCAGGAACAGTTCGAGGAAGGCAAGTATAACATGAACACCACCTATCACCTTTAAATACATTTACATACTGCATTTTAATACTGTATGCCTATAAGGATTTCCTACCCACTGTATATCCTTTATATATATCCCTTGGGTTGCATTTTGGTTAGTTGTGCTAGGTGCCGCTCTATAACACACTTGGTCCTTTTTAATTAATTTGATTAATGGTATATGCATCTTAATTCTGAGAGTGGCCCATTTGAGGGGCTCACGTCTCGTTAAAATATGTTTTGTTAGAAACATGGTTTAGGGGGCCAGCACGGTGCTTAGTGCTTGGTTGGCCACTCTCCATAAGGACCGGTTCATAGAGCGACAACCTGGGACAACAGCGCTACCACAAGACTGGAATGAGACGGTCTTGGCTTATTAATTAGGTCTTTTTGGTTTGGAGTAACATACCTGTGGGGCAAAGGGTGGTAAGCTTCAATGGTCCCTGCTCCTCCGTCTTGGTCTGTGCTTGGGGCTGTGCTCCTGTGCTTGTACCCCTGGAGGTGGGCCCCATCATCGCCGATCTAACTCTTCGCGGTTACGCCTTACCAACGAGATTCTTTGTAACGTTCTCGTAGTGAGTTTGCTAGTCATCTCACCAAAGGAAGTGTGATGAACAACTAGCGTAGCTCACGACTTGTGGGTACAGATGTGCAACCTCTGCAGAGTGTAAAACTGGTATACTAGCCGTGCTCACGGTCATGAGCGGCCCAGATCCTCCTTTTGATTAGTGGGGTTATCATCCTTTGACGAGGTAGGTTTCCCCGGGTGGTTTGGTTTGGTATGGATCTCAGTAGTATCATGATTAATTTTTATTAATTACTATGCAACTGGGTTTATGGTAATTCATCCACCTGTAGTAAATAACTTTAATAAAATTTTGCCAAGACTTAAAAGCTAATGCAGTTGAGTCAGCCAACCTTAGAGCCTCATAGTTTGTGTTATACTTGTTGAGTACAAGTTGTGTACTCACTCTTGCCTACTCTACTCTTTTCCCTCTTGGGACACTATACTGCTGTTCAGTTCCTGCCGATGCGAGGGAGTTCACCCGGAGCTACCAGGAGTACGAGGACTTCTAGGCGTTCGTCTCCCAGTCGACGTCCCTGTGGCGCCCTGCTTCCGACAGCTTCTCGTATATGTTTTTACGCTTCCGCATACTCTGTATCAGACATTTTGTCATTAATGTAATAAATACATTCGTACTCGCTTTATTATATCTTTTTACGTGATATATGCTATGATATATTGTTCATTCTGTTGTATATACGTGTGACTTGATCCTAGCACGTATATGATTGCTCAGTTTATGTCCTTTTATAAACCGGGTGTTATAGAGTGATATCAGAGCTATATCGACTGTAGGTCAAAAGCCTAGATAGAACTGGTCGAATTTTAGGTCCTCTTCTCTCTAAGCCTTGTCTGCTAAAACTATTTTGCTATTATACTCCTTGAATTCTGAATTTCTTACTCGTCTTCCCTTGATTTTTTCTCTATAGAATTAGTTCTGTAGCTTTGGCCCTGAAGTATCTCACCGACCCTTTTCAATTTAGGATTCCCTGACCTCAGCACGATAGAACATTCTGCGATGCGTTGTGTTAGTCGAGTTGTGTGTTAAACTCGGCTAAAGTATAAATTTGTATGCTTGTCTTTATGCAACATGTTTGATTTGGATTTTTGGTTAATTGCATAGTTTAGCCGCTGAACTTGTTCAAATGGAAATCAGTTTTAAGTTAAAGTTAATTAATTAATTAATAAAATGAGTTAGATCGTTGGGGGTAAAACCATCCACTCTATCCTCTCTACCTTATCATGCCTTGGGCTTCAGTATTGCTTGTTGAGAAGAAGGATAGCGCGAAGATGAGGTGATATCCAGGGTTCACCGACGAGGACGTCGGTTTCTGTAAGGGGGTAGGGATGTGACACCCTGGTCTACAGATAGTACAGGAGAATTTGAGAATCTCTCAGATGAGGCAGAAGGGTTATGCTATAGTTTTCTTTTTCAGAGTTATGTAACACCTACCTGGAGATAGCAGCAGCGATGCATGGGTAGTGTTGTCTAAATAAGATAGAACCTTAAATAGTGGAGTTTTTCTCTATTCCTTGACCTTACCTGTGTTTCCTCTTCACCCCAGCTTAGATGTCGGCAGAACAAAAAGGCCTTGGAGACAGTGCAATCGGTGATGGTGTTCATGCAACAGTTTCCGTGGAGCAGCCGATGACGTTACAAGATCAGTCTTCGCAAACAACGTACCACCCGAAGAATGGTGAGAAAGCTTGCCCGTGTTGCCAATTCTATGGCGTTCTTTGTCGCCAAGTTCGTGCGATTGAAGATGAAGCCACAACTAGGAGGAACCAGAGGTTGTTCTCCGGTACAAAGAGAAAGAGGTCTCGTCAAGAGCAGCTAGCAGATGATTCCCTTTTCCTTGACGGTCCATCGGTCGATGAGCTACAGACCCTCCAGAAGAGGAAGGATCCGGAGTGCTCTATTGATACACAGGACAAAAACCAAGCACTCTATGATTATATTGATGGGTTGACTATCACTATGAATGTGATTCAGCCACGCGGCCGCAAGGAGTCCAAAAAACAAGCAGCAGAAATGATGCAAGATGTGATGTTAAGTTCACATGGAGGTCAACCAAGTAGCGCCATTCACCGCCGCCGCCTGTGCTACCAATGCAGGCAAGAAGGTCATTATGCCAAAAGTTGTCCTCAGAATCAGCTGTCACCGGTAGCACCAGTCCAGGACCTTTCAACAACCCCGCGTACCAGTGGTGACGAGACCCACCTTATTTCCGGGAACTGCTCCAAGCAAGATGCCCGGAATGATCAGTATCAGCAGCAGGTGATACCAGTGTGCAGTGATCGTACAAAGCATGAGCAATCCAAGAAGGGACCAAAAGAGTACCTCTAGGGTAGAGTTCACCATGTGTCAGCAGAAACCATTCGGGATGATAGTCCAGTCATTCTTGGTATGCTTCTAGTCAACTCATTTCCAGCCTCAGTGTTGATAGATCCTCGTGCTACACATTCATTCATCAGCACGCAGTTTGCTGCAAAGCATGAGATATTGAAGCTTCCCATGAGGAAGAGGATGGTCATCAAATCATCAGGAAAAGAGCAGATCTCCAGTTACATATGTCCTCGAGTTAGCATAAGGATAGGCGTGGCAACCTTCCCTGAGAACCTTATTGTAGTGGAGTCAACAGGAATCGACATCATTCTTGGTCAAGACTGGTCAGCTCAAAACAAACTTGTGATGCAGCCTACCAAAAGAATGGTAAAGATCTAGACCCCGTCAGGAGAGCAAATTGAGCATGAGGTTCAACATACTTCCAACTCAAGTCATGTGGGTATGAGAATCCGACTCCGAAGTGAGTAGAACTTAATCACATCCTTGTTTCTCTTTGCTAGCCAGCCCAGAATCTCGGGACGAGATTCCTGTAAGGGGGTAGGATTTGTAACACCCTAATTTAATTTTCCTATTTAATAATAAATTTAATTGGCTTTAATTAAATTTCTAAGGTTTATTGTGTTTAGACTTGCATTTAATCTAATTTTGATCCTCAAGTAATTAAAATTTATCTTAGGGTTAAAATGTTTGAGCATTCATGCTGGAGCGTCTCTTTAATTTGTTTGAGTGCTAGGGTTGAATTCAAATTTGAATTTGAATTCAATTAGGTTTGAGTAGTGTTTGAAATAGGAAATAGGAAATAGAAAAGAGAAAGAAGAGAACCAGCCCAAATAACAATCCCAGCCCAGCCCAAACCGCAACCCAGCTCCACCCGCGTGGCCCAGCAAGGCCCATGCGTGCGCCCCTCCCTTCAGCAGCACGCTCCAACGCGCACCAGCCCGTGCCGACGCCTTGGACCCAGCTCGCCTCAGCCCGCGCGACGTGCTCGCTCAGCCCAAACGCGCGGCCCAGTAAACACCCCGTCCCACGCTCAGCGCCCTCACCCCGCTAGCGCGTCGTCGCCCCGACCCGCCGGTCCCACCTGCTAGCGCTCACGCGCGTTGCCCGCGCGCCGCTGTTTCTCTGCCAACCCGGGCCCGCTGGTCAGTCCCGTCCCCTTCCTCCGGATCCCCGCTCGCGCAACGTCCGCGCCCGAAATCCCCGGCGCAGCGGCAGGGGATTTCCCTCCTCGACTGCGCTCCGCGATCCCCGGCGCCCGCCTTTAATTGGCCCCGTGAAGCCTTCCTCTCTTCCTCTCCACCACTGCCTGCCTTCCCTTGCACTGCGCAGTACCGCCGCCATCGCCCGACGAGCAGAGGAGCACTTCGCCGTCGATTTCGCCGCCGCCGGTGCCGCTCCGGCCGCGCCAATCCATCCACCAGCATAACTGAAGCCTGCCGCGTCCGGCCATCAGGTCCAGAAGCCCCGAGGCATCTCCTGGCGACATCTCCACGAGCGCCGCCCGCCTCGACCTTTGATCCCCGCCGCCGACCACGCCGCGCGGCATCTCCGACCCGAAGCATACCCCGGTGAGCACCAGCACGGTCTCCTCTATCGTTTGTGCTAGCTTGTAGGCCTTGTCGCGCGCCCTAGGTCCTAAAACGTCACCACGCCGGTGCGGCCCCGCCGCCGCACCACGAGCTCGCCGTGGCGAGCCCCGCACAGCCACGCCCGGACCCCGCCTTGGTTTGCCTTTGGCTTTGCGCACGGCCGCAGACTCTCCAGCACTCGGACCCGAGCCCCGCATAGCGCGCACGCGCGCACGTCGGCGGGCGCCGCCGTAGAGACCCGCCCCGCCGCCGCGCACGCCGTCCCAAGCCCCGATCCACTTCTCTGAGCGCACAGGTGGATTACACATGTCGAGCACTCTCTTTTGCACCAAATCCCAAGCCAAACCCCGCTCGGAGTCGCCAGATCTGCCAACGCCGGTGAGCTCCCAGCCGCGCGCCGCCGCGGGAGCTCTGTCTTCGGCGTCAGCGCCGCCACCCGCGCGCACCATCCAATCTGAACCGCCCGATCTTTGTTGGACGCCCAGGATTAGATCGTCGTTATGGTTAGATATGAGCCGCGGGATCGTGATCCAATGGATCAGATCCACGTGTACCCCTTCGCGCTGCCACTTTTGCTAAAGAGTCCCTGAACTCTTTTGAAATCAACCCGCAGTCTTGTGCCATTCAAAAGTATTTGCAGTTTGGCCCAAAACTTTGCACGGACCCCCCTGAGTTTCTTTAAATTAGAACCCGCCATCCACCCTTGGCAGTTTTGCATGTTAGACCCTAGAACTAATGTTTAATTATGTTTAGACCCTCGGTTTTTGCAGAAAACCCCCAGAAACTTAGTTTTTCTTGCAGAAAAGCCCCTAGATCTTGTTTTAGGCCTAGTTCTCACGTTCTAGCTCCGTTTTAGGTGTTCTTTATGTCCACGCGATCGTTGTAACGCGTAGAATAGTTCTAGCTTAGTTTTGTTTGTTGTTTTCATGTATTGTTGTACTGTTTCTTAGTGTTTGCACTTGTTTCTTGTACGTTTATGTTGTGTATTGTTTTTGGCCATGTGTTCGTGAGTAGACGTCGATCCATCTGAGGAGCCTCAGTATCAGTACCAGGAGCTATCTTCGGAATAGTTTGAGCAGCAGGAACAGTTCGAGGAAGGCAAGTATAATATGAACACCACCTATCATCTTTAAATACATTTACATACTGCATTTTAATACTGTATGCCTATAAGGATTTCCTAGCCACTTTATATCCTTTATATATATATCCCTTGGGTTGCATTTTGGTTAGTTGTGCTAGATGCCGCGCTATAACACACTTGGTCCTTTTTAATTAATTTGATTAATGGTATATGCAACTTAATTCTGAGAGTGGCCCGTTTGAGGGGCTCACGTCTCGTTAAAATATGTTTTGTTAGAAACATGGTTTAGGGGGCCAGCACGGTGCATAGTGCTTGGTTGCCCAGTCTCCATAAGGACCGGTTCATAGAGCGACAACCTGGGACAACAGCGCTACCACAAGACTGGAATGAGACGGTCTTGGCTTACTAATTAGGTCTTTTTGGTTTGGAGTAACTTACCTGCGGGTCAAAGGGTGGTAATCTTCAATGGTCCCTGCTCCTCCGGCTTAGTTTGTGCTTGGGGCTGTGCTCCTGTGCTTGTACCCCCGGAGGTGGGCCCCATCGTCGCTGATCTAACTCTTCGCAGTTACGCCTTACCAACGAGATTCTTTGTAACGGCCTCGTAGTGAGTTTGCTAGTCATCTCACCAAAGGAAGTGTGATGAACAACTAGCGTAGCTCACGACTTGTGGGTAAAGATGTGCAACCTCTACAGAGTGTAAAACTAGTATACTAGCCGTGCTCACGGTCATGAACGGCCCAGATCCTCCTTTTGATTAGTGGGGTTATCTTCCTTTGACGAGGCAGGTTTCCCCGGGTGGCTTGGTTTGGTATGGATCTCAGTAGTATCATGATTAATTTTGATTAATTACTATGTAACTGGGTTTATGGTAATTCATCCACCTATAGTAAATAGCTTTAATAAAATTTTGCCAAGACTTAAAAGCTAATGCAGTTGAGTCAGCCAACCTTAGAGCCTCATAGTTTGTGTTATACTTGTTGAGTACAAGTTGTGTACTCACTCTTGCCTACTCTACTCTTTTCCCTCTTGGGACACTCTACTGCTGCTCAGTTCCTGCCGACGCGAGGGAGTTCACCCGGAGCTACCAGGAGTGCGAGGACTTCTAGGCGTTCGTCTCCCAGTCGACGTCCCTGTGGCGCCCTGCTTCCGAGAGCTTCTCGTATATGTTTTTACGCTTCCGCATACTCTGTATCAGAAATTTTGTCATTAATGTAATAAATACATTCGTACTCGCTTTATTATATCTTTTTACGTGATATGTGCTGTGATATATTGTTCATTCTGTTGTATATACGTGTGACTTGATCCTGGCACGTATATGATTGCTCGGTTTATGTCCTTTTATAAACCGGTGTTACATCGACCTCGTTTGCCGAGGGTTTTCCGTCAGAGGGCTCGGCAGCCGAGGGGCCCGGTTCCTCTGGATCCTCAAAATCAACTGAGGGTTTGGCGATATCGCGCGCAAAGATGTTAGGGGGAACGGTGGTCCGCCCCAACGTGATCTTAGCTAGTTCGTCCGCATCCTCGTTGTATTTGTGTGGGACATGGTTGAGTTCTAGGCCGTCGAACCTATCTTCGAGGCGGCGCACTGTGTTGCAGTATGCATCCATCTTCGGATCGTGACAGCTGGATTCCTTTATCACACAGTCAATTACAAGCTGTGAGTTGCCACGCATGTCGAGGCGTTTGATGCCGGGTTCGATGGCAATGCGGAGGCCGCTGAGGAGTGCCTCATACTCCGCCATATTGTTGGACGCTGGGAAGTGTAAGCGAATCACGTAACGCATGTGCACTCCGAGGGGCAAGATGAAAAGGATGCCAGCACCCGCGCCGGTTTTCATCACTGACCCATCAAAGTACATGGTCCAACATTCCGCTTGGATTTGCGGTGGGGGCAGCTGGGTGTCGGTCCACTCAGCATTGAAGTCAGCTAGGATTTGGGATTTGACCGCTTTGCGGGGCGTGTACGTGAGGGTTTCTCCCATGAGTTCCACTGACCACTTGGCAATCCTACCCTCGGCTTCCCTATTGCGGACTATCTCTCCCAGGGGGAAAGACGAGACCACGGTGACGGGATGGGACTCGAAGTAGTGGCGCAGCTTGCGCCGAGCCAAGAGTATTGCGTATAGCAGTTTCTGAATCTGCGGATACTGCGTCTTGGTCTTAGATAGTACTTCGCTGATGTAGTACACCGGCCGTTGGACAGGCAGAGCATGGCCCTCCTCTTGTCTTTCGACAACGATCACCGCACTGACCACTTGGGTCATCGCGGCTACGTATAGGTAGAGGGGCTTGCCGTCCATTGGTGGCGTTAAAATGGGGGCATGGGTGAGAGACGCCTTCAGCCTGTCGAGGGCTTCTTGAGCCTCGGGGGTCCACGTAAAGCATTCGGTTTTCCTCAGGAGTCGGTACAGAGGCAAGCCCTTCTCACCGAGGCATGAGATGATCCGACTGAGGGCTGCAAGGCAACCCATGACCCTCTGCACCCCCTTTAGGTCTCAGATTGGTCCCATCCGTCTGATGGCCTCGACCTTTTCAGGGTTGGACTCGATGCCTCGCGAGGAGACAATGAAACCCAAGAGCATGCCTCGAGGCACCCCGAACACGCATTTCTCAAGGTTGAGTTTTACCCCTTTGGCCCTTAGGCAATCGAACGCGATTTTGAGATCGGCTACCAGGTCGCCCGTTTTTCTAGATTTTACAACAATGTCGTCGATATATGCCTCTACGTTCCGCCCGATATGGTCCCCGAACACGTGGAGCATACACCGCTGGTATGTAGCTTCGGCGTTTCTGAGGCCAAAGGGCATCGTGACATAGTAGTACATGCTGAAAGGTGTGATAAAAGAAGTCATGAGCTGGTCGGACTCTTTCATCTTGATTTGGTGGTAACCAGAGAAAGCATCAAGAAAGGACAATAGTTCGCATCCCGCAGTCGAATCAACAATTTGGTCAATACGTGGCAAAGGAAAGAGAACCTTCGGACATGCTTTATTTAAACTAGTGTAATCTACACACATCCTCTAGCTTCCATTCTTTTTCTTAACTAATACAGGATTAGCTAGCCACTCGGAATGAAATACCACCTTGATGAATCCGGCCGCCAGAAGTTTCTGCAGCTCCTCGCCGATCGCCCGGTGCTTGAGCTCATCAAAGCATCGCAGGCACTGCTTCACCGGCTTGGAGTTGGGTCGGATGCTAAGGGAGTGCTCGGCGACCTCCCTCGGTATGCCCGGCACATCCGAGGGGCTCCACGCGAAGATGTCAGTGTTGGCACGGAGAAAGTCAACGAGCACCACTTCCTATTTGTTGTCGAGGGTGGCGCTGATCTTCAACGCCTTGTCGTTGGGTTGGCTCGGGTCGAGGGGCACCACCTTGATACTCTCGGCTGGCTCGAAGCTTCCTGCGTGTCGGTGTGTGGAGTCTATGTCTTCGCTTGCCATCTTGTCGAGGGTGGCTGCGAGGGCCTCGTCGTCCGCCTGAGCTTCAGCGCGCTCGACGCACTCGACGTCGCACTCGTAGGCGTGCTCGAATGTCGGGGCCGACGGTGATGACACCCTTCGGACCCGGCATCTTCATCTTGAGGTAGGTGTAGTTGGGGATTGCCATAAACTTGGCATAGTATGGTCATCCCAGTATGGCGTGGTACGCCCCACGGAACCCAACCACCTCGAAGGTGAGTTCTTCCTTGCGGAAATTTGAAGGCGCGCCGAAGCAGACGGGCAAGTCAATCTGCCCGAGAGGTTGAACTCTCTTTCCCAGCACGACGCCATGAAATGGCGACACGCTGGGACACAGCTTGTCCAGGCCGATCCCCATGAGCTCGAGGGTGTAGGCGTATAAGATGTTGAGGCTGCTGCCCCCGTCCATGAGCACCTTGGAGAATCGGGTGTTGCCAATGATGGGTCGACAACGAGTGGGTACAGACCCGGATTCGGGATGTAGTCAGGGTGGTTGTCGCGGCTGAAGGAGATCATATCCTCCGACCAGTCGAGGTAGGTAGGCGTAGCCCTTGTGACAGAGAAGACCTCTCGGCACTCTCGCTTGCGCTGTCGAGCGGTCATGTTCGCCGTAGGACCACCGAAGATGAAGAAAACGTTCTCCACTGAGGGGTAGCCATCGCTGCCCTTGTCCTCCTCGTCCTTTTCCTTCTTTGCCTCATCCTCGCAACCGAGATGGTTGAAGTACTTGCGGAGCATGTCACACTCTTCGAGGGTATGATTGACCATGCCCTTGTGATAAGGGCACGACTTTTTGAGCATGTCGTCGAATAGGCCACTGCCGCCTCGAGGGGGGCCTCGATGACCTTTGCCATGGGGGGTGACAATGAGGGCCTCGTCGGAGTCCTCTTGCTCCTGACTGCATTGGTTAGGCAAGCCCTTCTTCTTGCCCTTCTTGCCCTGTTTGGGCTTCTTCGAGTTGTTCTTGGGATTGCTGCCTTCTGCGGGCGCGTCCACCTTGCGCTTGACTTTGTCGCTATCGAAGATGGCACCGACCACCTCTTCGCCGGAGGCAAATTTGGTCACCACATAGAATAGCTCATTCATGTTAGAAGGTGGGTTTCGCCCTAGCTCGCGCACGAGGTCCCTGCACGTTGTGCCCAGATGAAAGGCACTAATGACTTCGGAGTCCTTGACGCTGGGGGGCTCGGTGCATTGCTTGGAGAAGCGACGGATGTACTCCTAAAGAGGCTCATTGGGTTGCTATCGGCACCCTCGGAGATCCCAAGAGGTCCCTGGGTGCATGTACGTGCCTTGGAAGTTTCCCACAAAAATCCTGACCAGATCAGCCCAGTCGTGGATCTGGTTGGCCAGAAGATGTTCGAGCCAGGTGCGTGCAGAGTTTGCGAGATGTAGGGGAAAGTTGCGCCACCCAGCTGGCATGCCAGGCGGTAGTCATTGAGCCAGAGCCCGGGATCTATCTCCCCCGACTACTTGGTGAGTGTGGTGGGCTACCAAAAGCGTGGGGGGAAAGGAGCGGCGCGGATTTCCCGGCTGAACACACGGGTGTCCGGAGGCTCCGGTGATGGGCTCTTATCCTCCTTGCGGTCATAGCGTCTAGCACGTCGAGGGTGGTAGCCGTGAGCGGCACCAACCTCCCTTTTCTGGTTCAGGACATTGCGGGCGTCGCCGTCGTGGGCGTTGCCGAACGTGTCCTGAAGTCAGTCCTTCACAGGAGTCGGCTTGACATGATCGTGCGCCGAGGGTGCCTTCGCCCTGTTCGCCGGTGGGGTATGCACTGAGGCTTCATGGTCCTGCTGCGCTGCTCCACCAGCTCTCGCCGAGGCCACTAAGTGCAGTCGAGACGCGAAACTCTCGGCCTACTGTACTGCAGCTTCCTCGAGGAGCGCCTGTGCCTCTTTGCGCAGGTTGCAGCCCTCGGGCGTAGACATCTCGTGCATTATGCGGATCAGGAGTGCTGCCGTGGTGATCTTCTGACTAGCCCTGGGTAACGCAAGGGTGCTTCCTTCGTGGCCTTCCGCTAGGATCCGCTCCCGGGCTACACGTCCTGACTCCCGAGCTCCCGTTCTGTGGCCAGTGCGTCCTTGCTCGACCGCGTGGCGCAGCTTCTGTGTTTGCCGACGCTCTTCGTCGAGCTTGGCTTCAAGCTCTCGGAGTTGCGCGAGCTGTGCCTGCTGCTCTGCCACGTTTGCCGTGGTGGATGGGCCAGGCGCTGCAGTCGGTCCCGTCGCAGCTGTCGCGGTACGGGCCGCGTCAGCCGCGACATTTTCGTTGTCGCCGGGCTCTCCTATCACAGCGACGAAGCACTCTCGAGTTGGGTCGTATTCCCCCTCGCTGCAGTCGTCGGAAATGGCGAGGCAATAGTCCGCCGCAGCCTGAAATGATAAGAAAGCTTCAAGATCACGGATCCCGGAGTAATCCCACTCTGGGTTCATGCGACCTTGCACGGGGATAGACTCCTCGTCCGTGGAGTCAGGGTATGAGCTATCAGGTGTTGACGCGATGAGGTTGCGGATCGAGAGTAGGTGATGCCTAGGTAAATCCTCGTACGCGCTCATGTCGGTGCTGACAGATGACGCATAGGTCATGGTAGAGGATCGCATCCCGTAAGGGAAGAACGGTGGCCTTGATGCGCCTCCTGTCAGCTTCGCTGTCAGTGTTGATGGTGAAGGGGCGGCATCTCCACCTGTGGCGCCAGTTCATGGCACGCTCGTCTCGACCCATGTGGGGGGGCCAGGGGGTGCCACTGTACACCGTTCGATGCGCGCTTGCCATGCGCACCGACCCGTGCAGCTCCGGCGTCATGGTGGTGGTGCCGGGACGTCGGAGCTGACTCTCGGCGGGAGGCGCTCCATGATGTAACCATTGCCAGTTGCCCGAAACTTGAGGCTCCCGAACCAGATCACGTACCCAGCTGGGAATGGATCCGACACACCCAGCCGAAACGGGTTTGGCCTGCTCGCCATCTGGACATCAACTGGGAAACAGAAAAGAGTTGTCACGCATCTGAGCCCCCTACCTGGCGCGCCAACTGTCGGCGTCCGAACCTCGCGGTCTAGAACCAACTAGAGAATATGCTGCGTGTCCCGGTCTCTAGATGGTTGATGCAAGAAGAAACACAATGACACCGGGTTTATCCTGGTTCCGGCCGATGAGGCCGTACATCCAGCAGAGGAGTGTGCACTATATTACTTGCACCGAAGTGCTCGTAGTACGGGGTACAAGCTGAGACGAGAGAGGGAGAGAAGCTCCCAGGTCTCTAGAAGTACTAGGAGTGATTGAGGTGAGTGCCAATATCGGTGGAGTGAGTACCAGCGTTCTCGTTGTTATATCCGTTCCCCCCTCCACCCTTTTATAAGCTCAAGGAGGAAGGGTTACATGCATGGGGGATCAGTGAGGCCGTCTACTTCTGTTGTCAGTCGAAACCCACCGGCGAGCAGCGACGGGCAACACGAAGAGCCGGGAGGTTGCTGGGGCGCTGGCAGGCACTGCTCCCTCGTCGACGGCCCGCAATTCCGTCACGCGCCCGGAGAATGTGTGAAAGCCGGGCGTGCCACCTGACCTATACCCGATCAGGAGGGTGCAGATGTGCTCCGAATTGTTTCCTGCTTACAAAGACACGTGTAAATGTAAGTCCGAGCCGTGGTCGGCTCCCCGGGACGATTCTTGCATCGGCTTTAAAGAGCCGATCAAGTCTCGGTGTCAGATGGGATCTGATTGTATCCAGATATGATAAATAAAGCAAATAACTATGAAACTACTTCAATTAAATCTAATTAATCTAATCCACGATGGTAACAGCTTCACTGCTAGATCGGAACATCCTACACGTGACTAGGCCTAATGAATGTAACAAACAACTGAACCGTAACCCAAAACAGAGGCCTAAGAAATAGCAAGAGCCGATTCCTGGAACAATCCCTATTAAGACCACGATAAAGCATCTACTACACCACCGGATCATCCAATCCGTTTGCAAGGCCTAACCTAGCTGATATTACGCAAACTCTTAAGAGAAGAGCAAACCATAACAGATCGGATCTATTAAACCTAAAAGAAGCAGGGTGTTGCCTCTGTGCAACTAATTCTATGCAACGAGAACTAGCATAAGTTTGAAACATGACTGCACAGAGACAACATGATATTCGTAGATGGTAAGCAACAAAGCACAATGGATCTACTAAAAGCCATGCTATGAACATCAGGATAACTAGTACTACTCGCCATCAAAAACACTTTAGTACGAGTAATACCAAGGTAAAAGCAAGAACATTGCTGCCCTGATCGCGAGAAGCGATCAGGGCAACATGGCACTTACTTGGATGAAACCCTAGGATTAAGGGTGGCGATGCGCCGAGAGTTGTTGTTTGCGAGACGTGATGACGCTCTCTCTTTTACAAATGTCATAGGGTACATATTTATAGTCCGGAGACTTCTTGCCGTGCAAGGCAACCTCTAAACTCTTTCCTAAATGAAGACTAGAGATAGATTACAACTCAATAAAGACTCGAAGATTAGATAACATGATCTGGACTCTTTCCTCCACCGGTCCGGATCTTCATGAAGCTTCCAAATATCAGCCGAAACATGCCGTATAATTGTGGCAGATTCTGGTCGTCCTATTGTTTCGGCAGTTCCCGTCAACTCCGAGCGAATTTGGACGTGATTCCAGTTGTATTGGAAAGCTTATCTCCTTAGCTTTCCATGCATATCTAGAACGTCCAAAACGGAGTCCGTATATGGCCTGGGCGTCCATTTTCGTCCGGCCTCTTCCTACAGTCCGAACCAGCCTCGCGAATAAACTGGGCTTCAACATGGATTAGGCCTGTAACTCCATATCGGCTTGAGCCTTGAGTGCACAGTTATCATCATATTTGGCCAAACTTATGATATAAGCCTGGCTAAGTGGAATCCTTTACCGTGGCCTTCTTCTGACATTTGGCCTACCAATCCTTGTCAAATTCTGGCGATAACACATGCCCCCCAAGTTTGGTCAAATATGACAGAATCTTCTAAGCGCCAGCCGCAAACCAAATAAAAACATCATCTCCTTAAATTGTCTTCTCATGCCACTGGTGGTCTTGCAACCCGAGCCGATAAATCGGCTATTAGCCAACTGACTTTGTGATCGATTGCTTGAACCGGCCTCACGCCTTCCTCGACCAATCTCAATGTTGTTGTAGACCGGTCCTAGTTTTCATATTCCATGCATGGCACTGACTTATATGATCATCCTTGTGCTTCATCAGCTCAGCATCAACACATACGTCCTCTCCTGCAAAAAAATCACTTGCCGAACCGAAGCTACAAAGATCATTGTGAATCGGCTAAAAGCTGAAGAATCATATTCGGTTAGCCAAACAGTCCACATAAACCAATCCATCATCATTGATAAAAATTTCTTCCCCCCCCCGCAAAAATATGCTATGTCATGCAAAGAGTGAGTGTGAGCTTCCAGGTATGTCTCAAAGCATTTACAAGTGCTAGAATGTATATACAGTGAGGGTATAGCATAAAGACACTGCATAGAAAAGATCAAAAGAATATATCTATATTAGAACATGAGCAAGCAATTTTTAGGATTTTCAAAATAAAAAGCATCACCACTTAGCCCAACCAACTAGTACATTAAAGCATGACAAGCACAAACTAGCAAGTACCTACACCAGTGAGCTCTCTCCGATACAAGGATCTTTTAACAAGCTTGATTACTCATGCCCTCAGGTCTTGCAGGTTAAAACATATTGCATTTGAAACTCAAACAAGCCTCTTGTTCTGTGCCAGGGGTTATTTGCTTATCAAGCCACTTCTTACCAACCAATGCTAAGCCTAGGTCCGTTGAACCATCAGAAGCTTAAAGCAAGGTTTTGGTCATTCACATCCTAGTCCAAGTTCATGCTAAAGTGCAATAGCAAGCAGTCCCGAACTAGATCAGTGGGACAAAACAAACCCACCTGGATCTTTTCATTATAGCACAGCATGGACATCATTCAGATTTTAATGTAATTTAGCACAAGATTATCATATAAGCATTGAGACTCGAGCTGCATAAATGATTCCAAGAAAAGGATATAGCTACCAGGCATGTACAAGATAGTAAAAGCAAAGTCAGCCTACACATACTAGTAGCCAAGTAAAGCGGTGACCATATTTCAGATTTTCAAAAGAATAAAAGCCATGCTCAGTATCAGATATTCAACATATTCAAATGAGCCTAACCACACATGGTCACCAGCATCCACACCTCAAAATATATACACGAAACACAAGTAGAAGCTATTAAGCATACAAGGAAGCTAGTGCAAGTGATAAACGCATATACTGTATGATGATGCAATGGTGGGTTTGAATATTACCAATCAAATTGGCTATTGACGAGCCGATGGTTAAAATCCCGCCTGGTCCGTACTTGCCATAATGCATTCTCATCACAACTATCGGCTGTTAGAAAGCCGAACATCTGTAGCCTAAAGTCCAATCAGCACATTGTTATCGTAGAGAGCTCTTCAAATGCTTTGTCGACGTGGATGAAGTAACCGATGTTGATCACATCGAAGGAGTACAGAAGCTGAATCAGCCGGCTGATGTGACGAATGCCCCGACCCTCTATCCGCGGGGGTCGAGCGAGACGGACCCCGTCCGCAGGGGTCGGGCGAGGTGGACCCGTCCGTAAGTGACGAATGCCCTGACCCCGTAGGAGCCGAATTTGCCGATGTCGATGGTGTCGCAAGAACGGGAATAGCCGATGACGATGACGATGACGATGCAGAAGTACTGTTAGCCGGATTGATCGGCTAATGTATCAGACACTCCCACGCCCACATGGGAGCAGAAGTAGCCGATGTCGATGGTCGGAACTACGAAGGAGCGGAAGTAGCCGATGGCGAAGAAGCTGTAGGAGCACCGGCGGTAGTTCTTCATCCGGACAAAAATTTTTGTATGGGTCTCCATATTTCATCACCAAATCTCCGCTTGCTAGAATGTGTTTATTCTGTGAGGCCAGTGGATAAGACCAATCTCAACCCGTTTTTTGTCACTTCGATCCAATCACAGTCTTCTGGCGCGATCCCTGAGATCGGCTCTTGCCCTTCCGCGTCCCGGGCGTTCATGTCTGCGAGCGAAACCTCACTGGAGTCACCTGCACGGACCACCTCCACTTCATCGCCATCCCATTGGACCAAACATGTTGACGATGAAGAACGAAGTCGGGATCGTCTTGCGGCCCACTGTCAGTTCCACATTAAGAACCTTCATCGCTTCTGATGGCTGTCCATTGAAATCATTAAGCATCACATTGTTCTTGATCAGATCCGCAGAAGAACGACCCAATCGGCGCAGCACAGAGTATGGCATCAGGTTGACCGCGGCGCCAGTGTCGACCAACATCCTGTTCACAGGCTTGCCGTTGATAAAGCCCTTGAGATACAATCCCTTAAAGTGCTTGTAGCTTTTCTCCTTGGGCTTCTCAAAGATGATTGGCCGTGGGCCGAGATCCAGCTGCGCGATGGCCAATTCCTCCGGTTGGGGTGCCCGAAACTCCGATGGGAGCACGAACACCATGTTCACATCAGCCGATGGCTTCTCATCGGCTTTTGTCTGCTTGGGGTGCCACTCCTTTCTTGGAGGGCGCCTCTCCTCCCTTCGCGGTCGCCTGACTTGTTTCGCGAGATCCGGACGTGCCTTCCTCAGCACGTCGAGGTACTTTGCTTCCGCTTCTTCTAGATTGCGCAAGCGCTGCACTCTGCGCTTCTGCGACCGATTAAGCCCGTTAGGACACCACCGTGGACGATGGTACCTGTCTTCTTCTTCTGGCTCAGAATCACTCCTGGATGGGCGCCTCACATGGTTATCTTGACGTGCTCTGGGCCCTAAGCGCCGGAACACCGATGTCTCGGCCTGCTGGCATCCTCGAGGCCTGCACTCCAAGCAATCATCTATAGTAGGCAATCGGTTCATGCCGAAATTCCAACAGTACCTGAAGAACGGGCAGTGCTAGTGGTCGCGTATAGCCTGGCGTCTCCCCAGTGTCCTCCCTGTGCGGTGCTCATACTCATCTTCTTCCGATTCGTATCGGCGGCGCAACTTGTACTAGTACTGGTACTTTTCTAGGAGCCGATTAGAAGCTGGAAGCTGATTGCGGATGTGACGCACCTGCTCTTCAGTCACATGCCGCTGTTCCAGCTCACGTTCATCCTGCGGCCGTTTGCCAGAAGCGGCCTCTCTCCTCTGTTTGTCATGGTGGCGCATGGGTCCCACCATGTTGATCTGAAATGCCAAATCCTGGCCCTTGGATCTGAAATCTGACAGCTCCACCATGTTAGCTTGTGGGAAGGGCTTTGTGTCAACCTTCATCATGTGTTGAGCCAGGATTAACCGGCCTTGCTCGATAGCCAATTGTATCTGACGATGTAGCTCCTTGCATTCACCCGTGGCATGGGTGAATGAGTGATGCCATTTGCAGTACATTCTTCCCTGTAGCTCTTCTGCCGTCGGTAGCTTGTGATTCTCTGGGAGCTTCAGCTGTTTTTCTTTGAGCAGTAGATCAAATATCTGCTCTGCTTTGGCTACGTCGAAGTCGAAGCCCTTCACAAGCCCCTGCTGTTTGATCCATTTGCACGGGACAGGGTTTGCCCCCCGAGTCCACTCTGCCACGGCCACTTCTTGTTCCTCGTCAGAGTCATAAGATTCATCTGCTTGGGCCATGTTCACATCGCGCTTGAACTTGTCCTGGTACAGCTCAGGATGGTAATGCTCATATGCCGTAAGCTTCTGCACTAGGTGCGCCAAAGATGTGAACTCCAACTGGAAAGCCGTATCCTTGATCGGCTTAGCGAGTCCCAGAACTGCTAGATCGACTGCTTCCTTCTCTGTGATGCGTGATGAGTAGCATTGGTTCTTGACTTCTCTGAAGCGCTGTATATATTCCGATACAGTCTCTCCTCGCTTCTGCCTGACTTGTGCGAGGTCGGCAATCCCAACTTCAGCAGCCTCCGAGTGATACTGGGTATGGAACTGATCTTCCAGCTGCCTCCAGGTTCGAATCGAATCTGGGGCCAATGACGCGTACCATCCAAAAGCTGGGCCTATAAGAGATTGGCCGAAGAAACGGACCCTCAGCGGATCCGATACTGAAATCATCCCAAGCTGCGTTAAGTATCGGCTCACATGCTCAATGGAGCTGGTTCCTTCTGATCCATTGAATTTGGTGAACTCAGGGAGCCGATACTTGGGAGGCAACGGGATCAAGTCGTAGTCATTTGGATACGGCTTGGAATAGCCGATTGCTTTTCTCTTGGGTAGGATGCCAAACTGGTCTCTCAGTATTGCACTGACCTGCTCCACACTAAGAACTCCTGGGGCCGATGGCTCAGCACTCGGCCCAGTAGCGTACTTTGCCAGCCACGCTTGTTTCTCCGCGTCTGCTCCAGGAGCTCCTGGATTTACCATCTGCACTGAGCATGTTGGATTGACGCTGTCAGGGATGTAGGCGCACGTGTAGCCGTGCGAAATCTCCTTGGGTGGCTCGGTGAGGAATTAGCCTTCTCCAGGATCACTGCCGATCTTGTGGACGACATAGATCAGCGAATTTTGTGGTCTTGGGGCCGCAAATGAGAACAGCAATTGCGGCCTAGAATGTAGTGCGGCTTCCTCTGTGTGACTCCCCAGGGTTGGTCCCGATGGAGAGTACTGATTCTTGATTATCTCCTGGATGACGTGGTGCGCCATGTGCTCGAGTTCGTTCATCAGGCTCTGAGAGTACTGATGAAGCGCATGGGCCACCATGTAGTTCATCTCCTGACGCAGGGCTCTGGTGCGTTCTTCTGATGGCACAGACAAATTCATGTTGTCAAGAGCGCCTTCAGGCGAGAACCCCTTCCACCTGATGCCATGGTTGCGGGTCCTCTCAAAAGAGCCGATGAGATCGGCTTCCAGCAGAGCTTTGATCTCATCATACTTCTTCTTGTGTTCAGGAGAGAGTTCTTCATACGTGACGGGCTTGGGAGCGGGCTCTTGATCTTGAGCTCCAGTCATTGTTGCAGTGGACGTTATTGCCGAGAAGTGTCCCACCGGGCGTGCCAGAATATGTTGTCAGTCGAAACCCACCGGCGAGCAGCGACGGGCAACACGAAGAGCCGGGAGGTTGCTGGGGCACTGGCAAGCACTGCTCCATCGTCGACGGCCCGCAATTCCGTCACGCGCCCGGAGAATGTGTGAAAGCCGGGCGTGGCACCTGACCTATACCCGATCAGGAGGGTGCAGATGTGCTCCGAACAGTTTCCTGCGTACAAAGACACGTGTAAATGTAAGTCCGAGCCGTGGTCGGCTCCTCGGGATGACTCTTGCATCGGCTTTAAAGAGCCGATCAAGTCCCGGTGTCAGATGGGATCTGATTGTATCCAAATATGATAAATAAAGCAAATAACTATGAAATTGCTTCAATTAAATCTAATTAATCAAATCCACGATGGTAACAGCTTCACTGCTAGATCGGAACATCCTACACGTGACTAGGCCTAATGAATGTAACAAACAACTGAACCGTAACCCAAAATAGAGGCCTAAGAACTAGCAAGAGCCGATTCCCGGAACAATCCCTATTAAGACCACGATAAAGCATTTACTACACCACCGGATCATCCAATCCGTTTGCAAGGCCTAACCTAGCAGATATTACGCAAACTCTTAAGAGAAGAGCAAACCATAATAGATCGGATCTATTAAACCTAAAAGAAGCAGGGTGTTGCCTCTATGCAACTAATTCTATGCAACGAGAACTACCATAAGATTGAAACATGACTGCATAGAGACAACATGATATTCGTAGATGGTAAGCAACAAAGCACAATGGATCTACTAAAAGCCATGCTACGAACATCAGAATAACTAGTACTACTCGCCATCAAAAACACTTTAGTACGAGTAATACCAAGGTAAAAGCAAGAACATTGCTGTCCTGATCGCGAGAAGCGATCAGGGCAACATGGCACTTACTTGGATGAAACCCTAGGATTAGGGGTGGTGATGCGCCGAGAGTTGTTGTTTGCGAGACGTGATGACGCTCTCTCTTTTACAAATGTCATAGGGTACATATTTATAGTCCGGAGACTTCTTGCCGTGCAAGGCAACCTCTAAACTCTTTCCTAAACAAATACTAGAGATATATTACAACTCAATAAAGACTCGAAGATTAGATAACATGATCTGGACTCTTTCCTCCACCGGTCCGGATCTTCATGAAGCTTCCAAATATCAGCCGAAACATGCCGTATAATTGTGGCAGATTCTGGTCGTCCTATTGTATTGGCAGTTGCCGTCAACTCCGAGCGAATCTGGACGAGATTCCAGTTGTATTGGAAAGCTTATCTCCTTAGCTTTCCATGCATATCTAGAACGTCCAAAACGGAGTCCGTATGTGGCCTGGGCGTCCATTTTCGTCCGGCCTCTTCCTGCAGTCCGAACCAGCCTCGCGAATAAACTGGGCTTCAACATGGATTAGGCCTGTAACTCCATCTCGGCTTGAGCCTTGAGTGCATAATTATCATCATATTTGGCCAAACTTATGATATAAGCTTGGCTAAGTGGACTCCTTTACCGTGGGCTTCTTCTGACATTTGGCCTACCAATCCTAGTCAAATTCTGGCGATAACAACTTCTCCCCCCCCCCCCCCCCCCGTGGTCCGGGAGAGAACAGTTGGTCTTCCCTGTTGCTGAACGCTGTGGGGCATGGCGTAAGTCATGGTCATTGTCCTTGCAAATCCTTCCGCCCATGCCCAGAGTGTGTCCTTGTCCTGTAGCGCCAGTCAATGGCGTGGCGATAGTTGTAGAAGTGCGCAGATCCCCGCATCAGATGAGGTGGGGCTTCGAGGGTGTTGAAGGCGCCGGCCTTGCTTCGGTCGAGGTTCGTACTGTGTCCGAAGGTCGCCACCCACGCCCGCCGAGGGTCCTCCAAGGGGAAAAGTACACAAGGTGGGCGGCACAGTGGCGGATCGTGACAGGCAAGTCCGTACTGTGCGTTGCAGACTTGCCCCACGCCGGGAATAGCGGCACAGTGGCGGGTGCAGATTGAGGAGACACCGGTCACGTTCGTTGTGTGGCATGGTGGCCGACACCAGCTGATGCTGCCTGACACCGCCCAATTCCCGCCCCATGCCGTGGAGCAGTTGGCGAATAAATGCACCCGTCCCGTCGGGTGGTTGGGCCGCCACTCCAGTCCACCGAGGGCAGTCTCGAACGACGCGGAGATTGCTCCTATGCCGAGGCCTCGTAGGGGGCTCGGCTGAGGGGGCCTCAAGCGAGGCGGAGTCCATCCTCGCATCGAGGGGCCCCGACGGGCGACCCTCGAGAGAGTCGGAGATTGCCTTTGCTTCAAGGGTCCTCGGCAGGGAGCCCTCGAGCGAGGCGGAAATTGCTTCCATGGTCAGTGAGGCCGGGGCCGTATCGTGGTGCTGGGCCGTGGGCCGAGTGTGACTTGGGTTTTCCGTACCTGAAGAGGCTTCGGGCGTCCGAGTTTGGGAAGGATCCAGCCTGGGTGCCGAATCCTGTTTTGCGCGTGTTGAGGGTGTTTTAGCCCAAGGTTAGGATGCCCCATAGTTATGGTACCCGACAGCTATCCACACCGTAGTTTTGCTTGGGCTAAGGCTATCCTCACCGGTGCCCTGTATCTCCTCCTACAGTATGCATATAGCGTAAGATGAGCTGCACCGGCGTACCGGAGGGGGGATGCTATCTCCCCATTCCAACACGCGTCCACTATTGCTGGCGTCTATCGAGGGGGAACGCTATCGGTACGATGTGGCGTGGGGCCCTTCTCCTGACGCGCGGAGCCCCAACCACCCCCGGCCCTCCTGCTCGTGCTCGGAGGCTGCGTGGTGGTGCTGGATCTCCACTGCCCACTGACTATAGCGCCGCTCGCCGCTGTGCACCGCTCCATGACCGTCTTCGACGGGATCGCCATCGAAGAGGGAGCTAGGGTTTGGGGAAATAAAAAAGGGGGCAGGGGTGGGGGTGGGGTGGGTGGGGAGGAGGAGGTGGGAGATGGCGTCGGGCGCGAGGAAGTGGTAGCGGCCGATGAGCGTGGAGACTGCGAGGAGGTGGAGACAGGGGAAGGAGGTACAACGAGGATGCGGAGGCCGGAAGACTAGGAGGCGGAGGCCGGAGGAGGAGGCGGCAACGGAGAGGTGGTTGCAGGCGGCGGAGGTCGGAGGAGGGGCGCGGTGGAGGAGGGAGGGAGGGAGGGGGAAAGAGGGGGGCGTCAGGGCCCACAGACTGGTGGTTGGTATAGAGGATAAGATATAGAGTATGATGGGTGCAAAGGAAGTTGGTATAGAGAAGAGAATCTCGATAACCAAGAAGAATGTTCGTTTTAGAGGATGGAAATAGAGTATGACGAGTGCGTATAGCCAAAAATCGGTAGACACTCCAATTTAATCGCAACATAAAGTGCTAATAATGTTTTTAAAGCGATCGGTCATAGGTCGGTGGTTAGGCTTTGCCAAGTGCTTTAGGGTCCATTTGGTTCAGATGTCGAGGTACTAATGCTTCAGAAAAGGAAATAGTCAACCAAATGGACTGGTTGTGGCTCGATTCGAAAGCAAAAAAAAAGTAAAATGCACCGGCGGCCCCTGAACTTGGCATGGGGTGTCATCCTGGTCCCCAAACTCCCAAAATGCACATCTAGGTCCCTAAACTTGCTAATTGGTTCATGTGAGGTCCAAATCACTATTCCACTTGTTAACCGTCAGCGTGTCAAGCTGACTAGATGCTGACGTAGACTGACATATGGGGCCCACATGTCCGATCCACCTCCCTCCTTCCTCTGCCTTTCTCCTGGCCGCTCCCTTCATTGCTGCTCTGCTCTGCCAGGTCGCCCCCTCTTCTGCACTGCTCCTTATGATGTTGTCGATGGCAAGCTCGCGCTGCTGATGGAGCGGAGCAAAGCAGGGGAGTGGAGAAGGACGCGGCGGAGAGCTGCAGGGTGTCAAGGGGCAGAGCAAAGCGACGCTGCTAAGCGGCATGGGTGCAATGCGGCGGAGCAGAGCGGCGTGGCTGTGGAGGGTGTGCCGGCAAGGAACGAGGAGGAACGGGTGCCACCACGACCGGCGAGGAAGAAGGAGGATGGGTGCTGCCGCAGCCGCGACGAAGGAGGAGGAGGGGGTGTCGTGGTAGCCGACGAGGAAGAGGAGGAACGGGGCTGTGCTGGCGAGGAAGGAGGAGGAGGGGTGCTAGCGCGGCCAGCGAGGAGGAGGAGGAGGAGCGGGCTGCACCGGTGAGGAAGGAGGATGAGGGCGTGCCTCCGCGGCCACAAGGAAGGAGGAGGGGGTGCCGTGGCGGTTAGCGAGGCAGAGGAGGAGCAGGGCCGCTCCGGCTAGGAAAGAGGAGGAGGGGTGCCGCCATAGCCAGAAAGGAAGGAGGAGGAGGGGATGCCGCCACGGTCGGCAAGGAAGATAAGGAGGAGCGAGGCCGTACTGGCGAGGAAGGAGGAGGAGGGGGTCGGAAGAGCAGAGCGGATCGGCAATGAAGGGAGCGGCTCGGTGTTGGCATTTTTTAAGTCGCTACTAGGTTTTGTGTTTCCGGCAACTTTGTCAGAAATGCTTGTTGACATTTCTTAATGTAATCACTAGGAAGCGGGGTGTTAAGCCCATCCCTAGTGACTACACCAAAAAATGCCATTCTCGTGGTATAGTCTATAGGATTATAAAAGGATCCATAAGTTCATGAATATACTGTTGTACCATTTCACCCGGAGAGTAAGGGTATTGTTATTTATATTTTCCCAAAGGATGGTAGTGGCAAAGGTATTGTACTTAACATTAATTATGACATTGTGCCTCATGCAATAGGCAGAACTCTGACAGGGGTAAGCCGTGATAAAGAAATATAGCAAGGCTAATGTGACACAGGCACACAACCACACCCAAGGAGAAAGGAACAAAAAGAGAAGGAACAAAAGAACAAACTAATATACCCTATGTTAATGCAACTGGAGCTTAGGCTAGGTTAGGGGTCCTTGTGCTTCTATCCAAAGCCAAGGTCATGTTAGGACATGGTTAGGGCTGCAGGTGCCAGTAAAATGGGATAGCAGGGAGAAGGTCCCACACCAGAGTACATCTAGTCCCGTTACCTCTTTGCATAAACTCCTACACCGAACCCAAACATCGGGGAGTGCACTAATTGCAGCACAGCTGTTATGACAGACGGACATGGCTATCACCACCTACCGTCTACCCCAGTCACACTGTGGAGCATGGTCATATCCGAAGGATCCTGCATACCTGAGCACCACGCTCGTGTATGAAGTCACTACCCTAGCGTCGCTGGGTCTCCCACCCTTCGGATGGACAAGTAAAAATGCTAGAGCAAGCCCGAAAGCACAACGAACCTCTATCCGTACCCGGATCATCTGGCCTAACCAAATCCATAGCACAACTGATAAACGAACTAAGCATGGATTTATAAACTATCAAGATAGTAAAGCAACCACGGCACAACTCTATATTATGAATAGAAAGCTGACAAGTTGAATACAAAGCCATACTAGGAGCCGAGGATTGCTCAACGACCCCGAGAATGACTTGCTTTGCTAAAGAAGAACTAGCCTAGCTCCACTAGCTAAGCAAGAGAGCAAGAGAGAGCCTCCTTGGAGAAGTGGAATGAGGGGTGTGTGTGTGTGTGTTGAGGAGAGGGGGAGAGAGGCCCTATTTATACTAGTGGAGGTCGATTCCCGCCAAATGCATACATGGAAGGTGATCAGGTTCCTTGGCCATGACTCCTCGAATTGCACCTCGACGGGAGGCCGGCCAGGTTCGGTGAGTCGGTCGGCCCCACCTGGAGGCTGCTCGTCCTCATCCTCTTCTGGCAGGCTGACGTGTGGCCTCTGATCTCTTTCTTTGTATGCATAGTGCATGGCGTGCTCATTTTCTCTACCAGATGGGCCCCCCTTGTAAGTGTGTGACGCCGGATGCGATATTATGTGTAGTTGTGTGGCATCTGCTGTGTGTTTTCATCTTATTCCGCTCTTGCTCATCTGAAATGGTTAAACTCCAAAATAACTATGGAACTAGGTTAGTGATACAAATATGTGAGTAAGGCATATGGTTTTCCTTTATTATTGAGTCTAGTTGACGGTCGAATTTGGCACTTAAGGACCGTCAACAACTCCCCTAAGCTAGCCCTTTGCTCGTCTCGAGCAAAGATTTAGACTTAGGTTGTTGATCAGGAGTTGCTACAATGTCGCATTCCTGACTTATGCACAAGGCACAACCAAGTGTTCTCACCCTAATATTGAATAAGTTGGCCTTGTTTGCACCTTTTTGCCTTACTCCTGTGGGGCTTATAGCATCATACTCATCTTTAGTGGTTGAGTTTCAGAATGGCTTCGTAGAGTACCATTTACTTACTCTTTTGTTCAACCGTCAATCCGGAGGTTTTATAAAGTTTGAAAAGAAATTTGTTAGTTCCTCGGGTGATCTCTCGGATCGCTTAAACATATTCCTCAGCAAGGCCTTTTTACGCGTCTCTCTTTTCCATCCTACTTCTAAAGGTTTCTTTTTAGTCGAGCTGTAGGTATGGATGATATGAATTCAAACCAGCTTCTCGTATTTTGCTAAGTCAAATACCGGATTCAAAGGAGAAACAAGTCATAATCCTTGATCAAGATGTGTAAGTGTGTGTCGATATTTTTAGTGGATGGTGGAGGAACTCCTTTGCATGATTTCTCTCTCCTGTATTTTTTTTTGTATGAGCAATATTTTCTTCTCTCTTCTTTCTTCATTTTTTTGACATGCCTTGTGGGCATGTGGCATACCTTCTTTGGGTATGCATCTTTTCTTTTTATTATTATTATTTTTGACATGCCTTGTGGGCATGTGGCATACCTTTTTTGGGTATGCATCTTTTATTTCTTTTTGTATAGTTCATACTTTTTTGATGATAACTTTTCGAGAGAAATAGTCATGGTATGACATGGAGTTTTATTTGTATATTGATGGGTGGATGTACTCGCTATCTTCTAGTGTAGAAGTATAGCATGTGGGTGACAAAGCTCAATGAGAAAACAAGTCGCATGTGTGGAAAGGCTTTTCAAACTTGTAACTCATGACTCTAGATGGGAATTTCATATCACCGAGAAAATTTATTTATTTTTGTGTTTTTTTGAAAAGAAATACTTCGGATATCAAGCATCACGTAGGAGAAGATCATATCAACTCTTTTCAGCCATATCATAACCCACAATAACCTATATTCGAATTCTGCTTTTTGCTACCCACAAGTTTCAAGTTAAGGGTTGAATATTTTAGCCACCAAACTCAAAAATTAGGCAGAGCACAAGGTTGTAACTAGGCATAAGAAAGAAACTAACAAAGCAACTATTCATCATCTCAATAAGAAAAAGCTACACATACTTACTACACATATTGGAAAGCTGGTAAATATTTTTGAGTTTTTCTAAGTTTTGCAAGTTTTAGTTACGCAAATTTTTATGGATTTCTGGGTTTTGCAAATTTTTATTTGATTTCATGCAATGGTTTTAAAATCAGTAAAGGATAGAGTTTGATACAAGTTACCTATTGTGGGGTCCTCCCCCCTAGCTTCAGGCTTACTACTGTTGGTTGGGGTTGAACTCAGCCCAACGGTAATAAGCCCTCCACTCCTCCTGTATCTGTTGCTATTGCTGTTCCATGTTGTGGATCCTCTGGCCTATGTGTCGCTTCCAGTTCAAGGTTGACTGCATGTGCTGGTCTAGCGACTCGTCGATGTTGATGGTGCGCATGTTCAGCTCGCCCATCTGCTGAGTAAGAGTAGCGAAACCTCAGGACGAAGCTGTGCATCTGGCGGAGATCGGGGGTCTACTGGTGCTGAAACTAGTTGGCCGGCACCCTGGGGCGTACTGTGCCCACTCAGCGGAACTGGCACTCTGCCACGAAGAACCACCAGGCTCATGTTGATGGGGAGGCTGTGGTTGTGGCTACTGAAGTCCTTCCCTTCTGGTCCTGCTTCTTGTGATCCTGCCAGGTAGACCAGAAACACTATGCCTACAGCTTTCCTCTTGTGGGACAAGGGGAATGGTAGTTATACAAATGATACCCCGCGTTTGGCAATAGGATCTCATTAACATATCCAAGAAAGAAGAAAGCCAAGGAATCATTTGGGCCTTTCTTGAGTGTGTGGCCTTGAACCAAATAAGCCCCATCGATCAAAGCATGGGGATCCTCAATGAAAGGAACGGGGTTCCATCTAAGATTCCCATGTTCGATACGATACGTGTAACCAAACAAGTGCACTCAATAGGACCCATCAACCTAAAATTTGTAAGCCATTACTTAACCATTGCTTTTGCAGGGGAGAGTCGGATATTGTTGACTATGGCGTATAATATCATCAACTCATCGTTGCGCACTATTTGTGGATCATCTCTTGGAAAGAGAGTGATGGTCACCCACTTGTGCATAAAACGAAGAGTCAGATTTTGAATGTCATTGCACCGAGGTGCAAACTTGCCATGAACAACTTGACCCGAAATCAAACCCCAAAACTTAAAACTGCAGCAAGATTTTTCAAGGGAAACTGGCAAGCGGGCACTAATAATCAAGGAGGTGGCTGAAATTTCTCCAAGTAAAATAGTATTCGTTTATGAAAAACAAGAAACAAACACCATCGTCCACCTCCCAAAGAGTACAAAGAAACTGGATGGTGAGGATACGAGAACCATTCTCCTCAACTGGTACAAAGTCATCCCATCCAACCGCATGCCAAACACGAGCGAAGTCAACATCCATACCTATTTTCTCGAGGAGGTTCAGATGGTGTATGATGTGTGTTTTTGTCTTATTCCGCTCTTGCTTATCTAAAATGGTTAAACTCCAAAATAACTGTGAAAATAGGTTAGTGATACAAATATGTGAGTAAGGAGTATAGTTTTCCTTTATTATTGAGTCTAGTTGACGGTCAAATTTGGTGCTTAAGGACCGTCAAAACCGGGAGGAAGGCAGAGGAAGGAGGAAGGATGATCTAACATGTGGGCCCCACATGTCATGTCCATGTCAACGTCCAGTCAGTTTGACATGCTGATGGTTAACAAACAGAACAGTGATTTGGACCAATTAGCAAGTTTAGGGATCTAGATGTGCATTTTGGGAGTTTGGGGACCAGGATGACAACCGCTGCCAAGTTTAGGGGCCGCCGGTGCATTTTACTCAGCAAAACAACAGCAAGGATTTGAGATTCGGACTGAATGGGCAGAATTTATGAAATTCGGCCATTTCGGTAGGGCCCAAGATAGAAGCAAACCAGTCAAAAAATTTCAGCCCAATTTAAAATTTCAGTCCGACCCAAGGCCCATAACAACCCACATATGTCTCCCCTTGCTATAAAACTGCGAACCCTAACCTGAAACCCTAAAAATTTCATTTCCTTCCTCCTCAACTCACTGGTGGCGGCGACCGGCGGCTACTCAACCTGCGCCCAACAGGAGGAGGCGGAGCCGAGATCTCCCCGTCGGCCTCAACCCAAATCCGCTACCCTCCTTGTATAATCTCGGCACCTCTATATCCACTCGTTTCTCTCTATTATTTCCTCTCCAATCTGCTGATCCATCGTGTACATATGCAGCACATTGGGTTCGGCTAGGCCCTGCTCTTGGAGGTGGAGGCCTCACGCAGTCAGGTGGTTAGCGGGTTGGTCGGCTGCAGCGGCGCCGGTGGACCAGTCATCAACAACATGGGAGATGGTCATGAGGTGCCGGCGAGAGCTGCAGCGTCACGACCGGCATCAGCACACTAGAGTAAGATGAGACTCCCTGCTTCTTTAGTGCAGTAGACGATCTCATGTACAGATCGATCATCACATCTAAAGGAATATGATTGTTTGTTTGATCTTTTCCTTCGTTGATTGGTTGAAACTTGCAAGCACTGGTAGCCACATTCAACAATGATGTATTGCTGTAATTTTTGTGAGCCACTAAGATAAATAAAATATGATGTATCATGTATTTTTTATGTCATTTTATAGCTCACATTATTTTTCTTATAAAATTCAGACTAGTTAGTACAATATGTAAGCTGGAACAATCTCACTTTGTGCTTCTATTGGCCTAAAAACACATTGTGATCTCCAAATGTTTATACTACCTTAAACTGGAAGCAAAATTAAGTTCTGCACTTATAAATTGGACTGTAGATAGGCTGCGAATTCAGGCTGCTCTTTGTTTTCATACTTTCCTTTGCTCAAACTTTGCTTGTATTTCTGGAATGTAGGGCTTAATGATGGAAACATTGATATCATATGGAACCGTGGCACAAAACTTGCTGGTCAAGGCTTCAAATGTGGGTACTGCAGGTGCACAAACGATTGCCCAGTAAAAAGGTTAGTTAACTTGTTTCACAACAAAACTTGTGTTTTGTTGGATTACGACTTTACAGTTAAGCAAATAATGAAACTTTATCACCAGCAAAACTCATGCATATGCATTCATATAGATTCTACGACTCTAGCTGACGGGATTTACAAGTTGGTGCCGGAGCACGAAGAGGGAAATTCAGAAGCCCAGGTGAACCCTGATTGAAGTTGTCGAAGTTCAAAACCTGAGTTCAGTTGTAGATTTGACTAACACTGTCGTCCATGAAGGCAAGTCCTGGAGCATAACCTATTATCTTCAAATTTATGCAACTTATTATTCCTATCCGTCGGTGTTTACCACCAAGCCTGCTCAGGGATACCCTTAGCAGTAGGGTTTGTAGGTAGGGATCGACTGCTCTAGAACTCGATGGTACAAGGAACACAAAGATTTAGATAGGTTCGGGCCGCGAGTTTGCGTAATACCCTATGTCATGTGTGGTTTGTATTGCCTTAGGTGTTGATGATTATTTGGAGGGGGTCCATGCCGCCCTTATATATCCGGGGGGACAGGGTTACATGGAAAGTCCTAGCCGAGTACAGTTGGAGTCCTACTACAACACAATCGGGTAGTTTCCATTGTATTGCAGCTAGTTCTACACCTATTCAAGTAGTTACAAAAGAGGTAAGGTACATCCATGAGCTATCCCTTACTCTAGAACATTCTATGTCTATAAGCAGCCCCGCTGTCCCGGGTCTGACAAGTCCCCGAGCTCTTCGTAGCCGAGTCGTGCAGGTGTCGAGTACTTGGCTGGGCGTCTTCGAGTACTTCAAGTAGTCAGAACATCCTTCTGGTTGCTTCTGGTCCTTCCTTCAGATACGTCGAGTAGTCCTTCAAGTACTTCCGTTTGCTTCGAGGCTGTGAGGTGCTCAAGCCCTGAAATCTTGATCATATATGGTGCGCGAAGTACTCGCGCTCCATATGGAGTAGCCCCCGAGCCTTAGGTTGAATCGCAGAATCAGGCTGAGGGTCACTTCAGACTATTTTCCAAAAAAATTGAAAAATAAATCTCTGATGCCCATATCCAGCAGCCCCCGAGCCTTAAATCAAAATCCCTTTTGCTGCGAGTAGCCCTTGAGCGTAGATTTGGAATTAAGGATTTAAGTCGTGGCATCAGATTTTATCCGCCAGATTATTTGCAGGATTCATCAGATCCGGAACCCGAAAAGACCTCTTTTCCGGGTAAAATCCCAGAAAAATGATACAATTGGATCCGCCACACTGATTGCACCCGAAATAATTTCAGGAATAAAACCCGGGATGTATGGCTCTTAATTCAGTGCTCACATGAGACGTTACTGTTTGGAGAATATGCATTATTGCAACTTTGACTGCGTCCGTGAATGCTGCCATGAATGCGTTCGTAAAATGTGCACTATTAATTCACGGGAGAGGCTTTTGCCAAAAGCACCAAAGTATAGCGACCATGGCTTTTCCTTGGTGTTCTTGCTCTCGACCTTTTGAATTTTACGTAGTTTCTTCCAACAAAAGATGCTAGAAGAGAACTTGCCAGTGATAAGAGAAGTCTCTGCTGCCTCCTTCTGTATCCCCAGAGCTCTCATCGGATCCATGCTGGACATCATGTCCTTGCATCGTCCAATGAGGTAGATTTGGGGTCGCTGGGTTGGGTCTTGTTGTGTCACATCCTTGGGGTTGCCTGTTTATGGGTGCCCAAGAACTGACATCTCTGGCGGGGAAGCTTGATCTTGCCACAAAGTGTTTAGGGAGAAAGAGAAATTTCTCTGCAAGATGCTACAAGAGGACTTGCGAGGTGATTACTGTAATCTGCCTCCATACTCTTGTAGCTTATCTCCCTGAATACAAATATCTTTATTCCCGAAATGGAAATAACAAGTTTGTGCTTTGTCACGGCCTCGGGCCGATATAACTACAGCAGACATCAACAAGAAGCTCTAGGAGATCCAGGCAGCAAGCATGCAAGCCCGAGTCATTTGTAAAGTTATGTAATAAAAAGTACTCGAGTTGTAATGTCGAGTAGTTGTAATGTGTCGAGTACTTATCCTTGTTTTGGAATGTGATCCCAGTTAAGGAAAAGGGTGTTGAGCAGTCAACTAGGGATGTGAGTGTTTTCTTTTCCAGAATGTAATCTCAGAAAAAGGAATGTCTCTTTAAAAATCCCATTTTTCCACGATTTGCAACGGACTTTTGGACTATTGGGTGTTTTTACCATGTTGCCACCGCCATTATAAAATTAAGCGGTAACTTAGGTTTTACCCCACCAGCCGCCACTTGTTTTTACTGCTTTAGATCTATCTTTCTGCTCTCGAGCTCCCATATCCAAAGTTCTTGCTTCATTTTGCTCCCCACTCTCGCCCTAGGGTTTCCGCCAGTATATGCGCGTGAAGCGATCCGTAGATTTCCGGATGGCCCCCCAAGAAAGCGAGCAAGGGGAAGGGTGTGGCTGCAGAGCCAACCCGTGATGAGGGTTGGAACACAAGTAAGTGTTCTCAATCTGACTTAGATTCTC
This sequence comes from Panicum virgatum, assembly GCF_016808335.1. Classification (NCBI taxonomy): domain Eukaryota; kingdom Viridiplantae; phylum Streptophyta; class Magnoliopsida; order Poales; family Poaceae; genus Panicum; species Panicum virgatum. The sequence goes on along the minus strand of NC_053136.1, from coordinate 26,967,425 downwards.
TGGTGTCGCATGGTCTTTTTGTTCCCAAATCTGTTATCCAATGGCATCCTGCCTTGGGTTCATATCATCCGTATGAAAATATGGGGGAGATCATTGCTTTCACCTCATACTTAGAACGAGGATTGGGGTTTCCTTGCTCTTCTTTCTTTTCTGGAATCCTGCGCTACTACAGGATCCAGTTGCATCATCTGACCCCAAATTCCTTTGTCCATATTTCCATCTTCGTGCATTTATGCAAAGCTTTTCTGGGCATCGAGCCCCATTTTGAGCTCTTTTGCTTTCTTTTTCATTTGAAACCGCAGCCCAACAGATTCGTCTTAGATAGTAGGGGGCGCGGGTCTCCAGCTTAGGCAAAGGAAGGATAGAGTGTACATCCCTTATGACCTTAGTAATAAAGTAATCGAATGAAAACCCAAGTGGTTCTATGTCGAGAACCAGTCGAGAAGTTTTCCATCCATTACTCCTGGCCCTCCAATCCAATGGCCCGAGTGGAATAAAAAACCAGTCGATGAGAGTCAAATCTCTGAACTACTCGCGCGGATTGCCATTCTAAGGTAAAATATGTTGACTGGGGAAACAATCATGTTTGACTGGATGAAGTGAAGAATCCAGCCACTGTAGGCTCGGGAATCGCTTGGATTCCAGTATCAAGAAACAACTGATCCATCAAGATACTCGAAATAAGAGATCTTGATGATGTAGTTTTTAGTCGAATACAACAACTTCTGAAGAATGTAAATAAAATCCCAATTGTTCTTGGTACATTTTCTGCTGCGAATCCACCGAAGCAGGTACTTGATAAGTGTAATCGATTCATAGAAATTGAGTACTTTACCATAGTGTAAATCTGATAGGATTTTCTTTCTGTAGGAGGACGTGGATCGCTTTAAGAGTAGTCCTTCGCTACTAGACATTTATTCGCCCTTTTGTTCTTCTAATTTCTTCGATTTGTTAATCAAATCTTAGTATGCTCATATGAGGTTTCATATAAACAGTACTGATATCCAGACATGGTTGTGCAGATGAGGCAGTGTCTGGGGAAAGGAGTGATGGGGAGCACAGCCCCACTCCATGTGCTGATGCCCAGACCGAGCGGCCAAGGAGTACTCGGTCAGCGACGAGGAAGCGTAACAGCTCCTCCCATACCACTAGCGACAGGTAAGTAGCTAGTTATTTTGCAATTGAGTACTTTCAAGTTGTCGATTTGCAAGTTTTGGTTTGTGTTTGTGTTTTTGCTTTTCCCAGTCCGGCGGCTAAGATGCCACGGACCTCACCATCTGGGGACGATACTGCGGTGGGACAAACTGTCCCCTCCACCACAGTGGACCCATCAAGTGGGACCAGGGCTACTCATTCAGCGAGTAGTTCCGATATAAATAAGACCGTCGATGCGGGTAAGCTGGCCATAATCGCAAAGCCTGCCCGCAAATTTGGCATCAAGGGGTTTATCCTAATAAGATCTCCTACGTAAGTTCTTTAGAACTTGTATGTGTAGGATCTGTTTTGAATTTAGTACTTTGTAACTACTTTGTTTTTGCAGAGATGCAGTCCTGGGAGAGGACGTGGGGGCTGAGAGCCACTCGGATTCTCAGCCGGGGCTGGAGAAGCCCCCGAGTACTCCTGAGATGAGTACTCATGATGCAGATGTGATGGCTAATAGTATGCTTCTGGATTCTCCATTGCCCAATCCTGAGAGGGCCAATGAGGAGATCCCGGAGGATGGTGGAAGCAGCAAGTTTTCAGGAGAAGGAGAAATCGAGAAGGTTCCAGAGGGAGGCGATAATAAACAGCCTACAGAGACCCCTGCAGGTAAGCTTGTAGTGCCTTGTAGAAAGGTATCCTTCTGTTTGCTCTTAGTGTGATTAAGTAGCATATTCTTTCTTTAGATTCCCAAGTCACGGGGAATACTGTAGGAAGGATTGAAGAAGTGCCCAAGAAGGCTGTTGTTGTGGCGAGTACTTCCCAAGTCATATCGGGAAGTGACATGCCAAGAGAGAAGGTGGAGCTAGCTTTCAAGCTGCTGGAGGTAAGTAGTTGAATGCTTCGAGTACTTTTAGAGTAGATCGAGTAGTATACTGATCTTTTTGTTTTGCAGGAGGCACTGGGATGAAAGGGTGTCCAGTCGCCAGATGAGACAGAGCTGAATGCTCTCAAGGAGAGGGTTAAGACGCTCTCATCTGAGAAGACTGCGCTTGAAGGGAAGCTGAAAAAGCTTTCCCAATCTAAGAAAGGTTAGTCTTTAGCATTTGATATGCACTCGACTAGTAGATCCGCTTGGTGTTTATAAGATTTTCTTGTTAATCGAGTACATAGCTTGTGCCAAATCTTTAAAGATTCAGGAAAGCTTGGTACTGGATTTAAAGATTCTTATGTACCGAAACGCAGATGAAATAGAGAAACTTAAGAAGATCAAGGAGGACTCTAACCGTGAAGCAGCAACGGTGCTGCAATAGCTCAAGACTTTGTCAGAGTCTCGAGACTCGATGCAGCGTGAGTTCGTGGAGCTGAAAGAAATCAGAGATGCCGCCTTGGAGGTAGTCGAGGCCATGGATATCCCAGTTAGAGATGGAGATGAACTGCTCACACTAGCAGGGAGGCTTCGCCAAGTTCTCGGAGCTTTTGAGAGGTTTGTTTCAACCATCACCCACCAGTATGTGGGTCACGTACTTGGGTTGATGAAATCTTATTGGCCAACCACTTATCTAGATGCTCTTGGACGAGGAGCCAAGGCTAATTGTACTGATGATCAGTTCTGTCAGTATTTGGTGGAAATTTCCGGGGTGGTTGATCAGATTGTAGAAGCCTTGAGCAGAGTAGAGTCTCCTTAAGCTTTTCTTGTATTTGAGTTGGCATGTGTGCTAGAAGTACTTTGTACAAATGCTGGATGTTTGTGTAAAGTCAAGTACTTGTTAGGATTGTGGAATCCCTTAATGTGTCGAGTAGTTGTACTCGTGGGTCCTGAGTGTAGGCAACATTGGGCCCGCTCAGTCATAATAGTAGATACGATGCATTGTATCCGTGGGTGCCTTAGGAGGCAACATATTCTCGAATCAAATCGAGTTTGTATGGTTCTGAATCATAACCATAGTGCTGACGGGTTAGGATTGAATTCCGCGGGATTAATCAAGTGGGAATAGCACTTAAAGGTGTGAGAAGCCATAGCTTAGTATGAATTTCCTTTTTGGTGGAAAAATTATCAATTAGCACGTGGCTAATATGAACTTTGTTGTCCAATCGGGGGGAGAACTCTTATTGAGTATTTTAGGAGGTATAATAAGTTTCTTGATAGATAAGAAGACAGGTAGCTCTCAACAACTACTCAGAGTACTAAGGGAAAACATGAGTTCTTTTTGTATCTCAAGCAAGCGAGTAGTACCCATCAAGTACTCGAGGCAAAAAGATTCTGTAACGGAGATTCCCATAGTAAACCAAGCAAGCGGGAAACTTGTGTCAACTTATTTTAGAGTATCAAGGGATTATCTGTACTCTTTGAGGGGTTTTCGTAGTTGACCATTTAGGATAGACCTTGTTTGGTTAACCAGATAGTATGCAGCTGTTTACGAAAATGGCCCGAACTACTCGATCGTATCGAGTAGTATGTCCTATTAATGGACTGGATTGATTTCTAGAATAGGACTGGTAGGATTGAAATCCGTCGAGTTAACCAAGACGTGAATATTCTAGAAACATCCCAAACTTACTTGAGCAGAGCGAGTAAGGTGTCCTACCTGAGGACTGGAGTAACTCTAAGGCAAGTCTGTTAGGTACTAACCCCGTCGGGTTGTCCAAGATGAAGGTGCCAAAAGAGTATCCAAGACCTACTCGAGCCAGCGAGTAGGGTGTCCTTTAACCAAGGACTGGAGTAATCCGTAAGTCAGAACTGTTAGGTATGAACCCCGTAGGGTTGCCCAAGACGTAAATGTCAGAAAGATATCCAAAACTTACTCGAGAAAAGCGAGTAAGGTGTCCTTTAACCAAGGACTGGAGTAACTCTTAGGGCAAGTCTGTTAGATACTAACCCCGTCGGGTTGCCCAAGATGAAGGTGCCGAAAGAGTATCCAAGACCTACTCGAGCAGGGCGAGTAGGGTGTCCTACCGGAGGACTAGAGTGTCTTTTAGGACAGAACTGTTAGGTACGAACCTCATCGGGTTGCCCAAGATGTAAATGTCAAAAAAGCACTCGAGTGAGAACCATAAAAACTACTCGATAGCTGCTCTAATGCTGAGCAAAACTTTCGAGGTGGAGTATTAGTCGTGTGAGCGAGAACCAAGTAGTCGATATAGGAGAAATCAACTTTATTTGGATTTGTTGAAATTACAATTACTGTAAAGTGACAGACTCTGACTCTTAAGACCTACCCCTTGCTTGTTGGACGTGAGCAATGGTTTACATAACTGAATAAAACTTATTCGAAGATAGTACTAGTTGATATGGGGGTCGACTAGATTTGGGGTAGAGCTAGTCGATGCAGAGGTCGACTGGATTTATTGGTGGTGTCTCCTTCAGGAGAGGTGCCCCAAAGGGCCTTGCGGAGTGAGTCACACTGGAAGATCGTGTTTGGGTGGGTAAAGCACTTGCGTAGCAGTACTTTGTTGATCCTGTTTCCGTTCTGAGACAATTCAGCTTGATGCTGGGTGCGTGGTTTACCCTGAGGATGGGTAGTGAAAGTTGCCGGCTTGTACTTCTTGAAAGATGCGGAAGCCATTGGCTGGATGCGGTAGTTGGAAGAAGGGTTGTATGCCTCGACTTCCTCCCGTTCCTTTCTTCTTGAGATGATGACATTGCGCGCATTGCGCCCAACGTTGATCAAACTACGGAGGTCGCAGTTGGAGTAGTCGTAGTTGTCGCCTTGTTGTTCTTGTAGGGTGTTAGCGAGGCGCTGACGCCTGAACACCCTCTTCTGGTTGAGCTGGTGGCGACGTTCATAGAGATCTTCTGCTGGATGCTGCTCGTCCAGTTGGACGGTGACAGTCACCGCTGGAGGAGGAGGAGTAGGTAGATTCTCCTTGGTAGTAACTTGTGCTTCTGTGATTGTAGGAGGAGTAGTTTCCGTGTTGTCGGAAAAGTACTCGTTGAAATCATTAGAATTGTAATCGCCGAGGTTAAGACGCTCCGTGGGATCGCCCTTAGGTTCTTCGGCGATACTAACCATGAGGATTTCACGGCAGAGGTCTTGAATTTCTTGGTCTTGTTTGCTTGAGGACGGGTCTAAAGGAGTGCTCTGTTGGTAAGGCAGATCCGCTAGCTATGAGGCAGAAGCGTTGGGATCTTGTGCCTTCATGAGGTGCACTGTCCGTCCTTGCGGCGTTGCACATATAATCAAATTAGGGAGGGAGTCCTGATCAGACTTGGAGTTATTAGCCGAGTTAGACTCGACTTGTTTACTATACTAGATTAGGTCGTCCAGCTGTTCCTCCGGATCGGAGTACTCGGATTCGGAATCGGTTAGCCCACCGATTTTTGAGTATGTATGCTTTGGGTGAGCGAGAAGCGGTATGCCCATCTCTACACGGAGGGCATTCTCATTCATCCAGTGTAGCCATGATTGAGTAGGAGTTAGCCCCTCAGGCTCCTTAATCCAGGGTTTGTCATAAATTGAGTCGCTGGATTGTTTTGGATCCTTGGCTTTTCCTTTTTTAAACTTGGCCAGTTCCCAAAGAGCGTCGGCATGCTCGGTTGGTTTGGCCATAGCATCCATGAATAGATTGGCATTGTCAGACAACTCTTCAAGATCGTCAAACGGTTCAAAGTTCTCGAGACCATTCATGAAGCGATCAAAGTCCTGATCGAACTTGGACTCGACTAGTTTCGAAGTCCGAGTGTGAGCAGGTTTCGGTGAAGGGCTCTGAGGTATCCTGGAGATAGACGGTCCCATCCGAACAAGCTGGGGGTTTGTCTCACCAGCTCCCCTATAGATTCCTCCTCCCGATTTCTGCTCTTTGTTTTGCAGAGTGCTTTCAGCCACCTTAATGCAGTTAGCAAGCTTTGAATTTACCCGATCGATCCCTGAGAGCATTTCGCCCGACCTCTTCTGTGGTGGGTTTAGTGCTTTAGGGTTCTGCTGTAGCTGTTGGCGCTCCTTAAGTATCCATTTTATCCCCTGTTTAACTTTGATAATGGCATGAATTTAATATCAAAATCACTAACCATCTAAACCTCGGCCCAATTATTGGTCATTTTCACGTTTGCACATATATTTTGGAGGTACTTCGTTTTTGCAGGTTTTTGACCAATTTTGGAGCATGAAATGGCGAGGCCCACGATCATGCGATGACACGAAGAAACACGAAGGCCAAAGTCCGAACAAAGGATCGAAGGCCATGATGATTAGAGGCCCGTTCATGCACATCCACCCTCCAATAAAGCCCAAAAGATAAAGCCCACAAGATAAGATCGATATACTTCGGGGCTAAGCAAAGCAAAGAGATATTTAAGGAAGGATTTTCCATCCTATCCTTCTCCTCGAAGAAATCTAGAAGATAACGACGTCTAAAGGGGTGCAATCGTGAAAGACATAAACTCTAGAAGATTCCAGGAGACTTGGGGAGAAAGTTGAGCACAAGCCGGTGAAGGAAAGTGCTAGGCCGGCCGGCCTAGGCTCATTGGGCCGGCCGGCCCAGACCTTTTTTAGGTCAGTTCGACCTCCCCTTTGACCGAGGGTTCCCTGAGGCTATTTAAAGACCCCTCCCCAAGGTTCACGCAGAGATCAATTCGGGAGACGACGCCAAGGAGCAGAGAAGATAGAGGGACACCTCTCGGAGAGCCGAGGGTCGTGCTAGTTGTCTAGGGTTTGCCCTAGCCGACGTGGGAACCTTGCAAGGAAGACCACGTCGGAGTTCTAGAGCTAGGATCATCAAGATCAAGGTAGGGCCCCGGTTGTGATCTTGTGATGTACTATCATTCATGGTGAAGTTATTTGTGTTTCCGAATGTTTAGCGACCATGTTCTCCTCTTTCGATTTTGTTCTTTTCCTTGGGTTCGCTTCATCCTAGATCTATTATCGAGATAGATCACTTAGCATGATCTTGTAGTCATGGTGTCTAGAGGTTCATGGCGGAACTACCAAAGGGGGTTCGACTTGCTTCAAGGTATCTTGTTGAAAGGGGTGGCGTCGTGACAGGTCGTTGCCACTTAGTAGGTGGGGTATCGAGGGATCGGATTGAAGATTTTGGGTTTAAAGAGGCTTTTCATTGAGATTCACATCTATCTTACTTCACTTTATCTAGCTGGAACTACAACATATGCATGATCTAGGTGATCTAGATTGGTTATCTCTAACTTTCTCTTGCTACCTTTGGTGTTTGTCGTGTTTTTAATAGATTAGATTCGTTTTCACCATCTCAACACAAAGGAATCTCTATGCTAGTAGATTGTTTCTTGTCTCTTTGGTTCCGTGGATTGATAAACCTTGGGGGAATACTCTAAGGGAAAAGCTACACGAAACTGTGCGCTTGCGGTATATAAATCGGCGGCGCTAAGGAGCGTCAACAAGCTTTTCTGGCGCCGTTGCCGGGGAACCATTGATTTAAGATCCAATCTTACTTGCATTCGTAAATATTTCTTGGTTTTTTCTTTTTTTAGATCTCTTATTTTTCTGAACTAACTAAAAAAAATGGATCTATTCCACGAAAATCAATCTAATCTAGAGTTTGCTTTATTTTGCTTTATTTTTTTTTATGTTTTAGATCTTGTATATTCATCTTTTAGATCTGGTATATATTTTTCTTTTTCACTAACCCCTAACAGGAGATGGACGGGAGCCTCTCCAACAAACCCAAAAATTTTGTGGATGATCCAGAAAAAATTTACAGGCAAAGGAGACGAGAAGCACGATCAAGGAAGACGGAACTAGTAGATCCAAAAGTTGAAGCCGACGATTCATCATCTTCACGTCAAGCAACTCCAATAACAAGTCCAAAGGAGGCGCCACTTCACAAAGGGATGGTGCTACCGGAGCCAGAGCGTACGATCGGAGAGCTATGCACTCCGGACGTTCGGGACTTACCGATCCAAAATCTCGACAACATCGGAGTTCCGTTCGAGATCAAGACTTCAATCATGAGGATGGTGCAAAGCTCGCCCTTCACTGGAAAAGAAGACGCTAATCTACATCTTCAAGCGTTCCTCCAACTATTCCACACCTTCGACATGCAAGGGATGACTCAAGATCAAATAAGAGGGAGGCTCTTTCCGTTCTCTCTAATTGGGAGAGCGCTGCAATGTTTTCATTCTCTACCACCGTGCACGGTGCAAAATTGGGAGTCCTTGATGAAAAGAATTCATGACGGAGTTCTACTCGCTGGGCAAGACCCAGATTCTGCGCAACAAGATTGCAACATTCGCGCAAGCCCCGACGGAGACTATTGCAGAAGCCTATGAGCGCTTCAACGACTACATCCGCGCCGTACCTCATCACAAGTTTTCAAGGGAGGATGTGGTCCAGAAGTTCTATCAAGGCCTCACTACTGCATCAAGGGGGATCATTGACGCATCGGCCGGAGGATCTATCATTGAGCTCACGCCTACTCAAGTTTTCAAGCTATTCAAGAAGGTGGCGGACAATGACGCATGGGCATCATCGGGGCGCCTACAACCACTCCAAGCCATGGGCGCCGCGAAGAGTGTATTACAAGTGGAACGTGAAGAAGTGCTAGAAGGGAAGATCGACTCGCTCATGAGAAGGATGGAGAAGATGGAAGTGGAAAAGAGAGAAGCCCAAGCTATCGATTTGAAGGCGGCCGAAGCAAGGTCTACATGTGAAGAATGTGGAGAGCACGGCCATGTACAAAAGAATTGCCCGGAGGAAGCCAAGATGCTCGACTACATGAAGAAGGGAGAATGGATTCCGCCGACCAACTTCCGCTACGGGCAAGGTAGACCCCAATTTAATGCAAGCTCTTCCATTCAAAACTCGGTGCCTCTTCGTATACAATTGAAGGAGTTCATGGAGGAGCAAGGCAAGATCAACAAGGACACCGTCACCAAGTTCAAGGCTATGGACAAGATCTTGGAGAACATTGATGGCAAGGTGACGGAGGTCGGGAGCTCTAACCTTCAAGTACTCAACATGATGAAGATGCTAGAAACACAAGTAGCCCAGCTCGCCGGACGCCTATATAGCAACGAAGGAAAATTGCCCGGGCAACCTCAAAGTCCGGAGACGGCTAAGGCAATTCAAACTCGCTCGGGAAAGGAGACCGAAGAACCCGAACATGCGGCGGGAGCAAGGAAGCCTAAGCCAAGAGTTGAAGTGGAGGCCATCATCAAGGAGAAGGCACCTACTCCTATGCCTGAGATAGTCACCGAAGAACCGGAGTTTGAGCTAGATGATATAGACACCAAGATTCTACCGCCAAGGCCACGATACCACAAAGGTAAACATGAAGATGAGCAATTCAACAAATTTGTTGACATGGTACGCAGGTTGAGCATCAATATGCCGCTCTTGGACGCTCTACAAGTTCCGACGTATTCTCGCTACTTCAAAGACATCATGGGAAACAAGCGCGGGATACCGCCAAGCACTATCAAGCTAACCGAGGAATGTAGCGCGGCAATCGCTAATGAAGCTCCTGAAAAGAAAAGGGACCCCGGATGTCCTACCATCCCGTGTTCCATTGGATCTCTTATGTTCGAAAGAGCACTTTGTGATCTCGGTGCAAGTGTGAGCGTCATGCCAAAGAATGTGTTCGAGAAGCTATGCTTACCGGAGCCGGAACCCACCGCCATGTGCCTAGAGTTAGCGGACAATTCCGTTCGCTATCATTTCGGAATCGCCGAAGACGTGCCCGTGAAGATTGGAGAACACTTAGTCCCCGTTGACTTTGTGATTCTAGACATGGGAGAAGGGAGCAAGGCGCCTCTCATACTTGGGAGGCCTTTCCTCTAGACCGCAAGGGCAAACATCGACGTTGGCAAGGGGGAGATAAAGTTCGACATCAATGGCACCACAAGCGAATTCAAGTTTCATCCACGCCTCGAGGTATGCAACATGATCAATGTCAAATATGTTCCGCCTCACCGCCGTGTCACAGAGGAGAAGCCAAAGAAAGAAGAGGAGCCGAACAAGAAGGAAGCGAAGGAGATAGAAGTCGTCGCGTCCATCGCGACAAAGAAGATCGTTGCACCCGTCAAGAAGAAAGCTAAAAACCCGCCTGTGAAGACCAAAAAGAAGACTAATGTAGAAGACAAACCCGCACCAAGGATTGTGCGGAAGTGGGTACCCAAGACTGCAGCGCCATCACCGAGCGTTGGTCCGAAGTGAAGAAGAAGAAAGTCTAGCTATAGACTATAAACGAAGCGCTTTGCGGGAGGCAACCCATTCGTCGAGTCAAGAATAAAGCTGCCGGGAGGACAACCCGCGAAAAGTTTAGGTAAGTGAGTCAAGAATTTTGCTATGCAAGAACATGATATACTTTTGAATAATTGGTCGTTCGGTCGAACAATTTGATTTGGAATTTTATTCGCTCGGTCATTCCGATGTTATCTCTTATTTTAAACAAATGACATGAGCCATCCTATGATTTACTTGCCTCTTCTTGAGAAAGCTACATCCAAAATTCCATACCTATTTTTGGCGACCGTCCTGTCCATGACAGCCGGACCGAGTTGAGATAAAACACACGAATAGAGCCGCGCTATGTTTATATTAATTAAATTCTTGACGCGTAGGTTCACACAAACATAGAGAGAATTTTCAGTTTTCATCACCATAGGACTAGAATTTTCCTAACCTTAATTATTCTGTTTTTCAAAATTCTCTCTCTCATTTTGGCAAAAATTAGAACCTAAACCCAAGACCCACGGTTGAAATCGAGATTGTTCGCTATCAATTCATGAAAGTGAACGGTTCCGGTGCAACCAAAATTAATGTAGTCGGGAAATATTTTTCGACTTACAAATGTAAAGATGTTTCAATTCCCCTGTAATTATTCATTTAAACTCATTGCATGCTTTGAGTCAATTCTGAAATTTCGAAGTTAGAGGAGGATTAAACATCTAAGCATGATTTGGAAAGGGTTTATGTGCTTGATTAACACCCATTGATCAAAGTGAGTTCACGGGAAAGAGTAGTGCTCTCTACCTACCACCACATGCAAATAATTCAAAGGAGGGAGCAGCCATGCATGGGAAGGACATGTGATTTTCAGTAAAGATGGCACCATGTGATGAATGATTAAGCATGGGACAAGGTGAATGACACAAAGTGGAGAAATAATGTTGCAAGTGGACATCAAAGGAAAAAGAAGGAGTGGTTCACGGGATTTGGACGGTGCAAAGCATGCAAGATGTACTGGACAGAAGCAAATAATTGCACCAGGAAGCCACCAGAGAAAATTGAAGTGGAAAGGATCCAGAAATGCCCTAGGCCGGCCGGCCCCAAGGCCCTAGGCCGGCCGGCCTGGCCCCTATTTATGCCCTCTGGTGCTCCCCTTTGGCAGGTATACTCCTCACTCAGTTCCTTGCTTATGTTTTTCAAGTTCTTCGCCTAGAAACGTCAGTTAGAGCTCTAAAAAAATTCGTCCACCAAAATCTACTCCAAAAATCTCAGAAAATTCACCACAATTCCTAGTTTGTTCCACTCTTCTATATATTGTTCTCCCGCCGGCAAGAAACCCCCGGTGTGTTTGTTTTTGAGTGTGTGCAGCAAGGAGTCACCATGAGTGGCTTCATGAAGTTCATCGCCGGGAGGAGAAGGACGCGTTCATCAACATCCGACGCATCGGCAAGTTCTTCGCGGAGGCACTCGGTCTCCGAGTCTCCGCGGAGCATGGAGGAAGACAACCCTGCACCGAGGAGCGACATGCTGCTCCTTGGTGGGATGAGAGACCCGAGAAGCTCCTCCATGAGATTCACCGAAGGGATGCCACCTCCTCCACGGCGTCCGACTAGGTCATCCGCACCACCACCATACAAGCCCAAGAATTCAGAATATGGGTTTATTATCTTGTCGAAGGAAGAAGAAGAAAGGCTCAAGTTCATGAAGGGAAGACTACGAGCAAATTATTATTTTGATGATGAAGCATTGGTGAAGCTGGGATTTCATCATGACATCTATGAGCTCTTGGAGAACATCGGTTGGAAGTTATTTTCTGACGGTGTCACGGTTGATATGCAAGAAGAAGTGGCTCTTGAGATGTTCATGACATTAGAAAAATCAACGGAAGTGGTGGATGATGAAGAAGTTCCATGTCTGAAATTTAGGCTCAAGAATGAAGAGAAAGTAATCACCTATGGAGAAATAGGAAGCTTGCTCGGATTCAAAAATAATGCATATGAAATGGTGCAAGTTGAAGATGGAGAGCTTGATGAATTTTGGACAAAAATAGCAAAAGATGTCAACCGCCAAAGGAAGAATATAAGTAATGTGACCCTCCAAATATTCCACTCTTGGTTGAGCAAGAGAATTCTCGGGAGGATGAGAGAATCGAAGGTCACCGACCAAGAATTAAATTGGATGTATGCTGCATTGGTGAAGAAGCAAGTAATTGATCCCACCAACATTATGGTTGAAAGGTGGCTTTGTGAAGCATCATCCGGCACGGGAGAAGTTGGTTCGGGATGTTATCTCACAATGATAGCCCGAGCCATGAATCCGAGGTTACCAGTGATCCAAAAATTTTATGTCCCGGGAAGAGATATTGGGATTGATCATTCGAGGCAAGGCCATTATATCGGAGGGGATGAAAAGAAGGGATTTACTATTTCTGAGATGGATATTTCCCTCCCCGATCAAAGGCTGAAATTATTTGCAAGAGGGAGGACTGATTGGCGAGTTGAAAATATTGGAAAAAAGGTGAAGAAATCAAAAAGAGGAAGGTTAATTGAAGGGACATCGGCATCGGCACAACAAGAAGACTTGGAAGTAAACCTTCCACCGCCAAGTTTTGCTTATTGGAGGAATGAATTTCAAGGTGCATCAAGTGGACAGGGATACCCGCAAGGATGGACGAGTCAATGGGAAGGAAGCCAAGAACAAGCATAGGGGCACGCTGCGGCGGCACCCCCACCATTTAGCAACTACGGCTACCCACCCTCGTCATATCAAGGAGAGATGCCCGACCCGTCATTTGGAGCACAATATTTTGACCACCCTCAACCAGAACAAGAAATGAGAATTATGGGTGCTTATGCGAGAAGAAAGATGGAAGATATAGATGCCATCCGGAGGCATACAACCCAACTAGAAGATGGAACCACGGGAATCGCATATCAAATAGGACTTCTAGGATTGGCGCCACCGGAACAATTTAATGGAGGAGCATTTCAGCAGTATTACGATCAAGGATACAACGCAAGGGCCAATCAAGGAGATTGATCGATGGCATGACCATGAATAAAATGCTCGCACGTGTGGTTTGGATTTTCTATTTCTTTTCATTTATTTTCAGCATGTGTGCAAGCTTGTGTGTGCGTAGCAATTTTCTATTTTATTTATTTCAGCATGTGTGCAATTTGTTTTCTTTTGTCTTCATCACCATGATAAATAAATGCATCACCCACGCTTTAAAGTTATGGTTAGTAATGATGATAGAAAGTTTGTGCCATGATAAAATATGATGATCGTTGCCGCCTTGTTTACTTTCTTGTGCTTGGTTTATGCATGATTAAACTAATGCTCTCTCTAACATGATCTGAAAATTAATTAAATGCCGGCTAATTCAATTGTGGAAGTTATGATAAATTAAGACCCATATCTTTTACTCTTGCTCTCTTACTTAAGCTTGTCAAGGAAAATTTAATTTGGATTTAATTTTGAGCTAACCTTGTCAATAATACCTTTTGCAATTGTTCTACCCTTCTACAAGCCTAAATGATATATCATAACAAACCATAGAGCAAGAATTATTTTCAGGTGAATTAATTCAGGATTTATCTTCTTTGGTACGAGACTAAGAAGCTGACCATTCCGTATTTTTGCGTACCTCTCTTTTGCTAGCCATTCTATCCATGCATTGTGAGTTTCTATACCGGAAACATCGCAAACCTCGCTGGATATCCACCCCTAACCAAAAACATCTTTTTGTGAAACATCTCCTTGACCACAACCTATATATTGAGTATATATTTATTTCGACGGCAAAACAGTGGAATCAAGAGCAAAATTCAGTAAAACATAAGCTTGGGAAGCATCAAAGAGTTCGCAGAAGAAAAATCCAAAGAAGTGGAGGCCTACAGGCAGTAGGCCGGCCGGCTCAACACCCCTAGGCCGGCCGGCCTGCCCCTTTTCCTCCTCTGTTGGCTTCAATCTTTCACGAGGAGATGCTCCATTGAATTCCAAAGTTGAGTCCAGAGAATTGATAAAGGTTTTTGTGCACTCACTCCATCAAGTTATCATCACTTCATTGCTTGAGGACAAGCAAAAGTTCAAGCATGGGGGGAGGTGGAGTAAGTGCATTGTGTTGCCAACGGTTCCGAGAAGCAAAAAGAAAGAAAGAAAAAAAGAGGAAGAGAGAAAAGAAAAAAAATGAATGATGATGAAAAGCTCCTCGGTCCCATTTGCTTCATTAAACTCCAGATACTTTGAAGATTATTCTATACTCAATTATTCCAACCATGTGCAATCCGATAACAAGGACTTCAGTCGTGCCTTGGATCAACCGTTGCCATTTGCACATGTCCACCATCTAAAGTGTGTGTTCCATTCTCTCCCTCTCCACAAAGAAATTATTTTCCAATGGTCTTTTTGACGAGTCTCGGTAAATCCATAAGAAGTATTTCTTGTTTTGATAATATCTTGATTATAATATCTTTTGTTAGGACTAACCTTTCCAGAGCTCCAGATAAAGCCTCACACATACATATGAGAGAAAGAAAGGAGAGAGTTCTAGCAAGATTGAGAGACAAGATGAGCTGAGAGTTTCCATGAGCAAATTGCAATGAGGTTTGAATTATTGATCTTGGTTTAGCATTACTTATGGAACTTACTTTCTTAATTCTGAGACTTGTTTAATTTTGAGAGCATGTGCTTAATAATTGTGGGGAAGTATTTAACTTGTATCTACCTTCCATATTGAAAAAGCTGGTTACAACTTGAACTATTAACTGCAAAATATTTTTTGGGAGCATTGTGTTTTCTCATGTATGATCAAGTGCAGGGATTGGACACTGAAAGGCAGCGCTAATTTTTATCAAAGACTTACTCGAGGACGAGCAAGGTTTAAGCATGGGGGGAATGTTGGCGCTCCTTAAGTATCCATTTTATCCCATGTTTAACTTTGATAATGGCATGAATTTAATATCAAAATCACTAACCATCCTAACCTCGGCCCAATTATTGGTCGTTTTCACGTTTGCACATATATTTTGGAGGTACATCGTTTTTGCAGGTTTTTGACCAATTTTGGAACATGAAATGGCGAGACCCATGATCACGCGATGACACGAAGAAAGACGAAGGCTAAAGCCCGAACAAAGGATCGAAGGCCATGATGATTAGAGGCCCGTTCATGCACATCCACCCTCCAATAAAGCCCAAAAGATAAAGCCCACAAGATAAGATCGAGATACTTCGGGGCTAAGCAAAGCAAACAGATATTTAAGGAAGGATTTTCCATCCTATCCTTCTCCTCGAAGAAATCTCGAAGATAACGACGTCTAAAGGGGTGCAATCGTGAAAGACAAACTCTAGAAGATTCCAGGAGACTTGGGGAGAAAGTTGAGCACAAGCCGGCGAAGGAAAGTGCTAGGCCGGCCGGCCTAGGTTCATTGGGCCGGCCGACCCAGACCTTTTTTAGGTCGGTTCGACCTCCCCTTTGACCGAGGGTTCCCTGAGGCTATTTAAAGACCCCTCCCCAAGGTTCACGCAGAGATCAATTCGGGAGACGACGCCAAGGAGCAGAGAAGATAGAGGGACACCTTTCGGAGAGCCGAGGGTCGTGCTAGTTGTCTAGGGTTTGCCCTAGCCGATGTGGGAACTTTGCAAGGAAGACCACGTCAGAGTTCTGGAGGTAGGATCATCAAGATCAAGGTAGGGCCCCGGTTGTGATCTTGTGATGTACTATCATTCATGGTGAAATTATTTGTGTTTCTGAATGTTTAGCGACCATGTTCTCCTCTTTCGATTTTGTTCTTTTCTTTGGGTTCGCTTCATCCTAGATCTATTATCGAGATAGATCACTTAGCATGATCTTGTAGTCATGGTGGCTAGAGGTTCATGGCGGAACTACCAAAGGGGGTTCGACTTGCTTCAGGGTATCTTGTTGAAAGGGGTGGCGTCATGACAGGCCGTTGCCACTTAGTAGGTGGGGTATCGAGGGATCGGATTGGAGATTTTGGGTTGAAAGAGGCTTTTCATTGAGATTCACATCTATCTTATTTCACTTTATCTAGCTGGAACTACAACATATGCATGATCTAGGTGATCTAGATTGGTTATCTCTAACTTTCTCTTGCTACCTTCGGTGTTTGTCGTGTTTTTAATAGATTAGATTCGTTTTCACCATCTCAACACAAAGGAATCTCTATGCTAATAGATTGTTTCTTGTCTCTTTGGTTCCGTGGATTGATAAACCTTGGGGGAATACTCTAAGGGAAAAGCTACACGAAACCGTGCGCTTGCGGTATATAAATCGGGGGCGCTAAGGAGCGTCAACAGTAGCGCAGATGGGCTGAGAGCGGTTTCTGCAAGTTTGATGCAGCCCTCTATCGATCGTGAAACTTGATCCACTCCGCGCGAGTAGTTCTGAGTTTTTGATCTTAGGGTGTTTGATTGTCTTCAGATGGGCCAGGTATTTTCCAAGAGTTTGGAAAAGTAAGGCTTTTCGGAATCAGAATTTGTGTCGAACTCGACCAAACCAAGAGTTCGGTTTTGAGTTGTCACATTTCCTGGGTTGTCCAAGTCGAGTTCGAGTGGAACTCTTTTCTCGTCGAGATCCGCAGACTCGCGGATGTCGGCGAGATGGGAGCGGGTTTTCGATTTAGGCGAGTTAGGCATGACAAGGTTGCTGGAAAAGCCTCCCGTTCCGTCAGCCGTACAAACCCAAGAACCAAAAATGAAAGTCGTGCCCTCTGGCACGCTGTTGGCATTGCTTGATCCGGCCATCGAATTCGTTGGTGAACTCGCCGAATCCCCTACCTTGCGCGCCAGCTGTCGGTGTTTACCACCAAGCCTGCTTAAGGATACCCTTAGCAGTAGGGTTTGTAGGTAGAGATCGACTGCTCTAGAACTCGATGGTACAAGGAACACAAAGATTTAGATAGGTTCGGGCTGCGAGTTTGCGTAATACCCTTCGTCCTGTGTGGTTTGTATTGCCTTAGGTGTTGATGATTGTTTGGAGGGGGTCCCTGCCCGCCCTTATATATCCGGGAGGACAGGGTTACATGGAAAGTCTTAGCCGAGTACAGTTGGAGTCCTACTACAACACAATCGGGTAGTTTCCTTTGTACTGCAGCTAGTTCTACGCCTATTCGAATAGTTACAAAAGAGGTAAGGTACATACATGAGCTATCCCTTACTCTAGAACATTCTATGTCTATAAGCAGTCCTGCTGTCCCGGGTCTGACACTATCTACTTGTGCATTTTAGTTTCTAGGAGTTGATTGGAAACCATAGTTGCATGATCCTAGGTACTCATGCTATAGATACTAGACTGCAATGCTAATAGGCTTCGATAAAAATCGAGTGATTGCCTGTCACCCGCGAGAATTAGGAGTTGCTTGTTTACTTTCTGTTGAAACTATAAGGCTGATGGGCAGGGCTGTGATATGATATTCATGTTACTGGTTGAGGCCCCGTCTGGATAGTAAAAATGGCTAAGGTCGCAGTGTGTGGTAGTGGTGGTTAAACATTTGAACGTACTAACCATGTGCCGAGAATATAGTAATCGGTAAGCTTAAGTACTGGATTGAACCGAGGTCGGAACATACTCCCCACTATCTTGAACTTGCTCACATCTAGCTAATGGCGAGTGCAGAGTCATCGTGCTGCTGTACTCGAGGGCGGTTGGCCTGTTTCGTGAAGCGGGAATCGAAGGAAAAAGTCATGTGGGTGACGTCGATCCCCATGCATGTGTTTAGGTTTGCCTACAAGGTTAAGAACTTCGATTCGAATCGTCCGTTTCTCGCGTTATTGAGACTGCTTGACCCTTTTACCACACAGAGTAAGAAATGAAATATGGATGATGATCAATATTGTTAGATGATGAAAAATAATTATTTTTCACTATGTATGCTATTGGATAGTTGCTTACGTAGAATGGTTAACTGAACTAGAATGTTGAAATCTAAAATATGAAAATAAGGACCTACTCTTTATTGCTTTTTAGTAAAATAAACCCTCCCAGCCAAAAAGCCTTGCATGTATAGACAAGTGGGCTATGTATACCCATAAGTCGGGTAAGTCTTGCTGAGTATTAGCATACTCTGCCTTACTTGTGGCTTTGTTTTTCAGGTCAGTATTAGCATACTCTGCCTTACTTGTGGCTTTGTTTTTCAGGTCAGTCATTTGAAGATATGATAGCAGGTTTAACTTGGCCTTGTACTTTGAGGCATGGTTGGTCCGTGGAGTGGGATGCGTCCCCGGCCAACACCGATGCTTCCGATTGATGTCACGAAAGGGCTTGATCGTAACAACCATGATGTTGCTAGTTTATCGTGTTGTTTTATTTCCATTGCTTAAAACTCTGAATGCTCCGCTGATTATGAACTCTAAAAACTCTCTTGTTGTCAGACTTTCAAAAGTGTTGTTTCAAAACTTAGTTTGTAAATAAATTCAGTACCAAAATTTGTTATGTAAAATTTGTGGAATGTTGTACTCTCTGGACTCGCCTCCATGTGAGTTGTATGCAAGCTTTGGGTTCGATCGAACTATTCAAGTGGTTTAATCGGCATTTTACCTGACTAGACTGTTAGATTACTCCATTTGAAGTCATGGAACCCGCTGGGGTTTGTGCCCGATCTTTCGATGAGAGGAGGGATAACTCGATTTGAGGAGGATCGACGTTGTGCTGCCCGACTACAACACCACAAGGGCTGCGCTGCGCCTTAGCGACAGTTACACCGCCTCCGATTTGTTTTGTTCTTGCTGTGTCAAGAACAACCTTGAACCTGCAAGCAAATCAAAGAACAAGCAAGAACAAGTTGACAAGTAAACAGCACACAGACCTTGCCCAAAGGATGAATCTGATACACACAAGTTTGGGGTTCTGAATCAAGCAAACGGGTGGTCTAATCGACACACGCGCTCACCAGGAAGTAGCAGAAGCTAAACTTACAACAAAACAAAACTCAAGTCTCAAATGGTGGCTGGTGGTGGTTTATATAGGTGGGGGAGTAGCCAAGAGGCGTGGGGGGTGTAAACCCTAACTTAGAATGGGCCCCTAGTGGGCTGAACTAGATACAAGGGCCTCATCCCAAGACTGGAAGACTGAACGTCGTTTTGGCGATTCAGCTTAACTCCTTTGGAATTTTGTCCTGAGGTTGGATCCATCTGAAAGTAGACTTCAGGAGCTTTCCAACAAGTACTCATGGGCTTCAAACAATATTCGTAGCTAAGAGTTATGGCCTTCTGAAGTTGCCCCTTCCTGGAGGTCCGAACTGGTATGGTCCGATCTGATCATCCACACTCGCTTTCTTGTCGTGTTTGCTCTCCCTCCAATCTGGTTCATGTCTCAAGTTCCTAAGAATAAGAAAAGCATCACAAGAATTTAGTAGTACCCCATTCATGGATGATGGTTTATGGACAGCGAGGAACGAGTTTACCTGATAATTTAGCTCTCGTGCACGGGCTCTTGTCATTGGTCCTTGCTGCGTAGTAGGCATGGTTGTATCGTTGGGAGGGATGTCCTCATCATGAAGTGCTAGGCAGATCAGTTTGTCCTTGTGATATTGGTCATCCCACTTGAGCCGTTTCTTGCTACACTTACCACCCCTAGCTGCAGGAGAGGGGGAGGAGAGGAGAAAGGACAGGCAGGAGGATTGGAGGTTGTGGCGGGGGAAGAAGGTAGGTGCGGGGAGGGGAGGTGTGAGAGGAAGAGACGGGAGAGGGCGGCGAGAAAGAGAGTGGCTGCGGACGGAGAAGGAGAGGAATGAGAGGAAGAGAGGAGTGGAGGGGGAAAAAGTTACCCGAAGCTGCTTTTACGGTCGACAGCGCGCTGCCGTCGCTGCGGTAGATGGGCAGCCCACACATGGCTGGGCCCCGCAGCAATTATCCAGAGCCTCCTCCTCCCTTTGCCCGGAGGTCCTTTCCCCTCCCCTTTTCTCCCTTCTTTTTTTACTCTGGGGTTAGATCCACAACCATGTGCGAGCGGAGGCGCTAGTGCTGGGTCGCAAGCACCGGTGCAGGGCAGCTCGTCGGAGCAGGGCAGGAAGGGCAGCTCATGGGAGGATGGGAGCATGGCGGGATACTGGGTCTCCGGCCAGGAGCAGCTAGAGCTTCGCGAGCTTGAGCCCCCGCTTCCGATTTGGGGCAGCCGGAGCTCCACGCGCAGCCCCCGCAGGTAACAGTGGCAAGTGTAGCGAGCAACGGCGGCGGAGCGGACCTCCGCGCGGCTGCAGGTTCAAGCGATCCTGGCCACATCAGCTCGGTGGCGAGCTACGCTCCATATTTCCTTTTCTTTCCATTCTCTTTTGTTTCAAGCAAACAAATCTGTAACATTTCTTGTAGCTATAATTTTTCTCTCAAATTTTCACACGTTGATTTTTTTTGCACAATTTTTTTCAATAACTCAAGTTTAATTTTGAAAAGCTTGTTACGAATTAAAGTTTGTACTAGAAAAAAAAATTACGGACATTTTTTTGCAGCTTTATCTTAACATACCCCCCCCCCCCCCACAATCCATAACATTTTAACATTTACTATCAAAAAAGTTTTCTGTAAAAGTTTTCTTCGGTGGGTTTTTTGCTGCACAAACTTTTCAATACTTCAAGCATAATTTTGCAATTTTTTAGTAAAAAAGTTTTTTTACTAATTTTTTCTGACCGCTTTTGCAATATTATTTTTTTAGTACAAAAGTTTTTGTACTAATTTTTTTATGGCGGAGCGGTCGCAACTATCGTGGCAGCGGGGGATCGGGAGGGCTTCCGCCTTCCGGCCTCCGGGGACGTGAATCCAAGGATTAGCGCTGATAGCTGGTTTCCGAAAAGGGAAATGTATGGGAATCGTGGATTAGCCAAATGTGGAAAGGTGGAATTTGTCGGAAATCGACCGTACCAATGGAAAGTAACGGGTGACTGTAAATTAGAGAAGCCGCGAAGTCTAGTGGTGAGATTACTCCCAAATTTAGTTTAAGTCCAACAGCTGACTGAGAATTTCTAACCACTCACGTCCCTACCGTTGAGCAGCCTTGGAGCTTTGTCGCCCAGCCATGCAGATGGGGCGCCCCAGGTTTAGCGTCGGCCCTCTCCGGTGAGCATGCACGTCCAACTCCAAGTTTAGGACATTTGTCACACACATTCTATAATCTAAGTTATCTTTCTCCACAAGCTCCGCTGAATCAGGCAGTAGCGACGATGGCTTCACGTCCGCCCGCCATTGCGCTCCTCCTCGTCCTTGCCGGCTTCGCCTCGCCGGCGGCGGCCTTCAACATCACCAGGCTTCTCGGCGAGTTCTCCGACTTCAGCACCTTCAACAGCCTCCTGTCGCAGACGAAGCTCGCCGAGGAGATCAACCGGCGGCAGACCATCACCGTGCTCGCCGTTGACAATGGCGCGGCGGGCGGCATCTCCTCCCTCCCTTCCGACGTGCAGCGCAAGGTGCTCTCCATGCACTTGGTCCTCGACTACTACGACACGGCCAAGCTCGGGGCCATCAAGAACCACACCACCCTGCTGACCACGATGTTCCAGTCCTCCGGCAAGGCCACCGACCGCATGGGCTTCCTCAACTTCACCAAGCGCTCCGACGGCGTCATGGTGTTCGGCTCCGCCCAGCCCGGCGCGCCCAAGAACTCCCAGATGGTGAAGTCCGTCGCCTCCCGCCCGTACAACATCTCCGTGCTGCAGGTCAGCGCCCCCATCGTGCCACCCGGCGTCGGCGGCTCTGCGGACAGCGGCGCGCCGCCCCCGCATAATAAGGCCACGGCGCCGGCGCCTTCAACCAAGGGAAAGAAGAAGGGAGCCAAGGATGCGGAGGCGCCTGCTCCGGGCCCGTCGTCTGACGACGACGACACCGGCGCGGACGCACCTGCCGACGCGCCTGGCCCGGCGGCGGACGGCCCTCCGGCGGATGGCCCCACGGCTGATGGCCCGGCGGCAGACGGCCCCACGGCGGACGGCCCGGCGGCCGACGAGCCAGCGAGCAGCGCAACGGCGGAGCTGGGGGGGGCCGGCAGGGGCCATGGCCCCCCCTAACTTCTGAAATTTCGCAGAGGACCCCCTCTTCATTCTAGCCCAGCTACGAAGCCCAGCAGCCCAGCTACGAAACCCAACCGCCTGCAGCCTGCAACGATCAACCAAACAGCCCAAGAAAATAAATCGGACGCAGCCAACAGAAGAAAACGCGTTCGCCCTTCGCAGCGCTCGTCCTGGCTTCGACTCGAACCAGGCACCAGTGACGCGACGGCGCCGGCGGCCGGCTCACCTGCTCCAGCGAGATCGCCGCTCGCGCCGAGGATGGACGGCAGCCCCGGGTCGCCGTCGCCGGAGACGGACGAGATCGTCGTGAACCTGCCCACTGCTGCTCCAGAGCCTTGCGCCCAGCAAACGAATGTAAGGCTGCTCGCCCTAGTTATTCTCCTGAACCTTAAATCTTATTTCTGTATGGGAAAAGCTGAAATTGAGGTTTGTTATAGCAATAGGAATTATAGACTGATTTGTGGAAACTGATTGGGAGTAATCGTTTCAGGAAACCAAAGCAAAACCAAAAAGAAAGACACTTTTTTCTTTCTACAAGAAGGTGCCTACTGAAGGGGGCAGGGAAGATGGTTTGGTTGATCAAATTTCTCAATTAGATGAAACTCCAGTAGCAGCTCCAATTGTATTACATGATGAAGCGACACCTGCACCCAAAGTTCCGAAATTAAATTCAGATGGTAGTGTTTTGATTGTGGAACGCGATCCTGGTTTACGAGGTCAAATTTGGGACTATCCTGTTGATGAACAAGATCGAGCTCGCAGAATATATGTTATGCTTGGCCCATATCAGAATAAAATGGAAGATGGATTTCTAAGAGATTGCTTGGTGCTCTATATTGAGAAAGAGATAGCAATTAAAATCACAATGGATTCAATTATCGATGATTTCAATGCAGTTAAGGAGCGTGCGGTTAGATTCAAAGACTAAAGTAAGTTATATTGACCCTTTTGCCAACAATCTTTTGTATGAACAATCAGTTCCATAATATATTTGTACATGGTTCTGCAAATTATTAGAATACGGTGTGAATCAGCATTTTTTCGTAATCAAAACACAATCGTTGTTCATGTTCAATGGACGACCGGCCCCCCCTGGATTTCTTGTCCAGCTCCGCCACTGGAGCAGCGACCACGCGGCTGATGCGCCCGAGGGATCGGCCGCCGGCAGGGTAGCGGTTGGTGCGGGGCTCGGAATCGTGGCGCTTCTGATGACGATCATTTGATTGTGTGACTGGTGCTGGAAATTATTAGAAGGGAGAGTTCGTGATTCAGGATGGATTCACTTCGCGCTCGCGCTCTCCTCCTTGTTCGGCGTATGTAACGAACCGTATACATCTCCCCGCTCCCTCCTGGAGTTTGTGTTCTGTGTTATGCTGTACTCTGTACTAATAATCGTGTATGCAGATAGTATTAAATTGATTCGAGTGAACTGCGATGTCTGATCTCACTACTACAAAAATAATTTGTAACCACACCCTAATTTTTTTAGAGCGGACCAAAAAGTCACCCGTTCCTAGTTCCTACAAATGGGATGCAGATATTGTAGCAATTAAGCCGCCCATGTAAATTCGCAGCCGCCCCTACAAATGGACGCCATTTTTAAAGGCGGGTGAGGGATGAGCCGCCCCTAAAAATGAACTAAAAATGGACGCCCTTTTCAGGGCGGCCGGGGGTGCCTCCCCTGTAAAATAATATGCAGAGTTTTGATTGTTTTTACTTAGTATTAATTAAATCGACTTTTTTTAAGACCTATGCATATATAGAAGTATATTTTTATATCAATTTAGGGCTTCATTTCTTCAGGAAAAATATTAAAATTCTTTTCATCTTTACACACATGCGTGATAGAGTTTTTTTCCCAATATTTAGTGGTAAAATAATAGGCTAGAAATAATTTTTCTATTTTTTAATAGTTAAATTGACTTTTTCCAAAGTAAATGTAGGTATTTTTTTCAACATCTATGCATATATAGAAGTATATATTTATGGTCATTTTAGGATTTCCTTTGAGTAATGCTTTTGATTTATTTTTTATGTATTTATCTAAATACTTGATTGATTTAATCCTTTTAAATTATTTGTTGTTCTTCAGAGATAGTTCAGATGGAGAGGACATGGATGTACAATGCAGAAATGACAGACGCCTATTTCCATTGAGAGCTTAATAATTTCGTTAAAGTTGTGGAGAACCACCCAAAAATGAGAAGACACAGTTGATACATTGCCCATGCAAAGCATGCAAGAATTTGAGAGTATTCAGCGACCCAACCACAATCAGATCGCATGTGGTGGTGAGTGGTTTTGTTAAGCACTACACAATCTAGAAGAAACATGGCGAGACGGATGCTCTTCCTCCGGCGAATAATCCACTGGATGAAATCATGCAAGACGAGGAGTTTGACAGAGTGTTTGATGCTTATATTGATGATGGCAGAGGTGATGAAGGTGTCAGCGATGATGATGGTGTTGGTAGATTCTATGGTGATGATGTTGACAACGGGCCAATCGATGGTGATAGCAATGATGATGAACTTGACAATGGTAATTTTCTTAGCCAGTTGTTGTGCCACATCAAAGTGGAGGTATTGGTTGCTAATGCTAGGGGTTTAGCAAACTTTGAGGTAGTGAGAAAATAAGTAGAGGAAAATATATATGAGCGATCGAAGGGATGCTCGAAACACTGGACCGTGCTTCGTTTTATGCTTGAGTTGTTGATTCTAAAGGCTAAGCATGGTTGGTCAGATGGTAGTTTCAATGATCTGCTACGTATCATGGCTTGGTTGCTTCCAAAGCCAAATAAAGTGCCTGCCAACACACATACCGAGCAAAGAAGCTTGTCAGCCCGTTCATGATTGCTGTGGCAAGAATCCATGCATGTCCAAATTATTGTATATTGTATCGTGGGGATACTTTTAAAGACTTGAACAAATGCCCTGTATGTTCTACAAGTCGGTACAAAAACAATGCTGGATACTGTGGTGATGACAATCAAGGTCCAATCGATGTGAATAAAGGGAAAGGGAACGTGGCGAAGAATAGTGTTGCCTCCATTGTGTCAGATGATGCTACTTTATTATTGTTGGCGTTTCTTAAGTCGATACCGGGTTTGCGATGACCTCGGTAACAACCTCAGAATTGCCTGTTAGCGGTCCTTGGTGCAATAACTAGAAATGAGCGTGCCAACCCATCCTAGCAACTGCACCCAAGGGGTGCTACACTCGTCGTATAATCAATACGATTACAGATGGGTCCGCAAGCGCACGGATATACCGTTGTAGCATTTCACCTGTAGAGTAAGGGTATCGTTATTTATTTTGTCCCAAAAGACGGCAGCGGCAAAGGTATTGTACCCAACATTAACCATGACATTGTGCCTCAAGCAATAGCCAAAACTCTAACAAGGGTAAGTCTAGGTAAAGAATAAGCAAGGGTAATGCGACACAGCACACATCCACACTCAAGAGGAAGGAATAAAAGAGAGAATGAACAAAAGAAAGGATTACTCTATCCTACGTCAAGTCAGCTGGAGCTTAGGCTAGGTTAGGTGTCCTAGTGCTTCTATCCAAAGCTGGGGTCTTGTTAGGACATGGTTAGGACTACAGGTGCCAGGAAAATGGGATAGCGGGGAGGAGGTCCCGCACCGGAGTACATCCAGTCCCGTTACCCCTTTGTATGAACTCCTACACTGAACCCGAACGTCGAGGAATACACTAAACAACTGTTACGCCGGACGGACATGACTGTCACCACCTGTCGTCTACCCCAGTCACATCGTGGAGCATGGTCATATCCGATGGATCCCGCATACCCGTGCACCACGCTCGTGTATGAAGTCACTACTCTAATGTCCCCGGGTCTCCCACCTTTCGGATGGACAAGTAAAACACTAGAGCAAGCCTGAAAGCACAACGAACCTCTATCCATACCAGGATCATCTGGCCTAACCAAGACCTTAGCATAACTCATGAACGAACTAAGCATGGATTGATAAACTATCGAGATAGTAAAGCAACCATGACACAACTCTATATTATGAATAGAAGTCTGACAAGATGAATACAAAGCCATACCGGGAGCCAAGGATTGCTCAATGACCCCAAGGACGACTTGCTTCGCTAAAGAGAACTAGCCTAGCTCCACTACCTAGCTAAGAGAGCAAGAGAGGGAGAGCCTTCTCGGAGAGAGTGGAATGAGAGGTGTGTGTGTGTGTTGAGAGGGGTGAGAGGGGGGCCCTATTTATTCTAGTGGAGGTCGGTTTCCCGCCAACGCACATATGGATGGTGATCAGGAGACTTGGTAGCTACTCCTCCTCGAAGTGCACCTGGATGGGTGGCAGGGCAGGTTTGACGGAACCTGATGTTCGGCCGATGTTGGCGCCTACCAACGTCACCACCGGGAAACAACGATGATGTCCGCAGATGCCAATTGGGGTGGCAGTATTTCATGAACCATGAATAAATCCGCAAGTGCACAGAATATCGCTGTAGCATTTTACCCGGGAGTATACCGGGGTGTCATTTATATTTCTGCAGGGAAGGCAGTGAGTGAAGAGATATATAGACCAGTTGATAAACTTTATCTAGATTGGATATCCTCATGCAT
Organism: Panicum virgatum; assembly: GCF_016808335.1. NCBI lineage: Eukaryota > Viridiplantae > Streptophyta > Magnoliopsida > Poales > Poaceae > Panicum > Panicum virgatum. The sequence continues at coordinate 26,940,529 of NC_053136.1, read as the reverse complement.
AAACAGGGGTAAGATAATAACATGTTAGGAGGTAATCTGATACACACACAAACTACCCTCTTGGATAAATAAAAAGAAATATAAAAAGATGCTCTAGGCCGGGAGCAAGGCAGAAGTTAGAGCTCGAGTCAACTGTGCTAGGCTAGCTATATCTACACTTTCTCATTGGTTAGCTCGTCAGAGATTAAAGTACACAACAGGGAGATCGCTATCGAAGCAATAGGAGGAGCCCGTACACCCCGGCAACTTTATGTACCTCCTACCCCCCATACCGAACTTGGAGGATTACTCGGGCTCGGACAGGGCTGTTGTAACACCCGGTTTATAAAAGAACATAAACCGAGCAACCATATACGTGCCAGGATCAAGTCACACGTATATACAACAGAATGAACAGTATATCATAGCACATATCACGTAAAAGACATAATAAAGCGAATACGAATGTTATTTATTACATTAATGACAAAAATGTCTGATACAGCGGAAGCGAGGTACAAAATACGAATAAAGCTCTCCGAAGCTGAAGCAGGGCGCCACAGGGACGTCGACTGGGAGACGAACACCTAGAAGTCCTCGTAGTCCTGGTAGCGCTGGACGAACTCCCTCGTGTCGGCAGGAACTGAGCAGCAGTAGCGTAGCCAAGAGAAAAAAATAGAGAAGAGGCAAGGGTGAGTACACAACTTGTACTCAACAAGTATAACACAAACTATGAGGCTCTAAGGTTGGCTGACTCAACTGCATAAGCTTTTAAGTGTTGACAAAGTTTTATTAAGACTAATTACTACGAGTTGATGATTACCATTTACCCAGTTGCATAGTAATTAATCAAGATTTATCAGGTTACTACTGATAACCAAACTAAAACCACCAAGGTAACCCCGAGAAGCACCTCCCTCGTCGGAAGGAGATAACTTCACTAATCAAAAGGAGGATCTGGTCCGCTCATAACCGTGAGCACGGCTAGTATACCAGTTTTACACTCTGCAGAGGTTGCACATCTTTACCCACAAGTCGTGAGCTACGCCAGTTGTTCATCACACTTCCTTAGGTGAGATGACTAGCGACTCACTACGAGGCCTTTACAAAGAAACTCGTTGGTAGGGAGTAACCGCGAGGGTGGTTCGGCAACTATGGAGCAGGTCTAGTGGGCGTCAAGACACGAAGCACAGACGAGGCCACTCAGCACGAGGGCCATAGAAGCTTACCGCCCCTGCCCCGCAGGTAAGTTACTCCAAACCAAAAAGATCTAATTATTACGCCAAGTCTATCCCATTCTAGCCTTGTGGTAGCGCTGTTGTCCCAAGTTGTCGCTCTATGAACCGGTCCTTATGGAGAGTGGCCAACCAAGCACTAAGCATCGTGCTGGCCCCCTAAACCATGTTTCTACAAAAACCATATTTTAACGAGACGTGAGCCACTCAAGCACGAAGCACAGAGGGACATTCTCAGAATTAAGTTCATGTAAACCATTAATCAAATTAATTAAAAAGAACCAGAGAGTGTTATAGCGTAGCAACCTAGCACAACTAACCAAAATGCAACCCAAAGGTATATATAAAGGATATAAAGTGGCTAGAAAAGTCCTTATAGGCATACAGTATTAAAATGCAGTATGAAAATTGTAATTAAAGGTGATAGGTTGTTCATGTTATACTTGCCTTCCTCGTACTGCTCCTGCTGCTGCTCAAAGTGCTCGGAAGACGGCTGCTCCGGGTACTGGTACTGGGGCTCCTCAGATGGATCAACGTCTACTCACGAACACATGGCCAAAACAATGCACAATAATAAGCATACAAGCAAACTCTAACAAAAGCTAAAGAACAGTACATCAATACATAAAAACAGCACACTAAACTAGTCTAAAACTATTCTACGCGTTACAACGATCGCGTGGATATAAAGAACGCTAAAAACGGAGCTAAAACGCATAATCTAGGCTAAAAACAAGGTTCAGGGACTTATTTGTAATAAAAACAGGGTTCTAGGGACTTTTCTGCTAAAAACCGAGGGCTAAAACATAATTAAACCTTAGTTCTAGGGTCTAACTCGCAAAAACATCAAGTGTGGACTGCGGGTTCTATTCTGGGAAAGTTCAGGGGGTTATCTGCTAAAATATGGGCCCAACTGTAATTAGTTTTGCACACAGATGGATGGCGGGTTGATTTCAAGAAAAACCCAGGGGTTCTTTTGCAAGAAGTATAGGCTGAACCGTTATCTTTGCTCAGGGACCGTCGGATCTTGATCAAGGGGCTCAGATCTAATGGCCTCGGGATCTAATCGAGGCCGTAGGTTTTAGATCGGGCGGCTAGGGTGCCTCGCGGGCGACGGCGGCGGCGGAACGCCACCGGAGCTCTGCTCCGCGGTGGCGGGCGGCTGGAGGCTCGCCGGCGCTGGCCGAAAATGGCCGTCCGGGCTTGTTTTGGGCTGCAGGTTGGTGCAAAAGGACGAGCTCGGCACGTGTAGTCCACTAGGGCTCATAGCAGGGCTCGACGGGGGTTCGGGCGGCGTGCGCGACGGCGGGCCTCGCCGGAGTGCAGTGCCGTAAGCACTAGAGCGCGCCAAGGTCCAAATTAGCCAACGAAAATGGAGTAGGGGTCTGGGAGATGCTCACCGAGGGTTTGTGGTGGTCGGATTTGCGGCGCAGGGCGGCCGGCGTCGAGGATGGGCGGCGGCGCAGGCGGAGTTCGGTGGCGAGGTCGGCGCAGGGCTCCTCCTGGCCTTCTGATGGCATGGCTTGACCCAAGGCGATCCTGCGGGAAGGATGCGGGGGTCAGGGGGGCTCTGGGTAGCCGGCGGCGGAGAAAAGCGGTGGCGAGCTCGCTTACCGGCGGCGTGGGGACTCTGCTCCACCCGGAGCTCGGAGGGGCGATGCGCTAGGGTTGCGGGCGGCGAGGGGAGTGGATGGGGTGCAGGGGGGATCACAGGGCGGTTTAAAAGGAGGGGCGCCGGTGATTTCGGGGTTCGGCTTGGGAAGGAAACCCGCGAGAATCTCGGGCGGGCGCCGCGGCCGTTGCGCGGGCGAGCGCTGCGGGGACGACGGGTCTGACCCGTGGGGTCGGTCTGTCAGCGGGTGAGCGTGGCGCAATGCGGGGCGGACCGGAGAGGGAGCACTGACGCGCAGGGCCCAGCTGGCAGTGGGCGCGTGCGGGCCGAGCGCTCCGCGCGGGCTGAAGCGCTGGCGGTGGGGTCAGGCGGGGGCGCATGCTTGCGGGCCGAGCGGGCTGAACGGAGGGAGGAGGGCGCGCGCGCGTGGGCTGCGCTGGCTGCTGAGCTGGGCCGGAGCGGGACGCGGGCCAGGCTGAGGTGGAGTTCGGGCCGCGGGAAAAGAGAGAGTGAGGTCGCGGGCCGGGGAAAGGGTTGGGTTTGAGTGGGCCGGGTTTCTAGGTTGGGTTGAGTTAGTGGGTTCCCTGGGTGTGGGTTTAGGGGTTTGGGCTCCTTTTCTAATTCTATTTCTTTTCTATTTCTAAGCTACACCCAAACTAAATTGAATTCAAACTCAAATTTGAATTCAACCCTAGCACTCAATCAAATAAAAGATATGCTTCAGCATGATGCAACAACAAAAAATTAAACCTATGATAAAATTTTAATTACTTATAGAACAAAATTTAGATTAAATGCAAGTCTAACTCAATAAACCTTAGAAATTTAAATAAAGCCAATTAAATTTATTAATAAATGCTGAAATTTAAATTAGGGTGTTACAGACCCTACTCCCTTAAAGAAATCTCGTCCTCGAGATTTAGCTGGGCTGGCTAGCAAAGAGATCTGGATATGTCTTCTTCAGCTCATCTTCTCGCTCCCATGTTGCCTCAGCTTCACTGTGATGACTCCACTGAACTATGCACATCTTGATGCGCTTGTTCCGAGTAACCCTCTCTGATGTCTCCAGAATCTTCACCGGATGCTCAGTATAAGTCAGATCTTCCTGGACATCGACTCCATCCAGGGGTGCCTGCTCCTCGGGTACTCGCAGACACCTCTTCAGCTGAGATATATGGAAGACATCATGAACTCCTGAGAGGCTGAGAGGTAACTCCAGGCGATAAGCAACTTCGCCTTTCCGCTCTAGCACCTTGAATGGCCCCACATACCGAGGTGCTAACTTCCCTTTGACATTAAATCTGCGGATTCCTCTCATCGGAGACACCTTCAGATACACATGATCACCGACACTGAAGGTCAGATCTCTCCGTTTGCCATCTGCATAGCTCTTCTGTCTGCTCTGTGCAATCCTCAGATTTTCTCGCACAGCCTGAACCATCTGCTCTGCATCATCTATGATCTCAGGGCCAAAGAGCTGCTTCTCACCAATCTGATCCCAATAGAGAGGAGTCCTGCACTTTCTGCCATACAATGCCTCAAAGGGAGACTTCTTCAGACTGGCCTGATAGCTGTTGTTATATGAGAACTCAGCATATGACAGGCACTTATCCCAACTAGTACCGTACTGAATGGCACAAGCTCTCAGCATATCCTCCAACACTTGGTTGGTTCTCTCTGTCTGCCCATCTGTCTGAGGGTGATAAGCCGTACTGAAACGCAGCTTCGTATCTAACGAATCATGGAGCTGCTCCCAGAACCGAGAAGTGAACTGAGACCCTCTGTCAGATATAATCTTCTTGGGCACACCATGTAAGCAGACAATCCGAGAGATGTACAACTCTGCAAGTCTAGCACCGGAGTAAGTAGTGTTCACTGGAATGAAGTGAGCAACCTTCGTCAGACGATCCACTACTACCCAAATGGAGTTGTACCCTTTCTGAGTACGAGGCAACGCAACAATGAAGTCCATAGTGATCTCCTCCCATTTCCACTCTGGAATCTTCAAAGGCTGTAACAGACCTGCTGGCCTCTGATGCTCAGCCTTGACACGCTGACAGGTGTCACAAATAGCCACGTACTCTGCCACTGAACGCTTCATCCCATACCACCAGAAACGTTCCTTCAGATCATAGTACATCTTCGTGCTGCCCGGATAAATAGAGTAAGCTGTATCATGGGCCTCACTCAGAATCAACTTCCGGAGATCCTTCACATCTGGCACATAGATCCGGTTCTTGTACCACAAAGTACCCTGATCATCCTCTCTGAAATGAGGAGCCTTGCCCTTCTTGAGCAACTCACGAATCTCCTGCAGCTTCTCATCATCTTTCTGATGCTGCCTGATCTCTGACTCTAGAGTAGGTACTGCCTCAAACGCTGCACTCGAAGTATGATGTAAGAAGCCCAGACTCAACTGCTCGAACTCCTCGCATAACTCTGGAGGCATCTGGAAAGCCACGGCCATGTTGACATAACTTCTTCTGCTCAGAGCATCTGCTACAACATTGGCCTTGCCAGGATGATAGTGAATCTCCAGATCATAATCCTTGACCAACTCTAGCCATCTTCTCTGCCGCATGTTCAGCTCATTCTGCGTGAAAATATACTTGAGGCTCTTGTGATCAGTGTAGATATCACACCGCTGCCCATACAAGTAATGCCTCCAAATCTTCAGAGCATGCACAACTGCGGCTAACTCAAGATCATGGGTGGGATAATTTAGCTCATGCCGACGTAACTGCCGTGAAGCATAAGCAATCACTCTGCCCTCCTGCATCAGAACACACCCAAGACCATCCTTCGAAGCATCACAATACACCGTGAACCTCTTGGTCTGGTCTGGCAGAGTCAGGACTGGCGCCGTAGTCAACCTTTTCTTCAGCTCATCAAAGGCCCTCTGACGCTCATCAGTCCACACGAAAGCTACATTCTTCTCTAGCAAAGAAGTCAAAGGCTTCGCGATCTTGGAGAAATTCTCAATGAACCTCCGATAATATCCAGCTAAGCCCAAGAAAGACCTGACTTCCTTCACTGTCTGCGGTATCTCCCACTTGAGCACATCCTTCACCTTGCTCGGATCAACAGCAATGCCTCCCTGAGAGATAACATGACCGAGGAATGGCACCTCATCAATCCAGAACTCGCACTTGCTGAACTTGGCATACAACTTATGCTCTCTCAATCTCTACAATACGAGTCTCAAATGCTCCTCATGCTCTTCTTCTGTCTTGGAGAAGATCAGAATATCATCAATGAAGATCACCACAAAGACATCCAGATAATCCATGAAGACCATGTTCATCAGATGCATGAAGTAAGCCGGGGCATTAGTCAAGCCGAAGGACATGACTGTATACTCATATAGCCCGTACTTGCAAGTGAATGCCGTCTTCGGAATATCCCCAGGACGGATCCTCAGCTGAAAATAACCCGAACGAAGATCAATCTTCGAAAATATACGAGCACCTCGAAGCAGATCGAAGAGATCCTCAATACGGGGCAGTGGATGCTTGTTCTTGATAGTAACTGCATTCAGCTCCCGATAATCCACACACATCCTCTTCGAGCCATCCTTCTTATCTACCAGCAATAATGGAAAAGCCCAAGGAGAGAAGCTGCGATGGATATAGCCCTTGGCTAGCAACTCATCAATAGTCTTCTTGACTTCTTCATGCTCTATAGGTGCCATGCAGTAGGGCCGCTTTGCAATAGGAGCTGTGCCAGGCAATAGATCAATACAAAACTCAATGGCGTGTTCAGGCGGCATACCTGGCAAATCATCCGGAAAGACATCCGGGAATTCAGACACCACGCGAATACCGTCCGTGGGTCTAGCCTCCATCTGATGAAGAAATCCAGAAGGCTCTGAAGCACTGACTGTCACCTCTTGGCCATCAGATGCCGATAAGTGAACTGTCCGCTAAGCACAATCAATACGGACTCCCCATCTGGTAAGTGTCTCCATGCCCAAGATCACATCTATCCCCGAGGAGTCAATAACTATCAAGCCAGTGCGGAATTCTACCCCCTTTATGACAATACTAACTCTGGAGCAGATAGAGCATGTACGAATCTGACCCCCAGGTGAGGTAACTACCATAGCTGTCCTCATACAAGAAACCGGTATACCATGCTGCTCGGCAAATGACTTGGAAATGAAAGAATGGGTAGCACCGGTATCGAAAAGCACTGTAGCGGGGTGAGAGTTGACCATGAACGTACCAATAACCATGTTAGGAGCCTCGGCCGCTGACTCGGCCGTCACGTGGTTCACCCTGCCCTGTGCTGGCGCCCTGGGCTGAGCTGGGCACCCCTGCTGTCCCGCCTGCGCCTTCCGGGGGCAAGTGTTGGCGTAGTGCCCCGGCTGGCCGCAGTGATAGCAGACGCGTGCAAGTGTCGAAGCCTGCTGTCCGGTAGGAGCTACCGGACGTGGAGCCTGCGGTGCCGGTGGAGCTGGTGGAGCACGAGCCGGAGGCGCCGGTAGCCTCGGGCCCTGACCTGCCTGCTGCTGCTGTCGAGGCGGGTACTGCTGCGGTGGCCTCTGTTGGTACTGCTGGGGAGGCCGGTACTGCTGCTGGTACTGCTGGGGCGGCTGGAGGCGAGGACGGGTGTTGCTGCCGGAAGCAACGGGGACAATCTTCCTCTTCTTGTCCTCCATCTCCAGGTGCTTGCGCTCAGTGTTGAGTGCGCTGTCAACCAGATGGTTGAAGTCGTCGAAGCGGAGGTTGAGCAGCGCGTACTGGAGGTAGTCCTCAAGACCCTCCATGAAGTGCTCCTGCTTCTTGCGGTCATCCGCAACATCGGCAGGGGCGTAGCGAGTGAGCTGCAAGAAGCGATCACGATACTCCGTGACCGACATAGTCTCCTGAAGTGACAAAGACAGATAGATATCGAAAGATTAACTCAAGATTCAAGGGGCATTAGCTCAAAAGAAACCGCGGAATGATTATATTTAAGGTTACCTGCTTCAGTGCAAGGAACTCCTTCTGTTTCATCTTCATAACGCCCGCGGGGACGTTGTGGCTGCGGAAACGCTCCCTGAACTGGAGCCAAGTGAGAGCCTCGCGGTCGTGAACTGGGTGGGACTCCCACCAGTCCAAAGCTGCCCCTCGCAGCTGTCCTGCTGCGTACAGAACTCTCTCCCGATCATCGCACTGGGCGATGTCCAGCTGACGCTCCACTGCACGGAGCCAGTCGTCAGCCTGAAGAGGGTCGGACGTGTGAGAAAACGTCGGCGGGTGACCCCTCAGGAACTCAGCACGCCTATCGCGAGGCTGCGGCGGTGGAGGAGGCGGAGGCTGAGTGTGAGCCTGCTGAAGAGCCTGAACAGTGTTGTTCAGAGTGGCCATCATCTGCATCTGGAGCTGGAAGTACTGCTCCGGAGTCAAAGGTGGTGGCATCGGGATCCCGGTACCCTGGTTGTTCTGACCCTGCTGCTAGCCAGAACCGGAACCGGTGCTCCTGGTGTTCACCATCTGATTTGAACAAAAGATGTATGAGCAAAGATATTGCAGGAATAAATTCAGATGGATATGATAACTCTTTGCGGAAAAAGACTCAGACATGATAAAGTAGACAGGATAGAGTGGACTGTTTTACCCCCAACGATCTAACTCATTTTATTAATTAGTTAACTTTAACATCTGAGTGATTTTCTTTAAACAAATTTAAACTACTAAGCTATGCAATCATTCAAAAATCCAAATCAAACATGTAGCATAATAACAAACAGACAATTTCCACAACTTAGCCGAGTTTAGCAAAAAGACTCGACTAACACAACGCGTCGCAGAGCGTGCTATCGTATTATTATAAAAGGGTCACCTAGCTAACTCATGGTGGTCAGATGACTGATTCAGGCCAAATCTACGAAAACTATTCTTCAGAGAGAGAAATCAAGGCAAGAAGGGTAAGAGTCAAAGAAGTCAAGGGGTATAATAGTAAAATAGTTTCAGCAGGCAAGGATTGGTGAGGAGAAGTCCTAAAACATGACCAGTTCTATCTAGGCTTCGTCCTACAGTCAATACGGCTCTGATACCACTCTGTAACACCCGGTTTATAAAAGAACATAAACCGAGCAACCATATACGTGCCAGGATCAAGTCACACGTATATACAACAGAATGAACAGTATATCATAGCACATATCACGTAAAAGACATAATAAAGCGAATACGAATGTTATTTATTACATTAATGACAAAAATGTCTGATACAGCGGAAGCGAAGTACAAAATACGAATAAAGCTCTCCGAAGCTGAAGTAGGGTGCCACAGGGACGTTGACTGGGAGACGAACACCTAGAAGTCCTCGTAGTCCTGGTAGCGCTGGACGAACTCCCTCGTGTCGGCAGGAACTGAGCAGCAGTAGCGTAGCCAAGAGAAAAAAATAGAGAAGAGGCAAGGGTGAGTACACAACTTGTACTCAACAAGTATAACACAAACTATGAGGCTCTAAGGTTGGCTGACTCAACTGCATAAGCTTTTAAGTGTTGACAAAGTTTTATTAAGACTAATTACTACGAGTTGATGATTACCATTTACCCAGTTGCATAGTAATTAATCAAGATTTATCAGGTTACTACTGATAACCAAACTAAAACCACCAAGGTAACCCCGAGAAGCACCTCCCTCGTCGGAAGGAGATAACTTCACTAATCAAAAGGAGGATCTGGGCCGCTCATAACCGTGAGCACGGCTAGTATACCAGTTTTACACTCTGCAGAGGTTGCACATCTTTACCCACAAGTCGTGAGCTACGCCAGTTGTTCATCACACTTCCTTAGGTGAGATGACTAGCGACTCACTACGAGGCCTTTACAAAGAAACTCGTTGGTAGGGAGTAACTGCGAGGGTGGTTCGGCGACTATGGAGCAGGTCTAGTGGGCGTCAAGACACGAAGCACAGACGAGGCCACTTAGCACGAGGGCCATAGAAGCTTACCGCCCCTGCCTCGCAGGTAAGTTACTCCAAACCAAAAATATCTAATTATTACGCCAAGTCTATCCCATTCTAGCCTTGTGGTAGCGCTGTTGTCCCAGGTTGTCGCTCTATGAACCGCTCCTTATGGAGAGTGGCCAACCAAGCACTAAGCACCGTGCTGGCCCCCTAAACCATGTTTCTACAAAAACCATATTTTAACGAGACGTGAGCCACTCAAGCACGAAGCACAGAGGGCCATTCTCAGAATTAAGTTCATGTAAACCATTAATCAAATTAATTAAAAAGGACCAGAGAGTGTTATAGCGCAGCAACCTAGCACAACTAACCAAAATGCAACCCAAAGGTATATATAAAGGATATAAAGTGGCTAGAAAAGTCCTTATAGGCATACAGTATTAAAATGCAGTATGAAAATTGTAATTAAAGGTGATAGGTTGTTCATGTTATACTTGCCTTCCTCGTACTGCTCCTGCTGCTGCTCAAAGTGCTCGGAAGACGGCTGCTCCGGGTACTGGTACTGGGGCTCCTCAGATGGATCAACGTCTACTCACGAACACATGGCCAAAACAATGCACAATAATAAGCATACAAGCAAACTCTAACAAAAGCTAAAGAACAGTACATCAATACATAAAAACAGCACACTAAACTAGTCTAAAACTATTCTACGCGTTACAACGATCGCGTGGATATAAAGAACGCTAAAAACGGAGCTAAAACGCATAATCTAGGCTAAAAACAAGGTTCAGGGACTTATTTGTAATAAAAACAGGGTTCTAGGGACTTTTCTGCTAAAAACCGAGGGCTAAAACATAATTAAACCTTAGTTCTAGGGTCTAACTCGCAAAAACATCAAGTGTGGACTGCGGGTTCTATTCAGGGAAAGTTCAGGGGGTTATCTGCTAAAATATGGGCCCAACTGTAATTAGTTTTGCACACAGATGGATGGCGGGTTGATTTCAAGAAAACCCCAGGGGTTCTTTTGCAAGAAGTATAGGCTGAACCGTTATCTTTGGTCAGGGACCGTCGGATCCTGATCAAGGGGCTCAGATCTAATGGCCTCGGGATCTAATCGAGGCCGTAGGTTTTAGATCGGGCGGCTAGGGTGCCTCGCGGGCGACGGCGGCGGCGGAACGCCACCGGAGCTCTGCTCCGCGGTGGCGGGCGGCTGGAGGCTCGCCGGCGCTGGCCGAAAATGGCCGTCCGAGCTTGTTTTGGGCTGCAGGTTGGTGCAAAAGGACGAGCTCGGCACGTGTAGTCCACTGGGGCTCATAGCAGGGCTCGACGGGGGTTCGGGCGGCGTGCGCGACGGCGCAGGCGGCGGGCCTCGCCGGAGTGCAGTGCCGTAAGCACTAGAGCGCGCCAAGGTCCAAATTAGCCAACGAAAAAGGAGTAGGGGTCTGGGAGATGCTCACCGAGGGTTTGTGGCGGTCGGATTTGCGGCGCAGGGCGGCCGGCGTCGAGGATGGGCGGCGGCGCAGGCGGAGTTCGGTGGCGAGGTCGGCGCAGGGCTCCTCCTGGCCTTCTGATGGCACGGCTTGAGCCAAGGCGATCCTGCGGGAAGGATGCGGGGGTCAGGGGGGCTCTGGGTAGCCGGCGGCGGAGAAAAGCGGTGGCGAGCTCGCTTACCGGCGGCGTGGGGACTCTGCTCCACCCGGAGCTCGGAGGGGCGATGCGCTAGGGTTGCGGGCAGCGAGGGGAGTGGATGGGGTGCAGGGAGGGATCACAGGGCGATTTAAAAGGAGGGGCGCCGGTGATTTCGGGGTTCGGCTTGGGAAGGAAACCCGCGAGAATCTCGGGCGGGCGCCGCGGCCGTTGCGCGGGCGAGCGCTGCGGGGACGACGGGTCTGACCCGTGGGGTCGGTCTGTCAGCGGGTGAGCGTGGCGCAACGCGGGACGGACCGGAGAGGGAGCGCTGACGCGCGGGGCCCTGCTGGCAGTGGGCGCGTGCGGGCCGAGCGCTCCGCGCGGGCTGAAGCGCTGGCGGTGGGGTCAGGCGGGGGCGCATGCTTGTGGGCCGAGCGGGCTGAACGGAGGGAGGAGGGCGCGCGCGCGTGGGCTGCGCTGGCTGCTGAGCTGGGCCGGAGCGGGACGCGGGCCAGGCTGAGGTGGAGTTCGGGCCGCGGGAAAAGAGAGAGTGAGGTCGCGGGCCGGGGAAAGGGTTGGGTTTGAGTGGGCCAGGTTTCTAGGTTGGGTTGAGTTAGTGGGTTCCCTGGGTGTGGGTTTAGGGGTTTGGGCTCCTTTTCTAATTCTATTTCTTTTCTATTTCTAAGCTACACCCAAACTAAATTGAATTCAAACTCAAATTTGAATTCAACCCTAGCACTCAATCAAATAAAAGATATGCTTCAGCATGATGCAACAACAAAAAATTAAACCTATGATAAAATTTTAATTACTTATAGAACAAAATTTAGATTAAATGCAAGTCTAACTCAATAAACCTTAGAAATTTAAATAAAGCCAATTAAATTTATTAATAAATGCTGAAATTTAAATTAGGGTGTTACAGCTGTCACCACCTGCCGGTTACCTCTACAAACCGTGGGTATAGTTGACATCCAGCAACTCTTAGCTAATCAAGACACCATGTCTACACTAGTAAGGGATACTCTAGCATCCCGCGCGGAGCCCCGACCCTCCGGGTAGACAGACATCACACTAGAGCAATCATACGAATACTAGAGCAGTTGAAAGAGTTCTAATAACAAAAGACTAACCATCTACAGCACAGGGCGATCATGCAATGCAAGCATTGAATAATAACGCAACCATGATAAGAAGCATATACCCGACAACTCAGAACATACTTCAAGAAGATATCGGTAACCATAGTCTAATTCTATTACAAATGACCGAATATTACAAGAGAGAGCTAGAGATGAACCCATAATAGACTCTCGAGCAACTCCGGCGACTCGATGACTCCTGTTGACGGTGCTTAAGTGCCATTTTCACCCGTCAACTATACTCAATAATAGAGGAAAACTACATGCCTTACTCATATATTTGTATCACTAACCTCGCTCCACAGTTGATTTCGAGTTTTGTACATTTCAGATGAGCAAGAGTGGAATAAGACGAAAACACGCAGCAGACGCCATACAACTACGCAGAATATCGCATCCGGCATCACACTCTTGCAAAGAGGGCCCACATGTCAGAGGAAACGGGGCCTCCACGCAAGATGCACCAGAGGATAAGGATAAGGATCAAAGAATATACCATACAGCAGAAGATCAGGCCGATAGGATGCCAGGTGGGGTCGGTCGAACCTGGCCTGGTTCCCGTCCAGGTGCACTTCGAGGAGAAGTGGCTGCAAAGGCACCTGATCACCTTCCATATGTGCGTTGGCGGGAAACCGACCTCTAGAGCTATAAATAGGCCTCTCCTCCACCCCCTGAACACACACACACACACACACACACTTCATTCCATTCTCTCCAAAAAGGCTCTCCTCTCTCTTGCTCTCTTAGCTAGGTAGTGGAGCTAGGCTAGTTCTCTTTAGTGAGCAAGTCATCATCGGGGTCATTGAGCAATCCTCGGCTCCTGGTATGGCTTTGTATTCGACTTGTCAGGCTTCTATTCATAATATAGAGTTTTGCCATGGTTGCTTTACTGTCTTGATAGTTTATCAATCCATGCTTAGATCGTTCATAAGTTATGCTACGGTCTTGGTTAGGCCAGATGATCCGGGTATGGATAGAGGTTCATTGTGCTTTTCGGCATGCTCTAGTGTCTTACTCATCCATCCGAAGGGTGGGAGACCTGGAGGCACTAGAGTAGTGACTTCATATACGAGCATGGTGCTCGGGTTTGCGAGATCCTTCGGATATGACCATGCTCCACGGTGTGACTAGGGTAGACGGCAGGTGGTGATAGCCCTGTCCGTCCGGCGTAACAGCAATGTTGCGTTTAGCATACTCCTTGATGTTCAGGTTCGGTGTAGGAGTTCATGCAAAGAGGTAACGGGACTGGATGTACTCCGATGCGGGACCTTCTCCCCGCTATCCCATTTTCCTGGCACCTGCAGTCCTAACCATGATCTAACATGACTCTAGCTTTGGATAGAAGCACTAGGTCACCTAACCTAGCCTAAGTTCCAGCTGACTTGACGTAGGATAGAGTAGTTCTTTGTTTTATAGTTTCTCTCTTTTATTCCTTCCTCTTGGAGTGTGGATGTGTGCTGTGTCACATTACCCTTGCTTATTCTTTATCTGTACTTACCCCTGTTAGAGTATTGCCTATTGCTTGAGGCACAATGTCATGGTTAATGTTGAGTACAATATATTTGCCGCTGCTGTCCTTTGGGACACAAATAAATAATGATACCCTTACTCTCCGGGTGAAGTGCTACAAAGGTATATCCGTGCGCTTGCGGATCCATCTGTAATCATATTGATTATACCACGAGAGTGGCACTCCTTGGGTGCAGTTGCTTGGATGGGTTCGGCGCCTTCATCTCCAGTGATTGCACTAAGGACTGCCAACAGGCATTTCTGGCGCTGTTGCTAAGGATTAACCATTCCTAGTGATTGCGCTAGGAAAAGTCAACAACTCCTAGACTTCTCCTAAACTCCACTAAGCCTAAAGACTATGCAAGATTAGCAAGAGAGGAGAGGTGTGAGGTGTGTGTGTGTATTCTAATCTCTACCCCTCCATTTGTATTTATAGTAGGGAGCCACGGGGTGAGACTACAGCAACCGACTTCAGCAACCAGTGGAGAGGCGACATGTGGCGAAGTTGAGGCGGTGAGGCCCATGGGCCAGGTCGGCCGACCTGTAGGTCGGTCGGCCTGCCAGGTGGGCCCACCGACCCCAGCTTCATCCAGCAGGCTGTCCTGGGCCTCCTTGTCTGGTCCACAGTGGTCTTGGCCTATTTTGGCTTGTCTGAATTGGGTTCTTGCATCACTTTTGGTCCATCTGAGCCTGAATCGGTGCTCTGATAATTTCTGTGCTTTTATGTCGGGCCAAAGTGTGCTTGTAACCTGCATATTAGCTCTAAAACGCAATTTGCATTTTCTAAAAGATAAAGTGTGGTTTAGGGACTTTATTGACTAAGGATGCGTGTAAGAAATACAAACTCTCATGATTTTCTGATCAAGTTGACGCCTGGAAATGATCGTTAGCGAGCGTCAACAAGATCCCCCAAGATGTCCTTTGCTCGTCCAAAGCAAAGTAGGACTAATCAGGTTGTTGATCAGAAAATCACTTTGACTCATACCTTACATGTCATGTCATAGTCTGAAGCAAAGAGATTCATCTATAAGCTTAAATGAGTTGGCTACCATACCTTTGCACAATTATCTTACTCCTTCATAGGGCTTTTTAGCTGTCTCCTTGTCTTGGGCTTTTGAGAGTTAGAACGGTGCATTTGCTCATAGATCCGCAATCCATCTGGAGATACCTTTTTCTTTGAAAGATTTTTGAAAACATGGCAAAGTTCCCAGTATAACTCTCTCGAGGCACTCAACTTGTATTCCCTTACTAGGGCAGTTTCTGCCTTTGATTTTTCCTACTACTACAAGCCTTTGTGGAGCTCAAGGTAGGATAAGAACGGGTACACTTGTGTTCTATATGTTGTAAAGTCAAAGAGATGATCCACGGACAAACAAGTCATGCAATCTCAATCAAAAGGTGCAAGTGTATGAGTGGATGGATGGATGGATGGATAGATGTGGCTTACTCCTTGAGGTAATGGCTTTCTCTCTCGAGTCATCCCTGTGTATCTCTCTTTTTTTTTGAGACATGGTTACCCCTCCCTTTTTTTTGGGGTCATGCTTCTTTGGCATGCCATCTTTTCTCTTTTTGGGGCAACCATAGTCCGATTTTATTTTATTTCAGGGATGTTCTACGAGAGATATCACCAAGACATGGAGTATTTATTGATGTGGAATGGATGGTTGGTGGTGCTAATTCCCAGTGTAGGAATATAGCAAATGGATGGGACGTGTACGTGCTTATGATCGAGAAAGCATGAAAAGCATCTCACTAGGGTCACACAATTTGACAAAACTCAATAGAACAACAAGCAGCATATGTGTAAGGTTTTTCATGGAATATGACATATGGCACTGGTTGGACATTGCATGTCACTGGGGAATTTGCCTTTTTAATTAATTTTTGAAAACAACTCCAGACTTCAAGCATCACTAGAACAAACTTGCACAACCTTATTTACCATATCTGAACTCACAACTTAGACTTGGATCAAGTATACGCAACCCACGGAACTTTCAGGTTCATTGGCAAGATATTTGCATAACCAACAGATTTAAACTCAATGGAACTCTCATTTTCAAACTAGGTACAATAGACATGATAGAGCAAAGCAAGACTCATCCTTTCAACTTATCATAAAGAGTTAAAATATTCTTACCGCGCATGATGAAAAAGAGAAATAAAGCAGTAAATTTTTATTTTATTTGTGAAAGTTTTTATCGTATTTTATTGAAAGCAAGTAAAGGGATATAGTTGACTTAGGGGAGGGGACCTCCCCCAAGCTAGCTCTTGGTTTAGGGTCCGAAAAGCAAGACCTTTCTCCATACCTGATCATGTTGAGGTCGTTTCGTCCGGACCTGGAGAAGTAGTAGCGGTCGATGACGTCTTGTTCTTCTTGCGCCATTTCTTCTTGGTCTTCTTTGATGGCGTAGTTGGCACAGGAACAGGATCATCAGGCATAGTAGCCTTTGATTTACCCTTCTTCTTAGACCTTTTTGAGTTCACTGGATCTTCTTTCATAATCGTGGAGAATCCGTCCATCTTGGCATGGATGGTCTCCATAGATTTGTCTATAGCGGCCAACTTCTTCTGAAGGGACTCATTGATCTTCGCTTGGTCATAGACAAGATATCTCAAGGTACGCTGGTTAGGATTGAAAGAAGTGAATTTCCATTACCTCCTTGGTAGTATGGGCTTGGTTGATTCCACCCCTGACCTCGTTGTGGACGAAACCCAATATTGTTGCCATTGAGGAATAATGCTTCTTCCTGGATTTCTGGGCAATTGTCGCCCGAATGTCCAACATTCCCGCAGACCTCACATGTTATGCGAGTTTCCAAGGCTTGAAGTCTTTGCATTTGAGCCTTATCTTGGGAACAATCCTCAAATTTCTTGAGGAGGAGATCAATCTTCATAGTGAGCATGTCGGCCTCCTTGACAGAGTGCATACCTCGCTGGCGTGGTTGGATGCGATCATCGCTCCAACCTTGGTTGGAAACCATCTTCTAGATCAATGATGTAGCTCTTTCAATGGTCAACGAGAAGAAAGCTCCACCCGCAGCGGCATCCACATGATCACGGGAAGACTATGTCAACCCATTGTAGATGTTCTATAGAATGAGGCAGTTATCCATTCCGTGGTGCAGACACGCCAGAATGTACTCCTGAAGCCTCTCCCAAGCCTCAGGAATTGACTCATTTGTTGCCTGCTGGAAGTTCGAAATCCGACCACGAAGAGCATTGGTTTTGCCCGTCGGGAAGAACTTCGAGAGGAACGCCTTGGCACATTTGTCCCAAGTATCCACAGCAACCTTGTTAGCATAAAACCATTGCTTCGCTCTCCGCAAAAGAGAGAACGGAAATAGACGGAGCCGGAATGCATTTTGCGATACACCCTTAATAACAAAAGTACTGCAGAGCTCCAGGAACTGTTGGAGATGAGCACTGGCATCCTCATTGGCCTTGCCACAGAAAGGGCTAGCCTGCACCATCGTAATGAGACCCATCTTGATCTCGAAATTTTCCCCTCCGGTGTTAACCTCGGTCCCGGTAGGGACTTGGTTAGTAGACGGAGCAGAGTAATCACGAAGTGTCTTCTGGGCCATAGCTCTAGGAGCTGACGACGATGCGATGACTGGTTCGGCTGCCAAGAGTGATCTCTGAGATGATATGAGAAGAGCTCGCGTCCTCCTCAGAAGTGACTCTGGATCGGAATGAAAGTTTTGCAGCAAGTCGAAATCGATCATACACTACCCTATTTTCATATCATCAAAGACAAGAAAACAAAGCCAAGTTAGCCTGTTTAGCAAGCGAATACCAATTTCGATTTCGTTCATCACTTTATCTATATTCTTCAATCTGTGCCTTCCCCGGCAATGGTGCCAAAAATGCTTGTTGGCGCCTACCAACGTCACCACCGGGAAACAGCGATGACGCCCGCAGACGCCAATTGGGGTGGCAGTATTTCATGAACCACGAATAAATCCGCAAGCACACGGAATACTGCTGTAGCATTTTACCCGGGAGTACACGGGTGTCATTTATATTTCCGCAGGGAAGGCGGTGAGTGAAGAGATATATAGACCAGTTGATAAAATTTATCTAGATTGGATATTCTCATGCATAAACATGGATAAGATAATAACATAGTAGGAGGTAGTGTGACACACACACAACCTACCCTCTTGTTAAATAAAAAGAAAGGTAAAAAGATGCTCTAGGCCGGGAGCAAAGCAGAAGTTAGAGCTCGAGTCAACTTTGCTAGGCTAGCTATATCTACACTTTCTTATTGGTTAGCACGTCAGAGATTAAAGTACACAATAGGGAGATCGCTATCGAAGCAACGGGAGGAGCCCGTACACCCCAGTGACTTTATGTACCTCCTACCACCCACACCGAACGTGGAGGATTACTCGGGCCCGGACAGGGCTGTCACCACCAGCCGGCTACCTCTACAAACCATGGGTATAGTTGATATCCAGCAACTCTTAGCTAATCTAGACACCATGTCTACACTAGTAAGGGATACTCAAGCGTCCCGCACGGAGCCCCCACCCTCCGGATGGGCAGACATCACACTAGAGCAATCATACGAATACTGGAGCAGTTGATAGAGTTCTAAGAACAAAAGACTAACCATCTCCAGCACAGGGTGATCATGCAATGCAAGCATTGAATAATAACGCAACCATGACAAGAAGCATATACCCGACAACTCAGAGCATACTTCAAGCAGATATCGGTAACCATAGTCTAATTCTATTATAAGCGACCAAATATTACAAGAGAGAGCTAGAGATGAACCCATACCAGACTCTCGAGCAACTCCGGCGACTCGATGACTCCTAGACTTCTCCTAAACTCAACTAAGCCTTAAGACTATGCAAGATGAGCAAGAGAGGAGAGGTGTGAGGTGTGTGTGTGTATTCTAATCTCTACTCGTCCCTTTGTATTTATAGCAGGGAGCCACGGGGTGACATTGCAGCAACCGACTTCAGCAACCAGTGGAGAGGCGACATGTGGCGAAGTTGAGGCGGTGGGGCCCATGGGCCAGTTCGGCCGACCTGTAGGTCGGTCGACCTACCATGTGGGCCAACCGACCCCAGCTTCGTCCAGCAGGCTGTCTTGGGCCTCCTTGTCTGGTCCACGGTGGTCTTGGCCTGTTTTGGCTTGTCTGAATTGGGTTATTGCATCACTTTTGGTCCATCTAAGCCTGAATCGGTGCTCTGATAATTTCTATGCTTTTATGTCGGGCCAAAGTGTGCTTGTAACCTGCATATTAGCTCTAAAACACAACTTGCATTTTCTAAAAGATAAAGTGTGGTTTAGGGACTTTATTGACTAAGAATGCGTGTAAGAAATGCAAACTCTCATGATTTTCTGATCAAGTTGTCGCCTGGAAATGATTGTTAGTGAGCGTCAACAGCCGACCCCCCTGGTGCCCCTCGTCCTCATCCTCTTCTGGCAGGCTGATAGGTGGGCCCTCGTATCTTTCCTTGTGTGCATTATGCGTGGCGTGCCTGTTTGCTCTGCCAAGTGGGCCCTCTTTGTAAGTGGGTGACGGCGGATGCGATCTTCTGCGTAGTTATGTGGCATCTGCTGCGTGTTTTCGTCTTATTCCGCTCTTGCTCATCTGAAATGTACAAAACTCGAAAACAACTGTGAAGTTAGGTTAGTGATACAAATATGTGAGTAAGGCATGTAGTTTTCCTTTATTATTGAGTATAGTTGATGGTCGGATTTGGCACTTAAGCACCATCAACAATTATGAGAAGCAGAGCAGAATTCCCGCCATCGTTATGGGGTACCTCCCAGTTTCCGATTGCCTTAGGTATTTCTTCTCAAACCCATAAGATGATGAGCTATTGCGATGGTGGGATTCAGATAAGCACAAGAAGGGTGGCGGAAAGCTCCGACATGCAGCTGATGCTTGGCAATGGAAGGAATTCGATGACAAGTACTATCTAGAATTTGGGAATGACCCGAGAAATATTGCGTTCGCGTAGAGTATGGATGGAATGATTCCGTTTGGTGAAAGAAGTAGCACCCACAAAACAACCTGCCTACATGGTTGTGCTAGAAGAGGAAGTATATTTTGCTATCCGTGCTTATACAGGGCCCCAAAGATCCTGGCATCAATATAGATGTTTTTCTTGAGCCTCTAATGCAAGAGATGGAAACTTTATGGAAGGAGAGTATCAATATCTTTGATGGTTTTGCAGGGTAGTCCTTTAATCTTTGAGCCATTATATTCGTCACCATCCATGATTACTAGGCAGGGATGCACGGTGTGTGTGCATGGCACCATATCATCTTTCCTGCAAGGTTCTCGAAAGGTAGTTTACCTTGGGTACATACACTTCTTGGTGGAATGACGTAGCTACCGAAGTAAGTTCTATAATCTTTTTGACGGCAGTCTTAAATTCATTCTGCTCCAGTGCAATGAGACGGGAACTATGTTTTCAAAATGGTTCGGACCATCCAGGTCATTTATGGGAAAAAGAGAAAAAGAGATAAGACACCTATCATGGTGTACCATTCAAGAAACAATCCATCTTCTATAAGTACTTGCCGTATTAGGCGGATCTTGAGGTCTGCCATGCAATCGATGGTATGCACCTGAAGAAGAATGTGTTTAGTAACACAATTAGGCTCCTCCTGGAGACATTATCAAAAACAAAGGATACTGTTGACACTCACTAACGATCATTTCCAGGCATCAACTTGATCAGAAAATCATGTGAGTTTGCATTTTTTTACACGCATTCTTATTCAATAAAGTCCCTAAACCACACTTTACCTTCTATAAAATGCAAGTTGTGTTTTGGAGCTAATATGCAGGTTGCAAGCACACTTTGGCCCGACATAAAATCACAGAAATTATCAGAGCACCGATTCAAGCTCAGATGGACCAAAAGTGATGCACGAACCCAATTCAGATAAGCCAAGACAGGCCAAGGCCAACATGGACCAGACAAGGAGGCCCAAGACAGCTTGCTCGAAGAAGATGGGGGCGGTTGGCGCCACTGGCAGGCCGACCGACCTACAGGTCGGCCGACCTTGCCTGTGGGCCCCACCGCCTTAGTCAAGCCACGTGTCATCTCCTGGTTGGTCCCTTAGGCCGGTTTGGAGAGTCTCACCCCGTGGCTCCCGGCTATAAATACAAAGGGGGGGGGGGTAGAGAATAGAACACACAAACACACAGACACCCCTCACGCCTCTCCTCTCTTGCTCATCTTGCATAGTCTTTAGGCTTAGTGGAGTTTAGGAGAAGTCTAGGAGTCATCGAGTCGCTGGAGTTGCTCGACAGTTCTGGTATGGGTTCATCTCAAGCTCTCTCTTGTAATATTCGGTTGTTTGTAATAGAAATAGACTATGGTTACTGATATCTGCTCGAAGTATGTTCTGAGTTATCGGGTATATGCTTCTTATCATGGTTGCGTTATTATTAAATGCTTGCATTGCATGATCGCCCAGTGCTGGAGATGGTTAGTCTTTTGTTCTTAGAACTCTATCAACTGCTCCAGTTTTGTATGATTGCTCTAGTGTGATGTCTATCCATCCAGAGGATGGGGCTCCGCGCAGGACGCTAGTGTATCCCTTACTAGTGTAGACATGGTGTCTAGATTAGCTAAGAGTTGCTGGATGTCAACTATGCCCACGGTTTGAAGAGGTAGCTGGCAGGTGGTGACAGCCCTGTCTGAGCCTGAGTAATCCTCCACGTTCGGTATGGGGGGTAGGAGGTATATAAAGTCGTCGGGGTGTACGGGCTCCTCCCGTTGCTTCGATAGCGATCTCCCAGTTGTGTAGTTTAATCTCTAACGAGCTAACCAATGCGAAAGTATAGATATAACTTCTGCCTTGCTCCCGGCCTAGAGCATCTTTTATCTTTCTTTTATTTATTTATCCAAGAGGGTAGTTTGCGTGTATGTCACACTACCTCCTACCATGTTATTATCTTACCCCTATTTATGCATGAGAATATCCAATCTAGATAAAGTTCATCAACTAGTCTATATATCTCTTCACTCACCGCCTTCCCTGCGGAAATATAAATGACAACCCGGTATACACCCGGGTAAAATGCTACAGCGGTATTCCGTGTGCTTGCGGATTTATTCATGGTTCATGAAATACTGCCACCCCAATTGGCATCTACGGGCGTCATCGCTGTTTCCCGGTGGTGACATTGGTAGGCGCCAACAAGTATTTTTGGTGCCATTGCCGGGGAAGTCACAGATTTAAGAATATAGACAAAGTGATGAACAAAATCGAAATTGGTATTCGCTTGCTAAACAGGCTAACTTGGCTTTGTTTTCTTGTCTTTGATGATATGAAAACAGGGTAGTGTATGACCGGTTTCGACTTGCCACAAAACTTTCATTCCAATCCAGAGTCACCTTTTAGAAGAGTTCGACCTCGTATCGTACCTCCCCAGATCTCACTCTCGGTAGCCGAACCAGTCATCGCTTCATCGTCAGCTCCATGAGCTATGGCCCAAAAGACACTCTGTGATTACTCTGCTCCGTCTGCTTACAAGGTCCCTACCAGGCCCGAGGTTAACACCGGAGGGGAAAATTTTGAGATCAAGACAGGTCTTATTACGATGGTGCGGGCCAGCCCTTTCTGTGGCAAGGCCAATGAGGATGCCAGCGCTCATCTCCAGCTGTTCCTAGAGCTCTGCAGTACTTTTGTTATCAAGGGTGTATCGCAAGATGCAATCCGGCTTCGTCTATTTCCGTTCTTGTTGACGGTGCTTAAGTACCATTTTCACCCGTCAACTATACTCAATAATAAAGGAAAACTACATGCCTTACTCACATATTTGTATCACTAACCTCACTCCACAGTTATTTTTTATTTTTGTACATTTCAGATGAGCAGGAGCGGAATAAGACGAAAACACGCAGCAGACGCCATACAACTACGCAGAATATCGCATCCAGCGTCACACCCTTACAAAGAGGGCCCACATACCAGAGGAAACGGGGCCTCCACGCAAGATGCACCAGAGGATAAGGATAAGGATCAAAGAATATACCATCCAGCAGAAGATCTAAGGTCTGCCAAGGCAAGGATCGATGTCGGAAAGGGAGAAATCCGTTTCCGTGTCGGAAGGGAAGATATGTTTTTCAGGTTCAAGAAGAAGGAAGAACAGTGCTTCGTGATCCAACAAGACAGTGAAGGGCAAGCACTCTTGGGTGCACCAGAACCCCAGCTAGAACAATGACCCTCCGCACCTAAAAGAAAGATGAAGGAAAACAAGGTGTGGCGGAAGGTCGAGAGTTCGGCCTCATCCAGTTCTCCAGGACGAGCCGACGAATGGTAAGAATGATCGAGAAAAGTCATGCACGTCGGACTTTAAACGATGCGCCCTTGCTAAAGGTAAATTGGTATTTATCTCATATTTGCTTTCTAAGCTTTTCAACATTTTCTTTGCACCTTATTTGTTTTTCTCCACTGCATGTTTGAAATTTTCAAAATTGTTTTCTGCATGCTGGAATTTTTCTAGCACTTTTCCCTTTTTACAAAAAGACCAGAAATATTTTTTGAGTTTTAAAATCCTTTGGGAAAAATAATTTGAACATCTTTTTGAGCAAATTTTTGGCCGTGCACCATATTTCCAAAGTTCATAACCGTTGAGGAAGCATCTGGCCAAAGGGGGGCATCAAGGTGCCCACCCTGGGGCCGGCCGACCCCACAGTTCTTCCGACCCAGGACCAACGGCTCCTGGGCCCCACCTTCTCCAACGGCTACCTGACCGTTGTGCTTGGCTCTTCCTCGGGTGCACTCGCCCAAATTCCTTTAAATAGAGGCCGAGAGAGGGGTGATGAGCTCTCATGCTCCCTCTTTCCACTCTCACTCCCTCTCACACATTGTTGCTCGGGTTTCCTTTGGATTTTGACTCAAGTTTGATTGCAATAACACACTCTCTCTCTCTCTCATTTCTTTGCTGCAAGATTGATCACATATTTGGAGGAACAACTTTTGGGTAAGAGTTTCATTTTCATTTCACTAACGTAACCCGAATCGAGTTGTTCTCGTTCGTTCTTGTTGCAAGCATGAGAGGTGCAGGGCGGAAAATTTCTGGAGCTCTCAAGAGGATGACGAGGTTGGGCTCGTCCCATTCGTAGGGCGAGTCGAGCTCTCATTATTCCCCCGAACCTGCACCAACACCGACTACAATGGATTATGAGTAAGACGAACAAGAAGAACAGTTCGAGGAGCAAGCTGCAGAACCGCAAGCCGAGGACATAGAGATAGATGAAGATGATGCACCATACCTCGACTTGCAAGATAACTGCGAGCGTCAAGCCTATGCCATGATCAAGAATCGAAGCTTTGGTCATACCAAAGCCTTCGATCCGGACCTTCTCGAAAAAACAGGTATGGACGTTGACTTCGCTCGTGTTTGGCATGCGGTTGGATGGGATGGTTTTGTGCCCGTTGAGGAGAATGGTTCTCGTCTCCTCACCATCCAGTTTCTTTTCACTCTTTGGGAGGTGGACGATGGTGTTTCTTTCCGACTTTCTGGAGTTGAACGCTATTTTAATTGGAGAAATTTCAGTCACCTCCTTGGTTTTAGCGTGCGCTTACCAGTTTTCCTTGCAAAAGCTTGCCGCGATTTTGATCGACATGAGTTTTGGGGTTTGATTTCGGGTCAAGTTGTTCATGGCAAGTTTGCACCTAGGTGCAATGACATTCAAAATCCGACTCTTCGTTTGATGCACAAGTGGGTGGCTATCACTCTCTTTCCAAGAGATGATCCACGACTAGTGCGGAACGATGAGTTGATGATATTATACACGATGGTCAACAAAATCTGAATCTCCCCCGCACAAGCAATTGTTAAGCAAAGGCTCACAAATTTTCAGATGATGGGCCCTATTGAATGCACTTCTTTGATCACCCACATCGCATCAAACATGGGAATCTTAGATGGGCGAGCTGAACGTGCGCACCACCAACATCGATGAGTCGCTGGGCTAGCACATCGAGTCAACTCAAAACTGGCAGCGATACACAGGTGAGAGGATCCGCAACCTGGAGCAGCAACAGCAGCAATCCCAGGCGGAGTGGAGGGCCTACTACTGTTGGGCTGGATTTAATCCCAACCAGCAGCAGTGAGCCTGAAGCTTAGCTTGGGGGAGAACCCCCATGAGAGGTACTTTGTATCAAACTCTATCTTTACTGCTTTCAAAACCTTCCATGAAACCAAACAAAAATTTGCAAAATTCTAAAAATCCATAAAAAATTCGCATAACTAAAATCAAATAAAAATTGGCAAAACCTTTAAAAACCCAAAAATATTTACTTGCTTTCCAGTATGTGTAGTAAGCATGTGTAGTTTTTCCTTGTTGAGATGATGAATAGTTGCTCTGTTAGTTCCTTTCATATGCCTAGTTACAACCTTGTGCTCTCCCTAAGTTCTGAGTTTGGTGGCTAGATGTTCAAACCTTAAGCTTGAAACTTGTGGGTAGCGAAAAAGCAGAATTCGAATCTAGGTTGTTGTGGGTTATGATATGGCTGAAAAGAGTTGCTATGATCTTCTCCGACGTGATGCTTGATATCCGGAGTATTTCTTTTCAAAAATACAAAATTAAAAATAAAAGTTCCTCGGTGATATGCAATTCCCATCCAGAGCCATATGAGTTACAAGTTTGAACAGACTTTCCACATATGCAACTTGTCTTCTCATTGAGCTTTGTCAAATTGTTGTGACCCTTTGTGAGAATCACTTCATATGCCCATGATCAAGATCACGTACACGACCACTCACATGCTATACTTCTAACACCTGGAAGATAGCAAGTACATCAATCCATCCACAAATAAAACTCCATGTTGTACCATGTTTATCTCTCTCCAAAGTTATCATCATGATGTATGGCCTATACAAAAAGAAATAAAAGATGCATACCCGAAGAAGGTATGACACATGCCCACAAGGCATGTCAAAAAAGAGAGAGAGAGAGAGAAAAGATGCATACCCAAAGAAGGTATGCCACATACCCACAAGGCGTGTCAAAAAAAAGAAAAAGAAAAAAAAAGAAGATAGAGAAAATATAGCCCATACCAAAAAAAAATTATAAGGGAAACAATTCATATGAAGGAGTTTCATCCACCATCCACCAAAAATATCCACACACTTGCACATCTTGATCAAGGCTTATGACTTGTTTCTCCTGTGGATCCGGTCTTTGACTTAGCGAAATATGAGAAGCAAGTTTGCCATTATATCCTCCATACCTACAGATCTACCAAAAAGAAGCCATTAGAAGTAGGATGGAAAAAGAAAGGCGCATAAAAAGGCCTTGTTGAGGAATGAAACACATTGAGCGATCCAAGAGATCACCCGAGGAACTACAATATTTCTTTTCAAAAACTTTATAAAACCTCCGGATTGATGGTTGGACAAAGGAGTGGTAAGTGGTACTCTACAAGACGTTCTGACCCTCAACCGCCAAAGATGAGGATGATGCTATAAGCCCACAGGAGTAAGATAAAAGGTGCAAACATGGCCAACTTATTCAAAATAAAGGTAAGAACACTCGGTTGTGCCTTGGGCATGAGTCAAGAATGCGACATTGTAGCAACTCCTGATCAACAACCTAAGTCTAAAACTTTGCTCGGGACGAGCAAAGGGCTAGCTTGGGGGAGTTGTTGATGGTGCTTAAGTGCCATTTTCACCCGTCAACTATACTCAATAATAAATGAAAACTACATGCCTTACTCACATATTTGTATCACTAACCTCACTCCACAGTTGTTTTCGAGTTTTGTACATTTCAGATGAGCAGAAGCAGAATAAGACGAAAACACACAGCAGACGCCATACAACTACGCAGAATATCGCATCCGGCATCACACCCTTACAAAGAGGGCCCACATGTCAGAGGAAACGGGGCCTCCACACAAGATGCACCAGAGGATAAGGATAAGGATCAAAGAATATACCATCCAGCAGAAGATCAGGCCGAGAGGATGCCAGGTGGGGTCGGCCAAACCTGGCCTAGTTCCCATCCAGGTGCACTTCGAGGTGGAGTGGCTGCCATGGCACCTGATCACCTTCCATATGTGCGTTGGTGGGAAACCGACCTCTAGAGCTATAAATAGGCCTCTCCTCCCCCCCCCTCAACACACACACACACACACACACACACACACACACACACACACACACACACACACACACACACACACACACACACTTCATTCCATTCTCTCCAAGAAGGCTCTCCTCTCTCTTGCTCTCTAAGCTAGGTAGTGGAGCTAGGCTAGTTCTCTTTAGCGAGCAAGTCGTCCTCGGGGTCGTTGAGCAATCATTGGCTCCTGGTATGGCTTTGTATCCGAATTCTCAGACTTCTATTCATAATATAGAGTTTTGCCATGGTTGCTTTACTATCTTGATAGTTTATCAATCCATGCTTAGATCGTTCATAAGTTATGCTACGGTCTTGGTTAGGCCAGATGATTCGGGTACGGATAGAGATTCGTTGTGCTTTCGGGCTAGCTCTAGTGTTTTACTCGTCCATCCGAAGGGTGGGAGACTTGGGGGCACTAGAGTAGTGACTTCATACATGAGCGTGGTGCTCGAGTATGCGGGATCCTTTGGATATGACTGTGCTCCATGGTGTGACTGGGGTAGATGGCAGGTGGTGACAACCCTGTCCGTCCGGCATAATAGCTGTGTTTCATTTAGCGTACTACCCGACGTTCGGGTTCAGTGTAGGAGTTCATGCAAAGAGGTAACGGGACTGGATGTACTCCGGTGCGGGACCTTCTCCCCTCTATCCCATTTTCCTAGCACCTGCAGTCCTAACCATGATCTAACATGACCCCAGCTTTGGATAGAAGCACTAGGACACCTAACCTAGCCTAAACTCCAGCTAACTTGACGTAGGATAGAGTAGTTCTTTGTTTTATAGTTTCTCTCTTTTATTCCTTCCTCTTGGAGAGTGGATGTGTGCTGTGTCGCATTACCCTTGCTTATTCTTTATCTGTACTTACCCCTGTTACAGTATTACCTATTGCTTGAGGCACAATGTCATGGTTAATGTTGATTACAATACCTTTGCCGCTGCCGTCCTTTGGGACACCAATAAATGACGATACCCTTACTCTCCGAGTGAAATGCTACAACGATATATCCGTGCATTTGCGGATCCATTTGTAATCGTATTGATTATACCACGAGAGTGGCACCCCTTGGGTGGAGTTGCTAGGATGGGTTCGGTGCCCTCATTTCTAGTGATTGCACTAAGGACGGCCAACAGGCATTTCTGGCACTGTTGCTAAGGATTAACCATTCCTAGTGATTGTGCTAAGAAATGTCAACAGTTCTCTCTCTTGGGGAGAGCAAAACAGTGGTTTTATGCTAACAAGGCTGACGTGGATACTTGGGACAAATGTGCCAAATTATTCCTCTCGAAGTTCTTCCCGACGGGCAAAACCAATGCTCTTCGTGGTCGGATTACGAACTTCCAGCAGGCATCAAATGAGTCAATTCCTGAAGCTTGGGAGAGACTCCAGGAGTACATTCTAGCATGTCTATACCACGGAATGGACAATTGGCTCATTCTACAGAACTTCTACAACGGGTTGACACAGTCATCCCGTGATCATGTGGATGCCGCTACGGGTGGAGCTTTCTTATCGCTGACCATTGAAAGAGCTACATCATTGATCGAGAAGATGGTTTCCAACCAAGGTTGGAGCGATGATCGCCTCCAACCGCGGCAGCGAGGTATGCACTCCATCAAGGAGGCCGACATGCTCACTATGAAGATTGATCTCCTCCTCAAGAAATTTGAGGATTATTCCCAAGATAAGGCTCAACTGCAAACACTTCAAGCCTTGGAAACTCGCATGACGTGCGAGGTCTGCGAGAATGTTGGACATTCGGGCGACAATTTCCCAGAAACCCAAGAGGAAGCTCTATTCCTCAATGGCAATAATGGGTTTCATCCACAAGGAGGTCAGGGTTGGAATCAACCATGCCCACGCTACCAAGGAGGTAATGGAAATTCAAATTCTTTCAATCCTAACCAGCCTACCTTGAGAGATCTTGTCTATGGCCAAGCGAAGATCAATGAGTCCATTCAGAAGAAGTTGGCCACTATAGACAAATCTATGGAGACCATGCATGCCAAGATGGACGGATTCTCCACGGCTATGAAGAACCAGCTGAGTTTCAATAAGGCACTAGAAATTCAATTGGCTCAACTAGCTGCTGCTACACCTGCTGCTGAATTAGGGAAAATTCTGGGGCAACCCGAATCAACTCTAGAGAGCGTAAATGTCATCAATGCTATGTGGAAAAAGCCACCAAGCAGGACACCCCTTAGCTATGCAGAGAAGCTCACACGCCCAAGAAGAGGTGCATGGGGCGAGTTAGCAGCTATAATAAGAGAAGATCCCGGAACCCCAGTGATCATCTGCTCAATCTTCGATTATGAATTTGATCATGCCTTTTGTGACCTTGGAGCCAGCGTCAACATCATGCCCAAGGTAACTTTTGAGAAGCTAGGCTATCTATCAATTTCCCCTACCACTATGTGTGTTCAGTTGGCGAACTCCACGATAAGATATCCAGAACGAGTTGTGGAAAGGTTAATGGTAAAAGTCAAGAATACCTACATATTAGTGGAATTCGTAGTCCTTGATATGGAAGGAGATCTTGGAATCCCGCTCATACTTGGGCGACCATTCCTCTAGGATACAAATGCCAAAATTGATGTAGGGACAGGAAGAATCAGCCTCCGTATCATGGGAAAGTTCATGAAGTTCAAATTCCAAAATAAGAGGGAGGTGTTCCTGATTCATGAGGATAGTGAGAAACAAGGGCTATGGGCAGAGTCTGGTTGGGATGATCAAGACTATCACCCCCCTTCCAAGCCAGCTTGGGAGGACTGGGAGATTCATACTCCACCAACCGAGCCAGTGGAGGATGACCAGAAGATCCCTGACTCCATTACCAATACAGTATGGGAAGATCTGGAAATCGTCTATCCAACATCCGAGGATCCTATTCCTACGCCAACTACGCCATCAAAGAAGAACAAGAAGAAATGGCGCAAGAAGAACAAGACATCATCGACCGCTACTGCTTCTCCAGGTACGGAT
This sequence comes from Panicum virgatum, assembly GCF_016808335.1. Lineage (NCBI taxonomy): Eukaryota > Viridiplantae > Streptophyta > Magnoliopsida > Poales > Poaceae > Panicum > Panicum virgatum. Next base: position 26,910,414 of record NC_053136.1, on the reverse strand, counting down.
AAAACGACTTCAGCCTGATCAGGTATGGAGAAAGGTCCTGCTTTTCGGACCCTAAACCAAGAGCTAGCTTGGGGGAGGTTCCTTCCCCTAAGTCAACTATATCCCTTTATTTGCTTTCAATAAAATTTGGTAAAAACTTTCAAAAACAAAATAAAAATTTACTGTTTTATTTCCCTTTTTTCATCATGCGCGGTAAGAATATTTTAACTCCTTATGATAAGTTAAAAGGATGAATTTTGCTTTGCTCTATCATGTCTGTTGTGCCTAGTTTGAAAATGAGAGTTCTCTTGAGTTTAAATCTGTTGGTTATGCAAATATCTTGCCAATGAACCTGAAAGTTCCGTGGGTTGCTTATGCTTGATCCGAGTCTGAGTTGTTGTGAGTATATATATGGTAAATAAGGTTGTGCAAGTTGTTCTAGTGATGCTTGAAGTCTGGAGTTGTTTTCAAAAAAAATTAAAAAGGCAAGTTCCCCAGTGATATGCAATGTCCTACCAGAGCCATATGTCATATTCCATGAAAAACCTTACACATATGTTGCTAGATGTTCTATTGAGTTTTGTCAAATTGTGTGACCCTAGTGAGATGCTTTTCATGCTTTCTCGATCATAAGCACGTACAAGTCCCATCCATTCGCTACATTCCTACACTGGGAATTAGCACCACCATCCATCCATTCCACATTAATAAATGCTCCATGCCTTGGTGATCTCTCTCGTAGAACATCCCTGAAATAAAATAAAGTCAGATTATGGTTGCCCCAAAAAGAGAAAAGATGGCATGCCAAAGAAGCATGACCCAAAAAAAAAGAGAGAAAAAGGGGGTAACCATGTCTCAAAAAAAAGAGAGACATGGATGATTCGAGAGAGAGAAAGCCATTATCTCAAGGAGTAAGCCACATCTATCCATCCATCCATCAATCCATCCACTCATACACTTGCAGCTTTGATCGAGATTGGATGACTTGTTTCTTCATGGATCATCTCTTTGACTTTACAACATATATAATACAAGTGTGCCCATTCTTATCCTACCTTGAGCTCCACAAAGGCTTGTAGTAGTAGGAAAGATCAAAGGCAGATACTGCCCTGGTAAGGAAATACAAGTTGAGTGCCTCGAGAGAGTTATCCTGGGAACTTTGCCATATTTTTAAAAATCTTTCAAAAAGTATCTCCAGATGGATTGCGGATATATGAACAAGTAAGTACTACTCTATGTACCGTTCTGACTCCCAACAGCCCAAGATGAGGAGACAGCTAAAAAGACCCATGAAGGAGTAAGGTAATTGTGCAAAGGTATGGTAACCAACTTATTTAAGCTTATAGATGAATCTCTTTGCTTCAGACTATGACATGACAGGTAAGGTACGAGTCAAAGTGATATTCTGATCAACAACCTGATTTGTCCTACTTTGCTCGGGACGAGCAAAGGATAGCTTGGGGGATCTTGTTGACGCTCACTAACGATCATTTCCAGGCATCAACTTGATCAGAAAATTATGAGAGTTTGCATTTCTTACACGCATCCTTATTCAATAAAGTCCCTAAACCACACTTTACCTTCTAGAAAATGCAAGTAGTGTTTTGGAGCTAATATGCAGGTTGCAAGCACACTTTGGCCCGACATAAAACCATAGAAATTATCAGAGCACCGATTCAGGATCAGATGGACCAAAAGTGATGCAAGAACCCAATTCAGACAAGCCAAGACAGGCCAAGACCAACGTGGACCAGACAAGGAGGCCCAAGACAGCCTTCTCGAAGAAGATGGGGGCGGTTGGCGCCACTAGCAGGTCGCCGACCTACAGGTCGGCCGACCTGGCCCGTGGGCCCCACTAGCTTAGTCAAGCCATGTGTCTTCTCCTGGTTGGTCCCTTAGGTCGGTTTGGAGAGTCTCACCCCATGGCTCCCTGCTATAAATACAAAGGGGGGCGTAGAGATTAGAAGACACACACACACCCCTCACACCTCTCCTCTTATGCTCATCTTGCATAGTCTTTAGGCTTAGTGGAGTTTAGGAGAAGTCTAGGAGTCATCGAGTCGCCGGAGTTGATCAAGAGTTCTGGTATGGGTTCATCTCTAGCTCTCTCTTGTAATATTCGGTCGTTTGTAATAGAAATAGACTATGGTTACCGATATCTGCTCGAAGTATGTTCTGAGTTATCGGGTATATGCTTCTTGTCATGGTTGCGTTATTATTCAATGCTTGCATTGCATGATCGCCCTGTGCTGGAGATGGTTAGTCTTTTGTTCTTAGAACTCTATCAACTGCTCCAGTATTCATATGATTGCTCTAGTGTGATGTCTGTCCATCCGGAGGGTGAGGGCTCTGCGTGGGACGCTAGAGTATCCCTTACTAGTGTAGACATGGTGTCTAGATTAGCTAAGAGTTGTTGGATGTCAACTATGCCCACGGTTTGTAGAGGTAGCCGGCAGGTGGTGACAGTCCTATCTGAGCCCGAGAAATCCTCCACATTCGGTATGGAGGGTAGGAGGTACATAAAGTCGTCGGGGTGTACGGGCTCCTCCCGTTGCTTCGATAGCAATCTCCCTGTTGTGTAGTTTAATCTCTGACGAGCTAACCAATGAGAAAGTATCGATATAGCTAGCCTAGCATAGTTGACTCGAGCTCTAACTTCTGCCTTGCTCCCGGCCTAGAGCGTCTTTTATTTATTTATCCAAGAGGGTAGTTTGTGTGTATGTCACACTACCTCCTACCATGTTATTATCTTACCCCTATTTATGCATGAGAATATCCAATCTAGATAAAGTTTATCAACTAGTCTATATCTCTTCACTCACTGCCTTCCTTGCGGAAATATAAATGACACCCCGGTATACTCCCGGGTAAAATGCTACATCGGTATTCCGTGCGCTTGCGGATTTATTTGTGGTTCATTAAATACTTGCCACCCCAATTGGCGTCTACGAGCATCATCGTTGTTTTCCGGTGGTGACATTGGTAGACGCCAACAGATACCTTGAAGTCACGACAAGACTTGGTAGCCATAAAGATAAGACAAGATCTTCACCCTATGGATAAATGGAATGGCAGATATGAACTCTCCCCAGCTAGCTACAACTTGACATGTGATGAGAAGAAGGCAATGTGCGAGAGCTTAAGAGCGATCAGAGTCCCGAGTCGTTTCACATCCAATATAGGAAACTAGTTTCGGTGAAAGATTTGTCACTATGTAGCTATAACTGACATGGTCGTTATGTGTTGCTGATGTTTTTCCTCCCGGTTGCAATTAGAGTGATCAAGGCAGTATATGTAAAGATGATAATCACTTAGTTGTGTTACTTCTTCAATATGATTTCACAAAAGGTGATCGATGAAGATGAGTTGCGGGATCTCCAAGAATTCATTATGGAGACTACGGCGCAGCTCGAGATGTGCTTCCCTATGGGGTTTTTCGATATAACCGAACACCTAATGATTCACATGGTTACCTAAAAGAAATGTGGACATGCACAAAATGTGGACATATGAGCATTTTATGTCCATCCTCAACTGGTACATACCGAGTCGTGCTCATCAAGAGGGGTCCATGATAGAGGCATATAGTACTGATGAAGTCATTGAGGCTTGCCTAGGTTACCTAAAGGACAACATGTCCCTTGGTTTGCTAATTCCATGATTTTTGGGGAAGTTGGAAGGTGTGGGCATGGTTTGGAGAAAAATCTTCATCGACAAAGATTTTAAAGGTGTGCAACAAGCACATTATAGCATCTTGCAGCACCTCACAATAATGACACCTTTAGTCAATGAACACTTGAGCATGATTCGTGCAGAAAGTAAAGGTCGCTCGGATGATTGGATCATGAGAAAGCACAAGCGTCGAATGACTGCATGGTTGAAGGAACTGCATCTACCAGATGGGAAGACCGTGGAGGAGCAAACAATCAAAAGATTGGTGGCTGGTCTATCTAGCCAGGTCACGTTCATGGCAAGGGTATGATATTATTAGATATTTATTCTATACTGCCGCCAAGGACAAGAAGACCATGTCCCAGAATAGTGGTGTTTGTGTTACAGCCTTAGACGAGAGAACATGTCAAAATACAATATATTTTAGTGTCATAGATGATATATGAGAAGTGCATTATGGTTCCAATATACAAATCCTGATCTTTTCGGTGTTGTTGGGTCAAACACTCGAAAGGTGTTGAAGGTGGACGGGTATGGACTCATGATTGTTGAACTCATCATCAATATTGGTAATAAAGATGAGCCATGAGTACTTGTTTCGGAGGTCGCACAGGTACTCTATGTTGCTGATCCTGCAAAAAAGACAAAACACGTTATCGTCCCTGGAAAACAAGATATCATAGGTGTTGAGGGTATCGACGATGCATCAGAATATAATCAGTATGACCAAATGAAACTTTTCACTGATCTATCACAGAAGATGAATATTATAAAAGCATGCATAGGAACATACGACAAGCCATAGTCATGAAAAATGGTGAATCCAGAATTGCTACCGCTTAAATAAATGCAACTAATATTTCATGCATTTATGTATTCTCAAATAATAATAAATATGAAAACTATTAATGTGTGAAAATGTTTGTATTTTTGTCACGCCATGTTGATGCAATCTTAATTCAGCCTTGCTTTAGTAAGTATTATGGTGAGATTAAATTTTAGCTTCAACAAATTTTAGGAGCTCCTAGGTTCTTAAAACCGGTAGAGCCTTTGTTTCATTTCCATTTTTTGTTTTTAAATAAGCACCAGGTACAAGCATAAGTGTGGGGGAGATCCTTGGAGCTTTGATGCACATACACTCGAGATTACCCCTAACACGTTCACGACACCGAACAAACTAGCAAGCAAAAGGCCAAGACGAATTGGTGCATGCATTGGTCGGCGAAAACTCAGGTTTGGCCAACTAGAACAAGCCATGTTCGTTCTTCATCGCGATGGTTTGTGCACTTGTTGGTGTTTAACCGCCAAGCTCTCCGAGGTATACCCCGAGGAGGTTGATTGTAGGCAGGGACTCGCCGAGATCAGAACGCGATGGTGCAAGGGACACAAAGATTTAGAAAGGTTCAGGCCGCCAGAGCTTAATACCCTACGTCCTATATGTTGGTTTGTATTCCCTTATGTGGTTGTGTATGTTTTGTAGGGGTCCCTACCCGCTCTTGTATAATCTGGGAGGACATGGTTAAATGGAAAGTCCTAGCTGAGTACCACTGGGGTTCTACTCCAACGAGGTCGGGTAGTTTCCTTGTACATCAACTAGTCCTACTGCTGTACGAGTAGTTATAATAGTAGTAAGGTACATCCATGTGCTATCCCTTACTCTAGAATATTTCACACCTATGAGCAGTCCTGCTGCCCCGGGTCTGACAGCACTCTACTCCTTACTCTCCTGAACCTATGAGTTTAAATGAATACCATTGTTAACCATTAAAATTAAACTCAAGGTTATCGTCTGGTTTTGTGCCTCTCTATGATTTGCTTACATCCTTTTTATTCTTTGCTTAACCTAAGCTTGTGAATCATATCTTACGGAATCCATAATTGTTAAGTTGTTGAAAAGTGAGATATGGTTTGATGGAAGCATCCTTGCTTTCTCTGCTTATATGACTGGGAAATTTTTATGAAAAGGAAAACCTCCATAGCTTTACAACTCCACGCATTTGTCCTACCAAAGCCATATGTTGATCTTCATGATACAAATTTTACACATATGTGCCTTATTCTTTGCATTGAGCTTCATCAAACTTTATCACCCTAGTGAGATGTCTTTCATACTTGCTTGATCAAGATCACGTGCACTCCACAAGCTAAACTTCTACACTGGAAGTTAGCTATCCTATTCCATCCATCCGCAAAATAAAACTCCATGAAATGATCTCTCTCTCTCTAGTGTCCCCCAAAAGAGGCATGGGCTATCTAAAAAAAGAGAAAAGAGATAAAAGATGGCATACCCAAGAAGCATGACCCAAAAAAAGAGAGAAAATTCCATTTCCACAATCCACCTTCCACACGTGCACAATCTTGATCGACTTCTATTATATGTCATCTCCATGGATCTAATATTTGATTTTGCAATATATGTGACACTAGTGCATGTTTCCGTTTCTCCTACATGAGCTCCACATAAGCTATCCCTAGAAGTAGGATGAAAAGAAGCAATGCCTTGGTGAGGATATATATACACACTGAGCGACATAAGAGATCCTATGAAGAATTAAAGCTATGGTTGGTCTTTGCAAAAATATTTTCAAAACCCCAGTCAAATGACAGGAAAGTGGAGGAAACTGAAGTCAGCACCATTCTACTCTTTAACTTCCCAAACAATTCATGGTAGACACATCAAAATTCATAGGTAAGGGTGAAGCTTAGAATAATCTGTATGCATGTGTCATATCATATAGAAGCCGGGTCCACCTTAGTTCTAGCCTTTAGTCGAGGACGAGCAAAGAACTAAGTGTGGGAGATCTTGTTGACATTCTATATTGACCCATTTTGACCGTCAGCTAACGTGCAATATGTGAGCATCGAAAGGGATTAAGGCTAGCATAGGATGAATTTTTTACGAATTCCATAGATTCTGGTCTGAAAATGTGTGCATGTGATTTTGAGCCAAAAATATTAGAAACTAGCAAGAATTATCCAAGGCGTAAATGCTCGGCCAAGCACAAGCGAGCCCAAGGGGTAAAAGGGGCCTACTTGGCAGCTGCACATGAGAAGAAGTTGCAGCCCAATAGCAATGACATGTCAGCGATCCGAGGCGATTTATCCTCTCAACCAATTAGACGCAAGCAAAGATCCATGGGCCCACTAGAGGGGTTAAACCACCTTAAGACAGGCCGAGCCAGCCATAACCGACTTAAGGACCCTCAAACCAGTCACCTAGAGAAGAATGAAGTTGATTCGTGCCACGTGGTGGTCGGCCGACCACCATAGTCGGCTGACCTGCCAGTGGGCCTTCTCACTTCCAGCTGCCATGTGGTGCTTACTGATTGGATCTAGAAGGCAGTTTCGGGAGGCCCAAGCTTCCTCTCGGCCGAGACACCCCTGGTTCCCTCCTATATATAGTAGGCGAGGGGTGAGAATTAGAGCATCCAACACTTCACATCTCACACTCCACTCTCCTCTTGAGTTTTCAATTGAGTTGAGAGTTGCCTTGTAAAGTTTAGGGGTAGAGGTACTCAGGAGGGGTGCTGGTCATGGCGCTCTTCTCCAAATTGTACCTCTACGAGAGTGAGAGAGAGTCGAGGGAAGTGTCGGGTCTGTCAGCACTCCTCTTCGCCTGTACCTCGACGGATGCTTATCAATCACAGTAAATATTCGTGACTTCCTTATGTTCCTTAGAATTAGAGTGTAAGTTCAAGTACTAGTTTCTATCGTTTACAGGATCGAGTGTTCACTAGTGAATAGTGGATGACTCTAGAGTTGGACTCCTGATAGTGACGGATAATCCTGATCGCCTCTAGAGTTAGTTCGAGATAGCGCAAAGATGTGGTCTCTAGACTAGTTTTTAACACTTGGTTGTTTTGTATTTCCACGATTTGTAGAGGTAGCCGGCAGGTGGTGATAGCCCCGTCCGTTGTCTAGTAATCCTGCATGTTTGGTTACAATATAGTGCACAGTTACCAGAGCACCTGGCTTAATTAAGTCAGGGGAACCTAGTAGGCCGAAGTAAACGACGACTCTAGATCTTGTCTTAGGCTGGGTTCTAAGCCTTAGGAATCCTCTCAGCCCCTTTCCTCTTCAGTAGTGTGGTGTCCTTGGATGAGTTAGAGTCGCAGATAGTATACTCACGTTCCCCTACGGATACGATACCCTAGAATAATCTTGGGTGAAAGCCTACAATGATATCTGTGCACTTGCGGATTTTATTCGTGACACTAAGAAACGTCAACACTTGTAGGTCATAATTCACAAAACTCGTGGAATTTGATTGGCTATAAGCCCTATAACTAATTTTGGTGATTATTTGTCATGAAAAGCTGCAGGAGTTGACAGTTGATTTTATGACTAAAGGACGTCAACAGTAGCGTTGTGGTAGAGCAATCTGATCATATATACCTTAGAGTACAACTTATGGTACATGAATGCCGGCTGTTGATGGCTACTAAGTACCAATTTTAGGCCGTCAACTCCTGCATAAATACATAAAATGTAAACATCAACATAGTGGTAGGGGTTTATTACTGACCATTTCCACGAGTGTTGGTAAATATTTGTATGCAGGTGAATTAAGGGAGAAAACACACTTCATGAGTAGGGAAACACACTCCTCAGTTCAAGCCAAAATGCGCAACCATGTACAAGGATCAAATGGTCCACTAGACAGCCTCACACGGGAAGGAATGCAGCCCACAAGCAAGGCGACACGTGATCAATCCGTGGCAACACCTTCTTGACGAACCATACGCATTCACGAGGATCCACGAGCCCACCAGAGCTTCCAAACCGCCTTAAGACAAGCCATGCCCCACATATATGAAATGGGGGCCCACCTAGCAGTGTCCCAGTCAAGTTTGGGGCCGAACGGCCACATTTTCTGGTCGGCCGACCAACATGGTCGGCCTACCATAGGTCGGTTCGTCCTGGGCTCTACCTTCCATGTGTCAACTCCTCATTCGATGCCAAGGTCGGTTCTAGGAGGAAGGGGTCCAATCTCAGGGCTGAAGAGGCCATGGCACCCCCCTATATATATGAGAGGAGGGGGGTAAGAATCAACACATCCATCAAGTGCTCATCCAAGCCTTCTCTTAGTTTTGAGTTGTCTTAGAGTAGGGAAAGGGTAGAGGTACTCAGGAGGGGTGCCGGTCTTCGGCGCTCTTCTCCATTTTGTACCTCTACGAGAGTGAGGGAGTAGTTCAGGAGTAGTGCCTATGGCAGAACCGCCTAAATTGATCCGGTTCAAATGCACTAACCATTACTATTACGGATGAAATGGTTAACACGCACTTCAAACGAAGTAATCTGACAGTCTGTCGGGTAAAATCCCGATGCAACCACTGTATTTTCGATTGAAACAACATACCTCACACGAAGGTGAGCCCAGAGATTACAATAGCCATAAATTTTACAGCACAAACTTCAACAGTAAATGTTATTACAAACTGAGTTTGAGAATTCAAATCGGGTACCTTAGAAATTTGAAAGTAGATAAGTTCTTCAGAGTTTATAAACAACGGAAAAGAAAATGACAACTAGCAACAACATATGACATCATGATGAAGCCCGTACATGACGTCAATCTCACCAAGCATCCCAAAACAATTTACCTGAAAACAAAGTAATAAGCAAGACTGAGTATACTAATACTCAGCAAGGCTGACCTGACTAATGGTATACATTAGCCATTTAACTAGACATACAAGGCTTGTGAAGGTTCTAGGGTTTCTTTTGCTGAAAAGCTACAAAAAGTAAGTCCTTAATTTCAAGTTTTAGCTTTCAGATTATAGTTTTATTTACCATTCTAGGTAAGTACCTATCTATACAAACATGGTAGAGGAATTAATTGCATCTATCTCTTATGCTAGCTTCATATCTTTGGAAGTTATGTTCCACCTTAGTCCTTTCTCCTTTACTCGAGGACGAGCAAAGGCTAAGTGCGGGGGTGTTGTTGACGGCTGCTAAGTGTGGCGGAACCACCCAAACTACTGGGCCCGGTGCACTGATCTTTGTTGCTAAGCAACTTTGACCCAAATTGGCACTCACCGGTAGTTCCTCGAGTGAAGCCTCGATAAGAGCCACGCTATTCCAGGATCAGCAGACAACACTCACACAAAAGTGAGCCCAGAGATTATAACACACAGCATTTCATACATCTCAGAGTGATTGCAGCGGAAAGGAATTTATTACAAACCAGATTCAGCATAGTAAAGTACTACAGAGTTCCATCTACTCAAATTATTCAAATCTCATTGTTCAGTGGAAGCATTAAAAGATAACTAGCGAAAATACGTGACGCATCGATAAGCACGTACGAAAGTGTCACTCAGCGGGAGGGTGGTCAGCACCAGCTAAAGGGCCATCCCACTGAACAGACCAACCCGTGGGCAAAGTACACGGCCAAGTAAGACTTGCAAACAGATCCTCGAAGTTTGTCCCTGAAAAATAGTGCCACAAGCAAGGCTGAGTATACTAATACTCAGCAAGACTAACCCGTCACCGGATATAACATAGTCCGAAAACTAGACATGCAAGGCTCTTTGGTTGTTGGGGTTTGTTTTGCCAAAAACTCCACTAAGAGTTGATCCTTATTTTCAGATTTTATTTAGCCATCTTCTAGTTAGATTAACCGTTCTAAGTTTTCATCTATCTCTACACAAACATGGTAGAGCAACCAATTAATCAATCAGCAGTATTATCATCATCATGTTCCACTTGTTACTCTGTGTGACCGAAAACATTAAGCAATCTCATGCAGTGAGAGGCGGACGATTCTGAATCGAATTTCAACCTGGCCAGGGGAACCTAGACCACACGCATGGGGATCAACTTCGCTCCCTCCCACGCTACTTTTCCCGTTTCTTTCCAGTCCGTGGATCCGGAACACCCTCCCCGACTACAGAGTCCGACCACTCTGCACCCGTACGTCGCGACAAAAATATAAACCCTACTTCTACCAAGAGGGTGCGAGATCGTTCCACTCGCCGGTCCAATCAGGTACTTAAGCTTACCGATTATCATATTTCTCGGTCTGTGGCTAGTACTTTCAAACGCTTAACGAAATGAGCCACACACCGCGACCTTAGCCATTTTTGACTACACCAGCAGGGTATCACAACTACACAACCCCGCCCGTTGTCCTTATATTTCAGCAGGAATTAAAGTCAGTAAAATTCCTATATGCTCGCGAGAGGCAGGAAAACCCTCAACTTCTACCGTACCTAATTAGCATGACAACTAGTCGATAAAAAGATCTGGTATCAAACATAGGTACCTAGGGATCATGCATCTAGGGTTTTAGATCAACGCCTAGAAAACTTAAATGCAGAAATAAAAATATTACAATACATTATAAATAGATAGATGAATAATAATTCGGAAAATAGTGGGGTTATGCTCCGGGGCTTGCCTTCTTGGGCACTGTCAGGCAGAAAAACCTCTGGGGCTTGGCCCAGGTCTTGAGATAAGTTAACACAGTTCAAAATGACCTCCTGATCAACATGAGAGTCCGCAGGCACCAATTCGTAGTCTCCGTCCGCGAGATTAACCGCTTCTATATGCAATGCGAGATTATGAGTTACTCATGGATAACGATTTCTTTCCTTCATGATAAAGTTGTAGTTCAACAAAAGTTAATTTAGTGATGATTTCAACATTTCATTTCGTGGGCAGTCATTTATAGAGTAGTAAACACAACTATGTTTCTTCATGAATGAGTGTGTGGTTTGGTTTTCCTTTTATCATTAAAACATAGCATGCTTTCACTATTTCATAACAGCAAAACTACTCATGAGCAAGTGATGAAAAAAAAATTAAAGTCACACAGATCCAAACTTTAGCATCTATGGTATAAATTTCAGCCTCTAAACATAGAGCAATTACCATACTATTCATGCAAGTAGATTACTCTAGTTGCTTCACCTTTTTGCACAGAACGTTTGACATGGTTTCTGTTGCTACAAATTTTACGGGAGTATCTACAAAGCATATACTCAGCACTGAAATTTTTCCAGATTTTTTTTTCACTTATACAGTAGAGGTGACAAAAAGAACAAAGATAGCAAGCCATTAACTAAGATTAAATCTATAGAGAGTTATACTAGGGATATGGTTCTCAAATTTTTACCAGAGCCTAGTCATAAGCTAAACATCTTCCACAAAAATTATCAAGCTCTATATCATTACGATAAATTAGTTATGCAGTTAACTTATCATGAGTTAGCATAAATTTCTCAAAGTTCATTTGATTAGTACTGCATGTGAACTTTTTATCATAGATAGAACATACTCTAAACAAGAACATGTCCGAAAACCATGATCAGATATGGTGTAGTTTACTCAGAACAAAAATGGTAAATCTAACCAAGCATGATTTTTAACTAAAGCAAAACTCAGTAACTGCATCTCAAATTTTTTAGACAGGAACACAGAACCAAAAAGAGACTTCAGAAATAAATATAGATTTTATGAGTATAAAAACTATATATGATGAATTAAGTTGATTAAACAAGCATTAAACATGGTATATAGCAAATGAACTCTAATAAATCTGAAATTTATGGATTAACAAGGTTTCAGTTACACATGCATGCAGTAAAATTTTCCAGAGCAAGTTCATGTATATGTTTTCCAGCATTAATTCAGGAAAGTCAACAATAGATTAGAGAATCTTGATTGTTCCAACATGATAACTATTTTGGTTGGGTGCCCTATTTTTACTTTGAGCTTAATATTCCATCAGTGACAACATATTCAAAAATCAAGGTCGTTTGTTGAGTGGAACTTCCTGAACATGCATAGGTTGATTTTCTTATTCTTTTTCCTAGATTAAATTTGGTAGAGTTTCTGCAGATGTGACTGTTATAAAACTTGTAGATCTTGTTACAAGGATTCCAGATCAGTTGATTTTGCATTTTTACAATTTTTTTGTGATTTGTTTAGCATTTTAGAAGTTCACTGTCATACACTGGAATTCTTGCAAACACACCCTTGAACGAAAAAAACAAATTACAACCGGGTCCTTCGCCGGCCTTCTCCGCCGTTGCATCTTGCCGGTGGTGTTCTGCTAGGCAGGGCTTACCGGGGTTGCAACGGGGAGGTGCGTGGGAGAGAGGAGATCGAGGAACACCTACCCTTGTAGCCGTTCGGTTGGAGGAAGGTCGGAGACGAGCTCGCCGGCGCTAATGGCGGAGAAGATGTTCGGGTCGCCGGCGTTGTAGGTGAAGGAGGGCTCGTGGTAGAGGAACGTCGCGCGCACAAGCACCGCGAGAGCGTGAGGAAGCTCCTGGGGTAGCTGTCGTGCACGGTCTCCCTCTGCGTTGGCCGGTCCGCGGTAAGCCCGAGCTCGCCGGCGGCGGCGCAGAAGGGGAACGGCGACGGGAAAGGGTTTGGGTTCGATTCCGCGCGTTTGGAGCTTAACTGGGATGTGGAGAAGCTGCTGGGGTGGTTGGATGGAGCAATGCGGGGCTGTGGTGGCCGGTCCGCGCGAGCTAGATCTCGCCAGCCATGGCAGACGGCGGAAGGAGGAAGAAGGAAGGGAAGCCGTGCGACGGCGGGGCTCTGGGGGTACTTATAGGCCAGAGAGTACCTGGGTGAGGGGAGTGGCATCTGGGGGAGGCTGGTTTGGTCCGGGCGACTCGAAGGTGTGCGGGCGGAGCGAGCAGGCGGCACGGCGCATGGCGGAGCGGCGGGGTAGCTCGGGAGGGCATCTGGGATGCGTGTTAGCGTGGGGAGGTGCCAAGGGGCAGGCCAAGTGGCGCTGGAGGGATTCCCCGAGTCCATTTGGCCGCGGACGCGCCGTGGACGAGGTCCACCGGCGGCGTACGGCGGGCGGCGGGCGAAACAGAGTAACTGGGAGGATTGAGATGGAGGTGAGGGCCTTTTTGTGAATTCTAAAAATTTAGGGACCTGTCGGTAAACTAAAAATATCTCCTTCTTAGAGGGCTCAAATGAAAATGTATTGAATACCAATTTTGCATAACTTTTCAAGATCTACAACTTTCGTGTTATGCAAATTTTCATTTGAAACTCACATTTCGAACTATTTGTAAATTTTCAAACTTGCACAAAAGGGCTTTGGTTTTATTCAGTTTTTGATTTGTTTTTGGCTGAAGTTCAATTGAGCACATGTCAATTGAAGTACCTCTCATGAGCCAACTAAAATTTTGTGCACATTTTTGAATTGAAATTTGAGTAGCTTTTCACTCTTTTTTCTTTCTCCTTTAATTTCTTTTGTATATTTTGACTTTTATTTGACCCCCTCTCTTTGAATTAATTTCCCACATTTTTCTTTTAAGATTAAATGGGGTACAGTGATCTGTATTTAAGTGTACTGACACCTGAGGTGTCACAACCTACCCCCCTTAAAAAGAATCTAGCCCCGAGATTGGATGATTGAATTTAGGTAGGGAACGTGATATACCTGAGGTGGAGCTAAGAAAACCCAGATAATGTCGATTAAGATAATCTTCCGTCTCCCAGGTGGCTTCTTCTTCAGTGTGATGAGACCACTGAATTTTATACATTTTTACCACCTTTCGACGGGTACCTCCCTCTTTTTGATCCAAAATTCTAAGTGGATATTCAGTATAAGAGAGATCGGGCTCCACTAAAATTTCTTGTTGATCGATGATTTCAGTAGGAACTCGAACACATTTCTTGAGTTGGGATATGTAGAAAACATTAAGGATGGCGGCGAGTCATGAAGGAAGTTGCAAACGATAAGCCACGGGTCCACATTCTTCAATGATTTCATATGGCCCGACATAGCGAGGTGCTAGCTTACCCTTGACTCCGAAACATTGAACGCCTCGAGTTGGTGATAATCGTAAATAAACATGGTCACCAACCATGAACTTCAAAGGATCCCTTCTTTTATCAAAATAACTCTTTTGCCGAGACTGGGCTGCTCGGAGATTTGCTTGTACTATTTTTACTTTTTCCTCAGCCTCGACCACTAATTCGGGTCCAAATATTTGACGTTCTCTAGTCTGGGACCAACTCAAAGGAGTTTAACACCGCCGACCATATAAGGCCTCAAATGGTGCCATCTTCAGACTGGCCTGATAGCTATTGTTATAAGAAAACTCAGCCAAGGAGAAACATTTGTCCCAGTTCTTGTCATAATGGATGACATATGCTCGAAGCATATCTTCGAGTATTTGATTCACCCTTTCGGTCTATCCGTCAGTCTGTGGATGGTAAGCTGAGTTTCGAATTAATTTAGTTCCGAGAGCCTCTTGAAGCTGCTCCCAAAACCTTGCCACAAACTGAGGACCACGATCCGAGATAATCGTTTTGGGTACACCGTGTAGACAGACAATTCGATCGATATAGATTTCGGCATATTTCTTGGCTCGATATTCCGTATGCACTGGAATAAAATGAGCGGTCTTTGTGAGCCTATCGACAATGACCCAAATGGAATCATGATGCTGAGAGGTATTTGGTAAGCCCACAATGAAATCCATACTGATATCTTCCCCTTTCCAAGACGGAATTGGCAGAGGTTGGAGAGTTCCAGCAACTTTCAAGTGACTAGCTTTCACTCTCTGGCATGTGTCACACTCTGCTACATATTTGGCAATCTCTCTCTTCATGCGAGTCCACCAGAAATTTTGTCTGAGATCTTGGTACATCTTGATGCTACCCAGATGAATAGAAAATTTAGAGAGATGTGCTTCATCCAGGATTTGTTTCCGCAGCTCATGATTTTTGGGAACGACTAGGCGATCCTCGAACAACAAAATTCCTTTATGGTCTACCCGGAAACACTTGTATTTATTTTTGCCTTCTATTACTTTCTGTTTGATGATACCAACACTTTTGTCATGTAATTGTGCCATGATGACCTTGTCATACAGTGTTGATTCCACAGAAATATGAGTCAGAGAACCCTGAGGGATGATCTCCAATTTCAGCTTTTGCATCTCATCACACAATGTGTCATTATACGACTCCACTGAAAGGCAATTGCAGTGAACCTTACGACTGAGCGCATCGGCTACGACATTAGCTTTGCCCAGATGATAATGAACTTCCAGGTCATAATCTTTAATTAATTCCAGCCATCTTCGTTGCCTCATATTCAGCTCACTTTGGGTGAAAATGTATTTGAGACTCTTATGGTCGGTATAGATATTGCAATGAGTGCCCATAAGATAATGTCTCCAAATTTTGAGAGCATGAATAACTGCGGCTAGCTCAAGATCATGAGTGGGATAATTTAGCTCATGTGGCCGAAGAGCTCGGGAAGCATATGCTATAACCCGATTGTCTTGCATTAGCACACAACCAAGACCAGTACCTGAAGCATCACAATAAACATCGTAGGTTTTTTTGTTGTCAGGTTGAGCCAAGACTAGTGCTGTGGTTAGATGTGCTCTCAATGTATGGAATGCTTCATCGCACTTTGCATCCCATTTAAACTTGAAATCCTTCCTTAGTAGTTCTGTCATGGGCTTTGCAATTCTGGAGAAGTCCGGAATAAATCTGCGGTAATACCCTACCAAGCCGAGAAAACTGCGAATTTGATGAACCGAAGTAGGAGGTTTCCAGTCCATCACTTCTTGTACTTTGCTGGGATCAACTAAGATGCCTTCACTGGATATAGTGTGACCCAGAAACTTGACTGTGTCCAGCCAGAATTCACACTTGGAGAATTTTGTGTACAACTTATGATCTCTGAGACATTGAAGAACAATACGCAGGTGTTGTTCATGTTCCGCCTCGTTCTTGGAATAGATCAGAATGTCATCAATAAAAACCATGACAAACTTGTCAAGTTCCGGCATGAATACCGAGTTCATGAGATACATGAAATAAGCTAGAGCATTGGTGAGACCGAAAGACATAACCAAATATTCATAGAGGCCATATCTGGTTGAGAAAGCGGTCTTGGGAATATCACAAGGCTGGATTTTAATTTGATGATACCCCGAACGAAGATCAATCTTGGAAAAGATCTTTGCTCCAGCCAACTGATCAAACAGTACATCAATGCGGGGAAGTGGATATTTATTTTTGATGGTCACCGCATTGAGAGGCCGGTAGTCAACACACAACCTCAGACTGTCATCCTTCTTCTTTACGAACAATGCTAGACAACCCCAAGGTGAAGCACTTAGGCGAATAAAACCATTGTCCAGAAGTTCTTGCAGCTGGATTTTTAGTTCAGCTAATTCTTTAGGTGGCATTCGGTACGGCCTTTTTGAAATAGGTGCTGTACCAGGCTGAAGTTCAATGACAAATTCGATATCCCGGTCTGGCGGCATACCAGGTAAATCATCCGGGAACACATCTGCATATTCACGGACTACCGGAATATCTTCGAGACGAATATCTTTCATGGCATAGGCACAAGAGTTGTTGCATTGGTGATGAGGTAAATATAGAACCAAATGACCATGAGTTGGAGAATTTATTTCAACGGCTTGGGAAGAGATATCTAACAATACCCCATGTCTTTTCATCCAATCCATTCCCAGAATAACGTCCATACCTTCTAGTGGCAATAAAATTAACGTGGTAGGAACGGTTTTACTACCCAAACTAAGTGGCGCATTTTGAACGATTTGGTTTGATGCGACTTTACTACCCGGAGTAGATATCATGAATGACCCATTCGTGTGACAAAAATCTAACCCAACCCTTGCTCTGAATTTAGAACTAATGAAGCTATGAGATGCACCAGAATCAAATAAAATAACTGCGGGGTGATGGTTTATGGAGAATGTGCCCGACATAATTGGTGCTCCCTCAGGAAGGTCAGCAAGGCTGGTGAAGTTAAGTCGGCCCTGCCTGACTTGAATGGTTTGCCTCTTGCCCTTGTTCTAATCATTTCTGCAAGAAGCCTGCCCTTGAGATTGTCCCGCCTGGGGGCACATCTTGGCAAAGTGATCCGGACTCCTGCATCTGAAACAATAGTTATTGTTGTCAGGGCGAGCGCCTTGCTGAGTATTTGGCCTAAGGCCAGTCTGCTGCTGCTGAGGTACAAATCGAGCTTGCTGAGGTAGCCCGAATCGAGTCTGCTGCTGCGGCTGAGGAGGACGAATAATCCAACGCCCAGGCTGAGGGGACTTCTGAGAGGGTGCGGGTGGGTTATTCTGCACAAGGCGATACCTCGGCGCAGAGGCACTCAAGGGTCCAGCAGGTGCCTTGCGCTTCTTTTTGGCGCGGTGTGCAGAAATAAGATCCTCCTGGGAGATAGCCATATTCACCAATTCATTGAAAGAGTCCGCACTGACAAGATTTAGCCTTTCTTGTAACTTGGTGCTAAGGCCTCGACGGAAGCGTTCACGCTTCTTAGCGTCGGTATCCGTGTGATGTCCAGCATATTGACACAATTGATTGAATGCCCTGGGCATACTACACTACAGTACTGAGTGCCTTGAGTTAATGCCAAGAACTCGTTGAGCTTACGGTCAAGAAGTCCAGCTGGAATATGATGATCCCGAAAAGCTATTTTGAATTCATTCCAATTCACCACATGATCAGCCGGTAGCATCCAATGGTAATAATCCCACCACATACGAGCTGATCCGCGAAGCTGTTGCGCGGCGTAGCGAGTCTTGTTTGCTTCTGAACAAGGAGTAGTCAATAGAGAAAACTTGGACTCGATTGTGCGAATCCAAGCGTCCGCGTCCAGAGGCTCATCCGCTTTAGTGAACAGCGTAGGCTGAGTACTGAGGAAATCTTGGTAGCTCGCTTCTTGTGCTTGATGAGCATGATGCCCACCCCGCGGTTGTTGCTGAGCTTGAACCAACTACCGCAAAATTTCCGTCTGGGCGGCAAGAACCTCAGCAATACCCACTGGTGGAGGAGGTGGAGGTGGATCGCCATTCCCCCCGGCTCCAAAACCACTAGGGGTGCCTCGAGTTGATCCAACCATCTGAAATGTGAGTACTTTTGCATTAGTCTCAACATTATCATCATTTCAAATGGAACATACAACTCAAAATGACATGGAAGTAATAAAAATCGCTTAAATCATGTTGTGCAGAAAAACCGGTGATACGAAATCGCTCATATCTGGAGTTCTGTACATGATATAAACTTGAACCTTATATAGGAGATAGATAATTTCATGAGCTACAACTTTGGTAGTCATAAAAAAGTCAGATTCCCAGAGTAGGTTAGTCGAAAAATTCATTTACTCCCCCTCTGGTCTTTCTGTTTTACAGAAAACAGAGCTTCTGTAATTTGCGATTATCTCCTGCGATACTACTCCGTTTGAGCTGAAATTTTGTGAGAATTTCCATGATGAAATTTGGAACAACTTTGTTATTCAACTCAGGAGCTAATTTGGAAAGGAAAAGTGGATAAAATTCGAACTAGCTGCAGCATTCAGCTTTTCACAGATCACCGTTATTTCACATTAGTAGCATTAGAGGTTCATTACATTCACCATCCTCCCACTTCTACTTGGTTACTTCTAACATCAATACTAAGGGGGTTACTCAACTCTAAGTTAGCCTAGTAGCCATGATCCAAAAGTAGGCTACACTAAGAGGAGTCTACAAAAGCTAAGAGAACAGCGCCTCGGTCTACATATTGACCGATGCCTCACTCGCCGCGGGAGTGTGAACCTCAACCGATGCAGGCTGTGGCGCCTGGTCCTCGGAGTCCATCTCCGATACGCCCTGGATCTCCTGATGCTCGTCCTCACCGTCCACCTACATCTCGTCGGGTGGTGCGTGAAGGGCATCCTGCGCGTGCTGCATCTCGTGTAGCTGCCCCTGGGCCTCGTCCAAGTCAAGCTGCATGTCGTGAAACTGGTCCTCCAGGAAGTTGATCGTAGTGTCACGATCCAACACCGTGTCCTGAAGCTCGTGAACCTGGCTGTGGAGCTGGGTGATAAGGGCAGCCCTGCTCTCGAGCTCGGCACTAGCCTCCTGAAGCTGCTCGTCTCTCAGCTGAACCGTCAGGTGCAAGGCCTGAGCCTGGTCCACCAACTGAGAGGCGGCGTAACTCTGGTACGTGTGAAGTCTGTAGAGACCGTCTAAGCACATCGCTGTCATCCAAAGTGCCCCGACCTGGTCGAGGGTAGCGACCACGTCCACGTGTGCCATCTGGTCAAGCCAAAGTGGGTCTGTCGGGTCAGGTGCAGGGAACAACCCGAACGCGGTCAGAACCACCTCCAGAGGGTGCGAAGAGCAAAAAGTGGTCATCACCCTCATGGCGGTAAGCTCTCAAGTGTCCAGCAGATAGTGACCGACCATCTGAGTCACGATCGGCTCCCACCCATTGAGCGGGTGCTGCGGGATCACCATCATCACGCTGCAGCGACGAACCCCGTCCTCCACAAACTCGTGGCCATCGTAAATCGGTGGCTGGAGGTAACCGGCTGCACTCAAAAGCTCCCAAAGACGGCGAGGAAATCCGTCCTAGTGCAAGCAAGTGGAGTGCACGTGCCCCTGCGCGTCAACAACCAGCAGCTCTTCCATCTGTCCCAACAAAAGACCGATGGATCAGCTGTTGGTAAACAAGGAATAGCTGACTCTGGACAGTGAAGAAAATTGCCAAAATGATAGATAATATGCTCCGAAAATTCTAAAAAATTTACACAAGATCCCTATGATAATAAGGAACGATTCATCTAGTCATCACTAAGATCAATTCGGACTCCAGGGGGGTGATATGCTCAGATTTTTAGAATGACGTCAACCAGGAAAACTGGGTTCCCAGAGAGGGTGTATTTTGACCATAACACTCAAACCAGTTGTCAAAAATTATTCAAATGTTTATGGTAAATTCATCACTAAGTTTTATACAACTTTCATGTTGAACGATTTTTCATTTGAACAACTTATGAAGGTCAAAAAATTTCAGTTTGTACAGACTGTTCAGAGTTGACTGTTCTACACAAGGTTGATATAAAATCACAAATACCAAGTTAGAAGGCTTCAAAAATTCTCAAATTTTTACAAGAGTTTGATAACTTAGGGAACATCATTTCGTATTACTACTCCAAGTCGATTTGAATAATTTAACAGAGGGTTAAAATTCTTGGAAACCAATTTCCTTGAATTTGCAGACTATCTAGATGCTCCTTAAGATAGGGTTTTAGCCGATTTGATTGCGATTCCTTCCAAAGATTTCTTTGTTAAAATTTTTGAGGATGAATGCAGAACCTATCCGTCCTCACCAAAGAAAAAAAATTGCCAAGTAACCTTGGTCTTACGCAAATGACTTTGGTGGCATACATATTACGTCTCTCACTATGTAGCTACTCGATATAGCTAGATAGCCTAAAATTCGATTTCGAAGTAGCGTACCTGCAGAAAATTGACAATATATAAATTGAACCTTTCGTGCCAGCACTCACGAAAGCGTTCCCATATATTACCGATCACTATAGAACCGGCATCCATACAATTATCGTCGTATGGACAACGTTAAGCATACATTATCGAAACAACGTATTGACTGAGTACCGTCTTTGACGGGGAATTGAATTCCAATTTCGAACCATTACTCCCCATATAATCAACCGAAGTTGGTATATGGGCAGCAGCTCAAGTAGGCCACTGCTTGAGCTCCAACGTTCGGCTCGCATCACCGACAGGAAGGTCAGACTCCCTCAGCTGACTGAGTAAGCATACCTCCGCGGCGATGATGTAGTTGCAGAATTTAAATTACAGAATTTAAATACTGAAAAGTAAAGTGCTAGAAGTTAGTCATACAATATAAGCCACCTGATTATACCCATAAGATCCCCTAGGGCTTTACGTCCTAGACTTGTCCTTGGAGATCCTAAACTCTTTCAAAAACTTTAGTAGTTTTGAAGTCAAGTTTTAATTTGTTGTTTTGAAAACCGAGGCTGTCATCTCTGGTAGGCTGTTTGCGAGCTCTGATGCCAGCTGTGGCGGAACCACCCAAACTACTGGGCCCAGGTGCACTGATCTTTGTTGCTAAGCAACAAAGACCCAAATTGGCACTCACCGGTAGTTCCTCGAGTGAAGCCTCGATAAGAGCCACGCTATTCCAGGATCAGCAGACAACACTCACACGAAGGTGAGCCCAGAGATTACAACACAGAACATTTCATACATCTCAGAGTGATTGCAGTGGAAATGAATTTATTACAAACCAGATTCAGCATAGTAAAGTACTACAGAGTTCCATCTACTCAAATTATTCAAATCTCATTGTTCAGCGAAAGCATTAAAAGATAACTAGCGAAAATACGTGACGCATCGATAAGCCCGTACGAAAGCGTCACTCAGCAGGAGGGTGGTCAGCACCAGCTGAAGGGCCATCCCACTCAACAGACCAACCCGGGGGCAAAGTACACGGCCAAGTAAGACTTGCAAACAGATCCTCGAAGTTAGTACCTGAAAAATAGTGCCACAAGCAAGGCTGAATATACTAATACTCAGCAAGACTAACCCGTCACCGGATATAACATAGTCCGATAACTAGACTTGCAAGGCTCTTTGGTTGGTGGGGTTTGTTTTGCCAAAAACGCCACTAAGAGTTGATCCTTATTTTCAGATTTTATTTAGCCATCTTCTAGTTAGATTAACCGTTCTAAGTTTGCATCTATCTCTACACAAATATGGTAGAGCAACCAATTAATCAATCAGCAGTATTATCATCATCATGTTCCACTTGTTACTCTGTGTGACCGAAAACATTAATCAATCTCATGCCGTGAGAGGCGGACGATTCTGAATCAAATTTCAACCTGGCCAGGGGAACCTAGACCACACGCATGGGGATCGACTTCGCTCCCGTCCATGCTACTTTTCCCCTTTCTTTCCAGTCCGTGGATCCGGAACACCCTCCCCGACTACAGAGTCCGACCACTCTGCACCCGTACGTCGTGACAAAAATATAAACCCTACTTCTACCAAGAGGGTGCGAGATCGTTCCACTCGCCGGTCCAATCAGGTACTTAAGCTTATCGATTACCATATTTCTCGGTATGTGGCTAGTACTTTCAAACGCTTAACGAAATGAGCCACACACCGCGACCTTAGCCATTTTTGACTACACCAGCGGGGTATCACAACTACACAACCCCGCCCGTTGTCCTTATATTTCAGCAGGAATTAAAGTCAGTAAAATTCCTATTTGCTCGCGAGAGGCAGGAAACCCCTCGACTTCTACCGTACCTAATTAGCATGGCAACTAGTCGATAAAAAGATCCGGTATCAAACATAGGTACCTAGGGATCATGCATCTAGGGTTTTCGATCAACTCCTAGAAAACTTAAATGCAGAAATAAAAATATTACAAAACATTATAAATAGATAGATGAATAATAATTCGGAAAATAGTGGGGTTATGCTCCGGGGCTTGCCTTCTTGGGCACTGTCAGGCAGAAAAACCTCTGGGCTTGGCCCAGGTCTTGAGATAAGTTAGCACAGTTAAAAATGACCTCCTGATCAACACGAGAGTCCGTGGGCACCAATTCGTAGTCTCCGTCCGCGAGATTAACCGCTTCTATATGCAATGCGAGATTATGAGTTACTCATGGATAACGATTTCTTTCCTTCACGATAAAGTTGTAGTTCAACAAAAGTTAATTTAGTGATGATTTCAACATTTCATTTCGTGGGCAGTCATTTATAGAGTAGTAAACACAACTATGTTTCTTCATGAATGAGTGTGGGGTTTGGTTTTCCTTTTATCATTAAAACATAGCATGCTTTCACTATTTCATAACACCAAAACTACTCATGAGCTAGTGATGAAAAAAAATATTAAAGTCACACAGATCCAAACTTTAGCATCTATGGTATAAATTTCAGCATCTAAACATAGAGCAATTACCATACTATTCATGCAAGTAGATAACTCTAGTTGCTTCACCTTTTTGCACAGAACGTTAGACATGGTTTCTGTTGCTACAAATTTTACGGGAGTATCTACAAAGCATCTACTCAGCACTGAAATTTTTCCAGATTTTTTTTGACTTATACAGCAGAGGTGACAAAAAGAACAAAGATAGCAAGCCATTAACTAAGATTAAATCTATATAGAGTTATACTAGGGATATGGTTCTCAAATTTTTACCAGAGCCTAGTCATAAGCTAAACATCGTCCACAAAAATTATCAAGCTTTATATCATTACGATAAATTAGTTATGCAGTTAACTTATCATGAGTTAGCATAAATTTCTCAAAGTTCAATTGACCAGTACTGCATGTGAACTTTTTATCATAGATAGAACATACTCTAAAAAAGAACATGTCCAAAAACCATAATCAGATATGGTGTAGTTTACTCAGAACAAAAATGGTTAATCTAACCATGAGATGCTAAGCATGATTTTTAACTAAAGAAAAACTCAGTAACTGCATCTCAAAATTTTTAGGCAGGAACACAGAACCAAAAAGAGACTTCAAAAATAAATATAGATTTTTCTGAGCATAAAAACTATATATGATGAATTAAGTTGATTAAACAACATTAAACATGGTATATATCAAATGAACTCTAATAAATCTGAAATTTATGGATTAACAAGGTTTCAGTTACACATGCATGAAGTAAAATTTTCTAGAGCAAGTTCAAGTATATGTTTTCCAGCATTAATTCAGGAAAGTCAACAACAGATTAGAGAATCTTGATTGTTCTAACATGATAACTATTTTGGTTGGGTGCCCTATTTTTACTGTGAGCTTAAAATTCCATCAGTGATAACATATTCAAAAATCAAGGTCGTTTGTTGAGTGGAACTTCCTGAACATGCATAGGTTGATTTTCTTATTCTTTTTCCTAGATTAAATTTGGTAGAGTTTCTGCAGATGTGACTGTTACAAAACTTGTAGATCTTGTTACAAGGATTCTAGATCAGTTGAGTTTGCATTTTTACGATTTCTCTGTGATTTGTTTAGCATTTTAGAAATTCACTGTCATACACTGGAATTCTTGCAAACAAACCCTTGAATGAAAAAAACAAATTACAACCGGGTCCTTCGCCGGCCTTCTCCGCCGTTGCATCTTGCCGGTGGTGTTCTACTAGGCAGGGCTTACCGGGGCTGCAACGGGGAGGCGCGTGGGAGAGAGGAGATCGAAGAACACCTACCCTTGTAACTGTTCGGTTGGGGGAAGGTCGGTGACGAGCTCGCCGGCGCTAATGGCGGAGAAGATGTTCGGGTCGCCGGCGTTGTAGGTGCAGGAGGGCTCGGGGTACAGGAATGTCGCGCGCACGAGCACCGCGAGAGCGTGAGGAATCTCCTGGGGTAGGTGTCGTGCACGGTCTCCCTCTGGGTTGGCCGGTCCGCGGCGAGCCCGAGCTCGCCGGCGGCGGCGCAGAAGAGGAACGGCGACGGGAAAGGGTTTGGGTTCGATTCCGCGCGCTTGGAGCTTAACTGGGATGTGGAGAAGATGATGGGGTGGTTGGATGGAGCAATGCGGGGCTATGGTGGCCGGTCCGCACGAGCTAGATCTCGCCGGCCATGGCGGACGGCGGAAGGAGGAATAAGGAAGGGAAGCCGTGCGACGGCGGGGCTCTAGGGGTACTTATAGGCCAGAGAGTACCTGGGCGAGGGGAGTGGCGTCTGGGGAAGGCTGGTTTGGTTCGGGCGACTCGACGGCGGGCGGGCGGAGCGAGCATGCTGCGCGGCGCATGGCGGGGCGGCGTGGCAGCTCGGGAGGGCGTCTGGGACGCGTGTTAGCGTGGGGAGGTGCCAAGGGGCAGGCCAGGTAGAGCTGGAGGGATTCCCCGGGTCCATTTGGCCGCGGACGCGCCGTGGATGAGGTCCACCAGCGGCGTACGGCGGGAGACGGGCGAAACAGAGTAACCGGGAGGAGAGAGATGGAGGTGAGGGCCTTTTTGTGAATTCTGAAAATTCAGGGACCTGTCGGTAAACTAAAAATATCTCCTTCTTAGAGGGCTCAAATGAAAAAGTGTTGAATACCAATTTTGCATAACTTTTCAAGATCTACAACTTTCGTGTTATGCAAATTTTTATTTGAAACTCACATTTTGAACTATTTGTAAATTTTCAAACTTGCACAAAAGAGCTTTGGTTTTATTTAGTTTTTGATTTGTTTTTGGCTGAAGTTCAATTGAGCACATGTCAATTGAAGTACCTCTCATGAGCCAACTAAAATTTTGTGCACATTTTTGAATTGAAATTTGAGTAGATTTTCACTCCTTTTTCTTTCTCCTTTAATTTCTTTTGTATACTTTGACTTTTATTTGACCCCCTCTCTTTGAATTAATTTCCCACATTTTTCTTTTAAGATTAAATGGGGTACAGTGATTTGTATTTAAGTGTACTGGCACATGAGGTGTCACACTAAGTACCAATTTTAGGCCGTCAACTCCTGCATAAATACATAGTGGTAGGGGTTTATTACTGACCATTTCTACGAGTGTTGGTAAATATTTGTATGCAGGTGAATTAAGGGAGAAAACACACTTCATGAGCAGGGAGTTCAAGGCAAGATGCGCAACCATGTACAAGGATCAAATGGCCCACTAGACAGCCTCACAGGAGAAGGAATGCAGCCCACAAGCAAGGCGACACGTGATCAATCCGTGGCAACACCTTCTCGACGAATCAGACGCATTCACGAGGATCCACGGGCCCACCAGAGCTTCCAAACCACCTTAAGACAAGCCATGCCCCACATATATGAAATGGGGACCCACCTAGTAGTGTCCCGGTCAAGTTTGGGGCCGAACGGCCACATTTTCTGGTCGGCCGACCATAGGTCGGTTCATCTTGGGCTCTACCTTCCACGTGTCAACTCCTCATTCAATGACAAGGTCGGTTCTAGGATGAAGGGGTATAATCTCGGGGCTGAAGAGGCCATGGCACCCCCTATATATATGAGAGGAGGGGGGGTAATAATCAACACATCCATCAAGTGCTCATCCAAGCCTTCTCTTAGTTTATAGTTGTCTTAGAGTAGGGAGAGGGTAGAGGTACTCAGGAGGGGCGCCGGTCTTCGCCGCTCTTCTCCATTTTGTACCACTATGAGAGTGAGGGAATAGTTCGGGAGAAGTGCTGGGGTGTCGGCACTCTGCCCCAGCTTGTACATCTACGAATGCTGCTACATTCTTCAGTATTTACTATTTAATAAGTATTCATGGTTCCTATCTCTAGTATTTTACTTGGTATAGTATATGCTAGTATTGCTTGTAATTGAGTGAGATCAGTTCTCTTACTTGCGGGTTCGTCGCTCTATATTCGTACAGAGTGCTGTAGTTTGCTATGGGGTACCAAATGTAGTTAGACTGCAGTAGTAATCTATAGTGTAGATGTGGTGTCTAGGCTAGAGGTTATCCTTCATTTGCCTTATATCCCACATTTTGTTAGAGGTAGGCCGTAGGTGGTGATAGCCCTATTAGTCCTTCGTAATCCTCCACGTTTGGATATAGCGTAGAGCTGTTAGCCAGAGTCAACTGGCAGACTAGTTGTAAGCTGGTGCCCAAAGCGAGTATTGTGCCCGAGAGATCGACCTTTAACTTAGTAGTAGCACTATCTTAGGAATCCTCTCTACCCTTCCACCTACCTTGGTGTGTCCTTGGACCGATTAGAATAGAAGAGAGTGCACACACGTTCCCTGTGGATTCGATAACCCTTGGAATACTCTGAGGTGAAAGCTACAACGGTATCCATGCACTTGCGGATTTATTCGTGACGCTAAAATACCCAACACCGGCTCTTTGGGCTTCAAACCGAATTGATTTCTCATCATATCGGCTATCTATGTTGACCAGTCAATGCCTTGGGGTACAATGACCTGCTGCTCAATGGGTGGAAGCAGCACCTAGGCCTGCATTAGCTGTGCTAGTTGAAGAGCTGGAGATGTAGGAGGTTGAACTAGTGCTTGTTGTGGCTCTGGTGGTGGCGCTGGTGCCTGGTGATGCTGCTTGGGACAAGAACATTGTTGTTGAGTTGCTCCTCGTGGCTGGACGTTCATCATCCATGTCATCATATTCATCATCGGCCAGATAACCGATGGGTTTGGCTGTGGGCATGGAGTCATCAGCTACGTAGCCGATGGTGATGCTTGGGGCCCGCCCGCCTACTGCTGTGGAGGCTGCTATATTAGAGGCCGCTTCCCTGCTAGCTGCAGCGGCCGATGACTCCGGTTGGGAGTAACACGGCCCTGTGTATCCCGGTTCCCAATTGCCACACATCATACGATAGATGGCATTTTAGACGGAGTTCATCATGACACCAGACTGATTGATCAGTGCGTGATGCTTGGCCTGATCGAACATCTCCTGGAACTTCATGAGGTCTTCAGTGACGGTGACATGGCGTGGTGTAGGGAGATTAGTTTTTTAATGACCTTCCCGTTGCTGAGGAGACTGAATGTCTGGAGGCAGGCATCTTTGTAGTTGTCTACGGCTTGATTGTAGAGTTGCTTCTGCACATCTTTGAGTTTCTCCTCAGTGACATTGAGGTCATTGTCGGCATTGACCTCTGAATTGGTCCCCTTGGGCTCCTCGCCATCGGCCGGTTTGGCACTGGCCATATTGATGTAGGCGTACACGTTGTTGTCATGAATGGTGCTGACATGTCCCACCAGGTGTGCCAAGAAGCGTGTTGATGCAAAAATTCCACCGGACGGATCTTCACGCTCCACGTACGCTAGGGCACCTGAGTAGATCGGCTTCACTTCGTCATACTGAGCCCAACGCTGCACGTGTGGTGCGCTTGGCGTGCCTGTCAATTTGATTTGCAATTGACAAGGAGAATAAACGTCAAATTTCGGGGGTTATCAGCTAGCCAGCCGATATCAATAATGTCAGCAATCGGCTATCGGATAGCCGATTTAGGGTAGCATGCTGCATTTAAAGCAACGTAGCTTGGGAGCAACACCAACATCCAGATCCAATCGGCTGTGACCGTGAGATCATGAAGGAAGTCGATAGCGTACAGATCTAGGCTGGATAACTTACAACATAAGCTTAAAACGGATTAACCTAGCAAGATCTAAGTAGATGCCGATAACTTATGATAAAAGCTAAAGCAAGCTAGACTAAATGGATCAATCTAATAAGAGATAACTTTTACCAATAAATTGTAAATAAATTAAATCTAAGAAAGAGCGATGTGCCACAAAAGCTTAAGATCTTGCATGCTCGATAACTTGAGCGCTATAGACAAAGGAAGAAGCAATGCACTATCAACTTGGGCCTATCTACGCAACTCGACTTGGAACTTAGCAGCAAATGATGAATGTGCATGCTGAGAAGAACTTGTAAAGAGAAAAATCTACTGCAGCTAAGGGTTTGGTGAAGTCACTGACATGAAAGGTAGATGAGATAAAAGTAGAGTTTTTGTGATTGGATTTGGTTGAACAAAGTTTACAAATGACGGAGGTCTGCTATTTATAGCCTAAACCTAGACCCCTTTACCAAAATAGCGAGATTACATCTTGATTATCAAGGAAACAAACTTTCCTAATTTAACGATACAAAATCTAAAAGATAACTCGCCAACGTGATCTCGTTGGCTCCTTCCTTCGGCTCCACCGGCCATGGCATGCCCTTCTTTCTTCATCTTTTTCGACGTTGGCCCATTCTCCGTCAGCTTCCCGCCCAACAGATTGACACGTGCCAAAAAATGGTGTCAACAATATCTAAACAACTCACAGTGCTACACCAACTAGAGTCATCACTTGTGCTTCTACACCAAGCCCAGTTACTAGAAGGTAGACCTGTAATTTTCAAATTTTAAAATACTCATCTTCTCAATTTTGCAATTTCACAACTTTCTATCTTCCTGCAACATGTCAAGGTGGTTGTTGGAGCTACAACCATCTACACCAACAAAAGCTATTGCTTCTGTTTCTATACCAAGTCCCATGACAAGGGGGTATAGCTCTTTCATCCTTTATCTATTTCTATTTCTTATGTCTACTGTTTTGACATGCTTTTATATCCATTTATAGCCGCAAAAGGATGCTGGAACTTGAAGCCATCATAGAGCCCGTTGCTTCTTCAACCACATCTCCAGTAACTAATGAGAAGGGAAAGGCAAGGAAGTTGAAGATTGTCAGGCTAGAAAAAGTTAGAATATGCTGAAAAAATCATAATAAAGGCATCATTTTGGAGCATTATATATAGATAAAACATGTTATTTTCTACTTGTTAGGGAATCGTGGCTGAAACATGTGATGTACTTTATGCCAAGGCAGGGAACATGGAACCTGGGACCCCTCACCAGCTAGGACCTAGGTCATTGTAGCCCCTAGAGTACAATGTGATACGCCTATGTGGTGGAGGACTGCTTGTTAGATGAAGAAGGTGAATCGCAACAAATGGCTGGGTGGAATATGCTTAGAGGAGTGCAAACATTTAAGGTCCAATAGGTGGTTTGATGGGCCATGCAAGAGCTTTGACTTGGTGAGCCCACTTGCCTCGTACGAGGTGAAACATCATCATTGAGCTTTCCCATGCTTGGCAAGCTGCTCGGTCCCATCAGTTTCCCCAGAAGAATAGAAGGGGCATGGGCCCCTACCTTGTCTGACAAAGACTGGGCGGTCATGCCCATGACTAGTGCCAGTCCGACCGGAGTCTCTGGCACTTGGGGCCTCACACAGGATTGGCGGCCAGAGCATTGTTCTGAGTGGATTGGGTACATATGGGAAAATGAGGCAACACGTGTTGTTGGCAGAGATGTCCAATGGGCTAGCCCGGCCTGGCCCGGCACGGCACGACGTCGGGCTGGCATGGCCCGAAAGTGTTCAGGCCGACACGAGCCGCCAGGCCTCATGGGCCATGCGAGGCGGGCTTCATTCCTGGCATTTGGCCCAGGCACGGCCCTATGGGCCTTTTTCCGTGACGTGCCGTGCTGTCCCGTGAAGCACGACCCAATCCATGGGCCATGCCAGCCCATGTGTTAGTGTTTTACCGCCGGGTTCTCCGAGGGGTATCCCGAGGAGAGTGGTTATGAGTAGGGACTCGCCGAAATCAGAACGCGATGGTGCAAGGAACACAAGGATTTAGACAGGTTCAGGCCGCCGGAGCGCGATACCCTACGTCCTGTGTGGTGGTTTGTATTCCCTCAGGTATTGTTCGATGTTTTGGAGGGGTCCCTGTTCGCCCTTATATAGTCTGGGGGAACAGAGTTACATGGAAAGTCCTAGCTGAGTACGTTTAGAGTCCAACTCCGAGTGGGTCGGGTAGTTTCCATGTACTTAGGCTAGTTCTACTGCTATACGAGTAGTTACAGTAGAGGTAGGACGTACCCATGTAGTACTCCCTACTCTAGAATATTTCACGCCCATGAGCAGTCCTGCTACCCTGGGTCTGACAAGCCCCTGAGCTCTTCATAGTCGAGTCCTGCAGGAGTTGAGTACTTCTGAAGATGTCCGTCGACTTTCGAGTGCTTCTAGAATCCATTGCTCAGGCTTGAAGTCCTTTGAGCACCTCGAGTAGTCTTCAGAGTACTTCCCTAGCTGCATCGAGGCTATGAGGTGCTCTAGCCCCGAATTTCCCCTTCTGATATGGTGCGCGATGTACTCGCGCTCCATATGGAGTAGCCCCCGAGCCTTAGGTTGAACCGATGGGTCAGGCTGAGGGTCATTTCTGTCTTTAGGTCTGTTTTTGAAAAAAGTTTGCAATTTTTGACACATGTCTTGCAGCCCCCGAGCCTTGACTTGAAATCCCTCGATTTAGAGTTAAGGTTCCCAAACTGAGGCGTTCTTTGTGACCTTTGATCTTCCTGAATGATGATGATTCCTCTTGGAAAATAGAGAATTTGTCTCTTCAGCGGTCGAGTGTTGTTAATAATGGTTGACAAGTTGCCATCTCGTGGACGAGAATTTTCTTTAGAAGTCTTGTATCTTCATAGGATCGAGTACTGTAGTAGTTGTCCGGTTGTCACCTCATGGATAGGGAACTTGTCCCTCTGATGGTTGAGTACCAGAGTAGTCGATCAGTTGTTGTCTCATGGATGAGAAAAATTCTCTTAGGGGATAGGGAACTTGTCCCTCCGAAGGCCGAGTACTGTAGTAGTCAACATGTTGTTGTCTTATAGACGAGATTATCTTCCTGAGATAGGGAGCTTGTCCCTCCAAAGGTCGAGTACCAAAGTAGTCAATCGGTTGTCATCTCTTGGACGAGAAAAATCCTCTTAGGGGATAGGGAACTTGCCGAGTACCGAAGTAGTCGATCAATTGTCATCTCATGGACGAGAAAAATCTTCTTGAGAGATAGGGAAATTGTCCCTCCGAAGGTTGAGTACCGAAGTAGTCGATCAATTGTCATCTCTTGGATGAGGAAATCCTCTTGGGAGATAGAGAACTTGCCGAGTACCGAAGTAGTCGATCAATTGTCGTCTCATGGACGAGAAAAATCTTCTTGAGAGATAGGGAACTTGTCCATCCGAAGGTCGAGTACCGAAGTAGTCGATCAATTGTCGTCTCTTGGACGAGGAAATCCTCTTGGGAGATAGGGAACTTGTCCCTCCGAAGGTCGAGTACCGAAGTAGTCGATCGGTTGTCGTCTCTTGTACGAGAAAAATCCTCTTAGGGGATAGGGAACTTGCCGAGTACCGAAGTAGTCGATAATTTGTCGCCTCATGGACGAAAAATTCCTCTTTGGAAATAGGAAGCTTGTTCCTTTTGGTCATAGAGTTCATGTCTCTTAGTCGATGGAGTTACGACTCCTGGAGGGGGTAGAGAACTTGTCTCTAGGGCCGCAAGGCTCATGTCCTTTAGCCCCGACTACTCGATTCGCCATGCCTTTGACTTTGAGTGAACAAAGAAAGGTTGGTATTCGAGGTAGCCGATGGAGTTTTGACTCCTGAAGAGGGTAGAGAACTTGTCTCTAGAGCCACAAGGCTCATGGCCCTTAGCCCCGACTACTCGATTCGCCGTGCCTTTGACTTTGAGTGAACAAAGAAATGTTGGTATTCGAGATAGCTGATGGAGTTTCGACTCATCAAGAAGGTAGAGAACTTGTCTCTAGGGCCGCAAGGCTCATGGCCCTTAGCCCCGACTACTCGATTCGCCGTGCCCTTGACTTTGAGTGAACAAAGAAAGATTGGTATTCGAGGTAGCCGATGGAGTTATGACTCCTGAAGAGGGTAGGGAACTTGTCTCTAGGGCCGCGAGGCTCATGGCCCTTAGTCCTGACTACTCGATTCGCCATACCTTTGACTTTGAGTGAACAATGAAAGGTTGGTATTCGAGGTAGCTGATGGAGTTTCGACTCTTGAAGCTGTCTTGGTCATTTGAATTGAACTCCTGAAGGATCATGTTTCTTTATTGAGATTTGAAATCCTGAAGGTTGTCTCTGACAGCTTATGGATAGAACTTCCGGAGATGCTCGATGTTCCAAGAGTTGGGGACTTCTAGTCCGTCCACGTAGATCAGTCGATAGGATCCTTGTCCTGTGACTTTAGTGACGAAGAAAGGTCCTTCTCATCTTGAATTGAATTTGTGCGGACCTGTTTCATTTTGAATTCTGCGATGGACCATGTCTCCGACGTTGAAAGATCTTGTCTGGATGTTGCGATCGTGATATCTTCGCATGTTTTGGAGATATCGAGTTGATCGTAGCAATGCATTGCATCTCATCTCATTGAGTGAGTTCAATTTTAGTTGACGGCTTCCATCGGCTTCTGATGAGTCATACATCTCTAGACGAAGTGACTTCCACATTATGTCTACCGGTAGTATTGCTTCGGAGCCGTATACCGAAAAGAAATAAAGGTGTTTGACCAGTAGCCTTGCTAGGTTGAGTGCATAGCCCCCAGATTACCATTGGTAGTTCTGCGAGCCGTTTGCCTCCCTTCTTGCTTGCGGAATCGAAGATCCTTTTCTTTAAGCCATCGATTATTAGACCGTTGATGCGTTCCACCTGGCCGTTGGCTCTTGGATGCGCAACTGATACGTATTTGACATCGATAATGGAGTTCTCGCAATAATCCCAGAATTCTTGCGACGTGATGTTGAGTGCCATACCCGCAGTCTCATCTTGAACTCTGTCTTGAGTTTGATTCTTGTCTCAATCTTGATGCCTGATACTGTTCATATATGCACTGTAGCTTACTAGCTTCTTGTTAGTATGTGTGCGCACGCGCCCAACAGCACATGTGTTTGCATGCAAGCGCGTGTGCAGGCGCCTGGTTGCAGATTGTCGTGACCGGACGGGCTGACGGGGTAGCCAGTGCAGCCCAGGCGCATCGCCGTGGCCGTGCAGGCTGACGGGTGTTGTGGCCGTGCGGGGCACGGGGCTGCCGAGGTCGTTGGGAACGCGAACTGTAGTCGTGTCGGGTGCCGAGCTGCCGAGATCGTCGCGGACGCGAACTGTAGTCTTGCCGGGCGCCGGGCTGCCGAGGTCATCGGGAACGCGAGCCGTAGTTGTGCCGGGCGCCGAGCTGCTGGGGTAGTCGAGGACGGCAGCGCAGATGTCGTTGTTGATGGGAATGGCAGTAGCTTTGTAGATGGTGGCCGATCTTCTCGTACGCTGCATACTCTCCGTATGCATGCAGGCAGCCATGACAATGGCGTATCCATCTTGCCGGAGTCGAGCCAAGTAGTTGAAGTCTTTGGCGGTGAGGTGGTGCTACTGTCTTGATGAACAATTTAGACTTGCATGGCCCATTGCTTGCTTGCTATTGGCGGGTAGTTTTTGCATGATTGGGAGACGCCTTGAAGTTTCCCCGTAGCTGCTTGCCTCTGATAGTTTGCAGAAATTTATTCCTTGTCCGATCTTGACACGGTAATTAATTCCGCATCGACTTCGGATTGTTGCTCTGATTGGATCAGACTCCATCTTGAATTTCTGCCAGCTGGTATTGGCAAGGTGGCTGTTGATGGTACAGCGTGATCAGCTCCAAGTTGGATCTGATTTGTTGAAGTTGATGTAATCGTCATTAGGTCGCCGGGCAGCCTCGCAAAGTTGGGGTGGCCGTAGCTTGAACCATGCTGGTAGCTGAAGTCAGGTAGTCGAGTAGACAAATTCATCATGCTGTGCAGGCCTCGCTGCTTGGCCCCCAAAGACGCATGCAAATAAGCAGCATGCATGCCCCTTCGTGGACACTTAGCGTCCGGAAGTGTTGATTATCAGCAGGAGACTAATTTATTTTCTTCTTTTTTCGAACTCGATAGTAAAAGTCGATTCCAGTTGGGGCAGCAGCAGGTGCATGTCGAGTACTGATCCCGAAAATCTGGTAGTCGAAACGATGTTGACCGAGTAGTCGAGATGGTTATTGATTCGCTGGCGGATCACCGAGTGTTATTGCAGAGTCGAAGTAGTCGCCGGTGGTCCCTCAATATCTTCACAAAGTTGAAGTAGTTGCCCCCTCGCCGAGTTGAGCGGCTGGGCATGTCGCCCCTTGTGAGCTTGCTAGTGGACTTGCAGTCAGTCAAGGAACGTGATTAATTTGCTCGTGGACATGCACGAGTGCTCATATCCATCTTCGTAACTCATATATTAGCTTGTATAGCTCTGGATGCTGCAAGCATGCTGGATCCAAAATTTGAAAGCCTTGGGTCCATTGTGTTTGGCGCTGGAGTAGATAACTTGTAGTCTAGTTGAATCCATGTCCAAGTCGGTGCCGGCTGGAAGTCATTTGACGGGACAGAGTTTGTAGAGCTGAGGCTAGCGAACGCGAGTTGGGGTCGACCTCGGGCTTGCACACGACACGAGGCTGAGAGGTGGCGTGTCTTGCTACCATGCTCGTGTGTGATGCTGCTAGTTAGTCTTCGTGTAAATTGAATCTTGTATGGAACGTACGGCTGCATGGCACATGTAATTCCAATGTACGTGACTTCCAATGGATGGGGGTAATAGTTATGACTTGCTTCGTATTCGTATAACCCATTTCCGCCTCGAACTCAGATTCTTGTAATTGGTCCATGTGCCATGCAAACGGCGTCTCAAGAAATCGAGGCAGCGTTGATGATGATAATGCCTTGTAATATTCGGATCCATGCTGATCGGATCAATCATGAGTAGAAGTTGAGGATCCGAACTTGCGCTCGTGTGTGTTGTCTTGATGAGCCCGGTCACAATTAAGGACTGAGTTGGTTCCGGACACGAGTTGGCTTCGATCGAACTGCAGCTCTGACCGGATCACCTTGGTTTTGATGTGGCCTCGAGAAAGAAAATCCGTCGGGCAGCTGCAGCGGTGGCATGCTGATCGAATCAATTCTATAATTCAAACTCGGCCAAAGGATCAAAAATTTGGATTCCGCCGAGATTGTCAAAGAATTAGTTGATGTCATGGTTGAAGATCGCCGTTGATGCCTCCAGATCCCTTAGGGTTGACTAAGTGTTTGTTGAAACCGCCTTGGTTATTGGCCATGCA
This sequence comes from Panicum virgatum, assembly GCF_016808335.1. Classification (NCBI taxonomy): domain Eukaryota; kingdom Viridiplantae; phylum Streptophyta; class Magnoliopsida; order Poales; family Poaceae; genus Panicum; species Panicum virgatum. Next base: position 26,874,528 of record NC_053136.1, on the reverse strand, counting down.
GATCCAGAAGCTGAAGATGAACGTTGTTCCGGCGCTGATCGCCGAGAAGTCGAAGTTGAAAGATGCCATCGAATTCTTCTGTTGATTGTTGGCGATGAGCCCCACAGTGCGCGCCAGCTGTCGGTGTTTTACCGTTGGGTTCTCCGAGGGGTATCCCGAGGAGAGTGGTTATGAGTAGGGACTCGCTGAGATCAGAACGCGATGGTGCAAGGAACATAAGGATTTAGACAGGTTCAGGCCGCCGGAGCGCAATACCCTACGTCCGTCCTGTGTGGTGGTTTGTATTCCCTCATGTATTATTTGATATTTTGGAGGGGTCCATGTTCGCCCTTATATAGTCTGGGGAACAGGGTTACATGAAAAGTCCTAGCCGAGTACGTTTAGAGTCCTACTCCGAGTGGGTCGGGTAGTTTCCTTGTACTTAGGCTAGTTCTACTGCTGTACGAGTAGTTACAGTAGAGGTAGGACGTACCCATGTAGTACTTCCTACTCTATAATATTCCAGGCCCATGAGCAGTCCTGCTGCCCCGGGTCTGACACCATGGCCCATTACCCTTAAAGCCCCTCAAACAATTCAAGATTTTTCACATTCACAGTCAATCGGTTTCACAGAATCATTCCAACAAGTAACATTCAAATTTTCAGTCACATACTCACAAAGTCACAATCACATGCATCATGCATGACACATGTTGGCGCCTACCAGCGTCACCACCAGTAAAGTAGCGATGACGCCCACAGACGCCAATTTGGGTGGCAGGTATTTTATGAACCACGAATAAATCTGCAAGCGCACGGAATACCGCTGTAGCATTTTACCCGAGAGAATACCGGGGTGTCATTTATATTTCCGCAGGGAAGGCGGTAAGTGAACAGATATAGACTAGTTGATGAACTTTATCTAGATTGGATATTCTCTTGCATAAATAGGGGTAAGATATATAATATGGTAGGAGGTAGTGTGACACACACACAACTACCCTCAAGGTAAATAAATAAAAGAAAAGAAAAGATGCTCTAGGCCGGGAGCAAGGTAGAAGTTAGAGCTCGAGTCAACTGTGCTAAGCTAGCTATATCTATGCCATCTTGTGGTTAGATCGCCAGAGATTAAACTACACACCAGGGAGACCGCTATCGAAGTAACGAGAGAAGCCCATACACCCTGGCGGCTTTATGCACCTCCTACTCCCATACCGAACATGGAGGATTACTAGGGCTCGAACAATACTGTCACCACCTGCCGGCTACCTCTACAAACCGTAGATATAGTTGACATCTAGCAACTCCTAGCTATTCTAGACACCATGTCTACACTAGTAAGCGATACATTAGTGTCCCGCGCGGAGTCCCCACCCTCCGGATGGACAGACATCACACTAGAGCAAACATACGAATATTGGACCAGTTGATAGAGTTCTAAGGCCGATATGTTAACCATCACAAGCACAGGGCGATCATGCAATGCAAGCATTGAACAATAATGCAACCAGATCAAGAAGCATATATCCGATAACTCAGAACATACTTTGAGCAGATATCAGTAACCATAGTCTAACTCTATTACAAGCAATCGAATATTACAAGAGAGAGCTAGAGATGAACCCATACCAGAACTCTTGAGCAACTGCGGCGACTCGATGACTCCTAGACTTCTCCTAAACTCCACTAAGCCTAAAGACTATACAAGATGAACTTGAGAAGAGAGGTGAGTGTGGTGTGTGTGTGTTCTCATTCTCTACCCCCCTCCCCCTTGTATTTATAGTAGGGAGCCTCGGGTGAGAAGCCATCCATCCTCGGTGAACCGCCATTGCGAGCCTATGAGATGTCGCCATGTGGCAGGTTTAAGGCGGTGGGGCCCACGGGCCGGTCGGCCGACCAGGGTGGTTGGTCGGCCTGCTGGTGGCGCTCACCGTCCCCAATTGCCCAGGGTTGGGCTTGTCTAGCCCTGACCTTGTCTGAACACCAGGATAGAGCTTGTTCTAAGTGGATTTGCTTCGGTTGTTGGGCTACACTTAGTCCAATTGAGCCTGAATCGACACTCTGATATTTTTTGTGATTTTATGTCAGGCCAAAAGTGTGCTTGCAACCTGCATATTAGCTCAAAAATACAACTTGCATTTTCTAGAAGTTGAAGTGTGGTTTAGAGACTTTATTGGATAAAGATGCGTGTAAGAAATGTAAACTCTCATGATTTTCTGATCAAGTTGACGCCTGGAAATGGTTGTTAGTGAGAGTCAACAAGATCCCCCAAGCTGTCCTTTGCTCGTCCCGAGCAAAGTAGGACAAATCAGATTGTTGATCAGAAAATCACTTTGACTCATATCTTACCTGTCATGTCATAGTCTGAAGTAGAGATGTTCATCTATAAGCTTAAATAAGTTGGCTATCATACCTTTGCACAAGTACCTTACTCCTTCATGGGGCTTCTTAGCTGTCTCCTCGTCTTGGGCTGTTGAGAGTTAGAACGGCGCATAGAGTAGTACTTACTTTGTTCATAGATCTGCAATCCATCTGGAGATACATTTTTTAAAGATTTTCGAAAACATGGCAAAGTTCCCAGGATGTTTCTCTCGAAGTACTCAACTATTATTATCCTCACCAGGGCAATATCTACCTTCGGTCTTTCCTACTACTATAAAGCCTTTGTGGAGCTCAAGGTAGGATAAAAACAGGGCATACTTGCATTCCATATATTGTAAAGTCAAAGAGAGGATCCATGAAGAAACAAGTTATGCAATCTCGATCAAAAGGTGCAAGTGTATGAGTGGTTGGATGGATGAATGGATGTGACCTACTCCTTAAGGCATTGGTTCTCTCTCTCGAATCATCCTTGTCTCTCTTTTTTTTTGAGACATGGTTACCCCCTTTCGTTTTCTTTCGTTCTCTCTCTTTTTTTTCAGGTCATGCTTCTTTGACATGCCATCTTTTCTCTTTTTGGGGCAACCAAAGTCTAACTTAATTTTATTTCAGGGATGTTCTACGAGAGAGATTACCAAGACATGGAGCATTTATTGATGGAGAATGGATGGATAGTGGTGCTAATTCCCAATGTAGGAATGTCACAAATGGATGGGTCGTGTACGTGCTTATGATCGAGAAAGCATGAAAAGCATCTTACTAGGGTCACACAATTTGACAAAACTCAACAGAACATCAAGCAGCATATGTGTAAGGTTTTTCGTGGAATGTCATATATGGCTCTAGTAGGACTTGCTTATCACCAGGAAACTTGCCTTTTTAGGTTTTTTGAAAAACAACTCCAGATTTCAAGCATCACTAGAACAAATTTGTATACTTTATTTACCATATCTATACTCACAACAACTTAGACTTGGATTAAGCATATGCAACCCACGAAACTTTCAGGTTTATTGGCAAGGTATTTTGATGACCAACAGATTTAAACTTAAGAGAACTCTTATTGCCAAACTAAACACAACAGATATGGTAGAACAAAGCAAAACTCATCCTTTCAACTTTCATAAGAAGTTAAAACATTCTTACCGTGCATGATGGAAAGGGAAATAAAGCAATAAATATTTATTTTATTTTGGAAGTTCTTTTATCAAGTTTTATTCAAAAAGTAAATAAAGGATATAGTTGACTTAGGGGAGGGAAACTCCCCCAAGCTAGCTCTTGGTTTAGGGTCCGAAAAGCAGGACCTTTCTCCATACCTGATCAGGTCGAGGTCGTTTCGTCCATACCTGGAGAAGTAGTCGCGGTCAATGACGTCTTTTTATTCTTGCGCCATATCTTCTTGTTCTTCTTTGGTGGCGTAGACGGCACAGGAATAGGATCCTTGGTCTCTGTAACCTTTGATTTACCCTTCTTATTAGACCTTTTTGAGCTTGTCTGATCATCTTTCATGAGTGTCTTCATAAAAGGTACAAGACTATCTTTCTGAGAAGGCGTGACTTCGACTTCTTTGATTTTCTGAGGATTTGGCCCAAATTTGACTCGGATCATCAAGCATTGCACCTTCTTGGGTCGGAAGTCAAATTTCTCCTCTTTACCATTGATATGGAGTCGGATTTCTCCTGCCCCGACATGAATATGTGCATCTACTGTATTGAGGAATGGCCGTCCCAGAATGAGAGTAGTTTCCTTCTAATTATCCATATCGAGTACCACAAATTCGACTGGGACAAAGCAGTCCCGTACTCTCACTGGGACATCCTCAGCGATTCCTTCTGGGTGCCGTACTGAGGAGTCAGCCAATTGCAACTGCATGGGTGTTGGTGTCAACTCTGTATAGTTGAGTTGGTCGAAGACTGCCTTCGGCATCACACTGACACTGGCTCCTAAATCACATAAGGCTTTGTCGAAGTTCTGTGCCCCTATCGAGCATCTGATAGTTGGGAATCCTGGATCCTTCTTCTTCTCGGGCAATTGTTGAGATATAGCTGCACTGCATGCCTCAGTGAGCTTGATTACTTCAGTAGTTGGCAGTGGTCGCTTGTTATTGATTATGTCCTTGAGTTAGCGAGCGTAGGTCGGGACCTTCATTGCATCCATCAAGGGCATATTGATGTTTACTTGTTGTATCATCTCAACAAAGCAGTTGAACTGCTCATCTGTACTTGGCTTCTTTGTCCTCATAGGAAGCGGCAATACTTGAGTATCGTAGAATTCATACAGGGCCGTTTTCCCTTCATGAACCTTCTCGGGTTCGTCCTCCTGAGCTGGTTCTTCTGCCACCGGGCTTGCCTTCTTCCTGTTAACATGGTTAGGATAAGGCGAATCTTGAGTCATTTTACCTCCTCGTGTGGTTTTCGCCTTAACGTTCTCCATAGCAGGGGGCATGGCGGCAGCCACTTGAGCTAGTTGAGTCTTAATCATCTTGCTGAAACTCAGCTGGTTCTTCATAGCAGTGGAGAATCCATCCATCTTGGCATGGATGGTCTCCATATATTTGTCTGTAGCGGCCAACTTCTTCTGAAGGGACTCATTGATCTTCGCTTGGCCGTAGACAAGATCTCTCAAGGTAGGTTGGTAAGGATTGAAAGAATTTGAATTGCCATTACCTCCTTGATAATATGGGTGTGGTTGATTCCACCCCTGACCTCCTTGTGGATGAAACCCATTGTTATTGCCATTGAGATATAATGCTTCTTCTTGGGTTTCCAGGCAATTGTCACCCGAATGTTCAACATTCCCATAGACCTCACATGTCATGCGAGTTTTCAAGGCTTAAAGTGTCTGCATCGGAGCCTTATCTTAGGAATAATCCTTGAATTTCTTGAGGAGGAGATCAATCTTCATAGCGAGCATGTCGGCCTCCTTGACGGAGTGCAAGCCTCACTGTCGTGGTTGGAGGCGATCATCGCTCCAACCTTGGTTGGACACCATCTTCTCAATTAATGATGTAGCTCCTTCAATGGTCAGCGAGAAGAAAGCTCCAGTCGCAGTGGTATCCACATGATCACAGGATGATTGCGTCAACCTGTTGTAGAAGTTCTGAAGAATAAGCCAATTGTCCATTCCATGGTGCGGACATGCCAGAATGTACTCCTGAAGTCTCTCCCAAGCTTTAGGAATTGACTCATTTGATGCCTGCTGGAAGTTCGAAATCCATCCACGAAGAGCATTAGTTTTGCTCATCGGGAAGAACTTCGCGAGGAATGCCTTGGCACATTTGTCTCAAGTGTCCATATCAGTCTTGTTAGCATAAAACCATTGCTTCGCTCTCCCCAAGAGAGAGAACGGAAATAGACGGAGGCGGATTTCATCTTTCAATACACCCTTGATAACAGAAGTACTGCAGAGCTCCAGGAACTGCTGGAGATGAGCGCTGGCATCCTCATTGGCCTTGCCACAGAAAGGGCTGGCCTGCACTATCGTAATGACACCCGTCTTGATCTCGAAATTTTCCCCTCCGGTGTTAACCTCGAGCCAGCTGGGGGCCTGGTTAGCAGACGGAGCAGAGTAATCACGGAGTGTCTTCTGGGCCATTGTCGGTTTTTTACCATCGGGTTCTCCGAGGGGTATCCCGAGGAGAGTGGTTATGAGTAGGGACTCGCCGAAATCAGAATGCGATGGTGCAAGGAACACAAGGATTTAGACAGGTTCAGGCCGCCGAAGCGTAATACCTTACGTCCAGTGTGGTGGTTTGTATTCCCTCAGGTATTGTTCGATGTTTTGGAGGGGTCCCTGTTTGCCCTTATATAGTCTGGGGGAATAGGGTTACATGGAAAGTCCTAGCCGAGTACATTTAGAGTCCTACTCCGAGTGGGTCGGGTAGTTTCCTTGTACTTAGGCTAGTTCTACTGCTGTACGAGTAGTTACAGTAGAGGTAGGGCGTACCCATGTAGTACTCCTTAGTCTAGAATATTCCACGCCCGTTAGCAGTCCAGTGGCGCCGGGTCTGACAAGCCCCCAAGCTCTTCGTAGTCGAGTCCTGCAGGCGTTGAGTACTTTTGAAGATGTCCATCGAGTGCCTTTGAGTGCTTCTGGAATCCATTGCTCAGGGTTGGAGTCCTTTGAGTGCCTCGAGTAGTCTTCCGAGTACTTCCCTAGCTGCATCGAGGCTATGAGGTGCTCTAGCCCCGAATTTCTTCTTCTGATACTGGCGCTCCATATGGAGTAGCCCCCGAGCCTAGGTTGAACCGATTGATCAGGCTGAGGGTCATTTCTGTCTTCAAGTCTGGTTTTTAAAAAAGTTCGCCATTTATGATGCCTATCTTGCAGCCCCTGAGCCTTGACTTGAAATCTCTCGATTTAGGGTTAAGGTTCCCAAACCGAGGCGTTCTTTGTGACCTTTGGTTTTCCTGGTATTCCCAGAAATGCCATTGTCCTGTTTATTTAACAGCGGAGATCCGATCTGTGTTTTCATCTTTTCTTGCCTCCGGCCATTTCCTTAGCCTTCTATGTTAGGCTTCGTCTTCTATCTTCCTTTGATTTCTCAGCCTCCAAGCATATGCGTGAGAAGAGGCTCGTGACCTTCCGGATAGCGCCGAAGAAATCCAAGCGCCAAGTGTCCGAGAGGGAGGCGACGATGGCTGATGGGTGGAAGAAGAGTAAGTTGTCGGAAGCTACGATCTCATCTCTTGTTAGTCACCATCTTCTGCAATCTAGAACTTTGTTTCAGTGGCAGTCGGCCGAGGGTCATGGGAGGCCATTTGAAAAAAAACTTCTGAAATTGTTCTTTTCAAAGCCTTTGTTGAGCACGGCCTTGTCATTCCCGCTTGCGACTTTTTGCGGGGTCTTCTTTTCTTCTGTGGTGTTCAGCTTCATTACTTAACCCCTGATTCAATCCTGCATATAGCTATTTTTGTCCAGCTATGTGAGGCATTTCTTGTGATTCATCCCCATTTTGATCTTTTCAAAAGTCTCTTTTCCTTGAATCTGTATCCCAATCTTAGGAATATTGCAAGGGTGGGGGGTGCTGATCTCCAGTTTCACCCTGGCATGGCGGAGAAGTATATCCCGTATTCTTTGCGTCGTCAGATTGGGGATCGGAAAGCGGAGTGGTTTTATATCGATAACCATGCTCCTGCTCTTCCGGAGAGCACTCCTGGACCTCCAAAGCAGCGTCACGAATGGTGTGTGCCTGCTGGTAATGCTGATCAGATGGGAGAGCTTCTCAAGCGGATTGCTAAGCGGCGAAGGGAGGGGGTGACTAGAGCTACAGTTGTGTTGTCTTGGCTTAGGAGACAAATCCAGCCCTTGCAGAGCCGTATCCACCCTGGGTTTGAGTATACGGGATTGTATGATCCCTCTTGATTTTCGTCAGAGAAGACTGGTCGAGATGAGGCTATGGTGCTTCTTTATAACCTTTTTGAGGGTGTTACTTCCATGCCTGAGCTTCTAGATTTATTTCGTGTGAGTAATCTTCTGAAATAGGTAAGGTTCTCTGTCATTGAGTGCTTTTCTGAACTGTCCTTTTGCGCTTTGGCTGACTCTCGGTCTTTTGTAGGATGATTTGTTGGTCTATCGGAGTGATCCTCCGTTGCCAGAGGTTCATCGCCAGAGCCATATGATGCCTAGCGCTCATTTGCATCCTGATTATCGGTCGGATTTGGATCCAACTGTTTCGGAGACTCTGTCAAGTTCTGACTCTAATGATCGTGCTACCGTTGCAGACTTGATGTAGGGTAAGACGGGAGCAGTCGAACTTTTGGCTCGTGAGGGGAGTCCGGGACCCGAAGCCGGCATTAGTTGTCCCAAGAAGCCGAGGACAACTATGCGGAAGAGAAGGGCTAGCGACGATGTCAGGTAACCAGTCGGGTGGTTTTTGTCTCACTCTGAGTTTTTGCTGTCTGACATCTTTGCCTCTGATTTCAGCCCTGGTCCTGTGCCTAAGCATAGGCAAGTGGTTGAGGAGAGGGCTCCTGCTGCTGCTGCTGCTCCTTCTGATGTGGCGGAGTCTTCGAGGAGGGCTGGTGCGGAGGGATCGCAGCCTTCGGAGGGGGTCCCTGTTGGTGAGCCCATCATTCCTCCTTATAATGGTTCAAAGGTTCTTCCATTTGCTCGGCTGCTTCACGAGGATAGGGCAACAGGTATTTCACCAGAAGTTGAGGAGGAGTCAAGTGATAACCTCCTGGAGGAGATTGTGGCGTCTCCCCTCACTTCGAGTGCAATCATGGTGAAGAGCTTGAGGATGATCCGCAGTTGATGGCTAGAAACATGAAGAAGTTCGAGGCTATTGTGCGGGAATTCGCCAAGTTTTCTGTGGTAAGTACTATTGTCGAGTACTTTTTCCTTGTGTGATATTTCTCTGTGGACTGATTGTGTTGTTAAAGCAAATGGCGAACCGGTCATATTTGAAGTCTCAGAATCTTAAAGCGACTGAGGCGGATCGCCAGAAGATAACCCTGCTAGAAGCGGAGAATGCTGCTTTGAAGGACAAAGCCGCGCTCGAGCAGAGGGTCAAGATGCTGAAGGAGGTGATCCAAAAGAACCGAGGTAACCTCTTGATCTTTGTTCTGAGGCTTTCCTTTTTGGTTATACTGGTGCTTACGTCCTTTTTTGTTGTGGTTGCAGACGGTACTGAAGAGCACAAAAGGAGTTGCAGGAGCTTCGGGTGGGGGCTCAGACTGTGGTCGAGTCCGTAGGTTCTGCCGAGGAGTTTGATGGCAGTTTGGCTAATCGGCTGCAGAAGGTTCCTCAGAAGTTTGCCGAGTACTTGGCTGAAGCTTCTAGGAATTGTGTAGCGCAGGCCCTTGGTCTTGTCAAATCATATTGGCCTTGGGCCAAGATAGGTGTCCTTGGCGATGGCATGTGCTCGACTTGTGACCATGACCAATTTGTCAAGTTTGTAGAGGAGGCGGAACCTGTGGCCGACCAAATTGTAAAGTTGATAGATCAGTAGGATGTACTGTATCTTCTTCTTTGTCGTGTAAATATAACTTTTTTGGTCAATGAGTTGGTAGGTTCTTTTTGTAAGAACTTTTCTTGATTGACTGTCTTGTGTGGATGTAAAGATCGTATCTCTTCCTTAATTTCCATCTTCTAGATGAGTAACTCTTCTTGAGACGGTCAAGTACCGTAGTAGTCGATAGTTATTGTCTCATAGACGTGGAGCTTGTCCCATCCGAATGTCGAGTACCGAAGTAGTCGATCAATTGACATCTCGTGGATGATGGAATCCTCTTGGGAAATAGGCAATTTATCCCATCCAAAAGTCGAGTACCAAGGTAGTCGACAGGTTGATGGGGGTACGACTCCTGAAGGAAGTAGAGAGCTTGTCTCTAGGGCCGCGAGGCTCATGTCCCTTAGCCCCAACTACTCGATTCGCCGTGCTTTTGACTTTGAGTGAGCACAGAAAGGTTGGTATTCGAGGTAGCCGATGGAGTTATGACTCCTGAAGAGGGTAGAGAACTTGTCCCTAGGGCCGCGAGGCTCATGGCCCTTAGCCCCGACTACTCGATTCGTCGTGCCTTTGACTTTGAGTGTACAAAAAAAGGTTGGTATTCGAGGTAGCCGATGGAGTTATGACTCCTGAAGAGGGTAGAGAACTTGTCTCTAGGGCCGCAAGGCTCATGGCCCTTAGCCCCGACTACTCGATTCGTCGTGCCTTTGACTTTGAGTGAACAAAGAAAGATTGGTATTCGAGGTAGCCGATGGAGTTACGACTCCTGAAGAGGGTAGAGAACTTGTCTCTAGGGCCGCAAGGCTCATGGCCCTTAGCCCCGACTACTTGATTCGCCGTGCCTTTGACTTTGAGTGAACAAAGAAAGGTTGGTATTCGAGGTAGCCGATGGAGTAACGACTCCTGAAGAGGGTAGAGAACTTGTCTCTAGGGCCGCAAGGCTCATGGCCCTTAGCCCTGACTACTCGATTCGCCGTGCCTTTGACTTTGAGTGGACAAAGAAAGGTTAGTATTCGAGGTAGCCGATGGTGTTACGACTCCTGAAGAGGGTAGAGAGCTTGTCTCTAGGGCCGCAAGGCTCATCGCCCTTAGCCCCGACTACTCGATTTGCCGTGCCTTTGACTTTGAGTGAATAGAGAAAGGTTGGTATTCGAGGTAGCCGATGGAGTTACGACTCCTGAAGAGGGTAGAGAACTTGTCTCTAGGGCCGCAAGGCTCATGGCTCTTAGCCCCGACTACTCGATTCGCCGTGCCTTTGACTTTGAGTGAACAAAGAAAGGTTGGTATTTGAGGTAGCCGATGGAGTTACGACTCCTGAAGCTGTTTTGGGTGCTTGAATTGAACTTCCAAAGTACCATGTTTCTTTATTGAAATTTGAAATCCGGGAGGTGGCCTCTGACAGCTTATGGGTAGAACTTCCTAAGATGCTCGATGTTCCAAGAGATGGGGAATTCCAGTCCGTCCGCGTAGATCAGTCGATAGGATCTTGGTCTTGTGACTTTGGTGACGATGAAAGGTCCTTCCCACCTTGAGTTGAGTTTGTGGAGGCCTGTCTCATCTTGGATTCTACGGAGGACCATGTCTCCGACATTGAAAGATCTTGTCTGGATGTTGCGATCGTGATATCTTCGCATGCTTTGGAGATATCGGGTTGATCGAAGCAGTGCATTGCATCTCATCTCATCGAGTGAATCCAGTTCTAGTTGTCGGCTTGCATCGACTTATGCTGAGTCGTACATCTCTAGTCGAGGTGACTTCCACATGACGTCTGCCGGCAGTATTGCTTCGGAGCCGTATACCAGGAAGAAAGGTGTTTGTCCTGTGGCCTTGCTAGGTTGGGTGCGTAGCCCCCATATTACCATTGGTAATTGTGCTAGCCATTTACCTCCCTTCTTGCTTGTAGAATCGAAGATTCTTTTCTTTAAGCCATCAATTATCAGTTCGTTGATGCGTTCCACTTGGCCGTTGGCTCTTGGGTGTGCAACAGATACAATGTCAATGCTTGAGTTCTCGCAATAATCCCAGAATTCTTGCGAAGTGAAGTTTGATCCAAGGTCAGTTATAATCGTGTTGGGGAAACCGAATCTGTGGAGTATTTCACTGATGAACTCGACTGCACAATCTGATGAGATTTTTATGATTGGTTTGACCTCAATCCATTTGGTAAACTTGTCTACTGCCACCAATATGTGTGTAAATCCTCCTGGCGCTGTTGGGAGTGGTCCTATCATGTCAAGGCTCCAGCAGGCAAAGGGCCAAGATGGAGGTATGGTGATTAAGCTGTGAGCAGGCAAGTGACTTTGTTTGGCGATGTACTGGCAGCCTTGGCATCTTTTGACGAGTAGTTCTACGTCTGACAATGCTGTTGGGCAGTAGAATCCTGATCTGAAGACTTTGCCAACTAGCGTGCGTGAGGCTGCGTGGTTTCCGCACGTACCTTCATGAGCTTCATGTAGGATTTCTTTGCCTTCTTCTGCTATTATGCATTTCATGAGGATTCCGGATCCAACGCCTCTTTTGTAGAGTTTGTCATCAATAAGGACATAGTTCTTGCTGCGGCGCATGATGCGTATTGCTTCTGCGTCGTCTTTTTCGATTCCCGGTGGGAGTAGTTTGTCCTTGATGTAGTTAATAAACGTAGAGCGCTAGTCGGCTTCAATCATCATCACCTCTTGACTGGTTTTTTGAGGAACTGAGTTGACTTCCATTGGGGTGGAAATATTGATTGAGGGGTGATGAAGTTCATGGATGAGAATTCCTGGAGGAACCTCCACTCGGTCGTATCCGAGTTTTGAAAGGATATCTGCTGCCACATTGTTGTCACAGATGACGTGATGGATTTCCAATCCTAAAAACTTGTTTTCAAGTTTCCTGATTTCCGCAACGTACGCGTCCATGGTTTCTTTGTTGATGTCCCACTCTTTGTTTACTTGTTGGACCACAAGGAGGGAGTCTCCGTAGATGAGTAGTCGCTTGATGCCGAGTGAGATGGCTAGTCGGAGACTGTGTAGGAGAGCTTCATATTTTGCTTCATTGTTGGATACTTCGAAGAGAATTTGGAAAACATATTTGAGTTGCTCGCCTTTTGGAGAGATGAAAAGTATGCCTGCTCCTCCTCCACCCAATTCCAGTGAACCATCGAAGTACATGGTCCCGTGATCTGATATGGATGCTGGGGTAGGTACTTGGTTTTCTCTCCATTCAGCCAGGAAGTCGACTAGAGCCTGGGACTTGATTGCTGTTCTTGGCGTGAATTTCAGCTCGAATGCCCCTAATTCGACTGCCCACTTTGAGATGCGACCAGTCGCATCTCGGTTGTGTAAGATATCTCCTAGTGGGAAGTCCGTGACGACTGATATCTTGTACTCATCGAAGTAAAGTCGCAGCTTCTTTGATGTGATCAGTATTGCGTAGAGTAGTTTCTGAATTGGTGGTTATCTCACCTTTGATTCAGAAAGCACTTCACTTATGAAGTAAACTGGTCTTTGGACGCCGTAGGCGTGGCCTTCTTCTTTTCGTTCTACCACAATTGTTGTGCTGACAACGTGTGTGGTAGCTGCAATGTAAAGGAGCATCTCTTCTCCCGGCATTGGAGCCGTTAAGATAGGAGGTGACTGGAGCTGCTCTTTCAGGTCTTCGAGTGCGTCGGCTACTTCTTGGGACCATTTGAACTTGTCTTGTTTCTTCAATAGTTTGAAGAAAGGAAGTCCTCTTTCGCCGAGTCTCGATAGAAATCTGTTTAGGGCAGCCATGCATCCGGTGAGCTTCTGAACATCTTTGATAGAGGTCGGAGCTTCCATGTTCATGATGGCATTGATCTTTTCTGGATTTGCTTCAATTCCTCTGTGGCTGACTATGAAGCAGAGTAGTTTTTCAGACGGTATGCCAAAAACACACTTAGTTAGGTTCAACTTCCACATGAAGCTTTGCAAACTGTTGAAGGTTTCTTCTAGGTCGGGGATAAAGGAGTCGAATTGCTTTGTTTTTACGACCACATCGTCGACGTAGGTTTCCACGTTGCAGTGGAGCTGGTTGGTGAAGCATAACTGTATGGCACGCTGATAGATTGCTCCAGCGTTCTTCAGTCCGAAGGACATGGTTTTGTAAGCATATGTGCCAAACAGAGTGATGAACACTGTTTTGATCTGGTCTTCTTCCTTAAGGGCTATTTGATGATAGCCCGAGTAGCAGTCCAGAAAGGATAGTAGTACGCATCTAGCCGTGGAGTCGATGACTTGGTCAATGCGAGGGAGTCCGAAGGGGTCCTTCGGGCAGTGCTTGTTGAGGTCTGTGTAGTCGACGCACATCCTCCACTCGTTGTTGTTTTCTTAATGAGAACGAGTACAAGATTCACTAGCCACTCGAGGTGGTAAACTTCTTTGATGAATCCTGCTGCGATTAATTTGGCGACCTCTTTCTTGATGGCTTCTCTTTTCTCTGCTAAGAATCTTCGTAGTCTTTGCTTCTTTGGAGTGGCAATAGGGTTGACATTCAGGGAATGCTCGATCAACTCCTTTGGGACACCGGGCATATTGGCTGGTTTCCATGCGAATACGTCACGGTTGGCCCTAAGGAAGTTGACGAGCGCGCTTTCCTATTTGTCAGTAAGCCCTATCCTGATCAAGGCTGTTTTTGAGGGGTCATCTTCTTGCAGTTGAATTGCCTTGACTCTGATGTTATCGGGTGGCTTTGGAGTAGAGTGGTTTATCTTCTTTGTAGGGATCTCTGATCCCGATGCCGAGTACTGTTGGGCTGTTGCTAGTACTTCTCCTGCGGTGTCCGGGAGTCGATTGGTGGAAGCATAGGTTATAGCTTCCTTTTCACATTCGAAGGACCTTTGAAGATCTCCGCGGAAGGTGAGGACTCCTGTTTTTCCTGGCATCTTTAGCAGAAGGTAGACATAGTGAGGGACTGCAGTGAATTTGGCCAGGGCTGGCCGTCCGAGTATGGCATGATATGAGGACTCGAAGTCTGCTACTTCGAACTTGATGAGTTCCGTTCGGTAGTTATCTGGTGTGCTGAAGGTGACTGGGAGCACCATGGTTCCAACTAGGAAAGAAGCATTCCCTGGGACGATGCCATAGAAGGGTGCTTTGCTTGGTTTCAATTTGTCAGATATATCGAGTCCCATCTTGGTGATTGTACTCATGAAGATGAGGTTTAGGCCACTGCCACCGTCGATTAGTACACGAGTGAGAATCGAACCGGCTACTACTGGGTCCAGGACGAGTGGAAATTTTCCAGGTTTGGAAAAACTGGTCCATTGATCTTCCCTTGAGAAGGTTATGAGTGTTTCACTGTGCCTTAGTGGTTTCTGCACGGCTGGTTCCATCTTTAGTATTTCGCGCCAGACCAGTTTCTGATTTCTCTTGTTGAAAGAAGAGTCTCCTCCATAGATCATGTTGACCCTGTTGGCGGGTTGCTGGAATCCCATGGTTCCATTTTTGTCGCCATCTTCATCGTTGTTGACGCTTACTAACGACCATTTCTGAGCGTCAATATTGCCATAATAAATGGATGGACTTGCATTTTTGTTGGGTATTTTAGCATCACGAATAAATCCTCAAGCGCATGGATACCATTGTAGCTTTCACCTCAGAGTATTCCAAGGGTTATCGAATCCACAGGGAACGTGTGTGCACTCTCTTCTATTCTAATCGGTCTAAGGACACACCAAGATAGGTAGAAGGGTAGAGAGGATTCCTAAGATAGCACTACTGTTGAGTTAAAGGTCGATCTCTCGGGCACAATACTCGCTTCGGGCACCGGCTTACAACTGGTCTGCCAGTCAACTCCGGCCAACAGCTCTATGCTATATCCGAATGTGGAGGATTACGAAGGACTAATAGGGCTATCACCACCTACGGCCTACCTCTAACAAACCGTGGGATATAAGGCAAACGAAGGATAACCCTTAGCCTAGACACCACGTCTACGCTATTGATTACTACTGTAGTCTAACTACATATGTCGACCCGTAGCAAACTACAACACTCCATACGAATACAGAGCGATGAACCCACGAGTAAGAGAACTGATCTCACTCAACTACAAGCACTACTAGCATACACTAGAGATAGGAACCACGAATACTTACTAAACACCGAAGAATGTAGCAGCATCCGTAGAGGTACAAGCTGGGAGCAGAGAGCCGACACCCCGGCACTTCTCCCGAACTACTCTCTCACTCTCATAGAGGTACAAAATGGAGAAGAGCATTGAAGACCGGCGCCCCTCCTGAGTACCTCTACCCTTTCCCTAAGCTAGGACGACTCTAAACCAAAGAGGAGGCTTGGAGTTGCACTTGGTGGATGTGAAACTCCACTTGGTGGTGTGTCTTCATTTGGAACCCCTCCCTTCATATATATATAAGAGGGAGCCATGGGCAGTACGGCATCCTTCAGCAGCTAATCCTCCAAGAACCGACCTATGGGACCTATGAGGAGGCGACACGTGGCTTGGATGTGGCAGTGGGGCCCACAGGCCAAGTCGGCCGACCTGCAGGTCGGTCGGCCTGCCCGAGGCTCCAACTGCCCCCAGCTTCGTCCAGCAGGCTGTCCTGGGCCTCCTTGTCCTAACCCCATGGGTCTTGGCCTGTCCTAAGCTGGTTTGCTTGGGTGCATGGGCTTGTTTTGATCCAATTGAGCCTGACTCATGTTTTCTGATTGGTTGCGCATTTTGCCTTGATCTGTGGAGTGTGTTTCCCTGCTCATGAAGTGTGTTTTCACTCTTATTTCACCTGCATACAAATAATTACCAACACTCGTGGAAATGGTCAGTAATAAACCCCTACCACTATGTTAATGTTTATGTTTTATATATTTATGCAGGAGTTGACGACCTAAATTTGGTACTTAAGAGCCATCAACAGCCACACAACAGTGACAAGTGGGCCCCGAGAGCAGCCCATGGGGCAAAGAAGAAGGTCGGTGGGCCCACTAGGAGGCCGGCCGACCTACCAGGCCGACCGACCTACCCATGGGCCCCACCGCCTCATGTAATTGATGTGGCAGCCCATCATTGGATGATGAAGTCGGTTCAAGAGGTCCCATGCACAATTTCCGGCCGTAGAGAGAGTGGCTCCCCTCTCTATATATGAGGGGAGGGGCTCCATTTCAAGACATGAATCCAATCCAAGCAACCAAGCTACTCTCTCAAGATGTAGTTCATCTTCTCTTGTAGAGGTCGTAGGACTAGAGGAGTTCAGGTTCGAGTCGTAGTTTGAGGTCTTAAAGTCTTCGTGGAAAGCCCGGTATGTCGTTTACCTTCTCTTTATGTAATTCTCTGAGTTTGTACTAGATGCTTATTTATTCATTTAGTACTTGGGCTCATATGCTCTTGTTGTGTATATGATCTTTCTTGTGCGTATTGATTGTCTTGAGTGATTCATATGCATAGACTAGTTTGTGTATCATGGCTTTGTTTCATCTCCCTTAATTGGGCGCTCTAGAACTAAGGCCCCGGATAGACAAGGGTGTCCTTGCGCAAGGCTAGAGTGGTGCTCGTTAGTGCAGGCGTGGTGCCTGGGTTGATGACCGTGTTTGAATGCAACTCTATCCCACGGTTTGTAGAGGTAGCCGGCAGGTGGTGACAGCCCTGTCCGAGTCTGAGTAATCCTCCACATTCGGGTAGAGGGGTAGGAGGTACATAAAGCCATCGGATGTTCAGCCTTCTCCTGTTCATCTGGATGCGGTCTCCCTAGTCCATTGATCCGGCTCTTCCTTTGCATGTGAACGACTTAGTTCGGTTTACTCATGAAAGTACAATAGATTATGGCTCTAGTTACCCTTGAATCTTTATCTGATGAGAACTAGGCCCGATCTTTCGAGAGGTAGAGGTAAATTCAATTGGTGGAGTGTGTGACGTTGGTGATCCTGCTTCTAATCAGCATGATTCGAAGTCAAGCAACCGTTACACCACTGCTCTGTTGGTTATCAACCAAGCACAACTTGATTGACCTCGCCGAGAAGGCTTTTCTTGCAAGCGAATCGAAGAACACAAGCAAGAAGATGTACACCACTGCTCTGTGGTTATCAACCAGCACAACTTGATTGACCTCGCCGATAAGGCCTTTTTCTTGCAAGCGATCGAAGAACACAAGCAAGAAGATGTAAACCCATTTGATATTGCAATATGAATGAAGCAAATCAAAGAGGGGTTCAAGAACTCGATTCCAGGACTAATCTACACATTGGAGGGATCAGAACGGGGGCCCTGATCACTTTAAAGGAACTTGTCGCCACAGTTACAACGAATCATCTCTGTTTCTCGAAGGAAAAACACAAGAAATAAACAAAACCCAGTCTAACGGTGGCCGGCTACTGAGTTTAAGGAGAAGGGGCGCCTAGGTTGGGGGCGACTATGGGGGCCATCCCACAACTTGGGCTTAAGCCGACACAATACAAAGCCTGAAACAGGCCAAACAGGTGTCGTAGCACATTCCCGTGGTACACATAATGAATCCGCAAGGTTTCTAGATCTGGACTAGAACCAAAAGAGGGTCTCGTTGTCACGATTTCAACGCATCCAAGATCACCTCATTCCGACTCCGTATGAGGGAGATTATCCGAAACCGTGCAGGGGTGTTAGCTGAATCCGGATGAATGTGAAAACCGAGTTGGAGTCCGACTTGTAACTTGGAGTGATGCCCGGTTCGTGTATGTCCCAGCGTGGCGATGTCCTCATCATGCTTTCCTCTCGCGATGTCCTAGACATGTATCTGGTTGTGCGAGTGTGGTTACTTCCCCCTTTTATCATGAATATCATTTCCCCTGTCCGGAATCATTGATATTAAGCTATAGCGGTTCCTCCTGACTTAATTAAATTCTATCCCGCCGCCTTCCTGCGGAAATATAAATGACACCCTGGGTACTCTCGGATACAATGCTCGGCGTTACTCCGTGCGCTTGCGGATTTATTTGTGGCCCATGAATTACCTGCCAACCCATTGACGTCTGCGGACCCATCGCTGGTTTCCAGTGGTGACATTGGTAAACGCCAACAAGCATTTTTGGCGCCGTTGCCGGGGAAGGCATAGGTTAAAAGAATTTATTTGAGTAAGGAAAATCTCTATAGTTAGTGGCCTGCGATCTGGCAGGGCAGCCATGCTCAGGGGTGGTAAAGGGTCCAAGATTTTGAACTAGAAAATCTAAGGGCCGGGCCCTAAAAGGGTCGGGCTCTAATTTTATACAATTTTGAACTAAATAATTTAAAGGCCTTGTTGGGCTGTGAAGAGGCCACTAGGGCCATGGCCCATTACCACCCCTAGCAATGTTGTCTTCTTTTTGTGTGAAGACAGGGGTAGTCTCCGATCAATTTCAATCCGCCAATGCATTTCACGACGAATCTTAGTCGACTTCAAGACAAGTGTGACTTGGCACCCTTGATTTCAAGAAGTCAACACTTCGGCAATTGAATTGATCATGATTGCATCCAACATTGGAAAAGACTCGAATACTCTGTTTGAAGAAGTGCTCTATTACTGTTGCCTGATCACCAACAGTAATGAACACTGCATCAACCGAGAAAGTGACCACATTATGGTGCAATCCAGATAAGTAATTTCTAACACTTCTAGGGCAGTACCACGGGATGATATGTATCATGAGAAGTTCAACCCGATCAAAAGAGGACCAAATGATATTCCCGAGTACCCCAGATGCCACATCAAGGTACGAATTCTTCCGATAATTTCTATGAAGCAGTGTCACACTTTAGAATTATTTCATCAAGCAATTCAAGGTTGACGGAATAAAATGTCTCGTTCAAAAGACTCTAAATTTTGAGCCCTTGCCGACATGTAAATCGGTAGTTATCTCATATTTGATTTCAACCAATGCGTGTTTGAATTTCCCTCAATTTCATTTGATCTTTGCATGAGCATTGCATCCTTTGCATGAAAACCTTTGCATGTTTTGTTTTCCCATCTTTTGCATCATAAACCCCCATGAATCTTGGAATTAGTCAAGTGCCCAAGGGGCAATTTTGGAAGAAAATAGCAGCCACAAAAATTTGGAGTGTAGTGCATGCATGAACTTGGATGATTTACATGTCCAAGTGCATTTGGGGCCACTCCTAGGCCTGCACCGGCCTACCCCTGCACTCACTCATGCATTGTTGGACCATGTGGTAGCCATTAAACATCACTAAAAAACGGGGAGGAAAATTGGGGCCAGCCATAGGCCGGCCGACCACCTTGGTCGGCTGGACTAGGGGTGGCGTCCCTCTATTTAACCCGGTGCACAGGGAGCCCATGGCACTCCCCTTGCCCGAGTTCCACCAGCCCCATTTCGTGTTCTTCTTCCCTCTGCTCTCTTTGCTCTTGTTTCTCTCCAAGTTCATAAGAAAAAGAAGAAAAAGAATTCCCTCCTTTGCATTCTCATTTGCATCGCATTTGCATTTCGTGTTTACCTTCTCCTCCTCGTAAGAACGTGTTTGTGGTGGTACTACTACACCGCATGAACGGTTTTGTGGTGCATCATCGCCCGCAAGAACGATTTTGTGGAGTGTTATCACCCACAAGAATGATTTTTGTGAGAGGCAACCATGCCCCACAAGGACTACTAACTCTCTGGACAGCTGACTTGGTTTTCACTAACTCTCACATAATCCTTTCGAGTGTTTGGTTTGTTTGTTCGCTACAATGTCTTTCAGGAACATCGGAAGGAAGGTGTCGGGAGCACTCAAGAAGGTGACCGGGTCAAGCTCAAGCCGATCAAGCTCGCATCGCTCAGCCACTCCTACGCCGAGCTACACTCATCAAGATGAGCAGGCCGAGTCTCAGGCGCCAGAAGAGCAGCCAGCACAACAACAAGAAGAGGAGGCGCCAGATGACTCCCACCTCGACATTCGAGGGGAGCGAGAACTCCAAGAATATAATATCCTAAAGGCTCGGACCTTCGGTCATACATGGGAGTTCGATGATGACCTGCTGATAAAAATAGGTATGAATGCTGAATTTGTGAGTGTTTGGAAAGCCGTGGGATGGTCTTCATTTGCCGAAGTTTCTGAGTTGGGTTCGAGAGATTTGACCATTCAGTTTCTTTGCACTCTTGTGGAAACAAACAATGGAATTTCATTCCGATTTTTTGGGGAGGAATTTTCTTTGTCGTGGAAAGAGTTGAGTACTATTTTGGGTTTTCACCATAAGTGTAGTCTTGATCTTGAGCAAGCAACTAAGGACTATCACCGAGAAAGTTTTTGGCACACCATCTCTGGACTAAATGCGTACACACATCCCCGTTGCAATGATATTCAGCATCTGACTTTACGTTTGATGCATAAATGGGTTGCTCTCACGTGTTTTCCCAGAGATGATGTCCGGACTGTTCGTATAGACGAACTTCGTATTCTTTACGCCATGGTGAACAAGATAAAAATTGCCCCCGTGCAAGAAATGGTTCACCAATGGCTCGGAAATTTTTGAATGACCGAACCAGTTGAGTGCACTTCTTTGGTCACTAGAATTGCCACAAGTTTGGGCGTGTTGAATTGGGCTCAATTTTCTTTTATCACTACACCACGCCCATCGATTGATTTGACTTATTTGGTTAAAGGACACACTCTGAAAAGTGCTCCAGACGGCTCTATCATATTTTTCTTTCCCGGCTATGTAAACGAGATCCTGCTTCCTAACCCGACACTTCGTTTATACAAAAGTCATGGTTACACTTTTGAGTTGCAGCCCGCTGAAGCACCTCACAGGAGTAATGTGTCGGGAAGGATGACCAGAAGCAGGTCCCGGAATGCTGCGATGGACATGCCGCCACCACAACCATAAGCTTTTCATGGTTATGCAGGATATGCACCCACTGCTGGAGCAGCCGGACCATCGTCCGGAGAGCAGTCCAGTTGGGACCGACATGTTCCGCAACGTGAAGCCGGAGGTTCATCATGGCAAAGCGCAGGCAGCTCTGAGTGGGATCAAGCCACACGAACGAACTGGGCATATGCCAGTGGTTCTAGTTCAAGCAGAGCACCTCCACTCTTTGCTGCCCAACGCTCATTTTCAGCTCGAGGTTATCGTGACCACTCCCAGGGGATACACGACCTCAACATCCGAGTTGACAGCATCGATGACAGGACGCAGCAGACCCATGGAGCTCTCACTCAACATATTCAAGACACCGCAAGGTATCAGGCACAACAACAAATAAATCATCAGGCCACCATGGAACTACTTCAAAAGCAGTATCAGGACGCTCAAGCATTCTATCGACACTATGGGTATTACCCTCCACCCTGTCAGTAAGTCAGCTTGGGGGGAAGGAGTCCCCGAAGGTAACATGTATCTTGCATTTGCCTATTTCCTTTTCCTTCATCTTGCATTGCATGCTGAAAAAAAAAAGAGAAAGAGAGAGTCGAGTCAGCTATCTTTATTTTTTCCCACTTTAAGTGTCATTTGCTTTGGTTTCTCATGAGCGGTAAGAATGCCTAAGTTCTCCAGTTGAAATGATGAACAGTTGCTCTGTTTTAATTTTCTTGTCATGCATAGTTTACAACTCATATTCTCCAAGAACTGAGTTCGTTGGTCTCAAAAAGTTTATCCTGAACCTGAAACTTTGTGGGTTGCGAGTGCATGATCTGAGTATAAGCTGTTGAGAAATATGATATGGTGGATTAGAGTTGCTACAAATCTGTTCTGAGCAAAATTTTACGTCTGGAACTTTTATCTCTGAAAATTACAAAATAAAAAGTTCCTCGATGATGAGAAATACCTACCAAAGCCATATGCATGAAGTTTACAAAGAAACAATCTGTTTACATGCTGCTTGTGTCATTTTGAGCTTTGTCAAATTTTGTGACCCTTGTGAGTTTTTTTTCATACTCTCATGATCGAGAATCACGTACACACCACATCCACATGCTAAAACTTCCACATCGGAAGGATGGCATTTCCACACCATCCACTCATTCATATCCTCTTGTATGTTCCATATTCCATAAAGTTTCTCCCAAAATTCTCTCAAATAAGGGCATGAGCTATGTATTGAAAAAAAGAAGAAGAGGGCACATGAAGTCCCATGAAAAAAAAAATGATGGACACATGAAGGTCCATGCAAAAATAAGAAAAAAATTAGCCATGCCCAAAATATAAGAAGGGAGAGACAAAATCATGGAACACATTATCCTTTTACTTTCCACTCCATCCACCACATATCCACACACATGCACTTCTCGATCATGGTTGTATGACTTGTTTACTCTTTGGGTCCCATCTTTGACTTTGCAAAATATTTGAAACAAGTATGCCTTAGTTTTTCTCCCTACCTTGAGCTCCACAAAAGCCATTAGAAGTAGGAGAAAAAGGCACACAAAAGGCCTTGGTGAGGATACAAACACCTTTGAGTGAATGAGCGTGTCGTTTGAGGAACTTTTTTTATTTTCAAAAACCTTTTGAAAACCTCCGAATGTAATCTAGAGCAAGGAATGGGTAAGTGGTGCTTTATGAACTGTTCTATCTCTCAACCGCCCAAGACAAGGAGAAGGCAAAAAGCCCCATGGAGATTAAGGTAAAACGGGTAAACAAAATCTGACCAACTTATTCAGTTTGAGATAAAATGTTTTGTTGTAATTTGTGCATGATGAAGAAATGAGGCATTGCAGTAACTCCTGATCAACAACCTAAAGTTTAGCTTTCCTCAGGGACAAGCAAAGTTCAGCTTGGGGGGTCTTGTTAACGTTCACTAACGACCAATTCTGAGCGTCAATATTGCCATAATAAATGGATGGACTTGCATTTCTTACACTCATGCTACTAATAAATCACCGAATTACACATGTCCCTCTAGATTTCTCTGAGTGTAGGTTTTTGCTGAAATGGAGGGCAATCATACCCTTTTGGCCAAGGAGTAAACACCGACTAATCAGACATCGTCACACATGGATAAAAAGGCCACCAGAAAAGAAATCCAGCAGAAACAAGGCCAAGCCACACACCAGTGACAAATGGGCCCCGAGAGCAGCCCATGGGGCAAAGGAGAAGGTCGGTGGGCCCACTGGGAGGCCGACCGACCTGCCCATGGGCCCCACCGCCTCAAGTCTTCGACGTGGCAGCTCCTCATTGGATGATAAAGTCGGTTCAAGATGTCCCATGCACAATTCCCGACCGTGGAGAGGGTGGCTCCCCTGTATATATATGAGGGGAGGGGCTCCATTTCAAGACATGAATCCAATCCAAGCAACCAAGCTACTCTCTCAAGATGTAGTTCATCTTCTCTTGTAGAGGTCTTAGGACTAGAGGAGTTCAGGTTCGAGTCGTAGTTTGAGGTCTTAGAGTCTTCGTGGAGAGCCTGGTATGTCGTTTACCTTCTATTTATGTAATTCTCTGAGTTTGTACTAGATGCTTATTTATTCATTCAGTACTTGGGTTCATATGCTCTTGTTGTGTATATGATCATTCTTGTGAGTATTGATTGTCTTGAGTGATTCATATGCATAGACTAGTTTGTGTAGCATGGCTTTGTTTCATCTCCCTTAATTGGGTGCTCTAGAACTAAGGCCCCGGATTGACAAGGGTGTCCTTGCGCAAGGCTAGAGTGGTGCTCGTTAGCGTAGGCGTGGTGCCTGGGTTGATGACCGTGTTTGAATGCAACTCTATCCCACGGTTTGTAGAGGTAGCCAGCAGGTGGTGACAGCCCTGTCCGAGCCCGAGTAATCCTCTACGTTCGGGTAGAGGGGTAGGAGGTACATAAAGCCGTTGGATATTCAGGCTTCTCCTGTTCATCTGGATGCAGTCTCCCTAGTCCATTGATCCGGCTCTTCCTTTGCATGTGAACGACTCAGTTCGATTTACTCATGAAAGTACAATAGATTATGGCTCTAGTTACCCTTGAATCTTGCTCTTTCCTCTCCGATGTCCTAGACATGTTATCTGGTTGTACGATTGTGTTCACTACCCCCCTTTATCATGAATATCATTTCCCTATCTGGATCATTGACATTAATCTATAGCGGTTCCTCCTGACTTAATTAAATTCTATACACCGCCGCCTTCCCGGCGGAAATATAAATGACACCCCGGGTACTCTCGGGTAAAATGCTACGGCGGTACTCCGTGCGCTTGCGGATTTATTCGTGGCCCATGAATTACCTGCCACCCCATTGACGTCTGCGGACCCATCGCTGGTTTCCAGTGGTGACGTTGGTAGACGCCAACAATCGTCTTGTTTATCTTTCTTCTTTTTGTCTTCTTCCAATTGACGTTGATGGAGAGACTTGCGAAGGTTAATGCACTCGAGGATCGTGTGCTTTCCTTTAGGGTGTAAGGGGCAAGGTCTTTCGAGTAGTTTTTGGAAATCGTCCTGAGGATTTCCCTTCTTGCTTTTCTGTACCCATTCCATTGTAGCCACTGTATCTTTCGGCTTTTGCTTTTTGTCGAAGTTGCGTTTGCCTCTTTCTGATCGTGAGTCCCCGTTGCATTTCTAGTTGTTATCCTCGCGGCGGGGGAAGTAGTCGCATTCTCGTTCTTCTTGGTCGGCCCATGCGAGCATCATGTCCCGCAGTGCTACGACCGAGCAGGGTCTGTTTCTCCCGAAGTCTCGGTATAGTTGTTGCGCAGTGAGGCTGTGGCAGAACCACCTGAATTATCCCGGCTCAAGTGCGCTGGCCATCACCATAAAGGCAACACCGACTCAAACGCACTTCAAACGGAATAATTCTTGGTCTGTCGGGTAACGTCCCGATACAACCACCAGATCTCGGATCGAACAAGCATACCCCGCACGAAGGCGAGTCCAGAGATATCACAACCATACATTTTACAACACAGGCATAGTAGTTATTACAATAAGTTTAAAACATTATTACAGATCCAAACTTAGTAAAAACATTATACAAGACATAAGTTTAAAGTTCAGAGTTTTAAAGCAGTGGAAAGAAAACACGACGGCTATAACACGTCGCAAAAGGACACCAAGCTAGCCCAAGCAAGGTATCACTCATCGGGGTCATTGCCGGCCGAAGACGGATCCCATTCTATAGACCAGCCAGGAGGCAAAGAGCAGGGCATGGTCAAACTAGCGATCTGGTCCTCAAAACCCATACCTGAAAAAGGTTTCAACAGCAGGGCTGAGTATTCTAATACTCAGCAAGACTTAACCATCAACGGATATACTTAGTCCACCTAGCTAGACTATGCCGGGTTTTGTAGGCTCTGGTTTTTCTTTTGCTGGAAAGCAATAAAGAGTAAGTCCTTAATTTCATATTTTAGCTTTCAATATTCTAGTTGATTATCCATTCTATGTAAGCAACTAACTTTATTCAACCATGGTAGAACTTTAGTCAAACATCAAGATTGATCAAATGATGTTACTCTTATTACTCTATGTGGCAAAGGGATCAAGCAGTCTCAATATCCGCGAGAAATGGACGATTTGAATCGGATTTCCAACCTTGCAAGGTAAACCTAACACACACGTTTGGAACACCGTCGGGTCGTTCTCAAAAAACCATTGACCTTTCATTCCGGCCTGTGGATAGGGTCACTCTCCCCGACTACAGGGCACCAACTTCCTCCCTGCACCCGTGGTGTTGTGCAACATAAACATAAATAAAAACCTATCTCTAAGAGAGAGTGAAAGGTATATCCACTCACCAGTCCGATCAGCTACTAGGCTTACCGCATACCATATTTACGGCATGTGGCTAGTACTTTCAAAAATTTGACCACCGCTACCACACACCGCGACCTTAGCAGAATTCATCAACTCAGATGGGGTCTCACCCAAGGTCATGATATCGAACACGACCCCGTCCGACATCCTTATATTGATTGCAGAAAGTAAACAAACAACTACTATAGAGCTCGCGAGTGACAGGCAATCACTCGACTTTTACCGGGCCTATAAGCATAGCAAATACTCAGACTCAAGTCTAGTGTTCAGTACATAGGTTCCTAGAATCATGCATTCTAGGGTTTCAATTCAAATCCTAAGAACTGTAAATGAACATGTAAAAAGCATATAAAGTGGATAATTTGAAATAATGGGTTATGTCTGGGGCTTGCCTTCGCGGTAGTCGCTAGCTAAAACAGCATTGGGCTCTTCCGGACTTTGGTCCGGGTCTTTAGTCAGTACAGTGGCGTTCACCTGGGCTTCTGGATCACCTTCTTCGGACTCCGGGATCAACTCGTACGTCCTGTCCGCTAGAACAGTCGTATCTATATGTGATGCAAGAAATGAAATTACAACCACACACATTTCACGATAAAGTTGTAGTCTAACAAATAGTAAACATACTTATCACATGGGCAAACGTTTATAGAGTAGTTTTGTAACATTTATTACTACACAAAAATAACAAGATCAACCTCACAAAACAACTTGATTGACTTACAAAGTAAGTGTTTGTTAGTTTATATAGCATACCAATCATGGTTTGCTAATAATTGAATAACTCAGCACACAAATTGCATTTTAAATCAGCAAAATTACTGCAAACATGAGGTATAGAGAACAATCTATCCTGTAAAATTCATACCATTTCATGCAGCCATTTAATCAGAATAAAACATTTACTCAGGTAGCACCTAGAAAAAGATTAAAATCTACAGTACAAACCACAATACTTATGAAGCTAAAAATTTCTCTGAACATGCTTCAAATAGTTATGAACGTTCTATAAATTTTTCAGAATTTATAAGGAATAAAACAGAAGTAATAATTTTGACAAAACTAAATCACATATGGAATAAAACAGAAGTACAGAAAATTCTATCATATTTCTAGATCTCAAATTTTACAGACATGAAGATATGACCAAAATAGAGTTCCACAAAAATTTTCAGATTTTTCTGAGCAAGGAAGCTATTTATCAGAATTAAAGTATACTTAACAAGCATTAAATAAAATATATAGTTAAACAGCTGTAAAATTTCTCAAATTTGGGCAACATAACGGATGTAGTAGTATGCATGTGTGGAAAAAGTTTCACACTCAGAACTTAAATATTCCTACCAGCACAAATAACTTAGCAAAACTAGTAAATTTAGGAAATCTTGAAATTTTTACCGGGCACTAGTAACACTGTAAGAAACGATCAAGCCAAAAATCAAAGACAGTTACTGAGTAGAACTCCTAGAAAAAAATAAAACCTAATTATTCAACTCTTTTTCTTAGACTAAAATGCAGACCAAAACTGAAGATGTACATGTAACAAAAGTTGTAGTTCTTGTAACAAGGATTCCAAAACATTTGGATTTGTATTTTTCTGATTTTTTGACGAATTTCTAGGCATTTTCAAATTTCAGCCTAGAAACAAAAGGAAAAGAACTGAAGACTTGCATCCAAGCCCCTAGAAGATTTCAAATCCTAGCAAACATGCCCCTGGCTGGAGTCAGAATGAGGGGAGGGGGTTGACCGGCCATTTCCGGTGGCTCGGGTCACCGGCGGCGAGGGTGGAGAGGCGTGGGAGCTTCAGGGCGTCACGCGCTACCTTTTGGTGGGGTCAGGTCGGGG
Organism: Panicum virgatum; assembly: GCF_016808335.1. Lineage (NCBI taxonomy): Eukaryota > Viridiplantae > Streptophyta > Magnoliopsida > Poales > Poaceae > Panicum > Panicum virgatum. The sequence continues at coordinate 26,846,763 of NC_053136.1, read as the reverse complement.
AGGAGGCGGCCGGAGGTGGGTCGTCGACGGCAAGCAGCGGCGGTCGGAGCTCGGGAAACGGCGGCGAGGTTGCTCCGGTGGAGAATATGTGACGAGGAGGGGTCGGTGAGCTGTGCGAGGACAAGTCAGAGCTATTGGTGGGGTCTGCGTGGGCGGAGGTGGTCTGGAGGTGCGGGGCGATGGTGAGCTCGAGCTCGCCGGTGTTCGGGCGGTCGGCGGCGATGTTCTGGGGGTTCTGGGCAGGGAGCGGGCGAGGCAAGGAGGGGAAAGTGAAACGGGATTCCTCCTGGTACTGAGGTGTGCGCGAGTTGGGGAGCAGAGGCTCTGCAGCGACCTGTCCATGGCGACGGCGAGGTGGTGGCCGCGGAGCTCGTCGGGGTGGCGTGGCTAGGGGAGGAGGGGTCCAGCGCGAGGGCGAGTGGGTCCAGAGGGTTGCAGAGGTGCCGCGGGGGGGGGGACGGTGGGCGAAGCAGGAGGTGACTTGCGGCCTCCCACAGCGGCGGGCAGCGCCGCTCAGCGCCGGCGGCGGTGAAGCAGAGAGGGAGAGAGGTGGAAGAAGGCTGCTGGGTCTTTTTGCAAATTCCAAAAAGTTCAGGGATCCCACTATAAAACTAAAATAACTTCTAAACTAGGGCACAAATGAAAAAGTGCCCAACATGAAAGTTGTTCAACTTTTCAAGATCTACAACTTTGATGTTGTGCAAAATTTGATTTGACCAAAGGTTAAAGAGTTATTTTGAAAACATAGGAAGGATTTTGAATTTAATGGACTTTTGTCTTTTCCATTGCAAATTCAGTTTAATTTCAAACTAAAAAGAAAAATTTTCTGCCATGTAATGATTACACTGGATTTTACACATAAACCCTCCACAAAAGCAATATTAGGTCTCCCTATCCAAATTAAACTATAGAAAGGACCCTGCAATAAATCATATTTACACAACTACCCTTAGATTTTTACAATAAGATCCTTTTTCAAGCAAAATAAGCACATGATGCATAAAATAAATACAGTTCTACTGTGCAGACACCTAGGGTGTCACAGCCTTCCCCCCTAAAAGGAATCTCGTCCCAAGATTATAAGAAGAATAATTACGGAAAGATTTGGTACCTGGATTGGTTCTAAGAAAGTCGGGAAAATTTCTTTGGAGATAAGTTTCAGTCTCCCAAGTGGCTTCTTCTTCAGTATGATGATTCCACTGGACTTTGTACATTTTAACTTTCTCCCTTCTGGTACTTCTTTCTTTGGTGTCAAGAACTCTGATTGGATACTCAGCATAAGATAGATCGGTTTCAATTTCGATATCTTGTGGTTTAATGATCTCAGTGGGCACTTTAATGCACTTCTTGAGTTGAGAAATATGGAAGACATCATGAATGGCGGCCAATTGAGAAGGAAGACGGATTCGGTAAGCAACTGGACCACAAGTTTCAATGATTTCAAATGGTCCGATGTATCAGGGTGCCAATTTCCCTTTTATGCCGAAATTTTGAACCCCTCTAGTAGGAGATACTCGCAGATATACGAAATCCCCTACCTTGAATTGTAAAGGGTCTCTTCTTTTGTCGGCATAACTTTTCTGTCTTGATTGGGCTACTTTAAGATTAGTCTGGATAACTTTGACTTTCTCTTCTGCTTCAATGACTAGATCTGGCCCAAAAATTTTGCGTTCTCCGGCTTGTGACCAACTCAAAGGAGTTCGACACCTTCGACCGTATAATGCTTCAAATGGTGCCATTTGCAAACTGGATTGGTAACTATTATTGTATGAGAACTCTGCCAGTGCTAGACACTTATCCCAATTCTTGCCATATTGAATAGCACATGCCCTCAACATATCTTCAAGGATTTGATTGATTCGTTCAGTTTGCCCATCTGTTTGTGGATGATAAGCTGAACTACGAATCAATTTGGTGCCAAGGGATTCTTGCAATTGTTCCTAGAAACGTGCAATGAACTGCGTCCCACGATCAGAAATGATCGTCTTTGGAACTCCATGCAGACGGATAATCTGGTCGAGATATATATCTGCATACTTCTTGGCAGAATAATTTGTATTCACAAGAATAAAATGAGCGGTCTTGGTGAGTCTATCAACGATTACCCAAATAGAATCATGCTTCTGAGAAGTGTTGGGTAAACCAACGATAAAATCCATACTAATGTCCTCCCACTTCCAGGATGGAATGGGTAAAGGTTGAAGAGTACCGACAACTTTCAAGTGGCTAGCTTTAACTCTTTGACAGACATCACACCCAGAAACATATTTGGCGATCTCTCTCTTCATTCGAGTCCACCAGAAATTCTGTTTAAGATCCTTGTACATCTTGGTACTACCGGGATGAATAGAAAACTTTGATAGATGTGCCTCATCAAGGATTTGTTTTCTAAGCTGGTGATTCTTGGGTACAACCAGACGAAATTCAAACCATAGAACTCCTTTATGATCCACTCGGAAACACTTGTACTTTGCTTCTCCTTGGGATAGCTTTTCCTTGATGAGTTTGATAGCTTCATCATGTAATTGTGCCATGATGATGCTATCATGAAGTGTAGGCTCGACAGCTATATGGTTCAGACTTCCTTGAGGTACCATTTCTAGATTTAGTTTCATCATTTCCTGCCATAGAGTTTCGTTGAATGGCTCTACAAATTGACAATGGCATTGTGACTTGCGGCTGAGTGCATCCGCAACCACATTAGCTTTTCCTGGATGATAGTGCACTTCTAGATCATAGTCCTTTATCAATTCTAGCCAGCGTCTCTATCTCATGTTGAGATCAGCTTGGGTGAAGATGTACTTGAGGCTCTTATGGTCAGTATAAGTGTTACAATGAGTTCCCATAAGATGATGTCTCCAGAGCTTAAGAGCATGAATGACAGCTGCTAACTCCAGATCATGTGTTGGATAGTTCTTCTCATGATTCCGAAGAGCTCTTGATGCATACGCGATCACCCGGTTGTCTTGCATAAGTACACAACCAAGTCCCATACCAGAAGCATCACAATAGACATCAAAAGGTTTGGTACTATCCGGTGTAGCCAGCATTGGAGCAGTAGTCAATCGCGCTTTGAGAGTTTGAAAGGCTTCTTCACATTTATCATCCCAAGCAAATTCCACTCCTTTCTTTAATAACTCCGTCATAGGCTTGGCTATTCTGGAGAAATCAGGAAGGAATCGACGATAGTATCCAGCTAAACCGAGAAAACTGCGAATCTGATGGACTGAAGTAGGAGGTTCCTAATCCATCACATCTTGCACTTTAGTTGGATCAACCGATATACCTTCATTGGAGATAGTATGCCCTAAAAATTTTACACTATCTAGCCAAAATTCACATTTGGAGAATTTGGCATAAAGGTGATGATCTCGTAATCGTTGAAGAACGATGAGTAAATGCTGAGCATGATCTTCTTCATTCTTGGAGTAGATCAAAATGTCATCGATGAACACCACAACGAATTTATCAAGCTCCAGCATGAAGACTGAATTCATCAGGTACATAAAGTATGCCGGGGCATTGGTAAGACCAAAAGACATAACCAGATATTCATAGAGTTCATATCTGGTCGAGAAAGCTGTTTTTGGAATGTCACAAGGCTTGATCTTTATTTGATGGTAGCCAGAATGAAGATCAATCTTAGAGAAAATCTTGGCTCCAGCTAACTGATCAAACAGGATATCAATGCGGGGAAGAGGATACTTGTTTTTAATAGTAACCGCATTGAGTGGTCGATAATCAACACATAGCCTCAAACTGTTGTCTTTCATCTTCACAAACAGAGCTGGACATCCCCATGGTGAAGCACTCGGATGTATAAAACCCTTGTCAAGAAGGTCTTGAAGTTGGATTTTCAATTCTGCTAACTCATTTGGAGGCATACGGTACGACCTCCTAGAAATAAGGGCGGTACCGGGTTGAAGCTCGATAACGAATTCGATATCTCTATCAGGGGGTATTCCAAGCAAGACATCTGGAAATACATCTGCATACTCACACACAACAGGAATATCTTCAAGTTTAATCTCTTTTATGGCATAGGCACAAGAGTTGAGGCACTCTTGTAGTGACAGATAGAGTATGGTGGCTCCTTGATAAGGTGAATCTATCTCAATAGCTCGGGAAGAGATATCTAACAGTACTTTATGTCTAGTCATCCAATCCATGCCCAAAATAACATTCATGCCTTCTAAGTTCAACAAGATCAAATCTGTCTTTATCAAATTGCTACCCAGCTTAATTGGCACATGTCTAATGATTTGATTGGAAGCTATCTTCCCACCAGGGGTTGCTATCATGTAAGATCTCTTGGTATGACAAAAATCGAATCCTAACCTTGCCCCAAATTTGGCACTTATAAAACTATGAGTTGCATCAGAATCAAATAATATGACTGCGGGTTTATTGTGGATAGAGAAAATGCCCGACATGACTGGTGCTCCTTCGGGAAGCTCTGCAAGAGTAGTGAAATTAACTCGCCCCTGTCGGACTTGCACCATTTGCTTCTTGCCCTAGTTGTTCTGATTGGAGTTCTGCCCTGGATAAGACTTCTTGGGTTGCGCGAAATGGGAAGTACTGCCGCAATTAAAGCATCGATTGTCAACGTTCCCACGATTGAACTGTGGGGCATTTGGCCTTGGGCCAAACGCTGCGGCTGCTGAAAGACTAGAGGTCTGAATTATCCCGATTGCTGAGGCGGCCTAAAAACAAACCTGCCCATTGGGGCATTTCTCTATGGAGCTCTTGGTGGAGTATTCTGCACCAGACAATACCTTGGTGGCTGAGCACTCGAGGGTCCCGTTGGTGCCTTTCGCTTCTTCTCGGCGCGATGTACCGCAATACAATCTTCTTGAGTAATGGCCATATTGACCAGCTCATTATAAGTATTTGGCTGAACAAGGTTCAGGCATTCCTTGAGCTTGGTATTGAGGCCACGATGAAAACAGTCGCGCTTCTTGGCGTCAGTATCCGCATGATGGCCTGCGTACTGGTACAAATGATTGAAGGCTTGTGCATACTGAAGAATAGTGCGGGTCCCTTGATTCAAAGCCAAGAATTCATTCAGTTTTCTCTCAATCAGTCCCTTGGGAATATGATGTGTCTGAAAAGCATTCCGGAATTCCTCCCAAGAGATGACATGTCCAACAGGCTGCATAGCACAATAGTGATCCCACAAAATGCGAGCGGTGCCACGAAGTTGTTGGGCGACGAATTGAGCCTTGTTCGCATCAGCACAAGGTACTGCTAGCAAGGCAAACTTGGACTCTATAGTACAGAGCCAAGCATCGGCGTCCAAAGGTTCATCAGTCCGGCTGAACAGCTGAGGTTGGGTACCAAAGAATTCCTGGTAACCCGCTGGCTGTGCATCACGTCCTCCATGCTGCTGGCGTGGAGGATTCTGCTGCCCTTGCACCAGCTGACGGAGCAATTCGGTTTGCATGGCCATTAGCTCAGCCAGATTCGGCGGTGGTGGCGGTGGCTGTTGAGATCCACTGCCAGTTTCACGGCCGAAACCTTCAGGCGATCCACGGGTATGACCAACCATCTGTAATTATGGAAAACATCCATTAGATACAATATTCTTGCTCCCAAAATTAATGGTATGTGCAATGATCATACATTGGACAGCAAAACAAAATCAGTAGAATTTAACAAGATGCGGTGTAACACAATATGCACAACACATATTTGCTCAGCCAACATAACTCAAAATTTGGTCAGCTGTTAGATAACTTCGTACTCTATCACTTCGGTATTCATCAACCGCCTAAAAATGCACTGATGAAGAGATAAGAATTTGGCAAGCAGAAAGATCAAGATTTCCAAACTGGTAGCCACGACTATATTACATCCAAGGTAGTCTTTATATTACAAGCCTAGCATCACTCTTCCTTACCACATATGCTACAATAAGTGGTACTCCTTCCTAGGGCTATTTTACAACATTTCTTTTCCTATGTACATATACTACAACAAGGAAGATCACATGCTATCTAAGACAATCCTAAGATGCCTAGAAGTCGTCGAGGTTGCCCATAGAGGAAGCACTGCCGGAGGAAGAGTCATCCGGCTGAGGGTTAGGCTCGGCAGGCGCGTGCTTGGAATATATCTCTGAAACTCCCTCAATCTCCTCTGGGCCTTCTTCTTCTGCTGTAGGCTTGGCTGAGACAACTAGGGGTACTGGCTGCTCATGGAGCATACCAATATGGTCCATAGCATCACCCAGCTCCAGTTGGAGCTCGTGAACTTGCTCCTGAAGAAAAGCAATCACTGTGTTGCGCTGCACTATTTCAGCACCATGCTCCATAACCTGAAGCTCGTACTGTGCAATGGCGTTATCTCTCTCCCAGCAACAGCCTCCTGAAGCCCCTGAATCTGAGTGTCTCTCAGGCAAAGACCTCGCTGAAAAGTCTGGGCCAAGTCTATCACCTGATCCATATGCCTCTGCTGAAGAGCCTGATAGTGGTACTGTGCATTCATATACCTAACCACTGCCTGGATAGTCTCATCAGCCACATCTCCAACTAAATGACCAAAGTGGGTGGTCCTGAGGAGCCACTCTGCGTTGCCAGCACTGACTGCCGGAAACAAGCCAATAGGATAAGTGGCCACTTCATTCGGATGGTGCTCACAGAAGGTGGTAATAGCTTTGAGAGCTGCTGTCTCAAAAGCGTCCACAAGGCGATATCCAACCACCTCAATCTCAATAGGCGGCCACTCCAAAGTAGGGTGCTGAGGAATGGTCATGGTGGCACTGCACTTCTGAACTCCATCCTCAGAAAACTGTCGTCCCATGTACCGGGGTGGTTTTGGGTAGTGGAAAATACGAAGAGTGTCCCACAAAATCCTAGGAAAGCCCTCCCAGTACAGGCAATCAGTATGAGCATTTCCATCATCATCCCAGAAGATGCTCGGAAGGTCCGCCATCTGAATCCAAAAAGATTCAAATGTGAGTTAAATAATTATCTCAAGACTTCTCAAATAAAGGTTTTAAGAAGACTGCAGAAAAATGTGATTCTGATTCAAAAGATTATACGGTTTCATAAATTCAGGAGGTAAACAAACCACAATTGGTACTGGTTCATCATTTGAGATTCTTTGGAACGAAAAGATCATTAGAACATCAAGATGGGGCTAAGGATGAAGGCATGACTTAAATCCATCTTTTTATCCAAGGAAATCTAAATGTTTCAACAAATATGCTCTTAATATAAAGTTTCAACTTAACTTATGACTTAAGCATACTAAACATATTTATGATGATCCACGCTAAATATTCCTTAAAAAGGCTCATGTAACAAATTCAAATTCTAGGAATCAAATCATACATCATCAAACTATGCATGCACGATCTGTTCGCCCTCTCAAGATAAACAATTGCCAACTATTGTTGGGCTTACGCGGTTAGTACGGTGACATAACATAGATAAGGCTCTCCCTATAATATCTAGTCGATAAATTCTAACCGTTCTTAACTTATCGAATCACGGTTAGTGTACCTGCAGAAGTTTGACAGAACATATATATATATATGTGCATTGAACCTTTCATGGCAGCACTTATGAAAGCGTCCCCATACATTACCGCTCACTATAGAAGCGGCATCCATGCGTCCAACACTGCATGGACAGTGCTCATATGCTACCGAGGCAACGTATTCACAGTACTTTTACTCCCAATATAATCGAACGATGGTCAATATATTGGCAGTAGCTCAAGTAGGTCACTGCTTGAGCGCAGCGTTCGGTTCGCATCGCCGACGGGAAGGTCAGACTGCCTCAGCTGACTGAGTACACTTTACTCCCAATATAGTCAACTAATAGTTGGTATATTGGTAGCACCTCAAGTAAGCCACTGCTTGAGGGCAGCGTTCGGCTCGCATCACCGACGGGAAGGTCATACTCCCTCAGCTGATTGAGGATTCTTACCTTCGCATAGGTGCGTCGTTACAGAATTCAAAAGGTTGATTGTGCACAAAAGTAAGGTTTGACAGAAATGTAAAGTGCTGGAAGTCAAATATAAATAAACCATAAGTAAATAGCCACCTAGTAATTCCCTTACATTTCCCTAGGGCTTTACGTTCTATGCACAATCCTTAACGAAACCAACGTAGTTTTATAAACACTGTGTTGGTCCAATTTTTATACTGAAATCAATTTTTAAGGTTTCAACACCTCTGGTGTACACTTGCAGCTCTGATACCAGCTGTGGCAGAACCACCTGAATTATCCCGGCTCAAGTGCGCTGGCCATCACCATAAAGGCAACACCGACTCAAACGCACCTCAAACGGAACAATTCTTGGTCTGTCGGGTAACGTCCCGATACAACCACCGGATCTCGGATCGAACAAGCATACCCCGCACGAAGGCGAGTCCAGAGATATCACAACCATACATTTTACAACACAGGCATAGCAGTTATTACAATAAGTTTAAAACATTATTACAGATTCAAACTTAGTAAAAACATTATACAAGACATAAGTTTAAAGTTCAGAGTTTTAAAGCAGCGGAAAGAAAACACGACGGCTACAACACGTCACAAAAGGATACCAAGCTAGCCCAAGCAAGGTATCACTCATCGGGGTCATTGCCGGCCGAAGACGGATCCCATTCTACGGACCAGCCAGGAGGCAAAGAGCAGGGCCAAGTCAGACTAGAGATCTGGTCCTCAAAACCCATACCTGAAAAAGGTTTCAACAGTAAGGCTGAGTATTCTAATACTCAGCAAGACTTAACCATCAATGGATATACTTAGTCCACCTAGCTAGACTATGCCGGGTTTTGTAGGCTCTGGTTTTTCTTATGCTGAAAAGCAATAAAGAGTAAGTCCTTAATTTCACATTTTAGCTTTCAATATTCTAGTTGATTATCCATTCTATGTAAGCAACTAACTTTATTCAACCATGGTAGAACTTTAGTCAAACATCAAGATTGATCAAATGATGTTACTCTTATTACTCTGTGTGGCAAAGGGATCAAGCAGTCTCAATATCCGCGAGAAACGGACGATTCGAATCGTATTTCCAACCTTGCAAGGTAAACCTAACACACATGTTTGGAACACCGTCGGGTCGTTCTCAAACAACCGTTGCCCTTTCATACCGGCATGTGGATAGGGTCACTCTCCCCGACTACAGGGCACCAACTTCCTCCCTGCACCCGTGGTGTTGGGCAACATAAACATAAATAAAAACCTATCTCTAAGAGAGAGTGAAAGGTATATCCACTCACTGGTCCGATCAGCTACTAGGCTTACCGCGTACCATATTTACGGCATGTGGCTAGTACTTTCAAACACTTAACCACCGCTACCACACACCGCGACCTTAGCAGAATTCATCAACTCAGACGGAGTCTCACCCAAGGTCATGATATCGAACACGACCCCGTCTGACATCCTTATATTGATTGCAGAAAGTAAACAAACAACTCCTATAGAGCTCGCGAGTCACAGGCAATCACTCGACTTTTACCGGTCCTATAAGCATAGCAAATACTCGGACTCAAGTCTAGTGTTCAGTACATAGGTTCCTAGAATCATGAATTTAATGGACTTTTGTCTTTTCCATTGCAAATTCAGTTTAATTTCAAACTAAAAAGCAAAATTTTCTGCCATGTAATGATTACACTAAATTTTACACATAAATCCTCCACAAAAGCAATATTAGCTCTCCCTATTCAAATTAAACTATAGAAAGGACCCTGCAATAAATCATATTTACACAACTACCCTTAGATTTTTTACAATAAGATCCTTTTTTAATCAAAATAAGAACATGATGCATAAAATAAATACAGTTCTACTGCGCAGACACCTAGGGTGTCACAGAGGCCATTGTGGAAGCAGTCGATCATATCATCGTCTGCTATGTTGGCGATGGTGGCTCGGGTATCTCTTTATGTATGATCTCAGGGCTTCACCTCGCTCTTGTTTGCACAGTCGTAGGTCATGGCGAGTGGCTGGGCAATGAATTGAGCCTTGAAAGTTGTCGATGAAGATCTTTTTCAAATCCTCCCACGAGTGGATCGAGTCGTGTCTTAAGCTCTTGAGCCATGTCAGGGGGCGGATTCCAGAGCCATAGGAAAATATATGACTTTAGTAGAATTTGTGCCTCCTGCTACTTTGATAGCTGTCGAGTAGATCCGTAGCCATTATCTGGGATCCTGCTTGCCATCGTACTTCTTTAGGTTCTGCATGTTCACTGGGCTGAAATTGGTCGGGTACTCGGCGTAATTTATGTTCTGGCTGAAGGTCGGGAATCGGTCAATTTCATCCGTAGGTCATCCATGACGTTTGGCATTGATGAAGTCCCGTGTGTCATTAGGATAGCGGCCGTGACTTCTTGAAGGACCAGCATGGTAGCTCTCATCTTGATACCTAGGCTGGGGGCTGGCCACGCGGTTGGTTGCCGTGATTTGCTTCCTGGTGGCCCTTTTGTTTAGCAGGAGTCCGGCTGTCGTGGGAAACAGACGGAGCCGGGTTGTCTCCCAATCTGACGCAAGGCATCCCTGGTCAAACATTGAATTTTGCGAATTTGAGGAGTGTCTAGTAGGGCCTGCATCAATATACACGCCTCGGCCAGGTTGATCAGAGGACTATCGAAAGCATTGTCAGCTGCTTCGTCTAGGTCTTGATGCAGGTTTTGCGGTCCGTGCGGAGCTGGAGCGCGCTGGGCTCGAGCGGTCGCGTTCTTTCTGCGAGTGGCGCGGCAGCGGTTGCGCTATTGCCGGCTTTCCTTGTCTTGTTGGGACTCATCTTGCGGAGCGTTGACTGACAGCTCATCATCTGAAATTTGGTCTAGACTCTCGTTGGCGTACCGATCAACCTAAGAGCCAAGTGCGCTCTCTTCTCCATGAAGTGAGACGTACACCTGTCCGTCCGGGGTCAAGTGAGTAGTGCTGTAATCGACCAGAGCAGTGTCGCCAAATTCCTCTCCTCTGACCGGAGAAAGAGGTCTTCCTGGCTGATAAGGTAAATCCCGTATGCAAGCCACCAGCTGGGCATTGTTGATGTCATTGGCGGATTCAGAGTTCTTCCAAAAGACAACTCGGCATTAAGGAGTAGCCAGGATGGTTACATTCTGGCATCCGAGTGAATCCGAGTCGGGATCGAAGTCATCATCCGAGTCTGGGTAGGAATCGAACAGGGGAGGAGTCCGAGTCCCAGTCCGGTCCCATTGGCAGAAAAGTGTTGAATATGACATGGATGAATTCTTCAGTCCGAAAGGAAAATGAGTAGGTACCGAGCCCGACAAGGACAAGCTCTCGATTTCCTTGTCGATACCTGGAAGAAGGATTTCGACGGAAGTGATCTCGCCGAGTTGTTCTTTCTGAGGAAGCTTCATATTCGTGGGGTTGATTAGATGGCTAGAGAAACCTCCTGATCCGTTGGCGATGCAGACCCACGATCCGAAGACGAAGGTGGTTCCGGCGTCGATCGCCGGGAAGCTGAAGTTGAAGGATGCCATCGAATTCTTCCGATGATCTTTGGCGAGAGGCCCCACGGTGGGCGCCAGCTATCGGTGTTTTACCATCGAGTTCCGAGGGGTATCCCGAGGAGAGTGGTTATGAGTAGGGACTCGCTAAGATCAAAACACGATGGTGCAAGGAACACAAGGATTTAGACAGGTTCAGGCCACCGAAGCGTAATACCCTATGTCCTGTGTGGTGGTTTGTATTCCCTCAGGTATTGTTCGATATTTTGGAGGGGTCCCTGTTCGCCCTTATATAGTCTGGGGAACATGGTTACACGGAAAGTCCTAGCTGAGTATGTTTAGAGTCCTACTCCGAGTGGGTCGGGTAGTTTTCTTGTACTTAGGCAAGTTCTACTGTTGTACGAGTAGTTACAGTTGAGATAGGGCGTACCCATGCAGTACTCCCTACTCTAGAAGATTCCACGCCCGTGAGCAGTCCCGTGGCCCCGGGTCTAACAGCCATAGCTTGTGAAGCTGACGACGATGCGATGACTGGTTCGGTTGCCGAGAGTGAGATTTGAGGAGGTACGACACGAGGACGAACTCTTCTCAAAAGTGACTCTGGATTGGAATGAAAGTTTTGCGCAAGTCGAATACCAATTTCAATTTTGTTCATAACTTGGTCTATATACTTCAATCTATGACTTCCCCAACAACGGCGCCAAAAATGCTTGTTGGCGCCTACCAGGGTCACCACCGGGAAAGCAGCGATGACGCCCGCAAATGCCAATTTGGGTGGCAGGTATTTCATGAATCACGAATAAATCCGCAAGCGCATGGAATACCACTGTAGCATTTTATCCAAGAGTATACTAGGGTGTCATTTATATTTGCGCAGGGAAGACGGTGAGCATAGAGATATAGACTAGTTGATAAACTTTATCTAGATTAGATATTCTCTTGCATAAACAGGGGTAAGATACATAACATGGTAGGAGGTAGTGTGACACACACACAACTACCCTCAAGGTAAATAAATAAAAGAAAAAAAAAGATGCTCTAGGCCGGGAGCAAGGTAGAAGTTAGAGCTCGAGTCAATTGTGCTAGGTTAGCTATATTTATGCCATCTTATGGTTAGATCATCAGAGATTAAACTACACAACAGGGAGACCGCTATCGAAGTAACGAGAGAAGTCCATGGCCCGTATACCCCGGCGACTTTATGCACCTCCTACCCCCCATACCGAACGCAGAGCCCCCACCCTCCGGATGGACAGACATCACACTAGAGCAAACATACGAATACTGGAGTAGTTGATAGAGTTCTAAGGTCGATATGTTAACCATCGTAAGCACAGGACGATCATAAAATGCAAGCATTGAACAATAATGCAACCAGATCAAGAAGCATATATCCGATAACTCAGAACATACTTCGAGCAGATATCGGTAACCATAGTCTAATTCTATTACAAACAACCGAATATTACAAGAGAGAGCTAGAGATAAACCCATACCAGAACTCTCGAGCAACTCCGATGACTCGATGACTCCTAGACTTCTCCTAAACTCCCCTAAGCCTAAAGACTATGCAAGTTGAACTTGAGAAGAGAGGTGAGTGTGGGGTGTGTGTGTGTGTGTGTGTTCACATTCTCTATCCCCCCTTGTATTTATAGCAGGGAGCCACGGGTGAGAAGACAGCTGTGGCAGAACCACCTGAATTATCCCGGCTCAAGTGCGCAGGCCATCACCGTAAAGGCAACACCGGCTCAAACGCACTTCAAACGGAACAATTCTTGGTCTATCGGGTAACGACCCGATACAACCACCGGTTCTCGGATCGAACAAGCATACCCCGCACGAAGGCGAGTCCAGAGGTATTACAACCACAAATTTACAACATAGGCAAAGTAGTGATTACAACATGTTTCAATGTACTTATTACAAAACCAAACTTTGTAAACAGTTATACAAACCATAAGTGTAAAATTTCAGAGTTAAAAACAGCGGAAGATAAAACACGACGGCTACAACACGTCGCCAAAGTATACCTGGCTAGCCCAAGCATGGTATCACTCGTCAGGGTCATTGCCGGCCGAAAATGTATCCCACTCTACGGACCAGCCAGGAGGCAATGAGCAAGGATAGGTCAAGCTAGCGATCTGCTCCTCAAAACTCATACCTGAAAAAGGGTTTCAACAGCAAGGCTGAGTATTCTAATACTCAGCAAGACTTAACCGTCAACGGGCACAAGTAGCCTACTTTAGCTAGACTATGCAAGGTTCAATGAGGCTCTGGTTTTTCCTTTTTGCTGAAAAGCAATAAAGAGTAGGTCCTTACATTCAAGATTTAGCTTTCAACATTCTAGTTGATTAACCATTCAATGTAAGCAACTACTATCCAATCATGGTAGAAAACTAAGCAAACATCAAGATTGATAAATAATATTGTTGCTCTTATTACTCTGTGTGGCAAAGAGATCAAGCAGTCTCATTTCATCGTGCGAGGCGGACGATTCTGAATCGAAATTCAACCTTGCAAGGTAAACCTAACACACACATTTAGAACACCGTCGGGTCATTTCCAAACAACCGTTTGCCTTTCTTTCCGGCTTGTGGACAGGAACACTCTCCCCGACTACAGGGCTCCAAGGCCGAACCTTGCCCCTTGAAGTCGTAGTGTTGCGCAACATAAAATAAAACCTATCCCTAAGAGAGAGTGTCAGGTATATCCACTCCCCGGTCCAATCGGTTACTAGGCTTACCGCGTACCATATTTACGGCATGTGGCTAGTACATTCAAAAACTTAACCAGCACTACCACACACCGCGACCTTAGCAAGTTCATCAATACAGACGGGGTCTCACCAAAGGTCATGATATCGAACACAACCCCGTCCATCGTCTTTATATTGATAACAGAAAGTAAACAAGCAATTCCTATAAAGCTCGCGAGTGACAGGCAATCACTCGACTTTTACCAGTCCTATAAGCTTAGCAATTAGTCAAACTCAGGTCTAGTGTTCAGTACATAGGTTCCTAGGATCATGCATCTAGGGTTTCAATTCAAATCCTAAGAACTGTAAATGCATGAGTAAATAATGACAGTAAATGATAATAATTTGAAATATAGGTTATGTCCGGGGCTTGCCTTCTCGGTAGTTGCTAACTATTTCAGCCTTAGGCTCTTCCGAACTTTGATCCGGGGCTTCAGTTAGTTCAGCGGTGTTCACCTGGACTTCTGGATCACCTCCGTCAGACTCCGAGATCAGCTCGTATGTCCCGTCTAATAAGACAGTCGTATCTATATGTAATGCAAGAACAGTATTATAAACACACATGGGCAATCGTTTATAGAGTAGTTAAATAACAATTTTAACTACACAAGGCATCATGATCAACAGCACAAATGAAGTTTACCAACTTCATAAACAAGTGGGGGTGATTTCCTATAACAAATAAGTCATGGTTTGCTAATAAATAAACAACTCAAAGCACAAACAGAAATAAATTTAGCAAAAATTACCCTAAACAGAACATGAACAGAGTAGGCTACCCTGTAAAATTCATGCCACAACATGTATCCATTTATTCATAACAAAACAATCACTCAGAATTATTTTCATGATTTATCATCAGCATAAACTATTTATCATAATTAAAGTCTACTAAACATAGATTAAATCAAATAAATAGCTACACCAGAGAACTGATCATGAAATATTTATAGCAACACTAGTGTTACAAGAACAAACTACCATCAAATTTTCACTGCAGTACAAGGCTTCAAATATTAGTTAAGAAAAAGATAAAACATCTAGTCTTTATGTACCTAGTGACACAAATCAACTTGTACAGCAAAAACTTGCAACAAACATACACCATATTTTGATTCTACTGCAAAGATCTACTCTCAAGGATCCCAGAACAACTGGATTTGCTAATTTACGAATTTTCTACGAATTTCTATTGAATTTCAAAGTTTGCAGCTAGAAATTACAAAGAAGTCCTTAGAGTACTATTCACATGAGTCACTGACTATTCAAAGAACACCCTGGGTTTCCTTTTCTTTCAACCCGAGGTCCCTGGCCGGTGGTCAGAGAGGGGCGCGGCATTTGACCGGCCAAATCCCGGCGAGGGGCTCACCGGCGGTGAGGGTGGAGGGGTGTGGGAGCTTCACGGGTTCAAGGCGCACCTCTGGGTGGTCTAAGGGTGCGGGGAGGGGCTCGGAGGCGGCGGCTCGACGGAGCAGGCGGGTCGGCGGCGGCTAGGGTTCTCCGGTGAGAATTGGGCGAGGGGAGGTGGTCGAGGAGCTGTGCGGGGTCACGGCGGAGCTCCCTACGGTGTCATCGCGGGCGGAGGATGGCTGCAGTGGCGGCTCGATGACGGGACTGGGCTCGCCGGCGTTGCGGGTGGAGCGGCGGCGTGTTCTGGGGCGTGGATGCGGAGCAAGCGAAAGGGCGAGTAGAATAGAGTGCTGGGGTTCTTGTAGTGCCCGTGCGTGCGCTAGGGGAGGGCGGCGGCCTCTGCAGCGGGCTCGCCACCGCGACGGCAAGGTGGCGGCCGCGAGACGGTTCTGGGCGGCGTGGCGAAGGGAGGGAGCTCCAGCGCGAGGCCAAGGGCGGTGGAGGAGGAGCAGCGCGACGCGTGGATGATAGCGCGAAGCAAAGGGGTGGCCGGGAAGGCTCTCCACGGCGCCAGCGTCGGTGCTCTGCACAGCGGCGGCGAGAAACAGAGCTGGGAGCTAGGGGAAGGGGAAAAGGACCCAAACACAATTTCCAAAAACTCCAGGGACCCCACTGTAAAACAGCGATAACTTTTAAAATAAGGCTCAAATGAAAAAGTGCCCAACATGAAAGTTGTTCAACTTTTCAAGATCTACAACTTTGATGTTGTGCAAAAATTTATTTGTTCAAAGATTCAAGAGCTATTTTTGAAAAAATAGGAGGGATTTTGAATTCCAAGGAATTTTGTCTTTTTCAATGCAAATTCACTTTAAACTTAAACTTAAAAGCAAAAATTGCTACCATGTAATAAATGCACTGAATTTTTGCGAAAACACCCTCCACAAAAGCTATAATTTCACAACCTATCCAAAAATAACTATAGAAAGGACCTTGCATAAAATCATAATTACACATATAACCTTTATATTTACAAAAAGGCCCTTTTTCAAGCAATTCAAGCACATGATGCATATAAAATATACAAAACTACTGTGCAGACACCTAGGGTGTTACAACAGCCATCCTCGGTGAACCGCCATTGGGATCCTATGAGATGTCACCATGTGGCAGGTTTAAGGCGGTGGGGCCCACAGGCCAGTCGGCCGACCAGGGTGGTCGGCTGACCTGCTGGTGGCGCCCACCGCCCCCAACTGCTCGGGGTAGGGCTTGTCTGGCCCTGGCCTTGTCTGAACACCAGGATAGAGCTTATCCTAAGTGGATTTGCTTCGGTTATTGGGCTACACTTGGTCCAATTAAGCCTGAATCGACGCTCTGATATTTTCTGTGATTTTATTTCAGGCCAAAGTGTTCTTGCAACCTGCATATTATCTCAAAAATACAACTTGCATTTTCTAGAAGGTGAAGTGTGGTTTAGGGACTTTATTAGATAAAGATGCGTGTAAGAAATGCAAAATCTCATAATTTTCTGATCAAGTTGATGCCTGGAAATGGTCGTTCGTGAGCGTCAACAACACACATAACACAAACAGATAGCAATAACATGATAATCAAAATGAGCTGATGTGCAATGCTGCCTCACTAAAAACCTTTCTAAGTAAAACTCACCCTTGTGAGAAATCCTAGAAAGTAAGAAAGAGTGCAGCCAGCTCAGAATAAGTCTTAGTTAGTTATTACAATCCATAGTGGCTCAGTTCAAATGGCCACCAAAATGACAGTGAGTTCAAATGGTCACTCATCTCACAGTCACAACAAAAGCTCACAACAAAAGCTCTCTCACGCTCTCAGAATCTCAGCCAACAGCAGGAGCACCACCACCAGTTGCTTCTTCTTCATCAAGGTACAGATGCTCAAATGCCTCCTCAAGCTCTGTATCCTCAGCTTCATGTTCTTCCATTCTTGCTCCTACCTTCCAATCCTTGATGCAAGTCAGCATCTCCATATTCTCTGGTGACAGGCGCCGCCGCCGCTCTTCAAGTATCCTGCCAGACAAACTGAAACAAGACTAGGAAGAGATAGTAGATACAGGAACTGACATGATATCTCTAGCCATTATAGATAGGATTGGATAGGTTAGTTTATGGTCACACCACCAAAGAAGTAAGTCAAAATCATCATCATAAGCAGTGACACAATCACTGTCTAATTAAGCTGAGAGCTCACTAACAGCACCACCAGATGAGGAGGAAGAGGTAGGGGGACGACCAATAACACCTGAACCTGCTTGTTCTCCAGAGATCTTTGTCCATGCTTACTTTTTCTTACCTGAATGAGCTGATGGCTGTGGAACCCTTTGAGATCTAGCTGCACCAAACTTAGTCTCATATTTTGTAAATTCATACAATTCAGATTTGACTTCAGCATAGTATAAACTATAAGAGGCTCCAGTACTTTCAGCAACACATTAAAGAATCCTTTCATCTTAGCTCTAGGATCAAGAATGAATGCATATGAATATAGCAGTGGTATGTCCTCCCAATATTTAAGAAATTTAAGCTTCATTGGAGCAACAATACTTCTAAGGTTATGATCTCTTTCAGCAGCAAGCAAATGAGAAGCAATCTCTATGATATGGTGCAAAACAAATGGACTTGTGGGATAATAAACACCAAATAGAACAACAGTTGAATCATAGTAGAGTTGCAAGAATTCCATTACCTTTTCAGCAGAATACCAATGATTTCTAGTCAATAATTTTAAACCATAATGAGAATTAATGAACACAGAAAAGATATTCTTGTATGGAATCAAGTGTTTAAGTACCAGGTGAGTATAATTCCATCTAACATCCATATCCAAGCCAAACATTCTAGGTCTAACACCCTTAGCATTACAATATTCTTTAAACAATGCAATTCTTTGATTAGAGGAATTCAAGAAGTTAATTGCAGTTCTAAAATCCTCAGTTACAGGTTTCAACCTTTTTAGTCCAGATTTGACAATAAGATTAATGATATGACAGGAACAACATTGATGCACAAGACAATACTTATGCTTATTAGGATCAGAAGGTGTGGGTGCAGGATCAGAACCCAAGTAACCAAAGAACATAGGTGTCAAAGTCTCCATAGCCTTAGCATTAGAAGAAGCATTGTCTAGAGTGACAGCAAAAATTTTATTAATTAAACCAAACTCCTCAACCACACTGGCTACCCTATCAGCAATATTTTCACCAGAATGTTTAACCTCAATTAGCCTAAAACCAACAACCCTTTTCTGCAACTCCCAATTAGCATTCACATAATGAGCAACTACACTAATATAGTCCTTCTTAGCATTTCCAGACCAAATATCTGAAGTTAAAGAAACAGAAGAAGCAGCAGGCAACACAAATTTCATAAGCACATCACGTCGTTCAGCAAACATTTTACCAAGATCCCTAGTGGTGGACTGTCTAGAAACCTTAACAAACCAAGGGTTATGAGTACGAGTAATGTAATCTTCCCAAGCCTGTGTCTCACCTATTCCTAATGGAAGGTCCACCCTAGCAATCAACAGGCACAACTCAGTATGAGCAACAACAGGATTATACACCCAAATATGGAAACCATCACGATTAAGAGCAAGCCTAGACTGGGTTTTTTGCGCATGATCAGTCTTTTTCCTACAAGATGACTGGTGCCTAATCAAATGACCAGTACCAGCAGAAGATCTAGCAGACATTCTCTTACCACACATGTTACAGATAGTAGCAATTGTAACATCATTTTCCTTTACCTCCTTAAAATCAGCCCAAACACTAGATTTGCGCTTCCCATGAGTGTCGGTGGAGCAAGCTGTTGCCACTGCCGAGGTAGCGGCACCTCCACCAGCATTGCTGGCATCGACATCAATGACATTGTTCTGAACATTGCCGTCGCTAACATCGATGCCGAACAATGCCGCCGCATCTTCACGGACATCGTCGTCGTCCTCGACCTCGAGTTCCAGCTCGTCCGGGTCCACTTGGGAGTCAGAACCGTGGAGGGGGTACTCATCCACCCCCGCCATGGCGATCCCGAGCTTGGATAGGCCAGACGGCCCACCCTGTCACGCAGCACCATTCCACAACGGTGCACGCTGGTGGCGTCTAGCCATATCTAGGCCAGAGGAGGAAGACGCGGCATCAGGCACCGACCTGTGTAGAGGAAAAAGAAGAAGAGTGAGAGGCAGCCACCAGAGGAACAGATCTAGGGCTAGGGTTTGGATCGTACCTGCGCTACCATCGGAGCCCGATGCCGGAAAGGACGAGGGAAACCCAGAGCCAGAGGAGACAGACACCGATTAGAAATTAGATCGACGGCGAGCGACGGAGGAGGGAGTGGACAGTAACACGAACTCACATAGCTCGTCGAGAAATAGAGGAGGAGAGGAAGGGAGAGGAGGGAGGGAGGAGCCGAGGAGACACAGGGTTACGAGCCGCGCGGTCACCTGAGCTGAGGACGGACGGATGTCGGACGGTCGGAGGCTAGCGGAGCAGTGGCCGACGGATCAAGACTCCTGAGTCCAGAGCGCAGGCGTAGTGGCATGAGCGAGAGGCGAGAGTGAGAGGTGGCCGGCGGGGGGCGAGGGTTAGGGTTAGGGTTGGGGGCGCCGGGTGGTGGTTATATAGGGGGGCGGGGCGCCGGCTTGGCCACTTGGGCTGGGCCGAGGCTGACTGGACGAGGGAGCCGTTGGGGGGTGGGTGGACCGGGGCGCTGTCGGGCCGACCGTTGCAACTGGCCGTGTTGTGCCACAGTCCTGGGGTGCGGCCCAAGCACGGCTCGCTCCCTCGCGTCGAGCTAGCCCGAGCCCATTGATCAACGGGCCGGGGCGGGCTTGGGCCGAGCCAAAAAACGGGCCTCGGGCCGGGCTAACGGGCTTGGGCTGTATGGCCAACTATATTTACTAGCTGGAGGGAAGCCCTAGGTACAGACTCAACCGCTCTAAAGGATGGAGCCGGAGCTAGAGCAGGTGGAGTAGGTTTTTGTGGCTCCACCTGCTCCGCCTTGCAGGCAAAGCTGTTTTTATAGCTCTCACATTCTACAGGTTGGAGCCGGCACCTCCAAAACATTTGATAGGGCTCCAGCAGGAGCTGTCGCTGGAGCCGGAGCTGGAGCCCTGCCAAACAAGCCCTAAACTATTGACATGGGAGACTTATCCCCTACAACATGTACAACATGGGGAGCGTATGGGGCCAGGATGAGGCGAACATCGTCACCGAACCAAGATCATAGTTTAATCTAGAGGCATATGAAATAAGAGTTTTGGTTGACTCCCGTGTGTGCATCCTATTTTATTGGTATTATCTGATTTAGTATTTAATCCTAGTGTATTTGTGTATGCTATAGAGGTTTTGTTTGTATTTAAGTATGACAGTATCAATTTTGTACTAGAACCAAATTTGCATCATAATGGAAAAATTAAATACTCATTGCAAACTATATTTTATATAGTATAAAATTCTCTTTCACTTCTTTGTTGAAAGGAAAAAGTTTGTTTTACTTCCATCACCAATTCACTTTGTCCGCTTAATCCACTGAGCGAAATTTAGACTCGATTTACTCCCCACAGTAATTCCAATTGGTCCAATCTACCCCTTTCTCTTTTTTGTTTCTCTGCATACAAATTTAATTTTAAATTTAAATTTTATGAGTGGATAGAGAAAATAGTGCCTTATTATGGCTATTTTCATAGGTTAGAAAGATTTACTATAAATTGTTCATAGAGATGAAGTTCGATCTGCATGAAAAGTATTCATGAAACAATCATAATGTATTTTTCTAGCATAGTGCATCATATCATAAGCCACGTTGCAAAACTTGAAACTAGAATTCTACTTGTACGTGGAGAAATTAAAAAAAAGAGAGAAACCTCAGTAAGGGGTTGATTGGAGCAATTGAATTAGTTTGGGGCAGTAAATTTAGTCTCAATTTTATTCAGGGGGTTGAATGGACAAAGTGGATAGGTGAGGGGAGTAAAATGGATTTTTTTTTGCCTTTTGAAAACATAAGCACGTTGCAGTGCACTCTACTGGCATGGATCTAAAAAATATATTAGAATTGCATTCTTCGTTCCTCACCGATCAATCTTTTTTCTTGTGACAAGCATTAGAGGTACGTCTGGAATTAAGAACCATGTAAAATATAATACCTGTTTCGGTAAATTAAATAAAATAGATAAATTAGGGAAAGTTTTCATACATTAAGCTTCTTGTGAGGCTTCTACTAGAACATAATATCAAACACTATGATATAGCAATTAGCTGATCAATGATCACAATTTTGTTTGGCGAAAATCATCATCATCCCAAGCAATTTCGGATCCTCCATTATTCTCAGAACTCGAAAGGACAGAATTACTTGAAAACTACTGATTAATTAAAACAAGGTCAAAGTTCACATGAGAATGCAGTTTTTTTTTGAAAACTAGAATGCTAAAACGTGAGAAATTTAAAGTCTATAAATTTTGGCATTTATTTAGTTGGATTCCAAAAAGTAGCCCACATAACAAAGTGTTATTCTAAAATTGCTAAAGGTTTTGATAAAAAAGATTGGCATGTCCTCATTTTGGCATGCCCATATTTTGATCCAAAATAAATTGCTCATTTTTTCTTAATAAACTAAACAATTTACCATTTTTTCTTCATGACAACCAAACTGCGCAAATGTGCATGCCACAGCCCAAAAAGGCGTGGACGCTCGAACCGCGGGGGTCCAGCTGCAGGTCCGACGACGGCGTTCATGGCGCGCCTGCACAGGAGAATGTCTGGAGGAGAGGGCCCCTTGCCAAAGATAGCAACTCTCCCGGGCCTTTATAACCAAGCTCAACCATGGATCGATCGATGTAATTCGTACAATAAGTTGTCATCCTTGTAAACCACAATGGCTTCCAAGATCCTGCTCTCCCTCCTCGTCCTCGCCGCAGCCTCGCCCACGGTGCTGGCAGGCTTCGACGTGATTCAGATGCTGGTCGACAAGCCCCAGTACGCCGGGTTCTCCAAGGTCCTGGAGCAGACCAAGGTCGCGGCGGAGGCCAACCAGCTCAAGGCGGCGTCGCTGCTGGTCGTCCCCGAGAAGACGGTCAAGTCCCTGGTGTCTCTGCCCGCTGACAAGCTGCGGCAGGCGGTGGCGAACCACGTCCTCCTCAGCTACTTCGACCCGATCAAGCTGGACGAGATGAAGACCCGCACGGCGCTGCTCCCCACGCTCCTCTCCAACACCGACAAGGCCCTCGGCGTCCTCAACTACTCCAAGGCTGACGACGGCCAGATGTACTTCGGCGCCCCCGGCGCGCCCTGCGTCGCCAAGCTCGTCAAGGTCGTCGCCGCGCGCCCTTACACCGTGTCCATCATGGAGATCAGCGAGCCCATCCTGCCGCCCGGGTTCGGCAAACGCGACGCAGCGCCCGGGCGCCGCGGCAAGGGTGGCAAAGGTGGCAAGGGAAAGATCAAGCCGGCGGGCCTTGAGGAGTCCAAGGAGGTCACAGGCAAGCCCGACGATGCCACGAGCAAGGCAGAAAGCCCCGGATCCGCGGCGGCTGCTCCAAGCCCCGCGTCTTAGTTTTATCGTCATCGCGCGCGTAGCGCCCGCCGCTGGCCGGCCGGCCGGGATGTCTGAGCATGTTCAACGGAGCGGCAGAATGGAATAGCCTATAGAAAGCACGCGCGCCAGGTAGCTCCGCGAAACATGACAGTTCGTCGCATTCGTTTTCTCTCTGTTTTTTTTCCCTTTCGCTCGCTTAATTTTCAGTTTTGTGTAACAGAGATCTTACATTACCGTGTACTCCACGTGACAAAACCATCTAAATTATCCCAATTCAATAGATAAGTCACTGTCCATTATGCTACACAATTGAAGTGGAATACAATACGTCAAAAACAGGTAAAAAGTGGACGACCCACGGACTACTGTGTAGGATCGTCTCATTTTTTTTAGAAAAGGAAAAAAAGGTTATCTGCCCCTGCACTATAGCAATTCATCTGGTCCTAGAAATCTATTTTAGGGGCAGTTGGTGTTTCACTTTCATTCCATCGTCTCTATTTTGTAGGGTGATGTGTTGAAATATGAACCGCCCTCGAAATCATTGTTTTCAACAGCGATCCGTGTTTCAAACCGCTCCTAACAGGGTATTTCTAGGACGGGTCACATTGCAGCCTGCCCCTAGATATATGTAAATAAAAAAATTCGACCCGCCGGGGTAAGACCTCCTCGAAGGCATTATGATTAAGGTAGAAGACAAACTCTCATGCAAGTCAAAAAAATTCTCGAATCCCCACTCCACCCGTACACAGTGGCAGCATAGCCCGCGTGAGACTAAACCAGCCTTAGACTGTGCTTTGAAGTGGTGCAAGCCAAGGAATTTTTTTTTCAATGCGCAGATAAACTGCGCCACATCCAGCCAACGATTCCGCCCCCATGGGGGCTCAAACTGCGGCCGGCAGGGTGCTGAGCACACCGCTAGACCAAATGGGCTAGTGGCCGCTGGCACTTATATATAAGTAAATATTAATGTAGAAGAACATACTATTGGATTAATTGGGTCTGGAGCCTATTAAGTCAATTAATCAAATAATTCCAAGAACAAAGATGGAAAAGCTGGATATGTCCGGAGTATTCGAACATATATCTGGAGTTTCCGTATTTATGATCGGATGTCCGAACCTTGATCCAGAGTATCTGGACATATACCCAGAGTATCCAAATTACCAAGTTGAGCCAGGCGTGTTTAACTTGCAGTTTCAATCTCTGTTGATGACTAGTAACTGATGATGAGTGAGGGTTGTTAGTGACTAGTAACTGATGATTGATGGCTGACCACTAATATTCAGAAGTAGTAACTAATGTCAATTGTGGTGGAGGTTACTAGTAACTGACAATTAATGGCTGTCATTGCTGCAATTTTGGAGGTTTAAAAGCCTACCAGGCTCTACATATGGTAGTGCTCCTCTTCTCTTCCATACGTAAGAACACACAGTACATTCCATTGCTGTTTCTGCGCTTTTGCATCTCCATTCCAGAAGCCTGGGCGCACAGGTTCTCTGGAAGAGCAGGCCTCCAAACCTCCATCCTCTTTGAGACTCTGCACCGAGTTGAGGGCGATCAAGTTTTTTGGGAGTGCATCGACACGGGGTCACTTTCACGCTCACGATTTTGGAAAACCTTCGCATGCTTGTCTATTTTAGACACGCGGCGATTGTTGATTCGCCCCCTCCTTTGCGAAGTGAAAGGGGTTGTCTCGCATCTTCAGACTGTTCTCATTGACTCTTCTAAGTCTGTTTCCTCTTTTCCTTATTCTTCCTCTCCTGTTTGTTATGTGGTCTTTTGTTTTGATAGTTTCGCTTCCTTAGGTATGGCTCTCGTGAAGTACACGGCCAAAGAGATAGATCCTGAGAACTCGGACAGTCCCGCAGAAGAACAGTAGAATTTGTCCGAGAGTGAGTGAGGAAGATATTTCACAAGTTGATGCTGATCCTTCGGAGTTGATGGGGAGCAGGGAGAAACCTCCACCGACCTTGAGGTTTGGTCCATCCCTAGCTACCAAGTCTCTGGTTGGCTCATATGCGCAGAAAGGATATTTTGAGCCTGGTGTCTGTCGTGACTCCGAAGGTGAAGAGACTCCCGATCCTCGAGAGAGCGTGTTATTTTTCGTGATTTCTTTGTTTCTGGTCTCCGATTCCCGCTGTGCCGGAAATTCTTGCGTGATTTGGTTTGAAGTTACACCAGTTGACACCCAATGCTATTGTGCAACTGTCAAAGTTTTTCTACGCAGTCAAGACCTTCGGGGGGGTGGGGGTGGATGCGGATGCGGATGCCTTTCGTAGGCTTTACGAGATGCATCCGCAGGGTCGGAAGTTTACCTTTGAAGATGATGATCAGGTGTATACTTCTCAAAGTGCTTGCTACTCATTTCACCCCAGAAGGGCAAACAAAGTTCAAAAGATCGAGCATATGGAGCTATGCTTTTGTCAGAAAAACAAATGGGAGGATGATTGGGTGCAGTATTGATTTTACGCTAAGATTGCTTTTCCAATGTCTAATCCTTCGAGTGAGGTTTCCTATCCTCTTTCCCGGAAGCTTCAGCCATTCAATCATGTGACCAAGGCGGAGTTTAAGAGAATGGTGCCAGGTTACAAAGATTGATCCGCTGCTTTTGCCTCCATGACGGGTGTTATTAGTGGCCACGATTTGGTTGAAGAATTTTTGGCCGCTATGATTTGGCCTTTGTCCAGTGGATGGTTACCAGGGTCTTTCGTGAAGCTTGAGATTAGTAGTCTAAAGGACAAATTGCCGTTTCCTAAGTTTGGTTTAAAGAAGCCAATTGGTATTTTTGATGATTTGATTCTAGAGGAAATTGTGTAGGAGGCTGTTGTTCTTTTGGGCCCTTATACTTCTAAGGAGCACGATTCATTATTGAGTAATGTCCGGAGCAGGTCAGGGTGAATCGCTCTTTTTCTGAGATGAAGGTTGTCTACGGACCTTGCAAAGCTCCATGGTAAAAGAGAGGAAGAGGTTCCGCGACTTCGGCCTCTTCTACGAAGGTTAGCGATGCGCCGACTTCCAAGAGGAGTAACAAAGCTAATCCTGAGGCAAGCGGAAGCCGACTCGCGAAGGTTGTTGGTGCGAAGGTTTCGCGCTTGTTTGAGGCTACCAAAGGAACCTCCGAGAAACCTCCGCGGGCACCTAGCTCCAAGTTCTTCACGAGCAAGGCGGAGGAGCAGAAGAAGAGGTTATTTATCCCAGTGGTTATTCTTTTCCTATTGCTAAAGATGATATGGGTAGCGATGCTTTCATAAAGGAGCTCCATGCAACGGAGTGCAGTATTCCTTGGCATCTGTGTCATGGGAGAAGGGTTGATCTTTATCTTGATCAGTTTGGTTCCTTTCATGCAGAGCTGGATAATGTTGGTTCGGTGCTTATCGACATTCATAAGAGGTCGAAAGACCCTCGTCGAATGATTAACTTACTCGATGATGATAGCGACGAGGAGTCGCAGGTGGCTTCCCCAAAGAATTTTCCTAAGGGGGTTAATGCTGGAGATGATGACGAGAAGGCTGATGAGGAGATGGTTGATCCCGAGGAGGATACTCACTTTATTGCGGTTCAAGACACTAGAATTGCTGGAGCTTCGGAAGAACCAAGGGCGTCCCCTCCTAGCTACAAGGGAGAGGAGAGCCAAGAGGTCCATGAGATGACCGTTGCTCCTACGCTCGAAGGTTCCGACAAATTTTCTGAGCTAGGTACTTCTTTAATCCCTCGCCGCCTTTCTTTTCAGGGTCTTGACGTTGCCCGTACCTTTGGTATGCTATTGAAGTAGATGTTGTGAACATGGTTTTGGTGCTTGGAGAATTGTTGGAGTTGGGTCCGGCGGGCGCCGGGACTTCTGCTCATGGAGGACTTGGAGCTCAGTTGCCCCTTCCTGAGGACGTCGAGAGCTTCGACTCCGAAGGTGAGTGTTTTATTTTAAATTCCTCTGGCCCATTAGGAATTAAGTATCAGTCTGATGGATGTTTCGATTTTTGCAGGTTTTGGGAAGAGCTTGGGTGGGTATGGTATAGAGGACCTTGGGAGAATTACTGCGTCCTTGTGCCTGAAGGTACGCAAGTTGTTCCTGCCTCTGGTTTATATGTTTTGAGGAAAGTTGTTTGATAAATTTGGCTTTGTGCAGGCCCTCTTGGCAAGTTGCACCACTATGAGTGGCGCAAAGAGAGATGAGACCAAGTTCTTGCCCAGATCGTCTGATAAACTTCGGTTGTCTGAAGAGAACAGGAGGCTTAAGAAGGTGAATGAGGCTTTGGAAAACCTTCGTAGTTCTCTGAAGTCTCAGAATGACCTTCTCAATGAGAAAGTGAGTGAGCAGGAGGAGATTATTCAGAAATGCAAGAGAAGATCGAGCTGGACGAAGGTATTATTGACAACCTTTGGGGTACTATCAACAGTGATAACACAAGGATCGCGAACCTTCAAACGGAGGTTCGTCACCTAAAGGTTGATGTCAAGAAAAAGAATGAACTCATCTCGAAGCTAGAGAAGGAAGCTGAGGAGGACCGTGAAACTTGGGAAGCGGCCTCTCGTGAAATTGTAGCTAAGAGTGCTGCCATTCGAGAAGAATATCATGAGGCCTTAGCAACATTTGGTGCTGAACCTTCACCGTTTCCTGAAAGAAGGAGCGCCTGGGCTGCTAGATTGGTTGTTAAAATAATTTGAAGTGCTCGAGATCGTTCTGTCCAATGTTTCAGACAATCCCGCTGTCATGACATGCGAAAGCATTATGGCTGTATTGGCTCACGAGTGTTGTCCGGAGTTTGATAGGATGGCCTCTCGTGATTATGCCTTTCCCGAGTACTTTGAGCTTGAGGATGATATAGCGAGGATCCAGGCTGTGAAGAAGTCTTTTATTCGAAGATTTTGGAAGGTTTCTGGGAGGGAAGTGGTGCGGGAGGTTGCACAAAGGCGGTTGGAAGAGGTTGGTTTTCTAATTGCCTGCTATTTCTTTTGCTGCTTCAATCTACATATCTGGCTGTATTAGTCATTCTTTCTTTTTCCTTTTGCTTTTGTAGGCAAAGAGGGCTCGTGAAGCTGCCAAGGGTGTGATTGACGAGGGCGCTCGACGTGAAGATATCGCCAGCTGTTCAGGTAGGACCTTGGAGTCGAACCATGAAGATGATGGCGCGAAGGTTTAGATTTGGACCGTTCCTGGGGTGGTGGTTCTTGTGGTGAACTTATGGTATTGTACTGTAATCGGTTATTATTCTTTTGTCCATGCGATTGTTCCTGCTAGGCCAGCTCTGAACATTTGTCTGCTATGGATTCATGGCGATGGTTTCATTGTGAGCGGAATGGATTGGGAACAGTACAGCTTCGCTCACCCAGGCCTGCTAGCATTGCAGAATTTTTGAAATGGTTTGGTAGGGATTTTGTGTGATACTTGTAACGAACTTGTTAAGTGCCTTTTCTTTTGCTGGTGCCTCATCCTTCGAGATGAGTGACTTTCCCTTTGTAGTTGCGATATTGAGTACTAGAAGGAAAGAGTTTCGTTTGTGCTTTGAAACTTGTTCCTCCCCTCCCTAGCTCTCGCTTGTCAGAATGATGGGATGTAATTAAATTGTTTGGCATGTATGTCTTGCTTTCTTACAATATTTGTTCCATCCATCGAGATGGGTAGGTGTTATTTCACTTTGGGTTGGGTCTCGGGGGGTGGGGGAGCTTTTTATGTGAAAATGTCTCCCCCCTCCTCCCAAGCTCTTGCTCGCCGGAACCTTGCAAGCTTGAGACTGATTCACTTTTTGCTTGGCTTCGGGGTAAATTTGTAGAAGTTTTAAAATGTCTCCCCCTCCCTTACAGATTTGCCTCGAAGGTATTGGATGGTTGTCCCCTTAGCTCTTGGCGTATATTGTACATACATTTTTTATGTATGTGATGGAGGTATTTTGTCTAGTGTATGTTATACATTTTGTCCCCTTAGCCCCTTGACTTTCTAGTGTATGTTATACATTTTATTTTTCGGCCGAAGGTATTTTGTCTTCGATCCCTTTCCTGGGTCGACAGCTCCTTGGCTCTTTAGTGTAGATTGTACACTTTTTATTTTTCTGCCGAAGGTATTTTGGCTTCGATCCCTTTCCTAGGTCGACAGCCCCTTGGCAGTTCAGTGTAGATTGTACACTTTATTTTTTAGCCGAAGGTATTTTGTCTTCGATCCCTTTCCTGGGTCGACCACCCTTTGGCTTTTCAGTGTAGATTGTACACTTTTTATTTTTCAGCCGAAGGTATTTTGGCATCGATCCCTTTCCTGGGTCGACAGCCCCTTGGCTTTTTAGTGTAGATTGTACAATTTTTATTTTTTGGCCGAAGGTATTTTGGCTTCGATCCCTTTCTTGGGTCGATAGCCCCTTATTTTTTTAGTGTAGATTATACACTCTTTAGATAATCTGCAAAGTTTTCTATGATTGTGAACTTTGCTAACTTAGGTATTTTTAGATTTTGGTGTAAATGTGAAGGTCGATGTTTGCGACCCTGTGATCGCTTTGACATGAGACATTTGTTTGAAGGGAAAAGACTCTTTACTGCTTTAGAATTTTACAGCAGTAGCTGCCTCATTAAAAACCTTACCTCCGATGTGGAGTTCCCTTATGTGAGAACAAGAGTGCAGTCCTTGGACTCAAGAAGAAAAAAGAAAGACTAGACGGGTCTCGAAGGTCTGAGTATGCTTATATTTTTGTAACTCAGCCTTCTTATTACAAGCTAGGTTCTAGACCTAACATTTTTGATATTTTTTTTATATTGAGAGTGCAGTCCTTGGACTCAAGAAGAAAAAAGAAAGACTAGACGGGTCTCGAAGGTCTGAGTATGCTTATATTTTTGTAACTCAGCCTTCTTATTACAAGCTAGGTTCTAGACCTAACATTTTTGATATTTTTTTATATTGTCAGCATTCCATGAATGCTGCAGTTCATTTCCTTCAATGTCTGCCAAGTGGTAAGATTCTGGTCTGTTGGAGTAGAGCACCAGGTATGGCCCATCCCATTTGGACTGGAGCTTTTCGACTGTTTCAACATTCGGCTTCCTTTTGAGGACCCAATCTTTTTATTTCTCCAATTTTGTGTTTCTTTTTGGTATTGGTCTAAGTTGTCTGAAGCTTGCAAGATGTCAAGTTTAGTGAGGTCGGCTTCTAGCGAAGGTTCAATGTTGTTTTGTGTCCTGATGCCTTTGTGCTTGAGCTCCTCAGGGCTCATGGCTTCGGCCCCATAGAACAGCCTGAATGGGTAAAATTTTGTTGCCCTGCATTTGGTGGTGTTGCCCTGCATATCTCTTCAGATAACATCTAAGGAACTTGTGAGAGAAATCCTCATCCGGCACCTAAAATCCATGACCCTTGAGCTCATTGCCTGACCCCTACGAGGGAGTTCCGCCTCGGTCCGACCCTCACGAAAGGGCCCACTTATTCCATGACCACGGCTCTCCGGGAAACTGGGAGTGTCTTCGGTCAAAAGCTGGTCACGAGACGTGGCCCTGGGAAGTTAGGGACGTGACCGTCCCAAGCTCTTGTACGGAGCAGAGTGGGCGACGGGTCAACCCACGCCGTCCGGACGGAGGCGTACCCCACCCACTCCGTGTGACGCCATCAACAGTGACGAGCAGACGTGCGCTGTGTCAGGATGGGACAGGGCCATGCCCCACGGTGGAGGACGTGGCTGCCAGGTGGAAATCCTATCCCCTCATGATGCTACAGTAAGCACTGTACGGATAAGACATCCCAACGACTCAAGTCAAGATAGGTCAACATGACCCACCATAGAGTTAGTAGGCAGGGGTCGGGAGTCGCCCGACCCCCACGCGCCCTTCTTCTCTCTCTGTGTAGACTCTCACCCCTTGGGCTATAAAAGAGGGGATACGTACCCCTTGGAGGGGGATCAAAACATTCGCTTCCACATCGACACACACACACGCAACCCAGAGACTTGGGGCCCTCGCTCCCTCTCTCGCCCATTTGTAACCCCTACCGCAAACTTTGAATACAAGAGCATGGGAGCTCGAACTGGATGTAGGGACATTCCACTCGAACCAGAATAAAATCCCGTGTCTATCCTTGTATTACCATCCGTTCCTATGACGCGCACACAAATTTACTAGCCAGAGATCCGGAACACTGACAACGATAATTCTAGATCTTGTCTTATGCTAAGTTCTGAGCCTTAGGAATCCTCTTAGCCCCTTTCCTCTTCAGTAGTGTGGTGTCCTTGGATGAGTTGGAGCCTTAGATAATATACTCACGTTTCCTTATGGATATGATACTCTAGAATACTCTTGGGTGAAACTCTACGACGATATCCGAGCGCTTGTGGATATTATTTGTGATGCTACGAAACGTCAACAGGCACACTTGTTCCTAGAATCAAATGTCATCCAAAACTTGTGGAACTCGTTAGAATTAAACAAAATATAAATGGAACATAGTGTAAAGATCAATTTATTCCTAAGAAGTTGATGGTCAAAATATGAAATAATGGCCATCAACACGGGTGCATGGCAACTTATATGGGCGTGCTCAGGGATTGTTGATTAACAAACTCCATGAAGTGATCCACTCCACAGGTGTAGGAAGGTGTGAATTTTCTCAAATTAGTTATCCAACTTCTGTCCATTGATATTAAAAGTTTCTAAACAAAGCAGGATGAGGGAGTGACTGGATTATAGGAACTAGCTCAACATGTACTAGAGGAAAATCAGAACTATCACTTGCAAACTATAATCATATCAACAAATTGATGGTTGCGGCCAAGGAGACATACTTCTGGATGAGGTACTAGCCGGATTGGAACCATTAGAGTAGGCCTCCGCTCTGCACGACTGCACAACGGATGGGCGGTGGAGCATACTTGCACGGGCAACAAAAGGGGTCTCCCTAGAAGCTGCCGGGGACACCAAGACACCTACCCAGCATCGTGAACTGGGATCTACCACCACCGCCGCCTAGTAAGATTGGGGATCTGGATTCTGGATACGCATCTACGAACCGGGTGGTGCTGATGACCATTTGACTCTACCATTGGTTGATTGCAGATCGTGGTCGTGGAGTTAGCATCCAAGGGGCACGAATCCCTCGGTAGATGATGCATACATTAATATGTGACAACAAACAATTGAACAACAAATTATGATGAGTACATTAATTTGAACATATACACAACAGAGGAGTTCCGAATCCCGATCGATTTCATACTCAAACACAAATTAGGAGCCGCAGCAATGGAAATGGACGACGACAACAACAGCGGCACTACCTAGAAGCCGCCTCCACGAGGCGGTGATAGGGCTCACAGCATCCAACCCTCGTTCCGAGCAAGGACTCAGTGCTGACTGTACTTCTTGTTGTCTTCCCTCAGGGCACAGGACTTGTCCCTCCCCATGACGTGATCCCTCACCTAATTCAGCCTAGTCCACCGGTCTGCCAAGCCAGGGCATATAGGGCACCTGAAGGTGCTGTCAATGTGGCAGACAACGTGCAGAGCGGGGCTCTAGGGTACTGGAACAAGATAGCCCCGCCGGTCATCGTCGTCTGGGTCCGTCTCCGTTTGGATGTTGGAGTTGGAGTCGAACACCTCAGCATGAATGGTTACCATGAAGGACAACATCCGGGGCGCGGCAACAGCAAAGAAGCGGAACTCCGAAAAAGACACGTGAATTCAATAGGCATAGGAATGTGGAGAAAAATAGAAACGACATGTGGATCACCGACAAAAAGACACGTGGGCGAACTGATAAAGGACATGTGAAAACACAAGATAATGACACATGACCGAACACTAAAGTGACATGTGGCCTTCACTCGTCTCACCACATGGCCTTGTACCAGCTTGCCACATCGGTATCCTCTTTGCCACATGTGCTGCCCGACACGTCACATGCCAGCGAGGATGAAGAAATGTGGAGTGCCAGCATGTCTAGGCCACGTCGCTTAACGGCATTGATGGTGTGCCACGGTCAGCGCGGACGTGTACACATGGATCCGGGTGTCCTATGATATTTCAGCGACTCGTCACTGAACCAAAAACAGTGTGATAAAAGTTTGTTTGTCACAGGAAAAAATAATTTTGTTACGTTTGCGGCCATTTCGGCACGGGAAAATAAGCTTGATGCACCATTTTAACGAATTGAAATTCATCATAAATTCATCACTGAACTTTCTTTATGGTGAATTTGGGCTCTACAGTGAGGAATCCCGTTTGTCAATGAAGCTGTGATTTCCACTAGTGGGATTATGTTCACCGGGGAACATGAACCGGCAATTGATAAAAGATACGAAGTGTAACATCTCGTAATTTTTATGGAATGTTATATTCTCCAAAAATGTGAGTTTTCAAAAACTTTTTGTGTGATTGTGCAACTAGCTCGAATAACCTAAGTATTGATGCTATCTCTCTCAAAATTCCTGGAATTTAAAACCAAATAAATATAAGGATCATATTGTTAGAGTGATTTATTTGGATTTTATTTGGAGTTATCGAATCTACCATGTTTAAAATTGTTTGTTGGATTTTATCCAAATTATTTTTTAGCCTGTTTGATTGAATTGAGTGGAGTTCAAATTAATTTGAGCCAATTAATTTGAACTCAAATGCTAACAGGCCTAAAGCCTCTAACACAGCCTACACAGCATAGCCCAACACTTACCCCAACCCAAACCGCGCAGCTCGCCGAGCCGGCCCAAACCCTCTCCAGCGCGGCCCACACCTTCGATCACCCGCACTCGCCCGGCCTGTAACCCCTATTCTCGGCCTGCCTCGCTCCCCCTCTACACGGCCCAAGTGGCCCAAGCAATAGCCCAGACCACCACCCAGCCTTCACCCCCCCCCCCCCCGCCTTGAGCCACTGACAAGCCGGCCCCACTAGCTGCTTTCCCCCTCCCCTGTTCTTCTCCTCCGCACGGACGACGCCGCCGAGCCCCTCACCTACCCGCTCCACCTCGCCTTTTCCTCACTCCGCGCCAAAAGGAGGAAACGGCCTCGCCATGATGCCCGCTGCAAATTGCTCTGCCTGCCCTGCCAACCTTGTCCCCTTTTGCATAGGCGCCAAGCCCGCGCCCGCAACTCTAAACGCGAGGAGGAGAACCACGTGATGCCGCCACACGTCACAGCCCCGACGCATGCATCCCATCGACACCCTCAGCATCCAGGCCCGCCGCGAGCTCTCCACCCTAGCCGCACCGCCTATAAAGCCCCGTCCGGCCGCAGCGAAACCCTAGAGCCCCTTGTGGAATTTCTCCCCTTCAGCCGCCGCCACCAAGAAAGCAGAGAAGGGAGAGGGGAAAAAGAAAGAAGGAGGAGAGGAGCATCGGGAGAAGAAGGACGCCGCCGCCCACCGGAGCTTCGTCTAGCCGACGCCCAATCGTCTACACCACCGCTGCTGCTCTGCCTGCACGGCCTCGACCCGCCTCGGCATTGGCTCATCACAGTGCCGCCCCTTTCTCCACCAATCCGACCCGGTAGGCCACCATCCACCCTTCCCCCTTCCTAGCTTGCTGCCTTTGTGCCTTGTGCTGCCGTTGAACGTCGTAGCAAGCCCCTTAGGGACCCCCACCGTGCTCGTCTGTAGGAGCCCAACGCTGTCTCCCCTGTCCTTCGCCATGGTTGTGTTCCGCCAGCGTGCTCCGTACCAGCGTCACGAGCCTCTGCTCGTGCTCGCTGAGCCGCTGCCACAGTATCCTTGTCCCACCATCGCGACCCTGGCTTTCTAGGTGCTTGTGTGCACGCACCTGACCCGCTAGCCTGACCACGAACCGCCAGTGAGCACCACTGCCACCTCCATGCCCTTGGCCATGCCGCCATCATTGCACACCGCCGCGACTCCAAGATGCTGGGTGCCCACATGCCAAACCGTGCGCCGTCGTCGCCGCTGAGTCGGCCCGGCCACGCTGCGACCTTGGGATCCCAGGAGCTCGCGCGTGAGCACTTTCGCGGACCAACCTGGCCGCTTGAACCTCGCCCCCACAATGCCTTGGTCTCACCGCGGCTTTGTTCGCCGTGCGCACCATGCGACGTCGTGGCAGGCGCACGCGCACGCGCACACTGGCCAGGCCTTTGGCCTTGGCACACCACCATGCGTCGCGGCCTTGCCGCTATCGTGCCTTGCTCCAACCACCCGTGCACCGTCACCACGTCTGCTGGAGACGCGCTCGCCCGCAACGTTACGTCACAGCGAGCCGAGCCTTGCTCTGTTATGCTCCACCTTGGCCTGCCCTTCCTCGCCGCCGCATCACCGACCTCGCCATGCCTCGCCGCCGGGAACCCACATGCCGAACCCTCACCGCAGGAGAACCATCATCGTTTGGGCCTGACCCCGCCTTGCCTCGCTTTGCCCTTGCCCTGCGCGCACACCGTCCAGGCCGCCGCCGCCGAGGCCTTGCTTGTCGCGTGCACAGCACACACGCACTCGCACGTGCCCGCCGTTGCTAATGCTGCCGTCGCCACCTGGAAGCCCCGTCGCCGACTCCGCCAGAAGGACGCACCGCCACAGAGCCCTCGCCGTCGCCGTCGCTGTTGGAAGTCTCCGCCGCCGGACCTCGTCTCTGCCCCATTTTGCTCCGCAAGGCCGGACACACACACGCACACATGAGCAC
The DNA here is from genome assembly GCF_016808335.1 of Panicum virgatum. NCBI lineage: Eukaryota > Viridiplantae > Streptophyta > Magnoliopsida > Poales > Poaceae > Panicum > Panicum virgatum. The sequence goes on along the minus strand of NC_053136.1, from coordinate 26,811,086 downwards.
GAGGCCACACTAGATCGCCCAGCCATAGCAGATCCCGTCGAGTATGACAACCGGGCCCCAGACGTTAGTGGGAGGAAGAGGTGCTGCCACAAGGGATCGAGACATCAGCGAGAGAAGAGGAGGAGGAAAGAGAAGAAAAGAAGAAAGAAAAGAAGAAGGATCAGCTGGGCCGCCATATTTTCTGTAAGCCCAGTACGCCGACCCAGTAAGCCGTGGTCCGAGCTGGCCTGATAAGCCTTGAGCCGCAACCCTGAGCCGAGCCAAGTGGGCCAACAAGCCGGCCTGCTTACACCTTGAGCCCGTTACAGCCTTTCCCCCTTTTCCTTTTTCTTTAACCAGACCTGACGTGTGGGCCCCGCCCATCAGCGACACAGCGCCGCTGACACGTAGGCCCAGCTGACCCGTTTGGACGTGGACCCATTGACCATTGACTTGGTCAACATTAACCAAGTCAACCCTGACGTCATAATGACGTCAGCTTCTGCTGACCCGTGCTGACGTCATGCCGACATCAGCATGACACATGGCATGCCCTGAGGCTGCCACGTGGATGATTGTGTGATTTTCTTTTTCCGAAAACCTTTTATTAATTCCAGAATTTTGTTTAAGCTTCAAAAATTCATAATAAATCAACCGGAACTTCAAAAATTATGAAACCAGTTTCTTAATTCTTCTAAAATCATGATCTACGCGTTAGAGTAAGTTTTGTTGTGAGTTGGATCTTATATGGGTAGTTTTGTGCATTTTTGCACTTTGTCCCCTATAGTAATTTGTAATTACGAATGGGTCCTGCTGCTGAAGAGAAGACCGACGACCAGGACTACCAGGAGACCCAGGAGTTCTACGAGGAGCATCCAGGTTCACGCCCATCTACAACTTGAATACCTATTAGGCATTGCTTGCTAGAATTGTTGTTGCTCTACTTTTGTGTATGTGAGATAAGCCTGCACGGCCTACTTATTTACCTTATTCCTTGTATCCTATGACTCCTTGATGTATTCTTGAATGCTTTGGCTACTATGAGAGTGAATGGGTATGGGATTCCATGATATGATAGTCTTGCATGCATGAGACCCACTTTGTGAGGAGCTAGAGATAGGGCTTTTAACGGGGGCAAGCTACTTGCCGGGAATGTGTATTGGGCACATTCTGGGGAGCACCTGTGGCGGGTGCAGGAAGAGAAGGAGGGGCGATACCTGTTATGGGTGCCCAAGGAGAGGTGAGACCTATTATGGGTGCCTTTGGTGGGCCACTGTGGAGGACTGCGTGATGAGAGCTTGCCCCGGCTCTTATGGACATATGTGGTATCCGAGATTTGTAGGACTTTTCGTGCACTCCACTTACCCACTGTGATGGTGGATCCAGTCCGATCTAGCTATGCGCATCACCAGACCTGCTAGGAGTAGGGTAGTGCGTGGGAGGCCTAATGCGGGAGGAGCATGGGCGCTTGGTAGAACTCCAGATGGCAGGTGGAGGGCAACACAACTCCAGGGCGCCCCAACCACGAGGGGGTTGCATCCCAACCTGGGGGGACAGGAATGGTGCTGTAGTGGTTAGTCTCGTTCTGGTGCTTCGGAGTCAGTTGGAGTAGCTTGCCGGCTAGTTTCGGGGCGAGTGGGTATAGGTGCGCAACCCCTGCAGGGTGAAATCTATACGTATAGCCGCGTACTCGGACATGTACATCTCATACTCTTTTGTTACTTTATTTAGAGTAGTAAACCTAGATTTCTACCTCCCTCTAGTCCACTTTTCCCTGTGGAGTCAGATGAGGTGCTGGGGGAGAGAGTTCCTGCACCGACCTGGGATGTGTGAGAGACATGATTATGGAAATATATATATATATATATATATATGTTCTTGTATAGGGAACCTCAGCCTACCATTGGCTAATTTTTATACCTTTGCATCCACTCAAAGCTTGCATATGGATGGTGACGCGAACCTATCCCGTCCTTGATGATAGTTTGGTAAGATGCAAGATCCGATCAGGAGTTCGACGCCAACACTGACAGGTGGTACGACTGAAGCTTAGAAGCCCGTGCTACGCTCAAGTGCTGCCTGTGGAGATGAAGTTTGAGGTGAAGGATGGCCTGAAGACCAGTTACCGCTACCATTTTCTGTTTGTTCCAATTTAGCCCAAGGGGCTTGTAATAAATTTGTGCTGCAAATCCTCTAGATTTTGTAATAATTAAATCCATGTTTGAACCTTTTTAAGTGAGTATGAACTGATTTACTGCCTGAAATGAGTTCTGTATGTAATAGCTACTGATTCAGGGACTATCACAACGATACAGGGATTTGAGTTTCTTTCAAAAACCCGGGTCGGTCTCTAAAGGGGGTGAGTATGTGACACCCCGGCCCAGGGCTTAATAGGATACTCATACCGACAAGTTGCAACTTCTTTTCCGAAAGCTGGTATCCAAAAAACTCCGAAGTTAAGCGTGCTTGGCCCAGAGCAATTTGGAGATGGGTGACCGACCAAAAAGTTATTCTCGGGTGCCCACATGTGAGGACAAAATGTATAGAAAAGACATGTGTTGGTCTGTGAGGATAGTCTGTGTCCTAATTAAGCTGCCAGATGTAAGCGGGCCCGGCCTTGAGGAGACGGGACATTACAAAATGGTATCAGAGCCGACTCTCGCGGATTTACGGGCACGTACGGGCGTAAGTGCGCGGGCATGAGCACGGTCGCGTGGGGGCGCAGATGTCACCAGCATGTGGACGGACGCGTGGCGGGTCAGTGTGCGGGCATCTGGGATGCGCTGTTGGCACTGGACGCACGGACGTGGCACAGGGACCGTTGACACTGGACGCACGGGCGTGGCACATGGGCTGTTCGTACTAGACATACGGAGCGTGGCCAAGAGAGGGCGTTCCTAACTTGGGATTGACCAACGAGGATGTCGGTCTCTAAAGGGGGTGAGTATGTGACACCCTGGCCCAGGACTTTATAGAATTAATAGGATACTCATACCGACAAGTTGCAACTTCTTTTCCGGAAGCCGGTCTCCAAAGAACTCCGAGGTTAAGCGTGCTTGACCCGGAGCAATTTGGGGATGGGTGACCGATCGGGAAGTTATTTCCGGGTGCGCACGAGTGAGGACAAAGTGTGCAGAAAAGACATGTGTTGGTCTATGAGGTTAGTATGTGTCCTAGTTAAGTTGTCAGATGTAAGCGGGACGTTACACGAAGGTCTTCCACAGTGGGAGGCTCAACACCTTTTTGTCTGCTCCAGTAGCGTTTGTGATGGGACCTTCGACAGTGGGAGGCTCAACACCTTTTTGTCTGCTCCAGTAGCGTTTGTGATGGGGAATAGATGAAAAATATATATTCAATATATATACGATTAATTTAGTATGTATAATTATTTATATTAAGAAACATATTCCATATTGATTACTAGCTACAACATCCAACTGCGAACTAGCGTGATAGTTCGAGCGTCTTTACAAATAGCGGTAAATATATTCAAAAAATTCAAATTCAAATCGGTGAATTATTGTAGTAGGTTGGATCTTTCCATGGTCTGATCAGGCCACAACCTGCCACTGGAAATACTAGGGTCGGGTGAGCCCATAGTCTACCCTTGAAAATACAATTTTCAGGCTTGGGTCATGGGATGGATTTCCCCTTGGAAATGGATTTTTGGGGCAAGTGGGTTACCAGCCTTTCCAAACATTATTTGTAGCTGTGAGAAGCATGAGGCGGGCCGGTATCACTCCTGCCCCTATAAATAGGTTTTCACCTGCTCTTAAAAACCTTTTTCGTAGTAGTGAAACTATAGTGAGAGGAGCTCCATTGATTGTTGCAGTATAAAAGGTTCTCCGTTGCTTTTAGAAAAATCATCTAGTTCTCTCCATATGCTTTTCCGAAACATATAGTACAACCACTCGCTCGTATACACAAAAAGACGTTCGCCTGTATGAACGCCACAAGAATCCCATGCATATATAATTCTTCGAGAACCTTTGACATCGATGACATCACTATAGAGAATAAATTAATCATAAATATAATTTATAGCACATATATTTTTATGGCCTATACTTTTTTTAGTGGAGGACACACATTGATACCTGGTCCACTGAAAACCGATTCAACAAGAGTCAGTTTTGGTACCATGTATGGCACACATAGCCAATATTGTGAAACGAACGTCACACCACCTATGCATACTAGAACGAAATGCAAAATTTTCTCTTATCAACTGTACACATAGGCAATCTTGTGAAGCAAACGTCACAGTACCACCTTAGTACAAGCTCCCTCGGTTCTCTTTTATTTGACGTTACTTAACTCAAATTTGTGATAACCAGCGTCATATAAAACAAAACAGAGGGCGTATTAGAAATCGACCACTTCCCTAACTAGACCACTTCACAATTAGTAGTATCCTAAGAGTGCTCCAACAATAGAGTCAGCTAATACTGGCAAAAAGATTATCCATACATGTCACCTAGCTATAAATAATACTCCCTCTATTACAAATTGTAGGTCGTTTTAGCAAATCTAGATGCATAATTTTTGCTAAGCATCTAGATATAGTGTTTATCTATGTGCATAACAAAATCTATGTATTTAGATTTATCAAAACAACTAAAAATTTAGAATGGAGGGAGTATTTAATTTCAGAGGCAGTTGTTGGCCCACCTATGTGCAAATGGCCTGAGTGCTAATTGTGTGGCTAATTTCCTCATAGGTACCTCACGTGGATTGTTGAAGACGAAGAGGATCTAGACAACATGGGTGGTGAAGTATTCTCGGAAGAAATTGACTCGTGGGCTCGTGGCCAATGCCCACCACTAAAATTCACAATGAAATAACCATTGTCCGTCGAACATCAAAATAGTTAACAGCTGCTCCCTGGTGCTCGCACCACCGCGCTCTGCGGGTACGGCAGGGACGCGTGTCGCCACGCCGCGCGTCCCGCCTGCCGCGGCGCGGGTGCGAGCGCGCGCTCCGCGCGGTGCCAGCGGCCGCGTAAGCGCCCGGGCTCGCTGACCGGTGGGCCAGCCGTTGGGTGGAGCCCGCTTGGCAGCGGCAGCGCCTTGCCGCGGCGCGTGCAGCGCAGGGCGGACCCTGGCTCTTTTACAATCCCCCCTCCCGCAGCCCCAACCCTAACCCCCTCTCCTCCCTGGCCCCCCGCCGCCCTCTCCCACCTCTCCTGCTCCCCGCCGCCGCCGCCCCTCTCCTCCTCGGCTCCCCTCCCCGCCCCTCACTCCTTCGCGCGGCACGGGCTGACGTGGATCTGGCGAGTCGCGGCCTACCTCCCGTGGCTGCTCGTCGGTGAGCGCGTTCTCGAAGGCCTCCTCCTCCAACTCCTCCTCCTGCTGCTGCTCCGCCCTCGGCGCCTCCCCGCCGGCCGTGGTCCCCGCTTGCTCCTCGGGAGCCGAAGGCGGCGAGGCTCGCGCAGCCTTCCCGGCAGTGCTCTCCTCCTCCTCCGCCCTCGGCGCCTCCCCGCCTGTCGCGGCCCCGCTGCTCCTCTGGCATCGGCGGCGATGAGGCTCGCGCTGCCTCCCCGACGGTGCTCTCCTCCTCCTCGGGAACCGACGGGAGGGGCGCGTCGCCTTCTCGGGCTCTGGCTTCGACTCGGCGCTGTGCCGCTGCAACTGGGCCGCCCGTGCCGCCGCCATGCTAGGCGAGCGCAAGCGTGAGCGTGGCGGCGCCGAGGTGCCAGCACCGTGGAGGAGGGTCTACGCCGAGGTCCCCAGGCTAGGCACCCTGTCCGCGTGCCGCGCCCCCGTGAGGGGGGCGTCGCCTCGACCCCCGCGCGTCGCACTCTCAACCTCGTCGCTGGATAGCTCGTGCTCTTTGACGGCGGCTGCAAGGGAGGTACTTCCATCCAAATGATTTCACCACTTCGTTCTTGTTAGATAATTTGGTTCTAAGGTCGAAACGGTGAGTGCTTTGTGCGTGCTCTATGAATCAATTCACTAGGAGAAATTCGACCACTGGGGCAGAGTACTAGGATGGGCATGATGAACTGCAGTTGATTTGGTTGTGGTTACTTATATTCTGCAAACTATATGCAGAATCTTTGTATATGATGCTGCTGCATGTGTTTAGTTCATGCTTTAATTTGCTTCATTCGTTTTTCCTTCTTAAGAAAATGGCATGGGATCTGTTCAGACAAAGTACAATGCAACATGTAGTACTGAATCTTACACTGGTGTCACCTAAAAAAATGCTTCATCAATTATGAAGCTCACACAGTTCTGATAGTTGTGGTAGACTTGCCAATTGTTTAGAGAGCCTTCATGCAACATATCATGTATCCTGTTACTTAACCACTTGGGATACGAGGCTCTGCACTGGTATCCATTTTCGAACATAATTTATCTATATTTTGACAATTATTCCTGCATATGCCAAATAAGACCTTGTCGGTGCTCCTTTTCAGACGTGCTTAGTATATCATTCTAATGAATCTTTCTGCATACCAGGCTTTCAGTTTTGGGTCATGCAAACTGATTTGGTCATGTAATAACTGTTAGTCTCCCAAAATTTCAGTTCACATATACACATGACTGAATGAATTAGCGTCAATGTAGCTGATAGCTGACTCCAACTCTTGGAAATTGGAACCCTGATATGTAGGGATAGGTGGGAATATGAACAAATTATTTTGTGCCAAATTCTTATAAAACGGTATGCATGCTGGAGTTTTTGTGTTAGCTACTAAAATTATAATCATGGTTCATCTTCTTATTTGCTTATAGATTTATAGATCTGCATTTACATGCTATATACATAGTATAGTTTCAGAAATAGTGCAAGCTAAACCCTGCATTTCAGTAGTACATGAATGGATGGAAATCAGCCATACAGAATTTTCAGTTTTAATATGCATGGAGATTTTCATATGATTGTTTTAAACAATCAGCCATACAGATAATTGTGAGGATGAGTTGGGTTTAGTTGTAATTTTCGTATGGCTGATAATTCATCTTATGGGTTAAATAACATATAGTATGATTGTTTAATTGTCATTTTTTTGTCTTGAGTTTCAGTGAGATAGTTGTCATTAATTATACATACTCATTTCAATTCACTTATCTGTGCTGTTTTCTGCATATACTTTTCTCAAAGTTTGAAGATAAAGATAAATTGCTTATGCAGTATGAACTGCAAAGTAGATAGCTTGTTCCTTCAGTTTTGTCTATGAGTTCATTGCTCTGACATTCTGCCATTTAACACGAAAGGAGAAGACTACTCTGTCTGAACTCGAGAAAACATTTTCAGAGAAGATAGCAAATGCAGAAGAATGTCCAAAGATGGAGCAGGTATATGTTAGAGCATGCATTTTCATCTTTTCTTTGAAAGATCATTTGCAACTTAAATATCTGGTTGCTTATGCCATTCACATGTCCCATAACTGAAACTAAACTTGCATAATGAAATAACCATAATTAATTCACCATCGCTGCGTTCATGTTTCACAGGATGACAAATCGATCCACATCCTTCGCAAGTCCATCGGCTCATTTCTGGGTGGTGACGCTGATGATCAATTTGGTCAAGATGATGACTGAAGCTGCTATCACCTAATGGGTTCTTTGAGATCTATGTGGATAATATGTTATTGGAGAGATATATCAGTGCATAAGGAGGCAAAGTCGGAGTTGATATGTTGACTGCACAGCTCACGTGTTTAGTTTTCACTGGCTCGAGCTATGTTGTTCTGAAGCATGACTTCTCATCAGTTTGTTTGCCACAAGTGAATTTGACAATGGCCAAAGGGATTTCAAGTTTGTCTGCCTTAAGTGAATTTGACAATGGCCAATGAACAGTATTTATTTTTAATTTACTTGTGTGGTTCCTTAATAGGATGGTAAATTGCCAATAGAAGCAGCTGCATCCAGAGGATGGATGGTATGCGTTGAGATTCTTTTGCCTGTAACAAATTCTTTGGAGAAATTTACAAACTTGAGCATTCCTTGAATGCTTAAACAAGAAGTGTGCATTCCTGCTCTCCAATGTTTGTTTAATTCTGTTGCTGAATTTGATTGTTGAAATGGTAGGGCTGGATTGATTGTGAAATGGTAGGGCTGGATTTGATTGTTGAAATGGTAGGGCTGCTCTCCAATGTCTATTTAATCCTACTGCTGGATTTAATTGTTGATGAAATTATAGGGTGCGCATCGCGCGCGCCGAATGTTCTAGTATATATAATCCGCACACACAATTCTCCGCGGTCGTCGGCCTCCACTGCCGAAGATTCACGTTCCTCTTGCACCTGTTGATTGGGGGAGGCCCCACATCCTGCACTCCACCAGAGAAGACCCACCACTCACACTGCACCGCACAGCATACCCCCCGGGGGCCCACCAGTTTCAGCTAATCAGGAAGGTGAGCACTGTTTTCTTTTCCATTCCCGGCCCTACTAACAGGAGCACGCTGTCGATCTGCGTCCCTCTCATCTCCCTCTTTGTACTGGCCGGCACTAGTACATATGTGATGCCAACCTGCCTTACTGTTCGTCCTCCTCACAGCAAATTCCACACACGGTCACGAGACATGTCCGGCGTGTGGGTGTTCAAGGACGGCCTCGTCCGCCGCGTGGAGAACCCCGGCCAGGACGATGAAGGGTCGTCGGCCGGCAGCGGCGGGCGGCGCAAGGTGCTGGTGCACGTCCCCAGCGGCGAGGTGGTGACGTCGTACGAGGTGCTGGAGCGGCGGCTGCGGGAGCTCGGGTGGGAGCGCTACGTGAACGACCCGTGCCTGCTGCTCTTCCACCAGCGCTCCACCGTCCACCTCATCTCCGTGCCCCGGGACTTCTCCAGGTTTAGGCTCGTGCACATGTACGACATCGTCGTCAAGACCCCGCAACGTCTTCGAGGTGCGCGACGCTGCTAATTAGCTATAGCTCTCGGTCCAGGCCGGCAGGGGTCGGGCTCTGGTGGCAGCAAATAAACGTGTTCATGGCCTTTATATATATATAGACACACACACACACATAGATATATATATGTGACTGCTCTAACCTCTTTATCGATCTGGAATAATGGGGGGGGGGGGGGGGATGCCCGCACACGCAGAACTGGTACGTGCATGCTTTGAATTCTTTGCAGATATTCTGGCAAAGAGAAAGAGGATCGACGGGTAGAGTTGAGTATTTTATTGATATATATGCACATGATGTTTACTGGGACAGGGGACCTGTAGACAGATATATTAGTTTGTATTATTTTTACGGTTTGCCAAAAAAGTGTATTGGAAGAGTTGAATGAAAATTATTGTATTGACATGCTGGTTTTTCTTTCTTATAAATTCATGATCTTCGATTGATGAGCTACTGATGAGAAGCCAGAGCGTTAACTTCGTGGGAACTCGATCAGGACCAATAAGTGATGTATGTGAATGAACGAAGGTTAGATATTATTTCTGGTTCTCATTTTAGAAATATATGGAATGAACTCTCATCATGAACTTCAATTTACTTTTTTATATCGTATATATATGTGCTTGTATAAATAGTTTTCATGCATTCATTAAAATAAACATTTATTTTCATGTACTCATAAGTAATAAAGCTATATGCGATTTTCCCATTTTTCTTGTTTCTATTTTATCAGATGTCTCTAAAGAGGCGCAATTTTTCACAATTTACAAAGTACCCTTGGCATTACATTGGCATCATAACCTTTATTTTGAGGCTTAGATCTTTTTTTAGCTCTATGTTTGTATGTCCTCTGCAAAATTTTGATGACACCATCAAATCAGTTATGTAAAACTTGGCACGTTCGGTAAATTTTATTATATTTTAGTTGATCCTTTGGATATATACACACAACACCTCATTTAGAAACATGGTCAAAAAAAGCAAAATATGTAACAGTAGTATGCACAAACTGGGACCCCCTAGCTAGTTTGTGAAAAAAATCCAATTAAATAGCTACTATTGTAAAATTAACTATAGCAAAGCTCTCCACTGAATTGTGTATTTTAATTAATGATTATGAAAGTTCCTTTAATTTTGAGCCATATGGATGCTAAGGCAAATTTCTCTTTAGCAAAAAGAAAGACAAATGTTAATTAGATCATTGCACGTGTATTTTTTTTGATCCATTCTAAACTTTAAACATTTAACCCACTGTCCTTCCCATGGGATAAATGCTATCTATATGAAAATGTTTCATTATTAAGATCAGTTTTTAATCTATATGTATATATATATAGGTTTACCATCACGAAACAAGCTTTTCCTAAGAACCTAGCTAACTTTTGCTCCATGACACATGATCAAAAGAACATCAGAAAGTAGATTCTGACAAAGTTTTGCCTTTGTTGCAACAAGTTGGCACGCATCTATATTCCTTGTTTAAAGTAGAAACTGCCTGGGAGACGATACCATCCGAAACAGAGGGAAGAGACAAAAAAAAACCGTTGCAATTTGGGGGGGGGGGGGGGGGGCACGAGCTGGAAACAAAGGAGGCAAAAGTACTTTTCATTTCGATTCCAGGGGGCTTGAAAGAATATATGTCATACCTTAAAATATAAGAGGGATATTGAAGACATAAGTGCAACATAACGGAATTCAAAGAAATATATCCTCAATCTGTAATCTCACCTGATTGGGATCATCCATGGAACGCAATAGTAGTAGAATTATTCATTTTGAAACCCAATAAATGATATTATTGTGATGCCAAATATTCATTTGGAAAAATACATTATGAATTTTTCATTAATACTTTTCATGCAGTGTGTGATCAATTTCGTATTAAATCTTCTTAACGTACAAAAATAACCATGAATAATTCTTCATGTGTTTTTTAACATAAATTAAAGCATCATGTTCTCTATCCATGGACAAAATTTGAACTTATAATTCAATTTGTACACTGAGAAAAAAAAAGAGAATCATTAGAGGGTAGATTAGAGCAATTGGAATTGTTCGGACAGTGAATTGGTGAAAAGAGTAAAATAAACTTTTTTCCCTAATAATAATGATTGTTACCCTTGGTGTCAATGGCTCTGGTAGAATGAAGTCTCAACTAATGCAAATCTTGAACACAAAATCATGTTTCTGGACTAATTTTCTTTGGGTAATATATATGTGTTACCAATGCAAATTAATATGTGAGTATATGATGCTTGTTTCCATTATCAGATGAACTATTTTCCCGAGTTCTTTTTGAAAGGGCGGCAGAACACCTCAGTGCATTCTCTTCTCGACGAAATACACCCACCAGGGAGTCCTGGTGAGATTCCAACCTTTTCAATTTTCACGAAAGCCACAGTATTTTTTTTTTGAAAGGGCGGCAGAACACCTCAGTGCATTCTCTTCTCGACGAAGTACACCCACCAGGGAGTCCTGGCGAGATTCCAACCATTTCAATTTTCACGAAAGCCACAGTATTTTTTGCACACTACGTGGCCGGCAGGATTCGAACCCACGACCTCCCCCACATGTAACCTTGTTTACCATTGCACCACGCACTCATTTGTGTCTATACTCCATTTTCTTTCACCACATATTATACTAAACCGATGTAAATTGTTTGTTTGAGGCCCTAAATAAATTTAAATTAAGAAGTTGTCAATTACAAAGTTTCATAACTTTTCGAGATCTACAACTTTCATTTTGGCAATTTATCCATCGGAGCTTATTTATGATATTTGAATTTCACTTTGTTGTGAGCTAGATCAGGGGCACACGGCAAAGTCTGGTCATTTGCCATGTGCCTTGATCTGGCACACGACAAAGCCTCTTTTTTCATTTTTCTTGTTTCCTTCTTCTTTTTTGTTCTTCTAAATTGATTACGATGCACTTTGAATATACTTTGTCAAATTCACTCAACTATGTGTATTTAATTTTTCTACTCATATTATTCCATTTTATATAGTTATATATCAAATTCAATTTATATGAATTTTGTAATTGCACTTAATACATTAAAATTATCAAATGGTTACACGAAACAATTTATATTTTCTGTTGGCTATAAAAAAATTTAAAAGTCAAACCCAAATTTGATGGTCACTACTTTCACTCAAAACCTAACCGCATTCTATTTAACTCTATAATTTTCTTCACATATGTTTTCATTTGTAAGCATCGTACGTGACAAAATTGCGAAACCCACTCAAATTTTTACCACAGCCTCCACATATGATATCATGAGAAATTGACAAATCTCATAATTTTCAGACTTCAATTGTTTTTAAAAAAATTTAAAATCATTTGAACACACGTTTGTGGTTGTATTTCTTGGATAAGATGTTCAAAATTTCTCTTCATTTGATAGGTAAGGCCTCTCAAACTACGTTAAATAACATGAATATTATTTTCCACTCATTTTATTCTATTATTTGAATCACTTGTGGTTCAAATTTGATTTGATTCCAAAAATTGCTTGAAATACAATTTATTAGGAAAATATAATAAATAAATATAAAAATATACCAAATTTTAACACGGAGTACCACATGTTGTATGCGAAGAGTAGAAAAAATTTGAAGGTGAGAAAACAAAAAAAATTATTACTTTTCTGTATGCCAAAATAAAGCACGCGGCAAGAAAAGTATTTCTGTGTCGTGTGCTAAAAAAACATACAACAAAGCATGTATTTGCGGTGTGTTATATCTTTGCCATGTGTGCACACAGCAAAGAGATTATTTGCCACGTGCCCGATATATAGAAAGCAAACTACTGAGCACACGACAAATATCTTGATTCCGGTAGTGATAATTGCCTTGCTTGAGAACCAGCTGACATTCTTGCTCCGGCCAGCTTGAAATCGAGCTAAATTATATTTCATGCAAAAATTACTTAAGTATGTATAGACACCGGGCATACCCCCCACCTTTTTCGTTTCCATTTTCAGCTGCCATTTTATTGTTATTTGACAATTTTTTTTGATGAAATGTTATTTGACAATTAATTTCCAATTATGGACTAATTAGGCTTAAAAATTATTCATCTCATATGAAACAGTTATATTGTATAATTAGTTATTTTTTCAACTGCATTTAATACTCCATGCATGTGTCCGAAAATTCGATATATGACAGGTACTGTAGAAAACTTTTTGGAAACTAAACATGGCCTAAGTCTCCGCCATCCTCATCCACATGCACCCGCACCTCATCTCTCGGTCTCTCCCCATTGACTTTCCTCCTAGGCGACGGCAAACGCGGGTCTCCTCACCCCAACAAAGCGTCAGGCAGGACCCTAGCCATCCACGCCCAGTTGCTTGGCGGGGCCGCGCTCAATAACACTACTTGTCGGGGCGGTAATAAGGTACCCGCTCCTACTTTGTTTGCAAGAAATATGTCCGCCCCTGTAAATCCATTTATAAAGCGGGTCACGTCGTCACCCGTCCAGGCCTGTGCCGGCCGTTCCTGCACCTCCTCAAAGGCTGCCGGCACTTGTCCCTGCCCCTCCCCTGAAGGCCGCCGGCGCTCGTTCCCAACGACCACCTATCCCCGGCCAGGGGGTGTCGCCACCAACCCGCCCATCCCTGCTAGTGCGGGCACCGCGCTTATGCCGAGCCACCGTCCCTCTCACCCGCAACTGATCGCCCAGCTACGTCCGGGAGCCTGTGCGGCTGCCTATGCCCCCGGCCGGTCCTAGCGGCCGCCCAGTCGCCGTCCTTCCCTGCTCGCGGGCGGCCCTCCCCACCAAGCAACCGTCCCCGTCCCGCCCCGTTCAGTAATTCTTTAGTTGTGTCAGCAAAAGAAAAAATAGTAAGGGTATGAAAAGAATACATGCATCAAACACTATTAATTCTGCTACTGGTATCTGAAGATCTAAACAACACCATAAAAATTTTATACATAATCTAGATTTTGAAAATCCATCTAAAATCTAGGATTTCAAAATCCAGCGCTGATCAAACTTATGTGATATATGTATAGTAGACATTACCATTCCTTTTCTAGCAGACATCATCATCACTCCTATACGTCGATTCCTTGCATCTTTATTGGGAGATGGGAACTCCTGTTCCTGGCCTTACTAATGCCCTACAGTAGTTTTGACAGTCAGGCTAGTCTTAGTGGGAGTTTCATCGGCACAGATACCTAGATTGAGAACTAGATAACCGTGCCAGATAAGTTTCATGGTTATGAAACTCTCCTCACATCCCATAAAACTCTAACACTCTCTCCTTGCCACGTCAGCAAAACTAATGATATTTAATGTCCTGAAACTCTCCATGAAACCCCCACTGAGACTGGCCTAAAGGCAGATGCCTATGGTCCACCCGATCAGATTTGTTACTGCTGATGCACATTGGAGATACCACTGGGCACTGGTATATATATATATATATATATATATATATATATATATATATATATATATATATATATATATATATATACCTCTTTGTGATAACTATAATATCAACTTTTCTACACAATAGAATATGATTTCCTTCGCCGGGGGGGTGGCAGGGAGGTTTATTATGTAGTCAAGACATTTTAAAATTCGATCCAATTAAGAAAAATCTTTCGACACTGGATGCTAATTTGCTTTTTCTTGACGAATGTCCAAAGTCGACATTCTTCAAGCAATTGAAAAGAAATTTGTAATTAAAGAAGAACGAGATAACTCTCAGCCATCCGTAAAGAACACTCGAGAAATCTTTGATACCATATGGTGCAAATTAACCTGAAGAAATGAAAATAATAAAAGAAAGGTGTATTCTATATATCCTTTCCTTATCTTAACACTGCTAGAAAACAGCTCATTCGTCCCTTCAAGTTAGTATCGGTCGCACTTTGGTCCGGTACTAGCGGCTCAATTTAGTACCGGGCGGAACGCACAGTGCCTCTGAGAACTGGTTAGTACCGGCTGAAACCCCGAGCTGGCACTAAAAAGCGCTACCAACACGAGCATCGAAACAACTAGCAACCATTTAGTACCGGCTGGTGGATCCAACCGGTACTAAATGGCATCCAAAATATTTAATGCCGGGTAGAAGCTCCACCCGGTATAAAAAATATCCTATTAGTACCGGGTGGAGCCTCCACCCTGTACTAACCAGACCACGCAAAAAATATCTCGCGGACGACGACGAGTAACCAACAGAGTCTTTATCCGTTCATCCTTTCCTTCTCCTTTAACCACAATCTCTTCTCTCTTTCCTTCTCCCTTCTCTCCTCTCTCGAGCAGATGGGTGGCCACGGTCTGGAGCAGATAGGCGACGCCGGAGCGCGCGCGGGCTTGGCCAGGCGGCGCGGCGGCGGCCGCGGCACCGGCGGAGTGCGCAGGCTTGGCCCGGCGACGGCGGCCACGGCACCGACAGAGCGCGCGGCTCGGCAATGGCGGCGCGCGTAGGCTCGACCAGGCAGCAGCGGCGGCCGCGACACCGGCAGAGCGCGCGGCCGCGCCACCAGCGGAATGGGCAGGCTCGGCCACGCGGCGGCGGCGGCCGCAGCACCGGCGGAGCGCGCGGGCTCAGCCCGCCAGCGGCGGCCACAGCGGAGCGTGTGAGCTCGGCCAGCCGCGGCGGCAGAAGCCCCGGCGGTTGGCAGTGGCTCGGCACAGGCAGCCACTCCGCGAGTCCCTTGCAGGCAAGCGAGTGGAGCCATAATTTTTTTTCTTATATGTAGTTGTTGAATCTCTCCTGTTGTATAATTTGTGTTTTAATCTTGAGTCTCGTGTTGTAATCCAAATAAAGTTTTCCGGGCTCCTCACCCATTTCTTTCCGCTCTCAGTTTTTTCCCACCGCATCTGCGTATCTTTTTTTTTCCGTTCTTGATTCTCGAAGAACAGATGAGAAAGAGGATGCAGACGGTGGTAGAAAGAAAAGCGAGAGGAGAGAGAAGGATGAGAAGCGGGAGAAGCAATTTAATTTTTTTTTGCGCCACAATTTCTTTAGTACCGGCTGGTATTGGTGACCGGTACTAAATATACTATTTAGTACCGGTCAGCCCGACCGATACTAAATACAAACGCATTTAGTACCGATCGGGCGGTACCGGGCGAGAAACCGGTACTAACTAGGGGTTTCCGCCTGGTACTAATGCCCACTTTTCTTGTAGTGTAAACTATTAATTATATTTATTCACAAATTCCCATACAGAATTCTTTGTGACAATTTTTAATTGTTAAATTGGGTGAAAGGTGGGCGGCTGAGTTGGCTAGTCCAGCCCGGTAGCGTCGCTACCACGAGATCGTGAGTTCGAATCCCAACTGGGTAAAAAAAATCCCCTCGCTGTGCTCGCCATAAGGCTTGGCCCTCTCGGGCATGGGCCAGGGTTCGGGGTTTTTCTGCGGCCAGGAGAAGCCGTAGTCGCTTCTTCTTAATGAAAAACGGTGGGATCCGTTTACTCCGGCCGTGTTTTTTTTAATTGTTAAATTGGAGGAAATATATTACTAAGCTCATGTTTTAGCTCCTAACCCCGTGTTGTCCCTAGAGGCGACACCGGCGGTGCCTCATCATCCCCGCTCTCGGGACCACCCCCACCCCACACACACAACACACAGCGCGCCTCATCATTGGCGTATAGGAGTGATGACAAATTTGAGAAATAGCCAGGAGGCCCCCTCACACATGCATCGTCACAAGTCACTTGTAAATATGTAATATGTGCGTGTGCGGTCTGTCAGATTCAAATTCACAACCTCGGTCTGGTGTGAGTCTTTCTTATCATCTCACCTACATAATACATGTGATGGGGTCAGATATGCTTTTCCTTTGATGTAACCCGTGGAGCAGCATTTAGTCCCGGACCAAGATCACTAGCTGGTACTAATGACACCTTTTAGTGCTGGGTGGTGTCATTGACTAGTAGTAAATGACCGCACTATTTTAATAACTAGCATTTAGTACTGGTTAGTATTTTTACTCAAAACTAAAAAGGCTCGTGGGGCTTTCAAATTTGAACCCTTTACTAAAATGGCTTCATACCTATTTTGGTTCCAAACTAAGGGGTTGTTTTGAAGCACTCCGCTCCAAAAATAATTACTCTACTCTAGAAAATTCACTCCACCTTCCCGCTCCACTCCATTATTTTTTCCATTCTATTTGGCTCCACTCCACTCCAGCAATCTATGTGGGCCCATATTGTGATAGAGTGGTAGGCTGCTTCTTCCACCGGAAGATCCTGAGCAGCAAGCGCTCACCCGCCCGTGGCCTCCGCTGCGGCCCCGCGGCCTCCGCTGCCCCACCACCTGCCGTGTGGGCTGCCGCCAAAACAAGAGGATTTGGGGCGGCGACGGTGGAATCCTGACCGGGGAAGTGGCGGGGCCATGGGCGGCAGGGAGGCAGCGGGACCCCGCGACCCGAGGGCAACGACAGCGGAAAGCGGTGCTGGTGAGGAGGCACACCGGCAGAGCAAGGCCATCTCGCGGTGGAGCAGCAGCACGGTGGTGGCCTCAGCAACCTCCTCCACCTCCTCTCCGGTGACCTTCTTCCTCGCGCGCTCTATCTCGAACTTGACGCGCGCCCTGGCCAGGTCTGTGGTCACCACCTGCAGCGCGCGCTCAAGCCCGGGCTGCGACCAGAAGTCGGGCGGCGGCAGTGCAGCCCCTAGCACGGCGACCTGAGCTCAGGCCACGGGGCCTTATGGATGGCGGTAGGGGCGGCGGGAGGGGCCCTGACGGGGCGGCGGTGGGGAGCGCATGCTGGGGCCTGGGGCCGGAGGCCGCCTTATTGACCGGAATAGAACAGATTGGAATGTTTTTTTTTTAATCAGTGGCAGTGGCTGCTCCACCAGCTCCAAGAATTGATGAGCTACTTTCAAAAAAAAAGAATTGGTGAGCTCCACAAAAAAAGTAGAGTGGAGTAGAGCTGCCCCTTGTGTTTGGATATTTTTTATTGAGTGAAGCCAAATTTGGTGGAGCAGAGTGCTCCCAAACACCCCCTAAATTATGATTGGTACTGACATGTAGCGAATAGGATGAAATGTTGTTTTTCTTGTAGTGGAAAAAGATATAAATGTCATATATAGGCCCTTTTTTTATAAATAGCTAAGGGTTATTTCGAGGGCTAAAGTTTAGCTCAAGAAAATAGTATTTCAATGAAATAACTCTTGAGGTATTTGGATCCAAGGGTTATTTGACTCATAAAGCACTTTTCTAATCACTTTTTCAAGAAAGAGTGAGAGAATCAGTGTGCTCCATCCGAAATAGCATCCGTTTGGTAGGGATAGTTTTTTGTGATGAGCTATTTGCAAATAGCCCTCCTATTAGGCTCTTTTAAGGCTATTTGGGCTATTTGAGGGAAGAGCTAAAAAGTAGCCCAAAGATCCGGGCCATAGCCACACGCTGACAAAGTTATTTTGCTGGTGGCCACCGTCATGGGACAACGGGCATCACCCGCCCCCTAACTATCGATCGGTTAACAGGGCTGAGGGGTCAAACTCTTTGATAAGCGCGCAGCCGAACTCTGAGTGAGCCTGTCCTACCCTAAGTTCGAATTTTTCAGACCCTTTGAAAGAACGTTGAAGGGGTTCTCAAATCAAACAAAAAAAGAAAAAAAATCTACATTGGAAATATGTCTTTCCCTATTTATTTTTATCCCTTTATTTCTGTGGATCAGACATTGTTTCCATAGCTTCCATGCAAAATGAAGAATTTAGTTCATATTCACAAAGCCCCTAAAGTTTTGGGCCGAGCTGGATTTGAACCAGCGTAGACATAGCGTCAGCGAATTTACAGTTTGACCCCATTAACTGCTCGCATCGACCTAAGAAGAATTTACTAAACTTTTTGATAATCTGTGGTTAATCTCTTATTCGTCCCCATTAACTTCTCGAGCATCGACTTAAGAAGAATTTACTAAACTTTTTGATAATCTATGATTAATCTCTTTTTAGAATACTCCTTACGGGCCCTCAGGGGAAGTCGAATCCGCTGCCTCCTTGAAAGAGATGTCCTCGACCACTAGACAATAGCACCATATTATAGTCATAATAATGATAATACGAGCGAGCAGTTTTTTTAATCCGGGATAGAACATTCTAGCGGTCGGTAAGATGCATTGCCCGTTACCATCACCGCCTCGGCGTTGCCGACGCCGTCTCCTCTCCTCAGCCAGGCCAAGCGATCACCTTTTTATCGCACCGCCGTGGGAGCAAGTGTACTTGTCAGCCGTGAGAACCGGATCATGCCGTTGCGGGCCGAACCCACCAGCACCAGTTTATCAGCACCGGACGCGTGTGCTCGCAGCTCGCGGCCGCCGACGGACAAAAAGCACGACGCGAACGAACCTGCCTGGAAACGGAGTTGGAGGAGGGGGCCGATCGAGAGGGGCGCGCAGACAGCCGTTGGGCACCCGCCGCCCCCCGCCCCTTTCCTGCACGTGAAGCGGCCAGCAGCGACTGGTTTGATGTGGATCATATCGCCTCGCGTGCACCAGCGTCGGTGCCCTCGTCCTCCCAACTAGTCTAGCTACGCCGGGCAGGCCGGCCTGATCTGGGATCGATCCGGCGGCCAGCGACTGCGACACCGGTCGGCCGGCCAGGGGCTAGCTGGTCCTCCCTGCCTGCCTGGCCACCTCCAGTCTAACTGGATCGTCGGACCCACCCGGATTCAGTACATTCGCGGCGACGCATCTCCTTCTTCTCATTATCCATAGCTTATATGCAAAGGCTTGCATAGTGCCTACTTTTCCGGCTCCTTTTTTCGAAAGGAAAAGGAACAAAGGCATCTTATTACGATGTTACAGCTCTAGACTGCCACACAACCACAAATACATGTCCCCGGATTCGTTCGGTTACCATCGAACCAAATAATCATCACCATGTCACTGAGATTCTATATATACATTATTATAAATTCAAGTAACAGCTGAGGCCAAACTTACACGTGCTATATGTCATCGGTTCAAAGAAATCAGAGGCGCTGTAGAATATAGGAGGAACGCGGCACCATTTGTCACCAGGCCGATTACGTTTTAATCTTGTGTGTGTGTGTGTCTGGGAAGATCAGTCCTAGTATATACTACAAAAATGACATTTCGCCGGTGTAATTTGGTTTGGTACTAAAGTTGCCCCGACGCCATTTTAGTACGCGGTCTAAATTTAAAAGCCCCCGGAGCCATTTTAGTACCTGGTCAAGACATCAGCCGGTACTAAACGACGCATTTTAGTACTGGCTGGTGTTTTGACCCGGTACTAAAACGACACGGCCATTTAGTACCGGTCAATGACACCGGCCGGTACTAAATATCGCATTTTAGTACCGCCGCGTTGTCTTGACCCGGTACTAAATGGTCCTCCACGGTTAACATCAAAAGGAATGCATCTCTCACCTAATCACATGTGATGCATAGGTGAGATGGTAAGAAAGGGTCACGTGAGGCCGGAGGTCATGAGTTTGAATCCCAAGAACTGCGCACACGCATATTGCAGAGCTGTTCCTCATTTTTTTTCTTTATTTCTTGTGTGGAAAACCATTTAGTAACGATCGGTGTTTCTGTTCGGTACTAAATTACCCCCTTAGTACTGGGCGTGGCCTCCCAGCTGTTCCTCATTTTTAAATTACCCCTTTAGTACTGGACGTGGCCTCCCAGCTGTTCCTTTTTTTCTTTTTTTCTTTGGAAAAACGTTTGGTACTGATCGGTGTTTCTGATTGGTACTAAATTACCCCTATAGTACTGGGCATTTTGGCCGGTATTAAATAACATGCCATTTAGTACCTATCAATCGGTACCGGCGGGTGATCAGTACCAAACCGGGAGTTCCCTCCCGGTACTAATGTCAAGTTTTCTAGCAGTGATAGGTTTGTACAGTTAAGACAACTAACAAAATATATAAACAACATCGTCCTAACCAAACCAGGGCCGAATCTTATCTCTGGCTATTTCACAATATGTTTAACACTCCCCCTCAATTTAGCCTCCTTCTTCGGTTGAGATTATGCTTGAAGATCTCTAGTTGCCGAACCATATATAGGAGGTTTCGTGAAGACACCTGCAATTTGATCACTTGTTGAAACAAACTTAGCTTATGGGACCATGCCACAGATGCACATCGACAACTTGGCTGCAGCAACCACGACTTGTGTTACATCAATATTGCAATATTGAGTTTGCAACAATGGGCCTAAGCTATGCACATGCCCATTGCTTGTTGCACTATGTAAGAAAGGGTTATAGGAGACGCGTGTTAACTACTAACTACTATAGGAGACGCGGTTTACTTGCATCTCCAAATTTGCGTCTCCGATGTGAACCAATAGGAGACGTAGTTCGCCGCGTCTCCTATAGAGACCAGATAGGAGACGCTGGTATAACGCGTCTCCATAAAGGATAAACAAGTGTCTCCCATACCAGTTAAAGGGGACGCGTATAACCGCGTCTCCTAAATATTTTATACAACGTCTCCATTGAATAGTGTCGCAGGCGCGGAACAACAACCCGTGTCTCCACTAACAGTTTATGTTGGAGACGCGTGTCTGAACCCGCATCTCCTATAACAGTTTGTGTAGGGGACGCGTGTCTGAATCCGCATCTCCTAAGTGGGAGCTTATAGGAGACCCTATTATATCGCGTCTCCTGACTTTGTCATTCCCCGTATCATGTTTTAGATATAGGAGACGCGGCTTGTATGCCAGTGTCTCCTTTATAGGTTCTAATGGCAGACTCTTTTTGTAAACACGCGTCTCCTTTGTGTGTGATTATAGGATACGTTGATTTTGTCCACACGTCTCCTCTATGTCTATTATAGGAGATGCTGTTTGTTTCCATTCCGTGTCTCCTATGGCCCATTGTGTCTGTCTCACAGATTTAGCACACACACACACATACAAATTCCCAGCTAACAGATATGCTCAAACATTACAAGCAAAAGATTAAGCATTCAACGTTCAGATATCACAAGTTCAAGATTTAACATTCAACAAGCAGTTACAAGATCAACATTCCACAAGTTACAAGACTATCAACATTTACAAGAACCAATTTTGCAGTTTTGTCGGTTCATCTAAGACTATGAAAACGAGTTTGTCTAATAAGCATAATTAGGCGCTGGATTATTGCAGTGGAACCCTCCCTTCTTCGAGATCACCTGATCCATGATGAAGGAGGATAACTTTTCTCGAATGGGCATGCAAATCATCATCGCTGAGGGGGGTTGTCGGCACTTCGAACTCCTGCATTGGAAGAACAAAGTCAGCAAGATATTAGGAACTTGCAGAGATAAAATAGCCATCATAGAGTATATTTGACTACCATTAAGCCTCTCAAAACAAAAGAAAAAGAAAAAGGAGAAATCCAAACTGATGCAACCCTTTAATTATTTGCAACAGAATTCAAAAAACCTAATCTCCAACAGGCCAACATGCCAACATAATACAGCTATCATGTCAGTCATGCCATTTTTAAGAATAACCATCCATATTTCAGTTGTAAATCATGAAAAAAAAGGAGCCATCACTTGGGAGATATACCTCAGGATCATCGGCCATACTTGGTAATTCCATTGCTTTGACCATGTGATGGACAACATAGAAGCCACATGAGTTGCCGGGAGGTTGCTGGTGGCACTGCAAAAAAGCAATAAATAGACCAAATAAAAATAGTGAGAAGAAAGAAACTACACAGCTTCATTACTAGCTTTCACAGCAATGTATACCATACCGAGAACATTGTGACATGTTTCAAGCTCCGGCTGCAATCCATCTTCTTCAGTGTGAAGTATGAAATAAAAGCCCTACAAGAACACAGTCACACAGCCATGGAACATTATTGTTAGGGTATAGAGATTATTTTGGGAATTAGTTGAAGGTTATGGAAAAACTCACTCATTAATGACCTCTTTAAGCACACTGTAATCACGCGCCTTGGACCTTTCAGAATCAAAGTACAAAGCCTTGTTCCACTTTGGAATGATAACCACTAGAATTCAGTGGCCACTTGTGTTATGTGCAAACATTATAAGTTTTTTTCCTAGCAAATTTGTGCAAGGCCTTTCCCAAATACTCCACCATGTAAGAATGATCTTGATCCATGGTACTCATGCTCATCAGCTCTGGATCGAGGAAGCCCACGGGCACGGACTTTTCCCTTGTTTCCACAATCATGGACCTAGTTAAGAAAAAAAATTTGCCTAGACAACAAATGAACAAATGAACTAAAAATTTGTGAGAATCAGATTAGAGTAACTTACTGCGTGAAGCAACAGATTAAAGACACATCCAGCCCATCGAGATTGAAGAGGTCATATAAGTCATTGAAACACATAAGAAAATACTCGTTGCTATACTGGACCACTACATCTATCTATTTTGCCACACAACTTTTCATGTAGTACTTATGGAGTGCATTGGTTGCAGGTCCGGTGCTCTCAAGTTGAGCAGCTGTTAACATTGGTTGTCCATATTTGTAATATGGGTTGGCCTTAGTCTATGCTGGTGCTATACCTTTCTGCTTAGGCTGCTTCTTATTCTCAGTCATTTTCTTTTTCCCTACCCTACAGTTGGCAGCAACATTCTTTTCTCCACTAGCTGCATTTCTTGCTGCACTCTTGGCTGCAGCAGCATTGGGAACACTCTTGGCAGCCTCTTTCTTGTCTGCACCAGCTGCATTTCCTGCTGCACCCTTGGTTGCAGCAGTGTTGGAAGCACTCTTGGCAGCCACATTCTTGTCTGCACTAGCTGCATTTTCTGCTGCACCCTTGGTTGTTGCAGCAGTGTTGGGAACACTCTTTGCAGCTGTTGACGCTCGCTTACGACTCATTTCAGGCATCATCTTAAGCCTAAAATCATGAGAATAAAGTCTCATACCTGGTGATGTTATCCAAAAAGAGCCAATTCCACGTTTCCTCTTAGAAATATTGCTATATCGGAATTCGGGCAGAAATGCAGGTAAAACAGGCTCCAAGCATCAAGATACAAACCCGACCATCAGAGCAAGCCATCAGCTCCTGCATGAGCATATGAAAGACGAGCGTCAACACTAGTGGTAGGAGTTATTACTAACAAATGAGCATGGGAGTTTCACTCTTGACATACCATCTAGACCATGCTCATTCAATGCAACTCCAGAGTCAGGCATGCTTAGTGCACCATGCACACACGAGGACTACAACCTACTCAAGGCCCTCTTTTGTAAAATCTTTAGAAGATTGGTTGTAGATGTATATGTTTATCGTAAACATTGCAGATTTTGTGGGTGCACCGTGGCACTAACCTTGTAGCTAGCTTCAATAATTGGTGGTGAAATAATGACCCATCACCAATGATGGCTGCAAAGGTTATCATGGTCGAGCTTATGACTAGAAACAAAGCACTACCGGGAGATAGCCTGGACTATTATTTATTTATTTACTTATTTATTTCCCTTTCAATAAAAAGCAAGAGCATGTTCTAGGATATAGTTTTCCTTCAGGTATTTTTGGTCGCTAACCTTTCTAAGGGAAGATCAAGAAGAATGATGGACAAGCAACACCTACGAACACGTGAGCTACACCGACAACAACACCTCGATATGCCTTGATGGAGGAACAATTACTAAAGGAGACTTGAACTCCATATACTTGAAGTTTTGCAAACTCCAAGTGTGGGGGAGGTAGGTGAGTAGCCCAAAGTAAGTTCTTTTCTCAATTCATATCCTGTCTTGGAATTGGTGTATGTCCTCGTATCTTGCTCTATAAAAAATAAAAAATGAAAAAAAAATGAGAGGAGTTGCCATGGCGACATTATCATCTCCATCAACAACAAAAAACACCATGGCAAGTACTCTCAATGTCCGGCTTTTGACATTAAACAAAGCCCTGCTGGTAGGTCGCCCGAGGATCACCGGGTTCGTGCTCACGCTTATCTTCCTTTGAACAATGCTCAATCATGCTTAACGCTTCCTTTATCTGTCCATGTATGCTCTAGTTTGAATGTATGATGCACCAAATACATTCATAGGCATTTTAAATCAAGCATGGTGTTTGGGTTAAAATGTCCTCTTCAGTCAAACTATACCTTGTGTCAAGTTTGATTGATGTTCTGGAGTTAATACTTGTATAGATATTGGTTGCATATGTGGAATGGACTAACCCCTGTAGGAAAATCAGATCCAATTGGGTGAGTCAGTGAGCTGAATTCAAATGGAAAGGTAAGTAGAGGTTTTGAATTAATATTGCACAGCATACACATGCTGATGCAATCTTGATTCAGCCTTGCTTGAGTAAGTATCATGGTGAGATTAAATTTTAGTTTCTATAAATTTTAGGAGCTCCCTGGTTCTTAAAACCGGTAGAGCTATTAGTTTTTTTCATATTTTTATTTTTGAATAAGCACCAGGTACAAGAACAAGTGTGGGGGAGATCTCTCGAAACTTTCATGCATATACACTCTAGATCTCCCACAACACGTGCACAACACCAAACGAACCAGAATGCAAAAAGTCAAGACGAATCAGAGCTAGTATTGGGCAGTGGACCCTCAGGTTTGGCTGACTAGCACTAGATCCGTTCATTCTTCATCGCGACGGTTTGCACACTCTAACCCTCACTCTCCTCAACCTATGAGTTCAAATGAAATCATTGATTAATCATTAAAATTTAACTCAATGTATCCTCTGGTTCTTGTGCTTCTCTATGATTGGCTTGCATATTTTTTATTCTTTGCTAAGCCTGAGCTTGAGAATC
Organism: Panicum virgatum; assembly: GCF_016808335.1. Classification (NCBI taxonomy): domain Eukaryota; kingdom Viridiplantae; phylum Streptophyta; class Magnoliopsida; order Poales; family Poaceae; genus Panicum; species Panicum virgatum. Next base: position 26,785,547 of record NC_053136.1, on the reverse strand, counting down.
ATATCTTAGGCAACCCATAATTGTTAAGTTGTTGACTAGTGAGATATGGTTTGATGGAAGAATCCCTGCTTTATCTGCTTATATGTCTGGGAAATTTTTATCAAAAAGAAAAACCTCCATAGCTTTACAACTCCACATGTTTGTCCTACCAAAGCCATATGTTGACCTAAGTGATACAAAGCTTTACACATATGTGCCTTGTTGTTGCATTGAGCTTCATCAAACTTTGTGACCCTAGTGAGATATCTTTCATACTTGTTTGATTAAGATTATGTGCACTCCACCGGCTGAACTTCTACACTAGAAGTCAGCTATGCCATTCCATCCATCCACAAAATAAAACTCCATATTTAATGATCTCTCTCTCTCTAGTATCCTTCAAATGAGGCATAGGCTATCAAAAAATATAGAGAGAAAAAGATGGCATGCCCAAGAAGCATGACCCAAAAAAATGGAATCATCAATGTCCATGAAAAAAAGAAGAAAAAAATTATATTTATATATATATAGCCATGTCCTCATGTTACCCAAATAAAAGAGAGAGAGATTCATAAAAGGAGTATTTCATTCCATTTCCACCATCTACCATCCACCTTCCACATATGTGCACGATCTTGATCAGCTTGTGTGATTTGTCATCTCCATGGATCAGTTATTTGATTTTGCAATAAATGTGACACAAGTGCATGCTTCCATTTCCCTACCTTGAGCTCCACATAAGCTATCTTTAGAAGTAGGGTGAAAAGAGACAATACCTTGGTGAGGATATATATACACACTGAGCGACATGAGAGATCCTATGGAGAAGTAAAGCTATGGTTTGTCTTTGCAAAAATATTTTCAAAACCCTAGTCACATAGCAGGAAAGTGGAGGATACTGAAGTCAACACCGTTCCGCTCTTCAACTTCCCAAATAATTCATGGTCGACACATCAAAATTCACAGGTAAGGGTGAAGTTTAGAATAATCTATATGCAGGTACCATATCATATGAAGTCGGGTCCGCCTTAGTTCTTGCCTTTACTTGAGGACGAGCAAAGAACTAAATGTGGGGGATCTTGTTGACGCTCGCTAATGACTCATTTTAAGCATCATCTTAAACCTAAAATCATGAGAATAAAGTCTCATACCTGCTGATGCTATCCAGAAAGAGCCAATTCCACATTTCCTCTTAGAAATATTGCTATATCGGAATTCGGGCAGAAATGCAGGTAAAACAGGCGCCAAGCGTCAAGATACAAACCCGACCATCAGAGCAAGCCATCAGCTCCTGCATGAGCGTATGAAAGACGAGCGTCAACACTAGTGGTAGGAGTTATTACTAACAAATTCCACAAAGTGTTGGTGAATATTTATGTGCAAGTTGGTTATGCTTGGAAATGAGAGGAGAATGCAGCCCAAAAGCAAGGTGACACATCGTTGATCCGAGGCAACAACTTCTCAACGAATCAGACACGTTCACGAGGATCTACGGGCCCACCAGAGCTACCAAACCGACTTAAGACAGGCCCTTACCCATATACATGACATGGGGGCCCAGCTAGCAACCATCTGACCAAAGACCGGGCCAAACGGGCCTAGCCCACGGTCGGCCGACCAGCAAGGCCGGCCAACCTAGTGGTGATGGCCCACAGGCCCCACCGACTTGCAGATGACACATGGCAAGGTGTTATTGTTCATCCATGGCGGTTTGGGTTGGTTCTCGGGCAAATGGCTGGTGGCTCCCCCCTATATATATGAGGGGAGGGGGCTCAAATGAAGACACACACACTCTACATTAATCGGAACTGTATCTTCCTCAAATTCTACATTAATCGGAACTGTATGTAGCTCAAATTGTCTTGGATAAACCGTACCCCATGCAACCTCAGCTCAGTGACCACCAACATTATGCATTAGGGCACATGGTGTGGGATCACTCAAGCCACTTATAGTATCATGGTCCTGGTCTGTGTCCATCCGCGTTGGAATTTCATCTTCATGTTCATTTCCATTACCATCTTCATCTTCATGGTCTGAAGGACCACCATTGCACTGTTTAGCTAAAGCCTCAGAGGTAGACGCACAACTGCTCCTCTGTCCTGGTGCGGGGCTTGTGTTCCTAGAAAGTGGCACAATCTGCAACCCTGTGCTGCAAGCATGGATAGGATGTCCTTGGTCAGCTCAACCCTGAGTTCTTCCTTCATTGTCTCCTTCATTGTTAGCAAGTCTGCTGAGATGATCTTTCTTCTCTTCTTGTACATATCCGAGTGCTTAGGCCACGTGTTGGTATTTCTTAACATTCACAGAATAATCTGCAAGCGTACGGAGATACCGTTGTAGCACTTCACCCGTGAATATTCAAGGGTATCGTATTTCCACAGGGAACGGAGGTACTAGTCTTCTAACTGGTTCGTCCAAGGACAAACAAGAGGTAGGTAGGCAAGGATAGAGAGGATTCCTATGGCTTAGAGTTCTAGTAAAGATATGTTCTACCTCTACTTGCTTACTTCGGGCACCGGCTTACTCCTAGTCTGCCAAGAGTATCCGGCTATTAGCTCTACACCCAACCCTCACGTGCGGGACTACAAGGGATGGACAGGGCTGTCACCACCTGCCGCCTACCCCAACAGACCGTGGAGAAGGTATGCAAACAAAGGTAACCTCTAGCCTAGACACCACGTCTACGCTATCGACTATTGCTCTAGCCCCGACTCCGTCCACGACTCGAGCCATCAGACTAGAGCACCCACACGAGGACGGATGATGATCCCGCAAGCAAATAAAGAATAAAACTAACTTAACCAAGAGACTCACAACCATAGGAGATCACAAACACTTACTTAAGAAAGAAGCATCCGTCGAGCTACAAGTTGGAGAAGAGCGCCGATAGGCCGGCGCTCCTCCGTACTACCCCTCACACTCTCTCCATTTCTAAGCACTACGGAGGTAGGGCTTCACCTTGGAGTGGAGCTCTTTGCTTCTCTTGTGGTGTGTTGAGAGGGGCGAGGGAGGCCCTTTTTATAGTCCTAATAGGTCGGTTCCCGGGTGAGAAAAGGGCGGGAACACTGATAACCGCCTTCTAGAGGATAAGAACAATCCTCCTGCCAAAGATGAGCCAGAACCCCGGCTAAGGCGGTTTGGGACCATCTTTGGCCGGTGCACACCTTGTGGGCCTCTTATTCAGGATTCATAGTGCTCGGCCTTGGTTGGTCCGTTTGCTCTATCAAATGGGGCTCTTTTGGATGTGTTACGCAGGCAGCGTTGTTCTATGTATTTCTGTTGTGTCTTCTGCGTGTTTTCATGTTATTCTCGACTTGTGTCCCTGCAATCAACAATTCACCAACACTCATGGAATTCGTTAGTAATAACTCCTACCACTACTGATGGTGTTCATTCTTTGAGTGTTCAACACTATGCTTCCTTCCAGCCATTGTAGCTGGAGACACCCCGCACACGTCCAGGTCGCTCGGGGCCCAAGCATTGAGTAAGCACATCATTCTCCCTGATCCAAGAGAGACCTAAAGATTCTGCATTTGCTTGCTTTTTTTATTTCTTCTTAAAGTCTCCTAGTTGCATCTGTCTTCCACTCAATAGTAGCAACACCTTCTGATATCACCAGCTTACTCCTTGCTCGCAGCCAATTCCTAGTCCGACCTTCAGGGTACTCCTCATATGGATTGGGGATCCCTAGAGCAGCCAACTTTGCATCCTCTTCATCCCATTGTGCTTGCATCCCTTCATAACCGCACGGACCCATGCAGTGCTCGTGTTTGTACTGTTCTCAAAGCAACTTGTATCTTTCACTCTCTTTTTTGGCTTCTTCAGATTCTGTCAACTGGACAAACTCTTTCCAGTCTTCCGGTTCGATATATGGTTGCTTCTGATATGGAGTCAATCCTTTCCTGATAAATTGTGCCTTAAAGCTTGCTTTTGTGGGTTCTCCATGCCTTGCCTGTTGACTTCATGACCTGCCTAAACCCAAATGGCTTCATCTCTAGCGGGAACTCCAAAAAAGGCTACACACATTGATCGAACAAAAACCATTTCTGTTTGTCACTTAGGGATTTGAAACCTGGCATAACTAGAGATAGCCTCTGTCTTGCAATGAGACCAGCCAACGTTCGTAACCTCAACTTCTGGTTCCTTTCTGTTGGCATCCCCCCTCGATCAATCCCAGTTACTAAAATCATGTCCTTTGGCCACTTTGTTGATGTCCTGGCTCTCTTCTGTTGACCCCCAGACCCATCACCCGGCAAATCTTCTTCATTGTTGTTGCAATCATATTCCTCTTCGCCAAAATTTGTCCATTCATCGGATGAGGCATGTTAATTACATTCAGGAAATCAAATTAGACCAGCAACATAATATTAAGGAACTCTAGTAACTTATGCCGATTTTGTCCAGCAACATAATAGGAGACCAGCAACATACCAGTTTGACAAGTAGAGGTTTGCAAATTCACCGGTCGATGCAGATATTGTCAACTTCAACAACATCAAAACACATAGAATGTGTACATGCAAGAAGACCATGAATTATGAGTGCCGTAGCAAAAAAAAACTATAAAGTCTACTAATCAAGGGTGCAAACAGTGGTAGGTACTGAGCTTGCATGCATCAAGGGGGCCACCAAACCGGGATTACAGGGTATCCGAAGTGCAATGAATACCACAAGCCTGCTCTGTTGGATTTTTGTCAACCCCAAATAAAGACTTATGCATTCAGCACCCACCACATAAAGTAAATGAACCTGAACAGAATTGTGCAATTTTTTGTGATCATGTGAAACTATATTGTGATCATGTGACAAACCAAATAGACACCACATAAAGTAATAATATTGTCAAACCACAAAAAGCAACTGAATTACTCTGCTAATCTGATATTGTGATCATGTGACAAACCAAATAGACACCACAAGCATACTGAATATGTGGAATGTTAATCACAGATTTTGAGTTCATATGCAAATAGATGCCCTCAAAAAAAAAGTTCATATGCAAATAGAAGCTAAGGTATTCTCAGTTCAACATGCAGTATTCTCAGTTCAACCAACTAGAAGCTAGTCACTAGTGTTCTCAGAATCTCAATAGTAAGAGGACCAAATGCTGGCCTAACAAATAGCAAGAGACTACTGGCCTAACCAACAGCAAGAGACTAAACCCTAGACTACTGGCCTAACCAACTGGCCTAATCATCAGTGTAAACCCTATACTATTGGCCTAACCCTAGATACTTGGCCTAATCCTAGACTAGCAGAGGGAGAAGGGATGACAATGCCACTGACCTTTATCAGGAGCTTGGTGGCCAGCTCCTCAACGCCGCCGCCATGGACACCGCGAGGATAGCTTCAGCCATGGAGCTTGGCCATGGACCTCCACCCACGAGCTCCACTCCGCACGAGCACCTCTGGCTGCCCACGAGTTGCCCTGCGGCGGCAGAGCGGTGCTTGGATCTTGGACGCCTACGCCTGCGAGTGGAGATGGAGCATTCCGACCGGATCTTGGACGCCTGCGCGGCGGGAGGGGAGGATCAACGCGGCGCGGCGGGATGGGAAGTTGAGTGGGTCGTGCTCAATCTTGGACGCCTGTGTCGGATCTGGTGGGCGCAGGGGCGCGGCGGGGCGGGAGAGCGCGACGCAGCGGGAGGGAAGGAGGGGTGCGGCAGGGAGAGAGGGGAGGAGGAGTGCGGCGGGGAGAGAGGGGAGGATGAGTGCGCTGGCCGCTGGAAGGGTTGGTTATACTGCGTCTTGGGCCTTTTGCGCCCAAAACACATAGGAGACGCGGGGCACTCTAAACACATCTCCTATGCCCAAAACACAAAGCAAAAAAATTGTGCGGCACGGCGGAATCGAACCCGCAACATCGCACACAGGAATGACCATACTATACCATTGCATTAGTCTAGAGTTTCAATTACGAATCCACAATGTTGTGTTAAGTACATGTTACGAGGCCTGCGATAAGTTCTTGGGCCTCTTGGGCCTCTTGTCTCGAAAGCCCAAAGTTTATGGGGGACGTGGATCAACAAATCCGCATCTCCTATAACTGGTTTAATAGGCAAAAAATTGTGCTCCTGTTCGAAATCAAACCCGCGACCTGGCACACCGGAACGAACAACCATACCCTTGCACTACTCAGGAATTTCAGTTCTAGGGCCAAATATTTTTATTTTGTACTAAACTTATCGCACTTGTTAATAAAAGCATGACCCGTAACCTCTCTGCTCCCCATCACAATCTTCGTTCACCATCACCATCTCCTCATCCCCTTCCACTGGCAGCGGCGCACGGCGGAGATGGCGCACGGCGGCTTTTTCACCCGTTCTGCGGCAGCTCGCGCACAACCACGCGATGGTGATGGCCACTTCTGCTCTACCGGCGGTGCCGGGAAGAAGACCAACAGCGCTGGGAAGAAGACGGTGGGACGATGACTCCACCACGCTTCCCCCCTCATGGGGCGGCTCCCACAACGGCGAGGCTTTGGCGAGCGGGCACGCGCGCTCGGTTCTAGCCATGGGGGGCCATGGATTCCAGCACGCTCCCCTCCTAGAGCGATGGCTCTGACGGCGACGTGAAGCCGGCCACGGCGGCTCCAACCGGCAGCCCGAGCTCCCGCAGCAGAGGACGCCCCAAGGTCGTCGTCGACTTGACCCAAGATGGCAACAAGGGAAAGGGGAAGAAGCCGGTTCTAGCCATGGAGGGCCCCGAGATGCACACTACACAGAGACACTGCAAGAAGCAGGTTTCGCTCTCGATCTCTGCCTTTTCTTTCATGGATTATTTTGAAAGCATGCTGAAGTACCAAGAACTGCCTTTGCTCTTGAGTAGGATGTTGTTTTGGCACTAAAATGCTAAGAATTTTTCACATACTAGTACTTGTAGTCTTTAGTGATAGTATTCTGAAATAAGGACTCTAGCACTAGTGTCATACTCACCACAAGCACATGTATTTATCATAGACTTTTCTTAGCACAAATATTGTTCACTTAGCACTGAGTACAAATCTGAGACTAATCCTACATTTATAGTGAAACTCATGAGCTATATCAGTTATTTCTTTGCCGAGACTTGTGAGGGAAATACATATTGATGGTGTTAGTTGCTTACTGGTTCTAATGCAGAAATTGTTTTTAATTATATACACCAATTATAATTTGTAATTTAGAATTTGAAATATGGAATTTAGGTGTAGTTTTGCAATGAAAGAAATAGTTGGAAGATGTAGTTCTGCAGAACATTATGTAGAAATGCAGTCAGAAAATGTAGAACATTATGTAATCTGGAATCTGTAGAAACTTTTTTTGGTAGTTAGTAGGCCCTAATGGTTAGCAACTTAGTATGGTATATAACCCACCTAAACTTGGTGTAATGAATATCTGGATACACAGCTCATTGTTGCAGCATAATTTCTGAGTTGGTGTAATAAAGTATTTAAATCTTGGTCAGAGTTGGTGTCCTTTTTTTCATAAAATTATATGCAGCAGAGCTATCCCATAAAGAAACTTACATTTTGAATTTAATATGTAGGCAATCTCTTCTGAGAATGCTAAGAAAATCTAGGCCTTGCACAACAGACTACAAACACAAGTCAACAAGATCAATGGACTAGTCGACCAGCTTGCAAAGTCACAAGCACAGAAGAACATGATTGAACAAGAGCTGAAGCAAGAACAGCTGAAGATATCCAAGAAGTGGAAGGTGGTAACACGGATGATTGCTCTGACTGGTGGGACTGCACCAACAAGTGCTAACAGCTGAAGATATCGAGGAAGTCAGCAAGATCAAAGGACTTCATGCAGGATAGGGATTTTGTAGATGCACTGTTTATGTGCCTAGATGATGCACTGTGCCATCTCTTTTGGTTTGTAAATAAGTAGGTTAATGATATACTAGTTATGTACTACTAGTTATCTCCTATTTTCATGCACCTATCTATGTAAATATGCATGAATGATATGTGCATATATATCTGTCTCCTATTATGTGCCTGAATGATATGTAATATGAGTATTTGTGTGGCTGTCTGAATGATATTTGCAATCTGAACATATTATGTGCCTATCAGTCTCTCCTATCTGAATGAGTATATTATGGGACTATTGAGAACAGAACAAATAGGAGACGCGGGTCAATAGGAGACGCGGGTCAACAAATCCGCGTCTCCCATATGGACAACAGTTTTAGTTTCAGTTTCAGTTTCAGTTTTGGACACAAATGAATAGAAGATACATTACACATAAAATTGACACATAACTCATACAAGCATCATATTGCACATATAATTTATACATAAATTATCTTACAATCTTTGGGATGTGCCAAATTACAATATGAGACCTAACTTAAATATAATTTATACATAAATTATCTTACAAATATGAGACCTAACTTATCTTACAACTTATATTACAAATTTGGGACATGTCAAATATCGTAAAATTTATCTTACAACTTATATTACAAATATGAGACCTAACTTATTACAACTTATATTACAATTTATCTCCCATTTTTGACTTGCCGTTTTTGCCTTTTTTGCTGCCTTTTGGCTTGGTGACCCCTTTATCCTTGTGGCCGCTCCGCAAGTAAGGTGTTTTTTCGCTATCCAGGAGCACAGGGAGGTTGCAAGTACCAAATGAAGGGACTTCATCGAACTGGTTGTACTCCTCCTCATCCACAATATTTTCGACACCCACTACCTGTCTTTTTCCAGGGAGCACCATGTGTTTTTTCTTGTTTCTCATGTCAGGAACATAAAAGACTTGGGATACTTGATCCGCAAGTACAAATGGCTCTTCCTTATACCCAACTTTCCCTAGGTCAACAGTTGTGAACCCATACAGGTCTTTCATGACACCCTTTGCGCCCTGAACCCAGCGGCACCTCAAAACTGGCATCTTAAACTCCAAATAATTAAGCTCCCATATATCCTCTATTTGTCCATAGTATGTTGTCTTCTCATCGTCGTTGTTAACAACCTCTATTCGCACTCCGTTGTTTTGATAAGTGCTCTTGTTGTCTTGGCCGGTGGTGTAGAAAGTGTAACCATTAATATCATAACCTTGGTAGCTAGTTATTGTGAACAGAGGACCGACCACCAAACTTCTAAGAGCATCGTCTGTGCTAGAGTCTGAGTTTTGTATTCGGTCTCTAAACCAAATATTGAATCCCTTCATATGCGCCCTCGCTAGCCAAGATTCACTCCAGTCTGGATTTTCTATTCGGATATTTGATGAATAGCCGGAAGGAACTTTGACACTACAAAGAAAATCACACAATTCCTTCTTCTCTTTCACAGTTAGAGTTATGGCAAATGCTGGGAGTTGTCCTCCGGTGCCGTCGCGACGGAGCTCAAGTCATATGCCCAACTCTTCTAGATCTTTTCTTGCATTTTCATGGTCCTTGGTTTTATGTTTGTCATTCATGAGTGTACCAAGTAAGCTGCCACAGACATTCTTTTTCACATGCATGGCATCGGTACTGTGGCGGACAGGTAAGAATGGCTAGTAAGGTAGCTCCCATAAAATTGACTTCTTTTTCCACCTTTGCTTCGGCTCAGGTAATTCATTCTTTTTTCGCTTGCGTTTTCCAAGGGTGGTCTTGCCTTTCTTCCCATGGACAACGGGGAGATCCTTGACCTGGTCGTACACATGATGACCATCGAAATTACTTGGAGCATTTTCCATCTCCCTTGTGCCATCAAATTGGCGTTTTATGTTTCGGTACGCATGGGACTTGGGAAGAAAACACAGATGACGCATGTGCACCCGTTTCTTTGAGTTGTTCAACCAAATTGTCTCTGTGTCATCTAGGCAATGAGCGCATTCCTTTTCACATTTCCACTGTCCAGACACAGAACGGCCACCCGGTAGATCAGTCATCGTGCAGAACAACAAACCACGTACGGTGTAGGGTTCCCTCTTGTACCCGTCGTACGCATCAAAACCATGTGACCACAGTGTTTTGAGATCATCCACAAGAGGTCTCAGATACACATCAATGTCAATCCCAGGCTGATGTGGACCTGAGATGATAATCAACATCATCATGTATTTCCTTTTGTTACACAACCATGGCAGAAGATTGTAGATCGATAACAACACCGGCCAAACGCTATGCGAGCTGCTCATCTGACCAAACGGGTTCATTCCATCTGTGCTTAGTGCAAACCTAAGACTCCTCGGGTCATCACAAAATTGTTTATGCTTCCAATCGATGAGGTGCCACTGTGTTGAATCTGCCGGGTGGTGTATATTAGTATCTGTCTTGCGCCCTTCCATGTGCCAACGCAAGAGCTTTGCATCCTTGCTTGATGCAAACAAACGCCTTAGGCAAGGTATTAATGGAAAATACCATGCTACCTTCTGAGGAGCTCCGTGCACCCTTCCTTCATCACCCCCGTCATTCCTTCATTTGTAACGAGGGGCTCCACACTCTGGGCATTCAGTGAGATCTGCATGGTCACCATGGAATAGGACGCAGTCATTCTTACAAGCATGGATTTTTCTCAACTCCCATCCCCAAAGGGCAAATAGTCTGCTTCGCCTCATAAGTGGTCTTGGGTATCTCATTCCCCTCCAGAAGCATGTCGCTTAGCAAATCTAACAATGCCTTGAAGCCGCGATCAGTCCAGTGATGTGTGGCCTTTAGCTATAGAAGTTTAAGTGATGTGAAGAGTTTTGACCACTTCTCCTCGCAGCCTGGATAGAGTCCGGTCTTCATATCTCTCACCGTATTTTCCAATTTCCCAAATTCCCCGATATTGTACCCATCATATGACATTGCATCACGCACCATCTCCTCCATTTTGTCAGCTATGCTAGCATAATTGTCACCAATATCAACAAGCTCATCCTCACTCATATCATGTCCCGCTGCTATCTCATTATTGTCATAGTCTGCTTCATCATTCTGGTAGGTTGGATTGTCAGGGAGCCTTTCATCGCCATCTAGGCTAGCGGTTTGCTGACCGGCAGCGATTTCTTCACCCATAAGATCACCGCACTGCAGATCTCGATCATTAACACCATCCTCTCCATGCTGGTTCTAACACAAGTAGTCACTCATGAATCCCCGAATGATCAGATGAGCTTGCACATGCAATGAACTTGGGAACTTTCTCTCATTCTGACAATCGATGCATGGGCAACAAATGGCAGACATGCGCCGATCCAACTTGTCCGCATCTGCTGCGGCAATGAATGTCTTTATACCACTTAAATACTCTTCACAGAGATGGTTCTCCAGATACATCCACCTCTTGTCTGCCATCTACATTGTTAAGCAAGAAAATTATCAATATCCAAGCAAAATGAATACAAGTCATGACAATATTGAAATACTTATAACAGCACTCAAAGACATACAAAAACATGAACAATTAAATTAATGATGGGCCTAAAACTGCATTTGGACCTCCATTAAGAAAAGAAAAGCCTCACCTTTGGCCTCCAAAGCACCTACTGGCCGGCGGGCTCAAAATATGCTCAATGCGAGATGATCATCAATTTCTCTCTACACACACACACAAAGGAATGAAATTTAGCATGCACACACAAAAAAGATGCATTGTCAAGCATCATAGAGAGCTATAGTACAAAGCTCACCTTTTGGAAACCACCCATGGCGGAGCAGGATGGCCGGGCCGGCCAGGATGGTGGCAATGGTGCATGCGGCGGTGCTGGATGGTGGCGCGGGCCGGAGGGCATGTAGGGAGAGGCATTTGCATGGCCCCGGATGATACTGATCTCGCTCGCCACTGGCCGAGCGAGGCACGTGCGTGTGGCGGGCGTGCCCGTGGCGGGCGACTGGCCGTGGGCGTGGCTGGGTTTGTGCCAGGCCAGTGGTGGCGACACCGACCGACCGGCAACGCGAGCGTAGCTCCCAACCAGTGTGTGAGGCTCTGGTGTAAGCTGTCGGCCGGCCTGCGATCGAGCGGCGGCAGACGTGGGGCGCGCGGCGCAGACGTGCTGCCTGACGAGAAACAGGAAGTGAATTAGCTCTATCCGAGATGAAAGGCGAAAGGAGACGCGGAAGGGTAAGCAATGTCTCATTTCAACAAAATTATAGGAGGCGGGGATCACCAAGCCGCGACTCCTTTGATATGAGTATAGAGGAGACGTGGTTACAAACAAGAGTCTCTTATCAAAAGAGGTATAGGAGATGTGAGTTTTTACAGAAGATGCGGCTTCACTGAATGCATCCCCATTATCAGACATATAGGAGACACGTGTATTCAAGACACGTCTCCTTTTCTGCAGGATACGCGGCTTGTACACCCGCGTCTCCTATCTTGAGACATAGGAGACGCGGGTTGTCCATTGGCGCTGGGGGCGCACCAATAGTAGATGCGTTGTGGTTTAGGGATTACTAGCCTAATTTTCTAGTAAATTCATTTCTTGATGTCCATACATATCGTTCTCATAATTGGATGCTACTAAATCATGATGATGGTTTATTTATATTTAGAAACAAGGGTGAAGAACCAATCAAATGTGAGGGTGCTATTGGTATTTTGTAATATCACGAATAAAATCCGCAAGCGCACGGATACCGCTATGGCTTTCACCCAAAAGTATTTCAGGGTATTGTATCCACTGGGGAACGTGAGTACACTATCTACAGGTTCAGGCTCATCCAAGGACACACACTGTTGTAGGAGGATAGGAAAGAGATGACTTTTAAGATCTAGAATCTATGTTTAGAAGAAGAGATCACATCGCCGTTATACTTCGAGCTATTGGTTTCGACCGGCTTATACAAGCCGATAGCTCCAATAATACGTGCTCTATCTGATATCCAAACGTAGAGGATTACTAGGGCTCGAACAGGTCTATCACCACCTGCTGGCTACCTCTACAAACCGTGGGACTATCAGACAACAGAGTGGTATAGTCCAGCCTAGACACCATGTTTACGCTATTCCCTACTAACTCTAGAGGCGTACAGGGTTATCCTTTTCTATCCAGAGCCCAACTCTAGAGTCAAATGCTACTCTCTAAGCATACACTCATGTAATATAAGGCAGAGATAATAACTTACAATCTAAACTCTAATTCTAAATAAGAAAGTCTCGAACACTTACAACCGAATAAGCATCCATCGAGATACAAGCGGAGAAGAGCGCCGACAAGCCCGGCACTTCCCCCGACTATCTCCCTCACTCTCGTAGAGGTACAATTTGGAGAAGAGCGCCATTACCAGCACCCCTCCTGAGTACCTCTACCCTCTCTTCCTACACTAAACACAAGCTAAGAGGCTCTTCACTTGGTGGTGAGTGAGTGTCTTCATTTGGAGCCCCTCCCCTTGTATTTATAGGAGGGAGCCACCAGCCATTTGCCCGAGAATCGACCCAAACTGCCATGGAGCACCAACCATACCTTGCCACATGTCATCTGTAAGTCGGTGGGGCCCGTGGGCCGTTACCACATGGTCGGCCGACCATGGTGGTCGGCTGGCCATGGGCTGCGCCCGTTCGGCCCGGTCTTTGGTCAGAAGGCAGTTAGGTGGGCCCTCATGTCATGTATATAGGTTTGGGCTTGTCTTGAGTCGGTTTCGTAGCTCTGGTGGGCCCGTAGATCCTCGTGAACGCGTCTGATTCGTCGAGAAGTTGTTGCCTCGGATCAGCGACGTGTCACCTTGCTCATGGGCTGCATTCTCTTCTCATTTCCAAGCATAAGCAACCTGCACAAAAATATACACCAACACATTGTGGAACTCCTTAGCAATAACTCCTACCACTAGTGTTGACGCTCGTCTTTCATATGCTCATGCAAGAGCTGATGGCTTGCTCTGATTGTCGGGTTTGTATCTTGACGCTTGAGCCCTGTTTTACCTGCATTTCTGCCTGAATTCCAATATAGTAATATTTCTAAGAGGAAATGTGGATTTGGCTCTTTCTGGATAACATAGGAAGGTATGAGACTTCATTCTCATGATTTTAGGCTCAAGATGACGCTTGAAATGAGTCGTTAGCGAGCGTCAACAGGTGCGAGCAACAAGTTTGGACCTGGAGGAAAATCAAATAACAGCCAGTTTGGACCTCGAGAAAGCAAGTTCAAACCAGTCTTTCGGAATGAGTCTGCTTGTTTTTTGATTTGTTTGCAGGTCAAGATTATTCTTGGCACAACAATAAAAACACAAATCAGAGCTGGTGTAACTGTCGCTAAGGCGTGGCCCCTTGTGGTGTTGTAGTCGGGCAACACAACGTCGATCCTCCACAAATCAAGTTATCCCCCTCTCTCATCGAAAGATCAGGAACAAACCCTAGCGGGTTCTATCATGTCGTAATTAGAGCAAGAATTTCTGTGAGAGATTCTACCGGTCCTTTCACCTTGGGTCAAAAAATCCCCCAAAACAGGATAGATCTGAAAACCACCACCAACAAGTTTGATCCTTTCCGGTTCTACTTAATTCTATGTTTGTTGAATTTTTAGTTGCATTGTTTGGACTCTTTTTGGTTTTCAGTGGTTAATTCATTCTTTAGAGTTTGAGTTCTGGTCACATTTTTAGTCACCATGAAATCCACCAAAATCATTCACATCTTCGCTGCCATTTTACCACCACAAAGCCTCTTCCCCAATTAAGCACTGGAAAACATAGTCATATTTTGTGTTTGACATCCGATTCAAGAGTAGTTTAAATGCAATCTGGAAAGATACTGGTCTTTCCAATAGATCTGGCCTTGTCCCAAAATTCATTTTGAGCGCTTCGCAATAGCGGTAGGGATTTTTTATTTGTTGTATGAAATTTGAGATGTCGATCTGATTTCGAAAGGGCTGTGTGCAGTAATCACTTTGGTTTGCTTTTTTTGAGAGTTTAATCCCCTGAAAGAAGGAAAGAAAGAAAAAAAACGAAAAGAGCAAAATAAAAATAGAGAAGGGGGTAAAGCTTTTATTTCCTTGTACTCCTTTGCTACTTTGGTGTGTGATAGTGTGTTCAGACTCACGTCTCTAGCATGATGTAAACCTAGAATCAGTACAGGACCATCAACGAATTCTTATTCAACCTGTAGTGACTAACATAGTTCTAGCTGTACCTTGATTCTTTTTTCTTGCAGCCACTTATAGCTCCACAAATTATCTACTACATCACGGGCTTGTGCTTGTGTCACCATTTGTTCTGTCTTGCTTGCTGCCAACACCTTCTGCGAGTGTGGTAAGAACATGTAAGAACTTGGTTGCACATATTTGAGTGAAAATGCAGTGAGCCACACCACCTATTTTTTTTGTTTTTCAGTTTGTCGGCACCTTTCTCTACTGCCCACTAACCATAAAAGGCACGGGCAAAGAAACAGGAGCTGAGACCCTTCCCCATGGTAATTTGCACACTCAACAAGATATGGGTGTTGACGCTACATCTTGCTATGATGCGTTATGAAACATTGTTATTTTATCATATTATTATATGTTGACCATCATATTATTTGAGCTAACAACCACAAACACACAAAATGATAATTTTTTAGTATCTTTTGTGGACTTGTGGCTAGATTAGTTGGAATTTGTTTATATAATTATATTATTTAATAGTTCATCTGTACATGTGGTTAACTCCATGTTGCTAGTTATATATATATATATATATATATATATATATATATATATATATAATTGCACCTCTTCGAAAGTATTTGTGAGCAGTCCAATTCTCCGGTTCAACTATCGAACCAGCAGTTCAACCGGTTCTTTACGGTTGGATCAATGAACCAAAGAACCGAGAGCTTCACCGGTTCAATCTCCAGTCCGGTCCTAATAACTATGCTTGTAGCGCTCCTCTTCTTTGGAGTTTATGGAAACTGAGGAATGAAATGTGTTTTCAGGGGAGAAGGTGGAAGGACGAGAAAGCTGTTTTGAACAAGATGATCCGGACGTAGGAGAGATGAACACCGATCCTCAGAGCTAGAAGCGTGGAGAAGAGGAACTGGGCGCTGGAACAACTGAAGAGGAGGTGTTGCCAACCACTACAGATGACTGACAGTGACCTTGTTTGGTTTTCTAGAACATGCAAGCCGAGAAAGGAATCTCGCATGCATGGAGTACTAAATGAAGCCTATTTGCAAAACTTTTTCAGGAATGGGTGTAACTTTTCGCGACGAATCTAAAGATGGTAATTAATCAATGATTTGCTACAGTGATGCTACAATAACCATCCTCTAATCACGCGTCTATGGTCTCATTAGATTCTTCAGGGTTCCTAGCCTGGCACAGTCCTGAGATTTTAGGGGCCGGGGCGAACTAAAAATCTAGGGCCCCTTCTTGTAATGCTGATAATGATGATGTTGATAAGCACTTAAGATATATGAATATCAAATAATATCTTCAATCATAGATAAATAGTGTAAAAATAGATTCATCATTCATAACTAATGTTATTCATACTCTTAAAAAATTATCAATGGCTTCTCTGTGATTTAGACCCGTGTCCTAGTTATTTTCTTTCTTCTTTTTCTCACTGCCAGATGGCTACATAACATATTTGTGTGCTGAGAATTAAAGGAACAAACAACTACACAATTAGTGGAGTACGCACTAGAGTAAACATCAATCAGTACCTGGTCCTAATTGGCTGATTCCTGACCAGCACAGCAGATTAGTTCGCTAAGATGGATGCCCTTATCTACTCTCCTTAATATGTTCTCTTGTGCCAAAAATTTACTCAATAGCATTGTAGGATAGTTAGAAACTCAGGATTGAATTGATAAACTGATTAGCAAAAGAAGGGTCTGAGACGGGTGATGGACACCTGAACGGTGATTTTTTTTTTGGAAGCAAATGGCAAGAGCTCTGCCTCTCAATTAAGAAGGAATAGAAGTTTTAAGTACAAGAAAGATTAGTCAAACCACTCTGGATTACTAACCCGCCCAAGTGCCGCGGCACAGCACCACACACCACTGCATCGAGTCATCGTTGCCGAGCTGGAGTAGTCACAAAGTTCCTGGGTTAACCGGGTCGAGGAACGGGGTCGAGGGTCGTCATTTTATAAAATTGTGGTACGAAGGGGGTATACATCTATGGAACGATAAATTATTATGTGGGACGCAACCTTGATTCATCGGGGTCGATATCTTCAGGTCGATAAAGACAAAAACTATATATGTACTACTAATGAAGAAACTAATCTGCACAAGCATATAAGAAACATATAAAAGAGTACATTTAGACTATGCTACACGTACTCAGCTCATTGTCTAACAAAAACCACACCAATCCACTGTCCTTAACCTCCTTATCCCAATTAAATCTGTTAGTAATGGGGCTGCGACCCCTTTCAAACCGGGACACGATCCAACCTTGAATGGGACACTGACCCTCTTCGACCCCGACCCTCGAATCGGAACGACGTTCCCAGGTCGAGGGATGAGACATTGACCCCGAATCCTGTGACTATGAGCTGGACAAGCCAGCAGCTCCGACTTCCCGAAGAAAAACCCTAGACGACCACCACCGGGCAGACCGGCAAAAGCTGATCGGTGATGCAAAGAGGTAAATATGAGAAGAACACTCACGGAGTCACAATCTCACAGCCTGAGGGTGGTGCCTTGAATCGTTGAATCCACATCTCGGCGTGGCGGCTGGGCATCGGACGTCTGGCGGACAACTGTCGTGAGCTCGCGATGTATGCGCGGCGGCGCCCTGCAGTGGCATGACAAACTCACTCCTTCTCCACGGCCCCAAAAACAGTTGAAAAGACGCGCCCAATGAGGTGTCGCTGGAGTGCCGGACGGAATTTAGGAAACCATGATTCACCTGTTATCCAGATGATGTATAGCTGTATAGCTATACCTATATATGCTACCCTTGTATGCATACCTGCGAGGGGCCCCCTAGGAGTCGGGGGCCTGGGCAGCCACCCCTCTCGCCGCCCCCCAGGGTCGGGCCTGTTCCTAGCGCAAGGGTTCTAGAGTTTTTATAAACTGTTTTTATTCATTGTAGCCAATATTTTATTGCAAATAATTCCGACAACCTCCGGGAAAAAAGATTTAATACCTCTAATTAGCAGTCAAAATATGTTCTAGCCTATTCTAAAGAAGAACTAAACAGGACCAGTACGTTGGAGGTGGTGAATTCTACATTGTCAACATTGGCTCTTCGATCATCAGAGTTGAATGTGCCCTGATCGGCCTAAGAGTCATTTCTGAATATGTCAGGGAGCAGCCGTTGGACGCAATTAGCTTTAGCTTGTTTGTCCAGAACGCAATTAGCTTTAGCTTGTTTGTCCAGAACGAACCTGTTTTAGCTAGCGGACGCGCTTAACTCTAAATCTTGTGAACACGTTGCTTTGTTTTGATGAAATAAAGCCCAGGAACCTTTTCACTAAAAAAAATCCAGAACATCTATTGCTGTGAGGCCGCGTCCTCCCTTCGTGGGCTGAGATGGCATGCTAGCCCACCTGAAATCCTTCAGGTGATCGATAGAAAATTATCACCTGAGCAAACATATATCCTTCCCGAATCTCGATGGCTCTAGCATGAATAAATTGCTCGATGTTTTGCGTATCACTGGGCAACAGGGCAAGGGATTATCTGTTGCAGCCTTCAAACTCGTAGAAAATGTACACGCCATTGGGCTCTAACAAGTTGAAGTCTGAGGAAGCCCTGTCATGACGATCAGATGACTACTGGCAGGACACACGGCATTCATGCTAATATGTGCTATGATAGATACTAGAATATATCAGCAAAATGACGTGGATACTAGCTGTCAAATCTGATTTTCCTAATGCCCGCATGTAACATGGTTTTCCTAGATAACATTACTTACTACTTCTAACTCTCTTCTCCCAACTCTTCTATTATTAATTGCGCCTCACCAAGCAACTCCTGCAACTCCATCGTCTGTTGCATGAGCAAATGGTCCTCAATTATATTTATGAGTAGCCTGAGGCACCTCATGTAGTCCTGCTTGACAACCTTTGTCACTAACCTCCGCGTACCAGGCTGCAAGAACAAATGTCGTATTAAAATCAAATCATTTCATTATGAAACTCGTGCTGGTAGACCGCTCAAATAAGCATGAATGGTCTAATTAATACCTTTCTGTAAAGTGAAATACACTTATTCACAGCGTCATCAATAGATCTATAATTTGGATCCTGAAATAGAATAAACTTTGGTCAAGTAACAACAACAACAACACAACAACAACAACAACAACAACAACATAGCCTTTTGTCCCCAAGCGAGTTGGGGTAGGCTAGAGATAAAACCCAAAAGACAAGTCCTGAACAAATTGTTACATTCCATGGAACATGACAATACCCTTCGGACACAGCTATTTTATCTGATTAATGACATCTATTATTTCAACCGTAGTTAAATCAAACGAACATATCCAAACTTATTTTTAAAATAGATTCATAGTGTGGTATATCAAACACTAGCAAGAGTGTCTGATATGTTTGTATAGCATCAATTTTGTTTCCAGTGGAAACCTTAGCAAGAGTGCCAACCACTACTAAAAAGACCACAGTATATTAGCAAGAAATTACTCCCTCCGTTCCAAATTGTAGGTCGTTTGATTTTTTTGACCCCAAGTTTGACCACTCGTCTTATTCAAAAATTTGTGCAAAATATCACTTCTTTTGTCGTGGGTTGCTTTATCAATACAAGATCTTCAAGAATGACTTAAATTTGGCAATGTTGCACAAATTTTTTGAATAAGACGAGTGGTCAAAGTTAGGGTCAAAAAAATCAAATGAACTACAATTTGGAACCGAGATAGTAACTTGCAATTATCTTGCATATAACAGATATAACTCAGTAGTTGCCAATGCACAAATGAATACTAGAAATAGAAAATTACCCCTTTCCCTAGCACATGTTTTGCTGCAATATCAATAAGTCCAACAACTTCGAGTGCTTGCAACTGCATGCATAACACAGTATTAATAACAATTAAAAATAATATGTACAAACAGAGAAAGGTGAAAACATTTAGCACAAACAAAGCACAATGATACTTATTGCAACTCCCATTTTTCTTTTTTCTTTTTTTTTAGGGGTAAACATATTAGTGCATGGTACATAAATATTCAGGCTCCTCTGGTTTCACGTCCCCACACAATTAGTTTGCAACAGAAGGCATCCACAAGTCTAACTTCTCCCAATTTCTCCTCACCCTGCCCTGCCTAATTTGACATGCCATGTGCAAACCAATAACTCTGCAGCTCTGATATTGGATCCAGTTAAGGAAACCCTTGTCCTAGGAGTCCACTATGTTCTGCATTATTTATTTATATCAGCTTTATATGTACAGATCCAAGGTATAATCAAATTATCCACAATATAATCCTAATGAGTAAGTTCTTACCCACTTTGTTAACATGTAATCTCCTCAACTTTTTTCAATCTAGTGTATCATTTGCCACTGGAAACAATGGGATTCAAGCCTTGGATAATTTTCATGGAACATAGGGTGGAGTCCCACTACTAACAAACTCTTGACAATTTTAACCAGGTAATTCAACTTCTCTGTACCAAATGTCTAAAATCCTGCATTGGGCATGGCAAGAGGCTATCTATTTGGTTATACCCAAAACAGCTGCACATGCTGATTAAGTACAATTAAAGCAGGAGCAGGAATATGGGAATGGTAAAAAAAAAAGTGTTGAAGATGCATAATAATAAAATAGAATAAGAAAAATACACCTCAAACTCATTAGCAGGAGTAGAAACATACAAGAATAGCTGTTGCTGCAATCTTATCTCTATCTGTAGCAGAAGTACTGTCAAGTTTGTTCTGGTCTTTGCTTGAAGAATTTAGAATTCCTTCTGTAATCCTACAATACAAAGTATTCAAGGCCTGTCAGTTATCAGCAATCCAACTTGAGCATTTAATGCATGCCAATTCGGTTTTATAGATATATGATAAGAAAAGGTCGCAGTGTATAACAATATAAAAGCTAAGTAGCTAACCATCAGTGAAATAGATCATGGTTAAAGATGTAAAATGGAATATCAAAACAGAAAAATATTAAGAAAATTGAATTAAAATTTCACTGGAAAGAGTTTAGATTATCAGCCTTCATCATGTGTGTACAAAATAGTATAAATTGTTAAGCCATATATCTATATTAGGCCCATGGCCCATATTGGACTCTGTACGTATACACTTCGTCTTGCCTCTCCTCTCCATCCTTGGTTATTATCATTGACAGTAAGATAAATTACGATCATATTGTAACTATATACAATCAAAGGTGTCTTTTGAATAGAATAAGAGATATCACTTGTCATTACATGCACCCATTTTGTTTCATAGCACAACTGGCTCACTATGACATTCATACTGGAGACAAAGTAACCAGGAAGACCAATTGAATGTCTATAGCTTATCAGGTATGTTTACAGTAGAATCTCATTGAAACAAAGGTAGTGCAGTTTCTAGGATATAGCGCTGAACTAAGAACAGTCATTGGGTTCAATAAAACTAACATATCAAAATACAAGAACTTTGCAAACGAAATTATCAAGATTCAAGAATCAAAAACCAATAACTCAAAAAAATGAAAGAAGGAAATTTGAAGAGGAATGAAAAACCTGATCGAATCATTGCTGTGCTGTTTTGCCCTAGCAAAGTAATGTTTAGCTACGTCACTGTCTATGTTCTTCAGATCACTAGCAAATTTGTGCAATGTTAACCTTGCCAGGTATACCAAACTAACGGCTACCTGCAATGAAAACAAGAAAGCAACCGCTGATCGATGTAAAAATACTTCAAATGTTAAGCAGGGTTTCTAAAATCTAGTTCAGGACTTGTCCCCTGCTAACTGGCACATACAAGATTCTGGTCCAGGCTAAACTATATTAAATGAACCTCCAAGAAACACGGTTATTTATTTATTACAGTATTGTGGCAACCTGAAGATGGAATCACCATTGACGAAGGAAGAGTGTAGGCACAAGATGTCATAGGGGTAAAGCATTACTTTCCAGATCTTGCAGCGAAGCTTTTGTAAGACCATCAATTTATTCAGAGTTTTTTCGTAATTACTATTATAATTTACTATTGCAAATACCTTGTTTCCTTTTTTAATAAAATTCCCTTTATCAGTGGCTCCTGTTGGGTTCCATCTCTAGCCTACCCCTAGCTTGTTCTGTGCTAAAAGCCCTTGCGGTTGTGCTTGATCTTTTTTTACTGCATCATAAAGAGAATCTGAACATGTTGCCAAGGAGAATCGTTAAGCCTCTAGTGTTTGGTGACGACTAATCGATGCATGCCTCTGATGCCAGTGAGCATTTGACAAGGAAACACTAACAAGAATAGATGGACAAGAGTCGTCACTTATCTAGAGTTACTCCCATATAAAATTATGCAGGAACAAAATTATTAGAGATGAGGCTATTGCTGCAGGTGAATAGTACAGAAACCACTGAAGCTGGGCCCACACAGTCATCTACATAGACTGCCACGAATGAAGATGCCTCAGGGAACTTACAATGATCCATGCCAGCCAACCATCCCAACCATAAGTCACCTCAAGCATTGCCATATAGGATTTTAGGTGATGTGATGGAGGGTGAGAGTTTCTTTTATAAGCGCAATTGAGGGCTATGAAACTAGGGACACACTATGTAGCACATGTCATTTCAATTGAGATTCCTTCTTCCGCCAATCAATAAATTAAGGGCCTGTAGATTTACTTAAAGACCACTACAGGAAGGAAAACTCATCCGACCTAGGAACAACTAGGCGGCTTTTTATTTAGGAAGAAATAGCCACCCAAATTTAGTTCAATGAGGACTTGAACTTGGGTGTTCTGGGCGTACATGCATGCCCTACACCAACTGAGCTAGGCTCAGTTCCTAAAGACAACTATGGAAACAGACCATTGCAAAAAGTGTGATAAGTGATTGTCTCAAGATTGTGTGGACTAGCAGATGACACCATTATACATGTCCTAACATAAGAAAACCCAAAATACAAAGTGATCAAGACGGAGCAATAACCATGCAAGGGAGCTTGCTACAGTACTTTCATTTGGTAATCCAAGAATATAGCTTACAAAAATATCTCAACTAAGATAAGCTCAAGAATTAAAGTAGAGGTGAAAAACAAACCAGAAAATGACCTTCAGGCAGAACCTTTTTCCTGGCTGCCAGGCATCTAGAAAATTAACCATTGAAAAGATTAAGCAACAAAATTAAAATGATGAAAATGGACATACAGACAGCTGTCTGTCGAGGATCACCTTTCAAATAGCTCTTCTGATTCCTTCAACTTCTCCAAGGCTTGAAGAGTTAAACTTAGGAGTTCAGCTGCATGTGCAGTATGCAATGAATCCCATCCCTGTCATGCATTCAACAGATGAACTTTTTTTTCTTGAACACGCATGAGAGCTGCGTGTCATTGCATTAAGGTAAAAAAGGGGAAAGTCATTGTGTTTATAAGCAAAGATAGTGGAAAAGTCAGAAAAATTAGCCTAGTAATAACATAGATGAACTCAAGCACCAATTTAAGGCATTCACCATGTTGCAGAATAACATCATACTACATATTGATGCCACAAGAAGGAATGTTGAACAACGCAAATATATTGTCATGCCTTTGAAAGCTCCAGAGTATGTAATATCTTCCTTTGCCAGGTTTCAGCTTCACCAAGTCGTTTTGATTTTATTAGCTCCTGTCAAACCACAAACAGTTTGATTTAGAACAACATTAGTCCAGCTGGTATCCACTAACATGCTACGACCCCAAAACATAAATAGCAACAATCTTCATGTGAAACAGATCGTATTATATCATATCTTTTTGGAAACAAATTAAAGGAGGTGAGGGACTTGCCTGTCATTTCGAAAACAAATTAAAGGAGGTGAGAGAATTGCCTATAATTTTGGAAAGAAATTAAAGGAGGGGAGGGAATTGATGGTAATTGCCTATGATGCACTTTCTATGTACATTTTTACTATGGTGCACTTTCCATGATCATTTTTTAAAGGTCCTATGGTACACTTACCATGTACATTTTTAAAGGTACTAGGGTACACTTTCCATGTATATCATTTTGGAATCGCCATTGCTGCTTAGATCTCCTCCATGTTCTCTGTGGGGTGCCCCTCTACCAGCCTACCCATCACCATCACCATCACCATCAACATCTCCATTTCCATTGCCATAACCATCATTGATCCTCCGGCTGTCTATGCTTTGTCATCACCGCTGCCTGCACGCGGTGTTGCCAGTGCTCATTGACAGTGGACTGGTGTGGGTTAGAGCGTATCAAGGTTCGTTTTTTATCTCTCTGCTTCTGATTTTATGTTACATGTAAAATCAGAGATACAGTCTCTGAAAGCAGCCTAGCAACTGAATCCCTTCTTGTGCTATTATTTGATCTCCTTATGAAGTAGATCGTTTGGGTACTCTGAAGTTGGATGAATATAGGTTTGAATTCGATACGTCTTGTGCAAGAATAGTATCTTTGATCGATCTTTTATTTTGATGCTCTAATTTTGGATGAATATAGGTCTTAGCTTTCGCTAAAATAGATTTCCTACTTTGCCTTTGGATACCTTTTGTGCAAGAATAGTATCTTTGATCGGCATTTTTTTACTTTGATGCCCTAAATTTGGATAAAATATGTTTTAGATTTCACCAAAGTAGTGTGACAGATTGTAGCGTTTTAAAACATTATTCATATATGATGTTATAATGAAATATTGGTTTTGGTAGATGAAAGAACAATCTCATCATTTGCGACACTGCATTACTGTCCAATAATTCATACATCCCTGGAGCATGGTTGCTTGTATGTTTTTTTTGTCCAGCAATCAGCTGCAAGCTAAGTATAGGACTAATACTACTAATTAAGCTGGTGCTATCACTCTAAATGATCTCACTGCACTCATGATCTCTATTTGTTTCTATGTCGTCATTAGTGTTAGAGTATATTAGGCAACTCAAGATATGGTAGTTTAGGATTGATGTAATCCCGTGATAGCCTTTCTTATCTCTAGGGGAGGTGCCTTGCCCTCCAAGTCTTGTACTCCTGTATATACCGCCCAAGGTGCTCATTGCAATACAATCGACCGCATTATACGCATCCTACCTCTCCTACATGGCATCAGACGCCTAGGTTTTAGATCCTAACCTAGCTGCCGCCGCTTCCGCTGCCGTCGCGCCGCCCCCGGGGAGATCGATCTCCGCCGGGGGCAGCGCCCTCCTAGGATGTGCCGCGGATCCCTATGATCCGCGCCGCCGCCGTCGTCCACAAGCAGCAGGAGGGCTGTCCTCTACCGTCGCCGTGGTCGCGTCGCTCGTCGGCATCGCCATGGCCCCGCCTTGGGCCGCCGCTGCCTCTGCGTCGTCGTCCCCGGCCCCGCTCACGGCTTCCCCGCCCCTTCCGCGCCTCAGGCCAACCCCCCTCCCAGCGCCGCCGCCACCGCACGACAGCGCGCGTGCGCGGCTGCCGAGGGGGAGGAGCCCCTCCCAGTGCCACCGCATAGCCTGCGCACCGCGCGCGTGCGCGGCTGGAGGGGAGGAGCCAAGACCGCGCCGTCGGGTGGGCGGGCCGCAGCATCGCCGGTCGACGTCGCTGTCGGGCCGCCGCGTCGTGGGCTCCGCCCCACCGCCCTTCCCTCGCCGGCTACCTCCCCTGCACCATCGGCCGCCGCCCTTCCTCTCCCAGCGCCGCCTCTGCTTCTCGAGAAGACGCGGCTGCGGGGGCGGATCTTGGCCTGACGATCGGAGGAGAGCCGCTCGGGTTTTCCAATCTCCTCTGTTTTCTCTGTCCCGTGTTGACCACACGGGGAAGAGACAAGGAGGAGAGAGGAATTCGCTACGGCACTCGAGATTGTACCCGGAGGTCACCCTGGTGCTGTGTTTTTCTTGGGTTTTTTCCCGATTCGTTATCGGGTTTGCGTCGCCCTGCCGTTCGTCGCCGTTCATCGTCGACACTCCCGAAGGACGAGGTTGTTGTTGTGCCCTCCAGGCTGCAGCAACGATGTTCGTGATCAAGCCACCCTACCGGTGTCGTCGCCTTTTCAGGCGGTGGCGCCACTCGCCGCCAGTCTTCGTCAAGCAGGCGCTCGATCTGCCTCCAGCCTTTCTCGCGCGGACATCGCCGCCGATGTTCCTGAAGGAAGACGTCGTCGCCACCCCTGATCTGAGCGCGACACTTGCTGCAACCTGCGCCGTCGCCACCCCTGTCCTGAGCGTGACCTAAGTCGCAAACCGCGCCGTCTACCATCGTCATCCGCCGCACCGTCCTACTGCTATCTTCGGCAAGAAGCTGTTGAGTTTGTGTACTCGAGCACCTCGACGACGCTTCGACCCGCGCCCCCTCCACGGCTTCGACCACGTCCACCTCAACCTCGGCTACTACGGCACTAAAGGGCTATCATCTGCATGAGTCTCCAATCAAAGCTTTCGCACCGGCGTTCCGACTGCAGGGGGGATACGTCTCCATTGTTCTCCAGTCTGACCGTTCGTGTTGCTACCGCTACGACTGCGGGGGATGTTAGAGTATATTAGGCAACTCCAGATATGGTAGTTTAGGATTGATGTAATCCCGTGATAGCCTTCCTTATCTCGAGGGGAGGTGCCTTGCCCTCCAAGTCTTGTACTCCTATATATACCGCCCAAGGGGCTCATTGCAATACAATCGACCGCATTATACGCATCCTACCTCTCCTACAATTAGCAGAACACATTTCTAATGGGAACTCGTCGTCTGCATTGTGATTTCACAAACATACCAGTACTGCTCATGGTAGAGGCTGTAAAAGAACCAGACATCATAGTGTTCTCGATTCTTTGGTTGAGGGCGAAGAAGTTACTAGCTTTGAAGGTGGTACATCCTCCCTGTATTTTCAATTTGGTATGTTGTAAAATTTATCCGATAATATGATATGATCTATAATTTTATTATGCCATATAAATCTTTAGGTGGTCCCTGAATAGAAAATATAGAGCCAGGTGATGAAAGGAGAAAAAGGAGGAGAGAAAGATACACAAGTTTGATGGAAGAGCAAAAGGAGGTTAGGAGTGCAAATGCTAGGGAGAACTATCATCGCAGAAAAGCTGCATCCAAATCAAGCATAATGACTTAATGCCCCTGCGGTAAGAAATGGAATCTGTGTTAATTTGGTCCATGCACACTGTTTATTGATTTGCTAACGGGTTGTTCGCATGTACAGGAACCATGCTCAAACAACTTCCATTGAGTGACACAAATAATACATTGCTCTGTCCATGGGTGTTTCTCGTGAGACTACTTGGGTGTTTGCAAGGACGAAAAAGGCTATTGATCCATCTGGAAAGAGCACCAAGAACGTTGTCTATAGGGATGTTTTGGAGTCATGAGGTGTGTTTGGTTCAATTTTTATTGTCCATAACTATAAGTATCTGCTCCACTCATCATATTATATCCAATATGTTAATGTTACTTTTTTTACGCAGAATTTAAGCAGATAACGTCTGGATAAAATTGATGTTTGTGTGGTACAACTGGTTTTTTTTTTCTACAGCACGTCGGGAGCGTGTGCAGGGAGCAGCGCCGCGGACAGGGCGCACTAGGGTGCAGAAGAAAAAAACCTAAACTAGTGATACCATGAAAGCAATGAATAATGTGTGGAATAGTAGATTGGATTGACTGAGACATAGGTTATGTCTGAGATTTACCACTGAGTGGAATAATGCTAGGGGCTCAGACCCTTCCATACATACACACAAATATGTCTAACATTTACCATCTTACAAAACTATGAATTATTGTATATAAGTGGAATTTTACTCCTAGGGAAGGTTTAACAAACACGTCATGTCCATTGACATTCATGAACGCATAAATTTCCAAGAAAAAATAAATAATAACTTCCGGTGGCAATTTCATAATAGGAGCTTACCATAGAGAGATATGTCATTCTTTGTATGCATGTTGGCGACTCGCCAAGCCCAGCTTCCTAAGACAATGCCATAACTTAATGAAATACTAGCATGCACATTCCACAGGTTCAAACCTACAAACTGTAATGTTAAACATACCTCCAGTATCCTTATAGACTCTTCGGTAAGGGATTCTGCATCCCTTCTTTTACCTTGGAGACTTAGCACCTGAGAGCAACAAAGAAGTTAAATATCGGACCAAACTCAAACTCAGAGATAGAAGGGACCAATTTGTTTGGAAAGCATATCAAATTAGGCAGTAGGGGATCACGATTACAAGATCCTGTAGGAGGATAATAATTATTGTATTCATCCAACCCTAGAAGGGTGGGTATATATAATGCCTATACATGGGCCTCTAGATGGGCCTCTATACACACGGGCTCAATATACTCCAACACCCCCCCGCAGTCTGAACTACCGGCGCAGCGGTGTTCAAGACTGGACAACAAGAAAACCAACACCCCCCGCAGTCTGAACAACCGGCGCAGCAGTGTTCAAGACTGGACAAGAAGAGAGTACAAGTAGAGTACAAAGGGCTAATACCCCCCCCCCCCCCCCCCCGCAGCCACAACTAGCCACCGGCTACGTTGAGGCTGGATCGAAACTCCGAGAAGGTCGACGAGGACAGCCCCTTGGTGAAGATGTCAGCAAACTGGGAGGTAGTCGGAACATGGAGTACCCGAACATCGCCGATTGCGACTCTGTCGCACATGAAGTGTAGGTCGATCTCCACGTGCTTCGTCCGCTGATGTTGGACGGGGTTGGTGGAGAGATACACGGCGCTGACGTTGTCGCAGTAGACGAGCGTGCTCTTGGCGAGCGGGCTGTGGAGCTCCGCCAAGAGCTGTCGTAGCCAGGACGCCTCCGCCACGCCGTTAGCGACAGCACGGTACTCCGCCTCGGCACTGGAGCGGGAGACAACCGGCTGCCGCTTGGACGACCAGGAGACCAGGTTGCCGCCCAGGAAGACGGCGTAACCGGAAGTGGAGCGACGAGTGTCCGGGCAGCCAGCCCAGTCAGCGTCGGTGTAGACCACCAGCTCAGCAGAGGAGGAGCGGTGAAGTACCAGGCCGAGGTCCACAGTGCCAAGGACGTACCGGAGGAGACGCTTCAGCGCAGCAAGGTGTGACTCCCGGGGATCATGCATATGGAGATAGACCTGCTGAACAGCGTAGGTGAGATCCGGCCTGGTGAAGTTGTGGTACTGCAAAGCGCCGGCCAGACTCCGGTAGGCAGTAGGATCATCCACCGGAGCACCCAGATCAGCAGACAGCTTCGCCTGAGTGTCGGCTGGAGTGGAGCAGGGCTTGCAATCAGTCATCCCAGCCCGCTCCAGAATATCGAGGGCGTACTGCCGCTGGTGAAGGAGAAGACCAGACGGGCGAGGCTCAACAGTGACGCCCAAGAAGTGGTGGAGCTGACCGAGATCCTTCATAGCGAACTCCCGCTGCGGAGAGGAGATGACACTCTGAAGCAACTGCTGACTGGAAGCTGTGAGCACAATGTCGTCGACATATAGCAGCAGATAGGCAGTCTCATCCCCACGGCGGTAGATGAAGAGAGACGTGTCAGACTTGGCCTCGGTGAATCCCAGTGTCATCAAGAACGTGGCGAACCGAGAGTACCAAGCCCGAGGAGCCTGCTTCAGTCTATAGAGAGACTTGTTGAGCCGGCAGACTATATCCGGACGACTCGAGTCCACAAATCCCGCTGGCTGAGAGCAGTAGACAGTCTCTGACAAGGTGCCGTGAAGAAACGCATTCTTCACGGCCAGCTGGTGCACAGGCCAAGTGCGCAAGAGCGCAAGCGAGAGGACCGTGCGCACCGTAGCGGGCTTCACGACCGGGCTGAAGGTCTCATCATAGTCCACACCAGGCCGCTGAGTGAACCCCCGGAGGACCCAGCGAGCCTTGTAGCGCTCCAGTGTGCCGTCAGCCCGACGCTTGTGCGTCCAGATCCACTTGCCAGTCACCACATTGCAACCAGACGGACGCGGCACGAGGTCCCACGTCTGGTTGGCAAGAAGAGCCTCGTACTCCTCTTCCATCGCGCAACGCCAGTGAGGATCCGCCAAGGCGTCGCGGACAGAGGAGGGTACCGGAGAGACCCGCGGCTCTCCCTCGGTGGCGGAGAGAGTCGCGGCCTGGGACGCCATCCGCCGAGTCACCATGGGATGGATATGCCGAGGATCCCGATGGATGACCGGCGGGTGGTACACCTCCGGCTCGGCTCGAGAGGGAGCCGGAGGTGGCGGCGGCGGCGATGGCTCCGGTGTCGGCGTCGCAGGAGCCTCCGGAGCAGGAGGCGGCGCCGGTGTCGACGCCGAACGACGCCGGTACACCTGCACCGGCTCAGCGTACCGCTGCGGTGTCGAGGTCGGCGCCGAGCGGTGCCGGTACACCTGCACCGGCTGAGCGTACCGCGCAGGTGCAGGGGAAGGCACCAGGGCCGCGCGTGGCGCAGCGGGTGACACCGGGTCCGCGCGCGGCACGACCGGAGGTCCGGGGACCGCGTGTGGCGCGACCGCGGGCACCGGGGCCGCGCTCGGCGCAGCAGGGATCACCGGAAACGGTGCCGGCGTGCCGGTAAAACCTGCAGGAAAAGGACAGACAGGTAACGGTGGCCGAACCACCGGGTCAGTCGGAAACAAAGACTCCAGCTCGGGGTCAGGAGAAGGTGTAGAGGAGGTGGAGTAGGGGAAATCCGACTCGTCGAAGACGACGCGTCGGGAGATCAGGACGCGGCGAGTGGTGAGGTCAAAGCATCGGTACCCCTTGTGGTCAGGGGATTAACCGAGGAACACACAACGAGTCGAGCGGGGCGCCAGCTTGTGAGGAGCGGTGGCGGAGGTGTTAGGGTAACACGCACACCCGAAGACCCGAAGGTGGTCGTAGCGAGAAGGGGTACCGAAAAGAGCGTGGTGTGGAGTGGGAGCAGGAGAAGCAGTGGACAGAAGACGGTTGATCAAGTAGGTGGCGGTGTGGAGGCTCTCAGCCCAGAAGCGCGGGGGGAGAGAAGCCTGGATCAGAAGGGTGCGCACGACGTCGTTCGTCGTGCGAATCATCCGCTCAGCCTTGCCGTTCTGAGGAGAGGTATACGGACAAGACATACGCTGCTGAATACCCCGAGATAGAAAGAAAAACCGGGAGGTGGAGTTATCGAACTCCCACCCGTTGTCGCACTGGACGGCCTTAACGGTGAGGCCGAACTGAGTAGACACCCAGGCAAAGAAGTGGAGGAGGGTGGGGAAGGTCTCAGACTTGGCTCGCAAAGGAAACGTCCAAGAGTAGTGCGTGAAGTCATCGACCACCACCAGATAGTACTTGTAGCCAGAGAGGCTGAGTACAGGGGAGGTCCACAGGTCACAGTGAACAAGATCAAAGGCATGTGCAGCATGCGAAGAAGAAGAAGAAAAGAGAAGTCGAACATGACGACCAAGCTAGCACGCATGGCAGAGGTGCTCAGCAGGAGCCGTGGTACAAGGAACATCTATACTACGACTAAGCTGAGCCAGAACGTCGCGGCCGGAGTGACCAAGACGGCGGTGCCAGGTGGTGGAAGACGGTGTCGCGGCAAAAGCGGCAGACGAAGAAGAAGGTGAAAGTGGTGCAGCGGAAGAAGGAAGGCGAAGGGTGTAAAGAGGCCCCGTGCTGTCACACCGGAGTAGCGGACGCCGGGAGGCCGAATCCTTTACAGTGAGGCCAGAAGAATCAAACTCGATGGAACAGGAATTGTCAGCTGTGAACTGACGAATGGAAAGAAGGTTATGAACCATCTGAGGAGCAACAAGGACATTGGGAAGGAGAAAAGAACTAGGAGCAGACCCCACGGCGGTGACAGAAAGGCAAGACCCGTCACCAACCATGATGGAAGAAGGACAAGAGGGTTGTAGGATTGTGGGGGTCGGACAGAAGAGAGGATACCGACATCTGGGGTGGTGTGGAAGGAGGCACTCGAGTCGGCGATCCACTCGGTGCTGACCGGCGTCGTCCGCCCTATGGCGCTGAAGGACTGTGCCAGAGCGGCCTGGTCCCACCCCCCAGGCCAGGTCGGCTGCCGGCTGGGTGGAACGGGCGGGGTCCAGGACGGCGCCAACAGGGGAGCAGCAGCGGCGAGCATGTCCGCCGGCTGGGGCTGAGGACGAGGGCCCCCCTGATCCTGAACCGGCCACATCGGGATGCGCCCTGGCCATGGGGCGTTGAAGGATGGCCAGGGCGTATCTCCAGGGCCAGGAGCAGGAGTGGGAGCCGGAGTCGGGTCCGGAGTGCCCCGACCACCACCACGTCCCTTCCGCCGACGACGCCCTCGGCCTCCTCCACCCCCGGTCTGGCCGGTGAGAGGAGCACCAAGGTGTCCAGAGGGCGGAGCCTGGTGGGAGGACGAAGCGCCGTGCTCGGTGAAGGGGACGGCAACCCGACGAGTGAGAGCGTCGGCCGCGGAGCGCTCGCGCTCCCAAGCGAGGGCAGCCGCGCGGACCCGCTCCTGAGCCGCCGAAGTCTCGGACTTGGCGGCGAGTAGGGCCGCGGCGAGAGCGTCGTAGGCCGTAGCAGCTCCGGCGGAGATCGGCTGCCCGTGGAAGGCGGCGGCGGCGAACGGCGCGTCCGCGGGGGGCATATCGAACGCAGGCACGGGCGCCGCGGGCGCGGGCACGGGCGCCATGGCCGCGTGCAGGAGCGCGGGCGTGGGCATCGCGGGCAGAGGCACCGCGGGCGTAGCCACGTGCGTCCGCGCGGCCTGCGCGGCGGGTGCGACGGTGGCCTGCGCTGCGTGTGCCCGCGCGAGCTTGGCCTCGACGAGTTTGGCCTCGAGGTCCCGTAGGGCGGCCGCGAGGCAGGCGGCGGCCTGCGTCCGTGGGCCAGCGGGCTCGCAAGCTGGCAGCCCAGCAAGCTGCTGCTGCAGGCCGGAGGCTGGGACTGCGGCCCACTTGGGTTGCACCAGCCCTAGGTGCAGCTGCTGCTGCTCGGCCAGCAGGCCGCCGCGCTGCCCAAGAAGGGCACGAGAGGGCGTCCCCGCGGCATGGAGCAGAGGAGTGCTGCTGCTCTGTTCCTCCGCGAGTTCCATCCCGAGCGGAGGAGTGTTGTCCGCAGCAGCGCGCAACAGAGGCGGCAGCAGGGGCAGGCAGGGGCCCCCGACGTCCCACGGCGGCGCAGGAGCAGAGGAGGGGGTCTGGGCCGCATCCCCCGCGCCAGCCGCGCCCGCGCGCACGCCAGCGGCGGTGGCGGCGGCGGCAGCGGTTGGATCCGCGCCAGCCGCGCCCGCGCGCACGCCAGCGGCGGCGGCGGCGGCTTCGGCGGCGGCAGCGGGTGGATCCGGGGCCCCCAAGCCCGCCACGCCCCCCGCGCCCCCCGTGCGCACGCCAGCGGCGGCGGCGGCGGCAGGGTCCCCCGACGCTCAAGAACAGAGGACGGGGCGGCTGCGGTCCAGGCAGCGTGCGGAGCAGAGGCGGCGGCCCAGGTGGAGAGGGAAGGGAGGGGCGGCGCCGGCGGCCGGCGGCCAGCCATGGAGGCCGGCGGCGGCGGCTGCAGGGTAGGGAGGAAAAAATCTAGCCTGATACCATGTAGGAGGATAATAATTGTTGTATTCATCCAACCCTATAAGGGTGGGTATATATAATGCCTATACATGGGCCTCTAGATGGGCCTCTATACACACGGGCTCAATATACTCCAACAGATCCAATTATAGGTTGCTTCGCAGCTCTCCTCTATAAATAGATACCCCTTGTACCATTTGCAATTCAAGTCAGAAGGGAAATCCCTCTTATCTCCTGACTCATTCCCTCTCTCTCGGCTACTATTCACGTGAGAAGTCAAAATGTATCTAGGAAAGAAAGAGACCGGATGGTGACAACTTAAAAGCAAGTGGATCAAGAAAAAGAATATAACCGTGATCATGGTAAATTCATGAAAATATTATTGATCAGCAAAAAAATCATAATTGTTAGTATAAATATTATTCTTGGTATAGAGGATAATTTCATCCTACAATAGACATTTTATAACCTAAAAGATAGAAGTAACTCAAAAGAAAAGATATCAACCAACTACAAGTAATAGTGAACAGAAATTATTTAAATTGCTGCCACAGTGCCACTGCTGCATGCTCAAAGAACTGTTGCTTCTGGATGAGACAAAATGATTTCAGGAGAAAGATACAGACAAGAGAACAGAATCTAAAATGCAGAACAATAACTTAAATAGCAAAACGGCAGCAGTAGTACCCTTGTTGGACACTACTGTGTTGGGGAGGGATATTTATCACAAAAGGAGGATTAATCTCAAGAAAATAACGAAAACACACAACTTAGGCGCAAAACAGTAGTACCTTGGCAAGAAGGTACAATGTACTTGCATACTCTGGGTGACCGACCCCCATAACACGTCCTTCTATCTACAGATTGGCAATTAGAAAGAATAAATTATATACTTCAAAAGGTCAATGAAGAATTGAAGACCATATTGGTATTTCCGCTATTTTGCAATCATTCTTTCATCAAACAGGTACAAGTACAAGTGGTAGACAGCATGGTGACAAGCAGGGTCAATGCAGTGATAGATGACAAGCATATATTCATATAGTTCTGACAGATTATATTTAATCTACTATGATGAATTTGATAATGAATAATTATGTGCGGTCAAGTATGATAGTGTAAGATTAACTCAAGTATGGTAATGTGGACAGGTAGGTATACAGGTATCATTTATGAGACATAGAGAGCACGAACTTTTAAGAATAAATGTTGAACATGGAAAAACAAGAGCAGAAAAAGTTGAGGTACCATACCTTCAAAGCACGCTGCAAAAAGAAAAAAAAAACAACAGAAACAGAAAAGTGTATAAGAAGGAAGTTCAAATGAAAAAAACAAGTGCACAAAGCATAGGAGCTCACACAAAAGATTTACTGTGTTACAAAATGCAGTTCATTTACCCTTTCATGACTTTGTTTACTGATTTAATGATTTTTCTTTTGAGGGAAACACCTCTACTGTGACTTTGTTAGTAAATTTCATTATGCGCACTTCATACAAATGCTGCACACACTCAGAACTAGCACAGCTGAAACTAAAAGTTACAAAGAATGGTTCAATCGAATATGTTGCATGCTCCCCTTGCAGCTTAAACAGATTGAGCACAGAACCTTTTTTATTGAACACATGGTACAGCTGTGTATCATTATATTAAAGAAGAAAAGGGGGAGAGAACCCCGAGTACACAACAAAACACCACAGGTTTTAGAGATTACATCCGTGCTCATTATTAGATATGTGTAGCTATAGTTAGTTACTTGCCTTGTATACATGTTGTACTCCTTGTAAGTCAACTTGGTTATATATATAAAGGTCAACGGTCAACCTATGTGTGTGTGTGGTGTTTCCCAAAAACCTATGTCTCTACACCCATGACTTCTACAAAGACAACCATAAAAGCAACACTATTAACTAGGGGCACAACTTTTAGCAAAAAGATTTTTTTTTTGTACATGCCTGAAACCTGATGCCTCATAGAGATATGACCATTACTACAAACTATTGCCTGCAAACTGTTTCATGATATTCACCAAAAAGAAAAGACAAACAAACTTTTCAGATTGTGCTGCACGGCAAAATTACAGAACTATAAAAACTGAAGACAAAAAATAAAAACTGATGAGGGCACAAAAAGTCACCTCATAACATGTCTGGGCTTCAGCAAACTTGCGCTGAAGATGATAGCATATTCCAAGACTATGCAGAGCTGTTCCCACACTACAGTGAAATATATTTGATGAATGACCAAAATTAATATCATGATTCATCATAAACAATTAAAAGAGACATCACACATTTGGTGTTTCACCATTTGTGATCAAGCATAGAAACCCATATAGATAGATAGGAACTTGATTTAGAACAGCTTGAAAATAAGCAATCTGCCTGCAGCCTGTACATTTGCTTCTTTGTCACTAAGGATGTTATGGAATGAGCATTGGCCTGGGCCATGTGTTCGGCAGCTCAAGGCCAAGCAAGAGCTTCATATCAACACAATAAACTAGCTGTCTAGCGGACAAGGAAACATGTGAAGATTGGATATGGCTTGTTAGATAAGATCATTTAATTGTAGCTGTTAGCTAGTTTGTTAGGAGATGGCCTATAAATAAAGCCTGCATATGCTAAGCTGTAGTGTCAAGCAAGAACCTCAAAGAAATGCATATGGCAAACTCCAGGAGGAGATGGACTAGCCGGTTCTTCCTGCTTTTCCATCTATCTCAAGCAATTCCACATCAGAGAACTATGTTGAACCATTGCATTTGGAATATCATCACTATCATGCTAAAATGCTTGTTAGCGCGCCCCACCTAGCCAACCCGACCATAAAACCCAGGTGTTATAGTGGGAGGGGTGGGGGCTTTTATCCATAGTCCATCATTCCCCCTACGGCGTGCGAGCCCGGCGTAGCCCGCAGCAGGTTCTAGTGCCCGGCGTAGCCCGCAGCAGGTCTCAGCACACGAGAGGCGCAGGGGAAATCGCGCAGCGGAAATGCGTGGCCGGGTGGGTTCGAACCCGGGACCTCGGCTCTGGTACCATGTTAGCGCGCCCCACCTAGCCAACCCGACCATAAAACCCAGGTATTATAGTGGGAGGGGTGGGGGCTTTTATCCATAGTCCATCAATGTTGTTAATTGTCAAACCTACAATTGCTGTGACAGAAGTGCTTGAGTCCACTAGTGCAAGTGTGTGATAGAACTACAACTATAATAGCCCTATGCTCCAGTTCCAGTAAACTTCTGCAAAGTATGTAACATGCCTACAACACCTAGAGCTATCAGACAACCCTTTTTTTTGTGTTGTCCATGTGGTATAGATGCCCCGGGGTCAGACTACCATGTGGACCAGGTCACTTGGGAAAGGAGAGATACAAAAGCAAGCAGCAGCAGAGCAAATCATCAAACAGAAACATTCAGGTCTCATATTTCCTCCTCGATTAATTGTTAATCAAAACTTAATTCCCCTATAGAACCTACCACAAAGCAGGTACCAACTACATGGGGTCAAAACAATTCACGTCAGATAAATCCATGACAGTTGACACCTCAAACATCTATGGTTACCAAATCACATACTCTGGCTGATCGCACTCAAGTGGACCAGTGGTACTAGAGCAGTCTGTTAAACCCTTTTAAAGCGAATAACATTGAAATACTGTTTATCACAGGAAATGTGACACTTATGGCTAGAAAAAAATACTGTTTATCTAAAATGAATTAAAAATCTGCACAGTACTGCAGAAAAAATGAAGCTGTAATGTAAGTGTACCGTATATCATCAGATTGAAATGACTCCTCCAGGATTTCAATTGCTTCCAGATATAGTAGTTCAGCTTTTTCATACTCTTTCTTTAATCTATAAAACTCTGCCTGCGAAATTTAGGAACAGGAAATGCTAAGTGAATGTCATTCAATCCAAAAGTAGTGTTAAGACCAGTTTATGAACAGCAAACAAGACGAAGTCAAACTCATAGTCTAAACCTGTAAGTTTGCAAGCTTGCCCAATTGTGTGACACATACGATGCAGTGTGTAAAACAAGGCTAGAAGAATGAAACAATAATTTAAGGGCTTG
The DNA here is from genome assembly GCF_016808335.1 of Panicum virgatum. Classification (NCBI taxonomy): domain Eukaryota; kingdom Viridiplantae; phylum Streptophyta; class Magnoliopsida; order Poales; family Poaceae; genus Panicum; species Panicum virgatum. The sequence continues at coordinate 26,748,082 of NC_053136.1, read as the reverse complement.
ATTGAACATGAAATAACAGACAAGAACAAAATAATGGAACTTGAGACACACACACTGAAAAACAGAACCATGATACAGCAGATAAACTAAGAAATTACCAAAAAGCTGAATCACTTGTTTCTGATAACAAGAAGCCAATGAAGTCAGCTTGTCAGGTAAACAAGAATATGGAAGCTCAAAGCCATCATTTCCGTTGAGGATTCAACATAAGTATTGCTGATCAATTCAAAAGATAAATAATGGCAGAGTCCAATTCAGTTTCCAATACGTTATCAACATAACAATTACCAGATTGTTAAGTGCTGATGCAACATGTGGATCTCTAAGTCCAAATCCTTCTTTAGCTTCTAGCAGGGCTGCCTGGAATAACTTCTCAGCCTCATCCAATTGTCTCTACAAAATGGGCAGACAATGTGAAATCAAGAGTAAAAGATAATAATTATATGTGTAGCAAACCAGGAAAAGGGGTGTATGATAGTTCTTTCAATGGAAAAGGCTGGAATAAATTTGTCTTGCGGACCAAATGAAATTTGTAACAACGACAGCAGGCCAAACTATGGAGTTCATTTAGAGAGCTAGAAAGATAAGCATGTGATAGAAATAAGTCCTGATGGCAAATTAGAATAATCTGTTAATAGTGCCTGTGTGCACTTTGTCCATGGGTGGTTCTGACTACGTGCACCTTACCACCAATTATGCTTTGCTAGTGCCTATGTGCATCTTAGATGCTTTGCTTAGCTTCTAAGCCACCTACTCATGGTTGGCCTTGAGAGAAACAGATTTTCATTTGGGCCAACAGTATTAGTGTGAACACGTCACAGGTTCCTTGATGCATCATGTTTGAAATAAATACTTATTAAAACTACTATATTACTAAACCTAAGGTTTATATAAATAATGGTCCATAGTAATATGCTAGATAACCTGGTATTCAATATCACATAAAAAAAGCACATGACCAAGCCTTACCCAAAGTTTACAATACGAGCATGCACTGATTAGGTTTAGAAAACTAGATGAGTACAGGAAAACGAGGGTACCGTTCTATAGAGTTTCTCATATGTAAAACATTTTAAGAATAAATGTGGAACCTATGAAAACTAGATTCTCTTATAAACTTGACAGACCTAAAATTTATCTTAAGTGAAGCTAAGGATAATGAGTTACTTGCTTTCTGGAAAAATTCCCGCCCATTATCCGTGAAAATTCTCCATTTGACTGTGTGTTCATTTGAGACCACTGATCCATCTTCAATCAGTTGTAGACCAGTAGCATTTCCCTCAGCTTCCTCACTAGATGCAGCTTGGCTAACTGAGTCTTCCTGGGCGAATGCATAGCCGTTGCTCAGACCAAGAAAAAGGGCTGTAATAAGATTTAATTTAGTACAATATGCATGTGAGGGACAAACAGACTGCACAGACTTGGAGAACGAATATATGAAATATAAGATATCGAACCAGAAGTGGTGCAGAAAGTAGACCTGTTTGTCCAATCAGTATAGCACCAACTGATGAACCCAACTTTCGAAGCCAACTATGTTTGAAGTTACTGTCAGTTGTAAAACCTGCACCAAAAAGAACTCTTTGTATGAGTGATTCGCAATGGAAACTGAAGCAGTATCCCTCTCAAGTGCACTGGAACAGAACTTCACAAGTGGAAGGGGAAAAGCTTGATCCATTACTATTCTCGGCAGCCCAGTAGCCAGTAACGAATTTGCAAAGGACAAGAAACAACTATGTTTGATTTGAGAACATGGCTCCTGAAATTGAAAATGTGACAACACATTGCAGGAATGAATTACGTTATTCGTTATGGTCTGCATCTTAAAGCAAGCAAACAACCTGATTTGGGGCCTTGGGGGCAAAACAGTGAGCAACAGGTAGCCCCCAACCACGGGCACAAGCTGATGATGCACCCCTCCATTTCAAATTGAGATCAATACACACGGGATGGAACGCTACTGAACGCATTAACCGAGCTCAAGCAAATAGCCACTGGCAATCGGGCTCCATGAGATCGCCAGGATGGAATCGACACTCACCGTATCGGAGGTTGCGGAGCGGTGTCTCCACGCGCTCGGCGGCGGAAGGGCGCGACGGCGAGACCAGACAAGCCGCGGCACCGGCGGATGGGGAGAGGCAGTGAGTGGCTGCAGCGGGCTGGAGGTGAGGGTGTGGGACGCGGCGAAGGAGCAGATGGCGATACGCGGCGGCCATGGTTGGCGGCGGAGTCCACAGGGTGGAATAAGGGTTTGGTCCATTTCATCATGGGTTATTTGAAAATGGATCGTTAAGTTTGGAGATACGCCAACAATTTATGTAATTTGAAAGACGCCATTACAATTTATTGTATACCACAGTTACACTATCATGCACCTCTTCGTTGTATATGGCCCATCTAGCAGACTATGTATTTTTCACTCTTCCCCTATTACCCCAGAGCACGTGGATAAGACCTCATTCGTTCATTCTTTGTCTGACCGTTCCCGTCGCGACTCGCAGGGGACCGCCGCCGCCGGTCTTCCCATGCTCCCCCACTCCGGCGCCGCACCGGCGCCTTCCCGCACTCTAGCCCGCCTGCTCGCACCACCGAGACGAAGGAGGTCCTAGCCATCTGTGTAAGATCTCGAATTTTTCTGGAATATTAAAAAATAAAAAAATATGAATTTCAAAAAAAATTGTTGCAGTGCTTTAATAAACTCATTTAAGTGAGAATTCTACCTCTCTAAATTCATAGTAATTAAAATTTAGAGTTAGATTAATGATTATTATTATGCTAGTGTGAAGCATTTGGAGTTTTGCATCTTTTTGGCTCTACCTTGTTTGAATTTGGTTTGAATGTTTTTGTTTGAAATGATGTTGGTTTTAATTTGAATTTAACCATTCAAATCCACCCATAAAGGATGGATAAATCTTTGCTATAGCCACCCAACAAAACGTCCTCCGCTGATGAGCAAGACTATTGTGCATTGTGCACCCAGAAAAATGTACTCAGAAATCCTCCTCTATCAAAATCGATGGCTCAGAATTCTTGAATGATGTGCTCAACAGGATCCAACGACCAGTATTCCTTGGATCTATCTGGCTTCAATGCATCCTCCGGACTCGAAATTTTTATTCAATGTCATTTCTGGCATCTCACGTCCGCCCCCTTCCGCTCCGCTCTACCTCCCCAGCCCCACGCGACGCCTCCTCTCCTAGCCTCCAGCCGCCTCCCATACAGTTCAACTTACCGGTGGGAACCGGTCCGGTTTATGAACCGGCCGGTATCAAACCGGCCATAATTCAAAATTCAAATTTGAATTCAAAAAAATGAAAAAAATCCCAAAAAATTCCTAAAAATACTACACGGTGCGAAAAATCTAATGATGTAAAACTTTCTCAAAAATTCGTTCATTTAGCCTAGTTTGAGGAATTTTTGAAGTAAATTCGAAAAAGAAAAAACACGAAGGCCCATTAAAGCCCATGGTGGTCTGCATACTTAGATAGGGTTCGTTGTGACCCGGGGGGCCGCGCCCCAGAATCGCTCCCTATCCGCCCGCAGCCGCTCTCTGTCCGCCACCCCGCCGTCCCCCAGGAGGCGACCGGCGCCCGTGGCCGGTTAGCCGTTCTCAGCGCCCGGTTGGCCGCCCAGTTTGGCCAGCTTACCGGCGCCCCCCGGATCCGGCGCATACCGGTGCGCGGGGCCGACTTACCGGCCGGTCGGAGCGGTTTACCGGTCGGTGTCGCCGGTTACCGACCCGACCGGGAGAGAAGGTAAGAGCTCAAAATTTTTGAGTAGAATGCTTGGTTAGGGCATATTTAGGTGTATGATTTAGAATATTAGATGATTTGTTTTAGGATTTAGGTTACATTTAGATGTATGGCTGAAAAGTTATAGGTTTTAGGTAAGATTTAGGTGTATTAATTTAGAATTTAGGTAAGATTTAGGTGTAGGATTTAGTATTCTATTTATCTGATTGAGATGTTTTTGTTGTCCATTTATGCAGGTAGAAAATGTCTGGGAGAGATAGAGATGTTGTATGGTAACATGGTGAAAATCTTTATCCCGGATGGCGATGCAACTATTGTCGTACGCAGAAAGGAGGAGGTGGTGCAACAAGATTGAAGCAACATTTAGCTCACCGCGGGGCGGAGGTGGTCCATTGTAGGAATGTGCCACCTGATGTGCGGGACTTCTTTCAGTGTGAGTTGGATAGGGCAAAGAAGCCAACTGCTGACCGGGCCCGAGAGAGGTTGAGACGGGAGAAGGCTGCAGCGGAGGGAAACTATCCCGGTGATGAAGAAGATGAGGAGGCTCAGGTGCAGCGTGCCATGGATCTATCGAGAGCGGAAGCAGAGTTCCGACGGGGGGTTGAACAGAGAGGAGGTGCATATGAGCGTGGAGGGGGTAGTGGTTCGACGAGGGGGAATGTTATGCAGAGGATGTTTCAAAGGTCCACTTCGCAGAGGGAGAGTCCTGTGGTGGAGGACTATAACTTGGCAGCTGGTGGGAGAATAGGAATGACACAACCAAGGATTGATACAGGCTCCTGGACGCAGAAGGGTAAGAACGCAAAGGAAGCTATTGGTAAAGCTTGGTCAAAGTTTTTCCATATTGCAAGAGTACCTGGAAGACAGGCTGACAGTCCATACTTTATCAGCGCGGTCAGGGAGACACAGAAGTGGGGTAAGTTTTCTTTTCATTGCAATGATACCTATGAGCTTATATTCTTGTATCTCATGATTTTCATATGGTTGTAGGTGAAGGTATCGCATCACCCACTGGACGGGATATTGATGGCAAGTACCTTGATCAGAATGAGCAAGACTTGAAGACGAGGTATGTAAAGTTTCAGAAAGACTGGCCCTTATTTGGCATCACGTTGATGTGTGATTCATGGACTGGTCCGACGAGGATGAGTGTCATCAACTTTTTGATATATTGCAATGGGGTCATGTGGTTCCATAAGTCTATTGATGCGACTGGAAGAACTCAAGATGCTGCATATTTGTTCAAGGTAGTCCCTAAACATATTCGATTCACATTGTCACATGTTCCATAAGGTGGTGGAAGAGATTGGACCGGAGAATGTCGTGCACGTAGTCACCGGCAACGGCTCGAACTACAAAAAAGCATGCAAGGAACTACTAAGTGACGTGTATGACCACATAGCTTGGACACCTTGTCTAGCACACACCGTCAATTTGATGTTGAAGGATATAGCTCGAAGGCTTGAACATGGTGTTATCATCAAGCAGTGTAAGCGAATTTCAAATTGGTTACACAATCATGGTCAGTTGAATACAATGATGAGGAACGCAATCGGTGGTGAGTTGGTCAAGTGGAATGCCACTCGATTTGGCACCAACTACATGTTCCTAGAGAGCATCTATCAGAAACGTGATCGTTTCATGCAGTGGATAGCATCTACTGAGTTCCAACACAATAAATGGGCGAATACCGAAGAAGGTAGATATACTCATGCAAGTTTTTCAAGTATGGAGTGGTGGGATGCAATGAAATATATCATCGACACGGTTCAACCAATATACAAGTTACTTCGCTTCCCTGATCAGGACAAGAAGCCAAACATGTGCGAAGTCGTGATGGGCTACCAGACTATGAAACATGAGCTGCAGTCTTTCTTTGGAACAAATGTTTCCACACTGAAAGAGTATAATAAGGTGGTGGACGAGAGGTTGGGTGATGTGTTCATAGGCACGTATGTGGGTCCAGGTAAGCAAACACGACTCGTCTATTTTTAAAGACAATTGACATAATGTTTATTTGAAGTGATTTATATTTTGTAGCTGTTGTCCTAAATCCGAGGTATGCATATACGATGGATCCAACTCAACAAATGTTTCATGGACTCAAGGATACATTTCAGCGCATGACGGATCTCCAGAGCGCCGTCCAGGCATTGCAGGAGTTTGACATGTTTCGGCAGAAAATTGGCGAGTATAGCAGTGAAATGGCAATGCGGATGGCGATGGACCCAAAGACATCCCCATGTAACAGTTATTCCGTATGAAATTGTTGTTTTCTCTATTCGAATATATTGCTTACATACTCGGTTGCACATACAGCGTCCTGGTGGATGATGTTCGGATCAAGTACTCCAAAACTGCAGTACCTTGCCATGAGGCTTGTTTCACAATGTTGTTCGTCCAGTGGATGCGAGCAGAACTGGAGTATTTTGCCTTGCTGCATGCAAAGGTTCGCAATCGGTTGTCGCATAAGAAACTTAATAAGCTTGTCTATGTCAACTACAACCTTCGTCTCCGACTTGAGGAGGTCTCCAGCCCACTGATGCGTGAAGAAGGTGATTTCATTGACTAGCTAGCCCATCTTTCTTTCTATGATAAGAAAAATCCGGTGCGGGAATGGATGGAATATGGTAGATCTAACCGGGCTCCAGTTCTGGACGAGGATGATGATGACGGCAACATCCCTCGCCCGTCCCATATTGTCAGAGATCAAATAAACGTGTCAGATCTACGTGAGGATACGGGGAATGATTCCATCAGCGATTAGGCATGTCAAAATATAGGTGACACTCACCTAGGGAAGAGAAAGTTGCAGAAGGGGTCTAAGAAGGGTGACCCGAAGCGTCGAAAAGGCAAAGAAACAGCAAAATCAGTGAGCAGCGACACCGAGACTGATGATGGCAAAGGTGAGCGTAGTCCTCCGTATCAGGAGTCCGAGGATAGCAGCTCGGGCGATGATGGTGATGATGGTGACAGTGCTGATCCTGATGCTGGAGGTGGTGGTAGTGGTGCTCATGCTGCTGCTGCTAGGGTGTGTTTGGCAGGGCTCCGGCTCTTCCAAAAACAGCTCCGGCTCTGGCTCTTCAGATGGTGCGGCTTTTCTGGTGGAGTTGGAGCCGTTTTAGAAAATGTTTGGCAAAACAGCTTCACTTGTTAGATTGATGTGTAAGCCGCGTGAAGCCACGATTTCATGGCTTCACCTTGCCTGTGTAAGCCGCTGATGGCTTCAGGACCGGCTTCACACGTGAAGCCGGTCCCAAAACAAACGTTTGGGAGGGCTTCACCTGAAGCCGCTCGTGAAGCCGGCGGTGAAGCCCTCCCAAACGGGGCCCTAGTGGTGGTGCTCGTGGTGTTCGTTTCACAGGTATACATTGCACATATAAATAGACACACATTTCTGACTATGAGTATTGACTACTAATTATGAAATTTGGTTGATTGCAGGGGAGACTCAGTTCACACATGCTACTCAGGACACCGACCATGGAATACCGCACTCGCAGAGGAGAACAGGTGGACCGACGGACTATGACAGTCCACAGCACTCTTCTTCCTCCTACAGCGATTCCAGGAACTCTTTTCACTACCCCATTCCTGACATCAGCATGCAGCCACCGACGAGATGGGTGTACGAATGGGAAGACCCTCATTTTTATACTATGTTAGTTCAGGAATGGCAGACAACATCGGCGTGGACAGGCCAAACTTGGCAACACTACAAGGCTGAGCTGCTTAGAGTGCAAGGTATCGCTTTGATGTCCACCGCGGAATACCAAACCGCGTCCCAAATGTGGGTCTTCACATTCCTACTGTGAACTTTCATTTCATGTGTATAGGTGTATGACTCCGTATTTGTATGCACGCTTATTACTATTGTATTTGTATGCATGATTATAAATTATTACTTTGGTAAGGTCATTTACATTAAAATGTGCATAGTTAATGCCGAAATTTCATTATATTTCACACCGGGGATCCATTTTTTAAGCGTCGGAAAACTGCTCGAAACCACCGGTATACCGGCAAAACCGGCCGGTAAACCGGTCTAACCGGCCGGTATGCCTCTATTAACCGGACTGTCCAAGTCACTGGTATACCGGTCTAACCGGCCGGTAAACCGGTTAGAACTGTTTGAACGGAGAAATTTGAATTCAAATTTGAGTTTAGCCGGTTCCGACAGGTAACCGGTCCAACCGGTCCGGTAAACCGGAACCGGTGGCCGGCGGTTTGGGTCAACCGGTTGGGGAAAAAAAACCCTGCTCCCCGTAACGCTTCACGCCCTCTGCAGCCCACCGCGCCGTCGCCGCCTCCCTCCCGCCGCTGGCCACTGCTCCACGGGATGGCCTTCGAAGCCTTCTCTGCTCCCCGTGTGGCACCGGCCACGGCTACGCCCGTGGGGGAGGGCGCGTGGGTGCGGGATGCCGCGTCGGGGATGGCGGCACCCCTCTCTCTCGTTGCTTTCTCTCTCAGATCCGGATGGCGCAGGATTCGGAGGCGAGAACGACCGGCATGGGAGGGGATCCAATGGGACCGCCGGCGCGGGCAAAGACGCTTCCTGTCGGGGTGTCGCTTCCTATCTCCTACCTCCCCCCTTCACCTCACCTCTCGCCCTCCGCATCCCGCCGCCACCTGATGCCAGGGCGCCGGTCGTTGCTCCACCCATGATGCATGGCCCCGGCCACTGCTCCGCCCAACGCCGCTTGCGCCCTCCTCGCCCTCGCTGCTTGCACCCTCCTCTGTGCTGCTGTGCAGGGGGGAAGTGGTGGCCGCGCGGCGCCGCGAGGGAAGAGGACCTGGGAGCGGTGGCGGAGCGTCGCGAGGACCCGGGGACGGCAACAGCAAGCGGCGGCGCTTGGGCGCATCGACCCGTGGCGGCAGCCCGGCCGCGTTGACCTGGCGCGGCGTCCCCGCTCCACCCGGCGTCGTGGTGTGGGCGCGCCACCGCTCCGCGGGCGAGGCGGTGGCCGTCAAGTGGAGACGCGCTACCCGCGGCGGCGGCGAGGACGCCCTCCGCGCGGCCTTTCGCCAGGCGCCGCGCGAATTGACGGAAGCCCCGCCGCGCGCGGAGCGTCGCCCGGCCCACCTCGCATTGGTGTTGGATTGATGGCGCAAGCGGATTGACGCACAGCCCGCTTCGCATCGACGCCGCGTGGAGGCTCGGCCAGCCCGCTTCGCATCAAGCGTGAGCCGCCGCGCCGCCGACCCTGCAAAGCCGCTCTCCCCTTGTGGGGAGCCTGCTCCTTCACGCCATGCGGAGACGCCATCCTCCCAATGCTCAGAGCATCGGCAACCCGGCCGGCCGGTGCCGTGCGGAGCGTCCGCTGGCCCCTCGCGCTGAGGCATCACCGCGGAGTCAACCAATCAATGCCGTCCTCCCGTTGTGCGGCTCTGGAGGGCGCCTGCTGCTAATGCCTTTTCCAGGTCAATCCCCACAACGGTGCTTTCAAATCCAAATCTTAATCTCAATTAATTTGTGTTATTTTCCATTCAGGTTGTTCCACTCCACCCCACGGAAATAAAAAAATGCTTTGATTTTGAAGCATCTGGGACAAGGACTCAGTACAAAACTACAGGTATTAGATTCTTAATCCTTCATGCAGGCCGTAGGTTTTCTGCTTTGCTTAGATTATTTGTGCCTTGTGGTTGATGGTAATGAGTTAATTTAAATTCAGTTAACAACGTTATAATCAAGAATTGCTTGACATTGGATTGAAGTTTAGAGCTTGTGATTAGCAATGGCTGCCCTAATAATAATTCAATTCCATTTCTATCTCTGATTATTGCAGTTCAGATTCTGCAACTGTATACCTAGATGTTTGATGTGATACACATCTGTCGATGTTTTCCTTTTTCAGAGTGATTTTGTAGCTTGTTAGATCATGACACCATGCAAACCCATAGTATATTCTTGGTTAACTAGATATGCTCTTTAGATTAATGGGGCTAAGGCACTCTTACGCTTTCTTTATGTACTTATGCTATTCGAAACAATAGGGTTGTCCTTGCCTAAATTTGTCTGGTTGCGATCCCTCAGTTTTCTCATCATGAAGAAGCAAAGTGTTGCCTCAATTGTCTGGCAGGCTATATGTGTTATTGTGTTTTCTAAATTTCTGGGTGTTTACATACTTCTTAACTCTTCTGTTGATTTTGAGTTAGGAATTTATTGCTTCCTATATGATCATTGATCTGGTGCTGTACACTTTTTTTTTTTGCATTCAACGTGCACATGCGCTTTTGATGGTTTTGCTAAAATCACTGAGTGATGTGGCTGGAACTTAACTTTCAAAACATTTCAAGAACTACCATTTTGTATGCACAGGTGCATAATTGTTGTTGTTATTCTTGGCAACTATGTCTCATGGTAGCATAATCAGTTGAAAAGTTAGGTTGACATATATGGAGTCATCTAATCACACATGTTGGGAGGAGAAGGGGTAAGCTTTAAGCCTGCTGCATGGCATCTCACCAAATTTGTCAATATGCTGCAGGTCCCACCAGCGAGGATGAGGAGGCGACGACCACCAACAAGGCAACAACTCTGCTATCGGATTTGATTTTGTTTGCCTAGCGAGTTCATGTGTTGTTCCAGTAGGTTCACATCGAATTGACGAAAACCTACAGTACTGCTTTCAATTGTGATCAAATTTATATTGTTGCATTCCTGAGTTTAGGGTTGTATTGGATTTTAGAGAATAGGACATGCTATTTTGTGGAATGGATGCAATGAAATAGTAGCAATTGATTTCAGCCCACTCTATTGTTCAGAGAATAGGACTGGTTAGCTTTAGCAGGTAAATTTTTAGTTGTAGGTAATAAAGTTGTGATTTTATTCCCCGAAAATGCAATCATCTTATGATCCCATCAAGTTGTGATTTTACTCTATGGATGTGTTTGTGTAATCAACATAATAACTCTGTCTTTTGTGTGAAACATATATTTATCAGTTTGGGCTATGGATCATGTGCTATTTGGTTTACGTCTGAAATTTATCCGTGGCGTTAGCATGGGCACCTTATAGTTAAAACTAAAGGCTAATATAACAACCTTGGGCTGAAACCCTTAAGCCAATCCGGCCCAGCACCTAAACCTCACCAGGCCGAAACCCAGCTAACCCCATAAACCGAGCCTGCCTAAACCTTTGGGGCCGCTTGCTAGCGTCGAAACAAAACTCCACACGTAGCGCACACCACCGTCACCAGCCCAACCCAGCGCCATCGGCCTTCATCTGCCGCCGCTGCCACTGACCGCGTGGACCACGCGTCAGCGCACCTCCCCTGTTCCTCTTCCCCATCACGCTGATGCTGTCTCGCTCGGCACTGCTCCGCCTTTTGCCTCGCGCTCCCATCTTCGCGTCGCGACAACCAGCCCCAACGGTCGCGCTCTGCCCCGCCTGCGTGCCTCCCTTTTTCCCCTCCTCCCTTACTGCTTTGCGCCTCCAACCTAAGCGCCGAGCTGCCAGGATGCCGCGACGTAGCTCCGCGCGCACCCCCGGACCGGTGGCCAAATCCCCGACGTTTGTCCTGCGCAGCCCTAGCCAAGCCCTATAAGAACCGCTAGCCCGTGCAGCGAAACCCTAGAGCCACAGAGGAAGAGAGGAGGAAGAGGAGGAGAGAGGGGAAAGAAGAGGCAGGAGGAGAATCCGGCGCCGCCGCAGCTGGAGTCAAGGACGAGGACCACGACGACGTCGACGCCGCCTGGACCACCTCACCGAGCCAGTGCCCGATCGATGACCCCGGCGTAGCAGCGCGTCCTGCACGGCTTTGCCCCGCCACGGCATCAACTCCTCGCGGCTCCACCCCTTTTCTTCTCCAAACCGTCAGGTAGGCCACCGCTCCGCTCCGCCCTTGCACCTCCCTGCTGCCGGTGATTGCCGATGAGGCCTCCATAGACAGTTGGAGGTCCTCCGTCCCACCATTTTAGTTTACAGGAGCCCAACGCGCCACCTTTTAAACCGTAGACCGTCGTCGCCTTCCTTCCACGTTGCCGTGTCGCACTGGCTCGGCACGGCCACGCCACGGGCCTAAAACGCCAGGTGCCCGCGCGTGCGTGCGCACCGTGGCCTCGCCTGTCCGCCAGACCGCCGCCGTTGACCCTGCACACACCAGCGCCTCGCATCGTCTGTGGCCTCGCCACCGCTCCGCCGTGGCCGCGCCTCATCACGCACACATGTCCACGCCGGCCAAAGGCCATGCCTTTCGGCTCAGCTGCACAGCACCGCTACGCCGGCCTTGCCGTGTCGCGAGCACCGCGCATCCATACCTCCTGCGACGTCGCCATCCAGAACCGCCGCCACCTTGGCCCTGCTTGCCGCTGGCGCGGCTTTGCCATGGCTTTGCCATGCGCGCATTCGCTCGCGTGCGTGCGCGACGGTGCCCAGGACCGGACCGAGCCTCTACGCCCAGCCTCGTCGAGCACGGCTGTCGTAGTCATGCCATGGCCGCACTTGGCGTCACGCTCATGCGCACCAGGCGGCACAGCCTCTCCCGCGTCACGCCACCGCCACGACGTCGCGGCGTGGCGCCACCAAAATCCTCTGCGACCTTTGGTCGAGCACCTTGCACACAACCAGCTCGCGGAGCACACGCGTCCACACACGTAAGGCCACACGCGAACCCACCACACCAGATCGCCCCCTTGGCCACACCGGATCCAGCAGAGGGTGACATGTGGGACCGAATCGTCAAAGAGAGGAAGGAGGAGCACTGACACGTGGGCCCGGCCCGTCAGCGGAAGGGAGATGGGGAAGAAAAGAAAAGAAGAGGAAGAAGAACGAGCCGAAACCCAGCCTTTGCCCCAATGATCTGAGAAGGCCTAGTATAACTTTCATCCCGTCAACCCTAGAACATAGTAGCCTTTTCCCCTTTTTTTCTTTCTGGTGTCTAACCCTACACGCGGGACACACCTGTCAGCCTCAATTTGTGTTGGCGCAAATCTAGGGCCAACACACGAAAGCGTTATAACGCAAGTGAGCGACAGCATGACGCAGCGCCGATGCTTAGACCGGTCAAAGATACCGGTCAGACCGATTGTTGCCGGGCAGACCGACGGTGAACCAACAAACGTCGCCCGGGAAGGACCCGTCGGGGCAGGTGTACGCAGGGTTGTTCTAGGGTCGGTAGGACACCTAGAATGCCCTCAATCGACGTAGAGACGAAGGAGGAACATCAAGTAGTAGATTGGAAAAGCTAGGGCAAAGAGAAAAGATATAAAGGTAAAACTTGTATAATTGATTGATTGGATGCCCCCAATCGGCCATGGCCCTTTATATTTATACGGTGGGGTGGACTTATCCCACAAGAAATCCTTTTAAAGATCTAAATCTATGAAAATCCCTAGTTGTACTCGGACTCTGCTTGGACCAGTCAGACTGGTTGATCGTACCAGATTGGCTACAGACGCCCCAACCGATCAGACCGCCTGATCCCACCGGTTAGATCAGTCTCTGCTAATTTTGGTCGTCAACATATGCCTCCTTGTTCTTTGGCAAAGCTTGCGTGCCAAAGAGCACTCCTCTGAACCAAAATTGTCTAAGAACACTCCTCTGAACCAAAATTGTCTAAGGGCGATGATTACTAATACATCAGCCACTTTTTGTGCTAAAACAAATTATTGGCCATAACTTGCTTTAGCTCAAGCTGACGATGAAACAACTTGGTGCAAACTACATGAAGATTTCTATGCCTATGTTGTGATGCGCAAGTCTCGTGCACCCATTGTGCCTTGCAAGTATGTGGATTGGAAATACTATGAAGATATGAATGGTCCATTCTTCAATGAAGCCATTGCTAAGTGCAAAGAAATGGGATTATATGACATCATGGGTTTTATATATGATTGGAATAAGGAGATCCTAGCACAGTTTCACTCTTCTCTTTACTATGATGAAAGACAGATTGCCTTCTTTTGGACCACTAAGGGAGTTAAGTATGGAGTGGATTACATGACATTTTCTAGGATTCTTGGACTTGGGTCAAAGGATGAGTGACGTGATCATATTCATGTTGAGCAGCAACTCAAACCATATCAGCTTCCATCCTTGTTCTTCAATCCTTATTGGGCTCACAAAGGCAATGCTAGCACTCTTATGTCATTCTACTACACGATGAATCAGTTCTTTAGAGCCACTATTGATGCAAAAGATGGAGATCGAGCGGCTCTCAGATACTATGTAGTTAATCTTCTAGCCCGCACTATGCCCGGTGGAACACCTTTTTGCATCATGGACTTCATTTGGAATGAGTTAAGAAGAACTATGATTGAGGCCAAGAAGTCCGTTCCCGCTGCGCCATACATCATGTAAATGATTGAGAAGGTTACAAAGGTCACTTTTCAGAAGACTTGCAAGCATGAGGCACTTTACATTCGTGCTCGCTCTGGTGATGCACCTCCGCTCCCTCCACTTCGTGTCGCTGCAAAGAGGAACCCAAGACTTGATCCTGCTCCATATTCCTCGGGTGTCTCTTCTTCTTCTCGCCATGGTCATCACGACTCTTTTGTGAAGAGAGCCCTTCGCAGCTTATTTGGGATGTGTAGGAGTATTGCATAGGATATTCATGAGAACATTTGGTCGATCAATGAGATCATAGGTCATCTAGGACTTCCCTTGGATGCACATCGTGAATTACCCGAGTTTGATGATCCTTTTGCTGAGTGGGACGTTGTAGATGAGGCGGCCATTGCTGCTGCACATGCTCCTCTTCCTCGCGCACGTTGTCAAACTCGTTCTCCAAGGCGTCGCGCTGCTACTTCTTCTCGCCATGCTCCACCTAGTGGCCAAAATATATTTGATGAAGATGAGAAAACTGAAGAAGAAGAGCCCATCAACTACTGCGAGCACCCCGACTCCGATGAGGATGAAGACACCTCTGAGGACGCTGCGCAAGATGATGATGACTAGAAGACTTTCCGGCTGCTTTTCATTCCCTTTTTGGCACTTGATGACAAAGGGGGAGTGAAAATGACATTTATGTACTCATTTGGGCTTGTATCGATCTTTATGTCGTCTCGCTTTATCTTGTGATCGTTCGTAAGGACTATGTGATGTGGGGACTTATGTGTGCTACTCTGTGCCTAGTTGTCGATCTTAACTCTGTTTTAAGGAAATTTGTGCTAGTTTGAGTTATATTTACTTGATGTGTTGGCTGATTTTTTGTGTTTTGTTTAGCAGAACCGGAAACTCCGGCGTACAATCCGGATACTCCAGACTTCACTGTGCGGAGTCTCCGGGCATATATCCGGAGTATCCAGGTTTTGCTGTCAAACACAAAATTTCCTGTGTGGATATCATGTCATATGTACACTTGTTTTTGCATACACCTGCTCACCCTACTGTAGAACATATAAGAGCTTCTGTGGTTCTCTTGATTAATATGCCGATTTTTGACGTTTGTGAAGTCAAAATTGAAATTTAAGTTCATGGCATACATTAAGGGGGAACTCTTATATGCTAGTTGTTTACCGCTTTATGACTATCAAATGAGCTACATGTGGGTTGTCATCAATCACCAAAAAGAGGGAGATTGAAAGTGATCTAGGCCCCTAAGTGGGTTCTGGTGGTTAATGACAAAACACATGTACAATTCACGGGAAAAATCGAGACATTAAGAAAAAAATGAATGGATTTTGTAGAAAAGTACTTTCTCGGATTTGAACCGATGACTTCTGTCTTACCAAAGCATTACTCTACCCCTAAGTGAAAAGCCCTTTATCGGATTTGAACCGATGACTTATGCCTTACCATGGCATTACACTACCAGGAGTTAAAAGGGCTTTTTATTCAAAAATTAGCCACTTTCATTTGCTATACTATAATAGGTCTACTGCATAATGTACATGTACATATTATATGTATATATTAATGTACATAATATATGTATATATAGAGATATATGTAGAGATTTACATACATCGAGCTTCAAAATCTTGATAAAATCAAGAAAAATAAGAAAAAATTTCATATTCTCTCTTATCACTTGCACAAAGTGGAGGTATTTTATTATTATATATATAAATATGTATAACGTATAATAAAATACGTGAACGGAGAGTTGACACACTCAAAACTTATTATATATATCGGATACACTTGAAGAAGGTGGGTCAGTTCTTAGGTATGTAAACACGATCTCGGCCAACTCACCAAAGCCCGGAAGTTCCATTTTTTTTAGAGGAGAATAAATATGTATCAATTGTTGAATCGGATACAACAATGGGCCGAAAATGCCAAAGGAGCAATAAGAATTGCTGTTAAAAAAATGATAGACTTTCTTTTTCAATCTTTAGGCTATTCACTTTTCACGTGCTCAGAACGTTCGGCAGAATTAGGGAATTTTTTCTTCTATTGTCCGATCTTAAAATATGATGAGAACTTTCTCCATTTATGTTTTATTTCCCCTAATTCTAATTGGGTGGAGTATAAAGGAATTTGTGCTCTTCATATACCCATATGGTTGGGTATTAATTTTCAGTGATATACTTCTTATCTGTTTTGGTGAGAGATTGAAACAATTTTTAACAGGCATCCTTTTCTTTTGGAAAAACTTTTGAGTCCAAAACTTTTTAAGAATAATTAAAAAAGTTTTGGACGGATTTGTTGAAACTGTTTTCAACAGGTATCCCTTGGAAATGGGGTACTTGACTATTCTACAAGGATTCTAGTGGATTTGGAACAAATTATGTTGGAGTTAATTTTATTCTAAAAAGTTGGCAATCGAATTTCTACTGGAGAGTAGAAAAATTATACTACTGCCTGCCCAACAAAAAATAAAAACCATATCCTACATACCTAACTCCTCTTGGTTCAAGGTTTTCTGTTTCCGAACACTAGAAAAAGGAGGATTTTGGGTTTCTGATCCTAGGGTGAAAAGGAAGGGAACAGATACCCAATCTGATTCTTAGGAGGAACGTTTGGTAATGGCCTTGGTCCTCTATGCTGTTTTTTATGTGTTCTTAGTTCTATTCATCTTCAGTCGCAAAAAAAAAATAGTTCTATTCATCTTCTTTGATTCTTTTAAACAAGAATTTAATAAACTAGAATTGAGTGGAAAAGAAGAGAGGAAATTAGTAAATGGGGAGGATCTACTAACCAGAGACTTTCCGGATCCTCTTTGTGAAGAGTTTGAGTCCTCATTAGAGTCCTCTGATGTAAATTTTCATCAGTTAAATCTGTCGATTCCTATCTGCTTTTCTTTTTATTTTAAGTTATTATTTTTTGTTTGTTGTTTCTCTCAAGTGATAGAGGAAGTCCATGATGAAATTTTTAAAGTCATCTGACTCCTTACCTATTGCTCGGATTTCATGATAAGTGGAGGAAGAAAACATCTTTCCCAATTTATTTGTTCAATTCTGAACAAAAAAAGGAAGAAAGAGATTTATGGGGACTGTACTGCCCCCTATATCTCTTAGTGTATATTGTAGTCATAACCGTAGAATAGATCCTAATCGAAATGCATACATTTGGTTCATACACAATTGGCATGGTAAGAAGAGATGTATTTTACAGACTAGAGAGGGGCTATCTAAGTCCTAAAGTAAAGGCTCGCGGTTGAAGTACCAACCGCCCACTGCCATGAACTTTCACCGTTTGATTTGATAAGGTTGAATTAGCCCCCTTCTCGAATGGCTAGCCTTGACAAAGGGTAGCGTTGGTATCATAATCTACATGTAGCGGTTATAATTTAGTGGTAAAAGTGTGATTCGTTCTATTAATAACTGAATTTGAAATGATATACTTAAGGCATCCTTTAGTTTTTTTATATTCATATTTTGATGAAAACTTTAGTTCTTATAAAGGGTTTAATCCTTTTCCTCTCAATAGCATATTGAGGAGAAATATACATTCTCGCGATTAGTATCCAAAGACTAATTTAATTTGCACCCAAAATACAAATTTGATTATGAGTACAGAATCGCGAAGCATAATTTTGCATTTAAGTATTCCAATTGAATAAATATGAGTAAAGGATCTATGGATGAAGATACAAAAAAGTTTATTTCCAATCGTAACTAAATCTTCTTTTGTTTTGTTTAAAAAGGAAATGGAATCCCAATAGCTAAAAAACCATGGTTTTGGTTTACTAGAACCGTCAGTATATTGTTTCAGCTCGGTGGAAACCCAACTCTTTTCCTCAGGATCTCTTGAATGAAATTAGGGAACAAAGTAAGTAGATTAGATAGATATTTAGGATAATTTCTATCTCCTATTCTATAGAGATCATCTAGAAAGCAGAGAGCTTTGGTTCCATTCAGACAGAAAAGCTGACATAGATGTTAAGTGGTGAGAATATCCATAAAGGAGCCGAATGAAATCAAAATTTCATGTTCGGTTTTGAATTAGAGACATTAAAAAATAAACCAACGTCGACTATAACCCCTAGCCTTCCAAACTAACGATGCGTGTTCGATTCCCGCTACCCACTCCATTTTGTAGAAAAAGACTATTCTATTTGTTTGTCTAGACATGGTAGAGACTTGTATTCAACCTTTTTCGTCCACCTGTTTACGGACCTACAGAGCGGAGTAGAGCAGTTTGGTAGCTCATGAGGCTCAAAACCTTGAGGTCGCGGGTTCGATTCCCGTCTTCGCACTTAGCAGTCCGTATAAATGGACTATTCTATTTGTATAGATATGGTAGAGGGCTATATCCAACTCTTTTTTTATTCAGCAGGCAGGCAGCAAAAAAAAAATGAAAGAAAAGCATAGCCTATCCCCTTTAAAAACTGTTTGTCTCTTGTCTATCTCGGTGAATCCCCGCCCCGGTTTAGGTTACTTTTTTGGAAAGTTGGATTTTCGCCCCCGAAGCACTCTTTTTTTTTGAGTCGGGTGCAAGGGAAGCATAAGATAGGAAGGGGTACAGTACTAGACTAACAACTACTTAATTTAATAGAAGTACTTAAGTAATAGAAGTAGTTAAGTAGTCAACTAGATTTAATTTTTTATCATAGCGTTGGAGGCCAAAATTGGCAATAACCGAGGCCGACCAGTCTAATCGGTTGGGCCGACCGGTCTGGGCCTGTAATCCGAGTAGGGTTAGGGTTTTGTGTTAAGAGTCCTATTGTAACCCGATTTGGAATGGGTATGTCCTCCCCGGCCTATAAATATAAAGGCTGCGGCCGATTGAGGGTTTTTCTAACCACAATCGAATCAATACAATCTCTTTTACCCTTTTACTCAAACCCTAATCTTTTCCAACCCCTTTGCTGTTCTTTGATCATCTCTACGCCGTTCAAGGGCGTCTTGAGTGGCCCGCCGACCTCAAGGCAACCCTAGATCTTCAAGTTTCGACGGGGTCCCTCCCGAGCTTGAGGTTTTAGGTTTTCGCGAGTTTCTGCGTCCAACCGGTCTGACCGGTTGGAGGAACCGGTCTGACCGGTCCTGTCTGAAGCCCGCTGGTGACGACCGTTTGCGATCCGCGCGTTCTAGCGCTCCGGTGCGTTGACCATATTAGCGTCAACATACTTTTTGGCGACTCCGCGGCAAGGCGTGATCGAGAAGGAGACGTTCGTCATGCCGTCGATCTCATCTACTGCACCACCACCGCCTGCTCCTACAGTCGTCAGTGTAAGCTTTTCCCCTCAAGATCTATATAGCATGTTATTATCTGAGCTGGGGAAGAAGATCAACGATGCGCAGCTATCCACGCAAAACACTTTGATTGACATATCTGAGCGTATGGATAGATTGGAGAAGGGTAAGGTCGTAAATACCGCATATTCTACTAAAGATCTTACCCCTAGTTCAGCAGCTCCTACATCTACAGTTAATGTGGAATTTGGGATGCCACCGAATTATTTCGCTGGGCAGTCACCACCGCCAAGCACCGTTCGGCCAACCGCGGCCGAACCGGCCAGACCAGTCGCATCGACCGGTCAGACCGCGGCCTCAGCGGTAGGTGCGGTCAGACCGGTCAGACCGGTGCCATGGTGCTGGCCTCGGCGTCCACTCCCACACTCGCGCCAATTCTGAGTTCGGCTGCTCCTGGCCGACCGGATGAATTGGAGGGTTTTGTACCACCGTATACCACCAGATCATACGGCGAACCTCCTTTTCCACCCGCTATGCCACTAGATGTTTGGGATGATTTGACGAGAAATAATCCCCATCACGCTACATAGACGATGAGTACTACTGAACAAGCAACTAATCGTCTAGCGACTAATGCTCAAACATCTAGTAGTGGGAACTATGAGGCCGATCTTGCCAGGATGAGAGCAGATTTGAACACTTTGCTTGGTACTAAGCTTAGTCAGTTGGGCATAAATCATGGTAGAAATCGGTTGTATCAAAGACCGTACCCCGATGCTTACGATTTGGTTCCTTATCCCACGGGGTGGCGCGTTCCCGATTTTATTAAATTTAGTGGGGACGATAATCGGTCAATTTGGGAGCACATAAGTCAATATGTTGCTCAATTGGGTGAAGCTAGTTCTAGTAACTCTTTATGAGTACGTTTGTTTTCTTTATCATTAACTGGAACTGCTTTTTCTTGGTTTTCTGCTTTACCCCCAAATTCGGTCCGCTCTTGGAATGAATTAGAACAAAAATTTCATGATCACTTATATAGTGGGGATAATGAAGCAAAATTAACAGATCTGACATTGGTTTAGCAAACTAGAGATGAATCGGTATCCGATTACTTCAAGAGGTTTAAAGAAGTTAAAAACCGATACTTTAATTTGTCAATTTCTGATAAGGATTTGGTAGATGTTGCTCTTAATGGTTTGCGCTCATACTTGAAAGAGAAGCTCGAAGGATTTGATTATTTTAATATTAATGCTTTGCAACTTCGGGCAATGAACCAAGAGTACAAAATTAAGAATTCAAAAGATGCACATAAGTCTCATCGTTCTAATACTCATGTTGTTGAATATGATTCCTATTCTTCGAACGATGAAGATAATGAGGTCTACACTGCTGAGTTTGTTTGGCCATCATCGGACAAACCATGTTCTTGTGCATCACTTAAGCCGACTCAAAAGGGTCGGAAAGAGGATATGAAATTTACGTTTGATGTCTCCAAATGTGATCGTATTTTTGATGAGTTGTTGCGTTTGGGGCATATTAAGATTTCTCATGTCATACCGCCGCTTGAGGAGTTAAAGCGGCATGCATATTGTAAATTTCATAATTCTCATTCTCATGCAACTAATGATTGCAATGTGTTCCATCGCCAGGTTAAATCGGCCATGAATGAAGGACGATTGATTTTTCCTGAGATGAAGATTGATAAGACACCGTTCCCTGTTCACACCAACACACATACCATTGATCTGAGCAATGCGAAGGTGCTGATTCGGCCGGAACAAGCCGAAGGAGCCAAAGGCAAGAGCGTGGTGATTGGTGAAACAAGGCCGAAAAATGTCGATGACAAAATTCTGGCCAGGGAAGTGTTGCTAGAGAAGGCTCCTAATGGGAAGGAGCTAATAAGAATTACTGTCAAAGCTGAAGTGCCCGGGGGGCAAGAAAGTTCTTCTGCTGCTTCAAGTCGACCTGTTGTCCAGGACCGACCGGTCAGACCGGTTTCACCGACCGATCAGGCCCAAGGCTGACTCAGGACTTTCAAGCCCAAGCGCCCGGAAGAGGGTACTTGGAAGCAGAACGTGCCAAAGATTCAAGGAAAGATTGTTGCCCAGAAACCAACATTTGGCTAGCTGCTGAATAAGTACACGAAGGCCGTTCAACAAGATCGGCCATTAAAAAAGAGATCTTGGTCACCCCCACATCGAGATGGTTCTCCAATGAGGGAAGGACAGAATAAACGCAGAGGTGATGTCGTCACTGTGTTCCCACCTCAGAAGGCATATGCCACCATGCCATGGATGCCTCCGGCATTAAATGCTACAAATCCGGTATGGGAGTACGAAGGAGTTTGGATGCAATGCTTCCACATGCCATATCCTCCACATTATTAAGGGGAAGGCTCCAGGACACCGGTGCATGACCGATTGGGCCCACGCCAATCTGGTCAGCAGCATTGTGCTGCACCGGTCAGACCAGTCCAACCCGACCGGTTAGACCAGTCTCAGCAGAGACTAGTCCAATCTCATCCTCCAAGTCAAGAATACCGTATCAAGAAGAAGGAGGAGGAAGTTCAGCCTATGCAGGTTGATTCTGGGAGGACCACTGCCGATAATGTTGTAAAAGTCGGCGATGTGAATGTGGTCATCAAGGATGTTGGGAAGAAGTCGATGGTGTTTGGCAAGTCGGCTAAAACTGATTCCCAGAAGCCTGTGTTGGCTAATGATCATGAAGCCAGCAGCAGCGGCTCGGCAAATAAGTACCATCAACCTAGGTGGTGTTCGCCGGGTCTGACCCACTCTCAGAAAAGGAGGTTGCAGCGCTTAAGGCGCCAGGTGCAGAAGGAGCAGGAGATTGAAAAGCTCAGGGATGAGCACTTCAACAAATACCGGCCAATGGTTCCTCAAGGTAAGGAGTGGCGGGTCAGGTCCGCTGAGCAGTCAACAAGACCGGTTGAATCGCCTCAGGTGACCGGTCTGACCGGTGCAGAAGACCGGTCCGACTGCCAGGTGCAACCGGTCAGACCGATCGAGCCTGTTGTTGAGAAGAATGCCGAAGCAGATACTTCGGCTTCATGCGATGAAGTTCCAGCAGTTCCTGCAACTTTGGGTGATGAGGAATTGGTGGATTATGAGGCTTCTCCAGAGCGCAGCAACATGGAAATAAATGTTGTGCATTTCTCTGAAGAATACTATGCTGTTTCAGAGGAAGAGGAGGCGGCTCATCTAGATTTCGGGCCACGGGAGGCCGTATTCCAGAAGCCCAAGGAATCGGACAATCACTTGAAGGCCCTTTACATGAGGGGTCATATCAATGGAAGGCCGATTTCTCGTATGCTTGTTGATGGAGGGGCAATTGTGAATTTGATGCCTATTCGTTATACAAGAAGCTTGGTGGAACGGACGAAGGGCTGATCAAGACGAACATGACGGTCAGCGGCGTGGGTGGAGGCGACCCTATTGGTGCTAAAGGGGTGGCTTCCATGGAGTTGTCTGTGGGGAGCAAGACGCTAGCAACAGCCTTCTTCGTCTCCGAGGTGCAAGATAATTTCAGCTTGATACTTGGACGTGATTGGATTCATGCCAATCAATGTGTGCCTTCTACCGTGCATCAAATTCTCATTCAATGGATCGGCGATGAGATTGAGGTAGTCCATCGCGACACTTCATCCTACATTGCTACCGCCGATTCCAACACTCTTGGCATGCATGATGATATCAAGTGTCTCTCGGGGTTGGATCTGTCTGATTTTGAGCTTATTAGTTGCACCAAAGATGGGTTCGTGCCTGCTACTTTAAAGCCGATGGAGAATCGGCTGCATTGTTGCAAATAAAATGAGTGCAGCAAGCAACTCAGGCGAGACCGGTCAGACCGGATGTCCAGATCCGTCAGACCGGTCATCAGATCGGCACGCAGAGCTGACCGGTCAGACCGATGGAGAGGATTGAGCACTATCGGTCACGGATGAACGATATGTGCAAGGCTATTGAAGACATTGAAAACATGGATAAGTTAGGCCAAGGGTTTACGTCAGCTGATCCTTTAGAAAAGGTAGATATTGGAGATGGTAGTGTTCCTAGGCCGACTTTTGCAAATGCAAATTTATCGGCTGAATATAAAGCCGACTTAATAAAGTTATTGAAAGAATATGTGGATTGTTTTGCATGGAGCTATTCTGAAATGTCTAGTTTGAGTCGTGATTTGGTTGAGCATTGGCTGCCAATTAAGGCCGGTTTTAGACCTTATAAACAACATGCTAGGCAATTTAATCCTGCTATGAATGACCGAATTAAAGTAGAAATTAATCGCTTATTAGAAGTTGGATTTATTTGGTCTTGTCGTTATGCGGAGTGGATCTCTAATATTGTGCCAGTTGAGAAGAAAGATTCGTGCAAGATTAGAGTTTGCATTGGTTTCAGAAATCTTAATAAAGCTACTCCTAAAGATGGGTATCCTATGCCTATTGCCGATATATTGATTAATGAAGCTTCTGGACATCGCATCATTAGTTTTCTTGATGGTAATACCGGTTACAATCAAATATTTATGGCCGAAGAAGATATGTTTAAAACAGCTTTTAGATGTCCGGGATTTATTGGTTTGTTTGAGTGGGTTGTCATGACTTTTGGTTTGAAAAATTCTGGTGCAACTTATCAAAGATCTATGAATTTGATCTTCCATGATTTACTTGGTGTTATGTTGGAGGTCTATATTGATGATATTGTGATTAAATCGGCCGGTTTGGGAAATTACTTGGCTGATTTAAGGTTGGCTCTTGAAAGGATGCGTCAGTATAGTTTGAAGATGAATCCACTTAAATGTGCTTTTGGAGTATCGGCTGGGAAGTTCTTCGGCTTTATTATTTATGAGAAAGTCATAGAGATTGATCCAAAGCGAGTTGAAGCCATGAAGCGTGTTGAGGCTCCAACTTGTAAGAAAGATTTGCAGAAATTCTTGGGCAAAGTGAATTATTTGAGGAGATTTATATTTAACTTGTCTGGAAGATTGATTCTTTTACTCCTATTCTTCGGTTGAAAGATGAAGCCGAATTTACTTGGGGGCAGAACAGCAAGATTCATTTGAGAAGATTAAGAATGATTTGTCTTCACCGCCGGTGCTTAAAACGCCTAAGAGAGGGGTTCCTTTTAGGCTTTATGTGGCTGCAGAAGATAGAATTATTGGTGCTGTTTTGATTCAAAAAACCGAAGGGAAGGAGTATATTATTACTTATTTGAGCCGGCGACTCATTTATGCGGAAACAAGGTATACATTTATTGAAAAGTTGTGCTTATCATTATACTATGCTTGTACCAAGTTGAGACATTATTTGTTATCTAGTACATCGGATTTTATTGTTGAACATCGGATTAATGATGAGCATGATTGGGAAGTCAGCTATATTACTTGCACACCATGGAAATTATACTTTGATGGATCTGATTTTGAATTATCAAACCGATTGGAAGAATTTTGCACAAACAATCAAGTTGAATATGAAGCACTTCTATTTGGATTGGAGTTTTTGCAATCCATGTGCGTGAAACATGTTAAAGCCTTTAGTGATTCACTTCTGGTGGTGTAGAAAGTGTCCAAGATATGCCAATGTTACAATAGAACTTTAAACGCATATCTTGATAAATGCCTTGATATTATCTCTTGCTATGATGAATTTGTGATTCGACATATTCCAAGAGAAGATAATGAAAAGGCTAATACTCTGGCTCAACAAGCATCAGGCTATAATGTGACGAAGAAATATTTCAACATTAGAAAGCCGATGCGGATTAAAGCCGAGTCACTGGTTCTGGACGAACCGGTCCGACCGGTCGACCGGTCTAATCGGTCCGGAGACCGGTCTGACCGTTGAGGGCGGCGTGAACAGCAGTTCGGCTGAAATTCCTACCCAAAAGGTGGAGGCCGAAGTGCAATATTGGAGGGTGCCTATCATATCAAATTTAAAGGATCCTGGTCGTGGCGCAGAGAGAAATATTCGGCATTTAGCATTTAAATATGTTTTGGTTGACGATGAGCTTTATTGTCGGACCGCCGATGATATTCTTCTCAAATGTTTGGGGACCGATCAGGCTCGTGTTGCTATGGGAGAAGTGCATGAAGGCATCTGTGATACACATCAATCGGCTCCTAAAATGAAGTGGTTGCTTAGGAGAGCCGGTTTTTATTGGCCAAGTATGATTTCAGATTGCTTTAGATATTATAAAGGATGTGAAGAATGTTAGTGGTTTGGTGATATTCAGTTGGTGCCAGCTGCGTTATTGCATCCTATCATTAAGCCTTGGCCATTCAGAGGATGGGGTTTGGATTTCATTGGTCAAATTAACCCTCCTTCTTCAAAGGGGTATCGCTTTGTGTTGGTGGTGACAGATTACTTTACTAAATGGACCGAAGCGGTACCTTTGAAGAATATGACACATAAAGAGGTAATTGAGTTTATTACGGAGCATATTATTCATAGATTCAGCATTCCTCAAACTTTGACAACGAATCAAGGTTCGTCATTTATTTCAAAGGAAGTGCGAGAATTTGCCGAATCCTACAAAATTAAGATACTCAATTCGTCTTCATATTATGCTCAGGCCAATGGTCAGGCCGAGTCTAATAACAAAATTTTGATATGGCTCATCAAGAAAAAGCTAGAAGAGAATCCTAGGAGGTGGCATGAGGTTTTATCCGAAGCATTATGGGCTCATCGTATATCTAGACATGGTGCTACTAAAGTTACTCCTTTTGAGCTTGTTTATGGTCAAGAGGCCGTTTTTTTACCCGTTGAAGTAAATCTGGACGCTTATAGATTGGCTAAACAAAATGACCTTTCCACTGTTAATTATCATGACTTGATGATGGATAATATTGATGAAGTTAGTGACAAGCGGTTGCAAGCTTTGAAGGAAATTGAGAAGGACAAGTTTCGGGTGGCTAGAGCTTATAACACAAAGGTAAGGGCTAAATCTTTTCAAGTTGGTGAGCTAGTTTGGAAGACAATTCTGCCTCTTGAGACAAAGAGCAATAAATTTGGCAAGTGGTCGCCATGTTGGGAAGGTCCATACAAGATTGTCAAGGTTATCTTCGGAAATTCTTATATGGTGGAGACGCTGAGAACGTCTACCCAGGGTGCTGAATGGGAGATACTTGAAGAAATACTACCCAAGTGTTTGGCAAGACGCTTGAAGATGAAGATGGCCGGTATTTGTATATCACCCTTAGCATTATTTTTAGGCCAGTGCTGGATTTGTAATTTTGTATTCTTAGAGCATGTTTAGGTACTTGCTTTTTGGCTTGCATAGCTCACCAAAAAGGTAGGGGGGCATATGTTGGAGGCCAAAATTACCGGTCAGACCGGTCTGGGCCTGTAATCCGAGTAGGGTTAGGGTTTTGTGTTAAGAGTCCTATTGTAACCCGATTTGGAAGGGGTATGTCCTCCCCGGCCTATAAATATAAAGGCTGCGGCCGATTGAGGGTTTTTCTAACCACAATCGAATCAATACAATCTCTTTTACCCTTTTACTCAAACCATAATCTTTTCCAACCCCTTTGCTGTTCTTTGCTCATCTCTACGGCGTTCAAGGGTGTCTTGAGTGGCCCGCTGACCTCAAGGCAACCCTAGATCTTCAAGCTCCGACGGGGCCCCTCCCGAGCTTGAAGTTTTAGGTTTTCGCGAGTTTCTGCGTCCAACCGGTCTGACCGGTTGGAGGAACCGGTTTGACCGGTCCTGTCTGAAGCCCGCTGGTAACGATCGTTTGCGATCCGCATGTTCTAGCGCTCCGATGCGTTGACCAGATTAGCATCAACACATAGTACCTTACTAAATTAAGCTGGCGAGCGACGGGGATCGAACCAGTATCTTCTCCTTGGCAAGGAGATGTTTTACCACTGAACTACGCTCGCTACAATGAACGACGCTCGCTACGGCCTATATTTTATAGGGTATATCCACCTGGGTCGACCGTCTATGTCTGGGTCGACCGTTTCATTTTCTATTAGAGTTTTCTTTTTATTAATTGTGTGTCAGTCAATATTCTAATGGCAATAGAATTTCATAATAATGAAGGAGAAGAAGTAATATAATAATTCAGAACAAAAATAGCATTTTAATGTGTATCAAAGAAATTTTTCGGAAAAAAGGCCTTTCTTTTTATTTATTTTATATCGGGCTACTAAATACTAAACAAATTCAAGAAATGAGAGAATTCAGAATAGCTACCAGAAAGACTAATCCAATCCATAATGATGTACCGGAAAATACAATGTTTTTATTATTTGGCCAACCATCAGGAGAAGCAAATACAAGGGGTACACTAATTACTAAGATTGAGGACAACGCTTTGGGCGGTGAGCATGTGTGCAGGTGATGAGTTTGAACAGGTAAAACAAGTGATGAAGTATGACCCCTCAAAAAGGAAATGAAAAATAGTGTTCAAGTTTACTCAAGAATTAGATTTTGCATTTTAAATTTGAGTATAGAAACGCCGTACTATCAAGAGGGACTTGGTTCAAGGGTGTTTGATTTAAAACTAGTGCTCAAGAGAACCTATACAAAGTTTTGTGAGCC
Source organism: Panicum virgatum (assembly GCF_016808335.1). Taxonomy (NCBI): domain Eukaryota; kingdom Viridiplantae; phylum Streptophyta; class Magnoliopsida; order Poales; family Poaceae; genus Panicum; species Panicum virgatum. Next base: position 26,720,248 of record NC_053136.1, on the reverse strand, counting down.
ATGAAAACCACTCCAAATTGCTGCCTTTGAGTAAGATCCTGCCAAACCAGGAATCTCTGGGTATACACCCGGAATGTCCGGACTTTGCAGCACGGAGTATCTGGATATTGACCTAGAGTGTCAAACCCATGCGGCCCGGAGTTTTTGGGCTTATACCCGGAGTCTCCAGGTAACCCTTCGCCAATGGCTAGTTTCTGGATGGAGGGGTATAAATACCCCTCCTTACCCCTTCAGCCTCTCTCTCTTGACCATTTGACGAGCTGAACTCTAACCTTAGCCAAGAAAAAGCTCTCACACTTCCTCTCCTCCATTCTTGAGTGATTCCTTTGAGGGATTTGAGTGAGAGTGAAGCAAGAGCAAGGATTCGTGCTAGTAAGCCTCATTTCCATCTCTTGAGCACTTGGTTTTGGTTGAACCCGCGGATTTCAAGTTTGTTACTCTTGGAGCCTTGTGCTCCTAGACGGCTAGGCGTGCTCATAATTGCTCGGCTGCGATTGTGAGCAACTCAAGAAGTTTGTAAGGTTCATTCCTGTCCGAGGAACTCATAGTAAGTGACATTGGGCTTGAGAGTTGATCTCGCCCTTGGGTGAGGAACATAGGGGTTCTTGAGCGTCGTCTTTTGAATCCTTCCTCAACAGAGACGTAGCACCTTAGGGTGTGAACTTCAGGAAACATATCTTTGTCTCTCTTGTGTTGCTTACTTGATTTCTTTGCTATTTGCTTGTGAGACCAACTTTCTAGGGTTTGAGCTCGATCTACTTTAATACAAGTTTCTAGTGATATACAAGTTTCTAGTGAGAACAAATTGTTGGAACATTGCTTCAAGGAACCCCTGGTACCTGTATTTTTGCTCAATCTACTTTTCATGCATAGATTCTAGCTGTTTACTTTCAGTAATTTCATTCCTGGAGTTTCTAGTCAAGAACTCCGGATACTCCAGAACCCAAAACTCCGAGTATCCGGGCTTTTGCCCGGAGTTTCCGGGCTTGTCTGTGACTGACAGGTTTTAAGTGGTTTTTAAGTTGCAGATTGCCTATTCACACCCCCCCTCTAGGCATCTTAAGGTCCTTTCACCAGGCCTCGCCCGCCGGCTTTGTCGACGACATCTTCGTCAACCCCGACGAAGATCCCTTCATATGGTTGGTCTCTCTTCGACCGAAGTGCCCGCGGGTCTTTGCCCGGCCTTGATCTTCGTCAAGCTGACCAAGGATCATGTCTCCTTCGCTGCTCCCTGCGCATAGTCACCTGGTGCTTTATCTTCGCAGGTCCTTCGGCGATCGGGCCGAAGGTGGCGTCCCCAACACTTCCTCTATCCCACAAAGAATGTAATTTTACGTTCAAATTTTATCCCACAAGGAGTATAGTTTTAGCTTGTAATGAGATCCATCTAATTAGAGTAATACTAAGTATCAAGAAAACATTGTATAGAAAAACGCATAAAGCCAAACAAATATTTAGTAGATATTACTTTTCTGGTTCCAAAGCATATACATTCATTGAAGATGCAGAAAACCAAATAAATAATATGGTTTTCAATCACAATTGCTAGAAGTAATTAGGGGTAACAAGGTCATTTCTTTGGATGAGTAATGTGTCTGAAATTTTCTAAAACTGTACTCTTTGTGGGATAAAGGGAGTACTGCAGAGCTACCATTGCTCCTCTCTCATCCACGTGGCATCCGAGCGTTTACGGTCGGCTCTAACGTGATCATTGGCCAACTTGAAGCGTTGGCCGTTGAGCATGGACTAACAGATTTGGGGCGTTGCAAGGCTTCAGTACGTTTTCTTGTGCAGCGCTCGTGTGACAATATAGTAGCAAAGCTAGAGCAAATTAGTGGGGGAGAAGCTGGGCAAGACGCCAGCTTTTTGGTAGGCGTTCTTCCTTTTTCGCGCTGTTGTGAAAACCTTGTAAAAAGTGGAATTCCCTGTGGCGATGTGCGCTGCTCGTGAACATTCCGATCTGGTAACGGCAGTGGCATCTGTACCGACCTCAAACTTTATGACCTCCAATAAAAGCATCTCCTTCAAAACAAAATGTTGAACATGGACCATGGACCAAATCACTCGTGTGTCCCTGACCGAATATTCTGCTAACATGGCAAGGCCAAATTTATTGGTGTCGTACCATGGAAAGTAAAAAATATCAGAAAATTTAGATCACATATAACTTGCCCATAGTGACTAATGTGCAGTTCCACAGTTACTATTTTGTCAATCTCAGAGCCCTTATCCAATTAGGTCAGTCTGACCAGATAACAGGACGACCAAGGACAAAGGTTTACTTACAGATACCTCACACCATTCAGTCGGTACATTTTTGCAGCCAAGTTTCAGCAAAGGTAGTCAGTCAGTGCATGCTAACAATTGATCTCAGACAAGGTTCAGCAAAACGACTGTTTCTGGGAATGAAGTACTCCATTATTGACTGCAGTAACACAGAAACAATCTAGATCGATATGGGCCTGTGATACGAGTTTTCATGGTCACACCAAAACAGAGACAGCGTAGCTACTGAGAAGCTGAACCAATATTCAGAAACAACAATAATGTACACTCCAAAATCTAGCAATCAACCTTTAAGATGTGAGCAGTACTCGTTTCTAAGTACTCCACAAACAACAACAGTTCTTGCAGCCATGCCAAGCCAAACTCAATGATACAGAGAAAACAAATACACCATGGGAAGGTAAAGTAACAGAAACTAAAGCCAATCGAAATTTGCAAGTTATGTGTCCACAACCACAAGCATAAATATGTGTGTAGCACGGGATTAGCAACCGACCAGATACCACAGCTACATGACTACACAAGAGATTTTTGATTTATCATAACCAGGAACCCTAGTTAGCTGCTTGTCTTTTTTTTTCAAGGAAGCTACTAGCTACTTAAATGCCTAAACAAGAGGTTCAAGCTAGCTAATTATCTGACATAGCAGACCGAGTGATCAGGTTACCATCCTTTAGGATAGTTAGATATCAGCAGACATCATCTTAAGTGGAGTCTTGCTCAGACAACACAATATGGCTTGGAACAAACTAATGCAAATTGGTAAATCGCAAGCAAAGCATAAATTTTTCCCAATAGCAATATGCAAACATTTAGCAGAAGTTATCCAATGCATATCACTGGAACCAGAAAACAGATTACATAACCAACACAAGTCTTCTCCATGCCATACGATGCTGCTAAATAAGTTCTACACTTAATGCCACTGAATCAAACCACAAATCTGCAAACCACATCGCCAACAATCTAAAACAGTGACTTGCATGTAGATACAGCAACAGCACACTAATGACTTTGGCATTTCCCATCGAGACATTTTGAAACATCAAAAGGGTTTGGGTTAGAAAGATCAAAAGCTGCTAGGTAGCACCAAGCTGTACCTTCTTGATGAAATGGAGTCTGAAAAACCATCAGCTCACAGCGTGCATTGGCCCATTTTGCAGAAGCCATTTTGGTCCTCAGGTTTGTACCTACTGGATCAGAAGGGGAATGACCATGGGTCAACACAATCACCATCTTTTCAAGAACTTGTGCTTGCTCAGCTATGAACTTGAGGAAGTCAAGCTCGCTTCTCGTCCCACGGAACTCACGGAGGACCACCTTCTTGATATGGCGCTGAACACATTCAATGGACCCTGCCTCCTTCCAGAACTTCAAATTTAATTTGCCAGCACCAGTGCATTGAGGTCCCCAGAACTTGAGGTCATCATTCTCGGACTGCAAATTAAATCGATCCAAGCACATAGATGATGGGTTATGGATTAGCAGTCTAATCTAATGCAAATACAAATTGAGGTATCCAGCTTGATTTTACCTGGATGTAGAGTGTCTCGACATTGGGAAAGCATCTGAGGAAACTCGGCAACATCCTCGCTTCAATGCGGGTTCCAAGTTTGACCTGAACTGCCAGCATCTGCACACTTAGAACAGTGGTGTTTGGGCTTGCCTTAGTCTGAGCCTGCAAATTGATGCAATTTGCGTTGCATGGAATAGAAAGAAGAAACTAAGATCACACATTGCCATGCAATTGTTCTTTAAGAAATAACTTTTCCATATAACCACCAGGTTTCAGAATAAAAACCACATTTACAAGAAAACGAAAATGATCATTCCCACCTTGATAATGGTGTTCCCAATCTCCAGTTTGTGCATTCCGGGCACCAAGAATCCTAGGAAACATAGCTTCGGGGCATGGACAATCATGATCTTGGAGGACATGTTGCATAAATCATCACCACCCCAAGCTTGCCACAACAAGAGCCTCTCCAGGCGTGGAGCGTGCAGCACAGTGATTTCTGGCACAAGACCCTGGCACACCTCCACCAACCGTAGGCTGTGGCTCCGAACGCGAAGGCAAACCGGCCACCGGCTGCCGACAATCAGGAGCTTCTCCAGAACGGGGCATCTGTTCAGCACGAAGGCGAGGTCCTCTTCCTTCATGACGAGGGAAAAGAGACCCAGCTCCCGTAGATAGGGGAAAGCGACGCTGCGAGGTAGGGTGGCGGTCTCCGGGAACCACCAGAATCCGATGTAGAGTTTGGTGAGCAAGGTGCACCTGAAGAGAGTGGCGGGGAGATGCGCTTCGTTGTCGATCGTCGTTGCGCGGTTGACAAAAATGAGTTCTTGGACGGCCTTGGCGGAGAGGTGCTGGAGCCAGAGCGCGATCTCATCCCGGTGCGTCTCCATCGGAGTGCCGACTGCCGAGGAGGTAGACGCAGCGGAAGGGGCCTGGGTGCGCGGCGAGGACGGTGGACACCGCGTCGGCGAGGCCACGCGGGTCAGCGCCGAAGCGGAACGGGAGGTGGCTGCGGCTGATCCCGACGGAGGCGGTGGGGAGGAGGTGGGCGTCGACGAGGACGAGCGGCGTCGTGTGCCAGACGCGGCGCCATTGAGTGGAGAGGACGGCCGTGCGCGCGGCGTCCTTGACGGGGAGGCGGGAGACAATGTTGCGGAGGATCCCGGCGGGGAGGCGGCTGATGCGGTCGACCCTGTCAGCGGCCCTCGCGGGGATGGCACCGGAGAGAGGGGCGGCGGTGGCGGCGGGCGGGTGGGGGATGTTGGTGAAGACGTTCTTGGTAAAACCCAACATGATGTTGTCCATCAAAAGGAATGGTGTGGGGGCGTGGGGTTGCGGCGGCGAGGGTTTTAGTCGTTCGGTGCGGTCCTGTGTGGGGGCGTGGGGAATGGTGTGGTTTTGATGTTGGTCGGCCGGTCCGGGTGGCGAGGGACACTGTGGTCTGTGGAGTTAAGGGTTTGTTCCTTGTCGACACTGGCGGAACTTTGTAAGGGCCAAAAGGACCATGGCCTCCCTGACTTTGCAAATTCTACACTAGATGAACAGTGATTTTGACACTGTTTATTATTGTAGCAAAAGGGTGGCCCCCTATTCTTGTGAAATTAGAAATCAAGCTCCGCCACTGCTTGTCGGGTTGTGTTGCTAGGCCAAATGTCCGAACTCGGGCGGACGGGCCGACAACATTTTGTGCATTCATTTCCACTTTATTAATGAGTACACTGATTAAACAAGCCACGTCATCTAGTTCATCCTGACGAGCCTAAAAAAAATTTAGTTAATCTTGATACAAAAGGCAGGTCATAAATTCATATAGGTCGGCCTTTTACTGACTATATAAATTATAAAATTTTTGTACAGATTGACAGTTATATTAATTATTACTCAAGATGTTGCTAGCCAGAGTATCATATCGAAGTCAGTATCAATATCTTAATAGATTTATATTTCTGATGGGAGAAAATATAATATTTGCAAGCTTATAAGGTTATTGGTTAAGTGTCATCATAACAATATAACACGGCTGTACCTTGGATGCAAAGTAATGGCAGGGCAAGTGGTGTCAGCTTCTTCGACCACAATCTCCTCGAGTGTTAACACCACTTACTGTGGTTGTGGATAGGTCAAGAGTGTGAGGTCATGCAAATGAGAGAAAGCAATAGGCTCGTGAATTAGGTGATGGATGACGGTGGATGTGAAGATTACTGTGGTCTGTGGATAGGCGAGGAATGTGAGTGGGACCCACATCACATTTATAAACTTACTTTTCTTTTCTTTTTTCAACTCACAAAATTGTTGAAATCGGATTTGTTTCTTCTTCAATGGTTTTGCATTTCACCCGACTCCAAGGGTCCAGAGCCCTAACAAATTATACTCTGACAAGATAATAAGACGACAAAGGACACTAAGAGCCTATTTGGTTGGCTGTGCAACCGCTGGCCAGCTCTCAGTATGCAGGGTCAGCTTGATTGGATGGCTACTCAGGTGTCAGGGCCAGGCTGGGCAAGTGCAGCCGTACCACCAGAGCCAGGCCCAGAAGGAATGAGGAAATCGACCATTTCTGCGCAACCTAGCTCGTGCTGGCGCAGCAAAAGGCGTGGGTGCGATGTGTCAGTGAGGCTGACCAGGGCACAGGATGCTTGCATGTGTCCAACCAAACAAAAACTCTAGACATACAGGCTGCATTAAAACAGCTAGCCAACCAAAGCTTCATGCATGTGTTGGACCTGGCCAACAGTGTTGAATATGTTCCAAATTCATATTGGGCTGGCCGACATTTGCCGTAGCGAAGCGGAGGCCCAAGCAAAGCCAACGGCAAGGCCGGAGTGATTAGGGTTTACTCCATTCATCTCTTGTAAGCTGCCATACAGCGTTGTAACAGACTCTCGAAATAGTGAAGTGTTTGCTGGCTGGCGCCCGTGGTTTTTCCCTCTCGCATTGGGAGGGTTTTCCACGTAAATCGTGTGTCCCGTGTGCTTGATTGATCGTGTTCTTTCGTCGCTTGTCGCCTCTGATTCCAACAAATGGTATCAAAGCCGTGGTTGGGTTGATTGATGGCGTCGATGAAGTTCGATCTTCCGCTGCTGGACTACAAGACGAGGTTCAACCTCTGGCAAGTCAAGATGCGCGTGATCCTTGCGCAGAACAACGACGCCGACGAGGCATTGGAGAGTTTCGGGAAGAAGGCCGAGGCGGACTGGACCGCCGAGGAGATTCGTCGGGATCGTAAGGCTCTGTCACTAATTCAGCTATATCTTCATAATGATATTTTGTAAGAGGTGCTGCAGGAAAGGACCGCTGCGAGCCTCTAGTTGAAACTGGAATCGATCTGTATGTCCAAGGATCTGACCAGTAAGATGCATATGAAGTTGAAGCTGTTCACGCTCAAGATGAAGGAGGGTGATTCGGTGATGAGCCACATATCTGTGTTCAAGAAGATTGTTTCTGACCTAGCGTCGATGGAGGTTCAGTATGATGATGAGGACTTAGGTCTTCTACTGTTATGTTCTCTGCCAAATTCCTTTGCAAATTTCCGTGACACCTTGCTTTTAAGCCGTGATGAACTAACTGTTTCGGAGGTTTATGAGGCACTCCAATCCAGGAAGAAGATGAAGGGCATGGTGCAGTCAGACGGATCGTCATCCTCCAAGGGGGAGGCGTTGCATGTATGAGGCAGATCCGAGCATAGGCCCTCCAATGACAGCAGCGGTCGTGAGAAGAGCAATGATGGCAGAGGCCGCTCAAAGTCCAAGCCTCCTGCTGGAAAGAAATTATGTAAGTATTGCAAAGGAAAGACTCATGTTATTGAAGAGTGCTGAAAGTTGCAGAATAAGGAGAAGAGGAAAAACGCCGCTAATGGTAATACCTCAAATGTTGTTTCTGCTGCTGCCAATAATTCTGATTCAGGAGACTGTTTGGCTTTACTCGCTGGTTGTGTTGCTAGTCATGATGAGTGGATACTTGATTTAGCATGTTCATTTCATATATGCAATAATAAAGATTGGTTTAGTTCCTTGAAGCCGTTGCAGAATGGAGATGTGGTGTGTATGGGAGATGATAACCCGTGTGAGATTGTGGGGATCGGCTCAGTTCAGATCAAGTCTCATGATGGCATGACACGCACACTGAAGAATGTGAGGTACATTCCGAGGATGAAGAGAAATCTTATCTCACTCAGTATTCTTGATGTAGTAGGTTTTAAGTACTCCGGTTCAAATGGGGTCTTGAAGGTATCTAAAGGTTCTCTCATTTGTTTGGTTGGTGATTTGAATTCTTCACATTTATATGTCCTTAGAGGTAGCACTTTACATGGTTCTGTTGATACTGCTGTTGTTGTTTATGATACTCAATCTAGTAAGGCTAACCTTTGGCATAAGCGTTTGGGGCATATGAGTCACCTTGGTATGGCTGAACTGATGAAGAGAAACTTGCTTAAGGGCTGCACATTGAGTGACATGAAGTTTTGTGAGCACTATAATTTTGGGAAGCACAAGAGGGTAAAGTTCAACACCTCAGTTCATACCACCAAAGATATTCTTGATTATGTACATGCTGATTTGTGGGGTCCTTCTCGTAAGCCCTCACTTGGTGGTGCTCATTACATGCTTACAATTATTGATGATTACTCTAGAAAAGTTTGGCCTTATTTTCTGAAAACTAAAGATGATACATTTGCTGTGTTTAAAGATTGGAAGGTTATGATTGAGAAGCAAACTGAAAGGAAGGTGAAATTGCTTCATACTGATAATGGTGGAGAATTTTGTTCGGATGCCTTTAATAATTATTGCAGGCAGGAAGGCATTGTCCGTCATCACACCATTCCGTACACTCCACAGCAGAATGGAGTGGCTGAGCGCATGAACAAGACCATCATTTCCAGGGCGCGCTGTATGTTGTATGATGCACGCATGAGCAAGCATTTTTGGGCAGAGGCAGCCAACACCGCGTGCTATTTGATCAACAGGTCACCTTCTATTCCATTAAATAAGAAAACTCCTGTTGAGGTATGGTCTGGCACACCTGCTGATTATTCACACTGCTTATGCACATGTTAATAATGGAAAATTAGAGCCTAGAGCTATTAAGTGTCTTTTCCTTGGTTATGGTTCTGGAGTCAAAGGATATAAATTGTGGAATCCAGAAACAGGAAAGACTTTCATGAGCAGGAGCATTGTCTTTAATGAATCCGTGATGTTTACTGACAGCTTGTCCTCAGATGTTTCAGATAGTGATGAGGTTGCACAGCAGCATGTCAGTATGCAGGTGGAGCTTTTAGATGATCAGTCAGGTGCATAGGAGCCTATTACTGATCAGGAAAATGATGCTGATGATTTTGAGGCTCATGATAGTGTTCAGCAAAATTCACCTTCTCATTTGCAGCAAGAGGAGGAATTACCTATTGCTCAGCGCAAGTCAAAGAGAAATTGTGGACCTCCTAAACATCTTATTGAAGAGTGCAATCTAACCTATTATGCTTTGAGTTGTGCTGAACAGGTGGAGAATTCACATGAGCCAGCCACATATGTTGAGGCCATTGATTGCGGTGAAAAAGAGAAGTGGATTTCTGCTATGCATGAGGAGATGCAGTCACTTGAGAAGAATCATACTTGGGATGTTGTACCATTGCCAAAGAAGAAGAAGATAGTCCGCTGTAAGTGGATCTTTAAGAGAAAGGAGGGTTTATCTCCAAGCAAGCCTCCAAAGTATAAGGCAAGGTTAGTAGCGAAAGGCTACAACCAAATTCCTGGTGTTGATTATAATGATGTTTTCTCTCCTGTGGTAAAGCATAGTTCCATTCGCACATTCTTTAGTGTTCTTGCTGCACATGATCTTGAGCTTGAGCAGTTAGATGTGAAAACTGCATTTTTGCATGGTGAACTTGAGGAGGATATATACATGGACCAGCCTGAAGGGTTCATAGTGCCAGGCAAGGAGAATTTTGTGTGCAAGTTGAAGAGATCCTTGTATGGTTTGAAACAGTCCCCTCGTCAGTGGAATAAATGGTTTGATTCATTTATGGTGTCGCACGGTTTTAAGAGGTCTAAATTTGATAGCTGTGTTTACATCAAGCATGTTAATGGATCACCTATTTATTTGCTCATTTATATTGATGATATGTTGATTGCTGCCAAGAGTAGAGTCGAAATTGCTAAGTTAAAGAAATTGTTGAGTAGCGAATTTGACATGAAAGATCTGTTGGAAATATGCTCTAGAGTCAATCATATTTCCTTGTATTCATGATTAATAAAGTGTACCTTGAATATTCATGGATGACAACTTGTATTGATTAATGCCTATGTGAAGTATTTGTGAAACTCTATACTTGTATGAATATTCTAAATGTTCCTAGTCGGAGTTCATGTGAGGATACACATGAATATTAGACTAGCATATGTATTAGTTGATTGACTACGTTTCACAAGTCATGGACATGGGGATGTCAAACTAATAATGTGGGCTCATGTGAGACATGAGACCGAACTGACCCAACATGAGATGATGACTTCTCATTACACAATATGTACGCTGTGTCCTAAGATCTGAGATCGTCATATGTACTCAAGATGTGAACTGACTTACTTAGAAGCCATCAAACGCTGCACCGTAATAGGGTAGTCATAAAGGAGGCTTTCGGGTCTGTTAAGAAGCATGCTGTGAGACATAGTCGGTCAAGATAGGATTTGCCCCTCTCTACAAGAGAGAGATATCTCTGGGCCCCTTGAGTGATTCGGATCAGGAAATGCATGGCCATGCTGGGATTAAGAGTTAACCAAGTATTCCGAATCACAGGATCGAGAAAGAGTGGTCGGCTTCAAGCAAGACCAAATATCGTGAGGCAAATGGAACAACATGTATAAGATTGTGACGGCTTGACAGATATGATTCGCGCGTGCTTAAGAGTTGACACGTCTTGCTAGAGGCCGCTATCAACTATTGGCCAGTAGGAGTACTGGGCCATGTCTATTCACGTGTGAGCCCATAGGGTCACACACTTAAGGGCCAGAAGCCTAATAAGGATGAGATCTGTCGTGGGCTTTTTAGGGTACCCACAGCCGGGTGGCGGAATACACCCGCCTAATTCCAGAGGGGGAGTACTCGGGAAGGTGCTAAGCGACTAGGCTGATCTAGCTTGGGGGCATGAACGCAAGAACACTCGGGTTTAGAATGGTTCGGGCCGCCGGAGCGTAATACCCTACATCCACTATGAGATGTATTGCTCTTAGTATGAATGAGTCTATCCTCTGCCCAGCCGGGGTTTTTTCCCTGAATCTTCCTCTAGCGAGCGTCTCCCTTTTATAGACCAAGGGGACGCGTACACAGGCGTTCAGACCCCGATAGGTGGGTCTAACGTGGATGTATAGTATACTGCGCAGAAAGCTTCAATGGAGCTACAACGGTTGAGAATCTCTTCCTGGATACGCTCCATCGCCCTCTAGACTCTCTGACCGAGGGGAGTCTTAATTTGTCCCATCGGCGAGGCGCCCGTTGGGGCCATGTAGCTTGCAGCGTAGTCTATCGAGGCTACTGTGTAGGCGTCATAATGAGTGAAGACGAGCCGTCGTGTCCAATTGGCATAGTAGTCTGACATAAGCGGCGTGGGCGGCGCCAGCGACTGCACTGTGCACCTTGGTAACACGCGGCCAATAGTGCAACCTGGCAAAAACCGCCACGGGCTCTGCTGTGGCAGATCGCACTTCCACCTACCGCATTGAATGCGGTAGGTAGGCGAGTCTTCCAGTGGAAGCCACGCAGCCCCGCGCGCGTGCTCGCACCTGTGGATACGTGGCGGCTCCGGACCAGCCCTAGGCGGGGTGTCGGTTCCACCCTGCTGAGGGGTCCGGATAATATATGGGGGTCCGGGACCCGGCGGGGATCCGGTACTCCCTGGGAGGTCCGGGGCTGCCAGCTGTTTTGGCTGAGGACTACCTCCTCCGGGGCACGTGGCGTCACCGGACCTTCCCTAAGCGGGGAGCGGGCCCGGGGCCGTTTGCCGGGAGAGTAGGGCTCCGGACCACAGGGGTCCGGCTGCTCGGCCGTCAGGGTGTAGTTAAGGATAACTATGAGACTCTTGCCTAGACACAACAAGAGGGGGTACCCCAGTCCTAGGGTACCGACAGTGGCCCCCGGGCCCACCTCGGGAGAGTTACGAACCCGCGGGTGGGGCCACCATCATGATGTGTTTCCATGCAACTTGGCTGTGTCGGTGTGGTCATGTCGAGAGCAGGTGCTCTAAACCCCTTGAAGGCCGGAACACCTGTTGCCAGGTTCAGGTACTAGAGCGCTCTCCATAGGGCGGTGAAGGTGTAGGCTTGGGGTATGGAACCAAGCCAAGCGGCTACACGGACCTCGGACCGCTCAGGGAGCGAGAATCACTTCCCCGGACCTGGCTCCTGGCGACCGTGGCGAGCGCTCTCCGCCAGAGCGGGCTACCGGAGTGGACTTGAGTCGACCGTGGCGAGCGGTCTCCGCCGGAACGGGCCACCGGAGTGGACTTGAGTCGACCGTGGCGAGCGGTCTCCGCCGGAGCGGGACACTGGAGTGGACTTGAGTCGACCATGGCGAGCGGTCTCCGCTGGAGCGGGCCACCGGAGTGGACTTGAGTCGACCGTGGCGAGCGGTCTCCGCCAGAGCGGGCCACCGGAGTGGACTTGAGTCGACCGTGGCGAGCGGTCTCCGCCGGAGCGGGACACCGGAGTGGACTTGAGTCGACCGTGGCGAGCGGTCTCCGCCGGAGCGGGCCACCGGAGTGGACTTGAGTCGACCGTGGCGAGCGGTCTCCGCCGGAGCGGGCCACCGGAGTGGACTTGAGTCGTTGCTGACGATCCCATGAATTACGCCACCGGACCTTGCAGCAAGGTGTAGGAAACTAGGCCTTACACTAGAAAGGAGCCCGGAACCTCTAGGAACTGTAGTCTTGGATACTAGGGGACTCGTAACAGTGCAGTGAAGTACGTAGGCTTAGGGTACGTTACCAGGCTAAGCTACGCGGAGCTTCTCTACCCCAGGATACGGGCACCACTTCTCCTGAGCAGGTCCCTAGGGGTCCGAACCGCCTTCCAGCTAGAAGGGGTGTCCCCACCTGACCACAAGCCAGCAACTCAACTTGGATCGTTAGTAACTAAAGAAAAGACTCCGTTTGGGAGAAAGACACAGTTAAACCAAAACGGATAAGTGTAATCAAGGTAAAGTTCAGATAAGACTGAGAAAGCGATTTTCCTTTATTGTGGTTATCGTGGTGTACATCAAAGGTTAGGATTACGAGGCCGGACCTCTACCGCTCTGGACCACTTGCTGGCGTTGCCTGTTTGTGCGATGAAGCCAGAGATCGGGTTTACAAGGGCGGACCTTTACCGCTCCAGACCACACGTAGGCGTCATGTTATTACAAGGATGTACTCTCTTAGTCTTATCTAGGGGTAACCTATAGCCGTTTTCTGTAAGGCCTGCACATTCCTAGCCGGAGCGGAACTGCAACCTTTGAGTTCTCCACAGTCATCGGAGGCGAAAGCATCCTGGACGTGCCTGAACTGCATCATCCAGCATCACCTCGGGAGCTCGGGGGGCCCTTCCCTGCCTAAGAACTGTCATATGCCTAGGTAGCATGGAGACGAATTCTTTGGCTTTGAATGGGAGTGGCCCAGCCGTCGTCGTCTGCCATCAGAAGTCAGCCCGATGACTGTTCATCACGAGATGGGTGCTCGCTTGGATGAGCACGAAGCGCGGAGAAGGGCGGTCGTTCGCCGGCTCGACCTTGGTGCTGGCGTTGGGCCCCCGCGCCTGGTGGCGGGGTCCTGTCTGCAGCAGCACCGAGAGAGACTCGGTCCTGGCGAGGGAGGAGACAACGGTCAACTTCCCTCGGGCCATAGCGGTCGGCTCCAAGCTTCATATTGAGAGAAAGCCTTGAGCCGACGCCATGCCGCCGCAGGGGAACCCTGGTGGTTGCTTGAGAGAAAACTTTGAGCCGGCACAGGCGTATTGTAGGGTGGCGCACAGCGGGTGTCTCTGCTGCGCGCCGCCGCGCCGGCTCTGAGGTGTCGCAATGGCGACGCACAGCAGGTGCCGCTGCCGTGCGGCGCCACACTGAGGGCATCGTCGTCTCGGTGCTGTGGCATGCGGCGTGGGTGACGCCATGCCTCTCTTCATCTCCTCATCACCGTTGCAGAGGATGAGCTCAGCCTCAGAAGCCTGGAGATCTAGCCAACGCCTGCCCTGTCCCCACGGACGACGCCAAATGTCGTGGGCTTTTTAGGGTACCCATAGCCGGGTGGCGGAATGCACCCTCCTAATCCCAGAGGGGGAGTACTCGGGAAGGTGCTAAGCGACTAGGCTGATCTAGCTTGGGGGCATGAACGCAAGAACACTTGGGTTTAGAGTGGTTCGGGCCGCCGGAGCGTAATACCCTACATCCACTGTGAGATGTATTGCTCTTAGTATGAATGAGTCTATCCTCTACCCAGCCGGGGATTTTTCCTTGAATCTTCCTCTAGCGAGCGTCTCCCTTTTATAGACCAAGGGGACGCGTACACAGGCGTTCAGACCCCGACTGGTGGGTCTAACATGGATGTATAGTATACTGCGCAGAAAGCTTCAATGGAGCTACAGCGGTTGAGAATCTCTTCCTAGATACGCTCCATCGCCCTCTAGACTCTCTGACCGAGGGGAGTCTTTATTTGTCCCATCGGCGAGGCGCCCGTTGGGGCAATGTAGCTTGCGGCGTAGTCTGTCGAGGCTACCGTGTAGGCGTCATAATGAGCGAAGCCGAGCCGTCGTGTCCAACTGGCATAGTAGTCTGACATACGCGGTGTGGGCGGCGCCAGCGACTGCACTGTGCGCCTTGGTAACACACGGCCAATAGTGCAACCTGGCAAAAACCACCACGGGCTCTGCTGTGGCAGAGCCCACTTCCACCTACCGCATTGAATGCGGTAGGTAGGCGAGTCTTCCAGTGGAAGCCACGCAGCCCCGCGCGCGTGCTCGCACCTGTGGATACGTGGCGGCTCCGGACCAGCCCCAGGCGGGGTGTCGGTTCCACCCTGCTGAGGGGTCCGGATAATATATGGGGGTCCGGGACCTGGCGGGTGTCCGGTACTCCCTGGGAGGTTCGGGGCCGCCAGCTGTTTTGGCTGAGGGCTACCTCCTCCGGGGCACGTGGCGTCACCGGACCTTCCCCAAGCGGGGAGCGGGCCCGGGGCCGTTTGCCAGGAGAGTAGGGCTCCGGACCACAGGGGTCCGGCTGCTCGGCCGTCAGGACGTAGTTAAGGATAACTACGAGACTCTTGTCTAGACACAGCAAGAGGGGGTACCCCAGTCCTGGGGTACCGACAAGATCCAAATTAGGCTGGACTTAGATGCACTAATGGGTTTAAGTTGGCCCATTACGGGATGCCTAAGGTGGGGCCCATGGAAGCCCACCTAAGGGGCGCCCAAAGAAGGTATAAATACAGGGGTTGGGGGCCCATTAGGGGATGCCTAAGGTGGGGCCCATGGAACAGTACCACTGCCGCTACAGTAACCCTAGCCGCCCCCTCCTCCCTTCTTCGCTTCCTCGTGCATCTAGCCCTAGTTCGTTCTCGCGGATCTAGCAATCCGGAGTGCGAAGCTTCTTCCCGTACGTGTGGACTTCATGAAGGTGCTGCGCTTGCTGCACAAGGACGAGCCGTTCGTGAGGAGGTTCACGCAACTGCACTGCTGGCTTCCATCTGCACTACACCGACGCACTACAGAAGTTCCGCAACCGTGCGTCTAGTGGTAATCCCATGATCTATAACTGCAGTAATCCTGATTTATGTGGTAGAAATTTTTTTGTTTTGCTACCCCATATTCCTTCAAGATCTTGGTGCTGCTAAGAAAATTTTAGGCATGGAAATTACTAGAGACAGAAAATCTAGTGTGCTATTTCTTAGTCAGTAGAATTATATTCAGAAAATTCTTCAGCGTTTCAACATGAATGATGCTAAGCCTGTCAGTACTCCTATTGCACCTCATTTTAGATTGTCAGCTGCTCAGTGTGCTAGTACAGATCAGGATATTGAGCACATGTCCAGAGTTCCTTATTCTAGTGCTGTTGGTTCTTTGATGTATGACATGGTCTGTTCTCGTCCGGATTTATCTTATGCTATGAGCTTGGTTTGTAGGTATATGACTAATCCTGGTAAAGAACATTGGAGGGCAGTTCAGTGGATTTTCAGGTTCCTCAGTGGCACTTCAGATTCTTGTCTGAATTTGGCAGAACTAAGAAGGGACTTATTGGCTATGTTGATTCAGATTTTGCTGCTGATGTTGATAGGCGAAGGTCACTCACAGGTTATGTGTTCACTATTGGCAGTTGTGCTATGAGCTGGAATGCTACTTTGCAGTCTGTTGTGGCTTTGTCTACTACTGAGGCAGAATATATGGCTATTGCTGAGGCGTGCAAGGAATTAATTTGGCTGAAAGGATTGTACTCTGAGCTGGTTGGGGCTGATTCTTGCATTGATTTATATTGTGACAGTCAAAGTGCTATTTACCTTACCAAAGATCAAATGTTCCATGAGAGGACAAAGTATATTGACATCAAGTATCATTATGTACGTGATGTGGTCGAGGAAGGTAAGCTGAAGGTATGCAAGATCAGCACTCATGATAATCCAGCTGATATGATGATTAAACCAGTTCCTGTTGCTAAGTTTGATATGTGCTCAAGCTTAGTTGGTTTAATTAATTAGCCCAAGAGACTATTTGGCGCCAGTTGTATTTTTCTTCATGATGTTCAGGATGAAGTGAAGATGCTGCAAGAGAAATTGTCTCAAGGTGCAGTTTGTTGAATATGTTCCAAATTCATATTGGGCTGGCCGACTTCTGCCGTAGCGAAGCGGAGGCCCAAGCAAAGCCAATGGCAGGGCCGGAGTGATTAGGGTTTACTCCATTCATCTCTTGTAAGCCGCCATACGGTGTTGTAACAGACTCTCGAAATAGTGAAGTGTTTGCTGGCTAGCGCCCGTGTTTTTTCCCTCTCCCATTGGGAGGGTTTTCCATGTAAATCGTGTGTCCCGTGTGCTTGATTGATCGTGTTCTTTCATCGCTTGTCGCCTCCGATTCCAACAAACGGGAGCCTGGCTCACTTGGTACGAACCTGGCTCAGTAGAACAGGAAACCAATTAGGCTCTTGGGTCTGATTCATTGCCTGCATGAGTGCATGCAAATCCTCGTGTTTGGTTATCTATACTTGTCCAGCCTGGTTGAGAAGAGATGTTTAGTTACCTGTACATGTCATGTCTCTAAGATAAGATTAGAAAAAATAATTAATTTTATAATATTTACCTTATGAAGTTGTGTTTTAATGATTTCATTTTACCTTTGTAAATCTTAATCTAATTTAAAATATATAAATATTACTTAATATATGCTAATCATATACTAATAATATCATCAGCAAGCTAATACCAGACTCGAGTGTGAAGAGATCAAAGAGGATTCAAGAATTCATAATTGAAAAAGAGGAACAAAATCCAAATTAAGAGCAACCAGTAGTCAAACTGCAGTGCTAAACCAGAGTAGCTTAGGTACAGATAGCAGCCACTACTGCTACTCTAGCCTATTTCTTAGGGTTTGTGTTCAATCGATGCCCAGCCCGAGATCCAGACCAACCTTAATAGGAGTGGCTTGGTCAAAAGTAAAATGAAAATTACAGCAACTTAAGTGAAGTCGATGAAGAGGTGTGTAGAGCGCCGACTTCCTCTGAGCGTCAAGCTCCCTTGTTACTCTGACGAAACTGAAGATGTCTCCATGGTGTATGGCTGACAATTGCCCCCTCCTTAACATCCTTGTCCTCAAGGGTGAAAAGATGGAAACACCTTGCGTATGAAATCAGCATCTTCCCATGTTGCTTGAGTAGAAGAAAGATTTGACCACTGAATGAGCCACTGTACAATTGGTTCGTTGTTACGAGGGATCAGCCTTCATTCCAGAATGGAAACTGGTGCCACTTTAATGTTGCCGTTGTCATCAATCAGTGGTAGGTGTTTTGTTGGAACAGCATGAGGCCCAATGTGTTTTTTCAGTTGACTGACATGGAAAACAGGGTGAAGCAAACATCCTTCTGTCATTAGTAATTTGTATGCCACCTTGCCAATTTTCTCCAAGATTCTGAAAGGACCATAATATTTTGAATGTAGCTTCAGTGAATTATGTATGCTCAGAGAGGTTTGCCTGTATGGTTGTAACTTTAAATAAACCATGTCTCCCAGTTCTTTCTTTCCTGTTTTTGTCAGCTTGGTGCTTGATTCTTGATTGAGCTTTGATGAGATTGTCTCTGATAAGTTGTGTAGCTAGTTGCCTATTTTGTAATATCTCTCTAGCATTGTCATCAGGACAATCTGGGAGTACTACTTCTGCCACCATAGGAGGAGGAAAGCCATACAGAGCTTGAAAAGGGGTAATGTTGAGGGAAGTGTGGAAAGAAGTGTTGTACCACCATTCAGCCAATGACAACCAGTAATACCATTTATTTGGTGTGTTGAAGCACATGCATCAAAGATAATTTTCCAAGCATTGATTGACCCTTTCGGTCTAACCATCAGTCTCAGGGTGATATGATGTACTCAGATGTAACTTAATGCCTAGAGATTTGAACAGTGCTGCCATAATTTGCTGGTGAACACTATATCCCTGTCAGTGACTATTACAGCGGGAAGACCATGCAGTTTGAATATATGCTCCAAAAATAGTGTGATAACATCAGAAACTGTGAAAGGGTGACTAAGGGCAAGAAAATGAGCATATTTTGTAAATCTATCGACCACCACTAATATCACATCTGTGTTGTTTGACTTGGGTAGGCCTTCCACAAAATCCATTGATATATGGGTCCAAGCCATATCAGGAACAGGTAAAGGCTCTAATAAGCCTGGATATGGAGTGTGCTCGGCCTTGTTTTTCTGACACACAGGACAAGCTTTGATGTAGTCTTTCACTTCTTGATTCATATTGGGCCAATGAAACACCAATTTTAATCTTTGATAAGTGGCTCTTTCTCCAGAATGACCCCCCAATGCTAATTTGTGAAATGTTTCCAACAGTTGTTGTTTCAGAGAATCTGTGTTGCCAATGTATACCCTGCCTTTGAATCTCAGAATGCCATTCTTGAAGGAGTAATGAGGAGCAGCATTGGTATCGACAGAGAGTTTGGTGATGAGATCCATGCATTTAGGGTCTTGAGTGTAGGTTTCAGCAACTTGTTCGATCCAAGCAGGAATGACACGAGTGATTGCTAGTAATTCAGAATGGGGAGCTCTAGATAGTGCATCGGCAGCTTTATTTTCTTTGTCCTTTTTGTATTCCACTGTGTAATTGTAACCCAGCAGTTTCACTAGTAATTTATGTTGTATGCCTTCTACTAGCCTTTGGTCATGAATATATTTGAGACTAAGCTGATCAGTTCTAATAATGATAGAAGAACTTGCAAAATAGTGTTTCCACTTTTTTAAAGCTTCCATAATTGCCATTGCTTCCTTTTCATAAGTAGATGCAGCTGTTGCTTTTGGTCCCAATGTTTTGCTGAAAAATGCTATTGGTTGTCCATTCTGCATAATCACAGCCCCAATTCCATGACCACTAGCATCAGTCTCGAGGATGAATGGCTGACTGAAATTTGGAAGAGCAAGGACTAGTGGAGAAGACATGATTGATTTCAACTGCTGAAAGGCTTCTTCCTGATGTTGTGTCTAGCTGAAAGCATCTTTCTTCAATGCATCAAATAGTGGTCTGCATATGATCCCATATCCTTTAATGAATCTCCTATAATATCCTGTCAGGCCCAGAAATGCTCTCAACTGAGTTACAGTTTGTGGTGAAGGCCATTTCTGGATGATGCTGATCTTAGTAGGATCTGTAGCCAATCCTGATTTACTGATAATATGACCTAGGTACTCCACTTCCTTTTGACCAAAAATGCATTTACTCAGTTTGGCAAATAGCTGATTTTCTCTAAGCACTTGTAGGATTGTTCTCAAATGTTGAAGATGCTCTTGCATAGATGCACTGTATACTAAAATGTCATAAAAAAATACCAGAGCAAATTTCCTTAGAAATTCTGCCAGAATAGTGTTCATGAGTGACTGAAAAGTGGCTAGTGCATTGGTTAGTCCAAAAGGAAGAACCACATATTCAAAATGGCCCATGTGAGTAGTGAAAGCTGTTTTGGAAATGTCCTCCTCTTTCATTCTGATTTGATGGTACCCAGATCTCAGATCAATTTTTGAAAATACCTCTGCTCCAAATAATTCATCCAATAAATCTTCAATTATGGGAATAGGATATTTGTTCTTGATTGTAATCCACACACAATCTCCATGTGCCATCCTTCTTCTTTACCAGAATCACAGGAGAAGAAAATGGACTAATGCTGGGTCTGATCATGTTGGAGGTCAATAGGTGTTTAATGTCATGTTGGAGGTCAATAGGTGTTTAATGAGTTCTTCCATGGCATTCTTTTGATGGAACGGTAACCTGTAAGGCCTCTGATTGATAACCTTTGTCTCATCCAATAGGGCAATGGCATGATCAATTTTCCTCTTTGGTGGGAGTTCTGCAGGGTCTTTAAATACATCACCAAACTCTTGTAATAATGATTGGATCTCAACATTTGTCTGAACTGCAGTAGGTGGTGGATCTGGAAGTTCACTGTTGTTCAGTACTATGACATTAGAGACTACCCTTCTCTTAAACAACTGACACAACTTCTTAGTGCCAATAAGCAAATGTTTTGGTGGTAAAGATTCATCCACCAATGTGATCAGGGAGGTACCATCCTTGGTTACAGATAATTCTCTTGTTTTTATATTGAGGCCAATTGGGCTGTGAGCAAAGATCCAATCAGCTCCCAGTATGATATCATATCCCTTGATTTCAAGCAGCATGAAATCAGAAACAAATTGATGGCATCGGATAGTGTAGGGGCATTATAAGCAAGCAGATGTGCTGCTCATTGGGTTTCCACTTGCTGCAGTAACATGAACAGCTGGAACTGATGTTATTGAACAATGAGCTCTCACAGCAAATTTAGCATTAATAAATGAAACATCACTGCCACTATCAACCAGGGCGGTAGCTGTTACTTTTCCAATCTGAACTTTCAGTGTAAAAGCAGCTGAGTCATTAGATGTGAAACCTAATGCATGCATTGAAATTTGCAATGTAGGTATTTGCTTTGCATCCTGAAATTCAACTTCAAAGTCTAAGCTATCCTCCACTACGGCCACCTCCTCTTTACCTTCTTTGTTTTCCACGAGAAGCACAGAATAAATCTGTTTCCCTTTACACACCTTTGCATGCCCAGGGACCCATGGTTCCCTGCACTTGAAACACTTGCCAGCAGCCTTCAATTCAGCTATAGAATTGCCAGGAGATTCTTTGCCTTCCGTATGAGATGCCCACTGTTTGACAGGTTTGGAAGTGGTATTTGCAGGTATAAACCTTCTTGATGGAGCAGCTTGCTCCAATCTCTTTGCAAACCAGAAGGCTTCAGCTAAAGTTGGAGGTTTGTGACACTGAAGGTGATGTTGTATGTAATCTTTCAGGCCAGCTACAAAGCTTGTGATAAAATAATCATCAAGTAAAGATGGATTTGTTCTTTTAACCAATCCCATCAACTCCTCAAACTTGTCGACATAATCATGTATAATACCAATTTGCTTCAAGTTATGAAATTGTGCAATGATGTCGTATGAAGAGGCTTCATGAAGTCGATCACCCAGCATTCTACAAAACTGATGCCATGGTAAAGTATTTGCATTACACCCACTTCCTCTCCACCAGTTTTCTGCCTTACCATGGATGTACAAGACTGCAATTTTAACTCTTTCTTTAGTAGGGACTCCAACTAACTCAAAGAATTTTTCTGCTTTTCTTATCCACCCATCTGGATCAGTTCCATTAAATTCAGGAAAACTCAGTTTGGGACTGTTGGCAACAGTTCTATACTGATAATGCATCTGAGTAGTAAATTGATTAGCAGGTGGCATGATGATGGCATCAGGAATGTGTGGGTGAACCTGGTGGTGAAATTGGACTTGCCCCTGTGGGCCTTGTTGCTGTGTTTTCTGTGGTGGAGGCCCTTTAGGAGAATTAGCAAACTCATAGAATTTTTCCAACTCTTCAGCATTCCAAGGACAATCATCCAATTCATATTCAACAAAAACATTGTCATGATGAGACCAGTCTACTTCTTCAGGAGCGTCAAAATGAGCATGGGTGGAATGTGGGGTGGGAGTAGAAATGCCTTGTCTCCTGAGGCTTTTTACCTTTGAAGCTGGAACCTTTATCCTCCACTGCCAGTTTGTCGATAGTGACCAAGAGCTTGTCCAACGTTGAGCTCATCTTGTCGTTGTGCTTTTCCTGCTTCTTCATGAATGAATCCAGTGTCCTCCGTATCCCATCAACTTCATCAGCCGTAGCATACTCTTCCACTTCTACTTCGCCGCCCGTGGCCTTAACCATCTTCTCCCCTTGCAGATACGGTTTGAGACTTGCTCGCCCCTTTTTGATCCGCAAGTAATGTCTACCGCCGCCTAGGTTACGACTATGGATGAGGAATTTTACACAAGGACCTGCCTTGCAACCCAGTCCACAGAGTAACCTACCACCGTCGCCTCCTCGGATCCGAACCGACCTGTTGGCTCACGGAATTTTACGCAAGAATAATGCCTTGCAACCCTCGCCGCAAGTTGATTCCTCCGATAATTGAAGGGAAAATTGGGGATTTGTTCACGGATTGGGGTGGGATGGGTGGGATTTCACGCGAGTGAGTCGCAACCACCAAACCACCGCGCCGATCGGTCTCAATCCTGAACTCTGGCTTTGGAAACGGAACACGAGCCAAGGATGGCTGGCTCTGAGTACCAATTGTGAGGAGATCAAAGAGGGTTCAAGAATACAGAATTGAAAAAGAGGAACAAAATCCAAATTCAGAGCAACCAGTAGTCGAATTGCAGTGCTAAACCAGAGTAGTTTAGGTACAGATAGCAGCCATGGCGGCTGAGGATATGACTACTGCTACTCTAGCCTATTTCTTAGGGTTAGTGTTCAATCGATGCCCAGCCCGAGATCCAGACCAGCCTTAATAGGAGTGGCTTGGTCAAAAGTAAAATGAAAATTACAGCAGCTTAAGTAACAGCCGTTGGATGTCCATTGGACAATCAGGAGTGAAGTCGATGAAGAGGTGTGTAGAGCGCCGACTTCCTCTGAGCGTCAAGCTCCCTTGTTACTCTGACGAAACTGAAGATGTCTCCATAGTGTATGCCTGACATCGAGCCAAACCGACTAATAGTATAGTATCATTAGCAAGCTAATACCTGGCTCCCGCGAGCCAGACCCATCAAAAACGGCTGATCTACTCTAAAAAAACGGCTGATCTTGAAGTTTCCCCCGAGCCGACCTGTACGGCCACACGTTGGGAGCCAGGTCCGGCCGCCTGCCCAGCCATCCAATCAGACCCTGCATGTATGTAGGATTTGGGGAGCCTGCCCCTTACAGATATCTGATACGGGAAGGGATGTTCACTCTGCACGCTTTTACAAAAAATATTCAGCACAAGTAATCAATTAAGGCATGCTATCAATTGATTTTAGACAAGATTCAGCACCATGACTATTCACTGCAATGGCACACCAGAACCAGCAGAATGCAAGCACCGGCGTGCTGCACCAAGATTCAGAAGCAACTGCACCGTACATTCCAAAACCCAGATGTGAGCAGTACTGGTTTTGAGTACTGTGGTACCGACGTATCATCCAGGAACAATCATTCATGTATAATATCTTGCTTGTGCTTAAGGAACAAACAATTAAAGCTAAACTTGTTGACGAGTTGACAACCACAAACATGTCTAGTAGGGTCTTTTTGCATTGCTGGAGCCTAGTTTACAACCCTGTCCAAGCATCCAAACATGAACAACCTGCATTCCACAAGCCTGTCTAGGGTCTAACCCAGGCAAACAATCACCACTTATATAATACGAACTAGCACATGTGCAGAGGCTGGATAACCTTTCCATCATCTTAAATGGCGCACATTGACATGATATTACACAGCTACATGCCTACACAGTACTGTTTTCTCATAACCAGAAACCCAAGCTGCCTAGCTACTTATCTGAGATAATAGGTAGTGGTAAGATTATACACAATCCTTTAAGTAGTGTTTCAAGCATCAGTTGTGCTGTAGCATACCCAAATTTGTTAGACAGCTGCCGATATCTGCCTTTGGTGGAGGTCTTGCCTTTGAGTCTGACAGCACAATGCAAATACAACTTAACTATTAACAAATATAAATATATGATAATGCAAGCAGCTAGTAAGGATAGCATGACAGGGCCTGGTGAAAATCTGAAAATATGGGAAACAAACCAACATAAACTAAAATCAACGTAACCGAATCATAGCATAGATATGGGAGCCTCTAAATTGACTAAAAAACTTCAGAATAAGCTACTAATAAGTGGAAGGCATTAGGAATTTGGGATCTAAAAGCAGTACAGTTTAGAGAAAAATGGGAGCCACAAGATCGTAGCAATAGTTCGAAAAAAGAAAAGGTCATAGCAATATGGTGACATTGACATAGCATACCCAAGTAGAAGTGGGTCCAAACAAATAATCAGTGATGCGCCTAAGCCCACGCAACCAAATAGAATTGGATCCAAACAAATAACTAGTGATGTGCCTACACTCAGGTTCTTTGTTTTGAGAAAGCCTATACCAACAGCTAGTCTATGATAACTGCACACAGAAAACAAATTTGGTGTGGGAAGAAAATATCTGAAACATTTTATATCAACAGCTTAGGATATATTTGTTACGAAGAGTTAAACATATCTTCGCTTACATTTGTGAAAGACAGGGTAGTTCTTCTCTATAAAATGCAATGCAAATGGCTAAATCTAAATTGGAGCTAACAGTATGCTCTATGCTTATTGTAGGCAACCTCTTAATCAATACAACAACTTAAGCTATATAAAAAAATGCCATGGTAGAAGTTAGAAGAAATGCTGACCTAAGCTTATTTGTTTAAGGTAAGAACATTCACTAAACATAGACCTCTATAATAAACGGGAGTATTTGCCCCCAAACATAATAATCATAACAAGCAAGATCTTCATAGGTGGTCAAAGAATGACAATAAACATCAAAGTAGAAAACAATACGAACTAATTAAATAGCATGAGAAAATGGATTGACAGTACACAAAAGAGAAAGACTGTAGATAACCCTACTGACAACTTGATGTCAGGATGTGACCAATTAATCATGAACGATAATAATTCACTAAAGTAATATGTGATGGGAAATAGAATCTTCATTTCAAGGAATACGCCAATGGAAATTGGTAGGATAGCAAGAAAAGCATAAATTTTCCCCCTCAGCAATTAGCTCACAGTTAGCAGAAGCTGCCCAATGCAATATGACTGACATCAAAGTACAGAAACAAGTTTTGTGCACGCCACATGCTGCTGCTAAATAAGTTCAAAATAAAGTCACTGAAGCCAAGCATAGAAACGTTCCTATTCCTCAAATGATACATTGCCAATAGTCTCAAAGAGTGCCTTGCATGTGGATTTTGGAACAGCACACTTTTGACTTTGACATGTCATATCGACACATTTTGAGATATCAAAAGGGTCTGGGTTGGAAAGATCAAACGCTGCTAGGTAGCACCAAGCTGTACCTTGTTGATGAAATAGAGTCTGAAAAATCATCAGTTCACAGCGTGGATTGGCCCAATTTGCCGAAGCCATTTTAGTCCTCAGGTTGGTACCCACAGAATCTGTAGGAGAATTTCCATGGGCCAACACAATCACCATCTTCTCAAGGACTTGTGCATGCTCAGCAATGAACTTAAGGAAGTCAAGCTCACTTCTGGTACCCCGGAACTCCCGGAGAACAACCTTCTTGATGTGCCGCTGAACACATTCTATTGGACCCACCTCCCTCCAAAACTTGAGATTCAGTTTGCCTGTGCCAGTCGATTGAGGTCCACATAACTTGATGTCATCGTTCTCGGACTGCAAATTGAATCAATCAGAACACATTGATGACAGGTCCGTGGATTAGAAGTCTCATATGACACAATTACAAATTGGAGAATTGGGTTTAAATTTTACCTGAACGTAGAGCGTCTCCACGTTGGGAAAGCATCTGAGGTAACTAGGCAACATCTTGGCTTCAATGCGGGTTCCAAGTTTAATTTGAACTGCCAGCATCTGGACACTCAGTACAGTTGTGTTTGGGCTTGCCTTAGTCTCAGCCTGCAATTTGATGCAATTTTGTGGTTGCAAGGAATGGAAAGAGGAAGCTAAGATCACAAATTGCCTTATAACCGTTCTTTAAAAAAACATGGTCATATAACCACCAAGACTTAAAATGAAAACCACATTCACAAATCACAAGACAGAAATGAGCATAATGCTTCCCACCTTGATGACGGTGTTCCCAATCTCCAGTTTGTGCATTCCAGGCACCAAGAATCCTAGGAAGCGCAGCTTTGGTGCATGCCCAATCTTGACCTTGAAAGACAGGTTGGTGAAACCACCGGCACCCCAAGCGTCCCACATCAAGAGCCTCTCCAGGTGTGAAGCATGCACCACTGTGATTTCGGACGCGATACCCTCACATACCTCCACGCAGCGTAGACTGTGGCACTGAATGCGGAGGCACACTGGCCACCGACTTCCGACAATCAGGAGTTTCACCAGGACGGGACATCTGTTCAAAACGAAGATGAGGTCCTCGTCCTTCATGATGAGGGAAAAGAGGCCAAGCTCCTGGAGGTAGGGGAATCCGGCGGCGCCTTTTAGGGTGGCGGTTTCTGGTAATCTCCAAAAGCCGATGTAGAGCTTGGTGAGGGAGGTGCACCTGAAGATCGTGGCGGGGAGGAGCACGTCGGTGTCGAATTTCTTAACGCAGTTGATAAAGAAGAGCTCTTGGGTGCCCTTGGCGAAGAGGTGCTGGAACCAGAGCGCGAGCTCATCCCGGTGCGGAGCCATTGGTGTACCGGTGAGGTACACGCAGCAGAAGGGACCCGGGTGCGCGGCGAGGACGCTGGTCACCGCGTTGGCGAGGCCACACGGGGCGCTGGAGAGGTCGCGCTCGGGCGGGACGGCGCCGAGGCGGAACGAGGATGTGCTGGCCCTGTGGATGCTCCCGGTGGTGCCGGCGACGGGGAGGAGGTGAGCGTCGACGAGGACGAGTGGCGTGGTGTGCCAGACGCGGCGCCAGCGCGTGGAGAGCATGGTGGTGCGCGCGGCATCCTTGACGGGGAGTCGGGAGACGATGTTGCGGAGGATCCCAGCTGGGAGGAGACTGATGCGGTCGACCCCATCGGGGGCTCTCGCCGGGACGGCGCCGGAGAGGGGGGCGGCGTTGGCGGCAGGCGGGTGAGGGAGGTTGATGAAGGCGCTCTTCGTCAATGTGAGCACGGTCTCGTCCATCCCAAAGAAATTGAGGCTGGGGACCAGCGTCTTAGCAATGTCGACGTCCATGGCACCTCGGCTGGTACTCCACGGCCGCCGCCACCGCTGACAGCGGAAACCAAATTTGAGGGTTGCGGTGGCTAGGGTTTGGGTCGGCGCGTTCCGGGTCGGGGATGGAGTGGAGTGGGTTTGAAGTTGTAGCCACCTGCTTACAAACCGAGTTCAAATACATCAATAATTTACAAGATTAACACTTACATAGACATGACTAAAGTTGAATACAAAAATCCTACAACTACTCTAGCTTACATCAGTTCTAATCCACCCCGACCGGTCGGACCGGTTCACCCAACCGGTCGAACCGGTCGGCACCCCGCTGCCACTCCACCGGTCAGACCGGTCTCACGGACCGGTCAGACCAGTCTACGCAAAACAGAAAGGCTGCACACTCAGCCCACAAGTGTACAACTCGACAACGCCCTAACCTAAGGGTCCCGCTCGTCGACCTACCACCCCTCTGCATCCCGGCAGATGAACTTAACACAATAGGGGCAGAAGTCGACGTCCGGGTGTCCTGTAATAATAAATGTGGCAACAAACCATGAGTATTCTAATACTCAGCAAGGGTTACCCGACCAGTGGGTATAATTTAGCCAACATAATTAGACATGCAAGACTTTTGGCTGGTGGTTATTTTGCAGAAACCGCGGCTAAAGTAAGTCCTTACTTTCATGATTTTAGCCCTGATTGTATATATAATCTAACCATGATCTATCATTAGCATAAACTAATTATAGCAAATATGGTGGAGCAACAGGTATAAAATCAATATAGAGAAACCTTATATTAATCACTTATCATCCATACTCGCACTACGCTGCGACTCGGTGATCAAGGTGCTCATATCCGAGAGCGACTGACGGCGATTTAACATTGCAAGGTGGACCTAAACAACACGGCACGTATTTGCCCCGTCGGACTATACATGCCAACCATTCCCCTCCCCACCTCGAACTACAGGAACCAGCCCAACGACATATGGTCAGCCGAGATCAACGTGAGACCACCAAAATTAAACATATGCATCTTAATTCTCCGCGACTACTCGACTCGCCCCAGGAGTTGGGTGCGGGTTCCTGTACTTTCGAAGCAAGGCAATACTCGGCTTACCGGTTTCGACTACCTCCTACTCCCGGTATGCGGTTAGTACAGTTCAAACATGATCAGCAGAGCCAACAACGGCTCGGTCCTTAACCGACACAGACGGGACTAAGACACCCCGAAACCCTGTCCTGCTGCCATACCTATACATCATCATTCCCCGTCCGGTCTCAATTCTCCATTTATTGCGTATCAATTTCACAACTCATGTACTGGAATAAGACTATACCCTGTATCTCGCGAGTAACCGGAAATTACTCGACTTCTAAACATCCTATATCTCGCGAGTGGTAAGAGGTCACTCGTCTTCTACCGGGAACTATTCAGCATAGCACTTCTATCGTCCTATACATACTAGTATAAACACGAGGAAACCTAGAGATCATGCAGCTAGGGTTGCAAGAAATTGCTAAACCTAATGCACAAGTAGTAGAGACATATATATGTGTTATAATTTGAAATAATAGGAGTTGCACCGGGGCTTGCCTTGCATCTGCTGCTCAACACTAGGATGAGTTGAGCCTTGGGCCGACTCCCCGCGAACCTCCTCCTGCGGGGCTGGCCCCTGCGGCTCCTGTGGCTCCGCAACCACCTCGTACACGACCTCATCCGCCGCGGCTGCTACATGTGTGCATATGCATATGACATGAGAATGCATGCATGATTTATAAGGATTATAAGTAACTAATAGCCAAAATAATTTCTAACTAATTGTACCAACTACCCCGACTTTCACCTTCTCAGCCAACACACCACCGGTCAGACCGGTCCATCAGACCGGTCCTACTGAACCAACCATGACACCGGTCAGACCGGTCCCTCCGACCGGTCCTACCGAGTGAAAACCTAGGATTCCTTAGCGCGGCGAAAATCGCCCACCAACTCTAATTACCTTCTAGGATCTAGTTCAAGGATTCATGGGGACGCTTTTGACCAGAGAACACCACCTAAAACCTTCTAGAATAAGAGATCGATTCAAACTTCTAATTTACCTTGAATGGCTCCTTCCCCACGAAGAACTTACAATCCCGCGTCACCCCATGGAGGAGAACGTGGAGGAGATGATCCTTGCCTCCGATTTGAAGCTCCCCTAGCCTTGGAATGGATTTGGGGTGAGGGATTTAGGAGGGAGGGTTTGGGGAGGAGGGAGCTCGGGAGGGAGAGAGCTGGGTGCTGAGGACATGGGTTCTGGTGTGGGAGTGAAAGAGATTTAAATGCTGTGGGCACAACCCGACCAACTCGGACTAGACCGGTCAGACCGGTCGCCCATACCGGTCAGACTGGTCCGGGTTGAACTGGCCCAGGGTTGACAGAAAGTTTGGTGCTTTGACCGGAGATTAATTTAACTAACTTCGATTAACACCTGACTGTTACACCGACGCCGTCGCTCCGCCGTCCCGCTCGCGTGCGGGGTTTTTACATTTTTACCATTATAACGAATTGCACTCATCAGATTATCACTATTACGATGCCACCTACATCTATACCATAAGAGAGAAGTTTGATTTACAAATTTACCACATTTGAGGATGTGGCAGCCACGAGACCGGTCCACGCTGGCGCTGAGTCAGCAGGCACCGACGCCGTTCGAGCCCGTTACTGTGTGCTGGGCCCGGTTGACGCTGCCGCCTTCACCCGGTGCTCGTGTCCCTTCGCTCTTGGGAGAGGGGGCACTGTTGCCGCTTGGTTCGCCCACATCCGTCGGCACAAGCACCACACGTCACGCTCGCACGACACGACGGCGGCTAGCTAGTTAAGCCAGCTTGGGTTAATCAGCAGTTCAGCACATACACCCAGCGATTAATCAAGTGGTTAGTCCTAGTAGTATAACATTTGACTCGCGGCCACACATGGCCAGTGGCCGCGCCGCGCGCGCCCTTTATATCCCAGCTCCGATCCAACCTCCTCGCTCGATCCTCCTCCTGACCTCACCGTCGCCAACGAATCTCGCTCGCCGCCGACCGGACATTAATTAGTACCTACCCTAGTGGCACCTCGATCGAGGAAGGGAGCGCGGCCGCGCGCATGGGCAACTCCATCGGCGGGAGGCGGCGGCGGGCGCGGGTGATGACGGAGGACGGCGCCACGTACAAGTACCGACCGCCGGCCGGGACGCGCTGCGCGACCACCCGGGCCACCGCCTGCTGGACGCGGAGGAGGTGCGCCGCCTCGGCGTGCGCGCGCGCCCGCTCGACCCGGACGCGCC
Organism: Panicum virgatum; assembly: GCF_016808335.1. Classification (NCBI taxonomy): domain Eukaryota; kingdom Viridiplantae; phylum Streptophyta; class Magnoliopsida; order Poales; family Poaceae; genus Panicum; species Panicum virgatum. Next base: position 26,689,643 of record NC_053136.1, on the reverse strand, counting down.
GCTCAAGCCCGGCCGGCTCTACTTCCTCGTCGAGCTCCCGCGGCTGCGCCGCCGCCCGCCGCAGCGGTCGTGGTCGGGCGCGCTCAGCTACGGCGCCGGGGAGCGGCTCGAGAGCCTCATGCTGGCGCGGCGGTCGGCGTCGGACGTGGCGGCGTTGGTGCTGCTGCTGGCGTCCGCGCCGTGCGGCTCCGGGTGCGCCTCCCCAAGGCCGACGTCCAGCGCCTCGTCGAGGGCAGCCGCGACGCCGCCGAGGCCGCCGAGCGGATCATGCAGCTCTGCGTCGAGCGGGACCAGCAGCGCCTGCACCGCTCCGCCCCCGGCACGCCCCTCGCCGTGCCGGTGGCCGCAGCCGCCGCCATGCCGGCGCCGGCGATAATCACGCGCAAGGACAGCAGCAAGCCCGTCGCCGCCGGCAAGAAAGAGGTGCGCCGCCTTCACCTTGCAGTCGATCTCAAGCTCGCTACTATACCTGTAGACGTAGAGCATCGTCACAAGAAAAACAACATTACTGGTCGGTACAACCAACTTGATAGCTTCAATTATAGTTATAGAAATTATATATGTCGGCGTACACCATCGCATAACTTGGAAGAACATGGGAATGAACATGCGATGGAGCTGTGTCGTAGCGGCACCATCCAAGTCCAACAACAGGGTACTGAAAGCCCCAAGACAAACGCAATCAATGGAAAGCTAGCAGGATGATCAGCTGGCTATCGCTAGCGTCTCATGCTAATCAGTTCTCTGCATATGCTTAGCTTGTCCTCTAGTGAAAACAACGTCAGAAGCCAAGAACGGTTGGGGCAATGGGCGATGGATCATTCATCGGTGTGGCTGCGGCCATGTGCATGTGATGACGGGGACGGGGGACAGGTAGCATGGGGCGCTCGTGGGCGGCGGCGGCGCACGCGAGGCACCGGGTGAAGGCGGCAGCGTAAACCGGGACCAGCGCGCAGTAACGGGCTCGAACGGTGTCGGTGCCTGCTAACTCAGCACCAGCGTGGATCGGTCTCGTGGCTGCCACATCTTCAAATGTGGTAAATTTGTAAGTCAAACTTCTCTCTTATGGTATAGATGTAAGTGACATCGTAATAGTGATAATCTGATGAGTGCAATTCGTTATAATGATAAAAATGTAAAAACCCCCTCGCGTGCCCTCACCCTCCCCGTCCCGCTCGCGCCGCCCTCACCCTCCCGATCTTGCTCCCCGACGCCGCCGCTCCGCTCATCCCCCTCACCGGAAGTGAGGAGGACCCGAGGTCGTCGCGCTGCGCTGCCCTCGCCCTCCCCGTTTCGCTCGCCAACGCCGCCGCTCGGCCATCCCCCTCACCGGAAGCGAGGAGGAACCGAGGGCGCCGCGCCGTCAAGCCTTCTCCACCGCGGCGCTCCCTCCCTGCCGCGGTGCCGTTCCGCACCCGTGGGTCTCCCCCGCCCCCCACCCGACGCCGGCTCTGACGCGAGACCCGCGGCCCGCCGGCTCCGAAAGGGCGACGCCTCCAAGCGCCTCCACTTCTGTCAGTTCCAATTGTTCAATTTGTTGTTCGTCTTCCTCTTGGGGCGATGGAGGGATCCTGGTTGGTAGTTCATCTGTTGTTCTGCTTCCGCTCCTGAAACGAACGTTCTAATTCGATTCGCAACTGGCCGTTCATAAGAGGTTCAGATAGTCGGGCGTTGCGGCTTCCAGCTCGCGTTCACCTTCAAGGACCTCTGCAACGCATCGGCTTTACGTGGGGCGCCGGCGGCCCAGTTGGGTTTGGATTGGTTAGCCGGTCGGTCGGGGCTCCACACCGAACTCAATCAATCTACCGGCGTGACGCTGCTGTTGAGCCGATGACTGAAGCTCAAGTCAATTCTCCATTGCAGACCAAGGTGGAGATCGTGCTGATCGAGGGGGAGCTCAGGGAAACGGTCAACCAGCTCGGAACCACCACACTCGTCGCCGGCCTTCAAGACAAGACCTTCCTCTACAGGTGAGTGCGCGCTCGCCGATTTTGATCGAAGCAGCGACTCTTTCTGTGAATTTGATTTCACACCTGCGACTTTCTGGACTCGAACCGCAACTGTAACTTCTTTAATTCTACTGAACATTTTGTTTCTTCCGTCGCAGGGCGCCGACCGCCGAGCCCATACACCAGAGTGAGGAGCCTAGGGTGTAGGGTCCTCGCCGTCCGCAGCGTGCCTTGGCTCGGGATGGCTTCTTGAATGCCGACCTCACCCAGATTGAGACCATAAGCTTGCAGTAAGAATCTCTCTGAACTCTGAAAGTTTGAACATAGCGAGTGGGGTCGTTCCATGTACATAGTTTGTTGGTTTAGTATCAGATCGTTCAGAGTAGAAAACCACGGGCGACAAAAAATCGCAATGAGTTAGTTCAGCGTCTCGACGTCCTTGGATTCCTGGGCTCTGTTCGAGATTAGGCAACTTTGACATTCGTGAGAGGTTTGAATTTTATAGTCAATTGTGCTTAGGCTCTTCCAAAAGACAAATGGAGTTGGCACGCTCTGAAAATTCGAATGCGTTGCAACTCGATCAGCATTCTTCAGAAAACCTGCTTCCCATACTACCTTTCTTTCCCCGTGTTTCCCATACTACCTTTCTTTCCCCGTGAACAATTCATTCAGGCATTCAGGCCAGATGCCTCCCATCGAAGCTAGGAAGTACCACTATGCAACTTAAAATGGTTTCTGCATAACTAGACTTCACCCATGCTGGACTGGTATATTTTAGTTAGAAAACAATGTTGAGTAGTTTTTCTTTTCTTCTGCAGCTTCATGTCATTTCATGCTGGACTGGTATATTTTAGTTAGAGTTAAATACGCCAGCGGCCCTCGAACTTGTCCTGATGTGCCACTTAGGTCCACAAACTTGCAAAATCAAAATTTAGCACCCTGAACTTGTTAAATTGTGCCACTTAGGTCCACACCTCTCAATATGGCGCCATGTGGCATGAATATATGCACAAAACCCCTCTAAAATTACTATCTTCTACCTTCAGCCCCTCCCTCCCGTTCTCTCTCCCCATGCCTCCCCTGCTTCCTCGGAGCTCGCCGCCGCCCCCCTGCCTCCTCGCCTTCCACTGGAGCTCGCGGACGCCGCCACCCCCTGAAGCTCGCGGCGGCCGCCGCCACCCTGGAGGCTGGAGGAGAGGGCTACGCGGCTAGCCAGCGCCCACAATGCTCAAGGACGCCAAGGGGGGTCGGGCGGAGCAGGAGGCCGCCCTGTGCGTGCGCGACGGTGTGGTTGCGCTCTCTCCCCACGCCACGCCTCCCCTGCTTCCTCTGCAGCGCGTGGAGCTCGCCGCCGCCCCCTGCCTCCTCGCCTTCCACTAGAGCTCGCGGCCGCCGCGGACGCCGCCTCCCCTTGAGCTCGTGGACGCCGCACCTGGCTCACCGCTTGGCCTGGGGCGGACCGGCATGCGGAGCTCGCCCGTGACGGCGGAGCGCTCGGCGTGCCCGTTCGCGGCAGCGGAGGGCCTGTCGGAGGGCGCGCCGGCCTGCTCGCCCACGGCAGCGGAGCCCCCGTTGGAGAAAGCCACGACGTGCTCACCCGCGGTTGCGGAGCGCCCGGTGGAGCGCGCGCCCGCGTGCTTGCCCCAGGGCCGGAGCGCCTAGCCGACCTCGCGCCGACGTCCGCGGGCTCGTCGGCGCTCCACAATCTGTCCACGCTCGAGGCCACCTCCACCTCCGACGCGCGGCGGACGCCGCCGCAGCCGCGTGCTTCGTGAAGTTGAGCGGCGCATTTCGGCCGCTGTGACGGGCCACCAGGACGGGCGGATGCGGCTATGGCGGGTCTCCTCACGCTCGCCCGCCAGGCTCCGCCTCACCCCCGCGCTCCCCACGTGATCAGGCCCTCCGCCAGGCCATCCGCCGCCGCGGGCCAGCACGCGACGCGCGCTCCGCCGGGCCCTCCCCGGTGCGGGCGAGGCGAGCACGCCGACACGAGCTTGGCCGAGCGCTCCGGCCCCATGGGCGAGCACGCCGTCGCTCCCTCCGCCGGGCCCTCCCGATGCGGGCGAGGCAAGGACATCGGCGCGAGCTCGGCCGGGCACTCTGGCCCCGGGGGCGAGCACGTCGGCGAGCTTCAAGGGGCGGCGGCGTCCGCGAGCTCCAGTGGAAGGTGAGGAGGCAGGGGGGCGGCGGCGAGCTCCGAGGCGAAGCAGGGGAGGCATGGGGAGAGAGAACGGTAGGGAGGAGCTGAAGGTAGAAGATAGTAATTTTAGAGGGGTTTTGTACATATATTCATGCCACGTGGCGCCATATTGAGGGGTGTGGACCTAAGTGGCACAACTTAACAAGTTCAGGGTGCTAGATTTCGATTTTGCAAGTTCGTGGGCCTAAGTGGCACCTCAAGACAAGTTCGAGGGCCACTGGCGTATTTAACTCTTTTAGTTATTAGAATTATGTTCCCACCACCACCACCACCAGTATTTTATCGTATTGTCATGCATCTTATTGATTTGGCAGCTCCGAGAATCTTTGTCATGGTCGTGTGATAGTGGTGAACATGCTGCAGTTTTTATTCTGTAAAGATCCTAACCTGCTTTAGTGAAGTGCTTCATAATTTAGATTAACATGTCATGTTATATTCCAATAGCTGAGTAAGATAGATGAAGGTATCCGCTACATTCATCCACATAAACTTTTAGGTTTATTATATCTTTTGGAAAGATTATGGGAAATTCAGGATTGGGGTTCTTTTCCTATATTGAAGACAGTAGGAACTCGTTAATCTGCAATTTTCAGAATCTGAAAACTGTCCAAGAGATTAACTTGTTATGCATTTGTTTTTTTTTTCCTCCAGACTATGCATTTTAGTCATGCCTGCATGTATGTACCCTGATAGGCTGACACCATGGCTTAGATGTTCCAGGCAACTGGAGCAATCAACCAACTGACATGGAGCTGTATAATTTGTACCACATGATATAGCCCATGCCGACCAATTGTTATCGGATTAATTTTCAAAGTGGAGATTTTGTATTGATCGTGGTAGAGCAACTTTATTTTTATTTAGCTCTTGGGACAGAAGTAAATTGGTCAGAGACCTGAAGGACATATAAGTAGGACCCTCATGTCCCATATTTTTACTATATGCTTACTTGCAGTTGTGGTAACTATTAGAAGACACCGTGTACAACTCATGGTGTAGGGAACTACATTGTACTGTTTCTCTTAATTGACATTCCAAGATCTGTTCAAAACTATAGCATGGGTAACAATAATATATATTTGTTAATTTCTTTACCTAAACTTATTATGGTTGGTGTTACACTTTGGGGTCTCCTGAGTCGATCTCCTTTTTGAAATGGATGAGTCGCATATGACTTGTCTTACTCCAATATTATCACTGTATAATTTTTTGGAACAACATTATTTACTATGTGTCTTAGTTGATTAGAATTACTCTGAATTCTATAAAAAAAAATTGCCACTCATAGCAGCCCACAGATAATCAGCTGTAATAAATAATTCTTGTGAAAAACTTTTATTACCCGTAGCAACGCACAGGCATTCAACTAGTTACACAAATATTTGAAGCTTATTGTTTTCACATTATTCTTTTAGTAGTTATATTAGTATAGTATCTGTGGCTTGCTACGCGCGTAATAGATCTACAATTTGTTTAGATAAGGGGAACCAGACACTCAGAGTAGCACGTAGTTTAGATAAGGGGAACCAGACACTCAGAGTAGCACGTAGGCCACAGACTTCGAAACATCAATGGCCCCGTTTGGTTCACGCTAGGAATAGTAGCACGCCAGAAATAGTAATATTTTGATTACTAATTACGGTGTCAAACAAAGCCAATTTACAAAAGCAACTCCAAAACCCCCGTGATAGGAACCCTGAAGAATCTAATGAGGTCCTTGACTGCGTGATTAGAGGATAATTACTGTAGCATCACTGTATCCAATCAGACTGACAACCTGTCGACCTCAGCGAAGATGAAAACAGCAACACTAAAGAAGTGACTCTGAACTTTTTTTTAAAAAAAACAACCAGCCTAGTCGATCACTGCTACAACTGTATTCTTCTTCTGAAGTTCCATCCTGCCTTGTGAAAGAACTCCAAGGCCATTCCTTCCAAGCGCTGACTGCACTTGATCAGGGCAATCTTTTCTTCCTCTTTAGATAGTGCTGCCCATTCCCTTGTCCAGTGTGTTCCTCTGAAGATGACATGCAAATAAGAGTTAGGAATTTTTCCATTGAACACCACATCATTTCTACAGAGCCATACTGCCAAATAAAGGGCAGCCGCCCCAACAAGAACTTGGTTCCTAAGCTTGGAAGAAAATTCTTGAGCCAAGAACCCATCATATCGGAAATGCTAGTGGGTGGCTGTATGTTGAACACCATATGAACCAAATTCCAAATGAATTTTGCCACATGACAGTAAAAAAACAAGTGTTGGATGGTCTCATTAGAGTTACAAAAACAACACTTGGGGCAGCCCTTCCACTTCCTTTTGATTAGATTATCTTTAGTAAGTGTCACACCTTTTTTTAGAAACCAAAGAAAGATCTTAATTTTGAGAGGAACCCGAATTTTCCAAGCAAAGCAACTTGATGGGGTTCCATCATTAAGCATTAAGTTCAGGTACATTGATTTCACAGTGTACCTCTGTTGTTTATTCAGATTCCACACAAAAATATCATTTTCATTATTAAGCTCAATGCTTGTCACTTTTCCTACCAGCTCGATCCACTGCTTTAATTTGTCTCCTGATAAGCCTCTTCTAAAGGAAATATTGAGAGGAGTGGAGCTGAGTATACTTGCCACAGTCTCATCTTTTCTTCTAACAATGTTGGATGGATACATCTCTCTTAGTGTTTTGTCTCTTATCCACACATCTTCCCAAAATCTTACTTGACTTCCACTTTGAATTTTGAAAATTCCTTTGGAAAGAAAAAGATCATTGATCTCCATTAGTGCTGTCCAAAATTGCGAGTCTCTCGGCTTCTTAGAAACCTGTGACAGTGACTTATTCGTCAAATATATCCTTTTTAAGCAAGTTTTGCCAGATGCCCTCCTCATTTAGTAGCCTGAACAACCACTTACTCAACAAACTGATATTTTGAGCCTCAAGATTCAGAATTCCCATCCCCCAACACATTTCGGCCTGCTTAGCATACTCCACTTTATAAGCATGTACTTCTTATGGTCTTCACATTGCCAAAAGAAGCAAGATCTATAATAGTCAAGCTTCTTAAGCACTCCTTTGAGAATTTAAAAAAGACATCATGAACATGGGGAGACTTGATACTACTGAGTCTATCAAAACTAATCTACCTCCGATTAGTTAGTTTTGATAGACTCAGGGTCGGATTGCGTTTCCAGCAAGTCCACCAGTGGTATGCCCGGCAATAGATTTCAGGAGAGGGAGATCGCAGAACCATGAACTTGATGGTAACACAAGACAATGATTTAGACAGGTTCGGGCCGCTCGGGAGCGGAATACCCTACATCCTGTTTGGGGTGGATCTGTATTGCCTTGTATTCCAGATGTGGAGCCGCCGAGGCTAGGACCGTCGAGAACTGCTCTGGTATGATGTGATGTAGATGGATCCTATGGGTACCCCCACGACTCCTTTATATAGTCTAGGAGTCTTGGGTTACAAGTAAGGGTTTAGATCTATTTGGGTTGTTTACAAAGAAGCGGTTTAGTTATAATCCCTAACAATCTGGGCATCTTGCCTTTATCCTGATTCATAGAGGACCCTTCCGTCATTCAGCCAAGTGCTTGTTCGCCGGGTAGTCGAGCAGGTAGTCTCCTATAATCAAGGACCCTACTCGATAGGGAGGTACCAGAGTCTACCTCCGTCACTCGGTACTATCAATTTTATACTCTTTCACTATGTACACAAGTCGTGCTGTGAATGCGCGAGATATTGATTGTCTGGTTTCCGGTTGGGATTAAGATTGATTCGTACGAGTTCTGATTATTTTGATTAACAAACTAAAGAATAATTAATTTTTTAAAATAGTACTAGCATAGTTCGGCTCGAGGGGCTCGGCGACAACGACTTCAGCTTCGCCCTCGTCGACAGAGTTTGGCTAGAGGGGTTCGCCGTCTACCTTCGGCGACCACGACTTTGGCTTCGCCCTCGTCAATAGTGTTTGGCTCGAGGGGCTCGCCGTCTGCCTTCGGCGACCACGACTTCGGCTTCGCCCCCGTCGACAGAGTTCAGCTCGAGGGGCTCACTGTCTACCTTCGGCGACCACGACTTCAGCTTCGCCCTCGTCGACAGAGTTCGGCTAGAGGGGTTCGTCGTCTACCTTCAGCGACCACGACTTCAGCTTCGCCCTCGTCGACAATGTTCGGCTCGAGGGGCTCGCAGTCTACCTTTGGCGACCACGACTTCAGCTTCGCCCCCGTCGACGGAGTTCAGCTCGAGGGGCTCACCGTCTACCTTCGGCGACCACGACTTCAGCTTCGCCCTCGTCGACAGAGTTCAGCTCGAGGGGCTCGCCGTCTACCTTCGGGAACCACGACTTCAACTTCGCCCTCGTCTACAGAGTTCAGCTCGAGGGGCTCGCCGTCTACCTTTGGCGACCACGACTTCAACTTCGCCCTCATCGACGGAGTTCGGCTCGAGGGGCTCGCCTTCTACCTTCGGTGACCACGACTTCGGCTTCGCCCTCGTCGATGGAGTTCGGCTCGAGGTGCTCGTCGTCTACCTTCGGCGACAATGAATTCAACCTCGTCGACAGAGTTTGGCTAGATGGGTTCGTTGTCTACCTTCGGCGACCACGACTTCGGCTTCGCCCTCATCGACAATGTTCGGCTCGATTGGCTCGCCGTCTACCTTCGGCGACCACGACTTCGGTTTCGCCCTCATCAACAGAGTTCGGCTGAAGGGCTCACCATTCTCCTTCGCCGAAGACCCCTCTTCATCAACATCGAAGTCTCGACTACCTAGAGTATCATCGTCATTGTTTGAGTAGGCCTGCTAGGCGTGCGTGCTCTTTTCTCCATCAATTTTGTCCCACGGGGTTTTCGGATGAAGTTTTTAGAATATCTCATTACACATGACTCCCATTATACATGACTCCCATGTGGCAACTCGCGTGTAGCTACTCTCATCATCAGTATACCACCGTGCGTATGTTCTCATACTCATTTATCACTTTGAGTATGTTCATATACTTATTCTAACATACTTCAAAGGTATATACATGAAAAATTTCAAAAGCAGTCCTATTTTTTTAAATATATATGATTATACCTTATTATTAGTATATAAAATAAGTATGTCCACATACTTTACGTATGGTTACATATCTAATGTATATACCATCACAGATGTTCAAGTGTGATCACATACTCCATGTACGTACTCTTCGTTGGGTCAGATATGTAATATATGATGAGATACATATGTGGGAGTAGCTACAAGCGAGTGTAGTTACAAGTCCTATATATATATATATGTATATATATATATATATATAGGTAACTACTATTCTACTCGCAGTGTGTTGAATATTGTGTTGAATATTATTCAGCACACCGGCGGCGCCATCCACAACTCTGGTGAGTAAAAACACATGTAATATTTACTACCCCATCAACACGTACTGCATTCAATGCAATTAAAAGCAACAATGTGACCACCCACACATGCAAACCAAAGCTGTAAAAATCAAGACCACAATTTTACGGTCCGAAGACCAACCTTTTACGGTGGTGGGATTAGTTTTCTGGATAAAATATACCGGGATGGTTCAGAACGCTTGGAAATCAGACCATTGATTGCTACTTATTGGTGGCAAATAAAATAGGCATTATTACCATATATATTATGGTCATTTTGCTCTATAATTGGTGGCACTTAATTATCTTAATTTTGTATACTTTAATATTGTCCTCCCTCGTCAAAACTGCTAAGTAACAATGCATGGATTAGAACAGCAACTGTAAAAATTTTAATGGAACCGTAAAATGCCAATGGTGCAGGTATATAAACAGAGGGCAGTCAACCTATGTTTTGTTCCGCATTCACCACCACCATCCCTCCCCTTGTTCTTTTCACAAGCCACTCGTCCACGATGGCATCGACAAGCGCTGGCGATGGAGCACGCAGAGGTGGCAGCCCGACCTACCCAGCCATGGCGTGTGTACGTCATCAGCGTGACGATTGTCCTGTCCAGCAACCTCCTCACTAGTTCCTACTTTCTCTACTGCTTGGTGAAATCTTCTCCCCAACACATCTCCGATAATTTGATCTCACAGATCAATCGCGTCGGTCGCTTTATTGCCGAGTGCATCCAACTCAGCGAAAATGCCCTACATCGTCACGGTAACTCGGTTCGCATGTCGTTCGGCCTACGCAACAACTCGGCAGTGTACTCAGATCTGCTCCAAGTACCCCGCAGGAGCCTCCCTGCCCCAGATCCGATTAGATCTGACTCGGATCAGATCGGATCTGGCTCGGCCCCAGGGCCGGATCCTAGGTTCCAAGTGGCGCTTTTCACCCTCCCACCCAACCACGACAGGCTGACCGAGCAGCGCCAGATCTCCGTCGTCTCCTCCGACTCTGACTCTATTGATGGAGAAGAGTAGAAGGAGTGCAACCTACAACTCGACCGCAACGCCAACCCAACCACTCGACGCTAGAATGAAGCAACCATCCAGCAGGCTGAGGACGTCACCCCAGGGTCGCACGACGACGCTCACCCATCCGGGCCCGGAACCTGGAGGATGACTTCATGCTGGAGTACGACGGCCATGATGTCTTCACCACGCCATCTGCCAACATGGCCGCCGTATTCCAGGTATTCGAGACGCTTTCCAACACTCATGAAATCGAAAAATCTCGTGCTCGTTTCCATGTCACAACAGCTCAGAACCAGCATATGAGAAAGGAGAACTTGGGATATCGGATGCAGTCGAGTACCCTCCACTCAGCTCGCTTCCGCACTCGCGACGAGGAGGCCAACCAGCCCAATCTCCGCAACCACCTTCACTGCTAAGGTCTGCATCCCCGCATCAACAACCGACACAGTGATCATGACGCTGCTGAGCAGGAGCACTGCCGCCGCTACAACGAAAAACACGGTGCCCCTAGCGCCAACTGTAACCGCGACCAGCGTGTAAACTTTGTCCCTCCCCAACTTTGCGATCCCATCTTCGACGACAACCTTGACAACGACCTCAACGGCTTCTCCGCCTTCTCCAACAGGTTGCGCGCCATCCAATGGCCCGCGGCCTTCAAGCTAGTCGGCATCGAGAAGTTTGATGGCGAGTCCGACCCCAAGACATGGCTGCGCACCTACTCCATTGCCGTTCATGCAGCCAATGACAACAATGACATCATGGCGGCCTACTTTCCCATCATGATGAGCCCGTTGGCACTCAACTGGCTAGAAGCACTCCCTGTCGGCTCCATCAACAACTGGCAGGACCTCTGCGCCACCTTCATCCAGTACTTCCAGGTCTCCTGCCCGGGGCCCAAAACCAAATGGGATGTAGGCAGCGTCACACAACAATGTGCCGAGTCCCTCTGTGACTACCTCAAGAGGTACTTCGATAATCGTAACACCATTACAGAGGTTGATGACACGAACATGATCAACCATTTCCACAAAGGCCTCCACATCATCGGAACTGTGGAGAAAGATGTTAGAGTCCAATCCCAGGACCGTGTCCGACATGATGGTCGTCATCAACTAGCACGCAGACAAGGACGACGCCGAACATGCTCATCGCCCCCATCAAAGGGATGATCAACAGGGACCCTCCCGCGACGCGCGTCCACCGGCCACACAAGAACCGCGACCGCGCCGAGTTGTCCAAGAGCCGGAACCGCAAGTGGAGCCCACGAGAACACCATCGCTGTCACCGACTGACCCCAGTTTCGGTCTTCCATCAACCAGGAGGACCTCGACCGGCTCCTCGATGGCAAGTGCCTGTGGCACAAGGACGCCAACCACACCACGAGAGAGTACCGCTCCGTCTCCAACAGCATCAACCCAGAAGAGCCGAAGTGTGCAAGGGTCGACGATCGCGATAGGCTGGGAAGCTCCAGAGGCTCCCACCACCGGTGTCGCAAGAACAGATCGCCCAGGCGAGATCGTGGGGAGCACTCGGATATTCCCCCTGGCGACTTCTAGGAGGAAAACCAGGATGTGAATTTCATCTACGGTGGGCCCAGCACTCCATCCTGCCGACTCCAACTCAAGCTCCACGATTGCAAGGTAAACTTGGTGTTCAGGCGCCCGATGGAGCCACTTCGCTGGTCAGAGACGACGATCACATTCGATCGGCATGACCACTAGGTCCACTTATCTAAGCCGGGTTCCTAACCCCTTGTGGTCAACCCAGTGGTTAGCTAGGTCCGCTTGGCCAAAGTACTTGTCGACGGAGGCAGTGGCCTCAACATCATCTTCTCCAGCACCCTGGAGAACATGGTGTACGACATGACCACCCTGGTCCCCTCAGACCAAGCCTTCTATGGCATCATCCCTGGTGCTGGATCAACCCCGGTCGGCAGGGTGACACTGCTGGTCACCTTCGGCACTCGGGACAACTATGAGACCGAGAGCATCAACTTTGAGGTGGCCTCGTTCGACTCCGATCCTCCTACCACGCCATACTTGGGAGGCCGACGCTCGCCAAGTTCATGGCTACCCCCCACCACACATATCTTCTCATGAATATGCCGGCGCCGAATGGAGTACTCTCCATCTACGGTGACATCCAAATGTCTCACTCCTGTGAGACAGAAAACATCAACTTGTCCTCAACCCTAAAACGCTCCAGGAACTCTGCCTTAGTCGCTCAGGCGACTAAGGACCTGCCAAAGGATCAGCTCCAGATCCCTACAAAGGACTCGACCACGGAGTCCCAGCTGCAGTCAGACCAGCAGGTCAAGGCCATCGTTGATCGGATCCCAGCTCTACCCAGCATAGGAAGACACGCTCACCTCCTTCCTCCGAGCCAATTGGGACATCTTCGCATCGAAGACCTCCGACATGCCAGGCGTTCCGAGTGAGGAGGCTGAGCACTCCTTGGATCTCAACGAGAAGGCATGACCCGTCAAATAGCAGTTGCACCATCTCTCTAAAGATCGGGAGGAGGCTATTAGGCTAGAAGTCACCCGGCTCCTAGCTGTCAGGCTCATTCGAGAAGTCACACACCTAGATTGGCTGACAAACCCAATCCTTGTAAAAAAGAAAAATGGTGAATGGAGAATGTGTGTCGACTAACCGATCTCAACAAACACTGCCCTAAGGACCCTTTCCCCTTACCACGCATCGACCAGGTCGTTGAATGAATGATCGGATGCGTTATTCTCTCCTTTCTTGATTGCTGCTCAGGTTACCATCAGATCGCCCTGAAATAGTCGGATCAAGAGAAGACCTCCTTCACCACGCCCTTCGGGGCCTACTGCTACAACACCATGACGTTCGGGCTCAAGAACGTAGGTGCCACCTACCGGAAGGCCATTCAGAGATGCCTCCAGGGGCAAATCGGGCGCAATGTCGAGGCCTACGTGGATGGCGTGGTCATCAAGACCAAAAGCAATGATCAGTTCACTAGGGGGGTCGAACGTTAAAGGCTTGGCGGACTGTCCGCTCCCTAGGAGCAGATTGTCCACAGTTCAAAATCCTGAACACCTAGAGTTGGAAAATGTCTCTCAATAAAACTGAAAGTGACATGCGGACTATTCGCGCCCTAGGGGCAGATTGTCCACAATACAACTTTTGGTTCCCACTACAATCAAACTAGTTTCTATTCACGACTTTGAATTAGCTGGCAAACCGTTCGCCCCCTAGGGCCGGACCGTCTACTGTTCACTTTCTAGCGCCCATCAGAAACTCAAAGTTTCTGTCCAAAATTTTAGAGAGGTGGTGGACTGTCCGCCCTTAGGGCTCTGCTCCTAGATAGTCAGCACTCATTTTGAAACATAACTTAGCCATTTTCAAATACAGTTAGCCCTCATGCATGCAATGCAAGTATTTGACCAAAATGACACTAGAGAACAATCAAATAAAGCCACAAGGACCCCTCTTCATAGTACGACTATTTATCCTATTAATTTTGTTATTTTTCATCCTCTAATCACCTTATGACCGGCAAAAATAGAAAAGCCCTATCATATACCTTTGCCTTGAGCTTAACTTGTGAAAAATGTCTCCAAGTCATCTTTATGACACCAATTTAAGCTCATTTCTTTTGACCAACCTATACTCATTTCTTCTGAAAGAATTGTTAGTCTAAATAGATTGTCATTAATTACCAAAATATGAATTAGGGGTCTAGATGCTTTCAAAGGGCCATGTCGTGCCTAGGATCTCAACACGACGGGCTGTATGGTAGGGCCCGTGTTTTGGGTTGTGCTTGTGCTAGCATGACACGAAAATATTCCGTCAGCTCGCATGTAGTTCGTTGTTCTACATGACAATTGATCTTCCTGCTAATTAACATCTTTTTGTCTCTTCTCATTCTTTAAAGTTTACTTACTTTTCTTATATTATTTTTGAACTTTTTCTTATCATGGTAGTAGTAGCAATATATATGAATGGTAGGTTAGTCGTGATCATCTCTTTTTGTAAGATGGGTGCACAAGCCAACTGCAATTATCACTACTACAAAAATGATTTGTAGTACCACCCTATTTTTTCTAGGAGCGGGTTATAATGTAACCCGTTCCTACAAAAGGAGCGGAGTTACTGTAGTAGTTGACCCACCTCTAGAAATGCATCTTTAGAGGTGGGTGACCCCATCACCCGCCCGTGAAAATGAGCTCATTTTTAGGGATGGGTGATGGGGTCACCCGCCCCTACAAATGGAACACTATTTTTAGGGGTGGGTGATGGGATCACCAACCCCTAAAAGTCAAAAGGTAGTGGCGTGGGTGGTACCTCTTTCTTATCTCTAAAGACATCAGTTGTGCAGTTGTGCTCCCCTACTCTCTCTCTCTCTCCCCTCCCCTCCCCTCCCCTCCCCCCGGTTTCACCCCATCTCTTCCTAGCCTCTCCTCCCCTCCCAATGCACCAATCCAAATCCCAAATCTCTCTGGATCGCGCCGCTCGCCCCACCACCGCTGCACAATGCGATGCTTTTGGTCCCGAGGGCCCTCCTCGCCCTCCTGCCTGCCTCCGCGATGCTGGTCCCCTTGCCCCCCCTCCCTCGTGGTGGCCGAGATCTGGGAGACCCTGATCCGGTTCGACCCGCGGAGCATCATCCCGCTGGATGAGTTCGGCTTCTCACACAACTAAACGTCTCGAGCATCGCCTTTGACACGCCCACCTCAACCGAGCGTGACCTCACCCATCTCGGCTTCTTCCTTTCCATGCTCGACACCTGGGGTCCACATCCTCTGCCAGCTCCAGGGCCTCGATGTCACCTGCGCGTGCTCCAGTCCAACCTCGTCAAGCTCTCCTTCTCCTTCGACTGCCTCCGGCGATTGTCCAAACTCACAGGGTGGAGGTCGCGCGCTCCTCCTCCTTCTCCACCACCTTCCTCGTCGTTGGGCCAGTACATAGTCATCTTCACCACCTGCCTCGGGGGAGCAGTGGCGGCAGTGGTGGTGCAGCACAGGGAGCTACAGTGCACACGCTAGCGGCTCGGCATGGGTTGTAGCGGTGTTGGTGTGGCACGAGGAGCGGCGGGGGCGCACGTGCGAGGGAGTAGTGGCGGTGCATGACATGAGTGGAGCGTAGGACGCAACGATTAGAATTTTTTTATTTTTTATTTGGCGGCACATGACATGAGTGGAGCGCAGGACGCAACGACTAGAATTTTTTAATTTTTTATTTGATCCACAGGGGCGGAGCGGGGCTGATCACGCCCTCACCCGTCCCTAGAAATGGATTTCTAGGGGCGGGTAAAGGCGTGACCCGCCCCTAGAAATGGATTTTAGGAGCGGATGTGTTACCCACCACTTCAGAAACCATTTTTAGCCTCAAAAACCAAAGGCGGGTGCGGCACTCGCCTTACAAATGGAGTTTACCTGTCCCTACAAATTTTTTTTAGTAGTGTATCTGGATGACTGTGCTTGGGCCGTCACGACACGAGGACGTGTTGCCGTGCAGTGGCGGAGGAAGCCTGTCGTGGTGCTGCAAACCACGGCCGGGTGGCGGAAGGCACCCGCCCTAGCCCAGAGGGTGTGTACTCAGGGGGTAGCTAGTCTTAGATCGATCTCCCTTCAGAACACAAGAAACACAGCAGGATTTAGAGTGGTTCGGGCCGCCGGAGCGTAATACCCTACATCCACTGTGTGTTGTATTGCCTTCCCACAAGCGTGAGGAGGTGCGAGAGCTTGAGTCTGTATGTGGAGATCCTGAGGATCTGTCTCGAGATTGTCTGTTCTAGCGGGCGCGCTCTCCCTTTTATATGTCCAAGGAGAGCACGTACACTGAGCGGGGCCCCGACATGTGGACCCGGCGATGTATTATAAACTACACTTTGGCCTTCAATGCCTCAGATCCGGAGATCTTGTCGTCGGCTTCCGTGCGTAGCTTCTGACCAGGGATGGTCTTGAGCTGTCCTGTCAGAGTAGAGTCTAGCCTCTGCAGCCGCGCGTCGAGGTCATGATGAAGCGCCGAACTACTGACTCAGTCCACTGTAGCAGTGTGTACTGTTGCTCCAGTCAGTAGCTGGTCATCATGACTCGTCGTCCATGCTCGCGGCGCTGAGTCTTTAATGCTTGCCTTGGTAAATGACGAGCCGCGTCGGTAATTGGCGATCCATAGTGTGGACTGACAAAAGCTGCCCCGTCCCCAGAGGCAGCAGAGCCCACCTCAACCACTCGCACTTAATGCGGGTGGGTGAGGGAGCTTCCAGCAGAAGGCTTGCGCCCGCGCCCGCGTGACACGTGGCGACTCCGGACCCCTCCCGAGCAGCTAGCTGAGTCGAGAGCTCACGGGGGTCCGGATAGGCACGTGGAGGTCCAGGACCCATCTGCGGGAGTCCGGATGGCACGTGGAGGTCCCGGACCCACCTACAGGGGTCCGGATGTCACGTGGAGGTCCCGGACCCTCCTGCGGGGGTCCGGGTCCGCGGCCACAGGTACTGAGTATTTCCACCTCTAGGACACGTGGTGACACCGGACCCGTCCCCGAGCGGGAAGCGGGTCCGGGACCGTTGGTCCGGTGAGATGGAGTCGGACCCCAGGGGTCCGGCTGCTCAGCTCCTTAGGGCGTAGTTACGGATAACTACGCGAGTCTTGGCACAGTAGGAGTGGGTACCCCAGTTGCAGGGTACCGACAGAGGCCCCCGGGCCCGCCTCGGGAGAGGCAACGAACCCGCAGGTGGGGCCACTACTGTGAGCAACTTGGCTGCTTCTGGCGCCCAGCGGTGCGTGCCGCAAGGGTCTTGCCCCGCGTCGTCCATCCTTTGGGTCACCTGCTGCATCATCACGTTTGGACCTGCACATGACTCAAGGTAGATGCTTAGTAGCGTGCCCACGGGTCCCAAATCCTGTTGGCTGTAATCCTTTGAGATAGACAGCTAGGTTCAGTGAACGGAGCTCAAGGGGCCGGCCTTTAGGTTAAGAGTAAGTCCGGACCTCCAGGTTCCCAGTCCTAGGTACTACGGCACTCATTCACAGGAGGTGGTGCGTGCAGGCTTAGGGTACGGAACCAGGCTAAGCGGCTACACGGCTCCGGACCTCCCCGGAGAATGAGTGCGCTTCCCTGAACCTGCAGGTTCCCAGGAGTCCGAACCCCTCTCTTCCATGAGGGGTCTCGAGCTAAGTCACTAACTAGCCAACTCAATTCGGACCACAATCACCGCACAAGAGTAAGAAGCCACGTGGGGATTAGCGCAAACAGAATGCGTAGATCGAAATTGGAATGTAACATCCTTAGAGGCGAACTGAGAATAAACTTTTCCTTTATAACTAGATGTACATGAAATGTGCGATGTAAGCCAGAACACGGGTTTATGAGGCCGGAGCTGTCCGGACCTACGGGCCCCCAGTCTTAGGTACTACGGTACTCACCCTAGGGAGGTAGAGCATGCAGGCTTAGGGTACGGAACCAGGCTAAGCGGCTACACGGCTCCGGACCTCCCCGGAGGGTGAATACGCTTCCCTGAACCTGGTTCGCAGAGGTTCGGACCCCTCCACGGGGGAGGCTCACCGGACTGGACCACACGAAAGTACTACATAGTTACAAAGGAAAAGATTTTATTCCCTGCTGGACCTCTAAGAGTAGGACTTACAGAGATGTAGAGTCGGGGGTACGACCGGAGTCGGCTTTCCGCTGGAGAGAGCCACTAGAGCCGGCTTTCCGCCGGAGCGGGCTTGGTGCGACCGGAGTCGGCTTTCCGCCGGAGCGGCTTGGTGCGACCGGAGTCGTCTTTCCGCCGGAGCGGGCTTCCTCACATGAGTGAGGTATGCTGCGAGCTAGGATTTGTCGCTCCGCCGCTCGCAGCTTCTGAGGGGGGCCTTGACGGGCGCCCTGACTCTTGCCGATGTGCAGCGCGCGCCGCTGCCGACGGTGGCTGCTCCACGGGCACGGCTGCCCCTGGCGCAGGAAGGCGAGAGGCGTGTGGTGCGGATGACGCCACACCCTCCGTCATCTCCAAATGTCGTCGTGGTGGGAGTGCTCAACCATCCGAGCCATGGAGATGAGCAAGAGATGAACTAAAACTAGCTAAAACGCCCCTACCTGGCGCGCCAAATGTCGTGGAGCTGCAAACCACAGCCGGGTGGCGGAAGGCACCCGCCCTAGCCCAGAGGGTGTGTACTCAGGGGGTAGCTAGTCTTAGATCGATCTCCCTTCAGAACACAAGAAACACAGCAGGATTTAGAGTGGTTCGGGCCGCCGGAGCGTAATACCCTACATCCACTGTGTGTTGTATTGCCTTCCCACAAGCGTGAGGAGGTGCGAGAGCTTGAGTCTGTATGTGGAGATCCTGAGGATCTGTCTCGAGATTGTCTGTTCTAGCGGGCGCGCTCTCCCTTTTATATGTCCAAGGAGAGCACGTACACTGAGCGGGGCCCCGACATGTGGACCCGGCGATGTATTATAAACTACACTTTGGCCTTCAATGCCTCAGATCCGGAGATCTTGTCGTCGGCTTTCGTGCGTAGCTTCTGACCAGGGATGGTCTTGAGCTGTCCTGTCAGAGTAGAGTCTAGCCTCTGCAGCCGCGCGTCGAGGTCATGATGAAGCGCCGAACTACTGACTCAGTCCACTGTAGCAGTGTGTACTGTTGCTCCAGTCAGTAGCTGGTCATCATGACTCGTCGTCCATGCTCGCGGCGCTGAGTCTTTAATGCTTGCCTTGGTAAATGACGAGCCGCGTCGGTAATTGGCGATCCATAGTGTGGACTGACAAAAGCTGCCCCGTCCCCAGAGGCAGCAGAGCCCACCTCAACCACTCGCACTTAATGCGGGTGGGTGAGGGAGCTTCCAGCAGAAGGCTTGCGCCCGCGCCCGCGTGACACGTGGCGACTCCGGACCCCTCCCGAGCAGCTAGCTGAGCCGAGAGCTCACGGGGGTCCGGATAGGCACGTGGAGGTCCAGGACCCATCTGCGGGAGTCCGGATGGCACGTGGAGGTCCCGGACCCACCTACAGGGGTCCGGATGTCACGTGGAGGTCCCGGACCCTCCTGCGGGGGTCCGGGTCCGCGGCCACAGGTACTGAGTATTTCCACCTCTAGGACACGTGGTGACACCGGACCCGTCCCCGAGCGGGAAGCGGGTCCGGGACCGTTGGTCCGGTGAGATGGAGTCGGACCCCAGGGGTCCGGCTGCTCAGCTCCTTAGGGCGTAGTTACGGATAACTACGCGAGTCTTGGCACAGTAGGAGTGGGTACCCCAGTTGCAGGGTACCGACAAAGCCAAAAATTTTAGGTGTGGCAGTGGATTACTAGATTATGTTCAAATATTATACGGAAATAAAGGTTCACAAAAAAAATATGGTTTAGAAGTACCTCAAATGAAGAAAAACACGTAAAGTATGCATCAAATCAACAATTGGACCATAGAAGCTATCAAACAAAGAGAAAACATAAATTAGTAACGAAATATTAGAGTTAAAATATTAAATGTAATACAAGATACACAATTAGAGTATAGAGTTATACCGGTATATTTATTATTAGTTGCGTCTAGGAGACTTTGGCAATTGCATATTTCTATCTTTTTTCTTCTGAAAAGCCTTCTTGATAGATTCAAGATCAATTCCTTTAAATATCTCCCGCTCAATATACACCACCATCATGTCATTAAGCCAACCATCGGACATCTTGTTCCGCAACTCAGTTTTAATAATCTTCATGGCTAAAAATGCTCTTTCAACTGATGCAGTTGCTACTGGTAGCAGCAATGCCAGCTCAATTAGGCGATAAACCAAGGGAAATATTTCATGCCTCTTAAGTTCAACCATTTTCATTGCTAGGCTTGCAAGGTCATAACAAGCTCTGAATGCCTCAACTCTTCTAACATGAATAATGAAGGTTTCTAACTGGTCTCTTATTTTTTTCCGGTCATCAAAAGAAAAATCATCCAAATATATATCCGTGAGGCGAGCAAGTTTATTCACATTAAAGTTAGAGAATGAATCTCTAGGATCAAGGCAAGCAAAGCAAGTAAGTAATTCCGATGATACCTCACTGAATCGATGATCAAACTATGTTGTGATAGCATCTATGGTAGCAAAGAAGGTATCAACACGAAAGTAATGATTTTGAGTGATGTTGTTTCTCCCTCCTTTCCTTGATCTACCAAATCTTGGTACACTATCTTCCATATTTGGTATTGGGATATCATTTTCTTGGCAAAATGTTTTGACTTCTTCAAGTAGTGGCTCATAACCTTCGCTTCTCAAATTGTTCAAACGTGTTTTCACGTCAATAACCAAAGACATGGCCTCAACAATATTTTGATCCTTCTTCTGCAACAGATGAGATAGCTCATTTGTTATGCGAAGGATCTGTAACATCATCTTCATGATAAACACAAAGCTGAAAGACTCCATAGTAGGCACCAACCCCCCTACCCTTGATGGATTACGTTCCTCATCATGCACCACTTGCAGAACTTCTATTATTGAGTCCCACATTGTTTCAATACGAAGCAATGTCCTGTAGTGAGATCCCCATCTTGTATCTCCAGGCCTAGGCAATGATGTTTCTTGATGTTGTCCTCTACCTGATGAAATATCTCCACTCTCCAACTTATTCAAAACAATTGTATGATGACTATCAATCAATAAATCCTTCCTCTTACAAGATGCACTAGTGCTACTCACAATCATGTTCACATAGTCAAAGAAATCCTCTATAGATGAACAACACTTTGAAACCGAAACAACTACCAACTGCAATTGGTGAGCAAAACAATGGATATAGAAAGCATATGGGTTCTCATCACGAATTAGTTTTTGAACAACATTGAATTCACCTCTCATATTAGAAGCTCCATCATACCCTTGGCCTCGTATTTTTTGCAATAGTTAAACCATGGGCACTAAGAACCTCCACTATTGCTCTCTTTAATGCTTCTGATGTAGTTAGCTTGACATGCTTGATACCCAAAAATCTTTCAACTACTTGCCCTTTTTTATTCACATACTTATATGAGGAAACGCACAATATTTAGAAATATTATAACAAGATTCATCAACATTCAACAAGAATACAAGATATAAAAGTGGATGTTTACCTGACCGTCAGACGAACTGACCAAGTTGCGGCTGCTAGGGTTGTTTCTTCATGGGCCGATGTATATTCCCACTATGGGCCGGGCCGAGGTATGGCGAGCGCCACACCTCGCCACACTGGGCCCTCCGCCACTGTTGCCGTGCTGTGGGCTGTGCTTGAGCTTGGTAAAAAATTTGACATGCCAGTACGACATGGCACAATATGCTGAACGTGTGTAGTCTAGACCGGACGCGCACGAGGCACGAGGCACGAGGGGGCCGGACCGTTGTCCGGGCCAGCAAAACTTTGCATCTTCGCTGCTCCCGGGCAACATAGATGCTTTGCTTAGCTGCTTAGCTGTTCATGTTCTCTCCTCAATGCAGCTGATGACATATCCCCGTTTCCATGCCTGCAGCTAAATTTGGCGCGCTGCAGCCGCGCAGCTAGAGGTGGTGATTGATCTCCGTGGCCGCCTGTCGTTACGGCCGGCCAACCCAGCTTAGCTGCTTGCCTGCAGCGAGCTCCACAACCATGCATGGACATCTGTGTCGGCTTTGCTTTTCATAGGAAAGATGTGGTTGGTGGACCCCTATTTCCTGGGAGGACGTCTCTCTTCCCCTCCTTAATCGGCAAGGAGGGCCTACATACAGGAGGAGACCCTCCTCCCCCAACCCCGACGACGCTCGCCGTCGTCCCCGGCCCCCTCCTCCGAACGCCGCGCGGCTGCCGTACGTGCACCCGGCCGGTGACGGACGGCAGCTGCTACGTGTCATCCATACACCGCAGTATACACTCATCGGAGGAGGAATATATATATGTATCGTATATAGTACATATACGTAGTAGGCAAGCATGGATCGATCGGACATGGTGGACAACATCGTCGGCGACCGGGTGATGCCGAACAAGCTGCGCATCGAGATCGACGACTCCTCGTCGTCGGACGACAGCGACAGGGAGGAACAACACGAAGCACAGGATGTGGCCGCGGCGAGGGAGGCGCCCCTGCCCCTGCCCCCGACAGCCAGAAGGCGGCTTCTGTCGAAGCAGCTGTCCATGAAGGAGACCACCAGGGAGGCCAAGTGGGAGAAGCGCCGGCGGCAGATACTGCGGCGCAGCGGCTTGGTCTCGGTCGTGAGCAGGGAGCAGCAGGAGGGAGACGACGACGGCGGCAGAGGATGGCGCAACAAGAGCGCCGTCGACGGACTGCATCATGTCGTGAGGGCGTCATCGGAGCGCGCGATGAGGTGCCTCACCGACGAGGACCTGGACGAGCTGCGGGGCTCCTTCGAGCTCGGGTTCGGGTTCGACGAGGAGACCGGCGGCGCCCACCTCCGCAACACGCTTCCGGCCCTCGACTTCTACTTCGCCATCAACCGGCAGCTGTCAGACCCCAAGCTGCGCACGGCGAGCCCCACGTCGACGCTGTCGGCCGTGTCGTCGTCCTCTACGCTCCCCGACACCCCGAGCCCACGCAGCCCCAACGACGCCCCGGCCGCCGGGGTCGACCCATGGAAGATCTTCACTCCAGGTAAGTATATATGCGCTCGTGTGCTTCCATTGAATCATTTTTAGCTATCTTGATCTCCATTAACTTCAGTGTTCTGAACTTCTGATACATCATATATGCATGGCCATGGATGCATGATCGGTGCAGGCGACAACCCTCAGCTTGTCAAGACGAGGCTGAGGCACTGGGCGCAGGTGGTGGCCTGCGCCATCAAGCACGGCTGCTGAGACTCAGAGAGAGGATCCACTGGCATTTCATCATCTGATTGGTAATCCTGTTCAGTCAACGGATCATGCCCTGCCGCCGTTTGCACTCTGTTGTATAGGTGCTTGATGTAAGTCGTCATGTTGTTGTCTATCATTCCTCGTGTACAGAAGGAGCTTAGTGCCTATCGTGAATTGATGGTACACCGATCTACCATGTTTCGACCACATAAAACTGCTCCCTTTTCTGCCTGCAAACGATAGGAGTTCATCTGCAAAGCAATTGACAGTTTGCCCAGGATGCTTGATCGACAATCAATGGTTGCTTACGTGTAATCCCAACAATTTAGGATTTGGCTCAACTGGTTAATTGCCAGATACAAGGGCTTACATAGTTTAGCTGTTCATTGCAATTGAAACAGCTGCAAACGATTAAGTTATGTTGATAATGTGGGTTCAGAAATAACATGACAGGAATAAGTTACCTATCGTCAAAAAACAGCAGGACAGCAGATGCTGAAATATTCAAATTATGCTTCAGACAGCTCGCTCATAGGCAATCTATGCTGAACGCATTATTGTGGTACATAGGTAGAGGTAACAACATCCGGTGTTTAACTGACACGATTCACAAGCATCCATCTACGAATGTACAAACAAGTGAACACAAGAGAACTTCTCCCAGACTGAGGATTCAGGAATGGTTTTAAGTTCAACCTACCTTCGCATCTGAGATTTGCATTGTTACACAGAAACCAGTCAATCCGTTGAAACAGCAATACTACTGGAATGCAATAGTAAGCATCACTTTTCAATTCCTAAACAAAGCAAAGATCAAGGATCGAAATGATAAGGTAGCAAAAGAATCAGACTGGGTATAAACGGAATGCTTATAGAGAAAGATACAGGAGTTCGTAAATTAAATATACAGGGGAATGCTGGACATCTTATCAGAGTACTTTGTAAGCCCTAGCAGAAACATCCAATTTCATCAGTTCTTTGTGTGGAAGAAGCTATCAACTTATACAGAAATTATCACCATCTTTATACTTTTCTGCAGAAAATGTGGATCTGTTAAAACTGAAATATGGATGAACCACTCTCATTAATCTAACATCAAGACATAGCAACAGAAAGGACAAAAACAACAGGAGAATGTAATTGATTGGCATTCATGTAATGCATAGAGGAGATCCAGATCAAATTACAGATATCAGAACCAATTCACATTAATATACTTGCTTTACAGTGCCTGAATGTATCCAGAGCAGATCATTTCACATGCCAAAACATATTCAGTAGAACAAAGAATTACATTCTCATTAAAACTAATACAAACAAAGCCTGGACATCCAAGAACTTAAAACTGTTTATGCAATTTCAAGTAAGAGCATAGTTAGGACAGGTAGTATGTAGCTAATAACATCCTTCAAAGCATTCAACATTATTATGCCCCTCATAAGCTGCTCCTTTAAACTTTTTAGCCAACAGGAAATATCAAAATATCAAATAGTTTCCCATAATGAAAGAAACTTAAATATGTTCGTGATTGTCTAGTGCTCAATTGTCAATTTTCTACACGTTATGTTATATGATAAAGCAACTGACTATATTTAATGAAGGGATAGAGGAAGTAATGATGTGTGATAGAACCAACTGAGTATAGTTCAGATGATTGTAAGAACTCCAGTGAAGAAAAACATGCACTGAATGTAACATGTTCAAACTACATAGGAAGACAGTTTTGTTACATCTATATGAACATCAGAGCAATTGCTCCGTTGTGATTGTTCACAGTGAGCCAATGCCCAAATACCCCAGTAGATGCTAATCATTTGTTGGGCAAAATCAAGCAGATCATGAGGCAAAAGGGAGTTACTGAAGCACTGCTCGAGAAATGGCATCTGAATCTACAACCTAATTGGTAAAAGTGCAATTTGCACCACAAAACAACATTCTATTTACCTTTCTGTGCACTACTGTGTTCCGAGAACATTATATAACAACCCAAACATTAGCTTATACCCTCATGATTCAGAAAAGAGCATTGGAAAAGGTTGAGTATCAACTATCAACACAACTACATATGAATCAGATGCTGATCTTTACGAACCTATTAACGTGTAAGTTCAGCGACAGCTATAGAATGCAGTATTGACAGTTTCCACAGAGTTCATTGACGAAGCTTGATTTACTTGTGTCTGGAGCATAACCGGTGGCTTCTTATCTGGCACTAGTGTCAAGGGTGCAGTCCCATCAAGCATCTTGACAACCCTTCGCATGCCAGGCCGCTTCCTGCAGTCTGGATGCACACAAGAGAGGCCCACAAGCAGAACCCGCCGCATCTCCTCTGCAACAAATCGGCCCTGAAGTCGCTGGTCTGCAGCATCAACCAGCCTCCGACGACCCCATAGAACCCACACCCAGTCAACAACAGAGATTCCCCTCTCTGTGGGCCTCCGGCCAGTGGCCACCTCCAGAGCAAGCACCCCAAAACTGTACACATCAGACCGCTCTGTTGCAACACCGGAATGCACATACTCTGGAGCAAGGTAGCCAAGCGTGCCAGCTGGCTGTGTTGTGTGTGGTAATCCACCATGGCTCACCAAACGAGCAAGCCCGAAATCACCCAGTCGGGCATTGAACTCTCCATCAAGTAGCACATTAGATGACTTGACATCACGATGCAGTATCCGGTGATCACACCCATCATGCAGATACTCAAGTGCTGAGGCGATACCAACCACTGCCCTGAATCGTGCCTCCCAGGGAAGTGTTGCTCCACCCATTGTGTGCAATGCACAGTCAAGATTCCCATTGGGCATGAACTCATAAACAAGCACTAGCTCATCCTTACTGCAGCACCAACCAGCAAGCCGCACAAGATTGGGGTGATTTGGGCAATTCAGCATTGCAGCAAGCTCACTCACAAATGCTTTTGTGCACGGCCAAATAGCCTGGAACCGTTTGACGGCAACTCTTGAACCAGATTGGAGCACCCCCTCATACACAGTGGCACCAGAACCACCAACTCCAATCACATTGCTACTGTCAAATCCCTTTGTTGCTGCGCGCACCACCTCCATAGACATCGTCCCATAAGGCTTGTCTTCACTCGGCATTGTGCGTTCTTCACTTGGGTGGCGAATTGGCCTAGAGAGCCTGACAACAGAGCCAACGATGACAAATACAAGTAGGACCACGCCACCGAGGACTCCACCAAGCACCTTGTACAATAGGTTGTGGTGGTGGTGCTGGTGGTTTCCTGTAAGCAGCAGTGGTTTGTTGTGTGGCAGCAGTAGATTGTTGGACGGCGCTGGGGGCTCAGTTGGTGGCGGAGCGTGGGATGAGTTGGCGAAGCCGAAGGTGCGGAAGGTCCAGCGCTCAATGACATGAAGAGCCGCGCCGTTGCCATTGGACGCTGAGAAGCCGGCGTACATGAACGTGCGGAGAAGCCCGGAGAGGTCGGCGTCAGCAGAGAAGGCGGGCTTCTCAGGGCGGCGGAAGTGCGAGTATGAGAGCCACACGCTGAGGCGACAGCGCGGTGCGCGGTACTCCACCCAGGCGGTGATGGGCACCCCTGCCCTGAGGTCCACGCCGGGGCTGGCGGACGCGACGGAGAAGATGGACCCCGCGTCGAGCGCGACGTGGTTGCCGTCCGGGTCGCGCAGCGCCACGTCGCGGTGGGTGTCGAACTCGACGGCGACGGTGGTGACGCCGCGGAGGTCGGCCTCGCCCTCGTCGGAGGCAGAGGAGGAGGGGAAGAGGCCGAGGAACCCGTTGGAGGCGCCGAGGAAGGTGCGGGATGAGGTGAGCAGGAAGGCGAGCCCATCGCCGTAGGTGGGCGTGGGCGTGATGCGGAAGGTGAAGCGGGTGGAGAAGGAGGCGGGGGCGGTGGAGGAGGGGACGAGGAGACGGATGGGCTCCGAGAAGAGGGCGCGCCCGGCGCCGACTCCGTCGCGGGACGGGGTGGTGAGCGCGACGGCGGTCGCGCCCGGGAGGAGGGAGGCGGATCCCAGGAGCGTAAGGTTGCTCGCCCACGACACGCCGAGGTAGGAGGCGGGTGGGGCGGGGGCGGGGGTGGACGTGGACGCATGGCGGTGCTTGGTCGCCACGGCGGGGGGCAGGAGGTGGACGGCGAGGAGGAGCAGCAGGAGGAGGGAGAGGACGGAGGAGCGAGGCGGAGGCATGGAGACCCGCGGCTAGGGTATTGGTGGTCACATTGGATGGGTGGGGAGGCGGCGCTCGAGAAATCAACAATGGCAGTGGGGATTTGGGCGAGAGGACGGAAGAGAAGGGGAATGCGAACGGGGCGGGGGTGACAGGGAGAAGGGTTTAGGCCGGGCAGTATGACATATGGGATCCATGAAAATGGCAAATGGCTGGTTTGAAAGCAACTTGTTGGATTTTGCTAATTCAAAAAAAAAACTTGTTGGATTTTGCTGGATTTTTTCGCCGGCAAAATAACTTCTCTCAAAAGTAGGCATAACAAAATAACGAGTAAATTGCATCCACCATATAAAACTTGGTATGTGGGTGCGAATTGGTCCAACAAATTGTAAGATGCTCAATTTAGTGCAATAACTTGATATCTGGTTACAGATTGATCCAACAACTTAAAAAATGCTTAATTTAGTAAAATAACTTAGTAAATTGGTGCATTCACAGTCCAAACATTACATGACAATATATTTGCTAATGTCATGTCACAGAAAAGAGTATATTCATGTCCGAACGTATTATTTGACCATAGATTTTCGTGTCGCAATGGACCCCAATAGTTTTATTCTCCGAATAAATTAATTATGGTTTTACTAAAAATAATATATTATTTAACCACCATTACAACAATAACACATTAAGCAAAATAGATGAACATAATAATTCTTAAATTTTATAAATGGAAATTATTGATGGTGATCCGGTTGTTGCTTTTCAACTATGTACAATTTTTTGTTAGTTCAAATTTAATCAGATTTTAGAATTACACCATTAACGTCACTCAAACACTGAAGTCGATAAGAGAGACTCTAAAACTTTAGGTTTCTTCTGCGCTTCTGCTCATGTATTCAACAATGCATATATTTGTTTCTATTTATTTAGCTCATTTTTCTTTTCTAATGAATATATGAGGCTTTAAAATATATGTACCAAGCTTCTAAAAAATATTTTGTATCAACATATTGGTTTTTTAGCTTAACAGGTCATATAATCAAACATATTGAAAACAGTGAGGGTAATTTTTTCAATATTAAATATCAAATAAAATAGTTTTAATAAAAATTAAATCACTATACAAAAATAATTAATGTAAAGACATAACGTTAATTTATAAACAATGAGGGTTCTTATCTTAAATACATTGCCATGCAGGTGCAACACAAAAATGAATGGTTAAATAATACTTGATAATTTATCCTAACGTGAATATACTCTTTAGTGAGACCTTGCGTTAGTTCATTGCCGTGTGCTATTTGTACTGTACATGCACTTATTTTCCAAGTTATTGCATTAAATTGGGTATTTTACAAGTTGTTGGACTGATGTACACCCACATGTCAAGTTATTGCATTAAATTGAATATTTTACAAGTTGTTGGACTAATTTGCACACATCTGACAAGTTGTTGTATGATTGGTGTAATTTACTCTAAAATAATTTGTCTCAAAATAATTTCTATGTCTATTTCTCAAAAGCTTACCCTTTATAAATGGGGATCCGTACCATTTCATCGATTAAAAATATCCTTGAACCGAAGTTTAAGACGGCAAAAGGAAATCATTACACTCCATCAGCCATAAATATAAGCATTTCTAGCATTTAAAATTTATCTACATATGTGGTCATTTTACGACATAATACCATTACCAACCCTCGCCATTAATTTAATATTTTGTGACTGATTAAGGGGCACAACAGACATTTTTCTTCTTTCTTAATATGTTATAAAAATAATATTTATATTTATACAACCACTCCCTATTACTAATATTTTCTTTTTTTTACTTTGCTTTGAGCAACACATTTTTATCTGCATATTCTCTTAGGTGGCAAAATATGACTTTTCATATCTAAAAATTGGGCAACACATTTTTATGATCCTGCTCGAGATTTCTTATATGTCACTTTCCATTTGCACAAGCTCCTTACCATTATATTTTCTGACCGGAAGCAGGTTTTCTATTCATTTATAAGTTTCAGAGACATTAGTCGCACGAATTTGATCGGTTAAGTACCATACTAGTATGAATTATAAGCCCTGAATTTAAGGATTTCTTGCCAAGCCTTGGTCACAAAAGACAAAAAGCACATTCGAACTCGCTAACCAACAATGGGCTAGTGGCAGCACTGCTGTTCTAAGAAGGATCTATAATGGCATGCGAGTGGCAGTAAGCCAGTAGTCTGGACAAGAGATTGGGGGTGCCTAAATCTATTGAAATGTGTCTAAGGCTTCTCCAACGGTTCGTGGAACCACCCCCCACCCCCTACGTAGGGGAGTTGGGGGTTCCCCTCCAATGATTCCCACCAAAGCTCCCATATATATGGAGGGAGTTAAAACTCCCATTATATATAGGGTGAATTTCGACTCCCCTATATTTTAATCACACCGTTTCTTTATGATATTAATTCCGTTTGAGCCCCGTAACATGATGATAATGTATATTATGACAGTACAAATACTGTATGATTTTTTAAATTAAAAAATGATAAATAAATAGTTAGTTAATGAGTGATAGTATATAGAGGGAATAGATATAGAGGGAATGGTTGGAGAGACGGAATTATAGGGGGGAATTTTTTGAAGGGAAGTAGTAAAATATGGTAAATAGTACGTTTGGGGGGAGTTGGAGACGGAGAATGGTTGGAGATAACCTAAAACCAAGTAGTGCTTCAGGATGAACATACACACAATTACATTGACGACGCTGGTCTTAAAACTATCTTTTATTGCAATGGAGATTAAAAAATGTCAGATACTCGTTTTGAAATGGACACTCCCTCTAATGCATTTTGAATGGAAACTCTACGACCATAGCACAATGGTGCGATGGTGGAACTCCTATTATATATCGCTAAAATAAACATAGAAATCAAGATTCATAAATCTCCCTATTGTAACTTCTCAGCCATAAATATGACTAACCCATTCTGTATAAGAAATAAAATTTCCATGTCTAGCAAGATGCAACAAATCCGAAGTTTATCCTCACCGTAACCGTAATTGCTCAAGTCCACCGGCTGACGTGGCGGGCCCGGCCGCGCTTTACTCCAGAAGAAGCGGCCTTCCGGTCCCCCTCCCCCGGTGTTTACTCCCGAGAGAACTAGCCGTTGAGCCGACGACCGTTAGACCGTAGTGGAAGGAGATGAAGGAGCAAATATATTGTTTGACACGGTAGACACCCTCCAGCGAAAAATGTGCCACTCGCTTTCCAATCCCCTCCCTCCCCGCTCGCCAGGAGCTCCCCTTTTGACTTCCACCTCCTCCCCCTGCCCACCTTCCGTTCCACCGCCTAGGCACAACGACGACGAGGACCATGGTGGCCAGGAGCCCCAACGCGAAGCCGGACAGGCAGACGGCGGCCACCCTCGCCGCCGCCGCCGCTCTCAATCCGGCCCTCGTCAGGGAGACGCTCAAGAAGGTAGGAGAAGCTGCTCTGCTCAATCGGGTTTCTGCTGGGGACTCAATTTTTGTGCTTGGTGGGTTTCGATGCCCAGGTGGACCGGTGCATGGCGCGGCTGCAGGAGCTGCAGTACACGGTGGCCGGCGGCGCCAAGGTCGTGTCCGGCGTCAGCCTCAGCCCGCGCAGCACGCGCGGGTACCTCCGCACCAGCCTCCGGTGCAAGAAGGAGACCGTCAGGCAAGAGCTCTCCATCCCGAACCCGTTCGATCCGATCTAGATTCTTGGCTCACGCGCGCAAATTCCTCACCTCCCTTTCCGCCTCAGGATGAGGGGCGGCGCGTCGGCGCAGAAAAGGTCGCCGAACGGCAAGTTCGGCGGCGCGGGCGCGGGCACTGGCGGCGAAAGCGCGCAGTGGCGGCGGATGTCGCTGCCGGCCATGCTGCTCGGCGAGACCGTGCTGGAGATCGTGCAGGCCAGCCAGTTCGCGCGAGACATCGTCGCGGTGGCCGGCGGTACGAACCGGGAGCCCCCGAGAACCCCGAAGCTGGCGCCCAGCACTAGGAAGCCAGCTGCAGCTGAGCAGACGCCCCTCCGCGCGCGGCGCGCCCGGGAGAAGCAGAGCCACCGGGGCGCTGCCCCGGCACGAGGTGCAGATGCCGTCACGCCGCCGTCGCGCGGCCGCGTGCGGTCCCGGATCCAGTTCAAACCGGCCTCGCCGGTCGCCCTGGGCCGGCCGTCGGTGTCCGCCAACCGGGTCTCCCCCAGGAACCGGCCGTGGGCCAAGAAGGCGGTAATGTTCCCGAACCCGACGTTCCACGCCTCCACCTCCGCCGCCGCCGACGCGTGCGCCACGCCGTCGCCGTCCAAGAAACAGAAGCGGTCCTACAAGACGCGGTCCCCAGTCGCCGCCCGGCAGACGCCACACAAGTTCCTTGTGAAGACGCCGCCGAGCGCGCTGGGGTCCAAGATCAGGAGCCATGGGAAGGCACTGCCCGCGAGGTCCGCCGCGGTATCGCCGCCGCCGCCCAAAGCGCAGGCAACACCAGCCAAAACCCGGCGCTGCTCGTTCTCGCCGTCAAGGTTGGCGACAAGGCTCGTGTCGCCGATCAAGGCGAGGCTGTCGCTGAACAGGAACAGGGACAGCGGCGGCGGTGCCGCCGGCGGCCCGATGAGCGGGCTGAAGCAGCGGCCGGGTGTCAGCATGACCGTGGTGCGGACGGTGTCGAGCAGGATATCGTCGAGGTGATCTTGGTGTCAGTCTTCAGCGTCTTGCGAAGTATTGGCCGGGAGTTCAGATTGCAGAGTAAGAAGAGAATTGAGTGGCTCTCCTGAATAAGATACTCTTCTGGGAAAGAAATTCCTTTCTTGGGGGTGCTTGTACACACACATAACGCTTATATGTATTTTTTCTGTGAATCTTGGTGATAATACATGGTGGTCTTCTCGACCGTATAATCCAAAGGCAAAATGGACAATCGAAATGCCGATTTTTTAGAATGAAATGTCAAAACTACAATGTCTGACAACTGTTCCAAATTTGTAATTTATCCGTACATTCTAGTCATTTATTCAGTTCAGCGTCGTGCACGTCTTATCTTTGTCAGCATGAACTACCAACCGATTGACCGAAGCCAGGCCGGAACTGAACTGCTAGTCAGGGACTTCCGACTTGTTTGGCTCCAGAACTTTTTTCAGAAGTCCCTATCACATTAAAAGGAATCTGACTATTTTATAGTATTAAATAAAATTTATTTATAAATGTTTTTTGACAGCTGAGTGCTTTTTCGCGAGACGAATCTAATGAGCTTAATTAATTCATAATTTACTACAGCGATGCTACAGTAACCATTCGCTAATCATAGATTAAGATACCTCATTAGATTCGTCTCGCAGTTTAGCCCCAGAGTTCTGCAGTTAATTTTATAATTAATATTTATTTAATACTTCTAAATACTAAAAAGTTTCAGGGACTTAAAAAAAGTCCCTGGAACCAAACAACCCCTTCATATGTTGGCTGTCGGAGCTGAATCTACGAGGGCGTTCATTCATCGCACATGCAACAACTGAAGTTAGACTATCGCATAGATCCGTTAGAGAGATAAAAAAAGAAATTGTTCTGAAATAAAATAAAATATTTCAAAAAGATAAGTTTTGAAGCAAATAAAAATGTTTCAAGAAATATCTAGAGATAGAAATTGTTCCGAAATAAATAAAATATTATAGAAAAAATATTATCTAAATATTTTTTTCGAAAGAGAACAGTCGGCTTATATTGAAAGCAATAAACCGTACGGTACATACTAGGGATACCAGTTTGAAAGAAACAACTCCAACAAAGCAGAACAGAAACTAGGATCTAACCCTCCACTAAATCTTCACGATATCTGACGACACTATATTACTAGGATTGTAATCTTGTAACCAGCTCCTCATCGCGTCCACAGCTTCGGTGAGCTTCTCCTTATCAGCAGGGTTTCAACGGTCTCCACCATTTCTGTATGAAAGAAATAGCCGAGTACATAACATCAATATGATTATTAGGGAACGCCCTTTCGATAGCCATCTTGTTGCGTGTTCTCCAAATGGACGACCAAGCGATCCCTGCAACAGGAAGAGGCTTAGCCTCATATTAGTTTTAAACATGCTCGTGAGCTTGCCCCCTTGCAACTCACCCCAATAACTGGGTATCGCCTCTCCAAACACCTCAGAAAGACAAGCCCAGACAAAACAAGCGAAAGAGCAAGAAAAGAAAATATGGGAGACAGATTCCTGCCGTCCACAAAGCACGCAGCGAGTGCTTCCTTTCCAGCCCCGCCGCTTCAAAGTCACTGCGGATTGTAATTTGTTGAGAGATAGCTGCCAAAGGAAGACCTTTATCTTCATTGGCAAACTAGTTTTCCAGATATTCTCTGCGTCCTTCACTTGCACACCCCTATGCGTGAGGAATTTGTATAGGCTTTTAGTGGTAAAACTTTTAGATTTTTCTAGTGCCCATTCCACCTCATCCTGTCGATAAAACTGGATTTTCTATAAGGACTAGTGGAGATGCACGTGCCGCAAGCACGTGTCTAAAGAACAATATATTTAAAATATTACATATTTAAAAAATAACTATGTTATATTTAAAAATAATATGAGATTCAAAATTGATATAACAAAAGCAAAGTTGGATTCGAAATTGATTCACACTCACCAAATTCTAAAAAGAATATATACCGGACTAATCCCATAATAGACATGTCACGGCTCATGATAAAATAGATATGTTTACACGTGTACACCTTACATTTATTCAATGAAAGTGCATTATAGCATCCGAAAACATTCAGATAATTTGTGAGGTCACAATCTCTAAGCACGTGACCACAACAGTTGCATGTATTCCCACCCTACCTGATGCTGAAGGTAGCGAGGTATTCTTGCCTTTAGTAATTTCGATCCATAGAAAATTTTGTACTATACCTGTGAACCGACACATGCATATCTTCAATAATAGCATTCTGATGGAACCGACACAGCCTACCTTCCACACTCACTGGTTCGACCTTTCGGCAATCAAAACAAGAAGAACAATCATAATAAAAGAAAATTTTCAACTTATGCATATGACTGCCTCCACTATCAATTGGGAATGAAAAATAGCCTCCCTATAGGAATAGCTCAGAGATCACGCAGATCTCCTCACACCTATCATTGCCATAAAATTACTGAAGGCGAACATAACATATTCAACTGAGCCGCTTCTTTGCAGAGCAAGGTTACAATTTCAACAACAACATTTGCTTTATCTGAAGAATTGCGAACAACACACACTGTTATTATTTTGGTCCTTACAGTTCGTACCAAAGATTACACATTTCCACTTAGCATAGCAGGTGCTCAGCTGTTCCATCTTTTATAGCCAGCTAAGTGATAAAAATATTGTCAGTTTCTTCCTCTTCCTATCTTCAATCCTTTGACCCTATTTCTTTCTAATGTTACTAAAAAATGGGCAGATCAAGCAGCTTATTCTTTGGCAGGAGTTCTGTGTCTCTTGAAGATGATGATAATGACAAACTCTCAAAGTGCAGGAAACTGCATAGCAGATGAAAGTGAGTTTTGCCAGCTACAACCAAATATGCAGGTATTTAATATAAAATCTCAGGCATGAAGAAGATCAGGAAGTGCAAATGCAATCAAGGAGTGGCACTCTCCAGTAAAACTATTTACTGGGAAATTATCTCACGGGAACATGAAGTAGCCACCAGCACATGAAACTATCTCCTGACTAAGAAGCCGAAAGCAGAAAAAAAATTCCATAATAGGAGGCAACCAGCATTGCCCACAATGCTACAACCCCTGCTCCTCACACAGAAGGTCCTGGCGACGGCTGCTGCTGCAGCTCACCCTTCTGTAGGCACTCACAGATCTCGTGGCTGCTGCTGCAGCTCGCCCTTCTGTAGGCACTCACAGATCTCGTGGTCCCAGCCACACGCCACCTCGACGAGCCAGCGGCGCTTGCCGTAGGTATTGCAGGAGTCGGCGCAGCAGCTCGGCAGCATGCGCCCGTGGCTGCAGCCGCTTTAGCTCCGCTAGCACCTCCACGAGCAGCTGCCATTACCAGGTAATTGCAATACAATGCATTGACTAATACAATCCTCAGCCATTTTTATTTCATCCTGATTAAATATCTAGTACCAAACAAGAATTATTCCCAAGGTTTATCAACCAGGATTTTGCTTGGAAACTTATTCTAACCTCAGCCGAAATCTAACATGCTTGTTCTTCCTCAAATTCACTGAATTTATCAGACCTAGGCACCTAGCTCATGCCTAGTCACCAAATCATCAGAATAGCAGCTAGTGGAACCAACTAAAAAACTTGAGCAAGAACCAAAAGTATTCTCATCTTCTGGACCAAACATTCATGAATATAGGAGGCAGTACAAGAATTAATCATACAAATTCTAGTAAGAAGCTAGTAGTACCAACAAAGTAAAATGTCTCATGGTTTACCTCAACCAACTCCACAATGGTATGTGTGATGGAGGTGGGACGTGGTGCTTGGTACAGTGCCCCTAGGCGATAACCCGATCGAAGGGCTAACTGAAGAGGAAGGAACTGAATATGGTATCAAAATCTATCAAGAATGGTAAACCAACTCATTAAGGTGAACCCATGTATAATGTACAACCAGAATAAAATAGTGACTTACTTTCCGTGTAATTACCTTTAGCACCCACCTGACTGGATAACAAAATGGCATACTGCCCAAAACATTGATCTCTACCACTTCCCACCTTCCCATTATAATCTATAAACCCTTGAAGATATATTGCC
Source organism: Panicum virgatum (assembly GCF_016808335.1). Lineage (NCBI taxonomy): Eukaryota > Viridiplantae > Streptophyta > Magnoliopsida > Poales > Poaceae > Panicum > Panicum virgatum. Next base: position 26,653,390 of record NC_053136.1, on the reverse strand, counting down.
TGACCTGAGAAGTTAGTATATCTAGCACAAATATTTGTAGAGTCCTATGCAATGGAAACAAACAACCCTAATAATTCAATAAAATATCTAGGGAGCATTATATGGTAGCATGGAGCAAGCAACACCTATTACCCTCATAGTCGAACTACTTTTCAATTATATATACAAACCAAACAGTGAGATATTTCCCTCTCATGACTGATGTCATGGACTGCATATGCCAATGATCCAAAGAACTTGAGCCCACACTTCAATAAATCTACCAGAAATCTGCACTTTCTGAAAGTCGCTTCCCAGCATGCTGAACGTGGCCTTCTATTTCTTGGGCGCCGATATCATATGTTCCTTTGTAACTGCCACTGTCCATGTGGACCTAAACACCATAATATCATATCAACATTAGAAGAAAATAATCTAAGCATGACCTGCCTAATATGAATTCAGCAAAATTTTATTTTTACACATGTTAATTTGGAAATTTGTCTAGCAAGTTACTCAGGAATGGGTATGTAAGCTTTCATCAAGGATATACCTACTACAGAGAGAGAGAATCCAGAGGGGGGGAGGCGGATGGCTCACCGTGAGAGGGTAGAAATCCTGCATCGGGGGGCTCCAGCAGCAGCTCCGTGGGTGCCATCTCCCCAATCTCCTCGCCCTCGCCCTTGTCCACGCCGCCGTCCTTGTCCGCCGCCGCCTCAACCTTATCCTGCACCCGGAAACAAACCCCACTCATGGTTAGCAACTCCGGCTGGAAACCGCCACCGGATCCAGCGTGCGTGCCCAATCCCGACCCGCACCCCCACTGCGGATCCGACCCCAGCCCCAGATCTGGGCCACCCGCTCACCTTCTCGCTGCCGGCAGGGGAAATCGCCACCGCGGCCCCGCCGCGTCCTCGACGGGGCAAGGGGCACGTCCAGCGCCATGGGCTGTTGGAAATATGCCCTAGAGGCAATCATATTTCCTTGTATTCATGATTAACAAAGTGTTCATTGAATATCCATGGATGACAACTTGTATTGATTAATACTTATGTGAAGTATTTGTGAAACTCTTTATTTGTATGGATATTCTAAAATATTCCTAGTCGGAGTTCATGTGAGGACACACATGAATATTAGACTAGCACATGTATTAGTTGATTGACTACGTTTCACAAGTCATGGACATGGGGATGTCAAACTAATAATGTGGGTTCATGTGAGACATGAGACAGAACTGACCCAACACGAGATGATGACTTCTCATTACACAATATGTACGCTATGTCCTAAGACCTGAGATCGTCGTATGTACTCAAGATATGAACCGACTTACTTAGGAGTCATCAAACGCTACACCGTAACAGGGTAGTTATAAAGGTGGCTTTCGGGTCTGTCAAGAAACATGCTGTGAGACATAGTCGGTCAAGATGGGATTTTCCCCTCTCTATAAGAGAGAGATATCTCTGGGTCCCTCGAGTGATTCGGATCAAGAAATGCATGGCCACACTAGGGTTAAGAGTTAACCAAGGATTCCGAATCACAGGATCGAGAAAAGAGTGGTCGGCTTTAAGCTAAACCAAATATCGTGAGGCAAAAGGAACAGCATGTATATGATATTGTGGTGGCTCGTCTGATATGATCTTTACGTACGCATAGGAGTTGACATGTCTTGCTAGAGGCCACTGTCAACTATTGGGCCGAGTAAGAGTACTCGGGCCATGTCTATTCGCATGTGAGCCCATAGGGTCACACACTTAAGGGAAAGAAGCCTGATAAGGATGAGATCCGAATTAGACTGGGTTTAGGTGCACTAATGGACCATTTAGCCCCAAAAGGGGGGCACTCAAGGTGGGGCCCAAGGCAGCCCACCTAAGGGGCTATATAAACAGAGGAGAGGGCGCCTAAAAACCCTAACCCCGGCCGCCGCTACAATACAATGCTACAGTGTGGATACCTTGGAGCATGATTAATTAGCATCATTAGATTCGTCTCGCGATTTACAACCCATCTGTGCAAAAAGTTTTGTAAATAGACTTCATTTAGTACTTCAAATTAGCAAGATTCCAACGCAAAAAGTTTTTGCGTTTCATCTAAACAGACCCTTAGTCATTTTTTGCTTTAGCGCCCCAAAAGCTGAAATCCCAAGCTTGGAGTCAGATATGGGAGCACCCAAGTATCTCAATGGCCAACCGCCAAGCTTATAGTTAAGCATATTAGCCAGCCTTTCCTGCTCAGATTGTTCCATTCCAAAGACAAAAACATCGCTCTTATGAAAAAATATTTTAAGACCTGAGAGCCATTCAAAACTGTAGAGGATAAGCTTGAGATTAATAACCGATTGCTCAGAACCATCAGTCATAATCACCGTGTCATCAGCATACTGACTGCGTGAAATCCCTCCTTGGAATAGATCAACTACGATCCCGGTGATGCGATTTTTCTGAACAGCCTTGTCCAGAAGGGCACTCAAAGCGTCAGCTACCAAGTTGGACAGAAGTGGTGACAAGAGATCCCCTGCAGTCCTTGGTAGGTCCTAAAATAATCTCCTCTTTGCCCATTTACATTTACAGAAACTCGCCCCCCACGGACAGTTTGCACCACCCACTTAATCCAAGTTTCTAGGAGTTCTTTCCCTTTCATCACGCTCTCCAGCAAGTCCCATCTAACCTTGTCGTAAGTTTTTTCAAAGTCAATTTTCAGGATAAGACCCCTCTTTCCTGTAGAATTCAGCTCATGAATGACTTCGTGTAAAATCAGCACGCCATCTAGAATATTTCTCCCCTTGAGAAATCCTAACTAGTTAGAACCCACTAACTTAGTTGCAAAAGGGGTGAATCTATTAGTTAGTACCTTAGTAACACCCTTATAATCTACATTCAGCAAACAAATCCTATAGTGTTTTATACTGTTGGCCTCCTGAATTTCAGGAACTAGAGTAATAACTCCGTAGTTTAGTCAGTCGGCCCAAAAACAAGTCCTCAAACATGGAAATATAATAATCTTTGATCAGAGCCCAGAAAGATTTGAAGAAATGTACACCAAAGCCATTAGGCCCAGGGGCAGAAGCCGACTTCATCTAAAAAATAGCAGCTTTAATTTCCTCCTCACTGAAATGTTTAATTAGCATAGTTTTCTCCTCAACAGTCAGGCCATGCATGCTATTCCAATTAGGGGAGCTAAACAACTGTTTGTAAAATGAGGTAGCATGGGCTAGAATTGCTTCTTGAGGTCTGACTCCCCTTGATCAATTTCAAGATAAGCAATGGTGTTTTTCCTTCTTCTGCCGTTGGCAAAATGGTGGAAGAACTGAGTATTGGCATCCCCTTACAACAACCAATTCACGTCCCCCTTTGTTTCCAATGTAACTCCTCCATTTGATAGATCTGTTCTAAGGAATTTTCCAAATTGTACCTTTTTTTGCCAAACCTCAGCAGGTAGCGCAGTACCATCAGCTTGCTGATCAATGGCCTCCATCTGTTGCAGAATATCAGCTTTTATCCTCTTCACCTCCCAGCTTTTTGTACCTCCACCCTTTCAGGAATTGTCTTATGCATACCAAGCTCCCATGCCAGGCATATTATCTAAATATAATCAAGTGTGATAGTATGACTCCTAGTCGCATGTGCGATGAATAGACGCTATGGAATTGGAAGAACGGACTGAGGTTTGGGAAAACAAAATTGTGCAAGCGCTGGTTTGGTCATAGTCTCAAGAGGCTTGCGGAGCAGCCATTGTTAGTTATCACATGGCGATTCCACCACAATCTTCTGGAGAAAATTCTTTTTATGTCAATGAAAATTTAGATCATTCGTTCCAAACCATTAAAAATTCAACTTCATCCCTCTTATATCATTGCTGTCACAAAATAGTTACATGGTTGTTATATTAGAATGAAAAAGACAATATTACCCTAGAAGAGTTATATTGTCATAATGCAATCACATAATTTTATCCTAAATTTTATTGTTGTTCTAATACTGTGTGGGCATGATCATGTTGTTCCGCACTATGCCTGCTAATAGATCTAGACTCACCCCTTGCCTACTTGTCCCAATGCTTATGGAAATCTAATGGCAACCTACCCCAACTCAAAAGCTCAACTAAGTAACCCACCCCACTCCACTTCATTTGATGCATAAACCCATGGGTATAGACACGGCTAGATTTTCCAATTAAAAAACCCCAACACCAATCCGCATTCTAGTTCATACTCACTCGTGAGCTTGTAACTCCCCAACTCTTTGAGCACCTGGGCTCGAGCAATACAGTCGATCATCCCCCAACTAGATGTAGGGCATTCAGGCCTGAAATCAGTATAAATTTTGAGTCATTGTATGCTAGGTCATATCCAATCCAAACGCACGACAACATGCTAACAAGTAGATTAGTAGTCAGCCATTTTTGGAACCGACACATAGCTTTTTGCTGGATCCCTTTTGACCACCTTCTGACTAAGCTTTGAACGTGGTAGAGCCAGCTTTAATCGGGCCTCCAAATAATCATCTTGGGTCGAACAGGCCATCAGCCTTTCCATAAAATTCTCCATCAGCTCAATTCTCTTTTCTAAAATTATAATTGCAATATTTTGTCGTCAACACATAATTAGTAAACTGTACAGAACAAAATTAATGAGCGCTAGTGTCCCCAGTGATAAGAGCTTTCCTTTCCGGCTGCTAACTTTGTTTTGGAAATCGTTCTTCTATCATGTTTTGGTTCTTGTTTGCCAACTTATTATCACTTATTGGGATCTCCAAATATTTAAAAGGAAAGCTTACTTCTTGGCAATCAAACAACTGAGTGTAGGTTGTTACCAATCTTTTAGCTTCTCCAATCCCATGCAGAACAATCCACTTTTATGGAAGTTGATCTTAAAGCCGAATAACTTCTTAAAAACTAGGGGAGAGAGTATATAGGCACCACTCAACGCATTGCAGGTAGTGATGCTAGTGCTGGGAGCGGTGAACGTTCTTGGGCCAATGCCCATTCATTAGAAAAATATATATTTTAGAGAGTGCAGAGAGAGAATTAGAGAGAAGCAAAGATGAACCCCTACAGAGACACAGCCTGTTGTGGCATGCTGTCATTATCTGGGCCAGCAAGCGATGCCTGTTATGGAATTTTAATCGCGATGCCCAGTTCTTCTATGTGGGACCCAAATGTTTTAGGCAGCACTCCACACTATGCATAGCCTAATATACAAGTGATGCCGTGCCCAAAGCGGGGTCTAGTCCTTCAATCACGGTTAAGAACCTATTTGGATGGACCAGAGTTGCCTTTAGGCCTTGTTCGGTTGTTCCCGATTGAATCATGGAATGGATTTGTTATTGGAGGGGAATGAGTGGATCCAGTTGTGTCACTTGCATTGATCCGGATGGTTTCATTCCCGAGGTCAAGACGTGGGGATTGATTCTGGGTCTCTAAGAGGCCAGAATAAGTCAAAATGGGTTGAAACAAAACCAAGTCCGGCTCCATTCATATCGAACCGAACAACTATTCTGTATTGGGCCAGATTTTAAAACGGGTGAAATCAATCCATGTGGAATAGGCGTCGTTCCAAGTCGTTCCTATAGAACCAAACCAGACCTTAGCCTTTTTTTTCTTTTTTTTAGAAACACAGTACAAACGCAGACACTCGGAGGTACTCATAGGGGCAGGGTTGCGTACGTATATTCATAGGGATGAGTGCCTTTTCTTTCTAGCGTCACGAGGATCTGATCAAAGCTTTTCTGGATGCAGTCCGTACGGGTCCAGCTTTGCCCCTAGACCTGCCAAAACTCGCGCGTCTCTCATCTCCTCCTCCAGCCTCCAGCGCAACACTTCACCTAGATCGCTTGGAGTACCTTGCATTGGGCACTCACGTTGTCCTTGCTGTCATCACGTGCGGTAGATCTCGCGTGGCTTCACCAACATCGATCAGCAAATCCTAGCTGGAGTCGAGTTTATATAATATAACCTTGCCACCGGGTCACTGCCGCTGCACCCCAGGTTCCTCCCTAGCTATTTAACTAAAGATCTGAGTGTGAGACGATCTGCCCATTGATTCATTCTTTTTTTGTCCCCGGCAATGTGCAGGTACACTTCCTATAGTAAGTATTAGGAAAATTCATCAATCAAAGTCTAAAAAGATAATATATAAATACTAATTAAAAGACAAAATAGCTGAATTCATCCCTACACTATTATTATTATGCTTGACTCAATTTTGTCCCTCAACTACGAAAACATTCAATTCAATCCTCGAACTATCCAAATCGGTCCAATATCGTCCATTCGCTGATTTGGCACGCCACTTTAGCTCGTCTAGTCACCTGCCTAGTGTGCTAAGATGTAAAATACACTTTTTTACCATCAATAGATAGCTTTAATTGTAAGTTTGTAATAGAGAAGCTCACACCTAAATATATAGATTCTGTCGATTGTAATGTTTGATATCAAATGATGTTGTGAGTATTATAACCATGTCTGCAGTTGAGATAGTTATAGTTGTTCATTCAAAATGACAGACCATGCCAATGTTTAATGCAAAATGACACATGTGCCATGTACTGGGCAATCAAACTACATGATGTTCTTCTCTGATGGCATTACGTGTTTTCCTAATCTGTTTTGAGAGGAGCTGCTTTGTCCTCCACGATCAGTTGAAGTGGACTGAATCATGACTGAGCTACTTCCTCCCGAAACATTGATGATTACCTTTGCAGATGTCCCAGGAGCCATGCCATCACTTGTCTTTGATTATAAAAGATGCACTCCCATCAAGGCATCAACAGCGGCCTTTGTGGATACTTACAGTGGAGGCGGCCATTACTCGGAGGTTTTGTAACAAAGTGTGAGCTGCTAGAGGCGGATAGAGGATGGGACATCCAGCCTCTAATTGACGGAAGTTACTGCCAGGGGTGAGCTACTCTATGGAGAGTAAAAAGGTATTTTACACCTTAGCTGACTGAGCTAGGCGAGTCAACCTGGCATGCTATATCAGCAACGCAAATGGACAAAAATATATCGATTTGGATAGTTCAAGGACTGAATTGGACATTTTTTATAGTTAAGGGGCAAAATTGAGTGAATCACGAAAGTTTACGGACGAATTCAGCTATTTTGCTACAAAAAAACATTTTCTCACTCACCATTGAAAACTTTCGCCATTGATACAAATTGATGACGTGGAATCCCAAATAGCCACTCAGTGCAATAATGGATCAAGTGAGATTTGCGACATCTTTGGGTTTATTTGTCCAAGCTGTGACCCTATTCTGTTCAGCTGGTAGAATAGCTGATTTCGGCTGATTTAATAGCGTTATGTGAGAGAGAATCTGCTGAAAAAGTTGGATGGTGCACTAGCTCCATTTACATTGTATATTTGGCACGTCAGACAGGATATATTCAGGAGCCACAACCAATAATTCTTTGCAAAAAGTAATTCTTTGTACTGCTCCCTCTCTCCTGTTAATGAAGTATATGTTTAGGCACGTTTGCTAAAACAAAGTAAGTCTTTGTAGCAAGGGTTTCGAGCCTGCTAGCTGCAGCTTGAATTTGAGGGACAACTAGGGATGTAAATGGTACGGATATTTCTCGACCGTATTCAAATTCGATCTGGTCTAGAAGGGTTTTTATCTGTCCGTATCTGATTTCGAGTATCCAATATCCGTAACCGATCCGTATCCGAATGTTAAAAAATTATATTTTTATGATGTCGATATCCATTACAATCCTATCCGATAAAAACTAACACTATCCGTATTCGAACACAAATATAGAAACAAATACGATATCAGTGATATCCGTCCGTATCCGACCCGTTTTCATCCCTAGGGGCGACGCGTGTACCTGTTTCTATTTCAGGTAGCATTATTTCAGTTTTCATGAGCAATTTCCAGTTCGGAGAAATTATGACTTGATTGTCTGAATTATGCTTTTGTTCAGGCAGTCCCACTTTGCTAGTGGATTCTATTTGACTAAAAAATTCGTACCTCAAGCTTAGGAACACATGGCATTTCGGTCTTCATCACTCCAAGAACAATATCTTCTGAGTCAAATTATCCTTAGGTCTCATTTACTTTTTTAAGTAGTTGTCACATTGAATGTTCGGATATCAATTCCAATGTTCAGATGCCATCTTAATATAAAACTAATTACATAAGTTGCAATTAGGATTTTAGATGAATCTATTAAATATAATTAGTGTATAATTACTGTAGCAATTAATGACCAAATTATGGACTAATTATGCTTATAATAGATTTATTTCGTGATTAAGTCACAACTTATGAAATTAGTTTTGTAATAAGTCTATATTTATTGGTGTTTAAACATATGATGTGACGGGACTTATGACTTAAACTGAATCTGGCCTTAACCATGCAGAAGAGTTTGTAAGTGTAGAAACATCATCGCAACCACATGCATGTGCTTCTCTGAAAACTTTGTGTCGAGTAGTAACAAAAGTACTGGTACAATCGGCACACGTTAGCAGTGGCCGTACCCTATTGCAGGAACGCACAAAAGAAAAAAAAACGCAGTATTTGTATTTAGTAGACGGGAATTGGGAAGGAAGAAGGGGCAGCAAGAAAAGACACATCAGGGTAGACTACTGAACAATAGCCAACCGGCGCCCAAACGTGGTCTGGTCAAGATGCGGCGCGGCAATCCCGAGGAGTAGGTTGGCCGGCGCTGTGGCACCGAGGCTTCGGGTTCCGGCAACCGGATCCGTCCATCACGTGCCCTCCTCAGTCCTCACTCACATGAAGGCATGAGCTCCTCCTCACCTGTGTGAGCAGGTTGGTGCTGCCGAAATGCATCTGAATCGGGCGGGGAACGCTGCTCTCCATTAGCGGGCCAGTGTTTCCCACGCACGTACTGCCCGGTCAAAGATGCGCGTGTCACGCACGATCGATCAGTTCATCAGGCTTCTCTTTTTTGAATCCAGGCCAACCCCTATTTTCATTATTAAAACGGAAATACAGAAGTTCGAAAGAGACAGGTACCATTCATCAGGCTTTTCAAGTACAGAAAAGCCCACTCTTGCAGTGAAATTCAGAAAATTTGTAATGTTAATAGCGGACGGCTCCTTGTCAGAATAATTCACCACTGGATGATCCGGGTACCGACCTGAACAGTCTAGGAAGCGATTGGCAGTTACGGTTAGGATAGGTAGCGCCGAGGACTGCTGCAGATCAGCAGATGCCTCATCGCGTTCCAAGGAATGGAAAGCCTGTATGGCATTAACCAAGCATTAGTAAAAGGGGTTTGTCCGTTAACATCTCTGTTGAATAATCTTTTGACCAGACAAATTTTACTCTACTCCACTAGACATGTGTTCTGAGCTCGATCTACAAGCTTAGGAGCGGCGGTTGCACATGGCGAAAGCTTGGCAGGGTCCGAATTGGAGTACATGTGAATGAAACCTGCATACGACTAACTGACTGATACTCCACCATTATCCCTCGTCAGTAAATTATTCCGCGCTTAACCACCTATATCTAACTGCCACCGGCAATTATGCTCCATCGTTTCCAGACCAGACCGGATCCCATCAGCATTTCCTCCAATCCCCCCCTGTAACCACCTCCAGCGTCCCCTGCATACACTCGCTACATCTCACCGCCTCGGTGAATCCATTGCCGGAGCTAGCACACGCCTAGGCAAGCAATGGCCAGACACCGGTTGGTGCGCCACCGTGCGAGTCTCGCGCTGCTCCTCATCGGGCTCCTCCTGAGCTCCTCCTCGACGGCGGCGCGTGCCATTGAAACGACGAGGACGATGGCACGGGCGACGAAGGAGAGCTACAGCTACCCCCGTAGCCGGAAGCTGCTGGTGACCGCGCCGCGCGTGTCGCCGGACACGCGACCGTCGGGGTCGCAGCAGGAGATGGACGTCGGCGGCTGGCGGCGGGCAACGCCGTTCAGGAGTGCCGGGGCTAGCCTCGGCCGCCGTGTGCCTGGGTCCCACGCGAACCCGTCTCACAACTAAGCACTCAGCAGGTACGTGTTGGCAATTCGTTTGCGAAAAGATGCCGTGTGGTTTATGATTTGGATTCCTGAGATTTGCTTGTGGTTTCAGTGCAGAGGTGCCGGCGGCGGACCCCGGAACGGCGAGCGTCCACGACGGCGAGGTCGACCGATGATCCACCCGGCCGGCGCTGGAGAGGAGCTGGAAGCAGGGGCGAATGTAGCTAGCTGACTAGGTCTGTCTGTGCATGGTATGTCTGTACAATTTAGTCCACCTGACACAATTTTGGCTTGGAATGATTAGGAGCTGACTGAAGCACACTGTTCCCTATTCAGATAGAGATCGAGTTCTTTGCTTCTGTGTCTGTAGTTATGATGTTGCCCTGAGTTCTTCAGTTCAGCTAGCGTACGTGTGTCTATGTTGGCACAGTTGCAACTTGCAATCAGCCTGAAGTGCTTTTCGCTTTCGGATCTGTGATTTTCCGTCCCCTGATCCAGTATTCCAGTTTCAGCAAGACGAAATGGCAAACATACTTTTGGGAGTAGTAATTAAACCAATGCGCGCACGTAGTAGTATCCGTCATTACACGAATCAGGGCGAGATCCTTCAGTTGCCGAAGCGGCCGAAGGTGGAGTTGATGAGGTGCTCGGCGACGAGCCTGCTGGCGCGCTCCGTGGGGTGCACGGCGTCCCAGAAGACGTAGCGGTCGGCGTCCGGGCACGTCCCGCCGGGCGCCGCCGCCCACGCGCCGCAGGGGTACCCCATCTCGTACGTTCCGGTGCCGCAGCACCCGACGTCGGCGCGCGCGAACCCGTGCCGCGCCGGCTCCCGCACCAAGCCCTCGAAGAAGTCGTACACCTCCGCCACCCGGATGTCGGCGCCGGGCAGCTCGGCGCCCAGGTCGGCGACCATGGCCGCCAGCGCCGCGTTGAAGGCGCGCGCCGCGGCGTTGTACCCCTCGTCGCAGCCGCCGCGGGCCAGGGCGCGGGCGCGCTCCAGCGGCAGGCAGCCCATGGCGGCGAGCCCCGTGAAGCCGATCCTGCGCGCGCCCAGGCCGTAGAGCTCCGCCAGGAACGCCCGGGCCAGGCCCACCAGGTACTCCGTGTACTCGGGCACCGTGAACTCGAGGAACCGCGTGGTGGTGAGCGCGAAGTAGTTCTCGATGAAGTCGTTGGTGCCGATGCTGACGGCGTACACGGCGCCGGCCACCACGGCGTGGGCCTCGGCGGCGCCCAGGTGGGCGGCCAGCCGCGCCTTGTACTCCCGGAACATCTCCACTTGCTTCCACAGGGGGATCACGCGCTGGAACGTATGGATCCATCACAGTGAGATTAGTGTAGGTTATATAAATCTCTTCCTTTTTGGAGAACACAAACAAGCTGTAGTTTCATACTTACATTTCCCATGTTTATACGGCATAGTTTGAAGATTATATCTTTTCGTATTGCTACAATGCATGTGAAAGCTAGCGTTCAATTAAACACCATTGGCGACGGGATCAAAAGTACCCCGTCCTACGCGAAGGAGCTAGAATGTGGCTGACTGACTGTTGCGTTAACACTGCTCACCGTCAGTCTAAAACTATTCCTGAGTGGGGCAAGAGGATCTGCTTGGCTCCCATCGAATGTGCAGCGGGAATATTGCAGGAAAGTGCTGCTGGTTTTACTTTGGTCCGGCGACATGGACGTTCCGTGGTAAATTAAATTCCCGTGGGGGGCGACAAAGGCCGTTCAAAAGTAGTAGCATACAGGAGAGTTGTACGTACGAGGCATGTGTGCACTTTTTAGTTATGGACACATGCTATGTATAGGCAATAATAATGTCAGTGTTTGGAACCTTTTCACTTTCTTGCGTGTAGTATTACTTTGATCTGAAATTGCAAAATGGCACAATTCAAGGGACATGCAGCCCCCTTATCTATTTGAAAAGGGAACAATCCAGTTTCCACACTCGAACTAGCACAATTTTTCGATTTTCAACCTTCAACTACAACCATCCAACTATCGAAACTAGACAAATTTGTTTGTTTGGATGGTTTCAAAGGTATTTTTGTTTTTTTTTTGAAAATTTAAATATTCTGGATAGATCTACAAAACTAAAATGAACTAATTTTAAACTATAAAAATATGAAACTAGTAAGTACCAAAGAATTTCTAAAGTTTAATCTATGTTGGTGCTAATCTTATTTATCCAAAAATAATAGGCAAAACTACAAGAAAATGGATACTAGGAATATAAAGAAATTGGTTTCAAATAACTGACAAGTAGATTACAAATAAATAGGTTACATTTTTAGTAAAAAGTTGGCACCTATTTGTATTTTCTAATTTAAAATGAATTACTTATAAATGTTTTAGTTTAAACTTGAATATTTAAATTTTCTATAAAATAAAAAAACACATTTGAAACCACTCAAGGGGCCAAATTTGCTCAGTTTCAACATATGAATGCCCCACATTATCTGGTTTTATAGTTGAAGATTAAAAACTAGACTTTTGTGATGGTTTGAGGTACAAATTGGACTTTCCCCATCTGAAAACTTAGGGTCACGTTTTGATCCAATCCATATTGGTTCGCATTGAACTTATCCATGATTTCGTAACCATGCAAATATATTTTTGAAGTATGCCATCCAAACACATTGACATTCTGTTAGTGTAACGAGTTAAATATATATAAAATTCCTAGACGACCCGTTTGAGTTGCCATCTTCTTGATATAAAGAAACACAACTCTCTTTTGCATTTTGGAGAAAAAAATGTTTGAATTGCCGCCCTTTTTCCTCTTCTTTTTGTCATGATGATTGGACATCCAGGAGTAAATGACTAGCAGATGCCCTGCCTTACATTCACGAGTACAGTTACTAAAGTTCACATAGTTTGGAGGAAAAGGAACCGTACGTGGGTCCTGTTACATTATATTCATTCTTAACGTACTTCCATTGCATGCGATCTATAGAATCATGTTGGGTCATTTACGTTGCGTGAACCTTTTCGATCTCGTTTAAATGGTATCAGTATCTAACAAATATTTCCTCGATGTGTGTGTGTGATATATATATTAGAAATGTTTTCCTAGATTATTTCGAAGCTAAATCAAATGAGCCCCTTGCTTATACAAATAAATAAAGTTTAAGAATCCAATTTTAGAAAACTTATAGTCTACAGCCCATCTATTAAAATCTAAAGCTAAAACTAAAGGGAACATATTAGGTGCAAACCAATCTCTCCGTGCAAACCATGCAAACTTCAATCTGGACCATAGGATCAACATCCATGGCGGGCGCAGGGAGAGTGGGAGGAGGGATTTGCAAAAGTGTGATTAAGCAATTCAAGGACGAGCGGTTAATTGTAAATTACCTAATCACCCCATACCTCTTAGATGTTGATCTGGTGGCTTAGATTGAAGTTTGCATAATTTGCACGGAAATGTTAGTTTGCACCTGATATATCCCGAAACTAGTAAACTACAATCCATCTATTAGGCTCCAGTTCTTGAGTAGTCGTACCTTACAACGTTCTATCATGTGTATATGTACACGTACGTCAACCGTAACATGCATCGAGCTACACGCTTACATTTTCATCTTAATGCCAAATGATTCAATTATTCTCAAAAGAAACCTAGCAGACAATAATTTCTGCTACGGCCAAAAAGAAAAACGTCGCGCCAGTGCATTCGTTCGTAAGCAAGAGACAGATGGAGGCATGGAGCACAAAAATCAACAAAATAAAACACGCACAACTCTGCTCGATCGTCTGATAGATACTAGCGCAGGAGTACTTACGAAGACGCGCGAGGTGGCGACGTCGAGCCCTGATCCCGCGGAAGCGAAGCAGACGCCGATGGCGAAGTCCCGGATGCCGTAGTCCGGGTCGAGGTAGGCCGGCACGAAGGCGCGGCCGAGCCCGAGCGCCTCCGAGTAGAAGTCGGTGGCGACGCGGCCGTTGCTGAACCGCCCCGTGGCGCGGCCCCCCGGGAAGTCGCGGCCGTAGGGCGGGAAGTTGCTCCGCACCGCCGTCGGGACGGCGTTGTTGTTGCCGGCGTCCACCGTGGAGTCGCCGAACACGATCAGCGCCGTCACGCGCGCCCGCACGACCGGCAGGAGGAGCAGGAGCAACGGCAGGACGAGGCTACGACGTCGACGACGGCGCGCGTGCACGGCGGATGCCCCCGCAGCCATGCCGATGCTATAGCTATCTCCGGGACTCCGACGACTATCCTATACGTCTTCAATTTCTTGAAGGGCAGGGCAGCATGCCTCTTCGAACAAAAGGAGCACTGGCGTGAAAAGGGCCTTGCAGTAAAGCCGGAGGCATGGTTGCATGCGGTTCTGGGCGGCGGGTAGGTTGCCCGCTGCGGCTATTTTCCTGCGCCGGCGGGCGTGTCGCTGTCAGGTTCGTGCGCGTGCATGGCGGATGCTGCCGTCGCGCACCTTTCGGAGCGAGAACAGGAAAGCTCTGCTGCAAGGCGCCGTGCTTCCCGTGCAACGAACATGCATGGACCTGTTCTCTCCGCGCGTGGATGGCTTGTTCGCCCACTTGACCACCAGCATATTCACAGATTCGGTCATGTTCCAGAGTGTATAAAACATTAGGGTTAATTGGATGTATGCCATTATAATTTTTCAAGTTCACCGATCTGTCATTACGATTCACCTTTTTGGAGATACGCCATTACAATCTATTCTTTGCTTGAGATGAGCCATTTTGTACGTATTTGATGCTCTTAGATCTACTCGCAGACCTTCGTATTTTCTTATGGTCAAAAATGCCTATCGACGCTCGATAAAGACCATTTCAAGCATCAATTTGATCAGAAAATTATTAGAATTTGCATTCTTTACCTACATACATATCTAGAATAATGCAAAAACCCACTGTACCCCTAGAAAATATGCAACACTGGTATTTGAGCTAAAATGCAGGCTGGAAGTACCTATTGATCCGAGGTAGAAATACGTTGACCAATTAGAGTGCATAATTTAGTCTCACATGGTTCGAAGGGCCCACTCTCAGCAGTAACCGACTTAGGACATCTGCAACTCACGTGGATTAGGCATGAAGGCCCACAAGATAGCCAGCCTGAAGAAAATGGGGGCCGTTGGAGCCCACATGGGGTTGGCCGACCGGCCCGATCGGCCAACGGCCCATGGGCTCCATTGACCTTCCCCTTAATTTGACGTGTCACTCCCTCATTGGCTCCCGATAGCGGTTTGGCAAGGCTTGGCTGTAGGTCTTCACCGTTCACCCATAGCTCCCTTCTATAAATAGTACGGGGAGGGGTGAGAATAGGACACACACCAAGTTGAAGCTCAAGCTCTCCTCTCATGTTTAGCTCTATAGATTAGCGGAGTTTAGGCTGATCTAGCTACTCCTTGGGTCCCGAAGTTGTTCAAGAGTTTCGGTATGGGTTTATCTCTTACTATCCTTTGAAATTCTCGGATATTTGTAATAGACAAATCTTATAGTTCTTTATATTGGCATGACTTATATCCTGCGGTATCAGACATATACTTCTTGATTAGTTTATATGTTCATTCTATGCTTTGCATGGCTAGATGTTTAGGTTTAGTGCACCGGTACCGTTTTCATTATTCGTATGTTTGCTCTAGTATGATGTCTGTCCATCCAAAGAGTAGGGGTTTGTCGGGGTTAAATAAGTGTTGCTGGATGTAGCCCTTTCCCACGGTTTATAGAGGTAGCCTGCAGGTGGTGACAACCCTATTTAGTGCCAGCGAAATCATCCAGGTTCGGATGGAGGGGGGGGGGGGGGGGGTAGGAGGTCCATAAAGTACCGTAATGGTTGACAGTCCTATCTATCAGTTATAAGCGGTCTCCTAGTAGTGCTAGGTTAAATAAAGCTAGTTTAATCATGTGTATGTTGTAAAGTAAGATATAAACTGTATAATTAGCTAAAGTACTTGAAATTTGAGCTGCTAACTTCTTTCTTTCTCCCTACCTTTATCTTATCTTGAGCTGAGTATGAGATTTGTGTGTCATACTACCCCTATCCATCATTTATCTTAATCCTTCGCATATAATTGAATATCCAATCTAGATTAGTTCATCAACTTGTTCTACCTTAACCACCACTTTCCCTGCGAAAATATAAATGACACACCAGAATACTCTCGGGTAAAATGCTTCAACGGTATTCTATGCGCTTGCAAATTCATTCATAGTTTATGAAATCCCCGTTACCCCTTGGTGTCTGCAAGCATCGCTGCATAGGTACACCCAACCTAGCGGTGACGCTGGTAAATGCCAATAAACATTTTTGGCGCCATTGCTGGGGATGGATTCTATGTCCATGCTAGGTGATTGCGCTACAAAATATCAACAATGCCCCTGCTCCCTCTCTTCTCCCCGCTTGCTGACGTGTGGGTCCCACGTCATCTTCTTCCTCCTTCCTTTCTTCTCCAACTAGCCTCAAAATAAACAGGCGTCCTCGAAAGTGGCGTTGGCCTCGTAGGTGACGGAGACCAGGATGGAGCCTCAGTTAGCGCCATAGAGGACCGAGGTGGGGCGCATGTGGAGTAGCAGACGACGCCCTTGGGATGGAGTTAGTTGTGGACGACCCACTTGATGGCGAAGGTAGACTCGTTAGAGAGGTCAACGGTGATGGCAATGCGGCTGTGCGAGGAGGCCGAGTTGGTCCCTGTCAGCGAGGAGAAGAAGAAGCGCGGGGAGGAGGGCTCAATCACGGCAGCAAGCACTGCTGCCGAGGGCTGCACCAGCGCCAGGGCTGGGGAGCGATGGAGCCGGAGAAGGGGTTGGCTTCCCTTATTGGGTGGGTGGGCGGGCGGGTAGTGTGGCAGAACACCCCAGATTAATCCGGCTCAAGTGCAGCAATCAATGTCACAAGGACAAGCTAATCTGTCCTACACTTCAAACAGAGTAAAATGGTTGCTCAGTCGGGTTACATCCCGATTAAAGAACTTGACAATGACCGATCTCAAAGTTGCATACAACTCACGTGAAGGTGAGTCCAAAGATTACAACACTTCACAAATTATTTACATCACAAAACTGAAAGGTAGATGTTCATAACTTCAGAAACTCAGAGTTAATAGTGGTAGATCCAGAGTTAAAGGCATCATAAATTTCAGAGTTTTACAATAGTGGAACTTTAGAGTTTTTAACATTAGCAGAAGCAAAATAACACGACCATCTAACGTCGATAATGATCTTCACAATGAAGCCCGTATGTGAAAATCATCCCAGAACATTACTGTTGGCCCGGGGAAGCCACAGACCAACCAGCAGGCAGAGTACAAGGATAAGTTAGACTAACTATGAAGTTTTCAAATGTTCTAATGTCACACCTGAAAAATATAGCCACAAGCAAGGCTGAGTATACTAATACTCAGCAAGGCTTATCCGACATGTGGATATAACTTAGCCCACTTAACTAGACATGCAAAGCTCTTTGGCTGGTGATTTGTTTTGCCCAAAAGCAACAAAGAATATGTTCAAAAGTTTTAAATTTTAGCTTTCAAGTTCTAGTTCAGTTAGCCATTCTAGGTGAGCGTCTAGAACTGATCAAACAAGTTGCAATCAGTTTATACAAACATCTAAGTTTATCATCATCATCATCATCATCATCATCATCATCATCATCATCATCATCATCATCATCATCATCATCAAGTTTCACTTCTTACTCTATGTGGCAAAAGGGTCAAGCAGTCTCAATAACCGTGAGAAATGGACGATTCGAATTGAATTTCTTAACTTGGTCAGGGGAAACCTAACACACACGCATGGGGAGCATCCTCACCCACACAACATTTTCCTTCTCTTTCCAGCTCGTCGATCAGGGTCACCCCACTCGACTACAAGAGGCCCACGAACCACGGAACGTCATCGGGCGTCGCTGCTCTTGCACTCGCATGTGGCAGCATGAGAAACATCTTTCAAAGAGAGAGAGAAAAGTCCACTCCCAGGGCCGATCAGGTACTCTGCTTACCGCTTACCATATTTCACGGCATGTGGCTAGTACGTTCAACTGGTTAACCACCACTAACACACACTGCGGCCTTAACATTTTCATCACTAGACAGACTAGGTGCCACAATCATCATCATCATCATCATCAACATCAACATTTACCCAGCCCGTCAATCCTTATAGTTGCTGCATATAGGAGATCAAGCAACTCCTATTTTTCTCGCGAGTGACATGAAATCACTCGACTTTTACTAGTCCTATTTAGCAAAGCATCTACTCGAACCAAAAGCTAGTAAGCAGTACAAGGGTACCTAAGATCATGTAGCTAGAGGTTTATCCAACTCCTACACTTAAATGCACAAACAAATATAGATATATAAACATATATGTGTAAGTGCATAAGGAGGTAAAATATAGGATTATGCTCCTGTGCTTTGTTGGTATTTTGCAACGTCACAAATAAAATCCGCAAGCGCACGGATACCACCGTAGCTTTCACCCAAGAGTATTCCAGGGTATCGTATCCACTAAGGAATGTGAGTACACTATCTACGGGTTCAGGCTCATCCAAGGACACACACGCCGGTGTGGAGAAGACAGAAGAGAGGACTTTCTATATCTAGAATCTATGCCTAGAAGAAGAGATCACGTCGCCGTTATACTTCGAGCTAAAGGTATCAACCGGCTTATACAAGCCGATAGCTCCTAAATGATGCTCTATCCGATATCCGAATGTGGAGGATTACTAAAAGGCTCGAACAGGGCTGTCACCACCTGCCGGCTACCTCTACAAACCGTGGGACTATCAGACAACTGAGTGGTATAGTCCAGCCTAGACACCACGTCTATGCCTTTCCCTACTAACCTTAGCCCTGGCCAAGACTACTCTTTTCTCTCCGGGGTCTTAAGCTAAGATCAAATGCTACTCGCTAGCATACACATCAACTAATATAAGGCAGAGATGATAACTTGCGATCTAAACTCTAATTCCAGATAAACAAACAAAGAAAGTCTCGAACACTTACAACCGAATAAGCATCCGTCGAGGTACAAGTGGAGAAGAGTGCCGACAAACCCGGCACTTCCCCCGACTCCTCCTCACTCTCCTCCTCTTCTTCTACACCTCGTAGTCTACCTAAGCATCTAGGATGAAGGCCTCACGCTCCAAGGGAGGAAGGGTGAGTTGAGAGGGTGAGATGTGTGTGTCATTCCTTACCCCCTCCCCTTGTATTTATAGGAGGGAGCCAGGGGTCTTGCGTCGCCGAGCTGCAGCTACTACTCCTCAAACCGACGTTCTCCACCAATGAGGAAGCGCCACGTTCTCCACCAAGGGGTCGGCCGACCTGGCCCAGCTGCCAACCGCCTTTAGCCTTCGTCCAGTGGTTGACACGTGGGTCCCTCGGTCTTTAGAACGTGGTATTGCCTCTAGTAAGTTGGTGTAGCTGCTGCATGTGGGCCCATGGATCCTCGCACTTGCGTCTGATTGGTCGAGAGGAGTTTGCCTCGGATTGCTGATGTGGCATTGCGCATGGGCTGGTTCTCCTCCTCTTGTGTGGCTGCCATATGGGCCCTTTTGGCCCTTGGGCTCTCCCATGAGTGATTAGGCATTTGTACCTTGGATCGTTCTTGCTAGTTTTCTGTCTTTGTAGCCCAAATTCACCTGCACACATTCTCAGACTAGCATCTGTGGAATTTGTCAAATAATCATCCTATGCTAACATCTATTCCTTCTGATGCTCGACTTTTGCACGATAGTTGACGATCAAAATGGGTCATTAGCGACCGTCAACAAGATCCCCCACACTTAGCTCTTTGCTCATCCTCGAGTAAAGCCAAGAACTAAGGCGGACCCGACTTCACATGATATGACACCTGCATACAGATTATTCTAAGCTTCACTCTTACCTGTGAATTTTGATGTGTCTACCATAAAAGTTTGGGAAGTTGAAGAGTGGAACGGTGTTGACTTTCGTCTCCTCCACTTTCCTGCCATATGACTGGGGTTTTGAAAATATTTTGCAAAGACCAACCATAGCTTTACTTCTCCATAGGATCTCTCATGTCGCTCATTGTGTATATATATCCTCACCAAGGCATTGCCTCCTTTCACCCTACTTCTAAAGATGGCTTATGTGGAGCTCATGGTAGGGGAAGTGGAAGCATGCACTTGTGTCACATATATTGCAAAATCAAACAAAGGATCCATGGAGATGACAAATCACACAAGTTGATCTAGATTGTGCAGATATGGAAGGTGGATGATGGAATGAAATACTCCTTTTATGAATCCCTCTCCTTTATTTGGATAACATGAGGACATGGCTATATTAATATATATATTCCCCTTTTTTTCTTGGACCTTCATGTGTCCAAATTTTTTTTTCAACACTGGGACCTTCATGTGTCCCTATATTTTTTTGGGTCATGCTTCTTGGGCATGCCATCTTTTCTCTTTTTTTTATATATAGCCCATGCCTCATTTGAGAGATACTAGAGAGAGAGATCATTAAACATGGAGTTTTATTTTGTGGATGGATGGAATGGCATAGCTAACTTCCATTGTAGAAGTTTAGCTGGTGGAGTGCACATGATCTTGATCAAACAAGTATGAAAGACGTCTCACTAGGGTCACAAAGTTTGATGAAGCTCAAAGCAACCACAAGGCACATATGTGTAAAAATTTGTATTATGAAGATCATCATATGGCTTTGGTAGGACAAACACGAGTTGTAAAGCTATGGAGGTTTTCCTTTTGATAAAAATTTCCCAGACACATAAGCAGATAAAGCAAGGATTCTTCCATCAAACCATATCTCACTGGTCAACAACTTAACAATTATGGGTTCGCTAAGATATGATTCACAAGCTCAGGCTTAGCAAAGAATAAAAAGTACGCAAGCCAATCATTGAGAAGCACAAAACCAGAGGATACCTTGAGTTTAATTTTAATGATTAATCAAAGATTTCATTTAAACTCATTGGTTGAGGAGAGTACGAGGGGTAGAGTGCACAAACCGTCGCAATGAAGATGATCGGAGCTGGTGCTAGTTAGCCAAACCTGAGGTTTCACTGCCCAATACGAGTTCTGATTCGTCTTGGCTTTTTGCAACCTGATTCGTTCGGTGTTGTGCACGTGTTGTGAGAGATCTCGAGTGTATATGCATGAAAGTTCCGAGAGATCTCCCCCACACTCATTATTGTACCTGGTGCTTATTCAAAAACAAAAATATGGAAACAAACTAATAGCTCTACCGGTTTTAAGAACCAAGGAGCTCCTAAAATTTATTGAAACTAAAATTTAATCTCACCACGATACTTACTCAGGCAAGGCTGAACTAAGCTTGCATCAATATGAGTATGTTGTGCAACATTAATCCAAAACCTTGTCTTACCTTTTCCATTTGATTTCAGCTCATCGACTCTCCCAATTGGATTTGATTTTTCTGCAAGGGTTAGTCCATATATGCAACCAACATCTATGCAAGTATTAACTCCAGAACATCAATCAAACTTGACACAAGGTCTAGTTTGACTGAAGAGGACATTTTAACCCAAACACCATGCTTGATTTAAAAGGCCTATGAATGTGTTTCATGACACACATTCAAACTAGAGCATACGAGGATAGATAAAGGGAGCACAAAGCATGATTGAGCCTTATTTGAAGAGAGATAGGTATGAGTATGAACCTGGTGATCCTCGAGCGACCTCCCGGTAGGGCTTTCTTTAATGTCAAAAGTAGGACATTGAGAGTACTTACCATGATGGTTTGTTGATGAAGACTCAATGTTGTCACCGTGGCGACTCCTCTCATTTTTTTCATTTTTTTTATAGAGCAAGATGCGAGGACATACACTAATTCCAAGACAAGATATGAATTAAGAAAAGAACTTACTTTGGGGTACTCACATACCTCCCCCACACTTGGAGTTTGCAAAACTCCAAGTGTATGGGGTTCAAGTCTCCTTCTGTAGTTGTTCCTTCGTCAAAATATATCGATGTGTTGTAGTCGGTTTAGCTCTCATGTCCATCGGTGTTGCTTGCCCGTCATTCTTCTTGATCTTTCCCTAGAAAGGTTAGCGACCAAAAATACCCGAAGGAAAGCTATATCCTAGAACATGCTCTTGCTTTTTATTGAAAGGGAAATAAAGAAGTAAATAAATAGATAATAGTCCGGGCTATCTCCTGGCAGTGCTTTGTTTCTGGTCATAAGCTCGACCATGATAACTCTTGTAGCCATCATTGGTGATGGGTCATTGTTTCACCACCAATTGTTGAAGCTAGCTACAAGGTTAGTGCCACGGTGCACCCACGAAATCTACAATGTTTACGATAGACATATACATCTACAACCAACCTCCTGAAGATTTTGCAAAAGAGGATTATAGGGTGGCTGTAGTCCTTGTGCGTGCACGGTGCACTAAGCGTGCCTGACTCTGGAGTTGCATTGAATGAGCATGGTTTATGTGGTATATCCAGAGTGAAGTTCCCATGCTCATGTGAGAAATCCTTTTCGTTGGACTCCAGAGTCGGCGCCTCACAAAATTCCTTGGCCCATGATTTCTCCATCTCAAGAGATTTATCGTGGAAGCTCATAGTTGTAACTCGATAAAGATCGAGAACAACATATTCATGGCCAGCGGGAAGAGGCTCACACTCGATCGAGGGGGACGATGAACGTTCGTCTTCACAAAAGTGAAGGCTATCTTTCGAGTCGTACTCTTCAGAAGATTCTACATCTTTCAAGAGGACGGAGTCGGATGATACGAACGGAGATGTATTCACCATCTCCTCGAGCAGGTTCTGCTCAGGGAAATGCTTTGCCATGGGATTTCATCTTGGCTCCCATGAGATGCTAAGAGTTTTTCTAGCGGGTAGCCTAGGAGAAGATCAAAATCAAGGATATCGTAGATGTAGAAATCCAAATGCACCTCGATTTTGTCTATTGTGATAGGCACGTCCCTTGCAATCCCCGACATTCAAAGAACAGTCCGGATGGACTTTTAAAGTATTTGTCGGTCGGGGTTAAAGGCTTATTACCCACAAGAGTATCCAAAAGGTACTCGGGTATAATGCAAACCTTAGCAGCAGGGTCATGAAGAGCTTCTAGATATTTCCTTTCATAGAACAAGTGATGGTTGTAGAGGTTGGGCTAATCCGAATTGCTTCGGAAGCACGCTTTGCCTCCTTTGACCAATCAATTGCAGGTGTATGGTGGGAAATTATATCGAGGGTCTCAAAAAGAAACATCGATTTCATAGGCTCCTCGTGCCTAAGATGATTCGAGGTGTTTTGGATGTTTCGTAAAGGTTCATCCTCGACTCTAACACAGAACTTCGGAGGTTGAATTTCTTCTTCCCCCGATGTTCCTGTGTCGGGCGTGAGTCCTATGGCTGAATCTACGGATGTAGAAGTTGAAGGACTGGATTTAGCTGTTGGAAGCTCCTCTTGATGCGACTCACACTCTTGTTGGATGGGTTCGTTGTGGTTTGTAGGGAAGGAAGAGTTTGCTAGGAGAAAATCTAAGATCTCTCTTCCTTCCGTTGGAATTATCTGAGTAAATGAACCTCTGGCGGTGATGTCGAGTTTGAGGGCAGATTCCATGTCTAGACCCGAGCAGAAGATGTTCAATGATACATCGTCGGGTAGAGACAAGCCTGGGTTAGATGCCAAAAAGCGTAAGAATCTAGCCCAAGCTGCACCTATGGACTCCTCCTCTAATTGCTCAAAGTCGAGGATGTCGGTCTGTAGGGAGTCTATGCGTTCGGTGAGGGAGAACGAGTAACAAAAGTCATCTCGAAGCTCCTCCCAATCACCGCTCATACTTCCTATTGTGAGGGTGTACCATTGTTCTGTCCTCTCTGTGAGAGAAAAAGGAAACAACTTCCACCGCACGGCCTCCTGTGTCATGCCTGGGATTACCAAGCTTGAACACAGTCCCTCGAACACTCTCAAATGATCGCCGGGATCTTCACTAATTGTTCTAGAAAAGAGTTGAGGTCGAACCATGGCTTTGAAGGCAGGATGGGGTTCACCGCTTGCCGTAAGAAATGGATTCGATGAGGATGATGGCTTCTAGAACTCGCCCTTGGGGTTAGAGAGCCGTGAAACGGATGGCTCCTCCATGGGTAGCAGGGATAAAGGTAGAAGGAAAGAAAAAGAAAAAAGAAGATACGAGGATGACTGAGTCCGTAGATAATGTAGCAAGCATTCTCCGGCAATGGCGCCAGAAAGCTTGTTGGTAGTTTGCAACGTCACGAATAAAATCCGCAAGCGCACGGATACCGCTGTAGCTTTCACCCAAGAGTATTCCAGGGTATCGTATCCACTGAGGAACGTGAGTACGCTATCTACGGGTTCAGGCTCATCCAAGGACACACACGTCGTGTGAAGAAGACAGAAGAGATGACTTTCTATATCTAGAATCTATGCCTAGAAGAAGCGATTACATCGCCGTTATACTTCAAGCTAAAGGTATCGACCGGCTTATACAAGCCGATAGCTCCTAATGATGCTCTATCCGATATCCGAACGTGGAGGATTACTAAAAGGCTCGAACAGGGCTGTCACCACCTGCCGGCTACCTCTACAAACCGTGGGACTATCAGACAACTGAGTGGTATAGTCCAGCCTAGACACTACGTCCACGCCTTTCCCTACTAACCTTAGCCCTGGCCAAGACTACCCTTTTCTATCCGGGGTCTTAAGCTAAGATCAAATGCTACTCACTAGCATACACATCAACTAATATAAGGCAGAGATGATAACTTGCGATCTAAACTCTAATTCCAGATAAACAAACAAAAAAAGTCTCGAACACTTACAACCGAATAAGCATCCGTCGAGGTACAAGCGGAGAAGAGTGCCGACAAACCCGGCACTTCCCCCGACTCCTCCTCACTCTCCTCCTCTTCTTCTACACCTCCTAGTCTACCTAAGCATCTACGATGAAGGCCTCACGCTCCAAGGGAGGAAGGGTGAGTTGAGAGGGTGAGATGTGTGTGTCATTCCTTACCCCCTCCCCTTGTATTTATAGGAGGGAGCTAGGGGTCTTGCATCGCCGAGCTGCAGCTACTACTCCTTAAACTGACGTCCTCCACCAATGAGGAAGTGCCATGTCGAAGCTTGAGGTGGTGGGGCCCACTGGGCCGTCGGCCGAACAAGGGGTCGGCCGACCTGGCCCAGCTGCCAACCGCCTTCAGCCTTCGTCCAGTGGTTGACACGTGGGTCCCTCGGTCTTTAGCACGTGGTATTGCCTCTGGTAAGTCGGTGTAGCTACTGCATGTGGGCCCATGGATCCTCGCACTTGTGTCTGATTGGTTGAGAGGAGTTTGCCTCGGATTGCTGATGTGGCATTGCGCATGGGCTGGTTCTCCTCATCTTGTGTGGCTGCCATATGGGCCCTTTTGGCCCTTGGGCTCTCCCATGAGTGATTAGACATTTGTACCTTGGATCATTCTTGCTAGTTTTCTGCCTTTTTAGCCCAAATTCACCTGCACATATTCTCAGACCAGCATCTGTGGAATTCGTCAAATAATCATCCTATGCTAACATCTATTCCTTCTGATGCTCGACTTTTGCACGATAGTTGACGTTCAAAATCGGTCGTTAGCGACCGTCAACAGGCTTGCCTTCTTGGGCTGAGTTAGAACAGTCAGCAGTTGAACTCTGGTTCAGATCTTCAGTAGTTTCAGCGTGGTTCACCTGGTCTTCAGGATACCCTCCTTCAGTGTTCTCCAACACCAACTCGTATGTCTCGCCAGCTAAACTAGTCGTATCTATATGAAATGCAGATGTATGAGTTGTG
Source organism: Panicum virgatum (assembly GCF_016808335.1). Classification (NCBI taxonomy): domain Eukaryota; kingdom Viridiplantae; phylum Streptophyta; class Magnoliopsida; order Poales; family Poaceae; genus Panicum; species Panicum virgatum. The sequence continues at coordinate 26,627,701 of NC_053136.1, read as the reverse complement.
TTGAAGATGAAAGTTCATTATTTACTTTACTATAAAATTGTAAACCACAAAACATAGTTTGTTTGTGCTGCAAGTTAAAGTACATTTTACTAGGCAATCATTTATAGAGTATTAAACATCTTTACTTAACTCTGTAAGCAAGTTGGATTGGTACATTTGTGCTTTCTGCTATTTTCCACAAAGTAACTGAGTTAACTTGCTAAAATTACTAGGAAACATATTTTTGAGGCTGCAGAGTTCATGGTTTCATTAAAACTCATAGCAACAGTTTTCAGTTAAAACTTGTACAGTTAAACATGAGGAACAAAATAAACAGCCTCTATCCTTTCAAGATGCATGTAATAGAGCGAAGTATGCAAGTACAGGTGCTAAAACATTTGCTGCATGTTTCAGATTTGACAACAACTTATTAAAAAGTTTCAGGAACAAATGCAGATCAACAAGTAGCCATCAACTCTAGTGTAGAACATGATTTGATAAAACATTCAGTTTTAGTTTCGTTTCGACTTCAGAAACAAACATGCAAGAATTAATTCAGTTTAACTTAAGAAACTACCATGCATCATTTAGTTTCAAGTCATATGTAGAACTATTAAAACATGCATGACTCATCTAGCTCAAGTTTTAAACTTAGATAGAAATGAACAGAACTGAACATGCATGTGTGAACAAGTTACAGAACTCTTTCCCAAGATTTCAAAACACTTTAGTTTGCATTCTCCTTAGATTTACTGCATATTTGGCAAGTTCACAACCTAAGATCCAAAAGTCAAGTTCAGGCTTATACATCAAGCTCAGGAAAACATTCATTCTAGAAATTGGTACTGGGTCGGGTCGGGTCTGGAACAAAAGACAAGAGAGAAGAACATGGCTGAGTTCCAGCAAGCATTGCTACAGGCTGAGTATTTCAGGGTATTGTATCCACTGAGGAACGTGAGTATACTACCTAAGGGCTCAGGCTCATCCAAGGACACACACACACACAGGTCTAGGTGGGATAGGATAGAGTGGACTTCCTAAGATTTAGAATCTATGTTTAAAGGAAAAGATACTTCGTCGTTATACTTCGAGCTACCGGTTTCGACTGGCTTATACAAGCCAATAGATCCAGTAATAATGCTCTATCCAATATCCGGACGTGGAGGGTTACTAGGGCTCGGACAGGGCTCTCACCACCTGCTGGCTACCTCAACGAACTGTGGGATTATCAGACAACTGAGTGGTAAAGTCTAGCCTAGACACCATGTCTACGCTATTCCGTACTAATCCTAACCCTGGCCAAGATTATCCTTCTCGATCTAGAGTCTTAAGCTAGGATCAAATGCTACTCTAAGCATACACTCAATTTATATAAGGCAGAAGAAATAACTTGCAACGAAATTCTAATTCTAAATAAGAAAGTCTCGAACACTTATAACTGAATAAGCATCCGTCGAGGTACAAGTGGAGAAGAGTGCCGACAAACCCGGACTTCCCCCGACTCCTTCTTACTCTCCTCCTAATCATCTACACCTCCTAGGCTGCCTAAAGCATCTAGGATGAGGACCTCCAAGCTCCAAAGGAAGAGAGGTGAGTTGTGTTGTGTGTGGTGTGTGTTTCGTTTCTTCACCCCCCCATTGTATTTATAGGAGGGAGCCACGGCCAACAGGGGTGTCTTCTGCACCTCTTCCTCCAAGAACCGACTTAAGCATCCAATGATGAGCCTCTTGTAACATCCCGAAAATCCACAAAATAAATCACGCGCTATTTTATTTTCAATATTATTTTTCATCGTTGAGCTCAAGACCCTCATAAAGCCCTAAACCCTAAATTCCGGGAATTTTTCCTGTCCCGAACAACTGATGTCCCATCTCCTTTTTCCTCTCCGCGCGACGCGCTAAGTGCCGCCTGACAACGCGCGCGTGGCCGACCAACCCGCGGTCGCCGCCGCGGATTTCGCTGGCACGCGCACGATCTCTCTTCTCTCTCCCTCTTTCCCTTTTCTTTTATTTTTCCATTTTCCTTTTTCTTTTCCATTTCCTCTTTTCTTTTCTTTTCTCCTCTCTCCTTCCCTCTCCCTCTCCCCCTTCTGCTCTGTCCCGCTCCTCGCGGCCACGCTCGCTCGCCCCCTGACCCGCACCCCGCCGTGCCAAGCACCGGCCGCCTCCCTCCTCCACGCGCGTGCTCTGCCCTGGCCGACCCCACGCGCTCGCCTGCTGCCGCTTGCACGCGCCCTGCCCACGTGCTCGCCACTGCTGCACGCGCCCGGCGCGCCGAGCCGCAACGCCGCGAGCCCCACCGTGCCCACGAGCACACCCCTGCCTCGCTGAGCCGCCGTGCCGCTCGCCGCCTCGACGCGCACGCGCACGCGTGGCCGCGCCGCTCGCCGGCCGCCCCGGTCCCGCTCGCCACTGCTCCCGACCCCGCCCACATGCGCATGCCGCGCGCCGCCCGTCGCCAGCAACAGCGCCGCCCTGTGCTCGCCACTGCCACCACCCGCTGCTGCCGCTCGCGTCCCATCACCCCTGCGCCGCCTCGCCGCCCGTGCGCCGCTCTGCGACGAGTGAACGCGGCCGAACGCTATTAAGGCTTGCCGCGCCGCTCACCGGCCGCCACCACCTACTCCTCCCCTCTCCCGCCTCGCCACTGCCTCATTTCGCCTATAAAAGGGTCCACCCGCGTCGCCCTTCGCCACCACGAACCTTACCGCCGCCACTAACTCCCTCACCAGCTCCCCAGCGCCGCCACCCAGAGCCATAGCCGCCGCCCCTCGCCAGCCACCGCGGAGCCGCCTCCTTGCACCGTCTCTGCTTGAGGTTAGGAGGGGAATAGGACCTCCTCACCTCCCTCTCCCTTTCTCCCCTAACCCCGGCCGCCCGCCACCATGGCCGCGCCTCCACAGGCCACCTCCGCCCAAATTAAGTGGGGGAATCGACCCACCGCGACTCCCTCTCCCTTTTCCCTCACCCCTTGACCGCCATCGAGCCCAGGGCCGCCGGCCAGGCCGTCGTCGGCGAGCCGCCTCCCCCTCCCCTGTTTTGGTCGCGAGGGAGAAGGAGAGGGGCAATTTGCCCATAACCCCCTGGCCCTTCTCCTAATTGCTTAAGATCCCTCCCACCTTTTAACATTTTTGCAAATTAAACCCTTCCTTTAATATATTTCGAAATAAACCATCCTCTCATATAAACACATTTATAAATAAACCCCTGACCTTTTCCAAATTGACCTAGAAAAATTCTAAAATACAAACCAAGCCCCTGCCTTCTCAAATATAATTACAAACAAGTCCTTGGATCCTTATTTGACCCCTAAACCTTCCTGTAACCTATCAGTTCATGCGCCAAACGACCTCGGATCGACCTAAAACTTCATCACGCCTCTCATAACATAGTTTTGAACGTGCCATTAGGAAACCACCCAAAAATATTACTCCGAACCCCATATCTTAACTGTTTCCGATTCGAGCTCAATGATAAAACTTTTATTTCTTTTTCTTGATTGTGTGCTTGCTTGTATGCGTCGTAGACCACGGTGAGAACGAAGGAGAGCCCATTGACGAGCAGTACTGCGAGCAGGTGAACGAGGACCAGTTCTGCGACCCCGAGCTCGAAGGACAGCACTTTGACCAGGACCTCCCGGAAGGCTTTGAAGACAGCAAGTTCAATCCCATCCTTTGATGCATGCTTTTGTCCTAGTTTTTATAAATACAACCTATTGGCCCGTTTTACAAAATTGCATATGTTTTGCCTGCTGAAAACATGGTTGGATAGCCACCCCTTGATTTGTTATAACCATTCCTTGATCACCTAGATTAATGTCTGAATGTGTTTTGTTTGGACGTTAATCGCTGCTAGAACGCTTAGGATCTTATACACAATACAACTTGTTTTTATAAAGAAAAGGTGTGTGTGTGTGTGGGAGGGGATAAAAGTGGGATTTTCGAAAGATGAGTTTAGACGGGATGGATGGCATTTCTATGTGATTTGCCGATGGTGTGCTCGTGCCTGTGTGGCAGAGCAAGGAAGGGAGATATCCATCTTGTCACCACTAAGGACCAAGTTGGTGTGTCATCTCACCTAACTCCACTATCGTGCAAACCACTCGACCGTTGTATGGGCAACGGCTTAGCATAAACCCCACTAGTTAGTCTGATAGCCATCAGGAGAGCTGAGAGCAACGGGTGATCAAGGAGAAGGGATTAGCTCTGTGTGACTTATGCCCCGGTTACAACCTCTGTGATAGGTCAATGACCCCTTGGTGCATCCCGTGATGGCTAGTCAGGTCTAGCTAAGGTGGGTAATGGCTTTGTTGGGATCTGCACCGACACTAAGGTGATCGAGTTGCGGTACCCCGCTTGTGGGTAAAGTTGCACACCTCTGCAGAGTTAAGAATCTATTCGAATAGCCGTGCCCACGGTACTGGGCGAGTTACGGTGTGGTCACATAACTAGTGTTTATTGTGGGATGGGCTGGCGTGAGTTGTTTTGGAAATGTGTCTGGCAGTTGTGTCGTGTGCTACGGCGGATGAGGAGTCCGGTAGCAGCTTAAAACTTGGATCTTGTGTGGATCAACCCCTCGTGTTACTCAGTACAAGAAACTGGTTTTGGAAAATGCTTTCTTTCAAATGAACCCCTGCATAAAATATTGCTTTCCGCAAATCAAACCCTAGCCTTATCCTTGATTTACCCTGTGTATTATATTCTATTTATACCCCCCTTCCGTGGGTGTGGTTGGACTTGCTGAGTACGTTTGTACTCACCCCATTCTTAATTTTTACAGAGGAAGACCCTGACTTCGTTCCAGAGGACGTTGAGTAGGGTACCGTCCTGCACCCAGCCTTGCCTGTGAATTAGGGTCACCCGCAGGAGATACCGCATGGCGCAAGACTCTGATGACCCCCTTTTTGTATTTAATATCGTTGTGTGGGTGTGGGTTGTAATTCTTGCGATAGTGGCGCTTATCTGCTCACTACCGCGTAGAGTTGTACGGTAATGAACCATCTGGTGTAATAAATGTGTCATCAGCCTCCTGGGACTGATGTTTGTATCACATTTAAGTCTTCTCTTATGAGGGGACGCTTCACCTCCACATGGAAGATTTGAGGTGGTGGGGCCCATTGGGCCGTTGGCTGACTAGGGTGGTCGGCCGGCCACCTAGTGGGGCCAACCGACCTCTATCTTCTTCTGTTGGGCTGAACTCTGGGCCCACATGTCATTTGCACGAGGTATGGCTTCTGTTATGTCGGTTTCTTGCTCTGGTGGGCTATCCAATCTATGTTATGACACATGTCGCGCTCTGATTCCCTGGAACGTCGTGTCTTGGATCATGCCAAACCGTTATGCTGCAAAATTAGCTTAAAATCACCTGCACACATTCTCAAGTATCATCTGTGGAATTCGTTAGTAAATAAGTCTATCCTAGCATTTATTCCACATTATGATTCAATTTTGTGCAGGAGTTTACGGTCAAATAGGGTCGTTAGTGACCGTCAACAATACTCCTCACACATATGTGACTCAATCTACCAGGTTGCCTCATGCTCAGTTTTGTTAGTCCATAGCACCTTTACATACTTGAATGTTTTGCGTCTAAGGACTCTCTCTAATGTTTCCAGAATCCTAACGAATAAGACTGAAATGACAAATCTTGCTCAATGGTAACCGGCTTCACAGTAATATGATCTTCTGGGTCCCTTAGATATTTTCTCAACATTGAGACATGGGATACATCGTGAACCCCTCTCATCGACTCAGGCAACTCCAATTGATAACCCAATTTGTCCACACGCTCTTTGATCACGAAAGGACCAATAAACCTTGGACTAAGCTTTTCCTTAGTATTGAATCTTAGAACACCTTTGGTAGGCCTCACCCTAAGAAGTACCTCATCGCCTTCTCCAAATTCCAGGTCTCGTCTTCTCACATCAGCGTAACTCTTTTGTCTACTTTGAACTACTAACATGTGTTCTCGAATTTCAGCAACCCGCTCAGTGGTTTGCTGAACCCAATCCGGCTCCAAAATAGCCTTCTCACTCGCTGCATCCCAGCAAATTGGTGATCTGCACTTTCTCCCATATAGAGCCTTATATGGAGCACAACAGATAATAGAACGATAGCTGTTCTTATAGGAAAACTCCATGAGTGGTAAATGATCCTCACAATTTCCCTTTCCAAGATAGTACACATGATCTAAGCATATCTTTCAAGGTCTGAATCGTTCGCTCAGACTGTCCATCTGTTTGATGGTGAAAAGCAGTGCTCATCCTCAAGGTAGTGCCAAATGCTTTTTGCAGGGTATCCCACAACTTAGAAACAAATTTGGCATCCCTATCTGAAACAATGGTGCGAGGTACACCATGTAATCGCACTACATCCCGCATGTAGATAGGTGCCAAATCAGTGGGTCTACTTGTGGACCGAATAGGAATGAAATGGACCACCTTACTCAGTTGATCAACAAAAACCCATATAGTGTCTCGTCCTCTTGGAGAACGTGGCAAACCAACCACAAAATCCATAGCAATATCATCCTAAGGCCACATAGGAACCTGTAAGGACTGCAATTTTTCCGCAGGACTCTTATGCTTAGCCTTCACCCGCTGGCAAATACCACACGAAGCCACATACTTGGCCGCATCAATCTTCAATTCTTCACCCTCTTCCAACCAATAAGTTTTCTTCAGACCATGATACATTTTATTCTCACCAGGGTGGACGGTGTATCGAGTACGATGTGCCTCTCTGAGAATATCTTCTTTAACTTGAGACCTTTGTGGCACACACACCCGACCACAAAATCGAACAGCGCCAGAAGCATCCAAGGTGAAGTCCCCAACCTTCCCCTCATGAATATGTTTCCTCACATCTATTAATAATCGGTCCTAGTGTTGTGCCTCCAACACACACCCTGGTACAGCTGACGATAGAATTAATTGTGTCTCAGCTTCTGCCACTCCAGCAAAGCAGTAGGAGATACCCATCCACTCAAAATCAGCTACTAATGCATTCATGGTTGGAGGAGAAGCCTTACGACTCAAGACATCAGCCACCACATTTGCTTTGCCTGGCATGTACTGAATATTCAGATCATAATCTTTGATCAACTCCAACTACCTCCTTTGCCACAAATTCAGATCCTTCTGAGTGAAAATGTACTTCAAACTCTTATGATCAGTGAAAATGTCACATGACTCCCCATATAAATAGTGCCTCCAAATCTTAAGTGCAAAAACAACTGCAACAAGCTCTATATCATGAGTGGGGTAGTTTTGTTCATGTGTTTTCAATTTCCTTGATGCATAGGCAATTACCTTTCCATCTTGCATAAGGACGCAACCAAGTCCTACGCGAGAAGCATCTGAATAAACAATGAAACATTTGCCGGGCTCAGGGAGGATAAGAAAAGGAGCAGTCACCAACTTTTCCTTCAATATTTGAAAGCAATGTTCACACTCTTGAGTCCACACGAATATAATGTTCTTCTGAGTAAGCTTTGTCATAGGCTTAGCAATGATAGAGAAATCCTTTACAAAGCGTCGGTAATAACCTGCCATACCCAAGAAACTCTTGACTTCTTTGACACTTGTTGGTCTTTCCCATTCCACTATAGTAGAAACTTTGCCAGGATCAATAGAGATGCCATGTTTATTAATCACATGGCCTAGAAAACCAACTTCTGAAAGCCAAAACTCACACTTCTTGAATTTAGCATAGAATTTATGACTCCTTAGAGTCTCAAGAACTCTCCACAAATGGATCTCATGCTCCATTTCAATTGTGAAGAAGATAAGTATATCATCAATAAACACTACAACAAACTCCTCCAATCCCTGAAGCATATTATTCATCATCTCCATGAAGTATGGGGGCGCATTAGTGAGTCCAAAAGACATAACACTGAACTCATAATGGCCATACATGGTGGAAAAGGTTGTCTTCTCAATAATCCTCCTCCTGAATAGGAATCTGATTATACCCAGACTGAAGATCAATCTTGGAAAATACTATAGCCCCCTTCAATCACTCAAGCAACACCTCAATATGGGGCAATGGGTACTTGTTCTCGTTTGTCACAGTATTCAAGCCACGATAGTCAACACACATACGCTAACCACCATCCTTCTTTTTAGTAAATAGCACAGGGGCCCTCCACGGTGACATGCTTCGTCGAATTAATGTCTTCGACAGCAAATCATTCAACTGCTTTCTCAACTCCTCTTGAAAAGGGCGAGACAAATGGTATGGGGCAAAAGCTACAGGACAAGTGCTAGGTATAAGGTCAATACGAAACTCCACTTCACACTTGGGTGGCATTCCTGGTAGCTCATCTGGGAAGAAATCAAGATAGTCTCACACTACTAGAATTTCCTCAATAATCAATGGCTTGGTAAGCATTTTAACCAGGCTCCAAAGAAAGCCTGTCTTCATAGGGCGACGCCCAGGAAAGAGACTCGCCATCACCAGTACGGACTAGGTGGATTAGCTTGAAAGGTTATGGTTTGTCCTGATGGCGCCTCAAGTGTATCAGTCTTCCAAAAACAAGAGATAACAACTCGATAGTGATGTAACCAATCCATGCCCAGAATAACATCAAAAACTGGTAAGGGAATCACCATTAAATAGCCACAAAAGGCATCTCCACCTATAGAAATAGTGCAACCCGGGCACACCACTGAACTAGATATCAAGCCCCCAGGAGAACTAACATGAATTTACTCAGAAATCTGTTGACTAGATATATTGGTCCTTCTCGCAAAATTAAGTGAAATAAACGAAAACATAGCACCCGAATCAAATAAAACATGAGCATCATGTGAACCAACATCAAGAATACCTGAAACCACATCTGGGCGACCGAGATAGAAGCTGTAGGCATGGTGTATACACTAGTAGGTGCTATCGAACTAGAACCTCCCGCCGCATACTGAGGAAGCTGAGCTGTAGGAGCAGGTAACTATAAAGGAGCACGCGGTGTAGGAAGCTGAGGTGGAGGCCAATAGTAACCCGGTGGAGGGTAGTAGTACTGAGGACATGAAGGATATGGAGCTGGGGGACCAGCCATCATCTGAACTATACCACGAGGAGCACCAACTGTAGGAGCCGAACCCCTAGAACTTGCAACTGAGGTGGATCCAGCCGAAGAAGAATCTGAACGTTGCCACTTGATGATACAATTTGAATTTCTCTTGCAAACCATGCTGACATACCCCTCCTTGCCACAAGTGTTACATGTACTAGAAAAACCACATTCTAGGCACGATGTGGCTTTCCACCCTTGAAACAAATCAAAACCTTGTCCTAGAACAGGATGCATGAATGAGGAGTTCCCACCATGTTGCCCTGAAAAAGACTGAGCCCCTGATTGCTTAGACTTGGAAGGCTGCTGAGACAGTTGGTTTTCCTTAGACTTCTTGAAAGAGGGTTACTGCGAGGGCTCTCCTCCCTCCTGGTAAACCCTCTTATGTTCACCACCCGTGTTACTCAAATTCCCATTACGTCTCTGCTGGACCATGGTAAGCTGAAACTGAGTCTCCATACCCCTAGCCTTCTCAACTGGTGTGATATATGTGGTAGGAGGATTTCTTCCCATCACCTCCCTGTACCAGGCATTAAGTACCACGCTCATCACTTGCAACATTAGGCACAAAGCAAACAATGTTGCTAAAATCCCTCTCATACTCATCCACTGTCTTGTCCGCCTGCTGAATGTGGTTCAATGCATCATTCATCTTGTCCCTGAAGGAGTCCGGATAATACTTAGAACTGAACTGCGCCAAGAAAACCTCCCAAACGATAGCACCACGAGTAGGAGTCCATGAATCACACACGACTACCCACCAAATATTGGTCTGGCCCGTCAACTGGTGAGAAATAAACAGGACCATCTCCTCAGTCTACATGCAGCCATGACCTTCTCCATCTTGCACAGCCAATCAATAGCATCAGAAAGTGTTCTTGGGCCATCAAAAGTGTCCAAGTGCATAGACATCCACCTAGTAAATGTCATTGCTTGAACTGGAGCATTTGCACCACCACCGACGAGGGCAGCAGCAGCAACTGAGTGTTCCTCCTCCCCTTCAACCTCTTCATTTTCTTGGTTCACTTGTTCATTGTTAACCTGCAGGTTAACATCGCGTCTACCATGACCACAGCCTCTGCCACGACCTCACCCACGCGCAGCATTACGTGCACTCCTTCGCTGCGGCATAGTTCTAATAGTTTGGAAAAACAATGAGGGTACAAATTAACAACGTGCTAACATAGCTGGAGTAAGCACATAAAGAAAATTAGACAGCAGAAAACAAGATGCAGAATATGCCCATGCAACCCATTGTATTGTGCATAAGTGTGTCAAATTTTAATTGTAGGCCTAATCAAGTTTCACAAATGTTTAGCCTTAAACAATCTAACAACCAAATATAACCTGGCTCTGGGTACCAACTGTAACGCCCCAAGTACCGATATACCTGGAGGTTACGACTAAAGACATTAATTTGCACTATTATTAAAATTCTAGAAAATTTTGGCAGTCTCCTTTGTAAATTCTAACATCCGCGACACACAAGACATAAATATAGCATAGTGAATATAAAGATAGTAAATAGACTTTCTCATCAACCAATACAATCGAATAAATAAATCTCAAGCAACAACCAAACAACCACGTGAGAATCCTCAATATCAAAAAATTATTTAGCCTAGAGATTTGTTTAATGAATGGCAAAAGGTGTGCATGCTCATCATGAAGTGGCTACTCCCATTCCATACAAACTTGATCAGCGAGTACCTAAACCAAATAAACACGAGTGAGTAAAAATACTCAGCAAGCACAATTCGGAACCCGAAAAATGACTGCAAGTACATGAAAAATGGAAATCCAAAATCAATGGAACAACAATGAAATAGTAGTTTCCGTATGAAATGGACATCACCTGAAACTTCTTTAGCATTTACCGGTAAAGCCGAATAAGTGGGGCCAACACTTATTCATAGGAATCTGAACATAAGAATCAAATTGCACAACCGGTGTTTATACAAACCCCCGGCACTTGATCTTGAACATTTGATAGAACCAGAAAATTATGACATGATGCTTAAAGGAATTGACATATGAAATAAAGACATTGAATAAACGTTACCCGAGGGCAGCAAGAAAGCCACAAACATAGTCACACATCAAGAGGTTCGTCATTGCACTTGCCTTAACCTTGCCGAGAATCCGGCGTCACACGCTCGCCACTAGAATTTATCGAACCTATAGAATAAATCACTCTTAGGAATTAGTTCATATCGACCAAAAGCCTATATACCAAAGAAATCCCGAGATAAAAGCCTAAACCGTTAACTCTCAAAATTACTCGCTGTTTGGCCCATAACTTTTGATTCGCTTAACCAAATGCAGTAAATAAATACATCTTGAACATCTATAGAGAATTTCCTACAACTGTCATTACAGCACCCATGGGAAATTCGGCCTCTAAATTGAAAAAAGATAAACAGTTTCTACGCACACATTTTCTAAATGGAACAGCGATACAGTTTTGAAGATATCTCCTAAACCGCTAATCGGAATTGAATGAAACCAGCGCCAGTGGAAAGATATCGACGAAACCTACAACTTTCGTTGTTAGAGCAGGATCAAATTCCCCACCCATTAATGCCAGAAATTCATCAAATAAATCAGCCTAATTGTTTTGACATAACTAAAAACCAATCCTCGGATTGAATCTCTACCCAAAACTTTGTGGGCATGTTTAATAGGGGTCAGCACCGTGGTAACCTCACCAATTTTCAAAATAATGGTTCCCCACCTGCGGCTCCCTCTCCTCTGTTCCCTTCCGTGTGCTGCTACTCCTTTTCTCCCTTGCTTCTTCCCTAGATCCTCCCCCACGTTGGACTGATTAGTTAGCAAGCAAGAGATGAAAGGCTGCGTGCAGCAGAAGAAGGGGAGGCGGCAGTGGACAGGAACGAGGGCTGGGGCAGGGGTGGCGACACTATGGAAAAAACATCGACAGGAGGGCGGCGACAATAAAGGATCAATCCTCCCCTCTTTTTCTTTTGACCAGAAAAACAATACCCGATGGTCCAGCTTCAAAGGTCTGTTAAAAATCCATATGACATCCAAACCAAACAAGCTAGTAGTCAAACCGATTTGTTTCGACGAGCTCTATGTAAGCGCGGTGCCCGATCGTCCATCTGACCAACGATTAAGAAAGTCAAATTTTGGTCAAATCTCTAATCTCCCTCGATTTTGAAAACTAAAAAAAATTTATCTGAGTAATTGGTATATTACAGCATATATGTGGGACCAGAGGGCAAATTCATCTTTTCACAGTTCAGTTAACAGCAGATGGATGGAAAAAGGGATGGAATCGTATTGAAGTTGTAAACCAAAATTTCTATGATACTTAGGAGAATTCATAAAATTTTATGGTCGTAAAGGAATAGGCTAGAGTTTTTGTGGTACTGAGAGAATTGGCTCAATTTCTTTTGCCACCTGTAGCAACACACAGACATATACCTAGTGACATTAAATATCTGAGAATACAAAGGCAATCCATATAGCATTGGGGGGTTAAACGTTGACATAGCAATCAATGCAAGGCGCGCCAATCATCTCTATAAAACTTCTGATGGAACATGTCGCTGTGATACATTACATTAATCAAATTATATATGTTTCACGTTTGCATTAATATATGTTTGCCATCGTGATCAACATTTCCATCTGATGGCTTTATGTTACGTGGAGTAACTAATTAATATAAGTATATTTGCCATCACTTTCACCAGCGAAAATTGCTGGTGGCATGTTAAATATTAACAAAAACAAAAGCAATTCTAGATTCTTGTCTGTATGAGCACCAGAGGTCATCCAAATTCAATTCCTTCAACAATATGAGAACACAACGGCGGATCTCTAGTCGTTCTAGTTGGTAGCATCACGTTAACCACGCTGATAGTATACCAATGAAACCCCAGCTGCTCGAGGTTCACGTGAATGCGGCCTTTTGCAACCAACCCCCCAGTCGGAGAACAAGACTGACATAAGGCACCTACATAAGGCGTGGGAATGGCATGCATTGTGACCCAACTTGTTGAACTTGCAAGCAGATCAGATTCCAAGCACTGCACGTTGCTGGAAAATGACAATCACCTCTGCCGAGTGGACGACGCTGCAGCCTTGGCTGCCGTCCTCCCGTTGGCACCTCTGCCGCCGGTGCTAGGGCATCGCCCGGCAAGCAATTGCTGCTGGTTCGACAGGTCCCTCCTAGTCTTTCATCATGGAGGCAGCAGCCTTCACATGTTTGAATTCGGGCCACCGCTGGCATCGTTTCTAGTGCCACCGCTAATGCTAACAAGCAGCCAAAAGAAATGGAGGACCGTGCGAACAGAGACACCTCAAGTTTTGAGCCATCCATCTGGGGAGATTTCTTCCTCACCGACTCCAGTCCTCTGGCTACGTCCGCTCAACAGGTTTTTGCAATTCGTGATAATTATTGCCTTCAACATTTAAACTTTAAACTATTTCCAAACTAAGCATCGCATGCTAAAAATGTTTATTTTGACAACATTTACAAAACAAGATCAATATTGCATATATTAAGTCTTGGTGGCAATATAATCTGGCGTGGACAAAATATCTGCACACCAAATCAAGCTGTGTTAATGGTAATGTGCAAGCGGGGGATGTCAGCAGGTCATTGACAATCTTCCTCGGTAGTAATTCTCTATAGCTTGTAGTCAGTCAGCCTGCAAAGGGACTGGACCGGAGTGCCCCTGCGCGCGCTCCGCTGCCCCGTTTGCACAAAAACACGGTCAAGAACTGACCCGGCCCTTGTTCTGCTCGGAATAACCCACGGGGCTCCTCGGACCAAAGCTCAATCTCGTGACAATGGGCGGCGACGAGTTGGAAAAGCTCTTGAACGTGGTGGCAGCAAGGAGCGGCGATGCTCAAAGGGTCGATCCAGGGTCTCTAGGGGTCAATAGGCTCACGACCCTGCTGCTCATCTCTGTTTTGGGGTTGGTCCGCTTCGATCCACGCACTGATTCAAGGAGCGGAGCGATTTCATAAGAGGGTCGACCTGAACCCCTTGCAGGTTGAGTATAGTCGGTATATATATAGATCCCTGGTAGTGTCTCTGTAGTGGGTGACTATAGTGTAGTCAGTATATGGTGTACTTCTCTGGTAGTGTCTCTGCAGATAGCTTGACAAGGATTGAGTGGTGGTATTTTCTCACACTAGTTCAACAAGTTAACAGCTAGGAATATTATTTTAACATATATATACCACACTTGAAGTAAAATAAAGTTTAAAATGTATTGATGACAAAGGTCTTGGGATTAAAATGTATATTCCATAACTATATACAAAAATAACATTGCATTGCTCTGCTTATTATCGATGGAGACCCATATCTATAGGGATGCTAGAACACAGAGTGCAACTATTTAAACATGACTTCATTTTTTTCTCAAAAATGCAATAGAGCTGCGCCTCATCATATTATATTTAAAAGGAGGGGTTAAATACCCTTACAACTCACAACCTCCCCCCCCCCCCCACCCCACACACACACAACACTGTTATAACATTTATATCCGTGCCTGCATAACTAGAACGAAGATGACCCAAAACACAACACACACGTACAACTAATCCACAGGGAGTGTGCGGCGGTCAAAAGTGACAGCTGACCAATGACCAGAGTTGATGTTCCTCACCTGCAGCGACCAAGGCACCAGCAATGCTAGGCGTGATGCCATCGAACACACAATGGTTCCGGCTGCAGCTCAAAGCCATCTAAGAGATCCCAACGGTTATATCTGAAATCCAAGTCCAATTTGACAGCGCTTCTTTTTAGTACAGCAGCTAAGAGTCAGGGAGCAACGTCCGCAAACAGTTGCCATGAAGCCACCGGTCTTTCCAGAAGGCGGTATGTTAACCGTTTCCAACTACAGAGGTGATGCACCCCAAGGAAAAAAAAGCGTACCGGATCAGGAAACTATATTAGTAAATAAGCCCAAGGACGACTGGGTTCTGGTTTTTGCAGCCAAATCCACCTCATCCAGAATCTTGAGATTTGAAATGCTGAGACCACCTAATTCAGGGGGGTGACAAGTTTTCTCCCGTGATACTAGACAATGCCCACCTTGTGCTTTTTTTCCGACCATGCCAAAGAAAACTGCGCCAAATTTTGTCAACAGCTTTGATAGCCCATGGCTGGAAATCAATGGCCATTAGGACGTAGACAAACATAGCGGTGACCACGAACTGAACCTGCACTTTCTGACCAGCCCTCATCATTAAGTCCGCTTTCCAAGCTGGTCTGCGATCTTGTCGACGATAGGTTGGACTTGGTCTTTGTGGTTAGCTTTCATAGAGAAAGAAGTAAACCCACGTACCTTCAGGCGAATTCAGCAATGGTGGCATGCAGTAAATCTGCAGGACAACAAGCTCTTGGTCACCACATATTATGCACTACTACATAAATGCTTTGTAGGGGCGGGCAAAACTATATTTGTAGGGGCGGGATACCCGTCCCTACTCTTCGCAGCTAAAAATGCTCTTTGTAGGGGCGGGTCATCTCGTCGCCCGCCCCTACTAACCGATTTAAAAATCAAAATTAAAATAGCAGCGCCGGCCGTCCAGGCTAGCCCTGCCGTCGCTCGCCAGGCCACGCCGGCCGTCTGTCCGTCCGAGCTAGCCCCGCTGCCGCCGCTCGCCAAGCCGCCGCGCTTGCCGTCCGAGCCAACCCCGCCGCGCCAGGCCGTCGCTGCTCGTCTGGCCGCCGCCGCCGCTTGTCCATGGCTTCACGACGAACCTGATTGGACCTGCGAGAGCAATCATCGCTTGCATGGAGGCATGTATTGATGATTCGTGGGTGTCAAGGTGATGTGTGTTGTGTGGCATGGCATGGTAGCGAGCTCGTAGACGATGCCGCTGAAGACGGAGCAGCAGTCGCCGCTTGAAACGCCGCGCCCTGCTCACGTTGCCTGCTCCGCCTCGCGTCAGGCCGCCGCTGCGGCCGCGGCGTGCCCTGTACATGAACAGAAAAATTAAACGAACGAAGACAAGCAAACACCAAACATTCGAACGAAAAATACTATCTCAAAACTCCACCTATTCAAACGAGATTTGATCCATAGATGCAAGGTCACAAGGTCTAATAGATCCATGAAAAAGATCGCAAAACAATCAAGAAACCACTATGAATCGAATGAAAATTCGAGTGTCTCTTCCATGAACGCGATTTGGGGAAAACTCAAAATTCAAGCAGATTCAGGAGAGATTCGAGAGGGGATTGAATCAAAAATACACACAAGAATACGGAGCCCGCGGTGAGTGCTTTCTAGGGGCGGCTGACGTGGTCACCCGCCCCTACAAATGTCAAGTATTTGTAGGGGCGGGTGACCCCATCACCCGTCCCTAAAAATATATTTTTAGAGGCGGACGGATGCTACAGTAACATCGTTTTATTTGTAGGAACGGGTCACAATTTGATCCGCCTCTAGAAAAAAATGTCGTGTTGCTACAAATCATTTTTGTAGTAGTGATAGGCAATGTCAGTAGCAGCCGGTCCGAGGAACATCACCATGTCATCGGACCGTGTTGAGAGCGGTTGTAACAGCCTCGTGGGCTACTTTTTAAATCATAAATCCCAGGACATCCATTACCAAGATGAATAACATTGAAGATAGTGGGTTCATTGCTCATAACTTGAATGATTAATTGTTCGGAGGATGAACTTTTCCTATTAATATTCCACAAGTTCCACCCATTCATGACGTCCTAATATATAAAGCATGGAGTTGATCCTCTCTTGCATTGATCACCACTCTCATATACTTTCATAGTTTTGTAGAAGTAGTGCTTGAAGTTCCCTACTGGATACCGTGATGATCTCCCAAAACATCATATTTTGGAACAAGTGGGATATTCAATTAGGAAGCCATTTGGTGAAATGACCTTTGCCTAAACTTATTGAACCCTTTAGAACAAATGCTATTTATCATCCTCATAGAAGAATTAATCAGGGGGTCCACTAACTATAACGCGGAATGTAATAAGTTTTAATAAGAAAAATAGCAAAAAAATAATTGGAAATGCTATTTTATAATAATTGTTGAAAAGGTATAAGAGTTAATGTCACAGATACGTATGGATGCTAAGGAATAATCTACTACTCGGGAAGCCAAAGGTTTTATACATATTCCTCCCTAATCCTCACGTATCTCCTTCCTTATTATGCAATCACATGGAAGCTGATCCCGGCTTCCATAGGCTTGTATATATAATCCACGCAAGGTTACCTTTAATTTGAAGGTGAGGTGAACGTGGATTCTCTCATGACTGCCCTTACCCTCTCATCCCTTGTTTTTCTAGTCTCCATGTGTTCTGGTCAGAGGGTCTTCCTGTTGGACAATGAAATAGCATCTAAGCCCCTAATTTGATTTGGATAATTTATTATGACAACATGATCATTTCGATTAACATGCTTTTTGCAGCGACAATTTTGAGTTAGGTCACAATTAGGGGCTTTTCAAGCTTTTATTGCCCCATCATTGATTTTCACAATTTTGGTGGAAATGATACTTATATGAAGACTAAGTCTGATTTAAATATCATTTGGTGTTAATAGACAAAGTAGTTTTTGTCTTTGTTTTCCCATTTTCCCATATTATAAAGGGCGCTAATAAGATCAGTAGCTAGCTTAATCTAAAATGAGACCAAAGCATAGGTCTAGTGACAAGTGAAATCTAGGTCTAGGTAGCTCATGTGGATTGGGCAGCTAATTTTCAAGCTATGGGTGGTCAAAAGGGCCTCCTACATAGAGCACCCAACTTACACTTTTTATGCTCGCTTGATTTAAAAAATTAATCCGTACATAGGACAAATTAAGGATTATAAGTTGCTAACATCTTTACTCAACTAGCAACGGATATACTAATTAAACATTTGTGCACATCACATTGGCCACTAAGGGGCCATATATATCAAAATAAGTGGGGCATCATAAATCATCTAACCCATGTGTAGAGTGAAAAACGGCGCTTCTATTTTTTTTTGCACTAGGGATACTTTGAGTTCTTTTTACATAATTTAGATTTAAAGAAGAAGCGCATTAATAATAATGTATGTTATATATGCTCAGTTAAAATACTATTTTTGGCAGATGTCGAAGGCAGCAGAACAAGCAGATAAAGTGAAGGAAGACGTGTCAAAAATAGTAGCAAGTTCAGTTGCTTGGGACCTTCATGATAGACTACAACTCATCGATGACATTAATGCTACATTGACTGAAATTAGGACTGCTAATCTTACGGACTGTGATCTTCAAACGGTTGCTATGTGGTTTTATCTGCTTCGTAAGCACGGACACATAGTTTCACCAGGTAATTAAGATATGCATGTATGGATCGAGAGTGTTCCAAATAAATAACATTATAAATTTTAATTTCTAGCTGCTTTGTACCGCCTCTATTTTTAATTACATGTCGTATTAGGCTTGTCTTAAGTCAAACTTAGCAAACTTTAATCAAACTTTTTGAAAATAATAATAATATTTACATTAACAAATTTGTTTTATTGAATCCACCATGAACTATTTTTTTTTGCGAAACACAATACATAAGAAGACACTCATAAATGCACGCACACTCACTTCTATAAATACATGCACACAATTCAACCACTATGAGCACCTTCGATAGAATGAGCCTGCAGATCCTTGAGATTTACGAAGTTACCACTGGTGCCACGCTATCGACGGGCATGTCGCCTACCACTAAAAGAATATCACCGGTTAAATCCTAAAATAGAGCAGGTTCCACCACAAGGAATCTTATAAGCTGAGCTACGCTCACTACCGGACTCAGCGTATTTGCCATGTGCCGGATGCACATGGCAAAGCCCATAATGCACACGGCAAAAGCTTTGCCGTGTGCCACACACGGCAAACCGCTCACGGCAAACGCCGGCCGGCAAAGCTAGCTTTGCCGTGGGCTTTTTTTCATGCACTCGACAAAGAGTTTGCTGTGTGTTGAACCGACACTCGGCAAATACTTTTAGAAATCATAAAAAAATAAATAATCCATCGTCCCCACTGGCCGGCCACCACTGCCGCCACCAGCCCGCCGCCGGAGCTCCCCACCGCTGCCCGCACCAGCCCTGCTCCCGCGACAGTGCGTCCGCAGTGCAAAGGACGGCAGGGGCCACCTCGCCGCCGTCGCCGACGGAGTGCAGGAGCATAGATCCCGGTTCCCGGCCGCCTGCCGCCGCCCTTGCTCCCGCGACGGCGCAGACGCCGTGCAGGAGGACGGTAGGGGCCACCTCGCCGCCGTTGCCGATGGAGCGCAGGAGCGTCCCTCGCAGCAGCGGCGCCGGCATGCTTGGACCTCCGTAGTGATTATCCTAGTATGAATCAGATGTTCAGAATGAGCACACAGGATACAGAATTGAAAAATGAGAAGGAAGCATATAATTGGAAGAAAACTTCGTACCGCCAAATTAGAAGATAGGGCAAAAAAGCAGTGGTCCTAGGTGGAGTGGCCACTGCTGCGCGTCGGGGTGGGGGTGCCATGGCGGAGGGGCGGCTGATGCGCCGGGGCCGGCGCGTCGGGGTGGCCGGCGGCGTGGGGGCGGGGACGCCGCGTCGGGGTGGAGCCGCCGTGGCGGGGTCGGCGGCGCGGTGGTGAGGAAGTGGCGGTGCGGCGTCGGGGTGGGGTCGTCGGCGGCGCGGTGGCGTCGGGGTGGAGGCAGCGTGGGCCGGCGCATCGTGGGGGCAGCCGGCAGACGGTGTAGGCCAACAGAGTGGGGTGGCCGGCGGTGTGTTGTGTGTGTGTGCTGTGTTGTGTGTGGCCGGGGCTTAAATGGGGGTGAGGGGCTGTTTGCCGAGTGTTTCAGATCGGGCACTCGGCAAACAAGAGTTTGCCGAGTGTCCTAGATCCGGCACTTGGCAAAAGTTTTTTTAAATTTTTCTTTTTTTTCATTATTTCATGCAATTCTACCAAAATTATTCGAATATATTTTCAAATTTGGTCAACGACACTACCAAAATTATTTTCAAATTCTTATTTGATGCTTCAACAAAAAATATTTTATTATTTCATACACTATTAGCTCAATTTTAATTTATATGAACTAATTTTATAATTGCAAAAAAATTAAAAATTACCAAACAGACTTGAAAAATAGCCAAAATTTAGCAAGAACAAATCTATGATGTCTATTGCCTATAAAAAAGTTTGGAAGTCAAACCCCAATTCGATCGTCACTATAACTCGAAATCTTAATGAATCCTTTTCAACTCTATGGATCTTCTTCGGAGGTGCTTTGATTTATAAGCAACATATGTGTGAAATTTTGCGAAAACCTTCCCAATTTTTTTACTATAGTCTCCACGTACAATATCATGATATCATGACAAATATCATGATTTTCAAACTTTATTTGCATTTTATAGAAGTTAAAAACAATTCAGCCGCACGTTCATGGTCATGTTTCGTGAAGAAAGTGGTTGAAATTTCCTTTCATTTCTGGAAAAGACCTCCAATTGGACTCAATAAACATGAATATAATTTTTCAATTAATCATATTCCATTATTCGAAGCACTTGCAATTCATATTTGAATTATCCCCCAAAAATCCTTTTAATAGAATAAATTAACAAAATATAGCAAACAGACCGAGAGATATACCAAATTTTAACATGGAGTACCACGTATGGCATGTAGACAACAGAAAAAGTTTGGAGGGCAGATGAATTTTTTTATTTAGTTTGCCGAGGGTCACAAACGGCACTTGGGAAATTGAAATGTTTGCCGAGTGCAGTAGAAATACACTCGGCAAATAGCTTGTTTGCCGAGTGCCTTATTTCCTGCACTCGGCAAAGAGCTAGTTTGCCGAGTGCCATATGTTTATCGTGTGTATTTAGAGGGGCACACGGCAATCAGCTAGTTTTCCGAGTGCTCGTAAAAATGCTCTTGGCAAAACTTTGGGCACTCAGCAAACTAGCAGTTTCCGGTAGTGGCTCAGTTTGCCATGAAGTATATGCTGATAGTGCATATGTTGGGTAGTGTAGTTGTTGCCATAATATTCTATAGATTTAGTCAAAATTAGTCAAGTTTAACTTAGGACAAATCTAATACAACATGTATAGATTTTGTGGTGACTTTTTTTTCTTTGACACGAAGATTGATTATCATCAATTTCTGCACCAAAAATCAATAAATTTGTGTAGAATTTTGCGTCAGAATAGATGGATGAAATAAATTATATTAATCCATCCTTCTGAATAGTTATAGCAAATCAGAGGACGACTTGGAATTTTTATTTTGATAATTTCCTTTGGTGTTTATATTCATCTGTTACCGATATTTGATATGTAGAAGTGGTTCTTTCTAATAGCTTGTCCACATGAAGTTAGATGTTGGTGTTTCATCACCAGCTAGTAAATTTGGGTCGTGCTCCAGAGAGTGAAAAGAGTCAAGATAGAGAAAAGAGGGCCAACTCCATATATATCTTGGTGGGCTTGGCTACGTTGCGAGAAGAACGGGTGTCACCCCCAGGGTTGACATCCCAGTGAAGAGGTCTTGAATGCTACACGTGTCCTGCTAAAGCCCTCAGTCAGCTACTTCTGCTGCATCCGGGAGCCAAGCCCTGTCGTCCCACTCCGCTTCGCCGCTCGATGTGGCCTCCGTCCACAACTACACAAACCCTAATATGTCCCAGTTGGAAAACACTTGTTGTCCCGGTTTCCCAACCAAGAACGCCAGTCCGGGACAAAAGAAGGGGGGTCCTTTTGTCCTGGGTCTAACAACCGGGACAAAACGTGCTGCCAGTGCCACGTGGCTGGCGCACACTTTTGTCCCGGTTGGTGTCCCTTTTTTTTTCCTGTTTTTCTTTTCTCAATTCTTTTTCTATTTCAATTATACTTTTGCATTTCAATTAAACTTATGTATTAGAATTCAGTGTGTATGATCTCCACTAATATATATAGTTACTTATATAATATTTGTCATAGATAGTTTTCATATATAAATTAATTCACTTATATATATATGTATGCACATATCTATACATGTGAATTCTTTTACATATGAAAATGTCTAGGACCAATATTATATAAATATATATATACACATATATATTATTGGATTGCTTATATATATAATACATACATACTCATAAATAGAAATTTAATACATACACACATATATATTTACATAGGTATATTCGTTCTTAATTACATATATACGCGTATATTATCATATTTGTTGCGATTGTCAATATTAGATAGTCCATCATAGTAGAATTCACCGTTTGGATCGAGGACTTGCTCAACAATAAATCCGGACAATTGTTCTTGAATCGACATAATCTTTTCCTCCGGTACGAGTTTATCGCGCATCTCCTCGACCTATGGAAAAAGGGGATAATTAATTTCGTCTAATTAAAATACGAGTTCAAATATTAACAAGTTTTTTACTTACTTCCTCCTCCCAATCTGTCCAGGCCCTTGGAGGACCTACCAGACCATGGATATTCTCGCATACTATTAGTATGCGCATAAATTAGTGCCTTGTTTCTGCCTCATACACTTTAATAGAGAAGAAATTATCAGGTATTTACATGAATATATAATAAAACTAATGAATCGTGCAACGAATCGTCCAAGGGCGTACCGCAAAATCTGTCTTGATCTTCAATTCCTTGTCAAATTTGCTTGAATGATTTTTAGCGAATTGTTTCCAAATCATGTGCATGATTAGAACAATTATAGTCAAGTAACAAAGTGATTCAAATTATCGGTCATCGACGGAGTAGTGGTAGAATTACTTTTTCATCACGTTAAGAAGATTTTCGTATTGTTCTGGATTTCTCCTCAATGAGTCCATAACCACGAGTAGTCTCTTCTCGGGAATTATGACAATTAGGACCCAGTGTTCACTGCAAGATTATACGGAGGCAGTTCTTGGTAGTTAAGGTTTAAACAATTCGATTATAGAATAGAAAGAGTTAGACGGAAGGAATCACTCATGCAAAGTTGTAAGTAAACAATATCATTTGCTTGTTGTGATGAACGCTTATGTACTTGAACAAGTTTTGGAATAGCTCATCGGAAGTGTCGCGTAGAATCCTCCAATTACAAGTAATTGGGTCGATGAAGCCGAGGTGAGAGTATCCCTTTCTCCTGCAAGTTTGTATCTCCATTCTACATGATACCGAATAAATCAAGGGATCAGTATGTTGAGATCATGCAAAACAATACGTAAGGAGAGTAAAATACATACGGAACCCACAAAGCCGACCATAGAGATATCAAGGTCCTTCTGATGGAATAGTTGGTAAATTTCTTCCCAGTTTATCCATATAATGGCCTCCCCCCTAAAGAAATCGTCATCTTTAATCTTTGCGCCCTGCATGAAGATGCAATCGGCCATCGCACGCATGTAGTGCTGGTGCAGCTTATACATTTGCATTGGAAGCACGGACACTACTTCGGGGGGTACAAGAGATTTGCCCAGCTCATACGTCCATTTGACGACCACATCGGCCTTTGGAATATCTCCCCCCTGCAATCTGAGCCGCCGTTAGGTTTGATTCTTTCAAAAATGTAACAAAGTCTTGTTGTTGCATCGTCTGTCCCACTACGAGAGGCTCTATTGATTGTTTCTATTGGGCTCCGAGCTGTGGAACGTCGGACGACGATGACTTTGATTGTCTCTTCTTTTTCTCAGTAGTTTTGATAATTGTGCGTTCGTAGTCTGAAGGGGGATCTCTTGGAATAAATTTTCTCTTATTTGCTTCGCACATTCCCTTAAAAAATTTCAAATCTATCGGATTTATCTCTTTCTCGGGCTCTGGCTTCGGCTTCGGCTTGAAGTGCTCTTTAACTCTTTCTTGAGTTATCCGATCGCATTCTCAAGGCTCATGTCCCAGGGTTTAATAGGAGCCTCCTTGGTTTTCTTCTCCTTTTCCTTCTTCTTTGGAGGCTCCTTAGCAGGTGCAGCTACCTTCTTTGCCGGCGGCTGTTTCTGCTTCTTTGCCGGCGGCGGAGGGGGTGACCATGGAGGCAACGGTGATGCTTGAGTGTTCATTGGCGCATGAGATGATGGTGATGGAGAATGTGCCGGTGAGCCTTGCCGAGACAGTGCTGCACTTGGGGAGTTTTGTGGAGATGCCGGCCTTGGAGAGGCATGTTGAGATGCCGGTCTTGGTGTTTGATCATCCGACTTTAGGACAATGTAACGCTTATCCCATAGGATGTAGCCATGAATGGCTTCTGCTAGTTTCCTCTCCCCATCGCCTCTAGGAATATCAAGCTCGAGCGTCTCCCAACCCTGGCACACCTGCTCCACGCCAACTCTTGTGTATCCTAGCGGAATTTGCTGCCCGTGGTACACGTCGCCTGGTTGGTTTGGCATGGCAGTACCGTACGCAACAGTGAACATTAAGTTCTTAATGGCAGTCTGCATGTCACAAGGTGTCCGCTGGGTGATCTCATCCACTGGAAATCGCTGCGGGGCCGTCACTTCAACTGCGGCCTAGATCCCCGTTAGCTCGATGACGGCGACGTCTGTGGAAGCGCAGCTGCTTTTCTGCTGAGACAGATGATCGGCTGCGAGATTAGGCTCTGGAGGCACCATTTGCACTTGCTGTTGCTGGCTCATTGCTATGGCCACTTGGTGTTGAATCTCTTCCTCCAGTCTTTGATCGTGTGACATGAGCCGTTCCTCTAGCCTTCGCAAGTGCTCCCGCTCATCATTCTTTCTTCTTTATCGGCTTCTATATGATTCAATGTAATCCCTGAACCCATACTTCCATGGAACCACGCCTTTGCCTCTTGTGCGGCACGGATGCTCTGGATTCCCAAGGGCGTAAGTCAGCTTGTCCCTCTCTCTATCCGGCTGGAATGTTCCCTCGGCCGCTGCTTGTATGGCCTCCTGTAGTCTCTGGGCTGCTGGCTGGATGTTTGGCCCATAGATGCAGTCACCAGTCAATGGGTCCAAGCTTCCCCCGTGACCATAAAACTAGGTCCTTGAGCTTTCAGGCCAGTTCATGGTCGCAGGTTGGATGCCTCTGTCAAGCAGATCCTGCTCCATCTTCTCTCATTTGGGTATTGCAAGCTTGTAGCCTCTTTGGCCTAGAGTGTGATGGTACACTTTCTTCGAGGCGTTGTCTTTGGCCTTCTGCACCTTCTGAAGCCCAAGCTCTGAAGACTTGTATTCCACAAATGCATCCCAGTGACCCTTGAGCTTTTTGAGCTCGCCAGTAAATACGGGTGTGGTCCCGGTCTTGATATATTTCTTCGTCAAAATTTTCTTGAATGATTGCAGCTGTTCGGCCATCTTACTCGGGGTCTAGTGCTTGCATATCTCTTCGGATTCAGCTGGAAACGTGAAGTTTTTCTTAAGCTCCTGCCAGCATAATTCTGTTTCTCTTTCGGGTACCACATCCCGTTTCTCGCTTGGATTGGAAGCTTTCCAGAGCCTGAAGCTGATCGGGATGTGGTCCCTGACAATACATCCGGATTGTCTTATGAATTTTTTGGCGGCAGCTTCTGGAGCGATCGGTTCGCCATCTGGACCAACTTCCGTTATAATGAACCGCCCTTCCAGTGTTTTTGTTGGGCCTTGCTTCGTCTTTTTCTGCTGCGACGATGATCCAGATGGCTATAAAAAGCATTCATAGTATTCATATAGATTCAGATGAAAATATGATTGTCACTACAAATAAGTATAGTTGTGATATGTACATTAGCACTTTGTTCAGCAGCAGCGTCATCCAGAATAGATGGTGGCTCAATTCCATCACCGGACATATTCAAATATATGTCGGTATTGCTGCCATCATCAGCTTGTTCAGGGACATCTCCTTGACCTTTGCCAATCATATTCAACAGAAACTGTTCGTCTTCTGCGTCTATGTGTCGCGGGTCCATCGTAACTAAAATATGAATACAAATAAAACCCTTAAAAATTCTCTAAATAATCGACATATTTAGATCGGTAACGATTCGGTCGGTATCGGTAACGATCGGAAAATATCTGAAATGATTCGGTCGGTATCGGTAACGATTGGAAACTATTCGGTCGGTATCGGTAATGATCGGAAACGATTCAGTCGGGATCGGTAACGATCGGAAACTATCGGAAACTATTAGAAACAATTGTGTGTTAGCGCGAGTTTGCGAGCTCGAGAAGTAATATAAATGACAAAATTAAATAATAAATACATGATAAATTAAAGGCTTCGAATGACATAATTAAATAATAAATACATGATAAATTAAAGACTTCGAATGACATAATTAAATAATAAATACATGATAAATTAAAGTCTTTGAATGACATAATTAAATAATGAATATATGATAATTAAAGTCTTTGAATGACATAATTAAATAATAAATACATCATAAAAGAAATTCCCTCTAATTCTTTATTTCCTTCTCTATTTCTCTATAAATTCTCTCTAATTCTCACTATATCTCTATAAATAAAGAAAACACTATATCCATAATTGCATTCTAATAATGTCTCTATAAATCAATTCTACTTAATATATAATAAATAAAACACTATATCCATAATATAATTCTAAAAATATCTATATGCATAATTGAATTCTAGTTAATATAAAACAGAATTACATAAACATAAAATTTGAAAAGAAAAAAGAAAATGCCGGCGGCCACACTCACACAGGGCGGGGAAGCCTAGGGCGGCGGCCCTGGACGATGAGGCGGGGAGCTGGCGGCGCGGTGGCGCGCAGCGGAGAGGGTGGCGGTGCGGCGGCGTGCAGTGGAGGCCGCCGGGGGTGGCGAAGACGAGGGCGCGCGCGGAGTGGAGGCCGGGGCGGCGAAGACGAGGTGGCATGGGGACGAGGACGATAGTGCACCGGTGAGCGGCCTGGCGGGGTCGTCGTCCAAGGCGGCCGGGGCGTGGAGGCGGCGGAGCTCGGGCGACACTCGGGGACGGCGGCAGAGCATGAGGCGTGATGGGAGACGACTGCGGCACGGCGCGGATCAGGAATGCCCAAGTGTTGGAGGAAGGCGGAGGTTAAGGGACATATATATGGGGCCCTTTTGTCCCGGGTGAAGCCACGACCCGGGACAAAAGGCCCTTTTGTCCCGGGTCGTGGCTCCACCAGGGACAAAAGGTGTTTTTGGGCAGGCCGGGAAAATTCCCAGCCCGCAGCCCACATTTAGTCCTGGGTGGATCTACCACCCGGGACAAAAGGGGCCCGTTTTCCACTATTGCCCGTCGGGAAGAACTTCATGAGGAATGCCTTGGCACAATTATTCGAGGTTTCTATTGAACACTTGTTTGCATAGAACCACTGTTTGTCTCTCCCCAGAAGAGAGAATGAAATAGTCGGAGCCGGATCATGTCTTGAGGAACTTCCTTGATGACCAAACTACTGCAAAGCTCTAGGAATTGCTGGAGATGAGTGCTGGCATCCTCATTGGCCTTGCCACAAAAAGGGCGACTGCACCATCGTGATCAAACCCGTCTTGATCTCAAAATTCTCTTCCCCGATGCTGACTTTGGGCCCAACTAGCACGTTGGCAGATGACGGAACAGAGAATTCACTGTCTGTCTTTTGGGTGTTGGATGTTGATGGCACCATAATGACTGGTTTGTGCTGAGAGTGAAATCTGAGGGGGTACGACATGGGGTCAAACTCTTCTCAAAAGTGACTCCGGATTCTGATTGAAATTTTTGTGACAAATCAAAACTGGTCGTACACTCCCTGTTTTCACATTAAAGTCAAAATAAAGCCAAGTTAGCATGTTTAGCAAACCAATACCAATTTCAATTTTGTTCATATGCCTATTTAATTAACCTATGCTTTTCCCGGTAACGGTGTCAAAAATGCTTGTTGATGTTTACCAGCGTCACTGCTAAGTGAGTGTTCCTAAGTAGTGCCACTTGCAAAGCCAACGGGGTAACGAGTATTTCGTAAACTATGAATGAATTCATAAGTGCATGGAATACCATTGAAGCATTTTACCTAGGAGTATTTCAGAGTGTCATTTATATTTCCACAGGAAAGGCGGTGATTAAAGTATAGGACAAGCTGATGAACTAATCTAGATTGGATATTCTATTGTATAAATAGAGTTAAGATAAATGATGGGTATAGGTAGTGTGACACACAAGTTTCATAGTCAACTCAAAATAAGATAAAGGTTGGGAGAAAATAAGAAGTTAGTAGCTCAGGTTTGATGTACTTTAGTTAATTATACAGTTTATTTCATAGTCTACACCATACACATGATTAAAAATGCTTTAGTTAACCTAGCACTACTGGGAAACTGCTGACAACTGGCAGAGGAGCTGACCAAGCCGTCACGGTACTTTATGGATCTCCTACACTCCTAACCAAACATGGAGGATCTCGATGGCACGAAATAGGACTGTCACCACCTGCAGGTTACTTCTACAAACCGTAGGAAGGGCGACATCCAGCAACACTTAATTAACCTAGACACTATGTCTACACTAATAAGCGATACTCTAATATCCGGCGTGGAGCCCCCCACCCTTCGGATGGACAGACATCATAGTAGAACAAACATACAAATACTGGAACGGGCACCGGTGGTCTAAAGCTAAACATCTAGCCATGCAAAATATCGAATAAACATACAAACTAATCATGAAGTATATGTTTGACACCATAGTATATTAGTCATGCCAAAATAAAGAACTATAAGATTCGTCTATTACAAATATCCGAGAATTACAAAGGAGAGTAAGAAATGACCACATACCAAAACTCCTGAGCAACTTCGACCCGAAGACTAGCTAATTCCAGCTCAACTCCACTAACCTATAGAGCTAGACAAGAGAGAAGAGCTTCAGCTTCAACTTGGTGTGTCTCTATTCTCACCCCCTCTACTATTTATAGAAGGGAGCCATGGGGGTGCACGGTGCTGAGCTGCAGCTATGCCTTGCGAAACCATCATTGGGAACCAATCACCAACTGCCCTGTCGAAGGGGAAAAGCGGTTGTGCCTTGGGCCGGTCGGCCAATTGGCCAGTGGCGCCAACCGCCCCCAGCTTCGGGCTGGGAGGCTGCCAAGTGGGCCCTCATGCCTTATCCATGTGAATTGGTTCTGTCCTAAGTCGGTTTTTTGCTGAAAGTGGGCCCTTTGATCTGTGTGAGCCTGAATCAATAGATGCTTGCAGCCTGCATTTTAGCTCATTTCCAACATTGCATATTTTCTAGAGGTATAGTGGGTTTTCTCATTATTTTAGATATAGACACTTGTAAGAAATGTAAACTCTCATGATTTTCTGAATAAATTGATTCTTAAAAACGGTCTTTATTGAGCGTCAACACTCCTCTACTTTAAGGTTGTCCGATCCATCATCTTTGGCCCTAGACTGATTTACAATTTTTATAAGGGCCATAAGGGCCAAAAACGAATCACTTATTTTTTTGGCTTGGTGAACTATAGAGTTGAGCAAAGTTTGGTGGTATAGGAATGTGTCGCAAGGAACATGCTGGCCCATATAGCACACTTGCATTCGGTGACGAATTATATAAATTTGTATGATGTAGCATCGGCTCATTACTTCAGTTAGGCAACAGGTTGGCCGAATAACCATCATATCATTAGTAAAAACAGCTGGATGAACTTTTTTCCTTACCTAGTGGACTCGCCAAAATATGTTGGCGCAAATTTAGGACCACCAACACATGAAATGCACTAGTGCGTGCAATGATCAGGTGCGAGCGTTGCAGCATTGCCATGCAGACTGGTCAGACCGGTTTGATAGGTCGATTAGATCGGTTTTGTCAAGATGTTGGCGAGGATTCGTTAAACACTCGCTTAGGAGGGACTCTGTCAGGGCAAACGCACGCAGGGTTGCTCTCTTGCTGCCCATTATCGAGAAAAAAAACACAGCTAAAAGAACACATCAAAATAAAGCAATTTCCAACAAGAATAAATCACCATAGATAATAGCATTTGTATACACTCGCAGATAAATAATGTATTTCAGATTCGGATTCCCAAACTTACATCCTAAATCGACAGCCCAAGCATGATGACGGGACTTGATAAATATGTTATTTTCACCCTTAGCAATCCCTAATAAATATGTTATTAACTTACAAACTTAAAATATAAGCTATTAACTTGCAGATCAAAAAGTGTCTAAGCGGTACTGTGTAATATAAAAGAATATACTTTTTTTTGAGAGAAGAGCAAAATGTACACTCACACACTACGAATCCCAAGGCCGCTCTTCATGAAGACTGGCTACGCTGTTTGTTCCACTCCCACTGCCTCTTTATCCAGCCTTGACCTTGTGGACTCTTTTACAATGAGATTGATCCCTCGAACCCAGAATTCCACACTGGAAGCACAACTGGCCTCAAAATGGACCTCTCTGCCTGTCACCGTCTCAACCAGAAAGATCAACTGCTGCGCAGATCTGTCCGTGCTCCTGTTCTTGGTGAAGCTCGTAGTTGGCCCAAATCTTGCCTCTTTGCATGTAACATTCCTTTTGCGAGCGGTTCCCCATGTCAGCACTCCAGAATTTGTCATGCGCACAGTCTTTTGGTGTGGTGAGCCCTTCCCTTCTCTTGTGTGTTTCATCAGCTCCTCCCCAACAAGAACATGAGCATGGGAAAGTTGATCTAGCAACCACTCTTCTGTTGCTTTGCTCGATCTACTGCTCTTCCTTACTAACGACAGGGCTGTTTCATTTCTTTCATTCACAAGGCTGTAATCTGCCCCTCCTTGTGATACCAATATTTTGCACGAGTCTAGCCTGCCGGAAGCAGCTGCATGCATCAGAGGGGTGCAGTCATCTTCATCCAGTGAATTGGGATCGTAGCCCATTTTTAGAAGTTGCAGTAAAGATGACTTGTCGCCGATTCGAGCTGCGTAATGCAGAGGCCGGAATGATGTTTGGCCAGTGAGTGTGGTGGTAAGTGAAGCTTGGAGCAAGATCTGTTCAAAGCAATCTCTAGTCTCTGAAGATTTTTGTCGAATAATTGACACAAGAGATTTCCCTTCTCCATTTCTGATTGTGATATCTGCCCCCGCCATGACTAAAATCCTAAAAATATCAACATGACCTGACTCGGCAGCAACCATAACAGGAGTGAGCCCTGAACCATCAAGCTTGTTTAAATCTGAAGCTGACTGATGTAGCATCATTAGAAGAGGTTCTGCACGCCCACTTCTGGCAAAGAAGTGTAACGGTGAGAAGAGAGTCATGTCAGATGAAATAAGGCCTGCTCCACAGTTCAATGTTCTCATGAGAATGTCGACAGCTGAGAAGTGAAATGAACTCCGATCAGCTATCATAATTGCTGTATCTCCTTCATGGTTGACTATCCCAAGGTCAGCTCCAAATTTTATCAACTCCAGGAAACAGTCAGGATGACCAGCCCTTGCAGAGACCATGAGAGGAGTATCCCCAGCAGAGGTTTTTGCGTTCACATCTGCTCCATGTACCATAAGCTGTTTCAATACTTGCG
The DNA here is from genome assembly GCF_016808335.1 of Panicum virgatum. Lineage (NCBI taxonomy): Eukaryota > Viridiplantae > Streptophyta > Magnoliopsida > Poales > Poaceae > Panicum > Panicum virgatum. The sequence goes on along the minus strand of NC_053136.1, from coordinate 26,596,215 downwards.
CATAACCCAACCTTGCCGCCAAATGCATAGGATAGGAAACATGTCCACCAACTGTCATGATGGGAAATCTAGGATTCGCGCCACAATGCAGAAGCAAACTTACTGCTTTCGGGTTCTGACAGAGTATGGCATGGCACAGAAGATTTCGACCATTTTTTGGTGATTCCAACAACCAAGGAGCTCTATCAAGCAGTAGCTTGAGAATTTCACCACTGGATTCGTAGTATTCTACTGCACACCAAATAGCGTTGTAATGTTCACCAAGGCATGTACCTACACGAAGTTCTTCACCCAACACAGGATCCCAACACCAAGAACCAACTTGCACAAGAGAGTCCAAGTAAGAACCTTCCTACATATAACAGGAAAAATCTAGAATCAACAAAGGATGGGGCTTTTATTTTAAGGTACATTTTCATCTTTGTACAGATTGATTATCTGCAGCATTGACTGCCTAGCAATTTGTTCTTTTTGGAAAAACGAATCAGCAAGAACTTTAGCATATTGAAATAGCAGGCAAACACAGAGATGCTTATAAAGTGCAAATTTCTTTAAAAAAATTGGACAACATGAGTAAAGTACATTTTGTTTCACGGTAATAATAATATATTTCGACAATCCCATCTATTATGAGATTTATCAGAAGGCTGAAAATATCAGATAGCATCAAATACCTCTATCAAAAGTTTTACAATTGAAATTTGCCGACTTATAATTGCTGCCACTATTGGTGTGCAGTCCACATTAGCATGGAGCGCAGGCTTAACAGACCTCAAGAGAACCCGAGCCATGCAGTTAACATCAGCTCCATTCTGAACCATCAAAGTTGCATCAGTAAACTAGACATCATGAAGAGACATATACGGTTAATTTGTCTACATGATTAGCAATATATTACTGCACCTGGAGTAATATGACCACTATATCATCAAAGCCCCTTGAAGCAGAAGTCACTAATGCACGGGCCACAGCTTCAGAACCAAGTACCTCTGAAGAAACTAGGATTCGAACTGCTTCAGTCTCACCAAAAAGACTAGCTTCTGATAGTGCATCTTCACAAGGCTCCTGGGTGGCTCCCGCCAGCATAAGCATTTCTAGAATATCAATGTTTCCCGCACGTGCAGCAGCTGTTGTTGCATAACCTAGGAATAACTTCTGATTAACGTCAGCTCCAGCCTCCTGCAATTTGAATAGCACATCAGTGTACATAAATTTTCCAACAAAGGATAAAAAATAACATTAAAGATAATGAAAGACTTCAGGAACTGAGCCTAACTTAGTTGGGGGTGTGGATGTACACCCAGACCACCCAAGTTCAATTCCGTCGAGTCGAATTCGGGTGCCTATTTATTTTTCTTCTTGATATAAAGCCACATGGTTCCTTCTAAATTAAAAACTCTGCCATGGGAGACATGGTTCCTTCTACACTAATATAGTTTTTTTTAATATAATGAAAAAATTCCTGTTTTCATGCTATGTATGTTGTATTCTTTTCCGCTGTATAGTTTTTGTTGATTCATGAGTTAGACAAAATTGCAGTTTTATATTTCACGTTCTTAAGAGACACAAACATTAGCAATTAGCTATATTACTGAATATAAGAGCAGTATTGATTTGGGTGAAATGAAATTTAAGTAACTTGTTTGCAATATCAAAATTTTATTACTTCCCACTTGGTCTGGAAAAATAAAATGAGCACTCAGAGTCATAATATTGTCTCCATTTCAGCAAACTACCATGCTACTACCCAAGAAAGTATTAGGTCCAAGGAGTAGTCAATGTGGAGTGACCATCTGTATTCCTCTGCGGTGACATGCCAAAATACAACTGATTTTTATCTTTCAGAGCCTAATTAGGGGTAGAGTATGAAAACATCTTACTAAACATGCTCTTGATCTTTGCAATGTGTGATCGAAATGTTTGGTATGCACCAAAATTTTCACCTAGTAGCCAAGCCAAATTTTGAACATATGGTGGCCCTTGTTACTGCCAACTCTGGCCACTAAAAATGAACTACGGTTGTATTAGACATATATAGCCCGTATTGTATAGGTGTTGTATGTATTCTTGTACATGAAGCCTTATGGGCTATATCATGTATGAAAGGTCACTCCCATCTAGGGTGTGCGATGTTTCCCATCTCTCTACAGGTTCTACATGGGGGTGGTTACCATCCCAAATTTTAGCACCCAACTAAATGATGGCTAAAATTGGTCAAAAGTGCCAAATTTTGGCTTAGGCTACCTTTAGCACATGTGTTTCACAAAAACAAACACAAACACAAACTTGCAAAGCCATGGACAAACAAAGGCAGTATGTTAAAAAATATTCATGAATTTAGAAATGTGAAGGCTTGAAAAGATAACACTTGAACATTTCCTTGGTGTTCCATTACTCTAAATTGCAAAGTAAGGCTATCAAACTATTCACAATTTTCGGTCTTATTTTCTATTGAAATAGTTTTTTTCTTTCATGAAGTTCTGGTCTCCGTCATCCTTTATGTTCACCAGAACTCTAAAAGCACATCTTTAAAGACCAAATTTCAATTGGACCTTTACTTTTAATGTTTGAGCATACAATTGGCAATCGAAAGATAAAGGAGGCATATATTTTGCTGAGGTATGTTATCAAAATTTTGCATGGTAGCCTGACAATCATTTGATATTATCGTAAGAGTTGATGTTATAAATTTGGACACGGCAAGGCTTTCGGTGGATTCAAGATTTAGGACAACACCTCATAGCCTTTTAGTTGAGCAAAATACCATCAAAGCCGATAACAACATTGCCTAACTATTAATAATTGTAGAAGTGCATGGTTATCTACTTTGAAAAGCTCGTTAAGGTGAGTTATGATGCATCGGATGTGGGCATTGGACCTGTACCAATTAAGTCAACAATATGTATATCTGCTACTCTTCTCAAACACACTATTGAAGAAAACTACTGATCGACCTAATTCTTTTTGTAGAGGACTTCTAGGTCCTGGGAATCTACTTTGTTTCCCATCATCACCTATTTTAGGTCTGATTAACTCATAAGCTGTGGAGCTGAGAATTGAACTATCCAACGCACACCCTTGCTAAATCGTAAAAGCAACAGCAATCAACCTATATGTGTGACATGTCAAAAAGTCATTCTTTCTGTGGTCAGTTAGAATAACTAGGTAAATTGCGCGCTACGCTGCGCCCATTTGAAAATATAGAGCAAAATAGTTGATGCGTTGATGGTTACGTATGCATTGATTATTACGTATAGGCCGAATTCATGTCCCGCGTCGGGCTTCCTCTCACTAGGACACGAATGGGCTGATTGTTGCGTATGGGCCGAATCCATGCCCCGCGTCGGGCTTCCTCTCTCTAGGACACGTGTCGCGGCCACAATGTCCAGGCGCTCTCATCCCTCCCTTTCCATGGCGTATAAGAGTAAGAGTATTAGTTCCCGGAGACACTTCAAGATTTTTATCCAAACAATGCCAAACAGAAGAGCAAGTAATATTCAAGCTTACACTTCTAATTAGTTCAGACTGGCAGCCCGTCACATCCCTTTCGTGACAACATGCCAAGAAGATACCCAATCCCATTCAAAAGGAGAGAAGTTGCCATCACACTCACCAAAAGGTGTGAACAAGATTGCCAGTACCCTGATCCTAACTTATTTCAGTGATCCACCACAAAGTCACAGGCGACTCACATAGATTAGCCTACAGGTACTGACGCTGTCATGATTTAACAGAAAAAAACGAAGTTACAGCAGCGTGCATCTGGAAAAAGGAAGCACTAGGTTCTTAGTCATTTTCTCTTTAAAAAATCAGGGTCCTAGACTATATGTTGACATGTTGTGCAAACCAAGGTGGCTTGTGACGATTTAATCAAAAGGGTTAGTCATTTAGATGGTTTTGGACATCCACGCAATAGAAAAAACACGGTGGGAGCAGCAAATTTTGTCAAGAAAGCACAATGGACGCTAATAATATATTTTTTTGTCAACCTTTTCATCCGAAATGAAAACAGTTATAAACAGCAAATATACGATCTGATAATTAAACCGCTGGAAATGGCACGCTAATGTATTTCAACAGTTGAACTGATCGCAACGGCAATGCTACGAATTCGGGTACTGATCAATACCAGGAGGGCACGGAAGATGCCGGCTTGCCCGGCGTGCGCCGCGGCGACGAGCGGCGAGACGTCGGTCTTCAGTTCCCTCTCCTCCACGACCACCTCACCGGGCGCCTCCTCCCGCAGCACCACGTCCGCAGACCTCACGCGCAGGCGCGCCACCCCGACGCGGCTCGCGGCGGGCACGTCCGCGTCCGCCTGCAGGCACGCCTCCACGGCCCCCGCGTCCCCGCGCAGCGCGGCCTCGATGAGCCTCTGCGCCGGCGACTCCTCCTCCTCGCGCGCCGCCGCCGCCACCGCAGCCGCCCCGCGCCGCACCATCACGTGCGCACGAGCGAGGTCGAGAACTCGGGATCGATCGTGGGGCAAGGTGAGGCGGCGGTGCACGTACACCAGATGGTTTGCGCTTGGACAGGGGGGCGGGGGCGGCGGCGGCGGGAACGGTGAGGAGACGTAACGTCCTTGGGTGGGGAACGGAGAGCTGGGACCGGGTGGCAACGTTCGGATGGGGGAAGACGGGGAGGACTTGGCGTGGGGGGAGTTTGAAGTTTGAAACAACTGGCAGTGGTAGAATCGGAGGTGGGGATCTTTCTGCAGTTATCCGGTTAAGCATGTGCTGTGGAGCTGCCGCAGTGGAGTGAAGTTTCCATGCCAAAAAATCTGATTTGTTGGTTGTCTGTCAAAATATGAGCATATCAAAAATAGCATACCAATTTTTTTTAGCAAAATCTTGGCAATTTTAGAATAAGGTGGACTATATTTTTTACTGAGAAAATTTATAGTAATGCCTACGTTTTGGCATTCTGGTATTTTGGTAGCTGGAGCATATCCAAAATCTCCTAAAATAAAGAAAACTCAGGAAAAAGAAAAATTAGGATGACTAGGCACTCTGTGAAGGCTATAGCTAGATTCCACTTGCTCAAAGCATGAAAATGAAGGAAGGGACAGTTTGTTGTCTAGTCAACTTGCGACGTGCCAAGTTTTCCTACATAACAATTATCGTAAGTCCAAAATCTTTAATTTGACAATCAATAGCTAAACATTATATAATTTTGCAACATAATGTCAGTATTATATTTAATGCAATGTGAAAATTAGTTTCATACATACTAATTTTCCTATTAAAAATAATATATTAAATATATAGAAAATGGTGGTTAAAGCTGCACTTTATATACTGTGTTCAATGTCCCAAACTGCTTTAGTTTAAGTATGCAACAGCATAATTATTGAGGAAATTTTCTATTTAACACCGACAAAGATAAAGTTAAGAATTCCATATTGACACTAAAGTTTTTAACTTTCCTATTGGACACTGGTTTTTAATTCCCTATTTAACACTTCCATCTATTCTTTTAGTTACCTCAGACGAATAGAATCCATGGACTCTCCCCATTTTTTTCTTAATTATAACAACTATCAAATCACCTAAAAAATCTATGAAACCTTTTGTAGTGAGATACATACAAGTGATACAACTGAAAAAGAGCCCATAGCTCATTAGCTTGCTCGGCTCGCAACTAGCTCAGTTTGACTCGACTCGTAATTTCTTAACAACCTTAGCCAACAAGCTGGCTCGAGCAGCTAAACGAGCCGCATAAGCACAGCATGCCAGCAACCATTATAGCCCATGCGCAGAGCGTCTGGAGCCCAAGCGAGCCCAACGATCATGTCGGCAACTGATCCCACCTAGATCGGCATCGGCCACCGTTGCTCCCTCGTGTAACGCCGCCGTGCAAGCTCCCCCGCCACCAAATCAAATAGAATATTGTTGGTATTTTTTTACTATCAAGTACACATATCATTGTAGCTTTCACCTAGATATATTTTAGGGTATCGTATCCAATAAAATATATGAGTATATTATCTAAAATTCAAGTTAGCTAAACGATCAAAAATGGCTCCTTTCCCCCTCATGTTCCCCCTCGCCCATCCCACCACCGGCGATCATGTCTCCCGCGGTAGAGCAGCGTCGACTGCGCTATGGGTTCTTCCTTGGACCTCGTCAATCGCCTGGACTTCAACATTGGTTTGGAGTTCCAGGACGATATTGGGCAGCGTTTCCGATCACTTGAACACCATCCTTTCCCCTCCCCTGATGGCTCGTTTTTTGTTACTTGCGACCTTTCGACGTTTTCTCTTCCGCCTCACAGAGGAATCGGTCGCTTTGGCATTGCAATCTTGTTTGGGTGGTCGTGCTTCGGATTTCTCATGTTCAATTCCTAAACAGCAGCCACTTTTGTTTCTCGGTTTTCTCCAAAGAAGTTGGGTTGCAAGTTTACAAACTTCGCTGCATGATTACTTCCTCCTTTGATATCTACTTGGGAGAAAGAAAAGCGTGCTTGGGAAATTGAACAAGAAAAAGAATGGACTGGCGTTCTTTCTAAGAGAGACAAAAGATAGCTCAAGAAGCAGGAAAACTCTAAGAAGTGAGTTCGCTTTGAAGAAAAAATTGTTCAATCCCCGAAGAAACTCAGTCCCCTTGTCCGTCTGACATTTGGTTCATTCACCACGCAAGTGGATCCTGCCAATATCTCCGAACAATCTCCCCACAATGTATTTGGCTCAAGATGCACATCCAAATGTCATTTTCATGGCCAGATTCATCCCCATGATCACCGTGCTTCCTACAATTATAATTCCCCAGAATTTCAGGATCAATCCAGAAGGAGAGTTTTTCAAATTAGGATCCGAGCCAACAGATTTCCTGCCCGTGTTGTTTCAGTTTGGATCATAACAGATGGGCTTGCAGATCAAGAGTCAGATGCAGGCGCTGCTTCCTACTTCGGCATATGGAAAAATTGTGCAATCGGGCCACCAGACCCAGTTTGAAATGGATGCCCAAAGCCTAAAGGACCAACGCTAAGCCCAATCTCCTCTGGAGGCCCAAAGTGCCAATAGTGGAAAAGGCGCGAGAGGTGATGGATGACAGGGAGCTTTTAGTTTGGAAGAAATCTGCTGCCTGCAACAACATTCGACTTGACTACCGCGACACACCCTATTCGTCCGACCCCTCAGCTTCCCCTGCTCCACTACAGGATCCAATTTATCTGGCCACAAATCCGCCACTGCCATTGTCCCGAAACTCAAGAAACACTACCTCCGGAGCTGAACAATCCACAATGAACTTCCCAGTCAACCGCCAGCCATACCTCATCGCTGGACTTGCACTCAAGCACGGATGGAACAGGCTGGCAAGAGGATGCATAGCACTTGGTGGCGAGCCAACAAGAGAGCATGAGGATTATGTGATTGTCTCCATTAACCCAAATGCCGGACAATGCCGATAAACTGCGCCCCACCCTCAACACAATATGTGATTTTCTAGAGCACTCGCAGAGGGTTCGTGTTCTTGCTTTGCATCTTTCTTCGCTTGGACTGGGTCTAATCAGACTGTGTTCGGTAGCCTAGCGAGACCAAATCATTTGGGAATCCCCTTTTCATTTGGGACAGAATCATGAGGTTACTATTGTTGCACTAGTGGAAATCGATGCATTGGCGACGAACAGCTTTTGTCACAGAAGGGTCCAAATTCATCGTGCAAAGAATCCTATGACGAATTTGTGACGATTTGTGATGAAATTTGGTTCGTCGAAAACGGAGCATCAAGTTAGGTCTACCTTGACTAAACAGCCGAGACGTCACTGCAATGTTTTTTTTCGTGACGAAAGGAAATTTTGTCACGAAACCATTTTTACTTCATTAACGCATCGCTGAAACGTCATTGGACGCCCGGATCCACGTGTACACATCCGCGCTGGCAGGCGCCATAGGACATGCTGGTGCTCCACGTGGCTTCGTCCACGCTGGCAGGTAACGTAGCGGGCAGCACGTGTCACAAAGAGGATAGCGACGTGGCGAGCTGGTAACAGTCCACGTGGCGATATGAGCAAAGGACACGTGTCAATTTGTTTTCGATGGCATGTCATCTTCCAGTTTTACCATGTGTCCTTTCTCGATTCGACCACATGTCATTCTCTCAGTGACCCACGTGTCGTTTCCTTCTTGTCCACGTGTCATGTGCCTATTGGTCCACGTGTCACTTTCGAGTTGCTGCATGTGGCATTTTATGGATGTTCCACATGTCGATTTCCAGTTGTTCCACATGTCATTTTCATACAGTTGCATGTGGTGCTTTCGTCACAGAACCATTTTGTCATAGAACTTTTTTCTGGGCTGTTTCTGGCTGGCGCAAGCCTCATTTTTATCATTCCATTCCAGCCCAGCCAACTATTTCAGCACAGCCGGCCAAACGGACAGCATTCCTTCACAGAAGAAATGATGCGACAGGAAATCACGGAAAGGGAGCCACATAAGTTACAACCACATATATGTTGACACTCACTAACGACCATTTCTAGGCGTCAACTTGATCAGAAAATCATGAGAGTTTGCATTTCTTAAACGCATCTTTATCCAAATAAATCTCTAAACCACACTTTACCTTCTAGAATATACAAGATGTGTTTTTGAGCTAATATGCAGATTGAAAACACACTTTGGCCCGATAGAATATGACAAAAAATATCAAAGCGCAGATTCAGGATCAATTTGACCAAGTGTAGCCCAAGAACCAAAGCAAATCTACTTAAGACAGGCCATACCCCGGTGATCAGACAAAAGGAGGCTAGGACAGCCCATCCCCCGGCAGTTGGGGGCGGTTGGGGCCACTAGGTGGCCGGCCTAGTGGGCCCCACCGCCTTCAACCAGCCACATGGAGGCTTGGCATTGGCTCCCAATGGCTGTTCACCAAGGTAGAGCTGCTGCACGGCCGTGGCTCCCTCCTATAAATACAACGGAAGGGGGTTCAGAATGGACACATGCACACACACACACACACACACATCCCCTCTTATTACCTCAAGTGCATTCTTTCTTAGTCTATAGGCTTAGTGGAGTTTAGGAGAAGTCTAGGAGTCATCGAGTCCCAGGAGTTGCTCGGGACTTCTGGTATGCTTCGATCATTTGTATGGGTTCATCGAGTCTCTCTTGAAGTGTGTTCTGAGTTATCAGATATATGCTTCGTGATCTAGTTGCATTATCATTCGATGCTTGCATTGCATGATCGTCTTGCGATGGTTAACATATTGGCCTTAGAACTCTATCAATTGTCCAGTATTCGTATGTTTGCTCTAGTATGATGTCTGTCCATCCAGAGAGTCGGGACTCTGCGCGGGATACTAGAGTATCGCTTACTAATGTAGACATGGTGTCTAGACTAGATAAGTGTTGCTGGATGTCAACCTTTCCCACAGTTTGTAGAGGTAGCCTGCAGGTGGTGACAGCCCTGTTCGAGCTCTAGTAATCCTCCACGTTCGGATTGGGGGGTAGGAGGTACATAAAGCTTCCTAGGTGAACGGGCTTCTCCCGTCAGCTAGAGAAGCAGTCTCCCGGTTGTGTAGTTTAATCTTTGACAATCTAACTGAAAGGACATTAAGATGCCTAGAGGGGGGGTGAATAGGCAATCTACAGCTCAAAAACACTTAAAAACTTGTCAGACGCAGACTCAGCCCGGATACTCTGGGTATAAGCCCGGATACTCCGGGTTTTTGATCCGGAGTATCTGGAGCTCTTTCCAGAGACTCCGGGTATGAAATTGCTAAAAGAAAATTGTAGGAATCTATGTAAGAAAAGTAGATCGAGCTATAGTATGAGTGCCAAGGGTTCCTTAAGGTTGATATCCAACAAACAAAGCTCACTAGAAACTCGTATAAGAGTAGATCGAGCTCAAACCCTAGAAATGAAGTCTCACAAGCAAATAGCAATGAAATGAAGTAAAGCAACACAAGTGGGACAAAGATTTGTTTTCCGAAGTTCACACCCAAAGGTGCTACGTCTCCGTTAAGGAAGGATTCAAGAGACGGTGCTCAAGAACCCCTATGCTCCTCTCCCAAGGGTGAGATCACCTCTCAAGCCCAAGGTCACTTACTATGGATTCCTCGGCGAGGAATGAAGCTTACAAATTTCTTGTGCAGCTCACAATCGAGGTCGAGCAATCATAAGCACGCCTAGCCGTCTAGGAGCACAAGGCTCCAAGAGTAACAAATTTGAATCCGTAGGCTTGACCAAAATCAAGTGCTCAAGATGTGGGAATGAGGCTCACTAGCACGAATCCTTGCTCTTGCTTGCTTCTCACTCAAATCCCTCAAGGGAATCACTAAAGAATGGAGAAAGGGGAGTGAGAGAGCTTTTCTTGGTTTGTGTTGGAGTTCTGCTCGTCAAATGGGTAAGAGAGGGTGAGCTGAAGGAGATGAGGGGGCATTTATACCCCTCACCCAGAAAATTGCCGTTGGGCGAAGGTTACCCAGAGATTTCGGGTATATGCCCGAAGACTCTGGGCAAACCTAGTTTTCTCACTGAATCACTCATCCGGAGACTCCGGGCTTCAAGGTTCGGAGAATCCGGCCCTATACCCGGAGAATCCGGGTTAGGCAGGATAAAATCTCTCGTTTTGCTCTTTTGAGTGATATTTGTGTATCACAAATGTTGGTCTAAGTTCCTTTGAGTACTAGATTTAAATCAGAACCCTTGAACCAAGTCCCTCTTGATAGTACGGCGTTCCTATACTCAAATTTCAAAATTAAAATCTAGTTTCTTGATTACACTTGAACTCCGCTTTTTCATTTCCCTTTTTGAGGGGTCATACGTCGTCACATGATTCACCTGTACAAACTCATCACCTGCACACATGCTCAATTACATGATTAAATATACATGTGTTTTGTTATTATTCACCAAAACCCACTTAGGGGCCTAGATCACTTTCAATCTCCCCCTTTTTGGTGATTGATGACAACCCACATGTAACTCATTTGATAATCATAAAACAGTAAACATCTAGAATATAGGAGCTCCCCCTAAATGTATGCCATGAATTTGAATTTCAAATTTGACTTTACAAACGTCAAAAATGGCAAAATACACAAGAGAACCACATACGCCCTTATATCTTTTACAGTGGGGTGAGAAGGTGTGTGCAAAACATATGTGATGCATATGACATGTTATCCACTCAATAAAAGATGTGTTTTGGCAGCAGAACCCGGAGACTCCGGGTAGGAGCCCGGAGACTCCGGACAACGAAGTTCGGAGTATCTAGCCTGTAGCTCGAAGTATCCGCCCCCACATGCCAGAACACAGAAAACAGCCATCATCACAAGTCAAATATATCACAAACTAGCACAACTTCCTTAGAAAAACAATAAGTTCAACATCTAAGCACAGAGTAGCACACAATACATGAGTTCTCACACCACATAGTCATTACAAACGATCAAGGAAGTTCGAAACAGAATAAAAGCCCAAATGAGTACATAAATGGCTTTCACTCCCCCTTTGTCATCAAGTGCCAAAAAGGGAATGAAAAAGAGCATGAAGTCTATCTACTCATCATCATCTTGGGCGGCATCCTCGGAGATGTCCTCATCTTCTTCAGAGTCAGGGTGCTCGCGGTAGTTGAGGGGCGCATCTTCCTTGGTCTCCTCTTCCTCATCAAAGATCTCTCGGCCACGTGGATGAGCATGGCGGGAAGAAGTAGAAGTGTGGTGACATAGAGAGCGAGCTTGGCGACGAGCTCAGGGAAGTGGTGCATGTGCAGCTGCAATGGCGGCCTCATCGGTGGCGTCCCACTCGGCGAAAGGATCATCAAACTCAGGTAACTCACGGTGTGGATCCAAAGGAAGCCCCATGTGACCCCGAATCTCATTGATAGACCTTGCATTCTCATGAACATCTTGTGCAATATTTCTGCACATCCCAAACAAACTGCAGAGGGCCCTCTTCACAAAAGTGTCATGGTGACGGTGACGAGACGATGAAGAGGCACCCAAGGAAGATGGGGCAGGGTCATATCTTGGGTTTCTTGTTGAACCAGCATGAGATGGAGGAGGAGGTGGTGCATCTCCAGAGCGGGCACACATGTGATGAGGCTCATGCTTGATGGTCTTTGGAAATGTGACCTTTGTCACCCTCTCAATCATATACATGATATATGGCGCAGCAGGGAGTGACATCTTAGCCTCAAGTATGGTCCTTCTCAACTCATTCCAAATGAAATCCATGATTCAAAAGGGTCGTCCACCGGGCAAGGTGCGGGCAAGTGCCGCCGAATCACCATCCTTTGCATCAATGGTGGCCCTAAAGAATTGATTCAATGCATAGTAGACCGGTAGGAGATTGTGGGCCTTTCCTTCCTGGGCACAAATAGGATTGAAGAACAAAGTTGGCACTTGATACGGCTTGAGTTGCCGCTCCACATGAATAGGATCACGTCCCTCACCTCTAGTGCCAAGCCCAAGAATCCGAGAAAAGGTCATGTAATCTACTCCATATTTGACTCCCTCGGTAGTCCAATAGAAAGCAATTTCTCGTTCATCATAATATAGAGAGCAGTGAAACTAAGCCAAAATTTCCTCATTCCAATCATATTTAAAGCCCATGATGTCATAAAGACCCATCTCCTTGCACTTAGCAATGGCTTCATTAAAGAAGGGATCATTCATGTTCTCATAATAAGTCCATTCCACATACTTGCAAGGGACAATAGCTGCACGAGACTTACGCATCACAACAGATGAATAAAAGTCTTCATGAAGCTTGCACCAAAAGCGTCTCTCAAGCTCTTCACTCTTCTCATACGTATACACTTCTTCCTTGTGAGCCTCCCTAAGAGCCACATCCTGCTTATAATAGTTTCTTCCCATCTCAACTTCAAATCCATAAACAATTTCAGGTCTCTTGAGCCTTGGAATATGAGGGTAGTTGTGCTGCTCAGGTGAGTACTCAATTTGCAGACGAGGAGGAGTACGGGGACATATGTCATGAGCAATGCCCCTCCTTGTTGGATTCACACGGGATGGAGGAGGCATGGGTCGGCCTTGCATGATGTAGAGAGCTTTCCTTGGCTCCATCCTAGAGCTGCTCCCAGCCGGTTCCTTGCCAGCATGTTGACGAGGACGTAATTCCCTTGTAGGATTTGGAGGAGGATCCTCACTTTGAGTGCGAGGGTCATGGTGGCGCTTTTGCCTCCTTTGTACGGCATCATCCATGGACTCTCCAGGACGTTGCTTCACCATACCTAAAGGATATAAGCAAGATTAAGAATGAGTTTTAGCAGATTTGGATGAAAATGGAAGCTTCAAATGCCTACAAGTCCGGAGACTCCGGCCCAGAGGGTCTGAAGTATCCGGGTTCATACCCGGAGTATCCGAGCTCGAGGCACCCGAAACCCTAGGTTGCTCAAACACAAGATTTGGCCATGGGGATTTCATGAAACTTGAGGCAAAGGTTCCTACACATGCTAGGAAGAGATGCCCCGAAGATCTTTCTAAGAAACCTACGACATTGGGAGATCAGGCGATCCGAAGTTCAAAATACCTTGAGAGCGCGGGAACTTCAAATCCAACGCCTCCCCGGAGTTTTCGGAGGGGAGGAGAGCCTTCCTTCAAAGATTGACGAGTTCTTGATGGATGGAAGGTTGAAATCCCCCCTAGGGCGTGAGTGGAGGTGAAGGGAAGGAAGAAGGCGGTGGCGGTGGTGAAAAAGGACTTGAAGCTGTTTGACCCCGACCCCGCGGTATATATAAAGGAAATTTTTACTACTCGGAGTATCCGGGCCCTGGGCCGGAGTATCCGGACAGTCCGGAGACTTTGGTCCACAGGCCGGAAACTCCTGCTCCCCCTCAACCTGAGCATATTTGACATATTGCAAGTTTGATTTAGATGGAAAGGATCTAATATTGATAGAATTTGAAGATCTAATGGTGTGAGAGAAATTACTTGACTTGAGATCAGCCAACAAACAATCAAGGAGAACAATGATCTCAAGCAAGTAAAGTGAAGATCCAAACTTCTCATAAAACAAATATCACACATTTTGAAAGTTTTCAAGACCTTTTCATTTTGAGAAACACTTAATCTATAATCACCCAAGTATATGCAGTAATTCAAGCTAGGTTACGAGAATCGAAGATGTTTAGTTCACTTCTCAAAGCACAAAATCTTGACTCATCTAGAGGCTTAGTAAAGATATCGGTAAGTTGTCCGTTGGTGCTTACATGTTGTAAAGCAATGTCTCCCTTAGCCTCATGATCCCGTAAGAAGTGATGACGAATATCTATGTGCTTTGTTCGGGAGTGTTGTACCGGGTTGTTTGCTAGATTGATTGCACTCTCATTGTCACAAAATAGAGGAATTGCATCAAAATGACAACCAAAGTCACTCAACATTTGTCTCATCCACAAGAGTTGTGCACAACACGCACCGGCGGCAACATACTCGGCCTCCGCCGTGGACAAGGCAACCAAATTTTGCTTCTTAGAGCTCCAAGCTACTAAGGACCGGCCAAGAAATTGACAATTCCCCGTAGTACTCTTTCGATCTACTTTGCAACTGGTATAATCCGAATCGGAATAGCCAAGTAAGTCGAAAGATGAGCCCTTGGGATACCATAAACCAAGGTTAGGAGTGAAGACCAAACATCTTAGGATTCTCTTAACGACCATCAAATGACATTCTTTCGGATTAGCTTCAAATCTTGCACACATGCACACACTAAGTATAATATCGGTCCTAGATGCACAAAGGTAAAGAAGGGATCCAATCATGGATCGATATACCTTTTGATCCGCGGCCTTGCCATCTTCATTGAGATCAAGATGCCCATTGGTTGGCATGGGAGTCTTGATGGGCTTGGCATTTTTCATGTCAAACTTCTTGAGCATATCCTTGATGTACTTGGTTTGACTAATGAACGTGTCATTCTTGAGTTGCTTGATTTGAAATCCGAGGAAGAAGGTCAACTCACTCATCATGGACATCTCAAATCTCTTTGTTATAATCTTGATAAAATCATCACACCAAGTTTTGTTAGTAGAGCCAAATATAATGTCATCGACATATATTTGGCACACAAAGATATCTTTATCAACTTTGCGAGTGAAGAGAGTAGGATCGGCTTTGCCTATTTCAAAGCCTTTCCTTAAGAGAAAATCTTTAAGGCATTCATACCATGCTCTAGGAGTTTGCTTGAGCCCATAGAGCACCTTATGGAGCATGTAGACGTGGTTTGGGAACTTGGGATCTTCAAAACCCGGTGGTTGCTCAACATATACTAATTCGGAGATTGGTCCATTAAGAAAAACACTCTTCACATCCATTTGATATAACTTGAAATCATGGTGAGTAGCATAGGCAAGCAAAATATGAATTGACTCAAGCCTAGCTATGGGTGCATAAGTCTCACCAAAATCCAAACCTTTGATTTGCGTGTAGCCTTGAGCAACCAACCTAGCTTTGTTTTCTGTCACCATGCCATGTTCATCTTGTTTGTTTCGAAAGACCCACTTGGTTCCTATAATATTTTGCTTGGGTTTTTCAACCAAGGACCAGACATCATTCCGAGTGAAGTTGTTCAATTCTTCTTGCATCGCCATCACCCAATCCGGATCATCCAATGCTTCATCTACCTTTAAAGGTTCCAAGGAAGACACAAATGAGTAATGTTCACAAAAGGTAGCTAAACGAGATTGAGTGGTTACCCCTTTACTTATGCTTCCTAGGATATTATTCACGGGATGATCCTTTTAAATTATGTGATGATCTCTTGGATGTGTAATGTAGGATTGATGTTGGATTGGTTCAGCTTCTCTATAATCATGAGATTGAGCTTGATGTTGAGTTGTCGTTTCAGATTGAGTGGCCCGAATACTCCGGCTTGGAGTCCAGATACTCCGGTCATAATGTTCGGAGTCTCCGGCTTCATATCCGGAGTTTCCGGGCTATGCAGCGGATGTAGATGTAGATGGCCCTTGAAAAATTAACTCATCATCATCATTGTCCACTCATTCTTGTGGCTTTATTTCACCAATTGCCAACTTCTTGATAGCTTGACTTGATGGTTCTTCCATTCCTACAACATTATCAAATTGCTTCCCTTGAGAGCCATTAGATTCATCAAATATCACGTCACACACTAGTTTAACACAACCGGAGGTTTTATTGAAAACACGATAGCCATGAACATTTGAGGCATAACCAAGAAGAAAACCTTCATCAACTTTAGGTGCAAACTTAGAGTTCTTGGGCTTCTTGTTTAGAATGAAGCACTTACTTCCAAAAACTCTAAAGTAAGACACATTAGGCTTTTTACCAAGTAGAAGCTCGTATGCCGTCTTGTTCAAGATCTTGTGAAGATATAAGCGGTTGATTGCATGACACGCCGTATTGATTGCTTCCGCTCAAAATTGATCTGAGATCTTATACTCATCAAGCATTGTTCTTGCAGCTTCAATTAGAGTTCTATTCTTCCTCTCAATAATTTCATTTTGTTGAGGAGTGTATGGAACCGAGAACTCGTGACCAATTCCTTCTTCATCAAGATATTCTTCTATGTTGGTGTTCTTGAATTCGGTGCTATTGTCACTTCTTACTTGATCTTGGTCTCAAACTCATTTTGAGCTCTTTTTGCAAACTTCTTGAAGGTTTCTTGCACTTCACTTTTGTCATGCAAAAAGAATACCCAAGTGAAACGAGAATAATCATCAACAATGACAAGGCCATACTTGTTACCACCAATGCTTATATATGCCACCGGGCTAAAAAGATCCATATGTAGAAGTTCAAATGGCTTGACGGTGGTGACAATGCTCTTTGATGGATGTGGAACACCAACATGCTTTCCGGCTTAACATGCACTACAAACACGATCTTTCTCAAAAGAAATATTTGTTACTCCTAGGATGTGATCCTCCTTTAGAATCTTCTTGAGATTTCTCATCCCAACGTGAGCTAGTCGGCGATGCCATAACCAACCCAAGCTAGACTTTGCTGTCAAGCAAGTGTCAAGTTGAGCCTTCTCTTGAGAAAAATCTACAAGATAAAGCTTTCCCTTGAGCACCCCCCTTGAAAGCAATAGAGTCATCGCTTCTTCTAATGACGGTCACGCCCTCGTTAGTGAACAAACAATTGAAGCCCGAATCACAAAATTGTGAGATGGACAACAAATTGTAACCAAGTGACTCAACTAAAAGAACTTTTGAGAGAGAGAACTTTGAGTTTAGATTGATGTTAGCGGTACCAAGTACTTTTCCTTTTTGATTTCCCGCAATGGTAATGAAATGATCTCCACTTGATGCGGTTATAGTTTCAAACATACTCCTTTCTCCGGTCATATGATTTGTGCACCCACTATCAATCACCCATGTTGAGCCACCGGAGGAGTATCCCTACAAAATAAAGTTACTCTTTTCTTTTAGGTACCCAACAATACTTGGGTCCTCTAATGTTAGTCACAAGCACCTTGGGCACCCATACATGGCTTTTCATTTCGTGTTCCATGTACGTTGTCCTACAAATTTGGCAACCACTTTACCATGGTGGTTCCTTGTCAAGACATAATCGGCATAAAAGGATACATGAGATGATTCTTGTGCCTTGATCTTGGTTGGATTAAAGGCATTGAACTTATCTTCCTTAGATGAGGATGCAACAATCTTGGCACCCTCATCACATGTTGTACCTCTCTTGACAAACTTGACATGACTACTCTTTTGAGCCACATCATTTGTCTTGCGGATGGGAGTGGTCATGTTCACTAGACCTCCTTGAGCACCCAAGGTGGCATTGTTCTTGTTCTTGATAAACGGAATGGTATGTGGAGTACCTTGCCCATTCCTACCAAGTCCTTTACCTTTTTCAAACCCAAACTTGCTCATATATCTTGACCCAAATCCCTTGGTATATTTCTCAAACTCACATACCCTCATTGAGGGATTTTTCTTTAGATCTTGAACATGTGGTGGAGCCTCTTCTTGCAACAAATGAGTGAGTATAGAGATTTCTTTCTTCATTGCATTTATTTCAACATGGTTAGTAGCACAAATTTGAATATCAATGTTATAGCACCGTGCACAACCATTACTTGTTGAAGGACTAGATGAATTAGATGTCTCTCTAGTATTTGAAGCACTTTCCCAAAGAGTATTAAATTGAACTGTGGCAGAACCACCCAAAATAAATTGGATTAGTGTGCTAACCATCGTTGCAAGGCAACTCTGATCCAACTTGCACGTACCTCGGCGGTTCCTCAAGTAAAATCTCGATTAAAGCCACGAAAAACCGAGATCGAATAAGCAAACCTCACACGAAGGCGAGTCCAGAGAGTACAACAACACACATTTCATACATCACAGAGTCTTGCAGCGGAAATTTAAAATTATTACAGACCAGTTCTGAAAGTAAAGACAGTAGTACTATAGAAGTTTATCTACAACAGTCCATCAGAGTTCATTTATTCAGCGGAAGGTAAAAACACGATAACTAGCGATAACATGACATCTCGATAAATCCCATACGAGACATCACTCAGAAGGAGAAGCGTCAGCACCAGCTGAGGATCCCTCCCACTCCACAGACCAACCCGGAAGTAGAGTACAAGGGTAAGTTAAACCAGCAATCATATCCTCAAAGTTCTCACCTGAAAATAAAGCCACAAGCAAGGCTGAGTATACTAATACTCAGCAAGACTTACCCGTCAACGGATATAACATAGTCCACTTAACTAGACATGCATGGCTTTTTGGCTAGAGGGGTTTGTTTTGCCGAAAAAGCGATTAAGAGTAGGTCCTTAATTTTAGACTTTAGCTTTTCCATATTCTAGTTCAATTAACCATTCTAGATAAGCATCTATTTCTAAACAAGCATGGTAGTGAAAACATTAATCATACAATAGTATTATCATCATTAATAAATTCCACTTGTTACTCTATGTAGCAGAAGTGTTAAGCAGGCTCATGCCGTGAGAGGCGGACGATTCGAATCGAGTTTGTTAACCTGGCCAAGGGAACCTAACACACACGTATGGGAACCAAGTCACCCACACGACTTTTCCCCTTTCTTTCCAGTCCGTGGATCCGAGTCATCCCCCTCGACTACAGAGTAAGGCTACTCTAGTAGCGCGTGGCGCGACTACCCTGAACAACTCCAGAAGAGGATGAATGATCGTTCCACTCGCCGGTCCAATCAGGTACTAGAGCTTACCGATTACCATATTCCTCGGCATGTGGTTAGTACTTTCCAATGCTTAACAACTTGTACCACACACTGCGACCTTATCCATTTTTCTCTCTACGACGGGGTCCCATGATCCCATCCATAAGCCTTACATTTGCAGTATGTGATAAAACAGTCAGATCCTATAATCTCGCGAGTAGTAAGACTACTCGACTTTTACCGGTCCTTGTTAGCAGAGCATCTAGTCGAGCTTAACCTCTAGTATTCAAAATATGGGTACCTAGGATCATGCATCTATGGTTTCAACCAACGCCTGAATGTAAATGCACAATAAATAATAGTACAACATAGATTGCATAGATTAAAAATAATAGGCATTAGATGCACCGGGGCTTGCCTTCTTGGGCACCACTAGCCTTGGGCGCTTCCGGACTTTGGTCCGGGTCTAGGTTCTGTTCAAGCGCGTTCACTTGCGCATCAGCGGTGTCGGCACCAACTCGTATGTACCGTCAGCAAGATTGGCAGTTTGTATATGAATGCAAGGATGAAATTTATTACAATAAGATACAAAACGTATTTCTTTCCTTCACTATAGAGTTGTAATCCAACATAACATGCTTAGTTGTGATGAACTTAGTTAACTTCATTTTCTGTGCAATCATTTATAGAGTAGTTTATAACTTCACTTTACTTCATAAAATGAACTGGGTGGCGGTTTTTATTTCAAGTCATTATACATTAAGTTATTTGACCAATTCACTTCCTAAGCTAGAAATAGTTTCTGCAGCAACAAAATTTATACCAAATAGGACATCTAATCAGCAACTTGTAGTAAAAATTTCAGATAAAAACAGCAAAGCATAAATTTATGAAAAATGCTCAAAATAGAATGTACTTAAATGAAGATGGAATTCCACAGAACATACTACAATACTTATGAAGCTAAAAATTTCACAAAGAAGTCTACACCTGGTCCTAAACATACTGTAAATGTTTCATAATTTTTCCATTATTAAAAAACAGAAGTAATAAATTCGATGAACTTAAACCACATATGACAAAACTAATTATCACAGAAAGTTCTAGAGCGTTTCTGGATCTTAAATTTTGCAGACTTGAATATATGATCAAAATACAGTTCCAAAAAATATTTTCATATTTTTCTAAGCACGACAACTATTTATCACCATTAAAATCTACTTAACAAGCTTTAAATCAAATATATAGTTAAACAGGTCTACAAATTCCCAAACTTTCGCAACAGTAAGGTTTTAGTAACATGCATGCAATGAAAACATTTGAGATACAGAACTAGAATATTTCTACCAGAAATAATACATGAACAAATCTAGCAGATTTAGGAATCTTGGGGTTTTTGGCAAGTAAATGATGTTCATTTGTGTTCCAATTTTTACCAGACTCCAGGAAAAGTACAAGACACATTCTAGCCAAAAATCACCTAAAGTTACTGAATGGAACTCCTAGAACATTCATATCCTATTTAAATTAATATTTTTCCTAGATTAAAATTCAGACAGATTCTGAAGATGTGCATGTAATAAAACTTGTAGATCTTGTTGCAAGGATTCCAAAAAATTTTAGTTTACATTTTTCTGTTTTTTCCACGATTTTCTAGGCATTTTTGAAGTTCACTGATTCAAGTTCATATGGCTCATGCACTTTTGCAAACAAACCCCTGCAATCTAGGTTTTTATTTACAAGGAGGCCCTTGGCCGGTTGGGGAAGAACAGAGCCTAGCCCGCCGGCAGTGTTCCGGTGAGGAACGGCCTCGTCAGTGGGGGCTAGGTGGGGAAAAAGTTAGAGGGAAGCCGTGCGCACCTTTTGGTGCTAGGAATCGAGGTCGGGGCGGTTGGGAAGCGGCTCGTCGGCGGTGAGGGGCGGAGGTAGGGCGCGGTCGACGCCGGCGAGGGAGCTCCGGTGGTTTTGGGCGTCAGGTTTCGAGCTCCTGAGCACCACCGAGCAACGAGGAAGGCTATGCTAGGGTTGGTTTAGGCAATGTGGGGCTGGGGTGGTCTAGCCACATCGAGCTCGAGCTCGCCGTCAGCAATGGCGGCGGCGGACAGGGAAACGGGGAGCACGCACGAGTCCGAGGCCCTGGGCTTCTATTTATAGCGGAGGAGGCTTCGGGGCGAAGATACCATGTCCTGGGGGAGGTCGATTCGGAGCCGGGGCACTCGACGGCGTGGCGCGGCCACGAGATGCCAAGGGTGCCCGGTTTTGGCCAATACCGGGGGCGCGTGGTGCCACTTGGTCATGCGCTCACCTAGCCGGACATGGTCTATGGGCGCCGGCGGCGTACGTCGCCACCGGCCACACCGAGAGGGGAGAGGGGAGAGAGAAACAGAGACAGGGGCAGAACCGTGAATAACTTGAAGTTTTGTATTCAGTTTACAAAACTCAATTTTTCTCCCTTCTCTTGGCCTGAAAAGAAAAACTGTTGAATACCGTTTGTGTTCAGTTTTTCGAGATATACAACTTTCGTTTCAGGCTCTTTTTCATTTGAGCGATGGTTTGTGAGTTAAATTAAAAGATTCAAATACTCCATAAAAGGCTTCAATTTGATTTGTTTAATTGGGCTGAATTTGGGCCCACTTCCAATTGAGCACATGTTACTAAAGGTACCAGATTTTTGTATACAATATTTTGGTGAGGTGATTTGGACATGAAATATAGTTGGAACTTTCCTTATTTGCCCTCACAAAGGTGAACCCAATATTTGAATTTGAATTTCCTTTATCTTTTGTTGTCATTTAATACTTGTTTACTCTCTTTAATTCAACTAATTATTTCCTTTGTATTTTGATTGACTTTTAAACACCTAGGGTGTTAGAGCCTACCCCCCTTAAAAAGAATCTCGTCCCGAGATTGGATAAATGAATGGAGACGGATATAGAGATACCTGGGGTAGATGGAAGAAAAACCGGATAGTGTTGATTGAGATAACTTTCAGTCTCCCAAGTAGCTTCTTCTTCAGTGTGATGATTCCACTGAATTTTATATATTTTAACCACCTTTTTCGAGTACTTCTTTCTTTTTGATCAAGTACTTTGATAGGATTTTCATCATAAGAAAGGTCGGTTTCCACGAAGATTTCTTGCTGTTCAATAATATCCATAGGAACTCGGACGCATTTCTTGAGTTGAGATACATGAAACACATTATGGACTGCGGCTAGTTGCGAAGGAAGTCGCAGTCAATAAGCCACTGGTCCACACGCTTCGATGATCTCATAAGGTCCGATATAGCGAGGAGCTAATTTTCCTTTGATTCCAAAGCGTTGAACGCCTTTGGTCGGAGAAATCCGTACGTAGACATGATCACCCACATTAAATTGCAAAGGCTTCCTCCTTTTATCAAAATAGCTCTTCTGCCTCGACTGAGCTGCCCGTAAATTTTCTTGTATCACTATAACTTGTTCCTCAGCCTCGACCACTAAATCAGGTCCGAATATTCTACACTCGCCTGTTTGTGACCAACTCAAAGGAGTTCGACACCTGCGACCGTACAAGGCTTCAAATGGTGTCATTTTCAAACTGGCTTGATAGCTGTTGTTATATGAGAATTCCGCCAGAGGTAAACATTTGTCCCAATTCTTGCCATAATGAATGACACATGATCTAAGCATATCTTCAAGAATTTGGTTTACTCTCTTAGTTTGACTGTCAGTCTGAGGATGATAAGCAGAGCTCCAGGTCAATTTGGTTCCAAGAGCTTCCTGGAGTTGTTCCAAAAAACGTGCGATAAACTGAGCACCATGATCAGAAATAATCGTCTTGGGTACCCCGTGGAGGCATACGATACGGTCAAGATAAATCTCGGCATATCTATTGGCTCTATAGGTAGTATGTACCGGAATAAAATGAGATGTTTTTGTGAGCCGATCAACAATAACCCTAATAGAATCATGATGCTGCGAGGTATTGGGTAAGCCCACAATGAAATCCATGCTGATGTCATCCCATTTCCAAGATAGAATTGGCAGAGCTTGGAGAGTTCCAGCAAATTTCAAATGACTGGCTATTAGCCTCTGACAAGTGTCACACTCTGCAACATATTTACCAATTTCTCTTTTCATTCTTGTCCACCAAAAATTTTGCCGAAGACCTTGGTACATTTTGGTGCTACCAGGATGGATTGAAAATTTGGAGAGATGTGCTTCATCAAGAATTTGCTTTCTGAGTTCTTGATTTTTAGGAACGACCAAGCGACTTTCGAACCACAAAATCCTTTTGTGATTTACATAGAAACATTTGTATTTCTGTTCACCATCTAACACTTTCTGTTTGATAATCCCAGCACCTTTATCATGTCCTTGTGCCATGATGACTTGGTCATAAAGGGTTGGTTCAATGGAGATATGATTCAAAGTCCCTTCAGAAATAATCTCCAGATTTAGCTTTTGCATTTTAGCACATAATGTCTCGTTGTATGATTCAACTGAGAGGCAGTTACAGTGAACTTTACGGCTGAGAGCATCAGCTACAACATTGGCTTTGCCGGATTGATAATGAACATCAAGATCATAATCTTTGATAAATTCCAGCCATCTTCTTTGCCTCATATCTTTGAAACCTACAGTGGTATCCGTGCGCTTGCGTATTTTATTTGTGATGTTACAAAGCACCAACAAGCTTTCTGGCACTATTGTCGGAGAACGGTAGCTACATTATCTACGGATTCAGTCGTCCTCATATCTTTTTCATATTCTTTCCTTCTACTTTTACCCCCGCTACCCATGGGGAAGCTATCCCTTAAAAGCTTCTCTATCCTGTTAGATGTATTCACCATCCTTTTTATTTTTCTTTCTGCTATCTTCACCCCCGATATCATGGAGCAACCTTCTATCCACAAACATTTTTCTCCTAAGGGCGAGTTCTGTGAGCCATCATCACCTTCCGCATCTAGCTATGAACTCGACCCAGGCTTTATAGCCTTGGTTCGAAAGCGACCGTTCTCTGGAGAAATTCATGAAGATCCCTACGACCATTTGCAAGAATTCAAGGAACTATGTTTGGGTCTAGTGATTCTAGGCATGACACAGGAAACCTTGCGGTGGAAATTGTTTCCTTTCTCTCTCATAAGGAGGGTGGAACAATGGTACACCCGCACGATAGGGAATATGACCGGTGATTGGGAACAACTTCGAGATGACTTTTGTTACTCGTTCTCCCTCACTGAACGCATAGACTCCCTACCGACTAACATCCTCGCTTTTGAGCAATTGGAGAAGGAGTCCATAGGGGAAGCATGGGCTAGATTCTTACACCTTTTGGCGTCTAGCCCAGACTTGTTTGTACCCGATGATGTATCGTTGAACGTTTTCTACTCGGGTTTAGAGATGAAATCTGCCCTAGAGCTTGACGTTGCCAGCGGAGATTTGTTCGCACACACAACTCCAGTGGAAGGAAGAGACATCCTAGATAGCTTTCTAGAAAACTCTTTCTTCACTATCGACCATAGACAAACCCACTAGGAGGAATCCGCGTCAAGCCATGAGAGTCTCTCAATAATCGAATCTGAGCTCTCATCTTTCACATCCCAATATTCGTCTGTTGAGCCCTCTCCCGAACCACGAACACCGAGGGAAGAAGAAATTCAACCTTCGGAGTTCTCTTCCCGATTCGAGGATGATCCTTCAAGAAATGGCCAAAATACCTCGAATCATTTTAGGCACAACAAGCCTACAGAATCGTTGTGTCTTTATGAGACCATCGATGGATTTTCTCGTCGTACACCTGCAATGGATTGGTAGAAAGAAGCAAGACGTACTTCCAAAGCAATTCAGATTAGCCCAACCTCCACGACCATCCCTTGTTTTATGAAGGGAAATGTCGTAGAAGCTCTTCATGACCCTTCTACTGAGGTTTGCATCATACGCGAGTGCCTCTTGGACACTATTGTGGGTAACAAGCCTCTAACCCCGACCGACAAGTACTTTAAAAGTCCATCCGGACTCTTCTTTGAATGTCGAGAGATCACAAGGGATGTGCCTATCACAATAGACAAAATCAAGGTGCACTTAGATTTCTACATCTATGATATCCTCGATTTTGATCTTCTCCTAGGCTACCCGCTAGAAAAACTTTTAGCATCTCATGTGAGCCTAGATAAAATGCTAAGGGAAAATGTTTCTGCCACTGCTACCCCTTGTTTAGAAAATCCCATGGCAAAGCATTTCCCTGAGCAAAACATGCTCGAGGAGATGATGCATACATCTCCATTCGTATCATCTGAACCCGTCCTCTTGGAAGTTGTAGAATCTTCTGAAGAGTGCGACCTGGAAGATAGCCTTCACTTTTGTGAAGATGAATGTTCATCATCACCCTCAATCGAGTTTGAGCCTCTTCCCGCTGACCCAGAATATGTTGTTCTCAACCATGATCGAGAATCAACATCAAGCTTTCACAATGAAACTCTTGAGATGGAGAATCAATGGGCCATGGAATTTTGTGAGGCGCCGACTCTGGAGTCCAATGAAATGGATACCTCAAATGAGCATGGGAACTTCACTCATGAGATGCCACAAAAACCATTCTCATTCAATGCAACTCCAGAGTCAGGCATGCTTAGTACCCCGTTCACACACGAGAAATGCAATCACCCCAAGGCCTTTTTCCTACAAAATCTTCAGGAGGGTGGTTGTAGATGCAATTGTTTATCGTAAACATTGCAGATTTCATAGGTGCACTGTGGCACTAACCTTGTAGCTAGCTGCATCAATTGATGGTGAAACAATGACCCATCACCAATGATGGCTACAAGAGTTATCATGGTCGAGCTTATGACCATAAAAACAAAGCACTGCTAGGAGATAGCCCTCAAGATGGGAATGGGACGGCCCGGACCTGGCCCCTATGGCCTTAGGGCCATTTTGTGAGGCCACGGGCAGACCCAATCTATCATTTATATATGGCCTCGTTGACCCAATGGAGATAATGGGTCAACCCATTCAGACATAACATATAGTATAAATGGACTTATATGTGCATACAACAAATCAATCAGTGTAAATAAGAACAAGGTAGAGTGCAAAATTATGAAAACTAATATCATATCATCTAGTGCTAGCTGAAAACTCTACAAACAACAATATTTCCAAAGCCGCGATAATGTCATGAACCACATCATGCGATGCTGAGTATTAGCTGCACAAAACCAGTAGGTGAATTCTTTGGAACTAGTACACTAGCAAGCTAGCTAGGATCGAACAAAGGTGAAGTGGGATTAGATCATTAGAATGATAGATCTGGTGCAGGCTTGTCAGTATACCAACTACCTTGATACCTACTATGGCCAGGCAAGCTGTGTGTCTAGGACAAAGAAGAAGAATCATTCTCCGCAGTTGCCCGGTGGCCAGCTACTCCTTTGCACTTGGGGTTACCTAGGTAGGGCATGCAAAGATCTAGTTCTGGTTCAATCACCATAGGATACCCACGGGAGAATAACAAAGATGGAGTGCGGCATGAAGATTCATGGCCGCCGGATGACAGAGAGACGCGCCGAGATGCCGCCGCCATGGCTAACTTGCTTGCCTCCATGTTTTTCTCTCTCCCATGCGTCAGATAGAACTAGAGATTAGGTGGGATGGTATAATAGAACTAGAGATTAAGTGGGATGATAGAGTTGTTTTGGGTCGACCCATCCGGCCCGTTGGGTCGGTAGACTCCGGCTTTTATGGACTCTTATCGGACTTAAGGCCGACCCATGTAGCCCATTGGCCTTGCTGTTATGGGTCGGGTCAACTACCCGGTAGGTCAACCCGGCCCGTTCCCATCTTGAGATAGCCCGGATTATCATTTATTTTTATTTATTAAAAGCAAGAGCATGTTCTAGGATGTAGTTTTTCCTTCGGGTATTTTTGGTCACTAACCTTTCAAGGGGAAGATAAAAAAGAATGACAGACGTGTGTTGGCACTCCTTAGCCTATACGAATTACTCCGCAAGCGCACAGAGACCGATGTAGCTTTCACCAGGGAGTATACCTGGGATATCGAATCCAAGAAATGGTAAAGCTTCGATTAGGACTAGAACTAGTTCAACCGGACCCATCAGGAGAAGAGAGGTAAGTGGGTAGAGGATCTAACGCCGGTTAGCCAACTCATTACCCAGAAGACATGAAACTAAACTATCTTGTTCTGCGTCGGCAGCCTCAGGGAAGGACTCAGACTGGGGTGAGAAGGGAGTCCAACGGCAGTCGGTACTATTGCTATGAAAACACCCGAACATGGTGGACTACAAGGGATGGACAGGACTGTCACCACCTGCCGCCTACCACAATGGTACCGTGGGGTGGAACACAACCCTATGTAACTAACCCAGTCTAGGCACCATGCCTACAACTATCGAGTTACGTACTTCTACCTACCGGCAAGGCAAAGAGCACTCTCAAATAAGTAGAACTTGCTACTTACATAGACTAGGGATCCCGCAGATCAATGACAGAAAGTAAACAAGTAACTAAAGTAAAGAGAAAGACTAGAAAGATACCGACAAGAGACGAGGAACTTCATTCCAAAGATAATTCATTCCTCCGAGGTGGCTTACAAAAGTGGAGTAAGGCTGAAAGAATTCAGCACCACTCCTTTAGCTTGGCTTTCACCAAAGCTCTCACCTCACACTCTCCCTATTATACTAAGATGGACTACATCTTGCTTGAGGCTCTTCTCCTCTCTAAATGGTCTGTTGAGAGTGGAGCTGTGGGCTGCCTTTTATAGGCCTCCAAGGTGGGTGGCTTAGCTTGTAAGCAAAAGCTAAGGTTTGCTTAGCTTGTAAGCAAAAGCTATGGTTGCTTAGCTTGAAAGCCAAGCTGCCCACACATGTATGGCGGTTGTGTAACTCCCACTTGAAGGCTGCATACGTGGTGCGGAAAAATGAGGCTGGCCAGCCTCTCCTAGGCCGGCCGGCCTAGGGATGTCGTCCATGTGTCACCGCCTTTCTTACTGACGGCTCTGATCTTCTGAAGATGTCAGTTGCAGTGGCGTTGGTCCGAAGCAAGCCAGTTGGGGGCCGGACGGCCTGGGCTAGGCTGGCCGGCCTGGGCTTGTCACTTCTCGGCCCTTCGATCCACCGACGTGTTCATCAATGGTTGCATATTCTTCTCATAACGGCTTCGGGCTTGGGGTTGAGTTGGAGTACTGCATGTGGACCCATCTTATCATGGCTCTAGCCTTTTGGTCTTGGTTTGTGCATTTTGTATGAAACCACATTGGATTGTCTTGCATTTGCACTCATTAGCATTCTGACCAAAGATGAGCATGAACTCCATGGGGTACAGACCAAATTTCATACATGTTGTTCCTATAATCAAATGCTCACCAAAACTTGTGGAAATCATTAATATAAATCAGATTTAGTTTGTGTTGGCCCTCAAATCATGAATTCTAGAGAAATGTTGGTGGTAAAAATTATAGAAATCGACCGCCAACACACCCCCACACCTAGACTTTGCTCGTCCCGAGCAAAAAGGGTCGGAATAGATCCAGTGGATCAAGCAAAGTCTAGAATTCATGAACTCATAGAATGTATAAGAATTATTTCTAAGCTTTCCTCATACCTTGAATTCCGAGTGGCTAACACCTTCATCTTTGAATATTTATCCTCAGAACAACTTGATGGAAAACATGATTCATTTCCTTTTCTCTGTACTTGGAGTTTTTGCAAGATTTTCAAAACAGGAGGCATGCTCTCATCTCTTTCAACTCACTCTTAGTCTCTCTTTTGTATTTGAATCTCACTAAGGTAAATTGATAAACCTCTCCTACTTTTTGATAGGCTTTTGTGTTGCTCGAGGTAGGGATAAAGTTGCATATCTTCCTCATTTATTTTGCAAGATCAAAAATATTGTCTTTGAGAGGTCATGTCACCTTAGAACTTGGTCATGTGCATATGTGTGATGGATGAATGTCCTTTGAGTGGTGTTTGATCTTGGCTTCTCCATCCTTTCCCTTTGTCCTCTTTTTTTTTGCTCGAGTAAGAGTGTCTCCTCACTCGCTTCCCTCTTTTTCTCTTTTCTCTTTTTTTTAGGGGGGTGGAGAGCTTCCAATGAACCACTTTTGATGAACTTTATTGATGAATGTGCGTGGTGGATGACCAAAGTACTAGATGATCATGACATTTCTCAAAAGGCAACGATGTTTGATCAGGCTCAAAATGTAAAAAGATAGCTATGTGGGCTCAACTCTACACATGTATGGCTCTGGATAGGACTTTTGTAAAGTTGAGAGAGCATGAGAGTTGCCTCATTTTAGCCTTTTAAAAAGATCTCCAAGACTTTGAATTAGAAAGAACATGTCTCGCATTTCATTATATCATGAGGGTCAATAGACAAGAATTCAGGTGATCCTATTATGTAAGTTCCAAAGGTAACAAGTACTTGCATAAGAAATAAAACTTAGACACTTTTGAGAATCATGTATGAATTCATCTCTTGCAGGGTTTTCATCCAATTTTAATTTTATTCACTCTAGAATGAATTTGAATGAAAACCTGGAAGGGAAAGAAACATGGGGTCGCAAACCTCCATGACGAATAGCACTTGGCGATGTTTGGACATGCACGTGTGCATCGGATTGCACTCACTTTATCTAGGGGTTCGTTTCAATAATGCTCATGTACTTCCCCTACACACTTGGTGGAATGTTAGAATAGGGGGGGGGGGGTTGGTTGGCACACAAATGTGCACCAACCAACTAAAGCACCAGCATGAAGCAATTTTTTCTCTTTTCTTTTTCAAACAAAAACTTGGCGCTGCTGAAAACAAAATTTTTAGAAAATAATTTGGAAAATAAACCAGCGCCCACTACTAGAGTATGGCACGTTTAAGGTCTGGCGATGACCATAGATGAAGGCTCTTGCTCGAATAACTCGTAGACATCTATTTCTTCAAGTTTAGGTAATTTGGGCTCAAGGAATATATTTAATTTGGCCACAGGCCTTGAAGGTATTCCCGTCATTATCCTGGAGAGTTATAACTCCATAATTGGCTTTGGTAGATCTTCTTCCTCCAATCATCCAATTCAGCCAAACACTTTTGCCTTTTAATCCCGGCTGATTGGAGATCCATCTCCCACCTCTTGATCGCTCATTGGGATTGTACCATGTTATTCCCATCCACGTCTTTATGGATATTCAAAATGCTCAGGGTGCCTCGGATGATTTTGCTCTTCCATTCTTTCTCCTTGGTGTTCATTGTTCGGGTGATATGGAATAGCAACCCGGAGATTTACTCCAACTTGCTGAGACACTTCCTGCAGGTCTTGTCTTGTGAAGTGTGAGTCTTCACCACTGAACATGACTCTTGGAAATCCAAAGCAAGGAAACATGATTTCCTGAACCATCTTCTTTGAATTATTCGAGTCAGCCGCAACACAGGAAGTGTTTCAACCCATTTGGACACATACTGTCCACAACCACCAAGATGTACTTACGGTGCTCTGACCTAGAGGAAGGACTCATGGAGTCATTTCCCCACATGCCAAAAATTTCCAACTGAAGGTTGCTCTTCAGTGGCATAGCATCACGGGCGTTGATATTCCCGTGTCTCTGACATCTTGGGCATCACCGCACAGATTCCTTGGCATCTCAAAACTTGGTTGGCTAGAATTATCCCTTCTACCAAACCTAAGTATGGGTACGGAATACTCCGTGATATGCTCCCCATGTCAAGGGGTGGCACGCTCAAGGATCTTGCGGGTCTCACATAGTGGGTTGCAGCTGCGGAGTGATCCATTAGCACAGACTTTGAATAGATAGGTGGTCGTCCCAAAGATGGTATTCTCTGAGGTGGAATCACTTCTTCTTGTCTTCTCCTCTCAAGTAGTCATCAAACGAGTATTCTTGACTTGCATCCTTAAGAGGTGAACAGCCACTTGATTCTCTGCTCCTTTCTTTCCTTTGGTTCCCAGATCAAAATCTTGTAGGAGCAAAATCCAATGGATGAGTTGTGGCTTGGCATCCTTCTTGGTCAACAGGTACTTTTGGTGTAGCATGTTCCGTGTGTACTATCACCTCAGCACCAACCAAGTAGGATATGAACTTGTGGCAAATACCAGTGCCAAAAGTTCCTTCTCCGTTATTATAAACTCCGGTCAATGTCTTACTTGCATAAGAGAGAGCATAATGCTGATTATCCTTGCATTGAACTGGCACTGTACCGACGGCGTGATCATATGCTTAGCACGAGGGCTCGAAAGGAAATTTCCAATCGGGAGGCCGTATGATGGGTGAAGAAATGAGTGCCTCTTGGCACTCCTTGTCCGAAGACAATCCCTTCTCTGACCATGAAGCGCACTTCTCCTAGTTAAGGATTAAGTGTGTTTTCTTGGCATCCTTGAGAGTTAAACTAAGATCTCAAGGTATTTCCACGGACTGAGAAATCTTTCATGATGTTCTTGATTGGGTCGGAGAAAGTCGCCATCACTTCTGAGGTAAAGCAGGTGCGTTGCAAAGACCAAATGACATTCGCCGATAGGCAAAGTGTGCCGTAGGGACAGGTGAAGGTATTTTACTCGGTTATCCTCATGAATGGGAGAGTGTTGATACCAGAGTATATATCGACGTAGTGGAAGAATGAGTGATTGGCCAGCCATTTCAAGCATATCACCAATGAAGGGGGGAGAGAGAGGTGATCTATCCGGGTAGCCTTGTTGAGCATCCGGCAATCGATGCACATCCTTGTTGACTTCCCTCTGATGTATGCGCGCTCCTTAGAGGTGATTGCCCCCTTCTTTGGGACCACTTGAACTAGCATGACCAAATCACTGTCTTGCATGGGGTAGATGATGCCCATGCAGTAGCCTTAATACCTCTTTGTTTACTCCCTTCCTCATCGCATCACTCAGCCGTCTTTGGTGCTCTCTTAGACGGCTTATGGTCCAGTTCCATAGGGATGCGATGGGTGCACAAGTTGGGGTTGATCCCCTTTCGAGTCCTATAGAGTGTACTCGATGACAGACCAATACTTCTATAGGACTGCAACGAGCCACCGAGTCTCACTCTCTGTCAGCTTACGCTGATGAGAACTGGCGTACTCTGTTGTTTGTGGAGGAAGGCTTACTTCGGCCTAGGAGGCAGTGGTTTCAGCTCAAGAAGAAGATGTTGCGGTTTCTCTTCTTCGTTGAACTTGAGGTAGCCGCCATGATCTGTTTCCTATGTGAAGTGAATGGCATCTTCATCCAAGATAGGTTGATCAAGATTTCTCTTGTATTATGCTCATTGCCTCCTCCACTGGGTCTTTCTCCGGTCTAGCCTCTACAATTGTATTGATTGAATGGACTAGACTAACCAGGATCTTCTCTTTGCCATCCTCGAGCTGAAGTGTAGCTCGGTTTCCATTGGGCTTGACAAGTAGCCCTATTGGCTAACAGATCATGAAAACTTGTCTCCTTCAGGGATATCAAAGATGTGGAAATCAAGGAAGATCGTGTTGTGTCAAGGACACATCATGAAGAATTCCCTTACTCTCCATCATCTGGCCGTCGATCCTCCTTAGGTTCTTCCAAGATTTCTTGTGGTGCAGCGTCCCCAATAGTGCAGAGGAGTCCTCTGGTAGATCTGTATGATACTACCGTCGGATTTGCACTTCCTCAATCCATTCCTTGCTCACGATCGTAGTAAAACCCTCAATCTGCGATGTAGCGTCTGGAATGGATGCCTCAGATCTTGAGCATATGTACTTATGTTCCTTCAGCATTGCCGAGTTCCATATTCTCTTATGAAGAGGTCAGGAATGAACATTGACATATCCTTGGTGAGTGGCTCGTGGTCTGTGGACTTGAGTGGTTCGGTGATTTCCTATGTGTGGTGAAGGTGGAGAGGGTGCAGCCGATAGGATGCGAACTTGCTGCTTTTCTTTGGGCAGATCAGTTGGCAAAACTCATTAGAGGCAACATTCATGGAATGCGCTCTCTGAATTGAGTACGCCAACGAAATGATGCTTCAGCACCTTTCGGAACACCATGAGGTGCCCTGGGATATGCCATAAGCAAAAATCTATCCCACACTATTCCAAATGACCCTTCGCCTTGCTTGAATGATAGCAGTGGAATGCAAAGTGCGAACACTTTGGTAACAGGTAAGAAGAATAAGCAGACTCATCCTTCAACATGATCCAATCTCCTCCGACTCTTCTTGCCCTCTAATCGTACCAAATTTTCGCTCACCCGTCAGAGAGAACAGAGGAAGCTTTCACCATAAGGTGTTTTGGTTTATACCAGGTATGGTAGAATTCCAGCAAGAGTGTAGGAATTCGTCTTTCATCAAGGAGAAAGACTATGCATGAACCATGGCAACGAGACTGGTGAAAGCATCTAGGCCCCTAATTCGAGTTTTGGTAATTAATGACAACGATTTGTGGATTAACAATTTCATTCGAGATAATGAGCATAGGTTGATCCACGAATGAAAGGGATTTGGTTGTGAACGTGTGAAGTTTGGAGATGATATGCAAATCTAGGGCTCAAGGCAAAGGTATAAAATAGGACTTTTGTATTTTACCGGTCACAAGGCGTTTAGTGGATGAAAAGTGACCGGATTGGTTGGATAGATAGCCTTACTATCAAGAGGGGTTGTGTACTCGTGCTTGACGGGTCTTTAGTGCCATTTTGCTCAAAATATCTAGGTGCATGCATGAGGGCTAACGATGCTTTGACAAGATTTGAAAAAGAACAAGTTTAAGAGCTGATTGCACAAGCGCGGATAGTCCGCTCCCTGGAGCGCGGATGGTCCGCACCTGTACTAGACAGCATGTCTGGCTCTGGTGGAAATTAGATGTGACTGGCGGATAGTCCGGCCCAGGTGGGCGGACGGTCCGCCGCTCTAACTCAAATTGTACCAGAGAGGGTGTTTTCTCTGGTTGAGGCGATGATCTGTGCGGCGGACGGTCCGCCCCTGGGGTGAGGACAGTCCGCCCCTAGGGCACGGACGGTCCGCCAGGGCTATAATGGATAGTTCTGACACGCATTAAATGCACTCTGACTCACTGGTTTATAACGGCGGACGGTCCGGTTTTTGAACCGCGGACGGTCCGCGACTTCGCAGAAAAGAGTGTAACGGCTAGTTTTTGAGGGGATGTCTATATATATCCAATGCCCGGCCATTGGGAGGCTCTCTTGGCCATTTGGACTGCATACTTGATACTATAGAGCTAAGGCATCCCTCTCTCACACTCTTGCTTAGAGATTGCATTCTTGAGAGTGTGAGGGCTTCCTAGTGCATTGCACCAAGAGTTTGAGCTTGGTGGCACTAGGGAAACTTCAAGCAAGCATCATCGACTTGTTACTCTTGGGAATTGCCGCTCCCTAGACGGCTTGGAGAAGAGGATTTCGTGGAGCTCCTCCAAGGAGATTGTTGAGGAGCCCCGATTTCGGTTGTGAGAGGTCTTGTGCTCACCTCACCGGAGTGGTGAAGAGCAACTCTAGTGGAATCGAGGTGTGGATCGGTTCATTGATTCAAGCCGGCTCAAGATCAAGAGGTTCTTGATAGAGGAGCGGTTGATTCTTGGAATCCACCTCAACGTGGATTAGGGGTGACCGGCAAGTCATCGACACCACGGGATAAATTCGTGTGTCAAGCTTGGTTACCTCTCTTGCTCACTTTAATTCTTGTTTTTACTTTGAGCAATTTACTTTACTAGAGCTTGATTTGTATCTTGTCACCCTAGGTTGCAAACCCATCTAGAGATAGTAGTAGCATGACATAGGGCTTTCCTTTGTTACTAATTAAATTTCTCTAGTGTTGTTGGTTTTAGATTTTAAACCGCCTATTCACCCCCCCTCTAGTCAGTGTTCTTGATCCTACAACTGGGACTGTCCTCGTGACCATCAGATAAATGGGGGGTAAGATGGTGGCGGTTCCAAAGCTCGCTGGATGGAACTGCCGGATAACTACTAGTAAAACTCCACGTGGATGTGCGAAAAGGTATACAGCTGAACGGGTTCTAAACTAGTGTTGCTACCGTTCCCCGGCAACGGCGCCAGAAAACTTGTTGGCACTCCTTAGCCTATACGAATTACTCCGCAAGCGTACAGAGACCGATGTAGCTTTCACCAGGGAGTATACCTGGGATATCGAATCCAAGAAACGGTAAAGCTTCGACTAGGTCTAGAACTAGTTCAACCGAACCCATAAGGAGAAGAGAGGTAAGTGGGTAGAGGGTCTAACGCCGGTTAGCCAACTCATTACCCAGAAGACTTGAAACTAAACTATCTTGTTCTTCTTCGGTGGCCTCAGGGAAGGACTCAGACTGGGGTGAGAAGGGAGTCCAATGGCAGTCGGCACTATTGCTATGAAAACACCCGAACGTGGAGAACTACAAGGGACGGACAGGGCTGTCACCACCAGCCGCCTACCACAACGGTACCGTGGGGTGGAACACAACCCTATGTAACTAACCCAGTCTAGGCACCATGCCTACAACTATCGAGTTACGTACTCCTACCTCCCGGCAAGGCAAAGAGCACTCTCAAATAAGTAGAACTTGCTACTTACGCAGACGAGGGATCCCGCAGATCAATGACAGAAAGTAAACAAGTAACTAAAGTAAAGAGAAAGACTAGCGAGATACCGACGAGAGACGAGGAACTTCACTCCAAAGATAATTCATTTCTCTGAGGTGGCTTACAAAAGTGGAGTAAGGCTGAAAGAATTCAGCACCGCTCCTTTAGCTTGGCTTTCACCAAAGCTCTCACCTCACACTCTCCCTATTATACTAAGATGGACTACATCTTGCTTGAGGCTCTACTCCTCTCCAAATGGTCTGTTGAGAGTGGAGGTGTGGGCTGCCTTTTATAGGCCTCCAAGGTGGGTGGCTTAGCTTGTAAGCAAAGCTAAGGTTTGCTTAGCTTGTAAGCAAAGCTATGGTTGCTTAGCTTGAAAGCCAAGCTGCCCGCACATGCATGGCGGTTGTGTAACTCCCACTTGAAGGCTACACACATGGCGTGGAAAAATGAGGCCAGCCGGCCTCTCCTAGGCCGGCCGGCCTAGGGATGTCATCCATGTGTCACCGCCTTTCTTGCTGATGGCTCTGATCTTCTAAAGATGTCGAT
This sequence comes from Panicum virgatum, assembly GCF_016808335.1. Classification (NCBI taxonomy): domain Eukaryota; kingdom Viridiplantae; phylum Streptophyta; class Magnoliopsida; order Poales; family Poaceae; genus Panicum; species Panicum virgatum. The sequence goes on along the minus strand of NC_053136.1, from coordinate 26,560,024 downwards.
TGCAGTGGCGTTGGTCCGAAGCAAGCCAGTTGGGGGCCGGGCGGCTTGGGCTAGGCCGGCTGGCCTGGGTTTGTCACTTCTCGGCCCTTCGATCCACCAACGTGTTCATCAACGATTGCATATTCTACTCATAGACAGTTTCGGGCTTGGGGTTGAGTTGGAGTACTGCTTGTGGACCCATCTTATCATGGCTCAAGCCTTTTGGTCTTGGTTTGTGCATTTTGTATGAAACCACATTGGATTGGCTTGCATTTGCGCTCATTAGCATTCTGACCAAAGATGAGCATGAACTCCATGGGGTACAGGCTGGCCAGCCTGGCCTAGGCCGGCCGGCCTGGGATTCCTCCCATTTTGACCAAATTTCGTACACGTCGTTCCTGCAATCAAATACTCACCAAAACTTGTGGAACTCATTAATATAAATCAGATTTAGTTTGTGTTGGCCCTCAAATCATGAATTCTGGAGAAATGTTGGCGGTAAAAATCATAGAAATCGACCGCCATCAACGGGCAATGCCTACGAACATGAGAGCGACACCAACTACAACACCTCGATATGTCCTGATGGAAGAGCAATTACAAAAGGAGACTTGAACTCCATACGTGGGGGAGGTATGTGAGTACCCCGAAGTAAGTTCCTTTCTCAAACCATATCTGGTCTTGCAATTGGTGTAAGTCCTCGCATCTTGCTCTAAAAAAATGAAGAAAAAAAACAGAAAATGAGAGGAATTGCCATGGTGACAACATTGAGTCTTCATCAACAAAACGATGTGGTAAGTACTCTCAATGTCCTACTTTTGATATTAAACAAAGCCCTGCTGGGAGGTCCCCCGAGGATCACCGGGTGGGTACTCATGTTTACCCTTATTTGAATAAAGCTTAATCACGCTTCCATGCTTCCTTTATCCGTTCTCATAGGCTCTGGTTTGAATGTATGATGCAGCAAATACATTCATAGGCATTTTAAATTAAGCATGGTGCTTAGGTTAAAATGTCCTTGTTAGTCAAACTAGACCAATTGTCAAGTTTGATTAATGTTCCTGAAGTAATACCTTTATAGATATTGGTTGCATATGTGGACTAACCCTTGTAGAAATCTTCAAATCCAATTGGGTGAGTCATTGAGCTGAATCAAATAGAAAGGTAAGCCAAGGTTTTGGATTGATGCTGCATAACATAATCAAGTTGATGCAATCTTAATTCAGTCTTGCTTGAGTATGTATTCTGATGCGATTAAATTTTAGTTCAAATAAATTTTAGGAGCTCCCTGGTTATTAAAACTAGTAGAGACATTAGTTTGTTTACATATTTTTATTTTTGAATAAGCACTAGGTACAAGAACAAGTGTGGGGGAGATCCCTCGGAGCTTTCAAGCATATATACTCGAGATCTTCCACAACACATGCACAACACCGAACAAACCAGAATGCAAAAGACTAAGACGAATTAGAGCAAATGTTGGGCAGTGGAACCCCAGGTTTGGCTGACTAGCACTATCTCCACTCATCTTCATCGCGATAGTTTGTGCACTCTACCACTCACTCTCCCCAACCTATGAGTTTAAATGAAATCCTTGCTTAATTATTAAAATTAAACTCAAGGATATCCTCTGATCTTGTGCTTCTATATGATTGGCTTGCATACCTTTTATTCTTTGCTAGGCCTGAGCTTGTGAATCATATCTTAGGGAACCCATAATTGTTAATTTGTTGACTAGTGAGATATGGTTTGATGGAAGAATCCTCGCTTTATCTGATTATGTGTCTAGAAAATTTTTTATCAAAAGAAAACCTTCATAGCTTTACAACTCCGCGTGTTTGTCCTACCAAAAGACATATGTCAATATTCGTGATAGAACCTTATACATGTGTGCATTTTTGTTATATTGAGCTTCATCAAACTTTGTGATCCTAGTGAGATGTCTTTCATACTTGTTTGATCAAGATCATGTGCATTCCACCAGCTGAACTTCTACTATAGATGTCAGCTATGTCATTCCATCCATCCACAAAATAAACTCCATATTTAAAGATCTCTCTCTAGTATCTTTTAAATGAGGCATGGGCTATCTGAAAAAAAAGGAAAAGATGGCATGCCCAAGAAGCATGACCCAAAAAAAACTGGGACACAAGAAGGTCCCAGTGTTCAAAAAAAATTTGGACACATGAAGGTCAAAGAAAAGAATATATACAGTACTATAGCCATGTCTTTATGTTATCCAAATAAAAGGGAGAGAGATCCATAAAAGGAGTATTCCATTTCCACCATCCACCTTCTACACATGTGCACAATCATGATCAACTTGTGTGATCTGTCATCCCCATGGATCCGTTGTTTGATTTTGCAATATATGTGACACAAGTGCATGCTTCCATTTCTCCTACCATGAGCTCGATAAGCTATCTTTAGAAGTAGAATCAAAGGAGGAAATGCCTTGGTGAGGACATATACACAATGAGCGACATAAGAGATCCTGTGGAGAAGTAAAACTATGGTTGGTATTTGCAAAATATTTCCAAAACCCCAATCATATAGCAGGAGAGTAGAGGAGATTGAAGGCAACACCTTTCCACTCTTCAACTTCCCAAATAATTCATGGTAGACGCATCAAAATTCACAGGTAAGGGTGAAGCTTAGACTAATCTGTATGCAGGTGTCATATCGTAAAGAAGCCTGGTCTGCCTTAGTTCCAGCCTTAACTCGAGGACGAGCAAAGAACTTTGTGTGGGGGATCTTGTTGAAGGTTGCTGTTGACCCATTTTGACCATCAACTATTGTGCAAAAGTTGAGCATCAGAAGGAATAAATGTTACCATAGGGTTATTTATTGACAAATTCCACAGATGCTGGTCTGAGAATGTGTGCAGGTGAATTTGGACCAAAAACGCAAGAAACTAGCAAGTATGATCAAAGGTATAAATGCTCAACTACGTGCAAGGATCAAACGACCCATTAGACAGCCTCACATGAGAAGGAATGCAGCCCACAAACAAGGAGGTGACACGTCATCAATCAAAGGCAACACCTTCCCAATGAATCAGATGCGTTCATGAGGATCCACAGGCCCACCAGAGCATCCAAACCACCTTAAGAGAAGTCATGCAACATGTATATGACATGGGGGCCAACCTAGCAGTGCCCTGATAAAAAATTGGGCCAATCAACCAGGTTTTTCGGTCGACCGACCAACCAGGTCGGCCGACCATAGGTCGGTTCATCTCGGGCCTATCTTCCACATGTCACACGCTCATTCGATGTTGAAGTCAGATCCAGGAGGCTTCAGGCTGAATTCATAGCAGAAGAGGCAATGGTACCCTTCTATAAATAGAAGAGGAGGGGATTCAAATGGAAATATCACTCACCACCAAGTGAAGAGCCTCTTAGCTTGTGTTTAGTGTAGGAAAGAGGGTAGAGGTACTAATGAGGGGCACCGGTAATGGCGTTCTTCTCCAAATTGTACCTCTACGAGAGTGAGGAGGAGTCGGGGGAAGTGCCGGGTTTGTCAGCACTCTTCTCCACTTGTACCTTTATGGATGATTATTCGATTGTAAGTGTTCGAGACTTTCTTATTTAGAATTAGAGTTTCGTTGCAAGTTATTTCTTCTGCCTTATATAAGTTGAGTGTATGCTTAGAGTAGCATTTGATTCTAGATTAAGACTCCAGATAGAGAAGACTAATCTTGGCCAGGGTTAGAATTAGTACGGAATAGCATGGACGTGGTGTCTAGGCTAGACTCTACCACTCAGTTGTCTAATAGTCCCACGGTTTGTTGAGGTAGTTGGCAGGTGGTGATAGCCCTGTTTGAGCTCTAGTAACTGTAACACTCGGTTTATAAAAGAACATAAACCGAGCAATCATATACGTGCCAGGATCAAGTCACACGTATATACAACAGAATGAACAGTATATCATAGCACATATCACGTAAAAAGATATAATAAAGCGAATACGAATGTTATTTATTACAAAAATGACAAAATGTCTGATACAGCGGAAGCGAAGTACAAAATACGATAAAGACTCTCCGAAGCTGAAGCAGGGCGGCACAGGGACGTCGACTGGGAGACGAACACCTAGAAGTCCTCGTAGTCCTGGTAGCGCTGGACGAACTCCCTCGTGTCGGCAGGAACTGAGCAGCAGCAGCGTAGCCAAGAGGAAAAAGTAGAGAAGAGGCAAGAGTGAGTACACAACTTGTACTCAACAAGTATAACACAAACTATGAGGCTCTAGGCTGGCTGACTGACTGCATTAGCTTTTATGTCTTGGCAAAATTTTATTAAAGCTATTTACTACGAGTTGATGAATTACCATTAACCCAATTACATAGTAATTAATCAAGATTAAACATGATAATACTGAGAACCAAACCAAAACCAAGCCACCAAGGTAACCCCGAGAGGCACCCCCTCGTCGGAAGGAGCTAACCCCACTAATCAAAAGGAGAATCTGGGCCGCTCATAACCGCGAGCACGGCTAGTATACCAGTTTTACACTCTGCAGAGGTTGCACATCTTTACCCACAAGTCGTGAGCTACGCCAGGGGTTCATCACACTTCCTTAGGTGAGATGACTAGCGACTCACTACGAGGCCGTTACAAAGAATCTCGTTGGTAAGGCGTAACCGCGAGAGATAGGTCAACGACGATGGGGCCCACCTCCGGGGGTACAAGCACAGGAGCGCAATCCAAGCACAGACCAAGCCAGAGGAGCAGGGACCATTGAAGCTTACTACTCTTGCCCCGCAGGTAAGTTACTCCAAACCAAAAAGACCTAATTAGTAAGCCAAGTCTATCCCATTCTAGCCTTGTGGTAGCGCTGTTGTCCCAGGTTGTCGCTCTATGAACCGGTCCTTATGGAGAGTGGCCAACCAGGCAGTAAGCACCGTGCTGGCCCCCTAAACCATGTTTCTATCAAACCAATTTTAACGAGAAGTGAGCCACTCAAGTCACACAGAGTGCCACTCTCAGAATTAAATTCAAGTAAACCATTAGTCAAATTAATTAAAAAGGACCAGAGTGTGTTATAGCGCGGCACCTAGCACAACTAACCAAAATGCAACCCAAGGTAATATATAAAGGATAAATGTGGCTAGGAAATCCTTATAGGCATACAGTATTAAATGCAGTATAAAAAATGTATTTAAAAGTGATAGGTTGTTCATGTTACACTTGCCTTCCTCGTACTGCTCTGGCTGCTGCTCAAAATGCTCGGAAGACGGCTGCTCCGGGTACTGGTACTGGGGCTCCTCCGGTAACTCAGCGTCTACTCACGAACACATGGCCAAAACAATGCACAATAATAAACATACAAGCAAACACTAACAAAAACTAAGAAACAGTACATCAATACATAAAAACAGCAAGAAAAACTAAGCCTATACTGTTCTACATGTTACAACGATCGCGTGGATATAAAGAACGCCTAAAACGGAGCTAAAACGCATAAGCTAGGCCAAAAACAAGGTTCAGGGGCTTATTTGTAGTAAAAACAGGGTTCCAGGGACTTTTCTGCTAAAACTGAGGACTAAAACATAATTAAACCTTAGTTCCAGGGTCTAACGTGCAAAAACTATAGATCTGGACGGCGGGTTAGATTTTTAAAAAGGTCAGGGGCCTAAACATAAAAATCAGGACCCACGTGCAATTACTTTTGCACGCGACTGGACGGCGGGTTGATTCGGGAAGAATCTGAGGGCTCTTATGCAAAAGTGGCAGCGCTGACCGTTTTCTGTGAGTTTGACTCGGGCTGAAAAAGAATCTGGGCCGTTGGATCTTCATCGGGCGATCCAGAGCGCGGGTCGCGAGGGGGGCGGCGGCGCTGACCGCCGGAGGCTCTGTTCCGCGGCGGCGCGGGCTGAAGCTCGCCGGAGTTCGCCGCAATGGCGTCTCAAGGCTCTACTCAACCGGATTTCGGGTCTAGGGGAACGCGCATAACGTATCTAACCCAACTACAGCCTCGGCGAAGGGCCGTGGCACGGCGGCGTGCGAGCGCAGCGGCGGGGCGGGTTGGTGCCACACCGGTGAGCAATCGCTCACGGTGCAGGGGAAAACTAAGGGTGACTGGGCACGGGAGGGTTTTGTTACCACGGCGCGAAGGTCCTGGGATGCGTAGACGCGAGAGAGCGGTGGTGCCGGGGTGGATCCGCGGCAGCACGCGGAGCTCCGAGCTCAGCGGGGTGGCGGAGTCCGGTGGACGGCCGTGCAGTGCCTCCCTGGTCGTCCGGCCCGGCGTGAATCGACGCGCGTCTGCTCTGCAAGGCGAGAGGGCAAGTCAGGGAGGGGAGGCATGCCGATGGCGCAGGGTTTGGCGAGCTCACCGTGCTCGGGCGGAGATCCACGGCGGGGACGATGATGGGCTAGGGTTTGCGGGGAATTGGAGTGGGGATAGGGTTTAGGGGGGGTCTCGTGGTGATTTAAAGGAGGGCGCCGGATATCTCGGCGTCCGCGCCCGGTTTGGAAGGCCGGCGAGGTCTTGGCGGGGATCACGGGATCCGTTGAGCGAGCGCTGCGCGGGGGAGACGAAACTGGCAGGCGGGGCCCATGGGTCAGCGGCGGGGCGCGTTGGGCCGGGACGCTGAGGAAAAGATTCGGCGCCGACAAGCGGGGCCGGTGAGTCAGCGACTCCGAGTGGGCACGCGCGACGCAGGCTGAGCGCGAGTGGGAGGGAGGCCGAGCGGAGCCGAAGGGGAGGAACAGGCCCAGGAGAGAGGGGGGTGCGGGAGCAGGCCGAGTGGGAGCTGGGCCGGAGGGAGAGGCTGGGTCGCCTTGGGCTGGGCTCGGGAAAAATTAAATAAAGCCAATTAAATTTTATTAATAAATGCTGAAATTTAAATTAGGGTGTTACAGACCCTACCCCCTTAAAGAAATCTCGTCCCCGAGATTTAGCTGGGCTGGCTAGCAAAGAGATCTGGATAGGTCTTCTTCAACTCATCTTCTCGCTCCCATGTAGCCTCAGCTTCACTGTGATGACTCCACTGAACTCGGCACATCTTGATGCGCTTGTTCCGAGTAATCCTTTCTGATGTCTCCAGAATCTTCACCGGATGCTCAATATAAGTCAGATCTTCCTGGACATCTACTCCATCCAGTGGTGCCTGCTCCTCGGGTACTCGCAGACATCTCTTCAGCTGAGATATATGGAAGACATCATGAACTCCCGAGAGACTGAGAGGTAACTCCAGGCGATAAGCAACTTCGCCTTTCTGCTCTAGCACCTTGAATGGCCCCACATACCGAGGTGCTAACTTCCCTTTGACATTGAATCTGCGGATTCCTCTCATCAGAGACACCTTCAGGTACACATAGTCACCAACACTGAAAGTCAGGTCTCTCCGTTTGCCATCTGCATAGCTCTTCTGTCTGCTCTGTGCAATCCTCAGATTCTCTCGCACAGCCTGAACCATCTGCTCTGCATCATCTATGATCTCAGGGCCAAAGAGCTGCTTCTCACCAATCTAATCCCAATAGAGAGGAGTCCTGCACCTTCTGCCATACAATGCCTCGAAGGGGGACTTCTTCAGACTGGCCTGATAGCTGTTGTTATATGAGAACTCAGCATAAGACAGGCACTTATCCCAACTAGTACCGTACTGAATGGCACAAGCTCTCAGCATGTCCTCCAACACTTGGTTGGTTCTCTCTGTCTGCCCATCTGTCTGAGGGTGATAAGCCGTACTGAAGCGCAGCTTAGTATCCAACGAATCATGGAGCTGCTCCCAGAACCGAGAAGTGAACTGAGACCCTCTGTCAGATATGATCTTCTTGGGCACACCATGCAAGCAGACAATCCGAGAGATGTACAACTCTGCAAGTCTAGCACCGGAGTAAGTAGTGTTCACTGGTATGAAGTGAGCAACCTTCGTCAATCGATCCACTACTACCCATATGGAGTTGTACCCTTTCTGAGTACGAGGCAACCCAACAATGAAGTCCATAGTGATTTCCTCCCATTTCCACTCTGGAATCTTCAAAGGCTGTAACAGACCTGCTGGCCTCTGATGCTCAGCCTTGACACGCTGACAGGTGTCACAAATAGCCACGTACTCTGCCACCGAACGCTTCATCCCATACCACCAGAAATGTTCCTTCAGATCATAATACATCTTCATGCTGCCCGGATGAATAGAGTATGCTGTATCATGGGCCTCACTCAGAATCAACTTCCGGAGATCCTTCACATTTGGCACACAGATCCGGTTCTTGTACCACAAAGTACCCTTATCATCCTCTCTGAAATGAGGAGCCTTGCCCTTCTTGAGCAACTCACGAATCTCCTACAGCTTCTCATCATCTTTCTGATGCTGCCTGATCTCTGACTCTAGAGTTGGTACTGCCTCAAATGCTGCACTGGAGGTATGATGCAAGAAGCCCAGACTCAACTGCTCGAACTCCTCACATAACTCTGGAGGCATCTGGAAAGCCACGGCCATGTTGACATAACTTCTTCTGCTCAGAGCATCTGCTACAACATTGGCCTTGCCCGGATGGTAGTGAATCTCCAGGTCATAATCCTTGACCAACTCTAGCCATCTTCTCTGCCGCATGTTCAGCTCATTCTGTGTGAAAATGTACTTGAGGCTCTTGTGATCAGTGTAGATATCACACCGCTGTCCATATAAGTAATGCCTCCAAATCTTCAGAGCATGTACAACTGCGGCTAACTCAAGATCATGAGTGGGATAATTCAGCTCATGCCGACGTAACTGCCGTGACGCATAAGCTATCACTCTGCCCTCCTGCATCAGAACACACCCAAGACCATCCTTCGAAGCATCACAATACACCGTGAACCTCTTCGTCTGGTCTGGTAGAGTCAGGACTGGCGCCGTAGTCAACCTCTTCTTCAGCTCATCAAAGGCCCTCTGACGCTCATCAGTCCATATGAATGCCACATTCTTCTCTAGCAAAGAAGTCAAAGGCTTCGCGATCTTGGAGAAATTCTCAATGAACCTCCAATAATATCCAGAAAAGCCCAAGAATGACCTGACTTCCTTTACTGTCTGCGGTGTCTCCCACTCTAGCACATCCTTCACCTTGCTCGGATCAACAGCAATGCCTCCCTGAGAGATAACATGACCGAGGAATGGAACTTCGTCAATCCAGAACTCGCACTTGCTGAACTTGGCATACAACTGATGCTCTCTCAATCTCTGCAACATGAGTCTCAGATGCTCCTCATGCTCTTCTTCTGTCTTGGAGAATATCAGAATATCATCAATAAAGATCACCACAAAGACATCCAGATAATCCATGAAGACCATGTTCATCAGATGCATGAAGAAAGACGGGGCATTAGTCAAGCCGAAGGACATGACCGTATACTCATATAGCCCATACTTGCAGGTGAATGCCGTCTTCGGAATATCCCCAGGACGGATCCTCAGCTGAAAATAACCCGAACGATGATCGATCTTCGAGAATATACGAGCACCTCGAAGCAGATCGAAGAGATCCTCAATACGGGGCAGTGGATGCTTGTTCTTGATAGTAACTGCATTCAGCTCCCGATAATCCACACACATTCTCTTCGAGCCATCCTTCTTATCTACCAGCAACAATGGAAAAGCCCAAGGAGAGAAGCTGCGACGGATATAGCCCTTGGCTAGCAACTCATCAATAGTCTTCTTAACTTCTTCATGCTCTATAGGTGCCATACGGTAGGGCCGCTTTGCAATAGGAGCTGTGCCAGGCAAGAGATCAATACAAAACTCAATGGCGCGTTCAGGCGGCATACCTGGCAGATCATCCAGAAAGACATCCGGGAATTCAGACACCACGCGAATAACGTCCGTGGGTCTAGCCTCCATCTGATGAAGAAATCCAGAAGGCTCTACTGCACTGATAACAACCTCTTGGCCACTGGATGCTGATAGCAAGACTGTCCTTTGAGCACAATCTATCCGAACTCCCCACTTGGCCAGAGTCTCCATTCCCAGAATGACATCAATGCCCTTGGTGTCTAGCACCATCAGATCAGTACAGAACTCTACTCCCCTCAAAGAAACACTGACTCTCGGGCAGTAAGTGTGAGACCTCAACTGTCCTCCCGGTGAAGATACTAACAGGCACCTCTTTAATGTGCTAGTATGAGTACCATGATGCTCGACAAAAGACTGAGTAATGAAGGAATGCGTAGCACCAGTATCGAAAAGCACTGTAGCTGGATATGAATTAACCATGAACGTACCAATAACCATGTTGGGAGCCTCGGCCGCTGACTCGGCCGTCACGTGGTTCACTCTGCCCTGAAGTGGCGCCCTGGGCTGAGCTAGGCGCCCCTGCTGTCCCACCTGTGCCTTCCGGGGGCAAGCGTTGGCGTAGTGCCCCGGCTGGCCGCAGTGAAAGCAGGTACGAGGGGGGTCCCTGAGCCTGCTGTCCGGTAGGAGCTGCCGGACGTGGAGCCTGCGGTGCTGGCGGAGCTGGTAGAGCAGTACGAGCCGGAGGTGCCGGTAACCTCGGGCCCTGACCTGCCTGCTGCTGTCGAGGCGGGTACTGCTGCGGTGGCCTCTGCTGGTACTGCTGAGGAGGCCGGTACTGCTGCTGGTACTGCTGGGGCGGCTGGAGGCGTGGACGAGTGTTGCTGCCGGAAGCAACGGGGACAACCTTCCTCTTCTTGTCCTCCATCTCCAGGTGCTTGCGCTCAGTGTTGAGCGCGCTGTCAACCAGATGGTTGAAGTCGTCGAAGCGGAGGTTGAGCAGCGCGTACTAGAGGTAGTCCTCAAGACCCTCCATGAAGTGCTCCTGCTTCTTGCGGTCATCCGCAACATCGGCAGGGGCGTAGCGAGCCAGCTGAAGGAAGCGATCACGATACTCCGTGACCGACATAGTTCCCTGAAGTGACAAAGACAGATAGATATCGAAAGATTAACTCAAGATTCATAAGGATAGAACAAGGGGCATTGGCTCAAAAGAAACCGCTGAATGATTATATTCAAGGTTACCTGCTTCAGTGCAAGGAACTCCTTCTGCTTCATCTTCATAACGCCCGTGGGGACGTTGTGGCTGCGGAAACACTCCCTGAACTGGAGCCAAGTGAGAGACTCGCGGTCATGAACTGGGTGGGACTCCCACCAGTCCAAAGCTGCCCCTCGCAGCTGTCCTGCTGCGTACAAGACACGCTCACGATCATCGCACTGGGCGATGTCCAGCTGACATTCCACTGCACGGAGCCAGTCGTCAGCCTGAAGAGGGTCGGACGTGTGAGAAAACATCGGCGGGTGACCCCTCAGGAACTCAGCACGCCTGTCGCGAGGCTGCGGCGGTGGAGGAGGCGGAGGCTGAGTGTGAGCATGCTGAAGAGCCTGAACAGTGTTGTTCAGGGTAGCCATCATCTGCATCTGGAGCTGGAAGTACTGCTCCGGAGTCAAAGGTGGCGGCATCGGGATCCCGGTCCCCTGGGTGTTCTGACCCTGGTTGTTCTGCCCCTGCTGGTCAGAACCACGCCTGGTGTTCACCATCTGATTTTGGACAAAAGATTTCACGAGTAAGGATATTGCAAGAATAATTTCAGATGGATATGATAACTCTTTGCGGAAAAAGACTCAGCCATGATAAAGTAGACAGGATAGAGTGGACTGTTTTACCCCCCAACGATCAAACTCATTTTATTAATTAGTTAACTTTAACATCTGAGTGATTTTCTTTAAACAAATTTAAACTACTAAGCTATGCAATCAACCAAAGATCCAAATCAAACATTTGCATAATAACAAGCAGACAATTTTTCACAACCTAGCCGAGTTTAACATACGACTCGACTAACACAACACGTCACAGAGCGTGCTATCGTATTATTATAAAAGGGTCACCTAGCTTACTCATGGTGGTCAGATGACTGATTCAGGCCAAAGTCTACGAAAACTATTCTTCAGAGTGAGAAATCAAGGCAAGACGGGTAAAAAGTCATAGAAGTCAAGGGGTATAATAGTAAAATAGTTTCAGCAGACAAGGATTGGAGCGAAGAAGTCCTAAAACTCGACCAGTTCCATCTAGGCTTCGTCCTACAGTCGATATGGCTCTGATACCACTCTGTAACACCCGGTTTATAAAAGAACATAAACCGAGCAATCATATACGTGCCAGGATCAAGTCACACGTATATACAACAGAATGAACAGTATATCATAGCACATATCACGTAAAAAGATATAATAAAGCGAATACGAATGTTATTTATTACAAAAATGACAAAATGTCTGATACAGCGGAAGCGAAGTACAAAATATGATAAAGACTCTCCGAAGCTGAAGCAGGGCGCCACAGGGACGTCGACTGGGAGACGAACACCTAGAAGTCCTCGTAGTCCTGGTAGCGCTGGACGAACTCCCTCGTGTCGGCAGGAACTGAGCAGCAGTAGCCCAGCCAAGAGGAAAAAGTAGAGAAGAGGCAAGAGTGAGTACACAACTTGTACTCAACAAGTATAACACAAACTATGAGGCTCTAGGCTGGCTGACTGACTGCATTAGCTTTTAAGTCTTGGCAAAATTTTATTAAAGCTATTTACTACGAGTTGATGAATTACCATTAACCCAGTTACATAGTAATTAATCAAGATTAAACAAGATACTACTGAGAACCAAACCAAAACCAAGCCACCAAGGTAACCCCGAGAGGCACCCCCTCGTCGGAAGGAGCTAACCCCACTAATCAAAAGGAGGATCTGGGCCGCTCATAACCGTGAGCACGGCTAGTATACCAGTTTTACACTCTGCAGAGGTTGCACATCTTTACCCACAAGTCGTGAGCTACGCCAGGGGTTCATCACACTTCCTTAGGTGAGATGACTAACGACTCACTACGAGGCCGTTACAAAGAATCTCGTTGGTAAGGCGTAACCGCGAGAGATAGGTCAGCGACGATGGGGCCCACCTCCGGGGGTACAAGCACAGGAGCGCAATCCAAGCACAGACCAAGCTGGAGGAGCAGGGACCATTGAAGCTTACTACTCTTGCCCCGCAGGTAAGTTACTCCAAACCAAAAAGACCTAATTAGTAAGCCAAGTCTATCCCATTCTAGCCTTGTGGTAGCGCTGTTGTCCCAGGTTGTCGCTCTATGAACCGGTCCTTATGGAGAGTGGCCAACCAGGCAGTAAGCACCGTGCTAGCCCCCTAAACCATGTTTCTATCAAACCAATTTTAACGAGAAGTGAGCCACTCAAGTCACACAGAGTGCCACTCTCAGATTTAAATTCAAGTAAACCATTAGTCAAATTAATTAAAAAGGACCAGAGTGTGTTATAGCGCGGCACCTAGCACAACTAACCAAAATGCAACCCAAGGTAATATATAAAGGATAAATGTGGCTAGGAAATCCTTATAGGCATACAGTATTAAATGCAGTATGAAAAATGTATTTAAAAGTGATAGGTTGTTCATGTTACACTTGCCTTCCTCATACTGCTCTGGCTGCTGCTCAAACTGCTCGGAAGACGGCTGCTCCGGGTACTGGTACTAGGGCTCCTCCGGTAACTCAGCGTCTACTCACGAACACATGGCCAAAACAATGCACAATAATAAGCATACAAGCAAACACTAACAAAAACAAAGAAATAGAACATCAATACATAAAAACAGCAAGAAAAACTAAGCCTAAACTATTCTACACATTACAACGATCGTGTGGATATAAAGAACGCCTAAAACGGAGCTAAAACGCATAAACTAGGCCTAAAACAAGGTTCAGGGGCTTATTTGTAGTAAAAACAGGGTTCCAGGGACTTTTCTGCTAAAACTGAGGACTAAAACATAATTAAACCTTAGTTCTAGGGTCTAACGTGCAAAAACTACAGATCTGGACGGTGGGTTAGATTTTTAAAAAGGTCAGGGGCCTAAACATAAAAACCAGGACCCACGTGCAATTACTTTTGCACGCGACTGGACGGCGGGTTAATTCGGGAAGAATCTGAGGGCTCTTATGCAAAAGTGGCAGCGCTGACCGTTTTCTGTGAGTTTGACTCGGGCTGAAAAAGAATCTGGGCCGTTGGATCTTCATCGGGCGATCCAGAGCGCGGGTCGCGAGGGGGGCGGCGGCGCTGACCGCCGGAGGCTCTGTTCCGCGGCGGCGCGGGCTGAAGCTCGCCGGAGTTCGCCGCAATGGCGTCTCAAGGCTCTACTCAACCGGATTTCGTTGTCTAGGGGAACGTGCATAACATATCTAACCCAACTACAGCCTCGGCGAAGGGCCGTGGCACGGCGGCGTGCGAGCGCAGCGGCGGGGCGGGTTGGTGCCACGCCGGTGAGCAATCGCTCACGGTGCAGGGGAAAACTAAGGGTGACTGGGCACGGGAGGGTTTTGTTACCACGGCGCGAAGGTCCTGGGATGCGTAGACGCGGGAGAGCGGTGGTGCCGGGGCAGATCCGCGGTAGCACGGCGGAGCTCCGAGCTCAGCGGGGTGGCGGAGTCCGGTGGACGGCCGTGCAGTGCCTCCCTGGTCGTCCGGCCCGGCGTGAATCGATGCGCGTCTGCTCTGCAAGGCGAGAGGGCAGGTCAGGGAGGGGAGGCACGCCGATGGCGCAGGGTTTGGCGAGCTCACCGTGCTCGGGCGGAGATCCACGGCGAGGACGATGATGGGCTAGGGTTTGCGGGGAATTGGAGTGGGGATAGGGTTTAGGGGGGGTCTCGTGGTGATTTAAAGGAGGGCGCCGGATATCTCGGCGTCCGCGCCCTATTTGGAAGGCCGGCGAGGTCTCGGCGGGGATCACGGGATCCGTTGAGCGAGCGCTGCGCGGGGGAGACGAAACTGGCAGGCGGGGCCCACGGGTCAGCGGCGGGGCGCGTTGGGCCGGGACGCGTGAGGAAAAGATTCGGCGCCGACAAGCGGGGCCGGTGAGTCAGCGACTCCGAGTGGGCACGCGCGACGCAGGCTGAGCGCGAGTGGGAGGGAGGCCGAGCGGAGCCGAAGGGGAGGAACAGGCCCAGGAGAGAGGGGGGTGCGGGAGCAGGCCGATTGGGAGCTGGGCCGGAGGGAGAGGCTGGGTCGCCTTGGGCTGGGCTCGGGAAAAAAAAGAAGGGGAAGTGATGGGCCGGACTGGGTTGTGTTGGGTTTTCCTGGGTTTGGGTTTGGGTTCTATCTTCTTTCTCCTTTCTTTTCCAAACTACACCCAAACTAAATTGAATTCAAATTCAAATTTGAATTCGACCCTAGCACTCAATCAAATAAAAGAGATGCTCCAGCATGATGCAACAACAAAAATTAAACCTATGATAAAATTTTAACTACTTAGAGAACAAAAATTTAGATTAAATGCAAGACTAACACAATAAACCTTAGAAAAATTAAATAAAGCCAATTAAATTTTATTAATAAATGCTGAAATTTAAATTAGGGTGTTACAGTAATCCTCCACGTCCAGATATTGGATAGAGCATTACTACTGGAGCTATTGGCTTGTATAAGCCAGTTGAAATCGGTAGCTCAAAGTATAATGGCGAAGTATCTCTTCCTCTAAACATAGATTCTAAATCTTAGGAAGTCCTCTCTATTATATCCCTCCTACACCAGTGTGTGTCCTTAGATGAGCCTGAACCCGTAGGTAGTGTAATCACGTTCCTCAGTAGATACGATACCCTGGAATACTCCTGTGTGAAAGCTACAGCGGTATCCGTGCGCTTGCGGATTTTATTCGTGACGGTACAAAGTACCAACATTCCCATCCCAAGGCAAAGAACCAAGCTGAGAAGAACCATTGGAGGAAGAATTAGGGACCACTTTAGGGGCAAACCTGACTCGATGAGGAGTGGAAGGAGTGGTCTTCTTTTTCTGCTTACGAGATTGGACATAAGTAAATTCTTTCAACTGCTCTAGCTCCCACAAACAATTTTTCTCGTTCCCAATATGCAGCACCGTTAGACCAAAGATCGATGGAAATGGACATGAAAACTAGCACCAGTGAAATGTCGAAGGTTGTAAACATGAAAGCCAACAACTGTGCAGGAGACCAAGAACCGAAAGTGACAATCACTCTGAAATTGAACATGAAACCCCGCAAGAGATCCACCCAGATAGGATTGAAGAGCGCGACCAACAGAATTCTCCATTGATGATGAAAGTGGCCTAAAAGTGGCCGAGAGGAAGGGCCCATCTGGCGAAGTGGAAAGATGATGAACATATCGACCAAACCTGGCACAAACTTCACGTTGAAAATCCAAACTGTGACTTGGATCTAGGTCATCGACTAGATCTTGGCAACCGCCATAGGCACCAAGCAAGGATCAAAGAGGGATTAGATCAATCGAGAACACCATTGGAGCACCTCAAGTTCACTGCATGAACTGCCTTCACTTTTCCTTCTCAAATGTTACCTTGGGCAAGATATTGACACTTTCTCCAAGATCACTCAGGGCTTGCTCAAAGTTGCAATCAAAGATCGAACAACTAATCATTGGAGTGCCAGGATCCTCCAGTATCGTCACTGCTAGTTCACCCAAGGGTCCTCTTCTTGGTCGTGTGAGTTTCTCTACATAACTAGTGAAAGATGACTTCCGAGATGGCTTACCCCATCTTGTGGTCATGACGTTGACACTCACTAGGGTGGATTTAGGTTTCCCCGGGATCTTCTCCGATTCAGCAGCAGGAGTAGAAGTAGCCAGCTGGGCTAGTTGAGTTTCAAACATCTTATTGAAACTGGTTTGGTTTTTGATAGTGGTGGAGAAGCCATCCATCTTGGCATGTATAGTCTCCAAGGATTTGTCATTGGTGGCCAACTTCTTCTGGATTGACTCGTTGATCTTTGCTTGGTTGTAGACAAGATCCCTCAAGGTAGATTGGGTAGAATTAAAAGAATTTGAATTACCATTACCTCCTTGGTAGTATGGGCATGGCTAGTTCCACCCCTGACCTCCTTGTGGTCGAAACCCGTTATTGTATTTGTTGTTGTTGTTCAGATACATTGCCTCTTCTTGGCTTTCTGGGCAATCATTGCCTGAGTGTCTGGTATTCCCGTAGACCTTGCACGTCATGTGAGCATCCGAGGCTTGGAGTGTATGCATTTGAGCCTTGTCTTGGGAATAAGCCTCAAATTTCTTGAGGAGGACATCAATCTTTGCAGTGAGCATGTCCGTCTCCATGACGGTGTGCATGCCCCGCTGGCATGGCTGGAGTCATTCATCACTCCACCTTTGGTTTGACACCATCTTCTCTATTAAAGTTGCGGTTCTTTCAATGGTCGGCGAGAAGAAAGCTCCACCTGCAACAGCGTCTACATGGTCACGGGTTGTTTGAGTCAGCTCGTTGTAGAAGTTCTGGAGAATGAGCCATTTGTCCATCCTGTGGTGCGGATACACAAGGATGTACTCCTGAAGCCTCTCCCAAGCTTCTGGAATGGTCTCATTGGACGCCTGCTGGAAGCTCAAAATCCTTCTGCGAAGAGCATTACTATTGCCCGTTGGGAAGAACTTCATGAGGAATGCCTTGGCACAATTATTCGAGGTTTCTATTGAACGCTTGTTTGCATAGAACCACTGTTTGTCTCTCCCCAGAAGAGAGAATGAAACAGTCGGAGCCGGATCATGTCTTGAGGAACTCCCTTGATGACCAAACTACTGCAAAGCTCTAGGAATTGCTGGAGATGAGTACTGGCATCCTCATTGGCCTTGCCACAAAAAGGGCGACTGCACCATCGTGATCAAACCCGTCTTGATCTCAAAATTCTCTTCCCCGATGCTGACTTTGGGCCCAACTAGCACGTTGGCAAATGACGGAACAGAGAATTCACTGTCTGTCTTCTGGGTGTTGGATGTTGATGGCACCATAATGACTGGTTTGTGCTAAGAGTGAAATCTAAGGGGGTACGACATGGGGTCAAACTCTTCTCAAAAGTGACTCCGGATTCTGATTGAAATTTTTGTGACAAATCAAAACTGGTCGTACACTCCCTGTTTTCACATTAAAGTCAAAACAAAGCCAAGTTAGCATGTTTAGCAAACCAATACCAATTTCAATTTTGTTCATATGCCTATTTAATTAACCTATGCCTTTCCCGGTAACAGTGTCAAAAATGCTTGTTGATGTTTACCAGTGAGTGTTCCTAAGTAGTGCCACCTGCAAAGCCAACGGGGTAACGAGTATTTCGTAAACTACGAATGAATTCATAAGTGCATGGAATACCATTGAAGCATTTTACCTTGGAGTATTTCAGAGTGTCATTTATATTTCCGCAGGAAAGGCGGTGATTAAAGTATAGGACAAGCTGATGAACTAATCTAGATTGGATATTCTACTGTATAAATAGAGTTAAGATAAATGATGGGTATAGGTAGTGTGACACACAAGTTTCATAGTCAACTCAAAATAAGATAAAGGTTGTGAGAAAAGAAGAAGTTAGTAGCTCAGGTTTGATGTACTTTAGTTAATTATACAGTTTATTTCATAGTCTACACCATACACATGATTAAAAATGCTTTAGTTAACCTAGCACTACTGGGAAACTGCTCACAACTGGCAGAGGAGCTGACCAAGCCGTCACGGTACTTTATGGATCTCCTACACTCCTAACCAAACATGGAGGATCTCGATGGCATGAAATAGGACTGTCACCACCTGCAGGTTACTTCTACAAACCGTAGGAAGGGCGACATCCAGCAACACTTAATTAACCCAGACACTATGTCTGCACTAATAAGCGATACTCTAATATCCGGCGTGGAGCCCCCCACCCTTCGGATGGACAGACATCATAGTAGAACAAACATACAAATACCGGAACGGGCACCGGTGGTCTAAAGCTAAACATCTAGCCATGCAAAATATCGAATAAACATACAAACTAATCATGAAGTATATGTTTGACACCATAGTATATTAGTCATGCCAAAATAAAGAACTATAAGATTCGTCTATTACAAATATCCGAGAATTACAAAGGAGAGTAAGAAATGAACACATACCAAAACTCCTGAGCAACTTCGACCTGAAGACTAGCTAATTCCAGCTCAACTCCACTAACCTATAGAGCTAGACAAGAGAGAAGAGCTTCAGCTTGAACTTGGTGTGTGTCTCTAATCTCACCCCCTCTACTATTTATAGAAGGGAGCCATGGGGGTGCACGGTGCTGAGCTGTAGCTATGCCTTGCGAAACCATCATTGGGAACCAATCACCAACTTCCCTGTCGAAGGGGAAAGGCGGTTGTGCCTTGGGCCGGTCGGCCAATTGGCCAGTGGCGCCAACCGCCCCTAGCTTCGGGCTGGGAGGCTGCCAAGTGGGCCCTCATGCTTATCCATGTGAATTGGTTCTGTCCTAAGTCGGTTTTTGCTGAAAGTGGGCCCTTTGATCTGTGTGAGCCTGAATCAATAGATGCTTGCAGCCTGCATTTTAGCTCATTTCCAACATTGCATATTTTCTAGATGCATAGTGGGTTTTCTCATTATTTTAGATATAGACACTTGTAAGAAACGCAAACTCTCATGATTTTCTGATCAAATTGATTCTTAAAAACGGTCTTTATTGAGCGTCAACACACCTCTACTTTAAGGTTGCCGGATCCATCATCTTTGGCCCTAGACCGATTTACAATTTTTATAAGGGCCATAAGGGCCAAAAACGAATCACTTATTTTTTTGGCTTGGTGTACTATAGAGTTGAGCAAAGTTTGGTGGTATAGGAATGTGTCGCAAGGAACATGCTGGCCCATATAGCACATTTGCATTCGGCGATGAATTATATAAATTTGTATGATGTAGCATCGGCTCATTACTTCAGTTAGGCAACAGGTTGGCCGAATAACCATCATATCATTAGTAAAAATAGCTAGATGAACTTTTTTCCTTACCTAGTGGACTCGCCAAAATATGTTGGCGCAAATTTAGGACCACCAACACATGAAATGCACTAGTGCGTGCAATGATCAGGTGCGAGCATTGCAGCATTGCCATGCAGACTGGTCAGACCGGTTTGATAGGTCGATTAGATCGGTTTTGTCAAGATGTTGGCGAGGATTCGTTAAACACTCGCTTAGGAGGGACTCCGTCAGGGCAAACGCACGCAGAGTTGCTCTCTTGCTGCCCATTATCGAGAAAAAAAACACAGCTAAAAGAACACATCAAAATAAAGCAATTTCCAACAAGAATAAATCACCATAGATAATAGCATTTGTATACACTCGCAGATAAATAATGTATTTCAGATTCGGATTCCCAAACTTACATCCTAAATCGACAGCCCAAGCATGATGACGGGACTTGATAAATATGTTATTTTCACCCTTAGCAATCCCTAATAAATATGTTATTAACTTACAAACTTAAAATATGAGCTATTAACTTGCAGATCAAAAAGTGTCTAAGCGGTACTGTGTAATATAAAAGAATATACTTTTTTTTTAGAGAAGAGCAAAATGTACACACACACTACGAATCCCAAGGCCGCGCTTCATGAAGACTGGCTACGCTGTTTGTTCCACTCCCACTGCCTCTTTATCCAGCCTTGACCTTGTGGACTCTTTTACAATGAGATTGATCCCTCTAACCCAGAATTCCACACTGGAAGCACAACTGGCCTCAAAATGGACCTCTCTGCCTGTCACCGTCTCAACCAGAAAGATCAACTGCTGCGCAGATCTGTCCGTGCTCCTGTTCTTGGTGAAGCTCGTAGTTGGCCCAAATCTTGCCTCTTTGCATGTCACATTCCTTTTGCGAGCGGTTCCCCATGTCAGCACTCCAGAATTTGTCATGCGCACAGTCTTTTGGTGTGGTGAGCCCTTCCCTTCTCTTGTGTGTTTCATCAGCTCCTCCCCAACAAGAACATGAGCATGGGAAAGTTGATCTAGCAACCACTCTTCTGTTGCTTTGCTCGATCTACTGCTCTTCCTTACTAACGACAGGGCTGTTTCATTTCTTTCATTCACAAGGCTGTAATCTGCCCCTCCTTGTGATACCAATATTTTGCACGAGTCTAGCCTGCCGGAAGCAGCTGCATGCATCAGAGGGGTGCAGTCATCTTCATCCAGTGAATTGGGATCGTAGCCCATTTTTAGAAGTTGCAGTAAAGATGACTTGTCGCCGATTCGAGCTGCGTAATGCAGAGGCCGGAATGATGTTTGGCCAGTGAGTGTGGTGGTAAGTGAAGCTTGGAGCAAGATCTGTTCAAAGCAATCTCTAGTCTCTGAAGATTTTTGTCGAATAATTGACATAAGAGATTTCCCTTCTCCATTTCTGATTGTGATATCTGCCCCCGCCATGACTAAAATCCTAAAAATATCAACATGACCTGACTCGGCAGCAACCATAACAGGAGTGAGCCCTGAACCATCAAGCTTGTTTAAATCTGAAGCTGACTGATGTAGCATCATTAGAAGAGGTTCTGCACGCCCACTTCTGGCAAAGAAGTGTAACGGTGAGAAGAGAGTCATGTCAGATGAAATAAGGCCTGCTCCACAGTTCAATGTTCTCATGAGAATGTCGACAGCTGAGAAGTGAAATGAACTCCGATCAGCTATCATAATTGCTGTATCTCCTTCATGGTTGACTATCCCAAGGTCAGCTCCAAATTTTATCAACTCCAGGAAACAGTCAGGATGACCAGCCCTTGCAGAGACCATGAGAGGAGTACCCCCAGCAGAGGTTTTTGCGTTCACATCTGCTCCATGTACCATAAGCTGTTTCAATACTTGCGCATAACCCAACCTTGCCGCCAAATGCATAGGATAGGAAACATGTCCACCAACTGTCATGATGGGAAATCTAGGATTCGCGCCACAATGCAGAAGCAAACTTACTGCTTTCGGGTTCTGACAGAGTATGGCATGGCACAGAAGATTTCGACCATTTTTTGGTGATTCCAACAACCAAGGAGCTCTATCAAGCAGTAGCTTGAGAATTTCACCACTGGATTCGTAGTATTCTACTGCACACCAAATAGCGTTGTAATGTTCACCAAGGCATGTACCTACACGAAGTTCTTCACCCAACACAGGATCCCAACACCAAGAACCAACTTGCACAAGAGAGTCCAAGTAAGAACCTTCCTACATATAACAGGAAAAATCTAGAATCAACAAAGGATGGGGCTTTTATTTTAAGGTACATTTTCATCTTTGTACAGATTGATTATCTGCAGCATTGACTGCCTAGCAATTTGTTCTTTTTGGAAAAACGAATAAGCAAGAACTTTAGCATATTGAAATAGCAGGCAAACACAGAGATGCTTATAAAGTGCAAATTTCTTTAAAAAAATTGGACAACATGAGTAAAGTACATTTTGTTTCACGGTAATAATAATATATTTCGACAATCCCATCTATTATGAGATTTATCAGAAGGCTGAAAATATCAGATAGCATCAAATACCTCTATCAAAAGTTTTACAATTGAAATTTGCCGACTTATAATTGCTGCCACTATTGGTGTGCAGTCCACATTAGCATGGAGCGCAGGCTTAACAGACCTCAAGAGAACCCGAGCCATGCAGTTAACATCAGCTCCATTCTGAACCATCAAAGTTGCATCAGTAAACTAGACATCATGAAGAGACATATACGGTTAATTTGTCTACATGATTAGCAATATATTACTGCACCTGGAGTAATATGACCACTATATCATCAAAGCCCCTTGAAGCAGAAGTCACTAATGCACGGGCCACAGCTTCAGAACCAAGTACCTCTGAAGAAACTAGGATTCGAACTGCTTCAGTCTCACCAAAAAGACTAGCTTCTGATAGTGCATCTTCACAAGGTTCCTGGGTGGCTCCCGCCAGCATAAGCATTTCTAGAATATCAATGTTTCCCGCACGTGCAGCAGCTGTTGTTGCATAACCTAGGAATAACTTCTGATTAACGTCAGCTCCAGCCTCCTGCAATTTGAATAGCACATCAGTGTACATAAATTTTCCAACAAAGGATAAAAAATAACATTAAAGATAATGAAAGACTTCAGGAACTGAGCCTAACTTAGTTGGGGGTGTGGATGTACACCCAGACCACCCAAGTTCAATTCCGTCGAGTCGAATTCGGGTGCCTATTTATTTTTCTTCTTGATATAAAGCCACATGGTTCCTTCTAAATTAAAAACTCTGCCATGGGAGACATGGTTCCTTCTACACTAATATAGTTTTTTTAATATAATGAAAAAATTCCTGTTTTCATGCTGTGTATGTTGTATTCTTTTCCGCTATATAGTTTTTGTTGATTCATGAGTTAGACAAAATTGCAGTTTTATATTTCACGTTCTTAAGAGACACAAACATTAGCAATTAGCTATATTACTGAATATAAGAGCAGTATTGATTTGGGTGAAATGAAATTTAAGTAACTTGTTTGCAATATCAAAATTTTATTACTTCCCACTTGGTCTGGAAAAATAAAATGAGCACTCAGAGTCATAATATTGTCTCCATTTCAGCAAACTACCATGCTACTACCCAAGAAAGTATTAGGTCCAAGGAGTAGTCAATGTGGAGTGACCATCTGTATTCCTCTGCGGTGACATGCCAAAATACAACTGATTTTTATCTTTCAGAGCCTAATTAGGTGTAGAGTATGAAAACATCTTACTAAACATGCTCTTGATCTTTGCAATGTGTGATCGAAATGTTTGGTATGCACCAAAATTTTCACCTAGTAGCCAAGCCAAATTTTGAACATATGGTGGCCCTTGTTACTGCCAACTCTGGCCACTAAAAATGAACTACGGTTGTATTAGACATATATAGCCCGTATTGTATAGGTGTTGTATGTATTCTTGTACATGAAGCCTTATGGGCTATATCATGTATGAAAGGTCACTCCCATCTAGGGTGTGCGATGTTTCCCATCTCTCTACAGGTTCTACATGGGGGTGGTTACCATCCCAAATTTTAGCACCCAACTAAATGATGGCTAAAATTGGTCAAAAGTGCCAAATTTTGGCTTAGGCTACCTTTAGCACATGTGTTTCACAAAAACAAACACAAACTTGCAAAGCCATGGACAAACAAAGGCAGTATGTTAAAAAATATTCATGAATTTAGAAATGTGAAGGCTTGAAAAGATAACACTTGAACATTTCCTTGGTGTTCCATTACTCTAAATTGCAAAGTAAGGCTATCAAACTATTCACAATTTTCGGTCTTATTTTCTATTGAAATAGTTTTTTTTCTTTCATGAAGTTCTGGTCTCCGTCATCCTTTATGTTCACCAGAACTCTAAAAGCACATCTTTAAAGACCAAATTTCAATTGGACCTTTACTTTTAATGTTTGAGCATACAATTGGCAATCGAAAGATAAAGGAGGCATATATTTTGCTGAGGTATGTTATCAAAATTTTGCATGGTAGCCTGACAATCATTTGATATTATCGTAAGAGTTGATGTTATAAATTTGGACACGGCAAGGCTTTCGGTGGATTCAAGATTTAGGACAACACCTCATAGCCTTTTAGTTGAGCAAAATACCATCAAAGCCGATAACAACATTGCCTAACTATTAATAATTGTAGAAGTGCATGGTTATCTACTTTGAAAAGCTCGTTAAGGTGAGTTATGATGCATCGGATGTGGGCATTGGACCTGTACCAATTAAGTCAACAATATGTATATCTGCTACTCTTCTCAAACACACTATTGAAGAAAACTACTGATCGACCTAATTCTTTTTGTAGAGGACTTCTAGGTCCTGGGAATCTACTTTGTTTCCCATCATCACCTATTTTAGGTCTGATTAACTCATAAGCTGTGGAGCTGAGAATTGAACTATCCAACGCACACCCTTGCTAAATCGTAAAAGCAACAGCAATCAACCTATATGTGTGACATGTCAAAAAGTCATTCTTTCTGTGGTCAGTTAGAATAACTAGGTAAATTGCGCGCTACGCTGCGCCCATTTGAAAATATAGAGCAAAATAGTTGATGCGTTGATGGTTACGTATGCATTGATTATTACGTATAGGCCGAATTCATGTCCCGCGTCGGGCTTCCTCTCACTAGGACACGAATGGGCTGATTGTTGCGTATGGGCCGAATCCATGCCCCGCGTCGGGCTTCCTCTCTCTAGGACACGTGTCGCGGCCACAACGTCCAGGCGCTCTCATCCCTCCCTTTCCATGGCGTATAAGAGTAAGAGTATTAGTTCCCGGAGACACTTCAAGATTTTTATCCAAACAATGCCAAACAGAAGAGCAAGTAATATTCAAGCTTACACTTCTAATTAGTTCAGACTGGCAGCCCGTCACATCCCTTTCGTGACAACATGCCAAGAAGATACCCAATCCCATTCAAAAGGAGAGAAGTTGCCATCACACTCACCAAAAGGTGTGAACAAGATTGCCAGTACCCTGATCCTAACTTATTTCAGTGATCCACCACAAAGTCACAGGCGACTCACATAGATTAGCCTACAGGTACTGACGCTGTCATGATTTAACAGAAAAAAACGAAGTTACAGCAGCGTGCATCTGGAAAAAGGAAGCACTAGGTTCTTAGTCATTTTCTCTTTAAAAAATCAGGGTCCTAGACTATATGTTGACATGTTGTGCAAACCAAGGTGGCTTGTGACGATTTAATCAAAAGGGTTAGTCATTTAGATGGTTTTGGACATCCACGCAATAGAAAAAACACGGTGGGAGCAGCAAATTTTGTCAAGAAAGCACAATGGACGCTAATAATATATTTTTTTGTCAACCTTTTCATCCGAAATGAAAACAGTTATAAACAGCAAATATACGATCTGATAATTAAACCGCTGGAAATGGCACGCTAATGTATTTCAACAGTTGAACTGATCGCAACGGCAAT
This sequence comes from Panicum virgatum, assembly GCF_016808335.1. Classification (NCBI taxonomy): domain Eukaryota; kingdom Viridiplantae; phylum Streptophyta; class Magnoliopsida; order Poales; family Poaceae; genus Panicum; species Panicum virgatum. Next base: position 26,534,324 of record NC_053136.1, on the reverse strand, counting down.
GCTACGAATTCGGGTACTGATCAATACCAGGAGGGCACGGACGATGCCGGCTTGCCCGGCGTGCGCCGCGGCGACGAGCGGCGAGACGTCGGTCTTCAGTTCCCTCTCCTCCACGACCACCTCACCGGGCGCCTCCTCCCGCAGCGCCACGTCCGCAGACCTCACGCGCAGGCGCGCCACCCCGACGCGGCTCGCGGCGGGCACGTCCGCGTCCGCCTGCAGGCACGCCTCCACGGCCCCCGCGTCCCCGCGCAGCGCGGCCTCGATGAGCCTCTGCGCCGGCGACTCCTCCTCCTCGCGCGCCGCCGCCGCCACCGCAGCCGCCCCGCGCCGCACCATCACGTGCGCACGAGCGAGGTCGAGAACTCGGGATCGATCGTGGGGCAAGGTGAGGCGGCGGTGCACGTACACCAGATGGTTTGCGCTTGGACAGGGGGGCGGGGGCGGGGGCGGGGGCGGCGGCGGCGGGAACGGTGAGGAGACGTAACGTCCTTGGGTGGGGAACGGAGAGCTGGGACCGGGTGGCAACGTTCGGATGGGGGAAGACGGGGAGGACTTGGCGTGGGGGGAGTTTGAAGTTTGAAACAACTGGCAGTGGTAGAATCGGAGGTGGGGATCTTTCTGCAGTTATCCGGTTAAGCATGTGCTGTGGAGCTGCCGCAGTGGAGTGAAGTTTCCATGCCAAAAAATCTGATTTGTTGGTTGTCTGTCAAAATATGAGCATATCAAAAATAGCATACCAATTTTTTTTAGCAAAATCTTGGCAATTTTAGAATAAGGTGGACTATATTTTTTACTGAGAAAATTTATAGTAATGCCTACGTTTTGGCATTCTGGTATTTTGGTAGCTGGAGCATATCCAAAATCTCCTAAAATAAAGAAAACTCAGGAAAAAGAAAAATTAGGATGACTAGGCACTCTGTGAAGGCTATAGCTAGATTCCACTTGCTCAAAGCATGAAAATGAAGGAAGGGACAGTTTGTTGTCTAGTCAACTTGCGACGTGCCAAGTTTTCCTACATAACAATTATCGTAAGTCCAAAATCTTTAATTTGACAATCAATAGCTAAACATTATATAATTTTGCAACATAATGTCAGTATTATATTTAATGCAATGTGAAAATTAGTTTCATACATACTAATTTTACTATTAAAAATAATATATTAAATATATAGAAAATGGTGGTTAAAGCTGCACTTTATATACTGTGTTCAATGTCCCAAACTGCTTTAGTTTAAGTATGCAACAGCATAATTATTGAGGAAATTTTCTATTTAACACCGACAAAGATAAAGTTAAGAATTCCATATTGACACTAAAGTTTTTAACTTTCCTATTGGACACTGGTTTTTAATTCCCTATTTAACACTTCCATCTATTCTTTTAGTTACCTCAGACGAATAGAATCCATGGACTCTCCCCATTTTTTTCTTAATTATAACAACTATCAAATCACCTAAAAAATCTATGAAACCTTTTGTAGTGAGATACATACAAGTGATACAACTGAAAAAGAGCCCATAGCTCATTAGCTTGCTCGGCTCGCAACTAGCTCAGTTTGACTCGACTCGTAATTTCTTAACAACCTTAGCCAACAAGCTGGCTCGAGCAGCTAAACGAGCCGCATAAGCACAGCATGCCAGCAACCATTATAGCCCATGCGCAGAGCGTCTGGAGCCCAAGCGAGCCCAACGATCATGTCGGCAACTGATCCCACCTAGATCGGCATCGGCCACCGTTGCTCCCTCGTGTAACGCCGCCGTGCAAGCTCCCCCGCCACCAAATCAAATAGAATATTGTTGGTATTTTTTTACTATCAAGTACACATATCATTGTAGCTTTCACCTAGATATATTTTAGGGTATCGTATCCAATAAAATATATGAGTATATTATCTAAAATTCAAGTTAGCTAAACGATCAAAAATGGCTCCTTTCCCCCTCATGTTCCCCCTCGCCCATCCCACCACCGGCGATCATGTCTCCCGCGGTAGAGCAGCGTCGACTGCGCTATGGGTTCTTCCTTGGACCTCGTCAATCGCCTGGACTTCAACATTGGTTTGGAGTTCCAGGACGATATTGGGCAGCGTTTCCGATCACTTGAACACCATCCTTTCCCCTCCCCTGATGGCTCGTTTTTTGTTACTTGCGACCTTTCGACGTTTTCTCTTCCGCCTCACAGAGGAATCGGTCGCTTTGGCATTGCAATCTTGTTTGGGTGGTCGTGCTTCGGATTTCTCATGTTCAATTCCTAAACAGCAGCCACTTTTGTTTCTCGGTTTTCTCCAAAGAAGTTGGGTTGCAAGTTTACAAACTTCGCTGCATGATTACTTCCTCCTTTGATATCTACTTGGGAGAAAGAAAAGCGTGCTTGGGAAATTGAACAAGAAAAAGAATGGACTGGCGTTCTTTCTAAGAGAGACAAAAGATAGCTCAAGAAGCAGGAAAACTCTAAGAAGCGAGATCGCTTTGAAGAAAAAATTGTTCAATCTCCGAAGAAACTCAGTCCCCTTGTTCGTCTGACATTTGGTTCATTCACCACGCAAGTGGATCCTGCCAATATCTCCAAACAATCTCCCCACAATGTATTTGGCTCAAGATGCACATCCAAATGTCATTTTCATGGCCAGATTCATCCCCATGATCACCGTGCTTCCTACAATTATAATTCCCCAGAATTTCAGGATCAATCCAGAAGGAGAGTTTTTCAAATTAGGATCCGAGCCAACAGATTTCCTGCCCTTGTTGTTTCAGTTTGGATCATAACAGATGGGCTTGCAGATCAAGAGTCAGATGCAGGCGCTGCTTCCTACTTCGGCATGTGGAAAAATTGTGCAATCGGGCCACCAGACCCAGTTTGAAATGGATGCCCAAAGCCTAAAGGACCAACGCTGAGCCCAATCTCCTCTGGAGGCCCAAAGTGCCAATAGTTGAAAAGGCGCGAGAGGTGATGGATGACAGGGAGCTTTTAGTTAGGAAGAAATCTGCTGACTGCAACAACATTCGACTTGACTACTGCGACACACCCTATTCGTCCGACCCCTCAGCTTCCCCTGCTCCACTACAGGATCCAATTTATCTGGCCACAAATCCGCCACTGCCATTGTCCCGAAACTCAAGAAACCCTACCTCCGGAGCTGAACAATCCACGACGAACTTCCCAGTCAACCGCCAGCCATACCTCATCGCTGGACTTGCACTCAAGCACAGATGGAACAGACTGGCAAGAGGACGCATAGCACTTGGTGGCGAGCCAACAAGAGAGCATGAGGATTATGTGATTGTCTCCATTAACCCAAATGCCGGACAATGCCGATAAACTACGCCCCACCCTCAACGCAGTATGTGATTTTCTATAGCACTCGAAGAGGATTCGTGTTCTTGCTTTGCATCTTTCTTCGCTTGGACTGGGTCTGATCAGACTGTGATCGGTAGCCTAGCGAGACCAAATCATTTGGGAATCCCCTTTTCATTTGGGATAGAATCATGAGGTTACTATTGTTGCACTAGTGGAAATCGATGCATTGGCGACGAACAGCTTTTGTCACAGAAGGGTCCAAATTCATCGTGCAAAGAATCCTATGACGAATTTGTGATGATTTGTGATGAAATTTGGTTCGTCGAAAACGGAGCATCAAGTTAGGTCTACCTTGACTAAACAGCCGAGACGTCACTGCAATGTTTTTTTTTGTGACGAAAGGAAATTTTATCACGAAACCATTTTTACTTCATTAACGCATCGCTGAAACGTCATTGGACGCCCGGATCCACGTGTACACATCCGCGCTGGCAGGCGCCATAGGACACGCTGGTGCTCCACGTGGCTTCGTCCACGCTGGCAGGTAACGTAGCAGGCAGCACGTGTCGCAAAGAGGATAGCGACGTGGTGAGCTGGTAACAGTCCACGTGGCGATATGAGCAAAGGACACGTGTCAATTTGTTTTCGATGGCATGTCATCTTCCAGTTTTACCATGTGTCCTTTCTCGATTCGACCACGTGTCATTCTCTCGGTGACCCACGTGTCGTTTCCTTCTTGTCCACGTGTCGTGTGCCTATTGGTCAACGTGTCACTTTCGAGTTGCTGCATGTGGCATTTTATGGATGTTCCACATGTCGATTTCCAGTTGTTCCACACGTCATTTTCATACAGTTGCACGTGGTGCTTTCGTCACAGAACCATTTCGTCATAGAACTTTTTTCTAGGCTGGTTCTGGCTGGCGCAAGCCTCATTTTTATCATTCCATTCCAGCCCAGCCAACTATTTCAGCACAGCCGGCCAAACGGACAGCATTCCTTCACAGAAGAAATGATGCGATAGGAAATCACGGAAAGGGAGCCACATAAGTTACAACCACATATATGTTGACACTCACTAACGACCATTTCTAGGCGTCAACTTGATCAGAAAATCATGAGAGTTTGCATTTCTTAAACGCATCTTTATCCAAATAAATCTCTAAACCACACTTTACCTTCTAGAATATACAAGATGTGTTTTTGAGCTAATATGCAGGTTGAAAACACACTTTGGCCCGATAGAAAATGACAAAAAATATCAAAGCGCAGATTCAGGCTCAATTTGACTCCCAATGGCGGTTCACCAAGGTAGAGCTGCTGCACGGCCGTGGCTCCCTCCTATAAATACAACGGAAGGGGGTTGAGAATGGACACATGCACACACACACACACACACACACACACACACACACACACACACACACACATCCCCTCTTATTACCTCAAGTGCATTCTTTCTTAGTCTATAGGCTTAGTGGAGTTTAGGAGAAGTCTAGGAGTCATCGAGTCCCAGTAGTTGCTCGGGACTTCTGGTATGCTTCGATCATTTGTATGGGTTCATCGAGACTCTCTTGAAGTGTGTTCTGAGTTATCAGATATATGCTTCGTGATCTAGTTGCATTATCATTCGATGCTTGCATTGCATGATCGTCTTGCGATGGATAACATATTGGCCTTAGAACTCTATCAATTGTCCAGTATTCTTATGTTTGCTCTAGTATGATGTCTGTCCATCCAGAGAGTCGGGACTCTGCGCAGGATACTAGAGTATCGCTTACTAATGTAGACATGGTTTGTGTGTGCAGGTCAATCATCGCAAGCACGTCTGCACCTTCCTGATCGGGTATAGGTTAGGTGGCACGCCCTGCGTCTTCACAAGCCACGGCGCATTGCTGGAATTGCGAGCCGTCGACGAGGGAGCAGTGCCTGCTAGCGCCCCGGCGACCTCCCGGCTCTTCGTGTTGCCCGTCGCTGCTCGCCGGTGGGTTTCGACCGACAACACATTCTGGCACACCCGGTGGGACCACTCTCGGCAACAACGTCCACTGCAACAATGACTGGAGCTCAAGATCAAGATCAAGAACCCGCTCCCAAGCCCGTCACGTATGAAGAGCTCTCTCCTGAATACAAGAGGAAGTATGATGAGATCAAAGCTCTGCTGGAAGCCGATCTCATCGGCTCTTTTGAGAGGACCCGCAACCATGGCATCAGGTGGAAGGGGTTCTCACCAGAAGGCGCTCTCGACAATGTAGATCTGTCCGTGCCATCAGAAGAGAGCACCAGAGCCCTACGTCAGGAGATGAACTACATGGTGGCCCATGCGCTTCATCGGCACTCTCAGAGCCTGATGAACGAACTCGAGCGCATGGCGCATCGCGTCATCCAGGAGATAATCAAGAACCAGTACTCTCCATCGGGCCCAACCCTGGGGAGTTACATAGAGGAAGCTACACTGCATTCTAGGCCGCAATTGCCATTCTCATTTGCGGCTCCAAAACCACAGAGCGCGCCGATCTACATTGTCCACAAGATCGGCGGTGATCCTGGAGAAGGCCAGTTCCTCACCGAGCCACCCAAGGAGATCCCGCACGGCTACACGTGTGCCTACATCCCTGACAGCGTCAACCCAACACGCTCGGTGCAGATGGTAAACCCGGGAGCTTCTGGAGCAGACGCGGAGAAACAAGCGTGGCTGGCAAAGTACGCTACTGGGCCGAGTGCTGAGCCATCGGCCCCAGGAGTTCTCAGTGTGGAGCAGGTCAGCACAATACTGAGAGACCAGTTCGGCATCCTGCCCAAGAGGAAAGCGATCGGCTATTCCAAGCCGTATCCAAGTGACTATGACTTGATCCCACTGCCACCCAAGTATCGACTTCCTGAATTCACCAAGTTCAATGGGTCAGAGGGAGCCAGCTCCATCGAGCACGTGAGCCGATACTTGACGCAGCTTGGGATGATCTCAGTGTCGGATCCGTTGAGGGTCCGGTTCTTCGGCCAATCCCTTACAGGACCAGCTTTTGGATGGTATGCATCACTGGCTTCGGATTCGATTCGGACTTGGAGGCAGCTTGAAGATCAATTCCATACCCAGTACCACTCGGAGGCTGCTGAAGATAGAATTGCCGACCTCGCCTAAGTCAGGCAGAAGCGAGGAGAGACTGTGTCAGAATACATACAGCACTTCAGGGAGGTCAAGAACCGATGCTACTCATCGCGCATCACAGAGAAGGAGGCAGTCGATCTGGCTGTCCTGGGACTCGCTAGGCCGATCAAGGATGCGGCTTTTCAATTGGAGTTCACGTCTCTGGCGCACCTGGTGCAGAAGCTTACAGCATACGAACATTATCATCCTGAGCTGTACCAGGACAAGTTTAAGCGCCACATGAACATGGCCCAGGCGGATGAATTCGATGACTCTGGCGAGGAGCAAGAAGTAGCCGTGGCGGAGTGGACTCGGGGGGCAAACCCTGTCCCGTGCAAGTGGGTCAAACAGCAGGGGCTTGTGAAGGGCTTCGACTTCGACGTGACCAAGGCAGAGCAGATATTTGATCTGCTCCTCAAAGAAAAATAGCTGAAGCTCCCAGAAAATCACAAGCTACCAATGCCACAAGAGTTGCAGGGAAGACTGTACTGCAAATGGCACCACTCATTCACTCATTCCACGGGTGAATGCAAGGAGTTACGTCGTCAGATACAATCGGCTATCGAGCAAGGCCGATTAATTTTGGCTCAACATACGATGAAGGTCAACACGAAGCCTTTCCCACAAGCCAATGTGGTAGAGTTGTCGGACTTCACTCCTACGGGCCAGAATTTTTCATTCCAAATCAACATGGTGGGACCCACGCGCCGCCATGACAAGCAGAGGAGAGAGGCCGCTTCTGGCAAACGGCCGCAGGATGAACGTGAGCTGGAACAACGGCATGTGACGGAAGAGCAGGTGCGTCACATCCGCAATCAGATTCCAGCTTCCGATCGGCTCCTGGAAAGGTATGAATATCAGCACAAGTTGCGTCGCCGGTATCAATCGGAAGAAGAGGAGTACGAGTGCCGCACAGGGAGGACGCTGGGAAGGCGCCAAGCTGTACGCGACCACTGGCATTGCCCGTTCTTCAGGTACTATTGGAACTCCGGCATGAGCCGATTGCCTACCATAGATGATTGCTTGGATTGCAGGCCTCGAGGACACCAGCAGGACGAGACGTCAGTGTTCCGGCGCTTAGGGCCCGGGACACGTCATGATGACCGTGTGAGGAGGCCGACCAGGGGTGATTCTGAGCAAGAAGAAGAAGAAGACAGGTACCATCGTCCACGGTGGTGTCCTGACGGGCTTAATCGGTCGCAGAAGCGCAGAGTACAGCGCTTGCGCAATCTGGAAGAGGCAGAAGCAAAGTACCTCGACGTGCTGAGGAAAGCGCGTCCAGATCTCGCGGAGCAAGTCAGGCGACCGCGAAGGGAGGAGAGATGCCCTCCGAGAAAAGAGTGGCGCCCCAAGCAGACAAAAGCCGATGAGAAACCATCGGCTGATGTGAACATGGTATTCGTGCTCCCATCGGAGTTTCGGGCGCCCCAACCGGAAGAATCGGCTATCGCACAGCTGGATCTGGGCACACAACCGATCATCTTCGAGAAGCCCAAGGAGAAGAGCTACAAGCACCTGAAGGGATTGTATCTCAAGGGCTTCATCAATGGCAAGCCTGTGAACAGGATGTTGGTCGACACTGGTGCCGCAGTCAACCTAATGCCATACTCTGTGCTGCGCCGATTGGGTCGTTCTTCTGCCGATCTGATCAAGACCAATGTGATGCTCAACGACTTCAATGGACAGCCATCAGAGGCGATGGGGGTCCTGAATGTGGAGCTGAAAGTGGGTCGCAAGACTTGTGCCAACATCGTTCTTCATCGTCAACAACAAGAGTACATACACAGTACTACTTGGGAGGGACTGGATTCATACCAACTGCTATATCCCTTCCACAATGCATCAGTATCTGGTCCAATGGGATGGCGATGAAGTAGAAGTGGTCCCTGCAGACGATTCTAGCGAAGTCTCACTCGCAGATATGAATGCCTGGGACGCAGATGGACAAGAGCTGATCTCAGGGATCGCCCTGGAAGACTGTGATCGGATCGAGGCGACAAAAAAACGGACTAAGGCTGGTCTTATCCACTGGCCTCACAGAGTAGATGCGTCCTGGCATGCCATGGGTGTAATAGAAATAGAGAGGCCGATCACAGCGATCGGCCCCAAAAAATAGAAAAATCTTGTTTGGGTTCAGAATTGTTACATCATATACACACGATGGCTTGCTCTGGCAATTGGCCACTCATCGACTATTGGGTTTCGAATGATAATGGAAGAGTAGAAGCGGCCAGCCCACGCGGTTGGCCAAATAATTTTTCTTGTCATCTCCCTGTGTTTGCCGCTGATCTTGTGGATAACGGAGACTCGCTTGCGTTCACAGCTGATTTTTCAGACGACGGCAAACTCGGATACGAGTTCACATCAGCTGATGACTTGGAAGAGGTTGACATCGGTCCTGGGGATAAGCCACGGCCGACATTTATCAGCAAGAAGTTGGATCCGGCCTTGCGAGAGGAGATGATTGAACTACTGAAAGAGTACCGGGACTGTTTTGCATGGGACTACACTGAGATGCCCGGTCTAGATAGAAGCATCGTCGAGCATCGGCTCCCGCTCAAGAAAGGGTTTCGGCCGTTTCAGCAACGAGCACGTCAGATGAAGGCCGAAGTCCTAGAAGAAGTCAAGAAAGAGGTGGAGAAGATGTTGGATGCCGGGTTCATCAGGCCATGCCAGGTATGCAAAATGGATCTCTAGTGTGGTACCGGTACAAAAGAAGGATGGCCGATGGCGTGTCTGCGTCGATTTTAGAGATCTCAACAGAGCGACGCCGAAAGACGAATACCCGATGCCTGTTGCAGAGACATTGATCAACGCAGCTACCGGCCACAAGATGATAAGTTTTATGGACGCTAATGCCGGCTACAAGCAGATCTTCATGGCCCCAAAAGACGTGAACAAGACTGCGTTCAGAGTACCAGGCGCGGTCGGCTTGTTCGAATACTTGGTGATGACCTTTGGACTGAAAAATGCCGGTGCAACGTACCAACGTGACATGAATTATATCTTTCATGACCTCATTAGCAAACTGGTAGAGATCTATATTGATGATGTCGTGGTCAAGTCCAAATCAGCTGGGGGCATCTAGAAGATCTACGTCAAGTTCTGGAGCGAACTCGGAGGTTTGGGCTCAAAATGAACCCAAAGAAGTGTGCCTTTGGCGTGTCGGCTGGTCAATTTTTGGGATTCCTGGTGCATGAACGGGGAATTGAGATCGGCCTGAAGAGTCAGGAAGCTGTGAAGACGATGAAGCCATAACCTACGAAGAAAGAGTTGCAGAAGCTCATCGGTAAAATTAATTTTGTCAGACGATTTATTTCGAATCTGTCTGGGCGCATTGAACCATTCATAGCTTCGCCATATTTTGCTCTCGGCGGAAATAATTGTCATATGCAAATCGGATGTCATAAAGCACATGTTGTCGGCTCCTGTCCTGAAAGGCAGACTAGGAAAATGGATGTTTGCATTGTCAGAGTTCGATATTCGGTATCAGCCTGCGAAAGCAGTCAAAGGACAAGTACTGGCGGATCTGGTTGCAGATAGGATCAGCACTGATATCGCTATATTATTTATTCGTGCTTGAGCTATGTTTTTTGATGGATCGGCCTGTGATGATGGGTGCGGTGTGGGAATTCTGTTGGTCTCGCCTCGTGGAGCGACTTACTCCTTTTCCATCAGATTGACTGCCCCATGCACCAATAATTTGGTGGAATATGAAGCCGTTCGCAAAGGGATGGAACTGCTCCTCGAAGCTGGTGCAGAAGCGATGGAAATTTTTGGAGATTCAAAATTGGTGATTTCTCAGCTCACGGAAGAATATAGATGTGAGAGCGAGGCTCTTTTTCCAATATGGATGCAGTGCCGTGAGTTGATGTCACAATTCAGGTACATCAATTTCCACTGGATACGCAGGACTCTGAACAATGAAGCCAATGATTTGGCATAGATGGCTTCCAGTTACAGGGAAACAGCCGATGGGATTGATGTGGAGGTTCAGTTTCTAGAACCTGGAGACTGGAGAGCCGATATCTTCAATTACTTGAAGGATTCGGCTCGGGGGGCACCCAGAAGGATAAGACTCAATGCCATGAAGTATGTTCTGATAGGGGATGACATGTTCTACAGGACCTTGGAAGGACTACTACTTAAATGTCTAGGACCTTCAGAGTCAAATCGGCTCTTGCATGAGGTTCATGAAGGAGCCTGCGGTACTCACCAATCGGCTCATAAGACGAAGTGGCTGATTAGGCGATCGGGTTATTACTGGCCCACTATGCTTGAAGATTGTTTCAAATATTACAAAGGATGTCAGGCATGTCAGAGTTTTGGCAAAATTCAGATAGTGAAAGCATCAGTAATGAATCCTATCATCAAGTCGTGGCCATTCAGAGGTTGGGCCATGGACATGATTAGACAGATCAACCCGTCGTCTAGCAAGGGTCACCAATGGGTCTTAGCTGCTACAGATTATTTCACAAAGTGGGTAGAGGCAGTGCCCATGAGATCAGTAGCGTCAAGAGATGTGATCAGCTTTGTCAAAGAGCACATCATCCACAGATTTGGAATTCCTCAGACCATTACGACCGATGGAGGATCGGTCTTCATATCCGAGGAGTTCAGAAAGTTTGCTGATGACATGGGAATTAAGCTGATCAGATCACCTCCATATTATGCCCAAGCTAATGGACAGGCTGAAGCATCCAACCAGAAACTCATCAAGCTCATAAAGAGAAAAATCGATGAATATCCTAGGCGCTGGCATGAGGTGTTATCAGAAGCTTTGTGGGCATATCGTATTTCATGACATGGGTCCACCAAGACGTCGCCGTACCATCTAGTCTACAGCCAAGACGCTGTGCTACCATGGGAGATCACGGCCGGATCAAGGCGTGTTGAATTTCAGAATGATTTATCTGCTGAACAGTATGCAGCCTTGATGAATGATAACGTGGAGGACCTGACAGAGCTAAGGCTTTGGTCGCTGGAGAAGATCAAAGAAAATAAGGCTAAAGTTGCTTGTGCATACAACAAGAAGGTCAAGCCTAAGGAGTTCCAGGTTGGAGACTTGGTTTGGGAGGCAGTATTGCCATTGGGGACTAAAGATAAAAAGTTTGGTAAATGGTCTCCAACTTGGCATGGGCCGTACAAGGTTGATCAGGTCTTGCCTGGGAACGCATACATGCTCGAGGAATTGGACGGTGTCAAGTTTCCCGTTGCTGTCAATGGCAACATCTCAAGAAGTATTTCCCGAGCATATGGGAAGGCAAGTAACGAAAAGCCGATGAGATCCATCTGGCTGCAGTATAATAGGCCAACACGTTGAGTTGGCCGCAAAAAAAAATTATGACAGGCCAACACGTTGAGTTGGCCAGTAAACAAAAAAAAATTATGACAGGCCAACACGTTGAGTTGGCCAGTAAAAAAAATCATGATAGGACAACACGTTGAGTTAGCCAGTAAAAAAAAGAAAAAAAAAGAAAAAAGAAAAGAAAAGAGATAGGCCAACACGTTGAGTTGGCCGGTAAAAAAATATAATATAGTAAAATACGTATGAGGAACGAAACAGCCGATGTGTAACCATCGACTTAAGATGTTTTTAAACAAGTACAAGTTTCGGGTTAACAGGCAGTACTAATTGTCTCTTGAGCCTATCTACTGGTTCAGGAATTCTTCTATGGCGTGGATGGCTTCTGTGCGGACGGTGTCTGCTCGTGCTATGATTGCTTCGTCATCCTTGTCCTCGCCTGTTACTATCTGCCGACTCAAGGTGCTTATCTCTGCAAACTCTGCTTGTATCTGCTCGGTTATTTCCTGGGTCTCTTGTTCGGAGTTTGCAATGGAAGTTTCTTCGGCCTGGATGAGCTTCTTGGTGGTACGGACCTTTTCTTCGAGTTCTGCCAGTTCTTTCTTCAGGAGGTCGAGTCGCTTCTTGTTGGCAGACACGTCAGCTTGGGTATCTAGAGTTGCCTTCTTCTGGTTGAGGGCTTTGCACTTTTGAGCAATGTCAGCTTTCAGAGAAGTGACGTGCTTCTATTCTTTGTTGTGCTTTGTTCACTTCTACCCGGAAGAATGGAAGATTGCTAGCTGGCCAAAGCTTGATTTGCAGTGGCTCTGAGATTTGGGATTCTATTTGCTCGAAGATGTTCTTTATTTCACTAGAATCGCCAACTAGAGCAGTGAGTGGAGCAGATAGCAGGTCCTTGATGAGATGAAGCTGACGGGCCAAATTAGCCGATTGTTGCAAAGATGGTGTTTCTACTCCGGGGGCAGTCAGACCCATTGATGCTGGGTCACAGGAAAGCAAACCTGAAATGTCAAAGCCCTATGGACATATCTGGAGTTAGAGCAATGTGCATTTATAAAGCTATCGGCTGATTTAGAATTGGTTTTGTAATGTTACCTGTTCTGAAGAAGTGTTGGGCGGTTCAGGAGCAATCATCCTGTTAGAGCTTGTGTTGGCATCGAGAACATCGACTGTATCGGCTTGTTCCTCGTTTGCCTCCATCAGAGCGTCAGGAGTTGCAGCTATCTCATGTTGATCCAGGCTTTCTGCATTGGGGATTTCTTCAGCTGCGTCCTGAAAATAAAATTACAGTCAACCAGAGTACACATGTATGAAATAAAGGAAAAGTTTCAGAAAAATGAGTTACCTGGTTGGTATTGTACTCTGATGGATTTGGGGAAGCTAGTGCTGGTTTCTTGATCACTCGCCTCGTGATCATTTTCCTTTTCTTGGTCAAGACTCGGGGGGGGGGCAACGCTTGCAGAAGTCTGTCTTCGCTTGGAAGCCGACTGAAGTAAGTCTGGCTGAACGAACATTATCACTTTCTTCATTGGTGGTGATCCTTTCCAGAAGAGTACATCAGGAGCAGTTGGAAGAAAGTGGAATGGCTCCCCGTTGCTGGTCATAGGTTCTGGACCATCTTGTTGCTGCTAACAAAGAAAGCAGGATTATCCAAGAGAAAGGAATAGAGAGTTTGGAGGGAATAAAGTGCATAAATTCAGTACCTCTTCCTCGGGGATTACATATTCAGGATCGATTTGCTGCAGTCGAGGACCTAAAGCTTTCCTGAAGACATGAGTTTTCCACATGTTCCACCAAGTATCAAAGCCGATTGATGAAGAGGTGAAGGACAGATCGGCTGGTATTGGGATGTGGAGGTCATCAAACATGCTGTAGCATCTTGAACTGGTGAGACCGTCAGGCAGATCGGCTCTGCTCTCCACCAAGTGGTGAATATGGAAGTGGGGAGGGACCTGTCTTAGGCCAAATTGCCGAGCTGCTATGACTGGCTGGTAAGATTCATAACCTGGCTTGATAATTCTATTAGAGGTGCTGATGCCAACGGGGAGGAAGCCAGGTCAAATCATCAAAGAGTATAGATGTCGAGTGCTGTCGTCATCGGCAAAACTATCTAATCTGAAGGAAGTTGGATTCTCAAAGGATTCAGATTCAGTGAATGGGAAATAGAGTGGATTATCTAGTCCTTTGTAGAAGATTCTGAACCAATTTGCTGCATCTGTTGAGTTCAATTTGCTGCCAAGAAGACTAAATAAAGCTTGGCCATAGCTAGTACATCTAATTGGTTTGCCACTTTCGTCAGGAAAAGAGTTCTTGGTCAGGCCTTGGAAGTTTGGGATATGGTGCTGAAAGTATAGTTGTGCCCACAACTGAATAAACCACCAAGGGCCTCCAGTTCTCAGTTTCTTTTGGTTAAGCAAGTTAGATGTCATCAAATGGAGATATCTGTAGGTTTCTCCAAGGAAAAGTTTACCTAGGCCGGTGCGATTGCCATGGGCCAGGTGATAAGCCAAGGGAAGATAATTCTTAGTTGGAGCTAAAGAAGGGCCACAGAAGATGAAGTGCTCTAGCCAAAGATTTAGGAAGGTTGTGTGTTCCTTCTCAGTCACTGGACCTTTTGTTTTCATATGCTGACTCATGTAAGTGCCCCAGTTTGTGCAGTTAACTTTGGAAGAAAGTTTGAAGGGGACTTCTGCCATTTTGTGAGCAGCAGGATTAGGAGAGCTAATGTCCAGTCCAGTGATCATGGTGACATCCAGCAGAGTAGGGGTCATGGGTCCATGACCAAAGAAAAAACAGTTCAGGGCATCAGACCAGAAATAGCCGATGGTTTTCAGAAGATTTTCATCTTTGTCAAGGGGCAACAGTGATAAACTAAGTGCATCGGCTATGTTCAAATCCTGCCATAAGGGCATGTGAGCTTTTGCTACTCTGTTGTACCATGTAATCCAGCTCTCAGGGGGATTAGGCCAGGCTCTTAAGCAATCGGCCCAGAGGTTCAGATCGATGTTTTGACTCACAAAAGGAATCCTATTTGCTTCACAAGAGATTAAATCTATAGGGTTTTCATGGGTTCGTGGGCCAAGACAGAAGGATTTTGGGTTAGAAGGATGTGGCAGAAGGATGTCTGACACCTGAAGTTCAGAAATTCAGAGATGTGCATATGGTGTCATATTTCAGAGTTCAGTATTCGGAGGCTTATTAAGCTGAAGAAAATTAAAGGATTAGGCCGAATATTACCTTCAGGCCGCAGATTGCCGCATCATCAATTGCAGAGCTTGTCGACTGAGCTGCAGAATCCGCCATGGTTCAGATCCGTGACTTGGGATTTCGTTGTTGTGGGTTCTGATTCGAATTCTGGGTGTTTGGAGAATTCTTGCTCGGATTTGTAGAGCTTGGTTTTCGAATTATGCTCGGGTTCAAGAGTTCGGTTCAAGGTGGAAGCGTTACTCTACTCTTGTGCGGGTTGCTTTTAGTTTGAATTCCGTCGGCTCTTGGATATTTATAGAAGCCTGATGCATTGCCATCGGCTTTTTGGAAAGTAAATAAGAACACATGGAATTGAAGAAACTCGATTTCATTAAAGGAAAGTTCATTACAAGGAAAGCCGATTTTACAAAGGAATCAATCCTTCAGCTTTGTGATCCTACCCCTACGACGCTACCTACATCTACCAATCGTAGGTATCTGAATACCTACGGCGCTTCGGGCTTCGCAACGGTGCGTCTCCGCCGTCGTCGTCATCGTCGTCGTCGTCGTCGCTGCTGCCATTGCTGCTGCTTTGTCCGCTGCTGCTGCTTCCTTCTTCGCTCCCCTCCGTGGGGGCTTGGAGGAATTGGTGGGGGTTCCCTCCTGCCGCCGTGTCGTCGCTGGGAGGGGAGCCGATCTCTTCGGAGGAGTCGGCTCCTTCCCAGGAGAAGGCATCGTCTTCGCTGCTCTCCAGTTCCTCTTGGAACAGGGACTGGAGATCTTCCTCTCCCTCAGTTGTGGGTTCGTCCTCCTCGGAGGCGACCCCGAAGTCGAACTCATCTGCATCCTAGTGCAGAGGAGCCAGCGCCTCGTACGCTGCAATCGGGTCCCATTCGGGGGTCGGCTCTCGGCTCTCTGGGATAGAGTCGATGGAGGAGGCCGAGAGGGAAGAAGAGGAAGGAGGAGAAGAGGAGGAAGAAGAGGAATCTCCAAAAGAGTTGGAGCCGGAGGAAGAAGAGATGGCCATGGCTGCTGGAGGATTGGGGTTTCTGCGCTACTGGCTCTAGGAGGAAGAAGGGGTTTGCTGTAGAGGAGAGTCGATTCGGGTGAGATTAAATAGTGAAAAAAAAGATGGGAGTCGGATCGGCAGTTTTCACGTTCTACGAGGAGCCAGTTGCAGAGACGTTGCGTCTTCCTCGGTGGTTGCAGTGTGTTTAAAGAGCACTAACGGGAAGATGAAGCGACGGATTGGTTTTGGAACTATCATTGCCAAAACCAGGGGGGCATGTGTTATCACCATAAATTAACAGGATTAATTTATGGGCCGAAAGCAAGATGGGCTTAAAGCAGAAGATTTAAGAAGACTTGTAAATCGGCTCCTGCGTGAGCATCTAGGCCACATGGGCCATGTATCCTTAGATTTAGTTTAAGGTTAGAGATAGAGTCCAATCGGGACAAGATTAGTTTAGATTGTTTCCCAAGTCTCCGGACTATAAATATGTACCCTTTGTTATTCGTAAAGGGAGAGCGTCATCACGTCTCGAAAACAACAACTCTCGGCGCATCGCCACCCCTAATCCTAGGGTTTCATCCAAGTAAGCACCATGCTGCCCTGATCGCTTCTCGCGATCAGGGCAGCGTTGTTCTTGCTTTTACCTTGGTATTACTTGTACTGAAGCGTTTTTTATGGCAAGTAATACTAGTTATCTTGATGTTCGTAGCATGGCTTCTAGTAGATCCGTTGTGTTTCGTTGCTTATCATCTACGAATATCAAGCTGTCTCTGTGCAGTCACATTTCAATCTCATGCTAGTTCTTGTCGCATAGAATTAGTTGCACAGAGACAACACCCTGCTTCCTTTATGTTTAGTAGATCTGATCTGTTATGGTTTGCTCTTGTTCTTAAGAGTTGGCGTAATATCTGCTAGGTTAGGCCTTGCAAACGGATTGGACGATCCGGTGGCGTCTTAGATGCTTTGCTTTAGTCTTAACAGGGAATTGATCCGGGAATCGGCTTTTGCTAGTTCTTAGGCCTCTGTTTTGGTTATGGTTTAGTTATCTGCTACGTTTATTAGGCCTAGTCACGTGTAGGATGTTCCAATCTAGCAGTGAAGCCTTTACCATTGTGGATTAGATCAACTAGATTTAATTGAAGCAGCTTTATAGTTATTTGCTTTAATCATCAATATATGGATGTAACAGATCCCATCTGACACCGGGACTCGATCGGCTCTTTAAAGCCGATGCAAGAGTCATCCCGGGGAGCCGACCACGGCTCGGACTTACGTTTCCACGTGTTTGTGTGTGCAGGTCAATCATCGCAAGCACGTCTGCACCTTCCTGATCGGGTATAGGTCAGGTGGAACGCCCTGCGTCTTCACAAGCCACGACACGTTGCTGGAATTGCGGGCCGTCGACGAGGGAGCAGTGCCTGCCAGCGCCCCGGCGACCTCCCGGCTCTTCGTGTTGCCCGTCGCTGCTCGCCGGTGGGTTTCGACCGACAACAATAGGTAATCTACAGCTCAAAAACACTTAAAAACTTGTCAGACGCAGACTCAGCCCGGATACTCTGGGTATAATCCCGGATACTCCGGGTTTTTGATCCGGAGTATCTGGAGCTCTTTCCAAAGACTTCGGGTTTGAAATTGCTAAAAGAAAATTGTAGGAATCTATGTAAGAAAAGTAGATCGAGCTATAGTATGAGTGCCAAGGGTTCCTTAAGGTTGATATCCAACAAACAAAGCTCACTAGAAACTCGTATAAGAGTAGATCGAGCTCAAACCCTAGAAATGAAGTCTCACAAGCAAATAGCAATGAAATCAAGTAAAGCAACACAAGTGGGACAAGGATTTGTTTTCCGAAGTTCACACCCAAAGATGCTACGTCTCCGTTAAGGAAGGATTCAAGAGACGGTGCTCAAGAACCCCTATGCTCCTCTCCCAAGGGTGAGATCACCTCTCAAGCCCAATGTCACTTACCATGGATTCCTCGGTGAGGAATGAAGCTTACAAATTTCTTGTGCAGCTCACAATCAAGATCGAGCAATCATAAGCACGCCTAGCCGTCTAGGAGCACAAGGCTCCAAGAGTAACAAATTTGAATCCGCAGGCTTGACCAAAATCAAGTGCTCAAGATGTGGGAATGAGGCTCACTAGCACGAATCCTTGCTCTTGCTTGCTTCTCACTCAAATCCCTCAAGGGAATCACTAAAGAATGGAGAAAGGGGAGTGAGAGAGCTTTTCTTGGTTTGTGTTGGAGTTCTGCTCGTCAAATGAGTAAGAGAGGGTGAGCTGAAGGAGATGAGGGGGCATTTATACCCCTCACCCAGAAAATTGCCGTTGGGCGAAGGTTACCCAGAGATTTCGGGTATATGCCCGAAGACTCTGGGCAAACCTAGTTTTCTCACTGAATCACTCATCCGGAGACTCCGGGCTTCAAGGTTCGGAGAATCCGGCCCTATACCCGGAGAATCCGGGTTAGGCAGGATAAAATCTCTCATTTTGCTCTTTTGAGTGATATTTGTGTCTCACAAATGTTGGTCTAAGTTCCCTTGAGTACTAGATTTAAATCAGAACCCTTGAACCAAGTCCCTCTTGATAGTACGGCGTTCCTATACTCAAATTTCAAAATTAAAATCTAGTTTCTTGATTACACTTGAACTCCGCTTTTTCATTTCCCTTTTTGAGGGGTCATACGTCGTCACATGATTCACCTGTACAAACTCATCACCTGCACACATGCTCAATTACATGATTAAATATACATGTGTTTTGTTATTATTCATCAAAACCCACTTGGGGGCCTAGATCACTTTCAATCTCCCCCTTTTTGGTGATTGATGACAACCCACATGTAACTCATTTGATAATCATAAAACAGTAAACATCTAGAATATAGGAGCTCCCCCTAAATGTATGCCATGAATTTGAATTTCAAATTTGACTTTACAAACGTCAAAAATGGCAAAATACACAAGAGAACCACAGACGCCCTTATATCTTTTACAGTGGGGTGAGAAGGTGTGTGCAAAACATATGTGATGCATATGACATGTTATCCACTCAATAAAAGATGTGTTTTGGCAGCAGAACCCGGAGACTCCGGGTAGGAGCCCGGGGACTCCGGACAACGAAGTTCGAAGTATCCAGCCTGTAGCTCGAAGTATCCGCCCCCACATGCCAGAACACAGAAAACAGCCATCATCACAAGTCAAATATATCACAAACTAGCACAACTTCCTTAGAAAAACAATAAGTTTAACATCTAAGCACAGAGTAGCACACAATACATGAGTTCTCACACCACATAGTCCTTACAAACGATCAAGGAAGTTCGAAACAGAATAAAAGCCCAAATGAGTACATAAATGTCTTTCACTCCCCCTTTGTCATCAAGTGCCAAAAAGGGAATGAAAAAGAGCATGAAGTCTATCTACTCATCATCATCTTGGGCGGCGTCCTCGGAGATGTCCTCATCTTCTTCAGAGTCAGGGTGCTCGCGGTAGTTGAGGGGCGCATCTTCCTTGGTCTCCTCTTCCTCATCAAAGATCTCTTAGCCACGTGGAGGAGCATGGCGGGAAGAAGTAGAAGTGTGGTGACGCAGAGAGCGTGCTTGGCGACGAGCTTAGGGAAGTGGTGCATGTGCAGCTGCAATGGCGGCCTCATCGGTGGCGTCCCACTCGGCAAAAGCATCATCAAACTCAGGTAACTCGCGGTGTGGATACAAAGGAAGCCCCATGTGACCCCGAAACTCATTGATAGACCTTGCATTCTCATGAACATCTTGTGCAATATTTCTGCACATCCCAAACAAACTGCGGAGGGCCCTCTTCACAAAAGTGTCATGGTGACGGTGACGAGACGATGAAGAGGCACCCAAGGAAGATGGGGCAGGGTCATATCTTGGGTTTCTTGTTGAACCAGCATGAGATGGAGGAGGAGGTGGTGCATCTCCAGAGCGGGCACGCATGTGATGAGGCTCATGCTTGACGGTCTTTGGAAATGTGACCTTTGTCACCCTCTCAATCATATACATGATATATGGCGTAGCAGGGAGTGACATCTTAGCCTCAAGTATGGTCCTTCTCAACTCATTCCAAATGAAATCCATGATTCAAAAGGGTCATCCAACGGGCAAGGTGCGGGCAAGTGTCGCCGAATCACCATCCTTTGCATCAATGGTGGCCCTAAAGAATTGATTCAATGCATAGTAGACCGGTAGGAGATTGTGGGCCTTTCCTTCCTGGGCACAAATAGGATTGAAGAACAAAGTTGGCACTTGATACGGCTTGAGTTGCCGCTCCACATGAATAGGATCACGTCCCTCATCTCTAGTGCCAAGCCCAAGAATCCGAGAAAAGGTCATGTAATCCACTCCATATTTGACTCCCTCGGTAGTCCAATAGAAAGCAATTTCTCGTTCATCATAATATAGAGAGCAGTGAAACTAAGCCAAAATTTCCTCATTCCAATCATATTTAAAGCCCATGATGTCATAAAGACCCATCTCCTTGCACTTAGCAATGGCTTCATTAAAGAAGGGATCATTCATGTTCTCATAATAAGTCCATTCCACATACTTGCAAGGGACAATAGCTGCACGAGACTTACGCATCACAACGGATGAATAAAAGTCTTCATGAAGCTTGCACCAAAAGCGTCTCTCAAGCTCTTCACTCTTCTCATACGTATACACTTCTTCCTTGTGAGCCTCCCTAAGAGCCACATCCTGCTTATAATAGTTTCTTCCCATCTCAACTTCGAATCCATAAACAATTTCGGGTCTCTTGAGCCTTGGAATATGAGGGTAGTTGTGCTGCTCAGGTGAGTACTCAATTTGCAGACGAGGAGGAGTACGGGGACATATGTCATGAGCAATGCCCCTCCTTGTTGGATTCACATGGGATGGAGGAGGCATGGGTCGGCCTTGCATGATGTAGAGAGCTTTCCTTGGCTCCGTCCTAGAGCTGCTCCCAGTCGGTTCCTTGCCAGCATGTTGACGAGGACGTAATTCCCTTGTAGGATTTGGAGGAGGATCCTCACTTTGAGTGTGAGGGTCATGGTGGCGCTTTTGCCTCCTTTGCATTGCATCATCCATGGACTCTCCAGGACGTTGCTTCACCATACCTAAAGGATATAAGCAAGATTAAGAATGAGTTTTAGCAGATTTGGATGAAAATGGAAGCTTCAAATGCCTACAAGTCCGGAGACTCCAGCCCAGAGGGTCTGAAGTATCTGGGTTCATACCCGTAGTATCCGGGCTCGAGGCACCCGAAACCCTAGGTTGCTCAAACACAAGATTTGGCCATGGGGATTTCATGAAACTTGAGGCAAAGGTTCCTACACATGCTAGGAAGAGATGCCCCGAAGATCTTTCTAAGAAACCTACGACATTGGGAGATCAGGCGATCCGAAGTTCAAAATACCTTGAGACCGCGGGAACTTCAAATCCAACGCCTCCCCGGAGTTTTCGGAGGGGAGGAGAGCCTTCCTTCAAAGATTGACGAGTTCTTGATGGATGGAAGGTTGAAATCCCCCCTATGGCGTGAGTGGAGGTGAAGGGAAGGAAGAAGGCGGTGGCGGTGGTGAAAAAGGACTTGAAGCGGTTTGACCCCGACCCCGCGGTATATATAAAGGAAATTTTTACTATTCGGAGTATCCGGGCCCTGGGCCGGAGTATCCGGACAGTCCGGAGACTCTGGTCCACAGGCTGGAAACTCCGGCTCCCCCTCAACCTGAGCATATTTGACATATTGCAAGTTTGATTTAGATGGAAAGGATCTAATATTGATAGATTTTGAAGATCTAATGGTGTGAGAGAAATTACTTGACTTGAGATCAGCCAACAAACAATCAAGGAGAACAATGATCTCAAGCAAGTAAAGTGAAGATCCAAACTTCTCATAAAACAAATATCACACATTTTGAAAGTTTTCAAGACCTTTTCATTTTGAGAAACACTTAATCTATAATCACCCAAGTATATGCAGTAATTCAAGCTAGGTTACGAGAATTGAAGTTGTTTAGTTCACTTCTCAAAGCACAAAATCTTGACTCATCTAGAGGCTTAGTAAAGATATCGGCAAGTTGTCCGTCGGTGCTTACATGTTGTAAAGCAATGTCTCCCTTAGCCTCATGATCCCGTAAGAAGTGATGACGAATATCTATGTGTTTTGTTCAGGAGTGTTGTACCGGGTTGTTTGCTAGATTGATTGCACTCTCATTGTCACAAAATAGAGGAATTGCATCAAAATGACAACCAAAGTCACTCAACGTTTGTCTCATCCACAAGAGTTGTGCACAACACGCACCGGCGGCGACATACTCGGCCTCCGCCGTGGACAAGGCAACCAAATTTTGCTTCTTAGAGCTCCAAGCTACTAAGGACCGGCCAAGAAATTGACAATTCCCCGTAGTACTCTTTCGATCTACTTTGCAACTGGCATAATCTGAATCGGAATAGCCAAGTAAGTCGAAAGATGAGCCCTTGGGATACCATAAACCAAGGTTAGGAGTGAAGACCAAACATCTTATGATTCTCTTAACGACCATCAAATGACATTCTTTCGGATTAGCTTGAAATCTTGCACACATGCACACACTAAGTATAATATCGGGCCTAGATGCACAAAGGTAAAGAAGGGATCCAATCATGGATCGATATACCTTTTGATCCGCGGCCTTGCCATCTTCATTGAGATCAAGATGCCCATTGGTTGGCATGGGAGTCTTGATGGGCTTGGCATTTTTCATGTCAAACTTCTTGAGCATATCCTTGATGTACTTGGTTTGACTAATGAACGTGCCATTCTTGAGTTGCTTGATTTGAAATCCGAGGAAGAAGGTCAACTCACTCATCATGGACATCTCAAATCTCTTTGTTATAATCTTGATAAAATCATCACACCAAGTTTTGTTAGTAGAGCCAAATATAATGTCATCGACATATATTTGGCACACAAAGATATCTTTATCAACTTTGCGAGTGAAGAGAGTAGGATCGGCTTTGCCTATTTCAAAGCCTTTCCTTAAGAGAAAATCTTTAAGGCATTCATACCATGCTCTAGGAGTTTGCTTGAGCCCATAGAGCGCCTTATGGAGCATGTAGATGTGGTTTGGGAACTTGGGATCTTCAAAACCCGGTGGTTGCTCAACATATACTAATTCGGAGATTGGTCCATTAAGAAAAGCACTTTTCACGTCCATTTGATATAACTTGAAATCATGGTGAGTAGCATAGGCAAGCAAAATACGAATTGACTCAAGCCTAGCTATGGGTGCATAAGTCTCACCAAAATCCAAACCTTTGATTTGCGTGTAGCCTTTAGCAACCAACCTAGCTTTGTTTCCTGTCACCATGCCATGTTCATCTTGTTTGTTTCGAAAGACCCACTTGGTTCCTATAATATTTTGCTTGGGTTTTTCAACCAAGGACCAGACTTCATTCCGAGTGAAGTTGTTCAATTCTTCTTGCATCGCCATCACCCAATCCGGATCATCCAATGCTTCATCTACCTTTAAAGGTTCCAAGGAAGACACAAATGAGTAATGTTCACAAAAGGTAGCTAAATGAGATCGAGTGGTTACCCCTTTACTTATGCTTCCTAGGATATTATTCACGGGATGATCCTTTTGAATTATGTGATGAACTCTTGGATGTGTAATGTAGGATTGATGTTGGATTGGTTCAGCTTCTCTATAATCTTGAGATTGAGCTTGATGTTGAGTTGTCGTTTCAGATTGAGTAGCCCGGATACTCCGGCTTCATATCCGGAGTTTCCGGGCTATGCAGCGGATGCAGATGTAGATGGCCCTTGAAAAATTAACTCATCATCATCATTGTCCACTCATTCTTGTGGCTTTATTTCACCAATTGCCAACTTCTTGATAGCTTGACTTGATGGTTCTTCCATTCCTACAACATTATCAAATTGCTCCCCTTGAGAGCCATTAGATTCATCAAATATCACATCACACACTAGTTCAACACAACCGGAGGTTTTATTGAAAACACGATAGCCATGAGCATTTGAGGCATAACCAAGAAGAAAACCTTCATCAACTTTAGGTACAAACTTAGAGTTCTTGGGCTTCTTGTTTAGAATGAAGCACTTACTTCCAAAAACTCTAAAGTAAGACACATTAGGCTTTTTACCAAGTAGAAGCTCGTATGCCGTCTTGTTCAAGATCTTGTGAAGATATAAGCGGTTGATTGCATGACACGCCGTGTTGATTGTTTCCGCTCAAAATTGATCTGAGATCTTGTACTCATCAAGAATTGTTCTTGCGGCTTCAATTAGAGTTATATTCTTCCTCTCAATAATTTCATTTTGTTGAGGAGTGTATGGAACCGAGAACTCGTGACCAATTCCTTCTTCATCAAGATATTCTTCTATGTTGGTGTTCTTGAATTCGGTGCTATTGTCACTTCTTACTTTCTTGATCTTGGTCTCAAACTCATTTTGAGCTCTTTTTGCAAACTTCTTGAAGGTTTCTTGCACTTCACTTTTGTCATGCAAAAAGAATACCCAAGTGAAACGAGAATAATCATCAACAATGACAAGGCCATACTTGTTACCACCAATGCTTATATATGCCACCGGGCCAAAAAGATCCATATGTAGAAGTTCAAATGGCTTGACGGTGGTGACAATGCTCTTTGATGGATGTGGAACACCAACATTCTTTCCGGCTTGACATGCACTACAAACACGATCTTTCTCAAAAGAAATATTTGTTAGTCCTAGGATGTGATCCTCCTTTAGAAGCTTCTTGAGATTTCTCATCCCAACGTGAGCTAGTCGGCGATGCCATAACCAACCCAAGCTAGACTTTGTTGTCAAGCAAGTGTCAAGTTGAGCCTTCTCTTGAGAAAATCTACAAGATAAAGCTTTCCCTTGAGCACCCCCCTTGAAAGCAATAGAGTCATCGCTTCTTCTAATGATGGTCACGCCCTCGTTAGTGAACAAACAATTGAAGCCCGAATCACAAAATTGTGAGATGGACAACAAATTGTAACCAAGTGACTCAACTAAAAGAACTTTTGAGAGAGAGAACTTTGAGTTTAAATTGATGTTAGCGGTACCAAGTACTTTTCCTTTTTGATTTCCCGCAATGGTAATGAAATGATCTCCACTTGATGTGGTTATAGTTTCGAACATACTCCTTTCTCCGGTCATATGATTTGTGCACCCACTATCAATCACCCATGTTGAGCCACCGGAGGAGTATCCCTACAAAATAAAGTTACTCTTTTCTTTTAGGTACCCAACAATACTTGGGTCCTCTAATGTTAGTCACAAGCACCTTGGGCACCCATACATGGCTTTTCATTCCGTGTTCTATGTACGTTGTCCTACAAATTTGGCAACCACTTTACCATGGTGGTTCCTTGTCAAGACATAATCGGCATAAAAGGATACATGAGATGATTCTTGTGCCTTGATCTTGGTTGGATTAAAGGCATTGAACTTATCTTCCTTGGATGAGGATGCAACAATCTTGGCACCCTCATCACATGTTGTACCTCTCTTGACAAACTTGACATGACTACTCTTTTGAGCCACATCATTTGTCTTGCGGATGGGAGTGGTCATGTTCACTAGACCTCCTTGAGCACCCAAGGTGGCATTGTTCTTGTTCTTGATAAACGGAATGGTATGTGGAGTACCTTGCCCATTCCTACCAAGTCCTTTACCTTTTTCAACCCCAAACTTGCTCATATATCTTGACCCAAATCCCTTGGTATATTTCTCAAACTCACATACCCTCATTGAGGGATTTTTCTTTAGATCTTGAACATGTGGTGGAGCCTCTTCTTGCAACAAATGAGTGAGTATAGAGATTTCTTTCTTCATTGCATTCATTTCAACATGGTCAGTAGCACAAATTTGAATATCAATGTTATAGCACCGTGCACAACCATTACTTGTTGAAGGACTAGATGAATTAGATGTCTCTCTAGTATTTGAAGCACTTTCCCAAAGAGTATTAAATTGAACTGTGGTGGAACCACCCAAAATAAATTGGATTAGTGTGCTAACCATCGTTGCAAGGCAACTCTGATCCAACTCGCACATACCTCGGCGGTTCCTCAAGTAAAATCTCGATTAAAGCCACGAAAAACCAGGATCGAATAAGCAAACCTCACACGAAGGCGAGTCCAGAGAGTACAACAACACGCATTTCATACATCACAGAGTCTTGCAGCGGAAATTTAAAATTATTACAGACCAGTTCTGAAAGTAAAGACAGTAGTACTACAGAAGTTTATCTACAACAGTCCATCAGAGTTCATTTATTCAGCGGAAGGTAAAAACACGATAACTAGCGATAACATGACATCTCGATAAATCCCATACGAGACATCACTCAGAAGGAGAAGCGTCAGCACCAGCTGAGGATCCCTCCCACTCCACAGACCAACCCGGAAGTAGAGTACAAGGGTAAGTTAAACCAGCAATCATATCCTCAAAGTTCTCACCTGAAAATAAAGCCACAAGCAAGGCTGAGTATACTAATACTCAGCAAGACTTACCCGTCAACGGATATAACATAGTCCACTTAACTAGACATGCATGGCTTTTTGGCTATAGGGGTTTGTTTTGCCGAAAAAGCGACTAAGAGTAGGTCCTTAATTTTAGACTTTAGCTTTTCCATATTCTAGTTCAATTAACCATTCTAGATAAGCATCTATTTCTAAACAAGCATGGTAGTGAAAAACATTAATCATACAATAGTATTATCATCATTAATAAATTCCACTTGTTACTCTATGTAGCAGAAGTGTTAAGCAGGCTCATGCCGTGAGAGGCGGACGATTCGAATCGAGTTTGTTAACCTGGCCAAGGGAACCTAACACACACGTATGGGAACCAAGTCACCCACACGACTTTTCCCCTTTCTTTCCAGTCCGTGGATTCGAGTCATCCCCCTCGACTACAGAGTAAGGCTACTCTAGTAGCCGCGTGGCGCGAGTACCCTGAACAACTCCAGAAGAGGATGAATGATCGTTCCACTCGCCGGTCCAATCAGGTACTAGAGATTACCGATTACCATATTCCTCGACATGTGGTTAGTACTTTCAAACGCTTAACAACTTGTACCACACACTGCGACCTTATCCATTTTTCTCTCTACGACGGGGTCCCATGATCCCATCCATAAGCCCTACATTTGCAGTATGTGATAAAACAGTCAGATCCTATAATCTCGCGAGTAGTAAGACTACTCGACTTTTACCAGTCCTTGTTAGCAGAGCATCTAGTCGAGCTTAACCTCTAGTATTCAAAATATGGGTACCTAGGATCATGCATCTATGGTTTCAACCAACACCTGAATGTAAATGCACAATAAATAATAGTACAACATAGATTGCATAGATTAAAAATAATAGGCATTAGATGCACCGGGGCTTGCCTTCTTGGGCACCACTAGCCTTGGGCGCTTCCGGACTTTGGTCCGGGTCTTGGTTCAATTCAAGCGCGTTCACTTGCACATCAGCGGTGTCGGCACCAACTCATATGTACCGTCAGCAAGATTGGCAGTTTGTATATGAATGCAAGGATGAAATTTATTACAATAAGATACAAAACGTATTTCTTTCCTTCACTATAGAGTTGTAATCCAACATAACATGCTTAGTTGTGATGAACTTAGTTAACTTCATTTTCTGGGCGATCATTTATAGAGTAGTTTATAACTTCACTTTACTTCATAAAATGAACTGGGTGGCGGTTTTTATTTCAAGTCATTATACATTAAGTTATTTGACCAATTCACTTCATAAGATAGATAGAGTTTCTGCAGCTACAAAATTTATACCAAATAGGACGCCTAATCAGCAACTTGTAGTAAAAATTTCAGATAAAAACAGCAAAGCATAAATTTATGAAAAATGCTCAAAATAGAATGTACTTAAATGAAGATGGAATTCCACAGAACATACTACAATACTTATGAAGCTAAAAATTTCACAGAGAAGTCTACACCTGGTCCTAAACATACTGTAAATGTTTCATAATTTTTCCATTACTAAAACAGAAGTAATAAATTCGATGAACTTAAACCACATATGACAAAACTAATTATCACAGAAAGTTCTAGAGCGTTTCTGGATTTTAAATTTTGCAGACTTGAATATATGATCAAAATACAGTTCCAAAAAATATTTTCAGATTTTTCTAAGCATGAGAACTATTTATCACCATTAAAACCTACTTAACAAGCTTTAAATCAAATATATAGTTAAACAGGTCTACAAATTCCCAAACTTTCGCAACAGTAAGGTTTTAGTGACATGCATGCAAAGAAAACGTTTGAGATACAGAACTAGAATATTTCTACCAGATATAATACATGAACAAATCTAGCAGATTTAGGAATCTTGGGGTTTTTGGCAAGTAAATGATGTTCATTTGTGTTCCAATTTTTACCAGACTCCATAAACAGTAGAAGACACATTCTAGCCAAAAATCACCTAAAGTTACTGAATGGAACTCCTAGAACATTCATATCCTATTTAATTTAATATTTTTATAGATTAAAATTCAGACAGATTCTGAAGATGTACATGTAATAAAACTTGTAGATCTTGTTGCAAGGATTCCAAAAAAATTTAGTTTGCATTTTTCTGTTTTTTCCACGATTTTCTAGGCATTTTTGAAGTTCATTGATTCAAGTTCATATGGCTCATACACTTTTGCAAACAAACCCCTGCAATCTAGGTTTTTATTTACAAGGAGGCCCTTGGTCGGTTGGGGAAGAACAGAGCCTAGCCCGCCGGCAGTGTTCCGGTGAGGACCGGCCTCGTCGGTGGGGGCTAGGTGGGGAAAAAGCTAGAGGGAAGCCGTGTGCACCTTTTGGTGCTAGGAATCGAGGTCGGGGCGGTCGGGAAGCGGCTCGTCGGCGGTGAGGGGTGGAGGTAGGGCGCGGTCGACGCCGGCGAGGGTGCTCCGGTGGTTTTGGGCGTCAGGTTTCGAGCTCCTGAGCACCACCGAGCAACGAGGAAGGCTATGCTAGGGTTGGTTGAGGCAATGTGGGGCTGGGGTGGTCTAGCCGCGTCGAGCTCGAGGTCGCCGTCGGCAATGGCGGCGGCGGACTGGGAAACGGGGAGCACGCATGAGTCCAAGGCCCTAGGCTTCTATTTATAGCGGAGGAGGCTTCGGGGCGAAGATACCATGCCCTGGGGGTGGTCGATTCGGAGCCGGGGCACTCGACGGCGTGGCGCGGCCACGAGATGCCAAGGGTGCCCGGTTTTGGCCAATACCGGGGGCGCGTAGGGCCACTTGGTCATGCGCTCACCTGGCCGAACATGGTCTATGGGCGCCGGCGGCGTACGTCGCCACCAGCCACACCGAGAGGGGAGAGGGGAGAGGGAAACAGAGTCAGGGGCAGAACCGTGAATAACTTGAAGTTTTGTATTCAGTTTACAAAACTCAATTTTTCTCCCTTCTCTTGGCCTGAAAAGAAAAACTGTTGAATACCATTTGTGTTCAGTTTTTCGAGATATACAACTTTTGTTTCAGGCACTTTTTTATTTGAGCGATGGTTTGTGAGTTAAATTAAAAGATTCAAATACTCCATAAAAGGCTTCAATTTGATTTGTTTAATTGGGCTGAATTTGGGCCCACTTCCAATTGAGCACATGTTACTAAAGGTACCAGATTTTTGTATACAATATTTTGGTGAGGTGATTTGGACATGAAATATAGTTGGAACTTTCCTTATTTGCCCTCACAAAGGTGAACCCAATATTTGAATTTGAATTTCCTTTATCTTTTGTTGTCATTTAATACTTGTTTACTCTCTTTAATTCAACTAATTATTTCCTTTGTATTTTGATTGACTTTTAAACACCTAGGGTGTCAGAGCCTACCCCCCTTAAAAAGAATCTCGTCCCGAGATTGGATAAATGAATGGAGACGGATATAGAGATACCTGGGGTAGATGGAAGAAAAACCGGATAGTGTTGATTGAGATAACTTTCAGTCTCCCAAGTAGCTTCTTCTTCAGTGTGATGATTCCACTGAATTTTATATATTTTAACCACCTTTTTCGAGTACTTCTTTCTTTTTGATCAAGTACTTTGATATGATTTTCATCATAAGAAAGGTCGGTTTCCACGAAGATTTCTTGCTGTTCAATAATATACGTAGGAACTCGGACGCATTTCTTGAGTTGAGATACATGAAACACATTATGGACTGTGGCTAGTTGCGAAGGAAGTCGCAGTCGATAAGCCACTGGTCCACACGCTTCGATGATCTTATAAGGTCCGATATAGCGAGGAGCTAATTTTCCTTTGATTCCAAAGCGTTGAACTCCTTTGGTCGGAGAAATCCGTACGTAGACATGATCACCCACATTAAATTGCAAAGTCTTCCTCCTTTTATCAAAATAGCTCTTCTGCCTCGACTGAGCTGCCCGTAAATTTTCTTGTATCACTTTAACTTGTTCCTCAGCCTCGACCACTAAATCAGGTCCAAATATTCTACACTCGCCTATTTGTGACCAACTCAAAGGAGTTCGACACCTGCGACCGTACAAGGCTTCAAATGGTGTCATTTTCAAACTGGCTTGATAGCTGTTGTTATATGAGAATTCCGCCAGAGGTAAACATTTGTCCCAATTCTTGCCATAATGAATGACACATGATCTAAGCATATCTTCAAGAATTTGGTTTACTCTCTTAGTTTGACCGTCAGTCTGAGGATGATAAGCAGAGCTCCAGGTCAATTTGGTTCCGAAAGCTTCCTGGAGTTGTTCCAAAAAACATGCGATAAACTGAGCACCATGATCAAAAATAATCATCTTGGGTACCCCGTGGAGGCATACGATACGGTCAAGATAAATCTCGGCATATCTATTGGCTCTATAGGTAGTATGTACCGGAATAAAATGAGATGTTTTTGTGAGCCAATCAACAATGACCCTAACAGAATCATGATGCTGCGAGGTATTGGGTAAGCCCACAATGAAATCCATGCTGATGTCATCCCATTTCCAAGATAGAATTGGCAGAGCTTGGAGAGTTCCAGCAACCTTCAAATGACTGGCTATTAGCCTCTGACAAGTGTCACACTCTGCAACATATTTAGCAATTTCTCTTTTCATTCTTGTCCACCAAAAATTTTGCCGAAGATCTTGGTACATTTTGGTGCTACCAGGATGGATTGAAAATTTGGAGAGATGTGCTTCATCAAGAATTTGCTTTCTGAGTTCTTGATTTTTAGGAACGACCAAGCGACTTTTGAACCACAAAATCCTTTTGTGATTTACACAGAAACATTTGTATTTCTGTTCACCATCTAACACTTTCTGTTTGATAATCCCAGCACCTTTATCATGTCCTTGTGCCATGATGACTCGGTCATAAAGGGTTGGTTCAATGGAGATATGATTCAAAGTCCCTTCAGAAATAATCTCCAGATTTAGCTTTTGCATTTCAGCACATAATGTCTCGTTGTATGATTCAACTGAGAGGCAGTTATAGTGAACTTTACGGCTGAGAGCATCAGCTACAACATTGGCTTTGCCGGAATGATAATGAACATCAAGATCATAATCTTTGATAAATTCCAGCCATCTTCTTTGCCTCATATTCAGATCACTCTGAGTGAAAATATATTTGAGACTCTTATGGTCAGTGTAGATGTTGCAATGAGTACCCATAAGATAGTGCCTCCAAATCTTGAGAGCATGAATAACCGCTGCTTGCTCAAGATCATGAGTTGGATAATTGATTTCATGAGGTCTGAGAACTCGGGAAGCATATGCAATAACCCGATTTTCTTCCATAAGAACACAGCCAAGACCGGTATCTGATGCATCACAATATATATCGTATAGTTTGCTGTTGTCGGGTTGCGCCAAGACTGGTGCTGTGGTCAGATGTACTCTTAAGGTGTGGAATGTTTCATCACATTTCGCATCCCAATTATATTTCACACCTTTCTTCAATAGCTCAGTCATTGGTTTAGCAATCCGGGAAAAGTCCGGAATGAATCTGTGGTAATATCCAGCTAAACCAAGAAAATTGCGGATTTGATGAATGGAAGTAGGAGGTTTTCAGTCCATCACTTCTTACACTTTGCTGGGATCTACTAATATGCCTTCGCTAGAGATAGTGTGACCCAAAAACTTCACACTGTTCAGCCAAAACTCACATTTTGAGAACTTAGCATATAATTGATGGTCTCAGAGACGTTGAAGAACAATATGCAAGTGTTGCTCATGTTCCTTTTCATTTCTGGCGTAGATCAAGATATCGTCAATGAAAACCACAATGAATTTATCAAGTTCTGGCATGAATACCGAGTTCATGATATACATGAAGTAGGCAGGAGCATTGGTGAGACCGAACGACATGACTAGATATTCATATAACCCATATCTTGTCGAGAAGGCGGTCTTCGGAATATCACTAGATTGGATCTTGATTTGATGATAACCCGAATGAAGATCGATCTTGGAAAAGATCTTGGCTCCAGCAAATTGGTCAAACAATACATCAATGCGAGGAAGAGGATATTTATTTTTTTATAGTAACCACATTGAGAGGCCGGTAATCAACACACAACCTCAAGCTGTCATCTTTCTTCTTCACAAACAAGGTTGGGCAACCCCATGGTGAAGAACTTGGGCGAATATAACCCTTGTCTAGGAGTTCTTGCAATTGGATTTTCAGCTCAGCTAATTCTTTGGGTGGCATTCGATACGTCCTTTTTGATATGGGAGCGGTACCGGGATGAAGTTCGATGACAAACTCTATATCCCGATCTGGTGGCATTCCAGGCAAGTCATCCGAAAAAACATCGGTATACTCACAAATCACGGGAATATCTTCGATACGAACAACTTTCATGGCATAGGCACAAGAGTTGATGCATTCTTGATGAGGTAAATATAGGACTGAGTTGCCATAGGTTGGAGAATTTAGTTCAATAGCCCGGGAAGAGATATCCAACACTGCCCCATGTCTATTCATCCATTCCATTCCCAGAATAACATCCATTCCTTCTAGTGCTAGCAAGATTAAATCAGTTGGGAAAATTTTGCTACCCAATTTAAGTGGTACACCTCTAATGATTTGATTAGATGCAATTTTACCACCAAGAGTAGATATCATGTATGAGCTTTTGGTGTGACAAAAATCTAATCCAGCTTTTGCTCTAAATTTAGCACTAATGAAACTATGAGATGCACCAGAATCAAATAAGATAACTGTGGGTTTGTGATGAACAGAAAATGTACCTGTCATAACTAGCGCTCCCTCAGGTAGATCAGCAAGAGTGGTGAAATTAATTCGACCTTGCCTAACTTGCATAGTCTGCTTCTTGCCTTTGTTCAGATTATCCTGACAGAATCCTTGCCCTTGGGATTATCCCGCTTGGGGGCATTGCTTGGCAAAGTGATTCGGACTCCCGCACTCGAAACAGCGGTTGTTGTTGTTGTCGGGGTGAGATGCTTGCTGCATATTTGGCCTTGGGCCATTTTGCTGCTGCTGAAAAGGTGCTAAGCGATTCTGCTGCTGCTGCTACTGAGGAGGCCTGATAATCCAACGCCCTTGCTGAGGGGCCTTCTGAGAGGGTGCAGCTAGAGTGTTATGCACTAAACGATACCTCGGTGGCTGAGCACTCGAGGGTCCAACTGGGGCCTTCCTTTCTTTTAAGCTTTATGAGCCATGATACAATCCTCCTGAGTAATTGCCATGTTCACTAGCTCATTATAGGAATCGACTCGAACAAGGTTGAGATGTTCCTTCAGCTTGGTATTAAGACCCCGACGGAAGCGATCACGCTTCTTAGCATCGGTATCCACATGATATCCCCCATATTGGCACAACTGATTGAAAGACTGAGCATACTGCATCACTGTGCGAGTACCTTGAGTTAAGGCCAAGAATTCATTCAACTTTCTGTCCATAAGACCTTCAGGAATATGATGAGCTCTGAAAGCAGTTTTAAACTCATTCCAAGTGGCAATATGATCAGCAGGAAGCATGCCATTGTAGTGATCCCATCACAAACGTGTCGAGCCACGAAGTTGCTGCGCGGCGAAGCGGGCTTTGTTAGCCTCAGAGCATGGCACTGCCAATAAGTCAAACTTGGACTCAATTGTGTTGATCCAAGCATCAGCATCAAGGGGTTCCTCCGTCCTATTGAACAAAGGAGGGTGTGATGAGGACTAGGCCCGATCTTCCGAGAGGTAAGGGTACATTCGATTGGTGGAGATCTCGACATTGACGATCCGGCTTCAAATCAGCAAGATTCGAACCCTGCAACCACTACACCACTGCTCCGTTAGTTATCAACCAAGCACAACTTGATTGACCTCACCAAGAAGGCTTTTCCTGCTAGCGAATCAAAGGACACAAGCAAGAAAGGGTAAACACGCAATCTGATAATTGCAAGTATGAATGAAGTGAATCACAAGAGGGGTACAAAAACTCAATTCCAAAGGACTAATCGACACAGTGGAGGAGGTCAAGAATGGGGGCCCTGGATCAATGTATAAGGACTTGTTGCCACAGATACAACGATGCAATATCTGTTTCTCAAAGGAAAACACAAGACTAAACAAAACCCAATCATTTTAGGCAGCAGCTACTGAGTTTATACCCTATGATACTTCCTAGGGTTGCTGGTGGTGGCCAAGGAGGCGGCCACCACTTGGGTCACTTGGCCCGACACGGTACATGGGACAATAGCCCAAAAGACGGCAGCGCAGCGCCCTGGCAGATTCTGGATGTCATATTGTTTTGACGATTATTGTTAACTCTTAATGAATTTGGGCCTGAAACTAGTTCCATTGGAAGCTCCTTGAAATTATCTTTCCATCCATATAAAGAATGTCCAAAACGGACTCCGTATGCGACCTGGGTGTCATTTTTGGTGCGGGCTGCTCCTGGACTCCGAGGTGGACTCGAACTAGAGTTGTTTTGGGCCTCCACCTTGGGGACTCAAACCGGATAAGCTTTGGGCCTTCTTCGCGACTTGGAAAACCTTGTAGGTCTCCTTCATCTTCATACCATTCACCATATTTGCCCATATGCATACTTGTCATGTCCTCATCATCCTCCCCTTCTTGAAAGAAAAGCCGTCCTCGGCGCCAATTGTACTCGAAGCTGATCCTGCAGGCTCCTTGATCGGAATGCACATGATCTTGGATAAGAAAATCATTCTCAATTCTATCCTGCAAAAGATTAGTACTAACAAAAGCTAGCATAGGACTGGATGGCATATGAATATCAGTAATATTGGATCCATTTAGTTGATTACAATCTTGCACAACAAAAGAAAAATTCAGATTTGCACAAATGTAAACCCGATGTATCAAATATTTTCTATTGTTGTCATATTTGCCAATAGCATGATATGTATGTCTAGAGCACCATGGCAATTCAGCATGTTCAAAAAGTTGCTCCTCCAAATCACTAAGATTACACAAAACATCAAATTCAATGTAACCCAAAGCTTTTAAAGAAGATATTAGTTTGAGCTCATCGTTTGCGCTAGCAATATGAATAGCATGTTTAATTTCAGCGCAAGTGTGTGATTTTAAAACATGTATAGCAGAAGTATTATCACACAAATCATCTTTATCACAAGGAAAATCGAGCAAGTCATCTTGTGACAAAGGAAGATCAAGAGGAGGTTCCACTAACAATTGCTCTATAGAAGCATGATTGGTTGAAAAATTCAGCACATCAAGAGAAGCCTCACCATCCTTGAGTGTAGCTTTACTCTCATTACCTTTGCTCTCATTTTTAGCAGGAGTACTAGGTGAATTGTGAGGTGATGGTTCTGAATTGGCACATGAGGTTGTGAGCTCCTCATTTTCTTTCGCATCATTCTTGTCCTCTTGCGTTTGTTCAGAATCCTGCAAAAGGTTAGTCATAGCAAGAGATACAATAATAGACTCATCCTCTAACTGAAACACTTCATCATAAGAGTTAACTATATGAGATGGACTAACAAAAGTTTCTCTCATAAGAATTTTTATGTCATCCCAAGTTTTAGATTACACTACTTAGAAAAAAGTAGTGTAAACGTACTGGTTAATAACCCATTGTACAAGAAAAATGGGTGTACCCAATCTATTTTTTTCCTAAGGTTTCCTACAGAGAAATAAAATAAAATCACATGCTGAATTTTTTTTTTTTGCCTAACATTATGTGCCAAATAGCCAATATAAAGTTGTGACATTGTCATTATTGGGTATTTTAGCATCACAAATAAATCCGCAAGTACACGGATACCATTGTAGCTTTCACCTCAGAGTTTTCAAGGGTTATCGAATCCACAGGAAACGTGTGTGTACTAACATCTATTCTAGTCGGTCCAAGGACATACCAAGATAGGTTGAAGGGAAGAAAGGATTCCTAAGATAGCGCTATAGGTGAGTTAAAGGTCGATCTCTCGGGCATAATACTCGCTTCGGGCACCGGCTTACAATTGGTCTGCCAGTCGACTTCGGCCAACAGCTCTACGGTATATCCGAACGTGGAGGATTACGAAGGACCAATAGGGTTGTCACCACCTACGCCCTACCTCTAACAAACCATGGGATATAAGGAAACGAAGGATAACCCCTAGACTAGACACGCTATTGATTACAACTGCAGTCTAACTATGTATGTCGACTCGTAGCAAACTACAGCACTCCGTACGAATACGGAGCGACGAACCCGCAAGTAAGAGAACTAATCTCACTCAACCATAAGCACTACTAGCATACACTAAACCAAGTATAATACTAGAGATAGGAACCACGAATACTTACTAAACACTGAAGAATGTAGCAGCATCTGTAGAGGTACAAGCTGGGAGCAGAGTGCCGACACCGCGGCACTTCCCCCGAACTACTCTCTCATTCTTGTAGAGGTACAAAATGGAGAAGACATGAAGTACCTCTACCCTCTCCCTACTCTAAGACAACTCTAAACCAAGAGAAGGCATGAAGTGAGCACTTGATAGATGTCTTGATTCTTACCCCATGGTTGTCTAGGGGGTGCCATGGCCTCTTCATCCTCGGGATTGGGCCCACACCTCCTAGAACCGACCTTGTCATCGAATGAGGAGTTGACACGTGGAAGGTAGAGCCCAGGACGAAGCGACCTATGGTCGGCCGACCAGAAAAGGTGGCCGAACGGCCCAATTCTTGGTCTGGACACTTCTAGGTGGGCCCCTATGTCATGTATGTGCGTCATGGCTTGTCTTAGGGCGGTTTGGTAGCTCTGGTGGGCCCGTGGATCCTCGTGAACACGTCTGATTCGTCGAGAAGGTGTTGCCTCAGATCGATGACGTGTCACCTTGCTTGTGGACTGCATTCCTTCTCATGTGAGGCTGTCTAGTGGGTCATTTGATCCTTGTACGTAGTTGGGCATTTATACCTTGAATCATACTTGGTAGTTTCCTGTGTTTTTGGCCCAAATTCATCTGCACACATTCTCAGACCAACATCTATGGAATTTATCAATAAATAACCTTACGCTAACATTTATTCCTGTCGAAGCTCAACTTTTGCACGAGAGTTGACGCTTGAAATGACTCGTTAGCAAGCGTCAACAGTCATGCCTCAAAATATTGACCACAATCAGTAACTAAATTTGGGGGAAGTATGTACTCCATAGCTATTCATGGCAATGAACATTTAAACAAGCAGATATGATCTTCCGACAGCTCTGATAACACTCCCAATGAACCACACATGAATTTTACACTCTGATAATTTAATCATATCAAATTAACTAGCCACTACTTTGATCCAGCCATGTTACCACAGCTACCTGGACTTGCTGCTAGTTTAGAGTAGCATGAAGGCGTAACCTCTTACACTAGCATCAATCGAAGCATAGCAAAACATTTCTGGCAACTTTGAACCTTATTGCTGGGGAGCAGTCACACGAACTCAAACATCAGACATTGCAGCCACCACCCTAGGTACCTAGCCCACACGATCTCCCATGGCGGTCCCGCAAAAACAAATAAACACACACGCATCAGGTGCATCGAGTCGCAGAAATGCCACAGATCAGGAACGGGCAAGCTTGTATTAGCTTGCGACAAGTTCATCAAGCGCAGGTAGGCGTAGGACAAAACCCAACTACAATGAAGCACACTAAGCACGATTCGGTCGCGGATCCAACAATATCCGCCCCGGATCTGGCGGAGCAGCGGGAGGAAGTGGCAAGGGCGCATACGAGATCTCGATCTAGGTCGCTCAGATCGCGAGTAGAGCAGCTTGAGAGAGGGGAGGGGGAGGAGGAGATTACCGGGGGGACGGTGCCAAAATCGAGGAGGAAGATGCGGCAGCGTGGAGGATGGGAGGAGGGGCTGCGCTGCACCGCCGCATCCCCGCGTGCAAGCTCGGCCGGCGCAGAGGAAGGAGGCGGGGAGAGGTGGAGGCTTTGTCGTCAAAGCAGCAGCCCCGGGCTTCTAGTGCGAGGCGGGAGGAGGCCTCGACGGCGAGCCAGCTGCAGCAGACGAGGGAGCAGCGCTTGCGGTCACCGGAGCGGTGTCGTCTCGGTGAGGGCCGGCGAAGGGGACGACGGTAGGGGGCAGGGGCTTCCGGCAAAGCGGGCGTGGAGGCACGCAGGCCCCTAGGGGTGGTGGACCTACCGAGGAAGGGGGCAGGGGAATGGGGGATGGCATGGGTGGGTGTGGTGGTGAGGAATGGGACCGTTTCAATTAAATGCTACTTTCTTGAATGCTGAACGGACTCAGCCGGCCATTCTA
Organism: Panicum virgatum; assembly: GCF_016808335.1. Classification (NCBI taxonomy): domain Eukaryota; kingdom Viridiplantae; phylum Streptophyta; class Magnoliopsida; order Poales; family Poaceae; genus Panicum; species Panicum virgatum. The sequence continues at coordinate 26,495,656 of NC_053136.1, read as the reverse complement.
ATTAACAAGAATACGGCCAGCTATAGAGAAGTCTTTACCAATAAATTTAGTCGCTTTGCTTTAGGTGGGATCCAAACTGGACCTAAGATTATCTTGCCTAAGATAGCTTTAGGTCACTAGTACGAGGTGGTAAGCCCAAGTCCTCGGCAATTCAATTCAGTGATAAAGAAAATAAGAGACTGGTCAGCTCAAAAATTTTACATCGAAAGATAATATAAGATAGTTGTTACTAGAACCATCCTTAACATGCTTTAATAATATAAAATATTTCACTTAGATATCCTATTTTTGATAAAAAAGAATTGTAGCCAAGGTACAAGACCGTACCAAGTGTTCACAGAATATAACATGAATAATTGGTACATCTGTTACTTATACATCTAGCACAAAAACTTCCAAGCTTCTTTCAGATACATAAAACAAATGTACAACAGATCACTCCTGTGAACAAGTACAGGGGGAGTCCCGCGAGTTCACATGCCCCCGTACATATATACCTCTACATTCATCGCACTGTGTAGATCAGCCATACTGATGTTAGTTTTCAAGGATGTCGTACAAGACCGACCATCACGAGACACTGTCCGGTAATGAAGGCATGGCTGTAACATCAAACATGTTGTACAGAGGGCAACTGGGCACATCGAACTCATCTAATTAGAACCCTTGCCCATCAAAATCTGATCTGACAGGATAATCCAGGCCCTGTAGAGCTGGTATTATTCTTAAGTCCTCCTCTGAGTATGATGGAATGAACCAATACCACTTGTTGTTTCCAAAAACCTGGTAACAGAATATGTTGAGAACAAACCATTTCATAATAACAAGTGTTGGAATATAAATGAATTGCCCACCTCTCCCCATTAGCTTAAGCTTTTGGGTTGAATTGATTGGTGCATGCAACTCAATATGGTATCAAAGTTAGAGATCTCGAGTTCGAATCCTGGTTAGCGCAATTAAATAAAATAATTGCTGCTCGCTCCTATTCCACGTCTGAGGCCTGAGGGAGCCTCCACGTGAGGGGGGGGTGTTGGAATATAAGTGAATTGCCTATCTCTCCCCATCAGCTTAAGCTTTTGGGTTGACTTGATTGGTGCATGCAACTCAATAAAAAGCAATGTTTGCTACAGGCATACAGTGTGACAGCAAAACATGGGTTTAACAAGTCATGGAGCACAGGATATCAGAAAACATGCTAAGAGATATCAATGCACTAGAAATGGATAGGGAAAAGTTAAAGCTATCGAAGCTGAGATGAATATAGTCGTTGTCAGGAATCACTATTAGGAATTCTACTGAATTATTAATCTGGCCATGCAGATAGAGAATTGGATCTTCCACGTTAGAATTCACGACCAAAGGTGGATTTCTAACATCACTGTCCTGCTTACACATTGGATGAATTGAAAGTCTCTCTTGCCCTTTAACTTGGATATACACAAGAATGCTCATTCGCTGCAACCACTAGTTCAAGAACTGAATAGGAAAGGCTATATGGCACTCAAACAGAATGGATAGCAACTGAAATTCCAAGAGGTAGTATACTAATAGACTTTTGTTTCCAAAAAAATGGCTTTCCTAATATGCCCAAGTCAGTCCTAGCTCCTACACAAATTTTGGAGATTACAATTTTGGAAGTATGAATAAGAAATAAGAACATCAGCTGTAGCTGGCCATACCAGTACACAAGGTTATAATTTAAACTTCTGATTCAAATTTAAAACTACTGGTCAACAGTTCATACTTCCTTTAGCTCAAGCTACTCAAAGAGTACAAAACTAGAGACTCAGAAAAGGTAAAGACTTGATGATGCTGTTCATTTAGATGACATGGCAAAGTTCACTATTTTTGTGTCCATTGATTGCCAATAAGGCTGATGGTTGTTTTTCTTTAAAGAAAGGTTGATGGTTGCTCGAGTTGTAAATATTTGTTAGCTACACAACATCTGCATTTTAATGGGCTTGCTTGTCAGTCACTAGCTTTGGATAGGAGCGCTTGGAGACTAGCTATCAATGTGCCTGAACTTTGAACTTATTTCTTTCGGGTTTCATCTCTAGCCTACCCCAACTTGCTTGGGAAAAAAGGCTATGTTGTTGTTGTTGTTGTTTTGCTTGTCAGTCACTGGTAGTAAATTTTGGCCGGTTAACAGCCAGTTTTGAATTTGGCTGGTATAAGTCAGTAACTTATTGGTTTTCTCTACCGGTCCAGGTCCTGTACTTTTCACACCTCAGTTTTTTTTTCTGAAAAGTTACAGCTCAGGTTTTTAGATCCTCACATTGCATCAACTGGGATGCACATGTGATGGTGGTGACAGTTTCGTGATACATGGACAAGTGGTAAAGCCACATTGCAATTGACACTCATAATTTCAACAAATGTTATATCAATAAAATTGCCCCAGGAACTAGATAAAATTGATCTAAACAATCAAACCACCCATACATTCCATGTGATAAATAAAATAATTATACGAACACAGCATTTATTAATTTAAGTAGTAAATTGTATAGTACAAGTTCCAATGCAATTTTCTCTTTCATTCATATGTGCAATGCAAAAAAAAATAACAATCACAGATTTAGAGTGAAATAAAGACTTGAAAAAAGCCTGACCTGAGCAAAATTCCTCTTCCGGCCAAGATCATACTTCCAGAATGGAGTAGTTTTTTTCTCATATGCCTGCACTTTTAGCACGACAAATCAGATTCACCCTGCAGCACATTAAGCAGGGAAACATTTTGGAATACTTAGGTGCTTGCCTCAATTGTTGTTGTGTTACCAGAAACAAGTGATACATGCATGATCATAAAACCAAGGACACTCAAAGTAAAGGCCAGGTTCAGAACTGCAAGTGAAAGGGAAAGTTTCAACAAGGTGTCTTCAATTTTTTTCCAAGCAAAAGAATTAAATGGAAAGAATGAACTACAAAGAATGTATTTACCAAAGGTCAGGAATGTGGTTGCAAGTGCTCCAGGAGTTCCTGGAATCTCAACATCACTGAAGAAAGCAATAAAGTGGGGCAATAAGGACAAGGTAACAAGTGCCGTCTCCAGAAAAGTGTAGAACTGCATTGTACAGAAGACAACAAAATAACTTGAGGACACCTATGATCCGAAATGAAATATACTTCTAAGAAGAACTGATTTAAATAATTCTTTATCTGTTCAAACAATTTTTCCCCAGATCCTAATATGTCAAATATATTAGCTCTGGTCTCCAAGTGCTAACACCCTTGGCAGAGGAGGAAAGCTTTGATGATTGGTGGAATAGGGCAAGTAATATGGTTAATGTCCAGGTACAAAAGGGTCTAAATTCTCTAGTCGTCCATGGTGCCTGGAGCCATGGACCTTATGGAAGCACCGAGACTGCTTGTGTTTTTTATGGAGTAGCACTTAGCTTAGTGGAGGCCCTACTGCTTGCTGCAGAAGATCTGCAGTTTTGGGAGCTGGCTGGGGCTCAAGGGTTTTCTCTCTTGACAGCCCCGGTCCCTAGTGAGTAGTGTTGCTTTTATGGTCATCTTTGTATAAGTCGCAGGCGCACATGTAATTTCTAAACCTGTGGGGTGATGTGGTGTACTCGAGGTTCTCTCCCCCCCTTTTCTTCTAATTTAATATAATGATTTACACAGCTCTACTGCATGTTCGAGGGAAAAAATAATATGCAAAACTACTTCTCATTGACTTCTGATGTAAACACACCACACCAGCCTCAGAGTAAGGTATTTCAAATGAACCAATGACATATACTCCCTCTGATCGAAGTATTTATTGTTTTAGACTACTTTCAATATTCAAAATACTTTTTCTACAACTTGTAGGAAATCTTGGCCTGCTTTTTCCAGTCTTATTGCTCCTGTAATTGCACCATTAAAGAGCTTCCTTTTCCGTGCATACACACTTCAGAGAATATTAGTAAGGGTAAGAGGGCCATTTTTTCCACATCCTTAATTCTTGTGCCCAACTCTAAAATAACAAGTATTATGAACAAGAGGTAGTACAGACTTCTCCCTATGAATACATCAGTTTGAATGGAAATTACAAATGCAAAAGTTGATTGGATCATCAGTGCTGACAATATTAAGATCAGAAGCAGTGCGCTACTAAAGTATATATTGTATAAAACTATAAAGTACATAACTCATTTCTGATCCAAGAGGCATTACTCATTTCTGACCCAAGACGCGACTGGTGAAGTCTACAATCAACAGAAACCAAGAATGGTGTTGGCATTTTGTGGAGCAAAGAGAAGATAACTTACACAAGCTCTTAAAATTGTCCTCAAATTTACTTTTGAAAGGTTCTCACAGACCATCAGGGGCATAGCATTTTGTTTTCGCTCGAACATATGCATAGCATAAAGTTTGATATGAATTATATGGGTTGGTATATGCAATCACATTTCAAGTAATCTGTCATTCTGGCCAAATAACCAAGGGCAGCTGATTTCACAAGTTCAGCCATTCACACAGTGTGCATTTTAAGTTCACATAGCTCTTTCGCTTTTGGATGAACTATACTATGGAATCGAAATCGGTATTCTCATTTATGTACAACATGATTAAAAAGTGAACACAAATATGTTGGTCTCTAATGGACATATCTCAAAGATTTGTTGCATAAATAAATAGGCTAAATAACGTATACTTCAAATAAGTGCAGAAAATGTGTTCGTCATCCTACCAGGAACAGAAGGAAGAACTTGTAGTTCAGTGCCCCAACACAATTCACAACCCATACACAATGATGATCCATCTTAAGCACACATCTTCCACCTGAAATCAGTTAAAGGCATAGGTATACCACAAGAAAGAGGTTTGTGTTAACATTCAAGCATGTTTGGATGATGGCCAAACATGCCCAGCTTATTTGCCAAACTTTGCCCTGTTCGCCACACCTTTGGCATGGTTTGGCAAAGGAATGTCCACTGTTTTGATAGAGGACCAAACAGCAGGTATCCGAACTATGACGTGGCAATGTTTGGCCGTGAACCAAATACGCCCGAATCTATAACCAAATTTAATGTTCTGGGGGAAAACTTACAAACAGAACAGTGATGGCACCGAGGTGGCTTTAGCTGGTTACACTTCCTGCAGTACCTTATCCTTGGACTCCCTGTATCACTGAGCTCCGTGGTGGACAATGGTGCAGTTTCGCCCCTCTCTTCGTCAACATCTGGCCTCCAATTTGGTGGAACACCACCAGGGTCAGTAAACACAACAGAGAAATAGCTCCAGAGAAGCATGACAAGCTGCATCAACAAACAAACAAAAATGCTGCAGTTAAGTTCTGGCATATCAGGCAACGGGAAAAGGATCACACTATGAAAAGAATTAAGTAGAGCTGTAGCAAACCACATGCTCGAAATGAATAGGAAAGTAAGAAAGGTAATCCAACAAGGTGAATCTCTAAATAAAGATCAAAGAACCAACGCCTCCACCCAAAGATCCAGAAATGGAGCGCCAAAGGCACTGAATCACGCCAAGAATCACCAAAGGCAGAGAAAAGTGCGGGTCGAGGGCGCACCAAGAAGTGGAAGATGAGGAGGACAGCGAGCGCGACGAGGGCGTCAAGCGCCCCCGTGGCAGCGAGCAGCGCTGGCCCGTAGTTGCAGAGGACGAGCGCGTAGTAGGTGACGCCGACGATGCCGAGGACGAGGAGGATCATGACGGAGCCCAACCCCCGCAACGCCGTGCAGAACTTGAACACGTTCCACGCCATCGCCGTCCCCGATCTGTGCATCTCCGGCTCTGGGCCTCCCACGGCGCGGCGGCACGAGGGCACAGCGCTCACCTACCACTACCGCCCCGGCCGCCCGGCGTCGAGGAGGAGAAAAAGCGAGGACGGCCGCGCCCCGAAAGCAGCCGCGTGACTTTGTTTGCGGGCTTCTACCTGCCGCGGCAGCGAATTCGCCTGGTTTCTTCGTCTAGATTGGGTTCATGTGGGATTTGGGGAACGGGTCAGGAGACCGGGTGCGAGCTCGAAATTGAGGGCGGTCAGCGCGAGCCGAGCGGCTCGGCTCGCGCAGACCGCTGGCCCGAGCGCATGAGACTCGTGACCGACCCACTCCACCACGGCTGGATTTGCTCCGTAGGAATGTTGATCAACGGCCGCTTCGCAACAGTTCGAACACGGCATCAGACTAATGACACCTCCAATGGCTATAGCCTATAGCTAGCTTTAAAAAAAACCTAGCTAACTTACGGCCAACCGTAAATTAGACCAGTCTTACGGTACTTCCATTTTTGAAAATCTGATTGTTCTGGCAAAATCTGATGTTTGGCACTTTTTTTTGCATGCACACTCCATCTATGCACAGGGGCCCACACAAGATTTCCACCAAAGAAACAAGTCTCAAGTTGAAAAAAGACGTAGTTTTAAAACTGAGCAACAAAATACAAATCTGATTGTACCGCTGCGTTGGCCTCAACAAAAACTTTAAAATAAGATCTCACTTCAATATATTTCGATCTCTTTACAATGAGAAGCATTTTTGTTAAAATCTGAAAGCATATTATAATAACATATAAGCAAATTAGAATAAATGTACAAGCAAATGAACATGATTCAAAACAACATTGTTTCTTCACCAAAACAGGGCAAGCTAAGGTGAAATCCCTATAAAAGGTAGCATTTTACTTCATAGACAGAGCATCCACATAAAATAGTTCTCGTCTCATCGTTCTGCTCTTCTCATCCATATATCGTTCTCCTCTTCTCATCCACATAGAAGTAGCATTTTACTTCATACACTGAAAATTCATTTTTACTCAATTGACCTTCCAAAGTCAGCAAGTAAATGATTAAATAATGGAACTAGCAAGCAAGTAAATGATTAAATAATGGAACTAGAAAGCAAGTAAATAATGGAACTAGCAGTAGCATCACTACAGCATGAAAATGAAAATCCATATACCTACCTGACTGAATCCTTGCTGGAGTGCTTATCTGCTTATCTACCTAAGCTAATGATGACAGGCATTGTTGCTGTTGCAGTGACAAAACAACTCCTGCGCCGCTGCTACTCAAACAAGAGGAATTGAGTTGTTATTCCTGTCGTCCTGGAGCAGAGAGGTGAAACTGCAGTAAATTGTAGGCAATCCAATTAATCGTGTTGGTTTTCAGTACATCAGGAAATCAAGGAAGAAAAAGAAAAAGGATAACTAGAATTTGAAAAATGGTGCATAGCATCGCTCAAATTCACCCCTTGCTTTTCCACCCATGCAAATCTGAATAAAAATAGTACATCCAGTCTTCATTTAGTATATCAGGCATCATCAAGTAAAAAATTTACACTCCTATTGTTGATATTTTTGTTGTTATATATGGGAAAATGCTTATTGGGAACCATATTATTGCCCATCTATAATAATATTATTGCCTAATTTCTACCTATAAATTGCCTAAATAAACTCCATGTTATTGGCTAATGTCCTTATCCTTTAATCTGAACACATAAAAAAGATAAGAAAACTACAGATACAGTTGGATTCTAGGGGCATTTAAAATCCATGTTATTACACACAACAATTATCTTACAACAAAAGTATTGCCTCGTAAAAAATAGGACACGTAACTTGCTACCTTACAACATATTTTGCAGATAGTATAGTGATACTGATGACAGTGCCTTCCCCCCATGCAAATCCGAATAAAAGTAGCACATCCAATCTTCATTCTGTACATCAGGCATCATCAAGTAAAAAAAAATTGCACTCCTAGTGTTGATATTTTTATTGTTACACATGGGGAAAATGCTTATTGTGAATTATATTATTGTTCATCTACAATAATGTTATTGCCTAATTCCTACCTCTAAATTGCCTAAATAAACTCCATGTTATTGGCTAATGTCCTTCTCCTTCAATCTGAACACAGAAAAAAGACAACAAAACTAAAAGATAGAGTAGGGTTCTAGGGGGCATTTAAAATCCATGTTATTACACACAACAATTATCTTACAAAAAAGTGTTGCCTTGCAGAAAATACTAGGACACATAACTTGCTATCTTCAATATATTTTGCAGATAGTATAATGATACGTACCATGGTAGATGATGACATAGTACCTTGTTAACGCTTCTGCCATCTAGCCATTGCATAAACTACAACTAAATAAGAAAGAGAATGGAAGGCATTAGCTTAAAGCTTAAAAATACAATTAAAATATAATTTATGGTTAAAATAGCGCCAAGACTTGTGAATCAGCAATGAGCACCAACAGTGCTAGGGAAAGAACTAATAAGCAAAATAAAGAACTTAAGAGGTTTGACAGGTCATATATGAAAACCATAACCTAGGAAAAAGAATATATAAAAAGCATTTGGTGCATGTACATCTATTACTAGGATTTGTACTAGTAGATCGGATACTCAACCAGTTAGTGAACAAAGTAACAAGCATTTTAGGCAAATACTGTATACATTTTAGTGATATTAGTTAAGCATTTTAATGAGCAACGGAGAGGTGGCAGCAGGGATGAAGGAAGGGGAAAAAGAAGATGGCACAACCTTGTTACAGTTAAAAGATCAGATAGTTAAAAGTCACTTAGATAATAGTTAAAATCATGTGAAACTTTTCTAATGAATTCGTTTCATCAGTAGTTAGGGGATACAAAACAAAAGTAAAGAAGACATACAAGTGGAAAAAAATGCAGAATCAAAAGGAGACAAAAATACACCCCCATAGAGCAAGGTACAGTGAACATCAGCAATCGTACTGTAAAAGCAAACCATCAACAGAGTGCGTGTTAATATCCAAGTAGTACCATCGTACGTGATGTTTGATCCAGATGACAAAGGACTCGCACGTTTATTGTTCCACTGAATCTTGTGAAAGATGTTCATTCAAAAGAAGAAAATCTAGTGAAAGATTGACTCACATTCCAATGTATCTCAAAGATTTAGGTGGCGAACCATCTTTGAGATATTTACACTTCTCCACAAACCTGACATGTATGGTCTAAATGTTAGCTGGAGCTTTGTTTCATCAAAAAAGGTTGGGCAGTCTTAGGTAAGGTAGCACTACGAGAACATGAACGATACATACTTCGCAATAGCTGCATCCCAATTTTTGGCATTCCCTTCATTGACTGAATAAATCTTTCCCATCTTAAGTATTTGCACAAAGTGAAGGATGAATGACACAGTCATCAGTATTGTGTTGCCTGAACCATAAAACAAAAAATGATTTAACCACAGTAGGTGTCTCAAATTAACCTTGATGTCTAGATGAGTCAGTATGAACTCGCCAAGTGATGGGTCAAGTGTGAAGCCATTGACACCACTCCCAGTGCTCTAAACAAGCTGCAGCAGATTAATTGCACAAGTCAATTTCAGATGGGACACTTAAAAGAAGATTGTGTTGAGGGAAGACGGGTTTAAAAGACTTGATTACCGTGCAGGAACTGCCACACATGCAGTATCCCGCAGCAAGCATGTTTGTGCCAGGCTGCAGCACAACCTCAAAATCTTGACCGTGCGCAGTTTGTTACAAATATTATGATAAGTAACTGATGAGGAAAAATCAAATTGGATGCAGCATGTACTTCTGTACGGTCAGTGCTGAAATTTCCAGTTATTCCAGAGATAACACCAGTAAATCTAGGAAACCAGGTGGCGATAATATGAGAAAAGGAACTGCCCATTTGCTAAACTCTTGCTTTTGGCATCACTATCCTCAGATTCTGAAACAAAACTTCTACGTTCCGCGAAAGGACTGAGTCGTATTCATACCGTTCCGATTGAGACGCCACAGTCGATGTTGGAGGAGCCGTCGGGCGGATCAAAGCAGACACAGTACCTGGCAGAAAATCGACGCATGCATTACAATCTTCAGGGACAGAGTAGCAGAAGCTAAGCTCACACCATGGTAGTAGCAAGCAGTGCTCACTTCCCACGCAGTGCAGGATCCATGAACGTTGCCTCCTCGTCCTCCTCCGACACAAGGACGCACTGCATGCGTGCACCGGCGCCGAGTCAGAGAACAACACAATAGGAACTGGAACGGACGAGGGGAAATGGACAAGGAGGATTCTGGATTCGTATGGTGCGGCCGCTGCTGACGAGGGCCCTGATGAATGCTGTCTAGCTTCTTCTACTCCTCTCCCTATCACACATCGTCGCACCAAGTTAGGCAGCTCGATCTCACAAGAGAAAATTGTGAGCGATCCAAGGGAGGTGATCGATCGAGGTATATATAAGCCTGCCGGCGCACTTGCCTGGATGTTGGTCTCGCTGGAGAGTCCAATGAGCTTCGCGAGCCCGGCCTTGTTGACGGCGAAGGCGACGAACTTGCAGCCGAGGACGATGTGGGAGATCAGGATGGTGAAGTCGCCGCGGGACTCGGGATTCCGGCCCTGCTTGTGCTGCTTCGCCCCCACATCCACACTGACGACCACGGGCCGACGATGAGGAAGCCCCCTAGGTGAGATGCACAGATCCGAACCCAGGAGCGGCGGATCCGGCCCCCTGTGACCGCGGCCGGTGGTGGGATGACCGCAGCGGATCCGAACCCATCAGGAAGGACGCGTGGCCAGGGGGTGGGCCGGGGTGGGGACGGGGAAGACGACCACGACTGGGGAGCACGCAGATCCAGGTGGGGGGAGAGCATCCGGTGACCAAGCGAAGACCAGCAGCACGACCGGCAATGAGGTAGCATCCATGGCGATCTAGGTTTTTTTTGGGTCAGTTGGATCCATGCCACTCCAATTTCTTGAAATTGGATCTCATGTTGAAAATCATGCCATTGAGTGGCATGATTTTCAACATGACACCCAATTTCACGGAGTTGTGGTGGCATGAATCGAATTTTCCCTTTTTTTTTGGGGGGAGAGGTGGTTGACCGCGCCGGCGGCCGGCAGCGACTGGAGCTGGCCAAGATATGGAGGTGGGGGAGGGGAGGCGGCGGGCGGCGGCGCGTTTGCCACTGAGCCGCGTCGTTTGTGGGGTGGGTGGGGGATTGGGTCGTGTCTGGAAATGTTGAAGCGCCCGGTCAGTTTGCAGGTGATGGACGCGCGAGAGGCCGGTGGAGGGAAGCGGCCGTACAACTGGACAAATACACGGCCAGCTGGAATAGAGTCTTTATCTTAAAAAAATATATTTTATTTTTTAATTATACAGTACAACTCAGATACTCATCATATACACAAACTTACCCCTATAAATATATAAGCGCAAACCCTACCTCTATGAGTACCTTTGGAGACTGAGCCGCAAATACTCGAGATGAACGAAATCACCGTAGACGTCTCATTATCGATGGGACACTGAAATCACAAAGATGTTAAATCCTAGAATATATTCTGTTGCTATCTCTACTGCTAAAAAGAGGATATGGCATCATCCACACCTGCAATCGTGGGCTTGATCCCGCGGTGCGCCCCTCCCGCACCGCTCCACCGCCTCCCACCTCGTCCCCGTCTTCCGCACCCTACGCTACATCATCCCTCCGCCTCCACTCAGCCATTTGGCGCCGCATTCGCTGGTCTACTGCCTCAACCTCCCCTCTATATGTAGTCACCAATCCGCCCGCACTAGCATCGCCCCTATCTCTCCCTCCGCCCATGCTTGCCGATGCCTCCGCGCTCCCGCTCCCACTGCGCGCTCACCGGTGCCGGTTCCGGCCAACTGCATGCCCTCGCGAAGGCCCAACACCCGCACCTCGCCCCCCTCAGCCTCCACCTCTTCCGCCGCGAGCCGTGGCCCCCCTCCTCCACCGTGGCGCCAGGGCGCAGGCCGCGGGAGCCTCCCGATGCCACGCCGCCAGAGACTAATAGTATAAAATTATATTAGTAGATTTATTATGAAACAAACTGTTATAATATGTAATCTTTTCTATTTGAAATAATCTATTTTTAGAGATATTGTTGGTCAATGTTAAGACTCCGGAAAAACCTAAACGTAGTTGTATTCTAAGATGAAGGGAGTATGAAGTAATAGATTTAATGATTATTTATATATATTAAAATAAAAATAAGAAAATATAGGAATTATCTTCCTATTAGACCTGAATTACATATATGATTGTATTTGATCTTTCTTTTTCTCCTCTCACATGAATATGGCCAGCCGTTCCTTTACCCCGAATGTGACATGGATTTGTTAAAAAAAAACGTACAAAGTATTGTTTGACGGCTTTTATAATTATTTTACCTAACTAATTAAGGATTGCTGGACACAAGCTTATACACCCAATAGTTTTGAAGGAAATTCAAATTTCTGTTAGTACGATTAGCATAAATCACGGTCAGCAAGTTGTAGTATTTGTTAGTGCATAAATCAGGGTCAGCAAGTTATTGGCAGGGTTAAAAAAAAAGTTGCATAGGGTTATCATCACAAAAATAATAGGAGCAAGGGTCACAAGACAGTAATGTGCATGAGCTGCTACGGCAGATTTAGTCTGTGTTTGTGCAATAGGACGAGTTGTCCTTATTGAGAGACTAGTGATTGGTGCGCGCATGGGCGCGCGGGTTGTTGATGTGTTGCATGCTGCATCATCAAAATAGATTGTCAAATGATGGTTACACATATTCAATAAGCCTGGTGTGGAAGTTTTAGCTAATTTAAAACTGCGGAGTTCATTGTTGATCTAAGTTAGAGGAAACTGGTACATGAAAAGCAGTGTGGACTATATAGTACATGCAACATTGCTGATTAAAAGTATGAGGAAATAGTAAAAAGTCTATATCACCCCCTCGACTATGGGGATTGGACTACATAACCCCCCCAAACTATAAAATGGTCTATATCACCCCTTGAACTTTTCAAAACCGGTCAAATTACCCCTAAAATAATTTTGAAAAATCATAGTAAATCACAGAAAAATCATAAAATAAAAAATCTAATTGTGTTAGACTCCAAATGAGTAGATCTACACAATGAACATATAATATGGTATGCTTTAGTATATTTTTTTTTGTTGTAGCTTTAGATCTATATTTTTCTTCATAGCTATAAAAAATTGTACTAAAGCATACCATATTATATGTTCATTGTGTAGATCTACTCATTTGGAGTCTAACACAATTGGATTTTTCATTTTATAATTTTTCTGTGATTTACTATGATTTTTCAAAACTGATTTAAGGGGGTAATTTGACCGGTTTTGGAAAGTTCAGGGGGTGATATAGATCGTTTTATAGTTTGGGGGGTTATGTAGTCCACCCCCATAGGTGAGGGGGTGATATAGACTTTTTCCGAGGAAATATGTACATAAACATCTCAGTTTAACAGACATAAATCTATACCTATTACTAAAGCGAGTAAGGTTTCCACTTTCCACCCAAATTTTTGGTTTGGTATGTTGGTTTGGTCCAGCTATGTTATTGACAGGTGGAGTCCATCTCGTATGCAAGTCGGACCAACTCCCTCCATCCACGACTCGATCACGCAGATCCCTGGAAATTAACACACAGGCACCAATATGTATCCGATACTTATACCAACTTTGTCCGTAGCAACACACGGACATAATTGCCTATAATTTAAATGGGAGGTACTTCATAGTTTCTATTAGTCAGAATCTTGTACATGTCAGTTTGATTTTGTTAGCCTGCCTAACTAGTTGTTAGAAGTTCTATTTTAGTGAAGCCACTGGAGTCCTATTTTAGCAACTTCCTCCCTAGAGCTGTGTGGTGCCGTGCATGGTGCTGCATTAGGCGTGGCGAGGCTAGCTACCTTTGCCCGGGTCTCGCGCCATGGGAACGGTGTCGTGGGGATGGACACGACAATGCCATGGCCGATGAATGCGCTCGGACGCTCCTTTAGTTTTACTGTGTAATCACCAGTAAAAGGAATAAAGTTTCCAAGAAGAGCTGCAGCTTCATCGCAGCACAGTTTCAGATTCACTGGCCGATAAGAGAAAATTGGCATCAGCGTAGGAGTACTTGTTCTTGCAGTGTTTCTTGGTTTGTTATAATTATCATTAGTATTTTCATTTTCTGGGCTCGCGGTCATTAGGAATGTAAATGGTACGAATATTTTTCGACTGTATTCGAATTCGATCCGGTCTGGAAGGGTTTTTATTCGTCCGTATCCGATTCCGAGTATTCCATATCCGTAACCAATCCGTATCAGAATACTAAAAAGTTATATTTTTATGATGTCAATATCCATTACAATCTTATCCAGCAAAACTAACATTATATGTATCTGACTCCGTATTCGAACAGAAATGTAAAAACAAATACAATATAGTAATATATGTCCGTATCCGTATCTGATCTGTTTACATCCCTAACAGTAATAGTGCAAATCAGTGAATTTGACCGGTGAATATAGTCAGGTATGTTTAAATATGAATAGGATATGATGAAATGGTAGACTTTTTCGCAACCATGACTGAGCACGTTTTTTATTAAAACGGAAGATGAAATGGTAGAGTTAATCATATGAATTGTGTCGTACCATCAAGACTGTTTGTCATCAGAGCTATATTCAGTAGAATGGTCAACATTGTTGGACGCGGGGGGATTCATCATGTCTTCTAAGTATTTTTGCTCTGTGATGGGATACAAGATAAAAAGGAGAAAAGAAAAGCTAGAAAAATAGATAATATATATGGAGCCATGGAGGAAATGAAAGGAAAACAGAAAAGACATTTTCATTCACCTACACATGGTTGCCCTTGAATTAACACCGGATAAGATGCAGCTATGATAATCCACATTCTCCTATTGTTTTTTTTAAAGACATACTCCAAGAGAGACTCTTGAAGTTTAAGATGCCGCACCCAGGGTTCGAACCCTGAGCAGGAGCCTCCCGGCCAGTGGCACACCATGAGCTACTTGGCATTCTCCTATTGTTTCTAATTACAGGTGTTATGCTCTGTAGATTACCACTGACTATAACCTCCCACCGGAGCATCAGAAATGAACTCATCAAGCTTCAAATCTATTACATCATTTTCTTTTTTTTTTGGATCAAGTGATGCTGCAAGAAGCTGTTTTTATTAAGCGAACCTACGAACTCAATGCATGTATAAGCTACAAATATGAGTGCCATAATATAAAAACACGATAACCAACCTGAAATCTAAAGAAGAGTCTCTATCCAAGTCGTTGCCTGGTCTTGTGGTGATATGCTAAGCTGAGGAAATGGATGCAGGCTGCAGTACGGCACAAAGCCAAACAAAATTCTTAGAATAGATACTATCATATATATAGATGTAAAATGACTAACAAGAAAACAGTGTCCTATTTATGGGATCACTATATTTGTGTTAATTCATCTGAATGTTAAATGAAAGAAATCGAGTAATCATCATCTTCAGCTATTTTCGCTATGTTCCAATTTAAACACTTTGATTCATCTGAATGTTAACTGAACACATATGCCAACCATGAAAATCTTCAAGCAGACGGCAAGTGCGTGTAGAAATCTTGTGATTCTACCTGTCATTTTAATTAAACATGGGTTAAATGGACGGTTTGGACACGATTCGCACATAAAAGGTTGATAGCGCACTGTATATTACGCAGGTAACAGGTATAAACTTTTTAAGGTGTACTTAGGAACACCAAATTTAGTAGTATCAGGTTCAATAGGATCTAACTACCATTTAACACAAGGTGATCCGGTGATATGCTAATGATTGCTAGAAATCATTTGCAATTCTATCAAACTAAATCGAGAAATAGAAAACATGTTGCTCAAATTTCAAAACAAAACATGATGCCTGTAGCCTATTTTTTGTATTCTTGTTCTTTTCAATTGCAGATAAGTCATGTTGATGCTTTTCTCGAGATTGAAATCACAGGCATTGTTGAGAACTCACATTGCAATATATTGACCTGGACATTTTGTCCACAAATAATTCAGAAACAACCCTCATATTGTGTACTGCAAACTGAAGTGATTTAAACACAAAGAAACAGTACATGTTGCCCTACCTCATTTCCATGGATCCTGCAAGTCTGCAAGGAAGGATCAAGGATGCGAAATAATGATATGCCAGACAAATTAACTGTGAGACATGCTTTGGCTTGTTTCTAAAAATTATAACAATATACTTAACTAAGCTCACAGTTTTGCAAGGACTGCTCCATGATTATTTATTGAATTTTTACACGACAGGACCAGGAGCTAAACTATTAGTACTGGTGCTCGTTTCAATTAATCGCCAAATTAAGTCACTACTCGGTACTTGCCCAAATTGGATCATTCCCCACCGAGTCAAGCTTCTGTTCATCTAAAGGGAAAATGAAACAAAATCTAAAGCTTCTGTTCTTCTAGTGAGGAAGACAAGGGGAGGGGAAGAGAGTGGAGGAACCATGGGCGATGGGGTCTGTTGACACCGTTTTTTAACACGTGTCAAGGAAGGTGATTTTATGAAGAAGAGGTTGCCGATTTGGAAGAAACCAAAAGGTGTACAGGATCAGTATCAGCCGATGAAGTGGAGCCGATGGGCCAGGAAGAATATTCTATGAAGATGCTGATCCGCGCAGTTTGGGTGATCGGCCGATGGAGAGTTGCCGATAAATCAAGAAGAAGAAAGGAAGTCCGAATTCTATGAAGATTCTGATAATTCGGTTGTAATATTTTAGTATAGTTTTAATTAGTAAGTCTTTACTTTTTAGTCAAGTAATATTTGTCGTAATCGGCTAGGACTTGGTAGCGCTAGGCTATATATATCAGTTGTACGGAACCGCAAAAACTTGATACACATCCAATACAACAAACACTTTATAATTCCTTTGCACTTTTTCGGCGACTTCGCCTTTTTTTTCTTTTTCTACGAGTTCTTTCTAGTCGGTCGAGGATGTCTCACATTCGAGCGACTTGATTTGCTGGTGAGTTTTTATTTTACCGAGTATATTTGAGCTTTAGCTAGGGCGTATCGCTTTGGTTCGTTCAAATCTATTCAAAAGTTATCGAGTTTATCTAGGCTTTGATCTCGGGTGCATCGCTATTTTCTCGTCTAGATTCATTCACAGTTTATCGATATCGGCTAGATTTTTGGGTTTTTCCTGTTTTTTTGGCCATTATCTAAATTATCTACTTATAAGCATATTAGATCGGCTTTAAGTTTTATAATAACACTTTATTATCTTAAAAGCCAGTTTAGATCTGTTTCGAGCTTACATCATCTGAGTTACACATTCGTAGCTTAGATCTTATTATACACGTGCAATCGGCTACTTTAAGCTGATCTTGTCATTTTCCACATTGGTTGATCCTGTCGACACGCTCGTTTACTACGCATCCGCATTTAATATTCCTTTGTCATCTTCTGTATCGGCAGAGCTTGCCGATACGCCTGTGTGAGAGATATTCGGAATCCCAGCCGATACGCTCTCGAATTTGACATTGTTTTATTCCTTGTCAATTACAGGTCAAATTGACTGGCACGCTTGGTTGACTTTTCGGAGCTTGGCGAACACTTGCCCTCGGATTCCAATGTGTTGACTTTTTGCGTCAACACATTTTTTGGCACGCTCGGTGGGACAAGAAAGCTTCAACATGGTGGATATTGGAGATCAATCAGAAGTCACCGAGGACAACTACGTCCCTGTTGATGAAAAAAATCTCAAAGAAGACCAAAAACAGGAGTACCAGGATCTCGTGGAAAGATTCAAACATGAATGCCTCAAGTTGTACAGCGTCACCAGATTTGGTGACGTTATAAAGAATTTTAATCTTCCATCCTTCCAGCCATTGACGAAAGCGCAACATGACAACAAGATGACACTACTACAAAAACTGATTAACTGAGGCGCTTTGAAAAGGCCTCGGAGGTGGGCAGGTTAAAAAACCGCCTCGGTTAATAAAAAATGATCACCTCGGTTAATCGAAGGTATAAACCGAGGCGGTTTAAAAAATTGCCTCGCAAAATAAATTAACTAAGGCGGACGTGTATAGGTTGTCCGCCTCCAAAAATCAGGCCCAGATGTCCAGCCCACATGAGCCCACTAACACCTCCAACCTATAAAAGAAACATCAAACCCTAAAATCAGTTCAATCTCTCCCTCACCCCCACAGCCGCCGCAGCCTTCCTCTCCCTCTCCCTCTCTTCACCCTCCCTCTCTCTTGTCCCTTCCTCCGAGGGCTCCCACGCACGGACTCCTGCTCGTGGGTGGCAGCGGCCAAGGCCACCGGGGAACGCGAGGAGGGGCGGTGCTCTTCCTCTTCCTCATCTCCTCTAGGGGCGCGGAGAAGCGGCCGGCCACGGCAGCGTGGGTGGACCAACCGGTCTCGGCGAGGCGCGTGGCCCCCGGCCCCTGGCGGCGCGGCCGACCACGGCGCGGTGGGCGGAGCGGCCGGTCCCGGCGAGGCGGGGGGCCTGGCCCCAGGCGGCGCGGCCGGACACGGCGCAGAGTGTGGGGTGGAGTGGAGGGCAGGCCACGGCAACGGCGAGGCGGGGTGGAGAAGAGGGCCTGCCACAGCCATGGTGGCCGTGGAGGAGCGGGGCGGTGCCCTGGCTCGGGCTGCCCTCCTCCACGCCCAGATCCGGCGGTGGCTGCCCCCTCCCTCTCCCCTGCAACAGATCCTGCACGGCAGCGGCCACCTCCCTCTCTCCTGCAACATCTAGCGTGGTGGCGACCATGGAGGCACGTGCGAGCAGCCTCGGCACCGTCGGAACCGGGCGGCAGCGTGGATCTGGTCGGGCTCCACGACGGGCGGTACCTCCACGGCGGCGTGGATCTGGTCAGGCTCCATGATGGACTGGACCTCCACGGCGGCGGCGGGGCAGCTCCACGGCAGGGCAGGCTCGAGCGGCGGTGGATCCGGCCTCCCCTGGCGGCGACGGGGCGCGAGGAGCGGCGCGGCGGCGGCCTCCCCAGGCCTGTCCACGGGCTTCCTATTTTTTTATTTGATTTACCGAGGTGGGCAGCCCAACCGCCTCGGTTAATGCTGGATTAACCATGATGGAAGCTCTGAGGCGTTTGCAAAAACTGCCTCGGTTAATGGATTTTGCCCGCCTCAGTTAATGTTTTTTGTAGTAGTGTGATAGATGTAGTGTCTCAAGCTGTGGCACAAGCGTTTGTCAAGAGCGCAACAATCATGGGCAACACGGTGCACAATGCAGTAGTCAAGACTTTTGCAGAAGGCACGTTCCCGGGTTGCATGGGTCCTTGTTACGTGCATCTAGATCAGATGCAGTATATCCCCTTGGAAGTGTCCATAGCAGCAGCTTTGTCAACTCAAAATAGCCAGGCGGAAGCGAGTAACAGTCAAACTCTACCATAGACTACTACTACAACATCAATGACTCCAGCTGCTCCAATCTTTTCAACTCCTAAGGCAGCGCCTACAGTCATGCAGGGAGGATCCGCGTCTGGATTTCCAAAAGGGTGGAATCCGGATACTGGGTACGATATGCCTCCAGATTTCTACACTTCACAAGCTAATGCACAGTTTAATGCATCGGTTACTCAGCTGATGACCCCTCAGCCTAATCCATCGGCTACTCAGCAGATGGGTTCCCAGCAGGATGCATTAGCAGTGCAACCAAACACACATGGTACATGGAGTCCACAGATGGCTGCACAAGTCAATGCATCGGCGCCACCGCCGATGACTCCACAACAGCGTCTCGTGATCCTACTCCAACCAAAGTTTCCTACAGAAATTCTGCTTTCACAATCTCCTCACCAGAATGGAGTCAATTGGGTTTTCCATGATCAGGCGACTGGACAGTTGCGATATGTCAACGTGCCGTACATGGATTCTACTGGTCAGCAGTCGGCTAGTCCATCAACCCAACAGCCAGCAATGACTCAGCAGACACCCAATCGGATGACTCAACAAGCGCATCAAATGCCATCGGCTGGACAGCCGATGACCCATATGTCACCACAGCCTGCAATGATGACGAACTCAACAAATATGGTTTCTCCTCAACAAATGCCAGCAATTGATCAGCAGATTGATTGGAACATCAAGATAGCTGAAGTGATGAGGGAACAGTTTGGCTTAAGGCCAAAGCAACAGCCTGTTAAGTACAAGACTCCTTACCCTCCGGCTTATATTCAGATTCCTCTCCCACACAAGTACAAGATGTCTGACTTCACTAAGTTTTCAGGGCAGGGAGAAGTTTCTACGATGGAACATGTTAACAGGTTCCTTCTATAGTTGGGAGAAGCGGGCAACCAAGACGCACTCAGAGTTCGGTTGTTCTCCTTGTCTGGATCGGCCTTTGCTTGGTTCACCACTTTGCCAGCAAACTCCATATTGTATTGGGCCGATTTGGAGAGACAGTTTCATCAGTTCTTCTTCTCTGGAGTTACTGAATTAAAGTTGACCAATTTGACTGGTTTAAGATAGAGAAATGATGAATCGGTCGCTTCCTTCATACAAAGGTTCAGAGATGTCAAGAACCGATGCTACAGCTTGGAACTGTCCGATCAGCAGTTGACCGATGCGGCTTTTAATGGACTCTTGACACACATCATGGATAAATATGCATCGCAAGAGTTTGAAAGCATCAGTCAGATCGCGAGTCGGATGACAGGAGAGATTCGGTCATATGAGTCTAAGAAGCCTTTTCAGAAGAAGATAAATTATGTAGAGTATTCTGTTGATCATGATTCTATTGAAGAGCAAGAAATGGTCGCATCGGCTGAGTGGATTCAAAACAACAAGAAGCCAGTGGCGTGTCCATTTGGGAAGAAAGAAGCAGAGTCGTACGGGTTTGACATCACCGAAGCTGACAAGATCTTTGACTTGTTATTGCCGGAAGGGTTGATCAAGTTGAAGCCGTATCATAAAATCCCATCGGAAGAAGAGCTCAAGAATATGAAATACTGCAAGTGGCACAACACCACGTCGCATGATACAAATGAATGCAAAGTCTTCTAGTAGCAAATTCAGTTGGCCTTCGAGCAAGGGAAGCTGAAGTTTGAAACTCCTAAGAGGACGATGAAGATCGACCAGCATCCCTTCGCTACTAATATGGTGGACGTGGCCAGAGACAAGAATGTTCCTCATGCCAAGATCCTGACGTCATCATCGGCCAGAAAATCTAGGGCTATTGATTCCAAGGCAATGATAGCGGTCGATGAGGTCAAAGGGAAGGGTCCGCAGGATGAGACCGAATGTCTCAAATGCTGTTGAACAAATTCCAGCGCGACCGTGAGAGGCAGCAGCGCAAAGAGGAGGAAGCACGTCGCGAGAATGAGCATTGGAGGTGTCCTTTCTTTGTTTACTGCTGGGAAGAAGGGTTGATCTTGCCATCGGCATATGATTGTCCCGAATGCAATGGTCAAGCCAGCCGATCATATAAAAGGCCACGTCATATTGATGAATCTTATCGACGTGAGCGCACTCCTATACATGATCAGCTAGGAAAAAAGATATCGGTGCATGATCGACTGGGGGGCAGGACCATGCTACGTGATCCTGCTGGAAGAAGGATACCCACACACGATCGGCTAGAGCAGATGGCCAATGACAGAGTGCAAGATGATCAGCCGATGCGAAGGGATCCAGAATGCGAACCTGATTCAGATCGCACTAATCAGCCTCAATGGTGTCCAGGAGGTTTGAGCAGATCGCAGAAGAGGCGTGTTCAGAGATTACGCCAACTGGAAATCATAGAGGAAGAGCAAGAGCAGACGCTGAGCAAGAAAGGAGTCAAGACACAAGTCTGGCATGTCAAAGCTAGGGCCGATGATGAACAAGATGGTGGTTTATCGGCTGGTGATGATTCTGCACCGATCCAAGCAGTCGGTTCTTTAGAAAGTTACTAATGGATGAGTTCCTAGAAGAAGAGGGAAAGTTAGGGCATGGGTTTACGTCGGTCAATTTATTAGAAGAAATTGATATTGGAGATGGGGATAGATCAAGACTGACGTTTATTAGTGCTAATTTGGATCTCGAATAAAAGCAAGAACTGAAGAATTTACTGAAGGAATACAAAGATTGCTTTTCTTGGGAGTATTATGAGATGCCTGGTTTGGATAGATCTATTGTTGAGCATTGTTGAGCTATAAAACCGGGGTATCGGCCATATCAGCAAGGGGCAAGGCGGTGCAATCCTAAAATCTTGCCAGATATAAAAGCCAAGATCACACGGTTAATTGAAGCTAATTTTATTCGGCAGTGTCGCAATGCTGAGTGGATTTCTAATGTGGTTCCTGTCTACAAGAAGAATGGGAAATTACGAGTATGTATTGATTTCAGGAATCTCAACAAGGCTACGCTGATGGATAGTTATCCTATGCCAATAGCCGATATGTTGGTAGATGCTGCTGCTGGGCACAAGGTGATCAATTTTATGGATGGCAATGCTGGGTACAATCAGATTATTATGACAGAGGAAGACATTCACAAAACTGCGTTTAGGTGTCCAGGACATCTCGGTTTGTTCGAATGGGTAGTTATGACCTTCGGACTAAAGAATGCTAGTGCCACGTATCAAAGAGCCATAAATTATATTTTTCATGAGCTCATCAGCAAGATTGTGGAAATATATATTGATGATGTAGTTGTGAAGTCGAAGGGGTACCAAGAGCATTTGGCTGATTTGCGTGGAGCTTTGGAATGCACAAGGAGGCATGGTTTGAAGATGAATCCAAATAAATGTGCCTTTGGTGTATTAGCTGGCCAATTCTTGGGTTTCATGGTGCATGTGCGAGGAATTGAGATTAGTCAAAAGACTATATCAGCCATTGACAAAATAGAAACCCATATGACAAAAGTTGAACTTCAGTCATTGATCAGCATGATTAATTTTATTCGGAGATTTATATATAATCTTTCTAGAAAGATTCAGCCGTTCACCTCACTACTGAAGTTGAAGGCCGATCAGGTATTTGTGTGGGGGAGAGGAACATCAGAAGGCACTAGACGAGATCAAACATTATTTGGTGAATCCTCCAGTATTGGTTCCTCCCCAAAAGCATAAGTTGTTTAAATTATATTTATCGGCTGATGAGCGTGCTATCGGATCGGCCCTTATTCAAGAATTTGAAGAAAAGGAAAGAGCTATATATTTTGTGATTAGAAGATTACTGGATGCTGAAACCAGGTATTCTCCAGTCGAGAGACTATGTCTTTGCTTATATTTTTCCTGCACTAAGCTTAGGCATTATTTATTATCGGCTGAGTGTGTTGTGGTGAGCAAGGATGATGTGATTAGATACAAGCTCTCACTGCCAATTTTAAATGGGAGAATAGGAAAATGGATTTTAGCTTTGTCAGAATTTGATTTGAGATATGAATTGGCTAAAGCAGTTAAAGGTCAAGCAGTAGCCGATTTTATTGTGCAACATTGTGGGCCAGAAATAACCATGGTTGATCTTGTTCCTTGGACTTTGTTTTTTGATGGGTCTTCATGTGGAAATGGTTCTGGGATTGGTATAGTGCTAATTTCCCCTCGTGGGGCAAATTTTGAGTTCTCATTTCCAATTGACACGTCTGCAACCAATAATCAAGCTGAGTATCATGCTATTCTCAAAGGAATCCAATTACTTCAAGAAATCAAAGCCGATGCAGTTGAAATTTTTGGAGATTCTATGATGGTGATTAATCAGTTAATTGGGGAATATGAGTGCAAAGATGATATTCTGTGTTTGTATCATGAAAAATATCTCCGATTGCAGAAAGAATTTAAGAAGGTGACCATCGAGCATGTTCCAAAATTTTATAGTAGTGATGTGAATCGGCTGGCTCAACATACTGCAGGGTATCGGCTAATGGAAGGGTTAATGACCTTGGAATTGGCAGACGATGACTGGAGGAAAGAGATTGTTGATTATTTAAAAGATCCCTCCAAGAAAGTGGATAAAAAATCAAATTCCAAGTGATCAAATACGTGCTGTTAGAAGAAGAATTATATTATCGGACGATTGATGGAGTTTTGCTCAAGTGCATTGACAAAGAAGAGGCAAAAGTTTTGATGGGTGAAATTCATGAAGGTGTTTGTCGATCTCATCAATCGGCGTATAAAATGAAGTGGGTGATCAGGAGAAATGGTTATTTTTGGCCAACAATGCTAGAAGATTGTTTCACCTATTATAAAGGTTGCCAAGAATGCAAGAAATTTGGGAGTGTACAGAGAGCTCCTGCATCTGCTATAATCCAATAATTAAGGCATGGTCGTTCATGGGATGGGGAATTGATTTGATCGGTCAGATATATCCACCATCCAGCAAGAATCATAAGTTCATCTTGGTGGCCACAGAATATTTCACCAAGTGGGTTGAAGCAATTCCTCTGAAAAATGTCACATCATGAGAGATGGTCGAGTTTGTTAAGGAACATATTATCTATCGGTTTGGTATTCCACAAACCATTACAACTGATCAAGGTACTATGTTCACATCGGAGGAAATTGAAGAATTTGCCACTAGAATGGGAATTAGATTGCTGAATTTTTCTCCATATTTTGCCCAAGCTGACGGCCAAGCAGAAGCATCTAATAAAGGGGTCATCAAGCTAATTGAGAGGAAGATTGATGAATATCCTAGAAAGTGAATATTCAGCTTTGATGAAAGATGAACTGGAAGATTTGGCTGGTCATCGACTGAAGACTCTTTGTAAATGTTGAAGCAAACAAAGCCAGGATTGGCCGATGGTACGACAAAAAGGTAAAAGCCAAGGCCTTTGATCAAGGAGAATTGGTTTAGAAGTTAATTTTGCCGATAGGAACAAAGAGTTCGAAATTCGTCAAATGGTCGCCAACATGGGAAGGGCCATTCAGAGTAAGCAGATGTGTTCCTTGTAATGCTTACATTTCGGAAACGCTTGAAGGGGAAGAGTATTCTAGAGCCCTTAATGGGAAATATTTGAAGAAGTATTATCCTAGCATTTGGGTGGATGCATAGCCGATTGACTTGAGTTATCTTTTGAGTTGTTATGGCCGATATGACATATATCGCCCTTAGTGCAAAAAATCCACACACTCCAAAATGTTTGGATTCAGGCCGATGTTGATTTTTGCACGACAAGAGAATTTGGAGAATTGTAGTGGGAATTGAAAGAGAAAGAAAACAGTTCATTAATAACATTTTTTTGCAAAAGGCCGATCAGATGATCTGGCCGATACAGCAGAGGCTACTCCTAGAAGATGCTACTCCTAGAAATCTAGTCATCGGCAAAGACATTCCCGATGATCGCCTCTATACTAATGTCTTCGGAGATGGCAGTGGCTGCCATCTCCATGTCGTCGACGAGCTCCTCGAACGCCCACCAGTCCTCGCCGCCCAGCGGGAGGTGGACCGGCTCGACTTGCAGGAAGTCATGGCCGGACTGGTACTGGGTTGTGGCGAGGGCCACAGCAGCACCACGGCAGACCCCATGCCCGTCAACCTCCCGGGCGCGGTTGGGGATGTCCTGCAAACGGGCGGCGATGGTGTCGCCGCGAGCATTCACCGATTCGGTGGCAGTGGCCGCTGCGGTGTGGAGGGTCTGGATCTGTGACTCCAGGACTAACAAAGCAAAGGGTCAGAGATGAAAGAGAAAGAAGGGAGCATTGTATGAGAAAGGTGACTTACAGGCAACCCTGGAATCAGCGGCGGCGAGTTGGGCCCGGAGGATTGCCAGGTCGGATTGCGCCATGTGGCAGAACCAGTTTGAATTACACCAGTTCGAGTGCGCTTACTTTCCTTTTAAGCCGAACCGTTGAACACCTTTTGTTCGAGATACTCGCAAATATACATGATCTCCAACTTCAAATTGCAACGGCTTTCTCCTCTTATCTGCATAACTCTTTTTTCTGGATTGAGCGGCTTTAAGATTTGCCTGAATAACTTTCACCTTGTTCTCCGCCTTAGTTACTAAGTCGGGTCCAAAAATTTTGAGTTCTCCGGTTTGTGACCAACTTAAAGGAGTTCGACACCTACGACCATATAACACTTCAAACGGTGCCATCTTCAAACTAGACTGGTAGCTGTTGTTGTTTGAGAATTCTGCTAGGGCCAAACATTTATCCCAGTTGTAGTCATACTGGATGACACACGCTCTGCGCATATCCTCAAGAATTTGGTTCACCCTTTTGGTTTGTCCATCAGTTTGAGGATGATAAGAGAAGCCTGCATACTTTTTGGGTACACCATGGAGACAAATTATTTGATCAAGATAGTCTTCTGCATACTTTTTAGCGGAGTAAGTAGTATGCACTGGGAGAAAATGAGCAGTCTTGGTCAATCTATCAATGATCACCCATATTGAGTCGTGCTTCTGGGATGTGTTGGGTAAGCCAACAACGAAGTCCATACTAATGTCCTCCCATTTCCAGAATGGGATTGTCTGGGGTTGAAGTGTGCCTGCTACCTTGAGATGACTAGCTTTAATTCTCTGGCAAACATCACACTCAGAGACATACTTAGCTATTTCTCTCTTCATTCTGGTCCACCAGTAATTCTGTCTAAGATCCTGGTACATCTTTGTGCTACCGGGATGAATGGAGAACTTTGAGAGGTGTGCTTCATCAAGAATCTGCCTTCGGAGTTGATGGTCCTTGGGAACAACAATACGATTGTCGAACCATAGAACTCCCTTGTTATCCAGATGGAAACACTTGTACTTTTCTTCGCCTTGAGCCAGCTTTTGCTTAATAATCTCGACACCTTCATCACATAGTTGCGCCGAGATAACACTTTCTTGAATCGTAGAATCAATTGCTATGTGATTCAAATTCCCTTGCGGAACCATCTATAGGTTCAATTTCCTTATTTCATTGCATAGAGTCTCGTTGAATGATTCTGCCTCTAAGCAATTGCAATGTGGCTTACGGCTAAGTGCATCCGCAACCACATTTGCTTTACCAGGATGATAGTGTACTTCAAAATCATAGTCCTTGATGAGTTCTAGCCATCGTCTTTGCGTCATGTTCAGATCAGCTTGTGTGAAGATGTACTTGAGACTCTTATGGTCAGTGTAGATATTACAATGGGTTCCAATAAGATGATGCCTCCATATCTTGAGAGCATGGATAACTGCTGCTAACTCAAGATCATGAGTAGGATAGTTCTTCTCGTGAGTCCGAAGTGCTCGTGATGCATAAGCAATTACTCGGTTGTCTTACATAAGTACGCATCCAAGTCTGGTGCCAGAAGCATCACAATAAACATCAAAAGGCTTTGTGTTATCTAGTTGAGCTAACACTGGAGCAGTGGTTAGTTGCGCTCGAAGAGTGTGGAATGCTTCTTCACACTTGTCATCCCAAACAAACTTAACTTCTTTCTTTAATAACTCCGTCATAGTTTTAGCTATTCTGGAGAAGTCTGGGATGAAGGGGCGATAATATCCGGCAAAGCCAAGGAAACTTCTGATCTGATGGACTGAAGTAGGAGGCTTCCAATCCATCACTTCCTGAACTTTACTTGGATCAACGGATATGCCATCACTGGAGATAATATGTCCCAGAAATTTCACACTATCCAACCAAAATTCACACTTTGAGAATTTAGCATATAGGCGATGATCCCGTAATCTTTGAAGAACAACTCGCAAGTGGTCAGCATAATCCTCTTCATTCTTTGAATAGATTAGAATGTCGTCAATAAAAACAACGACAAACTTATCTAGTTCTGGCGTAAACACCGAATTCATAAGATACATGAAATAAGCCGGTGCATTAGTAAGTCCAAAAGACATCACCAGATATTCATAGAGTCCATATCTGGTAGAGAAGGCCGTCTTCGGAATATCACATGGCCTGATTTTGATTTGATGGTAACCGGAACGGGGATCAATCTTAGAGAAAACTTTGGCTCCAGCTAACTGATCAAACAAAATATCAATGCGGGGAAGAGGATACTTATTCTTAATTGTCACCGTTGTTGGGTATTTTAGCATCATGAATAAATCCGCAAGCACACGGATACCGTTGTAGCTTTCACCTCAGAGTATTCCAAGGGTTATCGAATCCACAGGGAACGTGTGTGCACTCTCTTCTACTCTAATCGGTCCAAGGACACACCAAGATAGGTAGAAGGGTAGAGAGGATTCCTAAGATAGTGCTACTGCTGAGTTAAAGGTCGATCTCTCGGGCACAATACTCGCTTCATGCACCGGCTTACAACTGGTCTGTCAGTCGACTCCGGCCAACAGCTCTACGCTATATCCGAATGTGGAGGATTACGAAGGACCAATAGGGCTGTCACCACCCACGGCCTACCTCTACAAACCGTGGGATATAAGGCAAACGAAAGATAACCCCTAGCCTAGACACCACGTCTACGCTATTGATTACTACCGTAGTCTAACTACGTATGACGTCCCATAGCAAACTACAGCACTCTGTATGAATACATAGCGACGAACCCGCGAGTAAGAGAACTGATCTCACTCAACTACAAGCACTACTAGCATCTACTATACCAAGTAAAATACTAGAGATAGGAACCATGAATACTTACTAAACCCGAAGAATGTAGCAGCATCCATAGAGGTCCAAGCTGGGAGCAGAGAGCCGACACTCCGGCACTTCTCCCGAACTAATCTCTCACTCTCGTAGAGGTACAAAATGGAGAAGAGCGCCGAAGACCGGCGCCCCTCCTGAGTACCTCTACCCTCTCCCTAGACTAAGACAACTCTAATGCAAGAGGAGGCTTGAGAGAGCACTTGGTGAGATATGAAACTCCACTTGGTGGTGTGTCTTCATTTGAGCCCCCTCCCCTCATATATATAGGGGGAACCACCAGCCTTTTGCTTGAGAATTGAGCCAAACCGCCATGGAGCACCAACCACACATTGCCACATGTCTTGTGAGAGTCGGTGGGGCCTGTGGCCTGCCAGCACCAGGTCGGCCGACCGTGGGCTAGGCCCGTTTGGCCCGGTTCTTGGTCGGAAGGCTGTTAAGCGGACCCCCATGTCATATATGTGATTAAGGGCCTGTCTTAAGTTGGTTTGGTAGCTCTAGTGGGCCTGTGGATCCTCGTGAACGCGTCTGATTCATTGAGAGGGTGTTGCCACGGATTGATGACGTGTCACCTTGCTTGTGGGCTGCATTCCTTGTCATGTGAGGCTATCTAGTGGGCCATTTGAGCCTTGTACGTAGTTGTGCATTTTGCCTTGATCTGTGGAGTGTGTTTCCCAGCTCATGAAGTGTGGTTTGGGCTCAGCTAATCAGCGCGCGAGCGTCGGGACGGCAACCAGCGCTTGATTTCGGACAGCGGCTGATAATACTTTTTTTGAAATTGATCTCTTCTCATGATTTTTTATTTTTAGAAAGTTACTTATGTTATAACATGTGCGTATAACTTTTGAGATTTTCCAGACAACTATCAGATGATATTTTCTCAACATAACTATTACTAGATGATAATTTTTCAGCACACTTTTTATAATATTCATAACTTTTATGCATAAATTTTTCTAACCAACTTTTTTTAGAATAATTTTTTAACATGACATGTACAAATTTTTACGCATAACTTTTTTCAGCCTCCTTACTAAATGATAACGTTGAACATAACTTCCATGAAAACTTCTCACACAAATTTAATACATAAGTTTATCATACAACACTTTCACGAAAACTTCTCACACAACTTTAATGCATAAGTTTGTCATACAACACTTCCACGAAAACTTCTCACACAACTTTGATGCACAAATTTGTCATACTTGTAAAAATACTTGTCGAGATAACTTTTCAACACAGTTTCTATGAAAATGTATTCAGGAAGACTTCTCAGACAATTTTTTACGTACAAGTTCATCATACAACTTCTAAGCACAATGCTTGATATAATTTTTTAGTACAATTCTTCTAAAATTTTTGTCAAAAGAATTCATATAGAAACACATAGTAGAAAAAAAGAAAAAATTGAAAAAAATGATGATAGTTGTTGCCATTACGGAACACATAGAAAATGTATAGAAAAGAAAAAGAGAAAACAAATCAATACTTGAACTGCTATCACGTGTGTGGATACGGACAGTGCATGACCGATTGTAGCATCGCGCACCAAGAAGCGCTATAGCACGCGATTACTGTTTTGGATTCCGTGTGTGTTTTCTCCCTTAATTCACCTGCATACAAATATTTACCAACACTCGTGGAAATGGTCAGTAATAAACCCCTACCACTATGTTGATGTTTACATTTTATGTATTTATGCAAGAGTTGACGGCCTAGAATTGGTACTTCAGAGCCGTCAACAACTCCCCCACACTTAGCCTTTGATCGTCCTCGAGTAAAGCAGAAAGGACTAAGGTGGAACATGACTGCCAAAGGTATGAAGCGAGCATAAGAGATATTCCAACTCATACCTTGCACTTGTGAACTTTTGAAGTGTCTATCATGCCATCTTGGGTAGTTGAGGCATGGAACGGTATTGAATCAAGTCACTTCTGCTCCTCATGTCAAGTAGCTTGGAATTTTTCAATAAGTTTTCAAAACAAACCTTGCTTAGCTCCTCATTTGATTCTCTCAGATCGCTCAATGTGTATATGTCCTTACCAAGGCATTTTACTTGCCTTTCCTTCATCCTACTTCTAGTGATGGCTATATGTGGAGCTCAAGGTAGGGTATGAAGGATAAGGCATACTTGTATTACATATATTGCAAAGTCAAAGACCGGATCCAAAGAGAAAAAACAAGTCATACAATTAGATCAAGATGTGCACGTGCATGGATTGTGATGGATGGAATGGAAACTCTTTTTGTATGATCTCTCTCCCTATATAAATTCTTTTGAGAGCATGGTTATCTTTTTTTTCTTTTTCATGGACCTTCATGTGCCCACATTTTTTTTCTTTCTTTTTTCCAATACTTGGACCTTCATGTGTCCATATATTTTTTCTCAATAGCACATGCCTCTCTTTTTTTAACAAAAACTAGAGAGAGAGACCAACACATATAGTGGAGCGTTTATTTTGTGAAATGAGTGGATGGTACAATGTTAACTTCTCAAAGAAGCATAGCAAGGGGTTATATAGTGTGCACGTGAATCTTGATCATGAAACCATGAAAAAAATTCTCTCAAGGGTCACAACAATTTGACAAAGCTCAATGCAAAAACAAGCAGCATATGTGTATGTGGTTTTCAAGAAGTATCATCATATGGCTTTGGTAGGACTTTGGCATATCAAAGAGGAGCTTTACAAGGGTTTTACAAATTTTCAAAATACATTTCCCAAGCACTTAAACAATAAAGAGCGAAGATCATATAATTCAAACCATATATCACACATCAACTATTTAGATAAGCATGGTTTCCTAAGGATTTTTGTTCACAAGCATCAAGGTGATAAGCATGGAATAAAATATATGCAAGCCAACCATAGGAAACATGTAGAGCAGGAGCAACACACTGATTCTTGAGTTTGATTTTAGTGAGTAAGATTTAAAAACCATTCAAACTCATGAATCAAGAGAGTTGAGAGGTAGAGGATGCACAAACCATCGCTTTTGAAGAAGATGGGGATCAAGGCAGTGGTGATCCAGCCAAACCACTAGGTGGTTGGCTGAATTTGGTGTCCTTGCCTTGTCTCTTGTCATGTTGGTGCAGACAATGTTGTGCGATGCATCTGTGCGAGATCTCGAATGTGTATGACAATGATGATCTTTGAGAGATCTCCCCCACACTTGTACTTGTACCTGGTGCTGTATTCAACGAGATAGTGAAAACGAAATAATGGCTCTGCCGGTTTTAAGAACCAGGGAGCCCTACAATTTATTGAAACTAAACTTTACTCTCACCATGAGACTTACTCTGGCGATCCTCGGGCGACCTCCCGGCAGGGCTTTATTTAATGTCAAAAGTAGGACATTGAGAGTGCTTACCAAAGCATTTTGTTGATGAAGACTTCAATGTTGCCGCCATGACAATTCCTCTCTTTTTTTCTTTTTTTATAGAGAGCAAGATGTAGGAACTAACACCAATTCGAAGACAAGATATGGATTGAGAAAGAACTTACTTTGGGGCACTCACATACCTCCCCCACACTTGGAGTTTGCAAAACTTCAAGTGTATGGAGTTCAAGTTTTCTTTTGTAGTTGTTCCTTCATCAAGGCATATCGAGGGGTTGTAGTTGGTGTAGCTCTCATGTTCGTAGGTGTTACTTGTCCGTCATTCTTCTTGATCTTCCCCTGGAAAGGTTAGCGACAAAAAAAAATACCCGAGGGAAAAATACATCCTAGAACATGCTCTTGCTTTTATTGAAGAGAAATAAATAAATGATAATCCGGGCTATCTTCCGGCAATGCTTTCTTTTTGGTCATAAGCTCGACCATGGGAACATCCTCTTGTAGCTATTGTTGATGATGTGTTCCCCTTTTCATCACCAATTGTTGATGTGTGTAACACCCGGTTTATAAAAGAACATAAACCGAGCAATCATATACGTGCCAGGATCAAGTCACACGTATATACAACAGAATGAACAGTATATCATAGCACATATCACGAAAAAAAATATAATAAAGCGAAATACGAATGTTATTTATTACAATAATGACATAAATGTCTGATACAGCGGAAGCGAAGTACAAAATACGGTAAAAGCTCTCTGAAGCTGAAGCAGGGCGCCACAGGGACGTCGACTGGGAGACGAAGCACCTAGAAGTCCTCGTAGTCCTGGTAGCGCTGGACGAACTCCCTCGTGTCGGCAGGAACTGAGCAGCAGTAGCGTAGCCAAGAGGAAAAAGTAGAGAAGAGGCAAGAGTGAGTACACAACTTGTACTCAACAAGTATAACACAAACTATGAGGCTCTAGGCTGGCTGACTCAACTGCATTAGCTTTTAAGTGTTGGCAAAATTTTATTAAAGCTATTTACTACGAGTTGATGAATTACCATTGACCCAGTTACATAGAAATTAATCAGAATTAAATATACTACTACTGAGAACCATACCAAAACCAAGCCACCAAGGTAACCCCGAGAAGCACCTCCCTTGTCGGAAGGAGATAACTTCACTAATCAAAAGGAGGATCTGGGCCGCTCATAACCGTGAGCACGGCTAGTATACCAGTTTTACACTCTGCAGAGGTTGCACATCTTTACCCACAAGTCGTGAGCTACGCCAGTTGTTCATCACACTTCCTTAGGTGAGATGGCCAGCGACTCACTACGAGGCCTTTAAAAAGAATCTCGTTGGTAAGGCGTAACCGCGAGAGTTAGGTCGGCGACGATGGGGCCCACCTCCGGGGGTACAAGCACAGGAGCGCAATCCAAGCACAGACCAAGCCGGAGGAGCAGGGACCATTGAAGCTTACTACTCTTGCCCCGCAGGTAAGTTACTCCAAACCAAAAAGATCTAGTTATTACGCCAAGTCTATCCCATTCTAGCCTTGTGGTAGCGCTGTTGTCCCAGGTTGTCGCTCTATGAACCGGTCCTTATGGAGAGTGGCCAACCAGGCAGTAAGCACCGTGCTGGCCCCCTAAACCATGTTTCTAAAAAAACATCTTTTAACGAGAAGTGAGCCACTCAAGTCACACAGAGTGCCACTCTCAGAATTAAGTTCAAGTAAACCATTAATCAATTTAATTAAAAAGGACCAAAGTGTGTTATAGCGCAGCAACCTAGCACAACTAACCAAAATGCAACCCAAAGGTATATATAAAGGATATAAACTGGCTAGGAAATCCTTAAAGGCATACAGTATTAAAATGCAGTATGAAATTGTATTTAAAGGTGATAGGTTGTTCATGTTATACTTGCCTTCCTCGTACTGCTCCTGCTGCTGCTCAAAGTGCTCCGAAGACGGCTGCTCCGGGTACTGGTACTGAGGCTCCTCAGACGGATCAACGTCTACTCACGAACACATGGCCAAAACAATGCACAAAATAAGCATACAGGCAAACACTAACAAAAAGCTAAGAAACAGTACATCAATACATAAAAACAACACACTAAACTACTCTAATACTGTTCCACGCGTCACAACGGTCGCGTGAGCGCAAAAACCACCTAAAACGGAGCTAAAACGCGTAATCTAGGCTAAAAACAAGTTCTAGGGGCTTATTTGTAAGAAGAACAGAGTTCCAGGGGGTTTTCTGCAAAAACTGAGGGTCTAAACACAATTAAACCTTAGTTTCAAGGGCTAACGCGTAAAACTGCCACGGTTGGACAGCGGGTTCAATTTCTGGGAAGGTCAGGGGCCTAAACATTAAAAACAGGACCTATACGTAATTATTTTTGACTAAGGCTGTACCGCGGGTTAATTAGCAAAGAGATCAGGGACTCTTTAACAAAATTACCACAGCGAAACGGTATCTCTGGATCTAAGCCGTTGGATTGTGATCTTGCGGCCCAGGGCGAGGCGGTGCCCCGATCTAATCGTGGTCGTGCGTCCCGGATCGGACGGCCCAGGTAGGTTGGGCGCGCAGGGCGCGGCGGCGCCGTCGCCGGAGCCCTGCTCCGCGGCGGGGACTTCGCCGGGGCTGGTGAAACAGGCGCTACGGAGCTTGGTTTGGACCGCGGTTTGGTGCAAAAGAAAGAGCGCGGCACGTGCAATCTACTGGGGCTCAGATCAGGGCTCGACAGGGGTTCGGGCGGCGTGCGCGACGGCGCAGGCGGCGCTAGATCGCCGGCGAGCGGCGTGGTGCGGGCGGGGACGCGCTATGGCTACGTTATCTTGCGCAAACGGACCAGGAGGCTGTGGAGGCGCTTACCGAGCTTGGAATCGAAGAATGGACCGGCGCAGCAGGGCTGGCGGCGAGTCCCGGCGGCGAAGCTCGACGTGGTGGTCGCGTAGTTGGGTGTTGCAGGGGTCGGGGTCGGAGAAGAACGGCTCGGCGAAGTTCGTGGCCTCCGGGCAGAGCTCCCCCGGCGGCTTGCCGTGGTGGGGACGTCGGGGAACGCCGGGAATCGCGGCGGCGGAGCTCCTGCGCTGCGGAGCA
The DNA here is from genome assembly GCF_016808335.1 of Panicum virgatum. Lineage (NCBI taxonomy): Eukaryota > Viridiplantae > Streptophyta > Magnoliopsida > Poales > Poaceae > Panicum > Panicum virgatum. The sequence goes on along the minus strand of NC_053136.1, from coordinate 26,460,924 downwards.
AAGACAGCGGCGGCGGCTAGGGTTTGCGGGGCGGCGCGTGGGGTGGATGGGTGCAGGGGGGTCCAGGGCGGTTTAAGAAGGGAGGGCCGTCCTCGGCGTGCGGGTCCAGGGGCTGACGCGGCGCGGGGATCACGGCGAGGACTCGGCCGGGCGTTGCGCGGGGTAGGAGACGGCGCCGACAGGCGGGCCCCGCTGGTCAGCGGCGAAGCGCGCGGCGCGGCTGAGCGGTGGCTGGCTGACGTGCGGGCCTGCTGGGCGCTCGCGGCGCCGACAGGTGGGGCCGGCGGCTCAGGAGGATCGCGCGCGGGGCGAGCGGAGTCGGGCCGTGCGTGCGGAGAGGGAGCGGGCCGCGGAAGTGGGCCGAGTGGCGCGGGGCGGGCCGAGCAGGGGGAGGTGGCGAGATGGGCCGGGCCGAGCTGCTAGTTGGGTTTTGGGCTGGGTTGAGTTTTGGGTTTGGTTTATGGGTTCCTTTTCTATTTCTTTTTCTTTTCTAAGTCTAATTCAAACAAAGTTTGAATTCAAATTTGAATTTGAATTCAAACCACACTCAAATAAAATTATGCACCAGCATGAATGCAACAAAAAATTTAAACCTATGATAAATTTTAATTAATTAAGGAACAAAAATTAGATTAAATGCCAACTAAACACAATAAACCTTAGAAAATTTAACTAAAGCCAATTAACTTTATTAAAAAATGCTGAAATTTAAATTAGGGTGTTACAGACCCTACCCCCTTAAAGAAATCTCGTCCCCGAGATTTAGCTGGGCTGGCTAGCAAAGAGATCTGGGTATGTCTTCTTCAACTCATCTTCTCGCTCCCAAGTAGCCTCAGCTTCACTGTGATGACTCCACTGAACTCTGCACATCTTGATGCGCTTATTCCGAGTAACCCTCTCTGACGTCTCCAGAATCTTCACCGGATGCTCGGTATAAGTCAGATCCTCCTGGACATCGACTCCATCCAGGGGTGCCTGCTCCTCGGGTACTCGCAGACACCTCTTCAGCTGAGATATATGGAAGACATCATGAACTCCAGAGAGGCTGAGAGGTAACTCCAGGCGATAAGCAACTTCGCCTTTCCGCTCTAGCACCTTGAATGGCCCCACATACCGAGGTGCTAACTTCCCTTTGACATTGAATCTGCGGATTCCTCTCATTGGAGACACCTTCAGGTACACATAATCACCAACACTGAAAGTCAGGTCTCTCCGTTTGCCATCAGCATAGCTCTTCTGTCTGCTCTGTGCAATCCTCAGATTTTCTCGCACAGCCTGAACCATCTGCTCTGCATCATCTATGATCTCAGGGCCAAAGAGCTGCTTTTCACCAATCTGATCCCAATAGAGAGGAGTCATGCACTTTCTGCCATACAATGCCTCGAATGGGGACTTCTTTAGACTGGCCTGATAGCTGTTGTTATATGAGAACTCAGCAAATGACAGGCACTTATCCCAACTAGTACCATACTGAATAGCACAAGCTCTCAGCATATCCTCCAACACTTGGTTGGTTCTCTCTGTCTGCCCATCTGTCTGAGGGTGATAAGCCGTACTGAAACGCAGCTTCGTATCCAGAGAATCATGAAGCTGCTCCCAGAAACGAGAAGTGAACTGAGACCCTCTGTCAGATATGATCTTCTTGGGTACACCATGCAAGCAGACAATCCGAGAGATGTACAACTCTGCAAGTCTAGCACCGGAGTAAGTAGTGTTCACTGGAATGAAGTGAGCAACCTTCGTCAGACGATCCACTACTACCCAAATGGAGTTGTACCCTTTCTGAGTACGAGGCAATCCAACAATGAAGTCCATAGTGATTTCTTCCCATTTCCACTCTGGAATCTTCAAAGGCTGCAATAGACCTGCTGGCCTCTGATGCTCAGCCTTGACACGCTGACAGGTGTCACAAATAGCCACGTACTCTGCCACTGAACGCTTCATCCATACCACCAGAAACGTTCCTTCAGATCATAATACATCTTAGTGCTGCCCGGATGAATAGAGTATGCTGTATCATGGGCCTCACTCAGAATCAACTTCCGGAGATCATGCACATCAGGCACGCAGATCCGGTTCTTGTACCACAAGATACCCTGATCATCCTCTCTGAAATGAGGAGCCTTGCCCTTCTTAAGCAACTCACGAATCTCCTGCAGCTTCTCATCATCTTTCTGATGCTGCCGGATCTCTGCCTCTAGAGTCGGTACTGCCTCAAATGCTGCACTGGAAGTATGATGCAAGAAGCCCAGACTCAACTGCTCGAACTCCTCGCATAACTCTGGAGGCATCTGGAAAGTCACGGCCATGTTGACATAACTTCTTCTGCTCAGAGCATCTGCTACAACATTGGCCTTGCCCGGATGATAGTGAATCTCCAGATCATAGTCCTTGACCAACTCTAGCCATCTTCTCTGCCACATGTTCAGCTCATTCTGCGTGAAAATATACTTGAGGCTCTTGTGATCAGTGTAGATATCACACCGCTGCCCATACAAGTAATGCCTCCAAATTTTCAGAGCATGCACAACTGCGGCTAACTCAAGATCATGAGTAGGATAATTCAGCTCATGCCGGCGTAACTGCCGTGAAGCATAAGCTATCACTCTGCCCTCCTGCATCAGAACACACCCAAGACCATCCTTCGAAGCATCACAATATACCGTGAACCTCTTCGTCTGGTCTGGCAGAGTCAGGACTGGCGCCGTAGTCAACCTCTTCTTCAGCTCATCAAAGGCCATCTGACGCTCATCAGTCCATACAAAAGCCACATTCTTCTCTAGCAAAGAAGTCAAAGGCTTCGCGATCTTGGAGAAATTCTCAATGAACCTCCGATAATATCCAGCTAAGCCCAAGAAAGACCTGACTTCCTTCACTGTCTGCGGTGTCTCCCACTCGAGCACATCTTTCACCTTGCTCGGATCAACAGCAATGCCTCCCTGAGAGATAACATGACCGAGGAATGGCACCTCGTCAATCCAGAACTCGCACTTGCTGAACTTGGCGTACAGCTGATGCTCTCTCAATCTCTGCAACACGAGCCTCAGATGCTCCTCGTGCTCTTCTTCTGTCTTGGAGAAGATCAGAATATCATCAATGAAAATCACCACAAAGACATCCAGATAATCCATGAAGACCATGTTCATCAGATGCATGAAGAAAGCCGGGGCATTAGTCAAGCCGAAGGACATGACTGTATACTCATATAGCCCGTACTTGCAGGTGAATGCCGTCTTCGGAATATCCCCAGGACGGATCCTCAGCTGAAAATATCCCGAACGAAGATCAATCTTCGAGAATATACGAGCACCTCGAAGCAAATCGAAGAGATCCTCAATACGGGGCAGTGGATGCTTGTTCTTGATAGTGACTGCATTCAGCTCACGATAATCGACACACATCCTCTTCGAGCCATCCTTCTTATCTACCAGCAACAACGGAAAAGCCCAAGGAGAGAAGCTGCGACGGATATAGCCCTTGGCTAGCAACTCATCAATAGTCTTCTTAACTTCTTCATGCTCTATAGGCGCCATACGGTAGGGCCTCTTTGCAATAGGGGCTGTGCCAGGCAAGAGATCAATACAAAACTCAATGGCGCGTTCAGGCGGCATACCTGGCAGATCATCCGGAAAGACATCCGGGAATTCAGACACCACGCGAATACCGTCCGTGGGTCTAGCCTCCATCTGATGAAGAAATCCAGAAGGCTCTACTGCACTGATAACAACCTCTTGGCCACTGGAAGCTGATAACAAGACTGTCCTCTGAGCACAATCTATCCGAACTCCCCATTTGGCCAGAGTCTCCATTCCCAGAATGACATCAATGCCCTTGGTGTCTAGCACCATCAGATCAGTACAGAACTCTACTCCCCTCAAAGAAACACTGACTCTCGGGCAGTAAGTATGAGACCTCAACTGTCCTCCCGGTGAAGATACTAACAGGCACCTCTTTAATGTGCTAGTATGAATACCATGATACTCGACAAAAGACTGAGTAATGAAGGAATGCGTAGCACCAGTATCAAAAAGCACTGTAGCTGGATATGAATTAACCATGAACGTACCAATAACCACGTTGGGAGCCTCAGCCGCTGACTCGGCCGTCACGTGGTTCACCCTGCCCTGTGCTGGCGCCCTGGGTTGAGCTGGGCGCCCCTGCTGTCCCGCCTGCGCCTTCCGGGGGCAAGCGTTGGCGTAGTGCCCCGGCTGGCCGCAGTGAAAGCAGGTGCGAGGAGGTCCCTGAGCCTGCTGTCCGGTAGGAGCTGCCGGACGTGGAGCCTGCGGTGCTGGTGGAGCTGGTGGAGCACGAGCCGGAGGTGCCGGTAACCTCGGGCCCTGACCTGCCTGCTGCTGTCGAGGCGGGTACTGCTGCGGTGGCCTCTGCTGGTACTGCTGAGGAGGCCGGTACTGAGGCTGGTACTGCTGGGGCTGCTGGAGTCGAGGACGAGTGTTGCTGCCGGAAGCAACGGGGACAACCTTCCTCTTCTTGTCCTCCATCTCCAGGTGCTTACGCTCAGTGTTGAGCGCACTGTCAACCAGATGGTTGAAGTCGTCGAAGCGGAGGTTGAGCAGCGCGTACTGGAGGTAATCCTCAAGACCCTCCATGAAGTGCTCCTGCTTCTTGCGGTCATCCGCAACATCGGCAGGGGCGTAGCGTGCCAGCTGAAGAAAGCGATCACGATACTCCGTGACCGACATAGTCCCCTGAATTCACAAAGACAGATGGATATCGGAAGATTAACTCAAGATTCATAAGGATAGAACAAGGGGCATAAGCTCAAAAGAAAACGCTGAATGATTATTCTTAAGATTACCTGCTTCAGTGCAAGGAACTCCTTCTGCTTCATCTTCATAACGCCCGCGGGGACGTTGTGGCTGCGGAAACGCTCCCTGAACTGGAGCCAAGTGAGAGACTCGCGGTCATGGACCGGGTGGGACTCCCACCAGTCCAAAGCTGCCCCTCGCAGCTGTCCTGCTGCGTACAAGACGCGCTCACGGTCATCGCACTGGGCGATGTCCAGCTGACGCTCCACTGCACGGAGCCAGTCGTCAGCCTGAAGAGGGTCGGACGTGTGAGAGAACGTCGGCGGGTGACCCCTCAGGAACTCTGCACGCCTGTCGCGAGGCTGCGGCGGTGGAGGAGGCGGAGGCTGAGTGTGAGCGTGCTGGAGAGCCTAAACAGTGTTGTTCAGGGTGGCCATCATCTGCATCTGGAGCTGGAAGTACTGCTCCGGAGTCAAAGGCGGCGGCATCGGGATCCCAGTACCCTGGTTGTTCTGACCCTGCTGCTGGCCAGAACCGGAACCGGTGCTCCTGGTGTTCACCATCTGATTTGAACAAAAGATTTCACGATTAAGGATATTGCAGGAGTAAATTCAGATGGATATGATAACTCTTTGCGGAAAAAGACTCAGCCATGATAAAGTAGACAGGATAGAGTTGACTGTTTTACCCCCAACGATCTAACTCATTTTATTAATTAGTTAACTTTAACATCTGAGTGATTTTCTTTAATCAAATTTAAGCTACTAATCTATGCAATCACTCAAAAATCCAAATCAAGCATGTAGCATAATAACAAGCAGACAATTTTCACAACTTAGCCGAGTTTAGCAAAAGACTCGACTAACACAGCGCGTCGCAGAACGTGCTATCGTATTATTATAAAAAAGGTCACCTAGCTATGCTCATGGTGGTCAGATGTCTGATTCAGGCCAAAATCTACGAAACTATTCTCCAGAGAGAGAAATCAAGGCAAGAGGGGTAAAAAGTCAAAGAAGTCAAGGGGTATAATAGTAAAATAGTTTCAGCAGGCAAGGATTGGTGAGAAGAAGTCCTAAAACTCGACCAGTTCTATCTAGGCTTCGTCCTACAGTCGATATGGCTTTGATACCACTCTGTAACACCCGGTTTATAAAAGAACATAAACCGAGCAATCATATACGTGCCAGGATCAAGTCACACGTATATACAACAGAATGAACAGTATATCATAGCACATATCACGAAAAAAAATATAATAAAGCGAAATACGAATGTTATTTATTACAATAATGACATAAATGTCTGATACAGCGGAAGCGAAGTACAAAATACGGTAAAAGCTCTCTGAAGCTGAAGCAGGGCGCCACAGGGACGTCGACTGGGAGACGAAGCACCTAGAAGTCCTCGTAGTCCTGGTAGCGCTGGACGAACTCCCTCGTGTCGGCAGGAACTGAGCAGCAGTAGCGTAGCCAAGAGGAAAAAGTAGAGAAGAGGCAAGAGTGAGTACACAACTTGTACTCAACAAGTATAACACAAACTATGAGGCTCTAGGCTGGCTGACTCAACTGCATTAGCTTTTAAGTGTTGGCAAAATTTTATTAAAGCTATTTACTACGAGTTGATGAATTACCATTGACCCAGTTACATAGAAATTAATCAGAATTAAATATACTACTACTGAGAACCATACCAAAACCAAGCCACCAAGGTAACCCCGAGAAGCACCTCCCTCGTCGGAAGGAGATAACTTCACTAATCAAAAGGAGGATCTGGGCCGCTCATAACCGTGAGCACGGCTAGTATACCAGTTTTACACTCTGCAGAGGTTGCACATCTTTACCCACAAGTCGTGAGCTACGCCAGTTGTTCATCACACTTCCTTAGGTGAGATGGCCAGCGACTCACTACGAGGCCTTTAAAAAGAATCTCGTTGGTAAGGCGTAACCGCGAGAGTTAGGTCGGCGACGATGGGGCCCACCTCCGGGGGTACAAGCACAGGAGCGCAATCCAAGCACAGACCAAGCCGGAGGAGCAGGGACCATTGAAGCTTACTACTCTTGCCCCGCAGGTAAGTTACTCCAAACCAAAAAGATCTAGTTATTACGCCAAGTCTATCCCATTCTAGCCTTGTGGTAGCGCTGTTGTCCCAGGTTGTCGCTCTATGAACCGGTCCTTATGGAGAGTGGCCAACCAGGCAGTAAGCACCGTGCTGGCCCCCTAAACCATGTTTCTAAAAAAACATCTTTTAACGAGAAGTGAGCCACTCAAGTCACACAGAGTGCCACTCTCAGAATTAAGTTCAAGTAAACCATTAATCAATTTAATTAAAAAGGACCAAAGTGTGTTATAGCGCAGCAACCTAGCACAACTAACCAAAATGCAACCCAAAGGTATATATAAAGGATATAAACTGGCTAGGAAATCCTTAAAGGCATACAGTATTAAAATGCAGTATGAAATTGTATTTAAAGGTGATAGGTTGTTCATGTTATACTTGCCTTCCTCGTACTGCTCCTGCTGCTGCTCAAAGTGCTCCGAAGACGGCTGCTCCGGGTACTGGTACTGAGGCTCCTCAGACGGATCAACGTCTACTCACGAACACATGGCCAAAACAATGCACAAAATAAGCATACAGGCAAACACTAACAAAAAGCTAAGAAACAGTACATCAATACATAAAAACAACACACTAAACTACTCTAATACTGTTCCACGCGTCACAACGGTCGCGTGAGCGCAAAAACCACCTAAAACGGAGCTAAAACGCGTAATCTAGGCTAAAAACAAGTTCTAGGGGCTTATTTGTAAGAAGAACAGAGTTCCAGGGGGTTTTCTGCAAAAACTGAGGGTCTAAACACAATTAAACCTTAGTTTCAAGGGCTAACGCGTAAAACTGCCACGGTTGGACAGCGGGTTCAATTTCTGGGAAGGTCAGGGGCCTAAACATTAAAAACAGGACCTATACGTAATTATTTTTGACTAAGGCTGTACCGCGGGTTAATTAGCAAAGAGATCAGGGACTCTTTAACAAAATTACCACAGCGAAACGGTATCTCTGGATCTAAGCCGTTGGATTGTGATCTTGCGGCCCAGGGCGAGGCGGTGCCCCGATCTAATCGTGGTCGTGCGTCCCGGATCGGACGGCCCAGGTAGGTTGGGCGCGCAGGGCGCGGCGGCGCCGTCGCCGGAGCCCTGCTCCGCGGCGGGGACTTCGCCGGGGCTGGTGAAACAGGCGCTACGGAGCTTGGTTTGGACCGCGGTTTGGTGCAAAAGAAAGAGCGCGGCACGTGCAATCTACTGGGGCTCAGATCAGGGCTCGACAGGGGTTCGGGCGGCGTGCGCGACGGCGCAGGCGGCGCTAGATCGCCGGCGAGCGGCGTGGTGCGGGCGGGGACGCGCTATGGCTACGTTATCTTGCGCAAACGGACCAGGAGGCTGTGGAGGCGCTTACCGAGCTTGGAATCGAAGAATGGACCGGCGCAGCAGGGCTGGCGGCGAGTCCCGGCGGCGAAGCTCGACGTGGTGGTCGCGTAGTTGGGTGCTGCAGGGGTCGGGGTCGGAGAAGAACAGCTCGGCGAAGTTCGTGGCCTCCGGGCGGAGCTCCCCCGGCGGCTTGCCGTGGTGGGGACGTCGGGGAACGCCGGGAATCGCGGCGGCGGAGCTCCTGCGCTGCGGAGCAAAGACAGCGGCGGCGGCTAGGGTTTGCGGGGCGGCGCGTGGGGTGGATGGGTGCAGGGGGGTCCAGGGCGGTTTAAGAAGGGAGGGCCGTCCTCGGCGTGCGGGTCCAGGGGCTGACGCGGCGCGGGGATCACGGCGAGGACTCGGCCGGGCGTTGCGCGGGGTAGGAGACGGCGCCGACAGGCGGGCCCCGCTGGTCAGCGGCGAAGCGCGCGGCGCGGCTGAGCGGTGGCTGGCTGACGTGCGGGCCTGCTGGGCGCTCGCGGCGCCGACAGGTGGGGCCGGCGGCTCAGGAGGATCGCGCGCGGGGCGAGCGGAGTCGGGCCGTGCGTGCGGAGAGGGAGCGGGCCGCGGAAGTGGGCCGAGTGGCGCGGGGCGGGCCGAGCAGGGGGAGGTGGCGAGATGGGCCGGGCCGAGCTGCTAGTTGGGTTTTGGGCTGGGTTGAGTTTTGGGTTTGGTTTATGGGTTCCTTTTCTATTTCTTTTTCTTTTCTAAGTCTAATTCAAACAAAGTTTGAATTCAAATTTGAATTTGAATTCAAACCACACTCAAATAAAATTATGCACCAGCATGAATGCAACAAAAAATTTAAACCTATGATAAATTTTAATTAATTAAGGAACAAATATTAGATTAAATGCCAACTAAACACAATAAACCTTAGAAAATTTAACTAAAGCCAATTAACTTTATTAAAAAATGCTGAAATTTAAATTAGGGTGTTACAATGTGTCATGAAGGTTTAGCTGCAAGGTTAGCACCACAGAGCATCCATGAAATTTGCAATGTTTATGGTAAACATATGCATCTACAACTAGCCTTCTAAAGGTTTTGCAAGAGAGGACCTTAAGGCAGTAATAGTCCTCGTGTGTGCTCTGGGCACAATGCGTCCCTGACTCTACAGAGGTATGGAAAGAGCATGGTTTTGAGGTATCACTAGGATGAAGCTCCCATGCTCATATATGGAATCCTTTTCTATGGACTCCAGAGTCGGCGCCTCATAACATTCCGTGGCCCGTTGATTCTTCGTATCAAGAGATTCATCATAGGAAATCATAGTTGAATCTTGATCGTGGTCGAGAACAACTTCCTTGGGGCCAGAGGAAAGAGGCTCAAACTCGCTCAAGAGGGATGATGATTGTTCGTCTTCACAAAAGTGAAGGGTAACTTCCGAGTCGTGCCGTTCGAAAGCAGCAGATTTTGCAATCTTGGAGAGAATGGACTCGGATGGTATGAACGGAGATTCATGCATCATTTCCTTGACTGGGTTTAGCTCGGGAAAATGCTTCGCCATAGAATTTTCTAAGCAAGAGGTAGCAGTGGCAGGGGCGGTTTTCCTAAGCATTACATCTAGGCTTCCTTGAGATGTGAGAAGTTTTTCAAATGGGAAGCCTAGGAGAAGATCAAAATCGAGAATATTGAAGATATGGAAATCTAAGTTGATCTCGAGCTTGTCTATTATAAGCGGCACGGCACTTGCGACCCCCCGACATTTAAGGATGTGTCCCGAGGGACAACTCTTTAAGAGCGTGTCGGGTGGTTTTAGCGTAACATTGCCCAAAAGTGTGTACGCTAAGTGCCATGGCAAAACATAAACCTCCATGATGGGGTTAATGTGGGCTTCTATGGTGGTTCCCCTTATTGAGCAAGGAGTGATCGTGGAGGGTGAGCTAATCCAAATTGCTTAAGAAAAGTGTTTCTCTCCATCTGACCAATCCTCCTTCATGGCTTCCTCGAGAGGTGCTTCATTACGGGAATCAGGAGGAGAAGGAGGTACCGTAGGCCTAAGGGAAGGTTCTGTCAAGAGATCTCTAGATTGATCGGTGTGGACAGAGGAAGGTTCCTTCCCTGAATGGGCATCTATGAGATTCGAGGTGTTTCTATGGTTTCCTGTTGATTCATCCTCGAATCTAGAAGAGAACTTCGGGGGGTGAATCTCTTCTCCCTCCGATGTTCCTGGTTCGGGCGAGGTTTCTAGAGCTGAATCTAAGGATATGGTTAATGAAGGATTGGGTTCAGCTGCTACAAGATCCTCATGGGTCAACTCACACTCCTCTTGGAGAGGATCAGACTCGGCTGACAAGGAGGTAAACTCGACAATATAATCTAGGATTGAGTTGAGATGATCGGTGGATTCCTTATCGAGACTCCTCTTAAATTGCCAAAGGACTAAAGGATTGAGTGTCGACATGGTAGGGTCGGACTTCACTAGGAGCAAAAATTTGGCCCAGGTTGTGCCTAAAGTTTCCTCCTCGTTCTGCTGGAAGAACATGATAGAGAATGTCTTCTTCAAGGAGTCCCAGCTGCCCTTTCTGGTATATGTATTGGACGTGTACCATTGCTCTGCCCTCCCTTTAAGAGAGAAGGGAAACAACATCCACCGGAGGACATCTTGTTCCATGCTTGCAGAGGCAAAGCATGAACAAAGCTGCTCGAACTCCTGCATATGGTAGTCTGGGTTCTCGCTACTTAACCCAGAGAAGGGAAACTCCCGAACCATAGCGATAAGGTCGGGACAAGGTTCATAGCCAGATGTGGAAGAGGATGGTGGCTCATTGAACTCGCCAGTTGAGGCAGAGAGGCTGTGAAAGGATGGCTTCTCCATGGGTAGCTGGGGTAAAGATAGCAGGAAAAAAACTAAAAATGATACGCGATAAATCTCATGGTGTAGAGAAGCTTTTGAAGGATAGCTTCTCTATAGATAGCGGGGGTCAAGGTAGAACCAAAGAAAAGAAAAAGATACGAGGACAACTAGGCATGAAGAAAGATACAGCAACCGTTCCCCGGCAATGACGTCAGAAAGCTTGTTGGGTATTTTAGCATCACGAATAAATCCGCAAGCGCACGGATACCGTTGTAGCTTTCACCTCAGAGAATTCCAAGGGTTATCGAATCCACAGGGAATGTGTGTGCACTCTCTTCTATTCTAATCGGTCCAAGGACACACCAAGATAGGTAGAAGGGTAGAGATGATTCCTAAGATAGTGCTACTGCTGAGTTAAAGGTCGATCTCTCGGGCACAATACTCGCTTCGGGCACCGGCTTAGATCTGGTCTGCCAGTCGACTCCGGCCAACAGCTCTACGCTATATCCGAACGTGGAGGATTATGAAGGACCAATAGGGCTATCACCACCCACGGCCTACCTCTACAAACCGTGGGATATAAGGCAAACGAAGGATAACCCCTAGGCTAGACACCACGTCTATGCTATTGATTACTACTATAGTCTAACTACGTATGATGTCCCGTAGCAAACTACAGCACTCTGTATGAATACAGAGCGACGAACCCGCGAGTAAGAGAACTGATCTCACTCAACTACAAGCACTACTAGCATCTACTATACCAAGTAAAATACTAGAGATAGGAACCATGAATACTTACTAAACCCGAAGAATGTAGCAGCATCCATAGAGGTCCAAGCTGGGAGCAGAGAGCCGACACTCCGGCATTTCTCCTGAACTAATCTCTCACTCTCATAGAGGTACAAAATGGAGAAGAGCGCCGAAGACCAGCGCCCCTCCTGAGTACCTCTACCCTCTCCCTAGACTAAGACAACTCTAATGCAAGAGGAGGCTTGAGAGAGCACTTGGTGAGATTTGAAACTCCACTTGGTGGTGTGTCTTCATTTGAGCCCCCCCCCTCATATATATATAGGGGGAACCACCAGCCTTTTGCCCGAGAATTGAGCCAAACCACCATGGAGCACCAACCACACACTGCCACGTGTCCTGTGAGAGTCGGTGGGGCCCGTGGGCTGCTAGCACCAGGTCGGCCGACCTTGCTGGTCGGCCGACCGTGGGCTGGATTTGTTTGGCCCGGTTCTTGGCGGAAGGCTGTTAAGTGGACCCCCATGTCATATATGTGGGTAAGGGCCTGTCTTAAGTTGGTTTGGTAGCTCTAGTGGGCCCGTGGATCCTCGTGAATGCGTCTGATTTGTTGAGAGGGTGTTGCCCCGGATTGATGACGTGTCACCTTGCTTGTGGGCTCCATTCCTTGTCATGTGAGGCTATCTAGTGGGCCATTTGATCCTTGTACATAGTTGTACATTTTGCCTTGATCTGTGGAGTGTGTTTCCCTGCTCATGAAGTGTGTTTTCTCCCTTAATTCACCTGCATACAAATATTTTCCAACACTCGTGGAAATGGTCAGTAATAAACCCCTACCACTATGTTGATGTTTACATTTTATGTATTTATGCAGGAGTTGACGGTCTAGAATTGGTACTTAAGAGCCGTCAACAACCGCATTGAGGGATCTATAATCCACACATAGCCTCAAACTGTCATCCTTTTTCTTCACGAGTAGGGCTGGGGAACCCCAAGGTGAAGCACTTGGTCAAATGAATCCCTTGTCGAGAAGGTCTTGAAGCTGGATCTTTAATTCTGCTAACTTATTTGGTGGCATCCGGTAGGGTCTTTTAGAGATAGGAGCTGTGCCTGGTTGTAGCTCAATCACAAACTCAATATCTCTATCAGGAGGCAGTCCGGGCAAGTCATCTAGAAAAACATCCGCATACTCGCATACTACCGGAATGTCATCAAGTTTGATATCTTTCATGGCAAAGGTACAAGGAGTGATGTACTCTTGTGATGGAAGATAAAGGGTAGTGGCTCCTTGGTATGGTGAATCAATCTCTACAGCTCGGGAAGAGATATCTAACAATACTCTATGTTTGGTCATCCAGTCCATACCCAGAATAACATACATACCATCTAAACTTAAAGAAATCAAGTCGGTTTTAATCAACGTGCTATCCAACTGAATTGACACATGTCTAAGGATTTGATTGGAAGCTATTTTACCACCAGGTGTGTTAATCATGTATGGTGCCTTAGTATGATTAGGATCCAATCCTAGTCTTGCCCCACATTTAGCACTAATAAAAGTATGGGTTGCACCAAAATCAAACAGTATGATTGCAGGCTTATGATAAATAGAGAATGTACCCGTCATAATTGGTGCGTTCTCCGGAAGTTTAGCAAAAGTAGTAAAGTTGATCTTCCCTTGCCTGACTTGCATGACTTGCTTCTTACCCTTGCCCTGGTTGTCCTGATTAGAATTCTGACCTTGGGTAGGCTTCTAGTTTCGGGGGTAATTCCTAGTGAAGTGCGCAGGACTTCCACAGGTATAACAACGGTTGTTGCTATTTGCACGGTTCGGTTGTTGAACATTTGGCTTGGCCCAAACTGTTGCTGTTGAGGCATAGGAGGTCTAACCACTCCTTGTTGCTAAGGTGGCCTGAAAACCCATCTGCCTGATGGAGGATTTCTCTGTGGGGCCCTGGGTACTGTATTCTGCATCAAATGATACCTTGGTGACTGCGCACTAGAGGGTCCAGTCGGTGTCTTCCTATTCTTCTCAGCACGATGCGCTGTAATGCAATCGTCCTGAGTGATGTCCATATTCACCAGCTCATTAAAGCTGTTGGGGCGGACAAGATTGAGACGCTCCTTGAGCTTGGTGTTAAGACCACGACGGAAACGATCCTGCTTCTAGGCATCGCTATCTGCATGATAACCGGCATACTGGCACAAGTGATCGAAAATTTGTGCGTACTGAAGCACAGTGCGGTTTTCTTGTGTGAGTGCCAAGAATTCATTTAACTTCCGCTCCAGAAGTCCCTCGGGAATGTGATGCGCCCTGAAGGCAGTCCTGAATTCTTCCCAAGTGACGACATGATCGGCGAGCAACATGGCACGATAATTATCCCACCAGATGCGGGCGGTACCACGTAGCTGCTGGGCGGCAAAAAGAGTCTTGTTCGCTTCGAAGCATGGTACAGGAAATAAAGCGAACTTCGATTCTATGGTCTGAAGCCATGCATCTGCATCCAGGGGTTTGTCGGTCTTGTGGAACAGCAGGGGCTGGGTACCAAAGAAATCTTGATATCTAGGTGCAGGGGGAATATGATCATCACGTCGTCGCTGCTACGAGCGTGGCTAGTTTTGCTGCCCCTGCACTAGTTGACGTAGCAGCTCAGTCTGCAAGGCCATAACTTCCACCAAATTAGGAGGTGGCGGTGGTGGTTGCTGAGACCCACTAGCCTGGCCACGGCTAAACCCTTCCGGGGTACCACGCGTTGAGCCCATCATCTGAATCATGGAAGATATCCATTAGATCACAGTTTATCTTTACTTCCATTATCAAATGGTATAGTGCAAAACAATATACATCACTCGAGCATAGAGACAGTTGAAAATAGAATGATATTGATATTAACAACATGCACATCTCACATTCTATCCAACCAGTTCAGCTCAGAATATAAGGGATGACAAAGTTTTCACATAGCCATTTACTCCAAGCTTCATGTTAGAGTCATAGCGGTGAACATGCCACAAACATCACAAACTACTCCCATACAGCTATGCTACAACAAGTGGTGCTTCCCTCCATACTATCTTACACCACTTTCTATTTACACAGTTCTACTTCTAAAAGAAATCGAGCCTAAAAGCTTCGACGATCTAGAAATCATCGAGGTTGCCGACTGAAGACTCGATGCCAAAAGAAAGGTCACTGCTTTGAGCTTCGGGCTCTAGACCTTCGTGCTCAGAGTCAAGGCTAGAAACTCCTTCAATCTCTTCGGGGTCTTCTTCTCCATTTCCCTCAGGCTGGTTTGGAACATAAGGTGGCATCAGCGGCACTTGGAGGAACTCGATGTAAGCGTTAGCATCATCAAGCTCCAGAGTTAGATCCTGAACCTACTCCTGAAGGAACTCTATCACTATATTGCGTTGGTTGATAAGGGCATCGCTCTCGATGCTTTGGTCCTCTCGGTGGCCTATTGTCTCCTCACGTTGGGCTATCACCTCGTCCCGGGTAGTGACTGCTGCCTGAAGCTCTTCCACCTAAGCAATTTGCCTATCTAGCTTGCTATGGGTGACTTGTGCCTCACTAGCCAAGTGGATAATGCCACGGCGCTGTAACTCCTGATGGCGAAGCTGGGCGTTCATGAACCTTATCATCATACGCACCGTATCTCCTGCTGAATCCCCAAGTAGGTGTGCACAGTGCTCCACCCGAAAAGACCATTCGGGGTCATGATAGTCTGTGGCGGGAAAAAAGCCGATAGGGTACTCTGCCACTTCATTGGGATGCTTCTCGCATAAGGTAGTTATAGCCTCTAAAGCGGCGGCTTCGATAGTGTCGGCGAGGCGATATCCAAATGCCTCAATCTCTATAGGCTGCCAGTGAGCTCGAAATGGGTGCTGTGGTATGGTCATCTTCACAGTGCAACGGGTAACTCCTTCCACTGTATATGTGAAGCAGTCGTACTGGGGCGGCTCCGTGTAACAAAAGAGCTAGAGAGACTCCCACAGAAGACGAGGAAAACCATCCCAGTGGATCGGAGTCCGTTGGTGTGGGTGTGACCCGCACCATCCAGAGAAGTGCCCGGAACATCAGCCATCTGAAACAAGAATTCAAATGGTAAGATGTCGCCAAAAAGGGACACAAAAAGCTGTAGGATATGATTCATTGAAACGTAAAGTTTCAGAAGAACCATGAATGATCCAACTATGACAAGGCTAGTTGATCACTTGAAACTTCCTTGAACAAACGATCAAGGGTACAAAAACTCGATCTAAGCTCAAGTAGTTTACTTCTCCTAAGGTCAACTAAATCTAGGTTTTAGAACAAGGCACTCACCAATTTCTCATTAACCAATCAATCAAAATAAGCACTCTAGAAATCCTTAAAAAGATGTTCAAGCATTACTAACTTGAACAAGAAGCAAAGCATTCAAGTTTAAACAATGCATGCACGTTCTATCGTCCTCTCAACCAAAAATAACTACCAAATACATTTGGTCTTACGTGGTTAATTTCGGTGGCATAACATAGATACGTCTCTCTCTATAGTATCTAGCCGACAGATCCTAACCATTCTTAACCTATCGAACCATGGTTAGTGTACCTGCAGAAAACATATAGCATATATATATAACTAATAGCCACCTTATAATACCCATAAAAACATCACCCTAGGGTTTTACGATCTAAGCACAATCCTTAACAAGTCCAACGTAGTTTTATCAACAATTTGTTGAGCACATCTTTTATCCAAAACCTTTCGAAAGTTTGTTGTACCATCCGATATATACTTGCCCGCTCTGATACCAGCGGTGGCAGAACCAGTTTGAATTATATTGGTTCGAGTACGCTAAACATCAAAACGCACCTCAACCGGTATAATCATTGGTCTGTCGGGTAACATTCCGATGTATCCGATTGTAACACAAGTATACATCCTGCACGAAGGCGAGTCAGAGATACAACATTCCACAAAATTTTACATCACATAGATAAGAGGTGTAATTTACATCAGAGTTTAAAAGCTAGCAAGCCGAAGTTCTAGCTTTTACAAACTTATTCCAAAGGAACTTTAAAGAGGTTTAACAGTAACTAAAGAAAAGTTCTGCAGCGGAAAGAAAACACAACTATACACAAACGTCGTAGGATAGATGCCATGGTAAGCCCGAACATGACATCATTCCGTCAACTCATTGCTGGCCGGGGATGGTTCCCATTCCATAGACCAACCAGGAGGTAAAACACTAGGCCAAGTCAAACTAGTGTTTTGGTCCTCACAAGTCATTCCTAAAAACAAAGTCACAAGCAAGACTGAGTATACTAATACTCAGCAAGACTAACCCGACTAAGGGTATATAATAGCCCTTTAACTAGACATGCAAAGTTTGTGAAGGCTCTGGGGTTTCTTTTGCTGAAAAGCAACAAAGAGTAGATCCTTAATTTCAAATTTTAGCTTTCAGATTCTAGTTGGATTAACCAGTCTAGATAAGCACCTATCCACACAAATATGGTAGAGGAATTAATTTCATCCAACCATATTTGGTATTATCATTGTTCCACTTTTTACTCTATGTGGCAAAGGGATCAAGAAGTCTCAATTTCCGCGAGAAATGGACGATTCTGAATCGAATTTCCAACCTTGCAAGGGTAAACCTAACACACACGCTTGGAGTACTGATGAGTCACTCCCAAGTAACCATTTGCTTCTCATTCCGGTTCATGGATCAGTGCCACTCTCCCCGACTACAGAGAACCGCCATTCTCTGCACCCGTGGTGTTGCAACATAAAAATAACTTCCTATCTCTACGAGAGAGTGGGAGGTATGTCCACTTGCCGGGCCGATCAGTTACTAGGCTTACTGCGTACCATATTTACGGCATGTGGCTAGTACTTTCAAACGCTTAACCACCATTACCACACACTGCGGCCTTATCAAATTTCATCAACATAGACGAATTTCAACCATGAAGCTTGTAACCAAATCAGTCCATAATGCTTATAGTGATTGCAAGAAAGTAAACAATCAACTCCTATAAAGCTCGCGAGTGACAGGCAATCACTCGACTTTTACCGGTCCTAATTAGCATAGCATCTATTCCGAATCAATTGGTATCTAGGATTATGCGTCTAGGATTTTCATTCAACTCCAATAACTTAAATGCACACGTCAAATTGCATAATTTAAAATAATAGGGGTTATACACCGGGGCTTGCCTGTAGTGGTGTCTATAAAGTCAGTAGGCTTTGGTTCTTCCGAATCGGAATTTGGGACTTCAGTTAATTCCGCAACATTAGCCTGGGCTTCGGAAATGTCCCCGTCTGATTCCTGGATGAGCTCGTATGTTCCGTCTGGTAACGGGGTGACTTCTATATGAAATGCAATAGTTGGAAAATAGTGAGGTGCTTGAGTATAGCTTTCCTTTACTATAAAGTTGTAAACCAATAAAGTAAACATTTAAGATTAAACTTAAAGTTTTACTTTACTGGGTAATTGTTTATAGAGTAAAAGTGAACATAATTAACTCCATGAGATAACATGAAAAAGGGGGTTTTATTTCAACAAAAAGGATTTTTAAAAGAAATTCTGAAGAACAAAAGCAATACTCCAAAAAGAAATTTTAAAAGTACAAAATAGAGTCCACTAATGGGTCTAGAAAATTATATAGAGCTTGACATACTCTAAAGAGCATATTGTCAAAAGCTCATCTAGAACAAAAGATATAAATAAAAATAGCTATAAGCTAACCCTATTTTTAGAATTAGCTACACAAGAAAACAACTCAAACTCATAGCATCAAACTGTAGAGCTAATCACAAGGAATACAACAAAATTGGTTTGACATTTTTCTGATTTTTCTACATTTTTCTAGGATTTTTCAAAATTCACTTGGAAAAAGAATAAAAGGGAAATGATCTTTTTGCATAAAGGACCTCGAGAAGATTTGAATCAAAGCAATCAGGTCCTTGGTCGGGGTCAAAGGTGGGGGAGGTGTTTGACCGGCTGATTCCGGCGAGGGGGGTCGCCGGCGGCGAGGGCCATGGGGCCAGGAAGCAAGAGCGGCTCGAGGCGAACCTCTGGGTACTGGGGGCGCGGCTGGAGGTGGCCGATAGGGTGGTCGTCGGCGAGGAGGCGCGGGCGGCGGCAGGTGAGCTCGTCGGTGAGGGTGCTCCAGCGGTCAGGGGCGGGAAAAGGGTGGCCGGCGAGTTGCGCTGGAGAAAGGCGGAACTACTGGAGTGCTTGGGAGGGGCGGAGTAGCACTGGAGCGGTGGGTCCACAGAGGGCAGGATCTTGTCGGAGTTGGAGGAGGGCGGCGGCGGTGGATGATGGTGAATGAGAGTGGTGGCCGGCCAATTTATAGGCCGAGGGTGGGGAGGATAAGCGTGCGGGGCTCCCTGGGGAGATAGACTCGGCCGGGGAAGAAACTGGCGGTGGAACGCTGTCCAGCGGCGGCCGGCGGCGTGGCACGAGACAGGGGAGGTGTCGGCGCGGCGTGGCGCGCATGCTTGGAGCCAGCGGAGGCAGCTGGGCAGGGCTGGGTGCCTATGGGTGACGCGTGGGGCGGCGCGGGCAACCGGCGCTTGGGGAAAACAACGGCGGCGGCGGTGGAGCAGAGCTCCGGCAAGCCTGGAGGAGGAAGAAGGTGGGGGGGTCGTTTTGCAAATACAGAAAAGTTCAGGGACTCAGAAGTAAACTAAAATTTGGCATTGATGTATGGCTCAAATGAAAAAGTACCCAAAATAAAAGTTATTCAGTTTTTCAAGATCTACAACTTTCATGTTGTGCAAATTTGTACTAGATCAAAGGATTTTAGAATATTTTCAAAAGTTCAAATGAACTTAATAAAAGAAAAACACTTTTTGGTAGCTTATTTCAACAAGTTTAGGACTAAATTGCAATAAAGCTGCCAAGCAATGATTACTTGCACAATTGCAAGAAAGCCCTTCACAAAGTTGAATTTGCTCCCTAAATCAAAAACTTTTGCAAAAAGGGATTTGTAATTTTCCATAATTACAAAAATACCCCTAATTTTGATTTGGAAAATTAAACTTTCACACAAGAACAAACACAAATTTTACACATTATCCTATGTTCTAATTACTAGACACCTGAAGTGTCACACGCCACCTCCAGTTCGGCGGCAAGGCGCTGAGACCTGTTGGTATCTTGGGAGTAGTTCTGCCGAGCTTCATCCTTCTCGCGGAGAAGCTGGCGAATGTACTCCTTGGTGTCTTCGGGGACACCAGGGAAGGGAAAACCTTCCGAGTCCAAGGAGTCAAAAGAAGGAGGAGCATTGTCGCTGCACAAAGAACGAAGAAATTGAAGATCAAAATCAAGCAAGAATACGATGATTGAAAGTGGAAGAAAGAGACTTACCCCCAGCGGCGGCGGATTGCCGGGGGATCGTTGGAGGGACCTTCGCCGGAGCGCTTGAAGCCCGCCATTGCTACAAGGACAACTAGGGTTTTGGGGCAAAGGACACTTTGGCTGGAGGAGGTGTGTTGCCGGTATCAAGCCAGAAGCTATTATTTATGGGCTGAAGCCAAAGAAGTGCATCAGGCGAAAGGACGAAAAATGAATCGTTGTATTGACCCTGTGTAGATGGAAAGCTAAAGGCCAGGGGCAAAGAAGAGTTTTGCCTAGCTGTACCGAAGTGTGCCGTGTGCAAAGGATTCAAGGAGCTGCTCTAAGTGTTGATTGGAGCGATGGTACAAAAGAGTAATCATGAATTGAAGTAATTTCGGAGCAAATAAATAAATTACTCCGAAATTGGGGGGCATGTGTTGACACCGTTTTTTGAAACGTGTCAAGGAATGTGATTTTATGAAGGAGAGGTTGCCGATTTGGAAGAAACCAAAAAGTGTACAGGATCATGATCGGCCGATGAAGTGCAAACGATGGGCCAGGAGGAATATTCTATGAAGATGCTGATCCGCGCAGTTTGGGTGATCGGCCGACGGAGAGTTGCCGATGAATCAAGAAGAAAGGAAGTCCGAATTCTACGAAGATTTGGATAATTCGGTTGTAATATTTTTGTATAGTTTTAGTTATGAAGTCTTTACTTTTTAGTCAAGTAATATTTGCCGTAATCGGTTAGGACTTGGTAGCGCTAGGCTATATATATCAGTTGTACGGAACCGGAAAAACTTGATACACATCCAATACAACAAACACTTTATAATTTTTTTGCACTTTTTCGGTGACTTCGCCTTTTTTTTTCTTTTTCGACGAGTTCTTTCAAGTCGATCGAGGATGTCTCGCATTCGAGCGACTTGATTTGCTGGTGAGTTTTTGTTTTACTGTGTATATTTGAGCTTTAGCTACCGGACGTATCGCTGTGGCTTCGTTCAAATCTATTCAAAAGTTATCGAGTTTTTCTCGGCTTTGATCTCGGGCGCATCGCTATTTTCTCGTCTAGATTCATTCACAATTTATCGATATCGGCTAGATATGTGGGTTTTTCCTATATGTTTTTGGCCATTATCACAATTATCTGCTTAGAAGCATATTAGATCGGCTTTAGGTTTTATAATAACACTTCGTTATCTTAAAAGCTGGTTTATATCTATTTCGAGCTTACATCATCTGAGTTACACATTCGTTGCTTAGATCTTGTTATACACGTGCAATCGGCTACATTAAGCTGATCTTGTCATTTTCCGCATCGGTTGATCCTGCCGACGTGCTCATTTACTACGCATCCGCATTTAATATTCTGTTGTCGTCTTCTGTATCGGCAGAGCTTGGCTATACGCCTGTGTGAGAGATATTCGGAATCCCAGCCGATACGCTCTCGAATTTGACTTTGTTTTATCCCTTGTCAATTACAGGTCAAATTGACTGGCACGCTTGGTTGACTTTCCGGAGCTTGGCGAACACTTGCCCTCGGATTCCAGTGTGTTGATTTTTTGCGTCAACAGGGTATCCATGGCCACCACAACAAGGTATAGCTTGCCCACCCATCACTTCTTTTCGCGAACATGTCTGAGCACGTATTTCATTAACAGGAAAGCAATACGACTAATACAAACCTTAATAGCCAGAGGCTATTAAGGCGGATACAAACCACCAAGAAAGTGGTAGAACGACCCAACAACAAGCAAGAAACGGCGGGGGAGAGGACTCCCGCGAACCCACAAACCTAGCACCAACCACACTACTGAACATGTTAAAAGAAACTACATCGTCAAGGCAGCGGAAGTCACCAGTGGCAAAGAATTTACCTGACCAACTAACTAAAGCGGCAAAGCATCCGCCAAAAGCGATCTCCAACCAAACACGATTATGGCGGCAAAGCATCCGCCAAACGACGACCAACGCAACCAGACGATGCAGATGAAACCAAGCAAAGGCAGGCACAGAAGTGAAACTCCGAGGAGTGCAAACGACCACAACCAGGCACCAGCAGAGCTTCCAAAACAATGCCTCAAAGGAGGGAGCGCGCCAAATGCGCCACCATCATCCGACCGTGTGGTCGAGGCTTTCGCCAAGAAGCACACATCGAAGAGGAGGGAAATGGTGGAAAGAATGACGCCTTCAAGAAGGTAAATGATGTCTGACAGCATCATCGTCATTGGTCCGCAAGCAGATGCAAGGCTTTCACCTCCACCCAATCCCTCCTCAAAGCCAAAGGCCCACAACTAGAAGACTCCACCAGCCGGCCACTAGAAAAGGGCCAGGCAGCCGGCAACACGCCCCCACGAGGACGGCGAACACCACCGGAGGTAGTGCAACTGACAACGACCCGCTGGGCGAGTGGCAGCGCTACCACAAGCCCTCAGTCACCCACCAGGCGCCCGCCAGCAAAGCACCCCTAAAGCATTGTGCGGCTAGAAACCCCAGTCCACGGAGCAAGTGGCGGCGCCGATGCACCCCAGGCCATGAGCGGAGGTGGCAATGTCAGACCTGGGACAGCGGGACTGCCCACGGGCACAGATTATTCTAGAGTAGGGAACATCACATGGATGCACCCTACCTCTTTTGTATCTACCCGAATAGGAGTAGAACTAGTCGACATACTCGAGAACCAGCCGAACTCTTCGTACTGGGATCCTAATAGAACTCGACTAGGACTTTCTATGTAACTCTATTCCCCCGGATTATATAAGGGCGGACAAGGACCCCCTCAAACGGGAGGAGACACATCGAACAATATCTAAGGGAATACAAACCACCACACAGGACGTAGAGTATTATGCTCCGGCGGCCTGAACCTGTCTAAAATCCTTGTATTCCTTGCACCATCGCGTTCTGATCCCGGCGAGTCCCTACTCATAACCACTCTCCTCCGGATACCCCTCAGAGAACTCGATGGTAAAACACCGACAGCTGGCGCTCACCGTGGGGCCCCTCGCCAACGATCGTCGAAAGAACTCGATGGCTCCTCTCGACAACAATCCGGTGCTCAAAAAAGGCACCTCCTTCCGCGTCGGCTCCTGGATCTTCGCCGCCGACGATCGGGCGGCTTCGAAAGCCGCTCAATCGACCAAGATCTTCTAGAAGTTTCAGAAGCTGCAAAACGGCATGAATTTGACGAATTCATCGATCAACTCAAAGAAATTGGATTCTCAGACCTCAACGATGAAACCCGAATTCAACGTGAATTCGGCGCGATCAAAGCCAAAACACTCTCCGAACTAGAAGAAGACTTGGAAAGGCTCCTAGAAGATACAAAGCAAGAGACTTCCGTGGATGGAAAGACTCTACTTCCCAATTGCATCCGTTCCGCTGAACCAAGTCTTCAGAAGAAAAAGTCAAACACTAGCTTCAAGAAAACTACTCGCAAAAAGAAGCCGTCGAAAGACACTTTTTCAAACATCGATAATATCGATGAAAAGATCGAGCAATGCCTTCAGTTAGCTGAAGACACGTTCAACATCAACACTTCTCGCGAAGAATTCTCCAACCAGTGGGATCTCAACTCTGCAGAGCTGGAACAAGATCAAGCTTTCATCAAATATCTCGAAGAACTGGATGAACCAATCTCTGAAGATGAACTAGCCGAATGGTCATGTGACATCGACTTGTTTATGGAAGGATTAACCAACCCCGACAAGCTTGAAGCTCTCTGGGAGCAATCCAAAGTGAAGAAACTGTGGGACGATTCACAAAACAAGTCATTGACTCAATTGGATCAATATCTATCACAACCCCCACACTGCAGAAGACTCTGTTTCAATCGAAGACTACATGAGTCACTGGTGCAACGTCATCCAAACTCCAAATTCCCCTACTCCGCAAAAAGATCATCGCACACCGTAGCTTTTTTCTTCGGAAAAACGTGACAATTTGAACAAGTACAATAAATTCAGAAACGAATTTTCAGTCCGAATTGAAGGCGGATGGTCTCCAGCAGACACCCTACCATACGATAAAAACCTTCTCCGATACACTCTCGGACTCCCACACCCCCCCCCCCACCCGAGTAAACTCAAACACAGAATTCTACCCGGATTCGGTTCAAGTCATCAAAAGAAATCGACTCGCGTTTCAACCCGATTCGGACAAGAAATCTGAATCCGACAAGGAGACAAATTCTATAGTCACTACAAAAGGAGAACTGAAGTCCTCAAGTCAAAGAAAAAGGCAGCAATTCTCAGAAGACGAAGAACTACTATTCCAGCAAGGCCTTCTGCTCAAGGAAGACAACATCAATTCAAAAATTCGCAGCCACAATAGCGAAATTTTCATAGCTTTTCTTTCGGATGCTACAAACCGAAATGCTAATCCTACAGCGTAGGAAGATCTGGACTATGATGAATTCCTCTCTAAAATGGAGATGAGTGAAGCAGCAGCAACTAGCTACAAAATTCATCCACCTCCACCAAGAATCACAGTCACTGTCCACCTGGGCAACAACCCGAAAATGATTCCCAAGACAGAGCACCATCAACAACTTGACAACTCGTTCGACTACTCCAACAGCAAGTTACACAATATCATCAACATTGGTCGCAATGCGAAAACTATCATCATCAACAAAGGGGAAGATCATGAAGAAGTCGAAGCTTACAGTCCGACATCTAATTACCGGATACCTGATAACTACGGGTACAACTCGCGAAAGCTGTGCCGCGACAAGGCAGCACCTCCTTCCCAACCAAAGCAGTCGACGATCGATTCTACTCACCAGAAAATTCATTCAAAATGCTTCCTGCACCCCAAAGGAAAGCACTCCAGTTTCCAATGCATCATCCTTCGCAAAGCACTCGGAGCACCTCCTTCTCCTGCCAACAAGGACAATAAAAAAGAGAGCCAACACGAGCAAAATCCTTTCTAACAACCAAATGAGGAGTTAAGTGTGCCAGTTACTCAATCGAGTCATCTATAGGGCTTCCCCCTGTCTTACACCAAATATAGGCTAGGATGGGTTCGTCCGAGCTCTGACTCGAGTCATCTATAGGGCTTACCCCTAGTCTTACACCCAATAAAGGCTAGGATGGGTTCGCATCAAACATGAGAATCTTAGAGGGGAACCCCGTTCCTTTCATTGAGGAGCCCCGTGTTATGATCGATGAGGCATATTTGGTTCAAGGCCACATACTCAAGAAAGGCACGGATGACTCCTTGATTTTCTTTTCTCACGGTTATGCAAATGAAACCCCGTTGCCAAACGCGGGATATCATTTGTATAACTGCCTTTCGTTAACCATCCCTCTTGTTCCACAAGAGCATAGCTGCAGGCATAGTGTTTCTGGTCTTCCTGGCAGGGTTACAAGAAGCAGCTCCAGAAGGGAGGAATTCATGCAGCAGCAACCTCAGCCTTAACCACAGCAATATGAGGCTGGAGGTTCATCATGGCAGAGTGCCAGCTCCACTGAGTGGCACAGTAGGCCACAGGGCACCGGTCCACCAGCTCCAGTTCCAGTGGACCACCGCGATGTACAGCTTCGTCCAGAGGCTTCGCTACTCTGACTCGACAGATGGGCGAGCTGAACGTGCGCACCACCAACATCGATGAGTCGCTGGGCCAGCACATCGAGTCAACTCAAAACTGGCAGCGATACACAGGCGAGAGGCTCCGCAACCTGGAGCAGCAACAGCAGCAGACCCAGGAGGAGTGGAGGGCCTACTACCGTTGGGCTGGGTTTAACCCCAACCAACCGTAGTGAGCCTGAAACTAGCTTGAGGGAGGACTCCCATGAGAGGTACCTTGTATCAAACTCTATATTTACCGCTTTCAAAACCTTGCATGAAACCAAACAAAATTTTGCAAAATTATGAAAATCCATAAAAATTTGCATAACTAAAATCAAATAAAAATTGGCAAAACCTATAAAAACCCAAAAAATATTTACTTGCTTTCTTATATGTGTAGTAAGCATGTGTAGTTTTTTCTTGTTGAGATGATGAATAGTTCCTCTGTTGGTTCCTTTCATATGCCTAGTTACAACCTTTCATATTTTGAGTTTGGTGGCTAGTTGTTCAAACCTTAAGCTTGAAACTTGTGGGTAGCAAAAAGTAGAATTCGAATCTAGGTTGTTATGGATTATGATACGGCTGAAAAGAGTTGCTATGATCTTCTCCTACGTGATGCTTGATATCCAGAGTATTTCTTTTCAAAAATACAAAAATAAAATAAAGTTCCTCGGTGATATGTAATTCCCATCCAGAGCCATATGAGTTACAAGTTTGAAAAGCCTTTCCACATATGCAACTTGTTTTCTTATTGAGCTTAGTCAAATTATTGTGACCCTTTGCGAGAATCATTTCATACGCCCATGATCAAGATCACATACACGTCCACTCACATGCTATACTTCTACACTTGGAAGATAGCAAGTACATCCATCTACCCATCCACAAATAAAACTCCGAATTGTACCATGTCTATCTCTCTCCAAAGTTATCATCATAATGTATGGGCTACACAAAAATAAATAAAAGATGCATACCCAAAGAAGGTATGCCACATGCCCGCAAGGCATGTCAAAAAAAATAGAGAAAAGATGCATACCCAAAGAAGGTATGCCACACGCCCACAAGGCGTGTCAAAAAAAAGAAGAAAAAGAAAAAGAAAATATAGCCCATACCAAAAATATTACAAGGGAGAGAGAAATCATATAAAGGAGTTTGCATCCACCATCCACCAAAAATATCCACACACTTGCACATCTTGATCAAGGCTTATGACTTGTTTCTCCTTTGGATCCGGTCTTTGACTTAGCAAAATATGAGAAGCAAGTTCGCCATCATACCTACAGATCCACCAAAAAGAAGCCATTAGAAGTAGGATGGAAAAGAAAGACGCATAAAAAGGCCTTGGTGAGGAATGAAACACATTTGAGCGATCCGAGAGATCACCCGAGGAACTTACAAAATTTCTTTTCAAAAACTTTATAAAACCTCCGGATTGATGGTTGAACAAAGGAGTGGTAAGTGGTACTCTACAAGCCGTTCTGACCCTCAACCGCCAAAGATGAGAATGATGCTATAAGCCCCACAGGGGTAAGGTAAAAAGGTGCGAACAAGGCCAACTTATTCAGAATAAAGGTAAGAACACTCGGTTGTGCCCTGTGCGTAAGTCAGGAATGCGACATTGTAGCAACTCCTGATCAACAACCTAAGTCTAAAACTTTGCTCGGGACGAGCAAAGGGCTAGCTTGGGGGAGTTGTTGACGGTGCTTAAGTGCCAAATCCGACTGTCAACTATACTCAATAATAAAGGAAAACTATACGCCTTACTCACATATTTGTATCACTAACCTTGCTCCACAGTTGCTTTCGAGTTTTGTACATTTCAGATGAGCAAGAGCGGAATAAGATGAAAACACGCAGCAGACGCCATACAACTACGCAGAATATCATATCCGGCGTCACACCCTTACAAAGAAGGCCCACATGTTAGAGGAAACGGGGCCTCCACGCAAGATGCACTAGAGGATAAGGATAAGATCCAACGAATAAACCATCCAGCAGAAGATCAGGCCGAGAGGCTGCCAGGTGGGGTCGGCCGACCCCTAGGGTCGGCCGAACCTGGCCTGCAAGACGTCCAGGTGCATATCGAGGAGGAGTAGCTGCCAAGGCACCTGATCACCTTCCATATGTGCATTTGGCGGAAACCGACCTGTAGAGCTCTAAATAGGGCCTTTCTCCCCCCCCCCCCCTCAACACACACACACACCTCTCATTCCACTCTCTCCAAGAAGGCTCTCTCTCTCTCTAGCTCTCTTAGCTAGGTAGTAGAGCTAGGCTAGTTCTTCTTTAGCGAGCAAGTCGTCCTCGGGGTCGTTGAGCAATCCTCGGCTCCCGATATGGCTTTGTATCCGACTTGTCAGACTTCTATTTATAATATAGAGTTATACCATGGTTGCGTTACTATCTTGATAGTTTATCAATCCATGCTTAGTTCGTTCATGAGTTATGCAAAGGTCTTGGTTAGGCCAGATGATCCGGGTACGGATAGAGGTTCGTTGTGCTTTCGGGCTTGCTCTAGTGTTTTACTTGTCCATCCGAAGGGTGGGAGACCCGGGGACGCTAGAATAGTGACTTCATACACGATCGTGGTGCTTGGGTATGCGGGATCCATCGGATATGACCGTGCTCCATGGTGTGACTGGGGTAGATGGCAGGTGGTGATAGCCATGTCCGTCCAGCGTAACAGCTGTGTTGCATTTAGCGTATTCCCCGACGTTCGGGTTCGGTGTAGGAGTTCGTGCAAAGAGGTAATGGAACTGGACGTTCTCCAGTGCGGGACCTTCTCCCCGCTATCCCATTTTCCTGACACCTGTAGCCCTAACCATGTCCTAACATAACCCCAGCTTTGGATAGAAGCACTAGGACACCTAACCTAGCCAAAGCTCCAGCTAACTTAACGTAGGATAGAGTAATCTCTTTCTTTTGTCGTTTCTCTCTTTTATTCCTTCCTCTTGGAGTGTGGTTATGTGCTGTGTCGCATTACCCTTGCTTATTATTTACCTGGACTTACCCCTGTTAGAGTTTTGCCTATTGCTTGAGGCACAATGCCATGGTTAATGTTAAGTACAATACCTTTGCCGCTGCCGTCCTTTGGGACACAAATAAATGACGATACCCTTACTCGCCTGATGAAATGCTACAATGGTATATCCGTGCGCTTGCGGATCCTTCTGTAATCGTATTGATTATACCACGAGAGTGGCACCCCTTGGGTGCAGTTGTTAGGATGGGTTCAGCACCCTCATTTCTAGTGATTGCACTAAGGAATGTTACCGAGGTTGTTACCGAGGTCATCGCAAACCCGGTATCGACTTAAGAAATGCCAACACTACTACGGTACTCGAAGAAACAACTCAATACAGCTGATTAGCCGATCAGCTGCCAACTAAAAGGAAAAAGTACTATATATCAGAATATCAAAGGTACTCTAGTGGACACACATCCACACAAAAGCCAAGAGAATATTAAAAACAAATGTTCAAGACTCTGGCGCCGGCTCCAAGCCACTAATAACCCGATCAGCGATGGGTTTCATCTCCGTGACATACTCAGAGAATCTCTCCTCTGAACAGCTGACGGCCACCCCATCACCAATAGGGGACAAGTTCATGGAGGGAAGAAAGGACTTGACTAATCCTAAGGCATGAGCTAAGTACTCTCTAGAGGTGTCGGAGAAGAAGCTACTGAGTTGCTGGGGGGCTTCACGAAGACGCTCCAGCAGACTCTTCTCA
The DNA here is from genome assembly GCF_016808335.1 of Panicum virgatum. Classification (NCBI taxonomy): domain Eukaryota; kingdom Viridiplantae; phylum Streptophyta; class Magnoliopsida; order Poales; family Poaceae; genus Panicum; species Panicum virgatum. Next base: position 26,431,514 of record NC_053136.1, on the reverse strand, counting down.
CCAGCTCCCTCATCCTCAACCATGTCGACGACTACTTTAGCCGCCACCTCAAGATTAGCTAACTGCTGGGATAGCTCCCTGATCTGCTTCATATCGCTGATCATTTGCTTATCAGCGTCAGCCTTGATCTTGGTCAGCTTCTCCACAGCATCTACGTGATGATACATAATATTGGTCAGATCAATCACCTCGTTATCCTTTCGCAACAACAAGCTTTTAAGCTATGTCAAAGCAAGGAAAACATGAGCACAGAAGAAGCTGCTCAAAGAATACAAGCATCAAAGAAGGAAAAGAATACCTTTCTTCTCCTTGACAGCAGCCTTGGCCTTCTCTTGCAGCTTGGAGGCCTTATCTTTCAGAGCAGAATTGTCCTGCTCCAAAGTTTCAACCCGGGCCTCCAGAAGCCTGACCTTTACCGACTGCTCCCGAGAAGACTTCTCAAGAGCAGCCATCTTCTCAAGATGCTGCGCCTGGTCAGCTGTCAACTGGAGATCCTCCCCAGTCCGCCGAAGGAACTCGGCCTGCTCAGCGACTTGCTTAGCTAGGTTCTATCGACAAAACAAAATCAAGACAGAGTACTCTACAAACTCAACTACTCGAGTACAAAAAGATACTTACAACAAGAGAAGAATGGCATCCCACGATCCCCTGGGCGATAGCAGTCGATCCCTCGACCGACTTCTCCACCTCCTGTTGTGGCACCTCCTGCAAGGATGCATCAACATTGGCGACAACCGAAGAACTTTTTGGTTGATCCTCGTTCCGCTTATCTGAAAAACACAAGAATATCAGCAAAAGAACGACAAAAAAACCACTCGACCGCACCTTATAAAGCCACTCACCAGTGCCAGCGACAAAATACTTCTTGCCTGCCTCTTCGGCCGCAGGACTCTCTGCCGCCCCAGCAGTAGAACCGCTCAAACCATAGTCTTCCTTCGGCGATCTAGGAGGCAACCGGGCAATGTTCTTAAGGGCATCAAAAATTCCCTTCTCTGACTCATCAATCCCAAGAGCGTCTGGATTGCTTCAAAAAAAGAAGTACTCGACACTTCAACCATAAAATCAAAGAAAGCAAAGACAAGCAGTCGATCAACAGCTGCACTTACTGAGAGGAATGTTTAAGCACGAATTTCTTCGGCTTAGTAAACTTCGGGACCACGCTCAGCCCCGAAGCACTCTGCCCCTTAGCAGAGCCACTTCCGCCAGATTCAGCCGGCTCAGAGGGAGTCGTGATGGTGGGGCTCACAACAGAGCCCACCGCCTGCCTCTTGGAAGGAGAAAGAGGCCTAAGAAGAAGAAAAATCCATCAAAAACGAACGCAAGACTTCAAAAGATCAACAGCTTGAACTCACTTGTCAATGCTACAAGCGGAGGCAGCCCTCCGCTTCCGGGTCCTTCCCGAATCGACGGTCGGCTCGTCTGCCGCCCAATCACGGATGTCCGATGCCGTCCAACTAGCCGAAGGACGTGCAAACAAGAAACAACTGCGATCAATCGAGGATCCAACAGTCAAATTGAACAAAGATGCAAGACAAAAGAAGTCAGATGCACACTCGAATCAGTATGCGCCAAAGGCACATCTTCAGGTAGCGGAGGCCTACTCTGATAATTTTCGGGATTAATCTGCACGAAAAACACCAAATCAACTCAACTACTCGACAAAAAATACTCGATTACAATCGACTACTCGAAGCAGTACCTCCCGAGGACGCTTGCCAGCACTAAAAACTCCAGCAATATTCTTCAACAACCGCGTCACCCGATCCTTCAGATCACCCTCAAAAATCTTGGACTGACTAAAGTGGGTAGGGTCCGTCTCTCCAGTAAATTGAAAGTCCAAATGGACTCGCTGCTGCAGCGGCTGGACCCTCCGCTTGGACCAATGCGCAATCACGGAAGTACCAGTAATCTGATGATCCGCCTTCAGCCTCTCGATTTCACCAAGAAGAAAATTAACTTGGTCGACCCTGCCTCCCCTAGAGTTCCAACTCGACTTCTTCACAGGGGGTCCAGGGGTACGAAGAGGAAAAGAAGAAGAAAGATTCCTAATGTAAAACCGTCGATGACCTTATCACTCAACTCATAGGAGATGTACTCGAGTTTTTTCCCCTGACAGAACTGTAACCCAGCACCCCCGACTACGTCCATCCTAGACTCGCTGGGATGGGGTTTCAAATGAAAGAAGTACCGGAACAAATCAAAGTGGGTTTCGATCCCCAAGAAAGCTTCGCAAAGATGAACAAAAATTGAGATGTGGATAATGGAGTTAGGGGTCAAGTGATGCACTTGAACCCCCCCCCCAATGAAAAAGGAGACCCCGGAAGAAATCAGAAATAGGAATACCGAGGCCCCGAAGAACATAAGGCAGGAAAACAACAGATTCGTTTTCCTCATGAGGAAAAGACTCCCCTTCGGATCTACGCAAATGGACCATGCTCCGAGGCTGAAGAAGATGACTCTTTACTAGATTCAACAGATGAGAATCGGTGCACTTACTCGACTTCAACCCATGAACTTCCGCCTCGCTTCCAGCGGCTTCGCCGCCTTCCCCTTCGCGACAGATCTCTTGGGTGCCATGGGATCAAGCAACGAACAATTCTCTCTCGCCTCACGCTCAGGGGCTAGCGGTGGCTAGTTTCTCGCGGCACTCGGAGGTGAGAGCAAATGAGTTAGCGGCGACAGAGAAAGCTAAGGAATCATGCTAAACCTAGATTTACCCGAGCAGTTAAACAAGCAGAGCCAATGGCAGTACGGTAAATAACAAGAAGCTCAAAGGTCACCCACCAGTTTTAGGGTTATTTCAGCCAACAAAATCCGGATCTCCCCACAGAAGAAGAGGAACCAGCGCAAAAAAAGGAAATTCCCGTTCAGGGATTACATTACAAATAGAAGAAAATACACAGATCCGAACGGCTTCACCACTCGAAACCACTCAATCTCAACTACAAAGAGGACAGCCCAAGGGTTGATATAGAGATACAAATCTTGTTACTCCCAAAGAGGAGTAATCCAGATACATTCAGGGAGGAAAAGGCTTGTTGTAAGAAGATATGCATGATCAGAAACATCGCAAATCCTTTTCTTGCACCTACTCTTCTCCCTGATAGGTTTTGCAACAAAAACAATGCCATCTCTCCAGAAGCCATCGAGGGGGAAACAACCACAGTTTCCACCCGAAAAAGCTTCTGACACAGCTTCCACCATCAGCCCATCGGGTGCAAGACGACCAGGATGGCTGCGATGTGAGAAGCAATGGTGGCGGCCATGAAGATAGCAAGTGTTTTTGCTGCTCGTAAATACTCTTCTAGCACCTACAGACACAAATCGACTACTTCCATTAGGAGGTTGAGTACTCTCCAACAAAGAACTCCACTTGGAACCCATGGCTAAAACTACAAGACTGAAGATTCAAATGCCACAAACCCTACTTAAATAGAAGAAGCAGCGGAGCTTCACTACCTCTCGTGACACCAAAGGACAGGGCGGCTCACGGTCGAAACAGAAAAGATTCTACAGCAGTACTCGCCACGTGAACCCCCGGGCAAACAGTACACCGCACTGTCACCTTTTCAGAAGATTCGCCACAGTACAGATGATTTCAGAAAGATCACAAGAGGAAGTAACACGATCTCCTGGACCCTTAACCCCAAATCACGGATTTGAATTCAAGGCTCGGGGGCTGCGGGATACGTGTCATAAATGGCAACTTTTTTCGACAAAGTTTCAAACTACAAACGGGAAATCGAAGGACCCGAAAGACCGAGTTGATCCTCAGCCTGATTCATCAAATCAAACTAAGGCTCGGGGGCTACTCCATATGGAGCGCGAGTACATCGCGCACTACATATCAAGACAAATTCGGAGCTTGAGCACCTCATAGCCTCAATGCAGCCGAAGGAGAACTCAGAAGACTACTCGAAGCGCTCGATGGACTCCGAAAATGGACAACCTGCTCCAGACGTGCCCGAAGCGCTCGGTTACGTAGACAGAAGTCCAGAAGCTCTCGGAGCACCCGACGGATGTCTTCAGAAGCACTCGGCGCCTGCAGGACTCGACTACGAAGAGCTCGGAGGCTTGTCAGACCCGGGACAGTGGGATTGCCCATGGGCACAGATTATTCTAGAGTAGGGAATAGCACATGGATGCGCCCTACCTCTTTTGTATCTACCCGAATAGGAGTAGAACAAGTCGACATACTCGAGAACCAGCCGAACTCTTCGGACTGGGATCCTAATAGAACTCGACTAGGACTTTCCATGTAACTCTGTTCCCCGGATTATATAAGGGCAGACAGGGACCCCCTCAAAAGGGAGGAGACACATCGAACAATATCTAAGGGAATACAAACCACCACATAGGACGTAGGGTATTATGCTCCGGCGGCCTGAACTTGTTTAAAATCCTTGTGTTCCTTGCACCATCGCATTCTGATCCCGGCGAGTCCGTACTCATAACCACTCTCCTCGGGATACCCCTTGGAGAACGCGACGATAAAACACCGACAGGCAAGGCACCAGAGCTCTCGGGGACGGTGCAGCCACGGCGGCCTCTCGCGGGCAGAGCACCCGGAGCACGACGCGATCAGGTCCCTGGAGCGAGTGGCGGCTATGGCGGCGCCAACCAGCCACACGAATGGCGGCGGTGCCGGCCCAGCGCGCAGACCCGAGGGGAAGCAGCAGATCTAGGGATGGCAACGGGTCGGGTTCGGTTCGAGTGCAGTGTCTGGGCACCCAAAACCGAAACCCGAACTTAAAACCCGAATCCGCCCCGAACTTCAATTCGGGTCGAAATTCATCCCCAAAACCGAAACCCGCGGATAACCGAAACCTGACGGATAATCCGAAACACGAATTCATCCTTTGGATTAGCAATAGCATGGGGAAAACCAAGCTGCAGCAAGCTAGCTCATATAGATCAGAAGCTGCACGGCATGCAGGTGCAGCAAACGAATCAGAAGCTGCCTGCATAGATCAGAAGCTCCTCGTCTTGTGGCTTGTCACTGTCCTCCTCCTTGTTGAAAGTGTAGAGCACCCACGAGGCAGGGGTCGGCCCCATGCACCGCTCCCGTGTGTGTCTGGGGCTACCAGCTGCGTGCGTTCGCGGCGGCGTGCCCTCCGTGCGGGGCACGGGCGGCCTCCGCCCCCGCCGTGTGTTGTGCCGTGCGAGGTGGGTGGGCGGGCGCGCATGCGGGGCGACGCGGGCGGGCAGCGCGCCGGCGCCTGCGCGTGCAGGGCAGGGCAGGCAGGCGGTGCGCCAGCGCCGAGCGCGATGCGGGCCGCGAGGATGCGAGATGCGGAGGCACAGAGCAGCAGGCGGGCGACGGGTGAGGGGCTGAGGGTCAGGATAGGGTTTCCAGGTTTATATAGTTAGGGTTGCTAGGTGGGTTGTTATTGGGCCGGCTAATTCGGAGGCCCGATGGAGCTCCGCGGGTAAATTTTAGAACCCGCCCCAAACCCGAAATACTTCGGGTATCCGAACCCGTAAATCCGCGGGCAAAAATTAAAAACCGAACCCGAAACCCGCGGACCCGAAATCCGCGGATATCCGCCCCGAACCCGCCCCGCTGCCATCCTTAAGCAGATCTTACTCGAGAAACACTAGATCCGGCAAGGGAGGAGCTGGATCCAGCGCCGGCGGACGGTGGTTGGGTGTCGGGGCAAGGTAGAGAGGCCGGTGAGGGAGGGGGCGGTGAGGAAGGGAAAGAGAGAGGGGAGGGGGAGGGGTGAGCCGAGCCGAAGTCGGCTCGGCCACAGGCCGCCGCCGCCGCCCAGACGGTCACCGGCGGCGGCGGCCACCGGTGGTGTTGGCGGTGGGGGGAGCGGGCGGCAGCGGCCACCAGCGGCGCCGGCGGTGGGGGAGCAGGTGGCGGCCCCTGGGCACCCCCTCCCCCTGTCGCCTAGGAGAGCGACGTGGGGGAGGGACGGGTGTTTCTAACTACAGTCATGTAAAATCATGAGTATAGTTGCCCACCCCATCACTTCACGTTGCTAATTACTTGAGGCCTTCTTTGGTTCATCATAGCACATCTAGCGTTAGAAAGAAATTTTGTATGCATGGAGTACTAAATAAAGTTTATTTGCAAAATCTTTTCACATATAGATGCAATTTTCCGTGATGAATCTAATGAGCCTAATTAATCTATGATTTGCTACAGTATGCGGTCAAAAGTCTTATTAGATTCGTCTCGAGAAGTAGCGTAGGAGTTATGGAGTTAGTTTTTTAAACTGACTTTTTTAAATCTCTAATTAAATTTGCTAAAGTAATCTAACGATACTAAACAAAACAGGACCTGAATTATCATCTTCTTCGCTGCCTTTGCACCTGTCGCTGCCGTGCCGCCGCCTACCATCGCCTGCTGTTGCGTCTTCTTCTGCGCCTCCGGTTGCCGTTGCAGCTGCCCGCCGCTCACTCGCACTTGCACCCCACGCACCCACAGACCCGCTGCAGCACCTCCGCCCGCCATCGCGAGCGCCGCTGTCTAGCCGCGCAGCCCACCTGTATTGCGCAAAGCTAGGGAGTGAGGTTTTCATCCGCAAGCAACCGCTTTCGATGAGGAGCACCTCCTACAAGAGAGCCGAAGGCAGCGTCGGGGACGAAGCAAAACAGACGATGGGATATCGAGGCTTCTGGGCCTCAGAGTAAGCAAACTAAATCTAAGCAGCACGGGCAAGCAGAAACAAGAAGCAGCAGCGAAAAACAATCGCAGAACGAATGAAACGAAAGCAAAATGAACAAACAAATGACCAACAATTAGCAGATGACGACGACAGAGAAGAACAAGCAGCAGCGGGTGCACGGAAGCTTGCAGAGGACGAGGAAAGCGGGAAAAACAGAGAACAGAGAAGGCAAACGAGGCGCCAAGGCCAGTCTATAGGGTTTCATGACATTAAATATTATCAATTTTGTTGACATGACAAGAAAAAAATATGAAATTTTATGAAATATGAGGAGAATTTCATCACTATAAAACTCATCTGACACAGTTATTTAGTTCTCAGTCTAGATAACTGTATTCATAAAACTCCCACTAAAACTAGACTAAAAAGAGAGAAATAAAAATACAAGCACATGATTTATTATTGTGACCGACCAGACCGGCTGCCCATGGAGATGAGGCGCAACGCACGAGTGACACCGAGGCAGCAAGCATGGCACGTGGCACCCCAGGGACTCGGTAACGAGTTGCCAGTTGGACAGCAATCGTCTCACAGTAAAAAGAAAAAGCTAATCGGCATCGCAAGCTGAGCAGTATACGCATCGCCTATAGGAGGAGGACGCGTGGCCACAACAACAGCAAGGCAGCTGCTCAATTCACCGGACGCCACGAGCCAGGCGATCGCCTATAGACGCATCGCCTATAGCTATAGGGTGTGTGACTGTGACAAGAGAAATATCAGGTGTAAACTAACATCTCCGTACAAACTATACAAACTTTAATCTGGGTTATCGAACCAACATACAAAGTGAGGGGCGTAGGAGGGTGGGAGGGAGATTGGCAAAAGTGTGATTACCTAATTCAAAGGCGAATGATTAATTGTAAAATTATTCAATCCCCCTAGGCCTCTTTAATGTTGATCCGGTGGCCCAAATTGAAATTTGCACGTTTTATACTGGGAGATTGATTTACAACTGATATATTCCCATGTGACAAATAATAAATAGATATGCATATTCTAATCTAGACGACAAAGTCAAAAATTATTTGTGATACATATTAAAAAATCTAAGGAGTAGAAGCCTTGCACCCATGGGAGTCGAATCCAGTACCTCAGGTGCTACCGAGGCTCTCATAATCACTAGACTACAAGCCCTTTCACTACTCAATAAAAATATATAACAAGACAAAAGAAACATTTAAGATAATAATAAATCTATGAGGTTTAAAAAATGCTTTCAAGCCTATGAGGAAAATTATGGAATACACTCAAGTGACTAATTTTTTCTTCAAATTTAGTGGAAGAGGTGGTATTTTAATTTTATGATTGAAATGTTAAAAGAAGGTTTAAGCATTGTTTTATCATATTATCACCAAGTTGACAATTAGAGTGCATTTCAACGCACTAGCATATGTTACGCCATCATAAACCATCAAAGGAGGGTGGACATTTCGTGCCTGCAACTGGCACCTAATAACCAAACACTATGTGCGTGGACTAGTGGCGCATAGCAACAAGGGAGCATACAAAATGGCTTATCAATTATCATTCTTAGATCTTACTAGTGAGTAGTGACTTTGGAAGCTTCGGGACTCGACTAAGTACAAAGGCCAGCGCTTTGTATTTAGTCCCGGTGCTCCCATGGCATTCACCCCTAGCAGACTAAACTACTGGCATTTGCGATACTCTGCATCGCAATTAAGCCAGCGAAAACAAACATGGTTCCCCAAAAGGAACAGTTTACGTGTTATTATAGATATAAATCTAATAAACACCACAAACCGGATGCGATAAACAAACTGCATGCGACTTGCATACAGAACTACTGTCAGAGTAACAGGGTATGTCTACTCCCTGACAGATCCTGTATATGTAGAGCAAAGTTCTACATTAAGCTCCTATTCAACATGATGTACATCATCATCTTTACTCTTATGTTTCTTTCATTCACTCAATTTCTTTTTGAAAATAAATTCATTCACTCAAATCATTAGCGCCCGGGCTAGGTTGTGCTGCTGGTATCTGGACTGGCTCGTCATCTTCAGATTCTGACCATGCTCGTCGCTTACGTTCTATTGCAGATTGAGTATGTCCCTGCAGCAGAAAACAGTGCGTAAGGCAATTGGCACCTGAGAACCTAAACAGCAAAAGCTAAATATAACAGATGACTTTAATAAGCAGAAATGGACAATTAAATTTTCCAATGGAATACTTATCAATATTAGATGTAACAGCCGACAAAAAACACATGAACAGGGAAAAATAGAAAATAGAAAAATAATGAACATAAATTGTTTACAAGAAAGAACACAACCCTAACCATGTCATCTTCAGCATCAGAATCTTCAAGACCAGCAGCAGCAAGAAGGTGATCTGGGGCTCTCTCTGAATTGTCACCATCATTATCCCTCGACAGGTTCGCATAGTCATCTTCTGCTTCTGGTTCATCTCTGTATTCATCTTCTTCATCCTCCCCATACTGCGTCTTTGTCCTCTGATCCTTCCTCCTCTTATTACCCTTCCTCCTCTTTTCACTTCCCCCCTCTTCATCTTCATTCTTTGATCTATCTTTTCTCTTGCCTGGGGTGTGGCTGGATGTTTTCCATTGTTCCTGACAAAAAAAATACATGTATACATATATAATATCAGAACATACCATGTGCAGTAATGCACATACAAATATTTTTGCAGCATTCCACCTGATGGGAAAGAATCCTGAGGAAGTGCCTGAGTTGCATGAAAAATAAACAATGCCTAGTTGGCAAGCAACAAATCTTTTTAGATAATTTTAGTACTGAGTACTCCCTCCGTTCCAAATTATAGGTTGTTTGACTTTTTTAACTCTAAGTTTGACCACTCGTCTTATTCAAAAAATTGTGCAAAATATCACTTCTTTTGTTGTGGCTTGCTTTATCAATACAAGTTCTTTAAGAATGACTTAAATTTGACTATATTTGCATAATTTTTTTGAATAAGACGAGTGGTCAAACTTGAGGTTAAAAAAGTCAAACGACCTAGAATTTGGAACGGAGAGAGTAGTATGCAATCCCAAACATCATGATTCAGAAAATGTCACCCTCTTCAACCACGAGCTAGGCTTTAGATTCCCTAGTAATATTTATAATATGAATGCCTTCTTATATTTCATTAATGGCTTTAGACCAGCAGCATCAAGAAAGTGACATTCTACACCAATAGCAACAAAGCCTCGCAGTCCCAAGCAGGGTGAATATATAATTTCAATGTGGTTGAATTCCCTTCATTGAGAAACCACTATAAAAAAAGGTGATCAGAAGAACATAATTAATACTTCAAATTCCATATAATGATTTTTTCATATATGTGTGCCACTATGAAGTAGTTTATTTCATATATGGTTTCCAGTGGCATATATTAAATAGAATTATAAACGCATGATAAGGTGCAAGAATTAATGAGATAGAGTATTGATTTTTGACATCAGCATTTTTTAACAGTTCCCTCTAATTTATGCATAACAACATGTAAAATACCTTCACACGCTCGAAGTGTTCCTCCTGTTCCTTTATTTGCTTTAGCTCGTCCTCTTCCCTCCTCCTTTCTAACTGTTCAAAACACCACATTAAAAAGAGACCTAAATACTTCAACAACAAATAATATCATTGAAGAAAAAGTAGCTAGAATTCAAGAAAGAGAGAGACCTGGAATTTCCTCTGTTCTTCTGCCCTTCGGCGAGCTTCCTCTGCCAAAGCAATCTGACGGGCAACTTCCATTTTTTGTTTATTTTGCTGCTCGGCTTGCTCAGCTGCATCACGGTGAACCTTAGCAGCATCAAGCAAATGTTTGCAGTACTCAACATGAGTTTCTATTTTTCTCTCATCAAAACCATGGGAATGGTACGTAGATGCCACAGACAACAGACTGAACACTCTAATGGCATTCTGAAGTTCAGTGACTGTGGCACGAACCTAAAAATAGAAAATGTATAAAGAGAATTATTGAATGCTTCTGATGAATGGACATTTAATATATAATATGAAGTTGTCAAAATCAATTCTATGTCAAGAGCTGTCATCAAAAGAAATGACAAATTTGATGAAAAAATTACATTATCAGGGCTTTTTATTTCATACGCTAGAGCTGTATATAGAATACCCATATCTATGCAAATCCAATCTATGTTTACATATAAATAAGGCTAAAAGCATGGATACTGGTTTTCGATGCCATGTGCCAGGAAGGGTGATTGAGCAAGTTTAGGACGTTAGGTGCTGTGTGGTCAGGTCCTAGGCTCTTTTTTGTAACAGTCTACTGAGTTTGCAGCCCTCACTCTAGTCCAAGGATACGCAGCTCTCCTGCGTGTTCGAGAAGAAAAAAAATAGTAAACTACATGGAAAGATAGCTTCATCACAGTAAGGCCCTGTTTGAATGCAAGATTCTATTGGAGTTTTGCAGGATAAAATACTTTGGTTTCGGAAAAACTATGGTGTTTGGAAGCAACAAATCTTAGAGCATCTCCAACAGTTTATAATATTTTTTTGCTAAAACTTGTTTTTTGCCAACACTCCAAATAGGTATAGGGAGGCAAAAAAGAGTCCATCTCCAATAGTTCCCTATTTTTACTCCCAAAACTGAGAAGTTTGTGGCCCCACAACAGATAATTTCGCAGGAAACTTTTCTTCTCCCGTGACCGTCTCTCTATCGCGACTCTCTGCCGCCGACCGCCGCATATCGGCGCCACCACCAGCCTCCAGCCTACCACCCTCCCCGCCAGCACCTGTACAGCATGGTCTTGTCGCCGTATTGCAAAAAAAAAGGAACAGGGGCACAGCCAGCCACAGCAGACCAGCCATAACCCATCAGAGGAGGGCGCAGGCACAGGCCATGCGCAGGCCATGCAGGCCAGGCCGACCATGACCCATTGGAGGGCAGGGCGGCAGGCGCAGGTCAGGGCCAGTCGCAGCCATGACGGACAGGGCAGGGCGGCGCAGGCCAACGGCGCACGCGACGAAAAACTCTGCGGGGGAGCGATCAGGTGCCGTGGAGAGTGCATATTTTTACGCACAAAGGAGATCAATTTAGCAATTGTTAGAAGATGGGGAACTATTGGAGAGTATTTTTTTTTGCCTTTTCCCATAAAAAAACAAAGATGGGGAAGAGAGATTGGGAACTGTTGGAGATGCTCTTATACTTCTAAAAACTATGGCATTGCTAAACTGTAGTCTGTTTAGACTTTTAGAAATTCCAGCACAGGCCTCTTTTTTCTAAACATGGTTTTGCTCCTCTTTAGTTTGTAAAACTACCATTTGTTAATACCTTGCTCCTAGGAACTTCAAGATCCAAACAGGCCCTAACACATTACTTGTAGGCTTTATTGCCAGTATATCTATATAATAATCAGAGACAAGGTAAAAAGAGAAACATACTGACCTCCTCGACTGTTCGTTTTGTCTTTTGCAGAGTAGATGCTGAGAATTTCTGCATTGACACTCCTACATTAAACCGTAACAAATAATTTGATGGAGCCAAATGTATAGCTCTCAGCAAAGTTTTCCTGCAGTCTTGCCATTGCTCAGCCTCGTAGTGTGTTCGGGCAAGGTATAAAAGGATAGTTGCATCTGTGTTGTAAAAGAACTTCCGCAGGCAATTTTGGTACTACAAGGAAGAATTAGCAACGTGGCCTCAGAATTTTTATGTGCATGCATGAATTAGTAACTTTGTCAGCTCATGTATGTGGGTGGGTGGGAGGGAGGGAGCTTAACCATTTTAACTGCTTGTTGAAAATGACCTTGAGCAAAATATACATGAGCCAGATTGATCCATACATCAGGCATGTGTACAAATATACTTCCAGATGTGGCTTCATGTACCTAATTCACGTCAAATTGCTGAATTAATTATTTAAAGTTTGTATATAGAAACAACAGAGAACGATAACAAACTTTATATCCCTCCTGACCTGTGTAAACAACTCCTTGGCAACATCCCATTTGGCTTTTTCAGCATATAAGATTCCAATACCATTGGCAGCAAACATATTACTACAGTGCTGCTTTAGTACTTGCTGGCAAATGTACAATTTTATTAGAACGGATCCATTAAGGGCAAGATAAACTAGGGGAACTTTGCACATAGCACCCTATTCAAAGTATGAAATAAAATGTACAGTACACTACATATGTATACAGCTACAAGATAGATTTAGATCCCCAAAGTGAGCAATGTTAGGTTTCATGCACCAACCAGATGAACCCAAAAGCTTAAGCTATTGGGAAGAGGTGGGCAATCCACTAATACTTCACAACACTCCCACTCACATGCAGCCGGAACAAGGTGCAAACGTGGAAATAAACAAGGGAGCGTAGGACTTAAAAGATGCCTCTACCAAGACTCGAACTCGAGACCTCTGGCTCTGATATCATGTTATGAAAAGCACTTGTATTCATTATGAGTGCTCTAGGCTCGAATATATACATGTACAGGTATTAGGAATTATGCACAAAAGACAAAACCCCTTATACAATGGGGAAACTACAAAAGTACATATACATCTAACAAGCAAAATTAGCACTTAAGTGACCTCTGCTACTACAAAGTATTATGGTGTAGTTCTAAGCAATCAGCATCAAGACAGCCAAATGCTGAGCAAATTTGGCCTGTTCTTATTATTTAAGTGGTGCGCTAGATGTAAAAAAAAAGCTTTTTAAGGGCGCGGTGTTGTACAGTTTTCTTTCTTCTACTTCAACAAAATAATCACAGGAGAAAAAAATAAAGACAACCAAATTGCACCCTTCTAATTGATATAACAGGCTCTTTTTATCCTTCTCCAGAGAACACTAAAATCATGCCCAGTATCAGTCTGGCACCTAAACTAAACTTCCTGTCTTTCAACATGATAAAGTTCCGATAGGAAATTAAACAGTGATCCAAAGCAATATTATGCAATGTAGGTGGTGTCTCATTCCAAGTCAGAGAGTCAGTTCTCTCTCTTCACAAAATGAAAAATAACAAAGGGAGCTATTGATGCAACTTTAAATAATGATAAAAAATGAACAAAAGGTAGTGCCCATTTGCTACTTTGACCAGTTGAAGCAAAGGAAGATGCTTACAAAAGTTTAATTTCGATTAATCCAACAATTTCCCAAAAGAAATATGTAAATTTCCAGGAAGCAACAAAGTCTGAGGACAGTTTCCTCTATTTGAGATAAGAAATTCCTTCTCATAAGTTCAAATTCAGTTGCAGAATAGAAATATCAAATACCATATGTGGTGACTTATTGCTTCCTCTGTTCGGTTATGTTTTTCCATAGTACCAAGCGCACTGATGAAAGTAAGTGCTAGCTCCAAGTAAAAGTCAATATGAAATGACCACCCAACCCATAGCCCTAATAAATAGTATGATACAGCCAACTTCTCATTTTTTTTAAAGCATTTAATAAGTAGTAGTGAGTGGAAATATTGCAATAACTACACTCTTGATATCCTCAATGGATAAACATTTGAAATGTTTTTTGTAGTAGGGAATAATGGAAGTATTCCTCCAACCCTAGAAGGGTGGGTATATATAATTCCTATACATGGGCCTCTGTACACATGGGCTCAATATACACCAACACCCACCCGCAGTCTGAACTACCGGCACAGCGGTGTTCAAGACTGTACAACAAGAAAGCCAACACCCCCGCAGTCTGAACAACCGGCGCAGCGGTATTCAAGACTGGACAAGAAGATAGTACAAAGAGCTAATACCCCCCCCCCCCCCCCCCCGCAGCCACAACTAGCCACCGGCTACGTTGAGGCTGGAGCGAAACAACGAGAAGGTCGAGGAGGGCAGCACCTTGGTGAAGATGTCAGTAAACTGGGAGGTAGTCGGGACATGGAGTACCCGAACATCGCCGATGGCGACTCTATCGCGCACGAAATGCAGGTCAATCTCCACATGCTTCGTCCGCTGATGCTGAACGGGGTTGGTGGAGAGATACACGGCGCTGACATAGTCGCAGTAGACGAGCGTGCTCTTGGCGAGCAGGCTGTGGAGCTCCACCAAGAGCTGTCATAGCTAGGACGCCTCCGCCACGCCGTTAGCGACAGCCCGATACTCCACCTCACCACTGGAGCGGGAGACAACCGGCTGCTGCTTGGACGACCAGGAGACCAGGTTGCCGCCCAGGAAGACGGCATAGCCGGAAGTGGAGCGACGAATGTCCGGACAGCCAGCCCAGTCAGCGTCAGTGTAGACCACCAACTCAGCAGAGGACGAGCGGTGAAGCACCAGGCCGAGGTCCACTGTGCCACGGACGTAGCGGAGGAGACGCTTCAGCGCAGCAAGGTGTGACTCCCGGGGATCATGCATATGGAGACAGACCTGCTGGACAGCGTAGGTGAGATCCGGCTTGGTGAAGGTGAAGTACTGCAAAGCGCCGGCCAGACTCCGGTAGGCAGTAGGATCAGCCACCGGATCACTCAGATCAGCAAACAGCTTCGCCTGAGTGTCGACAAGAGTGGAGCAGAACTTGCAATCAGTCATCCCAGCCCGCTCCAGGATATCAAGTGCGTACTACCGCTAGTGAAGGAGAAGACCAGACGGGCGAGGCTCAACAGTGACGCCTAAGAAGTGGAGCTGACCAAGATCCTTCATAGCGAACTCCTGCTGCAGAGAGGAGATGACACTCTGAAGCAACTGCTGACTGGAGGCGGTGAGCACAATGTCATCGACATAGAGCAGCAGATATGCAGCCTCATCCCCACGGCGGTAGACGAAGAGAGACGTGTCAGACTTGGCCTCAGTGAACCCCAATGTCAGCAAGAACGTGGCGAACCGAGAGTACAAGCCCGAGGAGCCTGCTTCAGACCATAGAGAGACTTGTTGAGCCGGCAGACCATATCCGGACGACTCGAGTCCACAAATCCCGCTGGCTGAGAGCAGTAGACAGTCTCTGACAGAGTGCCGTGAAGAAACACATTCTTCACGTCCAGCTGGTGCACAGGCCAAGAGCGCGAGAGCGCAAGCGAGAGGACCGTGCGCACCGTAGCGGGCTTCACCACTGTACTGAAGGTCTCATCATAGTCCACACCAGGCCGCTGGGTGAACCCCCGGAGAACCCAGCGAGCCTTGTAGCGCTCCAGTGTGCCGTCAGCCCGACGCTTATGCGTCCAGATCCACTTGCCAGTCACCACATTGCAACCAGACGGACGCGGCACGAGGTCCCACGTCTGGTTGGCGAGGAGAGCCACGTACTCCTCTTCCATCGCGCGACGCCAGTGATGATCCGCCAAAGCGTCGCGGACAGAGTAGGGTACCGGAGAGACTCGCGGCTCTCCCTCGGTGGCGGTGAGAGTCGCGGCTTGAGACGCCATCCGCCGAGTCACCATGGGATAAATATGCCGAGGATCCCGATGGATGACTGGCGGGTGGTACACCTCCGGCTCGGCTCGAGAGGGAGAAGGAGGAGGCGGCGTCGGCGACGGCTCCGGTGTAGGCGTCGCAAGAGCCTCCGGAGCAGGAGGCGGCGCCGGTGTCGACGGCGACCGACGCCGGTACACCTGCACCGGCTGATCGTACCGCTGTGGCGCCGGTGTCGGCGCCGTGCGGCGCCGGTACACCTACACCGGCTGAGCGTACCGCACAGGTGCAGGGGAAGGCACCGGGGCCGCGCGTGGCATAGCGGGAGACACCGGGTCTGCGCGCGGCACAACCGGAGGTCCGGTGGCCGCGCGTGGCGCGACCGCGGGCACCGGGGCCGCGCTCGGCGCAGCAGGGATCACCGGAAGCGGTGCCGGTGCGCCGGGAAAACCTGCAGGGAAAGGAAACGGTGGCTGAACCACCGGGTCAGTCGGAAACAGAGACTCCAGCTCGAGGTCAGGAGAAGGTGTGGAGGAAGGTGGAGTAGGGGAAATCCGACTCGTCAAAGACGACATGTCAGGAGATCAGGACGTGGCTAGAGGTGAGGTCAAAGCATCGGTACCCCTTGTGATTAGGGGAGGACCCGAGGAACACAACAAGTCGAGTGGGGCGCCAGCTTGTGAGAAGCGGTGGCGGAGGTGTTAGGGTAACACGCACACCCGAAGACCCGAAGGTGGTCGTAGCGAGGAGGGGTACCGAAGAGAGCGTGCTGTGGAGTGAGAGCAGGGGAAGTAGTGGACGGAAGGCGGTTGAGCAGGTAGGTGGAGGTGTGGAGGCTCTCAGCCCAGAAGCGCGGGGGTAAAGAAGCCTGGATCAGAAGGGTGCGCACGACGTCGTTCGTCGTGCAAATCATCCGCTCAGCCTTGCCGTTCTGAGGAGAGGTATACGGATAAGACATACGCCGCTGAACACCCCGAGACAGGAAGAAGGAACGGGAGGTGGAGTTATCGAACTCCCGCCCGTTGTCGCACTGGACGGCCTTAACGGTGAAGCCGAACTGAGTGGACACCCAGGCAAAGAAGTGGAGGAGGGTGGGGAAGGTCTCAGACTTGGCGTGCAAAGGGAAAGTCCAAGAGTAATGAGAAAAATAATCAACAATGACCAGATAATATTTGTTGCCAGACATACCGAGTACAAGAGATGTCCACATGTCACAGTGAATAAAATCAAAAGTATGCACAGCATGCGAAGAAGAAGAAAACGGAAGTCTAACATGACGACCTAACTGGCACGCATGACAGAGGTGCTCAGTAGGAGCCCTAGTACATGGAACATCGGTACTACGGCTGAGCTGAGCCAAAACGTCGCGGCCGGGGTGTCCAAGCCGGCGGTGCCAGGTGGTGAAAGAAGGCGTCACGACAAAGGCAGTAGACGAAGAAGAAGTCGAGGACGGAGCAGCGGAAGCAGGAAGCAGAAGAGTGTAAAGGGGCCCCGGGCTATCACATCGGAGGAGCGGACGCCGGGAAGCCGAATCCTTCACAGTAAGACCAAAAGAGTCAAATTCGATAGAACAGGAGTTGTCAGCAGTAAACTGGCGAATAGAAAGAAGGCTGTGAACCATTTGAGGAGCAACAAGAACATTAGTAAGACGAGGAGTAGAACTCACGGCGGTGACAGGAAGGCAAGACCCATCACCAATCATGATGGAAGGAGGACAAGAGGAGTGTGGGGGTCGGACAGAAGAGAGAATACCGGCATCAGCAGTAGTGTGGAATGAGGCACCCGAGTCGGCGATCCACTCGGTGCTGACCGGCGGCGTCAGTCCCATGGTGCTGAAGGACTGCGCCAGAGCGGCCTGGTCCCACCCCCCAGGCCAGGTCGGCTGCTGGCTGGGCTGAGCCGGCAGGGTCCAGGACGGCGCGAAGAGTGGAGCAGCGCCGGTGAACATGGCCGCCGGCTGGAGCAGAGGACGAGACCCCCCCCCCCCCTCCCGGACCCTGGAACTGCCACATCGAGATGTGCCCTGACCATGGGTTGCTGAAGGATGGGCAGGGCGTACCTCCAGAGGCAGGGGCAGAAGCGGGAGTCAGAGTCGGCGCGCCCCGACGGCCCCCACCGGTACCGGTACCCCCAGAAGCAGGGCCACCAGTGCCACCACCACCACGTCCCCCCTCCCCACCTCCAGACTGCCCGGCGGGAGCAGCACCAAGGAGAGAGGTGGCAGGGGCGGCGGAGGAAGCCGGTGGAGCAGCGACAAGCGCAGTGGAGGTGGACGAAGGCGATCCGGGCGCGAGACCCCTGGTGATCTCCTCGAGGGCGAGGTCGTTCCAGACCTGCAGGAAGGAAGGGAAGGGCCTCTGGCGGGCGATCCAGCTCTTCAGGTGGTCATAGGTGCTGCTCAGGCCCTGCAGGACATTGAGCACCAAGACCCGATCGGACACCGGATCCCCGAGGTCGTGAAGAGCATCAGCCATGCCCTTCATCCGCCGGCAGTACTCACCGACGGAGAGGTCCCCCTGCACGAATGTGCGGAAGGTGGCGTCCAGCTGGAGGGCGCGGTACTCGGCGTTACCGAGGAACTGCCCCTCGAGCGCCACTCAGGCCTGCCGCGCGGTGCCGCCGTGGGTCCTGACGAGGTCCTGAAGATCTAGGGAGATGGTCCCAAAGATCCAGGACAGGGCGACGCTGTCGAGGCGCAACCACGCCACGTCTCGCGTCTCGATCGGCGAGTCGACGAGGACGTGGTCGTCGAGGGCGTAGCGGCGGAGGTTGAGGACCTGGTCCCGTCAGCGGCCGTAGGAGGACGCGGGGTTGAGGAGGACGGAGACCAGAGCCCTGATGTTCTAGACGCCGGCGGCCTGGAGGTGGAGCTGGGCGACCATGGGGTCGGTCGGGTCGTACCGGGCACCAGATCCAGCGGGCGTGACCTGGTGGGAGGAAGAGGCGCCGTGCTCGGGGTCGACGTGCTGGCCGGAGGCGACCCGGAGAGCGAGGGTATCGGCCGTGACGCACTCGCGCTCCCAGGTGAGGGCTGCCACGCGGACCCGCTCCTGGGCCGCCGAAGCCTCCGACTTGGCGGCGAGGAGGGCCGCGGCGAGAGCGGCGTCGGCCTGCTGCTCGCGGAGGGCGGCGGCGGCGAGCGGCGCATCGACGGGAGACATCCCGAGGCCAGACCATGCGGGATCGGTGAGACGATGACGGCGGCGTCGACGGCCCGCTTGCCCGCAGCAACCGCGGAGCGGTGGGCCGCATTGGCGGCCGCGGCCGCGGCTACAGAAGCGGCGGCGGCAGTCGGGTCGACGACCTGCGGCTGCAGGGGGCCCACCGCTGCCCCTACACCCCCGGCGCCTGCGGCCCTGCCTGCAGCGGCAGCAGCTGGCGGATCGGGCCTGCAGCAAGGGGCGGCGCCTGGAGTGGGGCTAGGGCGGACAGGGTCGAGCGGGGCTAGGGCGGCGGCGGGTCGGGGCGACCGGATCTGGGGCCAGGCGGCCGGCACGAGCCACGCGCCCGGCGCAGGGCCAGCGGCGGCAGCAGCAGCAGAGGAGGGGAGGGGAGGGAAAGAGGAAGGGGGAGGCGCCGGCGGCGGCGCCGGCTGGCAGGGGAGGGAGGAGAGAGGAGAGAGAGAGGCTAACCCTAGGCTAATGATACCATGTAGGAGGAAATAATGGATGTATTCCTCCAACCCTAGAAGGGTGGGTATATATAATTCCTATCCATGGGCCTCTATACACATGGGCTCAATATACACCAATATTTTTTCACAATGTCATGGACAAACATAGCAGACTGGAGGGAATATATTTCTAGTAGTTCCAACAAAGTTTTTTTTGCAACCTTATTTCATCTAATATGCGCAAGAACAAAAAAGATGTGCAACATGAATCAAGCATTTAAATGCAAGAATCTGAAAGGGTATAATGTAACTTTCATAATAGGAAAGGTGAGTCATCCATTTTAACTGGTACAAATAACACATTGCAAAGGAAAGCGTAAAATAGCATACACTCTGATAGAGTTCCATGGCTTTCTCCCTATGAGTGGCCTCAAATTTCGGAGCCTTTTTCTCAGGGCGATTAGCAGCAAAGTAATTCCAGTTCCCCTTCAATAAAATTGGAAACTATTAATCAAAAGAAGAATATATATGTAGAATTGATAAGTTGAAATAAAAAAGTATGCCTGATAAACAATATGGATGTGAACTGTCAAAAAGAAACATGCAAATGCTACGTGAAATTGTCTGTTGTTGTAAGCGCAGCAGCTAATCCATGAGTCATTAAGGGAGTTAACATTTTCAGTTCCACCTCCAATTATTATCAAGTGGGCAGAAGGACCACCGAAATGACAGAAACAGATTGATGCCTGATGCCAGCTGATTAGTTTTGGCGAAAGAGGCAAAAATAGCCTTCAGCTATTGTCTGTGCAGCTCGGTTGAAACTACAGCCACTAAAACTTGCACCGATACTGATAGCACCAGTTTAATTTAGATATAGTTTGAGAAACCCTGACAGAAATGAACAATCTTCACAAAGTTCAAAGCCCACTGCTGTAACCTGTTTTATAGTGTCAACAAAATTCCTTAAGTGAAATCAGCTCACATACCAATTGAAGCAAAGAGTAGGCATCTCCCTTGGTGGCCTCCTTAGCATTACGGAAATGCTCCTTTGCAGTAAGCCAGGTTTCATCACTCTGGAGCTCAAGACTTCCAAGCATAGACAACGCATTTGGGTTCTTCTCATCTATCTTTAAAGCATCACCAATCTAAAACAAAAACATCAATAGTTTTCTCAACTAAGAAAAAAAACAGAAACATTGATCATACCAGTTCAATGCTCAGTTGGACACTGTTTCTTTGTTTCGCAATGGCTGCTAGCCTCAGATAGGCATCTATGTAGTCAGGGTACTGTTATTGAAAAAAAGAGAAGAAATTATAGCAAAATACAAAATATGCAAGAGATAATTTTCATTTCTGCACAGGAATTCCAGCTAATATAAACATAGTGCAAAAGAAATATATTTTAGTACTTAATTAGGAAGCCAGTGCAATTACAACTTCCATTTACAAGTAGCCAGCACCTTTGGAAGAAACACAGTAACAAATGTTGTTAATTTCACATTTCAGCGGTAAACTTTTTTCCATACTACCTTTTTTACTTATGCAATCTTGTGTTTCAACTTCAATGCCTAAACATTTGTTCTTCTGATATTTATTAGCTGCCAGTGAACATATTGTATCCAAGCGCCAGGCTTTTGTGAACGGGAGAGGTGCAAATATTTGAAAACAGAAACATCTAAGTTCATGGACAAGAGCTGACTAGTTTTGACACGAAACTATTCTTTTATCTTTCATATGGAAAACTATTAATGCCGGTATATCATGCATAAAATGTTGAATGAGTCGAAACTGCACTGCAAAGTTTTTATTGACTGATAATACTACCATCATGAGCTTTCAGAAGGGGCAGGAGCAGAAGTACCTTGAAAATAATGAAACGATAAAAGAGGCTTGCTCTGACAGAATCATGAAGTTCTTCCAGTAATCTTGCATAATTAAAAAGTGTGGTGACCTTATTAGGATGTAATTCAAGAGGCACACCTTCCTCTTCAAGTTGGTGAAAGAAGCTCTGATCCTTATACTGAACACTCCCGTTGACCATAGGGCTACCTACTTTGCCATCGACAATTGAAACCCAAAGACCATCACCTAGTGCTTCCTTAAAACTTTGCTCAGCCATCTGAAAGTGCAATTAAGAAGGGTAGTGACAGGTTCCAATGATAGTTAATAATATTCGAGTGTGCAGTATAAGCAAACCTCAAACTCTCCCTTCTCAAAATGAAGAAGTCCAATTCCATTGAGCAACTCAACGGGAACATCCTCCCCTGCCTTCTTGAGGAGATTACGGGCCTGTGAACTGCTAAGTAAGATTTCATATTCCAAGAAAGAAGCAGAACAGGGTGTGCAGTGGACCCAAAAACAAGGTCAAGCAGTGGGCACAATTCATCAGCGCTAAGAAGATATAAAGTAAAAAAGATGCAATAAATTATTAACCATGACAAGAAGCAGAGCATAACCTGGTAAACTAACTTAGATAAACACCAGCCCATGTAACTACTATGTCCACGGTACATCATGCTGATGCACCTCAAACTTTGTGTATAATCATGCCAAGCATATGATTCAGCGCAATGGAAAAACTCAGATTCTGGGAGAGCAAAGCTGTTTTACCCCACAGTTGAGAGAAAAAAAAATGCACAAAGAAAGAAGGCAGTAAAAAAAAACCATGCAGAAGGCCATAGAAATTAAATAAATCTATAAATCTGCAGCAGTAGCAGTTCTTTATGTCTTTAGTCATACAGTTGAGGGCAACAGAGATCTCAAAGCTAACTTCTCCGGGTTAATTATGTTGAATAATGTCCATCTTTTGATTAGAAAGAATGGGAAGGGGCCATAGTAATTTATACAAAACTACACAAGAACAGGTATCAGCCAAACAAATAAAAATCAAACCCAAAACTAAACGACCAATTGAAAAGCTTACCGTCTTCAAGTATTCCATAGCAGCAGCCCAGTCAGATTCTACCAACAGTTCACCAAGTTCCACAAATGCCTGCGAGGTGATTTCATCGACTTAGGTAATATGCAAAACATTAGAACCAAGCATGCCCACAGAACAGATTGCAAGAATCCAACTAGGAGTGAATAATAGCACAAAGTAATTGAATAAACTCCAAACTCATAAAATCTGATACTGAAATTAAAAATTGTCACAGCTTCCATCTACTTAGCTTTATTAATTTTTGATTTATCACTCTGACACACTCATCATCCAGTAATACTTCATACTAAATACATCACTTTAGTCAGTCCTAAAAATATAGCACATTGGTGCACAAAACGGTCATGAGGTAAAATCAGCTAAACAATTTAATGTCAATTGCCCACTTTACATATTTAAAGACTGGTATGAATGTTTATGTAACTGGAGTTGACACAACCACAAGAGTAAAAAAAATGGATAAATCATTATCACGAGTAAAATATGTTTGTCGTTATATACAAATAAGTAATAGCACCGAACACATTTAGAGAAATTAAAATCACATTAGGGCAAATGTAGTGTGTGTCTTTTGTGGACCAGATCGAATGGGCCGTAACATATTAATTGTAAGAACTAAGAAGTTAGCATTCCAAATTTTCATTCCACGTCCTTAGGTCCACACATGCACCCTGGATTATCATCATTTCTAGTCATCAGCATTCCAAGATCCATAGAAGGACATCTATTCAGTATTTGAAAGAAGCCTCTCACACAAACTGGGCCTAGTTCCTGAAGTTCTACATGATACACATTTCAAAATGACTATACACAATGCTCTTTCTAGTCACAATTATTAGAGTATATTTGGGATATCTCTATAATA
This sequence comes from Panicum virgatum, assembly GCF_016808335.1. Taxonomy (NCBI): domain Eukaryota; kingdom Viridiplantae; phylum Streptophyta; class Magnoliopsida; order Poales; family Poaceae; genus Panicum; species Panicum virgatum. Next base: position 26,408,117 of record NC_053136.1, on the reverse strand, counting down.
GGTAAGTTAGGATTGTATCCGGACTCTACCATACCGTAGGAGGCTTGCCCTCCAAATCATGTACCCCAAAATATACCGGCCTAGGCCTCAATCCAATACAATCAATCCATTACACCAATTCTATTATTCTACAACAACATTGTTTTTTATATTCAGATTGAACATTTGAAAATTACATCAGTATCATCTTGCGAAGCAGTTACAATATTACAATTTTGCAATGCTGAGAGATATTACAGCAGAAATTAGTGTCCAGGTCATGTTTTCGGACGATTGTTATCCAAAATCACACTTTCTTGTGACCTGCTCACACACACACACACACACACACACACACACACACACACACAGAGAGAGAGAGAGAGAGTGTAGAATAATAGAATTGGTGTAATGGATTGATTATGCATTGAGCCTCTCAGCGGTTTATATGAGAGTACAAGACTTGGGGATCAAGACATTACAAGGAATCGTAATCCCAACTAACTCTATCTAATCCCGTGTCGTGATATACTCTAACATTCCCCCCAGAGTCACAGCGGGAGCACCGCAGACGGCGAGACTGGAGAAGACGTCGAAGGCAAAAGCCGACGAACTGACATCCCCGGCAGTTATAACATCGGCGCGGTGCGGATGCTGTGACTGGAGGGAAAAACCGGCGAATAACTCATGTGGATGATTGCCCTTTGTGCCGATGTCGAGGTAGCCGAGACGAGGGTGAATAGCCATGGTGGAGGATGTCATTCATAGAGTAGTTGTGGTCGACATAGCTGTTGAGGTTGCCGAAGACGAGGGAGCCGCACGTGAAGCCGTGAGTGCACCATGGTGGGTGCCTAAGGTGGTGGCGCATAAGAGAAAGCGTCGTAGACGAAGACGATGACGCATAGAGGCAGTCGTCGGTGAGGAAGATCGATGCCCAAGGCCGTCGTGGCTACGTGTGCGCTGGGTTTGCCAGACCCGAGAACGCATCGAGGATGAAGGCATGCACCGATGTTGCCAATACCAGGCATGCAAGGTAGAGGGCACAACCAGACACGCCATTTTCTGAGGGATTAGCAGAGATGGCCTCCACGGCGGTCGCAGGCGTAGAAGAATGGCGGAGCAAAAGATGTCGATGAAGCCTGCTTGCCGGAGTAGACGAAGTAGTCGGGGAAGAGATGGCGATGCTGGCGACGTGATTGCGCTAAACGAAGCGAGGTGAACCCAGAATATCCAGCGTAAAGCCCAATTATCGGGATTATGCGGCAGCGGTGCTCAAATGAGATGGAGAAGAAGTCAAACAACTTGATGAAGACCATGTGTGCAGGGCGCAGTGATGCGTAGTTGACGACGAGGTCGTGGACATGGTCGGCGACGGTGCGGGTGCAACAGCGAAAGAGACCACAGGTGTCGCTGCCCAAAGAGGCAATGCAACGACAGCCCTCCATGCTCGGTGTTATGGTAGAACTAGGGATAGCACAAAGAACCTGTTCGTCGCTCTCCTTCTAGAGGCTCAGACTACTTTTAGGGTTCTTCTTGCTTGCCTAACCTAGGACTCACGGTAGCCTTTTATAGACAAGGCGCCTAAGGGCAGCTCTAGTGTACGCATCGAACATTGTCAGAGATGAAAAGCAAACGCAAGAAACATTCGATCCCCCAGTGTCAACATCGCTGGTAGGACCCACGTACAGAGTTCCGTCCCTCTCTCGCTTGCATGGGCGAGTGTCCAGAGTTAACAGCCATGCGCATGAAATAGTATTATTTAATTTGTCTCGGTTCGACATTTCTGCAAATGCCGATTTCTCTTCTGACACTCATGGTTCGATGCTTCTAGTGTTCACGGTTCGATTCACTCTTCCCACGGTTCGTTTTGCTGCAGCACTGGAGTTGGCCTAACAAACTTGACCCTTAAGTAATATCCTAACGAAATCCCTCTAACTTATCTCTTTCCTAACAAACCAACTAATCTTATTTGCAGCACTGTTCACGCACTACAGTACTCATGTCCTAGGCTTGTGGCCGACCCACTTACCATAAGACTCGAGGAGGATGCGCACACGACGAGGACGGACGTCACGGGAGCCGGGTGGATCACGCACGTCGGCTGATCAGACCGAGTGTGCACGAGGCGAGGCGACGATGGGCGAAGGCGATGGAGGCGTCCTAATCAGTGGAGGCGACGATGAGCCAGTGAAGAGCAACATGCAGACGAAGCGGCTAGGTAGGCGGTGCAGACAGGCATCCCCTAGGGCGTCGTCCATCTTGTCATGCCACATAGTCGTAGACGAGGAAGAAGCTGGTGAAGTCTACGCCGATGTCGAAGTAGAGGCAGAAGATCCACAGGTGGTGGGCGACTCAATCTCAATCACTGATCGAGTGAAAATCAGAGAAATTAACCAAAACAAACTAGCAACAACTACTTGTGTAGAACCTCCGAGGGTGTGTAGCTCTAGACTCCCCTCACCCTATTATCTCTTTCCTCACCACGACACCATAGCGCGCGAGAGAGGAGTCAAAGGGGTGGAGGGAGAGAGAGAGACAGGGTACAGCAGGAGCCTGAGAGGGTGGGCGAGCTAGGAGCCGCCGCCAGTGAGGTACGATGGGGCGGAGCCGGTCTGCTCGCGGCGGGTCCGCCACGGGTGGAGGGCGGAGCCAGCGCATAGGGAGTCCGGGACAGACGAGGGCAGCAGGGCAGATCCCACTAGTGGCGGAGATGGGCGGGGACGGAGGCCGACGTGATGTAGGAGTCAAGCGCAACAGTCCGCCCGCGGTAGAAGAGGCTGGCGTGGATCTGCCATAAGAGGTGGGAGCGGTGGAGCCGGACCGCCGACGGTGGATCCCGCCAGGTGAGGAGCAGGAGGGAGGCCAGTGGACGACAACACCCTGGAGTTCATCACGATTTGTTGCTGCTGGATGACCTTTGACGGCGGCTGATCGATTTGATCGACCGCACAGATAAGGAGGGCGCTACCCCCAGCAGAGGTCACGGGTAACCTCTCGGGCTCGCTAGGGCATCATGAAGGTGGCGCGCTCGAGGGGTGCTGTGGGGAACAGGTCAGCGGCGGCGCAGAGGAGGGGCGCCGGCGACGCTTAGGGTTTGGGCAGAGGGAGAAAAAAATCGAGTTTTGGCTCCATACCATGTAGAATAATAGAATTGGTGCAATGGATTGACTATGCATTGAGCCTCTCGGGCCGTATATATGAGAGTACAAGACTTGGGGATCAAGACATTACAAGGAATCATAATCCCAACAAACTCTATCTAATCCCGCGTTGTGATATACGCGCGCACACACACACACAGAGAGAGAGTACCTGATGATCTTTGGGGTCAATCCTAGTAACTTTCTTGAATGTTTCTATAGCTTTTTCAGTTTCACCAGATTTCGCATGTATGTGCGCAATAGCCTAAAGAATAAACATAAATTTGTTACATAGAATACAACAATACGCTATATGAATAGATTAACAGAAAATAAGCGTCCAATTAAATAAATATGCCTTACCTTCAAACTTTCACAATTTTCCGGGTGTACCTCCAGCACCTTCTCAAAGCTAGTTAGTGAACTTTTGAAGTCTCCAAATTTTAATTGTATTTGACCAAGTCCTGGTTCAGGTCATATTGTGTTATAAATAGCAACTAAATAAAGTGTTCCAAGTCCAAAACTTCTTGCTAGTCTAGGATGAATGTTTCATGTGTGGACCTAGGGATAAGATTGAAAAATTAAAATGATAGTTTTGGATGCCATATAGTTAGTTTATCGTCAGTGTTAGCGCGCCCCACCTAGCCAACCCTGTTGGAGTATATTGAGCCCATGTATAGAGGCCCATCCAGAGGCCCATGTATAGGAACTATATATCCCACCCTTCTAGGGTTTGGAGAAATACAAGCCACTATTCTCTCCTATCCTTTCTTCTACAGTCAGGCTGGAGTCGGAGCCGTACAATTTTTATTACACAAGGACGCCCACTATGATAATAGCGCGCTCACATTAACTACTATAAGGATATTATACTGTGCTTAGTGGTCTGTTTGCTCAGTGCTCTAAGGAACAGCATAGATACACACGACATGTGTGTGCCGGCTCATGATGTGCTGCTACTGTTGAATGTTAATTATGGACTTCTAATACGAACATGAACCAACCTGACGTACACCTCGAGGATATATCTACTGATCCTACAAATTGATGTAAATAATTATCTAGCATACACTTTTTGAATGAAAAAGCTTCATCTTTCATCCTTCTATATCCAGAACTACTTGTAGAAACAACATATTATCTTTCATTGAGCTGTGGTTTGAAAATAAAGTCATTGAAATTACAGTAACATAGTTCAAAGAAAATATATATATTTCTGCAAAAAATATAAGTGTTTCTCAGATCTAGCAGTAGATATTGGACTTACGATGACCATAGGGTCAAAACAAAGAAGAATCAAGGTAGCTGATGTTAGGGAACAATTTAATCAAAGAGGATCCTTAAAATTTGAACAACTTAATCAAGTTAGTTAGCTCGTAGGTCTCATTACAAGTCCACTAAAAGAAATTCAATGCATCTAAAGCATCAGAATATAACATCTCACAAGTAGGAATACGTCCAATCAGGTAAAATCACATTGACTTGTGAATAGTAAGGGAAAAATCACAAAGTTGCAAAAAATGAGGGCAAAATTACAATTGCAGTGCAAAGTAGGGGCAAAAGCACCAATTTCTCTAAATGTATGTTCATTTCTGATGAGCATGGGCATGTACGCTGAGAAGTTATGAAGCAACACCATAAAAACGTAAAGGATAAAAATAAGTGCACAAGAAACTGACCAATATATGGTAACACAAAGTCTTGTGGTTTACTGATTTCTTTAACAGATGCCAGGTAATATCGTCCAGCAGTCTCAATGTCCCCCTGCATTTTATTAAATATCAAATATATGCATGGCAAGTGTGGGGAATTATTCTTAATAAAGGAATCCAAAATGTGAACAAAGAAACAAGTAAAAGAACACCACGTACCTTACTGTGGTATGATCTGGCTAAGTTATAGTAAGCATGTGATTTCAGTAATCCATGATTGCTTGAAGAGAGAGCAGTCTCAGTCAATTGTTCAACCACAAAATGTTGGCCAGTGAAGAAATAATGGTTCGCAAGGTGGTTGAGTGCCAATGTACAATAAGGATAAATTTCAAAAGCTCTTTTCATTTTCTCCATTCCTCTGCGAATCCCACCAGCTATGGGCAAGTTGCAAAACTTGAATTAGAAACAAGGGGAGAAACACAACATTCCGATTGTAACCTCTTGTGCAGAGCATGTACCTTCATTTGTTTGTAAGTCCATGATTGCTAGTGCTACTAAAGCATCAACATTTTGAGGGTCCAGCTGTAAAGTTAAGTTCAATTGGTGAAGGCAGTGTATTCACCTTAGATCCAAAATTTCAGCCCAATGAAAGAGATACGGCTTACCTGTAAAACACGCTGAAAAGCTTGCCGAGCTTTTTCTACTTGTCCAAGTTTGTATCGGCAAAAGGCTATACCAAGCCTTACAGCAGCAGGACAATTGGAATAGGCCCTCAAAGCTCTCTAAGTGTATAAAAGTCAACAAGGAATGTCAGTGTGTCATAAACATGCAGCACAGTCAAAGGTCAATGAAGTAATTTATCCAACCTTGTAGAGATCTAGTGCATTCCTGTAATGCTCCAGGGACTTTTTGTGCTGTTGCTCTGCTTCACCCATTAAAAAGTAAACAGAAGCCTGTGACAACAAATTTGAACATTAAAATAGGATATGAATAAATATTAAACACATCAATAATGATGATACATTTATTATGGTGCCTAGAAAACAAAAAACATCAAAGCTTGTTTATCAGCATCTATTATGGTGCCCCGAATACAAGTTGGCCTGTCACTATAACAGCAGCACACAGCATATGGTAGAAAAAATAGGCTTGGTTATCATGTCAGATGTTAGGTCAGTTAGTAAAGATTGTTTAGAAGCTACCCTTAGGAATCTAATCTTCTGTTAATCAGTTCCAATAATTTAGTCTCTATTATTACAAACTCTGTATTTGCAAGGGGAAATGTAGTCTACTGGGATCAAACAAGAAATAAAAGGAAGGGGGCAATAAAGGCCTCCCCTCTTATTTTCTTCTCCACAACTGGCTCAGACGCTTGCATCGATTAAAAACCCTGCTCTTGAACCCATCCAAGCAAGTTATGCCATCATTTCTGACATGCTAAAGAGTTATAGGACAAGGAACAGCTAGTTTGAATGAAACAGCAAGAATTTAACAAACAATGAGAAGGCATGGAATTAAAATAAAATGTTTAATAGTTCTTAAATTTTTAAGATGTGACTAAACATTTGTAGAAACACATATCATGATGACACTTCCATTGGCTGAAATCATAACAAACAAAGTCCAAACTATATGTATAAGCATTTACCCCCACATGAGAAATTGAGAACCAATTTGAAAGTATCCAACAACCTAAAGAAAATCACCTGACCAAGTAGTGCTGGAAAATTGTTTCCATCTTCATCCAACACAATCTTGAATGAGTCGGACGCCATTTGCAACTCACCCTTGGCCACACAGAGTTGACCTGTAGAGTAACATCAATAAATCAGCATACTGAAAACACCAATCTTGGTATGAACATCAATAGAGATATGGAATAATCTGTAATCATCCAAAATGAAGTAGTATGCTGAAAAAGGCATTGAAGGTACTTCTAATCATGGTGCTGGGCACATACATGCTCAAAGGTAAATACAGTTAACCAAATTAATTACACCCTCCAATCCAAAATAAAATACATGAAATTTTAGAGTTTCGCGCAAGGATCATTAGAGTTAATCAAATGGCCCTGTTGACTCATTTATACTACATCGGAAAGTGATGCATCATTTATTTGTGAGATGGTGATAGAACTAGGTGGCATGTCTTTTAAGAGAATGTCATCTATTTCGAATCAGAGAAAGTACCACATACAGTTTATCCCAAAATCAATATAAAGATATCAGGCAACATTATCAAAACAATAATAGCTGTTCAATCACATTAAGAATGAAGGGCCTGTTGGTAATCTGATTCTGATTCTCTATGGTAGCTGATTCTCTGAGTGAAGTGATTCTGTGACTAAAAGTGATTCTCTTTGATTCTCTATCATAAACTATTAAAATAAGGATGAAGAATCACTTCACAGAATCAGGAGAAGCTATTTTTTTCAGCTCCCAGCCTCTTAGTTCATTTTACAGAATCACTTCATAGAATCAGCAGAGAATCACTTCTCTCTGAAAAACTGTTTGGCAGAGCTCTTGCTGGATTCAACAGAGAATCAGCTCTGAGAGCTCTGCCAAACGCACCCGAACTATGATGTAGCAACTACTTGTAGTAGTGAGTTGTAACTACAAAAGGACTCTTCCTATTTCCTCCCATGTGCATCCAATGGTTAGTCATTCATCATACAACCACGTGACAGTGTACAGCAAGCTATAAAAGAACAAAACATATGCGAGAGATTAAAATGTTCAAAAAAGTGGAACCTTTTCCAATCCATGTAGAAGGTTCAGTTTCATCTATCCTTGATGCTCTATTGTAGTATTGAGTGGCATCTTTAAAATGTGCTTCCTTCTGAGGTGCTCTCTCAACCTTCCCCAAGAAAGTATGGAAAGCACCCAAAGCATTAAGGATTGCTATTCGTTCATACTTCACATCGGCATAATACTCATCAATTTCTGCAAAGAAAAATGGTGATTCAACAAGATACAGATAAAAAGGTTGGGGGTTCCAAGCAACAGTCAAGAAAAGAACTAGCAAGGCAGAATCAAATATTCTTTGGTGAAATAATAAAAAGTACAAAAGCATTAAAGAAAAACTGACCAGGACCAGATCCTTCCTCTAGAATCTGACGGAACTGTTCTATCTTTCCTTGCTTGAAGTATTCTCTCTGTGTGAAAAGAATATCAACAGAAATAAAAAATTTCAGCTAATAAGCATATTAATATTAAATTTATAAAAGATTGATTTATTAAAAAACCAAGAAAATTGAAAAAAAAAGGCATGTCTGTAGGCACAAGATTCACCTCCTGACCAGTCATCCAATCTTTAGAAGGAGGATATAGAAATAAACAACCGTGAGACACGGTGAAAATGCTGCTACAGGGTACAACATTACTTGTAAATTGCTTTTCTTGTCGTTTCTGTGGTGGCTGTTGTTTTTTCTTTAATGTTTTGCCTGAGAGGTGAAGCTACAATGCAATGTGTGTAGTAGGTCAATGAAACTCTAGAATAAGTATCTTCCACACCGCACAACCCCTACATTTTTTATCTATTTCCACTACAGAAATTGTATGTCCAAACAAGACTAAGGTGCTATTTCACTAGTGCCATTGGGTTGTGATTTCTGGGACATAGCCGGCAATACCATCTGCCCTCACTGCGAATGTTCACCGTGCAGAATCAGACCAAAGCTAATCTGGCCAACCACTTCAACGTACTTTAACAATTCAACAGCAATCATCAAGATCAGCTGAATCCTCCCAGAGCCATATGGAAGCACAAACTAAAACGAGACCCTAGCCCTAGAAATTACAGTCCAAATCGTGGGAAGCAGCCGGAGGCAAGGGTGGCGACTACGACACTGCCGCATAGAAGCAATTATCGCAGCAAGAAGGCCTAGCAATCCGAACAATCCCAAAGAGCCTTGGGAAATTCTTGGGACTGCGAGCATTAGAGAGATGGGAAGGGGAAACGTTACCGCGATTATGAGCCAGAGGTGAAGCGGGGCCTGCTCCGCCTTGAGAATGTCGAGGATGTCGGAGGCGTCGTGGGGTAGCTGGTCCAGCGCTACCCGGACCTCCTCCTCTGTCCCCTGCACCGGGATGTAAACGCTCGCCATCCTCCCGGTGCTTCTCACTCCCCTTCGCCGTCGAGGTTGGGAGAAACCCTTGGCAGGTGGGTGTCGACCTCCGCGGGCTTCCAGGCAGCGGCCGTGTACACGGGGGGCAGGGTTTCAAAAACCGGTCCTACTGTTTAAAACCGGAACAGTAGCACAAAAAATGACTTTTGTATTTTTGAATTTAGAAACATAAAATATAAAAAACCGGACCTGGTTTACCGTCCCGGACCGGACCGGAAACCGGCGGTTCCTGTCCGGTTTTTGAAACCCTGCCGGGGGGGTTGATTTTGCGCACCAAAAGTGGCCTTCGTCCGTTTGCTATCCTGCAAACGGATTCGCTGGACATTCGTGCCGTTATCAAACAGTGGCAACACGCAAGAATGGCATTCGTGGGATTTTAAACTCAAATTTGATTGTTTTTTTACCAGACCATATTTAGCATAGGAGCCTTATCCACAGGCCTCTCTCTCGTCGCCATCTCCCCTCATTCCCTTCTCCAGTCCTAGACGCCACCCGTGCGGGCGCCTTGCCCTTCCACGCCACATGCCGCCTCGTGCTCTCCATCGTCGCAGCGACCGTCGACAAGCAGGTGCAGGTGCACCTCATGCCCCTCTCCTCCTCCTCCTTCTAATGGTAGGGCTAATCTCTTTTCCTTCCTACTTCAGTACCCACGGCAATAGGAGCATGGAGCACCAGATCTCGGAGTGCAGCAGGAGGAGAAGGGAGAAAAGAGGAAGCTGTCATGGAAGGGTACAAATTTTTGTTGTTCATAATTTGATGAAGATATTCCCTATCTCGGCGTAGATTAGACACGATTAGTATAGATATCTAATTATGCCATAATTTTTTGTCTACTAGGCTCGATGGAGAGCCTGCGCTTAGCTTATCAGTGGCTCTGTAGCACCGAAACGGCAGCAAACTGGCGTGTCTGTGTCCGATACCATGTCCGACACCAACACGCCGTCGACACGTCGCCGATACGTATCAGTAGAGTATCGGCAGATTAAACTGTAAAAATAAATATTTTTAATCGTCGATACTCCATGGACACGGTGTCGATGCATCTCAGGCGGCAGCTAGCGATGATGGTGTCGATGACCTCCTAGAGCGCGGCACCCGGGAAGGTGGGGCGTGGCGAGTGAGGCGGAGGTGACAGAGGTGCCGGCGTCCTCAAAGCGGACGGCGTCGAGGAAGGGCCATAGCGTACCAACGAGGAGCCGCTCCTCAGATTGATGTGTTGTTGGTGCCGGCTTACTGCTTGCCCGCTCCTCCTCGGATCGATGCGCCACCAGCGCTGGCCTGCAAGCAGGGGGCCAAGAAGCGGGCGAGAAGCAAGCGGGAGCCGGCGCGTCTCGCTCGGGGCTGGCCTGCGAGAGAGAGGGAGTGAAAGGACCTCGGATGTCGTCTAGAGGGGGGTGAATAGGCGTTTCAATAAATTCTACAAATTACAACTTAAAACTGGCTTGTCAGCACTCTGGCCGGTCAGACCAGTCAGGCAAACCGGTTAGACCGGTCTAACACTTAGAAACCTGAACAAGCAGACCAACCGGTCAGACCGGTTGTAGTGATTGGTCAGACCGGTCACAAGAAGAACCTGCACAAATCAGAGTTTTCTCCCCTCCTCGAGCTCTAGCACTAATACAACTTGATGTAGTGTTCCTGCAGGTGAATATAAATATATTGCAAGTCCCTGCACAAACAAAAACAACACACCAAAGTAGATCGATGCGGAATTATAAAACAAATGCTAGAACTCAAAGTAGTGAGGCAAACCACAATGGAGACACAAAGATTTGTTTCCCGAAGTTCAGATTCACCACCGTGAATCCTACGTCTCCGTTGAGGAACTCGTTGGGTGTGAGTCTCTTTCAACTCGATCCCTTGAGTTGGGTTTCTTTCAACCACTTCTCTGATTCCACTATCTTGATCCTTTCCACCAAGGGGGCAAGATCACGCCCTCACAGACTTGCCGCTGCTCACCACAATGTTGGGAGCTAGTCGGTGACGCCTAGCCATCTAGGAGGCAAACCTCCAAGAGTAACAAATGCAATTTGAAAGTTTTGACGAATCTCGAGTGCTCAAGCTATGGTTGCTCACTTTCTGCTCAAAATGCAGCTCTCAAAATGCTCATCAATCTCACACTTGCTCAATCTCTCAACCCAAACCAAAGATATGCACTCTAAAGCAGGGTTTTTTTTACCGACCGGTCCGACGAAACCGCCGCCCTCCGGTTCCGGTAAACGGACCGGTTTGACTGGTTACTGGAAAAACCGGTCACATTCAAATTTCAAACAAAAAACGGCAGTTCAACCGGTTTCCACCGGTTAGCCGACCGGTTAGACCGGTTTACCGGTCCAGTTTGACCGGTTACCGATCGGTTTGAGTGGTAACCGGCCAAATTCAATTTTTTTTCTTCTTTTTTTGTTTAAATTCAAATGCCCGCAAAGTATACTAAATGAATGTTTGTATAATATGTTTTAGCCTAAATGAACCCTCCAACCCTCTTTTGTACTACTTTTACATTAATACAATGTATAACATGTTTTATATTGTATTTGTATACTTTTGTATGCACGCTTTTTTTGTTTAACTTTAAATGCTCGCAAAGTATACTAAATGAACGAATTTTTGAAAAATTTTGACACCATTAGATTCGTCACAACTTGAAGTATTTTTAGGAATTTTTTTTGGGAATTTTTCATTTTTTTGAATTCAAATTTGAGTTTTAAATTTGGGCCGGTTTGAAATCGATCCAAACCGGAACCGGTCCGGACCGGTTTGATTGGTAACCGCGGTTTCCGGACCGATTCCGGTCAGTTTTTTTAGGGAAAATTCGATTCATGCCACCACAACTCCGTGAATTTGGGTTTCATGTTGAAAATCATGCCACTCAATGGCATGGATTTCAACATGAAATCCAACTTCAAGAAATTGTAGTGGCATGGATCCAACTAACCCTTTTTTTTAACCCTGCTCTAAAGGGCTCAACTCACAAATAGTGTCGGGGAGAGTTAGCTGGTCAAGAAAATGCTTCTAAGAGCTCAAGAAAGGTCAGGGAACCAGCAGCCCACGTAAGAGGGGGCTGAGGGGTATAAATACTCCACTTCTAAAAACTAGATATTGTAACCGTCAGTGCAGACCAGTCAGACCGGTCTGTTCAAATTACTAGCCGTTATACCCAGACCGGTCAGACCGGTCTGGGCCAGAGGAGCCCAAACCTAAGTTAATGTGCTCTACTTGGTCCACCAAGTCAACACTTGATCAACCAAGTAGCACAAAGTTAGTTCTCAGGGGTTTTCTCTCAGGATTCTCACTTGGGGTGACCTATGAGCACTTTTGACCAAGTCAAACAATCAATGATGCATCCCTCTTGATAGTACGGCATACCTATACTCAAGATTAAATATCAAACACTATTCAACCACTTGAGTCTTGAATTATTTCAATTTTGCCATACTTTGATTTTCTTCACCATTGAGATTCTAACATTGCACAATATTTTCTTGAGCAAATTCATACTTGAGCTAGTGACTTAAAGCTCCAAATTATCTTGCAAAACTGTCCTTGAATGCCCAAGTCACTTCAATAAAATATTTGATGCATTGCATTGCTTCTCCCAACAAGGCTTGGATATGATACTTCGAACACCCCACGGATACTAGCACTTCATCTTAGCACTTGCACACATGGTAAGCCGTCGCTTCACCAAAGTTTGCTTAGTCCCTCACACTAGTCATCTCGGTTGGTTTCTTCATCACTTACCCTTGCCATGTTGAGCTAAACTTTGCACATCAATAATAAATTCCATATGTCATTCACATATCTTCATTTCTTTGTCTTACTTTGTAATCAGGAGCTTTTGATCCTTTAGACGAGACATGTTTTATTTTGACAAGACATATTTAGAAACCACCAAGTAATACATGAGCACTCGTTTCTATTTTTCCTTCATGATGTGCTTGTCTTGCTTTGTAACCATGATTTGATAACAATATTCCAATCATTGCAAGCTTCAAAATATAATACCAATATGTAGCACATGAGTGTATGTCTTCTCTTTTTGTTTAACTCCATAAAGCCTTGCAATAATACTTTCAACTATTTTATATCTCACATATTCTTCAAATATGTCAAGCCATGAATAGAAACCATATATCAACATTGCATGAATATTTGTTTCTCATTTCTTGTCACAACATGCTTGACTTTCAACAATGAATTCTCTTTTTATTTGATTCCTTGATACATGAGTCAATACATAAATTGATACACAAATAAATCCCTGCTCATGACATCTCAAATAAAACATTAGTCCTTTAATCATGTTGTCATTCAATTCATCAAAACCCATTAGGGGCCTAGATGCACTTTCAGGGAGGAGCAGCAAGAATTGATGAGGTAGGGTTGAGGTAGTGGGCCTTGGCATTATGGGCTGTAGGGCCGAATTTTAGAACTTCAACGTTGTTTAATTGCTTGCTGAAGAAGTCAAAGGAAGAAGTATATGTTGTGTCGTCGTGTCGCTGTTTTTAAAAAAATAGTGAATCGTCGTGTCTGACATGTATCGTGTCCGACACACGTGTTGGAATAGGTGCAACATAGAGCAATGGTAGAACCTCCTGCACAGCAGTTGTAGGCACATGTTGATTGGGATAAGTTGTTGATTGAAGACAATCGAGATGATGAGGGAAGATTAGAGATTATTGACGATGAGGTGATGTATAATTTGCTCGGGTTCAGTGCTGAGGATGAGATGGCTAAGAAGGCTAGGGAGGCAGCTAACAACTTACCAGGGGCTGGCAATGGAGAGGAAGTTGATACAACCGGGGCAGCCATTGTTGTTGATGACTACTTACTTGGGGAGATGATTGTGGCTCATGACCCAAATCGGCCTAATATGGCGCTTGACACCGTGTATCGTAACCAGGAGGAGTTTAGGTTGGCTATGAGACAATTTGCTATAAATGAGGCGTTTGAACTGCAAAGCAGAAGATTGTCCTTGGTATCTTGTTGGGTGTACGCAACCTGATGGACACACTGTAATGGTACTAACTGCAATGTTGTGAAATTTTATTTGTTGTCTCTTTATTCAATTGAGATTACCAATGTATTTTGTACATCTCTCATTGCATATTTTTTACCCGCAGGTGACAAAGGTTATTGTGAATCACACATGCACACATTAAGTGCTAGGAGGAAGACTACCACACCAACCAGTGCCTGGGTTGCTTCAAAGGCAATACATCACCTTAGAAAGAAGATAACAACAGGAATTAAGGACCTGCTCGAGATACTACAGGATGAGCACAAGTGTCAAATTCATTATAATACTATTTGGAAGGGTAGGAAAATTGCTTTGACAGAGTTGTATAGCAACTGGGAAGAGAGCTTTCAGATGCCATTCAATTGGAGGGCAGAGGTGCTCAAAAGGTCTCTAGGTAGTGTTATTGAGATAGGCCTTGAGAAGGTGGGTGGCAAGTTCTATTTCCATAGATTTTTTTTGTGCACTGAAGCCTTGCATTGATGGGTTTCTAGAGGGTTGCAGGCCATACTTTGTTGTAGACTCTACAACACGTAATGATATATGGAAATGGTCATTTAGCTGTAGCTTGTGCTATAGATGGTCACAACTGGATGTTTCTTGTTGCTTTTGGATTCATAGATGGTGAAAAAACAAACAACTAGACTTGGTTTATAATTCAATTGCATAAGGCCATAGGAGATCTTCCAGTTTTAGCTATTTCTTCATATGCATGCAAAGGTCTTAAAAATGTAGTTAATATAGGGTTTCCCCTGGCTGAACATAGGGAGTGCTTTAAACACCTAATGAATAACTTTGTTAAAAGGTTTGGTGGTGATGTATTCTACAGCTAGAGCTTACAGGGAATCAGTCTTCTAATATTTTTTCAAGTCAGTTGTTGAAGCTAGTCCTGAAATGCTGGTGTGGCTACAGGCCCACCATTACAAGAAATGGATGAGAGGTGCCTTCAATTGTAACATTAAATATGATTATATCACTAGTAACCTTGCTGAAGAGTTTAACAATTGGATTAAAGTCTGGAAAGATCTTCCTGTTGTTGAGCTTGCAGACAAACTCAGAGAGATGATTATGGTGTTGTGGGCCAAAAGAAGAAAAAATTTAGTAAGGTTGATGGGGAAGATCCTCCCAGCTGTGATACATCAGTTGAAGACAAAAACTAGAGGTCTTGGTCATCTATCTGTTGTAGACTCTGGTAACAACACAACTCAAGTTTATGACACCACAAATATTCGCAACAGGCATGTTGTTAACTTAGATTTGCATGAGTGCACCTGTCTTGAGTGGTAGCATACTGGTAGGCTTTGCCAGCATGCTTTGGCTTTGATAATAAGTGTACAGTCCACTAATGTACACATGGAGGATTACATGCACGAGTACTACTCTGTTGAGAGGTTCAGGGCAGCATATAAAAAAACTATAGAGCCATTTCCAGATAGGAGCCAATGGCCAAATGTTGATTTGTCTATTAGGGTTCATGCACCACTTCCCAAGAAGACAACCGGTAGGAACAGAAAACTTAGGAAAAAAAAGGCTGCCTTGAATCTGGTAATAGCAAAGGAAAGAAGGCAGCCAAGGAAACAACAAACGAGGCTGATAAACAAGCTGAAATAGAAGCACAAAAGGGGAAAAACAGTGATCAGAGGAAAAAAGAGGTGCTAACTTTGTGAAGAATTGGGCCATGGTGAGACTAGCTACAAATGCCATCTAAATGGGACAAAGAAAAGACAAAGCAAGCCAAGAAAAAATACAACAAAGTATGGTGAAAATGCAAAAATCCCAACAAAGAGAGCAAAGAAAGAAGCAACTGCTCAAAGTGCTTGAAATGGTCAAGAAATTGCACCTACAACTGCTCCAATTGTTTCAGATGACCAAGAATTCACACTTGTAGATGCCCCAAATGCTTCTAATGACCAAAAAATTGCAGCAGCCCCAAATGCACTCTCAAGCCCCACAAGGCTCACAAGAGAGTAGATCATACAAAACAACCCCAATAGGGTGACAAGAGGGTAAGCAACATATTTTTCTTTCTTTCTTTATAGCTATACCCAAGTGCTTCAAACAACTTATATTGATGCTTTTTACTGCAGCCAACTAAAATCTTTGTTAGGTCAAAGTTCCATCATTGATGCCTCACCAGAGAAGAAAGTCAACAAGAGGAGCCCAACAAAAAAGTTGAAGCCAAGGAAAATGAAACTCAACTGATTCTATTGAGAACTTATGTTTCAGGACATTAGTTAATGTAACATAAATGCTAGAGTTAAATACACCAGCGGCCCTCGAACTTGTCACCAGGTGCCACTTGGGTCCACGAACTTGCAAAATCGAAATTTGGCACCCTAAACTTGTTAAGTTGTGCCACTTAGGTCCATACCCCTTCAAGGGGCATGAATATTTGCAAAAAAATCCTTAAGTTTTATTATCTTCTACCTTCGCATCCTTGAGGGAGAGATAGTGAGGAGGCAGGGCTGCCACACATGCCGCGCGGTGGCCTCTGCGAGCCGCCGGCCTCCGCGGCCGCCCCAGCAGCGCACAGCACGGCGCGGCGGCGAGGGTGGTCAGGGCACGGCGCGAAGGGCAGGGCACGGCGCGGTGGCCCCTGTGACACGAGACGAGGCACGGTGCCGCAGCCACCGTCGCGGTCCGGAGCCGCGGAGGCGGGGCCCGCTTAGCGGCGTGGAGCCGCGGAGCTCGAGGTGTTCAGGGACGGCATGGAGCTCGAGCAGGGAGGAGCCCAGGTGGCGGGGTCCATCTCCGCGACGCCTACGAGCATGTGGATGAGGCCCGCCCGTGGTACCGCACCATCTGCATCGACGGCGTGGTGGTGGGGTCCATCTCCGTGAAGCCAGCGGCGCCGGCCGAGGACTGGCGGCGCCTGTTCAGGGCGCGCACTGGGGCCGCGGCGCGGTGACGCGCGCGGTGCCGGCAGCGGCCGGGGCGCGACCGCAGCCGGCGGAGCTGCGGGCGGCGGCAGGGCCCGACCATGGCCGGCGGAGCTTGACGAGGGCGACCGCAGCGGAGAGCTCGTGGGCGGCGGCGGGACCCGACCGCGGCTGGCGGACCTTGACGAGGCTGACGGAGCCACGCACGGCGGCAATGCGTCGGTCGTGCGTGCGTGGCACCTCGCCGGCAACGCCACGGTCGTGCATGTGGCCGCTCGCCGGGGACGTGCGTCGCTGCCCGGCCACCACCGCAGAGCATAGCAGAGCCGAGGCACGAGGTCGAGGCTGGTGCTCGCCGGCGAGACGGAGCGCATGAGCGAGACGAGCCCGTACGCGCCCAGCTTGCACTCGGCGCTCACCTGGTGGAGCAGCTTGCGGACGGAGACCTTCCATGTCCAGTAGGCCTTCTCGAACAGGATGAGCGACGCCTCCGCGAGCCCCACGGCGTAGAAGAGCTGGAGCGCCGCCCCTTCCCGAGCTGTCGTGCCCATTGCTGCTGCCCGGCGTCTGCTCGCACCACGGCTTGAAGAAGGACGCCGACCCACCGCCTCCAGTGTCGAGTCCGCCGGCGCTGTGGTGCTCCACGATGTCCAGCTGGATGCGCCGCCGCCACCAGTTCTTCCCGCTATGCCGACGGGGGTGGGGCCCCTGCTCCGCCGTGCCACCGGCTCGAGACCGAGAGGAGGAAGCGGCGAGCCAGGGGCGGCGGCCGCGGAGGCCGCGAACTCTAGGGGTGGCGGCGAGCGCGGAGTCCGCAAGCTCCAGGGGCGGCGGCCACGAGCTCCAAGGGGCGGCGGCGGCCGCGAGCTCCAGTGGAAGGCGACGAGGCAGGGGGCGGCGGCGAGCTCCACGCACTGGCGGAGGAAGCAGGGGAGGCGTCGGGAGAGAGAAAGAGAGAGAACGGGAGGGAGGGGGTGAAAGTAGAAGATAGCAATTTTGGAGGGTTTTTTTGCATATATTCATGCCACGTGGCGTCATGTCATGAGGTATGGACCTAAGTGGCACAACTTAATAAGTTCAGGGTCCCATATTTCGATTTTGTAAGTTCGTGGACCTAAGTGGCACCTCAGGACAAGTTCGAGGGCCGCTGGTGTATTTAACTCTAAATGCTACTGTGCAATTGTTTGGACTTGTGTCAAGATGCTACTATGCTTTGTAATCTGAACCTATCTGGATGTTATCTGGAATGTTATCTGAACATATTTGGATGTTATCTGGAATGTTATTTACATATTGTGTGATCATCACATTGTGTGGAAATTATGTTCAAACCTTGCTATGTGCAATGTTATTCATCTATTGTGATAATCACATTGTGTGGAAATTATGTTCAAACACATACAACACATGCTATTTTGATCATTACACATGATGCTTCACTATTTTTTATGAAGAAAATAGAGATTCATTCCATAGGATTCAATGTCAATACACATGCTGCTATTGTCATTACAACGCAATTCTACAATATGTACAATCACTTGCAAATAAGCATTACACACCTAAAAGAACTATGACAGTCATGATTAAATAAAGGACCACCAGCAGCTGCACCAGAACAATAAGCTTGTCTATCTTGATTACTACCTTGTTTTCATCATAAATCCTGCTGCGACGCTTCATTTCTCCCACAGCTTCAGTTTCAACCTGACTTTCATCATGCACTGCAGCTTTCAAATATTTTTTTTCACCTTCTTTGTCACTTCTTGCTTGTACTCTTCCATCCACCTGAAAAATGGACATTTCTTCTCTCCCAGCTACAAATAAACACCTTCAGTTCTCCTTTTTCGTTCATCCAATTGTATATGACAGTAAACAATAGAGCAATATATACTCACAGATTCAGTGTACTTGACGCATTTGAAGAAAAATTTCCCTTTGTGCTTTTGGAATTTCCATCCGACTACTTCATTAAGGATACATATAAAAGGCAGCTGCAGAGATGAACGATGAACTGGAATCCTCACTCATGGCAGCAATAACCGAGCTCGAGTGTGGCGGGGCGGCGCGTTGGTGCCGGGATTCGCTGCCGGGCTGCACGGCTCGTCGGTGGCGGGCAGCGCGTTGCTGCCGAGCGGTGCGACGGTTCCGGGCGCGTCGGAGGAGGCTTGCTGCATGGTACGTGGTGATAGGCGCGTCGCTGCCGGCCTCCCGGGTGGTACGTCGAAGGAAGCGTGTCAGAGGAGGTGCGCCGGGGCGAGTGGGCGATCTCGGTGAGCGGCTTGTGGCGACAGGAGAGAGAGAGAGAGGCCTATGGATAAGGCTCCTATGGCCAGGGCAAAACGGGAAAGAAAATATGGTCTAGTCAAAAAATAATCAAATTTGAGTTAAAATCCCCCCAGATGGCACTCTAGCGTGTTGGCACGATTTGATAATGGCAGTCCAGCGAATCCATTTTGTGGGATGGCAAACAAGCAAAGGCCACTTTTGATGATGGCAAAATCCCAATTTTGTCTCCGAGTTCAACGTCAAACAGCCAGCAGGGAATCGCAAAGTTTGAGTGTTTACCTTTCGTTTGTTGATATAGTATTAGAGCAACTTCTACGTTCAGTACGAGGCAGCTCGTGTATCTTGCACTGTTTTGCAGTAGGGGTGTACAAATGGTCGAGAGTGCGACCGGCGTCCCAAGTCTCTAGTGTGTGCATGCGTGTGAACTAAGCTCTCGTCTGGTCGAGACATCCTCGGGTCTCCAGCTAGCCGCTGAGCTCCTGTGGTACCTCTTCAAAGAGAGGGGACGAAATACAGGAGAGAGAGAGAGAGAGAGAATCTCGCGTTCTCCACCACTCCAATCGTTGTGGGTCCGCATGGGCCTACCGTGGCCGCAATCCTCCATGGTCAGTCCTATCCTGTTGCATGGTCTGTAGAGAGAGGATCGTGGAGGCATCTCCGCTGAGGCACGGCATGCCCCTACCCTACTGCCTAAACTGTCATAGGCCATGACAGGAAGGGGTGCAATCCAGTGTTCATCATGTCAGGGTACGCCCTATCGCCTCTCCACCCATGCCATTGTTAGTCTCTTTGCGGCGCGGGCCTGACGGGCCCTCTCGTAGGTTAGACGTGTTCCCCTCACCCGACCTTTGGCGAGGCGGAGTCCCTTCCACTGGTCAGGCAAGGCAGAACATCCTCTTGCTGGTCGGGCAAGACGGAGTCATCCCGTGGAGGTCAGACCGTTCGGCTGGGCATGACCATCTTTCAGCCTAACTGAGCTGCTTATTTGTTAACCCCTTGTCTTTGGGTATCCCTAATGTTGATACCCGACACCATGGAAGCTCCCTCAACCCCGAACCCCCAAACCCTAACCCGAGCCCTAACCCTGCCGACGTCTATAGCTACCTGCGCCCAACGGCGACCCGCCGTCGACCACCCCGCCACGACCCGCTAGAGATGAAGGATTGCCGGAGTTAGTTTCTCTGATTTGTTATTTTTTTAGTTTGGTTGTTACTTTTTGTCATTGTAAAGAACGTGTTAAAGAAAATAAGTGGACTCTCTAGTTAGTGCTAAATGGAGAGGGCTCCATGTAGTACTTAAGTTTAGAAGAAATGGACCTCAACACCTCCTGAACAGGGTCGATTCAGTTCCCTACTCTCAGACTGGGCAAATTTAATCGAGAACCGAGGACCGAACCGAACTAACCGAGAACCGCAACTGAGGATTTTGGTTCTTTGTTCGGTTCCTAATTCTCAGGAACCGAAATCTTCAGTTTGGTTCTATTCTTCAACTCGGTTAACTGAAGAACCAAACCCATTGCAAATTAACCCCATGAAGCCCAAGTGGCCCGAGTTGGCGGCGCATCTGAAAGGATCTTAAGATGCCTAGAGGGGGGTGAATAGGCAATCTGCAATTTAAAAACACTTAACAAAAGAGTCAGACACAGACTAGCCCGGATACTCCGGGTATATGCCCGGATACTCCGGGTTTGGTGGTCCGGAGTATCCGGAGCTATATCCGGAGTCTCTGGGTTTGAACAACCTGAAACGAAACAGCAAGTATCTCTGCAAGAAAAGTAGATCGAGCTAGATAAAGAGTACCAGGGGTTCCTTAAGGTTGATATCCAACAAACGAAGTTCACTAGAAACTCGTGAGTGAGTAGATCAAGCTCAAACCCTAGAAAAGAAGTCTCACAAGCAAATGATAAAGAAATCAAGTAAACTAAGACAAAGGAGACAAGGATTTGTTTCCCGAAGTTCACACCCGAAGGTGCTACGTCTCCGTTGAGGAAGAATTCGAGAGACGGTGCTCAAGAACCCCTATGCTCCTCTCCCAAGGGCGAGATCACCTCTCAAGCCCAAGGTTACTTACTATGGATTCCTCGGCGAGGAATGAAGATTACAAACTTCTTGTGCAGCTCACAATCTTGGTTGAGCAATCACAAGCACGCCTAGCCGTCTAGGAGCACAAGGCTCCAAGAGTAACAAACTTGAATCCGCGGGCTTGACCAAAACCAAGTGCTCAAGAGATGGAAATGGGGCTCACTAGCACTAATTCTTGCTCTTGCTTGCTTCTCACTCAAATCCCTCAAGGGAATCACTCAAGAATGAAGAAGGGAGAGTGAGGGAGCTCTTTTTGGCTTAGGTATGAGTTTTGTTCGTCCAAAGTGGCAAGAGAGGGGGCTGAAGGGGTATGGAGGGGGTATTTATAGTCTTCAGCCCAAAAATAGCCGTTGGGCGAAAGAGTACCCGGAGACTCCGGGTATATGCCCGGAGACTCCGGGAAACCCTGACTTTTCAGCCCAGAAACAGCACCCGGACACTCCGGGCAATGGGGTCCGGAGTATCCGGCCCTATACCCGGAGTATCCGGGTTAGGCAGGGAAAACTTCTATTTATGGCTCCTTTGAGTTGTTTTGTGGCTCACAAATGTTTGTATAGGTTCTCTTGAGCACAAGATCTAAACCAAAACCCTTGAACCAAGTCCCTCTTGATAGTACGGCGTTCCTATACTCAAATTTCAAATTCAAAAACTAATTTCTTGAGTAAACTTGAACTTCGCTTTTTCATTTCCTTTTTGAGGGTCGTATATCGTCACTTGATTCACCTATACATGTTCATCACCTGCACACATGCTCAATTACACGATTAAACGCACATGTGTTTTGTCATTAACCACCAAAACCCACTTTAGGGGCCTACATCACTTTCAATCTCCCCCTTTTTGGTGATTGATGACAACCCACATGTAACTCATTTGATAATCATAAAGCGAAAAACATCTAGCATATAAGAGCTCCCCCCTAAATGTATGCCAAGAATTTTGAATTTCAATTTTGACTTGACATGTCAACAATTGGCATATTTATCGAGAGAAACACAAAAGCTCTTATAAGTTTTACAGTGGGGTGAACAGGTGAGTGCCAAGAATATGTGTGATGCATATGACATGTTATCCACTCAATAAAATGTGTATCTGTCAGCTGGACCCGGAGACTCCGGGTATAAGTCCGGAGACTCCGGTCAAGATATCCGGAGAATCCGGCCTGTAGCCCGGAGTATCCGGCCTTTCTGAACCAGAACACAGAAAAAAACAGAAAACAGATAATCCACAGCTCAAATATGTCACACACTAGCAGAAATTTCTTAGAAATAACTCAAGTTCGACAGCTAAGCACAGAGTAGCACTCATTACAAAGGTTCTCATACCACATAGTCCTTACTAACGATCCAGAGAGTTTAAAACGGAATGGAAACGACATAAGTTCGATACAAAGGCGACACATGCCCAAATGAGTACATAAATGGCATTTTCACTCCCCCTTTGTCATCAAGTGCCAAAAAGGGAATGAAAAGAAGCATGAAGTCCATCTACTCATCATCTTCATCTTGGGCGGCATCCTCGGAGGTATCTTCATCTTCATCGGAGTCGGGGTGCTCACGATAGCCTATGGGCTCATCTTCTTCGGTCTCCTCATCCTCATCAAAGATCTCTTGGCCACTTGGAGGAGCACGGCGGGAGGAAGAAGTACGGCGACGAGGAGAACGGGGCTGACGATGAGCACGTGGAAGTGGAGCATGAGTAGCGGCAATAGAAGCCTCATCGGCGGCATCCCACTCAGCAAATGGATCATCAAAGTCTGGGAGCTCGCGGTGAGGATCCAAAGGAAGTCCCAAATGACCTCGAATCTCATTGATTGACCTTGTGTTCTCATGCACATCATTTGCAATATTCCTACACATCCCAAATAAGCTACGGAGGGCCCTCTTCATAAAGGAGTCATGATGACGGTGACGAGACGATGAAGAGGCACCCACAGAAGATGGAGCAGGATCATGTCTTGGGTTCCTTGTGGCACCTGCATGAGCTGGAGGAGGAGGTGGTGCATCACCTGAGCGGACACGCAAGTGAAGAGGCTCATGCTTAACTGTCTTTGGAAATGTGACCTTGGTCACCCTCTCTATCATATACATGATGTAAGGTGCAGCAGGAAGGGACTTCTTGGCCTCAATCATAGTCCTCCTTAGCTCATTCCAAATGAAGTCCATAATGCAAAAAGGTCTACCACTTGGCAAAGTCCGGGCTAAAAGATTCACTGCATAGTATCTAAGTGCCACGGGATCACCATCCTTTGCATCAATGGTTGCTCTAAAGAATTGATTCATTGCATAATAAACCGGCAAGAGATGATTTGCCTTTCCTTCTTGAGCACAATAAGGATTGTAGAACAAGGTGGGTACTTGATATGTCTTTAGTTGCTCCTCAACATGAATGTGATCTCTCTTCTCATCCTTAGTGCCAAGTCCAAGAATCCTAGAGAAGGTCATGTAATCCACTCCATATTTTGCTCCTTCGGTGGTCCAATAAAATGCAATCTCATTTTCATCATAATATAAAGAAGAATGAAATTGAGCAAGGATCTCTTCATTCCAATCATAGCGAAAACCCATAATATCATAGAGACCCATCTCCTTGCACTTTGTCATAGCCTCATTAAAGAATGGATCCTTCATATTCTCATAGTATTTCCAATCCACGTACTTGCAATGAACAATGGGAGCACGAGACTTACGCATCACAACTGAAGAATAGAAGTCTTCGTGAAGCTTGCACCAAAAGCGTCGCTCAAGACCTTCACTCTTGTCATATCTGTAAACTTTCTCTTTGCGTGCCTCTCTAAGTGCCACATCTTGCTTGTAATAGTTTCTTTCCATCTCTACTGTGAAGCCAGGCACTATCCCAGGTCGATGAAGCCTTGGAATGTTAGGATAAGTGCGCTGCCCGGGAGGGTACTCAACTACCAAACGAGGAGGGGTCTTAGGACATATGTCATGAGCAATACCCTTGCTTGTTGGAGTTGGACGAGATGGAGGAGCCGCTGCTCGGCTTTGCAAAATGTAAGGAGCTTTCCTTGGCTCCTTAGAACTACTCCCAGCGGGTTCCTTCCTGGCACGATGACGTGGACGCAACTCCCTTGGAGGATTTCGAGGAGCATCTTCCCTTTGAGTGTGATGATCATGACGCCTCTTTTGTCTTCTTTGTTCCGCGTCCTCCAAGGACTCACCAGCGCGTGGCCTCACCATGCCTAAGTAGATAACAAGGATCAAGACCAAGCTGGATAGAATTTGGAAGAAAAAAGATGTGCTGGTGGTGATCAAATCCGGAGACTCCGGGTATATCCCCGGAGACTCCGGCCAAGAGGGTCCGGAGTATCCGGGTGTATGTCCGGAGTATCCGGACAAGAGCACCTGAAACCCTAAGTTTCAAGTATCTAAGAATTTGACCATGGGATTTGAATGAAACTTGAGGAAAATGTTCTTACACATGCTAGGAAGGGATGCCCTAGAGATTTTTCAGAGAAACCTACGACATTGGGAGATCGGGCGATCCGAAGTTCAAAAGTACCTTTGAGACCGTTGAGAGCGCGGGAACTTCAAATCCGAGACTTCCCGGAGTTTCCGGAGGGGAGGAGAGTCTTCCTTCAAAGATTTACGAGTTCTTGATGCTTGGAAGAGAGGAATCGCCCCTAGGGCATGAGTGGGAGAGTGGAGAGGAGAGGGGGCGGCGGCTGTGGTAAAGGGAGTGAAGGTAACCGTTTACCCCGACCCCCCAGCGGTATATATAGTAAAAACCAGATATCCAGAGTATCCGGCCCCAGGGCCGGAGTATCCGGATAGTCCGGAGTTTCCTGGCCCTGGGCCGGAGACTCCGGCTCCCCCTGAGACTGAGCAGAATGAAGTTCAAAAGAACTTGATCTAGATGGATTTGGCTAAGATAGATTTTGTAGATCTAATGGTGTGAGAGAAATTACTCAACTTGAGATCAGCCAACAATCAATCAATGGAAACAATGATCTCAAGTGAGTAAAGTGAAGAACCAAGCCTTTTATAAACACAAAAACACCCAATTTTTGAAAGTTTTCAAGATCTTTTCATTTTGATAATCACTTAATCTATGATCACTCAAGTGTATGCAGTAATTCAAGCTAGGTTACGAGAATCCAAGATGTTTAGTTCACTTCTCAAACCACAAAACCTTGACTCATCTAGAGGCTTAGTAAAGATATCGGCAAGTTGCCCGTCGGTGCTTACATGTTGTAAAGCAATATCTCCCTTAGCCTCATGATCCCTTAAGAAGTGATGACGAATGTCTATGTGCTTTGTTCAGGAGTGTTGTACCGGGTTGTTTGCTAATTTGATTGCACTCTCATTGTCACAAAATAGAGGAATTGCATCAAAATGACAACCAAAGTCACTCAATGTTTGTCTCATCCACAAAAGTTGTGCACAACACGCACCGGCGGCGACATATTCGGCCTCCGCCGTGGACAAGGCAACCGAATTTTGCTTCTTAGAGCTCCAAGCTACCAAGGACCGGCCAAGGAATTGACAAGTCCCCGTAGTGCTCTTTCGATCCACTTTGCAACCGGCATAATCCGAATCGGAATAGCCAAGTAAATCGAAAGATGAGCCCTTGGGATACCATAAACCAAGGTTAGGAGTGAAGACCAAATATCTTAGGATTCTCTTAACCGCCATCAAATGACATTCTTTCGGATTAGATTGAAATCTTGCACACATGCACACACTAAGCATAATATCGGGCCTAGATGCACAAAGGTAAAGAAGTGATCCAATCATGGAGCGATATACCTTTTGATCCACGGCCTTGCCATCTTCATTGAGATCAAGATGCCCATTGGTTGGCATGGGAGTTTTGATGGGCTTGGCATTTTCCATGTCAAACTTCTTGAGAATATCCTTGATGTACTTGGTTTGACTAATGAAAGTGTCATCCTTGAGTTGCTTGATTTGAAATTCGAGGAAGAAGGTCAACTCACCCATCATGGACATCTCAAATCTCTTTGTCATAATCCTAATAAAATCATCGCACCAAGTTTTGTTAGTAGAGCCAAATATAATGTCATCGACATATATTTGGCACACAAAGATATCTTTATCAACTTTGCGAGTGAAAAGAGTAGGATCGGCTTTGCCTATTCCAAAGCCTTTTCTTAAGAGAAAGTTCTTAAGACATTCATACCATGCTCTAGGGGCTTGCTTAAGCCCATAGAGCGCCTTATGGAGCAAGTAGACGTGGTTTGGGAATTTTGGATCTTCAAAGCCCGGTGGTTGCTCAACATATACCAATTCGGAGATTGGTCCATTAAGGAAAGCACTCTTCACGTCCATTTGATAGAGCTTGAAATCATGGTGAGTAGCATAGGCAAGCAAAATACGAATTGACTCAAGCCTAGCTACGGGTGCATACGTCTCACCAAAATCCAAACCTTCGATTTGTGTGTAGCCTTGAGCAACCAACCTTGCTTTGTTTCTTGTCACCACGCCATGTTCATCTTGTTTATTTCGAAAGACCCATTTGGTTCCAATGATATTTTGCTTGGGTCTTTCTACTAAGGACCAGACTTCATTCCGAGTGAAGTTGTTCAATTTCTCTTGCATAGCCATCACCCAATCCGGATCATCCAATGCTTCTTCCACCTTAAGAGGTTCCAAAGAAGAAACAAACGAGTAATGTTCACAAAAAGTAGGTAAACGAGATCGAGTGGTTACCCCTTTACTTATACTTCCAAGGATATTATCCACGGGATGATCCTTTTGAATTATGTGATGAACTCTTGGATGTGGAATGGAGGATTGATGTTGGATTGGTTCAGCTTCTGTATTATCTTGAGACTGATCTTGATGTTGGATTGATGCCTCAGCTTGAGTATCCCGGATACTCCGGTCTGAAGTCCGGATACTCCGGTCAAGATGTCCGGAGTCTCCGGCTTCATATCCGGAGTTTCCGGATTTTGCAGCGGATGTAGAGGTAGATGACCCTTGAAACATCAACTCATCATCATCATTGTCCACTTGTTCTTGAGGCTTTATTTCACCAATCGCCAACTTCTTGATAGCTTGACTTGATGATTCTTCCATTCCTACAACATTATCAACTTGCTCCCCTTGAGAGCCATTAGATTCATCAAATGTCACGTCACACGCTATTTCAACACAACCGGAGGTTTTGTTGAAAACACGATAGCCATGAGCATTTGAGGCATAACCAAAAAGAAAACCTTCATCAACTTTAGGTGCAAACTAGAGTTCTTGGGTTTCTTGTTAAGAATGAAGCACTTACTTCCAAAAACTCTAAAGTAAGACACATTAGGCTTTTTACCAAGTAGGAGCTTGTATGCCGTCTTGTTCAAGATCTTGTGAAGATATAGGCGGTTGATTGCATGACATGCCGTGTTGATTGCTTCCGCCCAAAATTGATCCGAGATCTTGTACTCATCAAGCATTGTTCTTGCGGCATCGAGTTCTATTTTTCCTCTCAACAATTCCATTTTGTTGAGGAGTGTATGGAACCGAGAACTCATGACCAATGCCCTCTTCATCTAGAAACTCTTCTATATTAGTGTTCTTGAACTCGGTGCCGTTGTCACTTCTCACTTTCTTGATCTTAGTCTCAAATTCATTTTGAGCTCTTTTTGCAAACTTCTTGAAGGTCTCTTGCACTACACTTTTGTCATGCAAAAAGAATACCCAAGTGAAACGAGAATAATCATCAACAATGACAAGACCATATTTGTTACCACCAATGCTAATGTACGCCACCGGGCCAAAGAGATCCATATGTAGAAGTTCAAATGGCTTGGCGGTGGTGACGATGCTTTTTGATGGATGTGGAACACCAACTTGCTTCCCGGCTTGGCATGCACTACATACACGGTCTTTCTCAAAAGAAACGTTTGTTAGTCCTAGGATGTGATCCCCTTTTAGAAGCTTGTTGAGATTTCTCATCCCAACATGAGCTAGTCGGCGATGCCATAACCAACCCAAGCTAGACTTTGCTATCAAGCAAGCATCAAGTTGAGCCCTCTCTTGAGAAAAATCCACAAGATAGAGCTTTCCCTTGAGCACCCCCTTGAAAGCAACGGAGTCATCGCTTCTTCTAATGACGGTCACACCCTCGTTAGTGAACAAACAATTGAAGCCCGAATCACAAAGTTGTGAGATGGACAACAAATTATAACCAAGTGACTCAACTAAAAGAACTTTTGAGAGAGTGAACTTTGAGTTTAGATTAATGTTACCGGTACCAAGCACTCTTCCCTTTTTGTTTTCCCGCAAAAGTAATGAAATGATCTCCACTTGATGCGGTTATTGTTTCAAACATACTCCTTTCTCCGGTCATATGATTTGTGCATCCACTATCAATCACCCAAGTTGATCCACCGGAGGAGTATCCCTACAAAACAAAATTACTCTTTTCTTTTAGGTACCCAACAATACTTGGGTCCTTTAATGTTAGTCACAAGAACTTTGGGCACCCATACATGTTTTTTCACTTTTGTGTTCCACGTACGGTGTCCTACAAACTTGGCAACCACTTTACCACGGTGGTTCCTTGTCAATACATAATCGGCATAAAAGGATACATGAGATGATTCTTGTGCCTTGATCTTAGTTGGGTTAGAGGCCTTGATCTTCTTTGAATGAGGATGCAACAATCTTAGCACCCTCATCACATGTTGTGCCTCTCTTGATGATGTTGACATGACCACTTTCTTGAATTACATCATTTGTCTTATGAATGGGAGTGGTCATGTTTACTAGACCTCCTTGTGCACCCAAGGCGGTCTTGTTCTTATTCTTCGTAAATGGAATGTCATGTGGGGTTCCTTGCCCATTCCTACCAAGTCCCTTACCCACTTCAAACCCAAACTTGCTCATGTATCTTGACCCAAATCCCTTGGTGTGTTTCTCAAATTCACCTACCCTTGTAAAGGGAATTTTCTTTGGGACTTGAGTATGTGATGGAGCCTCTTCTTGCAACAAGTGAGTGAGTCTAGAGATTTCTTTCTTCATTGCATTCATCTCAACATGGTTAGTAGCACAAGTTTGAATATCAATATTAAAGCACCGTGCACATCCATTACTTGTAGAAGGACTAGATGAATTAGATGTCTCTTTAGTCTTACAAGTACTTTCCCAAAGAGTATTAAATTGAACCTCAAGTGTCGTGTGATTAGCTTGTAAGCTTGTTATGCTCTCTTGAAGTTTCTCATTATCCTTCCTTAGGAAAGTGTTAGTGTCATTGACAAAAGAAATTTTCTAGTCAAATCATCCACTTTTTCTTTTT
Organism: Panicum virgatum; assembly: GCF_016808335.1. Lineage (NCBI taxonomy): Eukaryota > Viridiplantae > Streptophyta > Magnoliopsida > Poales > Poaceae > Panicum > Panicum virgatum. The sequence continues at coordinate 26,378,686 of NC_053136.1, read as the reverse complement.
CACTAGAGAGTGACTCTTTCAATTCAAGAAGAGTGCCATCCTTGACTTTGATTGAGTTCACAAGCATCTTGTTTTCCTCCCTTTCATAGGCGAGGTCCTTTTCAAGAGCCTTGAATTTTTCTCTCTCAAGTCTAATCAATTCTTCTTGTGTTTCAAGAGTCTCATCCGCTTCATCTAGTTTCATAACTAATTTCATCATTTTAGTTGCGGCCCCTTTACCATATTTCTTGACTAGTTTAGCAACTTCTACTTCATTATCCAATTCATCATCCGATGTGTTTGGAAATGTTACCTTGGAGTTTTTAGCCATGAGGCACATGATAGGAGCTTCATCTTCATCATCGGTGAGATCTCCAAACAAGCTTGTAGGATGTGGAGATGATGCCTTGAAAGCCATGGTTGCAACATCTTCTTTTTCGGACTCACTTTCTTGTTGTGAATCCCATTCTTGACCAAGATGAGCTTCTCCGGCTTGCTTCTTGTATCTTGATCTATCTCTCTTGGATGTGTTTTCTTTGGTGTCTTTGTTTTTCTTCTTCTCTTCCGGGCAATCGGCAATGAAATGCCCAACTTTGTTACACCCAAAACATGGCCTATTAGACCTTCTTCTTGGCTCATACTTCTTGTTCTTTCTAAAGTTTCTAAAGTTGCCTCTCTTCAATACTCTTGTGAAGTTCTTGATAAAGAAAGCCATTTGCTCATCATTAAGCTCTTCATCATCATCACTACTAGTGCCTTCATTTTTTGAGGATTGGTTTGCCTTTTCTTTGCCTTTTGACTTAGCTTGAAGTGCCAACCCACTATTCTTGGCCGCTTGTTCTTGAAGCTCGGCTAGATCTTGGTTAATCTTGACTCTCTTTAATTGATCATGGTGAGCCTCAATTCTTCCAAGGACATTCTCGGCGGTGAAGTGCTTGAATCCTCTTTCGGCTCTAATCAAGCTAGGTAGAGTAACGTCCCTAGCCATATACACGGTCAAGAGCTTGTCCACAATCTCACGGTCACCCCACTTGTCACCACCAAGAGATTTGATTTGATTTGTAATTTTCTTCATGCGGTTGTACATCTCTTTCACACCTTCATCCTTCTTCATGGAGAACAAGCTCAATTCATCTTCTAAAGTTTTGATTCTTGATTCTCGTACTTTTCTTGATCCTTGATGGTTCACTAGAAGAGTGTCCCAAGCATCTTTGGTGGTTGGAGCATCCTCTATCTTATCAAACTCTTCGGGACTCACGGATGTGTGTAAGATGTTCAATGCTTGGAAATTCCATTGTAGCACATATGCTTGAACCGGGGTTGGAGTTTCATCTTCATCCGGAATTTCACACCCAACTTCCACAACTTTCCAAAGATCCTTGTGGATTGCATTCATATATCCGAACATCTTAGTCTTCCATTGATTATATCCGGTACCATCAAAGAAAGGTGGCTTGCCCATATGAATTGATGCATTATGCTCACTAGGTAGAGAAAAAGTGTAATCATGAGCAACTCTTCTATAATCACCTTTACCTTTTGACTTTGATGAGCTGCCCTTGTTTGAAGAGCGTGAGGCTCTTCTAATGGAATCGGTGTCGGAGTCATCACTAGAGTCAATGATAACTCGGGAGCTAGTCTTTTTCTTCCTTTGCTCCTTCTTCTTTTTCTTCCATGCCTTCCACTCCTCATAAGACATCTCATCATCGGATGTCTCTTTTTCACTTTCTACTCCACCATTCTTATTCTTTCCCTTCTTGTTGTTGTTGGATGGCTCTACATTCTTGTCTTTGTCTCTTTTATCACTAGGATCACCTTTTTCACCTTCATTAACCGGAATCTCTTGATTCTTTTCATCATTTGACATCTTGACCTCTCCGGACGGTTAAGCCCTTTGAATGGAGAGCCAAGCTCTGATACCAATTGAAAGGATCTTAAGATGCCTAGAAGGGGGGTGAATAGGCAATCTGCAATTTAAAAACACTTAACAAAAGAGTCAGACACAGACTAGCCCGGATACTCCGGGTATATGCCCGGATACTCCGGGTTTGGTGGTCCGGAGTATCCGGAGCTATATCCGGAGTCTCCGGGTTTGAACAACCTGAAACGAAACAGCAAGTATCTCTGCAAGAAAAATAGATCGAGCTAGATAAAGAGTACCAGGGGTTCCTTAAGGTTGATATCCAACAAACGAAGTTCACTAGAAACTCGTGAGTGAGTAGATCGAGCTCAAACCCTAGAAAAGAAGTCTCACAAGCAAATGATAAAGAAATCAAGTAAACTAAGACAAAGGAGACAAGGATTTGTTTCCCGAAGTTCACACCCGAAGGTGCTACGTCTCCGTTGAGGAAGAATTCGAGAGACGGTGCTCAAGAACCCCTATGCTCCTCTCCCAAGGGCGAGATCACCTCTCAAGCCCAAGGTTACTTACTATGGATTCCTCGGCGAGGAATGAAGATTACAAACTTCTTGTGCAGCTCACAATCTTGGTTGAGCAATCACAAGCACGCCTAGCCGTCTAGGAGCACAAGGCTCCAAGAGTAACAAACTTGAATCCGCGGGCTTGACCAAAACCAAGTGCTCAAGAGATGGAAATGGGGCTCACTATCACTAATTCTTGCTCTTGCTTGCTTCTCACTCAAATCCCTCAAGGGAATCACTCAAGAATGAAGAAGGGAGAGTGAGGGAGCTCTTTTTGGCTTAGGTATGAGTTCTGTTCGTCCAAAGTGGCAAGAGAGGGGGCTGAAGGGGTATGAAGGGGGTATTTATAGTCTTCAGCCCAAAAATAGCCGTTGGGCGAAAGAGTACCCGGAGACTACGGGAAACCCTGACTTTTCAGCCCAGAAACAGCACCCGGACACTCCGGGCAATGGGGTCCGGAGTATCCGGCCCTATACCCGGAGTATCCGGGTAAGGCAGGGAAAATCTTCTATTTATGGCTCCTTTGAGTTGTTTTGTGGCTCACAAATGTTTGTATAGGTTCTCTTGAGCACAAGATCTAAATCAAAACCCTTGAACCAAGTCCCTCTTGATAGTACGTCGTTCCTATACTCAAATTTCAAATTCAAAAAATAATTTCTTGAGTAAACTTGAACTTCGCTTTTTCATTTCCTTTTTGAGGGTCGTATATCGTCACTTGATTCACCTATACATGTTCATCACCTGCACACATGCTCAATTACACGATTAAACGCACATGTGTTTTGTCATTAACCACCAAAACCCACTTTAGGGGCCTACATCACTTTCAGCATCCAGCAACCATAGCTCACATCCCCACCCACTCCCCACACCGCCCTACCCCTCTCGGCCTCTCCAATCTCCAATCCACTCTCTCCAATCTTTACCCCGCCGCGTCGGCCCTGCCCCTCTCGCGGACGCAGCTTCCCCACCCAAGTCCCCACCCCGCCGTTCCACCACTCTCCACCCCTGCCCCTAGCAGCTCGCCAGCTCCCGTGGCTCCCACCACCTCTAGCGTCCGGCGCACCGTGGACCCCCCGCCACCGCCAGCGTCCAACTCGTCATGCCGGCACACTGCGGACCCGCCACTGCCCGCGTCCGGCCCCCGCCAAGCCACCACCGTCCGCCATACTAGAGGTCGTGCAATTTGGGGCTCTGCTGCTCTGGCTCTCTTCATTTTTTTTGCCTCGCTTCTAACTGGTTGGTTAGTTTGGTTTTTTTTATTAGAACCAAAATCGAATCTAACCGAACTAACCGAATTCGCTCGATTCTTGCTTATAAAAAATCGGTTTCTGTTTTCTTGGAACGGAACTTCTGTGGGAAGAGCCGAACTGATCCATTGGGTTCCCAAATGCTTAATCCTAACAACTATCCAGTCGGGTTGTCCCCTTCAACAATCGAGAATTGATGCCCTTAGGCTACCCGCACTCGTCATACTCTAAATTCATTCCCTAAAAGGAATATTCTGTCTTGGTTATCGAGATTCTCTCCTCTTTATTCAGTTCTCCCGCACTCATCCATATTCTATATCATCCCCTACACCAACTATCACATATTTTATTCAACCATCTCCAACTATCATCTCCATTCTTCTCCCCTCCTCTTCTTTTCCTTTTCTTTTTTCTTTACTTTTTCTCCCTTTTCTATTTCTCCATTTTTCTCTTTCCTTTTCCTTTTCCCTTTTCCCCCCGGCTCTATTCTCCTCTCATTCTCTCCCTGCTCTCTTCCTCTCCAGCCCCCGCCTCCCCGGCGCCCCTAACTCCCAACCATCCCCGACGCCCTTGCCGTCCCCATGCGCCCCTGCCTCCCGGCGCCCCTGCCTCCCGGCGCCCCTGCCATCCCCGCCTCCCGACCATCCCCGGTGGAGCTCGCGGCATGCCAGGCCAGCGGAGGCGCCCGACGGGGCTAGCAGAGGCGAGTGACGGCCAGGCCGCGGCGGCGTGCCTCCTCATGGCAGTACGCCGGCCGTGATAGAGCTCAAGCTTGCGCCGGCCGCAACGCTTCATGGTGGCGGGCCTCGCGGCGACGGCGGCGCCCTCCTCCTCCTCCCTCATCGCGCCTCCCTCCTCGCTCTTGGTACCGCGGGCGGGCGAGCAACAACGCCGTGAGTGAGCGTGCTAGCGCCCCCTCGTCCTCCCCCTCCTCCACCCCCTCCCTGGCCTCGACGACAGCTGTGGTGCGGCGCCCAAGCTCCACTGCAACCATTCCTCTCTCTCTACCCCTTCCTGCTGCGGAATTAGAACCGCGGCCCGACTATCTATCCGGAGCTTGAGCTCGGTTGTCGGCGCCACTCTTCCCTCCCCTGCGACGGCGGCAGCGGCAAGTGGCACCGCGACCGGGTATTCTGAGCATGGGCGGGAGGGCCAGGGTGGTTGGGCTGCCAGCCTCGGGAGGCGGTAGCGGACGACTCGATCCCTTGCTGGGAATTGCAGACGGCGGCTCGTCCGCAATGATAGCGGACCGGCACCCAGTACCCGCTGCGAGGGTTTTTCCCCTAAAAGCGGTATTGGAGTGCCAGATATCGTTTCTTTTACGGTAGCCGGTGTAGACAGCCTCAGCCTCGGAAGAACACTACGACCCTATTTGTTTCTGGAGACTTCTTTTTAGCCCCTGTCACATTAAAAGGAATCTTACTATTTTGAAGTATCAAATAAAATCTGTTTATAAAACTTTTTGTATAAATGGGTGCTAATTCGTAAGACGAATCTAATGAGCTAAGAGCATCTTCAAGAGTACCTTATTTCTCTTTCCCATCTTTATTTTTTTTTGGAAAAAAGTCAAAAAAAACCACTCTCCAATAGTTTCCCGTCCTAATTCCCCCTCTCCTAGGCAAATTAGGTTCCCTTGTGCGTAAAAATATGCACGCCTCCGTCACTCCCCATCGCCCCTCCCCCGTGACTTTTTTTTTGTCGCGTCGTCTTCTTCCCCGCACCATCCCTCCTTTGCGCCATGGATCCAATTCATTCTTTTGGTTTTTTCCCACGTTAGGATTTAAGGTTTAGTTTCTATGGCCGTCGTCACCGCCGTTGGCCTATCCACCATGGACTGCGCCCGCCGCCACTTCTTTCCGCTCGATTCTGGCCACCACGGTGCATCACCGGCGCAAGTAGGATGTAAAACGGAACCCTCTCATCGTCCTCTTTCTTTTCCTCCAAATTTTAAGACCTCTCGTGCCCTAAACCATCGATCTGACCTGCAAGAAGCTCTTATCTGCCAGCCATGTCCGCCAGCCATGGAAGTTTCTTGTGAAATTATTCTTGTAGTGCCACCACTTCTCATTTTTCGGAATAAAAATGAGGAACTATTAGAGATAGACTCTTTTTTGCCTCCCTATACCTATTTAGGGAGTTGGCAAACAACAAGTTTTGGGAAAAAATACTAGAAACTCTTGGAGATGCTCTAAATTAATCCATAATTTGTTACGGTGATGCTTCACCCTGGGCATTCAGTTAGAATCGGTTTGGTTCTTCGGTTCCCGCAAAAGTTCGGTTCCTAGAAAATAAGAACCGATCGGTTCTTTTCATAGTTAGGAACCGAGCAAATTCGGTTTCGGTTAGTTCAGTTCGGTTCCGGTTCTACCCGAAGGAACCGAGACCATCTCTCAACACAGTTCACAAAATAAAAAAAATCCGAGCGGAGGGGTCGCTGCGATGCCGCTGAGCCGTGCAGGAGCTCACCGCGCGCCTGCCGAGATAGGCGCTGCCACGGCGCCGCCGAGTCGCACACCTCGAGAGGTGTCCGCCGCCGCGCCCGCTCTGGCCGGCGGGGTGTGCGCCGCCGCCCCTCACCCGCGCGCCGGGAGAAGAGTGGAGGACGAAGCGGTGGCGGCCGGGCGGGAGCTGGACGCGGGTGCCAGATCCAGGCGGGGATCGACGGGCGGTGGCGGCTTGGTGGAGAGATGGGGCTGGAGCCGGACGTGGCGACGAGGCTGGTGGAGGACGAAGCGCCGGCGGCCGACCGGGCACTGGGCGGAGCTAGCGGCGGCGAGCAGCTGGCTGCGAGCAGGGGTGCGCCGGTGCGGTCCGTGCGGACGCCGGGACCGCGCGCGGGGTGCTGGGGTCGCCGCGTCGGGGCCTCGCCGCCTTGGGGGTTCGCCGGCCGGGTCGGGGGTTCTGGGTATGGGGGGTCAGGGGTGGGCGCTAGGGGGTCTGGGGCTGGCCGGTTGGGGGTGGGGTGGACGGGTATGTTAGGGTTTTGGTTGGGCCTCACCCCAGTTTCATGTCTTCGTGGCTGAATGTATGATGCGGTCGGTTCTTCGGTTAACCGGCCTAGGAACCGAAACCGAACCGACTACTTCGGTTCCTGAGAACTAGGAACCGAAGTTCTCGGTTTTGGTTCGATTCGGCTCTGGTTCTCGGTTTTTTTGGTTCAGTCCTCGGTTCTCGGTTCTCGGTTTTTGCATGCCCAGGGCGAGATGCTACCGTAACCATCCGCTAAATATAGATTAATATATCTTATTAAATTCGTTTTTTATTTTAACCCCGAGGTTCTGCAGTTAGTTTTATAGTTAATGTTTATTTAATCTTTCTAAATATTAATTTTTTTTTCTATATGGCATGATCTAAAGTTTAGCTCATGGATTCAAACTCTCGTCCAACCGCACAGCACCCTACAGCTACAACAAACAATGAGCAATGGGGCCACACGCTTCCTGGCCCACGGGTCATCGAGGAGCCAAAGAGCGAGCAGTGACACCGGCCATCTGTCCACCCCCGAGCGTCTGCCGCCTGGGCAGTTATTTCCAGTCCCCAAAGCAGCAGCGGGGTAGTCCGGTAATTACGTAGGCCGGTGGCGGCCGACGACCTCTTCGAGAACCCAGAAAGACTCTTCCTCCGCGTTGCTTCCCCTTCCGGCCTTTCCCGCACTCTGACGCGGCAATCTCGCGCCCCGCGCCCCGTCTCCCGCTTCCGCTCCTCTTCCTCGTCGTCGCCGTCGTGCTCCGATCCCCGGCCGCTGCTCCAAGTCGGGGCCGAGTGATCTCTCCGGCCGACGAGTCCAGGCCAAGGAGCCATCGCCGGCACCAGGAGGCGGGGAAGATCTCCGGCACCATGTCGTTCGATTCGGACACCTCCTCGCAGGGCGGGGACCACCGGAGTTTCCTCCAAATCACGCGAGATCGTAATTATCCTTCTCCCCGTCCCGCTTTGGATTTGCTCGCGCGCTACTGCTGCTGCTGGTAGTGGTGGTTGAAATGGATCTGGCAAAATTGCTTGTGCTGCTGGAAATACCAGCGTGTAATTTGTTTCTCTGGAGCTCTAATCGCAGTAGAGAATTGTACGTCTGAGTTGGCTTTTACTCGCGAAGGTGCTTGAATCCGGCATTGCCAGCCCCGTCTGAGATGGCTTGCTGGATTAGCCGCACTTGTGGCTTAAGTCTGCCCTCGGTTTCGTTACATTTGTTTCTGGATTGCTTACTGTTTATGTGTGCGGATGCCTTGTTCCAACTGAGTAGTGGCAATGAAATGAAGTGGCATATGCTTGCTTGTGCACTAGCAGCCAAACCATTTGATATCTGTTAGAAGTAACAGGGCCAAAGTTTACTTTGAAAACCAACGACAGTTCCTGGATTGAGTATAGCAAAATATGGTGAGATATTGTTGGACTAATAGAAATAATGAGCTCTAGGAATGGTAAGAGATTGTTTACTGATAGCTAGTTCAATATGGGTCGATGTTGTTTGCTTATGCAACTATTGTTGGCATTTTCTACCACACATTTTTTTTTGGAAAGTCACATAGTATTGCCTTAAAAAATCACATGTTCTGTATATATAATTTGCTTTTGAGAAAAAGTCACATAGTATTGCCTAAAAGAAGAGCCATGATATGATGTGATTTTCATGCATACTTGACAATTGTGTGGACATGCCATTTTTGTGTAGCTCATTGTTAATAATTTGCTGAGTTAACCATCCAATATTTTTGTAATTTAGCACGCTTAATTTTTTAGTGATCACTGCATCATTACAGTCTTATTTGTTTTATTCAACTGATTACATATGTCAGTGGACCTTTGCAGCCTACTTTTGTGGTCCATTTACTATTTCATTCGTGATATTAATTCAGCTCGTGATGGCCTGTATTTTACGAACATCTTGCCTACCCCGAAATGCCTGAGACTAAAAGGATTTTGCTGCTCACTGCTGTTGTGTTTTGCAAATATTTCATGTTGTACTTACAATCCATGTATTCTAACTTAGAGGTTTACTTGTGCTTTAATAAATACAGGTCTGTTATTTGAAATGCTAAGATCAACTAGGAAGAATTCGAAATCAACATGGAAGGTATCCTTTTTGCATTTGACACTTTATTTCGAGTTGTTTTCTTGATGTGCCCTTATATAATGAAGTACTTTCCTTGGTGGTGGTTTATTTTGTCAATCCACAGTGTTTGCCTCTTACTATTGCTAACTGTACACAAATTGTTATGATCTTTTCTAGGTTCTTATCATGGATAAGTTTACAGTCAAGATTATGTCATATGCATGTAAGATGGCAGATATCACAGAGGAAGGGGTTTCATGTAAGTAGGCGCACATAATTAATTCTTTGCTGTGAGTTTTGGTTTTTACTCTGCAAAGACAAAGTTTCCTTTTGCATTGGTGCTAAAAATATATGAAATAGAAGGTGGCAAATCATGGTTTTTAAGGCGGAAAGGCGAGGTGCGGCAAGCCACCCCTTCCGGACGCCTAGGCGAATAAGGCGCGCGGCGAGGCAACTCCATACACATACCCTCATCTAGAATAGAGGCAGCACAAACATGCACAAATATACCTTTCTGCTTCTAGTTCTTAGAGCACATGTAGCACTGATCCTCCTCCTTCCAGCAGCCCCAAATAAATAAAAGGCAATGCACAAAAGCCAAGCAAAAAGGCAGCTTGGCAGCAGCACATGGCCACACACATGCATCTGGCACCAGCTCCAACAAAAGCCAAGAAAAAAAACAGCCCCTACAGCAGAGCAGATGCACAAGCCGCTCCAGGAAGGGGTGCCGGCAGGGAGGCAGAGGTGGGCACCCCTTCTAGATCTCTTCCTTCCCCGTGATGCAGAGCAGAGCGCCTGTATCCCCGTGATGTAGCTCCAGGAAGGGGTGCCGGCAGGGAGGCAGAGGTGGGCACGTCGGAGGATAACCAAGAGCTCCTAGGTGCAGCAAGGAGGGAGTCCGCCCGGATTGGTTGGAGAAGAGGAAGAAGATGCAGAATTGCAGATCGATTGGAGGAGAAGGGGCTGGAGCCACGGGATTGGAGAGTGGGCATGGCTAGATTGTTGGAGTAGAGCGCCGCCGCGGATCATTCCAGGTGCTGGCGGCCTGCACCCTCTCTCTTTACCTCTCTCCTTCCCTCTCTCGTTCAGAATCCGCACCGTCGAGCAGATACATCGCAGCGGGAAGTGTAGGCGTGCGGATTCTCGCTCGTTTTCGCATCTCTCCCGCCGCTCGTTTTCACATTGCCGCGCGGCGCCCGCCTTGTTGAAAATCGACGCCTAGGCGATTCATGGCGCCCTGGACGCCTCAATTTCTTTCCAGCCTGGACGACTAGGCGACTCCTTAAAAACCATGTGGCAAATGCAAATGCAAACCAGTTACCTATTGCTCAGGTATTCTAGATCTCCTAAATACAAAAAATCATAAATTTAGGACGCGCTAAATCAGGCATAATGGATAATCTTAATCATATTCCTTATGTTTTTTACATGCCAAAAAATCAGGTTCAGTATATATATCATGCACTGCCATAGATATCCCATTTCTTTTATTGTACATCCCTAACCATGTGTGGGTGGTCATGAAATCTGTAGGCGACATTTGAAATAACATACATCACTTCTAGATCTTTTTAAACAATTTTTGGGAGATTTCAAATGACTCCATAATTGTCAATGAGTCCTTTTTTTGGGGTTTGGGATGGTTGTAAAATTCAGTTAAGAGTTACAGTAGAAGACTCTTCAAGTTACATTATAAGAAATTATGAAGTCACCTGGTTCAGAGTATTTCCAAGCAAAAACCCCTTGGACTGATGGAATGACCTTTTTGATATCGCCACAATAGTGTGGTAATGTAGTACTCAGAGACCAATTCTTGATTTCTTGTAATATGGCCTGCTCAGTGCGTGCAGCATACATTCTGAGAAAATCGTGGATAACCATTCTTGAAATTATCCCATCCCATAAGACCTATATTTTCTTTTTTGTATTTGTATCATGTAGTTTTATTGAGCGATGACAATAGTGTTGAGAAACTCACTTTCTTGAGCTCAAATTGAATCATCTCCTTTTTTCATATATGTTCTTCTTCAACTTCTTGAATATGGCTGCTTATAATCTATTGCCTTGTTTCTTTCCATATTTTTTTTTGAGTTGTGCAACAATTCCTTTGGATTCAAATGCTTTTGTTAGATATGGTATTGGGTCTTAGAGTTTCCACTAGATGCGTAATCTAACATAAAGTCCCAACTATGAAAATTCTTCTGCAGTGGTTGAAGATTTATATAAACGAAGGCAACCATTGCCTTCACTGGATGCCATATATTTCATCCAACCAACTAAAGAAAAGTAAGTTATCATGCTTGAAATGTTTGTATTACAAATCTTGGACCATAGGGTGATAATCTTTTCATTTTTTGCCGTATGTATGCTTATAACCTAGTAATTGGAGAAGTGTGACTAGAACAGCTATCTATATTCCAGTACTTGGTTTGGCTAGTAAAATCTGAAGCAGTTTACTGTGAATTAGTGGCCCAATAATTGGACATATTGATCTTATATGCACTTTGCAGTTTATGCTATCTCTGGCCTTCGTACAAAATTTTTTCTTTTAGAACAGGAGGCTCCAGACCCCACATCACGTGGGAGGTTCAGCACTGGGGCCTGTCCTTTTAGAACAGGAGGCTCCAAAATGCCAAATGGTTCAATTTATATGAACCCAAAGCATAACAATTCAATGTACGAGAAACCAATGACCACTCTCATTAATCATTTTTTTTCTTCAAGTAGCATCACCCGATTCTCTATCTCGTCTGAACTTAGTATCTCTGGTTATACCATCACGTTTAGTTGATGTGCCAACAATTACATCCAAAGGCATAAGCTATCGAGTTAAGTTGGGAAATTAACTCAGGGTGTATGTCAATGTAAATTAATTTCCAGGACCCAGAGATCAATAAATTACTTCCAGCATGGCAATCTCTGTAGAGATTTCTCTATTTCAGTGTATGTGGGTGAACAAAAATGTGGAGGGTTGACATCACGGTTTGTTGATATGGTTGCACTTATCACCCATGAGCATGACACATGCTTAATTAAGTTAGAAAACGAATGTTGAGCTCTTCATGCAGCCATATGTGTCACTTTTAATTTGATGCTCTTAACCATCATACTATGGTGATTGCAGCATTGTCATGTTCCTATCTGACATGTCAGGAAGAAGCCCTTTGTACAAGAAGTATGTACAACATATACATCCAACCACATTTTATTATGTACACTTGCTTTGGTGTTCTATCTATTGACATAGCATTACTCGTGTTGCAGGGCATATGTGTTTTTCAGTTCTCCCGTACATAAAGAATTAGTTGCTCAAATTAAGAAGGATTCAAGTGTACTACCTCGTATTGGTGCACTTAGTGAGGTTAAATGACTCTCTTGCCTCTTTCTTCTTCACTTAAGTATTTTGTAGATTGTCATGTCGACTGTTCATTTTATCTTGTTTTTTTAATCTTCCAGATGAATTTGGAGTACTTTGCTATTGATTCTCAGGTAACCATTTTCCTTCAAATAGATCGTTGTTTGCTGATACAGTCTTGCTGCGATATAATTCTGGAACTACATATATCTCATGAGTTGGCTCATCTTGTATCATATAGCTAGGATTGATTAGAGTGATGGCCACATATTTGCTCTATTAAGTCAAAAAATTGTCATAAAGAACAGAAAATTGTCTTATTCAGACTCTTGCGGGGTGAATAAGGATGAATTTTGGTTCCTCCTGTTGGATCCGTTTACAGGAGATCGAAACTAATATTGGCTGGAGTTCAGGCCTCATCTTTAGCAAACAGTCTGGTTTGAGTTCCATAGGAATTCAATTATGATGCCTCATTTCTTTTCCTTTTAAGTATTTTTGTTGTATTTTGACAGTAGGAAGAGATGAAAGCAACACTCTATTGTAAAATGATACATAAACATACTACCTACAGTCGGTGTGCACATATATCAAGATTCAAACTCTACAATCTTTGACCAATAATTTAGCCAACAATTTTTAACTATTATAGAACTAACTTGATATGGATAGATTTGTAATCAAATGTACTATCCAATAATCCTAAGTTTATAATCATAAAAATTATAGTATAAAATAAATGAATGATCAAATTGTAATTTAGAAGACCGTGCCATATCAAACTACGCCTTGTAAACTGGACGGAGCGAGTACCTATGGGTGGGCATTCGGGTAACTCAAAAATTTCGGGTCGGGTTTTTTGTGTATTTAAAAATTTCGGGTTTTGATAATTGTTACCCGAAATTTGCACGAGATAATGAAAACCCAACACTTCAGGTACCCGAAAATTCGGGTTCGGGTAATACCGAACTGCTTGATTTTATTAAACTGATTGCTAGCAGATCCAAAGCAACAAGATTTCCAAAACAACGAGACATTAAAAACTCAAATCTCCAATGAACTAGTCAAAGCTGTACAGAACAAGCTTAAACAACAAACGCTGCATGATTTCATCCATGAATCGAACAAGCCAACAAGGCATACAACATTCGAGAAGAGGAGCAGAACATTAGCATTAAAAAGGGATGCAGATCTAAAGAGAACTTGCTTGCTGGTTGTCGGTCTCGCTGATATGTTGACGCCAGACCTGCAGCTGTTCTTATCACCGCTATGGGATCCCCGTCGTAAGGGACAGCTAGAAGCCAGAAGCAGCCACCGGCGAGCATGGACGGAAGTAGGCAGCAGGCTCACACCGGCGAGCACGGACGGAAGTTGGCAGCAGGCTCACACGGCGAGCATGGACGGAAGTAGGCAGCAGGCTCACACCACAGGGAGCAGCGGGGGGCAGCACAGCGGCGTGAGGGAGATGCTGGTGAGGTGAGATGCGGAGAGGCTGAGCTGAGGGAGCAGTTGCGGCTAGCAGCCTGACGGGGGCAGCGCCGTAGCGGAGTGGGGAACTGGAGATGTTAGGGTTACGCACAAAAATACCTAGTATCTAGGATGGGCTGTAGCTATGGGCTGTGCTGAAACTCTCTGTTGGACTAAAGTTCGGGTATTTTAGGCTACTAGTAAAATGTACGTTCGGCACGCACGTATTTTGAAAAATCTTGAGTTGTGGATCCATCATACCTATAATTAGTTACGTTCTTTTCAGCAAAATATGAATATTGATCAAACATTCAAACCTATAAATAGATTATTATGATCAGGAAAACATGAATCATATGACAATTCTTCTACACTAAACTATACAAAGATTAGTAGCTCAAATCTTTCTTACCCCCAAAGTAGGATCTAACATATATCGCAAACCTGAACAAAGTAGCACGTGGGCCCTAAGCATGATTACACAATGGTTTTCTTAAATGATGGATTTTTTCTTGTTACTGGCATTACCTAAGAACTATAGGGAAAAAAAGGGCCATGAGCCTTATTATTAGCAAGCAGGAAAAAGTTTTTTTTTCTCTGGGATGCTACTAAAGAGTGGTTTTGTACACAACACATCCTACTCCTTCGTGCTCTCCGCAGTAGACTCGGAGCAATGGATCCGGGGGCAAGGAGCTGGCACCTAGCGTTGGAACTGTAGGAGGGTAAATAATTGATGTATACCTCCAAACCCTAGATGGGTGGGTATATATAGACCTATACATGGGCCTCTTAATGGGCCTCTATACATGAGCTCAATATACTCCAACAGGAACGATCGAGAGGGAGGACACGAGGAGGTGCCGCCTCGGCCACCGGGCACGTGCCGGGCGGGAGGAGGGGGCGTGCCGGGTGCACCAGCAGCGGCAGCGCGGCAACTTTCACCGCGAAGCTGAGGAGCGACGAGGGGCGCGGAGCGCGGCGGCGGTGTGGTGGCTTTCAACGCGGAGCTGGGGGGTGGTGGTGTATGGATGCTCGGGTGCGCTAGGGAGCGTCGGCCGCGCGGCGCGCTCAGCGTGGCAGGAAAAGAAGACTGGTGGCGTGATCGACATGGACAAAGGAAAACTATAGGCAGGTATCCGGAGGTACGGTGACAAAAAAATTGTTATTTGGCAGAAACAATCCGTAACTCTCAATTTCTATGTGTCTACACCCCCTCCCACCTCCCTTTCACCTGACAGGCGGGTCTAGCGTGAGAGGTACGGCGGGCCCAATATTGGTGAAAAAAGTTTTCAATTGTTTTCGATCTTTATAGTATAGATTTGGGTACCAGGATTTCAAACCCGAATTACCCAAAATAATTTCAGGTTTTCAAATTTGCTACCTGAGATTGCTTCAGGTTTTCTGTGTTTTAGGTACTTCGGGTTTGGGCTCGGGTTTTTCCGGTTCGAACTTTGGGCATCGGGTTTTGTGCCCACCCCTAGGAGTTCTATATAATTATGAGTATCCCACAGGTTTCTGGTAATGGATTACCTGTATTAGTAAGAATAGTGATATAATTCATGGCTGCTTCTGAACAAGTATCCAAGGATTTAGTATAGTAATGTGATGAGCAGGTTTCCAGGAGTTTCATTGACACTCAGCTTTTTGTCGCGTGCAGGGTTTCACAACAGACCATGAGAGGGCATTGGAAGAACTTTTTAGTGAAAATGCAGAAGGGTCACACAAGTACAATGCTTGTCTGAACACAATGGCTACTCGTATATCCACAGTATTTGCATCATTGAGGGTATGCATATACATGTTACTTGCGAATTCCTGTTGCCTGTACATTTTCATTTGCTTTTTTGTGTTGTGATGAGGCATGAATAAAAAGTGTTTTTACTGCACTGAGGAAGATGGAGTAATGCTAGGGAAACAGGTGGGTTGGTCGTCTCATTAGCCCTCTGACTGGACCAAACGCCTGACCTTAAACTTACTAGCAAACTATGATTCACAACCCATAAGGTTTGGTGGACAAGGAAACCCTGAATGTTTATTGATTCTGATGTCACCATGGGTTGCTAGTTAGGTCAATCCATTTCGTCTCCATTGCATTGTTACTACATGCAAAGGCATACCAAGACAATAATGATTGTTGACAGCAAACTTGGTGGAGAGACATTGTGGGTTTTCGAACAGGTCAGGGAGTTGAAATGGCCTTTCTGGGATGCACAGTTTCCAGGTCTTCGAACAGGCGGCTTCCAAGGCTCTCCTTTGCATGCCGGCTCTATGGCAACCTTTGATTCTCCTGCTGATTACCATTCCTGGGATGCGCAGTTTCCAGGTCTTCGAACAGGCATCTTCCAATGCTCTCCTTCACATGCATCTTCCAATGCTCTCCTTCACATGCATCTTCCAATGCTCTCCTTCACATGCCGGCTCTTTGTCAACCTTTGCTTCTCCTGCTGATTACCATTCCAACAGACAGCTCCTTTCTGACTCATCTCTATTCTGATCTCCTTAAATTGTTATATTCATAGTTACTGTTGGCCTCTAAAAATATGCGTATGGTTGCATGTTAAAGGCCCTTCAGAAAATTCGTATTAGAGTCTGATAAGAACCCAGGCAGTTTGTGATAGGAAAAGGTCAGCAAGCAAGGCATGTTGCTGAAAAAAGAAAATCCCTGATCTCTGCAGCCATTTTTGTTGGGTGGTGCCATGTTTCTAATTTTATAGGAAATATCTCGAGGAGGCTTCTAGCTCTCCAAGTCTTGTACCCCTATATATTCACCCTTGGGGCTCAATGCAATACAACTCACGATTCATACACAATCTATCCTTCCTGCATGGTATTATGAGTCTAGGTTTCTAGGTCTCCGCCTTCTGCTGCCCTCACGCCGCCCCTAGGTGGAGACCGATCTCCAATGGGGGCAGCGCCCGTGTAGGATGCATGACTGATCCCTTCGATGTGCCGCGCCCGTCGTGGTCAAACAGTTGTAGATGACCGACCTCTCACGTGGCGATCCCCCCCCCTGCTCTATCGCACCTGCCTGCATATCTGGCCCATCGCCGCCTTTATTTCCTCCTAGCTGCTGCCTTGAGCGCGAGTGAGCAGCTGTGAAGGTCGCATGGGCAAGTGCCGGGCTGCCACGCCATTGGAGCACCGGGCCACCACGCTGTCTGTTGATGTCATCGCCGGTCTGCTACGCTCCGCTCGGGCCGGCGACCTCGTCGAGATCCATCGTCGGACGGGCTCCATCGGAGCCACCTTGCCCCAGCTCTTCTACCACGGCCCTTCACCTGCCGCTTCACTGCCATTGCTAGCGGGCCTTAGTGCTGTTGGGCTCCGTACCCAAGGTTCAACTTGTTACCGTGTTTCTTTTTTCCCTATCAAGGATCTGGTTTTCATCTCCTTGCCGTTTCGTCGTCCTGCATTGTTGACACTCCCGAGGACGAGGTTACCGCTGCGCCTAACCAGGCTGCAGCTCTGACACTCTAGTCAGGCCATCACTGCCGGTGTTGCTGCCTTTTCAGGCGGTGGCGCTATCCATGCTGCTGGTCCGCTTCATCACGCTGGCTCTCGATCCGAATCCGCGCCAATTGCTGCAAACTCGCAGACACTGCCACTGCTGTTGCTGAAGGAAGACGCAGTGACGCACTTTAGCTGCACCGTGTACTGATGAACATGTTGGCAAAAGGCTGCTAATTTTCTGTACTGATGCGCCTTTGTTGCCGCCTCGGACCTACGATTCCTGCACAGCTTCGATCACATCCACCTCGACCTATGCTACTTCGGCACTAAGGGGCTATCATCTGCACGAGCTTTTCCTGGTTTCCTCTCCAGCCATAACATTCGCACCGAAGTTCCGACTTGGGGAGAGAAGGGGGGGGGGGGGGTCTCAATTGTTCTCCATCCTGTCTGTTCATGTTGCTTCACTATGACTGTGGCTCCTATATAATCGCCCTCGAGGCTAATGCAATACAAACCCACGATTCATACGCAATTTATCCTTCTTAGTTCTTACAATTTATGTGGACTGGATATGGAGTAGAAGGATATGGGAGTGCAGTCTTAATTGTCTATGGCCTCCACTGTACTAGGTCAGGCAGAGGAAATCTAGATGCTGGAGTGTGGATAGTCCCCCACATCAGCTTCCCCATCGTAATATATTTGTTGATCATGATGTCCTGTGGATCCTTTTGACCTAAATGACAGAACTAGCCAGCCCGACTCATGATTAGCTGTTAGCTTTCCTGGTCACCATTAGCCAGATTCTGTGGTGGCCTTACCCAGCCCACATTTGCTCTTATTTAAACTATCCGATTTATGATGGAAAAGGATAGTCTCCTTGCAAAGTAATCTCTAGGTGGAACAACCATCATCTGTTGAAACAAGAAAAAAATAATTTAGTAGGAAGTGAACTTGGGGGTAGTCTGGTATTAACTCCTGGAAAATAGAGACAAAGTAGATGGTGGAGCTTCGCTGATGTTATCGTCCGAGAGTTAGATTTTGGCGATAGCTTTGTTATAATTGTTATTTCTTAATAATGCCCCCATCCAACTTCCAAAAAGAACTTTAATGCTTGACCTGTGTGCAAGTTGGTTTCAACCAACTGCTTGCTTATAATGTATTAAAATGCATTGTTCTATATATACATTACAGGAATTTCCCCGTGTACACTACCGTGTTGCCAAGACAATTGATGCTTCTACAATGACAACACTACGAGACTTGGTCCCCACAAAGCTTGCTGCTGGTGTATGGAATTGCCTTGCGAAGTATAAAATGACAATACCTGAATTTCCTCAAACAGAAACATGTGAATTACTTATAGTAGACCGTTCAATAGACCAGGTACATGTCGAACATACCCGTGATATAGTTTAACCTCCGGGTTCTGTTCTACATTGAGTATATAGTGTTATTCATTTTATGCTACTTTGTTTCTTTAGATTGCACCAATTATTCATGAATGGACGTATGATGCCATGTGCCATGATCTGCTATGTATGGATGGCAACAAGTATGTTCATGAGGTGAGTATATAAACGCACGTGTCGATGTTTCCATGTTGTATTCTGTTCTATTGTCTCTGTAGATATTAATGGGTTCTTTTCTGTGACTGAAATGAAATAAAAAGGTTCCAAGTAAAAATGGGTCAGCAACTGAAAAAAAGGAGGTCCTGTTAGAAGATCATGACCCTGTCTGGCTTGAGCTTAGGCATGCCCATATAGCAGACGTGAGAAGAATACTCCTTAATGTACCTCCCTACATGATTCATGCTTTTGATAACTGTATGTTTAACCATGACTATTGTAGGCAAGTGAGAGACTTCATGATAAGATGACCCACTTTGTTTCAAAGAACAAAGCTGCACAACTGCACCAAGCAAGGTTTGTTGTTTTAACCAGAGTATTATACTGCTTAGGATACTCTTCGTTTGCTAAGATGTGTGCTCTTGTTATGTGTATTATGTTATTCCAAATTTACCATTCTGCAATGAGCATTAATTAGGTATTAGATGTGGATGACCAGTTTTTTGCAGACACATTTTTCCCCTTTTGTCTACATTAGGTAGTTGATATTGGCATATCGCTTTCCTGGATCAATCATACCGTCTGCCGCAAATTATCATTGCATTAGTTGGACTTATGATGGCAGCATTTCAGTTAGTGTAGAGCTGATGTCGTGCCATCCACCTGATATTCCCCTGGTGAAATGCATGAAGCAGTTCATTGTGCAACATTTATCTTTTTTTTTCTGCTGTTTGTTCGAATACCATTATTTACATTGATCAACAATTTTTGATAGGTACCACTGAAGATATGTGAAATGTGAAAATATGCCACTATAAATCATCCTATGTAATATATGACTTTGTAAAACATCTTATTTGATGCATGCCATATGAAAAGTTGAATTTTTTTACACCAGTTGAAAAATATGCAGATTTTGAACATGCCCCTGAATACTTCAGTTCAAATGGAAATAAAAATGAAACTCAACTGTTTCACTCCTGCACCCTGGCGCCACCACTGACAGCCTAGCCCAAGCTTCTACCCTCACTCTGCCCTGTCCTTCCTCCAGCTTCGTGACGCCGACCGGCTCCCCCACTGTCGGTTATCTCCACAGCTCTCCTTGCCAACCCATGGCTTCAGTGTATTAGGAGAGAATAATTGATTGATTCCTCCAAATCCTAGAAGGGTGGGATATATAGATCCTATACATGGGCCTCTAGATGAGTCTCTATACATGAGCTCACATATACACCAACACCCCCCTGCAGTCTGAACTACCGGCGCAGCGATGTTCAAGACTGGACAACAAGAAAGCCAACACCCCCCGCAGTCTGAACTACCGGCGCAGCGGTGTTCGAGACTGGACAAGAAGAGAGTACAGACAGAGTACAAAGGGCAAATACCCCCCGCAGCCACAACTAGCCACCGACTAAGTTGAGGCTGGAGCGAAACTCCGAGAAGGTCGAGGAGGGCATTTCCTTGGTGAAGATGTCAGCAAACTGGGAGGTAGTCGGGACATGGAGTACTCGAACATCGCCGATGACGATTCTGTCGCGCACGAAGTGTAGGTCGATCTCCACATGCTTCGTCCGCTGATGCTGGACGGGGTTGGTGGAGAGATACACGGCGCTGACGTTGTCGCAGTAGACGAGCGTGCTCTTGGCGAGCGGGCTGTGGAGCTCCGCCAAGAGCTATCGTAGCCAGGACGCCTCCGCCACGCCGTTAGCGACAGTCCGGTACTCCGCCTCAGCACTGGAGCGGGAGACAACCGGCTGCCGCTTGGACGACCAGGAGACCAGGTTGCCGCCTAGGAAGACGACGTAGTCGGAAGTAGAGCGACGAGTGTCCGGGCAGCCAGCCCAGTCAGTGTCGGTGTAGACCACCAGCTCAGCAGAGGACGAGCGGTGAAGCACCAGGCCGAGGTCCACAGTGCCACGGACGTAGCGGAGGAGATGCTTCAGCGCAGCAAGGTGTGACTCCCGAGGATCATGCATATGGAGACAGACCTGCTGAACAGCGTAGGTGAGGTCCGGCCTGGTGAAGGTGAGGTACTGCAAAGCGCTAGCCAGACTCCGGTAGGCAGTAGGATCAGTCACCGGATCACCCAAATCAGCAGATAGCTTCGCCTGAGTGTCGACAGGAGTGGAGCAGGGCTTGCAATCAGTCATCCCAGCGCGCTCCAGAATATCGAGTGCGTACTGTTGCTGGTGAAGGAGAAGACCAGACGGGCGAGGCTCAACAGTGACGCCCAAGAAGTGGTGGAGCTGACCCAGATCCTTCATAGCAAACTCCTGCTGCAGAGAGGAGATGACACTCTGAAGTAACTGCTGATTGGAGGCTGTGAGCACAATATCATCGGCATAGAGCAGCAGATATGCAGTCTCATCCCCACGGCGGTAGATGAAGAGAGACGTGTCAGACTTGGCCTCGGTGAACCCCAATGTCAACAAGAACGTGGCGAACCGAGAGTACCAAGCCCGAGGAGCCTGCTTCAGACCATAGAGAGACTTGTTGAGCCGGCAGACCATATCCGGACGACTCGAGTCCACAAATCCCGCCGGCTGAGAGCAGTAGACAGTCTCTGACAGAGTGCCGTGAAGAAATGCATTCTTCACGTCCAGCTGGTGCACAGGCCAAGAGCGCGAGAGCGCAAGTGAGAGGACCGTGCGCACCGTAGCGGGCTTCACGACTGGACTGAAGGTCTCATCATAGTCCACACCAGGTCGCTGAGTGAATCCCTGGAGAACCTATCGAGCCTTGTAGCGCTCTAGTGTGCCATCAGCCCGACGCTTATGCGTCCAGATCCACTTGCCAGTCCCCACATTGCAACCAGACGGACACGGCACGAGGTCCCACGTCTGGTTGGCAAGAAGAGCCACGTACTCCTCTTCCATCGCGCGACGCCAGTGAGGATCCGCCAAGGCGTCGCGGACAGAGGACGGTACCCGAGAGACCCGCGGCTCTCCCTCGGTGGC
This sequence comes from Panicum virgatum, assembly GCF_016808335.1. Classification (NCBI taxonomy): domain Eukaryota; kingdom Viridiplantae; phylum Streptophyta; class Magnoliopsida; order Poales; family Poaceae; genus Panicum; species Panicum virgatum. The sequence goes on along the minus strand of NC_053136.1, from coordinate 26,357,195 downwards.
GGAGAGAGTCGCGGCCTGAGACGCCATCCGCCGAGTCACCATGGGATGGATATGCCGAGAATCCCGATGGATGACTGGCGGGTGATACACCTCCGGCTCGGCACGAGAGGGAGACGGAGGAGGCGGCGGCGGCGACGGCTCCGGTGTAGGCGTCGCAGGAGCCTCCGGAGCAGGAGGCGGCGCCGGTGTCGGTGCCGAACGACGCCAGTACACCTGCACCGGCTGAGCGTACCGCTGCGGCGCCGGTGTCGGCGCCGAACGACGCCGGTACACCTGCACCGGCTGAGCGTACCGCGCAGGTGCAGGGGAAGGCACCGGGGCCGTGCGTGGCGCAGCGGGAGACCGGTTCCGCCCACGGCACGACCGGAGGTCCGGGGGCCGTGCGTGGCGCGACCGCGGGTACCGGGGCCGCGCTCGGCGCAACAGGGATCACCGGAAGCGGTGCCGATGCGCCGGGAAAACCTGCAGGGAAAGGACAAACAGGTAACGGTGGCTGAACCATCGGGTCAGTCGGAAACAGAGACTCCAGCTCGGGGTCAGGAGAAGGAGTGGAGGAGGTGGAGTAGGGAAAATCCGACTCGTCAAAGACGACGTGTCGGGAGATCAGGACGCGGCGAGAGGTGAGGTCAAAGCATCGGTACCCCTTGTGGTCAGGGGAGTAACCGAGGAACACACAACGAGTCGATCGGGACGCCAGCTTGTGAGAAGCGGTGGCGGAGGTGTTAGGGTAACACACACCCGAAGACCCGAAGGTGGTCGTAGCGAGGAGGGGTACCGAAGAGAGTGTGGTGTGGAGTGGGAGTTGGAGAAGCAGTGGACGGAAGACGGTTGAGCAGGTAGGTGGCGGTGTGGAGGCTCCCAGCCCAGAAGCGCGGGGGCAGAGGCCTGGATCAGAAGGGTGCGCACGACGTCGTTCGTCGTGCGAATCATCCGCTCAGCCTTGCCGTTCTGAGGAGAGGTATACAGACAAGACATACGCAGCTGAACACCCCGAGAGAGGAAGAAGGAATGAGAGGTGGAGTTATCGAACTCCCGCCCGTTGTCACACTGGACGGCCTTAACGGTGAGGCCGAACTGAGTGGACACCCAGGCAAAGAAGTGGAGGAGAGTGGGGAAGGTCTCAGACTTGGCGCGCAAAGGGAAAGTCCAAGAGTAATGAGAAAAATAATCAACAATGACCAGATAATATTTATAGCCAGACATGCTGAGTACAGGTGATGTCCACAGGTCACAGTGAATAAGATCAAAAGCATGCGCAACATGCGAAGAAGAAGAAGAAAACGGGAGTCTAATATGACGACCTAACTGGCACGCATGACAGAGGTGCTCAGCAGGAGCCTAGTACATGGAACATCGGTACTACGACTGAGCTGAGCCAAATGTCGCGGCCGGGGTGACCAAGCCGGTGGTGTAAGGTGGTGAAAGAAGGCGTCACGGCAAAAGCAGTAGACAAAGAAGTCGAAGATGGAGCAGCGGAAGCAGGAAGCCGAAGAGTGTAAAGGGGCCCCGGGCTGTCACATCGGAGGAGCGGACGCCGGGAAGCCGAATCCTTCACAGTAAGACCAGAAGAGTAAAATTCGATAGAACAGGAGTTGTCAGCAGTAAACTGGCGAATAGAAAGAAGGCTGTGAACCATTTGAGGAGCAACAAGAACATTAGTAAGACGAGGAGTAGAACTCACGGCGGTGACAGGAAGGCAAGACCCATCACCAACCATGATAGAAGAAGGACAAGAGGGGTGTGGGGTCGGATAGAAGAGAGGATACCGGCATCAGGAGTGGTGTGGAAGGACGCACCCGAGTCCGCGATCCACTCGGTACTGACCGGCGGCGTCAGTCCCATGGTGCCGAAGGACTGCGCCAGAGCGGCCTAGTCCCACCCCCTAGGCCAGGTCGACTGCTGGCTGGGCTGAGCGTGCGGGGTCCAGTACGGCGCGGAGAGGGGAGCAGCACCGGTGAACATGGCTGTCGGCTGGAGCTGAGGACGAGGCCCCCCTCCCGGACCCTGGAACGGCCACATCGAGATGCGCCCTGACCTTGGGTTGCTGAAGGATGGCCCCAGGGCGTACCTCCAGAGGCAGGGACAGAAGCGGGAGTCGGAGCCGAAGCCGGCAGAGTCGGCACGCCCTGACGGCCCCCACCGGTACCGGTACCCCTAGAATCAGGGCCACCAGTGCCACCACCACCACCATGCCCCCCCCCCCGACGATGTCCACGGCCCCCCCACCTCTGGTCTCCCCGGCGGGAGCAGCACCAAGGAGAGAGGTGGCAGGGGCGGCGGAGGAAGCTGGTGGAGCAGCGACGAGCGCGGTGGAGGTGGACGAGGGCGATCCATGCGCGAGACCCCTGGTGATCTCCTTGAGGGCGAGGTCGTCCCGGACCTGCAGGAAGGAGGAGAAGGGTCTCTGGCGGGCGATCCAGCTCTTCAGGTGGTCGTAGGTGCTGCTGAGGCCCCGCAGGACATTGAGCATCAAAACCCGATCGGACACCGGATCCCCGAGGTAGTGAAGAGCATCAGCCATGCCCTTCATCCGCCGGCAGTACTCACCAACAGAGAGGTCCCCCTGCACGAAGGTGCGGAAGGTGGCGTCGAGCTGGAGGGCGCGGTACTCGGCGTTGCCGAGGAACTGCCCCTCGAGCGCCACCTAGGCCTGCCGCGCGGTGCCACCGTGGGTCCTGACGAGGTCCTGAAGATCTAGGGAGATGGTCCCGAAGATCCAGGACATGGCGACGCTGTCGAGACGCAGCCACGCCACGTCCTGCGCCTCGATCGGCATGTCGAGGAGGATGTGGTCGTCGAGGGCGTAGTGGCGGAGGGCGAGCAGGACCTGGTCCCGCCAGCGTCCGTAGGAGGACGTCGGGTCGAGGAGGACGGTGACCAGGGCCCTGATGTTCTGGACGCCGGCGGCCTATAGGTGGAGCTGGGCGACCATGGGGTCGGTTGGGTCGTAACGGGGTCCAGATCCAGCAGGCGGGGCCTGGCGGGAGGAACAGGTGACGGGCTCGGGGACGACGGGCTGGCCGGAGGAGACGCGGAGGAAGTGCTCCGCCTCGGCGACCCGGAGAGCGAGGTCGTTGGCCATGGCGCGCTCGCGCTCCCAGGCGAGGGAAGCCTCCGACTTGGCGGCGAGTAGGGCCGCGTTGAGAGCGGCGTCGGCCTGCTGCCCACGGAGGGCGGCGGCGGTGAGCGGCGCATCCGCTGGCGACATCCCGAGCCTGGACCACGCGGGATCGGGCGCGGCGTCGGCGGCAGGCTGCTTCCTGGCAGCGACGGCGGCGTGGCGGGCGGCGGCGCCTTGCGCGGCGGCAGCTGCAGCAGCAGCCGCATCAGGCGGCGGCGCGTGCGGCCCAGGCAGCTGGGGCGGCGCGTGCGGCCCCGGCAGCTGCTGCAGCGCGTGCTGGGGCGGCTAGGGCGGCGCGTGCGGCCTAGGCAGCAGTGGTCCAGGCGGCAGGGCCGGGCCCTCCGCGTCCGCGGCGGCGTCCCCTGCCCCAGCTCCCCTGGCCGCGGCCCCTGCCCCAGCTGCACCACTAGCAGCGGCGACAGCGGGATCTGGGAGGGGCGCAAGGGCTGCTAGGGCTGGGCCGCAGCCAGCGCGGTGGCGGCCAGGCCGCGCCAAGGGCCGGCGGCGGCGGCCTGGATCAGAGGAGATCCGGCGCCGGCGGCTGGGGAGGAGAATCCGGGAGCAGGGGAGGAAGGGGAGGGAAGGAAGAAGGAGAGAGGAGGGGCGGCGCCGGCGGTCGGCCATGGCTGCCGGCGTCGGTAGCGGTTGGGGTAGGGAGGAGAGGGAAGAGAAAAAAAAATCTAGGCTGATACCATATTAGGAGAGAATAATTGATTGATTCCTCCAAACCCTAGAAGGGTGGGATATATAGATCCTATACATGAGCCTCTATACATGGGCTCACATATACACCAACAAGTGACACCACCACTGCCCATTTCTGTCTGTCTTGGTCCCAGCTTTCCACTAAGCTCAGGTTCATGGTGAACCCCTGGTCTTAATCTTGAAACCCTAATGAGTTCAGTGAGGAGGGGCAGCGGCCGGAGGAAAACTGTGTTGCGACATGTGGTCGTAATATGGTAAAACTTTTTGGAAATGCAATCTGGCTGAACTGGTTTGAAGTAACCTAATTTGACACTTCGTTTACATAATTGAATGCAACAATAGAACTGTATATGAAACTGGTTTGAACCGGCTTGTTTTGAGAAAGGGTTATCATTTTGTAACCATCTTTACATAATTGAATACAATAATATAATTGTATATGACTGATTGATAAGTAGTAACCGGACAAAAGCTGTTCTAGATCAATCATATGAGATACGATAAGTAGCTGTATTGTATTTTCAACTGAAAATGAAGTATAACCTCTTCCTTTTTTTTTGAGAACAAGGACTCCATACATTAAACCTCAGACTTACAGCAAGTTCAGGTATTCAAGTACTGGATGGGGTGCCTCAATGAGCCACCCACTCGTTCCATGGTACTAGAAACCTGCTTTGCGCACTGGTTTGCAAGCTGCAGCCATATTACATGAGTGAGAGATGAAACAAAAGATTAAAATCTTTTTTCTCGAATATGCAGGAGAGCTGCATATCAAACCTTGTGACCGCGCAGCGCGGCATGCCATGGCAAGCAGTCGATCTCCGTGGCAAGATGAGCGCCCACATGTCTGGGCTGCTGTCAGCACGCAGTGTAGACATTGCGCCTGAGCTTGCCGCGTTGAAACAAACAAAAGATTAAAATCAATACAACTCCTACTAAGCTCCTGGATTTCAGCTAAAACCTAGGTCACCTCTGATCTCTGAATTTTTTTGACTCATCCACAAACTAACCAGCACTTGGTTGTCAGTTTCTCTAATCACCGGAAGAGCTCCCTGTTGGACAGCAAACTGCAAGCCATTTCTACATGCTAGGGCCTCCATCATGTGTTCTAAGGGCACTCTTGTACCAGATGGCTCTTACCCCTCGAAAGATTCCATTCTCATCACGAATCACCATACCTGGGGCACCACACTTCTCTTTGAATGCAAATATGGCCCGAGAACAATAGATTGATAATGGAGAGGCAAAGCTTATGTGCATATGTAGGCAAGGATGTCTCGAGCCACGTATGTGGATATGGAACAATAGCATAGGCAAGGAACAATATCCTTATGTGGATATGGAGAGGCAAAGCTTATGTGCATATGCGGCAGCATAGGCTTTGTTTGGTTTATAGAAATAGCGCCAATTAGAGGAGATCCTTGCCTAATACAGGGTGCGCATGGTCAGGAGGCCTATGCTGCCGCCACCCATAGCCTAAGGGCCCACCTAACATAACCAATGCTAACACTCTTCAACATAGAAGGCCCCCATCAGAGTTGCATTTGATCCATCACCTTGGAGGTTTTGTCCAGCGCTTAAAGCATCAGATAGTTTCACTTGTTTATTTGCATGAAGCAATTCCCACAAGTTGAAAACTGTATCAAGTGACCAAAAAATAGTTTATCTCATCAACATCATCTCTCCATGTATCCTTTTTGCTTCTGTCTATCCATAAAGTCCACATACCACACATGATGAACAAACCTGCCAACAGTTAAATCACAAATAGTTTGATGAGACAGCTTGTTTCTTTAAATTGATATTGTTCTGGGACTAGTTGCTACTTTAGCATAAGGCTAGTTTCTTGTTTGCTGTGCTTTGTTAACTCTGCGTTTCTGTTCAATTCTGCTTTGAGGAGGTAAGATCTTGTTTTGTAAATCGGATAATACTTTACACTTCTGCTGGCATACAATGGTCAGACATTCCTTATTTTCTCCTTATTCTCTGATTAAAATTTCCTTGAGTAAGTATTGATTAGGGTTTAGGATTGATCATGTTATTCCTTTTCTTAACTATCAGAAATGGTGGAGAGCTATCTACAAGAGATTTACAAAAAATGGTTCAGGCTCTTCCACAGTACAGCGATCAAATTGACAAGCTTTCCCTGCATGTTGAGGTTGGTTTTTATATTTTCTGTATCAAATGTTAAGTTGTTCATTATCACTTGTCTAGTGGTGCACTACATTACTCGTAAGTCAAACATGGACTTACATGGATTGACAAAGATCCACACTTGTCCTATTAAGATTTTGTGGACACCTTCTCAAGTTGCCTTTTCCTTTCCCTGCCCCGAGTAATGTTTTATCTGTCTCCTGTTTTCTGTTTTTTGCCCTGCGAATGAGTTCATCTAGAAAAACTCCAGTGGTATTCATCCAGTTTAAAATACAATCTATTTTTGGGGTCACAATATATACGTAGTTATTTATAAAAGAATCAGAATTTCTTTTGTCAAATTTAGACTCTATATTCTTTTGTTTGATGTTTTTTTTTCTAAAGAAGTTGCACAACTTATTATTGCTTTTAACTTATTGTCTGTATGGTTAAGTGGTATGCTTTTCTTCTGTATCCTATCCTATAGACAGTTATTTGCTTTTATAAGTATTCTATACATGTTCCATCTTTGTTTATTACATGAAACATGTACAGAATGATTCTATATTGCATTTCTTTCACTTAGTTTTGTACAGATTGCAGGAAAACTAAATAACATAATACGGGAACAATGTCTTCGGGATGTTGGACAGCTAGAGCAAGATCTTGTGTTTGGCGATGCTGGAACAAAAGAAGTAATCAATTTTTTGAGAACACAATTGGTAATTTGCATTTGATCTACATAGGTTCACATATTGCACTTCTCCAAATGTTATATTTTGATTTACTCTCTCAATGCAGGGTGTAAGTCGTGAAAATAAGTTGCGCTTGCTGATGATTTATGCAGCACTTAACCCAGAGAAGTTTGAAAGTGACAAGGGTGCAAAACTGATGCAGGTGAATCTTTAGTCTAAAATTTAATTGGTCCATGTCAAGAACTTTTTAATTTTATTTTAATGTGCCTATTGGAGCAAGCTGTTTCTTAGACGAATTGTCAGTTTTCAGGGCACACTGTTTTCTTTAGGCTCTTCTGTAAACGGTCTTTTGCTAACATTGAACTTTACCCTTGTTTAGAAAATAAACCTATAACTGAAATTTGGGTGAAACACAAACCTCAACCAACAAAATCGGACAAGTTACAGTGGTTTATATCTTGCTCTAAAGCTGACATGGATATTTTGGCCTATGAATTGGATTGGAAAAGCAAGGTGAAGTGTACTCGCCCTCCAAAGAATGCTCTGAGCAGCGATTAGATGAACTTGATAAATCCTTGCTTCCTTCAATAAAATAACATGTGCTGCATTATAAAGCCCACCTCCAAACAATTGATACAAAAAACAACCAAGCTAACAAACCCAATCTACTAAACTTCCAAATCTTCTTGCTAACTGATCTCCTAAAGGACAGATGACAGCTTATCTCTATGGCTGCTGGCTTTGCTGGGCCCATGGGTGCCAATGTTGTGCTGCTGGGCCGCCATTCTTACTTTTACAATAGTAGCACTTTGCCATGTCAGCGTCCTCACTCTCCGCAGCAAATAATAAAAAGGACAAAGTGATCCACATGTCAGGCTTGCTACCTTCTCTCTCCCTGCCTTCTGCCCCCTGCTCTGGTGAACCCTCACCAATTTCTGGACATCCCTGCCTGCTCAACTACTGCCACATCTCCTTGGCTGTGTCCATGGCTGCGGCGAACATAGTGGATGTTTCAAGTTCATGAGCACTGTCAGCGCAAGCAAAGGTTGGTACCCTAATGGAGATGGATGTCCGCCACGGTGATGCATTGGATGATGTTCAGGATAAGTGGATAAACCATGGCTCTCAGATCAGGGAAACGAGAGCCCTGTCAACTGCCGTTTGTGAGACCGTGAGGGAGGTCTGAAATGGGCACTATCTGTTCCTTCCTCAACTATACTGGATCTCCAGAGTCCTCCAAGCCATTTGGACATGCCAATCCAACCAATCATGCTAGTAACACAAACACACCTATCTTCCTTCTCCCCTGGAGTGGAAAATCATTTATGCTTCAAACTGATTCTTTCTTCAATTTGGTTTGGATGGCCTAGCTTGCTTGTTTTGTTCTGCAGAAATGCAGAATCATTCCTCATGACCTTACAGCTGGAGAAAGATCGTTAGAGAAGCGGCCATGGTGGTGGAGATCTGGAACACAAGACTAAGGGAGCAAAGAGAGAGGAGGATATGGCTATAGGTGAAAAAAAAAATAGATTTTCTGGAGACAGTGCTGATGGGCAAGTAGCACCAGTAGCATCTGCATGAGCCTGAGACCAGGGCACGATTGGGTAATTTGCCCAGCATTGAGGTTTTGTTTTTCACCCAGTTTACATATTTTGGCTTGATTTTGAACACGAAGGAAAATCATAATGTTTTAAATAAACCCTTGTCCGACATAATGTTCTTTTCATTAATAATAAGCTTGCATGTGCTTGCTATAAGGATTGGCATGCATCCTGTGTTCATGTCCATTGGTACCAATAAGGGTAACCATTGATAAATGATAAACTGCTGCCATGGTAGGAAGTGACCATAATAATAATAATAATGTGAAATTCCTAACTTTGACAGTCACTTGCCTTGATTCTGAGATGTTTTACAGCTGGCAGGATTATCTGATGATGACATGATTGCTGTAAATAATATGCGTTGCTTATGTGGGCCTGATACAAAAAAATCCACAGGAGGAGGTTTTACACTGAAATTTGATGTTCATAAGGTAAAATATTGAGGTTCTTTCTCTAGTTGTATTTACATGTAATCTGGATTTCAAAATGTATTCATTTTTCCTATTGATAACAGAAGAAACATGCACATAGAAAAGAGCGAACAGGGGAAGAGTCAGCATGGGCATTGTCCCGATTTTATCCTGTTCTAGAGGTATAAACAAATGCTCTTTTTTGTCTGCATCATTCTATTCGCTTGATGCTAGTAATGAATCATCTAAAACTTGTCAGTTCAGGTTCAGGTTCTTTGCATGGACTTTGCTTGCAATTCTATTCTTCATGCCTCACGTGGATTTAATATTCTTAAGATGCGTGTTATATAAGTTACCCACTTTAGGTACAAGATTAGATTTTCTCTGTTTTATTTTATCAAATACCCTCATGATATTTATGAAGTTTTTATATAATGAAGTTCCCAAGTTAATGTAACATTTCTTACTAGAAGATATCCTTGCTTATGGGTGGTTTTGAATTTCTTAGAAAATATGACAAAAATGGATAGTTTAATCAAGGCAAAAGAGATATTTAACCTGGAAAAACCTTCTTGAAAAGCCAAAGACCCACAGAGCTGAAATCTACTTTGGATGAGAGTTTATCATCTGGATATAAGAATGATCATATCTCATCCCATTCAGCTATGGAGATATGACTATGGGGCACTAAAAGACTTGGTGTAGTACTCTAATCTGCAGGGCTGCTGTTTGTACACTCAAACCACGCTCACCACCAGAAACACGACCAAATACTGCGATCAGGCTGAGGAAACCATCAATCACCTGCTGATCGATTGTGTCTTCGCTAGGGATGTTTTGTTTAATTTTTTGAGGAGAGCTGGCCTGCAGACTCTCTCCCCCTGCTTGGATGGAAAAAATTTTGAGGACTGGTGGGAATTTAGCGCTGACCCTGTGCCTGCCCATACTAGAAAAGGCCTTATCTCTCTGATTACTCTAGGAGCCTGGACTTTGTGGACTCATGGCAACCCTGTGTTTTTTGATGGGGCCTCTCCCAGTGTTTCTAGAGCCATGGAGTCGGCCAGTGAGGACTGAGGAGCTACATTTGTGGGGTTTGGCTGGAGCTCGAGGAGTGAATCACCTTCTCGCTCTATTGCCAAATGAAGAGTGATTGTATAGGTCGAGGTTAGATGTATTTTTGTGACAAAGGTGTTAGTTTGTTCATTTAGTGGGGGGGGGGGGTGTTGTAAGGGTTCTTAACCCCTTTTTCTTCTTAATATAATGATGCGCAGCTCTCCTACATGTTTGAGAAAGAAAGAAAATTTTTTCCCCTAAAATCATGGTGACGCCATGATAGACTTCTTGAAATGCCTTTGTTTTATGTTTTTGTTTTTATTGGTACATGGACTGACATACTTACCTGTCCTACAGGAATTGATTGAGAAGCTCAGCAAAGGTGAGCTGCCAAAAGATGAATATAACTGTATGAACGACCCTAGTCCTAGTGCTCATGGACTGCCAACCACTAGCTCTCTCCGAACAAGTCCAGCTCATTCAATGCGATCTAGACGAACAGGTGGCACATGGGCCAGACCTCGTGGATCTGATGATGGATATTCAAGGTGAGTTGTGGCTAGTGGCTACTCGTCTCTTGGCCCAATATTAAGCATGAGCTGAAATCATCGTTATTACCAAGAGAAGTTAGGAAGAGAGGTTGTTTCAGTGTCGATGTTATTTTATTTTCCAACTTGTATAATCTCAGCAATGGTGCAGAAATATTGCCCCATACCGAAAAGGAACTAGTTAGGAAGGTCTGTTTCTATTCCTTAATAGATGGCTTTCAGGGATATTAACAATATGGAAAAACTATTAATGTATTCAAGGACCATATTGATCCTAAATTATAAATTCCGAAAAGAAAGAAAAAACTAACCATATTGATCCTAAATTCTAAATTCCGAAAAGAAAGAAAAAACTAACCATATTGATCCTAAATTCTAAATTCCGAAAAGAAAGAAAAAACTACAAGTTTTGTCATTAACCAAGGAAAAAAAGATTCGCAATACTTATTTCTGTGAGTCCAATTTATAGAAGTGGAGATTGATAAGATGTTGATATGAATTATACAAATTTTTAGATCCAATATGTAAGAATCCTCAACAAAGTACAACTCGTTTAGATCTAACTATGGAGTGTGTTTCAAGCATGGTGTAAATGCATTGAGTGAAACTAGTTCCTCCATCACAAAATCTAAGGTGTGACCTGACTTGGCACGGTCTCCCAAACTATTCTTTGACTCTTAGTTCCTTCTATACTGCAATGTTTGTATTAACAAAACCATATCTAGGGATGAAAATAAATCGGATACAGAACAGATATTTAAAGATACAATACAGTACAGATATTTATTTTCTCATTTTGGGATATGAATATATCAAATGTGTTGGATATTTATACCTATCCTATTCACATCATATATTCCATTTGAGTATCTGTATACAGATATGGTATGGAAATTGATATCCAGGTATGGATATGGTCTATTCGCATATCATATATAAACCATGAATCTTTGTATGTACTTTCACGTAATAAACCTTTGTGCATTCTATTTTCAAATCTATGCAAATGTAAGTTATAATCTGTTATTTAACTTTCAGCACCATCTGCTAACAACTTTGAGCATTTTCCAGTGATTCTGTGTTGAAGCATGCATCTAGTGATTTCAAAAAACTTGGTCAGCGTATATTTGTTTTTGTCATTGGTGGTGCTACTCGTTCTGAGGTATGTTCAGTACATCGCTTGCATACATTTGCATGTCGTGCATTGGTATCCAAATACCCATTATTTTGTCGGTATATTTTTTCATCCCACGTGCTGTAACCACTAACCAGTATTGTCATTTTTCCAGTTACGTGTTGCACATAAACTTTCATCCAAGCTGAAGCGGGAGGTCATCCTTGGTTCATCCAGCCTTGACGATCCTCCCCAATTTATCACAGTAAGTAGCTTGTGATGTTGCTAGTCATCTCCGATATGCTACGTCAGCAAAACTGAGCATGGTTGCCATGGTTTGCAGAAACTGAAGTTGATGTCAGTAGACGAACTGACACTTGATGATCTTCAGATATAAATAGGGCCATACCCACTTTGAAGTTGGAATGGTGCTCAATATGAGCCGTAAATTGTATGTATTCTTATTTTCTTCATAATTCCTGTATCAGCTTGTGGGTGGGGCAGAATCATGTTCATTCGGTAGAAAGTGTAGACTCAACAGTACCTACTCTGATTGGATGAATGTACATAATAGTGAACATCAGCTGCAACTATACGGATCATTTTTAGATTGGGCCAATGGTTTGTTGGTTTCAATGAACTAGATCTCTATTTCTTTATCCACGTATGTTGGAACTGATTATATAAGCTGTAAAATGTAACAGTTATGGTAGCAGTTCATCTAATAATCCGAGTCCTTCCCAGGTGGTGCCTTCTGGAACAAATCGGTTTTACTCCAAGGTGCTGTACGCTGCACCGTTAGGCCTAGTTTGGATTGGGGGGGGGGGGGGGGGGGGGGGGTGGCGGCGGCGGCAGACTCTGCAGGCTTGCACCATCGTTCCCCGGGCGTGCTCTGGGTGGTGCCATCCCCAGCAGCATTTGGTAAATTGTTCCCACGGGGTGCTCTCCCACAAGCTAGCAGACAAGGGCAGCCAGCAGATTGCATTACAGGCAAAAGTTTGTCTCAAACAAGAGATTAGCACGTAAAAAAAAACTTGCGAGAAAATAATACTCAATTCATTCTCAACAGATTGCATTGCAAGCAAGAGTTTTCCATCAAACAAATCCCAACATGTCCCATCCATCCATCACACAGCAAGACAAAATGTTTGAGAAATTCATGAAAAATTCTACGGATGATGTCTTCTTCATGACTGGGGAGCAAATAGCTTCAATTAGCAGTTAGCAGAGGAACTAGAGGGCCGAGGCTGCACTTGCAGGCCCCGTAGCAGCAGAAGCAGCAAGTGAAAAGGCTACCAAAGGATGAAAGAAACAACACTAGACTTTATCAGCAGGAGTAAGAATATGATCAGCATGAATTAAAATTTAACTATTCACGCAGCACACATAACATACGATGAACTGAAGATCATGAAGCTGCATCAGATATAGCAACATTTTACCATAGACTAGATCAACTACAAATTTCAAAATAAATAACTATTGGATTAATACAGAAACCATGGTTGCAATTAATACATCATCAAACATAACCGCAAATGACAAAGCCATGGTTGCAATTAATACAGCAAAAAATGAATGTTTCAGATGAGATCCTCAACTAAATTTCTTCTTTGGAAAAAATAGCATTTCAGGTTGAATGATGGTTTCTTAATGAAGCTTACTAGGGCCAACAAAGTTGGACGAAGAGAACAACAAGTATTAGATTTTACAAGACATCATGGAGCATGTGCAGATATTCAGAATTTAGGGGAAAAAAAGAAGTGCAGATACTTCAAAATACTGCTAGCTAGGTATGATTATAAATAAGCAAGCATCAAGTGATCTAGAAGTTGAGCTTATCTATTTCCCATTGCAGTAAAAAGACAGATCCGATGATGATGAATGGACATATGAAACATGGCACCAAAATATTTTATTACATGGTCCATAAATATGATCAAGGGATATAGGATAATTGCTCAACAAGGGATGACTAATCATTATCAGAACTGATAAAGGATAATTATCAGAACTCAGCCAGAGAGAGACTAAATCAACATAGTCCTCTGGGTTTATATTATTTGGTTGGTGATCTAACTACCCTTCATCGCCATGATGCGCTCTATTGTGAAAGACTACCGCTACTGCTGGAAGTTTAATTTGGTTATCAATTGGATGGAATCAGTTTGCAGGTGGGGCGGATTGTGGACGGCCGCGAGACCACAACGCTTGCCGCAAAGTAATCACGCGGGTTGGTGGTTGTTCACTAATTCTGCTGTGCAGCTAGCTGGTATCATGTGGGCTTCGCTGTAGAGAGATAGAACCCGCATGACCCGCAAAGTTCATGTCATTGTCATTACTAGTCTACAATCTCACGGCAAGCAAGCAGGCAGCCACCACAGGCTGCACCCAAACAGTCAGCTAGGTGCCGACGAGCAGGCAGAAGCCGAGCGCACTTGGCAGGCAAAGCTCACCACGGATTTGGAAATTGGAAATCCCAGCGGCTGCTCCATGGGCCAATCCTATCCGCAGGGATCTAGATGAGCAGACCCAGCACCCACCTTGGGGAAGAGGGAGGATGCGCTGGATTGGAGGCTTCAAGTGCCGACGAGTAGGGGCAGAGACATCCTACACGGCGCGGCTAATGCTGTGGGTGCCGGCTGGAGCTAGAGCTGAGCAGCGGGAGTTCATGCGTGCGCTCCCGCCCGGCCGCCCCTCCGGGAAGATAGAAGGAACTGTGGAAGAGTACGACTTACGACGGCGGCGCAGCGCTGGCGACAGCGTTTGCGAGTCTTTGCGGGTTCCTGCAGGTTTTTCCCTTTGTCCAGCGGGCTCGGTGACGTGGGCAATAGTGGGCTGCAAACAATCTGCAGCTGGGCCGCTTACGTCGCGATCAACAATTTTGCGGGGCGGGTTCGCGGGTTGGTATAAGAGCCCGCCCCGCCTGCAACCTGAGGATGGAAGGTCCCCACACTAAGAATTTGAAACTGTTTTTTCAGCACACCAAAAGTTCTTTCAATATGATTACGGAGTTGAGCATGCCGGTGGTTGAACAGTTCTTTATAGTTTGCATATGATCTATGCCTCCTAAACTCGCTAAAAATGGTATCTAACACCTCGGTACGGATGAATGAATGAGGGTGTGTTTGCGTATCCACCATCTACAAGGTAAAACTTCACTACTGGCACGTCAAAGCCCTTACTATGAGCAGATCGAAGGACTCCCGCATCAGATGCTGATCCCTCCCACCCACATGAGATGAAAGTAAATTTCAGATCAAGATCACAAGCGCACATCACATTCTGTGACAATGTTCCCTTCCTGTTTCTGTAAGGAGGAGCTCTTTCTTCTGAAATGGTAATTGAGACATGAGTACCATCTATAGCACCAATGCAGTTCTGCATTAAAGAAAAAAAAAGAAAACCAAGGAATGAGTGTTGGAATCATGTGTTGTGAAGTTGAGATTAGAGCAAATATTTAATACCTATTACTAACCTGGAACAAAAGCGTATATCGAGGATCAGACACAATCTTGACATGTGTCTAGTTTACATTTGGCAGCTTCACAAATCTATGAGTGAGAGCTGGAATTATATGGAAGACCTACGTAATTTTCCGAAGTATTATCTCTCTACTATGTTGGAATTTCTTTTTTAGCCTCTCGGTGCTAGCATTATGAGAGAGCATGAACATAAACATTCATAACTGCTCCTCAATCTTAACACCATGAGTATCACGTAACAAATTCTCCACTCTGAAAATGTGCTATTGCTCTAAAAATATGAGACTCCATCCTAAACTCCACTTTGCACCATCTCTCATGACCTTCTAAAATTTCTTTCACCCTTTCTGCCCCAGATAGAGATGAGGTATGCTATGGCATCTTCTCATCGTATAGGCACAATAAGTGCAGGGACCATAACTAGAAATAGTTCATCGTCCTCTTCTTCCTCATCTTATCTAACATGAATCTTCTAACTTGATCCTCCCAAGAATCCATTTTCTAGTATAGATATAAAGGACTATGTAAAATAGAGTGTCATAGGTTAAATCTATATTAATTGTTAATTACAAAATGAAGGGTTAAATTGTTGCTGTGTTAAGTCAGTGTGTCTCTTATGATGGAGTGCATCAAGAAAATCAGTAGTGCGGTTTACTTGGAATCTAGCGCAGTAAACACTTTTCTTTGGCAGTGTGTAACATTAAAGTAGACATGTGCACTCATAGTTTGCATAAATTGAACGGGTATATGTGTACAGACACACACAACAAGATGACAGAAACAAAGCCATAGCAAGAGTTGCATAGCTCATTGCTGACGAACGTAATAACTACCCAAATGAAGTGTATGCTAATGCTCTATGGACAAAAAATACATCAATCTCAATGGATATGATAAAGCAATCAAGAGAGGGTGCTTTCAGTCTAAAACCACAAGGCTAAACCCCACATGACTAGGACATAAATCTGATTGGGCTTTGAACCAGATAGAAAAGCACACAGGCATTATGCAGTACAAAGTTAGGAGGCTTACCTAGTCCAAGAGTAACCAGCAAAAAGATGAACAAGGAGTGGTTCTTGGAGAAGAGTAATGGCCGAGATCTGCAAGAGCTACACATGGGAATCAGGAGAGGTCAGAGGTGTACAAACCCTATGAAATTAGGAGAGAAGGAGGGGGAGAACTCACATGTGCCAAGCTGGAGGCGCGGCTGCAGATCTACGGAGAGGCCGAGCGGTTGCAGCAGCGGGGAGGTC
Organism: Panicum virgatum; assembly: GCF_016808335.1. Taxonomy (NCBI): domain Eukaryota; kingdom Viridiplantae; phylum Streptophyta; class Magnoliopsida; order Poales; family Poaceae; genus Panicum; species Panicum virgatum. The sequence continues at coordinate 26,341,074 of NC_053136.1, read as the reverse complement.
GAGCGGCAAAGGGGCGGCGGAGGTGGAGTGACCGACGGGGAGGAAGGGACATAGGTGTCGGCTCCCGGATGCAGAGGAGGAGGGGCTGCAGGTCCTGGCGCCAGAGGCCGGAGGCCGGTGGGCGGAGGGCGGAGGGTGAAGGTCCCTCCCGTCGCGTCCCTTGCGACATGGTCTCCCAGCCGCGCCGGGACTTGGGAGGTGGGGAGCGCTGGCCCTAAGGCTATCTCCAACCATTCCCCCGTCCAACTCCCCCCAAACGTACTATTTATTATATTTTACTACCTTCCTCCAAAAGATTCCTCCCCTATAACTCCTTCTCTCCAACCATTCCCCCATATCTATTCCCTCTATATACTATCACTCATTAACTAACTATTTATTTATTATTTTTGAATTTAAAAAAAATCATACAATATTTGTACTATCATAATACGCATTATCATCATGTTACGAGGCTCAAACGAGATTAATATAATGAAGAAACGGTGTGATTAGAGATATATGGGGAGTTGAAACTCACTCTATATATGGAGGGAGTTTCAACTCCCCCCATATACAGGGGGAGCTGTGGGGGGAGCCGTTGGACCGCTCGCTCCCCCCAAAGCCCCCCTACGTAGGGTGGGGGGCGCTTTACAGGGCCCCGTTGGAGCTCGCCTAAGGAAAATAGAGGGGGTCGGGCTCGGGCTCCCCCTATGGGTGTCCTTCCAAACGCTGGGGAAATTTGGGCCGGGAGCAATTTTCACGTGGACTGCCAGCCTGGGGAAAAGGCCGGGAAGGTGGACTCCCAAACAAGACCTTAGGGCCTAGTTTGGGAGCGTGGGGTACCTAGCCCAGGGAGGGAAACCCCGGCAGGGATTTCCTGTGCGCTCAGTTCCTGGGCATCTTTCCCCCGAGGGCCGGTAAATCCCTGGGGCTGTTTGGGATAATAGGGGGTTGAAACATTGGAGAACAAAACTACCCTCAAAAGATCCGAAAAATCAATTAAAATTCATTAAAAATAGTAAAAATGAGAATCTAGGGGAGGAAACTCTTGAGAAAAAGTCTCAAAAAATAGAAAAACTAAGGAAAAAACATTAAAAATTAACAAAATGGGAAACTGGTTGTCCAATAATTACAACAAGTACTAAATACGCATGACAATGCATTGCATGATCATCCATACGTTCAAATTTATAAATACAAATGCCAACCCCATGTCTTCAGTACAAATGCCAACCTCAAGTCGTGAGATTCAAAATGCATTTTTGCTGCTAAATGGCACTTGCATCCAACCGAGCGGCATCATATCTTGAGATTTAGCACAATAGATTGTATGGTGGTGCACCACTTCCAACTTATAAGCATCAAGTTAAACGACATCACAGAATTTGACTCCAGCTCAAAACTTTTACACCCTGAAGATGTCAGTAGCAATGTAGATCGGACATCTGAGAAAACAATGACAGAACCAAACCAAATCAGCCAGTCCATCAAGAATCCCCTCACTGGATCATATTTTTTTTAAAAATCTATTGCCACATGAATGCAGATTAGAACATGAAGATCTTATATACAACGGCTAGTAAGATAAGAATTCTAGTAACATACAAGACAATCAGAGAAGCTAAAGGACAGCAGAGAGAAGCATGGCAACAAGCTGTGTGCACTAACTAGTGGATAGCAGTAAAAGAAAAGCTGCAGCTCATCAATCTCCCTTTCACAATCGTAAATTAGTAAAGGAAATGGCATCTTTAAGTTTCAAGGGTCAAAATGGCTTCCAAGTTTCATGTCAAATGAACTAAATTTAGTTCTTCAGATTAACTAAAATTTCAATGGTCAAAAAGGCTTCCATGATACATGTAGTTCATGCCATGGCAGATTAACATTTTCTGAATAGCTTGGCATGAAATCAACAACAAATATCAGCTTAACTTTTCATGAAAGAATCAACACTCAACATAATTTGATATTAGCAAACCTGATTATAACCATTCTAGAGAGCTATTAGAAAATATAAAATGACAGATTTGATATGCTATTATACTACGGAGTACTAATCAAAATATCAAATCTGCATGCAGCAGCAGGAGGACAAAGCATAGGCAAATATTTGACAAAGCATGGAGCAGCAGACAACAGTCAAAGTATCCAAGAAGAAAACATATACTAAACAAATCTTTCATCAAAGAAGACATATCTAGCAAGAAAACATAGTAACAACTTTGCTAACTGTTTCAAGGGGAAATGCCAAAATAGAGCAAGAGCTAATTCTGCAGCACCATACCATCAAATCTATGCAATATTAGGTAGCCGAGTCCCTGAAAATTCCTCTCGCTGGTGTGATCCCATAAACCATCTGCACATGCCAATGAGATGAATTATCAGAAATTAGTTCTCTACCATCAAGCATAGTTTTTCTTAAACCAACCAGCAAGTATAATATCTGACCTACAATTTGAAGACTAGGCCTTTTCAGTTATTAACCTCTACAATATTTGAACAATCTAGGAAGAAATGAAGCTTCTTCGCTTGGATCCACAAACATCTATAAATACTCTCTGTTTCATTAGATATGTATGGTCAGATATGACACATGGGTAGATGTTAGCAGGTACTTGCTCTGGAACAAATTAACTATCACAAGAACTAGCAAATAGCAATAGCAAGGCAGCAGCAGGTTCAATTTATGCACATGAGAAGATTTCAGATTTGTACTATATATGCATTTAAACAATACTGCTATCTAAGTATTCAAGTAATTAGCAGATATCAGAATGAGTAACACATCCAATGAGTAAAAGTTACATATCCAAGTTGCAGGAGGAGGACAATGATAATCAGTGTTGCCTAGTTCTAGAATGCTAACATCAGATGAGATCCTCAACTAAATTTCTTCTTGGAAAAAAATAGCATTTTAGGGTGAATGATGGTTTCTTAATGAAGCTTACCTGGGCCAACAAAATTGGATGAAGAGAACAACAAGTATTGGATTTTAGAGAGGATCTTGGAGATCAGCAAGGATAGAATCTACAAGACATCATGGAGCATGTGCAGATATTCAGCAACTCAATACAATGTAAAAAATTAGTTAATCAGAACAGTTAAACTAAAGTCAAACTAGATGGATGCAAATCTACTTCTACTGAAGAATTGATCAGTTATATTTAAGCCAATTATAATACAATTCCACTTAAATGCAGATGATCCAAGAAAAAACATGGCCAAGTAGATAATATTTACAGAATAGCAGGATATGCTGCCCAACCGAGATGAATGGCTTTCATATGGTTATGTCCATGCACATACCCACTCTGCATTTGTGCCACTCCTGTCATGAAATAACTTCTACCTTCTATGCACTGTTTGCAGCAAGTGCTCTACAAAATAGCACAAAGAAAGTTTGCATTAATTATATAATTACCAAAGCACCGGTGAAAATGTAATGACACAAAGCTTCAAGCATGCATGTCAATATTACTTTTCTAAACACAAAATCTAATGGTTATGCATTCAAATAATCCAAACACTAAAAACTAAAAGCATGAACAGCTAAGGTAATGCCTAAAAAAATAGATCAATACTACAGTTTAGCTGATCAAAATAATACTACATAAATAATACTCAGATGCTTCAGCAATCAGCAGCTAGGTTAGTTCTCTTTTATTATTTGCTGATCGATTACTACATAAACTGACACAATAATGCAAGGAGGATCGATGCTGTTTTCAAGAAACCGATTGGTCCGTGTGGTTGTGTTTGGATTTGATTTGCTTACTACATAAACTTAGATGCAAGGAGGATTCGATCTGGGAGGGGTCAGGGAGAATGGAGAGGAGCGTGCGTATCAGATCGCCCGCTCCATTGAACCCACGCCAGGATCTCCTCTTGCTCCTGGCTGCGAATTTTCTTAAACAAGATGTACAAGAAAAGATGTGAGGAGAGGAGGAACCCTAGCATGGGGGCAAGGAGATGCGAGGGAACGGGGAGAGGGAAATCACCTGATGCGAAGGAGGAGGCTGTAGGGACACCGGCGGAGGAGAAGCTGTCGTCGCGAGGTTGGAGGAGGAGATCAAGCGCTGGCGGTGGCGGCGGCACTTCCGCTTCGACCTCGCAGGGTCAAGCGAGAGACGAGGGACGGCCAGACGGGGACTTCTCCCCGATGTCCGTAGGCCGGGCATGATTCCACGGGGATATCGGGCTCACCCGGGCCGGAAACCCCCATGTAGCAGGCTTCCAAAGTCACCTATTGGGCTCTGCGTGGAAGGATTCCACGTGGGCTGCCGGCCCGGGGAAATGACGGGGATCCCGGCCGGGAAGTGGGCTTCCAAACTAGGCCTAGATGTACTATCCCCCACCCCCCTATCGGTTTGCTGCTGAATTTTGGAAGCTATTTTTAGGAGGCTATGTTGATAAGCAACTTTATTTTTGTAAATATTCCCTCAGTCCCGAATGTATTTTAGTTTGTTCTAAGTCAAGCTGGTTCCAAGTTTGATCAAACTTGTAGAAAAGAGTGAATAATTTGAGTGTCAATTGAGAATAATTAGATCCATTATGAAATATATTGTTATAATTTATTTATTTGATGTGTTAGATGCTAATATTCTTCTAAACAAATTTGGTCATACTTAGACTTTGGACAAAGCAAAGTATGTGCAAATGCAAACTTCAGCACGACGAGTTTTTATCGAGGTATTGGAAAGATCTTGCTTTCCAGTAATTCTTGTTGGAACCCCTCACGAGGGAATGTCCGCGCAAGAGCGAAGCTCTCGGTTGAGTTTCCATAGATAGACGAAGGCCCAAGCTCATCGGTTAGAGAGAAACACAAGCAACTCACCATACAAAAACTTACTCTAGGCAATGCAAAGTAATTTAAATATGCTCATGCGATCCGAGACAAGTATAGGAACTAGATAATAATTGAAATTGCATGGAAGTGCATCTAGTTACCTAAGCTACCTATGGAGGATTTTAATGGGGACATGGGTTCCCAATCTTCTGTCAGACTCTGGATAACTATCGTTGTGTTCGGAGAGCGACACACCGATCAGGCTTCAGATCAACAAGATCCGACCCTACAATCTTAGCACCACAACTCCTCTGGTTATCAACCGTGTCACAATCCGGTTGACATCGCCACGAAGGCTAATTCCTGCAAGCGCAACGAAGAACACAAGCAAGAACTCGAAAGAACGCAGCTCAATTGAAGTGACTCTGCAGATGAATGATTAATCTCACAAGTTGGGGTCTCACAAACCGATCTAGCAATGAACTGTTCTTGACAGAATAATTTAAGCAAAACCCAAACCCTAATGGTGTGGTGGCTGTTGTTTATGAAGACTCTAGGGTCGTACAAGACCCCCTGGACGTGCCCCTAATGGGCTCCAACACGATACAAGGCCCAAAGACCGAAAGACGGCGTCGCAGCGCCGGATCAGATTCTGGATGTCAACTTATTTGGACGATTCCCGTCGACTCCTGAAGAATTTGGGCCTAAAACCATTGCCATTGAAAGCGTCTTGAAAATATCTTTCCATTCATATAAAGAACGTCCAAATCCGACTCCATATGGGCGTCCGTTTTAGTGCGGGCTATTCCTGGAATCCGAAACAGACTTGAAGTTGATGTTGTTTGGGCCTCCAATTGGCTTGGACGCCCCTTACTGCCTCCTAAGGTGGTGGCCAAGGTGGAGGACGTCTTGGGCCATCTCTAAGGTGTTCTCCACGTTCTTGAGGCATGCTCCAACTTGGGCCAGGATCCCAAGGGTGAATATTAGGCCCATGACAATGACGTAGCTCCCGGCAGAAACAATGGTGGAACGTCTTGATGATTTGAAGACCTTGCCGACGAGATATTGAGGTGGGACCAGATTTATTTGAATGTTTATCAAATAAACTTTCCATCAAGAGCTCATGGACCTCAATCGCACTCCAAATGACTGAGTTATGATGTTCGTAATGATTCACCATCAGTCTGCCGACGAACCAAAAGTTCAACTTTACATTTGTGCCTACAATCAAAGATTGACATGTACAAGTGGAACCAAGTGAATTGTACCAAAAATCATTATGCAAATATAGGAATGAGCTCACCTTGTATTTAACTATCATTGTCATATCCATAGGTGTCATGTCCTCATCAGATTTGGGTATTGGATGGATCAAGGATTTGCAATTTGCTTCAATTCTTGATAAGGTTTACTTTAGTGTCACTTGCTCTTCTTGTGAAGCTAAGTCTCCAAATTGTACCGAGTTCCTTGGACTCTAAGTCGTCTTTGGAACCCAAACCTTCTTGGAGCCCTTCATGGTAGTGATGATTTCCTTGGGCACCCAAATAGGATGGTTTCACCCCTTGCCTTGCTTGTTGATTAAGTGAGCTACCACCTTGTTATGTTTCTTCTCAAGGAGGTAGGGTGTGGTAAGGCTTGGTGTTGGAGTTGACTTTTATTTTGTTTTCTTCCCCTTTCTTGTTGTTCTTGCAGTCATAGGATGTGTGATCCTTTTGATGGCATAAGTCACGTTTTTTCTTCCCCTTTCTTGTTGTTCTTGCACTCATAGTCACGGTTGCTCCCTTCTCAAGCTTCTTCACCATCTTGGGACAGTTATCCTGAGAAGGTTGTTTCTTGCACTTATGACAATGTTGGTTTTATTCTCCCTGACAATGTTGGTTTTCCTTATGAATCAATTGCTTTTCCTTTAGCCTTGTTAAGTCCTTTGTGAGCCTTGTTAAATCTTGTCGAGTTCTTTATTTTCTGGAGCAATAAGATCATCACAATTTTCTACAACAACATTCTCAACACAATTCTCATTGCAAGTGGGTGAGCTTTAGTCATCAATTAATCAGTACAAGAAGTGGAAGCATCCATTTTAGATTCAAAGATTGATTTTGATGTCCTCTTGGAGGTACCTTTAGTAGGTTTAAGAATCTCAATTTTCTTGGTTAGCTCATCATTTTGATCCATGATCATATCAAATTTTTCGGTCAATTCTTTATAATTGGATGATGATCTAGCCAATTTTTCTTTTAGGTCCCTATATTAAGAAAGAAATAATTTTGTTATTGCTCCCTCTTGAGTATGAACAAGATCCACAATTTCATAAAAAAGGAAAGAGTCATCATCATTTACATCGATATCAGTCATACCTTTGGCTGTAAGGTAAATGTGCGACGAGCTTGATGATGGCAAGAAGGTACATGGCTTTTTGTGGATTTCATCATCACTTGAGCTTGACATATCAAATCTATCCTTTTGCAATGGTAGTGAAGGCCTTCTTGATCACTTGAGCTTGCGTCTTGCTTTCAGGTGAGGACAATATTCTATGTTGTGTCCCTTTTCGCTACAACCAACACATTCCTTTTCTTGTTCTTCTTTATTTGGTTGTAGCTCACCAGTTGTAGGGACACCCTTTGAGTTGAGCTTCTTGAGTAGATTCTTAATTCCTTTGACACGTTCCTTGATTTCTTTAGTATCATCTGAGGAGCTACAACTTGCTTGATCATCATCTTCCTCTTCTTCATCATCACCACTCTCATATTTACTTGAACTTGGAGCTTCACTTGAGGTTGAAATTGAGCTTGATTCTTGCTCGTGAGCTTTCTTGCTTGATGCAGAAGATTCTTGTTTATCTTCAATCTTCTTCTCCTTTTCTTATTATTTTGATGTACTAGCATTTTGACTTAAAGGAGAAGGTTCCTTGACAATCTTCATAGATAGCTCATGAGCAATGATTTTTCTCAATACTTGAGTTGGCTTCTTCTTGCTCATGTTCTAAAAAAAGTGAAGGTAGGTGTGATGGTAGATTATCTATCGTTGGATAGTACTTGGATGATCTTTCTTGCTATGTACTCATCACTCAACTTGGTTAGACCTATTTCATTTTTCTCATTGACAATAACATTTAAACATGAGTGCATATCATTAGCTAATTCACTAGACATCATTTTAAAAGAATTAAAAGCTTCTCTGACCAAAAGATACTTTTCCTCCCTAACATCTTTCGTGCCTTTCACTACCGAAAAATGGCTATTTGCCGAGTGCCCGGATCTTCGCCATGATCAATATCTTGGGCACTCGGCAAACAGATGGTTTGCCGAGTGTGACACAAAACACCCACAACAAACAAAAGACACTCGGCAAACATATGCTTTGCCGAGTGTTGATTTGCCGAATGTTGATAGGACACTCGGCAAAGTGTGGGTACGGGCTACGGCCTACACCAGCTGTTAGCTCTTTGTCGAGTGTCCTGATTGTTGAGTGCCCTACTTTTAGCACTCGGCAAAGAGCGTATAGCCCTCGGCAAACTAAACAAAAAAATCTCTTCTAACCTTAAAACAATTTTAGCTGTCTACATACTATACGTGGTACTCCATGTTAAAATTTGGTAAATTTCTAGGTCTGTTTCCTATATTTCGTAAATTTATTTCATTACAAGGATTTTTTGGGAATAATTCAAATTTGAACTGCAAGTGCTTCGTATAATGAAATATAATTATTGGAAAATTTATATTCTTGTTTATTGAGTCCAATGTGAGGTCTTTCCAAGAAATGAATGGAAATTTCGAACATCTTATTCGCCAAACTTGATCAGGAATGTGTGGCAGAATTATTTTTAAATTCTATAAAAAGCAAGCGAAGTCTGAAAATCATGAGACTTCACATGATATCATGATATCATACATGGATGCTGTGGTTAAAAATTACGAAGATTTCGCAAAAGTTTACACATACGTTCTTACAAAACGAAGGATCTCTAAAGAAGATCCATAGAGTTGAGAAGGATTCGTTAAGGAGTCAAAGGATCAAATTGGGGTTTGACTTTAAAACTTTTTGTGTAGGCAACAGACATCATAGATTGTTTCATGTTAAATTTTGGTTATTTTTAGGTCCGTTTGATAATTTTAATTTTTCTACAATTGTAAAATTGACATTAATATACATTGAATCTGAACTAATAAACCATAGAATAATGGATTTTTTTTCGTTGAAGCATAAAAAAAGAACGGTTGAGTGAATTTTGAAAGGTATTTTCAAACTATGTTCGTGCAAATTGAGTAACACTCGTTATGGAAGAGAACGAATTGAAAGAATTTGAATTTGTGCTAGAACTACATGAAATAATGGTTTTTTTCTAAGAAGCATCAAATATAAATTTTGGATTGAATTTTGCAAGCTAATTTGAAAATATGTTCAAACAATTTTGGTAGAACCGCATGAACTAATCAAAAAATGAGGGTGTAGGATCAAGGACACCGACTAGTAAAACAAGAGAGGTCCTACTTCTTGCAAAAACTAACACTAGATGGGTTTGATACCTAGGGTGACAAGATGCAATTCAAGTACTACAAAGGTAAATTGCTCAAAGTAAATTGCAAGAATTGAAATGAGTAAAGAAATGACCAAACTTGACACAAGAATCAACCACTCCTCTATCAAGGTTCCCCTTGACCTTGAGCCGGCTTGAATCAATGAACCTCTCCAAACCTCGATTCCACTAGAGTTGCTCTTCACCACTCCGGCGAGGTGAGCACAAAGACCTCTCACAACTAATTTCGGGGCTCCTCCACAATCTCCTTGAAGGGCTCCACGAAATCAACTTCTCCAAGCCGTCTTGGGAGAGGCAACTCCCAAGAGTAACAAGCTGATGTTGCTTGAAGATTTTCTAGTGCCACAAAGCTCAAACTCTTGATGCAATGCACTAGCATGCTCTCACACTCACAAGAATGCAATCCCTAAGCATAGAGTGTGTGAGAGAGGGGGAAACAAGATCTAGTATGTCAAGAAAGCTTTCTAAGAGGCCAAGAGTGCTGCCCCACGGCCGGTTATGTGATATATATGGTGTACCCCTCGGAATCTAGCCGTTACACTCAAAACATGTGACAAACAGAGGATTCACGGACTGTCCGCCTTAGACAAACTGGATCATCCGCAATTCAAAACCAACGGCTAGAAACGCAACCATTACGTGTCAGAGTCGACCGTTACAGCACATCGCTGTTGTTGGAGCAATCTTGTGTTCATCAAGGGAGAGACCAAGCGCCCGAGGTAAACGACAAAGCTAGATCTTAGCTTATTTTGGGTTCTGAATCTTAGGAAAACCTCTCTATCCTTTCTCCTACACGTGTGTGTATATCCGTGGGTGAGCCTGAACCGTAGATAGTGTACTCACGTTTCGCTGTGGATACGATACTTGAAATACTCCTGGGTGAAGTTACAGTGGTATCCGTGCGCCTGCGGATTTTGTTCGTGACGTTACAAAGTACCAACACATACCCAACCTGGCATAGTGCAGCGTGTCTGGCCCTGGCGAGCGACGCGGGTGGCATAGACAGCAGGTCCCTATCAACCTCGATGAGAGAGAGGGGAAGAAGATTGGTGAGAGGGAGGAAGAAGATGGGCTGACACGCGGGGTCCACCTATCAGAGAGGGGGAGATTGTTGAGTGGTCAGAAATGTGTATGGCATGTGGGGTCCGCAAAGCAGTTTTGGAAAAGCCACAGTCAATTCAACAAACAGTCTTCGACTTTTCCCACATATACTTTTTTACGGCCCACACCTCACAATAGTTTTTCCGAAAGCCACAACTCAACCAAACACACTCTCAACTATTTAACTATCTTTTCATTATTTACCTAGTATTTTACCTAATCATGTAGCTAGGATTTTGAGCTATTCTAGTGGAGCTGCCCTAAGGATGGATATGTACTCCCTCCATATAGGATTTAGATGACGTTTTGGACAATATTTGAGTCAGGAATATAAATATGAATAACTTTTATGTTATTGAGTTTGAAAAAGTGAAAATTATATGAATATATTTGTCTTAAGAAACACTTTCATAAAAATATACATATATCACTTTCAACAAATATTTTTATAAAAATAAGCGGACAAAGTTATGCTTTGAAGACCGTATGCTGTCCTAAACGTCATCTATTTCCTATATGGAGGAAGTGTGGCTGAACATCCGAATTATCTGTACTCGTATCTTCTTAAAATGGTAATATGGATATCTGTATCCATATCCGATTTTAGTATGGATCTCATGTGGATATATCCGAATCTAATTTTCAGAATTTTTATTTATCCGATTCCATATTCGTATCCGAAATAAATATGGAATATGCGATGATATGTATGCCCGCAAAGAAAAATTGACTAGTGAAATCATGTTACACTTATCTATATAGCTAATTACCTAATAATTTACCCTATTTAAATTATTTAAAAAGCTAGCTGACTAATAATGTTAATTCCAATAAAAATTAAGTTTAACTATTTCAATATTTTTTAATGACAAAATTATTCTGTATGAGTCAAATTACTTATTTATTTAATGGTGAAATGTTTTTTATATATCTTAATTATTAAATATTGAATATTGATTTACTTTGCATTTAAAATTAATTATATATATTTAATGATAAAATCTTACATAGATAAGTATGTTAATTTTTTATTAGCTACTACTATTCACTCTGTGCTTGTACAATGAGGGAGCGGTGGTGCGCTGCTGCCGGATACGGACGGAGGGAGTAATGGCGACGCCAGGGGGGGTGCGTGCCTCGCTGCCCTCCGGCCCTCCAGCTCGTGCCTGCTGGCTTCGCTTCTACGACGACCGTGCTGTGCGTGAGGAGAACGAGGTAAGTGATGGAGAAAAGTGACACGATGCTTCTTTCTGATAACATAAAAGAAGGCCCCAATCCGGAAAGCCCACAGTGCGCGTCGCAGCCAGTGGGGGTGGCAGCAGCGAGGAAGCGAGGGGCGGGCCCGGCAGAGTGTCAGTGTTGACTGGTCCATGGCGTGAGCTTCCCTCCGCAACAGTCGCGCCAACCTCACGCCCGGTATCGAACGAACCAGGCGGGCCTGCCCTTGCCAGGACGCCGTCCCCACTCCCCACACGCGTGGCGCCACCACCACGGGGCTGGAATATTGGGGACGTCTATTTCAGAATAGGGCCCTGTGTAGTCTCACCTTGTAAATACAAAAACACAAAATTTTGCGAAGAAATCTTACTAATTTGAAGTAATAAATGAAGTATATTTACAAAACTTTTTGCATAGATGGGCTGTAAATCGCGAGACGAATCTAATGAGCCTACTTAATTCATAATTTGCAACAATGATGCTACAGTAACCATTCACTAATTATTGATTAATCATAGATTAATTAGCATCATTAGATTCGTCTCGCGATTTACAACACATCTGTGCAAAAAGTTTTGTAAATAAACTTCATTTAGTACTTCAAATTAGTAAGATTTCGTCGCAAAAAAATTTTGCGTTTATACTTTAGGGAACTAAACACGGCCTAGATCCACTTGCACATGCTTTCGCCGCCGCCGCCATCTCCCTTCTCCATCTTTTTCTGCCGCCACTTTTGGAGCCGCGTCCGCCTTCCTCATCCGTCTCCGGAGCTGTGCCTGCCTTCCTCCATCTTCCTCCACCGCCGCCGGAGCCACCTTCGCCGCAGAGTCTTCCTCCGCCGTTGCCACCTTCGCCGCAGAGTCTTCCTCCGCCGTTGCCGCCTCTGCCTTCCTCTGCCTCTACCTCCGCCGCCGCCTTCCTACTCCGCCGCCGCCGAAGTCCGACCGCCGGAACTTGCCGGATGCGTGTGTGATGTGGCGTCGATTTATCACAAACGCTAGACGCTCGTGTGAACATGCCACACCGAGCCCGCATGCTCGAGTCCCCCGCGTGTCAGCAAGGTACGGGAGCCCGGTGGGGGCGCACTGGCGCAGCGTGCAGCGGGGTGAGGAGACAGTGTGTGCCGGGAGTGGCGCCTTGGGCCTTGGCACAGCAGAACTTTGAGCTTTCTGCCGTGCGAGGTGCGACGACCCCGCCGCAGTTGCAGCGGGGCCGGGGGAACACGAATGGACGAGGGGGAACCAGCACTCGCATCGGGCGGGGGAGAAGCTAAGGCCGCGTTTAGTTCCCAAACCAAAAATTTTTGGTTGTCAAATCAACAGTTTGACCAGATGTCGAGAGGACTTTTCGGACACTAATTAAAAAACTAATTTCAGAACTCACCTGGAAACCGCGAGACGAATCTTTTGAGGCCTTTGACCGCATCATTAGCACAAGTGGGTTACTGTAACACTTATGGCTAATTATGCACTAATTAGGCTCAAAAGATTCATCTCGCCGTGTACATCCAAACTGTGTAATTAATTTTGTTGTTTAACTACATTTAGTACTCCATACATATGTCCAAAGGGAGAGGCACAAATTTCGAGGTGAAAATTTTTGGAACTAAACGCGCCCGTCCCGACGGACCGTGCCCACTAGCTTGGTCGGCGCTGCACAGGTGGGGCGTCACAGCTGCTGCAGAGCTGCAGGCAGGGGCGAATAAGGCTGGACGAAAAACTCGTGGCTCGCTAGCTCGCTCGACTCGGCTCATTATTGGCTCGGCTTGGCTTTGCTCGTTGAAAAATATTAATGAGCCGAGCCAAGGTTTTAGCTCAGTTTGTTATTGAGCCAGCTCGAGCTGGCTCGCGAGCCGAATCAAGCCAATGGCCGATTAGTTGCCGGCTCACCCGCCCAACCCAATCCGTTGAAAATCTACCCTGTCCCTCGGCGAGTTCCCTTGAATCCTCGATTCCCCATCTCCACAACGATCCAACTCCTTCCCTCATGGCCTCGCCCCGCTCGTCGGCCGTCCCTGCTTGCCCCCTCGCTCTTCACCCCTCGCCCATCTCTAGCCACCAGGGTGCCGCCGCCTGCCTGCATCCGGCCTTTGCCCCAGTCCTCCACCCCTCTAGCTAGGCAGACGCTAGCAGCAGGCAAGCAGCCTCGCCCCAGTCCTCCGCCCCTGTGCGTCGTGCGGCCGCGTGGCCCCTCGGCCTTTGCCAAGATCTGCGTGCGCTTGTAGTCCTGTTGCGTCATGGAGGAAGACCTTCTTCGAGGTGTTCACGCCGGTCAGCCATACCCTCTTCGATCTAGCAGACATCATAAACAAGGTACTAGTGTTGGAAGCCTGGAATGCTCTTAGTAGGCGCTCGATGCCCGTGAAGTGCTTGGAGTTCAACTCTTACCTGATATTTCTTTTGCCAAATTGCAGGACGGTGGTCTCGGGCTCTCGGCCCCCTGTTTTGCCATTGCCGAAGAATGAGCTAGTGGCTGCTAGCATTTTTTCAAGCCGGCTCACGAGCTAAATGAGCCGACTCGAGCTAGCAAACGAGCCGAGCCAAGCTAATATTTTAGCTTGCTTTGTTATTGAGCCGAGCCGAGCCAGCTCGTTACCATAACGAGCCAGCTCGAGCTGAGCCGAGCCGAGCTGAGCTGGCTCAATAGCCAGCCTTAGGGGCGAAGGAGGCTATGCACTCGCTGCCTGCAGGCACGGATGGGTTGGATGGAAGCAAAGCCGTGAACATGCCTGCCTGATGGCGTGCTAGTACCGCCAGTCCACCACGGACGCATGCTTCAGTCAAAAAGAGAAGAAAAAGGTAACAGTAAAAGCAGGCATGGATGCGCGCCGCAGAAGGTGTACCGCCTGACAATGCGCAAGTTGAGATTAATAGAGGGGAACAAAGTGGCACCAGATAATTAATAATGACAGTATCAATACTAATGTACAATCTATGTACCAAAATATAGCCAGTTTTATAATTAAAATTTTATTCCAAAATATAATACTCCTGAGCATTGAGGTGAGTTGCAAGAAAAACATTACGATAATTAGTACTCCCTCCATATTGTAAAAGAAGTGGTTTGGGACGTCGACATGGTTTCTAAAAACAAATTTGATCATTAATTTTTTACTATTAAAAATTTAAAAAAAGTATAATCAACATATACTTTTATAAAACTATATTTCAGGATAAATCTATACTTATATCGCTTTTATATTTTAAAACTGAATCTAAAAAAAATTATTTATAGTCAAAGTTTAAAATATTTAACTTAAGACGACTTCCTTTACATCAACTTGATTTTTAATTCGCATGCATATGCACGGCAACAAATCTGATCACATGAGATTATCACTTCCCTTAGTGTTTAATTGGTATGCATGCAAGCATGCCAACAAATCTAGCATTCTTTCTCCAAAACCTACAGATAGTGAGTCTGAAATTAACTGAAGGATCCAAATAGCTCTTTTGTCGAGTTTAGCTCTGTATCTCATTCCGTGAACAAAAAAAAATATGAACAAGAAAGATATCACATTGGATACAAATACAAATCAGGTCTGTCCTATTTTTGGGAAGTCACTTGAAATTATTCCAAAGCCGAGGACGGCTTCGATTCGAGAAAGAGAGGATGATAGTCCAAGGATCATCAAGTTATTTCTAAAAGGCTTGACAAAAATTGTTCGAAGGTAATAGATAAATTTACTGGTTCATTTTTATGTGAGCTGAAGCAAAGCAGCTTGAAGCAAGGAGATGTGGCTAGCGCTGCGACCATGGTGAGCAGGCTTACTTTTGAAGGGGCAAATTTGTGGAAGAACAAAAAAAAGATGATGTCCAAAAGATTTATTCTACTTGGTGCCATGCATGTCGAGGTGCCAGGTTGAATACTCACATAAGAACCAAGCTTTTGTTCTCGACCACTTGTCACCCTCAAACCGATGGGCAAACTGAAGTCATGAATCGTACATTGTCAATGTTGCTGCGAACGATGGTGAAAAAGAATTAAGGATTGTGAGGATTGCATGCCTCGTGTGGAGTTTGCTTATAATAGCGCGGTGCACTCTACCACTCACTTGTGTCCTTTTGAAACTGTATATGAATTCAAACCTTTTCTCTGCTAAATTTGTTGCCTTTACCATTCACTATGTAAGAAAGTAACAAAAAAGACACTTTCATCAGAGGCGAAAATAATACGTGTCTGTAACTCATGATTAGAGACACATCTCAACTACATGCGTCTCTGATATGATTGTCACCGTGGTTGTACACATGACACGTCTCTGATGTTGAAAAATAGAGACGTGTGTAGAGAAAACGCGTCTGTGATAACTTAGTAAGTTATCATAGACGCATCTTGAATAAACACGTCTATGATAATAATTCATATCAGAGACACGTTTTATTCACCCACGTCTCTAATATACTCTGTTACATGAACTGGAGTCACAGACCCGAAACTTTAGTTCAGTTTGGTTAGTTCAATTTAGTTTTGGAGTCACAGACCCGAAACTTTAGTTCAGTTTGGTTAGTTCAATTTAGTTTTGGGGCTTTGGCATTCTTGCCCCTGTTTTGATGTAAAATGGTGATTTTGCCTCTATTTTTTGAACTGTGTGAATTTACCCATGCTTTGTGAAAACGAAGGAAGTTTTTGCCCCTAGTCTGTGAAAGCCAGTTAATGGTGTTAAAATTGCTATGAAAAGACCAATTTGCCCTTGCAAATTTACCCCTATTATTATGTGAATTTCGTGTTTTTGTCCCTATTTCAAGTAGAAGAACATTTATGTTGGTCTGAAATGGAATTTTCACAAGCAATTTCAAACCAAATTTTTATAACTTTCAAAGATGACAAAAATTTGAAAAATTCTTTCAAAATTTTTCTTGATTCTTCCACACTCACTTCGTCTGCAAGTTGTAGAGGTGCACAGGGAGAAAGAGCAGCCTTGGGCACGCCTCCCCTGGTGCCGCTACCGCCCTCCAGCCCCTGCGCGCGCCTCCCCTTCTGCCCGCCGCCGCCTCCAGCCCCGCACGCCCTTCCCCTGCTACCGCCGCAGCCTCCAGTCCCTGTGCGGGCCTACCCTGCTTCCCACCACAGCCTCCAGCGGCGCACACCCCCCCCTCTGCTGCAGCCACCTCACTACAGCCCCCGTGCGCCTCCCTACTGCTACCGCTGCCGCCTCCTATAGCTCCAGTGCGCCTCCCTGCTGTTGTTGTTGCCGCCGCCGCCCTCCAGCCCACGCACTCCTCCCTGCCGCCGCTGCCGCCTCCTCCCTCCAACTCGCCTCGAGCCCGCAGGGGATGAGAAAGGAATGAACGGACTGAACCTGGATGGGAAAGGGTTGAGATGTGGATATGGTTAAAGGTACTGAGGTCTTTTCCCATTTCTCTCACATTTTCTTTGATTTTTTTATTGTACGGGGTATTCAACTAATGATGTCAAAAAAGGGGGTAAACAGAAGCTTAGTTTCAAAAAGTGGGGGCAAAATCGCACAACTCAAAAAGTAAGAGCAAAATCACCATTTAAGGTTAAAATAGGGACAAGAACGTTAAATTCCCTTTGATTTTTTAGCTCTCGCGTCCGTGTCCCATCCCCCCCTCTCGCACCTCAAGATGGGAGTGGGCCGGGTCGACCCAGTGGATTGTTGGCCCGACGCCCGAAAGGAACGCTGATGGGCCACATGAATTGGCCTCAAATCAAAGGAGTCAAATAGAGCCAGTCCTAGTGACCCGATGGGTTATATGGGTCGACCCCCCTGTTTCCCTTCCCCCTTGAGACTTGACGCACGCAAGGAGCTGGGCATGGAGGCCAGCGAGCAGGCGGCGGCGGCGGCCGCGGCGGCCTGCTCTCGGATGGCGGCAAATCCCAGTGTCACGCTATCGTCCAGCGGCTATCGCGTAGGGTATGCTTCTCCCCCTCCTGTCTCTGTTCTTTCCCCTCCAGTTCTAGGGTTTGTCGCGCCGTGTTCTTGTGCTTACACTGTTGGCAAAGAGAGAGGCAGGAGGAGAGATTGGAGAATCGTGTAGCTGACGACTGTCGCTGTCGAGACGGCGTGGCCGAGGCGGCAAAACCAGAGGCCAGTCCTCCATTCATTCTTGATTCGTGAATGGGGAGGCTGGCCGCTGCCCTGTTGTTATTAGCCTATAGGAACCTGAACCTGATATTAACTGTGGAGCAGAGAAATTAATTAATTTTTGCACAAACCCGCAATAGCTGGAATAGTGCTCATTAATTTAGCGTGGTTTGGTTCCATCTGGTGGGAGAATGAAGCAATGATGTCAAGACCCCCATAATATCTTTAAATCTATATATTATGTTTATGGCTTTCCTTATTGATTCAAGTTTCCACTGTATTAATGTACTGCCATGAGCACATCTGCATTATAGCTCATTTCATTGATGAGGAGTGGCATCCACAAAAGAGAATAGTGAAATTCACAGCTATAGAGACTCCACACAATGGTGTTGTAATTATCAACACCATGGTGAAGTTCATAAGAGAGTGGAAGATAGAAGACAAGTTATTTGCTCTGACTCTTGATAATGCATCCAGCAATGGTGCAATGGTGAAGTTGATGAAGACCCATTTGATAAATAAGAAAATGCTATTTTGTTGTGGGAGGTTGTTCCGGCAACGCTGTGCTGCTCACGTCATCAACTTGATTTGTCAAGCTGGACTAGACTATCTTAGCCCAATGATAAGCAAGATTTGTGAGACTATGAAGTACATCCAAAGCTGTACAGCAAGAAAGGAAAAGTTTGAAGAAATTGTTTCACAACTAGGAATATCTTGTGAGAAAAATCCTTGCCTTGATGTTTGCACATGCTGGAACTCCACTTACATCATGCTTGCTACAACCAAAGAGTTTAGCTTGGTGTTCGATTCATTGTCCATTCAAGATCTGAACTACACCTTCAAGCCATCATTTGAGGAATGGGAAAATGCTGATATCGTTTGCAGGTTGCTGAAGGTATTCTATGAAGCCACTAATGTGATATCAGGCACAAAGTGCCCTACTGCGAACCTGTACCTTCATGAGATGCTGAAAGTGAAGTTAATATTGGAGAATCAGCATTTTGAGAAAGAATCTGAGCTGAACACTATGGTCAAATATATGAAGAAAAAATTTGACAAGTATTGGAAGGTGTCATGGTTGGATCTCTGTATTCCTGTCATTTTAGACCCCCAATTCAAGTTGAAGTACCTTGAGTTTCGATTTGGCCTAGAATTTGGGTATGATGCCATAGGAATGATTACTAAAGTAAAAAATTTGCTACATGGTCTATTCAAAGAGTACCTCAAATTGAATGATAACAGTTCAGATCCCATGTCGCAAGAAGGTGATGTTGAAATGGCTGTAAACGACCATGATCCTTTGACAAGTTGGGACCAGCATGTTACACTTAGTGCCCAATCTACAAATGAGGCTTCCATAGAGCTTGAGACATATTTTTCAAAGGTACCAATTCGTCGAAGTGAATAGTTCAATATCCTTGCACGGTGGCAAATGAGCTCAGCTGAATACCCTACATTGAGTCGTATTGCGAGAGATATATTGGCTGTCCTGGCTTCTACCGTTGCATCAGAATCTACATGTAGTACTGGGTCAAGAGTACTATCGGATTTTTGAAGTCGAATGACTACAGAAACTGTTGAAGCTCTAGTGTGCTTACAAGACTGGATATAGGCCACAGGTATGTACTGCAGATTTTCCTTGGATAGTTGTAGCAAGCTTCACACTCAACTGAAAATCTGATCTTGTTTTGTGCAGCTAATACTCGGCGCCCCATGGATTCAGTTCATGATATTATCTTGGCTTTGGAAGGTATTGTTGTTTGTAGAGTTTTTAGCTAGCACTAGATGATACTATGTTGGTTTGCTGCATCATAAGTGGACCTGCATTCTGGTTCTATAACCAGTAAAATATGGAAAATAATAGAACCACTTTAGTCAATATGTTGGGGACACTAAACCTAAAATCAAACAACTTGTCTGTGCTTAATCCTATTATTATTTGTCTTATGACATTGTGATGCCGACCAATGCATATTTCTGTTGTTAATCCTATTATCTCAGCTTTGGAAGGTATTGTTGTTTGTAGAGTTTCCAGCTTGGACTAAATGCCACTATATTAGTTTTGATGTTCCACACTCTAGCTTACTCTTCGTTGCACCGATTGCCTCAAATTGCCTTAGGAATCATTGTATAGAGCTTTGATTCAGAGCTGCCTCAGTGACTCCTGTTTTGTTTTGTTACGTTACATTGTATTCATTAATGTGTACGTTCAGCAAAGGATAGCAGCTCTCATGGTGCTTAAGATTTAGCCTTCTTTGAACACGCTGGTGAGGAGGCTGCAGAGCTCATAGAGCAGGAAGTGAGGAGTTGCTTGATTCAGTATCATCCATCCAGCAGATAATTCAGTAACATTCAGTAGTAAAGTAGTAAAAAAACTGAATGACATGTTAATTTTTGTATCAGTACCATCTTGATCATTTCTGCAATAACATTTGCTAATTATGGTCAATAACTGAATTAAATGTCATGTTTTATACATCTTCAATGAATGATTTTTGTTGTAATATTCAGTGTTTGGTATATTCGAATGGGCCAACCCGTTAGACCCATTGGGCCGAGGCCACACGCAAATGATGATTTAGGCGGGCCTGTGGCTTCAGAAATTGGCCCTGAGGCCATAGGGCCAAGTCCAAGGTCAAGTTTGGGCCAGTCCATTCCCATCTTGACTCGCACCCAGATCCGGGTCGTGTTGGAGGAAACGCGTGGGTGGCAGCAAAATAGTCACACAAGGGGGTTCGCCCGCAAATGTTAGGACTAGCCCAGTAGCCCGGGCTACTGGTAGTTAAACCATCTCACAAGGCGCATTAATTATTGTTTGTTCCGGAATAATTTTTTTTGTTCCCGAATAATTTTTTTGTATTGCTAGAACAATTAAAAAATTATTCTGAAACAAAAAAATTATTCCGGAACAAATTTGCCTAAATTACATACGTGGGCTAGTTTGTTGAGCTAGTTTAGGCCCAAAACAAAGAACTGGAGTTGGAGAGAGGCTGGTGTGATGGAGCGGCTGGGGGTAATGTGCGTTACCCCCAACAGCCCCCGGGTTCGCTCCGCCTAGTCTTTTTTTGGGCCAGTATTTTTTTCAGTTCTTCATGAGCTCCCAGCCCACCAACTGTCTCGCTAATTATTTTGGGATAACACCCTCTGTGATTGAAACAAATTGTTCCACTAGAATAAAAATAGAACAAAATTGTTCCACTGGAACAAATTATTCCACTAATATAAAAAATATTCTGTCAGAACAAAAACTAAAATTTGTTTAGTTGGATCAAATTGTTCCACCGGAACAAATTGTTCCACTAGAATAAAAAATATTCTGTCAGAATAAAAACTAAAATTTATTCAGTTGTATCAAATCTTATCATTGGAACAAAAAATGTTCTATTGAAAAAATTATTCCTTTAAAACAAGGTAAAGACTTGCTTTAGGCCGGCTGTATTTTTGCACCTCCATACGGTCGCATCTACATGTCCATCTTATACTAGAGATAATCCTATTGTGAAATTATTTCAGTGGTTCATGAATTCATTACTTCTAGCTTTGATGTTTATGGAGACCTAAGCACATCACCTTTCTATGCTTATAAATGTATATTCTCTAAAAGGCTCCGCCAATACCAAGATGAAGAAATTGTGATCAGTATACCTTTCCTTCATATTTTTAGACATTCGCACTTATTAGAGTGCATCACATCTTGCAAGTGCATCCTATATGATTCAGACAAATTTTTTAGGCATGTCATACGTGCAGTCAAATAATATGACTACTTCCTAGTGTGATTAGTATAGGTTGGTAATAAGCTACTTAGTTCCTTTGATTATTTGATTTTCACTTTTTTCTTCATGTCTGTGCTGAGCAAATGTGACAAAGTAGAAGTAATACTGTGAATTAGGAACAATGTTATTCACTACTACAAAAAACATTAACCGAGGTGGGCAAAAACGATTAACCGAGGCGTTTTGGGCAACCGCATCCAACACACCGCCACGATAAATAACTCATTTTCCGAGGCGGTTGCCTGCCCGGCTCGATTAATCAAATAAAATAACTAAAAAAATAGAAAGCCCGTGGACAGGCCCGTCGAGCCCATCAATGGGCCCGCCGAGCCCATCCACGGGGAGGCTGCCGCCGCCGCCGCCGTTCCTCCGATCCTCCAGGATCCGCCTCCCCGAGGCCGGAATCACGAGCTCTGAGGTTGGATCGGCGAGCCCCGAGGCCGGATCCGTCCTCCTCATGCTCGCGCCGCTAGGCTGCCGCCCTCGCGTCACCGAGCTGTCGAGCCACTGCCCCTCGGTGCCGCCGGGGCATGGGCCTCTGTGCCACCTTTGCAGGGGCGGGACCTCCGCGTCGCCGCTGCGGAACGCAGCCGCTGGGGCTGCACCGCGCTACCTCCGTGGGCTGCTCGAGCCCACTCCCGGTCGTTTCGCCCCGCAGATCTGGGCCGACTGCGACATATCCGGTGCTGCCCCACGCGCCCGCTCCGCCATGCCCACCCGCTGCCGTGCGGATCCGGCTCGGGCTGAGGAAGAGGGGGACAGCCGTGGTGGCGACGACGTCGAGGGTGAGGAGGGGGACGGTCGTAGCCAGGTCACCAGCCCCCTCGACCGCGCCGCCCTAGCCGTCTGGATCCGCAGCGCCACCCTGCCCAGATCCGCCCCCAGCGCCTCCTTGGACGACCGGATCCGCTGGGTCCGCAGCGCCGCCATGGCCGACCGGAGAAGAGGGAGAGGGTCTGCACCGAGAGGACCCCGCGAGATTGAGAGAGAGAGAGAGAGGGGGGGGGAGAGGGAGAGTGGAGGGCGGCATCTGTAGAGTGTTCGGGAGAGAGAGGGAGAGAGATTGAGAGGGGCAGAGGGAACCCTAAAACGGCCCTATATATACTCAGAGAGATTGAGATGAGCTGAGTGGGCTATGGGTTGGGCCTAATTTTTGGAGGCGGACGCTTTATACATGTCCGCCTCCACAAATGATTAACGTAGGCGGTTGTAAAAACTGCCTCAGTAAATAAGAAAACCGCCTCGGTTAATCAATTTGTGAGGCGGTTTCTGTAACCGTCTCAGTTAATAAAAAATGACCACCTCGGTTAATGCTGGCCATTAACCGAGGCAGTTATTTTTTCTGACCGCCTCCAAGGGCTTTTTAAAGCGCCTCGGTTAATAAAATTTTGTAGTAGTGATTCTTTCTTAGCAAAGTACTATTCTCAGTTAGACAAAGTTCTGTTTTTAGACAGGCAAAGTAGTGTCATTAGTCATGCAAAGTACTATTATTAGTTAGGCAAAGTATGTTCTTAAATTTATTTTAGTAGGCAAAGTATTATTCCTAGATATAGTAGTAGTTGCTTTGTGTGTTTGACTATAAGAGCCTAATTTTAGTTTTATGAATCATTTATCAATACAATCACATTTTTTAGGTTTGATTCCTCCTTGTTCCTTGTCGATGATAGACAATTCTTATATTTTTTCTGCATTCAGGAATCAATGCAATAATGAAATATGCCCAGTCCTATTTGTAGGGAGTTTGTATCATGTACATGAGCAATAGAAATGTGTCTTAGCTAACCAATGCACAAGGAAGAAGAATGGATTGGTAGTCGGTATCATATACTCCTCTCAAATTTATTTGTAGGCAAGTTTTTGCTAAATCATCGAGCAATTTATTTGTTTTAGTTTAGCATTTTTTTTCATTCTGATTCAAGTATTTTAGCTGTTCCTACTGATAGTTTTTGGATTTTCATGTATGCAACTTATGTTAAACCAACATGCAAATTAATTATACTGGCTAAGCACTATTTTGTTTTAGATAGTAGCTTATGCTAAACCAGCTAAGCAGTTTATGTATCATGCCTTAGCATTTTTTTAAGTTACATATAAGCAGCTTAAGTTAAATCAACAAACAAATTATTCATATTAGTCTAAGCATTTTTTTTATTTTATTAGGTAGTAGTATTTTTCCCTTGTTTTGTTGGATTAGATATTGGTTCTACTAAAATTCACTTTTAGACGATTTTTTGAGCTTCAGTCTAGCATCTTTATTCACATGTGAACAATCAATTTATTCATCTTCAGTCTAGTATCTATTTTATCTAGCTTTGACATTTTGTCATATTACGGCAATTTTGCTATTTCTGAACTTGAACTCAGTAGTGCTATTTCAAAATCTCATATTTACTGTACTTGCCTCAACTTTGTTTCTTATGGTATCTAATCCATTTTCTTAATTGTTGATTACAGGACCTAGTTGACAGGGTATTGGCGCTGTTATCGGATGAGCAAGGTATGCATGTCTTTTCTGCAAAGTACTGTTATTAGTTAGGCAAAATACTATTATTATTTAGACAAAGTACTGTTATTAGTTAGGCAAAGTTTTATTATTGGTCAGGCAATTTTTGTAAACCGGCTTGGTGGCTTACTAAGCAAGTGCAAAGCAAAATTTTACTACTAGCATTATCAAAAGCATTTTTAACGAATTTTAATAGTCATTTAAATGCTATTCACATAGCATTTTAAATGTTCGGTTCAAGCATTTTCATAAGTCTCATGTGATAGACTTTTTTTTGTCTGGAACCAAGTCTTTTACATCATTACAATCATAGGCCAAATGGATTAGGTTTCAATAGATGAACAAACACAAGCCTTTTTTTGAATCAAAAGTCTCTTGCTCATTTCTCTATACATTTTGAAGTACTGTAATCTGTTAGGCAGATAGAAAATAATAATAGCTATGAGAATAGGCAAATAAATGTACTATAATCAAGCAATATTGTGGCAAGATCAAGGCAAAAACAATGCAAATCATTGGGCAATTTTTATATCATTCTCTCTTCTCTAATTCCTCTTTATTTTACTGTTACATTGTTGTTCCCAAATTATCTAGCAGTTGAGATCTAGTACAAAGCATGAAGCAGATATGATGTGCAGTATGAAGTATGAACCAACTAAAGTAAATAAGTACATATGTACTGAGAGCAAGTAAATTTCTTGCATTTTTTTTGTCTAAATGTGCACTTCAATAGACAATAATGTTGTTCTAGATTAGGCAAATTATGCATTTGTTTTAAGGAATAATATGGTTTTTGAATTAGGAAATAATATGATCATGAATTAGGTCATATAGAATTAGCAATGTTCGTTACCAGAGGTATTCAGCCTTGCTGATATTTACTCCTAATACTAACTGCATTTGTTATTCTTTTACCAATATATGTTTCCTTTTCCTCGTTTCAGCCACACAAAATAGTGTTTAGGACCTAAAACTTGATGTGTATTTTTTTTTCCTGCAAGTTTCCTCGGAGAATTGGCACTATAACATGCTCTTCAGCTGTAAGGTTCCTACCATTGTATCTTTTTGATATGTCCCTTATAAGAATTCTAAGTTTTCAATTTTGATCATAAAGACATCTTTCTTTTTTTTTCTCAAAGATTGGTGTTTAGTGGCCTGGAAGTTCATTAGATTGTCATTGGTAGCAGTTTAGTTGCAGCTCAATCTCGGTTTTGATTCATGAGCAGCTTGGTAGTAATTGTAGTAGCTCTAATCTTTTGGTCAGTATAACAGTGAAGGCAACCATGCAATCACATGTTTGCTTGTAGTTTTAAAACTTCATTAATGTTTAAAATTTAGATGGGTGAAGAATGTATTTGTATATGTTCTAATTTGCTTACTGATTTGAAAGATTTGCTTATGGGATCCAATAGTTCTTTTTTTAATTGCACTTGTTAGAAGCAAGCAAGCAAATTATGAGGGGAATTAGTGTGAGGTTGCTTTCTGGTGGAAAAATTAGTTCTGTTTGGTGCTAGTCTTAGAGAACATATCAGGTGCAAACCAAACTATCCGTTGAAATTATACAAACTTCAATCTGGACCACCGGATCAACATCCAAGGGAGGGCGCAGGGAGAGTGGGAGGGGGATTTACAAAATTGTGATTACATAATCCAAGAGCGGGCGGTTAATTGTAAAATTACCCCATTTCCATGCCCCTTGGATGTTAATCTGATGGCACAGATTGAAGTTTGTATAGTTTTCACGAATAGATTGGTTTACACCTGATATGTTCCCCTAGACTTATTTCCTGATCTACCAGTTTTTTTTGCCAAAAGAGGACGACCAGCCTACGTTAGCCGCATCCTTAAAACAAATAGAAAAAGTGTTCAACTAGAACTTCTTGGGAGGGAAAGAAAAGAAGAAAAAATTAGCAAAGCTGGGCCTTAATCATCTCGTGGGCAGCAAAACCAGCCAGCAACAAGCGAGCCACGCACGCGGGGCGCTTCTGTGACGGATGCGCCCGCACCCACGCGCGCCACCCCGAATATTTGGGCGCTACTCGGGGTCACCCGTGTGACCCCGAGCTGGCCCGTCGCAGAAGGCGCGGCTGGGCCGCGCAAAGGAGCTAGGCCGGAGGGAGCACGGGTGAAATGGGCCCATGCAACATAGTGGGTTGGGCCATCTCTTCTTGACTAAAAAAATTGTTCCGCTAAAACAAATTGTTCTAACAAAAATGTCCCATTGGAAAAAAAAGTTTCATTGAAACAAAAGAATTTGTTCGGTTAAAAATGAAAAAAATATTCCACTAGAAAAAATTCTGTTGGAACAAAAAATAAAAAAAATTATTTGAATTTTCAGAAAAAAGCAAAATGGCCCGAAAAAACATACCGCACGGCCTAAAAAGGTGCGTCTTCGGCCGTAGGCCGTGCGTGCGGGCGCTGTGCGACCGACGGGCACGCACCCGCGAGTGCGACTCCTAGCATTCGTGGAATATTTCCGTCAGATCTCGGGAGCGTCTATTTATCGCACGTGCGACTAGAAGGTATACTATCGCACACATCGGTTAGATATAAAAAATAAAAATTATTTCGGAATAAAATAAAATATTTCAAAAAAGATAAGTTTCGAAATAAATAAAAATATTTAGAGATAGAAATTATAATATTAACTAAATATAATATGTGCGATGAATAGACTTCACCGGATCCCGTCCCCTCTGCGCCGCCGCTCCCTCTCTCTCGTGCCCAGATCCCATCCCCTCTGCGCCGCCGGCCCCTCTCGCGCTCAGATCCCGCCCCCAATCCCGCACCGCCACTCCCTGCGCCGACCACCGCCGCCGTCGCTGCTCCCATCCGCCGCCGGCCCTTTAGTCCCCACCTCGCCTCCGCCGCGGCTGGTATCCATGGATGCACCAAGTCTTCGACCACGGCCGGGATGGCGTCGCGCGGGGGAGATCCGCCTGACCGCCCGGTAAGCTCCGGCCCGATTTTTCAATCTTCCCCTCCCCCATCCTCTCTTTCGGTTCCAGCAGTCAAATTGAGCCCCCCCCCCCCCCCCCCCCCCCCCCCCCCCCAATCTCCCTCCCTCAACCCGTGCAGATGGTGGTGGACGGATCGGTTGTCGGTGCTGAATAACCTAACCCCTCGCGGTCTGCCCGTGCGTGCTCCGATTAGGGCGCCGCCGCCACCCGGGGGTGCGTACGTGTGCGCAGGGCCTCAAACTGATGTTTCCCCCTTGTTGTTTGTTGTTCCTCCCTGAGGTAACCGAGTCCAGCTCAAGTGAGGAGTAGTGGCATCGTTCACCCGCTCGGCTGGTAAGCTCCCACCAACTATGCTCATGCTCCTGTCGGTGGAGAATGCCGCTCATTTTTTCGCACTCATGTATCTGTTATCGTTTGCTTGTGTTGCCTTGCTGCCTTCTAATGCCCATTAGTAAACTGTTCTTTCCATTATGTTACTTTTTATTACACTGTAAGGCTTCTCGACATGTGCGATTGTGTCAGTCACAGCTCATGTTTCTGCCCTGATAATGATCCATCTAATTGTTTTGTTGATTAGCATATTCTATGTCTGTTCGGTTGCTTAATTGCCAGTTTCTTCCTTGCCTTTGCTCATAAGCTGCTTTAGCACAGGACGCACATCATGTTCACTTGTTAGGAGGTTTAGTCACTGTGCAGGATCTACATGGCTAATGTCGTTAAGTTGCTGGGACACACAATTACAAAATAGCCAGCTCCTAACAGCTCTTGTTGTTACTGTTATGTCAAATTGGTTAGAATAGCTGCCAGTTAGTGATTTTTAGTACTTATCACCAGTTAGTCATGAAGAAACTGAAATTGCGTGATGGCACCGGTCCAATATTAATTTTATTTGGCACTCTTGTTGATCTGAATTAATACATGTGGCTCGGGTTATTTAGACTCTGCTGTTTGTCTCCCAGCATCAACACCTTGTACCAGTCATTCTTTGGGACTCGTCTGCCTGCAGTGATAGATCCTACACTACTGTCGTATCATAGTAAACTCAAAATTGATTGTGGACATGGCTTTTTTCCATGTTACCTACCTGCAGTTTGCTAACCTGTATTTACCAATTTTGACTCAACTATTGTAGGTTTCCCATTCTTGTTTTGTTTCCCTTTCTTGACATCGTAGAAGCCGAGCTTCCATGCATAGGTTTCATACGATGTGCAAGCTTGATAGGTCATTGCACTAACCAAGAGATGCGGTCTTGCCTCTTTTCAAAAAAAGATGCGGTCATGCCAAATGCAGGATACAATTGCAAAATTTCGTGACGGCCATGTATGTTTCTATTCATAATTTTCAATTGGATGCACCCATCTTTTGTATGTTCTATGACATCTATGCTTGCTTGGCTCAACTATCCATGTTTCTACGCAAATATATTTGTGAAATTTCACGATTCCATGTATGTTTCTACTCATAACATAATTCTACGTTTGTATTTTTCTTTCCTAGTACCATCTGTTATAGTCTGAATTGAAAATTAATTAGGTGTAACTGTGTGCTATGCATATGCAGCAAAATTTTAGGGGCATATATTGAAGCTAATTTGTACGCCTCATATTTAATACTTGCCCGGTTATCAAAACCACTGTGTCATTGGTTTGTAGGTTACGCTGCTAGTTGCAACTAGTGTTTCATATTTCAGTTCAGTTCAGCTCATTTTAGTTCAGCATAGCCTTATTTAAGCATAGCCTTGCTCTCAGAATTTCTTTTTATATTTACTTGCAGGCATTTGTTAGAATTGTGGCTAACCCTCCCTACAATTCATTGTCAGAATGTTATAGTTAAAGAAGCTGATCTCTCCCTCAAGTATGATAAGCTTTTCTTCCTTGTACAGTTGTACTGTATATATGGCTTGAAAATAAGTTTTGGTTTAATTATTCTAGTGCGTCATTACTGTTGTATTCTCTATAACAAATAAAGAATACATTAATTTGGACAGCGAAACAACCGATAATGAGCTAAGTTTAGTTTGTTAACCAGCCTATCTAGCTTCTACTCTGAACATGCTTTGTTAACTAGCCTAGCTGAGTTGTGAACAAGTAATTTACAAATACTTGCATTGCACGATTAGCCTTCGTTTTTTCTCTTTTATCTCCTTTATCAAATTTGCTGTAAGCTGCAGAGCAATGGTATAGCTGTCAGTATACTTCCTTGGAGGCAGTTCTATGTATCACTGGGGATTCTTTGTTATGTAATGCCAGGATAACCATAATATTTGGGTGTATGATGTATATTGTCTTGCCAGGAATCAGACTGAATTTCAGTTCTCATTTGCATAGCTGATGTACAGAAAAGATGATAGCTCACAATGATAGTTGTGGTGTCTAAAATAGTTGTAGCTGTGGTTGTTACCATTTAAGCTGGTTAAATGATTTCAAGATTCTTTGAATTCAGATAGATGTTAAGTTGTTTTGCCACTGTTAAAACAACTTCTTAAAATGAAAAACGAAATGCTTCGTGCTATTAGCTAGTTAGCACTTGCCATATCTGGTCTATGCTAATACCTAGAACAATCCTGCACATGGTATCTTAGTTTTTTAGTCTATCTTTGAGCTACTTATTGCTCTGCATATCAAACAAATTTTTTTTCATGTGTGGAGGTACATTTAACTAAGCTTAGCATATCTAGTTTTTTAGTCTATCTTAGAGCAATAGTATGGTTAACTAAGCTTTTTAATCTCATTTTTCGGTCAAACAAGATGCCGGAAGAATGGATGAGAAGTATATTAGTACCTATCTTCAAAAACAAGGGCGATGTTCAAAATTGTACTAACTACCGTGGGATTAAGCTGATGAGTCATACGATGAAGCTTTGGGAGAGGGTTATCGAGCATCGCCTAAGAAGAGTGACAAGTGTGACCCAAAACCAATTTGGGTTCATGCTTGGAAGGTCAACCATGGAGGCGATTTTCTTAATACGACAATTGATGGAGAGATATAGGGAGCAGAAGGACTTGCACATGGTTTTCATTGACCTTGAGAAGGCATATGACAAAGTACCGAGAAATGTCATGTGGTGGGCCTTGGAGAAGCACAAAGTCCCAACTAAGTACATTACCCTAATTAAGGATATGTACAAGGATGCGACGACGTTTGTCCGGACATGTGATGGCAACACCACTGACTTTCCTATTAACATAGGTCTACACCAGGGGTCAGCATTGAGCCCTTATTTATTTACTTTAGTGATGAATGAGGTCACAAGGGATATACAAGGTGAGATCCCTTGGTGTATGCTTTTTGCTGATGATGTGGTGCTAGCTGACGAGAGTAAGGCAGGGGTTAATAGGAAGTTAGAGCTGTGGAGACGCACGTTAGAGTCGAAAGGGTTCAGACTTAGTAGGACCAAGACCGAGTACATGATGTGCGATTTCAGCGCGATTAGGCATGAGGGGGGAGACGTTAGTCTAGATGGACAAGTGGTGGTCCAGAAGGATACTTTTCGGTATTTAGCATCGGTGCTACAAAAGGATGGCGACATTGATGAAGATGTTAGGCATAGAATTTCAGCTGGCTGGTTGAAATGGCGACAAGTTTTTGGCATCATTTGTGACAAGAGGGTGCCACAAAAGCTAAAAGGCAAATTCTATAGGATAGCAATTCGTCCGGCGATACTATACGGTGCTGAATATTGGCCTACAAAAAGGCGACATGTCCAGTAACTGAGTGTAGCAGAGATGCGGATGTTGCGGTGGTTTTGCGGGCACACAAGGAGGGATAGAGTCCGGAACGAAGTTATTCGGGATAGGGTCGGAGTGGCACCAATTGAGGAGAAACTTACCCAGCATCGGCTGAGATGGTTTGGACATGTCCAACGAAGGCCTCCTGAGGCGCCGGTGCGTAATGGGGTTCTTGAGCGGGTCGATAATGTAAAGAGGGGTAGAGGTAGACCTAAACTGACGTGGGATGAGTCGGTTAAGAGAGACCTTAAGGATTGGAATATCTCTAAAGTGATAGTTTTGGATAGGAGCGCTTGGAGACTAGCTATCAATGTGCCTGAACCTTGAATTTATTTCTTTCGGGTTTCATCTCTAGCCTACCCCAACTTGCTTGGGAAAAAAGTCTATGTTGTTGTTGTTGTTGTTGTGTGTGGAGGTACATTTTTTGTTTTTAGCTATCAGCCTATCACAGATTCTCTAATTAGCTTACTATGGCATATTTACAGGTTCTGTTATTGCTGATCAGCGTGATTCTCTAATGAGATGCCATTTTTCTGTCTCCGTGTAAACCATTGTTGCAATGCTTTTCAGTCTTTGTGTAGCATTTGTAGCAATAGTAAGTCTGAAAACAGCACACCAGTAAAAAAGTATCTTATTGGCAATATGGAATAGTGTATTGTTCTGCAAATATCAAAACAGTGATCTTTTATAAAGTGGCCTTATTGTTCCTAATCATGTAATATCTCTCCTTGTTTGCTGCAGATTGATCCACTCAAAGTCGATAGGTTGGATTTTAGTAATCATCGTTTCTTCGTGCTCATGTAAGTCCAGCTATCTCTTTTCTTTTTTTCTTACCACTGCTAAATTCTGCACAAATGTAGTCTAGCATGTAGATGCACCATGACCCTGAACGCAGTACTGGATGATTCGGGCACCAAGGAGCTGAACCTAGGTACACACAAGGAGCTGAACCTGA
This sequence comes from Panicum virgatum, assembly GCF_016808335.1. Lineage (NCBI taxonomy): Eukaryota > Viridiplantae > Streptophyta > Magnoliopsida > Poales > Poaceae > Panicum > Panicum virgatum. The sequence continues at coordinate 26,309,482 of NC_053136.1, read as the reverse complement.
GTGCATCAACTGGGAAGTGGACTGGTCATCGAACCTTACAAGTTTTGTTCATTAGATACATGGCTGGAAATAAGGCTACAGATTAGAGTTGTGGTGACTTTAGAGATAGTAGTTAATGTGTGACTTTAACAGATTGTGTATGTGTATCTGTAATGTACAAATGGATAGAACCAATGTATTTGTGATGTAAATAAGATCTATTTCATGTCCTATTTTTCTTTTTTCTTTTTGATTTTTTATTTTATCATCACAGACGTGTTTTCTCACTGCAGCGTCTCTGATGTTAATCATTAGAGACGCATTTAACTATTTGCGTCTGATGACCCACATTAGAGATGTGTTTTAACTAGACGCCTCTCAGATGTGGGTCATCAGAGACGCAGAATCCGCATCTCTGATGTGCACATATCACATACGCTGATTTATCACATGCGATGTGACACATTTTTTCAATATCACTAATGACTGTCCGACCCGTCTCTAATGAGGTTTTCACGTAGTGAGAACCGACATGTAAGCGAACCGACATGTAAGCCTCCAAGCGTGGTGCATATGTAAGGAACACGAAATGGACTTAGTGTGGATTCATTTGTGCAAGGATCGCTTCCTCGATAAGTGCAAATCGAGAGGATAGTCCATTTTCGTGTTCTTGCAAATATCAACGATAATGCATATAAGATAGATCTTCCAACAAGTTATGGCGGGAGCAACACCTTCAATGTTGCTAACCTATTACTATTCACAAGTGAAGATGCTTCAGAGTCGAGGACAACTCCTTTTCGAAGGGGAGATGATATATAATGTTATGTGTGTTTAATTCTGGGCATGTGGTAAGCACGTACTGGAACTACCAGATTTGTTTTCATTTTATGTGAGTTGTGTTGGTCAAGTGGCTATTGATGTGGATTAACATATGGTGTGTCAGGAGACGAACACGTGTTAACTCTCATCTTAACGGTTGATTGATAATTTTATCTAAACTGAGTGCAAATTGGGCAGTTCTTCCACCTGGACTGCTGGTGCAGTAAACACCGCCACGTGTTTTGGTAGGGTTAATTACGGCAAGTAATTCAGTCACAGTAACTTGCATGCGGCTCTTGAATATTCAGTAGATCCACGTAGGCTTTGTCTGTATTGCAGTAGGCAAAGGCAGCAAAACTATTGTGGGGGTACTGCATACGACCTACTGAAGGAAAAGGCGAGGAAAAAGCTGAACAGTAGTGCGAACATGTGGTTGTGTCTAGATCCGTAAAACGGTGATAAAAAGGGACACATCGGACACTGTAGCACACTGTAGCATTTTTTTTGTTTATTTGTCGTAATTGTTGTCCTACCATGATCTAATTAGGCTCAAAAGATTCGTCTCGTCGTGTACATCAAAACTATGCAATTAGTTTTTTATTTATCTATATTTAATGCTCCATGCATGAGTTAAAAGATTTGATGTAATAGATGAATAATAAAGTTTGGATAGAGAAATTTTGAAACTAAACAACACAGTCTGTGTACTGTGTACCTGCTGTGCTGGATGACAAGGAGAAAAGCTGCGCCTGCACATCCACGATGTGCTGTATGAGTACTGGTATAGTACAGCAGAGCCACCCGGTTTTACCGTGCAAGAAGCGAGGTAATAAATCACGTCAGGCTTGACCTTGGCCGGGGGACAAGGGTCGCTCGTTGGAATGCTCCTGCGTGCGTTTTGAGCTCTCCATCGCTGCAAGCCTACATCAAAAATCGTATTAAGAAAAATTCTAAGCTCCTGCTAGTGCTGCACAGAAGAGACGACAAACCTTTAATTATTCATAATAAACTCGTCTACCTTTGTTAACGTAGACTCTCATGTGCTCCGGTCGTCTCTGCATTAGGCTGTGGTCATCACATGAGTGCATGTGGCCCACCCACCTCCGGGTTGCATGCATGGGTGGCTTTGTTCAGTTCCGTCAAAAATTTACACATACATCAATATTTGGATACATACATGACATATTAAATATAGATAAAAAAGTTTGATTTTCACGGATTGCCTATAAATTGCGAGACGAATTTTTTCAGCTTAATTAATTTGTGATTAGACATTAAATTGCTACAGTAACATGTGCTAATAATAGATTAATTAGTCTTAATAAATTCATCTTGTAGTTTACAGACGAGATCTGTAATTAATTTTGTGATTGATTTATGTTTAGTACTTCAAATACCCAATGTGAAAAGATTTTATTTCAAAAAATTTACACAAAGAAACTAAACAACGCCAAAGAGCAAATTCGAAGACGGGATAGGAATCAAAAGTCCCTGATGAATGATGGGACTCGCTGTCTAGTGTGTCTTATCAGCCGTATGGGGCCGGTGACATCACTAGCGAGTGCCGAGAGAAAAGCATCTTATTTTGTCACCTGCGGTGAAGTAAATGACGAATTGAATGAGTGGTGAAATAGCCAAACCAAACAAACAAATTAAACACATTATTGAGATGTTGTGGTACATTTTCTATAGAAACAGTGACATACAGATAGTCATATGTACATGAGTCTAGAACTTCAAATAATCCTTGTGGCTTGATAGGTTTTACGACAATTGTGACAGACCTAGGCTAAATAAAATGACAATCATATCATCATAAGCATCATCAAACATTAATTATGGTTAGAATGCATTTATGATTGATAAAACTATAGGGCTAAACCTTTTCAAATTTATAAAGGCGGATGGTCACTACCCTCAGTTCATTAGCACGGTCGACTTTGGTCAACCACAACCAATTAAGTCAATTAATCACCACGTAAATACCCCCAGACAGTCCGCACCCCACTCGCGGACAGTCCGCTAGTGCCTCCCCGGTGCGTGTTGAGCGTGCAGAATCTTGACGCTGTTGACGCTCAATAAAGACTAATTTCAAACGTCAACTTGATCAGAAAGTCATGAGAGTTTGCATTTCTTACACATATCTATCTTCGAATAAAGGCCAAAACCTATTTTACCCCTAGAGAATATGCAAGACATGTTTTTAAGCTAAAATGCAGGATGCACACACACTTTGATCCAAGATGAAACCATCGACAAATCAGAGCGCAATTATTATGCTCAAATGGATCAAAAGAGGCAAACATACCAAAGCAAACCGGTTTAGGACAAGACCTGGCACGTTATTTGGACACGAGGACCATTAGGACAACCCACTATCCAAAGATGGAGGCGTTTAGAGCCAATGGACGGCCGACCGATTGGCCCGGTCTACCGACGGCCTGCGGGCTCCACCGACCTTCTCCTTGGACGTGGCGCTTATTCATTGGTCCTAGAAGGTAGTTCTAAGAGACATTGCTACAGAATCACTATGCACACCCGTGGCTCCCTCCTATAAATATGAGAGGGGGTGAGATTAGAACACACACCTCAAGTTGAAGCTCAGGCTCTCCTTCTTGTTTAGCTCTATAGGTTAGTGGAGTTTAGGCTGGAAGTAGTAGTCATCTTGTCCCCGGAGTTGCTCAGGAGTTCTGGTATGAGTTCATCTCTAGATTTCCTTTGTAATTCTCAGTCGTTTGTAATAGACTTATCTTATAGTTACCGATATCTACATGAGTTATATCCTAAGTTGTCAGACATATACTTCATGATTTGTGTGCATTATTGCCCTGTGCTTGAGATGATTAGCATATTATCATTAGAACTTGGTACCCATTCCAGTATTCGTATATTTGCTCTAGTATGATGCCTATTCATCCGAAGGGTGGGGGCTCTATGTGGGATACTAGAGTATTGCTTGTTAATGCAGATGTGGTGTCTTGTTTAATTAAGTGTTGCCGAATGTCTCCCTTTCCCACAGTTTGTAGAGGTAGCCGGCAGGTGGTGATAGCCCTGTCCATGCCCAGTAATCCTCCATATTCAGATTGGGGGTGGGGGGGGGGGGGTAGGAGGTCCATAAATAGTCGTATTTTGTCAGAATTTATTCTGCCAGCTAGTAGAGGTCTCCTAGTAGTACTAGGTTAATCCAAAGCTAATTTAATCATACGATAGTATAGATATAGCTAACTTAAGTACATAAGACCCGAGCTCCTAACTTTAGTCCTTTCTCCCTACCTTTATCTTTGCTTTCAGCTGAGTGTAAACTTGTGTGTCACATTACCTTATCGTACCATTTACCTTACCCTTGTTTATGTGAATGAATATCCAATCAAAATCAGTTCATTAACTACCCTATGCACCTTTAACCACCACCTTCCCTGCGGAAATATAATTGACAGCCCAGAATACTCCAGGGTAAAATGCTACAGCGGTATTCTGTGTGCTTGCGGATTTACTCATGGTTCATGAAATACCTGCCACCCCCTTGACGCTTGTGGGCATTGCCGTCCTGGATCACTCGATCCTAGTAGTGACGCTGGTGAACTCCAACAAACGCCATGTACCCCCATGTAAGGCCGAGCTCCAACTCCACTAGAGCCTCTCCAGCTTCCTCTTTCCCTACCTATTCACTTACACTCCACACTCTCTCTACCCAAGCCTTGGAGGAGCACCACCACCTTCCCCACTATTTAACACCCTCCACCACGCTAGAGTACGATGCCAACGCGGTGCACCACCTCTACTTCATCCTCTTCCTTGGAGAGGAGCTACACCAAGCTTCCTACCAAACATCATCCCCGACCCTCCACCAAATGTCAAGCAAGAAGGATGAACTCAAGCTTCACAAAGCATCCCTACATCATCTTGCAATTCATGCTGTGTTCCAATCGTCGCCGGTGATCTCATCCCCTCCCCGGTCCCTTCCATTGCTCTAGGTTTGTTATTGGCATTTCTTAAGTCGATACCGGGTTTGCGAAGGCCTCGGCAACGGCATCAGAAACGCTTATTGGCGGTCCTTAGTGCAGTCACTAGAAATGAGGGTGCCAACCCATCCTAGCAACCGCACACAAGGGGTGCCACTCTCGTGGTATAATCTATGCGATTACAAATGGGTCCGCAAGCGGACTGTAGGTATTTCTTGACTCTTACAGAGAAGTCCGCAAGTGCACGGAAATACCGTTGTAGCACTTCACCCAAAAGTATTCAGCGTATCGTAGTTTCCACGAGGAACGGAGGTGTAACGGTCTTTGAGCTAGTTCACCCAGGAGAACAAGAGGTAGGATAGCCTAGGCAGCATGGTTTATCTAAGGAAAAGGATCAAGGTAGGCTACGCTCTGCTGCTATTCGTTTACTTCGGGCACCAGTCTAACCCTGATCTGCTAGGGACCTCCAGTATCGCTCTATGTCGAATCCAGGCGGGGGGGGGGGGGGGGGAGTACACTAACCACGCAGACTATCTCCGTAGCGGATGGACAGGGCTGTCACTACCTGCCATCTACCCCACAATGCCAGCTGAGCTCGAGACAAACAAAGGTAATATAGGGCCTAGACACCACGTCTAATCCTTCGATTACTACTCTAGCAGCGATCAGGGTTTACCCGTCTTTATTAGGGGCCCTCTACTAGAGTATCCGTCGCAAGAATGGATGATGAACCCGCAAACGAATAACAACAGGGAATAACTTTACCAAGAACATAACCAAAAGATAAACTCAGGTACTTACTCAAATGATTCGTACCTGTCGAGGTACAAGCAGAAGAAGGATGCCGACAAGAACGGCACTCCTCCACACTTCTCCTCACACACTCCCTATCCTAATCTACATCTTTTCCCCACCAAAGTGTATCTTGTGTTGTGATGTTGTTGTTGTGTGGGGGGCTCTCCTCCTCCTTATGTAGCCTCTCCAAGGGTGGATCTGTGGTTAGACTCGCGAGGTGGTACTATGCACGCCCGGGATGGATGTAGGAGAGCCATGGGAGACTGATGGAGAAAGCTGGGCCTGAACGGGCCCTGAAGGGGGTCAGCCGAACCAAGGGTTCGGCCACACCCTTGCTGAGGCCTTTTGGGCTCATCTTCGACCGACACGCTCCTTGCGGGTGCCTTATGTAGATTCCAGGGTGCATTCCTGTAGATGTGTGGGTTTGGCATGTCATTTGGGCCCTAAGATCCTTGTGCGCACTGCTGTTTTTTGTCGGAAGTGTCTTTTCTCTTGGGCTTGGGATAATTTGCTTCAGAATGTGGGCCCTCTAATTCTCGTGCTCACGTGGAATGCTCTGATGTGTACTTTTCCCTTTGTATGAGCACGGTTTTCGCCCGTATGCAGACATGGCTTCCTGTAAATAACGATTCACCAAAACTTATGGAAATGATTAGTATCAAAGTCCTAATTCTAGTTTGGTGTTTGTTTTGGCATAGATCTTTGCAAGAGTTGACGGTCAATTTTAGCACTTAAGGACCGTCAACACGCACGGATATACCGTTGTAGCATTTCACCCGGAGAGTAAGGGTATTGTCATTTATTTGTTTCCCAAAGGATGTCAGTGGCAAAGGTAATGTACTTAATATTAACCATGACTTTGTGCCTCAAGCAATAGGCAAAACTCTAATAGGGGTAAGTCCAGGTAAAGAAATAAGCAAGGGTAATGCGACACAACACACAACCACACTCCAAGAGGAAAGAATAAAAGAGAGAAACGATAAAACAAAAGACTAATCTATCCTATGTTAAGTCAGCTGGAGCTTAGGCTAGGTTAGGTGTCCTAGTGCTTCTATCCAAAGCTGGGGTTATATTAGGGCATGGTTAGGACTATAGGTGCCAGGAAAATGGGATAGCGGGGATAAGGTCCCGCACCGGAGTACATCCAGCCCTGTTACCTCTTTGCATGAACTCCTACACCGAACTCGAATGTCGGGGAGTACACTAAACACAACACAGCTGTTACGCCGGACGGAAAGGGCTATCACCACCTGCCGTCTACACTAGTCATACCATGGAGCACGGTCATATCCGAAGGATCCCTCATACCCGAGCACCACGCTCGTGCATGAAGTCACTACTCTAGCGTCCCCGGGTCTCCCACCCTTCGGATGGACAAGTAAAACGCTAGAGCAAGCCCGAAAGCACAACGAACCCCTATCCGTACCCGAATCATCTGGCCTAACCAAGACCTTAGCATAACTCATGAACGAACTAAGCATGGATTGATAAACTATCAAGATAGTAAAGCAACCATGGCACAACTCTATATTATGAATAGAAGTCTGACAAGTCGGATACAAAGCCATACTGGGAGCCGAGGATTGCTTAACGACCCCCAGGACGACTTGCTTCGCTAAAGAGAACTAGCATAGCTCCACTATCTAGCTAAGAGAGTAAGAGAGAGGACAACCTTCTTGGAATGGTGGAATGAAGTGTGTGTGTGTGTGTGTGTGTTGAGAGGGGTGAGAGGGGGCCCTATTTGTACTAGTGGAAGTCGGTTCCCGCCAAATGCATATATGGAATGTGATCAGGTGACTTGGCAGCTACTCCTCCTTGAGATGCACCTGGACGGGAGGCAGGGCAGGTTTGGCCGACCCCCCCTGGCGCCCCTCGTCCTTATCCTCCTCTGGCAGGCTGATAGGTGGGCCCTTGTGTCTTTCCTTGTGTGCTTTATGCGTGGCGTGCCCGTTTGCTCTGCCAGGTGGGCCCTCTTTGTAAGTGGGTGACGCCAGATGCGATCTTCTGCGTAGTTGTGTGCCGTCTGCTGCGTGTTTTCTTCTTATTTCGCTCTTGCTCATCTGAAATGTACAAAACTCAAAAACAACTGTGGAGCAAGTTAGTGATACAAATATTTGAGTAAAGCATATAGTTCTCCTTTATTATGAGTCTGGTTGACGGTCGGATTTGGCACTTAAGGACATCAACAACTCCCCTAAGCTAGCCCTTTGCTCATCCCGAGCAAAGTTTTAGACTTAAGTTGTTGATCAAGAGTTGCTACAATGTCGCATTCCTGACTTATGCATAAGGCACAACCGAATGTTCTTACCTTTATTCTGAATAAGTTGGCCTTGTTCGCACCTTTTACCTTACTCCTGTGGGGCATATAGCATCATTCTCATCTTTGGTGGTTGAGGGTCAGAACGGCTTGTAGAGTACCATTCACCCACTCCTTTGTTCAACCGTCTATCCGGAGGTTTTGTAAAGTTTTTGAAAAGAATTTTTGTAAGTTCCTCGGGTGATCTCTCGGATCGCTCAAATGTGTTTCATTCCTCACCAAGGATTTTTTGTGTGCCTTTCTTTTCCATCCTACTTCTAATGGCTTCTTTTTGGTGGATCTGTAGGTATGGAGGATATGATGGCAAACCTGCTTCTCACATTTTGCTAAGTCAAAGACCGGATACAAAGAAGAAACAAGTCATAAACCTTGATCAAGATGTGCAAGTGTGTGAATATTTTTTTTGGTGGATGATGGAAAAAACTCCTTTATATGATTTCTCTCTCCCTTGTAATATTTTTTGGCATGGGCTATACTATCTCTCTCTTTTTTTGTCATGCCTTGGAGGCATGTGGCATACCTTCTTTGGGTATGCATCTTTTTTTTTGACATGCCTTGTGGGCATGTGGCATACCTTCTTTGGGTATGCATCTTTTTATTTCTTTTTGTACAGCCCATACATTTTGATGATAACTTTGGAGAGAGATATTCTTGGTATGTCATGGAGTTTTATTTGTGGATGGATGGGGGATGTACTTGCTATCTTCCAAGTGTAGAAGTATAGTATGTGAGTGGACGTGTACGTGATCTTGATCATGGGCGTATGAAATGATTCTCTCAAAGGGTCACAACAATTTGACAAAGCTCAATGAGAAAACAAGTTGCATATGTGGAAAGTCTTTTCAAACTTGTAACTCATATGGCTCTGGATGGAAATTGCATATCACCGAGGAACTTTATTTATTTTTGTATATTTTTTTGAAAAGAAATACTCCGGATATCAAGCATCATGTAGGAGAAGTTCATAGCAACTCTTTTAAGCCATATCATAACCCACAACAACCTAGATTTGGATTATGCTTTTTGCTACCCACAAGTTTCAAGCTTAAAGTTTGAATAACTTGCCATCAAACTCAAAACTTAGTTAGAGCACAAGGTTGTAACTAGACATATGAAAGGAACTAACAGAGCAACTATTCATCATCTCAACAAGGAAAAACTACACATGCTTACTACACATATTGGAAAGTAAGTAAATATTTTTTGGGTTTTTCTAAGTTTTGCAAATTTTTATTTGATTTTAGTTATGCAAATTTTAATGGATTTTCAGAATTTTGCAAATTTTTGTTTGGTTTCATGCAAGGTTTTAAAAGCGGTAAAGATAGAGTTTGATACAAGTTATCTCTCATGGGGGTCCTCCCCCAAGCTTTAGGCTCACTGCTGTTGGTTCGGGTTAAACCCAACCCAACGATAGTAAGCCCTCCACTTCTCCTGGGTCTGCTGCTGTTGCAGCTCCAAGTTGTGGATCCTCTCACCTGTGTGTCGCTGCCAGTTCTGTGTTGACTCGATGTGCTGGCCCAGCGACTGGTCGATGTTGGTGGTGCGCATGTTCAGCTTGCCCATCTGCCGAGTCAGTGGCGAAACCTCTGGATGAAGCTGAACGTCTGGCGGAGATCGGGGGTCCACTAGAGCTGGAGCTGGTGGACCGGCACCCTAGGGCCTGCCGTGCCCACTCGGTGGAGCTGGCACTCTGCCATGATGAACCTCCAGCCTCGTATTGCTGTGGTTGAGGCTGAGGTTGAGGCTGCATAAATTCTTCCCTTCTGGCCCTGCTTCTTGTAACCCTGCCAGGAAGACTAGAAACACATTGCCTGCGGCTCTCCTCTTGTGGGACAAGAGGAGTGGTTAGCGAATGGCAGTTATACATGTGATACCCCGCATTTGGCAACGGGATTTCATTTGCATAACCGAGGGAGAAGAAAATCAAGGAGTCATCCAGGCCTTTCTTGAGTATGTGGCCTTGAACCAAGTACGCCTCATCGATCATAACACGGGGCTCCTCAATGAAAGGAACGAGGTTCCCGTCTAAGATTCCCATGTTTGATGCGATACGGGTAACCAAAGAAGCGCATTCAATAGGACCCATCATCCTAAAATTTGTAAGCCATTGCTTAACCATTGATCTTGCGGGGGAGATTCGGATCTTGTTAACCATGGCGTATAATATCATCAACTCATCATTCCACACTGGGCGTGGATCATCTCTTGGGAAGAGAGTGATAGACACCCACTTGTGGATCAAACGAAGAGTCAGATTTTGAATGTTGTTGCACCGAGGTGCAAACTTGCCATGAACAACTTGACCCAAAATCGAACCCCAAAACTCATGTCGATCAAAACCACGACAAGCTTTTGCAAGGGAAACCGGCAAGCGCGCGCTAAAACCAAGGAGGTGGCTGAAATTTCTCCAATTAAAATAGCGTTCAACTCCAAAAAGTCAGAACGAAACACCGTCGTCCACCTCCTGAAAAGTGCAAAGAAATTGGATGGTGAGGAGACGAGAACCATTCTCCTCAACGGGCATAAAGTCATCCCATCCAACCGCATGCCAAACACGAGCGAAGTCAACGTCCATACCTATTTTCTTGAGAAGTTCTGGATTGAAGGCTCTAGTGTGACCAAAGCCTAAATGCTTGATCATGGCGTAGGCTTGACGCTCGCGGTCGTCACGCAAGTCGAGGTACGGTGAATCATCTTCATCTATTTCCATGTCCTTGGCTTGCGGTTCCGCAGCTTGCTCCTCAATGTGTTCTTCTTGTTCATCTTGTTTATAGTCCATCGTGGTCAGTGCTGGTGTAGGTTCGGGGGAATGACAAGAGCTCAACTCATCCCGTGAACGGGATGAGCCTAACCTCGTCATCTTCTTGAGAGCTCCGGTTATCTTCCGTCCTGCACCCTTCATGGTTGCAACAAGAATGAACAAGAACGAATGAGAACAACTCGGGTTACGTTAGTGAATTGAAAATGAAACACTTACCCGAAAGTTGTTCCTCCAAGTGTGTGGACAATCTTGCAGCAAAGAAATAAGAGATTGTTTTCCTGCAATCAAACATGAGCCAAAATCCAATGGAACCCCGAGCAAGAATGTGAGAGGGAGTGTGAGTGAGTGTGTGAGCATGAGAGAGCTCAACACCCCTCTCTCGGCCTCTATTTAAAGGGAACTTGGCGAGTGCACCTGCGGAGAAGCCAGGCACAATGGTCATAGAGCCATTGGAGAAGGTGGGGCCTAGGAGCTGTTGGCTCTGGGTCGGCCGACCTGTGGGGTCGGTCGGCCCCAGGGTGGGCCCCCTGGTGCCTCCCCTTTGGCCAGTTGCTTCCTCAATGGTTATAAACTTTGAAAATGTGGTGCACGGCCAGAAGTTTTCTCGAAAAGATGTCCAAATTATTTTTCAAAGGATTTTGAAGCTCAAAAAATATTTTTAGTATTTTTTATAAAAAGGAAAAAGTGCTAGAAAAAATTCTATCATGCAGAAAACAATTTTGAAAATTTTAAACATGCAGTGGGGAAAACAAATGAGGTGAAGGAAATTGAAAAGGCGGAGAAAGCAAATATGAGATAAATACCAATTTACCTTTGGCAAGGGCGCGTCATTTATAGTCTGACGTGCACGACTTTTCTCCGTCATTCTTACCATTGGTCAGCTCGTCCTAGAGAACTGGACTAGGCCGAACTCTCGACCTTCTGCCACACCTTCTTTGCTTTCTTCTTTCTTTTAGGTGTGGAGGGTCGGTGTTCTGGCTGGGGTTCTGGTGCACCCTAGAGTGCTTGCCCTTCGCTATCATGTTGTATCATGAAGCACTGCTCTTCCCTGCGCTTAAACCTAAAAAACATGTCCTCCTTTCAGACACGGAAACAAATTTCTCCCCTTCCGACATCGATCCTTGCCTTGGCAGACCTTAGGAAAGGTCGCCCAAGTACGAGGTCGACTCCGAGGTTGCCCTCCATATCCATTACCACAAAGTCAGCAAGGATGAAGAAATCTCATACTCGTACGAAGATGTGTTCGGCTATCCCTTCGGGATATCAAACGGTCGAATCTGCAAGCTGTACGAGCATCATTGTTGGGGAAAGAGCAAGATATTGAAGTTCTTCATATATTGCCTTGGGCATTATGTTCATGCTTGCCCCCAGATCACAGAGACATTGCTCAAAGTGTTTGACGTAGATCGAGCAGCTGATCATGGGGACCCCTGGATCCTCTTGCACCGCTGCCACCATGCCATCCCAACAGTTGTTTCTTGGGGGATTGCACCTACCTGCATGATTAGTGCATGGTGGCCTCCGGGATGAGTTACCCCATCCGGTGGACACCATGCTAACATTTTCCACGGTAGTCTCGGGTTGCCCTGGGATCTTCCTGCTTTTAACAGCAGGTAAGGAAGCAGCGATTTGAGCAAGTTGGGTTTTGATCATTTTGTTGAAACTTAACTGGTTTTTAAGCATAGAAGACAAAGATTCAATCTTAACATTTAAACTTTCCAGGGTTTTATCATTGGGCAAAAGCTTTTTATTTGTATGTTCATTAATTTTAAGTTGGCCAAGCACAAGTTCTCTTAAGGGAGGTTGGTTCGAATTGAAATTCGAATTGAAAGAAGAATTGTAATTGTTACCACCTTGGAATGGTGGACGTGGCTGGTTCCACCGCTGGCCTCCTCGTGGTGGACGGTACCCGTTGTTGTTGTTGTTGTTGTTGTTGTTGTTGAGGTAGGCGCAGTCTTCACGGGTTTTGGAGCAATCGTTCCCCGAATGTCCTTTGTTGACGCTCCTTAGAGCGCCAATTTACGTACCGCAAGCGCACGGATCGTGTAGCTTTTCCCTTAGAGTATTCCCCCAAGGTTTATCAATCCACGGAACAAGTGTATTACTATGCTTAACTAAGCACTAATGATGTTGGTAAAAGATCTATATTGAGTGATTGAATGTGAAATAGATCTAATCTAACCAATCTAATCTAATCTAGACTAGTGAGCAATGATAGCTGTGTGCACAAGATATGAAGAGCATTTGTCCATAGGGTCTAGGATCACTAGAGATGTAATCGCCAAGCAACGAAGAACGGATCTAATCTACCAAAGGTGTGTTCCAAGATCAAAACCTTTCCCTCCCGCATACTGTCACTACACGAGGATAATCGGTAACGAATCGACAAGAACACGATAGTTGATGTAATCTAAGTAAACCATGCAAGAGCAAAGCAAACCCAAAGCCATGTCGCGAACTATTAGGCATCAAAGCATCATCAACAAGAATCGTGATAGATCAATCTCATAAAGGATTCGGCAATTACAACTCAAGATCTCCTTACAACCCCATGAACAAACGATGACTTTACCCCATGAAGCTAAGCGAAGCGTAGTCGATCATGGTGATGAAATCTCTAGCAAGGGATGGATCCCTTGCTATCCTCCAACTTGCAGCAGCGCCGAGGGATGATGAGGCCTCCGGTGTCGCCTTTCTCTTGTGTCTAACTCGAATGGATCTCTGAAACTCATCTCTGGATGCTCTCTCTCTACGATCTCCGCGATCCTCTCTTTGACGGTGGCTTCAGGGTATATATAGGCGGTTCTGGTCGGCGGTTTTGGTAAAACACAGATTAGGGTTGACGCATACTTCGTGCTGAAGAAATCTGAGACTGATTGGGCCCCGGAATGGGCTAGGCCGGCCGGCTCAGAGGGCCCCAGGCCGGCCGGCCTGGGCCCTTTCTGGCCCCTTTCGGTCCCATCTTTCGCGTGCGGCCTCTTCTCCTTATTCCTCATCTTAGCCCAGTTGTGACCATGCGTCAAAATATCTCCAAAAATGTCCAATTTCCTGCCAAAACACAACATGCTCCAAAATCCAGGACAAAATCGAAAACGGTCAAGTTCGGGTGCCAAGTTGCGGGTTAGTACATGAATCATCCCGAAGAATTTACCAAAACCTCTCCTAATTGTATAATAAAATGGGTACTTAAGGAGCGCCAACATTCCCCCCATGCTTAGCTTTTGCTCGTCCTCGAGCAAATCAAATCATCAAGTCCTTCCATGGGTTGCTCAAGAGTTCTCAAACTGCAAAATTTACTTCTGCAAACAAGTCTAACAATATTTCTTCAAACAAAGGTCAGAGGAGCAGCGAGGATAATCATATCATGGGCGTTTAAAAACTCATCCAATATTACTCCACGACTCTTACCTTTAGCCGGCAACTAGAATATCGACAACACTTGCTTTTCTTGCCATCCTTGGAGGTTTTTCTTTTTTTTAGTTTTTAGAAGCAAAATACCCTACAACAATGGTTAGACCAAAAATTCTTGCACAAGTCCTTTCATGTCTCTCGATATAAGTGGCTATCCTATTATTATTTGCAAACTCTCATCTCCCAAAAGTCTCTCAAGTATTAAGTGGGGCTATAGGTGAGGCTTAGCAAAGTATATACATATATTGTCAAATTAAGAAAACCTTCTAATGATTGCTTACCTTCCGAGCCAGTGATCATGAGAGTTTCTCCATAATGTAAAGGGTTCAAGGGTAAGAAGATTTAGAATGGTGGACATGTGCAAAGGCATACAAAAAGATTGACTTCAAGGCACAATCATCGTCCTCGTTGTCGGATTGCACATGGTTGGAATTGAGGATATTGTTCTCAAACAACAAGGTGATATCTCTTTGCACTTCTCTAACCATAGAATCCCTTCATTTATTCTTTTCTTCTCATACATTTTTTTCTTTCTTTCTCTCTCCCGAATTTTCTTTCTCTTTTCCGAACTTTTTCATAGGACACTTTCTATAAAACATAGATAGGCAAAACTCCGAAGTGGCTCCCTGAATTTTTGGAGCCCGAGCCGAGGCTAGAGGGGCCTAGGCCGGCCGGCCCAAGGGGTGTAGGCCGGCCGGCCTGGGGCTTTCCCAGGTCGGCTTCGGTCCGTTTTTCTAGTACTCCTTCCTTTCTTCATCCCAAAATTATGTTTTATACAAATCATGCGCAGAAACAAAATGTATCCTCACAATTGGGTTGTGGTCAAGGAAGAGGATAATAAACAAGATAATCTCAGGTTCGGATTTTGGAATCCGGTAGATTTCATGAGTTGTTCCAATGAGGAATTCTCATTACCGAATATTGACGTGGCTATCAATTCAGAGATGAAAAATACGGACATGATCATTGCTCGAAATTAAAGCTCCCAAGAGAAAGAAATCCTAACTCAACTCAATGTACATCCAATACTTATGGTGGAACGAATATAGCTTGTGGATGATAGGATTTTTACTCTCAACTTGCCAAGAACTTGATCAACCTTATGTTTGTAGGGGTTTTATTATTTTTATGAAATTAAAGTCCTCCAAATCATGCCTTACTTGCAAGCGTAATCAAAACCAAGTGCTAGATCAAAGCTCAAGTGTGGGTATTAACATGGACGAATAATTTACTAAGCTCCACAAATACGAATTAATTTTCATGACAACGCTCGTGAACAATTGCTTTAAAGAAAATAAAGTAAAACTGAATGCATAAATAAAATGCACGATCCAACAAAAAACAAAGACTCGTTTTATTTTGTTTTCATGACTCAACACTAATTTAAGACTCACTCTCACACATGCGAAAAATAAAGCACACAATGCTAAACTATGACTCTCACACATGCGGAATTAAAGACACGCACACGACGAACTTTCGAGTAAACAAAGACCAAAATTCAATCTATGAGTCGTCACACCTTCCCCCCCATGCTTAGATTATGCGGCGTCCTCGTCGCAATGATATAAAAGACGGGTGTGACGCTCGTCGGTGTTCTCAACGGCACCTAGGGCAATTGCATCTAGGGCGCCCTCCTCCTTGCTTTTGTAGATCTCCGACCATCCCGAATAACTTCCTTATGTTGCGGACAAGGAAGTTGTAGTCTCTCTCAACCAAGCTCTCGATGTCGTCCATCCTTCGATCCATTGCCCCGATTTGATCGTGACACCTATCGATGGTGGCGCGGAGATCCGCGATTTCATTACGGCACTTGAAACAGCACCCGGAGTGATGCCCGCTGCGGTTGGGGCTGTCGTCCTCGGGCTCGTCATCATCCTTCTTCTTCTTCTTGCCGCTGTCACCTTCGGAGGGGTCGTCTTCCTCCCTTCTCTCCTCTTCGGCCCACCCCGGCCAATCATCATCGTTAGTCACGACCGGTGGCGCCCCATGAACTAGGGCTCATGATGCTCTCCCAATCGCTGTCCCCCGCATAATCCTTCGGCTCCGGGGTGTGCTCGATGTAGTTCTTTCTTTTAACTCCAAGGAGGCGCAAGGAACGCCTAGGCGCGGGTGGCTTTTTGTCTTGTCGCTTCTCGCCTTTGTCTTCATTGCTGCTGATGACGATGACCACCCTTTAGGCTTGAGCTAGCTTCTCGTTGCACCATTGAAGGCCCTTCCCTCCGACGCTCATCCTTGCTTGAGTATTGAATTTCTTCGGAGGGGCCTTCGCTTCACATCGCTTTGCTTCGACAAGGAGGGGCTGCGCACCGGTTGCCGAGATGGGGCTAGGCGTCCTTGGCGTGGGGGTGTCGGGCATCATGCCCTCTCATTGATCTCCATCGCTTCAATCATAGCTCTTGCGCTCGCTGGACCGGCCATTGTTGATGTCTCTCACGAGGTGGTGGTGTAGATTGAAAAGTATGAGAGAATAGATCTAACCCGCGCCTCTATTTAAGTCCCGAAAAGAATTGGACGAGAAGTCCAATATCTCTTCGGTTTTGGCATGCGAAATCTATACGGCACAGGTTTGAAATTTCCTTATCTCGTACCTACCAAAAATTGAGACTGAATCGCACACGAGGAGCCTCAGGCCGGCCGGCCTAGGGGTATTGGGCTGGCCGGCCCAAGGGGTTTTTCAGCCCCTTGGACTCCAACTTTTTCCGATGTGCTCACCAATAAATTAGAAGCCTATGTTTTACTCAAAGTTCGTCCAAAATAAAAATAAAACTACGAAAATAAAATCTAAAAGAGAATATTTACAAACTTACCTTGCTTAACGTCGTTAGGCTTGACGTTCCGGTTCCTCCTCCATGGTGTATATGTCGATGTAATGAAGGGGCACAACGTCAGGCTCCAAGAATACCTTTAGTCGCTGTCCGTTCACCACATATTGGTCACCTTTCACATCCATGATTGTCACCGCTCCCGTGGGTGAAACTAAGTGTACGACATACGGTCCATCCCATTTGCTTTGCAATTTTCGTTTGCCAAAAAGTTTGAATCTTGAATTGTAGAGTAGGACCTTGTCTCCTTCTTTGAATTCCTTGTTTTGTAATCGCTTGTCGTATCACCTCTTCATCATTTCTTTGTAAATTGATGCACTATTGTACGCTTTCAATCTTAACTCCTCCAATTCGCTTATTTGGATTCTCCTTTTAATTCCAGCGGCTTCCGCATCAAAGTTCATCTCCTTCATCGCCCAATACGCCTTATGTTCTAGCTCAACCGGCAAGTGGCATGTTTTTCCATAAACAAATTGATAAGGAGTCATACCAATCGGGGTTTTGTGTGCCGTACGATATGCCCATAGTGCATCATCTAGTCTCTTCGACCAATCTTTTCCTCCTTTTACTATGGTCTTCTTTAAAATGTCCTTCAATTGCTTGTTCGAAGTTTTCTCTTGTCCGTTTGTTTGGGGGTGATAAGCCGTGGACACTCTATGTTCAATTCCCAATTTCTTCAAGCACTTACCAAAGTCTTTGCCCGTGAAGTGTGTTCCTCCGTCGCTTA
The DNA here is from genome assembly GCF_016808335.1 of Panicum virgatum. Lineage (NCBI taxonomy): Eukaryota > Viridiplantae > Streptophyta > Magnoliopsida > Poales > Poaceae > Panicum > Panicum virgatum. The sequence continues at coordinate 26,291,883 of NC_053136.1, read as the reverse complement.
TCAAGATTCTCGGGACGCCATATCGAGGGAAGATTACCGATTTAATCATGTGTGTGGACTCCTCCGTTGATGCCTTCCGACATGGCATAGCTTCAACCCACTTTGAAACATAGTCCACCATCACCAATATATGCTCAAATCCATGTGAGTTCACAAATGGTCCCATGAAATCGATTCCCCAGACATCAAATAGATCTATTTGCAAGTTGTAGTTTAACGGCATGTCATTCCTTTGCGAGATATTCCCCGTCCTTTGGCATTCCGGATAAGTCGAAACAAATCTTTTCGCGTCTTCATGCATCTCGGGCCAATAGAATCCACTGGCCCATACCTTAGCTTGAGTTCTAAAGTGCCCATAATGTCCTCCATATCCCGACGAGTGACACTTCCTTAGAACTTCTTCACGTTCCTCCCTCGGTATGCATCTTCTTAGGACTCCATCTTCTCCATATCTATATAAGTATGGTGGATCCCAATAGTATTTTCTTCTTTCCGCGATCACTCTTTTTCTTGCATTCTTATCCAAGTGATCCAAGGGCATCCCTTTTATTGCCCTTATAATTTCATTCATCCAACTATCTTTGTCGAGAATTCTATATAGGTGATCATCTCTCATTTGATCCTCGATCGGTTCTTTTCCATCATCTCCATGGTTCATCCTTGATAGGTGGTCAGCCACAATGTTCTCGGCCCCTTTCTTGTCCCTTATCTCCACATCGAATTCTTGTAGCAATAGGATCCATCGAATCAAGCGTGGTTTAGCATCTTTCTTGGACAAGAGATACTTGATTGCCGCATGGTCGGTATAAACTATCACCTTTGAATTTACTATGTATGATCTGAATTTTTCGAGGGCGAATACCACGGCAAGCAATTCTTTATCCGTTGTTGCATAATTAAATTGGGCTTCATTGAGAGTCTTGCTTGCATAGTAGATAGCATTTACCTTCCCCTCTTTCCTTTGTCCAAGAACGGCTCCTACGGCGTAGTCGCTTGCATCACACATGATTTCAAAAGGTAGATTCCAATCCAGAGGTTGCATGATAGGAGAACTTATGAGGGATTGCTTGAGTGTTCGAAATGCGTGAAGACAATCACTATCAAAATTGTACTCCACATCTTTTTGGAGAAGTTGTGTCAATGGCTTGGTGATTTTTGAAAAATCCTTTATGAACCTCCTATAGAATCCGGCATGACCGAGGAAGCTCCTCAAAGATTTGATGTCCGTAGGTGGTGGCAATTTCTCCATGATTTCTATTTTTGCTCTGTCCACCTCTATCCCTCTCTCGGAGATAACATGACCGAGGACAATTCCTTCTTTCACCATGAAATGACACTTCTCCCAATTAAGCACAAGATCAACCTCTCCACATCTTTTAAGAACTTTCTCCAAATTTGCCTAAGCAATTATCAAAGCTAGTACCATGCACCGAGAAATCATCCATGAATACCTCCATAATCTCTTCTATGAAATCTGAAAATATAGCCATCATGCACCTTTGAAAAGAAGCGGGCGCATTGCACAATCCATAAGGCATCCTCTGATATGCAAAAGTTCCATACGGGCAAGTAAATGTGGTCTTATGTTGATCATTCGGGTGAATAGGTATTTGGAGGAATCCCGAGTATCCATCAATGTAACAAAAGTGTGAATGCTTTGCCAACCTTACTAGCATCTCGTCAATGAATGGTAGTGGAAAATGATCCTTCCTCATTGCCTTATTCAATTTTCTATAATCGATGCACATCCTCCATCCCATGATGGTTCTTTGCAGTATCAATTGCTCGTTCTCATTTTTCACAACCGTGAGTCCTCCTTTCTTCGAAATGCAACGCACAGGGCTTACCCATTTACTATGTGGCACGGGGTATATTATTCCGGCATTCAACAATTTGATAACCTCCTTCTTCACCACATCACGCATAGCATGGCTCAACCTTCTTTGATGCTCTACGACCGGCTTGTATTGCTCCTCGAGTTGTATACGATGTGTGCAAAAAGCGGGGCTAATACCTTTCAAGTCGTTAATCGAGTAGCCGATCACCTTTTTGTGCTTCTTCAATAAATTCAGCAACTTCTCCATCTCTTCCCGGCTCAATTCGTCGCTAATAATCACCAGGAAACGTCTTGCCATCTCCCAAAAATTCATATTTCAATCCCTTGGGGAGTGGCTTCATCTCAACATCGGGCGCACCATCCTCTTCTTGATCTATCTCTCCAATGTCTTCAAACTTTTCTTCCTCCAAATTCCCGTGTTGCGGCTTCAACTCTTCCATTGTTTCCACTAGTTCTCCGTCTTGATCATCTTGAGCATCTCCATTCTCCAAAGCGTGTTGGAGAGGATCCCTGAAAGAATCAATGGAACGAATGCTCTCTACCTCTTCGTTATCAAGAGGTAGAAGGTGAAGCAAAAGACGGTTTTGAATGAAATTCAAATGTGCGCTTCTCTCCATCTAGATCAAAAGTGACAATCCCTTTTCCAACATCTAGAACAACATTTACTAATTTGAGAAAGGGTTTTCCAAGGATTATGCCTTCATGCTCATCATCACTAGCATTAATCACAAAAAAGTCGGTAGGAATTTTTTTACCCGCTATAGCAACATTTAGATTTCTAAGCACTCCCAGCGGTTTGATTAATCTACCATCTCCCATGATCAATTTAATGATTGTGGCATCTAGGTTTGGTGTTTCGTTAAAAAGCTCATCATAAACCTTGGAACTCATCACACTAACATGGGTGCCAACGTCGCATAAAACATTGCAACATTTTGTTCCGTCTATCATGCAATCAACACGAGGTGTGGGTGATGGATTACCTTCACCTTGATCGCTTCCAATCGCATGTACTTGGGCTATGTGCACGTAGGGTGATGATTCTGATTTCACTCCCATGATCTTTTTGACCTCCAGCACTTCGTCCAAGTCAATCTCTTCCTCTTTTTCTTCAAAAAGTTTCCGAATAATATCACCGGCCGATTCATTGCCAAATGTATATCCCGTGTGATTATCCGGCGGAAAATCTTCTGCTATCACCTTCGCCATTCCTCGTTGATTTGGATGTGGTCTTGCTTTGTCGAATATTTTTCCGAAGTCAATTGGTATCCAATCCATTTGATCGAATTCCCTTAGCGATTTGGCGGTGCCCATGGTTCTTCCTTTCTTTTCCGGGTTGTCTTTCGTTGCACTCCGGATCGATGCTTCTTCATCGTGGTTTGTCTCTATGACTTTCCCATGCTTCGGTTATTCTTCTCTCACTTCCGATGCCTCTTTTCTGAAAATTCCAGCAAGCACCCGCACTTGAGACCCTTCCTCGGAGCTTGCCGAACATCATTTTTCCCAATCTCTTCGCATGGCCGCACCCTTGCTGATTTTTTGTAGGAGTTGGGCGGCTTCCGTGAGTGTTTTCTCCATGAGATCTCCTCCTGCACATATTTGAACAAACTGCATGCACTTGGGGGTTAGGGAAAAGTAAAAGGTATGCAAGAGTACTTCACCGGAAAATCCGAGCTTCGGTCCTTGTTCAATCAATCCATTGAATCTATCCCATACTTGATCTATCCCTTCTTCTTCTCCTTGCGCGAAGTTGATCACTTGCTTCCGAATATGTTGAACCTTGCTTAACGGAAAGAACCGCTCGCAAAATTTCTTCATCAAGTCATCCCAATTTTCTTTTACCTCGAAGAATGCAAGTGCAAACCATCTTCTCGCTTCTTCCGCAAGTGAGTATGGGAAAATATTCCATCTAAACCAAGCTAGCGGAACTCCGTCTTGTTGTACCGTGTTGCATAGCATTGTGAACCACTTGATATGTCTGTATGGGTTGTCCGTCTCATCTCCTCTAAAGGGGTTTGCTGCCGCCATCTTGATGATTTGAGGCTTGATCTCGTACTCGATGGCTCGCAACACCGAATCTGATTTTTGCATGTCGAAGTCCTCCGATCGCGGGCTTGCATAATCCCTTAGTGATTTTTCTCCTTCCTCCATGTGTTGAATGAGATGGGCCATCTAGACAATCAAAACAAAAACAAAAACAAAAATTTTCTAGAGAAAAGGTTAGGTGTTAGTAACCAACAAAATTAATACAAAGTTAAACGTAGCAAAATCGCTTGTTCCCCGGCAACGGCGCCAGAAAAGCTTGTTGACGCTCCTTAGAGCGCCAATTTACGTACCGCAAGTGCACGGATCGTGTAGCTTTTCCCTTAGAGTATTCCCCCAAGGTTTATCAATCCACGGAACAAGTGTATTACTATGCTTAACTAAGCACTAATGATGTTGGTAAAAGATCTATATTGAGTGATTGAATGTGAAATAGATCTAATCTAACCATGCAAGAGCAAAGGAAACCCAAAGCCAAGTCGCGAACTATTAGGCATCAAAGCATCATCAACAAGAATCGTGATAGATCAATCTCATAAAGGATTCGGAAATTACAACTCAAGATCTCCTTACAACCCCATGAACAAATGAGGACTTTACCCCATGAAGCTAAGCGAAGTGTAGTCGATCATGGTGACGAAATCTCTGGCAAGGGATGGATCCCTTGCTGTCCTCCAACTTGCAGCGGCACCGAGGGACGATGAGGCCTCCGGTGTCGCCTTTCTCTTGTGTCTAACTCGAATGGATCTCTAAAACTCATCTCTGGATGCTCTCCCTCTGCGATCTCCGCGATCCTCTCTTTGACGGCGGCTTTGGGGTATATATAGGCGGTTCTGGTCGGCTGTTTTGGTAAAACACAGATTAGGGTTGACGCATACTTCGTGCTGAAGAAAACTGAGACTGATTGGGCCCCGGAATGGGCTAGGCCGGCCGGCTCAGAGGGCCCTAGGCCGGCCGGCCTGGGCCCTTTCTGGCCCCTTTCGGTCCCATCTTTCGCGTGTGGCCTTTTCTCCTTATTCCTCATCTTAGCCCAGTTGTGACCATGCGTCAAAACATCTCCGAAAATGTCCAATTTCCTACCAAAATACAATATGCTCCAAAATCCAGGACAAAATCGAAAACGGTCAAGTTCGGGTGCCAAGTGGCGGGTTAGTACATGAATCATCCCGAAGAATTTACCAAAACCTCTCCTAATTGTACAGTAAAATGGGTACTTAAGGAGCGCCAACATCCTTCATTGCCACAGACTTCGCACGTGAAGTGCGAACCCATGGCGTAGACAGGAGCGTGGATCTATTGCTTGCTCCCTTCCTCCATCTTCTTGATGAGGAGGTCCAGTTTTGTGGCAATCATATCCGTCTCCTTGACGGTATGCATGCCCTTTGTACGGGGTTGGAGTCGTTCATCGCTCCACCCCTGGTTAGAGACTATCTTCTCGACCAATGCTTTGGCATTAGCTATGGTTAGGTTGAGGAAGGCTCCTCCAGCAGCGGCATCGATGTTAGCTCTAGATGTCATCGTGAGCCCATTGTATTAGCTTTGTAGGACGAGCCACTCATCCATACCGTGGTGGGGACAGGCCAAGATGTATTCCTGCAGCCTTTCCCAAGCTTCTAGGATGGATTCCATCCCCATCTGCTGGAAACTTGAAATCTTCCCGCACAGGGCACTTGTTTTGCCCAGCAAGAAGAACTTTGCGAGGAACGCCTTGGAGCATTTGGCCCAGGTGTCGATGTCCTTCTCCTTGTAAAACCACTGTTTCACCTTCCCTAGTAGGTGATGAGGCTACAGTATGACTACGGTGTCGATGTCCTTCTCCTTGTAAAACCACATCGGCGGCGACACCCAGTATGACTATGGTGTCGCAGAGCTCCAGAAAGTTCTGCAAATGTGCATTGACGTACTCATTTGGCTTGCCACAGAATGGGCTAGCCTGCACCATGTTGATGAGGCTGGATGTCAGCTCGAAGTTCACGTCCCCAACATTGATGTTGGGTCCAGTGGCCACATTGGAGGTGGAGGGGACGAAGAACTCGCGGAGAGTCTTTTCAGCCATAGCCTCAATAGCAAGTGATACTTCCGAAATGGGTTCCTGTGCCGGGAGAATAGTGAGAGGAGGAACTACGCGAAGTTGTGCCCTTCTCACGAGCTTCTCTGGATTGTCTGTGTAGTTTTTCGGCAGGGAGAAACCAGTCATACACTACCCCTGTCTTCTTTCAAATCAAAAATAAAAGAAGACATAAAGTGACATTAGCCTGAAAGAGTAATGACTATATCCTGAGTACAAAGCCTAGATTAATATCACCACAATAACTTTGTTCACATGCCATCCTCGGCAAGGGCACCAGAAATGCTTGTTGGTATTTCTTAAGTCGATACCGGGTTTGTGAAGACCTCGGCAACGGCCTCAGAAATGCCTGCTGGCAGTCCTTAGTGCAGTCACTAGAAATGAGGGCGCCAACCCATCCTAACAACTACACCCAAGGGGTGCCACTCTCGTGGTATAATCTATACGATTACAGATGGGTCCGCAAGCGCACGGATATACTGTTCTAGCATTTCACCTGGAGAGTAAGGGTATCATCATTTCTTTGTTTCCCAAAGGATGTCATTGGCAAAAGTAATGTACTTAACATTAACCATGACATTGTGCCTCAAGCAATAGGCAAAACTCTAATAGGGGTAAGTCCAGGTAAAGAAATAAGCAAGGGTAATGCGACACAACACACAACCACACTCCAAGAGGAAAGAATAAAAGAGAGAAACGACAAAACAAAAGACTAATCTATCCTACGTTAAGTCAGCTGGTGCTTAGTCTAGGTTAGGTGTCCTAGTGCTTCTATCCAAAGCTGGGTTTATGTTAGAACATAGTTAGGACTACAGGTGCCAGGAAAATGGGATAGCGGGGAGAAGGACCCGCACCGGAGTACATCCAGTCCTGTTACCTCTTTGCTTGAACTCCTACACTGAACCCGAATGTCAGGGAGTACGCTAAATGCAACACAGCTGTTACGCCGGACGGACAGGGCTATGACCACCTGCCGTCTACCCCAGTCACACCGTGGAGCACGGTCATATCCAAAGGATCCCGCATAGCCGAGCACCACGCTCGTGCATGAAGTCACTACTCTAGAGTCCCCGGGTCTCCCAGCCTTCGGATGGACAAGTGAAACGCTAGAGCAAGCCCGAAAGCACAACAAACCCCTATCTGTACCCGGATCATCTGGCCTAACGAAGACCTTAGCATAACTCATGAATCAACTAAGCATTGATTGATAAAGTATCAAGATAGTAAAGCAACCATGCCATGACTTTATATTATGAATAGAAGTCTGACAAGTCGGATACAAAGCCATACCGGGAGCCGCTGATTGCTCAATGATCCCGAGGACGACTTGCTTCGCTAAAGAGAACTAGCATAGCTCCACTATCTAGCTAAGAGAGCAAGAGAGAGGACAACCTTCTTGGAATGGTGGAATGAAGTGTGTGTGTGTTGAGAGGGGTGAGAGGGGGCCCTATTTATACTAGTGGAAGTCGGTTCCCGCCAAATGCATATATGGAATGTGATCAGGTGACTTGGCAGCTACTCCTCCTTGAGATGCACCTGGACGGGAGGCAGGGCAGGTTTGGCCAACCCCCCCTGGCGCCCCTCGTCCTTATCCTCCTCTGGCAGGCTGATAGGTGGGCCCTTGTGTCTTTCCTTGCATGCATTATGTGTGGCACGCCCATTTGCTCTGCCGGGTGGGCCCTCTTTGTAATTGGGTGACGCTGGATGCGATCTTCTGCATAGTTGTGTGGCGTCTACGGCGTGTTTTATTCTTACTTCACTCTTGCTCATCTGAAATGTACAAAACTCGAAAACAACTATGGAGCAAGGTTAGTGATACAAATATGTGAGTAAGGCATATAGTTTCCTTTATTATGAGTCTGGTTGACGGTAGGATTTGGCACTTAAGGACCGTCAACATTTGTAAGCCATGAAATCTCTTTAGAGCCTAATCACCATTGATGTCCTAGAGCTTTGAAACCTTAATGCATGTTTGTTCTAGCTAAAAGAAATGGACTCCCCACACTCCCAATAACCTATAGGAACAAATCTCATCCCAAACTATGTCCTGAAATGCATTAGGCAAACTCTCAGGTGCTCCTCAGCCATGGTGCGTACTAACGGCCCGCCCATCATTGCTGAACAGTCGTTAGTCACCCAATCCAATGACTAGCGGATCTGGACATTTTTTAGACCTCCCAAAAATTTGTACTGCAGACGGTCCCTTCGCTAGGGTTGGCAGTCCACAAGGCATTATTGAGTACTACACAGACACACTTATAAACCTTATTTTGCGACCAGAATGGTCTACAATTAGCTGGCGGACGATGTGCCAAATCGTTCTCCGTTTAGAGCCGAATGGTCCGCTTCTCCAAAGTCAGACAGTCCGCGTTTACTCGTTTAATACCTTGCACTTATCTATAAATAATCCACATATGTACTATATGTCTAGCTCCTTTTATCAAAGTTTTGCAATGTTAAAGCATATATTCTCATGTGATCCTCATATCATTGCAATCATTCGTTGCATATTTATTTATTAAGCATCATTGCACTCGTGTAGAGACTGTGACGTTGGAGCCAGAGCAAGGTGAGCCCAAATCAGAGGCTATGGGAGACGACATCCCCTTTGAGAACCAAGGTAAGGCACCTATGCATAATATACCCCTTATTTTTTATCAATGATGTATATGTGTCGTGTTTATGCATGAGTTACCATATGTATCCGTGATTGCTTACCTAATTGATGCGTTACAAACCTTGCTTAGAACATTATTATTTCATAGTTGAGTATGTTTGTTTAGGTGTCACGAATTATATATATACTTGGCCATGCTTAGTTTCAGTAGAAGATGAGAGGTAGCAAGGTCACCACAACTAGCGGCCTATAGGATGTATGTTTAATTTCTCATGATTAGTCAAGGATGCTTAAAAGTTGAGCAACTATGAATGATGATTAGGTCTTTTTTTTGAGCAATGATGATTAGGACTTGGGCAAGTATGTTAGAGCCATGTTGGGAGTGAAACTCAAATGGTTAGGTTTATTTGAGTCGATTAAGGACTGATACATAATTGCCTGGATAATTGAGCATTTATCCGAACAAACCCATACTTAATAGGCAATGTATCAGGTGCAAACCAGCCTCTCCGTGCAAACTGTGGAAACTTCAATCTGAGCCATTGAATCAACATCCAAGGGGTATGGGGGATTGGGTAATTTTACAATCTGGACCGGCCCTTGGATTGGGTAATCACACTTTTGCAAATCCCCCATCCCACCTCTCTGCGCCCCTCCCCTTGGATGCTGATATGATGGCCCAGATTGAAGTTTCCATAATTTGCACAGAGGGGTTGGTTTGTACCTGATATGTTCCCTACTTAATATGGGAATGGTATGCTAAGTAAAATAAGTCCCACCTTGCCTTGAGAGGATTTGGCGTGGGTTGTGATGAACTGTGATAGCAAGTTCCAGTGCACTTATCCCTTCCGATTGTTCGCTCATAGCTGGGTATGGGTATATGAAAAGTTGGCATGAATCAACATTTATTCTTGGCCATTGGTATGGCCGTTGGTCTTGTTCTGGTATGGAAAAGTTGTACACCCTCTAGGATTTTTTATCTATTACAATGGCCGCGCTCTCGGACATGGAGCATGCTCTTTGTAACATCCTGTAATTTTTACGGAATGTTAAATTCTCCACAAATATGGAGTTTCAAAAAGTTTTTGTGTGATTGTGAAAATAGCTAGGATAAGAACAAATGCTATCTCTCTTAAAGTTCCTAGAATTTAAAACCTAATTAAATATAAGGACTATAATGTTAGTGTGATTTATTTGGAGTTATTTGGCTCTATCTTGTTTATTTGAATTTGATTTGGATTCGTTTCCTTTGTTTGAAATTGAGGGGAATTTAGTTTGAAATAAGCCATTCAAACTAAATTCAAAAACTAACCAAACCCTAACTCTAACTCAGGCCCAAACCTCCCTAACCCTCAGCCCGGCATGCTAACCCACTAACAAAACCAACCCAGCCGACCCAAACCGTTTTTCCTCCTCGGCCCATGGACCTCACCCATCTGGCTTAACCCGCGCTCGCGGCTCAGCTTGAACGCTGGCCTGCTAATGGCGCCACACCCCCTCACCCCCTTTCTCCTTGTGCTACTAACGAACCGGTCCCGCTCGTCAGGCCCTTGTTTTTCTTCTCCTTCGCGCCAACACACACATACTATAACACCCAGTTTATAAAAGGACATAAACCGAGCAATCATATACGTGCCAGGATCAAGTCACACGTATATACAACAGAATGAACAATATATCACAGCACATATCACGTAAAAAGATGTAATAAAGCAAGTACAAATGTTATTTATTACATTAATGACAAAATGTCTGATACAATGGAAGCATAAAACATATACGTAAACTCTCGACGAAGCTGGGCGCCACAGGGACATCGACTGGGAGACGAACGCCTAGAAGTCCTCGTACTCCTGGTAGCTCCGGATGAACTCCCTCGCGTCGGCAGGAACTGAGCAGCAGTAGAGTATCCCAAAAAGGACAAGAGGAAAAAGAGTAGAGGAGGCAAGTGTGAGTACACAACTTGTACTCAACAAGTATAACACAAACTATGAGGCTCTAAGGCTGGCTGACTCAACTGCATTAGCTTTTAATCTTAGCAATGTTTTATTAAAGCTAATTACTACAAGTGGATGAATTACCATAACCCAGTTACATAGTAATTAATCAGAATTAATTATGAACTACTGAGAACCAAACCAAACCAACCACCCGGGGAAACCCTCCTAATCAAAGGAAGATAACCCCACTAATCAAAAGAAGGATCTGGGCCGCTCATGACCGTGAGCACAGCTAGTATACCATTTTTACACTCTACAGAGGTTGCACATCTTTACCCACAAGTCGTGAGCTACGCTAGTTGTTCATCACACTTCCGTAGGTGAGATGACTAGCAAACTCACTACGAGGCCGTTACAAAGAATCTCGTTGGTAAGGAGTAACCGCGAGGGTGGATCGGCGACTATGGAGCAGATCTAGTGGGCGTCAAGACACGGAGCACAGATGAGGCCACTCAGTACGAGGGCCATAGAAGCTTACCTCCCCTGCCCCACAGGTAAGTTACTCCAAACCAAAAAGACCTAATTATTACGCCAAGACCGTCCCATTCCAGTCTTGTGGTTGCGCGGTTGTCCCAGGTTGTCACTCTAATGACGTACGGTCCTTATGGAGAGTAGCTAGCACAAAACACAGTGCGAGCCCCCTAAACCAAGTTTCTAGAAAAACCAATTTTAACAAGACGTGAGCCCCTCAAACGGGCCACTCCCAGAATTAAGTTGCATATACCATTAATCAATTAATTAAAAAGGACCAAGTGTGTTATAGCGCAGCAACCTAGCACAACTAACCAAAATGCAACCCAAAGGATATATATAAAGGATATAAAGTGGCTAGGAAAGTCCTTATAGGTATACAGTATTAAAATGCAGTATGAGAATGTATTTAAAAGTGATAGGTGGTGTTCATGTTATGCTTGCCTTCCTCAAACTGCTCCTGCTGCTCAAAGTGCTCAGAAGGTGGTGGCTGCTCCGGGTACTGGTACTGGGCTCCTCTGGTAGCTCAACGTCTACTCACGAACACATGGCCAGAAACAAGGCAACAATATAAACATTCATGCAAACAAAAGCTAACACTAATAAACAGTACAACAATACATAAAAACAGCAAGCAAAACCAAGCTAGAACTATTCTACGCGTTACAATGATCGCGTGGACATAAAGAACGCCTAAAACGGAGCTAGAACGCAAAAACTAGGCCTAAAACAAGATCTAGGGGCTTAACTGTAAGAAAAACAGTGTTTCTGGGGTTTTTCGGCAAAAACCAGGGACCTATACGTAAAAATAGAAAAGATCCGAGGGCTAAAGCGCTAAAACAACCAGCTGGACTGCGGGTTCTAATCTGGGAAAACTCAGGGGCTAAAACACTAAAAACTGGGCCTAAGTGTAAATACTTTTACACTATATAGGACTGCGGTTAATTACTGGAAACTGCAGGGGCTCTTTAGCAAATTGTTACACCTCCGGTGTTTAGCACTGTTTAAACATGCAATTAATATGAAATGACAAGTTAAACCCCCAAATTTTCAATTACTTAAAAGCCAGAAATCTGTTTAAATAGACCAAAAAGTCAACTCTCACACCTTAGCTCAAATTAACTTTTGCCCAAAACAAAAGTTGTAGAGTTTTACAATACAAACAACTTTTGTATTCAAAGTTTTTCAAGTTACAACATGAAATTTGGAGAAAACCCCGAAAAACAGTGGGTTTAGGGGGTTTTCATTTAAACTTGAATTCGAATTTTTAACTTTCAAACAAAACCTCAAATGGGAAAATGCCTGAAACGAAAGTTGTAGATTTCGACTTTTTAAACAACTTTCATATCCAAACTTTTTTGAGTTTCAATTGAAAATTTTGATTTTGAATCAAGTCAAAATCATTGACCAAAGTACCCTCTCTCTCTCCCCCCTTCCTCCTCTCTTCGTTGACGCCGCGCGCGCAGAGCACTCGAGCGCGCACGCACGCGCTCGCTGCGCCGCTGCCGCCCGTCCGCTGCGCCACTGCCGCCGACGCTGCGCCGAGCACTGGCAATGCTGCGCTGCTGACTCTGCTTGAGTGCGCACACCCCCGGTCCGCGCTCACTGCGCCGCTCGCCCGCACAGCACCTCCGCCATGAGTGCGGCGCCGCGACGCTGCACTGCTGCGTTCGCCGCCCCGCCATGGTACCCCGCCATCATCACTCGCCACCGCCTGCGCTGCTGCCCCGCTGCTGTCTCGCCGCTCGGCCACGCCATCGCGCCATTAACGCGCGCGCAGAGCGCCACGGCAAAGCCTAGCCGCTGACGCCTTATTTTTCCCGTCGCCACAAGCCCGGCCAGTCACGCCCTCATTTTTCCTCTCTCGCTCACGCCGCGCACTCCACCACTCGCCCCTCCTCACGCCCGAGCCATTCCATGCCCAGAACCGCCTCGCCGGTCCACAATTGCGTCGCCACCCGCCATTGCCGCCCGAGCTCTAGGCTCGCCGCGGACCGCCGTCCTCGACCCCCACATTGCCCGATTAAACCCCACCAACAGCTTCGCCTCATCCCAGTGACGCTCCTCGACCCGGCCGGTCATCCCCATCACCGTCGGCGCACCGCCGTCTTGGACAGATCCGCCGCCGGCCGCCCGCTCGCCGCGGAACCCCCTGCTTCGCCCCTCCTCGACCCAAATCGACCCCCAAGAGAGCTTCCTCGTGGTCCAGTGAACCTCCCGGGCCTGTCCTCGCCCTCTCTCCCACGCCGGAGCGCCGCCGCCGCAGCTCGCCACCGCTGCCGGCCTTGCTGCTCCGCCGCCAACCCCTCTCCCGGCCGCCCCCGACCTCGAGAAGACCACCTCCGAGTAGCTCTCGATCTCCTCTATCCTTTCCCCCACTTCCCCTCGCCGCCGGCGAGCTCCCTCGTCGAGAAACGTCGCCGCCGCCGCCTCCTCTGTTCCTGGCTCTGGCCAGGGGCATATCTGCGAGCCCCCAAATCATTCCAGGGGCCTAGATGCAAGATTTCATTTTCTTTTTCTTTTATTTTCAAAAACTGCAAACTTGTAAAATCGAGTTAAATTCGTAGAAAAATCGGAAAAATACAAACTCAATTGATCTGAGTTTCTTGTTATTAGATCTACAACTTTCATTACATGCACTTCTTCGTTTGCTCACTGGTTTTTCTTCTGGATTAAATACAATTTTATTAGTACTTTATTTAGATCTCAAGTTCTAGCCCTGATATGTAGGTGAGTTTTCGACAGTTTGTTGTAGACTGCAAGTGTAGGACTCTGTAAAAATTTGAGGTCCATTTGACACTCCTAGATATAGGTTTTATTTAGGACTTGATGTATGCCTAGGATAAATAGTTTTATTTATCCAAGTTGTTATGTTATGTTTCATAGGTTCAAGCTTTTACAGTTCCTATAGTTTAGTTCCCAGATTCTACAGAAAATGTTTGAGAATTTTTAGTTAAACCCAACTGGATCAAATGATTTTTGGTAAGGAGAAATACATTAAATCATGAAAAATAGTTTCTGCAAATTTAAAATTTTAATAATTTTTATATTGGTTAACTTTGAGTATATAACCATGCTGGAAAAATATGAGGCTCTGGAATTCGCTATAACTATCTGTAGATTTTAAACCAGATTAATGTAGCTCTATTTGTCCTATTTATCATGCTCTGTTACTTGCTCCTTTAAATCTTAAAATTTACAGTAGACTTATCATGAGTTTAGGAGTACTCAGTAAAAATTGTAGCATGTTTACTTGTAGGGTTTGTTCTGTATAAATGAATCTTAATCCTAGCAGTAGCTGTTTAATGTATTTTTAGTAATTAATATTCTCAATGAAAATAGCTGAAAATTTTATGACAGGTTTGTACTTAAATAATTGGCTCTCCATAAAAATTTCATCTTCAGAAACTATACCCATCAGCTGTTTTGAATATTCCATGCTTGCACTTGAAAATAATCTTTATAAAATAACAAAACCCTCACTTACTTAATAGGAAATAGTTAATCTCGATAATACTCTATAAACGATTGCCCAAGGAGATGTAAATAAAATATTTTACAACTCTATAGTGAATTAGATTAAGTTTGTTACCATCACCACAACTCATGCATGTGCATTTCATATAGATTTGACTACTCTCGCCGACGGTACGTACGAGCTGGTGCCGGAGTCCGAGAGTGAGCAGCGTGAAGCTCAAGTTAACCTAACTAAAATTACTGAAGACCTGAACCAAAGTTCAGAAGAGCCCACGGCTAGCTCCGCTCAGGAAGGCAAGCCCCGGAGCATGTCCTATCTATTTTAAATTTATGCAACTGCTTATATTCCTATCTACTTGTGCATTTAAGTTTGTAGGAATTGTTTGGAACCCTAGTTGCATAATCTTAAGTACCTATGTTTGAATACTAGCATGTATAGGTCAGCTAGTTGGCTATGCTAAGGGTTCGGTAGAAGTCGAGTGATTTCCTGTCACTCGCGAGCTCATAGGAGTTGAATGCTTACTACACACTACAATATAAGGTTTACGGGCGGGGTTGTTGTACTTGTGATACCTCGTCTGTTTAGTGAAAATGGATAAGGCCGCGGTGTGTGGTAGTGGTGGTTAAGCGTTTGAACGTACTAACCATATGCCGAGAATATGGTAATCGGTAAGCTTAAGTACCTGATGGAACCGGCCATGGAACATACTCCCCACTGTCTGGTCCTTGGTCATGCACGGGTGCAGGGCACCCTAGGGCGGTGGGCCTGTTCCATGCTCGGGGAAAAAGGGGAAAAGTCGCGTGGGTGATTTCATTCCCCATGCGTGTGTTTAGGTCTGCTTGGCCAGGTTAACAAATTCGATTCGAATCGTCTATTTCTCACGGATATTGAGACTGCTTAACCCTTTTGACACATAGAGTAAGAAGTGGAACAATGATGATGAGGAATATGGTTGCATGATGAAAAATAATTATTTTCACCATGTATGCTATTGGATAGATGCTAATGTAGAATGGTTAATCGAACTAGAACTTGAAAGCTAAAATCTGAAAATAAGAACTTACTCTTGTTGCTTTTCGGCAAAAACAAACCCCTCAAGCCAAAAGCCTTGCATGTCTAGTTAGAGGGCTAAATATATCCTAGCCGGGTAAGCATTGCTGAGTATTAGTATACTCAGCCTTGCTTGTAGCTCAACTTTGTTTTCAGGTGATGCGTTTGAAGATCAGATAGCTAGCTTGACTTGGCCGTGTACTTTACCTCCTGATTGGTCGGTGGAGTGGGATACGACTCCGGCCAACGATGACAATGCCGAGTAATGTCATGTACGGGCTTCATCATGACATCTTGTATCGTCGTTTAGAACTCGCTTTATTTCCGCTGCAGTTGAACTCCGAACTACTTTCAATTTGATTTTCAAGTACCTTTCTGAGATTTCGAACTTGGTTTGTAATAATTAAGTTAAGACTCTGTAATGTAATGTATTTGTGAAAGGTTATACTCTCTGGACTCACCTTCGTGTGGGTTGCATGTAAGCTTTGGGTTCGATCGACGCTCAGGTGGATTCTTCGGGACTTTACCCGACGGTCCTGCCGGATTACTCCGTTTGAAGTGTGTGTTAGCCGGGATTACCTTTAGGGTGATGGTTAGCGCACTTGAGCCGGATTAATTTGGGCGGTGCTGCCACAGCTGGTATCAGAGCCGAACAAAGCGCACACCCGAGAGTGCGACTAGATTTCAAAAGTTTTCCTTAAAACTTAGCCACACAATCACGTTTGGAAAATACGTTGGTTCGCTAAGGATCGTTCATAGTACGTAAAGCCCTAGGGAAAATTATGGGAGTACTAGGTGGCTATCTAACTTATGGTTTATTTATAACTGACTTCCAGCACATTTCTTTCTGTACTTCAAATTCAGTACTTTACATTATGTAACGACGCACCTACGCTAAGGTAAGACGGTAAGGATCCTCAGTCAACTGAGAGAGTTTGACCTTCCCGTCGGTGATGCAAACTGAACGCTGCGCTCAAGCAGTGGCCTATTTGAGCTGCTGCCAATATACCGACCATCGGTCGATTATATTGGGAGTAAAAGAGACCGTGAATACGTCACCTCGGTAGCGTATGAGCGCTGTCCATGCAGTGTTGGACGCATGGATGCCGCTTCTATAGTGAGCGGTAGTGTATGGGGACGCTTTCATGTGTGCTGGCATGAAAGGTTCAATGAATATATATCTGTCCATTTTTCTGCAAGCACACTAACCACGATTACATAAGTTAAGAACGGTTAGAACTCGGCTAAAAATATATAGGGAGAGACGTAAATTGTGCCATGCCACCGGTGCTAACCTCGTAAGTCCAAAGCTATTTGGCAATTGTTTTCCTTGTGAGGACGAATAGGTCGTGCAAGCATCAAGATCATAAACTGAAAGCCAATGAAAATAGATGTGGGTTAGTTGGGAATATTAAGGTTTGCACATGAGCACGGTTCATTTTCTCTCGATTAAGGTCTATCTAGAAATCTGTCATTTTCTACTATATCCTGGGAGATGAATTTAT
This sequence comes from Panicum virgatum, assembly GCF_016808335.1. Classification (NCBI taxonomy): domain Eukaryota; kingdom Viridiplantae; phylum Streptophyta; class Magnoliopsida; order Poales; family Poaceae; genus Panicum; species Panicum virgatum. The sequence goes on along the minus strand of NC_053136.1, from coordinate 26,274,814 downwards.
TTGACATAGTAGATGACTTTATTTGTAGAAGTGCCAGTGGATAATTTTGCTCTAAAACTTGTCTACTAGCTCCTGTTTAAATTGGGAATTTTTTGACTAGTATACAGCGGGGTACACTAGAAACTTTGACACCCTGTTTTCTGTCAGTTTTGAGCACTTCGGTTGTACGAATTTTTAGGCCTTCCTAGAAATGTTTTCTGCAGATGTGTTAAACACAAAACTTGTGCCAAATTTACTCACCGAGCTGCTGTCAAAATTTGGTAATTTTAGGCTCAGTAGTTTGTCCTCAGCACTCATTTTACTATCTCTCTGGTCGCTGAAAATTCGGGGCAGACAGCAAAGGAAAACTCTAAGGATAAGACCTTCTTAGGCTCTGACCTAGCTCTTGGGTTGACTAGGAAAGTTGTGTCTAAGAACCTTAGTAATGTTCCTGTAAATTTTGAGAATTTTTAGAGCTATGTGCTTTCAGTTATACTCATTTTTGTGCACTACCCAAAATCTGTTTTAACCATCACTCACTTGTGCACATCTTTTGTATAGATGGCTGCCCCTGCTCTCCTGGTGTTTGATGAGGATGGGCGTGCACACTCTGAGTGCACACACTGGCAGGGTTTTCCCTCCATTCTTTGGGAAGTGATGCGCGATGCCGGATATCCCAGTCCCCCGCGCTATGTGGGCGAGGAGTTCCATGAGATTGGAGTCGCGCGCTGTCGCGTGCGCATGACTCATGCTCCCCACCCTTTTCCAGTTCACTGGGCTTCCTTGGAACTGGAGGTAGTTGGACACCGTCTGGTTGATACTTGGGAAATTGCAGCCATGAGAGCGCTGAACAAGTTTTGCGAAAAGAATTATGCAGCTGTCACACTAGCCCCTATTGGCCTCTTCCCAGCAGAGCAGCCCAATGACCCTAACTGGCTTAGTCGGGTCGGACACACTGGGTACCTTCAGCAGAATAGAGCTGCAGAGACTATCTCCATGTCGGTGAAGTGCATGAATACACTCTACCGCTTGCAGACCTTACAGGCCAAATCCATGGCCCAGATCATTAGTTCTGCACGGACCAGCCATGAGATAGTGATTGCTAAGAACGGGCAGATCGCGGATCTTGATGCCCATATTGGCCAACTTGAGGGTCAAGTTGAGGAGCGTGATGTTCTCTTGGATGAGAGGGATGCTGACTTTGCACTTCTGGAGCAGCAGTTCACCGCCCAACAGGTTCAGCTAAATAATGCCTTGGATCACATCGAGATGTTGGAGGCTTAGCAGGCCCAGCCCGAGGCCATGGAGGAGGAGCCCCAGGAGGTTCAGGGTATCTCAGGACTTGACACTACGTCTGGAGTGCCCATGCCACCACTTCCGGGAGCTCACTCACCAGTGAGGAGCGAGTCGTCAGTCAACAACCTCGACGACTTTTAGATGATGTCTTAAGTAGTCTTTTGCGCATACTCCTCGATAGGGTAGCCTAACTTTTGGACAGTGATGTAATATGCTAACTAAGAGTTGAGTACCTTGCTTTTGTAATGAGTGCCACTCAGATGTAAAAATACTTTAATTGCTTAGGCCTTGGCTAAGAAATTGATGGATGGTTGTAATGGTTTGCTTGCGGTTGAATCTATCACTGCAGAACATTGTCTAAATTTTTATCCATCTTTCCTTGCATTTATGGGCTGTGTGTTGAATACAAAAGTTGTTGTTAGTTTCATGATCTAGGTTCTCACAAAATTTCAGCATCATTAGACTTGTGGGCCAATAGTTATGGCCCGAACATTGTACCTCGGTCTGCTGAAAAGCAGACTGGACAGAGAGGCAAAAATTGCATTTTTCGACCATCTTAACTATCGATTTAGCTTTGGAGTTGAATACCAAAGTTGTAGAATGATAAATTATCTATCTGCTGTCAAAATTTGGGCGCAATTCAATAAACAGAGTGCAAGTTATGGATTTTCTTGTAACAAACAGTGTTGCTGTCCCTGTTGTTATCATACTCATTCCAGTTCTACTTTTCCGCGCTTACCCTTCTGTACATTGGGGAAGTCATATATCACCATACTAATGAAAGAATTTGCTGTTCCAGATGGTGGGAGAGACATGTGGCAACCCTGATGGTTTCGGGAACGCTAATGGTAGCGGATCGCAGCAGCCGCCACCACCGCCACCCAACTTCGCGGAATATCTGGCTGCCCAAACCGAGTTACTCCGTCAACTCGTCCAGGGACAGCAACAACAGCAGCAACGGGGTTGGCCCTATGTTCATCAACCTCAAGCTGCTGGTTACCCATAATTCTTTGCAACCCAGCCCCCTCTATTAAACAAGACAGAAGAGCCGCTGGATGCGGATGCTTGGATTCGCACAATCGAGTCCAAGTTTTCACTACTTCTGGTGCCATGCTCAGAGCAAAACAAGGCTCGCTTTGCCACGCAACAGCTTTGCGGTTCGGCACGTCTTTGATGGGATAACTATCTTGGCATGCTCCCAGCTGACCACATTGTCACTTGGGATGAATTCAAGACTGTATTCAAGGGTCACCATATTCCAGAAGGACTCATGGAAAGGAAGCTGAATGAGTTCCTGGCTCTTACTCAAGGGACTCGTACAATTATCCAATATGCCCAAGCTTTCAACAATCTCTGTCAGTACGCGGGCTATCATGCTGACACAGATGCTAAGAAGCGTGATCGTTTTCATAGAGGCTTAAATACCAAGCTCAAGGAATGGCTAAACCCCATTAAGGTAGACACATACAATGAGCTGGTTAATCTAGCACTCATTCAAGAGGACTGTATCATGGCTCACCGTGCTGAGAAAAAGAGGAAAGCGCCAGCTGGACCCTCTAGTGCTCAGCCACAGACGTATCGCATAGTGCAGAATGTTGCACCCCAGATTCCTCAGAAAGCCCCTCAGCAAGGGCGTTGGGTTATCAGGCCTCCACTGCAGCAGGGCGTTGCACGTTTCCCTATTCCTTAGTTAACTAGCCCAAGGCCAAATGCTCCACAGCCAGCCCGTCCAAGTGATGGAAATCATTGCTTCAATTGTGGGAGCTCAACTCATTTCGCCCGTGAGTGCCCGCAACCCAAGCGACAAAACCAGGGCCAAGGCTCTAATCAGACCAACAAGAACAAGGGCAGAAAGCAGACTATTCAGGTCAAGCAAGGGCGCATCAATTTCACCACTCTTGCAGAACTTTCTGAGGGCGCACCAGTGATGACGGGTACATTTTCTATCCACAACAAGCCTGCAGTTATATTATTTGATTCTGGTGCATCACATAGCTTCATTGGTGCAAAATTTGGTGCAAAAGTGGGTTTGGATTTTATTCACACGAAAGGGTCATACATGATATCAACCCCAGGGGGTAAAATTGCTTCAAACCAAATAATACGACTTGTGCCAATCAAGTTGGGTAACCTAATCATCAACACCGACCTTATCCTCCTACCACTTGAGGGTATAGATATCATCTTGGGGATGAATTGGATGACTCAGCATGGGGTTATAATAGATATTCCCGCCAGAGCTGTTGAACTAAATTCACCAAAATATGGAGCCACTACTCTCTATTTACCATTCCGAGAGTGTATCAATTCTTGTGCATTTGCCATGAGCGCATCCAAACTAGAGGAAATTCCTATGGTATGCGAGTACACCGATGTTTTCCCGGATGACTTGCCAGGAATGCCACCAGATAGAGAGATTGAGTTCGTTATTGAACTACAGCCAGTCACTGCCCCTATCTCAAAGAGACCATATAGAATGCCACCTAAGGAGTTGGCCGAGTTAAAAATTTAACTTCAAGAGCTTCTGGACAAAGACTTCATTCGCCATAGTGCATCACCTTGGGGTTGTCCAGCTCTCTTTGTAAAGAAAAAGGATGATAGTTTGAGGTTGTGTGTGGACTACCGACCTCTCAATGCGGTGACAATTAAAAACAAATATCCACTTCCCCGCATTGATGTTCTCTTTGATCAACTGGCTGGAGCTAGAGTTTTCTCAAAGATTGATCTTCGCTCTGGCTATCATTAGATCAAGATTTGTCCATGTGATATTCCTAAAACCGCCTTCTCCACACGATATGGACTCTATGAATATTTAGTCATGTCTTTTGGTCTTACAAATGCACCTGCCTACTTCATGTATCTCATGAACTCGGTATTCATGCCTGAGCTTGACAAGTTCATCGTGGTTTTCATTGATGACATCCTTATTTATTCCAAGAATGAGGAAGACCATGCTAAGCACTTGCACATTGTTCTCCAACGTCTTCGGGACCATCAGCTCTATGCTAAATTTTCCAAGTGTGAATTCTGGCTAGATAGTGTGAAATTCTTGGGCCACACTATTTCTAGCGACGGCATAGCTGTGGATCCTAGCAAAGTGCAAGAAGTGATGGACTGGAAGCCTCCTACCTTCGTTCATCAAATTCGCAGTTTTCTTGGTTTAGCCGGATATTATCGCCGATTCATTCCGGATTTCTCCCGAATTGCTAAGCCGATGACTGAACTGTTGAAGAAAGGAGTAAAATTTGTGTGGGATGAAAAATGTGAAAAGGCTTTCCACACCCTAAGGGAGCAGTTGACTACAACACCTGTCTTAGCTCAACCTGATAATACCAAGTCCTTTGACGTGTATTGTGACGCGTCAGGTACTGGTCTTGGTTGTGTGCTCATGCAAGACAATAGAGTTATTGCTTATGCGTCACGAGCTCTTCGACCCCATGAGCAGAATTATCCTACTCATGACCTCGAGTTAGCAGCTGTCATTCATGCCTTAAAGATATGGAGGCATTATCTTATGGGTACTCATTGCAATATCTACATCGATCACAAAAGTCTCAAATATATCTTCACTCAAGCCGACCTAAATATGAGACAAAGAAGGTGGCTAGAATTAATCAAAGACTATGATCTTGAGGTGCACTATCACCCAGGCAAGGCTAATGTTGTAGCAGATGCACTGAGTCGCAAAGCTCATTGCCATTGCCTATCTGTGGAATCCTATACTGAAACCTTATGTCATGAGATCAGGAAGCTCCAGTTGGAAATGATTCCCCAAGGCACTTTAAATCACATCTCAGTTGAACCAACTCTTCAAGATCAAATCATTATGGCCCAATTACATGATAAAGGTGTTGGGATCATTAAACAAAAACTCTCTTAAGGAGAAATGAAATATAAGTGTTTTTGTCAAGACCATAACAGATTCCTATGGTTTGAAAGTCGTTTAGTTGTTCTGAAAAATCATGATCTTCGGAAGCAAATTCTCGATGAGGCACATCTTTCCAAATTTTCTATTCAACCGGGCAGCACCAAGATGTACCAAGATCTTAGGCAAAATTTCTGGTGGACTAGGATGAAAAGGGAAATTGCTAAATATGTCTCAGAATGTGACACCTGTCAGAGAGTAAAAGCCAGCCACTTGAAAGTAGCCAGTTTACTTCAACCTTTGCCTATCCCATCGTGGAAATGGGAAGACATAAGTATGGACTTCATTGTTGGATTGCTAAACACATCCTAGAAGCACGATTCCATTTGGGTTATCGTGGATAGACTCACCAAGACGGCACATTTCATTCCGGTACATACTACTTACACTGCCAAGAAGTATGCTGAGATCTATCTCGATCTCATTGTTTGCTTGCATGGGGTACCCAAGACAATCATTTCTGATCGTGCTACACAGTTCGTTGCACACTTTTGGGAACAGTTGCAAGCATCTCTTGGGACCAAATTGATTCGAAGCTCAGCTTATCACCCACAAACTGATGGACAAACTGAGAGGGTGAACCAAATCTTGGAAGACATGTTGAGAGCTTGTGTCATTCATTATGACAAGAGTTGGGACAAATGCCTCGCTCTAGCGGAGTTCTCATACAATAATAGTTACCAAGAGAGTTTGATAATGGCACCATTTGAGGCCTTATATGGTCGACGGTGTCGTACCCTTTTGAGCTGGTCGCAAATCGGAGAACGAGTGGTATTCGGACCTGATCTCATAGCAGAGGCAGAAGAAAAAGTATTGGTAATACAAGAGAATCTAAAAGCCACCCAGTCTAGACAAAAGAGTTATCCCTTTGCAATTTGAAGTGGGTGATCATGTCTATCTTCGAGTCTCGCCAACCAAGGGTGTGCAGAGATTCGGAGTAAATGGCAAATTAGCTCCCCGATATGTTGGCCCTTATGAAATCACTGAGATTTGTGGACCCGTGGCCTATAGAGTGCGACTTCCTCCTCGACTTGCAGCAGTACATGATGTTTTCCATGTTTCTCAACTCAAGAAATGTGTTCGAGTTCCCACCGAGATCATTGAACAAACAGAAATATTGGTAGAACCAGATCTCTCTTATGTCGAGTATCATATCAAGGTTCTTGATCAAAAGGAAAGGGTCACTCGAAGAAAAGCAGTTAAAATGTAGAAAATTCAATGGAGTCACCATACTGAAGAGGAAGCTACCTGGGAAACTGAAAGCTACCTAAATCAAAATTTCCCCGGTTTTCTGAATTCAACTGGAGGTACACCCCCTTTTCCTCGCTTAGCTTGCTTATCTGAATATCGGGACGAGATTCTTTTAAGGGGGGTAGGCTGTAACACCTCCAGTGTTTAGCACTGTTTAAACATGCAATTAATATGAAATGACAAGTTAAACCCCCAAATTTTGAATTACTTAAAAGCCAGAAATCCGTTTAAATAGACCAAAAAGTCAACTCTCACACCTTAGCTCAAATGAACTTTTGCCCAAAACAAAAGTTGTAGAGTTTTACAATACAAACAACTTTCGTATTCAAAGTTTTTCAAGTTACAACATGAAATTTGGAGAAAACTCCGAAAAATAGTGGGTTTAGGGGGTTTTCATTTAAACTTGAATTCGAATTTTTAACTATCAAACGAAACCTCAAATGGGAAAATGCCTGAAACGAAGGTTGTAGATTTCGACTTTTTAAACAACTTTCGTATTCAAACTTTTTCGAGTTTCAATTGAAATTTTGATTTTGAATCGAGTCAAAATCATTGACCAAAGTACCCTCTCTCTCCCCCCTTCCTCCTCTCTTCGTTGACGCCGCGCGCGCAGAGCACTCGAGCGCGCACGCGCGCGCTCGCTGCGCCACTGCCGCCCGTCCGCTGCGCCACTGCCGCCGACGCTACGCCGAGCACTGGCAATGCCGCGCCGCTGACTCCTCACCCCGCTCGAGTGCGCACACCCCCTGTCCGCGCTCACTGCGCCGCTCGCCCGCACGGCATCTCCGCCATGAGTGTGGCGCCGCGATGCTGCACTGCTGCATTGTACCCCGTCATCATCACTCGCCACCGCCTGCGCTACTGCCCCGTTGCTGCCTCGCCGCTCGGCCACGCCATCACGCCATTAACGCGTGCGCCGAGAGCCACGGCAATGCCTCGCCGCCGACACCTTATTTTTCCCCTCGCCACGCGCCCGGCCAGTCACGCCCTCATTTTTCCCTCTCTCGCTCACGCCGCGCACTCCACCACTCGCCCCTCCTCACGCCCGAGCCATTCCACGCCCAGAACCGCCTTGCCGGTCCACAATTGTGCCGTCAACCGCCATTGCCGCCCGAGCTCAGAGCTCGCCGCGTACCACCGTCCTCGACCCCCACATTGCCCGATTAAACCCCACCAACAGCTTCGCCTCATCCTAGTGACGCTCCTCGACCCGGCCGGTCATCCACATCACCGCCGGCGCACCGCCGTTGCGGACAGAGCCGCCGCCGGCCGCTCGCTCGCCGCGGAACCCCCTGCTCCGCCCCTCCTCGACCCAAATCGACCCCCAAGAGAGCTTCCTCGTGGTCCAGTGAACCTCCCCGGCCTGTCCTCGCCCTCCCTCCCACGCCGGAGCGCTGCCGTTGCAGCTCGCCACCGCTGCCAGCCTTGCTGCTCCGCCGCCGACCCGTCTCCCGGCCGCCCCCGACCTCGAGAAGACCACCTCCGAGTAGCTCTCGATCTCCTCTATCCTTTCCCCCACTTCCCCTCGCCGCCGGTGAGCTCCCTCGCCGGGAAAAGCCGCCGCCGCCGCCTCCTCTGTTCCTTTCTCCAGCTAGGGGCATATCTGCGAGCCCCCAAATCATTCCAGGGGCCTAGATGCTAGATTTTGTTTTCTTTTTCTTTTATTTTCAAAAACAGCAAACTTGTAAAATCGATTTAAATTCGTAGAAAAATCGGAAAAATGCAAGCTCAATTGATCTGAATTCCTTGTTACTAGATCTACAACTTTTATTACATGCACTTCTTCATTTGCTCACTGGTTTTTGTTCTGGATTAAATACAATTTTATTAGTCCTTTATTTAGATCTCAAGTTCTAGCCCTGATCTATTGGTGAGTTTTGGACAGTGTGTTGTAGACTACAAGTGTAGGACTCTGTAAAAATTTGAGGTCCATTGGACACTCCTAGATATAGATTTTATTTAGGACTTGATGTATGCCTAGGATAAATAGTTTATTTATCCAAGTTGTTATGGTATGTTTCATGGGTTCAAACTTTTGCAGTACCTTTAGTTTCATTCGTAGATTCTACAGAAAAAGTTTGAGAATTTTTAGTTAAACCCAACTTGATCAAATGATTTTTGGTATGGAGAAATACATTAAATCATGAAAAATAGTTCCTGCACATGTAAAATTCTAATAATTTTTCTATGGGTTAACTTTGAGTATATAACCATGTTGGTAAAAGATGAGGCTCTGGAACTTGCTATAACTATCTGTTGATTTTAAACCAGATTAATGTAGCTCTATGTTGTCCTATTTATCATGCTCTGTTACTTGCTCCTTTAAATCTCAAAAATTTACAGTAGACTTACTATAAGTTTAGGAGCACTCAGTAAAAATTGTAGCATCTTTACTTGTAGGGTTTGTTCTGTATAAATGAATCTTAATCCTAGCAGTAGCTGTTTAATGTATTTTTAATAATTAATATGCTCAATGAAAATAGCTAAAAATTTTATGGCAGGTTTGTACTTAATATGCTCAATGAACTTGGTTTGTAATAATTAAGTTAAGACTCTGTAATGTAATGTATTTGTGAAAGGTTGTACTCTCTGGACTCATCTTCATGTGGGTTGCATGTAAGCTTTGGGTTCGATCGACGCTCAGGTGGATTCTTCGGGACTTTACCCGATAGTCCTGCCAGATTACTCCATTTGAAGTGCGTGTTAGCCAGGATTAACTTTAGGGTGATGGTTAGCGCACTTGAGCCGGATTAATTTGGGCGGTGCTGCCACACGAATAAGCCAGGCTGAAGCGGTACGCACGGATCTGATCCGTTGGATCATGATCCGGTGACTGAGGACGTAACGTTTCGCGATCTAATCTCGTGCATCGGTTCAAGATCGGGTGGCAAGGGAGAAAAGGGTGCGCGGGGGCGGCGGCGCGGCTCGCCGGAGCTCTGCTCTGCGGTGGCGCTCCACCGGGGTAGGCCGAACTCGGCCTTCTCGGGGTCAAATCGACCCGCGCCTGGGTCTGGGGTGATCTACACGCCATGCGTGATTCACCTGGGCTCTAAACGGCGCTCGGGGAGGCTCGGGGCGGCGCTAGCAGCTGCGGCGGCGGGTCTGCGGGTTGTGGTCGCCGGCGTGCGCGAGTCCAGGCGGCTAGGGTGTGCTACGGGCTAAACCAAATAGCGTAACAGAGAGGGGAGGTGGGGGTGTGGCTCACCGAGGCCGGGATTGACCGGACGCGCAGCGCAGCAGGGTCGGCGGTGAGGTCCGGGCGGGGGCGCAGAGGCGGCGCTTGACCAGAGCTCGTGGGGGAGGTGCTGCAGAGGGAGTCCGGGCCTGTTGATCCACTGGGAAGATCCGCGCAGGCTCTGCGGAGGTGCAGAGGGGGTCAGCTGAGCCTGAGTTACGCCGGCGGCGAGGAATCGCGGCGGCGGGCCGTGTTACCTGCAACGGCGGTTCGGGCGAGATTCCGGCATGGCGAGGACCGGGGGTCGGGGAAGGAGGCCTCGGGGAGTTTTCTGGGCACAGGGCGGAGCTACTGCGTGGCACTGGGGATGCGATGGTGCGGCGGAGCAGCGTGGCCGCGGCGGAGCACGGCGGGTGTGACGCTGGGGTGCAGCGGCGTTGGTGGCGTGGCGAGGGAGGTGCGTAGGGATGTGCGGCGGTGCCAATTAAATTGAACCAGGGATCTTGGGGAGGCGTCCACCGCACGGGCGTCGCGGTGATTGCGGCCGCGATCCGTGCGCGTGAGAGGCGGATCACGCAACGGATTGGCGTGATCAGAACTCGAGTGAAGCTTCTTGAAGATGGGGGCGAGGGTGTCCGGTGGGTCTGGCAGGGCTGGCGAGGTCCACGTGCAGGCGAGGTGAACGGGCGGAGGAAGCGGAAGTCGCTGGCGCGCTGAGAGAGAAAGAAAGGAAAGAGATGACAGGTGGGGTCGCGGTGTCAGTCAGAGCTAACGCGCGCGCGGTGACGGGCCGAGAGGGAGAGGAGGGAGGAGCGGGCCGCACGATGCCTGCTGGGCCTGGGCGTGCGGTGCTGGGCCGACCGGGGGAAAAAAGATCTGGGCCGCGAGGAGAGGGAGGACTGGGCCGACTGGGGCTTGGGTTGGGTTGGGTTGCCATTTGGGTTTTGGGCTGGTTTGGTTTCTTCTTTTTCTTTTCTCTTTCCTATTTCAAAACACCACTCAAATCTATTTGAATTCAAATCGAATTTGAATTCAACTCCTATGCATTCAAACAAAATAAAGCCATGCACCAGCATGAATGCAACAACAAGTTTAAACCTAGAAAGTTTTTATTTACTTGTGAAGCAAAATTATATTAAATGCAAGACTAATCATAATAAACCTTAGAAAATTAAATAAAACCATTTAAGTTTACTATTAAATGCTGAAATTTAAATTAGGGTGTTACACATACTCCCACACTCACGCCACGCCTCTGCACCCTTCCCCACTCTGCGACAAGGCGCGGAACGGCCTTGCCTGCCAGCGCTGCAGTCGCCTGTGATGCCCGCTGCAAGCACGCTGCCATGTCTGCCAGCCGCGTTCCACGCTGGCCCCTGGCTGTCTGCTGTCGGCTAAATGCCGCGTGCTCACATAAAACGCCGTTATCGGTTAAAGCACGAATGCTGAAAATCACCGGCTGCAGGCTACACCTCAAACCCTTGGCGACCTCCTATAAAACTCCTGCAGCCCCACCTTGCAAACCCTAGAAGCCCCATGGGGATTTCCCCCCTTTCCGCTGCCACCAATCAAAGGAGAGGGAACCGGGAGCAGATGAAGGCAATGAGGAGAGGAGAAGGAGGAGGATGTCCTCACCGCCAAGAGACGCCATTATCAATCCGGCACCCCGATCCACTCCCTCCACATAGTGGTTCTGCATGCACCGCATCATCTCGCCTTCGCTCCGACTCACCACCGCGTCACGACCTTTTTCCTCGAGCCGTTTGGTAGGTGTCACCGCCCATCCTCGTCGCCCTCTTACTGTACGGGCGCCGTGTGCCGCCGATGAGCCCAAGATAGCTACCCTAGACCCATGCCCATTGTGTGCCTCGTGCAGGAGCCCGACGCAGAGCCGTCCGAGAACCCGTAGCCCGCCGTAGCCCCATCTCGCTGTCGGCCGTGCCGCAGCGCTGGCTTTCCTGTGTCCCCGTGCACATTCGCATGAACCGCCGCTTGCCAAGCCAAGGGCCATGCCCTAGCACACTCGATCCATACCCCTGCCCTCGCCACATCAATGTCGGCACAATTGCCGCATGACATCGCGATGAGGCGTGCCAGTGCCACTACGGCAATATGCCGAGCACCTTGTGTGCGGAACCGCACATGCACACACGCTGCACCCTCGCACGCACGTATCCTACACCGCCATAGTCGAATGTGCCGGTGAGCCTTGACCTTCTGTCATGCCGCTGAGCCAAGCTCGGGCCTGTCTCGTCGCCTTGGTCGCCTTGCCGCATGGTCACGACCTCGCGATGCCGGGATGTCGTGTGCGCTGCCCGATGGACCCTCCGTTTTGCTGTTTACACCTTGGGTCGAGCTCGCTGTCGCTTGAACCTGCCTTAGTGCCTCGTGTCCTTGCTCTATTCTGCCTTGGTTAGACTTCACCGCGCCGCCCGCCGTTGACCCCCTTTGCTCTACCATAGCCTCACCGTTGTGGTCTCGCCTCGTCTCTGTCGTGGCCTCTTCCCGTGCTGAGACGCCTTGACCTAGTGTTCACGGTCCTTTAGTGCTAAAATCAACTGTCAACTCTTGCAACGTTTCTTGATAAATAATCACCAAACTTAGATATATGGCTTAATTCTATCTAGTTCCATGAGTTTTGGTGAATTATGATTTGTAGGCACCCATACGTGGAATACACGAGAACACATAAGTAAACATAGAGGACCCACCTGGCTGAGGAAACAGGACGCCAAGGAAGATACACCTGAAGATTATCATGAGGGCCCACTTGTCAGTAACCCGAGGAAGGTGGACCCACTTGTCGAACCTGGTCAGCAAAGCGTCCAGGTGTATTTTCAGGTGCATCCTCAAGGCCGTGAATATAGTTTCCATATGAAGAGAAGGATCAAAGGGAATATTCCTAGGATCTCCACTCCCCCAAGGAACCTCCACCACTATATAAGGGGCCTCTCTCCTTCCCCCTCACACCATTCATTCACTCATTCCACTCCATTCACAATCCATTCATTCACCTTTCATCCACCCACACCACCACTTGGGAGGAGACAAGATGTAGGAATAGGCTAGGGTGCGTGTGTGGAGAAGTGCGGAGAAGAGCCGGACTTGTCGGCCTCTCTTCTGCCTTGTTGTACCTCGTCAAGTATGAAACACTTGTGTAAGTACCTGAGTTTATCAATGTGGTTTTGTTCTTGGTAAAGTTATTCTCTGTTGTCATTCGTTTGCCGGTTTTGTCAGACCCAGGGCAGCGAGATTGCTCACAAGCATGGAATATTCTAGAGTAAGGGATAGCACAAGGATGTACCTTACCTCTATTGTAACTACTCGTACAGCAGTAGGACTAGTTGATGTACGAGGGAACAACCCGACCTCGTTGGAGTAGGACTCTAGTAGTACTCAACTAGGACTTTCCATGTAACCCTGTCCTCCCAGACTATATAAGGGCGGGCAGGGACCCCTCCAAGACATCGAACAACACCTAAGGCAATACAAACAAACACACACGATGTAGGGTATTACGCTCCGACGGCCTGAACTTGTCTAAATCTTTGTGTTCCTTGGGGTATACCTCGGAGAGCTTGGCGGTTAAATACCGACCGCTTGCACGCCAGGTAGGGGGCTTCGTCGACGATCATCAGAAGAATTCGATGGCATCTTTCAACCTCATTGCTGTTGTGCCTGAGCAAGGCGCGACCTTCTTATCTTTGGTTCACGGGTCTACTCCACGAACGGTGTGCGCAATTGTGACAAACCAGGTTTTATGGGTTACAAAGATAGCTTTTGTGTTTATGTTTATTTAAAAATTTAAACCATGATTTCTATAGCAAGGGTATTTTTGTAATTTTGAAAAAGTGCAAAGTCCTTTTTACAAAATAGTTTTGCAAAAGGCAAAATTTCAAATTTTGTGAGGGGTAAAAATGCATGTTTTGTTTTTCACTTTTACCCTCATAAAAAGATATTTTATGCTTAGGGCTACCCTTGCAATTTTAAAACTTAAGTTGTGTTCTTTTGCTTTTTAGAAGATTTGACGGATTTCAAAATATTTTTAAATCCTTTGATCTAGTGAATTTTTGCACAAAATAAAAGTTATAGATCTTGAAAAGTTACACAACTTTCATGTTGAACAATTTTTCATTTGAGCACTAGATCAACGGGAATTTTTTTAATTTACAGTTAGACCCCTAGGTTTATGAAAAAAACACAAAAATCACCCTGCCTTCACCTTCTTCCTCGGTTCACTGGAACAGGGGCACCGCCGTCCGCCATGGTTTCCAGCCCCCAGACTCGCCGCGCCGCCTCAGAGCACCGACCTGCCGTCTCCACACGTCGAGTACAAGCCCCCGCCGCCACTCCCCCACCCTTGTCGGCTATTCGCGTGCGCGCCACGCCGCCTTCATCACGCCAGCTCATCGGCCCCCCTAGAGAACCAGCCGGCCGCCACAAACTTCCCTCCTCGCCGATGGATTCGCCTCCCTTGGCGAGTCAATCTCCTTTTGCTTACCCTCCCTTTCTCCCTTGCCTATAAAAGGGGTAAAACCCCCTCCACAACCACCCAAGCGCCCAGACCTCCATGGCCGCCCGCCATTGGTACTCCAAGCTCGAGCTCGTAGCCGAACTTGCCCCTCCACCCCCTCTCGGCCCAAATTGGCACCTCAGTAACATTCCGCTCCTATTCCCGAAGCTCCTAGACCTAGATGCACCACCCCTTCGCCGCTGTCGAGCCGCCGCCCTGGCCCAGTGCCGCCACCGGCCACCTGCTCGCGTAGCACCGCCTCTACAGGCCACCCCGACCCCAACGAAAGCAACCTCGAGGTAGCCCTTGAGCCCCTCTTGCTTTTCTCCACTAGAGCCCCCACCTCCGGCGAGAGAGCTCGCCGGAATCCGTACGAACAGAGCTCCCCACGCCGGCCATGGCCCAGGGACTCGATTGCATTGTATTGAATCTTCTTAGGGTGTTTTTTGCAAAAGTTCAGAATTCTTTTATGTTTTTCTTGGGAACTTTGAAAATTCCTAAAAAAATGTAGAAAAAACAGAAAAATACCAAATTAATTTTGTTATGTTCCGCTTAATTAGATATATAACTTTGGCTACTAAAGTTTGTATGAAACCTTATATTTTGTGCTCTAGTTTAATTGTTAGCAAATGAGTAATTTATATATATCTTTTTAACCATAGCCTTGTTATGCTTGATTTTTGGAACCTAGCATCCTTTTGTCATGTTTAGCCTTGTGTGAAATTTGTAGTCCAAATGCCTATCTTTTGCTTTCATGTGCTTTGTTTATTTCTAACTTATGCTCTTATTTATTTTATTGAAGCATGTTCTTGTTAATTTCTTAAGGTCATCCTTTTATCATGAGCTCTTCTAATCATAAGTAGTTCATGGTAATTTTTTTAGGAGAATTTTTTCAGTGCTCCAAGCGTGTGTGTTAGGTTTACCTCAAAGGATTAGAACTCAAATTAAACAGTACTAAAAAAATTCTCCTAAAAAATTACCATGAGCTACTTATGATTAGAAGAGCTCATGATAAAAGGATGACCTTAAGAAATTAACAAGAACATGCTTTAATAAAATAAATAAGAGCATAAGTTAGAAATAAACAAAGCACATGAAATAACAAGCAAAAGACAGGCATTTGGACTACAAATTTCACACAAGACTAAACATGGAAAAAAGGATGCTTGGTTCCAAAAATCAAGCATAACAAGGCTATGGTTAAAAAGATATAAATAAATTACTCATTTTCTAACAATTAAACTAGGGCACAAAATATAAGGTTTCATACAAACTTTAGTAGCCAAAGTTATAGATCTAATTAAGAGGAACATAACAAAATTAATTTGGTATTTTTCTGATTTTTCTACATTTTTTTAGGAATTTTCAAAGTTCCCAAGAAAAACATAAAAAGAATTCTGAACTTTTGCAGAAAACACCCTAAGAAGTTTCAATACAATGCAATCGAGTCCCTGGGCCATCGCCGGCGCGGGGAGCTCTGTTCGGTCAGATTCCGGCAAGCTCTCTCGCCGAAGTTGGGGGCTCTGGCGGGGAAAAGCAAGAGGGGCTCAAGGGGTACCTCGGGGTTGCTTTGGTTGGGGTTGGGGTGGCCTGTAGCGGCGGCGCTACGCGAGCAGGTGGCCGGTGGCGGCACTGGGTCATGGCGGCAGCTCGACAACGGCAAAGGGGTGGTGCAGCTGGGTCTAGGAGCTTCGGGAATTGGAGGGGAATGTTACTGAGGTGCCAATTTGGGCCGAGAGGGGGGGAGTGGCGAGTTCGGCTACGAGCTCGAGCTTGGAGTACCAATGGCGGGCGGCCATGGAGGTCTGGGCGCTTGGGTGGTTGTGGAGGGGGGTTTTAATGCTTTTATAGGCAAGGGTGAAAGGGAGGGTAAGCAAAAGGAGATTGTCTTGCCTAGGGAGACGAATCCATCGGCGACGAGGGAAGTCCGCAGCGGCCAGCTGGTTCTCCAGGGGCGGGTCGATGAGCTGGCGCGACGAAGGCGGCGTGGCGCGCGCGAATGGCCAGCAAGGGTGGGGGAGTGGCGGCGGGGGCTTGTACTCGACGCATGGAGGCGGCAGGTCTGTGGTAGAACTGCCAGAATTAATCCGATTTAGGTGCGTAACCATTACTATTACAGCTAAAATAGTTAACACGCACTTCAAACGGAAAAATTTGACAGTCTGTCGGGTAAAATCCCGATAACACCACTGTATTTCGGATCGAAACAACATACCTCACTTGAAAGTGAGCCCAGAGATTACAATAACCAAAATTTTATAATACGAACTTCAATGGTAAATGTTATTATAAACTAAGTTTGAGAACTTAGATGGAGTACCTCATAAGTTTGAAAGTAGATAAGTTCTTCAGAGTTTATAAACAGTGGAAAGAAAACGATAACTAGCGACGATATGTGACATCATGATGAAGCCCGTACATGACGTCAATTTCACCAAGCATTCCAAGAGTTACCTGAAAACAATGTTAAAAGCAAGACTGAGTATACTAATACTCAGCAAGGCTGACCCGTCTAAGGGTATAACATAGCCCTTTAGCTAGACATGCAAGGTTTATGAAGGCTCTGGAGTTTATTTTGCTGAAAAGCAATAAAGAGTAGGTCCTTAATTTCAAATTTTAGCTTTCAGATTCTAGTTGTTTTAACCAGTCTAGATTTGCACCTAACTATACAAACATGGTAGAGAAATTATGTGCATTCAACAAGATTGAGTATCATAAATATTTCACTTCTTACTCTATGTGGCAAAGAGATTAAGCAGTCTCAATATCCGTGAGAGGCGGAACAGTTAGAACCAAATTTCAATCCTTGCAAGGTAAACCTAACACACACGCTTGGAGCACTGTTGAGTCACTCCTAAGCAACCGTTTGCCTTTCATTCCTTTTTGTGGATTAGCGCCACTCTCCCCGACTATAGGGCACCACACCTCGTCCCTCATAGTCGTAGTTGTTGCGCTACTTAACATAATTTCCATCTTATTCATTTTATCCATCCTATCCCTAAGAGAGAGTGGGGGGTCTGTCCACTTGTTGGGCCGATTGGTTACTAGGCTTGCCGCGTACCATATTTACGGCATGTGGCAGGTACTTTCAAATGCTTAATCAACACTACCACACACTTCGGCCTTATCAAATTTTATCAACACAGATGGATTTCCACCACGAAACTAGTTGAAACTAGTAACCCAATCTGTCCATGGTCCTTATAGTGATTACAGAAAGTAAACAACCAACTCCTATAAGCTCGCGAGTGACAGGCAATCACTCGACTTTTACCGGTCCTATTAGTATAGCATCGAGTCGAACTCTGTTTCTAGTGTTCAAACAATAGGTACCTAGAATTATGCATCTAAGGTTTTCAATCAACTCTAATAATTTAAATGCACAAGTAAATAAATTGCATAATTTGAAATAATAGGATTATGCACCGGGGCTTGTCTTTAGTAGAATCTATAGAGTCAGTAAGCGTTAGCTCTTCCAAATTGAGGTTCGGGACTTCAGTTAATTCCACGATGTTGGTTGGACTTCATGTAGTTCACTCTTGGACTTCGGATTCACGTTCAGGTCTTCGTTATCTTCCGTAATGTTGACTTGGGCTCCAAAAATATTCCCGTCTAGTTCCTGGATGAGTTCGTACGTTCTGTCGAATAGTGATATCGTTTCTATATGCAATGCAGTACTCGAAATTAGTGAAGTGCTTAAGTAGAGCTTTCCTTCACTAAAAAGTTGTTATCCAATAGAGTAAAAATTTAAGACCAAGCTTAAAAGTGTTACTTTACTGGACAATCATTTATAGAGTAAAAGTAAACATAAAAGGCTTCAAAAAATAACATGGTTGGCTACTCTTAAGCAACATAGAGAGGTTTCATTCAAATCGAGAGTTTGAAATCAAAAGAAGGGAAGGGTAATTAATTTAGGAACAAGGGGTGGGTTCAAACATCAAACATCATCTCAAAGTCTAAAAGAAAAGATCATGTATATAAATCAAGCTCAAACATGGAATTATTCTAATAAAAACCACACTAGCATGAATTAATCTTAAAACTCAAACATAAAATTAAAACTGAAACTAAACAGTGCAAAAATTATTCCAAAAAATTACCATAAACTATTTATGATTATTAGAGCCCATGGTAAAAAATTATCCCAAGAAATTAATAAAAAACATGCTTTACTAAATAAAACGGGTGTATATACTAGAAATAAACAAAACACATGAAATAACGAGTAAAATTAAAGCATTTGGGCCACAAATTTCACAGAAGACTATACATGGCTTAAGGATATTATGTTCCAAAAAACAAGCATAACAAAGCTATTGTTAAAAAGATATAAATAAATTACTCATTTGCAAATAATTAAATTAGAGCACATAATATAAAGTTTCATACAATCTTTAGTAGCCAAAATTGTAAAGCTAGTCAAGAGGAGCACAAAAAAATTAATTTGACATTTTTCTAATTTTTCTACCATTTTCTAGGATTTTTCAAAGTTCATCACATGAAATAGAAAGGGGCTAGGCGGTTTTGCAGAAAGGACCCTGGGGAAGAATCCAGTCAAAGCAATTGGGTCCCTGGGGAGGGTCGGCGGCAGGGGAGAGTCGGTCCGGCCGATTCGGCGGCGTGGGTCGCCGGCGGCGAGAGGGGAGAGTTCAGGGAGGATCAGTAGACCCTGGCGCACCTGATGGAGGGCTTGGGAGTCTGAGAAGGCAAGCGGAGGGGGTTCGTCGGCGGCGAAGCAGAGAGCGGCGGTTATAGCGCTCGTCGGCAGCGGGTTCTGGCAGGGGATTGGCGAGGATGAGGAGCCGGTGATCTGCGCTGGAGGGAGGTGGAGCTGCTGGGTTGTTTGGAAGTGACGGAGCGGCATTGGGGTGGCGATTCGGTGGCGGACAGGAGCTCACCGGAGATGGGAAGGGTATGCGGCGGTGGTGTGCCAGAAATTTGGCTCGGCCGGGCTTTAAATAGGCCAGTGGAAGGAGGATGGGCACGAGGGGAGGCTCGGGGATGAGCTTGTCGGAAGTATGGGGTGAAACCAGCGGCGGGGTGGGCTGATCTGCGGCGGCCGGTTGTCGTGGAATGCAGAGGAGGCGTCGGAACGGCGTGGCGCGGGCAAAATAAGCCAGCAAGAGGAGGTTCGGGGTGAGGTGATACTTGTGCGTGACGCGTGGGGCGGCGTAGGGTAGCTGGCGGGCGAGCCAAACCGGCAACGGTGGTGAATCAACGGTGAGTGGCGGCGCCCCAGGTTCGAACAGAGAGGAGGAAGAAGAAAGATAAGGCAGGGGTGGTTTTGTAATTTTCCAAAAGTTCAGGGGCTTAACTAAAAAGTAAAATTTCCTGTTGATCTAGAGCTCAAATGAAAAAGTGTTCAACATGAAAGTTGTGTATCTTTTTGAGATCTACAACTTTCATATTGTGCAAATTTTCACTAGATCAAAGGATTTGAAATTATTTTGAAATCCGTTAATCCTTTTTAAATTTAAAAGAACACAACTAAAGTTATAAAATTGCAAGGGTAACCCTAAGCTTAAAAATATCTTTTTATGAGGGTGAAAGTGAAAAACAAAATATGCATTTTAACCCCTCATAAATTTTTGAAATTTTGCCTTTTGCAAAACTATTTTGTAAAAAGGACTTTGCATTTTTTCCAAAATAACAAAAATACCCTTGCTCTGAAAATCATGGTTTAAATTTTTAAAACAACACAAAAATTTTATTTTTAACCCCTAAAACTTGGATTGTCACAGCCTTCCCCCCTAAAAAGATTGTCGTCCCGAGATTCGAGAGTAGAAAAGAGCTAGAAGATAAGTGCCAATGTCAGACTTGCTTGATGCTTGTGATCTATCAAGGGTAATGCATCAGGCAGTAAGATAAATATGTGGATGGCATGAATGTTGTAACAAGGATCAGCTTGAAGGAGTAGAAATTTTGACAAAGTTTTGCCATCTACATCAAAGGATCAAACGGCGAGATGATGATAAAAGACTATTGAAATGGATTTAGGAAGATTGGGAAAAGATGTGATTCTGATTCATTGAAACATAGGGTTTCGTAAGAATCCAGAAATGATCAAACTATAAACAAGGAGGAAGAAGGTGAAGGCAGGGTGGTTTTTGTGATTTTTCAGAAACCCAGGGATCTAACTGTAAATTAAAAAAAATTCTCGTTGATCTAGGGCTCAAATGAAAAAGTGTTCAACATAAAAATTGTGTAACTTTTCAAGATCTATAACCTTCATGTTGTGCAAAAATTCACTAGGTCAAAGGATTTAAAAATAATTTGAAATCCGTCAAATCCTCTAAAAAGCAAAAGAACACAACTTAAGTTTTAAAATTGTAAGTGTAGCCCTAAGCATAAAGTATCTTTTTATAAGGGTAAAAGTGAAAAACAAAATATGCATTTTTACCCCTCACAAAATTTGAAATTTTGCCTTTTGCAAAACTATTTTGTAAAAAGGACTTTGCACTTTTTCAAAATTACAAAAATACCCTTGCTATAGAAATCATGGTTTAAATTTTTAAATAAACATTAACACAAAAGCTATATTTTTAACCTATAAAACCTGGTTTGTCACATCCACTTTCATCGTCCGTTCTAGTAGCGGATACTCTAGAGGAGGGCCCCTGATAAAGACGGGATAACCCTGCCCGACTCTAGAGTAGTAGTCGACGGCATAGATGTGGTGTCTGAGCCTTAAATTACCTTTGTTTGGTCCGAGCTCCATGGTGTTGAGGGGTAGACGGCAGGTGGTCACAGCCCTGTCTGTCTGCTTCAAAGACAGTTGTTGACGGGGTACGCTCATTTTGGCCGCCAACCAGTGCTATTAATGAGGGAACTTGATGAAGTTTTGATATAAATTTCTATTTAAACTAATGAGTTCCACGAGTTGTGTCCCACCATGTTTTACAAGGAATACAGATAATATGGTGCACAAATACCATTATTGGTGATGTAGCAGTTGAGGCCATACAAATGAAGGTTCACTCAAACGTCTCGATACAAATGTCAATTGGGCATGGTGCAAAGGTTACTCAAATCACATATTTAACAGCAGCTTGTCGAAGAGCTCATCGAGATGATCAAAATGGACTCTTGGATCACCGAACTCGGAGTCCGGACGGAAAAGTTACACCTCCTGGAAGATCACCGACATGGCCTTGTCAGGCCGGCCGGTCGGCCTGGACAAGGCTAGCCAGCCTAGCACCTCCCCCAAAACCCAATCAGTATCATTGCCTTGCGGACTCACAAATGGACCACCAAACACTTGGATACATGCCCAAAGTGAAGCTAAGACCAAAAGGCCTCTTATGTCCCTCCAAGAAGCTCCCGAAGTGGCCACTCAAAGATTGGGCTGATCATCCAAGGTTGGAGCTGCACCTACATGCAAAGAAATACAAAGAGAATCGACGCCAACCATTGGATGAAGCTTAAGACAAGTGGAGGGATGGATTAGCTTGACACATGGATTGAATGGCCCACCTTCCGCATGGATAACGTCCAACCGACTTGAAACTGCCTTGGAAGAGCAACTTCACACAATGGTGGTTGATCCGACGCCTGGGGCCAAAATCCCAAGCTGGCTGGCCTCACCTAGGTTTCTTCAAGTTGGAGGTTTCTTCAACCGACATTGCAAGAAGGAATATTGTGTGTACGATCAGAAGGCGGTGAATCCTAAGCCACCTGACATTTTCACGCCACACGCTCAACTTCGCGTGAAAGTTACCTCAGCTGACATACCTACGTACAAGCCATGCATTGGCACAAGTACCGACCTCCAAAGCTCTATAAATAGCAGCCCTCACCTCACTTCCAAAGCACAGTGAGTTGGAGAAATTCCAAGGCGAAAATAGGAAGAGAGGTAAGGTGAGAATCAGGAGAGGAGCCGGAGTGTCGGCCCCTCTCCAACTTTGTGCCTTCGAGGAATGATGCTCCGATTCGAGTAATTTCCTCCTCTTTCGTCGATAATATTGCTTTCGCTCCTTTACTTTATTAGTACTTAAATACTTGGTCTCTCTAGTTGTGGGATCCTTTGTCTGCATGGGTAGCAAGTTCTATCCATTTGGAGTTTCTTCTTGCCTTAACGTGAGGAAGATGTCAGTGACTTGATAGTGTAGGCACAGTGCCTGGGATTGATATCTACTTACCTTGGGTTATGTTCCACCCCACGGAACCACAGTGGTAGGCGGTAGGTGGTGATAGTCCTGTCTGCCCTTTGTAGTCCGCCATATTTGGGTGCTTTCATAGCAGTAGTTGCCGACTGCCGTTAGACTCCCTTCTTATCGCTTTCTGAGTTCTTCCCTGGGGCCGCCGAAGCAACTAGAGTCAAGTATTCTTGTTAGGAGTAGTTAGTAGGACGACGTTAGACCACCGGTACCTATCTTATCTGGACCTCATCACTCCCGTCATATCCCCTGGATAAACAAGAGTCACTACTAGTACACTTCTCGTTCCTCGAGGATTCGATACCCTGGAATACTCCAGGGTGAAATCTGCATTAGTATCTGTACGCTTGTAGATTTATTCTATGAGGCTAAGGACTGCCAACAAGCTTTCTGGCACCATTGCCGGGGAACGGTAGCAGTGCTTGTATCAGTTCTAGTTTATCCTTGTATCATCCGCATTTACCAAGGAGTCCATTACCCTTCGTGACTTCTCGGCTCCAAGCAATAGTAGTCATGGTGAGCGTCCACCTTCATGTCATCCCATTCTTACACCAGACTATGAGATCCGCCCTAGTCTCGTAGCCATGGTTCGATCACAATCTTTTTCTAGGCGCAAGGATGAAAATCCCTACACTCATCTACGTGAATTCAAGCAGAAGTGCTCTATCATCTCAATACCAGGCATGCACTGTGAAACCGTGAAATGGAAGCTTTTTTCATTCTCTTTGACTGGTCATGCCAAAGATTGGTACTACATAACCGTAGGAAGTGTAGAAGATGATAGGAATGTTCTAAAAGATAAGTTTTTGTCTCCGCTACTTCCCTTAAGCAAGATCATTGCCCTTCGTATGGAAGCTCTCAGTTTCAAGCAACGAGAGGGAGAATTTCTTGGAGCTATCTGGGCTTGTTACACTGAGCTAATTTCTTCAGGGTCAGACTTAGGTATACCCGAGGCTTTGCACTTACAACATTTTTTCGGTGATCCTAGACTAGATAGTGCATTCCATTTAGAAAAGGCCTCTAGGGGGTCCTTCTTGCACAAAACTATAAGCGAAGCCAAGGCCATCCTTGATAGGATCCTCAAGAATACCGAGTATACCGGAATATACAAAGATCTGCCTAAAGAATCTCAAGAGCCTACTGAAAGAGTAGAGACTTTTGTCCAAATTTCTACACCTTGCCCACAAAAGATTGTTGAACTAGAAGCTCCCGCCTCAGATCCTGATCCCTTCAGCAAAGATCATCGACCTTTCTTCTTGTCCATGTTTGACGATGATGAATCAATAGTTGACGGTGATGTCTCATCATCACCAAGAGAGGAAAGTGATGCCGATGGAGAATCTGAGGTAGTGACTCCCGATCCCGATGAAGAATCCTTGCCCAACACTGATCAAGGAAAGTAGGATTCACCATTCCACAACATGGAGTTCCAATTATTCTTGGAGAACGAGTTTGAATTTTCTAATGAGGAGTTTAAAGCTCCTATCTCCCCAAGTTCCTTAAAGCTCAAAGAATCATATCAATGCCTTGATACAATTAGTGACTCTGAGGAAACATCTTTTCTTCTTGACCTGGAGAAATCCAAGGACTTCCATATTGAAGGCATTGATATGCCTCATGGATATTATACGCTAGAGCATGATGTTGAAAATATCTGCTCTATGGATACTCTTGAGGCAGCAAACTCCATCTCGGATACGAAAGTCAATGATGACCATGAGAGTTTTATCTTGGAAGAACCACAAGATACATACTCCTTTGAGGAGACCCCATCTCCTCCCGCACTTAGCACACACCCCGAGTCCAGCGATCCCTTCTCCCTCTACAATAAAAATTTCAAAAGGGTGGTTGTGGATGATTTTGTCTATCATAAATATTCCAAATCTCGTTGTGGTTTGTTGTGCAAATCTTGCAACTAGATATCATGAGCTTAATCCAAAGACTGGTGATGGAGGGAGCCACAACACCAAGCTAGCTGCAACGTCAAGACGAGGCTCCCAAGGTCGAGCTTTTGACCATAAACAAGCACTGCCGGGAGGTAACCCGTATTTTTTTCAGTTTTCTCAAAAAAGTAGAACAAACAAAATTCACTTCTATTTCAAAAGAAGAAGAAAATAAAAAGGAAATAATTTTACTTCGGTTGAAATAAAACCAAATAGAGCTTCAAGACATGATACTAGGACTTGTTCCCTTTGGGTGTTTTTGTCACGAACCTTTCAGGCTGTACTTAAATGACCGAACAGTTTGCACAATTGGATAAAAGTCCCACTTCTAGGGTCAAATGCATGAAAGATCAAAGGAGAGTACAACCTCAGGCGCTCAATTTTTGGCACCAAGTGTCGCAAAATCTTAGCGTGGGGGAGGACACAACTTGAATGACTAGGTGCTTCCATGACTTCACAAGTGAACACGACTCTCGGTACCAATGGCAAAGCTCAAAGCAAGTCGTCAACGCTGGTTTGCACTTCTTTCTCACTCTCCCCACTCGAGGTTATTTCATAATGTCCATATCTTTTGTTGAAGCCTCTTTTGTATGATAAAATTAACCATGTGCCACAAACATGATCAGAACTCCGCATCTCAAATGTTGGCAAGCATGAGTTTTATTCCTTGTACTCAGTTCTTGTGGGATCATCAATTTAGGAAGATCTTGCTTATGTTGTTGGAAAGTGTGATATAATAAGATTGAATTATTTCCTTCCTTCTTGATTGAACATTGCTTGGAGAGTTTTATTTTGAAACAAAAATTTCAAAACCCTTAGTCTCACAACTCCTCAGTGGTTCAAAAGTTCGTACTACTGCCGAATGCTTTACTTGATCAAACCTATACATATGCTACCTATATAGTTGTGTTGAGTTTTGTCATATCATGTGCCCTTATGGAATAGTGACATTTCAATACTGATCATGTCCTCCTTTAATAGCCTTCCCATGTCTGGATATGCTGACTTCCATCTTGGATTCTAGCATCCACCACTGCCCGACATTCCTCCATCAACCAAAACCCACATCACTTGTTCGCATATCCATGATCATATCCTACCCACAAATATGGCCTTTCAAAATAAAGACTCCAATCATGTCCAACATTTATCCCCTAAATTTTTTAAAGAAAGGAGGCATGGAGCTATCGAGCAAAAAAAATGGCCTACCCATAGGCAAAGAAAGAAAGAAAGGAGAGAGAGAGAGAGAGCTCCATAGTTACAAGTCTCCAAATCCCTATGGGAGATCCATGAAAAATAAGGAGTACCACTCAAGGCCATATTCTTTCAAAAGCACAATACATGCTTTGTTCACCACATTCCATCGCATTTGTGCTATATCCATTTTATTCCCCATCCTTGATTATCCATTTCCTAATGATCGGAATACGAAGTGTCACAACTTTCACTAGGACCAATTTTTGACTTAAAAAAATACACAACATAGGTGAGCCTACAATACCCCTACCCGAGCTACACATTAGCCTATAGATTGTAGGGAGAGGCTGATCAATGGCCTTAGTGAGGAATAAAGCTACCACATGAGTGATTCAAGAGTTCCATCTGAGGATCATATGAGCTAAGGAATTTATTTTGAAAAAAATATATCATCAAAAATCCAAGTATGGTTGATTAAGAGGAAGGTCATACCTTCTTTCGAGTTGTTCCACTTTTCAACTGCCGAAGGCAAGCATCATAGCCACCTCAAACCCCACAGGTATGAGAAATGTTTTGGAAAAAAATTATGCTAGCCATTTACTTTGAGAAGCTGTGGTTCAAAGTCTACCTTAGTTCTTGCTTGTCCTGGGTTTCTTGATCCTAACCTTTACTTGGCACGAGCAAAGATCTGAGCGTGGGGGTGTGTTGATGGCCACTATACGCTCATTTTGGCTGCCAACCATTGCCATTAATGAGGGAACTTGATGAAGTTTTGAATAAAGTTCTATTTAAACTAATGAGTTCCATGAGTTTTGTGTGGTGCACAAATACCCTTATTGGTGAAGTAGCAGTTGAGGCCATACAAATGAAGGTTCACTCAGATGTCTCGGTACAAATGACACTTGGGCATGGTACAAATGTTAATTGAATCTCATATTTAATAGCTCCATGTTGTAGACCTCGTTGATATGATCAAAACGGACACTTGGATCACACAATTCAGAGTCCGGACGGAAAAGTTATGCCTCCGGCAAGATCACCGACACGGCCAGTCAGGCCGGTCAGCCTGACTTAGGCCGGCCGGCCTGGACAAGGTCGGTCAGCTTGGCACCTCCCCCAAAACACTATCCAATCAGTATCATTGCCTTTGAGATTCACCAATGGACCCCCAAACACTTGGATACATGTCCAAAGTGAAGCTAAGACCGAAATGTCAGACCCGGGGCGGCGGGACTGCTCACGGGCGCAGAATATTCTAGAGTAGGGAGTACTGCATGGGTACATCCTACCTCTACTGTAACTACTCGTACAGTGGTAGGACTAGCCTAAGCACAAGGAAACTACCCAACCCACTCAGAGTAGGACTCTAAACGTACTCGGCTAGGACTTTCCATGTAACCCTGTTCCCCCAGACTATATAAGGGCGAGCAGGGACTCCTCCAAGACATCGAATAAGACCAGAGGGAATACAAACCACCCCACAAGATGTAGGGTATTACGCTCCGGCGGCCCGAACCTGTCTAAATCCTTGTGTTCCTTGCACCATCACATTCTGATCTCGGCGAGTCCCTACTCATAACCACTCTCCTCGGGATACCCCTCGGAGAACCCGACGGTAAAACACCGACAGCTGGCGCCCACCGTGGGGCCTCTCGCCAAAGATCAACAGAAGAATTCGATGGCTTCCTTCGAATTCACGTTCCCGACGATCGACGCCGGAACCACCTTCGTGTTCGACTCGTGGGTCTGCATCGCCAACGGATCAGGAGGTTTTTTCGAGCCATCTGATCAACCCCGCAAGCACAGAGACGCCCCGGCAAGAACAACTCAGCGAGATCATTTCCGCCAAAATCTTTCTCCCCGGAATTGCTAAGGGAATTGAGAACTTGTCCTTTTCGGACTCGACACCAACTCGATTTCCCTTCGGACTGAAGAATTCGACCATGTCGTATTCAGCACTTTCCCGCCAATGGGACCGGACTGGGAGTCGGACTCCTCCCCTGTTCGACTCCTACCCGGATTCAGACGATGACTTCGATCTCGATTCGGATTCTCTCAATTGCCAGAGTCTGACCATCCTAGCTACACCTCAAAGCTGAGTCGTCTTCTGGAAGAACTCTGAATCTACCGATGACGTCAATAATGCTTGGATGGTAGCTTGCCTACGGGATTTGCCCTATCACCAAGGCAGACCTCTTTCTGCAGTCAGAGGAGAGGAAGTTGGTGACACCGCTCTAGTCAATTACAGCATGACTCACTCGACCCCGGATAGACAAGTGTACATTTCACTTCATGGAGATGAAAGTGCACTTGGCTCTCAGGCTGATCGGTACGCCAACGAGAGTCTAGATCAAATTTCAGACGATGACCTGTCGGTCAACGCTCCGCAAGACGAATCCCAATAAGACAAGGAAAGCTGGCAACAACGCAACTGCCGCTGTGCCACTCGCAAAAAGAACGCGACTACTCGAGCTCAGCGCGCTCCGGCTCCGCACGGACCGCAAAACCTGCAACAAGACCTGGACGAAGCAGTCGACAATATCTTTGACAGTCCTTTGATCATCCTACCTAAGGCAGCTATGTTAATGGAAGCCTTACCAGACACTCCTCAAATTCGTGAAATTCAGCGCTTGACCAGAGATGGCTTGCATCAGATTGGGAGACAAAACCCGGCTCCATCGGTTTCCCATAACAGCCGGACCCCTGCTAAACAGAAGGGACATTAGGAAGCAAACCAAGGCAACCACCCGCGAGGCCAACCCCGGCCTAGGTACCAGGATGAGAGCTGTCATGCCGGTCCTTCGAGAAGCCATGACCGATACCCTAATGACGCTCGGGACACCATTAACGCCAAACGTCATGGATGACCTGCAGATGAAACTGATCGATTCCCAGCCTTCAACCAGAACATAAATTATGCCGAGTACCCGGCTGGTTTCAACCCGGAAAACATGCAAAATCTAAAAAAGTACGACGGCAAGTAGGATCCCAAACAATGGCTACGGATCTACTCAACTGCTATCGAGGTAGCAGGAGGCACAAATTCTACTAAAGTCATATACTTCCCTATGGCTCTGGAATCCGCCCCCCTGACATGGCTCGAAAGCTTAAGACACAACTCGATCCACTCGTGGGAGGACTTGAAAAAGATCTTCATTGACAACTTCCAAGGCTCAATTCATCGCCCAGCCACTCGCCATGACTTACGACTATGCAAACCGGAGCGAGGTGAAGCCCTGAGAACATACATAAAGAGATTTTTTGATACCCGAGCCACCATTGCCAACATAACAGACGACAATGTGATCGACTGCTTCCACAATGGCCTCGCTGTGCAACAGCTATACCGAGACTTCAGGAGAAACAGACCCCATTTGGTTGTAGCATTGCGAGACATGATGCTTGCATGGGCCGACCAAGAAGAACATGAACGCGATCGCTTTCCTCGCCGCGAGGATAACAATCAGAAATGAAACGGAGACTCGCGGACAGATAAAGGGCAGCGCAACTTCGACAAGAAGCGAAAGCCGGAGGATATAGTAGCTACAATGGAACAGGGACAGGAAGGCAAGAAAGGAAACCTGCAAGACAATTTCCAGAAACTACTCGATAGACCTTGCCCTATACATCCTAAAGGAAAGCACACAATCCTCGAATGGGTCAGCCTTCGCAAGTCTCTCCAACAACGTCAATTAGAAGAAGACAAAAAGAAGAAAGATAAACAAGACGATGAAGATGGCGACAAAGATGGAACCATGGGATTCCAGCAACCCGCCAACAGGGTCATCATGATCTATGGAGGAGACTCTTCTTTCAATAGGAGAAACCAGAAACTGATCTGGCGTGAAATACTGAAGATGGAATCAGTAGTCCAGAAACCACTAAGGCACATTGAAACACCCATAACCTTCTCAAGGGAGGATCAATGGACCAGCTTTTCCGAACCTGGAAAATTTCCACTCGTCCTGGACCCAGTGGTAGCCGGTTCCATTCTTACTCGGGTACTAATCGACGGAGGCAGTGGACTAAACCTCATCTTCATGAGTACAATCACTAAGATGGGACTCGATATATCTGACAAACTGAAACCAAGCAAAGCACCCTTCTATGGCATCGTCCCAGGGAATGCTTCTTTCCCAGTTGGAACTGTGGTACTCCCAGTCACCTTCGGTACACCAGATAACTACCGAATGGAACTCATCAAGTTCGAGGTAGCAGACTTCGAGTCTTCAAATCATGCCATACTCGGACGGCCAGCATTGGCCAAATTCATGGCAATTCCTCACTACGTCTACCTTCTGCTGAAGATGCCGGGAAAAACAGGAGTCCTCACCTTCCGCGGAGACCTTCAAAGATCCTTTGAATGTGAAAAGGAAGCTATAACTTATGCCTCCACAAATCGACTCCCGGATACCACAGGAGAGGTACTGGCAGCAGCCCAGTAGTATTCGGCATCCGGATCAGAGATCCCAACAAAGAAGACAAACCGTTCTGCCCCAAAGCCACCCGACAACATCGGGGTCAAGACAATTCAACTGCAAGAAGACGACCCGTCGAAGACAGCCTTGATCGGGACAGGGCTTTCGGACAAATAGGAAAGCGCGTTCGTCAACTTCCTTAGGGCCAACCACGATGTATTTGCATGGAAACCATCCGACATGCCCGGTGTCCCAAAGGAGTTGATCGAGCACTCCCTGAATGTCAACCCTACCACTACTCCAAAGAAGCAAAGGCTACGAAGATTCTCGGCAGAGAAAAGAGAAGCCATCAAGAAAGAACTCGCCAAGCTACTCGCGGCCGGATTCATCAAAGAAGTTTACCACCCTGAATGGCTGGCGAATCCAGTACTCATTCTCAAAAAGAACAACGAGTGGAGGATGTGCGTCGACTACACAGACCTCAACAAACATTGCCCTAAGGATCCCTTTGGGCTCCCTCGCATCGACCAAGTCATCGACTCGACGGCCGGATGCGTACTGCTATCCTTCCTGGACTGCTACTCGGGCTATCATCAAATAGCTCTCAAGGAAGAAGACCAGATCAAAACGACATTCATCACTCCGTTTGGCGCATACGCTTACAAGACCATGTCCTTTGGACTGAAGAACGCTGGAGCGACTTATCAGCGCGCCATACAGTTATGCTTCACCAAACAGCTTCATCACAATATGGAAGCCTACATCGATGATGTAGTCGTGAAAACAAAAGAATTCGACTCCTTTATCCCCGACCTAGAAGAAAACTTCAACAGTTTGCGAAGCTTCAGGTGGAAATTGAACCCGACCAAGTGCGTTTTCGGTGTACCATCCGGAAAACTACTCGGCTTCATTGTCAGCCACAGAGGAATCGAAGCAAACCCGAAGAAAATTAACGCCATCTTAAACATAGAAGCACTAGCATCCATCAAACACGTTCAGAAGCTCACAGGATGCATGGCTGCTCTAAATAGATTCTTATCAAGACTCGGAGAAAGAGGCCTTCCTTTCTTTAAGCTGCTCAAGAAACAAGACAAATTCAAATGGTCTCAAGAAGCAGCCGATGCTCTCGAAGATCTCAAGCAGCAACTCCAGTCTCCTCCCACCCTCACGGCTCCATCGCTAGGAGAGGAACTTTTCCTCTATATTGCAGCCACTACACACCTATGGTAGAACGCAAAGAAGAAGGTCACACCTATGGTGTCCAAAGACCAGTCTACTTCATAAGTGAAGTACTCTCTGAATCAAAGGTGCGATACCCACTGATTCGGAAACTACTCTTCGCGATACTGATCACCTCAAGGAAGCTGCGACATTACTTCGACGAGTACAAGATATCAATCATCACGGACTTCCCACTGGGAGACATCTTACACAACCGAGACGTGACTGGTCGCATCTCAAAGTGGGCAGTTGAGCTAGGGGCACTCGAGCTGAAATTCACACCAAGAACAGCAATCAAGTCCCAGGCTCTAGTCGACTTCCTGGCTAAATGGAGAGAAAACCAAGTACCTACCCCACCATCCATATCAGATCACTAGACCATGTGCTTCGACGGCTCACTGAAATTGGGTGGAGGAGGAGTCGGCGTACTTTTCATCTCTCCAAAAGGCAAGCAACTTAAGTATGTTTTCCAAATTCTCTTCGAAGTATCCAACAACGAAGCAGAATACGAAGCCCTCCTACACGGCCTCCAACTAGCCATCTCACTTGGCATCAAGCGGCTACTCGTCTATGGAGACTCCCTCCTTGTGGTCCAACAAGTAAACAAGGAATGGGACATCAACAAAGAGACCATGGATGCCTACATTGCAGAGATCAGGAAACTTGAAAACAAGTTTACTGGACTAGAAATCCACCATGTTGTCCGCGACAACAATGTGGCAGCAGACGTCCTCTCAAAACTTGGCTCCGACCGAGCGGAATTCCCTCCAGGAATCTTCGTCCATGAGCTTCATCACACCTCAATCAATATTTCCACCCCAATGGAAGTCGACCCAGTTCCCCAAGAAACCAGTCGAGAGGTAATGATGATCGAAGTTGATTGGCGCACTACATTTATCGACTACATAAAGGACAAAGTACTCCCACTGGGAATCGAAAAAAAGACGACGCATACACAGTATGCATCATGTGTCGCAGCAAGAATTACGTCCTCGTCAACAACAAACTCTACAAGCAAGGCGCAGGATCATGAATCGTAATGAAGTGCGTCACAACAGAAGAAGGAAAAGGAATCCTACAGGAAGCTCATGAAGGCACATGCAGAAACCACGCAGCTTCACGCACGCTAGTCGGCAAAGTCTTCAGATCAGGATTCTACTGGCCCACATCACTATCAGACGTAGAACTACTCGTCAAACAATGCCCAGGATGCCAGTACTTCGCCAAACAGAGTCACTTGCCTGCTCAAAGTTTGATAACAATACCTCCATCGTGGACGTTCGCTTGCTGGAGCCTTGACATGATAGGACCACTCCCAACAGCGCCAGGAGGCTTCACACACATCCTAGTGGCGGTCGACAAGTTTACCAAATGGATCAAAGTCAAACCAATAAAAAAGATCTCATCAGATCGTGCAGTCGAGTTCATCAGTGAAATACTCCACAGATTTGGTTTCCCCAATACAATCACAACCGATCTTGGATCAAACCTCACTTTGCAAGAATTCTGGGATTACTGCGAGAACTCCAGCATTGACTTCAAGTATGTATCAGTCGCACACCCAAGAGCCAATGGCCAAGTGGAACACATCAACGGACTAATAATTGACGGCTTAAAGAAAAGGATCTTCGATTCTACAAGCAAGAAAGGAGGCAAATGGCTAGCCGAACTACCAATGGTAATCTGGGGGCTATGCACCCAACCCAGCAAGGCAACAGGACAAACTCCTTTCTTCCTGGTATACGGCTCCGAAGCAATACTGCCGGCAGACGTTATCTGGAAGTCACCTCGACTAGAGATGTATGACTCAGCAGTAGCCGACGGAAGCCGACAACTAGAACTGGACTCACTCGATGAGATGAGATGCAATGCACTCCTACGATCAACTCGGTATCTCCAAAATATGCGAAGATATGACGATCGCAACATCCAGTCAAGATCTCTCAACATCGGAGACATGGTCATCCGTAGAATACAAGACGAGATAGGACTCCACAAACTCAACTCAAGATGGGAAGGACCCTTCATCGTCACCAAAGTCACAGGACCAGGATCTTATCAACTAATCTACGCGGATGGACTAGAAGTCCCCAACTCTTAGAACATCGAGCATCTTCGAAAGTTCTACCCATAAAGCTGTCAGAAGGCCTCCTCCCGGATTTCAAATTTCAATAAAGAAACATGGTCCTTCGGAGTTCAATTCAAGCACCCAAGACAGCTTCAGGAGTCGTTACTCCATCGGCTGCATCGAATACCAACCTTTCTTTGTTCACTCAAAGTCAAAGGCACGGCGAATCGAGTAGTCAGACTAAGGACCATGAGCCTTGCTGCCCTAGAGACAAGTTCTCTACCTTCTTCAGGAGTCATTACTCCATTGGATACCTTGAATACCAACCTTTCTTTGTTCACTCAAAGTCAAAGGCACGGCGAATCGAGTAGTCGGGGCTAAGGGCCATGAGCCTTGCGGCCCTAGAGACAAGTTCTCTACCTTCTTCAGGAGTCGTAACTCCATCGACTACCTCGAATACCAACCTTTCTTTGCTCACTCAAAGTCAAAGGCACGGCGAATCGAGTAGTCGGGGCTAAGAGACATGCTCTCCGCGGCCCCAGAGACAAATACTCTATCTTCTTCAGGAGTCGTTACTCCATCGGCTATCTCAAATACCAACCTTTCTTTGTTCACTGAAAGTCAAAGGCACAGCGAATCGAGTAGTCGGGGCTAAGGGCCATGAGCCTTGCGGCCCTAGAGACAAGTTTTCTACCTTCTTCTGGAGTTGTAACTCCATCGACTACCTCGAATACCAACCTTTCTTTGCACACTCAAAGTCAAAGGCACGACGAATCGAGTAGTCGGGGCTAAGGGCCATGAGCCTTGCGGCCCTTGAGACAAGTTCTCTACCTTCTTCAGGAGTCGTAACTCCATCGACTACCTCGAATACCTACCTTTCTTTGTTCACTCAAAGTCAAAGGCACGGCGAATCGAGTAGTCGGGCTAAGGGCCATGAGCCTTGCGGCCCTAGAGACAAGTTCTCTACCTTCTTCAGGAGTCGTAACTCCATCGACTACCTCGAATACCAACCTTTATTTGTTCACTCAAAGTCAAAGGCACGACGAATCGAGTAGTCGGGGCTAAGGTCCATGAGCCTTGTGGCCCTAGAGACAAGTTCTCTACCTTCTCCAGGAGTCGTTACTTCATCGGCTACCTCGAATACCAACCTTTCTATGTTCACACAAAGTCAAAGGCACAGCGAATCGAGTAGTCGGGGCTAAGGGCCATGAGCCTTGGGGCCCTAGAGACAAGTTCTCTACCTTCTTCAGGAGTCGTTACTCCAACGGCTACCTCGAATACCAACCTTTCTTTGTTCACTCAAAGTCAAAGGCACGGCGAATCGAGTAGTCGGGGCTAAGGGCCATGAGCCTTGCGGCCCTAGAGACAAGTTCTCTACCTTCTTCAGGAGTCGTAACTCCATCGACTACCTCGAATACCAACCTTTCTTTGCTCACTCAAAGTCAAAGGCATGACGAATCGAGTAGTCGGGGCTAAGGGCCATGAGCCTTGCGGCCCTAGAGACAAGTTCTCTACCGTCTTTAGGAGTCGTAACTCCATCAACTACCTCGAATACCAACCTTTCTTTGCTCACTCAAAGTCAAAGGCACAACGAATCGAGTAGTCGGGGCTAAGGGCCATGAGCCATGCGGCCCTAGAGACAAGTTCTCTACCTTCTTCA
This sequence comes from Panicum virgatum, assembly GCF_016808335.1. NCBI lineage: Eukaryota > Viridiplantae > Streptophyta > Magnoliopsida > Poales > Poaceae > Panicum > Panicum virgatum. The sequence goes on along the minus strand of NC_053136.1, from coordinate 26,240,012 downwards.
GGAGTCGTAACTCCATCGACTACCTCGAATACCAACCTTTGTTTTTTCACTCAAAGTCAAAGGCACGGCGAATCGAGTAGTTGGGGCTAAGGGCCATGAGCCTTGCGGCCCTAGAGACAAGTTCTCTACCTTATTCAAGAGTCGTAACTCCATCAACTACCTCGAATACCAACCTTTCTTTGCTCACTCAAAGTCAAAGGCACGGCGAATCGAGTAGTCGGGGATAAGGGCCATGAGCCTTGCGGCCCTAGAGACAAGTTCTCTAACTTCTTCAGGAGTCGTAACTCCATCGACTACCTCGAATACCAACCTTTCTTTGTTCACTCAAAGTCAAAGGCATGGCGAATCGAGTAGTCGGGGCTAAGGGCCATGAGCCTTGCGGCCCTAGAGATAAGTTCTCTACCTTCTTCAGGAGTCGTAACTCCATCGACTACCTCGAATACCAACCTTTATTTGTTCACACAAAGTCAAAGGCACGGCGAATCGAGTAGTCAGGGCTAAGGGCCATGAGCCTTGCGACCCTAGAGACAAGTTATCTACCTTCTTCAGGAGTCGTTACTCCATCGACTACCTCGAATACCAACCTTTCTTTGATCACTCAAAGTCAAAGGCACGGCGAATCGAGTAGTCGGGGCTAAGGGCCATGAGCCTTGCGGCCCTAGAGACAAGTTCTCTACCGTCTTCAGTAGTCGTAACTCCATCGACTACCTCGAATACCAACCTTTCTTTGCTCACTCAAAGTCAAAGGCACGGCGAATCGAGTAGTCGGGGCTAAGGCCCGTGAGCCTTGCGGCCCTAGAGACAAGTTCTCTACCTTCTTCTAGAGTCCTAACTCCATTGGCTACCTCGAATACCAACCTTTCTTTGCTCACTCAAAGTCAAAGGCACGGCGAATCGAGTAGTCGGGGCTAAGGGCCATGAGCCCTGCGGCCCTAGAGACAAGTTCTCTACCTTCTTCAGCAGTCATAACTCCATCGACTACCTCGAATACCAACCTTTCTTTGTCCACTCAAAGTCAAAGGCACGACGAATCGAGTAGTCGGGGCTAAGGGCCATGAGCCTTGCGGCCCTAGAGACAAGTTCTCTACCTTCTTCAGGAGACGTTACTCCATCGGCTACCTCAAATACCAACCTTTCTTTTCTCACACAAAGTCAAAGGCACGGCGAATCGAGAAGTCGGGCCTAAGGGCCATGAGCCTTGAGGCCCTAGAGACAAGTTCTCTACCTTCTTCAGGAGTCTTAACTCCGTCGACTACCTCGAATTCCAACCTTTCTTTGCTCACTCAAAGTCAAAGGCACGGTTAATCGAGTAGTCGGGGCTAAGGGCCATGAGCCTTGAGGCCGTAGAGACAAGTTCTCTACCTTCTTCAGGAGTCGTAACTCCATCGACTACCTCGAATTCCAACCTTTGTGCACTCAAAGTCAAAGGCACGGCGAATCGAGTAGCCGGGGCTAAGGGACATGTGCCTTGCGGCCCTAGAGATAAGTTTTCTACAACCACCAGGAGTCATGACTTCACAAAATTCTCTCGTTCATGAGACGATGACTTATTCGACTACTGCGGTACTCGACTTATGGATGGGACATGCTCCCTATTTTTCTCGTCCATGTGATGACGAATTATTCAACCTCTAAAGGTACTCGATCTCTAGATGGGACATGTTCCCGATTTCCCAAGAGGTTCTCCGAATGGGACACGCTCTGTATTCCCCAAGAGGATTTTTTCTCTTGTCTACAAGACGACGAATTATTCGACTACTCCGGTACTCGACCTACAGATGGGACAAGTTCCCTATCCCCACAGAATAACTCAATCGCTCATGAGACATCAATTAATCGACTACTATGGTACTCGATCTGAAAAAAGAGAACATCTCAAGATGAGCTACAACACAAGATGGTCAACCAGGAAAAATTCTTACAAAAAGAACTTGCCAACTCATTGACTAAAAAGTCATATCCACACGACAAATAGAAGATACAGTACATCCTACTGATCTATCAACTTTACAATTTGGTCGGCCACAGGTTCCGCCTCCTCTACAAACTTGATAAATTGGTCATGGTCACAAGTTGAACACATGCCATCGCCTAGGACACTTGTCTTGGTCCAAGGCCAGTAAGATTTGACAAGACCAAGTACCTGCGCTACGCAATTCCTAGAAGCTTCAGCCAAGTAATCGGCAAACTTCTGTGGAAACTTCTGCAGCCAGTCAGCCAAACTGCCATCAGACTCTCCGGCGGAACCTAAAGACTCGACAACAGTCTAAGCAGCCACCCGAAGTTCTTGCAGCTCCTTCTGGTGTTCCTCACCACTGTCTGTAGCAACAAAAAGAGGACATAAGCACCTGTATGGTAAAAAAGGAAAGCATCCGAACTCAGGACAAGAGATGACCTCGGTTCTTCTAGATCGCCTCCTTCAGCATCCTGACCCTCTGCTCGAGCGCGGCTTTGTCTTTCTTCAAAGCAGCATTCTCCTCTTCCAGCAGAGAGATCTTCTGGCGATCCGCCTCAGTCTCTTTCAGCTTCTGAGACTTCAGATATGACCGATTGGCCATTTGCTGCAACAACAAAGTCAGCCCACAGAAAATTCTGCACAAGGAAAAAGTACTCGACAATAGTACTTACCAATGAGAACTTGGTAAATTCTTGCACAACGGCCTGGAACTTCTTCATATTTCCAGCAGTCAACTGCGGATCATCCTCAAGCTGCTCGCCATGATAACTTTCAAAGGGAGGAGGAGACGCCCTAATCTCCTCCAGAAGGCTATCACTCGACTCCTCCACCTCCTCAGCATCCGGCGAGACACCTGTTGTGTTACCCGCGTGAAGCAGTCGAGCAACTGGAAGAACCTTCGAACCATTGTTAGGAGAAACGATGGGCTCACCAACTAGAATCTCCTCCGGAGACTGCAACCCCACCCCACCAGCCCTCCTCGAAGACTCCGCCACATCAGAAGGAACAGCAGCGGCAGGAGCCCTCTCCTCAATGACTCGCCTATGCTTAGGCACAGGACTAGGGCTGAAATCCGAGGCAAAGATGTCAGGCAGCAAAAACCAAGAGTGAGACAAAAACCACTGTTGACGGCTGTTAAGTCCTAAAATTAGCCGTCAACTCCTGCAGCATCTCATGTTCAATAATCACCAAACTTAGTTATAGGGCTTATGACTAATCGAATTTCACGAGTTTTGGTGAATTATCATTTGTAGGCACCCACATCTGTAAAACGAGTAAAACACAAGTGAACACAGAAGAAATGCACAGAAAATCTTGCACCTGTGTTTCACTTAGAAGAAGGGCCCACAAACTAGTCGAAATGGGCGTGCCAAGCAAGATGCACCCAAGGATCAAGACCAGGGCCCACCTATCAGTTGCCCAGAGGAAGGCAGGCCTAGGAGAGTGCCATTTGGGCTCGGCGGACCCCCTGGGTCGCCCGACCCCTTAATGGGCTCATTCGGGCCCAGTTTTCTCTAGCAGTCTCCCACGGCTCCCCTACATCATCCTGGGCATGTATAGTACCACCTCACGAGTCTAACCGCGGATCCACCTTTGGAGAGGCTACATAAGGAGGAGGAGAGACTCCCCCATTGAACACACCACACAAGAGATGTAGAGCTCCATTGCAAAGGCGAGGCGCTGCCTAGGCTAGTGCTTAGAGTAGCAGGAGGGTGAGGAGTAGTTCGGAGGGGCGCCGGCCTGTCGGTGCTCTTCTCCAACTTGTACCTCTACGGATGCTGGCTTCCTCTGGTATGAGTAAGTTAGTATTTATGATTCTTATATTGCATAGTACTTTCATATGGATAAGATCAGTTCTCTTACTCGCGGGTTCGTCGCTCCGTATTTATACGGAGTGCTGTAGTTTGCTGTGGGATATCAGACGTAGTTAGACTGCAGTAGTAATCAGTAGCATAGACGTGGTGTCTAGCTAAGGGTTACCTTCGTTTGCCCTATATCCCACGGTCTATGAGGTAGGCCGCAGGTGGTGACAGCCCTGTTGGTCCTTAGTTGCCCACCACGTTCGGATATAGCGTAGAGCCGTTGGCCGGAGTCTTCTGACCATTTCAGGGGTAAGCCAGTGCCCGAAGTGAGTCTTACCCGAGAGATCGACCTTTAACTCATCTTTAGTGCTACCGCAGGAATCCTCTCCAGCCTTGCCACTTAATCTTAGAGTGTCCTTGGACCGACTGAGTTAGGAGTTAGTGCACACACGTTCCCTGTGGAAATGATACCCTTGAATACTCACGCGTGAAAGATACGACGGTATCCGTGCACTTGCGGATTAATTCGCATCGTTAAAATACCCAACAAGTTTTCTGGCGCCGTTGCCGGGGAACGGTTGCTGTTCTGACTCCTAACCTAGTTAGTCCTCGTATATTTTCAAAACAAAAAAATGTTTTCTCTTTCTTTATCTCTACCTTCACCCATGCTATCCATTCCATCCTCGTATCTTTTTTGCTTTTCTTATCTCTACCGCTACCCCTGCTACCCTTGGAAGGTTATCCTCGTACACACCTTCCGTCCCTTAGGGTGAGTCTTTAGAGCCATCCTCTCTAGAGTTCCTCATCCGGCTACAAGGTTCACCCTCACGCCTTACCGATCGAATCGAGTGAAATAAATTCACATTCATATCCTCGATTATCGATCGATGCCAATCAAATCAAGTGAATCAAAGTTCATTTCTAAATCCTTGATTTTGATTGATGCCCAATAGAAGTTATGTTCACCCTTCCTATCAAATGAACTTCTATTGGAAGCTTAGGATGGATTGCTTTGCCTCCACGTTCATCTTTGATGCAATGCGAAGCTTCCTACCTAAGGAATGGATGAGTTGAAAGAAACTCATTTCCCTCATGACCGAACTCAGAATCGTTCATTTGGCCCACAGAGATATACATCCACTTTCTTTATGCGGCCATGAACATTCTCGAGTTTTTCTCTCCGAAGATCAGGCCACTCTCTTCATGAGCATGAAATTTGATCACAAAGATCATGCTCCTCCTTGACATCTCTGAGGTCTTTTATGCCAAGTCGCTACGAGTCTTATGATCATCTTAGGGTTAACGCCCTTCAGGATGGTTGTGTTTGGTTTCGCTTATCATAATATCTTTGCAGGGCTCGTAGTTGTATTTGTGCACTAACCTTGCAGCTTGAACAATGATAAAACAATAAATGGTGGTGAAGCTGGGAACTACATCACCATGGTAGCTGCATGATGAACCCACATGGTCGAGCTTGCGACCATAAACAAAGCACTGTCGGGAGATAGCCCGGATTCTGAAAAAAAAACTGGTGCTTCAAGCACTTCTCACTTTTTTGAATAATGTTTAGACTCCTCGGTGTTCAAAACCGGTAGAGTCCTTGTTGTTTCCACCTTTGTTTTCCTTTTGAATAAAAACAGGGACAAGAATAAGTGTGGGGGAGATCTCTCAAAATCATCAAGTGCAAACTCTTTCGTGATCTCTCCCCCAACATGTTGCACATCATCGACGGTCCAACACGCTGAAGATCAGGACAGATGGAATCCAGAGGAGGATGGCCGAACCTCTGGTTCGACCAAACCACTTCTGATTCCCTCAGTTCCCTCTTCTTCCTCTTCAAATGATGGTTTGTACAACACTACCCTCAAACTCCCTCTCTCTTGAGTTTAAACAAATTGCATGCTGATCACTAAATTTAAACTCACTGAATCATGACAATTCGCCATGTGCACTCCATGCGCTTCCATGAATAAACTTGCATACTCTTTATTCCTTGCATTCTTTCAAGTTCTTGTGAACATATATCCTCATAGGGACCCCATGCTATCTAAGAAATTGACAAATGTGATTTGATTGGATGAATGGAACCATGCTCTTCCTTGCAAAGTACTTTTGATTTCTTTTCAAAAAAATCATCAATAGCTTGTCTCCTCAAATTAATGAAATCCTACCAAAGCCAAAGTTAGATGTTCATGCTCAAACCTTCATATGCAGTTTGACTTTGCTTTGAGTTTGGTCAAATTCTTTGACCCTTGGTAGAGACTTGTCGTACACTCATGATCAAGATCACGTACACGTCCACTCACATGCTACTCTTCTACACTAGAAGAGAGCAAACATTATCATCCACCCACATAATAAAACTCCATGACATACCATGACTCTTTCTCTCTAAAGTGACCATCAAAGATGTGGGCTATGCAATAATAAATAAAAAATGCATACCCAAAGAAGGTATGCCACATGCTTGAAAAGCATGTTAGAAAAAAGATGCATACCCAAAGAAGTGCCACATGCCCACATGGCATGTCAAAAAGAAAAAAAAAGAGAAAGATAGTCCACATCCATGGAAAATAAAGAAGAGAGATGGATCATGCAAAGGAGTTCATCCATCCTCCACAAAAAAAAACAAATATTTCCACACACTTGCACATCTTGATCAGATTGTACGACTCGTTTCTGCTTGGATCTTGTTTTTGACTTAACAATATAAGCAAAGTAAACATGCTTCTTTGCTCCCACCCTAAGCTCCACATAAGCCTGATCAAGATGGTAGGAGAAAAGAAGGCAGCAACTTTTCCTTGGTAAGGATCTGAAACAAAATGAGTGATTCGAGAGAACAATTTGAGGAGCAAGACTATTCTTTTTTTTCAAAATATAAAACCCAAGTTTCTAAGTAGGAACAGCTAGGAACCTGAAGTCTGCATTGTTCCATTCTTCAATTACCCAAGAAAGCATGGTAGCCACTTCAAAGTTCATAGGACTGGAGGAAGCTTGGAATAACTTGTATGCAGGTTACATCCAAGGAGTGGCATCCAACTTAGTCCTTTCTCCTTCACTCGAGGAAAACCAAAGGCTAAGTGTGGGGGTGTTGTTGACGGCCGTTAAGTCCTAAAATCAGCTGTCAACTCCTACAGCGTTTCATGTTCAATAATCACAAAACTTAGTTATAGGGCTTATGACTAATCGAATTCCACGAGTTTTGGTGAATTATCATTTGCAGGCACCCACATCTATAAAACAAGGAAAACACAAGCGAACACAGAAGAAATGCACAGAATATCTTGCACCTGTGTTTCACTTAGAAGAAGGGCCCACAAACTAGTAGAAATGGGCGTGCCAAGTAAGATGCACCCAAGGATCAAGACCAGGGCCCACCTATCAGTTGTTCAGAGGAAGGCAAGCCCAGGGGAGTGCCATTTGGGCTCGGCCGACCCCCTGGGTCGCCCGACCCCTTAATGGGTTCATTCGGGCACAGTTTTCTCCAGCAGTCTCCCACGGCTCCCCTACATATATCCCGGGCGTGCATAGTATCACCTCGCGAGTCTAACCGCGGATCCACCTTTGGAGAGGCTACATAAGGAGGAGGAGAGCCTCCCAAATTGAACACACCACACAAGAGATGTAGAGCTCCATTGCAAAGGCGAGGCGCTACGTAGGCTAGTGCTTAGAGTAGCAGGAGGGTATGGAGTAGTTCGGAGGGGCGCCGTCCTGTCAGTGCTCTTCTCCAACTTGTACCTCTATGGATGCTGGCTTTCTCTGGTATGAGTAAGTTAGTATTTATGATTCTTGTATTGCATAGTACTTTCGTATGGGTAAGATCAGTTCTCTTACTCGCGGGTTCATCGCTACGTATTTATACAGAGTGCTATAGTTTGCTGCGGGATATCAGACGTAGTTAGACTACAGTAGTAATCAGTAGCATAGACGTGGTGTCTAGGCTAAGGGTTACATTCATTTGCCTTATATCCCATGGTCTGTGAGGTAGGCCGCAGGTGGTGATAGCCCTGTTGGTCCTTAGTAGCCCTCCACATTCGGATATAGCGTAGAGCCGTTGGCCGGAGTCTCCTAACAATTTCAAGGGTAAGCCGGTGCCCGAAGCGAGTCTTACCCGAGAGATCGACCTTTAACTCATCTTTAGTGCTACCACAGGAATCCTCTCCAGTCTTGCCACTTAATCTTAGAGTGTCCATGGACCAACTGAGTTAGGAGTTAGTGCACACACGTTCCCTGTGGAAATGATACCCTTGAATACTCACGGGTGAAAGCTACGACAGTATCTGTGCGCTTGCGGATTAATTCGCATCGTTAAAATACCCAACAACCACCCGACTGGTTACCTGACATCATCGCTAGCCCTTCTCTTCCGCACAGTTGTCCTCGGCTTCTTGGGACAACTAATGGCGGCTTCGGGTCCTGGACTCCCCTGACGATCCAAAAGCTCGACTCCTCCCGTCTTACTCTTCATCAAGTCGGGAAGGCTAGCACGATCATCTGAGTTAGAACTTGATAGAGCCTCCGAAATAGTTGGATCCAAATCCGGCCAATAATCATGAGGCCGCAAATGGGCACTAGGCATCATATGGCTCGGCCGATGAACCTCTGGCAATGGGGGATCACTCCGATAAACCAACAAATCACCGTACAAAAGACCAAGAGTCAGCCAAAGCGCAAAAGGATAGTTCAAAAATTACTCGATGACAGAGAACCATACCTGTTTCGGAGGATTACTCGCACGAAATAAATCCGGAAGCTCAGGCAGGGAAGTAACACCCTCAAAAAGATTATAAAGAAGCACCATAGCCTCATCTCGACTGGTCTTCTCCGAAGTAAACCGAGAGGGATTGCGCAATCCCGTATACTCGAATCCAGGATGAGTGCGGCACTATAAGGGCTGAATCTGCCTCCTAAGCCAGGACGAGACAACCGTAGCCCCAGTCACCCCCTCCCTTGGCAGCCTAGCAACCCGCTTCAGAAGCTCCCCTACCTGATCTGCATTACCAGCAGGCACACACCACTCGTGATGCGGCTTCGGTGGTCCAGGAGTCCTCTCCGGAAGAGCAGGAGCATGGTTATCAATATAAAACCACTCCGCTTTCCAATCCCCAATCTGACAGTGCAGAGAATACGGGATATACTTCTCCGCCATACCAGAACAGATCTGGAGATCAGCACCCCCACCCTGGCAATACTCCTAAGATTGGGGCATGGTTTCAAGGAAAAGAGACCTTTGAAAAGATCAAAATGGGGATAAATCCCAAGAAACGCCTCACATAGCTGAACAAAAATAGCTATATGGAGGATCGAGTCAGGGGTTATGTGATGAAGCTGAATACCCCAGAAGAAAAAGAGACCCTGCAAAATGTCGCATGCCGGAATGGCAAGGCCACGCTCAACAAAGGCTTTGAAACAAACAATTTCAGAAGTTTTTTCAAATGGCCTCCCATGACCTTCGGCCGGCTGCCACTGGATCGAAGTTCTGGATTGCAAAAGATTGCGGCTAACAAGAGACGAGATCGCAGCTTCGAACAACTTACTTTACTTCCACCCATCAGCCATAGTCGCCTCCTTCTCGGACATTTGGCGCTTGGACTTCTTCGGCGCCATCTGGAAGGTCACGAGCCTCTTCTCACGCATATGCTCGGGGGCTGAGAAATCAAAGGAAGATAGAAGATGAAACCTAACACAAAAAGGCTATGGAAATGGCAGGAGGCAAGAGAAGATGAAAACACAGATTGGATCTCTGCTGATTAAATAAACAGGACAATGGCATTTCTGGAATTACAAGGAAAACCAATGGTCACAAAGAACGCCTCAGTTTGGGAACCTTAACCCTAAATCGAGGGATTTCAAGTCAAGGCTCGGGGGCTGCGAGACATGTGTCATAAATAGCAAACTTTTTTCAAAAACAAACCTGAAGACAGAAATGACCCTCAGCCTGATCCACCGGTTCAACCTAAGGCTCGGGGGCTACTCCATATGGAGCACGAGTACATCGCGCACCATATCAGAAGGAGAAATTAGGGGCTAGAGCACCTCATAGCCTCGATGCAGCCAGGGAAGTACTCAGAAGACTACTCGAGGTGCTCGAAGAACTCCAAGCCTGAGCAATGGGATCCAAAAGCACTCGAAAGCACTCGATGATCGTCTTCAGAAGCACTCGATGCCTGCAGGACGAGACTATGAAGAGCTCGGGGGCTTGTTAGACCCGGGGCAGCGGGACTACTCACAGGCGGGGAATATTCTAGAGTAGAGAGTACTGCATGGGTACATCCTACCTCTACTGTAACTACTCATACAACGGTAGGACTAGCCTAAGTACAAGGAAACTACCAGACCCACTCGGAGTAGGCCTCTAAACGTACTCGGCTAGGACTTTCCATGTAACCCTGTTCCCACAGACTATATAAGGGCGAGCATGGACCCCTCCAAGACATCGAACAAGACCAGAGGAAATACAAACCACCACACAGGACGTAGGGTATTACGCTCCGGCGGCCCGAACCTGTCTAAATCCTTGTGTTCCTTGCACCATCGCGTTCTGATCTCGGCGAGTCCATACTCATAACCACTCTCCTTGGGATACCCCTCGGAGAACCCGACGGTAAAACACCGACACGAAAGGCCTCATATGTCCCTCCAATGGGCTCCCGAAGTGGCCACTCGAAGATTGGGCTGATCATCCATGGTTGGACCTGCACCTACATGCAAAGAAACAAAAAGAGAACCGATGCCAACCATTGGATGAAGCTTAAGACAAGTGGAGGGACGGATGAGCTTGACACATGGATTGAATGTCCCACCTTCCGCATGGATAATGTCCAACCGACTTGAAACCGCCTTGGAAGAGCAACTTCATGTCGTCCATCACAGAATGGTGGTTTATCTGATGCTTGGGGCCAAAATCCCAAGCCGGCCAGCCTCACCTAGGCTGGCCGGCCTCACCTTGCTGCCGATCAGATCAAAGAAAGTTGGCAACCGACGTTGCAAGAAGGAATATTGGGTGTACAATCAAAAGTCGGTGAATCCTAGCTCGGGCGGCCTAAGGGTGACCGACCGGTTTGACATTTTCACTTCACGTGCTCAACTTCGCGTGGAAGTTACCACAGCCGACATACCTGCGTACTAGCCACTCCTTGGCTCAAGTACCGACCTCCAAAGCACTATAAATAGTGTTGGCACTCCTTAGCCTAAACGAATTACTACACAAGCGTACAGAGACCGATGTAGCCTTCACTAGGGAGTAGACCTGGGATATCAAATCCAAGGAACGGTAAAGCTTCGACCAAATCTAGAACTACTCAACCGAACACACCAAAAGAGAAAAGGTAAGAGGGAAGAGCGCTGAACTCCAGATAACTTACTACTCTACCTAGCGACAAGCTAACTACTGACTTGATCGGCTTTGGCGGCCTCAGGGAAGGACTCAGACTGGGATGAGAAGGGAGTCTAATGGCAGTCGGCACTACTGCTATGAAAACACCCGGACGTGGTGGACTACGAGGGATGGATAGGGCTGTCACCACCTGCCGCCTACCACAATGGTTCCGTGGGGTGGAACACAACCCGAGATAGCTAACCAAGACTGGGCACCACGCCCACAACTATCGAGCTATTTGCTCCTACTACATAGGTAGAAAGCAACTGTTGACGGCCATTATTTGACATTCTGACCATCATCTTTTCGGGAATAATTTGAGCTTTACACTATGTTCCATTCATATTTTATTTAATTCTAATAAGTTTCACAAGTTTTGGATGATTTTTGATTTCAGGTGAACACATGCCAAAAATGGACAGGATCCCAGGCCGACCGGCCTCTCCTAGGCCGGCCGGCCTGGCACCTCCACACACAGAGCCATGTCTTTGATCCAGGAGCAATGTCATGCACTCAAGTGCCTCTAAGTCTTGGATTAGATGGCAGTTTGATCGAATGGACCGAAAGGCTTGTACAAGGATCAAAGGACCCACAATTCAGTGCAAAGACATGTCCAAGTCAGCAATCCACCCCCAAAAAGATCACAAACGAACACTTGTAATGTCGGTGCAATGGAGGGCCGAGGAGAGCCAGAGGGAGGCCGGCCGACCTAGCATGTGCAAGCTTTGCAACTACACAACCGTTACCGACTCCAGGAGAAGATCACAGATGTCCACGCAGGTAGCCATATGGCCACACCCCCAGGCCGGCCCCACTTTGTAGCCCCTCAAGTCCTGGCTTCACGTGGAAGTTAAGCTCAACTGCCACAACTGCCTTCAACCGACGCCACGTGCTTCACCTGCTCAGAACCGACCTTGGAAGGCTATAAATAGAGCACTCATCCCTCACCTGTAACACACACCAATGGAGCTCATTCTCTCTTTCACTTTCTAAAGTAGGTTAGTAGTTTGGGAGTTAGAGTCGAGTCGAGCTTGCTCGGGATTCTGGAGTCATCGGAAGTCTGGTATAGCTCTTGTATCCTTCTTTCAACTTTATTAATATAAGTTATCTTCTCTACTTTTCTGAGTTAGCTTTACTTTCCGCATTCTTTTATCTTCTCGAGTCTGAGTGTTCAACTTGAGCGCGGAAGTTGTATCCTTTAGTTTAGACTAATTTATCTCTCTAATAGTCGCGATTCTATCTTACGGGTTTTTTGCCCGGACTAGAGTATCTCAAGTTAGTGCTCTAGGTTGAGGGGGATTTCTTTCGAAGGCCTCGAGAGAAATCCTAACCCCGAGTGCAGATGTGGTGTCTGAGCTTAGTGTTAGCTAGAAAGTGTGTTCCACCCCACGAAACCGTTGTGGTAGGCGACAGGTGGTGACAGCCGTGTCCGTCCCTCGTAGTCCACCACGTTCGGGTGCTTTCATAGCAGTAGTGCCGACTGCCATTGGACTCCCTTCTCATCCCAGTATGAGTCCTTCCCTGAGGCCACCGAAGTAAGCTCTACCTTCCCAAAGATTAGTTAGATAGTTAGTCTGATCTAGAGAGGCTAGCTCGATAGTTCAGAAGTGTATCAGGTGTCTTATCTCGCTCGTTGTTCTTCCAGCTGCTACCTCTCTAAGGAGTTGAGTCTCTGTGTGTCACTCGGTCATAGACTGGCCATTTATCTTATCCTTATATCTAGCTTACCCCTGTCTAGTTAGTCGGTTGATTAAGCTAGTACGATTATCATTCGATTTATGATACTCTTTACCATAGTGCTTCCCTAAGGAAAAATACGATACCCTAGAATACTCCATGGTGAAGTGCTACAATGGTGATTCTGTGCGCTTGCGGAATTAATATTCTATTGGGGCATAAGAAACGCACAACTAGAGGGTTTTAACTCAGTTATTAAAAACCAGTTGAGCTTTAACAAGATGATAGAAACTCAAGTAGCTCAACTAGCATCATCCTGTCCTAACGATAACACGGGGAAACTGCCCGGGCAACCGGAAGTTCCCTCGAAGGAGAACGTTAATGCGGTGACTACGCGTGGTCGTAAGTCCACACGGGAGCCACCTTTCCCATAGGATGCAGGAACTCAGCGGAAAGCCGCATCCGCCAGCTATACCGATGCTAAAGACAAAGAGCAGGAGGAGGCCATCGACTCCAACACAATTGCAGCCCAGAAAGACCCCGTGGAACCCCCTAGAACTTCACGGGATTACCACGACACAACTGCCTTACCGTTTCCGGAGCGGATAAGGAAACCGGTGGCCGACAAACAATTTGGCGAGTTCATCGAGGTAATATAGAAGCTATATGTCAATATACCGCTTCTTGATGCTATGCAGATGCCCACGTATGCCAAGTATATCAAAGATATTGTTGGAAACAAGACAGCACTGCCCACCACCGAGGTCGTGCAGTTAACAGAAGAGTGTAGCGCTGCTATACTCAATCCACTCCTGGTGCCAAAAAAAAATCCACCCCTGATGAAGAAGAAGGACCCAGGCTGCCCAACCATCACATGCTCAATTGGAACTCAACATTTCTCAAACGCTCTATGCGACTTGGGAGCAAGCATCAGCGTCATGCCCAAGGTAGTTTATGACCGCCTTAACCATCATGCGCTTGCCCCTACTGCCATGTGTTTGAAGCTAGTGGACCAATCGGTTCGTTACCTCGCGGGAGTAGCGGAGAACATTCCGGTGAAAATCCAGAATTTCCTGATTCCTGTTGACTTCGTCGTCCTCGACATGGAAGTTGACACCAAGACACCTCTCACCCTGGGGAGGCCATTCTTGAGCACCGCAAATGCAAGTATTGATGTGGGAGCCGGAGAAATTCAGCACAACATCAATGGTCAGAAGGAGACATTCGCCTTCAAACCAAAGGTTGAACAATGCTCTCAAGTCAAGGCAGTCAACCAGAAATAGAAATCCGAGAAAGAGCCGGAGAAGCCGTCCATCCCACCTATTGAAGCCCTCATTGAGTACGTAGAGAGTCTACGAATTCAAGAGGAGGCGAAGCAAATCAAGCTTCACAACTACAGAAATGCGAGACGAAGGATCCAACGTAAGAAATTTCTGGAATCGGAAAAGAAAGAGGTCGAATCAAAACCCACACCCAAGAAGGTGTGGTGGAAGAAAGGGTCGTCGTCAGGCACTCCATCCAGCGACGATAAATGAACCAAAGGTAAGGAGAGTCCCGCTTCGAACTCAAAACCCGAGCACGCGCCATGAGGATCATGGTATGTATCCACAATTGCATTGCATATAGGATAGTTTAAATTTCCTTGCACAAATTTTGTTTCATCTCTGCATAAGCATATTTGTTTTTGAACCAAAGTGTTGACGGTGCTTAAGTGCCAAATCCATCCGTCAGCTATACTCAATAATAAAGGAAAACTATGTGCCTTACTCACATATTTATATCACTAACCTTGCTCCACAGTTGTTTTCGAGTTTTGTATATTTCAGATGAACAAGAGCGGAATAAGACGAAAACACACAGCAGACGCCACATAACTACGCAGAAGATCACATCCGGCATCACCCACTTACAAAGAGGGCCCACCTGGCAGAGCAAATGGATGCACCACGCATAATGCACACAAGGAAAGATACGAGGGCCCACATGTTAGCTTGCCAGAAGAGGATGAGGACGAGGGGCGCCAGGGGGGGTCGGCCGAACCCCAGGTTTGGCCGAACCTGGCCTGGCCCCTATCCAGATGCACTTTGAGGAGGAGTCACCCCCAAGGCACCTGATCACCTTCCATACGTGCGTTGGTGAGAAACCGACCTCCAAGTAGTATAAATAGGCCTCTCCTCCACCCCTCTAAACACACACACCCGTCTCATTCCACTCTCTCCAAGAAGGCTCTCTCTCTTGCTCTCTTAGCTAGGTAGGGGAGCTAGGCTAGTTCTCTTTAGTGAAGTAAGTCGCCCTCGGGGTCGTTGAGCAATCCTCGGCTCCCGGTATGGCTTTGTATTCATCTTGTCTGACTTCTATTCATAATATAGAGATATGACATGGTTTCTTTATTATCTTGATAGTTTATCAATCCATGCTTAGTTCGTTCATGAGTTATGCTAAGGTCTTGGTTAGGCCAGATGATCCAGGTACGGATAGAGGTTCGTTGTGCTTTCGGGCTTGCTCTAGTGTTTTACTTGTCTATCCGAAGGGTGGGAGACCCGGGGACACTAGAGTAGTGACTTCATGCACGAGCGTGGTGCTCGGGTATGCGGGATCCTTCGGATATGACCGTGCTCCACAGTGTGATTGGGGTAGATGGCATGTGGTGACAGCCCTGTCCGTCCGGCGTAACAGCTGTGTTGCGTTTATTGTATTCTCCGACGTTCGGGTTCGGTATAGGAGTTCATGCAAAGAGGTAATGGGACTGGATGTACTCCGTTGCGGGACCTTCTCCCTGCTATCCCATTTTCCTGGCACCTGCAATCCTAACCATGTCCTAACATAACCTCAGCTTTGGATAGAAGCACTAGAACACCTAACCTAGTCAAAGCTCCAGCTGACTTAACGTAGAATAGAGTAGTCTCTTTCTTTTGTCATTTCTCTTTTTTATTCCTTCCTCTTGGAGTGTGGTTGTGTGTTGTGTGGCATTACCCTTGCTTATTTCATTACCTGGACTTACCCCTGTTAGAGTTTTGCCTATTGCTTGAGGCACAATGTCATGGTTAATGTTAATTACAATACCTTTGCCGCTGCCGTCCTTTGGGACACAAATAAATGACGATTGTTGACGGTTCTTAAGTGTCATTTTCGACCGTCAACTCATGCATCTTTTTACCAGAAATAATCACCAAACTTAGATATAGGGCTTATAACAGATCAATTCCACAAGTTTTGGTGAATTGTCATATGCAGACACCCACATCTGCAAAAGAGGGAAAACACAAGTGAGCACGAGTAAGAATGCACAAAAGATCAACACTAAGACGTGTCACTTACAAAGAGGGCCCACAAGTCAGAGCAAACGGGGGAACCATGGCAAATGCACCACGAGATCTTGACAAGGGCCCACTTGTCAGACTCCCCGAGGAAGATAGGGACGAGCTACTACCAGGTGGGGTTGGCCGAACCCCGGGTTCGGCCGAACCTGGCCAGCATCCCGTCCAGATGTACTTCGATGTGGCATGCCCCCTACTCCTCCTGATCGCCTTCCATACATGCTTTTGGCGGGAACCGACCTTGAAGACTATAAAAGGGGGCTCCCTCCACCTCTCACAACACACACCATTTCATGTGTGAAGGAGAAGAGTAGAGAGGCTCCACCTCTTTGTATCAATAGCCTAGGGAGTGTGTGAGGAAAGAGTATGGAGAAGAGCCGGACTTGTCGGCGTCTCTTCGGCTTTGTACCTCTACGGATACGGTACGGTTGGAGTACATATCCGGGTTCTTCTATTCGGTGAGTTCTAGTAAAGTTATTCTTTTGTTCTCAATCATTTGCGGGTTCATCGTCCATTCTCGTAGTGGATACTCTAGAAGAGGGCCCCTGATAAAGACGGGATAACCTTGCGTGACTCTAGATTAGTAGTCGAAGGCATAAACGTGGTGTCTGTGCCTTAGATTACCTTTGTTTGTCTCATACTCAGCTGGTATTGTGGGGTAGATGACAGGTGGTGACAGCCCTGTGCGTCCACAACGGAGATAGTCTACGTGGTTAGTGCACTCCCCCCACCTAGGTACAACATAGAGCGATACCGGATATTCCTTGGCAGACCAGGGTCAAACCGGTGCCTGAAGTGAGTGTGTGGAAACATTAGTGTATCTTCGCTTGAACCTATCCTTAGATCAGAACCACACTACCCTAAGGTCTCTCTATCTCTTATCTTCTTCGGGGTAATCTAGCGAGAAGACAGTTGCACACCAATTCCTCGTGGAAAATACGATACCCTGAATACTCCCGGGTGAAGTGCTACAGCGGTATTTCCGTGCGCTTGCGGACTTCTCTGTAAGAGTTAAGAAATACCAACAAGCATTTTTGGCACCATTGCCGGGGAACGGTTGCCGTAGTTGTCTTCGAACCTAGTTGCTCGTGTATGTTTTCTTTTATTCTTTTCTTTTCTTATTATCCTTATTCCATGGACACCCTTTCTATCCACCAACTATCTGCTCCATCGGGCGAGTTCTTAGAACCACCACAGTCATCCAAACCAATCATAGCTTCTGGCTTTGAGCTCCGCCCTGGCTTCATAGCCATGGTCCGGGAACAACCCTTCTCAGGATATGAGCTAGAAAATCCCTGTCACCACCTACGAGAGTTTGAGTAGACGTGCTCTTGCTTGTCCATCGTAGGCATGGTACAAGAAACACTTCGGTGGAAATTATTTCCTTTCTCCCTTGCCGAGAAAGCGAAGCAATGGTACACCCATAACGTAGGAAAAGTAAATGGAGAATGGGAGGAATTGCGGAACAAGTTCTGTCTCGCATTCTTTCCCATTTCTCGCATCGCTTCCCTGCAAAAAGAAATCATCGACTTTCGTCAGGATGAGAAGGAGACCCTTGGGACAGCCTGGGCTAGATTCTCACAACTCACTCATGCCGGCCCAGACTTGTCCATTCCCGACCATGTGCTGCTTCAGCACTTCTGTTTGGGGCTGAACAATGACACAGCCCAATAGCTTGATATTACCGCTGGGGGATCGTTCGCTTATAAAACCACTTCCGAAGGATCCCGCATACCCGAGCACCACGCTCGTGTATGAAGTCCCTACTCTAGTGCCCCTAGGTCTCCCACCCTTCGGATGGACGAGTAAAACACTAGAGCAAGCCCGAAAGCACAATGAACCTCTATCCATACCCGAATCATCTGGCCTAACCAAGACCGTAGCATAACTTATGAATGAACTAAGCATGGATTGATAAACTATCAAGATAGCAAAGCAACCATGGCAAAACTAGATATTTTTTGAATAGAAGTCTGACAAGTCGGATACAAAGCCATACCAGGAGCCGAGGATTGCTCAACGACTCCGAGGACGACTTGCTCACTAAAGAGAACTAGCCTAGCTCCACTACGTAGCTAAGAGAGCAAGAGAGAGGAGAGGCTTCATGGAGAGAATGGAATGAAGTGTGTGTGTGTGTTGAGGGGGGGGGTGGAGGAGAGGCCTATTTATAGTTCTAGAGGTCGGTTTCCCACCAACGCACAGATGGAAGGTGATCATGTGCCTTGGCAGCCACTCCTCCTCGAAGTGCACCTGGACGGGAACCAGGCCAGGTTCGGCCGACCCAGGGGGTCGGCTGACCCTACCTGGCAGCCTCTCGGCCTGATCTTCTGCTGGATGGTAGATTCTTTGATCCTTATCCTTATCCTCTGGTGCATCTTGCGTGGAGGCCCCGTTTCCTCTGACATGTGGGCCCTCTTTGTAAGGGCGTGACGCCAGATGCGATATTTTGCGTAGTTGTGTGGCGTCTGCTGCGTGTTTTCGTCTTATTCCGCTCTTGCTCATCTCAAAGGTACAAAACTCAAAAACAACTGTGGAGCGAGGTTAGTGATACAAATATGTGAGTAAGGCATGTAGTTTTCCTTTATTATTGGGTATAGTTGATGGGTGAAAATGGCACTTAAGCACCGTCAACAACTCCCCCAAGCTAGCCCTTTGCTCATCCCGGGCAAAGTTTTAGACTTAGGTTGTTGATCAGGAGTTGCTACAATGTCGCATTCCTGACTTATGCCCAAGGCACAACCGAGTGTTCTTACCTTCATTCTGAATAAGTTGGCCTTGTTCGCACCTTTTACCTTACTCCTGTGGGGCTTATAGCATCATCCTCATCTTTGGCGGTTGAGGGTCAGAACGGCTTGGAGAGTACCACTTACCACTCCTTTGTTCAACTGTCAATCCGGAGGTTTTATATAGTTTTTGAAAAGAAATTTTGTGAGTTCCTTGGGTGATCTCTCGGATCGCTCAAATGTGTTTCATTCATCACCAAGGCCTTTTTATGTGCCTTTCTTTTCCATCCTACTTCTAATGGCTCTTTTTGGTGGATCTGTAGGTATGGAGGATGTATAGGCAACTTGCTTCTCATATTTTGCTAAGTCAAAGACCGGATCCAAAGGAGAAACAAGTCATAGGCCTTGATCAAGATGTGCAAGTGTGTGGATATTTTTGGTGGATGGTGAATGAGACTTCTTCATATGGTCTCTCTCCCTTGTAATATTTTTTTTTGGTATGGGCTATATTTTCTCCTTTTTCTCTCTTCTTTTCTTTTTTTACACACCTTGTGGGCATATGGCATACCTTCTTTGGGTATGCATTTTCTCTCTCTTTTTTTTGACATGCCTTGTGGGCATGTGGCGTACCTTCTTTGGGTATGCAAATTTCATTTCTTTTTGTATAGCCCATACATCATGTAGATAACTTTGGAGAGAGATAAACATGGTACAGCATGGAGTTTTATTTGTGGATGGATGCACTTGCTATCTTCCAAGTGTTAGAAGTATAGCATGTGAGTGGATGTGTACGTGATTTTGATCATGGGCGTATGAAGTGATTCTCACAAAGGCTCACAATAATTTGACAAAGCTTAATGAGAAGACGAGTTGCAAATGTGGAAAGGTTTCTCAAACTTGTAACTCATATGGCTCTGGATGGGAATTGCATATCACCGAGGAACTTTTATTTTTATTTTTGTAGTTTTGAAAAGAAATATTCCGGATATCAAGCATCACGTAGGAGAAGATCATAGCAACTCTTTTCAGCCATATCATAACCCACAACAACCTAGATTCGAATTTTGCTTTTCGCTACCCTCAAGATTCAAGCTTAAGGTTTGAACATCTAGCCACCAAACTCAGAACTTAGGGAGAGCACAAGGTTGCAACTAGGCATCAAAAAGGAACTAACAGAGCAACTATTCATCATCTCAACAAGGAAAAACTACACATGCTTACTACACATACTGGAAAGCAAGTAAATATTTTTGGATTTTTAAAGGTTTTACCAATTTTTATTTGATTTTAGTTATGCAAATTTTTATGGATTTTTTGAATTTTGCAAATTTTTGTTTAGTTTCATGAAAGGTTTTGGAAGCAGTAAAGATAGAGTTTGATACAAGGTACCTCTCATGGGGGTCCTCCCCCAAGCTAGCTTCAGGCTCATTGCTGCTGGTTGGGATTAAACCCAGCCCAACGGTAGTAGGCCCTCCACTCCTCCTGGGATTGTTGCTGTTGTTGTTGCTGCTCCAGGTTGCGGATCCTCTCTCCTGTGTATTGCTTCTAGTTCTGAGTTGACTCGATGTGCTGGCCCAGCGACTCATCGATGTTGGTGGTGCGCACATTCAGCTCGCCCATCTGCCGAGTCAGAGTGGCGAAGCCTCTGGACGAAGATGTACGTCGCGGGGGACCACTGGAGCTGGAACTGGTGGACCGGTGCCCTGAGGCCAGCTGTGCCCACTCGGTGGAGCTAGCACTCTACCATGACAAACCTCCAGCCTCATATTGTTGTGGTTGAGGCTGTGGTTGCTGCTGCATGAATTCTTCTTCTCCTGGCCCTGCTTCTTGTAACCCTGCCAGGAAGACTAGAAACACTATGCCGGCGGCTCTCCTCTTGTGGAACAAGAGGGATCGTTAGCGAACGGCAATTATACAAATGATACCCCACGTTTGGCAACGGGATTTCATTTGCATAACCAAGAGAGAAGAAAATCAAGGAGTCATCCTGGCCTTTCTTGAGTGTGTGGCCTTGAACCAAGTATGCCTCATCGATCATAACATGGGGCTCCTCAATGAAGTGAACGGGGTTCCCATCTAAGATTCCCATGTTTGATGCAATGTGTGTAACCAAAGAAGTGCATTCTATAGGACCCGTCATCCGAAAATTTGTGAGCCATTGCTTAACCATTGCTTGTGCGGGAGAGATTCGGATTTTGTTGACCATGGCGTATAATATCATCAACTCATTGTTCCGCACTGGTCGTGGTTCATCTCTTGGAAAGAGAGTGATAGCCACCCACTTGTGCATCAAACGAAGAGTCAGATTTTGAATTTCATTGCACCGAGGTGCAAACTTGCCATGAACAACTTGACCTGAAATGAAACCCCAAAACTCATGTCGATCAAAGCTGCGGCAAGCTTTTGCAAGAGAAACTGGCAAGCACGCACTAAAACCAAGGAGGTGACTGAAATTTCTCCAATTAAAATAGCGTTCAACTCCAAAAAGTCGGAAAGAAACACCATCGTCCACCTCCCGAAGAGTGCAAAGAAACTGGATGGTGAGGAGACGAGAACCATTCTCCTCAATGGGCACAAAACCATCCCATCCAACCGCATGCCAAACACGAGCAAAGTCAACATCCATACCTATTTTCTCAAGAAGGTCCAGGTCGAAAACTCTGGTATGACCAAAGCTTCGATTCTTGATCATGGCGTAGGGCGTAGGCTTGACGTTCGCGGTCATCTCACAAGTCGAGGTACGGTGCATCATCTTCATCTATCTCCATGTCCTCGGCTTGCGGGTCTGCAGCTTGCTCCTCAGACTGTTCTTCTTGTTCATCTTGTTCATAGTCCATCATGGTCGGTGTTGGTGCAGGTTCGGGGGAATGATGAGAGCTTGACTCGCCCTGTGAACGGGACGAGCCTAACCTCGTCATCCTCTTGAGAGCTCCGGAAATTTTCCGCCCTGCACCTCTCATGCTTGCAACAAGAACGAACAAGAACGAATGAGAACAACTCGATTCGGGTTACGTTAGTGAAATGAAAATGAAACTCTTACCCACAAGTTGTTCCTCCAAATATGTGATCAATCTTGCAGCAATGAAATGAGAGAGAGAGTGTTCTTGCAATCAAACTTGAGTCAAAATCCAAAGGAAACCCGAGCAAGAATGTGTGAGAGGGAGTGAGAGTGGAGACAGTGAGCATGAGAGCTCATCACCCCTCTCTCGGCCTCTATTTAAAGGAATCTGGGCGAGTGAACCCGAGGAGAAGCTAGGCAAAACGGTCAGGAAGCCGTTGGAAAAGGTGGGGCCCAGGAGCTGTTGGCCCTGGGTCGGCCGACCTGTGGGGTCAGCCGGCCCCAAGGTGGGCCGCCTGGTGCCCCCCTTTGGCCAGGTGATTACTCAACAGTCAAGAACTTTGAAAATATGGTGCACGGCCAAAAGTTGCTCGAAAAGATGTCCAAATTATTTTTCCGAAAAGATTTTGAAACTCAGAAAATATTTTTTTTGGTCTTTCTGTAAAAAGGGAAAGGTGCTAGAAAAAATTCCAGCATGCAGAAAACAATTTTGGAAATTTCAAACATGCAGTGGAGAAAAACAAATAAGGTGCAATGAAAATGTGGAAAAGCGGAGAAAGCAAATATGAGATAAATACCAATTTACCTTTGGCAAGGGTGCGTCATTTAAAGTCCGACGTGCACGACTTTTCTCCACCATACTTACCATTCGTTGGTTCGTCCTAGAGAACTGGACGAGGCCGAACTCTCGACCTTCCGCCACACCTTCTTTTCCTTCTTCTTTCTTTTAGGTGCGGAGGGACGGTGTTCTGACTGGGGTTCGGGTGCACCCCAGAGTGCTTGCCCTTCACTATCTTGTTGGATCATGAAGCACTGCTCTTCCCTCTTCTTAAACCTGAAAAACATGTCCTCCCGTCCGACACGGAAACAGATTTCTCCCTTTCTGACATCGATCCTTGCCTTGGCAGACCTTAGAAATGGTCACCCAAGTATGAGGTCGACTCCAAGGTCGCCCTCCATATCCATTACCACAAAGTCGGCAAGGATAAAGGAGTCTCGTACTCGTACAAAAATGTGTTCGGCTATCCCTTCGGGAAACCGAATGGTTGAATCAGCAAGCTGTACGAGCATGGTTGTTGGGGAAAGAGCAGGATAATCAAGTTCTTTGTATATTACCTTGGGCATTATATTTACGCTTGCCCCCAGATCGCAAAGGCATCGCTCGAAGTGTTTGATGTAGATCGAGCAGCTGACCATGGGGACCCCTGGATCCTCTTGCACAGCTGCCACCATGCCATCCCAGACGTCGTTCCTTGGGGGATAGTACCTACCTGCATGGTTATTGCGTGGTGGCCTCCGGGACGAGTTACCCCGTCCGGTAGACACCATGCTGACATTTTCAACGGGAGACTCGGGTTGCCCCGGGATCTTCCCGCTCTCAACAGCAGGTAACGAAGCAGCAATTTGTGCAAGCTGGGTTTCGATCATTTGTTGAAACTTAACTGGTTTTTAAGAGTTGAAGACAAAGTTTCAAGCTTGACATTTAAACTTTCCAGGGATTTATCATTGGCCAAAAGATTTTTATTTATATTTTCGTTGATTTTAACTTGGCCAAGAACAAGTTCTCTCAAGGGAGGTTGGTTTGAATTGAAATTCGAATTGAAAGAAGGATTATAGTTGTTACCTCCCTGAAAAGGTGGACGTGGCTGGTTCCACCCCTGGCCTCCTTGTGGTGTACGGTACCCGTTGTTGTTGTTGTTGTTGAGGTCGGCGCAGTCCTCACAGGTTTCGGGGCAGTCATTCCCCGAATGTCCAACGTTACCGCAGACTTCGCACGTGGAGTGCGATTCCATGGAACGAGCATAGTTTTCTCTATGCTTCTTGAATTCGGCCCTTTCGCCGAGATGCTTCAGTAGGAGGTCCAGTTTGGCAACGATCATATCCGTCTCCTTGATGGTATGCATACCCTTGGTACGGGGTTGGAGTCGTTCATCGCTCCATCCTTGATTGGAGACCATTTTCTCGACCAATGCTTTGGATTTGGCAATGGTCAGGTCGAGGAAGGCTCCTCCAACAGCGGCATCAATATTGGTTCGAGATGTCGTTGTGAGCCCGTTGTAGAAGCGTTGAAGGATGAGCCACTCGTCATGATGTATTCCTGCAGCCTTTCCCAAGCTTCTGGGATGGATTCCATCCCCGTCTGCTGGAAACTTGATATTCTCCCGCGCAGAGCATTTGTTTTGCCCAGTGGGAAAAATTTTGTGAGGAACGCCTTGGAGCATTTGGCCCAGGTGTCGATGTCTTTTTCCTTGTAAAACCACTGTTTCGCCTTCCCCAGCAGGGAAAAGGGAAACAGACGAAGCTTGACAACGTCGGCGGCGACACCCCGTATGACTACGGTGTCGCAGAGCTCCAGAAAGTTCTGCAAATGTGCATTTGCGTCCTCATTCGGCTTGCCACAGAATGGGCTAGCCTGCACCATGTTGATGAGACTTGATTTGAGCTCGAAGTTCACATCCCCGACATTGATGTTGGGGCCAGTGGCCACATTGTCGGTGGAGGGGATAGAGAACTCGCGGAGAGTCTTTTCAGCCATAGTCTCAAGAACGAGTGGTGCTTCCGAAATGGGTTCCTGTGCTAGGAGGATAGCGAGAGGTGGAACGACGCGAGGTCGTGCCCTTCTCACGAGTCTCTCTGGATTGTCTGTGTAGTTTTCCGGCAGGGAGAAACTAGTCATAAACTACCCCTGTCTTCTTTCAAATCAAAAATAAAAGAAGACATAAAGTGACATTAGCTTGAAAGAGTAAATACTATATCCTGAGTACAAGGTCTAAGTTAATATCAGCACAATATCTTTGTTCACATGCCGTCCCCGGCAACGGCGCCAGAAATGCTTGTTGACATTTCTTAGCGCAATCACTAGGAATGGTTAATCCTTAGCAATAGCGCCAGAAATGCCTATTGGTAGTCCTTAGTGTAATCACTAGAAATGAGGGGGCCGAATCCATCCTAGCAACTGCACCCAAGGGGTGCCACTCTCGTGGTATAATCAAAACGATTACAAATGGATCCGCAAGCGCATGGATATACCGTTGTAGCATTTCACCCGGAGAGTAAGGGTATCGTTATTTATTTGTGTCCCAATTGACGGCAGCGGCAAAGGTATTGTACTCAACATTAACCATGACATTGTGCCTCAAGCAATAGGCAATACTCTAACAGGGGTAAGTAAAGATAGAGAATAAGCAAGGGTAATGTGACACAGCACACATCCACACTCCAAGAGGAAGGAATAAAGGAAAGAAACTATAAAATAAAGAACTACTCTATCCTACGTCAAGTCCGCTGGAGCTTAGGCTAGGTTAGGTGTCCTAGTGCTTCTATCCAAAGCTGGGGTTATGTTAGATCATGGTTAGGACTGCAGGTGCTAGGAAAATGGGATAGTGGGGAGAAGGTCCCGCACCGGAGTACATCCAGTCCCGTTACCTCTTTGCATGAACTCCTACACCAAACCCGAATGTCGGGGAGTACGCTAAATGCAACACCGCTGTTACGCCGGACGGACAGGGCTGTCACCACCTGCCATCTACCCCAGTCACACCGTGGAGCACGGTCATATCCGAAGGATCCCGCATACCCTTCAGATGGACGAGTAAAATACTAGAGCAAGCCCGAAAGCTCAACGAACCTCTATTCATACCCGGATCATCTGGCCTAACCAAGACCGTAGCATAACTTATGAACGAACTAAGCATTGATTGATAAACTATCAAGATAGCAAAGCAACCATGGCAAAACTCTATATTATGAATAGAAGTCTGACAAGTCGGATACAAAGCCATACCAAGAGCCGAGGATTGCTCAACGACTCCGAGGATGACTTGCTCGCTAAAGAGAACTAGCCTAGCTCCACTACCTAGCTAAGAGAGCAAGAGAGAGGAGGGCCTTATTGGAGAGAATGGAATGAAGTGTGTGTGTGTTGAGGGGGTGGAGGAGAGGCCTATTTATAGCTCTAGAGGTCGGTTTCCCGCCAACACACATATGGAAGGTGATCAGGTGCTTTGGCAGCCACTCCTCCTCGAAGTGCACCTGGACGGGAACCAGGCCAGGTTCGGCCGACCCAGGGGGTCGGCCGACCCCAGCTGGCAGCCTCTCGGCCTGATCTTCTGCTGGATGGAATATTCTTTGATCCTTATCCTTATCCTCTGGTGCATCTTGTGTGGTGGCCCCGTTTCCTCTGACATGTGGGCCCTCTTTGTAAGGTTGTGACGCCGGATGCGATATTCTGCGTAGTTGTGTGGCGTCTGCTACGTGTTTTCGTCTTATTCCGCTCCTGCTCATCTCAAATGTACAAAACTCGAAAACAACTGTGGAGCGAGGTTAGTGATACAAATATGTGAGTAAGTGTAACACTCCAATTTAAATTCCAGTATTTAATAATAAATTTATTTGGCCTTATTTAATTTTCTAAGGTTTTATATGCTTAGACTTGCATTTAAATTAATTTTCTCTCACAAGTAATTAAAATTTTTCTAGGTTAATCTCATTGTTGCATTCATGCTGGTGCATGGTTTTATTTTGCTTGATTGAATAGGAGTTTGAACTCAAATTCATTTGAATTCAAATAGATTTGAGTTGTTTGGAAATAGAATAGAAAAAAGGAAAGGAATTAGAAGACCCAAACCAGCCCGGCAGCCCAAACCAATCCGGCCCAACCCGCACCCCTCTCTCTTCTACACACGGCCCGTTCTCTCCCCGGCGCCAGCCCAGCGGCCCACGCGCGCGCCCTCCTCCCTCCCTGGCCCAGCAGACCAGCACAGCGGCCCCACCTGACAGCCGACCCCCGCGCTCCTCCGCAGCCTGCGCTCGCTGCGTCCCTCGCTGATGCGCTGGCCCCACGGGTCAGACCCTTCTTCCCTGCTGTGATGCCCGCTCGCGCAGTTCCGCTCCGCAGTGCCGCGACCCGCTGCCCCGTGGGCCACCCCAACCCTGCGGACCCTCTGGTCAACACCGCCGCACCCTTTCCTTCTAGAGGCCGCAATCCCAGAAGCTCGGGATCGCGCCGGGTGGTTGCGATCCGCAGAATCAGCACCCGAGCCCCGGTAAGATCGCCGGTGCCCACCTGCCATCACCCGTGCACCATGATCCTCGGCCTCCTTCCTTTAAACACACCCCCACGGCCTCCCTTCACTCCACCTGCCACTTCGGCGCTGCCCGGAGCCTGAGTTCCACCCCGCTCCGCCGCGCAGAGGTTCTGTGCCACCATAGGGCCACCGCTCTACCGCACCCTAGCCCCGGTCAGATCCCGCAGTCGCTTCGCCTCGGCGCCAGGAGCCTCCTCGAGCCCTCCTTCCCCGGCATAGGGCCCTACACGCGCCGGATTTCACCCCGAGATCCGCCACCGGTAAGTGGCTCCGCCACCGTGATTTCACGCCGCCGGCGAGTTCCGAGGCTCCCTGACCCCCGGTTCTTGTTCGTAGCACGGCTGCTCATCTCCCTGGCGGATCAGCAGGCTCGGAGACGACCAGCAACGACCTCCTCCGCGAGCTCCGCCACGAACCGCTGCCTGGACCTCGCTGACGACCACGCTGCGCGGCATCTCTAACTCGAACTAAACCTCAGTGAGCACCGTAACCCCTACCCAGTCCTTTTGCCCTAGATCCTGGAGCCATAGGCCACCCCGGGGACCGGAACGCTCGCGCTCCGGCGAACTCCACTGCGTAGACCCGCCACCGCTGCCGCACACGCCGCCCCGAGCCTCCCCGCCCCGCGCACGAGGCCCAGTTGGATTACGCATGCCGCGTACTCCATCCCAGGCCAAAGACCGCTCGATTCGACCCTTAGATGGCCAAATTTGGCCAAGTCCGGTGAGCCTCCGCTGCGGGAACGGGTCTCCGGTGACTCGCGCCGCCGCCCCGCGCGCCCAGCAGCCCATGGCCGTCCGAAGTAGATCCAAAGGCCCAGATTAGTCCCGCGCACGAGTCAAAGGAACAGATACCGGTCAGCGCCACTCCTTTTGCTAAAAAGCCCCTCCGTTTCTTTAGAATCAACCCGCGGTCCAGCTGTGTTAAAAAATATTTACAGATCGGCCCAGGATTTTGCACGGACCCCCCTGAGCTTCCTAGAAATAGAACCCGCCATCCAGTTAAGGTCTTTTTGCATGTCAGCCCCTGGAACTTTCTGGTTTTTGCACATAAACCCTCATTTTTTGCCCAGAACCCCCCTGTAGCTCTGTTTTTCTCGCAGACAGGTCCCTAGATCTTGTTTTTAGCATAGTTTTCGCGTTCTAACTCCGTTTTAGGTGTTCTTTATGTCTACACGATTGTTGTAACGCGTAGAATAGTTCTAGCTTAGTTTTGTTTACTGTTTTTATGTATTGTTGTACTGTTTCTTAGTGTTTTCTCTTGTTTGCATGTATGTGTATGTGCTGGACTTGTTTTTGGCATTGCGATCGTGAGTAGACGTTGATCCTTCGGAGGAGTACCAGTACCAGGAGCCATCTTCACAGCAGTTTGAGCAGCAGGAGAACTTTGAGGAAGGCAAGTATAACATGAACAACACCCATCACCTTTAAATACAATTTCATATTGCATTTTAATATTGTATGCCTATAAGGACTTTCCTAGCCACTTTATTACCTTATATATATCCTTTGGGTTGCATTTTGGTTAGTTGTGCTAGGTGCCGCGCTATAACACACTTGGTCCTTTTTAATTAATTTGATTAATGGTATATGCAACTTAATTCTGAGAGTAGCTAATTAGTAAGCCAATCAAGAAGGACCAAGTGTGTTATAGCGCTGTACATAGCACAACTAACCAAAATGCAACCCAAGGGATATATATATAAGGTAATAAAGTGGCTAGGAAAATCCTTATAGGCGTACAGTATTAAAATGCAGTATGAAATTATATTTAAAAGTGATATGTGGTGTTCATGTTATTCTTGCCTTCCTCAAACTGCTCCTACTGCTCAAAATGCTCAGAAGGTGGTGGCTGCTCCGGGTACTGGTACTGGGGCTCCTCCGGTAGCTCAACATCTACTCACGAACACATGGCCAAAAACAAGGCAATAACATAAACATACATGCAAACAAAGGCTAACACTAAGAAACAGTACAACAATACATAAAACAGCAAAAAAACTAGTCTAGAACTATTCTACGCGTTACAACGATCGCGTGGACATAAAGAACACCTAAAACGGAGCTAGAACGTGAAAACTACGCTTAAAACAAGATCTAGGGGCTTAACTGTAAGAAAAACAGAGTTTCTAGGGGTTTTCTGCAAAAACCAGGGACTTATACATAATTAACAGTTAGATACAGGGGCTAACACACATAAACTACAGCTCTGGACTACGGGTACTATACTGGTATAGCTCGGGGGTCTAAGTGCTAAAAACCGGGTCCAACTAGAATTATTTTTGAACTAACCAGGACGGCGGGTTGATTTCTAAAAAGCTCAGGGTCTCTTTAGCAAAACTGCCAGGCTGAAGGGGTACGCGTGGATCTTGGCCGTCGGATCTGGATCTGGCAGCTCGAACCCGATCTGGTTTGGATCTAATCCTGTGCGTCCATCTGGGATCGGGCGGCTAGGATCTATCCCGCGCGCGGGGCGGCGGCGCTCGACCACCGGTGCCTAATCCCGCGGCGGCGCGGCTCGGGGCTCGCCGGAGTTCGCCATTCTGGCGTTCCCGGGGCCGATTCGAGCGGGGTTTTGGTCGGGAAGGGACTACGCGATATGCGTAATGCACCTAAGGCAACGGAACGGTGGATTGGGGCCTGGTCGGAGCTTGCCACGGCGAGGGGCGGCGCTGGGCCATGGGCTTGCTAGCGAATGAGCGTTCGCGCTCTGCTAGGCTCAAGCTGGGGCCGGAAGCGTCTGCGTGCGTGCGCAGAGCCAAAACAAGGCACGTGCGCGGCGGTGTAGCTCTGCAGGGGGCTCGCCACGGCGAGGCTGCAGTGCGAGCGGCGGCGGAGCGCCGGCGTGCAGCGCTCAAGCCTCGGGTGTAGGCTACGGCCTAGATACCTAGCGCAAACAAGAGAGGGGATCGGGGTGTGGCTCACAGAGGCTCGAATTGAGCGGAAGCATGACGCAGGGAGGTCGGTGGCGAGGTCGAGCGGTGGGTCCGGCGCGGCGCACGTGGAGGAGGCTGTTGCAGGGGTCGGGGTCGGGGAAGGAGAGGTCGATGGCGCTCCTGACTCCAATGCAAAGCCGCGGCGTCGACTTGTGGAGGCGGAGCGGTGGCGGAACAGCGAGTCCACGGCGGTGCGGCGGAGCTCCGAGCCACGGATTGTGGCGAAGGCGGCGCTAGGGTTACTCGCGATGGCTGCGGAGTTGTGCAAGTGCGGCGCAAGGGGTGGCCGGGGACGTTTAAAGAAGGCTGGGCGAGAGTCTCGGCATGCGTGATCGGTGGGGCCGCCGCGGAGATCGCGGCCGGGCTGGTGCGGCGCATGGAAAGCGGATCGCGCGTAGCCCGACGTGATCCGGACTCAGGGCACAGCTTCTAGAAGGAGGACGCGGTGCGGCACTGACTAGAGGGTCCACGGGGTTGTACTGGTCCACGGCACAAAGGAGCGAGGCGAGTGGGTGGAGCAGAGGCTCGGCGTGGGGAAGGAGAAAGGAAGGAGACGGGACCGACAAGCGGGCCCGAGCTGTCAGCGAAAGCGGGGGTCGAGCGAGCGCGTGTTTCTGGAGTGCGGAAGGAGCGGCTGACGGGTGGGGCCCATGTTTCAGCGTGAGGGCGCGCACGCGCAGGTGTGGAGAGAGCGGACTGGGCCGAGCGCGGGCGTGCCTGGGCGTTGGCACGTGGGTCCGGCGTGGCAGCGAGGGAAGGTGTGTTCGGGTGCGGGGGAAAGTGCTGCGCCGACAGGTGGGGCCGGGCAGTCGGGGCGGGCGACGTACGAGCGGAGCCGCTGGCGTGCGGGACTGGCTGTCGGGGAGGACGCGCTGCACGAGCCACAGCTGCCTTGCGCCGACAGGTGGGGTTCACCGGTCAGCGGTCGTGCGCGTACGCGGCTGAAGAGGGAGGTGCTGCGTGCTGGGCTGCCTGCTGGGCCGGTGCGGGAGCGGGGTGAGGGAAGGCCGAGCGGGCCGGCAGGGAAGGAAAAAGAGAGAGAGGGTGGGCCGGCCAACGGGCTGGGTTTCAGTTTCACTGCTTTTCCTATTTCCTATTTCTTTCCTCTTTTCTATTTCAAACACCACTCAAATCTATTTGAATTCAAATCGAATTTGAATTCAAGCTCCTATGCACTCAAACAATTAAAACTTATGCACCAGCATGAATGCAACAACGAGTTTAACCTAGAAAAATTTTAATTACTTGTGAGAGAAAATTAATTTAAATGCAAGTCTAAGCGTATAAAACCTTAGAAAATTAAATAAAGCCAATTAAATTTATCATTAAAGCTGAAATTTAAATTAGGGTGTTACATGAGCCCTTTATAATAACACGATAGAACGTTCTGCGACGCGTTGTGTTAGTCGAGTCATGTGCTAAACTCGGCTAAGTTGTGAAATTTGTATGTCTGTTATTGTGCAAATGTTTGATTTGGATCTTTGGTTGATTGCATAGCTTAGTAGTTAAATTTGTTTAATGAAAATCAGTCTTAAGATAATTAATTAATAAAACGAGTTAGATCGTTGGGGGTAAAACCGTCCACTCTATCCTGTCTATTTTATCATGCCTAAGTCTTCCTTGCAGAAAGATATCATATCCGTCTGAAATTATTTTTGCAATACCTTTACTCATACATCTTTTGTTCAAATCAGATGGTGAACACCAGGAGCACCGGTTCCGGTTCTGGCCAGCAGCAAGGGCAGAACAACCAGGGTACCGGAATGCCGATGCCTCCATCCTTGACTCCGGAGCAGTTCTTCCAGCTCCAGATGCAGATGATGGCCACCCTGAACAACACCGTTCAGGCACTGCAGCAGGTCCACGCTCAGCCGCCGCCTCCGCCTCCACCACAGCAGCCCCGCGACAGGTGTGCGGAGTTTCTGAGGGGTCACCCGCCGATGTTCTCCCACACGTCTGACCCACTCTAGGCGGACGACTAGCTCCGTGCAGTGGAGCGCCGGTTGGACATCGCCTAGTGCAATGATCGGGAGTGTGTCTTGTACGCAGCAGGACAGCTGCGAGGGGCAGCTTTGGACTAGTGGGAGTCCCACCGGGTTCAGAACCGCGAGGCTTTCACCTGGATCCAGTTCCGGGAGCGGTTCTGCAGCCACAACATCCCCACGGGCGTGATGAAGACAAAGAAGAAGGAGTTCCTTGCGCTTAAGCAGGTAAACTCCGATATAATCCTTCAGCATTTTCTTTTGAGCCAAGATCTCCCTTGTTCTATCTTTTGGAAACAGGAAAAGTTAACCTATTAATTCGTCATACATCTTTCTTTTTCCACTTCAGGGGACTATGACGGTCACGAAGTATCGTGATCGTTTCCTTCAGCTCGCTCGCTACGCCCCTACTGAGGTCGCGGATGACCGCGACAAGTAGGAGCACTTCATGGAGGGTCTTGAGGACTACATCGAGTACGCGCTGCTCAACCTCCACTTCGATGACTTCAACCATCTGGTTGACAGCGCGCTCAACACGAAGCGCAAGCACCGGGAGATGGAGGATAAGAAGAGGAAGATCACTCCAATTGCTTCCGGCAGCAACGCCCGTCCTCGCCTCCAGCCGCCCTAGCAGTACCAGCAGCAGTAGTAGTACTGGCCTCCCCAGCAGTACCAGCAGCGGCCGCAGCAGTACCCGCCTCGACAGCAGCAGCAGGCGGGGCAGGGCCAGAGGTTTCCGGCACCTCCGGTTCGTGCCGCTCCACTAGCTCCGCCAGCACCTCAGGCTCCACGGTAGGCAGCTCCTCCTGCCGGACAGCAGGCTCCAGGACTCCCTCGCACCTGCTATCACTGCGGCCAGCTGGGGCACTACGCCAACTCTTGCCCCCGGAAGGCGCAGGTGGGACAGCAGGGGCGCCAGCATAGGGTCGGGTGAACCACATGACGGCTGAGTCAGCGGCCGAGGCTCCTAATGTGGTTATGGGTACGTTCATGGTCAACTCCCACCCCGCTACAGTGGTTTTCGATACCGGTGCTACTCATTCTTTCATTTCGAAGTCATTTGCCGAGCAACATCGTATACCAGTTTCTTGTATGAGGACAGCTATGGTAGTTACCTCACCTGGGGACCAGATACATACATGCTCTATATGCTACAGAGTTAGTATTGTCATAAGGGGGGTAGAATTCCGCACTGGTTTGATCGTCATTGATTCCTCGGGGATAGATGTAATTTTGGGCATGGAGACCCTTACCAGATGGGGAGTCCGTATTGATTGTGCTCAGCGGACAGTTCACTTGTCAGCATCTGATGGCCAAGAGGTGACAGTTAGTGCTACAGAGAATTCTGGATTTCTTCATCAGATGGAGGCTCGACCCACGGATGGTATTCGCGTGGTGTCTGAATTCCCGGACGTCTTTCCGGATGATTTGCCAGGTATGCCGCCTGAACGCGATATTGAGTTTTCTATTGATCTCTTGCCTGGCACAGCTCCTATTGCAAAGTGGCCCTACCGCATGGCACCTATAGAGCATGAGGAAGTCAAGAAGACTATTGATGACTTGCTAGCCAAGGGCTATATCCGTCGCAGCTTTTCTCCTTGGGATTTTCCATTGTTGCTAGTAGATAAGAAGGATGGCTCGAAGAGAATGTGTGTCGATTATCGGGAGCTGAACGCAGTTACCATTAAGAACAAGCATCCACTGCCCCATATTGAGGATCTGTTTGATCTACATCGAGGTGCTCGTGTATTCTCAAAGATTGATCTGCGTTCGGGCTATTTTCAACTGAGGATCCGTCCCGAGGATATTCCGAAGACGGCATTCACTTGCAAGTACGGGCTATATGAGTACACGATCATGTCCTTCGGCTTGACTAATGCCCCGGCTTTCTTCATGCACCTGATGAACATGGTTTTCATGGATTATCTAGATGTCTTCGTGGTGATCTTTATTGATGATATTCTGATATTTTCCAAGTCAGAGGCAGAGCATGAAGTTCATCTAAAGCTCGTGTTGCAGAGATTGAGGGAGCATCACTTGTATGCTAAGTTCAGCAAGTGCGAGTTCTGGATTGACGAGGTTCCATTCCTCGGTCATATCATCTCCAAGGGAGGCATTGCAGTTGATCCGAGCAAGGTGAAGGATGTGCTCGAGTGGGAGACACCGCAGACGGTGAAGGAAGTCCGGTCATTCTTGGGCTTAGCAGGATATTATCGGAGGTTCATTGAGAATTTCTCCAAAATCGCAAAGCCTTTGACTTCTTTGCTAGAGAAGAATGCAGCATTCATATGGACTGATGAGCATTAGATGGCATTTGATGAGCTGAAGAAGAGGTTGACTACGGCGCCAGTCCTTACTCTGCCAGACCAGAGAAAGAGGTTCACGGTGTACTGTGATGCTTCGAAGGATGGTCTTGGTTGTGTTCTGATGCAGGAGGGCAGAGTGATTGCTTATGCTTCACGGCAGTTACGTCGGCGTGAGCTGAACTATCCCACTCATGATCTTGAGTTAGCCGCAGTTGTGCATGCTCTGAAGATTTGGAGACATTACTTGTATGGGCAGCAGTGTGATATCTACACTGATCACAAGAGCCTCAAGTATATTTTCACGCAGAATGAGCTGAACATGCGGCAAAGGAGATTGTTAGAGCTGGTCAAGGACTATGACCTGGAGATTCACTATCATCCGGGCAAGGCCAATGTTGTGGCAGATGCTCTGAGCAGAAGAAGCTATGTCAACATGGCCGTTGCTTTCTAGATGGCTCCAGAGTTATGCGAGGAGTTTGAGCAGTTGAGTCTGGGTTTCTTGCATCATACTTCGAGTGCAGCAGTCGAGGCAGTGCCCACTCTAGAAGTAGAGATCCGGCAGCATCAGAAGGAAGATGAGAAACTGCAGGAGATCCGTGAGTTGCTCAAGAAAGGCAAGGCTCCTCATTTCAGAGAGTATGATCAGGGTACCTTGTGGTACAAGAACCGGGTCTGTGTGCCAGATGTAAAGGATCTCACAAAGTTGATTTTGAGTGAGGCTCATGATACAGCTTACTCTATTCATCCGGGCAATACCAAGATGTACTATGATCTCAAGGAACGCTTCTAGTGGTATGGGATGAAGCGTTCAGTGGCAGAGTACGTGGCTATTTGTGACACCTGTCAGCGTGTCAAGGCTGAGCATCAGAGGCCAGCAGGTCTGTTACAGCCATTGAAGATTCCAGAGTGGAAATGGGAGGAAATCACTATGGACTTCATTGTTGGGTTGCCTCGTACTCAGAAAGGGTACAACTCCATATGGGTAGTAGTGGATCGTTTGATGAAGGTTGCTCACTTCATTGCAGTGAACACTACTTACTCCGATGCTAGACTTGCAGAGTTGTACATCTCCCGGATTGTCTGTTTGCATGGTGTGCCCAAGAAGATCATATCTGATAGAGGATCACAGTTCACTTCACGGTTCTTGGAGCAGCTCCATGATTCGTTGGATACGAAGCTGCGCTTCAGTACTGCCTATCATCCTCAGACAGATGGGCAGACAGAGAGAACCAACTAGGTGTTGGAAGATATGTTGCGAGCCTGCGCTATTCAGTATGGTACTAGTTGGGATAAGTGCCTGTCGTATGCTGAGTTTTCCTACAACAACAGCTACCAGGCCAGTCTGAAGAAGTCCCCCTTTGAGGCATTGTATGGCAGAAAGTGTAGGACTCCTCTTTATTGGGATCAGATTGGTGAGAAGCAGCACTTTGGCCCTGGCATTATAGAAGATGCAGAGCAGATGGTACAGACTGTGCGAGAGAATCTGAGGATTGCACAGACTAGGCAGAAGAGCTATGCAGATGGCAAACAGAGGGACCTGACCTTCAGCGTTGATGATTATGTATATCTGAAGGTGTCCCCGATGAGAGGAATCCGCAGGTTTAATGTGAAAGGGATGCTAGCACCTCGGTATATTGGTCCATTCAAGGTGCTAGAGAGGAAAGGCGAAGTCGCTTATCGCCTGGAGTTGCCTACCAACCTCTCCGGAGTTCATGATGTCTTCTACATTTCACAGTTGAAGAAGTGTCTTGTAACACCCTAATTTAAATTTCAGTATTTAATAATAATTTAATTGGCTTTATTTAAATTTCTAGGATTTAATTTGCTTAGCCTTGCATTTATAATTTATTTTTGTTCCATAAAGTAATTAAAATTTATCTTAGGTTCAATTTGTTCGTGCATTCATGCTGGTGCATTGTTTTAATTGTTTGAGTGCTAGGGTTGAATTCAAATTTGAATTTGAATTCAAATAGTTGAGTGGTGTTTAGAAAATAGAAAAGGGAGAAGAGAAATAGAAAACAACCCAGCTCGGCCTGTTTCCTTTTCTCACTCGCGGCCCAGCACCAAGAAGCCCAGCCCGTCTCCCCCTCCTCTCCCTCTCTTCCCGGGCCTGATCCCGTGCACGGCAAAGCCTTCTCACCCGTGCAGCGCAGCAGCCCAGCTCGCCCCGCAGCCCAACTCCCTCCGCGCCGAGTCCAGCGCACCGCGCGCTCGCTTTCGCTGACGAACCCGGCCTCCCCGTCAACCGCGTTCTCCGCAGCCGCGCGTTCGCCGCGCCCCGAATCTCTCACTGGCATGCCGGTCCCACCAGTCAGCTCCACCTCTTTCCTTTCTCTCTTCCTCCCTGCGCCAGCCCATGCCCGAACTCCTTCTTCCTCGCTGAGCTGTGGCCCGCCCTAGCCCTGCAGACCCACCAGTCAGCGTCAGCTACATCAGCGACCTCTTCTAGAAGCCAAACCCCGAGTCCGGGATTGCGCTGAGTGGTTGCGCGATCCATTCCCTCCGCGCAGAGCCACGCCAAGCTCGCCGCCACAATCTCCGCGGTTGCCTTCCAAAGCCACACGCCGAGAATCTCGCCCGGCTTCTTTAAACACCCCACCACGACCCAGTGCGCCCTCCTCCCTACCTCCGCAGCCGCCACAAACTCTAGCCGCCGCCACCCTCCGTGCTCAGAGCGTAGCAGAGCACTGCGCCTCCGCGGGCACACCGCTCCTCGGCCTCCCAGCCTCCACCGGCCGCCGCAGGAGCTCCTTCTTGGCACCAGGAGCATCACCGGCCGCCTTCCCCTCCCCTTGCTCCACGCTCGATCGGGAATTCCACCCGGACCCGCCTCAGGTGAGCACCGCCGCCCATGCGATTTCCACACCGCTGGCATGTTTCCGACCTCCCTAACCCTCTGTACGCAATCGCAGCACATCCACGAATCGATCAGTGAGGTCCAGAAGCCCGGAGACGCCTTCCTTCGGTCCTGTCCCCGAGCTCCACCACAACGCCACCGCCGGACTTCGCCGTCAACACCTCTTCGCCGTTTTCCCCATCGAGATCCGAGCCCGGTGAGCACCGCCAAGGCCTCCTACTCCTTTTACTCTAGTTAACCTCGGCCGTGGCACTTTGTTTTAGCTCAGACCCCGCACGCCAGTGGGCGCCGCCGCGCAGTGCCGCCCCCTTGCCGTGGCGAGCCCCGTCCGAGCCCCGATCCGCCTCCCGGTGGCCTCCAGTGCATTACGCATGCCACGGCGATACTCCACGGCCAAACCGAACCCCAAGCGGACCCCTGGAGCGCCAGATCAGCCAACGTCGGCGAGCTCCCAGCCGTGCGCCGCCGCGGAGACTCAATCCCGGCGAGCTCCACCGCCGCCTGCGCTCGCGAGCTTCGTGAGCCGTCCGATCAGGAGTGTACGCACGAGATTAGATCGCGAAACGTTACTTCCTCAGCCGCCGGATCATGATCTAATGGATCAGATCCGTGCGTACCGCTTCAGCCTAGCCTATTTGCTAAAGAGCCCCTGCTCTTTACTAGATTTAACCCGCTGTCCTGAGCAGTGTAAAAGTATTTCAATCCAAGCCCTATTTTTTATGTTTAGACCCCTAAGCTTTTTATATATAGAACCCGCCATCTAGCTCTAGTAGTTTTACATGTTAGACCCTAGATCTATGCGTTAATTACATTTAGGACCTCGGTTTTTTGCAGAGAAACCCCAGAAACTCTGTTTTTCTTACATTTAAGCCCCTGGACCTTGTTTTAAGTGTAGTTTTCACGTTCTAGCTCCGTTTTAGGTGTTCTTTATGTCCACGCGATCGTTGTAATGCGTAGAATAGTTCTAGCTTAGTTTTGTTTGTTGTTTTTATGTATTGTTGTACTGTTTCTTAGTGTTTTCCTTTGTTTGCATGTATGTGTATGTGATGGACTTATTTTGGCGTTACGATCGTGAGTAGACGTTGATCCTTCGGAGGAGTACCAGTACCCGGAGCAGCATCCATCTTTAGATCAGTTTGAGCAGCAGCAGGAACAGTTTGAGGAAGGCAAGTATAACATGAACAACACCCATCACCTTTAAATACAATTTCATACTGCATTTTAATACTGTACGCCTATAAGGACTTTCCTAGCCACTTTATATCCTTTATATATATCCTTGGGTTGCATTTTGGTTAGTTGTGCTAGGTGCCGTGCTATAACACACTTGGTCCTTTTTAATTAATTTGATTAATGGTATATGCAACTTAATTCTGGGAGTGGCCCGTTTGAGAGGCTCACGTCTCGTTAAAATTGATTTTTTTTCTAGAAACTTGGTTTAGGGGGCTCGCACTGTGTTTTGTGCTAGCTACTCTCCATAAGGACCGTACATCATTAGAGCGACAACCTGGGACAACAGCGCTACCACAAGACTGGAATGGGACGGTCTTGGCATAATAATTAGGTCTTTTTGGTTTGGAGTAACTTACCTGCGGGGCAAGGGTGGTAAGCTTCTATGGCCCTCGTACTGAGTGGCCTCGTCTGTGGTATTCTTGACGCCCACTAGACCTGCTCCATAGTCGCCGATCGAACCCTCACGGTTATTCCTTACCAACGAGATTCTTTGTAAAGGCCTCGTAGTGTGCGTGCTAGCCATCTCACCTAAGGAAGTGCGATGAACAACTTGCGTAGCTCACGATTTGTGGGTAAAGATGTGCAACCTCTGCAGAGTGTAAAACTGGTATACTAGCCGTGCTCACGGTCATGAGCGGCCCAGATCCTCCTTTTGATTAGTGGGGTTACCTTGGTGGTTTCGGTTTGGTTCTCAGTGGTTCATTAGTAATTTGGTTAATTTCTATGAAACTGGGTTTATGGTAATTCATCAACTTGTAGTAATTAGCTTTAATAAAATTTTGCCAAGACTTAAAAGCTAATGCAGTTGAGTCAGCCAACCTTAGAGCCTCATAGTTTGTGTTATACTTGTTGAGTACAAGTTGTGTACTCACTCTTGCCTACTCTACTCTTTTTCCTCTTGTCCTTTTTGGGGATACTCTACTTCT
This sequence comes from Panicum virgatum, assembly GCF_016808335.1. Lineage (NCBI taxonomy): Eukaryota > Viridiplantae > Streptophyta > Magnoliopsida > Poales > Poaceae > Panicum > Panicum virgatum. The sequence continues at coordinate 26,200,777 of NC_053136.1, read as the reverse complement.
GCTCAGTTCCTGCCGACGCGAGGGAGTTCTCTCGGAGCTACCAGTAGTACGAGGACTTCTAGGCGTTCGTCTCCCAGTCGACGTCCTTGTGGTGCCCAGCTTCGACGAGAGTTTACGTATATGTTTTTACACTTCCGCTGTATCAGACATTTTGTCATTCATGTAATAAATAACATTCGTACTCGCTTTATTATATCTTTTTACGTGATATGTGCTGTGATATACTGTTCATTCTATTGTATATACGTGTGACTTGATCCTGGCACATATATGATTGCTCGGTTTATGTCCTTTTGTAAACTGGGTGTTACAGTAAGGTATGTAATTTCCTTTATTATTGAGTATAGTTGATGGGTGAAAATGGCACTTAAGCACCATCAACACCATAGAAAACCTCTTCCTAGATGTTCTTAATCTAGGAGAACTGTAGGTGTCTCTTAGGGGAAAACCATTCACTTTGCCCATCGGCCAAGCCAAAAACTCCATGGTTGAATATGTTCCCCAAGAAGGACCCGTTGAGGAGGTGTTGGCTGTCATGCCAGACGACGACTCTAAACCCTCTTTAGAAAGAGATGTTGAACTCTTCATCCAAGAAGAGGACGAATTAGAGGAAAAACTCGAACTGCCTATTCACGAGAAGCCAACACAACCTCCAGTAGAACTAAAAATCCTTCCCGACAGCCTTCGCTATGCATTCCTCAATGGTGACACACAAACTCCTGTCATCATTAGTAGTCACCTTTCCAATGAGGAAACGGCTAAACTTTTAGCCGTATTAGAAAAGCATAGGCCCATTTTTGGCTACTCACTCGAGGACCTGAAAGGAATCAGTCCTACCCTTTGCACTCATCATATCCCTATCAACTCTACTTGTACACCCTCTAGGGAGCCTCAACGTAGGCTAAACAATACGATGAGAGATGTCATTAAGAAACAGGTCCTTAAGCTCTTGCACACCGGGATCATTTATCCCGTGCCACATAGTGAGTGGGTGAGCCCGTTACAAGTTGTACCAAAGAAGGGAGGTATGACGATCATTCAGAACAGAAAGAATGAACTTATACCTCAAAGACCTGTCACGGGGTGGAGAATGTGCATAGACTATCGAAAACTTAACTTGGCTACAAAGAAAGACCACTTCCCGTTGCCCTTCATTGACGAAATGTTAGAGTGGTTGGCCAAGCATTCTTTCTTCTGTTTCCTTGATGGGTATTCCGGTTATCACCAAATTCCTATCCACCCTGATGATCAAAGCAAGACCACGTTTACTTGCCCATACGAAACCTATGCTTATCGTAGAGAATAGGACACACACACACACACCTCACTTCACTCACCTCTCAAGTTCCTTCTTGCATAGTCTTTAGGCTTAGTGAAGTTTAGAAGAAGTCTAGGAGTCATCGAGTCGCTGGTATTGCTCGAGAGTCTGGTATGGGTTCATCCCTAGTTCTCTCTTGTAATATTCGGTCGTTTGTAATATAATTAGACTATAGTTACCGATATCTGCTTGAAGTATATTCTAAGTTATCGAGTATATGCTTCTTGTCATGGTTGCGTTATCATTCTATGCTTGCATTGTATGATTGCCCTGTGCTGGAGATGGTTAGTCTTTTGTTTTTAGAACTCTATCAACTGCTCCAGTATTCGTATGATTGCTCTAGTATGATGTCTGTCCCTCCGCGCGGGACACTAGAGTATCCCTTACTAGTGTAGACATGGTGTCTAGATTAGCTAAGTGTTGCTGGATGTCAACTATACCCACGGTTTGTAGAGGTAGCCGGCAGGTGGTGACAGCCCTGTCCGAGCCTTTTAGTAATCCCCCACGTTCGGTATGGGGGGTAGGAGGTACATAAAGTCGCCGGGATGTACGGGCTCCTCCCGTCGCTTCGATAGCGATCTCCCTGTTGTGTAGTTTAATCTCTGACGAGCTAACCAATTGTAACACCCGGTTTATAAAAGGACATAAACCGAGCAATCATATATGTGCCAGGATCAAGTCACACGTATATACAATAGAATGAACAATATATCACAGCACATATCACGTAAAAAGATATAATAAAGCGAGTACGGATGTATTTATTACATTAATGACAAAAATGTCTGATACAGCGGAAGCGAAGTACAAATACGATAAAAACTCTCCGAAGCTAAGCAGGGCGCCATAGGGACGTCGACTGGGAGACGAACGCCTAGAAGTCCTCATAGTCCTGGTAGCGCTGAGCGAACTCCCTCGCGTCGGCAGGAACTGAGCAGCAGTAGAGTATCCCCAAGAGGAAAAAGAGTAGAGTAGGCAAGAGTGAGTACACAACTTGTACTCAACAAGTATAACACAAACTATGAGGCTCTAAGGTTGGCTGACTGACTGCATTAGCTTTTAAGTCTTGGCAAAATTTTATTAAAGCTAATTACTACAAGTTGATGAATTACCAAAAACCCAGTTACATAGTAATTAATCATATTAATCATGTTACTACTGAGAACCAAACCGAAACCACCAAGGTAACCCCGAGAGGCACCCCCTCGTCGAAAGGAGTTAACCCCACTAATCAAAAGGAGGATCTGGGCTGCTCATGACCGTGAGCACGGCTAGTATACCAGTTTTACACTCTGCAGAGGTTGCACATCTTTACCCACAAGTCGTGAGCTACGCTAGTTTTTCATCACTCTTCCTTAGGTGAGATGACTAGCAAACTCACTACGAGGCCTTTACAAAGAATCTCGTTGGTAAGGAGTAACCGCGAGGGTTGGATCGGCGACTATGGAGCAGGTCTAGTGGGCGTCATCGACGAGGCCACTCAGTACGAGGGACATAGAAGCTTACCACCCTTGCCCCGTCGGTAAGTTACTCCAAACCAAAAAGACCTAATTATTACGCCAAGACCGTCCCATTCCAATCTTGTGGTAGCGCTGTTGTCCCAGGTTGTCGCTCTATGAACCGGTCCTTATGGAGAGTGGCCAACCAGGCAGTAAGCACCGTGCTGGCCCCCTAAACCAAGTTTCTAACAAAAACCAATTTTAACGAGACGTGAGCCACTCAAGCCACACAGAGGGCTACTCTCAGAATTAAGTTGCATATACCATTAATCAAATTAATTAAAAAGGACCATTATGTGTTATAGTGCGGCACCTAGCACAACTAACCAAAATGCAACCCAAAGGATATATATAAAGGATATAAAGTGGCTAGAAAATCCTTATAGGCATACAGTATTAAAATGCAGTATGAAAATGTATTTAAAGTGATAGGTTGTTCATGTTATACTTGCCTTCCTCGTACTGCTCCTGCTGCTGCTCAAACTGGTCAGAAGACGGCTGCTCCGAGTACTAGTACTGGGGCTCCTCCGGTAGCTCAACGTCTACTCACGAACACATGGCCAAAAACAATGCACAACAATAAGCATACACGCAAATACTAACAAAAACTAACAAACAGTACATCAATACATAAAAAACAGCACACTAAACTAGTCTAAACCTATTCTACGCGTTACAATGATCGCGTGGATATAAAGAATGCCTAAAACGGAGCTAAAACGCATAATCTAGGCCAAAAACAAGATCCAGGGACCTATTTGTAAGAAAACTAGAGTTCCAGGGGGTTTCTGGGCAAAACCGAGGACTAAAACATGATTAAACCTTAGTTCCAGGGTCTAACGTGCAAAAAGGCAAGGGCTAGACGGCGGGTTTGATTTCTGGAAAGATCAGGGGCCTAAACATAAAAAACAAGACTTAGCTGTGAATACTTTTGACTAAAGCTGGACCACGGGTTGATATCAGGTAAACTGGGGGGTTCTTTAGCAAAAAGACCAGGGCGAAGGGTTATGCGCGGATCTGATCCGTTGGATCAAGATCCGGCGGCTCAGAACGGATCGTTACATTCTAATCACGAGCGTCCGTGCGGGATCGGGTGGCCAGGATTTGCTCGCGGGGGTGGTGGCGGCGCGGGTTGCCGGAGACGGCGTTCCCGCGGCGGTGCTTCGCCGGAGAACACCGATATCGGTGTTCCGGGGCCTAATTCGACTTGAATCTCAGCCCGGACTGGCGCACGCGTCCTGCGTGGTTCACTGGTGGCATTAGCTAGACTCGTGGAGGCTCAGGATGGGGGATGCGACGGCGGCGGCGGCTCGGGACACCGGAGACTCGCCGGCGCAGGGTGTTCGGGCCACGAGAGTGGGCTACGGGCTACGCTAACACGCCAAAAAGGGAGCGCGGGCGGAGGATGTCCTCACCGAGTCTTGGAACGGGCGGGGCGTGACGCGGAAGGGGGTCGCCGGCGAGGTCGAGCGGAGACGGCCGGTCGGAGGTGGTGGCGCGGTCGAAAATGTGCTGTTCCTGCGTCCTGGACCCACGGGCTGACTCCGGGAGGTGCTGCGAAGGTGATCCAGAGATTAGGGAGGTCCAGGGCTCACTGAGGAGGGAGAATTTCGGCGGCGCAAGGACTCACCGACGGCGCTGCACGGGGGAAAAACCTTGTGCTGCAGAGTCGGAGCCGGGCGAGAAGCGTTCAGGTGGACTCCGGGGCGCACGGGGGAGCTTCTGCGGTGGCTCTGGTGGGTTGGGAGGAGATGGAGTGGGGAAACGCGGCGGCACAGAGGTGGCTCCAAGTAGAGGCTATGGCGGGGCGGTTGTTAGGGTTTGGGGCGGCGGCACTAGCGGGATGAGATGTGTTCCTGGGGGGGCCTCGTGGTGATTTAAAGGAGGGCGCCGGATATCTCGGCGTCCGCGCCCGGGTTTGGAAGGCCGGCGAGGTCTCGGTGGGGAACACGGGATCCGTTGCAAGTGCGCGGCGCGGGGGAGACGAAGCTGGCAGGCGGGGCCCACGGGTAAGCGGCGGGGCGCGCTGCGAGCGGGCTGAGCGGGCGACGCGGTCGTGCTGACGGGGTGGGACGCGGGCCGCGAGATTGGGCCGCGGTTGCGCTGGCGTGGGCTGGACCGGGTGGGAGGCGGGTTGCTGGGCCGGTTCTAGCGCGAGCTGAGCCGCGCGGTTAGGAGGTGAGGGAGGGCTGGGTTGGTTCTTGGGTTTTGGGCCAGCCTGAGCTGCTACCTGGGTTTGAGTTTGGTTTCCTGATTTGGGCTGGGCCTTCTTTTCCTTTTCTACTCTACCTCAAACAAATCTATTTGAATTCAAACAAAATTTGAATTCAACCACCTTATGCACACAAGCAAATAAACTAAATGCTCCATCATGATGCAACAACAAAATCAAACCTATGATAAAATTTTAATTACTTGAGGAACAAAATTTTAGATTAAATGCAAGTCTAACACAATAAACCTTAGAAAATTAAATAAAGCCAATTAAATTTATTAAAAATGCTGAAATTTAAATTAGGGTGTTACACCAATGAGAAAGTGTAGATATAGCTAGCCTAGCACAATTGACTCGAGCTCTGACTTTTACCTTGCTCCCGGCCTATAGCATCTTTTATCTTCCTTTTATTTATTTATCCGAGAGGGTAGTTTGTGTGTGTGTCACACTACCTCCTACCATGTTATTATCTTACCCCTGTTTATGCATGAGAATATCCAATCTAGATAGAGTTCACCCACTAATCTATATATTCTCTCACTCACCACCTTCCCTGCGTAAATATAAATGACACCCCGGTATACTCCCGGGTAAAATGCTACAACGGTATTCCGTGCGCTTGTGGATTTATTCGTGGTTCATGAAATACTACCACACCAAATTGGCGTTTGCGGGCGTCATCGCTGGTGATGTTTGTAGGCGCCAACAATGCGCCCTTCGAATTCACGGATGAGTGCCTTCGCGCCTTTGAAATCCTAAAAAGGGCACTCATCTCGGCTCCAATCATCCAACACACAGATTGGAGCCACCCATTTGAAATAATGTGTGATGCTAGTGACTATGTCGTTGGTGCGGTCCTAGCATCATGCAATTGCCTATGCTAGCAAAACTCTGACAGGAGCCCAGTTAAATTATGCCACTACTGAAAAAGAGCTCCTTGTAGTTGTTTTTGCTATTGATAAGTTTAGATCTTACTTGGTTGGAGCAGAGGTTATTGTTTATATTGACCATGCAGCTTTGAGATATTTGCTCACCAAGAAAGATGCTAAGCCCCGTTTGATTCAGTGGATTATCTTACTCCAAGAATTTGACCTTGAAATAAAAGATAAAAAGGGAGTAGAGAATACTGTAGCCGATTATTTGTTGCGTATGCAAGTTACTAACCTGCAGGAACCACCAATCAATGACTTCCTACGCGACGACATGCTACTCAAGGTGATGGACTCCAACCCATGGTATGCAAACATTGTGAATTTCATGGTTGCAGGTTATATACCACCTGGGGAAAACAAGAAAAAGCTGATCTTCGAGAGCAGATGTCACCTTTGGGATCCACCGTACCTGTACAGGGTGTGTACGGATGGATTATTGAGGAGATGTGTCCCTACAACAAAAGGGTTGCAGATTATAGAAAAGTTCCATACTGCAGCATATGGAGGCCACTTTAGATTTTTCAGAACACAAGCAAAAATCTGGCAAAGTGGTTTCTTCTGGCCCACAATGTATGAAGACGCCAGAGAATTTATTCGAAAGTGCCGAAAATGCCAGCTGCAGGGAGGCATCACTGCTCGCAATGCAATGCCCCTCACATACAATCTCCAAGTTGAACTATTTGATGTCTGGGGTATTGACTTCATGGTGCCATTCCTAAAGTCCCATGATTGTGAGTACATCCTTGTTGCTGTGGACTACGTTTCCAAGTGGGTGGAAGCGTTACCCTGCCAAGCTGCAGACACCAAGCATGCGAGGAAGATGTTTCATGAAATCATCTTCCCTCGTTTTGGAACACCAAGGGTGGTTATAAGTGATGGGGGTCCCATTTCATCGACAAGACCTTCCGTCGCTTCCTAAAAGAACTTGGCGCAAGACACAACATTGCTACACCCTACCACCCTTAGACCATTGGACAGGCAGAAACTTCTAACAAACAAATCAAGAATATTCTACAGAAGACGGTGATTGAGATGGGTAAAGGATGGAAGAATATGCTGCCTGGTGCACTCTGGGCATACAGAACAGCATACAAGACCCCTATCAGCATGTCACCATATCAACTGGTCTATGGGAAGACATGTCATCTCCCAGTCGAGCTTGAGCACAGGGCCCGCTGGGCCATTAAGAAATGGAACATGGACTACAAGCTCGCTGGGAGGAATAGACAAATGCAGCTGGCAGAGTTAGAGGAATGGAGAGAAAAGGCGTACCATAGTGCCAAGATATACAAGGATTGTACCAAAAGATGTCACGACAAGATGATCAAGCCCAAGGAGTTCAAGCCAGGTGACAAGGTACTAATGTTTAATTCCAGGGTAAAACTCTTCGGAGAAGGAAAACATCGCAGCAAGTGGAAGGGCCCGTACACCGTCGTCAACACATCTTCTCACGGGGCAATCACACTTCAGGATGATGACGGTGAGTACTTCAAGATAAATGGCCATCGGCTTAAACTTTTCCATAAACCTTTCCTGCCCGGTGAAGTTTTTCGATGAAATTAAGTTAGTAGATTTCGATTCTACACATCTTCTCCATAGAAACGAAGCCCATGCACCCCCTAATCAACTAGCCCATGACCTTAGAAGCCCACACGAAGAAACTAAGGCCCAGTTGAGCCCAGAGGGGGGCGGCCGAACCTAGGGGTCGGCCGGGCCCACCTCGTGGCCGTTGGTGCTGTACCTTTGAATTTAAACTCTCCAACGTCCCTTTTCATGTTTCCTTGTGTGGAGACACTGAACTTCGGAAGGTTTGGCACTATTTTGATCCTCTCTTCCCTTTAAATTCATCTCCTCTCCTCTCCTTCTCCTCATTCACCCAAAGTCCAAGCACTCCACTCTTCCTCAGCCTCTTCTCACCTGCAAAGCACCATCTCCATGGCCGGAAAGTCCATTATCCCATTCATTGGATTCGAGTCCACGTACGAATTCAACAACAAGCCGTCTCCAGCCAATCAAGCTCTAGCGAGCCCAGCAGTAGAAGAAGAGCAATGCACATTGCCACGACACCACTGGTGATCATGCCGGCTCCTAGGAGGAAGATGGCGCTGAGGGGCGCTGAGGAGGGGGCGGCCGACCCCCTGGTTCGGCCGAACCAGGGAGGAGGCCCCTCGGCATCCCCTTCGGCACGGTGCACTGTCAAGAAGTCCACTGCCCAGAGGGGCAGGGGAGGGCGCCCTGGGACTACGCCGAGGCCGATGACGGGCAAACTTCGCCCTAAGGATGTCGTCGTTTGCCTCTTCGCCGATCCGATGCCTCCTATACCCATGGAGGAAGGAATGCAACACGTCTACACTGTGAGGAACAAAAGTGGTGATGTAGTTAGCCAACATTACACCACCTCTCTCACCCCCATTATCGACAACACTCCAAAATGGTTTAGGGTTGTAGGAGTCCGCACTCCCGGAGGGGGGTACGGTAAGGGTCTCTTTCCTGCGCTTTCCCCCAAGGAGAAGGGAGAGGCCGAATCCGTTGCATCCACCCCTAAAAGGGTGAAGAGGCACCTAACTCCTCCCATTACACGTCCTGGGGGGCAGTATGAGAGTGAGGACGAGAAGGTCCTAAAGGGGCCTAAGGTCATCCAGCATCTGAAGACTATAGTTGCGTTGAAGAAAGAAACCCAAAAGCAGGGCGACCAGTTGTCGGAGTTGTCCTTAGAGTTGAAATCGGTCAAAGACGACCTTGATACTATCCGCTGTGGCCTTAGCTCCAGGATCTCACGCCTGGAGAAGGCTAAGGACATCGCTTAGGTGTGCACCTCCATCGAGCGACAGGGCGCATTTACTTTTCATATTTAGTTCTTGAGTTTATCTCTACATCATGTAATAAGCAACCTTTCCATTTTAATATAATAAAGTTTGAACTCCCCGGATTCCAATCCGGCAGAGTTCCTTTTATTTGTGCCATATTTTGTCTTAAGAACTTTTACAGGCACAGAAACAAGTGTGGGGGATGCACCCCACAAAATTGCGACACAAAACCAACACGACCAGCACGCAAAAGAGGAGGGCGAGAGGGCCCACCTCAGGGGTGGCCGAACCCAAGGGTCGGTGTTTACGGTGCTTAAGTGCCATTTTTACCCTTCAACTATACTCAATAATAAAGGAAAACTACATGCCTTACTCACATATTTGTATCACTAACCTCGCTCCACAGTTGTTTTCGAGTTTTGTACATTTCAGATGAGCAGGAGCGGAATAAGACGAAAACACGCAGCAGACGCCATACAACTACGCAGAATATCCCATCCGGCGTCACACCCTTACAAAGAGGGCCCACATGTCAAAGGAAATGGGGCCTCAATGCAAGGTGCACCAAAGGATAAGGATAAGGATCAAAGAATATACCATCCAGCAGAAGATCAGGTCGAGAGGCTGCCAGATGGGGTCGGCCGACCCCCTGGGTCGGCCGAACCTGGCCTGGTTCCCGTCCAGTTGCACTTCGAGGAGGAGTGGCTGCCAAGGCACTAGATCACCTTCCATATGTGCGTTGGCGGGAAACCGACCTCTAGAGCTATAAATAGGGCCCCCTCTCACCCCTCTCAACACACACACACACACACACTTCATTCCATTCTCTCCAAGAAGGCTCTCCTCTCTCTTGCTCTCTTTGCTAGGTAGTGGAGCTAGGCTAGTTCTCTTTAGCGAGCAAGTTGTCCTCGGAGTCGTTGAGCAATCATCGGCTCCTGGTATGGCTTTGTATCCGACTTGTCAGACTTCTATTCATAATATAGAGTTTTGCCATGGTTGCTTTGCTATCTTGATAGTTTATCAATCCATGCTTAGTTCGTTCATAAGTTATGCTACGGTCTTGGTTAGGCCAGATGATCCAGGTACGGATAGAGGTTTGTTGTGCTTTCGGGCTTGCTCTAGTGTTTTACTCGTCCATCCGAAGGGTGGGAGACCTGGGGGCACTAGAGTAGTAACTTCATACACGAGCGTGGTGCTCGGGTATGCAGGATCCTTCGGATATGACCGTGCTCCACGGTGTGACTGGGGTAGATGACAGGTGGTGACAGCCCTGTCCGTCCGGCGTAACAGCGGTGTTGCGTTTAGCGTACTCCCCGACATTCGGGTTCGGTGTAGGAGTTCATGCAAAGAGGTAACAGGACTGGATGTACTCCGGTGCGGGACCTTCTCCCCGCTATCCCATTTTTCTGGCACCTGCAGTCCTAACCATGATCTAACATAACCCCAGTTTTGGATAGAAGCACTAGGACACCTAACCTAGCCTAAGCTCCAGCTGACTTGACGTAGGATAGAGTAGACCTTTGTTTTATAGTTTCTTTCCTTTATTCCTTCCTCTTGGAGTGTGGATGTGTGATGTGTCACATTACCCTTGCTTATTCTTTATCTGCACTTACCCCTGTTAGAGTATTGCCTATTGCTTGAGGCACAATGTCATGGTTAATGTTGAGTACAATACCTTTGCCGCTGCCGTCCTTTGGGACACAAATAAATGATGATACCCTTACTCTCCGGGTGAAATGTGTTGACGCTCCTTAGCGTCCCAATTTTTGTACCGCAAGCGCACAGATCGTGGTAGCTTTTTCCTTGGAGTACTCCTCCAAGGTTTATCAATCCGTGGATCGACAAAGAACTACCTAAGGTTTTCCATCTAATCTAACGGATCTATCCTAACATGAATCATGAATTGCACATATAGAGTAAACCTTTAATAGATATGAGTGTTGTGTAAAGGTTGATCTCATCCATGAACATAGGCGTAACCATAGTAAAACCAAAGACATGACTAGGCCTATCGTCATCTTGTTGTAGTTCAAGCTAACGAGCAAATAAATCATGCATCTCAATCAATAGCATCTTTAAATCAAAACCTCCAATCCAACCCCTCAGGAACCCCTCTACTCAGGCCACGCCCTGTCATGACGCTCCCTTTGGACAAAAGCACCCCGAAGCAAGCTAGACGTGTCGAACCCCCTTGGGTAGATCCGGTATGAACTCCTAGCCACCATAGCTACAAAAACACCCCATGTAATCTATCTCGAGAATAGATCTAGGAATAATCGCACCCAAGGCAAGAACGAAATCAAAAAGGAGAGACATGATCGCTAATAGATTCGGAAGACATGATTATCAGTTCTCACATAATAGATGTGTTTGGATCATCACCGTCGTGTGCACACCATTGATGAATCCAACTAGCTCATGAACTCCGCCATGGCACAACCACGCAGGGAGGCCATGGCGGGTAGGGGCGGCCTAAGCCATCTCCTAGACAACTTCGAAGACTTGCGGCGGCCGTCGTCTCCCTCCGGTCTTGGCCCTAGGTTTTCATCGAGTTCTGGGTGGATGGATGCCGCGAGTTGAATAAGGTGCGAGCTATTTATGAGCCGAGGAAGCCACCGGTCGAAGGGGAGGCCGAACCACCTCGGAAACGGGCTAGGCCGGCCGGCCTACCCTCTTTCGGGCTCATCTCAGTCTCATCTTTCGCGTGTAGACTCCTCGCATCTTCTAGAGTTTATGTCCTTCATGATTGCACCCCTTTGGACGCCGTTATCCTGGAGATATCTTCAAAGAAAGGATAGGATAGGGAATCCTTCCTTATATCTTCATTTGCTTTGCTTAATCCCGAAGTATCTTGATCTCATCTTCGTGGGCTTGGTCCTTTAGGCTCTCTTGGAGGATGGATGTGCATGAATGGGCTTCGAATCAACATGGGCTTTGGTCCTTCCTTTGGGATTTGGCCTTCGTCTTTCTCCGTGTTAGCGCTCGATCACGAGCCTCGTCATTTCATGCTCCAAAATAGGCCAAAAACCTGCAAAAACGAAGTTCCTCCAAAATATATGTGCAAATGTGAAAATGACCAATAATTAGGCTGGGGTTAGGACGGTTAGCGATTTTGATATTAAATTCATGCCATTATCTAGGATAAACAAGGGATAAAATGGGTACTTAAGGAGTGCCAACATTCCCCCTATGCTTAAACCTTCCTCATCCTCGAGTAAGTCCAGGAGCTTTGCTTATAAAGAAATCAGCGTTGCCCCTCAATGTCCTCTCTGCACTTAGTCATACATAACAAGACATATTGCTCTCTCAAGTATTTAGCATTTAAGTTCATGTCGTGACCGGCTACTTTTTCATTATGGAAGATAGACTAGCAATTAAAGAACAAGCCACAATAATAAATAGATGCAATGCTCTCAAACTTAAGCGAACTTCAAACCTTTACCTTGTTTCATCGTGAAGAGTTTTCAAAATAATGCATATCAAACATAAGTGAGGTTCTCTTGCAAAAGATCATGGAAACACTCATCTCATCAAGTCGCTCAAGCCTACATTAGATTGTCTTCAACCTATTCTACTCATATATAAAAGTGGAAGGCTTATGTGGAGCTTGGTAGGTAAAAACAATCCTAGCAAAATATTATACTTGAAATATTATCAAACTAAGAGAGAGATCTAATGGAATTACCGAGACTAGTCAAAAAGTGTGGCAGAACCATCTGAATTATCAAGGCTCAAGGTACTGTTATCAAAGCAAACTTGGACTCCACGCTACTGTTGGCGTCCAATGGTTCATCGGTCCGGCTGAACAGCAGAGGTTGGGTACCAAAGAATTCCTGGTAACCCGCCGGTTGCTCATCACGTCCTCCACGCTACTGTTGGCGTGGCGGATTCTGCTGCCCTTGCACCAGCTGACGAAGCAATTCGGTTTACATGGCCATTAGCTCAGCCAGATTCGTCGGTGGTGGCGGTGGCTGCTGAGATCCACGCTAGATATTCCTTAAAATGGCTCATGTAACAAATTCAAATTCTAGGAATCAAATCATACATCATCAAACTATGCATGCACGATCTATTCGCCCTGTCAAGATAAATAATTGCCAACTATTGTTGGGCTTACGCGGTTAGTACGGTGGCATAACATAGATACGTCTCTCCCTATAATATCTAGTCGATAAATTCTAACCGTTCTTAACTTATCGAATCACGGTTAGTGTACCTGCAGAAGATTGGCAGAACATATATATGCATTGAACCTTTCATGCCAGCACTCATGAAAGCATTCCCATACATTACCGCTCACTATAGAAGCGGCATCCATGCGTCCAACACTGCATGGACAGTGCTCATACGCTACCGAGGCAACGTATTCACGGGGTACTTTTACTCCCAATATAATCGACCGATGGTCAATATATTGGCAGTAGCTCAAGTAGGTCACTGCTTGAGCGCAGCGTTTGGTTCGTATCACCGACGAGAAGGTTAGACTCCCTCAGCTTACTGAGTACACTTTACTCCCAATATAGTCAACTAATAGTTGGTATATTGGTAGCACCTCAAGTAAGCCACTGCTTGAGGGCAGCGTTCGGCTCGCATCACCGATGGGAAGGTCAGACTCCCTCAGCTGACTGAGGATCCTTACCTTCTTACCTTCATGTAGGTGTGTCGTTACAGAATTCAGAAGGTTGATTGTGCACAAAAGTAAGGTTTGACAAAAATGTAAAGTGCCGGAAGTCAAATATAAATAAACCATAAGTAAATAGCCACCTAGTAATTCCCTTACATTTCCCTAGGGCTTTACGTTCTATGCACAATCCTTAACGAAACCAACGTAGTTTTATAAACACTTTGTTGGTCCAATTTTATACAGAAATCAATTTTTAAGGTTCCAACACCTCTGGTGTACACTTGCAGCTCTGATACCAGCTGTGGCAGAACCATCTGAATTATCCCGGCTCAAGTGCGCTGGCCATCACCCTAAAGGCAACACCGGCTCAAACGCACTTCAAACAGAACAATTCTTGGTCTATCGGGTAACGTCCCGATACAACCACCGGTTCTCGGATCGAACAAGCATACCCCGCACGATGGCGAGTCCAGAGATATTACAACCATAATTTTACAACATAGGCATAACAATTATTACAATAAGTTTAAAACATTATTACAGATCCAAACTTAGTAAATCATTATACAAGACATAAGTTTAAAGTTCAGAGTTTAAAGCAGTGGAAAGAAAACACGACGGCTACAACACGTCGCAAAAGGACACCAAGCTAGCCCAAGCAAGGTATCACTCGTCGGGGTTATTGCCGGTCGAAGATGGATCCCACTCTACGGACCAGCTATGAGGCAAAGAGCAGGGCCAAGTCAGACTAGCGATTTGGTCCTCAAAACTCATACCTGAAAAAGGTTTTAACAGCAAGGCTGAGTATTCTAATACTCAGCAAGACTTAACCGTCAACGGATATACTTAGTCCACCTAGCTAGACTATGCAGGGTTTTGTAGGCTCTGGTTTTTCTTTTGCTGAAAAGCAATAAAGAGTAGGTCCTTAATTTCACATTTTTAGCTTTCAATATTCTAGTTGATTATCCATTCTATGTAAGCAACTAACTCTACTCAACCATGGTAGAACTTTAGTCAAACATCAAGATTGATCAAATAATGTTACTCTTATTACTCTGTGTGGCAAAGGGATCAAGCAGTCTCAATATCCGCGAGAGACGGACGATTCGAATCGGATTTCCAACCTTGCAAGGTAAACCTAACACACACGTTTGGAACACTGTCGGGTCGTTCCCAAACAACCGTTAACCTTTCATTCCGGCTTGTGGATAGGGTCACTCTCCCCGACTACAGGGCACCAACTTCCTCCCTGCACCCGTGGTGTTGCGTAACATAAACATAAATAAAAACCTATCTCTAAGAGAGAGTGAAAGGTATATCCACTCACAGGTCCGATCAGCTACTAGGCTTACCGCGTACCATATTTACGGCATGTGGCTAGTACTTTCAAACACTTAACCACCGCTACCACACACCGTGACCTTAACAGATTTCATCAACACAGACGGGGTCTCACCCAAGGTCATGATATCGAACACGACCCCATCCGACGTCCTTATAGTGATTGCAGAAAGTAAACAAGCAACTCCTATAGAGCTCGCGAGTGACAGGCAATCACTTGACTTTTACCGGTCCTATAAGCATAGCAATTACTCGAACTTAACTCTAGTGTTTAGTACATAGGTTCCTAGGATCATGCATCTAGAGTTTCAATTCAAATCCTAAGAACTGTAAATGCACAAGTAACATATATAGTGCATAATTTGAAATACTGGGTTTATGTCCGGGGCTTGCCTTCGCGGTAGTCGCTAACTAGATCAGCCTTGGGCTCTTTCGGACTTTGGTCCGGGTCTTCAGTCAGTATGGCGGTGTTC
Source organism: Panicum virgatum (assembly GCF_016808335.1). Classification (NCBI taxonomy): domain Eukaryota; kingdom Viridiplantae; phylum Streptophyta; class Magnoliopsida; order Poales; family Poaceae; genus Panicum; species Panicum virgatum. Next base: position 26,185,568 of record NC_053136.1, on the reverse strand, counting down.
ACTTGGGCTTCTTGACCAACTCCTTCGGACTCTGGGATCAACTCGTACGTCCCGTCCGCTAGAACAGTTGTATCTATATGTGATGCAAGAGATGACATTAGCATATACATATTTCACGATAAAGTTGTAATCTAACACTAAGAAAACATTCTTATCATCTGGGCAAGCGTTTATAGAGTAGTTATCTAATAACTATTACTACACAAAACAACATGATCAACCTCATAAAACAATTTGATTATACTTACAAAGTAAGTGTTAGTTAGTTTATAAAGCATGTAAATCATGATTTGCTAAGAAATGAGTAACTCAAACCACAAAAAGCATCTAAATTCAGAAAAATTACCTCAAACAGGAAGTACAAATAGAAAACTAACCTATAAGTTTCATACCATTTTATGCAGCCAAATAATCAGAATAAATCATTTATTCAGACAGCACATAGAAAAAGATTAAATTCTACAGAACAAACGACAACACTTATGAAGCTCAAAAATTTTCAAAACATGCCTCATATGCTTATTAACGTTCCATAAAGTTTTCAGAATTTATCTAATCATAAAACAGGAGTAATAAATTCAAGTAAAATACACCACATATGGTAAAACTAATTAGCACAGAAAGTTCTATAACATTTCTGGATCTTAAATTTTACAAACATGAAAATATGTCCAAAATAGAGTTCCTCAAAATTTCTCAGATTTTTCTAAAGAAGGAAACTATTTATCACAATTAAATCCTACTTAAAAAGCATTAAATCAAAGATATAGTTAGACAGCTCTAAAAATTTCCAAACTTGGGCAACAGCAAGGTTTTAGTAGCATGCATGCGTGGAAAAAGTTTCACACTCAGGACTTTAATATTTTTATCAGTACAAATACATTAGCAGAACTAGTAGATTTAGGAATCTTGAAACTTTAACCTAGTTAATGATGTCAAAAAGGTTTCAAATTTTTACCAGGCATGACTAACACTGCAAGATACAAGCTAACCAAAAACCACATATAGTTACTGAGTAGAACTCATAGAACAAATAAAGCCTAATTATTAAATTCTTTTTCTTGGATTACACTACAGACCAAAACTGAAGGTGTGCATGTAACAAAACTTGTAGATCTTGTAACACGAATTCCAAAACATTTGGATTTGTATTTTTCTGAATTTTCTATGAATTTCTAGGCATTTTCAAACTTCAGCCTAAAAACAAAAGGAAAAGAACTGAAGACTTGCAACCAGGCCCCTAGAATATTTCAAATCCTAGCAAAAAGGTCCCTGGCCAGAGTCAGAGCGAGGGGGAGGTGTTGACCGGCCGATTCCGGCGGCTCTGGTCGCCGGCGGTGAGGGTGGAGAGGCGTGGGAGCTTCAGGGCGCCAAGCGCTACCTTCTGGTGGGGTCAGGTCGAGGAGGAGGTGGGTCGTCGATGGCGAGCAGCGGCGGTCGGAGCACGGGGAACGGCGGCGAGGGTGCTCTTGTGGGTACTGGACGAGGAGGAGAGGTCTGCGAGCTGCGCGAGGATGAGGCGGAGCTAGAGGTAGGCTCTGCGTGGGCGGAGGAGAGCTAGAGTGGCTGGTCGACGGTGAGGTCGAGCTCGTCGGAGCTCGGGTGGGCGGTGGCGGTGTTCTGGAGGTTTGGGGCAGGGAGCTGGCGAAAGAGTGAGCGGAATAGGATGCGGGGGTGCTCTGGGTGCTGAGGCGCGCGAGAGATGGGGTCCGGGGCACTGCAGCGAGCTGGCCACGGTGACGGCGAGGTGGCGGCCGCGGAGCTCGGTCGGGATGGCGTGGCAAGGGGAGGATGGGTCCAGCACGAGGGGGAGTGGGTCCAGGAGGTCGCTGGGGTGCCGCGTGGGGCGGTGGGTGAAGCCGGAGTTGGCCTGTGGCCCTCCTCGGGGGCGGGCAGCGCCGGCGCGCAGAGAAGCAGAGAGGGAGAGAGGAGGAAGAAGGAGGCTGGACTGGTTTGCAAATTTTGAAAAGTTCAAGGGTCCCACTGTAAAACTAAAATAACTTCTAAACTAGGGCTCAAATGAAAAAGTGCCCAACATGAAAGTTGTTCAACTTTTCAAGATCTACAACCTCGATGTTGTGCAAAAATTGATTTGACCAAAGGTTAAAGAGTTATTTTGAAAACATAGGAAGGATTTTGAATTTAATGGACTTTTGTCTTTTCCATTGCAAATTCACCTCAAATTCAGACTAAAAAGTAAAATTTTCTGCCATGTAATGATTACACTAAATTTTAAAAATAAACCCTCCACAAAAGCAATATTTGCTCTCCCTATTCAAATTAAATTATAGAAAGGACCTTGCATTAAATCATATTTACACAAAATAACCTTTTATTTTTACAATAAGATCCTTTTTCAAGCAAATTAAGCACATGATGCATAAAATAAATACAATTCTACCTTGCAGACACCTAGGGTGTCACAAAAAGGCCATTGGAAAATAATATTGGAGAGGGAGAAAGATGAAGCACACACGTTTAGATAGGTGGACATGTGCAAGTGGCAATTGGATGATCCCGAGACACAAATGAAGTTCTCGTTATCGGATTGCACATGGTTGGAAGATTTGAGTATGAAATAATTCTTCAAAGTAACTTGGAAAATTAATGAAGCCAAAAAAGAGCTAAGGAGCATTTTATTCTTTTCTTTTTTTATTTCATTTCCTTTTCTTTTCTCCTTTTTTCATTTTTCTATTTTTCTCTTTCTTTCTTTTTTTCTTTCTTTTTGCTCCTTAGAACTTTTGATAACATAGAATACTTACCCAGCCATCACCCCATGCTTGAACGAATGCTCGTCCTCGAGTATGAATAGTGGGAGAACCAACTAGCTAGGGTAAGTATCTCAAATTCACCTTCTTCTTCGTAGAACCTCTTGAATCTCCGGGGAGCTTTGTCTCCCAAAACTTTTCTTTATATGGTGCCCTTGATTCTTTTGATTCCGCCGAAATGATAATCCATACTCAAATTGGGTTGTGGTCAAGGAGGTAATCACAAAAAGATATTTTTGGTTTAGGGTGGATATCCAGCGAGGTTTGCAAAATTCCCGAAGTAGAAACTCACAATGCGTGGATAAATAGGCTAGCAAAAAGAAGGTTACACAAAAAAACGGAATGACCAGCTTCTTAGTCTCATACCAAAGAAATTAATCTTAATCCAACTCATCAAAATATAAGTTTGCAATCTAAAGGTTTCATCATGAAAGAATATGTATGTATAGGCTTTGGTAGGTAGAACTTTGCAAGAGATTCACAAATGTAGATAGCATAGGAATTAAGTTTTCAAATTAAACAACACAAGGTGTAAGGTCATCGGTAGACTTAAATCAAAGAGCAACATAGAATATGTGGGTCTAGAATTTAGTCATTTAACCTCCACAAATAAAAGAGCCGGTATTTAATCATTTTAATTCCATTTAATTGAGAGCAAATGGTCAAGTCATATACAACATAGCGTAGGTAAAACAAAGCAGCAACTTTCATCATTTTTCCATAAGCAAAAGGCATTGCCAAAATGTATCAATGTGGTGAGCACAAATTATGGTGATCCTACACATATTGAAAACAAAAACAAAACTAGGTTGTCCTCTTAGAAGCCATGTGATAGGTTGAGAGATATATACAGAGGTTGCATCTATGGTTGAAGGCATATATGTACAAGCATTTAGAAAAAGAGAGAGTTGAGGATGAATTACCGTCCTTCTCGATGCTTGTAATGAAGTGTATCATGGCCTCCCCCATACTTAAGCATTGTGCTAAGCATGGAAGAAGAATCATGAGCATCTTGTGGCAACCATGATTATCTTATTCCATGAGATCTTTCTTCCTTGTCCACGAAATCCTCCCCCATGCTTAGCATGATGCTAGGCGTGGAAGGAGAAGATGGACCATCTTGCAATTCTTGAAGTCCTTCCCTCATGTGTATGAATATCATCTTCAATGTGTCTTCACCTTTGTTGCCTCAATTTCCTTCAACTTCTTCTTGTACTAAGTCATGGTCCCAATCATTGCTTCACATCGTCGTCGCCTCCTTCAATTCCTCGTTGTCCCATTGCTGCCTCATCTTCACAAATTTTCCTTTCAATTTCCAGAACAGAACATGTACTGAAACATTGCTCCATTGCGAAGTGAATGAATTTTCCTTTACAACGAGTCCTCATTCGCCCAAAATTGATTCCGAACAAGAGAGTTATGTCCATTTTATCCTAGCGCTGCAATCTGTCCCAACGAATTTCAGAACGCGCAACGTCCAATGTTCTTGCCATATCTCCTTGTATGGGTCTTCAAATTCATTGATCTTGGATGCGTTGGAACGGGAATTTCATGGAGCTTATGAATATCAACTTTTTCTTCCTTGTACATCTATATCCATATGCAAAATTTGATGAAAACAACGGGGCTTGCTCTCGAACTTTGGAGATGTTGACGAATTTGATTTCTTCTTTGATCACGAATTCATGGGAATGCTTTGTCATGCCTGCAAAACAATCAAGTGTACACATTACCCCCGGGGTGATGGTCGGGAGTAGAGACAAATGCCAACAAACCAACCATCCCTAGAATCTCAACTTGTGGGATAGCTAGCTTAGCGAAATCTTATGAGTGTACGTGTGTGCAAGTGTAAATGCAGATGAAAGGAAGATATATAAACAATGACAATGTTTGCATCAAGTTCTAAATACCATGTTTACAACTAGGTTGCTTAATTTTCTATATAGCCATAAAAAAATATAACCGAGGTCAAAACACCATGTTCATTTCAAGGTTAAAAATTCTTCACGACGCAAGAAAGGTAAAGCGCATTGCAAAGCTTATAAATCAACCTAAAGCAACATGAGAACAAAATGGATTAATATCTTGATCAAAAGAGCTTAAAGATGGAGGTCCGCAAACAAGTTTAAACACCACATTTACACAAGATTGCAAAAGGTAAATGCTATCATGATAAGCATTACATGGATATGAAAGCATACATCAATAAGATTGAGTCCAAGCTACCAAAATGAGGGCATGAACAATGGAATGGATGCAAAGTGCAAATGCAAAGTTAGCAAAAGCAAGTATTAGCAAGGTTGAAAGGACCTTTCGATGCTGTTCCGCAACTAGCTTATTCAAAAACAATTGCTAAGAGTGACAAAAAGCCTCCGCGACACTTCATAAGAAGTGAGGCTTTTGTCAATGAAAAAGTTATTTATCGAAAAGGACCAAGCAACCGAGCTAACAAGATTTTAGAAGTAGGTTTATGGGTTTCCTATATTTTTTTTGGCTTAAAACAAAATTTTGAAGAGAGAGTGTTGGGTATAGAAATTCTATCTAAGGTGGTTTTTAAAAAACTAGAGAGAAACAAAAGTTAGATTTTTTTTTGAATGAAAAACATAACCTATGGTTTTAGGATTGCTCTATGAGTGGTTTTCCTAAGGGTTTTAGGATCTCAAAAGCGAAGCTAGTCAAAGTTTTTTGAATTTTTTTTTAAATGCAACATGCAATGCAATGCTAGGGTGAGACGAATAACATGGTAAGCAATGCAACACGGGGTGGGTGAGCAAAATGATATGACATGATGAGGTGGTCTAAAACAAAACAAAATGTTAGCCTAAGTTAACTAGTGTAACACCCGGTTTATAAAAGAACATAAACCGAGCAATCATATACGTGCCAGGATCAAGTTACACGTATATACAACAGAATGAACAGTATATCATAGCACATATCACGTAAAAAGACATAATAAAGCGTATACGAAGGTTATTTATTACAATAATGACATAAATGTCTGATACAGCGGAAGCGAAGTACAAAATACGAATAAAGCTCTCCGAAGCTGAAACAGGGCGCCACAGGGACGTCGACTGGGAGACGAAGCACCTAGAAGTCCTCATAATCCTGGTAGCGCTGGACGAACTCCCTCGTGTCGGCAGGAACTGAGCAGCAGTAGCGTAGCCAAGAGGAAAAAGTAGAGAAGAGGCAAGAGTGAGTACACAGCTTGTACTCAACAAGTATAACACAAACTATGAGGCTCTAAGGTTGGCTGACTCAACTGCATTAGCTTTTAATCTTGGCAAAATTTTATTAAAACTATTTACTACGAGTTGATGAATTACCATTAACCCAGTTACATAGCAATTATTCAAGATTAAACATGTTACTACTGAGAACCAAACCAAAACCAAGCCACCAAGGTAACCCCGAGAAGCACCTCCCTCGTCGGAAGGAGATAACTTCACTAATCAAAAGGAGGATCTGGGCCGCTCATAACCGTGAGCACGGCTAGTATACCAATTTTACACTCTGCAGAGGTTGCACATCTTTACCCACAAGTCGTGAGCTACGCCAGTTGCTCATCACACTTCCTTAGGTGAGATGGCCAGCGACTCACTACGAGGCCTTTAAAAAGAATCTCGTTGGTAAGGCGTAACCGCGAGAGTTAGGTCGGCGACGATGGGGCCCACCTCACGGGGGTACAAGCACAGGAGCGCAATCCAAGCACAGACCAGCCGGAGGAGCAGGGACCATTGAAGCTTACTACTCTTGCCCCACAGGTAAGTTACTCCACACCAAAAAGATCTAATTATTACGCCAAGTCTATCCCATTCTAGCCTTGTGGTAGCGCTGTTGTCCCAGGTTGTCGCTCTATGAACCGGTCCTTATGGAGAGTGGCCAACCAAGCACTAAGCACCGTGCTGGCCCCCTAAACCATGTTTCTAACAAAAACATCTTTTAACGAGACGTGAGCCACTCAAGCCACACAGAGTGCCACTCCCAGAATTAAATTCAAGTAAACCATTAATCAAATTAATTAAAAAGGACCAGAGTGTGTTATAGCGCAGCAACCTAGCACAACTAACCAAAATGCAACCCAAAGGTATATATAAAGCATATAAAGTGGCTAGGAATGTCCTTATAGGCATACAGTATTAAAATGCAGTATGAAAATGTATTTAAAAGTGATGGGTTGTTCATGTTACACTTGCCTTCCTCGTACTGCTCTGGCTGCTGCTCAAAGTGCTCGGAAGACGGCTGCTCCGGGTACTGGTACTGGGGCTCCTCGGATGGATCAACGTCTACTCACGAACACATGGCCAAAACAATGCACAATAATAAGCATACAAGCAAATACTAACAAAAACTAAGAACAGTACAACAATACATGAAAACAGCGCACAAAACTACTCTAGAACTATTCTACGCGTTACAAAGATCGCGTGGATATAAAGAACGCTAAAAACGGAGCTAAAACGCATAAACTAGGCCTAAAACAAGGTTCAGGGGCTTATTTGTAAGAAAACTGAAGTTTCAGGGGCTTTTCTGCTAAAACCGAGGGCCTAAACATAAATACTGAAAAGATCCAGGGGCTAACACGTGAAAAAGCCAGGGGCAGACGGCGGGTTCGAAACTGGGAAAACCCAGGGGCCTAACTGCTAAAAACTGGGCCTCAGGGTAAATATTTTTGAAAAGGGTCGGACCGCGGGTTGATTTGCAATAAAGGGAGGGGCTCTTTAGAAAAACATCCGGGCCGAACCGGTATCTTCTAATCTGGGTCGCCGGTTTTGGATCTGACGGTTTAGATCTAAGGTCCCCGGGGTTTAATCGCGTCCGTTGGGCTCTAATCGAGCGGCTCAGGGGATCTGGGTGCGCGGGGCGGCGGTGCGGCTCGCCGGACCGGGCATCCGCGGCGGAGGGGTCGCCGGAGTGAGCGAATCCGGCGCTACAGAGCCCGGTTTGGGTCACGGTTTAGCGCAAAAGTACGAGCGAGGCGTGCGTGATACAACTGGGCCAAAACCTGGACTCGGCAGGTGCCTAAGCGGCGCTGGGTTCAACGGTGGCAGGTTGGCACGGCGGAACACGCCGGCGAGCGGCGTTCCGGCCTTGGATTGGGCCTAGGCACCTCCATAGCTAGCGCAAAGGAAAGGGCCGGGCTACGGGTTCTCACCGAAGGCGCGGGGTGGTCGAAAACGTGGCGCAGACGTGCCGGCGGCGAGGACTGGCGGCGGTGTTGGGCGGAGCTCGCGGAGACGGGTGCTGGAGGGGTGCGACGGGCCCCGGAATTCCTCGGACTGACTCGGTGGAGGCCTGCGGAAGCGTTTCAGGGTCAGAGGGACACGATTGCCACCGGCGGCGAGGAGAAATTGAACGGCGGAGCGTTCTCACCGCCGAGCGTCGCCGAAGAAATTGCGGCGAGGGGTAGGCCTGGGGTCGGTGTGGAGGGATCAGGGGGCTTCACTGGACCCTGGCGAAGCTTTTGCGCTGGTCGTGGTGGAGCGGAGGGCAACGGGGCGGTGGAAGCATGGCGGCGCAGGGGTTCTGCGCGGCGGAGCAGAGCGGGGCGGTGCGCTAGGGTTGGTGCGGCTGCGGCAGGGCGAGGTGGGGTGCGGGAGAGGGCCAGGGCGCGTTTAAGAAGGGTTGGCCGGGGATCTCGGCGTGCGCGCGGGGGAAAGAGATCCCCGGTGATCTCGCCGGCCGTTTCGGGCGCGGTTGCGTGGAGCCGGGAAGGGAAGGAGGGAGGAGGTCCTGACGGGCGGGGCCGGGCTGTCAGCGGAGGCAGCGGGCGTGGCGTGCGGGCGACGCGGGAGCGCGAGGCGGATCGGGCCGAGCGGCGGAGCGGGGACTTGGGCCGCGGGGAGAGGAGCGGGGAGGGAAAAGAGGAGTGAGCTGGGCCCAGGTCGCGGGTTGGGCTGCTGGACCGGGCCAGGCCAGCTGGGCTGAGTGCTGGGGTGGTTTGGGCTGGGTTTGGGTTGAGTTTTGGGCTTTCTGGGTTTTGGGTTTTGTTTTGGGTCTTTCCTTTCTATTTCTAAACTTTTCTCCTACTAAATCAAACAAGGTTTGAATTCAAATACCAATTTGAATTCAACCACACTCAAACAATTAAAGTTATGCACCAGCATGAATGCAACACAAAAATTTAAACTTAGTCTAATTTTAATTACTTGTGAAACAAAATTTAATTAAATGCCATACTAAACACAATAAACCTTAGAAATTTAAATAAAGCCAATTTAATTTATTAATAAAAGCTGAAATTTAAATTAGGGTGTTACATACCCTACCCCCTTACAGAAATCTCGTCCCGAGATTTAGCTGGGCTGGCTAGCAAAGAGATCTGGATAGGTCTTCTTCAACTCATCTTCTTGCTCCCACGTAGCCTCAGCTTCACTATGATGACTCCACTGAACTCTGCACATTTTGATGCGCTTGTTTCGAGTAACCCTCTCTGATGTCTCCAGAATCTTCACCGGATGCTCAGTATAAGTCAGATCTTCCTGGACATCTACTCCATCCAGTGGTGCCTGCTCCTCGGGTACTCGCAAACACCTCTTCAGCTGAGATATATGGAAGACATCATGAACTCCCGAGAGGCTGGGAGGTAACTCCAGGCGGTAAGCAACTTCGCCTTTCCGCTCTAGCACCTTGAATGGCCCCACATAACGAGGTGCTAACTTCCCTTTGACATTAAATCTGCGGATTCCTCTCATCGGAGATACCTTCAGATACACATAATCACCAACACTGAAAGTCAGGTCTCTCCGTTTGCCATCTGCATAACTCTTCTGTCTGCTCTGTGCAATCCTCAGATTCTCTCGCACAGCCTGAACCATCTGCTCTGCATCATCTATGATCTCAGGGCCAAAGAGCTGCTTTTCACCAATCTGATCCCAATAGAGAGGAGTCCTGCACTTTCTGCCATACAATGCCTCAAATGGGGACTTCTTTAGACTGGCCTGATAGCTGTTGTTATATGAAAACTCAGCATAAGACAGGCACTTATCCCAACTAGTACCGTACTGAATAGCACAAGCTCTCAGCATATCCTCCAACACTTGGTTGGTTCTCTCTGTCTGCCCATCTGTCTGAGGGTGATAAGCCGTACTGAAACGCAGCTTCGTATCCAACGAATCATGGAGCTGCTCCCAGAAACGAGAAGTGAACTGAGACCCTCTGTCAGATATGATCTTCTTGGGCACACCATGCAAGCAGACAATCCGAGAGATGTACAACTCTGCAAGTCTAGCACCGGAGTAAGTAGTGTTCACTGGAATGAAGTGAGCAACCTTCGTCAATCGATCCACTACTACCCAAATGGAGTTATACCCTTTCTGAGTACGAGGCAATCCAACAATGAAGTCCATAGTGATTTCCTCCCATTTCCACTCGGGAATCTTCAAAGGCTGCAATAGTCCTGCTGGCCTCTGATGCTCAGCCTTGACACGCTGACAAGTGTCACAAATAGCCACGTACTCTGCCACTGAACGCTTCATCCCATACCACCAGAAACGTTCCTTCAGATCATAGTACATCTTCGTGCTGCCCGGATGAATAGAGTAAGCTGTATCATGGGCCTCACTCAGAATCAACTTCCGGAGATCCTTCACATCTGGTACACAGATCCGGTTCTTGTACCACAAGGTACCCTGATCGTCCTCTCTGAAATGAGGAGCCTTGCCCTTCTTGAGCAACTCACGAATCTCCTGCAGCTTCTCATCATCTTTCTGATGCTGCCTGATCTCTGACTCTAGAGTCGGTACTGCCTCAAATGCTGCACTGGGGGTATGATGCAAGAAGCCCAGGCTCAACTGCTCGAACTCCTCGCATAACTCTGGAGGCATCTGGAAAGCCACGGCCATGTTGACATAACTTCTTCTGCTCAGAGCATCTGCTACAACATTGGCCTTGCCCGGATGATAGTGAATCTCCAGATCATAATCCTTGACCAACTCTAACCATCTCCTCTGCCGCATGTTCAGCTCATTCTGCGTGAAAATGTACTTGAGGCTCTTGTGATCAGTGTAGATATCACACCGCTGCCCATACAAGTAATGCCTCCAAATCTTCAGAGCATGCACAACTGCGGCTAACTCAAGATCATGAGTAGGATAGTTCAGCTCATGCTGGCGTAGCTGCCGTGAAGCATAAGCTATCACTCTGCCCTCCTGCATCAGAACACACCCAAGACCATCCTTCGAAGCATCACAATATACCGTGAACCTCTTCGTCTGGTCTGGCAGAGTCAGGACTGGCGCCGTAGTCAACCTTTTCTTCAACTCATCAAAGGCTCTCTGACGCTCATCAGTCCATACGAAAGCCACATTCTTCTCCAGCAAAGAAGTCAAAGGCTTTGCGATCTTGGAGAAATTCTCAATGAACCTCCGATAATATCCTGCTAAGCCCAAGAAAGACCTGACTTCCTTCACTGTCTGCGGTGTCTCCCACTCTAGCACATCCTTCACCTTGCTCGGATCAACAGCAATGCCTCCCTGAGAGATGACATGACCGAGGAATGGAACCTCGTCAATCCAGAACTCGCACTTGCTGAACTTGGCATACAACTGATGCTCTCTCAGCCTCTGCAACACGAGTCTCAGATGCTCCTCATGCTCTTCTTCTGTCTTGGAAAAGATCAGAATATCATCAATGAAAATCACCACAAAGACATCCAGATAATCCATGAAGACCATGTTCATCAGATGCATGAAGTAAGCCGGGGCATTAGTCAAGCCGAAGGACATGACTGTATACTCATATAACCCGTACTTGCAGGTGAATGCCGTCTTCGGAATATCCCCAGGACGGATCCTCAGCTGAAAATAGCCCGAACGAAGATCAATCTTCGAGAATATACGAGCACCTCGAAGCAGATCGAAGAGATCCTCAATACGGGGCAGTGGATGCTTGTTCTTGATAGTAACTGCATTCAGCTCACGATAATCCACACACATCCTCTTCGAGCCATCCTTCTTATCTACCAGCAACAACGGAAAAGCCCAAGGAGAGAAGCTGCGACGGATATAGCCCTTGGCTAGCAACTCATCAATAGTCTTCTTTACTTCTTCATGCTCTATAGGTGCCATACGGTAGGGCCGCTTTGCAATAGGAGCTGTGCCAGGCAAGAGATCAATACAAAACTCAATGGCGCGTTCAGGCGGCATACCTGGCAGATCATCCGGAAAGACATCCGGGAATTCAGACACCACGCGAATACCGTCCGTGGGTCTAGCCTCCATCTGATGAAGAAATCCAGGAGGCTCTACTGCACTGATAACAACCTCTTGGCCACTGGAAGCTGATAGCAAGACTGTCCTCTGAGCACAATCTATCCGAACTCCCCATTTGGCCAGAGTCTCCATTCCCAGAATGACATCAATGCCCTTGGTGTCTAGCACCATCAGATCAGTACAGAACTCTACTCCCCTCAAAGAAACACTGACTCTCGGGCAGTAAGTGTGAGACCTCAACTGTCCTCCCGGTGAAGATACTAACAGGCACCTCTTTAATGTGCTAGTATGAATACCATGATGCTCGACAAAAGACTGAGTAATGAAGGAATGCGTAGCACCAGTATCAAAAAGCACAGTAGCTGGATATGAATTAACCATGAACGTACCAATAACCACGTTGGGAGCCTCGGCCGCTGACTCGGCCGTCACGTGGTTCACCCTGCCCTGTGCTGGCGCCCTGGGCTGAGCTGGGCGCCCCTGCTGTCCCGCCTGCGCCTTCCGGGGGCAAGCGTTGGCGTAGTGCCCCGGCTGGCCGCAGTGAAAGCAGGTGCGAGGAGGTCCCTGAGCCTGCTGTCCGGTAGGAGCTGCCGGACGTGGAGCCTGCGGTGCCGGTGGAGCTGGTGGAGCAGCACGAGCCGGAGGTGCCGGTAACCTCGGGCCCTGACCTGCCTGCTGCTGTCGAGGCGGGTACTGCTACGGTGGCCTCTGCTGGTACTGCTGAGGAGGCCGGTACTGCTGCTGGTACTGCTGGAGCTCCTGGAGTCGAGGACGAGTGTTGCTGCCGGTAGCAACGGGGACAACCTTCCTCTTCTTGTCCTCCATCTCCAGGTGCTTGCGCTCAGTGTTGAGCGCGCTGTCAACCAGATGGTTGAAGTCGTCGAAGCGGAGGTTGAGCAGCGCGTACTGGAGGTAGTCCTCAAGACCCTCCATGAAGTGCTCCTGCTTCTTGCGGTCATCCGCAACCTCGGCAGGGGCGTAGCGAGCCAGCTGAAGAAAGCGATCACGATACTCCGTGACCGACATAGTCCCCTGAATTCACAAAGACAGATAGATATCAGAAGATTAACTCAAGATTCATAAGGATAGAACAAGGGGCATTAGCTCAAAAGAAAACGCTGAATGATTATACTTAAGATTACCTGCTTCAGTGCAAGGAACTCCTTCTGTTTCATCTTCATAACGCCCGCGGGGACATTGTGGCTACGGAAACGCTCTCGGAACTGGAGCCAAGTGAGGGACTCGCGGTCGTGAACTGGGTGGGACTCCCACCAGTCCAAAGCTGCCCCTCGCAGCTGTCCTGCTGCGTACAAGACGCGCTCACGGTCATCGCACTGGGCGATGTCCAGCTGACGCTCCACTGCACGGAGCCAGTCGTCGGCCTGAAGAGGGTCGGACGTGTGAGAGAACGTCGGCGGGTGACCCCTCAGGAACTCAGCACGCCTGTCGCGAGGCTGCGGCGGTGGAGGAGGCGGAGGCTGAGTGTGAGCGTGCTGAAGAGCCTGAACGGTGTTGTTCAGGGTAGCCATCATCTGCATCTGGAGCTGGAAGTACTGCTCCGGAGTCAAGGGCGGAGGCATCGGGATCCCGGTACTCTGGTTGTTCTGACCCTGCTGCTGGCCAGAACCGGAACCGGTGCTCCTGGTGTTCACCATCTGATTTGAACAAAAGATTTCACGAGTAAGGATATTGTAGGAATAAATTCAGATGGATATGATAACTCTTTGCGGAAAAAGACTCAGCCATGATAAAGTAGACAGGATAGAGTTGACTGTTTTACCCCCAACGATCTAACTCATTTTATTAATTAGTTAACTTTAACATCAGAGTGATTTTCTTTAAACAAATTTAAACTACTAAGCTATGCAATCAGTCAAAAATCCAAATCAAACATGTAGCATAATAACAAGCAAACAATTTTCACAACTTAGCCGAGTTTAGCAAAAAGACTCGACTAACACCACGCGTCGCAGAGCGGGCTATCGTATTATTATAAAAGGGTCACCTAGCTAATACTCATGGTGGTCAGATGACTGATTCAGGCCAAAATCTACGAAACTATTCTTCAGAGAGAGAAATCAAGGCAAGAAGGGTAAAAAAAATCAAAGAAGTCAAGGGGTATAATAGTAAAATAGTTTTAGCAGACAAGGATTGGTGAGAAGAAGTCCTAAAACTCGACCAGTTCTATCTAGGCTTCGTCCTACAGTCATATACGTGCAATCATATACGTGCCAGGATCAAGTCACACGTATATACAACAGAATGAACAGTATATCATAGCACATATCACGTAAAAAGACATAATAAAGCGTATACGAAGGTTATTTATTACAATAATGACATAAATGTCTGATACAGCGGAAGCGAAGTACAAAATACGAATAAAGCTCTCCGAAGCTGAAACAGGGCGCCACAGGGACGTCGACTGGGAGACGAAGCACCTAGAAGTCCTCGTAATCCTGGTAGCGCTGGACGAACTCCCTCGTGTCGGCAGGAACTGAGCAGCAGTAGCGTAGCCAAGAGGAAAAAGTAGAGAAGAGGCAAGAGTGAGTACACAGCTTGTACTCAACAAGTATAACACAAACTATGAGGCTCTAAGGTTGGCTGACTCAACTGCATTAGCTTTTAATCTTGGCAAAATTTTATTAAAACTATTTACTACGAGTTGATGAATTACCATTAACCCAGTTACATAGCAATTATTCAAGATTAAACATGTTACTACTGAGAACCAAACCAAAACCAAGCCACCAAGGTAACCCCGAGAAGCACCTCCCTCGTCGGAAGGAGATAACTTCACTAATCAAAAGGAGGATCTGGGCCGCTCATAACCGTGAGCACGGCTAGTATACCAGTTTTACACTCTGCAGAGGTTGCACATCTTTACCCACAAGTCGTGAGCTACGCCAGTTGCTCATCACACTTCCTTAGGTGAGATGGCCAGCGACTCACTACGAGGCCTTTAAAAAGAATCTCGTTGGTAAGGCGTAACCGCGAGAGTTAGGTCGGCGACGATGGGGCCCACCTCACGGGGGTACAAGCACAGGAGCGCAATCCAAGCACAGACCAGCCGGAGGAGCAGGGACCATTCAAGCTTACTACTCTTGCCCCGCAGGTAAGTTACTCCACACCAAAAAGATCTAATTATTACACGCCAAGTCTATCCCATTCTAGCCTTGTGGTAGCGCTGTTGTCCCAGGTTGTCGCTCTATGAACCGGTCCTTATGGAGAGTGGCCAACCAAGCACTAAGCACCGTGCTGGCCCCCTAAACCATGTTTCTAACAAAAACATCTTTTAACGAGACGTGAGCCACTCAAGCCACACAGAGTGCCACTCCCAGAATTAAATTCAAGTAAACCATTAATCAAATTAATTAAAAAGGACCAGAGTGTGTTATAGCGCAGCAACCTAGCACAACTAACCAAAATGCAACCCAAAGGTATATATAAAGGATATAAAGTGGCTAGGAATGTCCTTATAGTCATACAGTATTAAAATGCAGTATGAAAATGTATTTAAAAGTGATGGGTTGTTCATGTTACACTTGCCTTCCTCGTACTGCTCTGGCTGCTGCTCAAAGTGCTCGGAAGACGGCTGCTCCGGGTACTGGTACTGGGGCTCCTCGGATGGATCAACGTCTACTCACGAACACATGGCCAAAACAATGCACAATAATAAGCATACAAGCAAATACTAACAAAAACTAAGAACAGTACAACAATACATGAAAACAGCGCACAAAACTACTCTAGAACTATTCTACGCGTTACAAAGATCGCGTGGATATAAAGAACGCTAAAAACGGAGCTAAAACGCATAAACTAGGCCTAAAACAAGGTTCAGGGGCTTATTTGTAAGAAAACTGAAGTTTCAGGGGCTTTTCTGCTAAAACCGAGGGCCTAAACATAAATACTGAAAAGATCCAGGGGCTAACACGTGAAAAAGCCAGGGGCGGACGGCGGGTTCGAAACTGGGAAAACCCAGGGGCCTAACTGCTAAAAACTGGGCCTCAGGGTAAATATTTTTGAAAAGGGTCGGACCGCGGGTTGATTTGCAATAAAGGGAGGGGCTCTTTAGAAAAACATCCGGGCCGAACCGGTATCTTCTAATCTGGGTCGCCGGTTTTGGATCTGACGGTTTAGATCTAAGGTCCCCGGGGTTTAATCGCGTCCGTTGGGCTCTAATCGAGCGGCTCAGGGGATCTGGGTGCGCGGGGGCGGCGGCGCGGCTCGCCGGACCGGGCATCCGCGGCGGAGGGGTCGCCGGAGTGAGCGAATCCGGCGCTACAGAGCTCGGTTTGGGTCACGGTTTAGCGCAAAAGGACGAGCGAGGCGTGCGTGATACAACTGGGCCAAAACCTGGACTCGGCAGGTGCCTGAGCGGCGCTGGGTTCAACGGTGGCGGGTTGGCGCGGCGGAACACGCCGGCGAGCGGCGTTCCGGCCTTGGATTGGGCCTAGGCGCCTCCATAGCTAGCGCAAAGGAAAGGGCCGGGCTACGGGTTCTCACCGAAGGCGCGGGGTGGTCGAAAACGTGGCGCAGACGTGCCGGCGGCGAGGACTGGCGGCGGTGTTGGGCGGAGCTCGCGGAGACGGGTGCTGGAGGGGTGCGACGGGCCCCGGAATTCCTCGGACTGACTCGGTGGAGGCCTGCGGAAGCGTTTCAGGGTCAGAGGGACACGATTGCCACCGGCGGCGAGGAGAAATTGAACGGCGGAGCGTTCTCACCGCCGAGCGTCGCCGAAGAAATTGCGGCGAGGGGTAGGCCTGGGGTCGGTGTGGAGGGATCAGGGGGCTTCACTGGACCCTGGCGAAGCTTCTGCGCTGGTCGTGGTGGAGCGGAGGGCAACGGGGCGGTGGAAGCACGGCGGCGCAGGGGTTCTGCGCGGCGGAGCAGAGCGGGGCGGTGCGCTAGGGTTGGTGCGGCTGCGGCAGGGCGAGGTGGGGTGCGGGAGAGGGCCAGGGCGCGTTTAAGAAGGGTTGGCCGGGGATCTCGGCGTGCGCGCGGGGGAAAGAGATCCCCGGTGATCTCGCCGGCCGTTTCGGGCGCGGTTGCGTGGAGCCGGGAAGGGAAGGAGGGAGGAGGTCCTGACGGGCGGGGCCGGGCTATCAGCGGAGGCAGCGGGCGTGGCGTGCGGGCGACGCGGGAGCGCGAGGCGGATCGGGCCGAGCGGCGGAGCGGGGACTTGGGCCGCGGGGAGAGGAGCGGGGAGGGAAAAGAGGAGCGACCTGGGACCAGGTCGCGGGTTGGGCTGCTGGACCGGGCCAGGCTAGCTGGGCTGAGTGCTGGGGTGGTTTGGGCTGGGTTTGGGTTGAGTTTTGGGCTTTCTGGGTTTTGGGTTTTGTTTTGGGTCTTTCCTTTCTATTTCTAAACTTTTCTCCTACTAAATCAAACAAGGTTTGAATTCAAATACCAATTTGAATTCAACCACACTCAAACAATTAAAGTTATGCACCAGCATGAATGCAACACAAAAATTTAAACTTAGTCAAATTTTAATTACTTGTGAAACAAAATTTAATTAAATGCCATACTAAACACAATAAACCTTAGAAATTTAAATAAAGCCAATTTAATTTATTAATAAAAGCTGAAATTTAAATTAGGGTGTTACAACTAGCCACAAGTTTAGAATCAAAGGGTGGTGCAATGCTTCATAAATCTCTCTAAAAAGACACAAAGAAAAAGACTCAAAACACTAATAGGCGCACAAAAAGGTCTACAAGTTTCCCAAGATCAAATAACAAAGTACTCAATCAATAACATTTAGAATGAACAACATGAAGTTGTGGTTTTTGTTAGAGCAATGGTACAATGTTACTTGATATTCCGATTAAAGAGTGCAATGTAGACGGTCATATTAATATATATAGAATAAAAGATCGGGTTGCCTCCCGCAAAGCGCTTCATTTAAAGTCATAGAGCTCGACTTTCTTACCTTCAAACTAATGCGAAGCCATGGTCCTTCATGCAACAGGTGAAGGTGTTCCATGCAGCTCTTATTCCACTTCCCATGTTGGACATGATCAATCACGCTTAATGGGAAACTTGCCCAATCGTTTCTCACATCATCGTCACCTCCTTCTTTGTTGTCCTTCGTCGCTACCTTTCTTTTCACAGATTTTCCTCTCTGTCAAGATTGGTAGTTGTGCCAACCAATTGATCCGATGCAAGGTGCACGAAATATTCTTTCCAACAAGTCTTCATTTGCCCAAAACGCATTCCAATTGAGGAAGTTATGCCCCTTTTTCCCCGTCACTGCAATCTGCCCCGTGCTGATTTCAGCATGTGCATCTCCGATATTTGAGACATAGCTCCTCCCGTGGGTCTTCAATTGTATCGATCATGGGTGTGTTGAACCGAGGACTTGATGGAGATCCTAAATATTCAACTTTATTGCATTGTAAATCTCTGGACTTGTGCACAAAATTGATGAGGCTTAGCGACGTCCGTTTTTGAAACTTAAAGATGTTGATGATGGTGTTCAAAATTTTGGGCACGGTTTCCCTCCTCATCATTTGAGTTTCATGTCCTGCATGGTTAGTGAAATTCGGGGCTTCTCCCGACATGTGCTCTTTAAGGGTCATGAGCTTGACCAAGCGCAAAGCAAGATCGAGATTTGCAATTATTTGTAAATATATGCAACATAATCACATCCTCAATTAAATTTCATCAATAAGGCATGGTGTAATTAAATGCAGCATGTGTTTCTTGCATAGCGCGAAGCTCATTATTAGGCAGAGGTTCTTTAAGAATGAAATCAACATTCTCAAGAAACTCTAGCCTATCATCATGAAAAGAACAAGGCATATAATTTAAACTTTCATTCCGACTATCGGTTCGAGCATGAGATTTTTAAAGATTATCAACAAAACCAATAGAAGCTTGAGAATTCAATGTATACCTTAGCCTCAGAGCTTTTTCATACTCATTGGAGTCATGGTGCTTTGTACGAGATGTCATCTTGATGCATTCTTCGTGGTCCGTCGTGGTTTGCTTCTCACGTCTCCATATGTTGAATGTTGCGCTCTTGTAATCCGTCGTGGTTTGTTTGCAACATCTTTGTTTGTCGAAGGTCGACCGCTTGTGCCTTCATTTGCTAATGTCATTGGGGTTATTCCTCTGCTCAAAGCCTCTGAATTTTATCATGTATGCTTGATGAAAGCATCGCCCAGGCTCCCCTTCATTGTTGTCATCGTCATCTTCTCTATCTTGTTCTCATCGCATTGCTCCTGCCTCTTCTTCGTGGAATATATCCTATATACTCAACAGAACATATACCAAAATATAGATCTATTGAAATGTTTATGAAATTACCTTTCCAACGAGTGGTCATTCATCTTAAACTGAGTCCAAACGAGGGAGTTATGCCCGTTTCACTTTTGGCGCTGCGTGCTGTCCAGAAATTTTCAGAGTGCACAACCTTCAATGTTTTGGCCATACCCGCTTGTAGGAATCTCCGATTGACTTGGTTCTTGGTTCGTTGGAACGGAAACTTCGTGGAGCTTTTGAATATCCAAAAATATGCTGCTATTTGCTTCTGAGGTCGAGCTGGACATTGATGAGAACAATATCTTCTTGTGAATTCATCCGAAGATGTCAATGATCTCGATCATGTGGTCTTTGGAGTGTAGTGTCGTGTGTCCCTAGGCTTCAAGGTCATCACCATTGATTACTAGCATATCACGGCTTCAATAATGTGTCTTCTCCATTTTTCTTGCTTTACCCAAGGTGTTGGGATTGGAAGATGCTCCTGTGCTTCGTGTTGATGATCCGAACGGTTTCCTTCCTTGATAGCATCACTCGATTAGAAGTATATCGAGCATCCCACTAGAGAAGATAGGTGGTGTTGTGGTTCTTCTAATTTTGTTGCCTCCAGCTTTGGTCAACTTCAAATCATCCTCTTTTGTGTACACAGCCTTCCAATCATCCTTTGACATCGTCATCACCTTCTTTGTCGGTTGCTACTGCCTCTGTCCTCGTTGAATTCCCCTTCATCCAGTGCAGAACATGTACCAAACTTCTGCTCCATTGCAAGGTGCATTAAATTATCTTTCCAAGAAAAGGTCATTCGCCCCAATTGGACTCTGGATAAAGAAGTTATGCTTGTTTTATTACGGCGCTGCAATCTGTCCAGAGGGATTTCAGAACGCGCAGCGTTGAAAGATTTTACCATAACTCTTCACACCAATCTCCAAAGTTGACGGTTCTTGATCCATTGGAAAGAAGACTTGATGGACCTTCAAAATAATCTATTATTTCCTCATGGTACTTCTCTGATCTTGGATGAAAAACTCATCACAACAGTAACACTTCATAGATGATGATGATCACACGATTTTCTTCGCGGGCATGCTTCATACCTATTGCTTGAACAAACAGTTCTTCCCAAAAACATTAGTCTTTAAAATTAATTGACATGGTGGCGTACCTTATTTATCATCTTTTGCTTTGGGGAGTGGGGACTCGATAGCCGATGTTGGGCCACTAACAAAAGTTAGCACCTACCACTAAAGAGCAAATCTTGATGTTGTTGCCGTCATGTCGATATGGACGTTGTCGATGTTCCATGTCGAGGCTCCTCGATCATCTTGTTGCCGATTGTTGAAATTTGTTGAAGTGGATTATGGACTTCTCGAAGTCCAAGTTTGGTGTCTAGCTTTTTCCACCTGCTTTCAAGGACACAAATAAGAAAACAAGGGTATATGCAATAATAAAAATTAGGGTTGGTCCAAAAAACTAGATAGATCGCCCTAGGGTTCGAGTTGCCGATCCCCGGTAACAGCGCCAGAAAAGCTTGTTGACGCTCCTTAGCGCCCCAATTTATTTACCGCAAGCGCACGGATCGTGGTAGCTTTTCCCTTAGAGTACTCCCCCAAGGTTTATCAATCCGTGGATCGACAAAGAACTACCTAAGGTTTTGCATCTAATCTAACGGATCTATCCTAACATGAAGCATGAATTGCACATATAGAGTAAACCTTTAATAGATATGAGTGTTGTGTAAAGGTTGATCTCATCCATGAACATAGGCGTAACCATAGCAAAACCAAAGACATGACTAGGCCTATCGTCATCTAGTTGTAGTTCAATCTAACGAGCAAATAAATCATGCATCTCAATCAATAGCATCTTTAAATTAAAACCTCCAATCCAACCCCTCGGGAACCCCTCTACTCAGGCCACACCCTGTCACGACGCTCCCTTTGGACAAAAGCACCCCGAAGCACGCTAGACGTGTCGAACCCCCTTGGGTAGATCCGTTATGAACTCCTAGCCACCATAGCTACAAGAACACCCCATGCAATCTATCTCGAGAATAGATCTAGGAATAAGCGCACCCAAGGCAAGAACGAAATAAAAAAGGAGAGACATGATCGCTAATAGATTCGGAAGACATGATTATCATTACTCACATAATAGATGTGTTTGGATCATCACCGTCGTGTGCACACCATTGATGAATCCAACTAGCTCATGAACTCCGCCATGGCACAACCACGCAGGCAGTCCATGGCGGCTAGGGCCGGCCTAAGCCATCTCCTAGACAACTTCGAAGACTTGCGGCGGCCGTCGTCTCCCTCCGGTGTTGGCCCTCGGTTTTCGTCAAGTTCTGGGTGGATGGATGCCGCGAGTTGAATAAGGTGCGAGCTATTTATGAGCCGAGGAATCCACCGGTCGAAGGGCTAGGACGGCCGGCTCATGGGCCTAGGCCGGCCGGCCTACCCTCTTTCGGGCCCGCCTCAGTCTCATCTTTCACGTGTAGACTCCTCGCATCTTCTAGAGTTTATGTCCTTCACGATTGCACCCCTTTGGACGCCGTTATCCTGGAGATATCTTCGAGGAAAGGATAGGATAGGGAATCCTTCCATAAATTTTCATTTGGTTTGCTTAATCCTGAAGTGTCTTGATCTCATCTTCGTGGGCTTGGTCCTTTGGGCTCTCTTGGAGGATGGATGTGCATGAATGGGCTTCGAATCAACATGGGCTTTGGTCCTTCCTTTGGGCTTTGGCCTTCGTCTTTCACCGTGTTAGCGCTCGATCACGGGCCTCATCATTTCATGCTCCAAAATAGGCCAAAAACCTGCAAAAATGAAGTTCCTCCAAAATATATGTGCAAATGTGAAAATGACCAATAATTAGGTCGGGGTTAGGATGGTTAGTGATTTTGATATTAAATTCATGCCATTATCAAGGATAAACAAGGGATAAAATGGGTACTTAAGGCGCGCCAACAAAATGCTATAACGGTATATCCATGCGCTTGCGGATCCATCTGTAATCGTATTGATTATACCACGAGAGTGGCACCCCTTGAGTGCAGTTGCTAGGATGGGTTCGACGCCATCATTTCTAGTGATTGCACTAAGGACCGCCAACAGACATTTCTGGCGCTGTCGCTAAGGATTAACCATTCCTAGTGATTGCGCTAAGAAATGTCAACAAGCATTTCTGGCGCCGTTGCCAGGGACGACATGTGAACAAAGATATTGTGCTAATATTAACTTAGACCTTGTACTCAGGATATAGTCTTTACTCTTTCAGGCTAATGTCACTTTATGTCTTCTTTTATTTTTGATTTGAAAGAAGACAGGGGTAGTGTATGACTTGTTTCTCCCTGCCAGAAAACTACACAGTCAATCTAGAGAGGCTCGTGAGATGGGCACGACCTCGCGTCGTTCCTCCTCTCGCTATCCTCCTGGCACAGGAACCCATTTCGGAAGCACCACTCGTTCTTGAGACTATGGCTGAAAAGACTCTCCGCGAGTTCTCCGTCCCCTCCATCGACAATGTGGCCACTGGCCCCAACATCAATATCGGGGACGTGAACTTCGAGCTCAAATCAAGTCTTATCAACATGGTGCAGGCTAGCCCATTCTGTGGCAAGCCAAATGAGGACGCAAATGCACATTTGCAGAACTTTCTGGAGCTCTGCGACACCGTAGTCATACGGGGTGTCACCACCGACGTTGTCAAGCTTCGTCTGTTTCCCTTTTCTCTCCTGGGGAAGGCGGAACAATGATTTTACAAGGAAAAAGACATCGACACTTGGGCCAAATGCTCCAAGGCATTCCTCGCAAAATTCTTCCCGCTAGGCAAAACAAATGCTCTGCGCGGGGGGATATCAAGTTTCCAGCAGACGGGGATGGAATCCATCCCAGAAGCTTGGGAGAGGCTGCAGGAATACATCTTGGCCTGTCCTCACCACGGCATGGACGAGTGGCTCGTCCTGCAAAGCTTCTACAATGGGCTCACAATGACATCTCGAGCCAATATTGATGCCGCTGCTGGAAGAGCCTTCCTCGACATGACCATTGTCAAATCCAAAGCATTGGTCAAGAAAATGGTCTCTAATCAAGGGTGGAGCGATGAACGACTCCAACCCCATACCAAGGGTACGCATACCGTCAAGGAGACGGATATGATCATTGCCAAACTGGACCTCCTACTGAAGCATCTCGGCGAAAGGGCCGAATTCAAGAAGCATAGAGAAAACTATGCTCGTTCCATGGAATTGCACTCCACGTGTGAAGTCTGCGGTAATGATGGACATTCGGGGAATGACTGCCCCGAAACCCGTGAAGACTGCGCCTACCTCAACAACAACAACAACGGGTACCGTCCTCCACAAGGGGGCCAGGGGTGGAACCAGCCATGTCCACCTTTTCAGGGAGGTAACAACTATAATCCTTCTTTCAATTCGAATTTCAATTCAAACCAACCTCCCTTGAGAGAACTTGTTCTTGGCCAAGTTAATATCAACAAAAATATAAATAAAAAGCTTTTGGCCAATGATAAATCCCTGTTAAGTTTAAATGTCAAGCTTGAAACTTTGTCTTCAACTCTTAAAAACCAGTTAAATTTCAATAAAATGATCGAAACCCAGCTTGCACAAATTTCTGCTTCGTTACCTGCTGTTGAGAGCGGGAAGATCCCGGGGCAACCCGAGTCTCCCGTTGAAAATGTCAGCATGGTGTCTACCGGACGGGGTAACTCGTCCCGGAGGCCACCACGCAATAACCATGCAGGTAGGTACTATCCCCCAAGGAATAATGTTTCGGATGGCAAGGTGGCAGCGGTGCCAGAGGATCCAGGGGTCCCCATGATCAGCTGCTCGATCTACATCAAACACTTTGAGCGATGCCTTTACGAATTGGGGGCAAGCGTAAATATAAAGCCCAAGGTAATATACGAAGAACTTGATTATCCTGCTCGTTCCCCAACAACTATGCTCATACAGCTTGCAGATTCAACTTCCGGAGCGTGAAGAAGTCGGGGTCGACGGCTGTGGCTCGGAAAGGTGCTTGAGTGCATGGCGAGGCTCCTGCAAAGGATTTCAGGGTTTGGGGGACACCGAGGAGGCGGTTCCTCAGTGGCGTAGGAAGCTCTGTGAAGCGGCGCCAGGGCGGGCGGTGCTCTAGGGTTTGGGACGGCGGCTGATGGATAGAGGTGTGGCAAGTTAGGGATCGAGGAAGGCCGGGAGTGTTTAAAGGAGGGGGAGCCGGGGATCTCGGCGTGCGGGCCTGACGGAGTCACGGCGAGAATCACGGGTGGTCGTTGCTGCACGGCCGGGGAAGCGGGGAAGAAGGGCTTGACGGGTGGGGTCGGTCTGTCAGGCAGAGGGGGAACAGGCGACGCGCATTGTGTGAGAGGGCGCGGCTGCCGTGCGGGGTCCGGGCGTCAGCGGAACGTGGGCGAGCGATCAGGCGAACAAGCGATCGGACGTGGGCGCTGGCAGGTGGGGCTTCCTTGTCAGTGACGGAAAGGGCGAAAGCGGGATTCGCTGCGTCGATCTGCAGCGGCTGACACGCGGGCCCTAGGTGTCAGCATCAGGGCGCGCACGCGCAGGCGTGGAGAGAGCAGGAGCTGGGCTTAGCGCACTGCTGGTTGCTGCTGAAGGGAGGGGCGCGCGCATGGGCCTTGCTGGGCCATGCGGGTGGAGCTGGGTTGCGGTTTGGGCTGGGCTGGAACTGGTATTTGGGCTGGTTCTCTTCTTTCTCTTTTCTTTTTCTGACAACACTCAACCTATTTGAATTCAAATTCAAATTTGAATTCAACCCTAACACTCAACCAATGTCGGTGTCCCGACCCGGGGGTCTGGATCCCAACTAGTAAATGCTGCGTGTTTCCTCGTCCCAGATGATGATGCAAGAGGCAATCACAGTAACGCACGGTTTTATCCTGGTTCCGGCCGCGGGGCCGTACGTCCAGCAAAGGGGGTGTGCGAGGGCACTGTATTATCTTGCACCCGGGGTGCTTGTTGTAGGGGATACAAGCGAGGCGAGAGAGGGAGGGAAGCTCCCAAGTCTCTGCTAGGAGTGGAGTCGGTTGAGATGAGTGCTCAGTAGTGCTGAGAGTTCTCTTGGGAGATAGAAACCAGAGAGACCAGCAGACTAGAGTCTAGTTAGAGCCCAGAGAGGCTTAAAGGGGGTCCGCCTCCTCCTTTTATAGCCACAAGGAGGGGGCGGCGTACACGAGTGTAGGGGCATGGAAGTCGTCGTTTTCCCCCGAATCGCGGGTACAGTGGTCGAACACTGTAGGAAGTACACTGTGGGAAGGCGGCACGCGTCGCTGTCGTCCTGGACTTCGTCCTTTGTCCCGTAAAGATCGCGCCGGTCGTCCTGCCAGCCCTGGCGGTAGTAATGGCGCGGGTCGGCCCCAGACCCCCTGGTCGGAGTGCGGGTGTGCACACTAGAAGGTCCGGGGGACACGTGACGTCGTCGGACCCCTTCCTCAGTGGGGGGGGGCGGGTCCGGAAGGTCGGCATCGGCGGAACAGCAACGGGAGCAGTGCCGAGCCTGTCCTATCCCGTGTCGCAGGTCCCAAGGCGCTGCTACAGTGTCCGGGACGCGGAGTGATGACCAGAGTCAGCGGATGGGACCCCGGTCATATCTACTGTGGGAGTGGCGGCCTGACGCCGCCCGTCCTTTGAGCCGTGGTGGAGCAGCTGGCCTTCAATGCCTTCGTACGGCGGTCGGTTGGGCGGCGGGGCCGTTTGTCCCTTGTGCCGAGAGACGGCCTCGAGCGAGGCGGAGATTGGTTACCCACTCGAGGGTAGATCCGCTACCCTTGAGTGAGGCAGAAGTGTGTTGCACGGTCGAGGGTCCCGGGGGGGGTCCTCGACCGAGGCGGAGAATGAATCACCCGCTCGAGGGTAGATTCGCTACCCTCGAACGAGGCGGAGATTGTCCGGCGGGCTCGGGAGGGACCCTCGAGCGAGGCGGAGATCGTTTCGCGGGTTCGAGGGGGACGTGAATGGGCCGCGTGCTGGGCTTTATTGAGTCTTTTCCTTTCTTCTGGATTGGAAGGAGGCCGTGGGCCTGATTGACTTAACAGGTGTTTGTGTTTTTAAAAGCGGTCTTAGTACCCCAATTAGGGTGTCCCTAATTGTGGCACCCGACAGTAGCCCCCGAGGCTTTGGTCGAGTCGATGGATTCGGCCAAAGGGTGTTTCCGCGATTTCCCCTTTTGTCGTGATCAGTCAATGCCGCGCACCCACCAGACACGCCTGGGCGCCAGCCTAGTGGATGTGACAACACGCCGGTCAGGGTAGTACGCCCGTGGGGGGAATACTTCAAGGCGCGGGCCTCTTTGTTTGTTTGTTTGAAGGACAAGACGTGTCCGCGCGCTGGGGGGGGCCAGGGCGATGGTAGCGCCCGCTGCTTGGCAGCTGGTGCTCCCATCGCGCTATCCCGTACGTAGGGCCATGGCCCCGGCGTTCCTGGTTGCTTTACGGCGCGCCGTTCGAGGGCATCCGGCCAGAGCCGATGCTGCACCGCTTAGTGTCCAGGGGCTCAGCTCCACTTTATTTCATTTGGTCGTGTCTCGGTGCGGGGACCGAGGACACCATTTGCTCATGGAGCGCTGCTTCGTCACGGGCGATACAAGCCTCCGCTCTTTGATAAGCTTGAAGCTTTGTGCCCGGCGCAGCTATAAATAGGGGTCGTGGGGTTTCCCTCTGTTGGCGCTCCTTAAGTATCCATTTTATCCCCTGTTTAACTTTGATAATGGCATGAATTTAATATCAAAATCACTAACCATCCTAACCTCGGGCCAATTATTGGTCGTTTTCACGTTTGCACATATATTTTGGAGGTACTTCGTTTTTGCAGGTTTTTGACCAATTTTGGAGCATGAAATGGCGAGGCCCACGATCATGCAATGACACGAAGAATGATGAAGGCCAAAGCCCAAACAAAGGATCAAAAGGCCATGATGATTAGAGGCCCATTCATGCACATCCACCCTCCAATGAAGCCCAAAAGACAAAGCCCACAAGATAAGATTGAGATACTTCGGAGCTAAGCAAAGCAAAGAGATATTTAAGGAAGGATTTTCCATCCTATCCTTCTCCTCGAAGAAATCTCGAAGATAACGACGTCTAAAGGGGTGCAATCGTGAAAGACATAAATTCTAGAAGACTCCAGGAGACTTGGGGAGAAAGTTGAGCACCAGCCGGCGAAGGAAAGACCCAGGCCGGCCGGCCTAGGCTCATTGGGCCGGCCGGCCCAGCCTGTTTTTAGGTCGGTTCGACCTCCCATTTGACCGAGGGTTCCCTGAGGCTATTTAAAGACCCCTCCCCAAGGTTCACGCAGAGAGCAATTCAGGAGACGACGCCAAGGAGCAGAGAAGATAGAGGGACACCTCTCGGAGAGCCGAGGGTCGTGCTAGTTGTCTAGGGTTTGCCCTAGCCGACGTGGGAACCTTGCAAGGAAGACCACGTCGGAGTTCTGGAGCTAGGATCATCAAGATCAAGGTAGGGCCCCGGTTGTGATCTTGTGATGTACTATCATTCATGGTGAAGTTATTTGTGTTTCCGAATGTTTAGCGACCATGTTCTCCTCTTTCGATTTCGTTCTTTTATTTGGGTTTGCTCCATCTTAGATCTATTATCGAGATAGATCACTTAGCATGATCTTGTAGTCATGGTGGCTAGAGGTTCATGGCGGAACTACCAAAGTGAGTTCGACTTGCTTCAGGGTATCCCGTTGAAAAGGGGGGCGTCGTGACAGGCCGTCTCCACAGAGTAGGTTGGGTATCGAGGGATCGGATTGGAGATTTTGGGTTTAAAGAGGCTTTTCATTGAGATTCACATCTATCTTACTTCACTTTATCTAGCTGGAACTACAACATATGCATGATCTAGGTGATCTAGATTGGTTATCTCTAACTTTCTCTTGCTACCTTCGGTGTTTGTCGTGTTTTTAGTAGATTAGATTCGTTTTCACCATCTCACATAAAGGAATCTCTATGATAGTAGATTGTTTCTTGTCCCTTTGGTTCCGTGGATTGATAAACCTTGGGAGAATACTCTGAGGGAAAAGCTACACGAAACCGTGCACTTGCGGTATATAAATCGGGGGCGCTAAGGAGCGTCAACAAGCTTTTCTGGCGCCGTTGCCGGGGAGCGACATGTTGCTCCTTGGTGGGATGAGAGACCCGAGAAGCTCCTCCATGAGATTCACCGAAGGGATGCCACCTCCTCCACGGCGTTCGACAAGGTCATCCGCACCACCACCATACAAGCCCAAGAATTCAGAATATGGGTTTATTATCTTGTCGAAGGAAGAAGAAGAAAGGCTCAAGTTCATGAAGGGAAGACTACGAGCAAATTATGATTTTGATGATGAAGTATTGGTGAAGCTGGGATTTCATCATGACATCTATGAGCTATTGGAGAACATCGGTTGGAAGTTATTTTCAGATGGTGTCACGGTTGATATGCAAGAAGAAGTGGCTCTTGAGATGTTCATGACATTAGAAAAATCAACGGAAATGGTGGATGGTGAAGAAGTTTCATGTCTGAAATTTAGGCTCAAGAATGAAGAGAAAGTAATCACCTATGGTGAAATAGGAAGCTTGCTCGGATTCAAAAATAATGCATATGAAATGGTGCAAGTTGAAGATGGAGAGCTTGATGAATTTTGGACAAAAATAGCAAAAGATGTCAACCGCCAAAGAAAGAATATAAGTAATGTTACCCTCCAAATATTCCACTCTTGGTTGAGCAAAAGAATTCTCGGGAGGATGAGAGAATCAAAGGTCACCGACCAGGAATTAAGTTGGATGTATGCTGCATTGGTGAAGAAGCAAGTAATTGATCCCACCAACATCATGGTTGAAAGGTGGCTTTGTGAAGCATCATCCGGTACGGGAGAAGTTGGTTCGGGATGTTATCTCACAATGATAGCCCGAGCAATGAATCCGAGGTTACGAGTGATCCAAAAATTTTATGTCCCGGGAAGAGATATTGGGATTGATCATTTGAGGCAAGGCCATTATATCGGAGGAGATGAAAAGAAGGGATTTACTATTTCTGAGATGGATATTTCCCTCCCCGATCAAAGGCTAAAATTATTTGCAAGAGGGAGGACTGATTGGCGAGTTGAAAATATTGGAAAAAAGGTGAAGAAATCAAAAAGAGGAAGGTTAATTGAAGGGACATCGGCATCGGCACAACAAGAAGACTTGGAAGTAAATCTTCCACCGCCAAGTTATGCTTATTGGAGAAATGAATTTCAAGGTGCATCAAGTGGACAGGGATACCCGCAAGGATGGACGAGTCAATGGGAAGGAAGCCAAGAACAAGCATGGGGGCACGCTGCGGCGGCACCCCCACCATTTAGCAACTACGGATGCCCACCCTCGTCATATCAAGGAGAGATGCCCGACCCGTCATTTGGAGCACAATATTTTGACCTCCCTCAACCAGAACAAGGAATGAGAATTATGGGTGCTTATGCGAGAAGAAACATGGAAGATATAGATGCCATCCGGAGGCATACAACCCAACTAGAAGATGGAACTGCAGGAATTGCATATCAAATGGGACTTCTAGGTCTGGCGCCACCGGAACAATTTAATGGAGGAGCATTTCAGCAGTATTATGATCAAGGATACAACGCAAGAGCCAATCAAGGAGATTGATCGACGGCAAGACCATGAATAAAATGCTCGCACGTGTGGTTTGGATTTTCTATTTCTTTTCATTTATTTTCAGCATGTGTGCAAGCTTGTGTGTGCGTAGCAATTTTCTGTTTTATTTATTTCAGCATGTGTGCAATTTGTTTTATTTTGTCTTCATCACCATGATAAATAAATGCATCACCTACGCTTTAATGTTATGGGTAGTAATGATGATAGAAAGTTTGTGCCATGTTAAAATATGATGATCGTTGCCGCTTTGTCTACTTTCTTGTGCTTGGTTTATGCATGATTAAACTAATGCTCTCTCTAACATGATCTGAAAATTAATTAAATGCCGGCTAATTCAATTGTGGAGGTTATGATAAATTAGGACCCATATCTTTTACTCTTGCTCTCTTACTTAAGCTTGTCAAGGAAAAATTAATTTGGATTTAATTTTGAGCTAACCTTGTCAATGATACCTTTTGCAATTGCTCTACCCTTCTACAAGCCTAAATGCTATATCATAACAAACCATAGAGCAAGAATTATTTTCAAGTGAATTAATTCAGGATTTATCTTCTTTGGTACGAGACTAAGAAGTTGACCATTCCGTATTTTTGCGTACCTATCTTTTGCTAGCCATTCTATCCATGCATTGTGAGTTTCTATACCGGGAACATCGCAAACCTCGCTGGATATCCACCCTTAACCAAAAACATCTTTTTGTGAAACACCTCCTTGACCACAACCTATATATTGAGTATATATATTTATTTCGATGGCAAAACAGTGGAATCAAGAGCAAAATTCAGTAAAACATAAGCTTGGGAAGCATCAAAGAGTTCGCAGAAGAAAAATCCGAAGAAGTGGAGGCCTACAGGCAGTAGGCCGGCCGGCTCAACACCCCTAGGCCGGCCGGCTTGCCCCTTTTCCTCCTTTGTTGGCTTCAATCTTTCACGAGGAGATGCTCCCCTGAATTCCAAAGTTATGTCCAGAGAATTGATAAAGTTTTTGTGCACTCACTCCATCAAGTTATCATCACTTCATTGCTTGAGGACAAGCAAAAGTTCAAGCATGGGGGGAGGTGGAGTAAGTGCATTGTGTTGCCAGTGGTTCTGAGGAGCAAAAAGAATATATTAAAAAAAAGAGAAAGAAAGAAAAAAATGAAATAAATAATGATGAAAAGCTCCTCGGTTCCGTTTGCTTCATTAAACTCCGGGTACTTTGAAGATTATTCTATACTCAATTATTCCAAACATGTGCAATCCGATAACAAGGACTTCAGTCGTGCCTTGGGATCAACCGTTGCCATTTGCACATGTCCACCATCTAAAGTGTGTGTTCCATTTTCTCCCTCTCCACAAAGAAATTATTTTCCAATGGTCTTTTTGACGAGTCTCGGTAAATCCATAAGAAGTATTTCTTGTTTTGATAATATCTTGATTATAATATCTTTTGTTAGGACTAACCTTTCCAGAGCTCCAGATGAAGCCTCACACATACATATGAGAGAAAGAAAGGAGAGAGTTCCAGCAAGTTTGAGAGACAAGATGAGCTGACAGTTTCCATGAGCAAATTGCAATGAGGTTTGAATTATTGATCTTGGTTTAGCATTACTTATGGAACTTACTTTCTTACTCCTGAGACTTGTTTAATTTTGAGAGCATGTGCTTAATAATTGTGGGGAAGCATTTAACTTGTATCTACCTTCCACATTGAAAAAGCTGGGTACAACTTGAACTAATAAATACAAAATATTTTTTGGGAGCATTGTGTTTTCTCGTGTATGATCAAGTGCAGGGATTGGACACTGAAAGGCAGCGCTGATTTTTATCAAAGACTTACTCGAGGACGAGCAAGGTTTAAGCATGGGGGGAGTGTTGGCGCTCCTTAAGTATCCATTTTATCCCCTGTTTAACTATGATAATGGCATGAATTTAATATCAAAATCACTAACCATCCTAACCTCGGGCCAATTATTGGTCGTTTTCACTTTTGCACATATATTTTGGAGGTACTTCGTTTTTGTAGGTTTTTGACCAATTTTGGAGCATGAAATGGCGAGGCCCACGATCATGCAATGACACGAAGAATGATGAAGGCCAAAGCCCGAACAAAGGATCAAAAGGCCATGATGATTAGAGGCCCATTCATGCACATCCACCCTCCAATGAAGCCCAAAAGATAAGATTGAGATACTTCGGAGCTAAGCAAAGCAAAGAGATATTTAAGGAAGGATTTTCCATCCTATCCTTCTCCTCAAAGAAATCTCGAAGATAATGACGTCTAAAGGGGTGCAATCGTGAAAGACATAAATTCTAGAAGACTCCAGGAGACTTGGGGAGAAAGTTGAGCACCAGCCGGCGAAGGAAAGACCCAAGCCGGCCGGCCTAGGCTCATTGGGCCGGCCGGCCCAGCCTGTTTTTAGGTCGGTTCGACCTCCCCTTTGACCGAGGGTTCCCTGAGGCTATTTAAAGACCCCTCCCCAAGGTTCACACAGAGAGCAATTCGGGAGACGACGCCAAGGAGCAGAGAAGATAGAGGGACACCTCTCGGAGAGCCGAGGGTCGTGCTAGTTGTCTAGGGTTTGCCCTAGCCGACGTGGGAACCTTGCAAGGAAGGCCACGTCGGAGTTCTGGAGCTAGGATCATCAAGATCAAGGTAGGGCCCCGGTTGTGATCTTGTGATGTACTATCATTCATGGTGAAGTTATTTGTGTTTCCGAATGTTTAGCGACCATGTTCTCCTCTTTCGATTTCGTTTTTTTCTTTGGGTTCGCTTCATCTTAGATTTATTATCGAGATAGATCACTTAGCATGATCTTGTAGTCATGGTGGCTAGAGGTTCTTGGCGGAACTACCCAAGTGAGTTCGACTTGCTTCAGGGTATCTCGTTGAAAAGGGGGGCGTCGTGACAGGCCGTCTCCACAGAGTAGGTTGGGTATCGAGGGATCGGATTGGAGATTTTGGGTTTAAAGAGGCTTTTCATTGAGATTCACATCTATCTTACTTCACTTTATCTAGCTGGAACTACAACATATGCATGATCTAGGTGATCTAGATTGGTTATCTCTAACTTTCTCTTGCTACCTTCAGTGTTTGTCGTGTTTTTAGTAGATTAGATTCGTTTTCACCATCTCACATAAAGGAATCTCTGTGCTAGTAGATTGTTTCTTGTCTCTTTGGTTCCGTGGATTAATAAACCTTGGGGGAATACTCTGAGGGAAAAGCTACACGAAACCGTGCACTTGCGGTATATAAATCGGGGGCGCTAAGGAGCGTCAACACCCTCCTTCTCCAGCCTCCTGACTCTTTCTTCTAGCATTGCCTAAATCTTGTAATGTTTCCTTTGCCTTTCGGTGACTGGCCCCCAGATGGGGTGGCCTGGCTTTTTTAGGCTTTTGGCGCTAGAAGAATGCTTGCGAGCGGTAGGGGAAGACCGGAGTGGGCGTGCGCTCCATCCCTCAGGTTCAGTGGGATCAGCAGAAGAGCATTGGGCCCGTGGGGTCATGCTTCTGCGATGTCCCCTGGCCTGAAGGGGGATGGAGACGCCTGACTGGGGCGCTGGCGCCAGGTCCGGCGGCTGTTTTTCGCATCGTCCCCCCCGGAGACAAAGTTGCTCTCGGGGAGACGGTGCGAAGGGCGCTGTCCGTGTAACACCCGGTTTATAAAAGAACATAAACCGAGCAATCATATACGTGCCAGGATCAAGTCACACGTATATACAACAGAATGAACAGTATATCATAGCACATATCACGTAAAAAGATATAATAAATCGAAATACGAATGTTATTTATTACATTAATGACAAAAATGTCTAATACAGCGGAAGCGAAGTACAAAATACGATAAAAGCTCTCCGAAGCTGAAGCAGGGCGCCACAGGGACGTCGACTGGGAGACGAAGCACCTAGAAGTCCTCGTAGTCCTGGTAGCGCTGGACGAACTCCCTCGTGTCGGCAGGAACTGAGCAGCAGTAGCGTAGCCAAGAGGAAAAAGTAGAGAAGAGGCAAGAGTGAGTACACAACTTGTACTCAACAAGTATAACACAAACTATGAGGCTCTAGGCTGGCTGACTCAACTGCATTAGCTTTTAAGTGTTGGCAAAATTTTATTAAAGCTATTTACTACGAGTTGATGAATTACCATTAACCCAGTTACATAGTAATTAATCAGAATTAATTATGTAACTACTGAGAAACCAAGCCAAAACCAAGCCACCAAGGTAACCCCGAGAAGCACCTCCCTCGTCGGAAAGAGATAACTTCACTAATCAAAAGGAGGATCTGGGCCGCTCATAACCGTGAGCACGGCTAGTATACCAGTTTTACACTCTGCAGAGGTTGCACATCTTTACCCACAAGTCGTGAGCTACGCCGATTGTTCATCACACTTCCTTAGGTGAGATGACTAGCGACTCACTACGAGGCCGTTACAAAGGACACGTTGGTAAGGTGTAACCGCTAAGGAATCAGGCTCCGCAACGATGGTAACCACCTCGAGGGGGTACAAGACACACAGACCAGCCTCGTAGCCTGGCCACCATTGAAGCTCACCACCCCCCATGCCCCGTCGGTAAGTTACTCCCGAACCAAAATGGCCTAATTAGTAAGCCAAGACCGTCCCATTCCAGTCTTGTGGTAGCGCTGTTGTCCCAGGTTGTCGCTCTATGAACCGGTCCTTATGGAGAGTGGCCAACCAAGCACTAAGCACCGTGCTGGCCCCCTAAACCATGTTTCTAACAAAACCAATTTTAACGAGAAGTGAGCCACTCAAGCCACACAGAGTGCCACTCTCAGAATTAAGTTCAAGTAAACCATTAATCAAATTAATTAAAAAGGACCAGAGTGTGTTATAGCGCAACAACCTAGCACAACTAACCAAAATGCAACCCAAAGGTATATATAAAGGATATAAAGTGGCTAGGAATGTCCTTATAGGCATACAGTATTAAAATGCAGTATGAAATTGTAATTAAAGGTGATAGGTTGTTCATGTTATACTTGCCTTCCTCGTACTGCTCCTGCTGCTGCTCAAAGTGCTCGGAAGACGGCTGCTCCGGGTACTGGTACTAGGGCTCCTCAACTGGATCAGCGTCTACTCACGAACACATGGCCAAAACAATGCACAAAAATAAGCATACAAGCAAACTCTAACAAAAACTAAAGAACAGTACATCAATACATGAAAACAGCACACTAAACTAGTTTAAAACTATTCTACGCGTCACAACGATCGCGTGGACATAAAGAACGCTAAAAACGGAGCTAAAACGCGTTTTCTAGGCCAAAAACAAGTTCTAGGGGCTTATTTGTAAGAAAACTGAAGCTTCAGGGGCTTTTCTGCTAAAACCGAGGACTAAAACGTAAATAAACATTAAATCTAAGGGCTGACGTGCAAAAACACAAGGCCTGGACTGCGGGTGCTAATTCTAGGAAGATCAGGGGTGTTCTTGCAAAGTTTTGGGCCGATCCGTAATTACTTTTCAAAAGAAAAGGACCGCGGGTTGATATCTAAGAAAGGGAGGGGCTCTTTAACAAAAACACTGACCGAACCGGTATCTTGGATCTGGGCCCGTTGGATCTGGATCGGGCGGTCAGGATCTGATGGATCCAAGATCTAATCGCGCGCGTTGAATCCGGATCGGACGGATCTGGGCAGATCGGGCGCGGGGTGGCGGCGCAGGTCACCGGAGTCCCCTGCTCCGCGGCGGCGCGACACGGGGCTCGCCGGATTTCGCCAATCTCGGTGCTCCGGGGCTTGATTCGGGCGGGGATTGGATCAGGAAGGGTATACGTGAATGGATAAACCACCCAGGGCACTGAATTGGGCTCGGCAGGGCTCAGGGACACGGATGCAGCGGCGCGGGCGGTTCGGCTCGGCGAGGTCCACCGGCGAGGTCGTGTTCGTGCCGTGTGGCGCTCAAAACCGGGTGCAATCGTGACGGTGAGGGTGCACAGTGCGAAAACAAACGGAACCGTTGCCCGTGCGGGGCGGTGCCATGCCGCAGCATGCCCGCCACGGCAGGGCCACGCCTGCGCGGCGGCGCAACGCCGGTGGCTGGGGGTCCGGCCTCTGGCGTGGCCCACGGGATCTAAACTCCAGAGCAAAAGGACCAGGAAAAGAGCTGCCGCTTACCGAGGGATCGAGACGGGCTGGATTGGCATGCAGGGTCGACGGCGAAGCTGACCAGCGGTGGAGGCGACGCGGAGCTCGCGGACGAGGCTGCAGCAGGGGCGTCCCGGCTTCTGGATCTCACGCAAAGCTTCAGCGTTGATCGAGGGTTTGTGGCGGTCTGATTTGCGGCGCAGGGCGGCGTGCTCACGGCGGCGCAGATCGTCGGCCCGGTGGAGCAGGGCGTGGCGCAGCGAGCTGGGGTTTGGGGGCGGCGAAGGGAGTGGATGGGGTGCGAGGGGGGTGCCTTGGGCCTTCTTATAAGGCGGCGGCCAACCTAGGCGTGAGCGCCTGGGTGGGAAGGCCGGCAAAAACTGCGGCGAGGATCTCGGCAGTGCGGCGGGGAAGAAGGGGGCTGGCGTGTGGGGCCACGGCGTCAGCGACAGCGGGCGCTTGCAGGCGTTGCGGAGTTAGGTGCCGACAGGTGGGCCCGGGGGCGCGGTGAGGGAGAGGGTGACGCGCTGGGGCGAGCGGGGCGGCGCGGGCTGCGGGGGCTAGCGCGAGGCAGGCCGGGGAGCGGGCTGAACGGAGGAAGGGGAGCTGCTAGCGGGCCGCGCAAGGGGGGTGTGCGGGAGTTTGGGCCCGCGACTGGGCTGCGGGAAAGAAAGGAGGAGTGGCGAAGCGGGCCGGGCGCAAGTGGGAGTGGGCCGGGGTGAGGCTGGGTTGGGTTTTGGTTTCGGGTTGGGCTGGGTTTTCTATTTTTCTCTTTCTATTTCTTTTCTTTTCTAAATCTAAATCAAACAAAGTTTGAATTCAAATACTAATTTGAATTCAAACCACACTCAAATATTTAAAACCATGCACCAGCATGAATGCAACACAAAATTTTAAACTTAGGATAAATTTTAATTACTTAAGGAACAAAAATTAGATTAAATGCCAACTAAACACAATAAACCTTAGAAATTTAAATAAAGCCAATTAATTTATTAATAAATTCTGAAATTTAAAATTAGGGTGTTACATACCCTACCCCCTTAAAGAAATCTCGTCCCGAGATTTAGCTGGGCTGGCTAGCAAAGAGATCTGGATATGTCTTCTTCAACTCATCTTCTCGCTCCCATGTAGCCTCAGCTTCACTGTGATGACTCCACTGAACTCTGCACATCTTGATGCGCTTGTTCCGAGTAACCCTCTCTGATGTTTCCAGAATCTTCACCGGATGCTCAATATAAGTCAGATCTTCCTGCACATCGACTCCCTCCAGGGGTGCCTGCTCCTCGGGTACTCGCAGACACCTCTTCAGCTGAGATATATGGAAGACATCATGAACTCCTGAGAGACTGAGAGGTAACTCCAGGCGATAAGCAACTTCGCCTTTCCGCTCTAGCACCTTGAATGGCCCCACATACCGAGGTGCTAACTTCCCTTTGACATTAAATCTACGGATTCCTCTCATCGGAGACACCTTCAGATACACATAATCACCGACACTGAAAGTCAGATCCCTCCGTTTGCCATCTGCATAGCTCTTCTGTCTGCTCTGTGCAATCCTCAGATTTTCCCGCACAGCCTGAACCATCTGCTCTGCATCATCGATGATCTCAGGACCGAAGAGCTGCTTCTCGCCAATCTGATCCCAATAGAGAGGAGTCCTGCACTTTCTGCCATACAATGCCTCAAAGGGAGACTTCTTCAGACTGGCCTGATAGCTGTTGTTATATGAGAACTCAGCAAAAGACAGGCACTTATCCCAACTAGTACCGTACTGAATGGCACAAGCTCTCAGCATATCTTCCAACACTTGGTTGGTTCTCTCTGTCTGCCCATCTGTCTGAGGGTGATAAGCCGTACTGAAACGCAGCTTCGTATCCAACGAATCATGAAGCTGCTCCCAGAACCGAGAAGTGAACTGAGACCCTCTGTCAGATATAATCTTCTTGGGCACACCATGCAAGCAGACAATCCGAGAGATGTACAACTCTGCAAGTCTAGCACCGGAGTAGGTAGTGTTCACTGGAATGAAGTGAGCAACCTTTGTCAGACGATCCACTACTACCCAAATGGAGTTGTACCCTTTCTGAGTACGAGGCAATCCAACAATGAAGTCCATCGTGATTTCCTCCCATTTCCACTCTGGAATCTTCAGCGGCTGCAATAGACCTGCTGGCCTCTGATGCTCAGCCTTGACACGCTGACAGGTGTCACAAATAGCCACGTACTCTGCCACTGAACGCTTCATCCCATACCACCAGAAACGTTCCTTCAGATCATAATACATCTTCGTGCTGCCCGGATGAATAGAGTATGCTGTATCATGGGCCTCACTCAGAATCAACTTCCGAAGATCCTTCACATCTGGCACACAGATCCGGTTCTTGTACCACAAGGTACCCTGATCATCCTCTCTGAAATGAGGAGCCTTGCCCTTCTTGAGCAACTCACGAATCTCCTGCAGCTTCTCATCATCTTTCTGATGCTGCCTGATCTCTGACTCTAGAGTCGGTACTGCCTCAAATGCTGCACTGGAGGTATGATGCAAGAAGCCCAGACTCAACTGCTCGAACTCCTCGCATAACTCTGGAGGCATCTGGAAGGCCACGGCCATGTTGACATAACTCCTTCTGCTCAAAGCATCTGCTACAACATTGGCCTTGCCCGGATGATAGTGAATCTCCAGATCATAGTCCTTGACCAACTCTAACCATCTCCTCTGCCGCATGTTCAGCTCATTCTGCATGAAAATGTACTTGAGGCTCTTGTGATCAGTGTAGATATCACACCGCTGCCCATACAAGTAATGCCTCCAAATCTTCAGAGCATGCACAACTGCGGCTAACTCAAGATCATGAGTAGGATAATTCAGCTCATGCCGACGTATCTGCCGTGAAGCATAAGCTATCACTCTGCCCTCCTGCATCAGAACACACCCAAGACCATCCTTCGAAGCATCACAATACACCGTGAACCTCTTCGTCTGGTCTGGCAGAGTCAGGACTGGCGCCGTAGTCAACCTTTTCTTCAGCTCATCGAAGGCCATCTGACGCTCATCAGTCCATATGAATGCCGCATTCTTCTCTAGCAAAGAAGTCAAAGGCTTCGCGATCTTGGAGAAATTCTCAATGAACCTCCGATAATATCC
Organism: Panicum virgatum; assembly: GCF_016808335.1. Taxonomy (NCBI): domain Eukaryota; kingdom Viridiplantae; phylum Streptophyta; class Magnoliopsida; order Poales; family Poaceae; genus Panicum; species Panicum virgatum. The sequence continues at coordinate 26,146,419 of NC_053136.1, read as the reverse complement.
TGCTAAGCCCAAGAAAGACCTGACTTCCTTTACTGTCTGCGGTGTCTCCCACTCGAGCACATCTTTCACCTTGCTCGGATCAACAGCAATGCCTCCCTGAGAGATAACATGACCGAGGAATGGAACCTCGTCAATCCAGAACTCGCACTTGCTGAACTTGGCATACAACTGATGCTCTCTCAGCCTCTGCAATACGAGTCTCAGATGCTCCTCGTGCTCTTCTTCTGTCTTGGAGAAGATCAGAATATCATCAATGAAAATCACCACAAAGACATCCAGATAATCCATGAAGACCATGTTCATCAGATGCATGAAGTAAGCCGGGGCATTAGTCAGGCCGAAGGACATGACTGTATACTCATATAGCCCGTACTTGCAGGTGAATGCCGTCTTCGGAATATCCCCAGGACGGATCCTCAGCTGAAAATATCCCAAACGAAGATCAATCTTCGAGAATATGCGAGCACCTCGAAGCAAATCGAAGAGATCCTCAATACGGGGCAGTGGATGCTTGTTCTTGATAGTGACTGCATTCAGCTCACGATAATCCACACACATCCTCTTCGAGCCATCCTTCTTATCTACTAGCAATAATGGGAAAGCCCAAGGAGAGAAGCTGCGATGGATATAGCCCTTGGCTAGCAACTCATCAATAGTCTTCTTAACTTCTTCATGCTCTATAGGCGCCATACGGTAGGGCCGCTTTGCAATAGGAGCTGTGCCAGGCAAGAGATCAATACAAAACTCAATGGCGCGTTCAGGCGGCATACCTGGCAGATCATCCGGAAAGACATCCGGGAATTCAGACACCACGCGAATACCGTCCGTGGGTCTAGCCTCCATATGATGAAGAAATCCAGAAGGCTCTGAAGCACTGACTGTCACCTCTTGGCCATCAGATGCTGTCAGGTGAACTGAACGATGAGCACAATCAATACGGACTCCCCACTTGGCAAGAGTATCCATTCCCAGAATCACATCGATACCCTTGGTGTCTAGCACCCTCAAATCAGCACTGAGCGTTGCCCCCCTTATGGCTACACTGACTTGGGGGCAAATAATATGGGATCTCAACTCCCCTCCCGGTGAAGAGACTAGCAGACACTTTCTTAATGCAGTGGTAAAGAAACTATGCTCCTCAACAAATGACTTGGTGATGAAAGAATGAGTAGCACCAGTATCGAAAAGCACTGTAGCCGGATGGGAGTTGACCATAAACGTACCAATAACCACGTTGGGAGCCTCGGCCGCTGACTCGGCCGTCACGTGGTTCACTCTGCCCTGAAGTGGCGCCCTGGGCTGAGCTGGGCGCCCCTGCTGTCCCGCCTGCGCCTTCCGGGGGCAAGTGTTGGCGTAGTGCCCCGGCTGGCCGCAGTGATAGCAGACACGAGGAGGTGCTGGAGCCTGCTGTCCGGTAGGAGCTGCCGGACGTGGAGCCTGCGGTGCCGGTGGAGCTGGTAGAGCAGTACGAGCCGGAGGTGCCGGTAACCTCGGGCCCTGCCCTGCCTGCTGCTGTCGAGGCGGGTACTGCTGCGGCCTCTGCTGGTACTGCTGGGGAGGCCGGTACTGCTGCTGGTACTGCTGAGGCGGTTGGAGGCGAGGACGAGTGTTGCTGCCGGAAGCAACGGGGACAATCTTCCTCTTCTTGTCCTCCATCTCCAAGTGCTTGCGCTCAGTGTTGAGCGCGCTGTCAACCAGATGGTTGAAGTCGTCGAAGCGGAGGTTGAGCAGCGCGTACTGGAGATAGTCCTCAAGACCCTCCATGAAGTGCTCCTGCTTCTTGCGGTCATCCGCAACCTCGGCAGGGGCGTAGCGTGCCAGCTGAAGAAAGCGATCACGATACTCCGTGACCGACATAGTCCCCTGAATTGACCAAGACAGATAGATATCGGAAGATTAACTCAAAATTCATAAGGATAGAACAAGGGGCATTAGCTCAAAAGAAAACGCTGAATGATTATAATTAAGATTACCTGCTTCAGCGCAAGGAACTCCTTCTGCTTCATCTTCATAACGCCCGCGGGGACGTTGTGGCTGCGAAAGCGCTCTCGGAACTGGAGCCAAGTGAGAGCCTCGCGGTCATGGACCGGGTGGGACTCCCACCAGTCCAAAGCTGCCCCTCGCAGTTGTCCTGCTGCGTACAAGACGCGCTCACGATCATCGCACTGGGCGATGTCCAGCTGACGCTCCACTGCACGGAGCCAGTCGTCGGCCTGAAGAGGGTCGGACGTGTGAGAGAACGTCGGCGGGTGACCCCTCAGGAACTCAGCACGCCTGTCGCGAGGCAGCGGCGGTGGAGGAGGCGGAGGCTGAGTGTGAGCGTGCTGAAGAGCCTGAACGGTGTTGTTCAGGGTGGCCATCATCTGCATCTGGAGCTGGAAGTACTGCTCCGGAGTCAAGGGCGGAGGCATCGGGATCCCGGTACCCTGGTTGTTCTGACCCTGCTGCTGGCCAGAACCGGAACCGGTGCTCCTGGTGTTCACCATCTGATTTGAACAAAAGATTTCACGAGTAAGGATATTGCAGGAATAAATTCAGATGGATATGATAACTCTTTGCGGAAAAAGACTCAGCCATGATAAAGTAGACAGGATAGAGTGGACTATTTTACCCCCAACGATCTAACTCATTTTATTAATTAGTTAACTTTAACATCTGAGTGATTTTCTTTAAGCAAATTTAAACTACTAAGCTAGGCAATCAGTCAAAAATCCAAATCAAGCATGTAGCATAATAACAAGCAGACAATTTTCACAACTTAGCCGAGTTTAGCAAAAGACTCGACTAACACAACGCGTCGCAGAACATGCTATCGTGTTATTATAAAAAGGTCACCTAGCTAACTCATGGTGGTCAGAGGACTGATTCAGGCCAAAATCTACGAAAACTATTCTTCAGAGAGAGAAATCAAGGCAAGAAAGGTAAAAGTCATAGAAGTCAAGGGGTATAATAGTAAAATAGTTTCAGCAGACAAGGATTGGAGAGAAGAAGTCCTAAAACACGACCAGTTCTATCTAGGCTTCGTCCTACAGTCGATACGGCTCTGATACCACTCTGTAACACCCGGTTTATAAAAGAACATAAACCGAGCAATCATATACGTGCCAGGATCAAGTCACACGTATATACAACAGAATGAACAGTATATCATAGCACATATCACGTAAAAAGATATAATAAATCGAAATACGAATGTTATTTATTACATTAATGACAAAAATGTCTAATACAGCGGAAGCGAAGTACAAAATACGATAAAAGCTCTCCGAAGCTGAAGCAGGGCGCCACAGGGACGTCGACTGGGAGACGAAGCACCTAGAAGTCCTCGTAGTCCTGGTAGCGCTGGACGAACTCCCTCGTGTCGGCAGGAACTGAGCAGCAGTAGCGTAGCCAAGAGGAAAAAGTAGAGAAGAGGCAAGAGTGAGTACACAACTTGTACTCAACAAGTATAACACAAACTATGAGGCTCTAGGCTGGCTGACTCAACTGCATTAGCTTTTAAGTGTTGGCAAAATTTTATTAAAGCTATTTACTACGAGTTGATGAATTACCATTAACCCAGTTACATAGTAATTAATCAGAATTAATTATGTAACTACTGAGAAACCAAGCCAAAACCAAGCCACCAAGGTAACCCCGAGAAGCACCTCCCTTGTCGGAAAGAGATAACTTCACTAATCAAAAGGAGGATCTGGGCCGCTCATAACCGTGAGCACGGCTAGTATACCAGTTTTACACTCTGCAGAGGTTGCACATCTTTACCCACAAGTCGTGAGCTACGCCGATTGTTCATCACACTTCCTTAGGTGAGATGACTAGCGACTCACTACGAGGCCGTTACAAAGGACACGTTGGTAAGGTGTAACCGCTAAGGAATCAGGCTCCGCAACGATGGTAACCACCTCGAGGGGGTACAAGACACACAGACCAGCCTCGTAGCCTGGCCACCATTGAAGCTCACCACCCCCCATGCCCCGTCGGTAAGTTACTCCCGAACCAAAATGGCCTAATTAGTAAGCCAAGACCGTCCCATTCCAGTCTTGTGGTAGCGCTGTTGTCCCAGGTTGTCGCTCTATGAACCGGTCCTTATGGAGAGTGGCCAACCAAGCACTAAGCACCGTGCTGGCCCCCTAAACCATGTTTCTAACAAAACCAATTTTAACGAGAAGTGAGCCACTCAAGCCACACAGAGTGCCACTCTCAGAATTAAGTTCAAGTAAACCATTAATCAAATTAATTAAAAAGGACCAGAGTGTGTTATAGCGCAACAACCTAGCACAACTAACCAAAATGCAACCCAAAGGTATATATAAAGGATATAAAGTGGCTAGGAATGTCCTTATAGGCATACAGTATTAAAATGCAGTATGAAATTGTAATTAAAGGTGATAGGTTGTTCATGTTATACTTGCCTTCCTCGTACTACTCCTGCTGCTGCTCAAAGTGCTCGGAAGACGGCTACTCCGGGTACTGGTACTGGGGCTCCTCAACTGGATCAGCGTCTACTCACGAACACATGGCCAAAACAATGCACAAAAATAAGCATACAAGCAAACTCTAACAAAAACTAAAGAACAGTACATCAATACATGAAAACAGCACACTAAACTAGTTTAAAACTATTCTACGCGTCACAACGATCGCGTGGACATAAAGAACGCTAAAAACGGAGCTAAAACGCGTTTTCTAGGCCAAAAACAAGTTCTAGGGGCTTATTTGTAAGAAAACTGAAGCTTCAGGGGCTTTTCTGCTAAAACCGAGGACTAAAACGTAAATAAACATTAAATCTAAGGGCTGACGTGCAAAAACACAAGGCCTGGACTGCGGGTGCTAATTCTAGGAAGATCAGGGGTGTTCTTGCAAAGTTTTGGGCCGATCCGTAATTACTTTTCAAAAGAAAAGGACCGCGGGTTGATATCTAAGAAAGGGAGGGGCTCTTTAACAAAAACACTGACCGAACCGGTATCTTGGATCTAGGCCCGTTGGATCTGGATCGGGCGGTCAGGATCTGATGGATCCAAGATCTAATCGCGCGCGTTGAATCCGGATCGGACGGATCTGGGCAGATCGGGCGCGGGGTGGCGGCGTAGGTCACCGGAGTCCCCTGCTCCGCGGCGGCGCGACACGGGGCTCGCCGGATTTCGCCAATCTCGGTGCTCCGGGGCTTGATTCGGGCGGGGATTGGATCAGGAAGGGTATACGTGAATGGATAAACCACCCAGGGCACTGAATTGGGCTCGGCAGGGCTCAGGGACACGGATGCAGCGGCGCGGGCGGTTCGGCTCGGCGAGGTCCACCGGCGAGGTCGTGTTCGTGCCGTGTGGCGCTCAAAACCGGGTGCAATCGTGACGGTGAGGGTGCACAGTGCGAAAACAAACGGAACCGTTGCCCGTGCGGGGCGGTGCCATGCCGCAGCATGCCCGCCACGGCAGGGCCGCGCCTGCGCGGCGGCGCAACGCCGGTGGCTGGGGGTCCGGCCTCTGGCGTGGCCCACGGGATCTAAACTCCATAGCAAAAGGACCAGGAAAAGAGCTGCCGCTTACCGAGGGATCGAGACGGGCTGGATTGGCATGCAGGGTCGACGGCGAAGCTGACCAGCGGTGGAGGCGACGCGGAGCTCGCGGACGAGGCTGCAGCAGGGGCGTCCCGGCTTCTGGATCTCACGCAAAGCTTCAGCGTTGATCGAGGGTTTGTGGCGGTCTGATTTGCGGCGCAGGGCGGCGTGCTCACGGCGGCGCAGATCGTCGGCCCGGCGGAGCAGGGCGTGGCGCAGCGAGCTGGGGTTTGGGGGCGGCGAAGGGAGTGGATGGGGTGCGAGGGGGGTGCCTTGGGCCTTCTTATAAGGCGGCGGCCAACCTAGGCGTGAGCGCCTGGGTGGGAAGGCCGGCAAAAACTGCGGCGAGGATCTCGGCAGCGCGGCGGGGAAGAAGGGGGCTGGCGTGTGGGGCCACGGCATCAGCGGCAGCGGGCGCTTGCAGGCGTTGCGGAGTTAGGTGCCGACAGGTGGGCCCGGGGGCGCGGTGAGGGAGAGGGTGACGCGCTGGGGCGAGCGGGGCGGCGCGGGCTGCGGGGGCTAGCGCGAGGCAGGCCGGGGAGCGGGCTGAACGGAGGAAGGGGAGCTGCTAGCGGGCCGCGCTAATCGCTTTTCTATCCTAGGGCTCAATCTAATTGCATAAGATAAACCTAACACGTCCTACACATGCTGGTTATGACTAAGGTTTATCTATGCTACCCTCTACTTACCCCAAAAGACTTGCAACCTATAGTCAATCCTAATCAAACTAACTAGGAAAGTAAAGGTAAGCAAGAAAGAGTAAATGCGGAAACGTAAGACGGTAAGTAAAGCGGTAAGGGAGAGGATATGCAAACTCCCGTGAAGACACCAAGACACACGATTTAACGTGGTTTGGTTAGGACACCAAAGTCCCTCCCTACGTCCACGGCCACTTGCTCACAAAGAACAAGTGTGATACCGAGTCTCTTCGCTTGATCACTGTCTTGCCACGCCTCCAAGGCTCCCGACAAGCAAAGGCTAAGTGACACCAAGTCACAAAGACGAGGTCACCGCCACCGTCTATCTCGAAGCGTCACCACGGCACCGTCTTCACTATCTTGGAGCTTTAACACCAAGTAGGGGCCTCCTTCCCCGCACAAAGTGTCGTTGCCACTCCACACCAAGTCGGAGGGTCACACGACGAGTACAAGTGTTTGCTTGCCGCAGCAAGACTTCTCTCAAGGGAGCTCTCGCAAGAACTAATCCCTAATCAAGCACTAAGCACTCTAACAAGTGTGCTTAAGCCTATATGATGTACAATGAAGCTCTATGGTGGTTGGAGATGATCTTTAGCTCTAGTATACTTCTTTGAACTCCAGCCCTCACAAATGACCCGGCCTTGGGGGTATATATAGGCAGCACAAGCAAATATAGCCGTTGGAGAAAAGCTGCCAGAAATGTGCTTAACACCGGTTAATCCGATGCTCCCCAAAATGCCATCGTCGGTTTAACCGGTGATACTAAACTGCCCACTGAAAACTAGCCGTTACGTGTACGGGCAATCAACCGACGCAATCGACCGGTGTATGTAATATTAGCGTCGGTTTAACCGGTGAGTGCAACTGTCCTCTGATCCTTGAAAAACAAACTCTCTGGACAACTGCACCGATGCCATTTACCGGTGCATCATCGGTTCATCCGATGCATGCATTTTTCTTGGTCTGCTTCTGTCATTGCACCGACGTATTCAAACTTCCTATCGTCGGTTCATCCGGTGCCAAACCCTAGCCCACAGGCCATCTCTGTCATTGCACCGATGAGTACATTTTGCCTTACGTCGGTTTAACCGGTGATACTAAAACTCCCAGACGTGCTCAAGTCAATGCACCGACGTGTGTAATTTGCTTGGCGTCGGTTCAACCGGTGACTTGATTTCTTTTAGGTTTCAGGGCGCTGCCCTGAGACCCGTGAGGGGCGGCTCCCCCTCGACCCCCGTCCGCTAACCGGGTAGCGGAACCCCCGTAGGGGCGGCCCTTCGGGCCTAGCTTCGCCTCTCTTCTCTTTGTCATCACTTGAACCTAAAAGCCTGAGTATATCATCTAAGCAAACACATTAGTTCAAGTGTTGCGTGTGTCATCAATCGCCAAAACATTATATTGAAATATGGCATGAGAGGCCATTTTCGCTACAATCTCCCCCTTTTTGGTGATTGATGACAACACAACCAAAGCAAGCAAGATAAATTGCAAGAATATGAAATTGATACAAATTTGAAAAGTTAGAAACTACTTAGCTTGCTTGGATGACATTTCAATGCTCATTTTAAAAGCCCTTGATACCAAATGTAGAAAGAATTGTGGAACAATGGCTTGTGTGTGGTTTGAACCATATGAGCAATGAAAGAATTGTGTGTGGAACAATGTAGAAAGAATTGTGGAACAATGGCTTGTCTGTGGTTTGAACCATATGAGCAATGAAAGAATTTGTACCTTAGTCCATGGGATCATCAAATTTCACTTCTCCCCCACATTGACTAAGTACCTCCCCCTATCACCATGCATCCTTTTGCATTGCATTTTCCATTCCTCCCCCTTGCTAATGGCATCACTTGCTTGCTTTTAGGGTACATTTCTCCCCCTTTGTCATCAAACACCTAAAAGCTTCATAACCACTAGCAACAAGGATCATTAGTAGCAAAAGAAATTCACTAGTGATAGAGTGTTATACCAACTAGATTAAGCATATCTCCCATTGTTTGAACAAGCTCCCCCTTTTACAAAACTTGTGGCACCACCTATCTTGACATCCATTGTAATACCAATTGTGACTTGTAGGGGTAGTGTTCAAAAGAAATTGAATTCATGGAGATAGCTCTAGGTGACTAGCCATGCCTCCCTATATCATTTATCTCTTTAACCTTTGGGAGTTTTGGCTTGGTCTTCTTCCTTTGTCCAGTCTTTCTTGATCCATTGATACCAAAAGTAAGGTTAATTGCAATGTGCATTACCTTGATATTGAAGGATTGAGTGTATTACCATATGGACAAAAGGAGTGTGACTACAACAAATATCACTTTGAAAACATGTTAGTCACAAAAACACAAGCTATAGAGTTAGCTCCCCCTAAATGTGTGCATTAGTGTTTGAATCACTTAATCAAATGTATGCACTTGTAATTCACATAATGGGGATCAAACTCTATAACTTGAAAAACATGACACCAAATGAATACCAAGGATAGGATTGATACCAATTGTAGACTTTGGTATTTTCTTTCGAAAATATGTGTCATGGTGAAGCAACGGTTTTTGCCCATGTAGGTTGCACTAGATAAGAAGTTAGTACCAAAACAACCTACCATATGATATTTCTAGAAAGGCATAAAAGATACCAAATGTAAATACCAATTGTAAAGATAAGATCATGCATTCCTAGAGAGGCATTGAGCTACAATGATGCATGAAGGATATCAAATGAATTTGAGATCATCCTTTTACCTTGCTCATTACCTCATATGTAGGGGAGGGGAATTTGGGTTACTAATCTTTAATCCATAACTTGGCTTTCCTTTATCTTTGCATGATGCATCCCTACTTATGCATCCCAAACCTTGTCAAGCCTCCAAATTCCCCGTCACTTGGATGCTTTCCACCATCCAATGATGGCTTGGCCTCCTCTTAGGGCCATGGTTCCCCCTTTGATTCTCCCTCATGACTTGATTCACTTAGGTATTTCTCCCCCTTCGGGATATGCTTCCTCTCCTTGAGAAAATACCTTGATTTGATCCATATTTGTCCCTCTTTGGAATCAAATTACTTAAAAGGTCTTGCTTCTAAAAGTTCTTGTAAAATAATATAGCTCAAAAGAAGATTAGTATCCTAGGGAGTTAGCTCCATGACTCATGATCCAATTGTATGATATCAATGAAGATATCAATTGAGAATTTACTATGGTGGATCACAAAATCACGAAACTAGCATGACATGAGCTAAGCTTTCCACAAGTATGTGCATAAAGTGATAATGTGAAAATCAAGTGCACAACTAGATGTTATAACTAGAAAGCTTAGATCATATCATGCACGGAGGTAGCTCCAAAAAAAAGGATATGAAATTGACAATTATACCAATTGAATGAGTTTAGAACCTAGCATACCTCCGGGGGAACAACTTAGTTTACCTTGTATGTACCAAATTGAAAGTCTTTGAAGGAAGAGTACTTGGTACACCAAGGTTGAGCAAGTGTATGAGCACATAGCCTATGAACTTAGATATGAGCATTTAAGTTCAATAAAGCATGGCTCAACATGCATGAAGGCACAATTTATCTAACCACTCTTATAGAGTTGTTTGTTCACATTGATTGTGAGAAACATTCTCTTAGAGTGTTAACTTCACGTGAGACTACAAAAGATAAGCTAGCAAACATGTTAGTCTCAAAATCACAAGCTATAAAGTGAACTCCCCCTAAATGTGTGCATTTAGTGTTTGAATCACCAAGCAAATGTATGCACATTGATTTTTACACAATTGGGAAGTTTACCCTATAGCTTGTGTTCATAGTACACATAAGAAATACATACCTCATGAAGTCCGTGTACCATGAAAGGTAACTTTGTGTAGCTTTCTACACACTTATCAAACCATGTAGGTTGCTCATGGGTTAGAGTCATGGCATAAGCAACCCACCATATATAACACTAGGAGATGCAAAACAAGCAAACATCCTAGCAAAAGCAATGGAGCTACATGATGCTTGAATTGAAATCTAGCTACCATTACCTTATGGGGGACTTGGGCAACAAATGTCCAAGTTGTGAGCTTAGCTTGTTTTGGCTTGGACCTTCACTTTTAACTTGTAAGCTAAGCATCCAAATCCCCCGTTGCACTTGTTTGGTGCCTAAGTCTTAGGAACCCAAACCTTTTGAGAGCCATCCATGGTATGAATAATATCCTTGGGCACCCAAATAGGTTGGTTCCATCCATATGTTCTCCACCCCATGACATGAGCCACCACCTTGCCATTCTTCTTCTTTTCAAGTATGTAGTGGTTGCTCTTTTGCTTATTCTTGTGGGTGGGCTTGGTGTACATGTAGGACGCCTTCAAGTATGGAGATGTGCTTTTCTTGATCTCCTTAGCCTTCTTGTTCTTGTTCAAGTTCTTGGGCTTGCTATTTTCTTTGCCCTCTTTCTCCTTGCATTGGTAGGACTTGTGGCCTTCTTTGTGACACTTGAAACAAGTCACGGTTTCTCCCTTCTCAAGCTTCTTCACGCCCGCGGAGGTGTTATCTTGAGAAGGTTGGACTTGCTCTTGAGTGTACTTTCCTTTGAGCCGCCTCAAGTCCGTCATTAGCCTTTCTATCTCTTGTTTAAGCTCATCATTTTCCTTAGCAATGAGATCATCACATGTTTCTACAATCACATTCTCATTGCAAGGGGTTAGATCACAAGAGGTAGACGCATCTACCTTGTCAAAAGAGATAGCACAAGGAATATTGCAAGGAAATGATTTATCCGATGATGATTCACTTTTAGACTCAAGACTCTCATATTTCATTTTAAGTTCTTTATGCTCATTGTCTAACAAATTTAATTTGTTTAGCAAGTTCTCATATCTTGAGACAAATGAAGCATGAAGTTTTTCGTTAGCCTTGAGAGCTTTGATTTCTTTATTTTGTTTAATGAGATATTCTTGTTGATTATGGAGAAGAGTCATCATCTCACACATTTCATTGGTTTCAACATCGGATTCATCATTTGAGGAGGAGTCATCACTTACATCGTTATTACCTAGTGCCATGAGACACATGGGAGGTGGTGATAATCTCCGAGGACGATGGGTGGTTGAGCTCTTGGAATTTTTCTTGTGACTTGAGCTTTCACCACTTTTTTTGGGCTTGTGGATGGCGGAGAGAGCTTGGGCTCTTGACTTGTTCTTTTTCTTTGCCATCTTCTCTATCCCAACCGCACTCCCTTTAATGAGTGTTTTGTACCCAAGCTCATAGAGCTCATGTACATGCTTGGCAATCTTGCGGTTGTGGTATAGCACGGCCCTTGGGTATTCTTCATCACTTGAACTTGATTCATCATCACTATCTTCGTCATCCTCTTCTTCTTGTTCACTTTCACTTGAGCTTGATGAGTCTTGTCGCCTTGGTTGATGCTTGCATGAGTGCTTGGCGGCGAGGCTCTTTTTGCTTGAAGGAGAGGTGGACTCTTGCTCTTTCTTCTTTGTCATCCCCATACTATACTCATGGGCAATGATTTGATTGATGACTTGGTTTGGTGTAAGCTTGACCAAGTCTTCCTTTTGCAAGATCGTGTTGATGATGTTGTAGTCGGGTTTGCGAAGGCTTCGGAGAATCTTGCGGTTAATTTCCCCATCATCAACTTGATTGAGACCTAAGGCATTAATTTCATTGACAAGAGTATTTAATCGTGAGTACATGTCATGAGCATTTTCATTTGGAAGTTGCTTAAAGCTACTTAGCTCCTCGCCGAGAATATGGTATTTTTGATTGGCAACATCCTTTGTGCCCTCATGATTCTCGACAATTTGCTTCCATAGCTTATGAGCATTTTCATTAGCAAATACACGATTAAACACACTATCACATAGAGATGACAATAGAATAGATTTTGCAATGGCATCATATTGTCTCTCGGCCTTATTCTCATTTTTCTTGCCCTCTTCGGTGACACGCCAAACATCAAGCCCCCGGGCTTGAAGATGTGCTTGCATAAGCACTTTCCAACGTGGAAAACCCGTGCCATCGAAAAATGGAGCCCTATCGGTACTCATCCCTTCCCCGGACATATACTCACTCGACGGTTAAGTCGACGGGTCTCCTACGAGCTTTCTCACAAATTTACCAATAGAATTGGCTAATCCTCGTAAGAGGTGTGAGACCAAGCTCTGATACCAATTGTAAGGATCACCGGGGTGTCCGACCCTAGAGGGGGAGGGGGTGAATAGGGTCGCTAATCGCTTTTCTATCCTAGGGCTCAATCTAATTGCATAAGATAAACCTAACACGTCCTACACATGCTGGTTATGACTAAGGTTTATCTATGCTACCCTCTACTTACCCCAAAAGACTTGCAACCTATAGTCAATCCTAATCAAACTAACTAGGAAAGTAAAGGTAAGCAAGAAAGAGTAAATGCGGAAACGTAAGACGGTAAGTAAAGCGGTAAGGGAGAGGATATGCAAACTCCCGTGAAGACACCAAGACACACGATTTAACGTGGTTCGGTTAGGACACCAAAGTCCCTCCCTACGTCCACGGCCACTTGCTCACAAAGAACAAGTGTGATACCGAGTCTCTTCGCTTGATCACTGTCTTGCCACGCCTCCAAGGCTCCCGACAAGCAAAGGCTAAGTGACACCAAGTCACAAAGACGAGGTCACCGCCACCGTCTATCTCGAAGCGTCACCACGGCACCGTCTTCACTATCTTGGAGCTTTAACACCAAGTAGGGGCCTCCTTCCCCGCACAAAGTGTCGTTGCCACTCCACACCAAGTCGGAGGGTCACACGACGAGTACAAGTGTTTGCTTGCCGCAGCAAGACTTCTCTCAAGGGAGCTCTCGCAAGAACTAATCCCTAATCAAGCACTAAGCACTCTAACAAGTGTGCTTAAGCCTATATGATGTACAATGAAGCTCTATGGTGGTTGGAGATGATCTTTAGCTCTAGTATACTTCTTTGAACTCCAGCCCTCACAAATGACCCGGCCTTGGGGGTATATATAGGCAGCACAAGCAAATATAGCCGTTGGAGAAAAGCTGCCAGAAATGTGCTTAACACCGGTTAATCCGATGCTCCCCAAAATGCCATCGTCGGTTTAACCGGTGATACTAAACTGCCCACTGAAAACTAGCCGTTACGTGTACGGGCAATCAACCGACGCAATCGACCGGTGTATGTAATATTAGCGTCGGTTTAACCGGTGAGTGCAACTGTCCTCTGATCCTTGAAAAACAAACTCTCTGGACAACTGCACCGATGCCATTTACCGGTGCATCATCGGTTCATCCGATGCATGCATTTTTCTTGGTCTGCTTCTGTCATTGCACCGACGTATTCAAACTTCCTATCGTCGGTTCATCCGGTGCCAAACCCTAGCCCACAGGCCATCTCTGTCATTGCACCGATGAGTACATTTTGCCTTACGTCGGTTTAACCGGTGATACTAAAACTCCCAGACGTGCTCAAGTCAATGCACCGACGTGTGTAATTTGCTTGGCGTCGGTTCAACCGGTGACTTGATTTCTTTTAGGTTTCAGGGCGCTGCCCTGAGACCCGTGAGGGGTGGCTCCCCCTCGACCCCCGTCCGCTAACCGGGTAGCGGAACCCCCGTAGGGGCGGCCCTTCGGGCCTAGCTTCGCCTCTCTTCTCTTTGTCATCACTTGAACCTAAAAGCCTGAGTATATCATCTAAGCAAACACATTAGTTCAAGTGTTGCGTGTGTCATCAATCGCCAAAACATTATATTGAAATATGGCATGAGAGGCCATTTTCGCTACACCTAGTAGCCTCGCTGCTGCGTCAGCTAGGGGCTTGGTGCCTTTCTTCGTCGCTCGCTCCTCCCCAAGACAGGGAAAATTGCCACGTAGGTGGCAACATGTTTGTATCTTTCGATGGCTTCGCGCCGGTGACCCTTTGTAATCTTTGTTTGCATTTGAGCAATAAAGTCCCCTTTCTCCTCTGCAGGGAGGATTACCGAGGGTATAGGGGTGTACATAGAGTTACGACCCTCGAATATGTGTGAAGTTACCTTCGTGGGGGCGCGTCAGCGCACCCGCGGGTGTAGCCCCCGAGGCCTTGGAGGAGAGTTTGTGCTCGTCCAAGGGCTATAAACGTTGTCCCGCTAGGTAGCTTTACCGGGATGGCCATCCAGCGTCTTTTTCAGTCGGCATCGGCACTCTCGGTGCTGGTACAGCGATCCGGCGTTCAGCTCTAGGCATTAGGGGAACGTACGCTAATAGCGGTGGGTTCGGTTTACACGTGGAGCTTCATAAGTGACGGTTGTCGATTTATTCGAGGGTGTGGTTTTGAACCGTGGTGTGCGAGGAGCCCCCGAGCCTAGGCCCGTGTGAAGGCGTTCAGGGGAAACCCTCGACTTCGACTACGACCCTCGTCGCCCTTCCACAGGGAGGAGGGGTGAAGCACACCATGCTACCCATGCCCGGGCCGCGAGCTATGGCTGCTTCAGTGAGCTATTAGCGGGTTGTTCAAGCGGACGTCCGTGCCCCGTTCGATAGTGGTCCATAGACACATCTCATAAAGCGCTCGCGGGGGTTCGCTAGGCGGGGCTCGAACCCATTCGATAGGGTCCGAGGGCTCGATGCTCTCCCTCGATGGGATCTCCCTTCTAGGCACCCTCGACTGGCCTTGAACACTGCGTAGGATGTCTTGAACTCCACGCTCGAGGGTAGCTTGTACGGTACATCCCCACAGTCCCTGACTCTGGTGATCTGGGGCGCCTGTCGAACCCCCTGAAGGGCCAGGCTTCGACCCCCTGATCAGTAAGGCCTCGAAATGCGATTCCTTCGAGGGTAGAGAGACCCCTATGAAGGAATATTCCGTCGTGGTCTGAAAACGTCGCAGAGCCGCGAGCCACGGGCGCGCGAGTCCTCCGCCGGTAGCAGGCAACGTGGCCCGATTTGGGCGGCACGGCGTGGGCGCGCCTTTTCAGGCATCCGCCTCGGGCAAGCGAAGCGGCGTGGGCGGCGGCTGACGGATGGGATAGCGCAACAGTCGCGCCACGCCCGCCGGTTACCGTGCCGCATTTATTGTCGCGTGCGCGCGTGGGAGACTCCGCGGTCGTGGGACCCACCCGTCAGCGATAGCAAAATCTACCGCCTTCAATGCGGTTGATTTGGGCCATGGCTACGGATGCGCCCGTAATGGTGAATAAATATGAAGAGAAAGGGGAGGTTCCGGGTTCACCTGGCCATTTGCTTTTACTCTGCTTCGCCTTCTCCGCATCCCTGCATCCTGAGCCCGCAGCCAAGAGCGGAAGGAAGAGAGAGAGAGAGAGAGAGAGAGAGAGAGAGAGAGAGAGAGAGAGAGAGAGAGAAGCACCTTAGCCATCCAGAGCCTTCGTTCCCACATTCCCCTTGGAGTCGAAGACATGTCGGACATTCAGGAGCCCTTGCCGTAGGGGAAGTCCTCCGCCACCGTGGCGGTCCTGGAGCAGCTGGTCGTCGACCGGCTGCTGCCACGAAACCTGAACTTGGGGGCGCCGGCGTGGATTTCCCCGCACCCGGACGAGACCGAGCCGAGGCCCCCCGCAAGGCTATGTAGTGAGCTTCGTGCGCCTCCATGAGCGGGGCTTCGGCGTTCCCGTCAGCAGGTTCATGCGGGCCTTATGCGACTACTACGAGGTGGAGCTGCACAATTTCAGCCCCAATGCCATCTCGCAGGCGGCGGTCTTCGTCGCCGTCTGCGAGGGGTACCTGGGGATAGAGGTGCATTGAGATCTTTGGATCCATCTGTTCTGCGGCGAGCTCTTCGTCGAGAGCGGTCGGGGCCAGCCGAGGTGGTTCGCGCGCGCCGGCGGCCTGACATTCCACGTGCGCCACTCCTGGAGGAACCTCTACATCCACAGCAGGATGACGACGAACAACGTTGGGTGGAGCCGGGGGTGGTTCTACCTTCGGAACTTCAATGGCGCGCTCCCGGCGTTCACCGGCAGGGTTCTTCGTGAGCGACCGCCGAAGTGGGATTGGGGGGTGTCGCCCCCAGCGCAGCAGGACAGACTTGAGGGCCTCACCGACGCGCTGGTGCGTCTGGCGAAGAAGGGGCTGACGGCAGCGGCCGTCATTGCGAACTTCCACCGGCAGAGGGTTATCCCTCTCGTGGAGAGGGCCCTGCCGATTTTCGAGCTCACCCCCGGGAGCAAGGTTGAAGGCTCGAGGACGTCGAGCAAGCTTCTCTCCCACACCAACGCCACTCGGAGGGCGAAGTATGCGGTGGCGGATTTCCCCCAAAATCCCGAGGATCTTTGGAGGATCAAGATGCGCCCCGAGCCGGGGTACATTTCTCTGGTAAGCTTTGGTTTCGAATTCGTCGTGCGTCGTATAGTCCATTTCCTGACCCCATCTCCGGGTGTGTTCTACAGGGGTTGAGGTGCGGCTCCTCGAGGCCCCCGGTCCCAGAACAGCGCCTGATCAATCGCCTCCACGCGGAGAAGATGAAGAGGCGGAAAGACGCGGCGGAGGCGAAGGCCGAAAGGAAAAGGAAGAGGAAGGCGAGGCACGACAAGGCATGCAAGCTCGCTCGCGCGGAGGGGAAGCCACAGCCCGCCACACCTGAGTCCTCGTTGGAGGACGAGGAGGAGGCCTCGGATGCCGAGGACCATGCTCTGAGGAGCGACGGGGAAGGTGCGCGCGCGAGCCCCCCACCGTTCTACCTGTGGGACGAGGACGAGGGGGAGCCGGTGGTGGCGGAAGAGACGAGGGCCGTGGCCTCGGCGCGCCCGACCCTCGAGGGGGCGGAGCGGGAGTCATCCCCGCCTGCGGCCGGCGAGGGGACGTCCGCGCCCCAAGTGCTGATTCGCGGCAACGAGGCTGTGGCAGGCGAGGAGTCGTCTACGCTGGCAGCTTTGAGCCGTCAGGCCGACACGAGGGGGCGCCCTCGGGGCAATCTTCGAGGGGCGGCACAGTGGCTCGGGCTCGAAGAAGCGCCTCGAGGAAACGGAGCATGAGTGCTCGATCTGGGTAAGTAATTTGGATTTTGTTTTTGTTACGTGTTCAGTGGGTCTCTTGATCCCGTTGTCCACAACTCGCGTCTCTTGATTTCCAACCCCGGGGCCGTTCCCAAAGATGCGGTGCAGCTCGCCCCGGCCAAGGCTCTCAAGACCGGGGCGCGCAGCACGCCGCACATGGCGCCGCATCCCCAGCCTGCTGTGGATCTCGAGGCGGCGGCCGCGAGGCTACGGGAGGCCCTGGCCCGAGGGGCCCAGGCGGCGTAGCAGGCTCGGGCACAAGAGGAAGGCGACGCCGGCCAGAGTGGCGCCGAAGCGGCTGCTCAGGCCGACGATGCCGAGGAGACCGGCCGGGGCGGTGCCGGTGGCGCCGCCCAGGCAGCCATTGACATCAAGGCCAGTCAGGGTGACGCGGCCAGCGCCGCCCGACCGGATACGGAAGGAGAAGCTGGCGGGGGCGAGCAGGAGTGCCCTGCCGGCCAAGCAGAGGAGGATGCCCTCGTCCACGAGCCCCCGAGGGCTGAGGGCGAGGGTGTCGTAGAGGAAGAGACGGCGCAAGAGGCGCCAGGGGTGGGAGGAGCTCCCATCTCGGAGACCGCCGAGGCCCGGGACGAGGGTATCGTTGCGGTAGTACCCGTGCCAACGGCGCAGGAGGGCACGACGGCAGTGGTGGAGCTGCCAGACAGCAGCGAGGAGTACGGGGACTCGATGGACATCGACCCCGCTGCTGCGGCAAGTGCCGCCGCGCACATCGCCGAGTTCGCGTCGACCGGCGCGGGCACGCTCGAGGCGGGGACGTCCGAGGGGGCCATCTCGGGGCGATCGTTCCGTCCGGGGTCCCCTCGGAGTTCCTCCGCAAGGAGCGAGAGGAAGAGGAGGCCTGGAATAAACAGATGGGCGTGGGTCGGGAGATTTTGCAAGCCCTCGATCGGGCCTATCAGCTCCATCAGAATGCGGATTAACAGGTCAGCCAATGTAACACCCTAATTTAAATTCCAGCATTTATCAATAAATTTAATTGGCTTTATTTAATTTTCTAAGGTTTATTGTGCTTAGATGACATTAAATCTAATTTTGGTTCTCAAGTAATTAAAATTTTGTCATAGGTCTACTTTTAATGTTGCATTCATGCTGAAGCATTTATTTCTGCTTGTGTGTCTAAGGCTGTTGAATTCGAAATTTGTTTGAATTCAAATAGATTTTGTTTAGTTTTGGAAAAGGAAAAGGAAATAGAAAACAAACGCACAACCAAACCCAACCCAGCACCTCAGCCGGCCCGCTTTCCCTCTCCCCGCATGGGCCTTCTTTCCCTACCCAGCCTAGGAATCGCGGCCCACTCTCTCTCCTTTTTCCCCCCAGGACCCAACCCCGTGCGAGGCCGATCTGGCCTGCTCCAGCACGCCCCTACTCCACCCCGGCCTGTTCCGCGCTTCCCCTTGGCCCGCGTCACTTTCCTTCACTGCCTGGCCGGGCCCATGCGTCGGGGTCATCCCTTTCCCCTCGCCGCGCGCACGCAACGGAAGCCCCACAATCCCCGCCGGGGATCTCGCCGCGTCTTTCACGGGGCACGCACGCCCAGAAACCCGGCGCCCCCTTTAAACACCCCAGGCCGCACCCCCTGGAACCCAAAACCCCATCCCGCAGCCGCCACCACAACCCCACCTCCACGCCGCGTCTTGCCGCCGGCACAGGACCTCTGCGCCATCGTGGAGCCGCTGCTCCGCAGCGCCCTAGCCCCTGCAAATCATCGCGTGAGCTTCGCCTTGGATCCAGGATCAGCCCCGAGGCAGCCATCTTCGAGCTCCGCCACGATCACGCCGGATTTTTCCGCCCGACCCGCCGCCGGTGAGAAGTTTCGCCGTGGCAATTCGACGCCGTTGGAGCCTCTCCGATGACCCTGACCTCCGTATCTTCCTCACAGGCACCTCTGAAGTCGATCCGTGCAATCTAGGAGCCCGGCACGCCTCTGTTTCGACCTCTTCCCCGACGCCGTCCGTGCGCCGCCGCTAGACGCCGCCGCCGACGCCACTCCACTGCTACTTCGACCACCCCGCGCCCTTGGTAAGGTTCGGCCCGCCTCCCTGATGTTTTTGCACCCTAGCTCGTACCCAGTAGACCACCAGAACCCCTAGAACGTGCCCACGCCGGCAAGGTGCGCCGCCCAGATCCCCCTTCGCCGTCGAGCACCCCGTCCAGCGCCCTATTTCCCTCCCCTGAGTGTCCAAGCGGACTACGCATGCCAGGCGATGCTCCTTGGCCGAAGCCGCGTCGAAATCGAGCACGGGAACCCCAGAATCGCAGCACTCCGGCGATCTTCCGCCGCGGAGCAGAGTCGCCGGCGCGTTCCGCCGCCGCCGCCGCCCGCGAAGCAGCCCAGCCGTTCGATCCGCAGCCTACGGCCTAGATTAGATCTAGAGCCCAGCTAATTCGAGCCGCCAGATCAAGATCCAACGATCCACATTGCTGGATACCGGTTCGACGGTCCTTTTTGCATAAGAGCCCCTTCCTTTTGTTAATATCAACCCGCGGTCCAGCTGTATAGAAAACTAATTACGGTTTGGCCCTGTTTTATTCACTTAAGCCCCTGAGCTTTTTAAATATCAAACCCGCATGCAGCACTCATTCTTTTACGCGTTAGACCCTAGGTTTATCCTTTAATTACGTTTAGGCCCTCGGTTTTTGCAGAAAACCCCCTGAAACTTAGTTTTTTTCGCAGATAAGCCCCTAGAACTTGTTTTTGCCCTAGATTATGCATTCTAGCTCCGTTTTAGGCGTTCTTTATGTCCACGCGATCGTTGTAACGCGTAGAACAGTTTAGGCTTAGTTTTTCTTGCTGTTTTTATGTATTGATGTACTGTTTCTTAGTTTTTGTTAGTGTTTGCTTGTATGCTTATTATTGTGCTTTGTTTTGGCCATGTGTTCGTGAGTAGACGTTGATCCATCTGAGGAGCCCCAGTACCAGTACCCGGAGCAGCCGTCTTCCGAGCACTTTGAGCAGCAGCAGGAGCAGTACGAGGACTGTCATTTAATTCTGTATGCCTATAAGGACTGTCCTAGCCACTTTATATCCTTTATATATCCCTTTGGGTTGCATTTGGTTAGTTGTGCTAGGTTGCTGCACTATAACACACTCTGGTCCTTTTTAATTAATTTGATTAATGGTTTACTTGAACTTAATTCTGAGAGTGGCCCTCCGTGCTTCGTGCTTGGGTGGCTCACGTCTCGTTAAAATATGGTTTTTGTAGAAACATGGTTTAGGGGGCTAACACGGTGCTTAGTGCTTGGTTGGCCACTCTCCATAAGGACCGGTTCATAGAGCGACAACCTGGGACAACAGCGCTACCACAAGGCTAGAATGGGATAGACTTGGTGTAATAATTAGGTCTTTTTGGTTTGGAGTAACTTACCTGCGGGGCAGGGGCGGTAAGCTTCTATGGCCCTCGTGCTGAGTGGCCTCGTCTGTGCTTCGTGTCTTGACGCCCACTAGACCTGCTCCATAGTCGCCGATCCACCCTCGCGGTTACTGCCTACCAACGAGATTCTTTGTAAAGGCCGCGTAGTGAGTCGCTAGTCATCTCACCTAAGGAAGTGTGATGAACAACTGGCGTAGCTCACGACTTGTGGGTAAAGATGTGCAACCTCTGCAGAGTGTAAAACTGGTATACTAGCCGTGCTCACGGTTATGAGCGGCCCAGATCCTCCTTTTGATTAGTGGGGTTGTCTCCTTCCGACGAGGGAGGTGCCTCTCGGGGTTACCTTGGTTTGGTTTGGTATGGTTCTCAGTAGTATCATGATTAAATTTGACTAATTACTATGTAACTGGGTTAATGGTAATTCATCAACTTATAGTAAATAGCTTTAATAAAATTTTGCCAAGATTAAAAGCTAATGCAGTTGAGTCAGCCAACCTTAGAGCCTCATAGTTTGTGTTATACTTGTTGAGTACAAGTTGTGTACTCACTCTTGCCTCTTCTCTACTTTTTCCTCTTGGCTACGCTACTACTGCTCAGTTCCTGCCGACACGAGGGAGTTCGCTCAGCACTACCAGGACTACGAGGACTTCTAGGCGTTCGTCTCCCAGTCGACGTCCCTGTGGCGCCCTGCTCAGCTTCGGAGAGCTTTTACCGTATTTGTACTTCGCATTCGCTGTACCAGACATTTTTGTCATTAATGTAATAAATAACATCGTATTTCGATTTATTATGTCTTATTCGTGATATGTGCTGTGATATACTGTTCATTCTGTTGTATATACATGTGACTTGATCCTGGCACGTATATGATTGCTCGGTTTATGTCCTTTTATAAACCGGGTGTTACAGAGTGGTATCAGAGCCGTATCGACTGTAGGACGAAGCCTAGATAGAACTGGTCGAGTTTTAGGACTTCTTCTCTCCAATCCCTGTCTGCTGAAACTATTTTACTATTATACCCCTTGAAATCTATGACTTTTACCCTTCTTGCCTTGATTTCTCTCTCTGAAGAATAGTTCTCGTAGATTTTGGCCCGAATCAGTCATCTGACCACCAGAGTATTAGCTAGGTGACTCTTTTATAATAATACGATAGCACGTTCTGCGACACGCTGTGTTAGTCGAGTCGTATGTTAAACTCGGCTAAGTTGTGGAAATTGTCTGCTTGTTATTGTGTTACATGTTTGATTTGGATTTTTGAATGATTGCATAGCTTAGTAGTTTAAATTTGTTTAAAGAAAATCACTCAGATGTTAAAGTTAACTAATTAATAAAATGAGTTAGATCGGTGGGGGTAAAACAGTCCACTCTATCCTGTCTACTTTATCATGGCTGAGTCTTTTTCCGCAAAGAGTTATCATATCCATCTGAATTTATTCCTGCAATATCCTTACTCGTGAAATCTTTTGCCAAAAACAGATGGTGAACACCAGGCGTGGTTCTGACCAGCAGGGGCAGAACAACCAGGGTCAGAACACCCAGGGGACCGGGATCCCGATGCCGCCGCCTTTGACTCCGGAGCAGTACTTCTAGCTCCAGATGCAGATGATGGCCACCCTGAACAACACTGTTCAGGCTCTTCAGCAGGCTCACACTCAGCCTCCACCTCCTCCACCGCCGCAGCCTCACGACAGGCGTGCTGAGTTCCTGAGGGGTCACCCGCCGACGTTCTCTCACACGTCCGACCCTCTTCAGGCTGACGACTGGCTCCGTGCAGTGGAGCGCCAGCTGGACATCGCCCAGTGTGATGATCGTGAGCGAGTCTTGTACGCAGCAGGACAGCTGCGAGGGGCAGCTTTGGACTGGTGGGAGTCCCACCCAGTTCAGGACCACGAGGCTCTCACTTGGCTCCAGCTCTGAGAGCGGTTCCGCAGCCACAACATCCCCGCGGGCGTTATGAAGATGAAGCAGAAGGAGTTCCTTGCACTGAAGCAGGTAATCTTAAATATAATCATTCAGCGGTTTCTTTTGAGCTAATACCCCTTGTTCTATCCTTATGAATCTTGAGTTGATCTTTCGATATCTATCTGTCTTTGTCACTTCAGGGAACTATGTCGGTCACGGAGTATCGTGATCGTTTTCTGCAGCTGGCTCGCTACGCCCCTGCCGATGTTGCGGATGACCGCAAGAAGCAGGAGCACTTCATGGAGGGTCTTGAGGACTACGTCCAGTACGCGCTGCTCAACCTCCGCTTCGACGACTTCAACCATCTGGTTGACAGCGCGCTCAACACTGAGCGCAAGCACCTGGAGATGGAGGACAAGAAGAGGAAGATTGTCCCCGTTGCTTCCGGCAGCAACACTCGTCCTCGCCTCCAGCCGCCGCAGCAGTACCAGCAGCAGTACCGGCCTCCCCAGCCGTACCAGCAGAGGCCGCAGCAGTACCCGCCTCGACAGCAGCAGGCAGGTCAGGGCCCGAGGTTACCAGCACCTCCGGCTCGTGCTCCACCAGCTCCGCCAGCACCGCAGGCTCCACGTCCGGCAGCTCCTACCGGACAGCAGGCTTCGACACTTGCACGCGTCTGCTATCACTGCGGCCAGCCGGGGCACTACGCCAACACTTGCCCCCGGAAGGCGCAGGCGGGACAGCAGGGGCGCCCAGCTCAGCCCAGGGCGCCAGCACAGGGTTGGGTGAACCACGTGACGGCCGAGTCAGCGGCCGAGGCTCCTAACGTGGTTATTGGTACGTTCATGGTCAACTCTCACCCCGCTACAGTGCTTTTCGATACCGGTGCTACTCATTCTTTCATTTCCAAGTCATTTGCCGAGCAGCATGGTATACCGATTTCTTGTATGAGGACAGCTATGGTAGTTACCTCACCTGGGGGTCAGATTCGTACATGTTCTATATGCTCCAGAGTTAGTATTGTCATAAAGGGGGTAGAATTCCGCACTGGCTTGATAGTTATTGACTCCTCGGGGATAGATGTGATTTTGGGCATGGAGACACTTACCAGATGGGGAGTCCGTATTGATTGTGCTCAGCGGACAGTTCACTTATCGGCATCTGATGGCCAAGAGGTGACAGTCAGTGCTTCAGAGCCTTCTGGATTTCTTCATCAGATGGAGGCTAGACCCACGGACGGTATTCGCGTGGTGTCTGAATTCCCGGATGTCTTTCCGGATGATCTGCCAGGTATGCCGCCTGAACGCGCCATTGAGTTTTGTATTGATCTCTTGCCTGGCACAGCTCCTATTGCAAAAGCGGCCCTACCGTATGGCACCTATAGAGCATGAAGAAGTCAAGAAAACTATTGATGAGTTGCTAGCCAAGGGCTATATCCGTTGCAGCTTCTCTCCTTGGGCTTTTCCATTATTGCTGGTAGATAAGAAGGATGGCTCGAAGAGGATGTGTGTGGATTATCGGGAGCTGAATGCAGTCACTATCAAGAACAAGCATCCACTGCCCCGTATTGAGGATCTCTTTGATTTGCTTCGAGGTGCTCGTATATTCTCGAAGATTGATCTTCGTTCGGGTTATTTTCAGCTGAGGATCCGTCCTGGGGATATTCCGAAGACGGCATTCACCTGCAAGTACGGGCTATATGAGTATACGGTCATGTCCTTCGGCTTGACTAATGCCCCGGCTTTCTTCATGCATCTGATGAACATGGTTTTCATGGACTATCTGGATGTCTTTGTGGTGATTTTCATTGATGATATTCTGATCTTCTCCAAGACAGAAGAAGAGCATGAGGAGCATCTGAGACTCGTATTGCAGAGATTGAGAGAGCATCAGCTGTATGCCAAGTTCAGCAAGTGCGAGTTCTGGATTGACGAGGTTCCATTCCTCGGTCATGTTATCTCTCAGGGAGGCATTGCTATTGATCCGAGCAAGGTAAAGGATGTGCTAGAGTGGGAGACACCGCAGACAGTAAAGGAAGTCAGGTCATTCTTGGGCTTAGCAGGATATTATCGGAGGTTCATTGAGAATTTCTCCAAGATCGCGAAGCCTTTGACTTCTTTGCTGGAGAAAAATGTGGCTTTCGTGTGGACTGATGAGCGTTAGAGGGCCTTTGATGAGCTGAAGAAAAGGTTGACTACAGCGCCAGTCCTGACTCTGCCAGACCAGACGAAGAGGTTCACGGTGTATTGTGATGCTTCGAAGGATGGTCTTGGGTGTGTTCTGATGCAGGAGGGCAGAGTGATTGCTTATGCTTCACGGCAGCTACGCCGGCATGAGCTGAATTATCCCACACATGATCTTGAGTTAGCCGCAGTTATGCATGCTCTGAAGATTTGGAGGCATTACTTGTATGGACAGCGTTGTGATATCTACACTGATCACAAGAGCCTCAAGTACATTTTCACGCAGAATGAGCTGAACATGCGGCAGAGAAGATGAGCTAGAATGACCGGGTGTTACAGCCAAGTAAGTATTTCCCTCCCGAAAATTGCTCAGATTCGGTTTTAGTTTTCACACGTCTTCACCCACATCTTCCCCTTTTGCAGCAGCTGAGGGAAATCTCGCGCGAAAAGAGCGTTGAGATGAACCGGCTGTACTCCCAGCTGAGCCAGCTCGGGCAGCACAACGCCGAGCTGGTACTCAAGAACATTGACACCAACGCGAAGATGGCGGATCTGGGAGCGCGCCAGCAGGCGTTGGAGGAGGAGCTGGCGTGGGTTACTGGTGAGCGGGACGTCCAGAGGGCGGCAGCGGAGGAGAAGGCCCGCGAGGCCGAGGCACAAGCTGCCAAGCTGCAGTGCCTTCGGACGGCGCTCGAGGAGAGGGCTCGCGAGGCGGAGGTGCAGAGCGCTGAGCTGCAGCGCCTCAGCGCGACGCTCGAGCAGCAGAAGGCCGAGCTCCTCCATAAAGAGGTGGCCGTGGTTGCGCTCGCCGGGACCCTCCGGGAAAAGGGCGAGGCCCTCGAGGGGAAGGAGGTGGCCCTCCAGAACATGGGGGCCGCCTTTAGAGAAAAGGAAGCCTCGCTGTCCTCGCTCGAAGAGGCCGCCCGGACCCAGAGGGAGGAGGCGCAGAAGAATATCATGGGTGAGTACCTTCGATTTTTCGTTGATTTGTTACTTTTTGTAACTGACGTCGGTTTCCTTTGCTCAGAGCTGAGGCAGAAGGCGGCGAACGAGACCGCGGCGAAGGAAGTGGTCCATACCGCGCTCACGGCGGCACAGATGGAGTTTGCTGAGCTGGAGCAGACCGCCGTGAGCGTGTGTCAAGAGCTCGAGGGGGAGGGTGCCGTCTTGGGTAGTTCAGTGATCAGCCGCCTGCGCGCGCTAGGCGGCCGGATTTCCGAACACGCCAAGAGCACCTTCCGCCTCGGTGTCCTGTGGGCTCTCGCCGTGGCCTCGACGCATTACCTCATCGATCTCCAGAGGGTGTCGTCGGGGTACGTCGTTCCCGATTATGCTGACACGGACGCCGCATCGGCCATCATGGATGAAGCTGACGCAGCCGCGGAGGAGTTTGCCGCCGTCCTCGCCGAAAAGCTCGAAGTGGACATCCCTCCCATCGCCGAGTTCGACGCCCCTGAGGGCCCGCAACGGGGGGATGGTAGCCTGTAGGAAAGCTGGGCCTCGAAGCCTGTTGTAAATAGATTAGTGTTTATATTGTAGTCACGCTTTGTAATCGCATCCTATGAATATAAAAGATTTTATTTCATAATTTGAATGTGTGGCCTGTCGAGGCCTTGTGTGTTCGAGCCTGTGTTTCTTTACTTTATTTCCGTGTTCTTCGTATGCGACTTAGATAAACACCTGCGAGGAAGTTCGTGTTCATAAGCAACATAGGCGTAGGGTGGTGAGGGGGGTGCCGTATCCTGGAGGCGTAGGCGGCCCCACGACTCGGCCAGCCCCATACCGTAGTTGCTTACGCCTCGCGTCCGTTTTTTCCAAGGATACGAGAAGCTTAGGGTCAAGACGGAAATATTTCGGAAAAACATTGGCGACTTTTTGGGGACGTTCGGGGGTTCCCCCCGTAGTAGCCCCCGAGGGGGCTCGGCTTTGCCGAGGGTAAAGCTGAGCGTACCTCTTTGTTCATGCGCATCCGAGCCCTCAAGGGTCCGGAAGGTTCCCAAAAAGCAATAAGCAAAGCATACTTCCTTATTATTTCGGGAAATTTAAAATGCGAGTACAAACAATATAGAAATAGCTTGAAATGCTAAGGATAGAAACGACATAGCTGTTGTATATTCCAAGCGTTGGTGAGGACTTCGCCTTTTTCGTTGGCCAGCTTGTACGTGCCGGGCTTGAGCACCTCGGCGATTATGTACGGTCCTTCCCATGGAGGTGAGAGCTTGTGGCGGCCCCTGTTGTCCTGTCGAAGCCTTAGCACCAAGTCCCCTTCGTTGAGGTCCCGGCGCCGGACCCTCTGCGCTTGATACCTTCGCAAGGACTGCTGGTAGCGCGCAGAGTGGAGGAGCGCCATGTCTCGAGCCTCGTCCACTTGGTCCAGCGAGTCTTCGCGAGCTCGCTGGTTTCGTTGTTCTTGATACGCCTTAAGCCTCGGCAATCCGTACTCCAAGTCAGTGGGGAGGATGGCCTCGGCGCCATAGACGAGGAAGAACGGAGAGAAACCCGTAGCTCTGCTTGGGGTCGTCCTCAGGCTCCAAATGACCGAGGGTAGCTCCGTGAGCCACCTCCGGCCGAACTTGTTCAGCTTGTTGAAGATTCTTGGCTTTAGTCCTTGGAGAATCATGCCATTGGCATGCTCCACTTGCCCGTTCGTCTGTGGGTGTGCCACAGCCGACCAGTCCACACGTATGTGGAAGCTGTCGCAGAACGCCAAGAACTTCTTGCCTGTGAACTGGGTGCCGTTGTCGGTGATGATCGAGTTCGGGACCCCGAATCTGAAGACGATGTCGTTGAAGAATAGAGCTGCTTGCTCAGATTTGATCTTGCCGATGGGTCGAGCCTCGATCCATTTGGAGAACTTGTCGACCGCCACCAGCAAGTGGGTGAAGCCCCCGGGCGCCTTCTTCAGCGGACCGACGAGGTCCAGTCCCCACACGGCAAACGGCCATGTGATGGGGATCGTCTGCAGGGCATGGGCCGGGAGGTGCGTTTTTCGAGCGTAGAACTGGCAACCCTCGCAAGTCCGCACGACGTCAGTGGCGTCGGCGACCGCGGTGGGCCAGTAAAAACCTTGCCGAAACGCGTTACCCACGAGGGTGCGTGGTGCGGCGTGGTGGCCGCAGATGCCAGCATGAATGTCGTGGATCAGCTCCTTGCCCTCGGGGATGGGGATGCATCGCTGCAGGATACCCGAGGGACTGCGCTTGTGTAACTCGTTGCCGATTAGAGCGAAGGACTTGGCCCTCCTAGCGAGGCGCCGCGCCTGAGTGCGGTTCGAGGGTAAGATCCCTCGAATCATCCAGTTAAGGTACTGGATGCGCCAGTCTCGCGAAGTGGGGGCCTCGTCGACTTCCATTGCTTCGGCCTCGTCCGCGAAGGTGGTCCCGAAGTCAATGTCCATGGGCTCGACCCCGTCCGCCGGGGGGTTCCCGTCGGGGGACCCGGTGGACAAGGGGCCCGGCTCCGACCGGTCCTTCAATTCGGCGGAGGGCTTGGTGATGTCGCGGGCGAAGATATTCGGGGGGACGGTGGTCCGCCCCGAGGCTATTTTGGCCAGTTCGTCGGCGTCCTCGTTGTACTTGCGCGGGACATGATTGAGCTCGAGGCCGTCGAATTTGTCTTCGAGGAGGCGTTGTACTTGCATTGCAGTACGCCTCCATCTTCAGGTCGTGACAGCTAGACTCCTTCATCACTTGGTCGACGACGAGCTGAGAGTCACCGCGCGCGTCGAGGCATTTGACGCCGAGCTCGATGGCGATGCGGAGGCCACCGAGGAGGGCCTCATACTCCGCCATATTGTTTGAAGCAGGGAAATGCAAGCGGATCACGTACCGCATGTGTTCTCCGAGGGGTGAAATGAAGAGGAGGCCGGCACCGGCACCAGTTTTCATCACCGACCCGTCGAAGTACATAGTCCAGCATTCGCCCTGGATTTGTGATGGGGGTAGCTGAGTGTCCGTCCACTCAGCTACGAAGTCAGCCAAGATTTGGGACTTCATCGCTCTGCGGGGGGCGTAGGTGAGTGTCTCTCCCATCAGCTCCACGGACCATTTGGCAATTCTACCCTCGGCTTCCCGGTTGCGGGCTATCTCTCCCAAAGGGAAAGACGAGACTACGGTGACGGGGTGGGCCTCAAAGTAGTGGCGCAGCTTGCGTCGAGCCAACACTACTGCGTAGAGCAGCTTCTGAATCTGCGGATAGCGTGTCTTGGTTTCAGACAACACCTCACTGATATAGTACACCGGCCGTTGGACGGGCAGAGCCTGGCCCTCCTCTTGTCTTTCAACCACGATCACCGCGCTGACCACTTGGGTTGTCGCAGCTACGTATAGATAGAGGGGCTTGCCGTCCGTAGGTGGTGTGAGAATGGGAGCACGGGTGAGCGATGCCTTCAGCCTTTCGAGGGCTTCTTGAGCTTCGGGGGTCCATGTGAAGTGCTCGGTTTTCCTCAAGAGTCGATACAGGGGCAAGCCTTTCTCGCCGAGACGCGAGATAAAACGGCTAAGGGACGCTAGGCATCCCATGACCATCTGTACCCCCTTTAAGTCTCGGATCGGTCCCATCCGAGTGACGGCCGAGACTTTGTCAGGGTTGGGTTCGATGCCCCGCTGGGAGACAATGAAACCCAAGAGCATGCCTCGAGGCACCCCGAATACGCACTTCTCGGGGTTAAGTTTTACCCCTTTGGCCCGTAGGCAATCGAATGCGATCCTGAGATCGGCAACCAGGTCGTCCGCCTTCCTGGATTTGACAACGATATCATCGACATATGCCTCTACGCTCCGCCCGAGATGGTCTCCGAAAACGTGGAGCATACACCGTTGATAGGTAGCTCCGGCGTTTCTGAGGCCAAAGGGCATCGTAACGTAGCAGTACATGCCGAAAGGTGTGATAAAAGAGGTCGCGAGCTGGTCGGACTCTTTCATCTTGATTTGGTGGTAACCGGAGTAACCATCAAGAAAGGATAAGAGCTCACATCCCGCAGTAGTATCTACAATCTGATCAATTCGTGGCGAAGGAAAGGGAACCTTTGGACATGTCTTATTTAGACTAGTGTAGTCCACGCACATCCTCCAGTTTCCGCTCTTTTTCTTTACTAATACTGGATTAGCTAGCCACTCGGGATGGAATACCTCTTTGATGAATCCGGCCGCCAGAAGTTTCTGCAACTCCTCGCCGATCGCCGGGCGTTTGAGCTCGTCGAAGCGTCGCAGGCGTTGCTTCACCGGCTTGGAGTTGGGTCGGACATCAAGAGAGTGCTCGGCGACCTCCCTCGGTATGCCAGGCATGTCCGAGGGGCTCCACGCAAAGATATCTGCGTTGGCGCGGAGGAAATCAACGAGCACCACTTCCTATTTGTCGTCGAGGGTGGCGCTGATCTGCAACGCCTTGTCGTCGGAGTGGCTCGGGTCGAGGGGCACCTTCTTGATACCCTCGGCAGGTTCGAAACTCCCGGCGTGTCGGTGCATGGAGTCCAAGGCCTCGCTCGCCATTTTGTCGAGGGTGGCTACGAGGGCCTCGTCCTCCGCTTGAGCTTCCGCGCGCTCAACGCACTCGACGTCGCACTCGTAGGCGTGCTCGAACGAAGAGCCGATGGTGATGACGCCTTTCGGACCCGGCATTTTGAGCTTGAGGTAGGTGTAGTTGGGGACGGCCATAAACTTGGCGTAGCAAGGACGACCAAGGATGGCATGAAAGGACCCTCGAAATCCCACCACCTCGAAAGTGAGTACCTCCTTGCGGAAGTTGGCTGCTGTGCCGAAGCACACAGGCAGATCGATCTGGCCGAGGGGTTGGACTCGCTTCCCCGGCGCAACGCCATGGAATGGCGACTTGCTAGGGCGAAGCTTGTCCAGTCTGATTCCCATGAGTTCCAAGGAGGGGGCTGTAACACCCGGTTTATAAAAGAACATAAACCGAGCAATCATATACGTGCCAGGATCAAGTCACACGTATATACAACAGAATGAACAGTATATCATAGCACATATCACGTAAAAAAAAGATATAATAAAGCGAATACGAATGTTATTTATTACAATTATGACAAAGTGTCTGATACAGCGGAAGCGAAGTACAAAATACGAATAAAGCTCTCTGAAGCTGAAGCAGGGCGCCACAGGGACGTCGACTGGGAGACGAAGCACCTAGAAGTCCTCGTAGTCCTGGTAGCGCTGGACGAACTCCCTCGTGTCGGCAGGAACTGAGCAGCAGTAGCGTAGCCAAGAGGAAAAAGTAGAGAAGAGGCAAGAGTGAGTACACAACTTGTACTCAACAAGTATAACACAAACTATGAGGCTCTAGGCTGGCTGACTCAACTGCATTAGCTTTTAAGTGTTGGCAAAATTTTATTAAAGCTATTTACTACGAGTTGATGAATTACCATTTACCCAGTTACATAGTAATTAATCAAATTTAATTATACTACTACTGAGATCCAAACCAAGACCAAGCCACCAAGGTAACCCCGAGAAGCACCTCCCTCGTCGGAAGGAGATAACTTCACTAATCAAAAGGAGGATCTGGGCCGCTCATAACCGTGAGCACGGCTAGTATACCAGTTTTACACTCTGCAGAGGTTGCACATCTTTACCCACAAGTCGTGAGCTACGCCAGTTGTTCATCACACTTCCTTAGGTGAGATGGCCAGCGACTCACTACGAGGCCTTTAAAAAGAATCTCGTTGGTAAGGCGTAACCGCGAGAGATAGGTCGGCGACGATGGGGCCCACCTCCGGGGGTACAAGCACAGGAGCGCAATCCAAGCACAGACCAAGCCGGAGGAGCAGGGACCATTGAAGCTTACTACTCTTGCCCCGCAGGTAAGTTACTCCAAACCAAAAAGATCTAATTATTACGCCAAGTCTATCCCATTCTAGCCTTGTGGTAGCGCTGTTGTCCCAGGTTGTCGCTCTATGAACCGGTCCTTATGGAGAGTGGCCAACCAGGCAGTAAGCACCGTGCTGGCCCCCTAAACCATGTTTCTAAAAAAAACATCTTTTAACGAGAAGTGAGCCACTCAAGCCACACAGAGTGCCACTCTCAGAATTAAGTTCAAGTAAACCATTAATCAAATTAATTAAAAAGGACCAGAGTGTGTTATAGCGCAGCAACCTAGCACAACTAACCAAAATGCAACCCAAAGGTATATATAAAGGATATAAACTGGCTAGGAAATCCTTAAAGGCATACAGTATTAAAATGCAGTATGAAATTGTATTTAAAAGTGATGGGTTGTTCATGTTATACTTGCCTTCCTCGTACTGCTCCTGCTGCTGCTCAAACTGATCCGAAGACGGCTGCTCCGGGTACTGGTACTGAGGCTCCTCAGATGGATCGGCGTCTACTCACGAACACATGGCCAAAACAATGCACAATAATAAGCATACAAGCAAACATTAACAAAAACTAAGAAACAGTACACCAATACACAAAAACGGCGCACAAAACTATTCTAGAACTATTCTACGCGTTGCAACGATCGCGTGGATAAAAAGAACGCTAAAAACGGAGCTAAAACGCATTTTCTGGGCTAAAAACAAGTTCTAGGGGCTTATTTGTAATAAAACTGAAGTTCCAGGGGCTTTTCTGCTAAAACCGAGGACTAAAACGTAAATAAACATTAAATCTAAGGGCTATCGTGCAAAACCAACGGCTCTGGACGGCGGGTTTGAAATCTGGAAAGCTCAGGGTGTTAAGTGCTAAAAAACTGGACCTGGACATAAATATTTTCAACGTGCTAGGACTGCGGGTTGAATCTAAGAAAGCTGGGGGGGTCTTTAGGAAAAACGCCAGGCCGAACCGGTATGCTTGATTTTCGGCCGTCGGATCTGGATCGAGTGGTTTGGATCTAACCGGGGGGGTGATCTAATCTTGAGCGCCCGTTCCTGATCGGACGGCGCAGGGCAGTTGGGCGCGCGGGCGGCGGCGGGGCACGCCGGAGTTCGGTTTTCCGCGGCGGCGGCTCGCCGGAGACACCCAATCCGGTGCTCCGGGGGTCAAAACTGAGCAGGCTTGGGTCGGGGAGGATCTACGCGTTATGCGTGATCCACCCGTGGCCTTTACTGGGCTTGGCGGGGCTCGAGGCGGTGTGCTCGCCGGCGATGGCGGCTCTGGGCGGGGCGGCATGCCGCCGGCGAGCCCCGTTCTGGCCTCGGAACGGGTTCGCGGCCTCTAATTCTAGCGCAAAACAAACGGGAAAATGCAGGGGACCTCACCGAGGGTCGAGTCGGCCGGATTGCGCAGCGCAGAGAGCTGGCGGCGAGGTCGTGCGGCGGTCACGGGCGGCGCTCGCGGAGAAGGGTGCTGCGGGGCTCCTCCTGGCCTCTGGGTGGCACGGGTCGATGCCAGGCGTCACTGTGAAGCAGGTAGAGGGGTCAGCTGGATCCGGCGTGCCACGGCGGCGAGAAAACCGGGCGGCGGAGGTGCTTACCGGCGGCGTGGGGGCTCTGCTCCGAGCGAAGGCGAGGCGGGGCGATGTGCTAGGGTTGCGGGCGGCGCGAGGAGTGGACGGGGCGCAGGGAGGGTTGCGGCGCTAGATAAAGGGAAGAGCCGGGGATCGCGGGCGCGGTTGGGGAAGGGAATCCCCGGCGGTTTCGCCGGAGATCTCGGCGAGCCGTCCCGCGGGGACGACGACCCTGCCAGGCGGGCCCGGCGGGTCAGCGAGACGGGGAAGGGGATCGCGGGCGAGTGCGGGGTCGCGGCCGCGGTCGCTGATGTGCGGGCCCGGGGCGCAGCGGGTGAGGGGGACGCGCGCGCGCGCTGTGCGGGGCGAGCGTGGGGAGGCGCTGGCGGGTGGGGCCAGGCGTGACGGTGGCGGAGCGCGCGGCGTGGGCTGAGCGGGGCGCTGGCGCTGAGCGCGTGCTGGGCCGCGCTGGGCAGGCCGGGGGTGAAGTGGGTTTGGGCTGGTTCCGGGTTTGGGCCGGGGAAAAGAAAAGGAAAGGCCCGCAGGGAAGGAGGGTTGGGTTGGGTTTTCCCATGGGCTGGGTTGTTTTGGGTTTGGGCTAGCCCTAGGGTTTGGGCTCCTTTTCTATTTTCCTTTCTCTTTTCTATTTCTACTTCAAACAAAGTTTGAATTCAAATCAAAATTTGAATTCAAACCACACTCAATTTAAATTATGCAACAGCATGAATGCAACAAAAATTTAAACCTAAGATAAATTTTAATTAATTAGGAATAAAAATTAGATTAAATGCCAACTAATCACAATAAACCTTAGAAAATTTAACTAAAGCCAATTAATTTATTAATAAATTCTGAAATTTAAAATTAGGGTGTTACATACCCTACCCCCTTAAAGAAATCTCGTCCCGAGATTTAGCTGGGCTGGCTAGCAAAGAGATCTGGATAGGTCTTCTTCAACTCATCTTCTCGCTCCCATGTAGCCTCAGCTTCACTGTGATGGCTCCACTGAACTCTGCACATCTTGATGCGCTTGTTCCGAGTAACCCTCTCTGACGTCTCCAGAATCTTCACCGGATGCTCAGTATAAGTCAGATCCTCCTGG
This sequence comes from Panicum virgatum, assembly GCF_016808335.1. Lineage (NCBI taxonomy): Eukaryota > Viridiplantae > Streptophyta > Magnoliopsida > Poales > Poaceae > Panicum > Panicum virgatum. Next base: position 26,112,211 of record NC_053136.1, on the reverse strand, counting down.
ACATCTACTCCATCCAGGGGTGCCTGCTCCTCGGGTACTCGCAAACACCTCTTCAGCTGAGATATATGGAAGACATCATGAACTCTCGAGAGGCTGAGAGGTAACTCCAGGCGATAAGCAACTTCGCCTTTCCGCTCTAGCACCTTGAATGGCCCCACATAACGAGGTGCTAACTTCCCTTTGACATTAAATCTGCGGATTCCTCTCATCGGAGACACCTTCAGATACACATAATCACCGATACTGAAAGTCAGGTCTCTCCGTTTGCCATCTGCATAGCTCTTCTGTCTGCTCTGTGCAATCCTCAGATTTTCTCGCACAGCCTGAACCATCTGCTCTGCATCATCGATGATCTCAGGACCGAAGAGCTGCTTCTCACCGATCTGATCCCAATAGAGAGGAGTCCTGCACTTTCTGCCATACAATGCCTCAAAGGGAGACTTCTTCAGACTGGCCTGATAGCTGTTGTTATATGAGAACTCAGCAAAAGACAGGCACTTATCCCAACTAGTACCGTACTGAATGGCACAAGCTCTCAGCATATCCTCCAACACCTGGTTGGTTCTCTCTGTCTGCCCATCTGTCTGAGGGTGATAAGCCGTACTGAAACGCAGCTTCGTATCCAACGAGTCATGGAGCTGCTCCCAGAACCGAGAAGTGAACTGAGACCCTCTGTCAGATATGATCTTCTTGGGCACACCATGTAAGCAGACAATCCGAGAGATGTACAACTCTGCAAGTCTAGCACCGGAGTAAGTAGTGTTCACTGGAATGAAGTGAGCAACCTTCGTCAGACGATCCACTACTACCCAAATGGAGTTGTACCCTTTCTGAGTACGAGGCAATCCAACAATGAAGTCCATAGTGATTTCCTCCCATTTCCACTCTGGAATCTTCAAAGGCTGCAATAGACCTGCTGGCCTCTGATGCTCAGCCTTGACACGCTGGCAGGTGTCACAAATAGCCACGTACTCTGCCACTGAACGCTTCATCCCATACCACCAGAAACGTTCCTTCAGATCATAATACATCTTCGTGCTGCCCGGATGAATAGAATAAGCTGTATCATGGGCCTCACTCAGAATCAACTTCCGAAGATCCTTCACATCTGGAACACAGATCCGGTTCTTGTACCACAAGGTACCCTGATCATCCTCTCTGAAATGAGGAGCCTTGCCCTTCTTAAGCAACTCACGAATCTCCTGCAGCTTCTCATCATCTTTCTGATGCTGCCGGATCTCTGCCTCTAGAGTCGGTACTGCCTCAAATGCTGCACTGGAGGTATGATGCAAGAAGCCCAGACTCAACTGCTCGAACTCCTCGCATAACTCTGGAGGCATCTGGAAAGCCACGGCCATGTTGACATAACTTCTTCTGCTCAAAGCATCTGCTACAACATTGGCCTTGCCCGGATGATAGTGAATCTCCAGATCATAGTCCTTGACCAACTCTAGCCATCTTCTCTGCCGCATGTTCAGCTCATTCTGCGTGAAAATGTACTTGAGGCTCTTGTGATCAGTGTAGATATCACACCGCTGCCCATACAAGTAATGCCTCCAAATCTTCAGAGCATGCACAACTGCGGCTAACTCAAGATCATGAGTAGGATAATTCAGCTCATGCCGGCGTAGCTGCCGTGAAGCATAAGCTATCACTCTGCCCTCCTGCATCAGAACACACCCAAGACCATCCTTCGAAGCATCACAATATACCGTGAACCTCTTCGTCTGGTCTGGCAGAGTCAGGACTGGCGCCGTAGTCAACCTTTTCTTCAGCTCATCAAAGGCCATCTGACGCTCATCAGTCCATACAAAAGCCACATTCTTCTCTAACAAGGAAGTCAAAGGCTTCGCGATCTTGGAGAAATTCTCAATGAACCTCCGATAATATCCTGCTAAGCCCAAGAAAGATCTGACTTCCTTCACTGTCTGCGGTGTCTCCCACTCGAGCACATCCTTCACCTTGCTCGGATCAACAGCAATGCCTCCCTGAGAGATAACATGACCGAGGAATGGAACCTCGTCAATCCAGAACTCGCACTTGCTGAACTTGGCATACAGCTGATGCTCTCTCAATCTCTGCAACACGAGCCTCAGATGCTCCTCGTGCTCTTCTTCTGTCTTGGAGAAGATCAGAATATCATCAATGAAAATCACCACAAAGACATCCAGATAATCCATGAAGACCATGTTCATCAGATGCATGAAGAAAGCCGGGGCATTAGTCAAGCCGAAGGACATGACTGTATACTCATATAGCCCGTACTTGCAGGTGAATGCCGTCTTCGGAATATCCCCAGGACGGATCCTCAGCTGAAAATAACCCGAACGAAGATCAATCTTCGAGAATATACGAGCACCTCGAAGCAAATCGAAGAGATCTTCAATACGGGGCAGTGGATGCTTGTTCTTGATAGTGACTGCATTCAGCTCACGATAATCCACACACATCCTCTTCGAGCCATCCTTCTTATCTACCAGCAACAACGGAAAAGCCCAAGGAGAGAAGCTGCGACGGATATAGCCCTTGGCTAGCAACTCATCAATAGTCTTCTTAACTTCTTCATGCTCTATAGGTGCCATACGGTAGGGCCGCTTTGCAATAGGAGCTGTGCCAGGCAAGAGATCAATACAAAACTCAATGGCGCGTTCAGGCGGCATACCTGGCAGATCATCCGGAAAGACATCCGGGAATTCAGACACCACGCGAATACCGTCCGTGGGTCTAGCCTCCATCTGATGAAGAAATCCAGAAGGCTCTACTGCACTGATAACAACCTCTTGGCCGCTGGAAGCTGATAGCAAGACTGTCCTCTGAGCACAATCTATCCGAACTCCCCATTTGGCCAGAGTCTCCATTCCCAGAATGACATCAATGCCCTTGGTGTCTAGCACCATCAGATCAGTACAGAACTCTACTCCCCTCAAAGAAACACTGACTCTCGGGCAGTAAGTGTGAGACCTCAACTGTCCTCCCGGAGAAGATACTAACAGGCACCTCTTTAATGTGCTAGTATGAATACCATGATGCTCGACAAAAGACTGAGTAATGAAGGAATGCGTAGCACCAGTATCAAAAAGCACTGTAGCTGGATATGAATTAACCATGAACGTACCAATAACCACGTTGGGAGCCTCGGCCGCTGACTCGGCCGTCACGTGGTTCACCCTGCCCTGTGCTGGCGCCCTGGGCTGAGCTGGGCGTCCCTGCTGTCCCGCCTGCGCCTTCCGGGGGCAAGCGTTGGCGTAGTGCCCCGGCTGGCCGCAGTGAAAGCAGGTGCGAGGAGGTCCCTGAGCCTGCTGTCCGGTAGGAGCTGCCGGACGTGGAGCCTGCGGTGCCGGTGGAGCTGGTGGAGCACGAGCCGGAGGTGCTGGTAACCTCTGGCCCTGACCTGCCTGCTGCTGTCGAGGCGGGTACTGCTGCGGTGGCCTCTGCTGGTACTGCTGAGGAGGCCGGTACTGAGGCTGGTACTGCTGGGGCTGCTGGAGTCGAGGACGAGTGTTGCTGCCGGAAGCAACGGGGACAACCTTCCTCTTCTTGTCCTCCATCTCCAGGTGCTTACGCTCAGTGTTGAGCGCACTGTCAACCAGATGGTTGAAGTCGTCGAAGCGGAGGTTGAGCAGCGCGTACTGGAGGTAGTCCTCAAGACCCTCCATGAAGTGCTCCTGCTTCTTGCGGTCATCCGCAACCTCGGCAGGGGCGTAGCGAGCCAGCTGAAGAAAGCGATCACGATACTCCGTGACTGACATAGTCCCCTGAATTCACAAAGACAGATAGATATCGGAAGATTAACTCAAGATTCATAAAGATAGAACAAGGGGCATTAGCTCAAAAGAAAACGCTGAATGATTATACTTAAGATTACCTGCTTCAGAGCAAGGAACTCCTTCTGCTTCATCTTCATAACGCCCGCGGGGACGTTGTGGCTGCGAAAGCGCTCCCTGAACTGGAGCCAAGTGAGAGACTCGCGGTCATGGACCGGGTGGGACTCCCACCAGTCCAAAGCTGCCCCTCGCAGCTGTCCTGCTGCGTACAAGACGCGCTCACGGTCATCGCACTGGGCGATGTCCAGCTGACGCTCCACTGCACGGAGCCAGTCGTCAGCCTGAAGAGGGTCGGACGTGTGAGAGAACGTCGGCGGGTGACCCCTCAGGAACTCAGCACGCCTGTCGCGAGGCTGCGGCGGTGGAGGAGGCGGAGGCTGAGTGCGAGCGTGCTGAAGAGCCTGAACGGTGTTGTTCAGGGTAGCCATCATCTGCATCTGGAGCTGGAAGTACTGCTCCGGAGTCAAAGGCGGCGGCATCGGGATTCCGGTACCCTGGTTGTTCTGACCCTGCTGCTGGCCAGAACCGGAACCGGTGCTCCTGGTGTTCACCATCTGATTTGAACAAAAGATTTCACGGGTAAGGATATTGCAGGAATAAACTCAGATGGATATGATAACTCTTTGCGGAAAAAGACTCAGCCATGATAAAGTAGACAGGATAGAGTTGACTGTTTTACCCCCAACGATCTAACTCATTTTATTAATTAGTTAACTTTAACATCTGAGTGATTTTCTTTAAGCAATTTTAAGCTACTAAGCTATGCAATCATTCAAAAATCCAAATCAAACATGTAGCATAATAACAAGCAGACCATTTTCACGACTTAGCCGAGTTTAGCAAAAGACTCGACTAACACAACGCGTCGCAGAACGTGCTATCGTATTATTATTAAAAAGGTCACCTAGCTATGCTCATGGTGGTCAGATGTCTGATTCAGGCCAAAATCTACGAAACTATTCTTCAGAGAGAGAAATCAAGGCAAGACGGGTAAAAAGTCATAGAAGTCAAGGGGTATAATAGTAAAATAGTTTCAGCAGTCAAGGATTGGAGAGAAGGAGTCCTAAAACTCGACCAGTTCTATCTAGGCTTCGTCCTACAGTCGATACGGCTCTGATACCACTCTGTAACACCCGGTTTATAAAAGAACATAAACCGAGCAATCATATACGTGCCAGGATCAAGTCACACGTATATACAACAGAATGAACAGTATATCATAGCACATATCACGTAAAAAAAAGATATAATAAAGCGAATACGAATGTTATTTATTACAATTATGACAAAGTGTCTGATACAGCGGAAGCGAAGTACAAAATACGAATAAAGCTCTCTGAAGCTGAAGCAGGGCGCCACAGGGACGTCGACTGGGAGACGAAGCACCTAGAAGTCCTCGTAGTCCTGGTAGCGCTGGACGAACTCCCTCGTGTCGGCAGGAACTGAGCAGCAGTAGCGTAGCCAAGAGGAAAAAGTAGAGAAGAGGCAAGAGTGAGTACACAACTTGTACTCAACAAGTATAACACAAACTATGAGGCTCTAGGCTGGCTGACTCAACTGCATTAGCTTTTAAGTGTTGGCAAAATTTTATTAAAGCTATTTACTACGAGTTGATGAATTACCATTTACCCAGTTACATAGTAATTAATCAAATTTAATTATACTACTACTGAGATCCAAACCAAGACCAAGCCACCAAGGTAACCCCGAGAAGCACCTCCCTCGTCGGAAGGAGATAACTTCACTAATCAAAAGGAGGATCTGGGCCGCTCATAACCGTGAGCACGGCTAGTATACCAGTTTTACACTCTGCAGAGGTTGCACATCTTTACCCACAAGTCGTGAGCTACGCCAGTTGTTCATCACACTTCCTTAGGTGAGATGGCCAGCGACTCACTACGAGGCCTTTAAAAAGAATCTCGTTGGTAAGGCGTAACCGCGAGAGATAGGTCGGCGACGATGGGGCCCACCTCCGGGGGTACAAGCACAGGAGCGCAATCCAAGCACAGACCAAGCCGGAGGAGCAGGGACCATTGAAGCTTACTACTCTTGCCCCGCAGGTAAGTTACTCCAAACCAAAAAGATCTAATTATTACGCCAAGTCTATCCCATTCTAGCCTTGTGGTAGCGCTGTTGTCCCAGGTTGTCGCTCTATGAACCGGTCCTTATGGAGAGTGGCCAACCAGGCAGTAAGCACCGTGCTGGCCCCCTAAACCATGTTTCTAAAAAAAACATCTTTTAACGAGAAGTGAGCCACTCAAGCCACACAGAGTGCCACTCTCAGAATTAAGTTCAAGTAAACCATTAATCAAATTAATTAAAAAGGACCAGAGTGTGTTATAGCGCAGCAACCTAGCACAACTAACCAAAATGCAACCCAAAGGTATATATAAAGGATATAAACTGGCTAGGAAATCCTTAAAGGCATACAGTATTAAAATGCAGTATGAAATTGTATTTAAAAGTGATGGGTTGTTCATGTTATACTTGCCTTCCTCGTACTGCTCCTGCTGCTGCTCAAACTGATCCGAAGACGGCTGCTCCGGGTACTGGTACTGAGGCTCCTCAGATGGATCGGCGTCTACTCACGAACACATGGCCAAAACAATGCACAATAATAAGCATACAAGCAAACATTAACAAAAACTAAGAAACAGTACACCAATACACAAAAACGGCGCACAAAACTATTCTAGAACTATTCTACGCGTTGCAACGATCGCGTGGATAAAAAGAACGCTAAAAACGGAGCTAAAACGCATTTTCTGGGCTAAAAACAAGTTCTAGGGGCTTATTTGTAATAAAACTGAAGTTCCAGGGGCTTTTCTGCTAAAACCGAGGACTAAAACGTAAATAAACATTAAATCTAAGGGCTATCGTGCAAAACCAACGGCTCTGGACGGCGGGTTTGAAATCTGGAAAGCTCAGGGTGTTAAGTGCTAAAAAACTGGACCTGGACATAAATATTTTCAACGTGCTAGGACTGCGGGTTGAATCTAAGAAAGCTGGGGGGGTCTTTAGGAAAAACGCCAGGCCGAACCGGTATGCTTGATTTTCGGCCGTCGGATCTGGATCGAGTGGTTTGGATCTAACCGGGGGGGTGATCTAATCTTGAGCGCCCGTTCCTGATCGGACGGCGCAGGGCAGTTGGGCGCGCGGGCGGCGGCGGGGCACGCCGGAGTTCGGTTTTCCGCGGCGGCGGCTCGCCGGAGACACCCAATCCGGTGCTCCGGGGGTCAAAACTGAGCAGGCTTGGGTCGGGGAGGATCTACGCGTTATGCGTGATCCACCCGTGGCCTTTACTGGGCTTGGCGGGGCTCGAGGCGGTGTGCTCGCCGGCGATGGCGGCTCTGGGCGGGGCGGCATGCCGCCGGCGAGCCCCGTTCTGGCCTCGGAACGGGTTCGCGGCCTCTAATTCTAGCGCAAAACAAACGGGAAAATGCAGGGGACCTCACCGAGGGTCGAGTCGGCCGGATTGCGCAGCGCAGAGAGCTGGCGGCGAGGTCGTGCGGCGGTCACGGGCGGCGCTCGCGGAGAAGGGTGCTGCGGGGCTCCTCCTGGCCTCTGGGTGGCACGGGTCGATGCCAGGCGTCACTGTGAAGCAGGTAGAGGGGTCAGCTGGATCCGGCGTGCCACGGCGGCGAGAAAACCGGGCGGCGGAGGTGCTTACCGGCGGCGTGGGGGCTCTGCTCCGAGCGAAGGCGAGGCGGGGCGATGTGCTAGGGTTGCGGGCGGCGCGAGGAGTGGACGGGGCGCAGGGAGGGTTGCGGCGCTAGATAAAGGGAAGAGCCGGGGATCGCGGGCGCGGTTGGGGAAGGGAATCCCCGGCGGTTTCGCCGGAGATCTCGGCGAGCCGTCCCGCGGGGACGACGACCCTGCCAGGCGGGCCCGGCGGGTCAGCGAGACGGGGAAGGGGATCGCGGGCGAGTGCGGGGTCGCGGCCGCGGTCGCTGATGTGCGGGCCCGGGGCGCAGCGGGTGAGGGGGACGCGCGCGCGCGCTGTGCGGGGCGAGCGTGGGGAGGCGCTGGCGGGTGGGGCCAGGCGTGACGGTGGCGGAGCGCGCGGCGTGGGCTGAGCGGGGCGCTGGCGCTGAGCGCGTGCTGGGCCGCGCTGGGCAGGCCGGGGGTGAAGTGGGTTTGGGCTGGTTCCGGGTTTGGGCCGGGGAAAAGAAAAGGAAAGGCCCGCAGGGAAGGAGGGTTGGGTTGGGTTTTCCCATGGGCTGGGTTGTTTTGGGTTTGGGCTAGCCCTAGGGTTTGGGCTCCTTTTCTATTTTCCTTTCTCTTTTCTATTTCTACTTCAAACAAAGTTTGAATTCAAATCAAAATTTGAATTCAAACCACACTCAATTTAAATTATGCAACAGCATGAATGCAACAAAAATTTAAACCTAAGATAAATTTTAATTAATTAGGAATAAAAATTAGATTAAATGCCAACTAATCACAATAAACCTTAGAAAATTTAACTAAAGCCAATTAATTTATTAATAAATTCTGAAATTTAAAATTAGGGTGTTACAGGGGCGTACATGATGTTGAGGCTGCTACCTCCGTCCATGAGCACCTTGGAGAAGCGGGTGTTGCTGATGATAGGGTCAACAACGAGCGGATACTGTCCCGGATGCGGGACGTAGTCGGGGTGGTCCTCGCGCCTGAAGGCGATAGTATCCTTCGACCAGTCGAGGTAGGATGGCGTGGCTTTGGTGACGGAAAAGACTTCGCGGCGCTCACGCTTGCGCTGCCGAGGAGTCATATTCGTCGTTGCTCCTCCAAAGATGAAGAAGGCGTTCTCCACTGGGGGGAACTCGTCATCCCCACCTTTGTCGCCCGCATCCTTCTTCTTGTCTTCGTCGCGATGCGCGACGCGATTGTAGTACTTCTTGAGCATCTCGCACTGCTCGAGGGTATGATTGACCGGGCCCTTGTGGTAAGGGCACGGCTTCTTAAGCATGTCGTCGAACTGGCCACTGCCGCCTCGAGGGGGGCCTCGAGGTCCCTTGCGGTCTGGGGCGGCTGCGAAGGCCTCCTCGGAGTCCTCTGCCTGTCCCGACCCGTGCTGGTTCGGTGGGACCGGCTTCTTTCCCTTCCTCCCCCGCTTCTGTTTCTTGGTGGGGGCGTTGGGCTTGACGTTGCCGCCCTCCACGGGCGCATCGTCCTTGCGCTTGCTCAATTTGTCGTCGAAGATGGCACCAACAGCCTCCTCGCCGGCGGCGTAGTTGGTGGCAGCGTCGAACAACTCGTTGGTGTTGACAGGTCGGCTTCTCACAAGCTCATGCACCAGGTTCCGGCACGTCGTACCCTCGAGGAAGGCGTTGATGACCTCGACGTGGGTGACACTAGGGAGCTCGGTGCACTGCTTGGAGAAGCGTCGCACGTAGTCACGCAGGGACTCGCGGTGCTTTTGACGACACCCCTTGAGGTCCCAGGAATTCCCAAGGCGCACGTACGTGCCCTGGAAATTGCCCACGAAGATGTGGACCAAGTCGGCCCAGTTATGGATCTGATCCGCAGGCAGGTGCTCGAGCCACGTTCGTGTGGCGTCCGCAAGATGAAGAGGAAGGTTGCGGATGATGACCGCGTCCTCCGTCGTGCCGCCTAGTTGACACGCTAGGCGGTAGTCGTTGAGCCAGACTGCAGGATCAGTCTCGCCCGAGTATTTGACGAGGGTGTTGGGTTGTCGAAAGCGCGGGGGAAAAGATGATGTTCGAATCTCCCGGCTGAACACCCGGGTGCCCGGAGGCTCCGGTGACTCACCCCTGTCTTGCTCGGGGTCGAAGTGTCCACCCCGTCGAGGGGTGTATCTCCTGCCGTTGATGACGTTGCGGGCGTCGCCGTCGCCAGCGTGCCCGCGAGTATCACGGATTCGCTCCCTTACGGGAACTCTTCCGATGGGCTCGTGCACCGAGGGTGCCCTCATGTCTGGAGCTACGGCTGCCTTGCCCTTTCCCGCTGGGGGTGTGTGCACAGAAACCTCACGGTCCTGATGCGCAGTCCCATCACGCTGCTCCGGGGCCTTCGAGCGCATACGAGACGCAGAACTCTCGGCCTGCTGCACGGCAGCTTGCTCGATGAGCTCCTGTGCCTCGCGGCGCAGGTTACGGCCCGAAGGTGTCGATGGCTCGGGCATAGCTTGGAGTAGGTAAGCCGCAGCGACGAGCTTCTCGCCCGCCGTCTTCAGTTCCGGAGATTTGTCGACGTTGTCATCGATCAGGATGCGATCCCGGGCAACACGTCCTGCCGCCTGGGCGTGTGCACCAGGCGCGGTACGCTGCTACTCAAGTGTGGCGCGTAGCTCCTGGGTTTGTTGATGCTGCTCGTCGAGCTTGGCTTGAAGCTCGTTGAGCTGCGCCAGTTGAGCTTGTTGCGCCGCTGAACTTGACGAGGAAGGGGCTGCAGGCGGGACCACCGGTTGCTTTGCCCGTACGTTCGCCCCACCGTCCTCGTCATTGGCTGGAGCATTGTCGTCTTGATCGTCCGCGAGGTCCGCCATGAAGCATTCCCTGGAAGGATCGAAATCCCCCTCGCTGGAGTCTTCGGAGCAGGTGAGGTAGTAGGCCGTCGCCAGGTGGAACGCGTGGAGAGCGTCGGGGTCGCGGACCCCAGAGTAGTCCTCGGCCTCCTCGGCTACAAAGTTGTTCATGAAGAAGTCGATGTCGTCGGCGATCGAGCTCACCGTCTCGGGGTAGGATTCATCAGGGGACGACGCGATGAGGCTACGAATCGACCGAAGATGATGACCCGGCAGATCCTCATGCTCGATGAAGTTAGCGCTGGTTGACGAGGCATGGGCGGCAGCGTTGCGCATCCCGAAGGGGAAGGGCGACGCCGAAGTCGAGTCCCCCCTGGGAGGAACTAGTGCTGCCGCAGGCGATGGTGCCGGCGCGGATGACGCCGAGGCACGCGATGACGAAACGGTGGCCCCGTTGGATGTGATGCTGAGTTGCGACATGCCAGCCTCTACCCACATGGGGGAGCTGTGGCATGCCGCACGATGCCGCTCCGCGCGTGCTTGTCGCGAACGCTGACCCGAGCGCCTGTTGCGCCGGGCTGGCGAAGTCGGAGCGATGAGGTTGCGTTCGGAGGAGAGGAACTGCATGAGGTAACCGTTGCCGGTTGCCCTGAACTGGAGACTCCCGAACGAGATCACGCGTCCGGCTGGGAACGGATCCGAAACGCCCATAGGGTATGGGTTGGATCTGCTCGCCATTCCTGGAGATCAAATGGGAAAAAGAGAGAAAATGTCACACAGACACCCCTACCTGGCGCGCCAACTGTCGGTGTCCCAACCCGGGGGCCTGGATCCCAACTAGTAAATGCTGCGTGTTTCCTCGTCCCAGATGATGATGCAAGAGGCAATCACCGTAACGCACGGTTTTATCCTGGTTCCGGCCACGGGGCCGTACGTCCAGCAAAGGGGGTGTGCGAGGGCACTGTATTATCTTGCACCCGGGGTGCTTGTTGTAGGGGATACAAGCGAGGCGAGAGAGGGAGGGAAGCTCCCAAGTCTCTGCTAGGAGTGGAGTCGGTTGAGATGAGTGCTCAGTAGTGCTGAGAGTTCTCTTGTGAGATAGAAACCATAGAGACCAGCAGACTAGAGTCTAGTTAGAGCCCAGAGAGGCTTAAAGGGGGTCCGCCTCCTCCTTTTATAGCCACAAGGAGGGGGCGGCGTACACGAGTGTAGGGGCGCGGAAGTCGTCGTTTTCCCCCGAATCGCGGGTACAGTGGTCGAACACTGTAGGAAGTACACTGTGGGAAGGCGGCGCGCGTCGCTGTCGTCCTGGACTTCGTCCTTTGTCCCGTAAAGATCGCGCCGGTCGTCCTGCCAGCCCTGGCGGTAGTAATGGCGCGGGTCGGTCCCGGACCCCCTGGTCGGAGTGCGGGTGTGCACACTAGAAGGTCCGGGGGACACGTGACGTCGCCAGACCCCTTCCTCAGTGGGGGGGGGGGGCAGGTCCGGAAGGTCGGCGTCGGCGGAACAGCAACGGGAGCAGTGCCGAGCCTGTCCTATCCCGTGTCGCAGGTCCCAAGGCGCTGCTACAGTGTCCGGGACGGCGGAGTGATGACCAGAGTCAGCGGATGGGACCCCGGTCATATCTACTGTGGGAGTGGCGGCCTAACGCCGCCCATCCTTTGAGCCGTGGTGGAGCGGCTGGCCTTCAATGCCTTCGTACGGCGGTCGGTTGGGCGGCGGGGCCGTTTGTCCCTTGTGCCGAGAGACGGCCTCGAGCGAGGCGGAGATTGGTTACCTGCTCGAGGGTTGATCCGCTACCCTTGAGCGAGGCAGAAGTGTGTTGCACGGTCGAGGGTCCCGGGGGGGGGGGGGGGGGGTCCTCAACCGAGGCGGAGAATGAATCACCCGCTCGAGGGTAGATTCGCTACCCTCGAACGAGGCGGAGATTGTCCGGCGGGCCCGGGAGGGACCCTCGAGCGAGGCGGAGATCGTTCCGCGGGTTCGAGGGGGGACGTGAATGGGCCGCGTGCTGGGCTTTATTGAGTCTTTTCCTTTCTTCCGGATTGGAAGGAGGCCGTGGGCCTGGTTGACTTGACAGGTGTTTGTGTTTTTAAAAGCGGTCTTAGTACGCCAATTAGGGTGTCCCTAATTGTGGCACCCGACAACCAAATAAAACAATGCACCAGCATGAATGCACAAACAATTTTAAACCTAGAGAAAATTTTAAATACTCGTGGAAGAAAATTAAATTAAATGCAAGTCTTAAATCCTAAAAAATTAAATAAAGCCAATTAAATTTATTATTAAATACTGAAATTTAGATTAGGGTGTTACAAATCCTACCCCTTACAGGAATCTCGTCCCGAGATTCTAAGGGCTGGCTAGCAAAGGGATCAGGATAGGTCTTCCGCAGCTCATCTCCTCGGTGTGGTCACTCCATTGTATTCTGCACGCCTTAATCTTCCGGTTCCATGTAACTCACTCTGATGTCTCCAGTATCTTCACCGGATGCTCGGTATAGGTCATATCTTCTTCATGTAACTCTCTCTGATGTCTCCAGTATCTTCACCGGATGCTCGGTATAGGTCAGATCTACTTGCACATCCAATCCTTACAACGGTGCTTGTTCTTCTGGCACTCTCAAGCACTTCTTCAACTCAGGTCTGCATAAACTCTTCTACCTCGTCTGAGAGATTCTCAAATTCTCCTGTACTATCTATAGGCCGGTGTGTCACATCCCTACCCCCTTACAGAAACTGACGTCCTCGTCGGTGAATCCTTGTATATCACATCCTCTTCGCACTATCCTTCTTCTCAACAAGCAAGACAGGAGAAACCCAAGGCAGGATAAGGTAGAGGGAAACATAGTGCATGGTTTAACCCCAACGATCTAACTTAGTTTTATCAATTGATTAAACTTTAACTTAGAAACTGATTTTCATTAAACAAGTTTAGCTACTAAGCTATGCAATCAGCCAAAGATCCAAATCAAACATTTGCATAATAACAAGCATACAAATTTTACATTTTAGTCGAGGTTAACACACGACTCGACTAACACAACGCGTCGTAGAATGTTCTATCGCACTATTATAAAGGGGTCATTTAGCTTACACCTATGATGGTCAGTCGACTTACTTCAGGCCAAAATCTACGGAAACTAATTCTATAGAGAAAAATCAAGGCAAGACGAGTAAAAGTCTCAGAATTCAAGGAATATAATAGCAAAATAGTTTTAGCAGACAAGGTTTAGAGAGAGAAGTCCTAAAACTCGACCAGTTCTATCTAGGCTTTTGTCCTACAGTCGATATAGCTCTAATATCACTCTGTAACACCCGGTTTATAAAAGGACATAAACCGAGCAATCATATACGTGCCAGGATCAAGTCACACGTATATACAACAGAATGAACAATATATCACAGCACATATCACGTAAAAAGATATAATAAAGCGAATACGAATGTTATTTATTACAACAATGACAAAATGTCTGATACAACGGAAAGCGGAAGCGTAAAACATATACGAAGTCTCTCGGAAGCTGGGCACCACAGGGATGTCGACTGGGAGACGACCGCCTAGAAGTCCTCGTACTCCTGGTAGCTCTGGGTGAACTCCCTCGCGTCGGCAGGAACTGAGCAGCAGTAGAGTATCCCAAAAGAACAAGAGGAAAAAATAGAGGAGGCAAGTGTGAGTACACAACTTGTACTCAACAAGTATAACACAAACTATGAGGCTCTAAAATTGGCTGACTCAACTGCATTAGCTTTTAATCTTGGCAAAATTTTATTAAAGCTATTTACTACAAGTTGATGAGTTACCATACCCCAGTTACATAGTAATTAATCAGAATTAATTATGATACTACTGAGAACCAAACCAAACCAAACCACCCGGGGAACCCCCCTAAACAAAGGAAGATAACCCCACTAATCAAAAGGAGGATCTGTGCTGCTCATGACCGTGAGCATGGCTAGTATACCAGTTTTACACTCTACAGAGGTTGCACATCTTTACCCACAAGTCGTGAGCTACGCTAGTTGTTCATCACACTTCCGTAGGTGAGATGACTAGCAAACTCACTACGAGGCCATTACAAAGAATCTCGTTGGTAAGGAGTAACTGCGAGGGTTGGATCGGCGACTATGGAGAAGGTCTAGTGGGCGTCAAGACATGGAGCACAGACGAGGCCACTCAGTACGAGGGCCATAGAAGCTTACCACTCTTGCCCCCACAGGTAAGTTACTCCAAACCAAAAAGACCTAATTAGTAAGCCAAGACCGTCCTATTCCAGTCTTGTGGTAGCGTTGTTGTCCTAGGTTGTCGCTCTATGAACCGGTCCTTATGGAGAGTGGCCAACCAAGCACTAAGCACCGTGCTAGCCCCATTAACCATGTTTCTAGAAAAACTAATTTTAACGAGACGTGAGCCACTCAAACGGGCCACTCCCAGAATTAAGTTGCATATACCATTTATCAAATTAATTAAAAAGGACAAAGTATGTTATAGCGAGGCACCTAGCACAACTAACCAAAATGCAACCCAAGGGATATATAAAGGATATAAAGTGGCTAGGAAAGTCCTTATATGCATACAGTATTAAAATGCAGTATGAAATTGTATTTAAAGGTGATGAGTGTTGTTCATGTTATACTTGCCTTCCTCAAAGTTCTCCTGCTGCTCCAACTGCTGTGAAGATGGCTCCTGGTACTGGTACTCCTCCGAAGGATCAATGTCTACTCACGATCGCAACGCCAAAAACAAGTCCAGCACATACACATACATGCAAACAAGAGAAAACACTAAGAAACAGTACAACAATACATAAAAACAGCAAACAAAACTAAACTAGAACTATTCTACGCATTACAACAATCGCGTGGACACAAAGAACACCTAAAATGGAGCTAGAACGCGAAAACTACGCTAAAAACAAGATCCAGGGACCTATCTACGAGTAGACTGAGCTACAAGGGGGTTCTGTGCAAAAACCGAGGGTTTATGTGCAAAAACTAGAAATTTCTAGGGGCTGACGTGCAAAAAGACCTTAACTGGATGGCGGGTTCTATTAATAGGAAGCTCAGGGGGGTCCGTGCAAAATTCTGGGCCGATCTGGAAATATTTTTGAACGTGGGTGGACTGCGGGTTTATTTCAAAGAAATCGTGGGACTCTTATGCAAAAGTGGCAGCGCTGACCGTTTTCCTGGGAGTTTGACTCAGGCTGGAAATGAATCTGGGCCGTTGGATCTTCATCGGGCGGTCCAGAGCGCGGGTCGCGAGACTGCGGTGGCGCGGGTCGCCGGCGCGTGATTCCACGGCGGCGGGCTCGCTGGAGATGCCCAATCTGGTGCTCTGGGGGTCAATCCGACCCGGGCTTGGGCCAGAAACACACTACGCAACATGGGTGATCTTCCTAGGGCCGAAGCGAGGCTTGGCGGGGCTCTGAATGCACGTCGGCGCATCGCCGGCGTGCATGTTCGCGCCGTGCTGGGGGTCAGGGTTGGGTGCAAAAGGCTCAGAGAGTTTGCAGTGCAAGGGTGAGCCTGCGCGAGGCTTGTGCGGGATTGTGCAGGGCCGCAGTGTGCCCGCCACGGCGGAGCTGCGCTTACACAGCGGAGGCAATGCAGACGAGCGGTGTTCCTACCTCGGGAGTGGCCTACGGGCTGAGCTACCTAGCGCAAAAGAACAAGGGAGGCTCTGGGTTTCTTACCGCGAGTCGGGATAGGACGGAGGTGACATGCAGCATGGTCGGCGTCGAGGTCCGGCGGCGGAGCACGGGCAGAGTTCACGGTCCGGGGTGCGGGAGTGCTCCTCTGGGCTTCTGATCCCCTCGAATCGATGCGCGGGTGAGCTGAGAAGCAAGACAGGGGATCAGCAGGGCACGAGGGTCGCCGGCGGCGAGCAATTGCTTGGAGAACAGATTACCTGCGGCGGCGGGTCCGCGGCAATTCCGGAGCTTCAAGGGGTCGGGGTCGACGGCTGTGGCTAGGAAAGGTGCCTGAGTGCACGCCGAGGCTCCTGCAAAGGATTTCAGGGGTCGGGGGACGTCGAGGAGGCGGTTCCTCGGCGGCGCAGGAAGCTCTGCGCAGCGGACCAGGGCGGGCGGTGCTCTAGGGTTTGGGACGGCGGCTGATGGCTAGAGGTGTGGCGAGTTAGGGAACGAGGAAGGCCAGGAGTGTTTAAAGGAGGGGGAGCCGGGGATCTCGGCGTGCGGGCCTGACGGAGTCACGGTGAGAATCACGGGTGGTCGTTGCTGCGCGGCCGAGGAAGCGGAGAAGAGGGGCCTGACGGGTGGGGTCGGTCTGTCAGGCAGAGGGGGAATGGGCGACGCGCGCTGTGTGAGAGGGCGTGGCTGCCGTGTGGGGTCCGGGCGTCAGCGGAACGCGGGTGAGCGATCAGGCGAACAAGCGAGAGGACGTGGGTGCTGGCAGGTGGGGCTTCCTTGTCAGTGACGGAAAGGGCGAAAGCAGGATGCGCTGCGTCGATCTGCAGCGGCTGACACGCGGGCCCTAGGTGTCAGCATCAGGGCACGCACACGCAGGCGTGGAGAGAGCAGGAGCTGGGCTGAGCGCGCTGCTGGTTGCTGCTGAAGGGAGGGGCGCGCGCATGGGCCTTGCTGGGCCACGCGGGTGGAGCTGGATTGCGGTTTGGGCTAGGCTGGAACTGGTATTTGGGCTGGTTCTCTTCTTTCTCTTTTCTTTTTCTGACAACACTCAACCTATTTGAATTCAAATTCAAATTTGAATTCAACCCTAACACTCAACCAAATAAAACAATGCACCAGCATGAATGCACAAACAATTTTAAACCTAGAGAAAATTTTAATTACTCGTGGAAGAAAATTAAATTAAATGCAAGTCTTAAATCATAAAAAAATAAATAAAGCCAATTAAATTTATTATTAAATACTGAAATTTAGATTAGGGTGTTGCACAAGCCAAATGAGGACGCAAATGCACATTTGCAGAACTTTCTGGTGCTCCGCGACACCGTAGTCATACGGGGTGTCACCACCGACGTTGTCAAGCTTTGTCTGTTTCCCTTTTCCCTCCTGGGGAAGGCGGAACAATGGTTTTACAAGGAAAAAGACATTGACACTTGGGCCAAATGCTCCAAGGCATTCCTCGCAAAATTCTTCCCGCTGGGCAAAACAAATGCTCTGCGCGGGGAATATCAAGTTTCCAGCAGACGGGGATGGAATCCATCCCAGAAGCTTGGGAGAGGCTACAGGAATACATCCTGGCCTGTCCTCACCACGGCATGGATGAGTGGCTCGTCCTGCAAAGCTTCTACAATGGGCTCACAACGACATCTCGAGCCAATATTGATGCCGCTGCTGGAGGAGCCTTCCTCGACCTGACCATTGCCAAATCCAAAGCATTGGTCGAGAAAATGGTCTCTAATCAAGTGTGGAGCGATGAACGACTCCAACCCCGTACCAAGGGTACGCATACCGTCAAGGAGACGGATATGATCATTGCCAAACTGGACCTCCTACTGAAGCATCTCGGCGAAAGGGCCGAATTCAAGAAGCATAGAGAAAACTATGCTCGTTCCATGGAATCGCACTCCACGTGTGAAGTCTGCGGTAACGATGGACATTCGGGGAATGACTGCCCCGAAACCCGTGAAGACTGCGCCTACCTCAACAACAACAACAACGGGTACCGTCCACCACAAGGAGGCCAGGGGTGGAACCAGCCATGTCCACCTTTTCAGGGAGGTAACAACTATAATCCTTCTTTCAATTCGAATTTCAATTCAAACCAACCTCCCTTGAGAGAACTTGTTCTTGTCATCGTTAAAATCAACGAAAATATAAATAAAAAGCTTTTGGCCAATGATAAATCCCTGGAAAGTTTAAATGTCAAGCTTGAAACTTTGTCTTCAACTCTTAAAAACCAGTTAAGTTTCAACAAAATGATCAAAACCCAGCTTGCACAAATTGCTGCTTCGTTTGCTGTTGTTGAGAGCGGGAAGATCTCGGGGCAACCCGAGTCTCCCGTTGAAAATGTCAGCATGGTGTCTACCAGACGGGGTAACTCGTCCCGGAGGCCACCACACAATAACCATGCAGGTAGGTACTATCCCCCAATGAATGATGTTTGGGATGGCATGGTGGCAGCGGTGCAAGAGGATCCAGGGGTCCTCATGATCAGCTGCTCAATCTACATCAAACACTTCGAGCGATGCCTTTGCGATCTGGGGGCAAGCGTAAATATAATGCCCAAGGTAATATACGAAGAACTTGATTATCCTGCTCTTTCCCCAACAACTATGCTCATACAGCTTGCAGATTCAACCATTCGGTATCCCGAAGGGATAGCTGAACACATTTTCGTACGAGTACGAGACTCCTTTGTCCTTGCCGACTTTGTGGTAATGGATATGGAGGGCGACCTTGGAGTCGACCTCGTACTTGGGCGACCTTTTCTAAGGTCTGCCAAGGCAAGGATCGATGTCAGAAAGGGAGAAATCTGTTTTCATGTCGGAAGGGAGGATATGTTTTTCAGGTTTAAGAAAAGGGAAGAGCAGCGCTTCATGATCCAACAAGACAGTGAAGGGCAAGCACTCTGGGGTGCACCAGAACCCCAGCCAGAACAACGACCCTCCACACCTAAAAGAAAGAAGAAGGAAAAGAAGGTGTGGCGGAAGGTCGAGAGTTCGGCCTCGTCCAGTTCTCCAGGACGAGCCGACGAAAGGTAAGAACAATGGAGAAAAGTCGTGCACGTCAGACTTTAAACGATGCGCCCTTGCCAAAGGTAAATTGGTATTTATCTTATATTTGCTTTTCCGCCTTTTCAAATTTTCATTGCACCGCATTTGTTCTTCCCCATTGCATATTTGAAAATTTTCAAAAAGTGTTTTCTGCATGCTAGAATTTTTCTAGCACATTTCCCTTTTCAAAAAAATACCAAAAATATTTTTTGAATTCTAAAATCCTTTGGGGAAAATAATTTGGACATCTTTTCGAGCAAACTTTTGGCCGTGCACCATATTTTTAAAGTTCATGACCGTTGAGGAATCACCTGGCCAAAGAGGGGCACCAGGGGGCCCACCCTGGGGCCGGCCGACCCCACAGGTCGGCCGACCCTTGGCCAACGGCTCCTGGGCCCCACCTTTTCCAACGGCTTCCTGACCGTTGTGCCTGTCTTCTCCTCGGGTGCACTCGCCCAGTTTCCTTCAAATAGAGGCCGAGAGAGGGGTGATGAGCTCTCATGCTCACTCTCTCCACTCTCACTCCCTCTCACACATTCTTGCTCGGGTTTCCTTTGGATTTTGGCTCAAGTTTGATTGCAAGAACACTCTCTCTCTCTCATTTCTTTGCTACAAGACTGTCCACGCATTTGGAGGAACAACTTTCGGGTAAGAGTCTCATTTTCATTTCACTAACGTAACCCGAATCGAGTTGTTCTCGTTCGTTCTTGTTCGTTCTTGTTGCAAGCATGAGAGGTGCAGGGCGGAAGATTTCTGGAGCTATCAAAAGGATGACGAGGTTGCGCTCATCCCGTTCATAGGGCGAGTCAAGCTCTCATCATTCCCCCGAACCTACACCAACACCGACCACGATGGACTTTGAACAAGACGAACAAGAAGAATAGTTTGAGGAGCAAGTTGTAGACCCGCAAGCCGAGGACATGGAGATAGATGAAGGTGATGCACCGTACCTTGACTTGCGAGATGACTGCGAGCGTCAAGCCTATGCCATGATCAAGAATCAAAGCTTTGGTCATACAAGAGCTTTCGACCCGAACCTTCTCGAGAAAACAGGTATGGACGTTGACTTCGCTCGTGTTGGGCATGCGGTTGGATGGGATGGTTTTGTGCCCATTGAGGAGAATGGTTCTCGTCTCCTCACCATCCAGTTTCTTTGCACTCTTCGGGAGGTGGACGATGGTGTATCTTTCCGACTTTTTTTGGAATTGAACGCTATTTTAATTGGAGAAATTTCAGTCACCTCCTTGGTTTTAGCGCGCGCTTGCCAGTTTCTCTTGCAAAAGCTTGCTGCGGCTTTGATCGACATGAGTTTTGGGGTTTGATTTCGGGTCAAGTTGTTCATGGCAAGTTTACACCTCGGTGCAATGACATTCAAAATCCGACTCTTCGTTTGATGCACAGGTGGGTGGCTATCACTCTCTTTCCAAGAGATGATCCACGACCAGTGCGGAACGATGAGTTGGTGATATTATACACCATGGTCAACAAAATCCGAATCCCCCCCGCACAAGCAATGGTTAAGCAATGGCTCACAAATTTTCAGATGACGGGTCCTATAGAATGCACTTCTTTGGTTACACTCATCGCATCAAACATGGGAATCTTAGATGGGAACCCCGTTCCCTTCATTGAGGAGCCCCGTGTTATGATCGATGAGGCGTACTTGGTTCAAGGCCACACACTCAAGAAAGGCCCGGATGACTCCTTGATTTTCGTTTCGCTTGGTTATGCAAATGAAACCCCATTGCCAAATGCGGGGTATCATTTGTATAATTGCCGTTCGCTAACCATCCCTCTTGTCCCACAAGAGGAGAGCCGCCGGCATAGTGTTTCTGGTCTTCCTGGCAGGGTTACAAGAAGCAGGACCAGGAGAGAAGAATTCATGCAGCAGCAACCTCAGCCTCAACCACAGCAATATGAGGCTGGAGGTTCATCATGGCAGAGTGCTAGCTCCACCGAGTGGGCACGGCAGGCCTCAGGGCACCGGTCCACCAGTTCCAGCTCCTGTGGTCCCCCGCGACGTACAGCTTCGTCCAGAGGCTTTGCCACTCTGACTCGGCAGATGGGCGAGCTGAACGTGCACACCGCCAACATCGACGAGTCGCTGGGCCAGCACATCGAGTCAACTCAGAACTATCAACAATACACAGGCGAGAGGATACGCAACCTGGAGCAGCAACAGTAGCAATCCCAGGAGGAGTGGAGGGCCTACTACCGTTGGGCTGGGTTTAATCCCAACCAGCAGCAGTGAGCCTGAAGCTAGCTTGGGGGAGGACCCCCATGAGAGGTACCTTGTATCAAACTCTATCTTTACTGCTTCCAAAACCTTGCATGAAACTAAACAAAAATTTGCAAAATTCTAAAAATCCATAAAAATTTGCATAACTAAAATCAAATAAAAATTAGTAAAACCTTTAAAAACCCAAAAATATTTACTTGCTTTCCAATATGTGTTGTAAGCATGCGTAGTTTTTCCTTATTCAGATGATGAATAGTTGCTCTGTTAGTTCCTTTCTGATAACTAGTTACAACCTTGTGCTCTCCCTAAGTTCTGAGTTTGGTGGCTAGATGTTCAAACCTTAAGCTTGAAACTTGTGGGTAGCGAAAAATAGAATTCCAATCTAGGTTGTTGTGGGTTATGATATGTCTGAAAAGAGTTGCTATGATCTTCTCCTACGTGATGCTTGATATCCGGAATATTTCTTTTCAAAACTATAAAAATAAAAATAAAAGTTCCTCGGTGATATGCAATTTCCATCCAGAGCCATATGAGTTACAAGTTTGAGAAACCTTTCCACATTTGCAACTCGTCTTCTCATTAAGCTTTGTCAAATTGTTGTGACCCTTTGTGAGAATCACTTCATACGCCCATGATCAAAATCACGTACACATCCACTCACATGCTATACTTCTAACACTTGGAAGATAGCAAGTGCATCCATCCACAAATAGAACTCCATGTTGTACCATGTTTATCTCTCTCCAAAGTTATCTACATGATGTATGGGCTATACAAAAAGAAATGAAAGATGCATACCCAAAGAAGGTATGCCACATGCCCACAAGGATGTCAGAAAAAAAGAGAGAAAAAATGCATACCCAAAGAAGGTATGCCACATGCCCACAAGGCGTGTAAAAAAAAGAAAAGAAGAGAGAAAAAGGAGAAAATATAGCCCATACCAAAAAAAAAAATATTACAAGGGAGAGAGACCATATGAAGGAGTCTCATTCACCATCCACCAAAAATATCCACACACTTGCACATCTTGATCAAGGCCTATGACTTGTTTCTCCTTTGGATCCGGTCTTTGACTTAGCAAAATATGAGAAGCAGGTTGCCTATACATCCTCCATACCTGCAGATCCACCAAAAAGAGCCATTAGAAGTAGGATGGAAAAGAAAGGCACATAAAAAGGCCTTGGTGAGGAATGAAACACATTTGAGTGATCCGAGAGATCACCCGAGGAACTCACAAAATTTCTTTTCAAAAACTATATAAAACCTCCGGATTGACGGTTGAACAAAGGAGTGGTAAGTGGTACTCTACAAGCCGTTCTGACCCTCAACTGTAACACCCTAATTTAAATTTTAGTATTTAATAATAATTTAATTGGCTTTATTTAAATTTCTAGGATTTAATTTGCTTAGCCTTGCATTTATAATTTATTTTTGTTCCATAAAGTAATTAAAATTTATCTTAGGTTCAATTTGTTTGTGCATTCATGCTGGTGCATTGTTTTAATTATTTGAGCACTAGGCTTGAATTCAAATAGTTGAGTGGTGTTTAGAAATAGAAAAGGGACAAGAGAAATAGAAAACAACCCAGCCCGGCCTGTTTCCTTTTCTCACTCGCAGCCCAGCCCGTCTCCCCCTCCTCTCCCTCTCTTCCCGGACCTTATCCCGCGCGCGGCCCAGCCTTCTCACCCGCGCAGCGCAGCAGCCCAGCTCGCCCCGCAGCCCAATTCCCTCCTCGCCGAGTCCAGCGCACCGCGCGCTCGCTTTCGCTGACGAACCCGGCCCGTCCGTCAGCCGCGTTCTCCGCAGCCGCGCGTTCGCCACGCCCCGCATCTCTCACTGGCATGCCAGTCCCACCAGTCAACTCCACCTCTTTCCTTTCTCTCTTCCTCCCTGCGCCGGCCCGCGCCCGAACTCCTTCTTCCTCGCTGAGCTGTGGCCCGCCCTAGCCCTGCAGACCCACCAGCCAGCGTCAGCTACATCAGCGACCTCCTCTTCTAGAAGCCAAACCCCGAGTCCGGGATCGCGCCGAGTGGTTGCGCGATCCGTTCCCTCCGCGCAGAGCCACGCCGAGCTCGCCGCCGCAATCTCCGCGGTTGACTTCCAAAGCCACACGCCGAGAATCTCGCCCGGCTTCTTTAAAAACCCCACCACGACCTAGTGCGCCCTCCTCCCTACCTCCGCAGCCGCCACAAACTCTAGCCGTCCCCGCCCTCCACGCTCAGAGCGGAGCAGAGATCTGCGCCTCCGCGGGCACGCCGCTCCTCGGCCTCACAGCCTCCACCGGCCGCCGCAGGAGCTCCTTTTTGGCACCAGGAGCATCACCGGCCGCCTTCCCCTCCCCTTGCTCCACGCTCGCTCGGGAATTCCACCCGGACCCGCCTCAGGTGAGCACCGCTGCCCCCGCGATTTCCACGCCACTGGCGTGTTTCCGGCCTCCCTAACCCTATGTACGCAATCGCAGCACATCCACGAATCGATCAGTGAGGTCCAGAAGCCCGGAGACGCCTTCCTTCGGTCCTGTCCCCGAGCTCCGCCGCAACGCCGCCGCCGGACTTCGCCGTCGACACCTCTGCGCTGTTTTCCCCGTCGAGATCCGAGCCTGGTGAGCACCGCCCAGGCCTCCTACTCCTTTTACGCTAGTTAGCCTCGGCCGTGGCGCTTTCTTTTTGCTCAGACCCCGCACGCCGGCGGGCACTGCCGCGCAGTGCCGCCCCCTTGCCGTGGCGAGCCCCGCTGAGACCCGATCCGCCTCCCTGTGGCCTCCAGTGCTTTACGCACGCCACGGCGATACTCCACGGCCAAACCGAACCCTGAGCGGACCCCTGGAGCGCCAGATCAGCCAACGCGGCGAGTTCCCTGCCGCGCGCCGCCGCGGAGACTCAATCCCGGCGAGCTCCACCGCCGCCTGCGCTCGCGAGCTTCGTGAGCCGTCCGATCAGGAGTGTACGCGCGAGATTAGATCGAGTCTCCTTTAGATATGAGCCACTAGATCAAGATCCAACGGCCCATGTGCATAGATACCGGTTCGCTGTGGTCATTTTGCTAAAGAGCCCCTTCTCTTTACTAGATTTAACCCGCAATCCTGAGCAGTGTAAAAGTATTTCAATCCGAGCCTTGTTTTTATGTTTAGACCCCTGAGATTTTTATATATAGAACCCGCCGTCCAGCTCTGGTAGTTTTATGTATTAGACCCTAGATCTATGCGTTAATTAAGATTAGGCCCTCGGTTTTTGCAGAAAAACCCTAGAAACTCTGTTTTTCTTACAGTTAAGCCCCTAGAACTTGTTTTAGGCCTAGTTTTCGCGTTCTAGCTCCGTTTTAGGTGTTCTCTATGTCCACGCGATCGTTGTAACACGTAGAATAGTTCTAGACTAGTTTTGTTTGCTGTTTTTATGTATTGTTGTATTGTTTCTTAGTTTTAGCTCTTGTTTGCTTGTATGTTTATATTGTTGCCTTGTTTTTGGCCATGTGTTCGTGAGTAGACGTTGAGCTACCAGAGGCACCAGCACCAGTACCCGGAGCAGCCACCTTCCTTTGAGCAGTTTGAGCAGCAGGATCAGTTTGAGGAAGGCAAGTATAACATGAACAACCTATCACTTTTAAATACACTTTCATACTGCATTTTAATACTGTGTGCCTATAAGGATTTTCCTAGCCACTTTATTATCTTATATATATCCCTTGGGTTGCATTTTGGTTAGTTATGCTAGGTTGCTGCGCTCTCACACATAATGGTCCTTTTTAATTAATTTGATTAATGGTATAGGCAATTTAATTCTGGCAGTGGCCCGTTTGAGTGGCTCACGCCTCGTTAAAATATGTTTTGTTAGAAACATGGTTTAGGGGCCACTCTCCATAAGGACCGGTTCATAGAGTGACAACCTGGGACAACAGCGCTACCACAAGACTGGAATAGGACGGTCTTGGCATAACAATTAGGTCGTTTTGGTTTGGAGTAACTTACCTGCGGGGCAAGGGTGGTAAGCTTCTATGGCCCTCATACTGAGTGGCCTCGTCTGTGGTATTCTTGACGCCCACTAGACCTGCTCCATAGTCGCCGATCCAACCCTTGCGGTTACTCCTTACCAACGAGATTCTTTATAAAGGCCTCGTAGTGTGCTTGCTAGCCATCTCACCTAAGGAAGTGTGATGAACAACTAGCGTAGCTCACGACTTGTGGGTAAAGATGTGCAACCTCTGCAGAGTGTAAAACTGGTATACTAGCCATGCTCACGGTCATGAGTGGCCCAGATCCTCCTTTTGATTAGTGGGGTTATCTTCCTTTGGTTAGGAGGGTTTCCCCGGGTGGTTTTGGTTTGGTTCTCAGTAGTAACATGATTAGTTTTGATTAATTACTATGTAACTGGGTTAATGGTAATTCACCAACTTGTAGTAAATAGTTTTAATAAAATTCTGCCAATACTTAAAAGCTAATGCAGTCAGTCAGCCAACCTAGAGCCTCATAGTTTGTGTTATACTTGTTGGGTACAAGTTGTGTACTCACCCTTGCCTCTTCTCTACTTTTTCCTCTTGGATACTCTACTGCTGCTCAGTTCCTGCCGACGCGAGGGAGTTCGCTCAGCGCTACCAGGACTACAAGGACTTCTAGGCATTCGTCTCCCAGTCGACGTCCCTGTGGCGCCCTGCTCAGCTTCGGAGAGTTTTTATCGTATTTGTACTTCCCTTCCGCTGTATCAGACATTTTTGTCATTAATGTAATAAATAACATTCGTACTCACTTTATTATATCTTTTTACGTGATATGTGTTGTGATATACTGTTCATTCTATTGTATATACGTGTGACTTGATCCTGGCACGTATATGATTGCTCGATTTATGTCCTTTTATAAACCGGGTGTTACAGAGTGGTATCAAAGCTGTATCGACTGTAGGACGAAAGCCTAGATAGAACTGGTCTAGTTTTAGGACTTCTTCTCTCCAATCCTTGTCTGCTGAAACTATTTTACTATTATACCCCTTGAATTCTATGACTTTTACTCGTCTTGCCTTGATTTCTCTCTCTAAAGAATAGTTTTCGTAGATTTTGGCCTGAATCAGTCAGCTGACCACCATGAGTATAAGCTAGGTAACCCTTTTTTATATTAATACAATAGTACGTTCTGCGACACGTTGTGTTAGTCGAGTCGTGTGTTAAACTCGGCTAAGTCGTGAAAATTGTACGCTTGTTATTATGCTACATGTTTGATTTGGATTTTTGGTTGATTGCATAGCTTAGTAGTTTAGATTTGTTTAAGGAAAATCACTCTTATGTTAAAGTTAAGTAATTAATAAAATGAGTTAGATCGTTGGGGGTAAAACAGTCCACTCTATCCTGTCTACTTTATCATGTCTGAGTCTTTTCCGCAAAAGCGTTATCCTATCCATCTGAATTTATTTCTGCAATATCCTTACTCATGAAATCTTTTGTCCAAAATCAGATGGTGAACACCATGCGTGGTTCTGACCAGCAGGGGCAGAACAATCAGGGGCAGAACAACCAGGGTACTGGGATCCCGATGCCTCCGCCTCTAACCAAGGAGCAGTACTTCCAGCTCCAGATGCAGATGATAGCTACCCTGAACAACACTGTTCAGGCACTTCAGCAGGCTCACACTCAGCCTCCGCCTCCTCCACCGCCGCAGCCCCGCGACAGGCGTGCCGAGTTCCTGAGAGGTCACCCGCCGACGTTCTCTCACACGTCCGACCCTCTTCAGGCTGACGACTGGCTCCGTGCAGTGGAGCGTCAGCTGGACATTGCCCAGTGCGATGATCGGGAGCGAGTCCTGTACACAGCAGGACAGCTGCGAGGGGCAGCTTTGGACTAGTGGGAGTCCCACCCAGTTCAGGACCGCGAGGCTCTCACCTGGCTCCAGTTCCGGGAGCGGTTCCGCAGCCACAACGTCCCCGCGGGCGTTATGAAGATGAAGCAGAAGGAGTTCCTTGCACTGAAGCAGGTAATCTCAGAAATAATCATTCAGCTTTTCCTTTTGAGCTAATACCCCCTTGTTCTATCTTTCCGAGTCATGAAATAATCCTTCGATATATATATCTGTCTTTTTCACTTCAGGGGACTATGACGGTCACGGAGTATCGTGATCGTTTTCTGCAGCTTGCTCGCTACACCCCTGCCGATGTTGCGGATGACCGCAAGAAGCAGGAGCACTTCATGGAGGGTCTTGAGGACTACCTCCAGTACGCCCTGCTCAACCTCCGCTTCGACGACTTCAACCATCTGGTTGACAGTGCGCTCAACACTGAGCGCAAGCACCTGGAGATGGAGGAAAAGAAGAGGAAGATTGTCCCCGTTGCTTCCGGCAGCAACACCCATCCTCGCCTCCAGCCGCCTCAGCAGTACCAGCAGCAGCAGTACCGGCCTCCCCAGCAGTACCAGCAGAGGCTGCAACAGTACCTGCCTCGACAGCAGCAGCAGGCAGGTCAGGGCCAGAGGTTACCGGCACCTCCGGCTCGTACTCCACTAGCTCCGCCAGCACCTCAGGCTCCACGGCAGGCAGCTCCTCCTGTCGGACAGCAGGCTCCAGCAACTCCTCGCGTGTGCTATCACTGCGGCCATCCGGGGCACTATGCCAACTCTTGCCCCCGGAAGGCGCAGGCGGGACAGCAGGGGCGCCCAGCTCAGCCCAGGGCGCCAGCACAGGGTCGGGTGAACCACGTGACGGCCGAGTCAGCGGTCGAGGCTCCTAACGTGGTTATTGGTACGTTCATGGTCAACTCTCACCCCACTACAGTGCTTTTCGATACCGGTGCTACTCATTTTTCATTTCCAAGTCATTTGCCGAGAAGCATGGTATACCAGTTTCTTGTATGAGGACAACTATGGTGGTTACCTCACCTGGGGGCCAGATACACACATGTTCTATATGCTCCAGAATTAATATTGTCATAAAGGGGGCAGAGTTCCGCACTGGTTTGATCGTCATTGATTCCTCGGGGATAGATGTGATTTTGGGCATGGAGACCCTTACCAGATGGGGTGTCCGTATTGATTGTGCTCAGCGGACAGTTCACTTGTCAGCATCTGATGGCCAAGAGGTGACAGTCAGTGCTTTAGAGCCCTCGGGATTTCTTCATCAGATGGAGGCTAGACCCACGGACGGTATTCGCGTGGTGTCTGAATTCCCGGATGTCTTTCCGGATGATTTGCCAGGTATGCCGCCTGAACGCGACATCGAGTTTTCTATTGATCTCTTGCCTAGCACAGCTCCTATTGCAAAGCGGCCCTACCGCATGGCACCTATAGAGCATGAGGAAGTTAAGAAGACTATTGATGAGTTGCTAGCCAAGGGCTATATCCGTCGCAGCTTCTCTCCTTGGGCTTTTCCATTGTTGCTAGTAGATAAGAAGGATGGCTCGAAGAGGATGTGTGTTGATTATCGGGAGCTGAATGCAGTTACCATCAAGAACAAGCATCCACTGCCCCGTATTGAGGATCTCTTTGATTTGCTTCGAGGTGCTCGTATATTCTCGAAGATTGATCTTCGTTCGAGTTATTTTCAGCTGAGGATCCGTCCAGAGGATATTCCGAAGACGGCATTCACCTGCAAGTACGGGCTGTATGAGTACACGGTCATGTCCTTCGGCTTGACTAATGCCCTGGCTTTCTTCATGCACTTGATGAACATGGTTTTCATGGATTATCTGGATGTCTTCGTGGTGATCTTCATTGATGATATTCTGATCTTCTCCAAGACAGAGGAAGATCATGAAGAGCATTTGAGGCTCGTGTTGCAGAGATTGAGAGAGCATCAGCTGTATGCTAAGTTCAGCAAGTGCGAGTTCTGGATTGACGAGGTTCCATTCCTCGGTCATGTAATCTCTCAGGGAGGTATTGCTGTTGATTCGAGCAAGGTGAAGGATGTGCTCGAGTGGGAGACACCGCAGACAGTGAAGGAAGTCCGGTCATTCTTGGGCTTAGCAGGATATTATCGGAGGTTCATTGAGAATTTCTCCAAGATCGCGAAGCCTTTGACTTCCTTGTTAGAGAAGAAAGCGGCATTCGTATGGATAGATGAGCATCAGATGGCCTTTGATGAGTTGAAGAAGAGGTTGACTACGGCACCAGTCCTTACTCTGCCAGACCAGAGCAAGAGGTTCACGGTATATTGTGATGCTTCGAAGGATGGTCTTGGGTGTGTTCTGATGCAGGAGGGCAGAGTGATAGCTTATGCTTCACGGCAGTTACGTCGGCATGAGCTGAATTATCCCACACATGATCTTGAGTTAGCCGCAGTCGTGCATGCTCTGAAGATTTGGAGGCATTACTTGTATGGGCAGCAGTGTGATATCTACACTGATCACAAGAGCCTCAAGTATATTTTCACGCAGAATGAGCTGAACATGCGGCAGAGAAGATGGTTAGAGTTGGTCAAGGACTATGACCTTGTAACACCCTAATTTAAATTTCAGCATTTAATAATAAATTTAATTGGCTTTATTTAATTTTCTAAGGTTTATTATGTTTAGCCTTGCATTTAATCTAATTTTGGTTCACAAGTAATTAAAATTTGTCTAAGTTTAAAAATTTGTTGTTGCATTCATGCTGGTGCATTGTTCTTTTTGTCGAGTGCTGGGTTTGAATTCAAATTGGAATTTGAATTCAATTAGAATTTGAGTGTTTGCTTTAGAAATAGAATAGAAAAGAAACAAGAAAATCTAAGACCCAGCCCAAACCCAAAACAAGAAACTCAACCCAGATCTAACCCAACCCAGTGAAACAGCCCGGCCCACGTTCCCCCCCCCCCCCCCCCCCCCGCGGCCCGTTCCCACACTGTGCTCGGCCCAGCTAGCCTCTTCCCGCTCGGCCCACTCCGCACGCACGGCCCGACCCCGCTCGCCCCAGCGCGTCGCCCGCTCACGCGCCCCCGCCTCTGCTAACTGGGCCCTGCAGGTCAGCACGCTCGCACGCCCCGCGTCCCTCTCAACTCTCACCCGCGCCCAGGCCCACCTGTCGGCGTCGTTCACCCCGCAGCCGCGTGGCCAACCTCTCCCACCGACGCCCCGGTCCCGCTGTCAGCTCCATCTTCCCCGCGACGCGCTCGCGCAACAGAAGCCGCTGTAACACCCTAATTTAAATTTCAGTATTTATTAATAAATTAATTGGCTTTAGTTAAATTTTCTAAGGTTTATTGTGTTTAGTTAGCATTTAATCTAATTTTTGTTCCTTAATTAATTAAAATTTATCATAGGTTTAAATTTTTGTTGCATTCATGCTGGTGCATAATTTTATTTGAGTGTGGTTTGAATTCAAATTCAAATTTGAATTCAAACTTTGTTTGAATTAGATTTAGAAAGGAGAAGAGTAGGAAAAAGAAAACCCAAACCCTTAACCCAGCCCAAACCCAAACCCAGCAAACCCCAAACCCACCTCAGCCCAGTCCAACCCTCTCCCCCGGCCCACTTTCCCCGCGGCCCAGTTCGCTCGGCCCAAGCGCGCGGCCCAGCGCTCAGCCCGCACGGCCCGCGTCGCCCGCTCTCACTCGGCTCGGTTCCATCCCGGCCTGCGCCCGCGACACCCCCACTCGCCCAGCCCAGCGACTCGCCCCGCGCGTCGCCTCCCGCCACTGACCGACGGGGCCCATCAGTCAGCTCCTTCTCTCCCCCCCCCCGCAGCGCAGCTGCCGCCCGAACCCCCCGCCGGGGATCACGCCAGTTTCCCAACCCCGGGCGCGCACGCCCAGGTTGGCCGCCGCCCTACAAATAGGGGCCCGAGCCTTCCCCTGCACCCATCCACCCCCGCCGCCACTCCCAAAACCCTAAGCCGCGCCGCCGTGCTCCCGGAGTCGGAGCAGAGCCCCTCGCCGCAGGTAAGCAAGCGCCGCCGCCCCAATTCCCTCGCCACCGGCGACTTCTGCACCCCTGATCCCCCGCGGCAATCTCTGCAGGACCCCTGTGAACCGATTCGTGGCGACTGGGAGCCCTGGGGAGCCCTACGCCGGCGGGACCACGAGCTCAGCGCCCGCCTCGTCGCCGGTCAACGTCGACGCCAACTTCACTCGGCCGTCCAGCCTGCCCTGCACCGCGGTGAGCACCACCCGAGCCCCCTAATCAATTTGCGCAGGATATTTTCGCCCTTCGCGCGCCCTAGGCGCCCGTCCGCCGCAGACCCGCTCTTGCACCGCCGCGCAGCCCCGCCGCCGCCGTAGCGCGCGCCGCTCCGACCCCCCTCGAGCCCAGGCTAGCGTCCAGGTGGATCACGCATAGCGTGCTGACCATTCCAGACCCGAAGCCGCGTCGTTTTGAGCCCCGGAGCAGCCGAACGGCCAGCTCCGGCGAGCTCGCCGCCGCGGAGCTCTGCTCCGACGGCTGAGCGCCGCCGCCCAGCGCCCCCTTTACCCTGGACCCTCCGATCCGAGCCCGGCGGTCACGATTAGATCGTGGCCCGATCCGATCTAAACCGTTAGATCCAGATCCAGCGGTCTGGATCCACGCGTACCGGTTCAGCCTTGGATTTTTGTTAAAGAGACCCTGGGGTCTTTCAGATTTAA
The DNA here is from genome assembly GCF_016808335.1 of Panicum virgatum. Lineage (NCBI taxonomy): Eukaryota > Viridiplantae > Streptophyta > Magnoliopsida > Poales > Poaceae > Panicum > Panicum virgatum. The sequence goes on along the minus strand of NC_053136.1, from coordinate 26,080,472 downwards.
CCCGCGGTCCAGCTCCTTTCAAAAATAATTATATCCAGGTCCAGTTTTTAACACTTTAGCCCCTGAGCTTTGTAGTTTTTGGACCCGCCGTCCAGACCTGTCCTTTTTGCGCGTCAGCCCCTAGAATTAATGTTTATTTACGTCCAGGCCCTCGGTTTTTGCAGAAAACCCCCTGGAACCTTAGATTTCTTGCAGTTAAGCCACTAGAACTTGTTTTTAGCCTAGATTATGCGTTTTAGCTCCGTTTTTAACGTTCTTTATATCCACACGATCGTTGTAACGCGTAGAACAGTATTAGAGTAGTTTAGTGTGCTGTTTTTATGTATTGTTGTACTGTTTCTTAGTTTTTGTTAGTGTTTGCTTGTATGCTTATTATTGTGCATTGTTTTGGCCATGTGTTCGTGAGTAGACGTTGATCCATCTGAGGAGCCCCAGTACCAGTACCCGGAGCACCCGTCTTCCGAGCACTTTGAGCAGCAGCAGGAGCAGTACGAGGAAGGCAAGTGTAACATGAACAACCCATCACTTTTAAATACATTTTCATACTGCATTTTAATACTGTATGCCTTTAAGGATTTCCTAGCCAGTTTATATCCTTTAAATATACCTTTGGGTTGCATTTTGGTTAGTTGTGCTAGGTTGCTGCGCTATAACACACTCTGGTCCTTTTTAATTAATTTGATTAATGGTTTACTTGAACTTAATTCTGAGAGTGGCACTCTGTGTGGCTTGAGTGGCTCACGTCTTGTTAAAATTGGTTTTTGTTAGAAACATGGTTTAGGGGGCCAGCACGGTGCTTAGTGCTTGGTTTGCCACTCTCCATAAGGACCGGTTCATAGAGCGACAACCTGGGACAACAGCGCTACCACAAGGCTAGAATGGGATAGACTTGGCGTAATAATTAGATCTTTTTGGTTTGGAGTAACTTACCTGCGGGGCAAGAGTAGTAAGCTTCAATGGTCCCTGCTCCTCCGGCTGGTCTGTGCTTGGTTTGCGTACCTATGCTTGTACCCCCGGAGGTGGGCCCCATCGTCGCCGACCTAACTCTCGCGGTTACGCCTTACCAACGAGATTCTTTGTAAAGGCCTCGTAGTGAGTCGCTGGCCATCTCACCTAAGGAAGTGTGATGAACAACTGGCGTAGCTCACGACTTGTGGGTAAAGATGTGCAACCTCTGCAGAGTGTAAAACTGGTATACTAGCCGTGCTCACGGTTATGAGCGGCCCAGATCCTCCTTTTGATTAGTGGAGTTATCTCCTTCCGACGAGGGAGGTGCTTCTCGGGGTTACCTTGGTGGCTTGGTTTTGGTTCTCAGTAGTATCATGGTTAAATTTGACTAATCACTATGCAACTGGGTTAATGGTAATTCATCAACTCGTAGTAAATAGTTTTAATAAAATTTTGCCAACACTTAATAGCTAATGCAGTTGAGTCAGCCAACCTTAGAGCCTCATAGTTTGTGTTATACTTGTTGAGTACAAGTTGTGTACTCACCCTTGCCTCTTCTCTACTTTTTCCTCTTGGCTACGCTACTGCTGCTCAGTTCCTGCCGACACGAGGGAGTTCGTCCAGCGCTACCAGGACTACGAGGACTTCTAGGTGTTCGTCTCCCAGTCGACGTCCCTGTGGCGCCCTGCTTCAGCTTCGGAGAGCTTTATCGTATTTTGTACTTCGCTTCCGCTGTATCAGACATTTTTGTCATTATTGTAATAAATAACAATCGTATTCGCTTTATTATGTCTTTTTACGTGATATGTGCTATGATATACTGTTCATTCTGTTGTATATACGTGTGACTTGATCCTGGCACGTATATGATTGCTCGGTTTATGTTCTTTTATAAACCGGGTGTTACAGAGTGGTATCAGAGCCATATCGACTGTAGGACGAAGCCTAGATAGAACTGGTCGAGTTTTAGGACTTCTCCTCACCAATCCTTGTCTGCTGAAACTATTTTACTATTATACCCCTTGACTTCTATGACTTTTACCCTTCTTGCCTTGATTTCTCTCTCTGAAGAATAGTTCTCGTAGATTTGGCCTGAATCAGTCATCTGACCACCATGAGTAAGCTAGGTGACCCTTTTATAATAATACGATAGCACGCTCTGCGACGCGTTGTGTTAGTCGAGTCGTGTGTTAAACTCGGCTAAGTTGTGAAAATTGTCTGCTTGTTATTATGCTACATGGTTGATTTGAATTTTTGACTGATTGCATAGCTTAGTAGTTTAAATTTGTTTAAAGAAAATCACTCAGATGTTAAAGTTAACTAATTAATAAAATGAGTTAGATCGTTGGGGGTAAAACAGTCAACTCTATCCTGTCTACTTTATCATGGCTGAGTCTTTTTCCGCAAAGAGTTATCGTATCCATCTGAATTTATTCCTGCAATATCCTTACTCGTGAAATCTTTTGTTCAAATCAGATGGTGAACACCAGGAGCACCGGTTCCGGTTCTGGCCAGCAGCAGGGTCAGAACAACCAGGGTACCGGGATCCCGATGCCTCCGCCTTTGACTCCGGAGCAGTACTTCCAGCTCCAGATGCAGATGATGGCTACCCTGAACAACACTGTTCAGGCTCTTCAGCACGCTCACACTCAGCCTCCGCCTCCTCCACCGCCGCAGCCTCGCGACAGGCGTGCTGAGTTCCTGAGGGGTCACCCGCCGACGTTCTCTCACACGTCCGACCCTCTTCAGGCTGACGACTGGCTCCGTGCAGTGGAGCGTCAGCTGGACATCGCCCAGTGCGATGATCGTGAGCGAGTTCTGTACGCAGCAGGACAGCTGCGAGGGGCAGCCTTGGACTGGTGGGAGTCCCACCCAGTTCATGACCGCGAGTCTCTCACTTGGCTCCAGTTCAGGGAGCGTTTCCGCAGCCACAACGTCCCCGCGGGCGTTATGAAGATGAAGCAGAAGGAGTTCCTTGCACTGAAGCAGGTAATCTTAAGTATAATCATTCAGCGGTTTCCTTTGAGCTAATGCCCCTTGTTCTATCCTTATGAATCTTGAGTTAATCTTCCGATATCTATCTGTCTTTGTGAATTCAGGGGACTATGTCGGTCACGGAGTATCGTGATCGCTTTCTTCAGCTGGCTCGCTACGCCCCTGCCGAGGTTGCGGATGACCGCAAGAAGCAGGAGCACTTCATGGAGGGTCTTGAGGACTACCTCCAGTACGCGCTGCTCAACCTCCGCTTCGACGACTTCAACCATCTGGTTGACAGCGCGCTCAACACTGAGCATAAGCACCTGGAGATGGAGGACAAGAAGAGGAAGGTTGTCCCCGTTGCTTCCGGCAGCAGCACTCGTCCTCGACTCCAGCAGCCCCAGCAGTACCAGCCTCAGTACCGGCCTCCTCAGCAGTACCAGCAGAGGCCACCGCAGCAGTACCCGCCTCGACAGCAGCAGCAGGCAGGTCAGGGCCAGAGGTTACCGGCACCTCCGGCTCGTGCTGCTCCACCAGCTCCACCGGCACCACAGGCTCCACGTCCGGCAGCTCCTACCGGACAGCAGGCTCAGGGACCTCCTCGCACCTGCTTTCACTGCGGCCAGCCGGGGCACTACGCCAACGCTTGCCCCCGGAAGGCGCAGGCGGGACAGCAGGGGCGCCCAGCTCAGCCCAGGGCGCCAGCACAGGGCAGGGTGAACCACGTGACGGCCGAGTCAGCGGCCGAGGCTCCCAACGTGGTTATTGGTACGTTCATGGTTAATTCATATCCAGCTACAGTGCTTTTTGATACTGGTGCTACGCATTCCTTCATTACTCAGTCTTTTGTCGAGCATCATGGTATTCATACTAGCACATTAAAGAGGTGCCTGTTAGTATCTTCACCGGGAGGACAGTTGAGGTCTCACACTTACTGCCCGAGAGTCAGTGTTTCTTTGAGGGGAGTAGAGTTCTGTACTGATCTGATGGTGCTAGACACCAAGGGCATTGATGTCATTCTGGGAATGGAGACTCTGGCCAAATGGGGAGTTTGGATAGATTGTGCTCAGAGGACAGTCTTGCTATCAGCTTCCAGTGGCCAAGAGGTGGTTATCAGTGCAGTAGAGCCTTCTGGATTTCTTCATCAGATGGAGGCTAGACCCACGGACGGTATTCGCGTGGTGTCTGAATTCCCAGATGTCTTTCCGGATGATCTGCCAGGTATGCCGCCTGAACGCGCCATTGAGTTTTGTATTGATCTCTTGCCTGGCACAGCCCCTATTGCAAAGAGGCCCTACCGTATGGCACCTATAGAGCATGAAGAAGTCAAGAAGACTATTGATGAGTTGCTAGCCAAGGGCTATATCCGTCGCAGCTTCTCTCCTTGGGCTTTTCCGTTGTTGCTGGTAGATAAGAAGGATGGCTTGAAGAGGATGTGTGTGGATTATCGTGAGCTGAATGCAGTCACTATCAAGAACAAGCATCCACTGCCCCGTATTGAGGATCTCTTCGATCTGCTTCGAGGTGCTCGTATATTCTCGAAGATTGATCTTCGTTCGGGTTATTTTCAGCTGAGGATCCGTCCTGGGGATATTCCGAAGACGGCATTCACCTGCAAGTACGGGCTATATGAGTATACAGTCATGTCTTTCGGCTTGACTAATGCCCCGGCTTTCTTCATGCATCTGATGAACATGGTCTTCATGGATTATCTGGATGTCTTCGTGGTGATTTTCATTGATGATATTCTGATCTTCTCCAAGACAGAAGAAGAGCATGAGGAGCATCTGAGGCTCGTGTTGCAGAGATTGAGAGAGCATCAGTTGTATGCCAAGTTCAGCAAGTGCGAGTTCTGGATTGACGAGGTTCCATTCCTCGGACATGTTATCTCTCAGGGAGGCATTGCTGTTGATCCGAGCAAGGTGAAGGATGTGCTCGAGTGGGAGACACCGCAGACAGTGAAGGAAGTCAGGTCTTTCTTGGGCTTAGCCGGATATTATCGGAGGTTCATTGAGAATTTCTCCAAGATCGCGAAGCCTTTGACTTCTTTGCTAGAGAAGAATGTGGCTTTCGTATGGACTGATGAGCGTCAGAGGGCCTTTGATGAGCTGAAGAAGAGGTTGACTACGGCGCCAGTCCTGACTCTGCCAGACCAGACGAAGAGGTTCACGGTATATTGTGATGCTTCGAAGGATGGTCTTGGGTGTGTTCTGATGCAGGAGGGCAGAGTGATAGCTTATGCTTCATGGCAGTTACGTCGGCATGAGCTGAATTATCCTACTCATGATCTTGAGTTAGCCGCGGTTGTGCATGCTCTGAAGATTTGGAGGCATTACTTGTATGGGCAGCGGTGTGATATCTACACTGATCACAAGAGCCTCAAGTACATTTTCACGCAGAATGAGCTGAACATGCAGCAGAGAAGATGGCTAGAGTTAGTCAAGGACTATGATCTGGAGATTCACTATCATCCGGGCAAGGCCAATGTTGTAGCAGATGCTCTGAGCAGAAGAAGTTATGTCAACATGGCCGTGGCTTTCCAGATGCCTCCAGAGTTATGCGAGGAGTTCGAGCAGTTGAGTTTGGGCTTCTTGCATCATACCTCCAGTGCAGCGTTTGAGGCAATACCGACTCTAGAGTCAGAGATCAGGCAGCATCAGAAAGATGATGAGAAGCTGCAGGAGATTCGTGAGTTGCTCAAGAAGGGCAAGGCTCCTCATTTCAGAGAGGATGATCAGGGTACTTTGTGGTACAAGAACCGGATCTGCGTGCCTGATGTGCATGATCTCCGGAAGTTGATTCTGAGTGAGGCCCATGATACAGCATACTCTATTCATCCGGGCAGCACAAAGATGTACTATGATCTGAAGGAACGTTTCTGGTGGTACGGGATGAAGCGTTCAGTGGCAGAGTACGTGGCTATTTGTGACACCTGTCAGCGTGTCAAGGCTGAGCATCAGAGGCCAGCAGGTCTGTTACAGCCTTTGAAGATTCCAGAGTGGAAATGGGAGGAAATCACTATGGACTTCATTGTTGGATTGCCTCGTACTCAGAAAGGGTACAACTCCATATGGGTAGTAGTGGATCGATTGACGAAGGTTGCTCACTTCATACCAGTGAACACTACTTACTCCGGTGCTAGACTTGCAGAGTTGTACATCTCTCGGATTGTCTGCTTGCATGGTGTGCCCAAGAAGATCATATCTGACAGAGGGTCTCAGTTCACTTCTCGGTTCTGGGAGCAGCTTCATGATTCGTTGGATACGAAGCTGCGTTTCAGTACGGCTTATCACCCTCAGACAGATGGGCAGACAGAGAGAACCAACCAAGTGTTGGAGGATATGCTGAGAGCTTGTGCTATCCAGTATGGTACTAGCTGGGATAAGTGCCTGTCATTTGCTGAGTTCTCATATAACAACAGCTATCAGGCCAGTCTAAAGAAGTCTCCATTCGAGGCATTGTATGGCAGAAAGTGCAGGACTCCTCTCTATTGGGATCAGATCGGTGAGAAGCAGCTCTTTGGCCCTGAGATCATAGATGATGCAGAGCAGATGGTTCAGGCTGTGCGAGAGAATCTGAGGATTGCACAGAGCAGACAGAAGAGCTATGCTGATGGCAAACGGAGGGATCTGACCTTCAGTGTCGGTGATTATGTGTATCTGAAGGTATCTCCGATGAGAGGAATCCGCAGATTTAATGTCAAAGGGAAGTTAGCACCTCGATATGTGGGGCCATTCAAGGTGCTAGAGCGGAAAGGCGAAGTTGCTTATCGCCTGGAGTTACCTCTCAGCCTCTCAGGAGTTCATGATGTCTTCCATATATCTCAGCTGAAGAGATGTCTGCGAGTACCCGAGGAGCCGGCACCTCTGGATGGAGTCGATGTCCAGGAAGATTTGACTTATACCGAGCATCCGATGAAGATTCTGGAGACATCAGAGAGGGTTACGCGGAACAAGCGCATCAAGATGTGCAGAGTTCAGTGGAGTCATCACAGTGAAGCTGAGGCTACTTGGGAGCGAGAAGAGGAGTTGAAGAAGACATATCCAGATCTCTTTGCTAGCCAGCCCAGCTAAATCTCGGGGACGAGATTTCTTTAAGGGGGTAGGGTATGTAACACCCTAATTTAAATTTCAGTATTTATTAATAAATTAATTGGATTTAGTTAAATTTTCTAAGGTTTATTGTGTTTAGTTAGCATTTAATCTAATTTTTGTTCCTTAATTAATTAAAATTTATCATAGGTTTAAATTTTTGTTGCATTCATGCTGGTGCATAATTTTATTTGAGTGTGGTTTGAATTCAAATTCAAATTTGAATTCAAACTTTGTTTGAATTAGATTTAGAAAGGAGAAGAGTAGGAAAAAGAAAACCCAAACCCTTAACCCAGCCCAAACCCAAACCCAGCAAACCCCAAACCCACCTCAGCCCAGTCCAACCCTCTCCCCCGGCCCACTTTCCCCGCGGCCCAGTTCGCTCGGCCCAAGCGCGCGGCCCAGCGCTCAGCCCGCACGGCCCGCGTCGCCCGCTCTCACTCGGCTCGGTTCCATCCCGGCTTGCGCCCGCGACACCCCCACTCGCCCAGCCCAGCGACTCGCCCCGCGCGTCGCCTCCCGCCACTGACCGACGGGGCCCATCAGTCAGCTCCTTCTCTCCCCCCCCCGCAGCGCAGCTGCCGCCCGAACCCCCCGCCGGGGATCACGCCGGTTTCCCAACCCTGGGCGCGCACGCCCAGGTTGGCCGCCGCCCTACAAATAGGGGCCCGAGCCTTCCCCTGCACCCATCCACCCCCGCCGCCACTCCCAAAACCCTAAGCCGCGCCGCCGTGCTCCCGGAGTCGGAGCAGAGCCCCTCGCCGCAGGTAAGCAAGCGCCGCCGCCCCAATTCCCTCGCCACCGGCGACTTCTGCACCCCTGATCCCCCGCGGCAATCTCTGCAGGACCCCTGTGAACCGATTCGTGGCGACTGGGAGCCCTGGGGAGCCCTACGCCGGCGGGACCACGAGCTCAGCGCCCACCTCGTCGCCGGTCAGCGTCGACGCCAACTTCACTCGGCCGTCCAGCCTGCCCTGCACCGCGGTGAGCACCACCCGAGCCCCCTAATCAATTTGCGCAGGATATTTTCGCCCTTCGCGCGCCCTAGGCGCCCGTCCGCCGCAGACCCGCTCTTGCACCGCCGCGCAGCCCCGCCGCCGCCGTAGCGCGCGCTGCTCCGACCCCCCTCGAGCCCAGGCTAGCGTCCAGGTGGATCACGCATAGCGTGCTGACCATTCCAGACCCGAAGCCGCGTCGTTTTGAGCCCCGGAGCAGCCGAACGGCCAGCTCCGGCGAGCTCGCCGCCGCGGAGCTCTGCTCCGGCGGCTGAGCGCCGCCGCCCAGCGCCCCCTTTACCCTGGACCCTCCGATCCGAGCCCGGCGGTCACGATTAGATCGTGGCCCGATCCGATCTAAACCGTTAGATCCAGATCCAGCGGTCTGGATCCACGCATACCGGTTCAGCCTTGGATTTTTGTTAAAGAGACCCTGGGGTGTTTCAGATTTAACCCGCGGTCCAGCTCCTTTCAAAAATAATTATATCCAGGTCCAGTTTTTAACACTTTAGCCCCTGAGCTTTGTAGTTTTTGGACCCGCCGTCCAGACCTGTCCTTTTTGCGCGTCAGCCCCTAGAATTAATGTTTATTTACGTCCAGGCCCTCGGTTTTTGCAGAAAACCCCCTGGAACCTTAGATTTCTTGCAGTTAAGCCCCTAGAACTTGTTTTTAGCCTAGATTATGCGTTTTAGCTCCGTTTTTAACGTTCTTTATATCCACACGATCGTTGTAACGCATAGAACAGTATTAGAGTAGTTTAGTGTGCTGTTTTTATGTATTGTTGTACTGTTTCTTAGTTTTTGTTAGTGTTTGCTTGTATGCTTATTATTGTGCATTGTTTTGGCCATGTGTTCGTGAGTAGACGTTGATCCATCTGAGGAGCCCCAGTACCAGTACCCGGAGCACCCGTCTTCCGAGCACTTTGAGCAGCAGCAGGAGCAGTACGAGGAAGGCAAGTGTAACATGAACAACCCATCACTTTTAAATACATTTTCATACTGCATTTTAATACTGTATGCCTTTAAGGATTTCCTAGCCAGTTTATATCCTTTAAATATACATTTGGGTTGCATTTTGGTTAGTTGTGCTAGGTTGCTGCGCTATAACACACTCTTGTCCTTTTTAATTAATTTGATTAATGGTTTACTTGAACTTAATTCTGAGAGTGGCACTCTGTGTGGCTTGAGTGGCTCACGTCTCGTTAAAATTGGTTTTTGTTAGAAACATGGTTTAGGGGGCCAGCACGGTGCTTAGTGCTTGGTTGGCCACTCTCCATAAGGACCGGTTCATAGAGCGACAACCTGGGACAACAGCGCTACCACAAGGCTAGAATGGGATAGACTTGGCATAATAATTAGATCTTTTTGGTTTGGAGTAACTTACCTGCGGGGCAAGAGTAGTAAGCTTCAATGGTCCCTGCTCCTCCGGCTGGTCTGTGCTTGGTTTGCGTACCTGTGCTTGTACCCCCGGAGGTGGGCCCCATCGTCGCCGACCTAACTCTCGCGGTTACGCCTTACCAACGAGATTCTTTGTAAAGGCCTCGTAGTGAGTCGCTGGCCATCTCACCTAAGGAAGTGTGATGAACAACTGGCGTAGCTCACGACTTGTGGGTAAAGATGTGCAACCTCTGCAGAGTGTAAAACTGGTATACTAGCCGTGCTCACGGTTATGAGCGGCCCAGATCCTCCTTTTGATTAGTGGAGTTATCTCCTTCCGACGAGGGAGGTGCTTCTCGGGGTTACCTTGGTGGCTTGGTTTTGGTTCTCAGTAGTATCATGGTTAAATTTGACTAATCACTATGCAACTGGGTTAATGGTAATTCATCAACTCGTAGTAAATAGTTTTAATAAAATTTTGCCAACACTTAAAAGCTAATGCAGTTGAGTCAGCCAACCTTAGAGCCTCATAGTTTGTGTTATACTTGTTGAGTACAAGTTGTGTACTCACCCTTGCCTCTTCTCTACTTTTTCCTCTTGGCTACGCTACTGCTGCTCAGTTCCTGCCGACACGAGGGAGTTCGTCCAGCGCTACCAGGACTACGAGGACTTCTAGGTGTTCGTCTCCCAGTCGACGTCCCTGTGGCGCCCTGCTTCAGCTTCGGAGAGCTTTATCGTATTTTGTACTTCGCTTCCGCTGTATCAGACATTTTTGTCATTATTGTAATAAATAACATTCGTATTCGCTTTATTATGTCTTTTTACGTGATATGTGCTATGATATACTGTTCATTCTGTTGTATATACGTGTGACTTGATCCTGGCACGTATATGATTGCTCGGTTTATGTTCTTTTATAAACCGGGTGTTACAGCCGCTAACCTCGCCGTGATCCCCGCAGCCTCCCTTCCCGAGCCCGGATGCCGAGATCCTCGGCCCTGCCCCTTTTAACCACCCGCGCCGCACCCCTTGCCCTCTCCTATCCACCAGCGCCACCCCCACAACCCTAGCCGCCGCAACAGAGTTGCTCCGCCGCGCAGACTCCCTTGCTCCGCCGCGGACCGGCCACGCCACGGCCTCCCGGCCCCGGCCAACAACCTCTGGAGCTCTGCCCCGTGCCCAAGACCTAGCCCGTGCCCGTTTGCCCCGAGTACTTCCGTGCTACGGCCGGAATTTCACCTGAGGTCAGTCGCCGGTAAGATGTTCTGCCGCCCGATTTCCTCATCGCCTTTGACCCTCCTGCTATCTTGACCACTTGTGCACCTCCGCAGCACCTCGGCGCATCGATTCGAGGGGATCCAAAGCTCGGAGGAGCGCCCCCGCACCCGGACCACGTGAGCAGCTCTGAGCGCCGCCGCCGGACTTGTCGTCGTCAACCCCCTGCGCTGCGAACCCGACCGCCCCGCGTCCTCGGTGAGCCACATCCCGGTCCGCCCTATCTTTACGCGCTAAATTTGGTAGCCGTAGCCCCCTGGAGTCACCAAACCGCCTGCTCCGGTGAGGTCTCGCCGTCCAGAGCCGCCATGGCCGATGAACTCCGTGCTCCGGACCTCCCCAGACCCAACCCGCACCTCAGGTGGACTACACGTGCCACGAGCATCCTCCACGGACAAACCCCAGCCCAAGCGGAGCCCTGCAGCTCCCAGAATGCTTTCTCCAGTCGTGCGCCACCGCGGGAGCGCGCCGCCGGCGAGTCCCGCCGCCGCCCGCGTTTCCCTTTGCCTGTAGCCGCCCGATCCGAATCTTACGGCCACGATTAGATCCAAAGGCCATCAAACCTGAGCCATCGGATCGAGATCCGACGATCCCGATCCAAAGATACCGGTTCAGCCGGCACCTTTTGCTAAAGAGACCCTGCCCTTTTTGGAAATCAACCCGCAGTCCGTCCAGTTCAAAATTAATTCCTGTTAGGTCCCTGTTTTAACACTTTAGCCCCTGAGCTTCTTTAAAATAGAACCCGCCATCCTGCTCTGGTAGATTTGCGAGTTAGACCCTAGAACTAAGGTTTAATTACTTTAGGCCCTCAGTTTTTGCAGAAAACCCCCTGGAACTTAGTTTTTCTCGCAGATAAGCCCCTAGAACTTGTTTTTGGCCTAGAATATGCGTTTTAACTCCGTTTTAAGCGTTCTTTATGCCCACGCGATCGTTGTAAAGCGTAGAATAGTTTTAGACTAGTTTTGTGTGCTGTTTTTATGTATTGATGTACTATTTCTTAGCTTTTGTTAGTGTTTGCTTGTATGCTTATTATTGTGTATTGTTCGGGCCATGTGTTCGTGAGTAGACGTTGAGCTACCGGAGGAGCCCCAGTACCAGTACCCGGAGCAGCCGTCTTCTGACCAGTTTGAGCAGCAGCAGGAGCAGTACGACGAAAACAAGTATAACATGAACAACCTATCACTTTTAAATACACTTTCATACTGCATTTTAATACTATATGCCTATAAGGATTTCCTAGCCACTTTATATCCTTTATATAATTACCTTGGGTTGCATTTTGGTTAGTTGTGCTAGGTGCCGCGCTATAACACACTTGGTCCTTTTTAATTAATTTGATTAATGGTATATGCAACTTATTTCTGAGAGTGACCCTCTGTGTGGCTTGAGTGGTTCACGTCTCGTTAAAATCGGTTTTGTTAGAAACATGGTTTAGGGGGCCAGCACGGTGCTTACTGCCTGGTTGGCCACTCTCCATAAGGACCGATTCATAGAGCGACAACCTGGGACAACAGCGCTACCACAAGACTGGAATGGGACGGTCTTGGCTTACTAATTAGGCCATTTTGGTTCGGGAGTAACTTACCGACGGGGCATGGGGGGTGGTGAGCTTCAATGGTGGCTAGGCTACGAGGCTTGGTGTGCGTACCCCTCGAGGTGGTTACCATCGTTGCGGAGCCTAATTCCTGTAACACCCGGTTTATAAAAGAACATAAACCGAGCAATCATATACGTGCCAGGATCAAGTCACACGTATATACAACAGAATGAACAGTATATCATAGCACATATCACGTAAAAAGACATAATAAAGCGAATACGAAAGTTATTTATTACAGTAATGACAAGAATGTCTGATACAGCGGAAGCGAAGTACAAAATACGGTAAAAGCTCTCCGAAGCTGAAGCAGGGCGCCACAGGGACGTCGACTGGGAGACGAAGCACCTAGAAGTCCTCGTAGTCCTGGTAGCGCTGGACGAACTCCCTCGTGTCGGCAGGAACTGAGCAACAGTAGCGTAGCCGAGAGGAAAAAGTAGAGAAGAGGCAAGAGTGAGTACACAACTTGTACTCAACAAGTATAACACAAACTATGAGGCTCTAGGCTGGCTGACTCAACTGCATTAGCTTTTAAGTGTTGGCAAAATTTTATTAACACTATTTACTACGAGTTGATGAATTACCATTAACCCAGTTACATAGTAATTAATCAGAATTAATTATGATACTACTGAGAACCAAACCACGACCAAGCCACCAAGGTAAACCCCGAGAAGCACCTCCCTCGTCGGAAGGAGATAACTTCACTAATCAAAAGGAGGATCTGGGCCGCTCATAACCGTGAGCACGGCTAGTATACCAGTTTTACACTCTGCAGAGGTTGCACATCTTTACCCACAAGTCGTGAGCTACGCCAGTTGTTCATCACACTTCCTTAGGTGAGATGGCCAGCGACTCACTACGAGGCCTTTAGAAAGAATCTCGTTGGTAAGGCGTAACCGCGAGAGTTAGGTCGGCGACGATGGGGCCCACCTCCGGGGGTACAAGCACAGGAGCGCAATCCAAGCACAGACCAAGCCGGAGGAGCAGGGACCATTGAAGCTTACTACTCTTGCCCCGCAGGTAAGTTACTCCAAACCAAAAAGATCTAGTTATTACGCCAAGTCTATCCCATTCTAGCCTTGTGGTAGCGCTGTTGTCCCAGGTTGTCGCTCTATGAACCGGTCCTTATGGAGAGTGGCCAACCAGGCAGTAAGCACCGTGCTGGCCCCCTAAACCATGTTTCTAAAAAAAAAACATCTTTTAACGAGAAGTGAGCCACTCAAGCCACACAGAGTGCCACTCTCAGAATTAAGTTCAAGTAAAACATTAATCAATTTAATTAAAAAGAACCAGAGTGTGTTATAGCGCAGCAACCTAGCACAACTAACCAAAATGCGACCCAAAGGTATATATAAAGGATATAAAGTGGCTAGGAAATCCTTATAGGCATACAGTATTAAAATGCAGTATGAAATTGAATTTAAAGGTGATAGGTTGTTCATGTTATACTTGCCTTCCTCGTACTGCTCCTGCTGCTGCTCAAACTGATCCGAAGACGGCTGCTCCGGGTACTGGTACTGAGGCTCCTCAGATGGATCGGCGTCTACTCACGAACACATGGCCAAAACAATGCACAATAATAAGCATACAAGCAAACATTAACAAAAACTAAGAAACAGTACACCAATACACAAAAACGGCGCACAAAACTATTCTAGAACTATTCTACGCGTTGCAACGATCGCGTGGATAAAAAGAACGCTAAAAACGGAGCTAAAACGCATTTTCTGGGCTAAAAACAAGTTCTAGGGGCTTATTTGTAATAAAACTGAAGTTCCAGGGGCTTTTCTGCTAAAACCGAGGACTAAAACGTAAATAAACATTAAATCTAAGGGCTATCGTGCAAAACCAACGGCTCTGGACGGCGGGTTTGAAATCTGGAAAGCTCAGGGTGTTAAGTGCTAAAAAACTGGAACTGGACATAAATATTTTCAACGTGCTAGGACTGCGGGTTGAATCTAAGAAAGCTGGGGGGGTCTTTAGGAAAAACGCCAGGCCGAACCGGTATGCTTGATTTTCGGCCGTCGGATCTGGATCGAGTGGTTTGGATCTAACCGGGGGGGTGATCTAATCTTGAGCGCCCGTTCCTGATCGGACGGCGCAGGGCAGTTGGGCGCGCGGGCGGCGGCGGGGCACGCCGGAGTTCGGTTTTCCGCGGCGGCGGCTCGCCGGAGACACCCAATCCGGTGCTCCGGGGGTCAAAACTGAGCAGGCTTGGGTCGGGGAGGATCTACGCGTTATGCGTGATCCACCCGTGGCCTTTACTGGGCTTGGCGGGGCTCGAGGCGGTGTGCTCGCCGGCGATGGCGGCTCTGGGCGGGGCGGCATGCCGCCGGCGAGCCCCGTTCTGGCCTCGGAACGGGTTCGCGGCCTCTAATTCTAGCGCAAAACAAACGGGAAAATGCAGGGGACCTCACCGAGGGTCGAGTCGGCCGGATTGCGCAGCGCAGAGAGCTGGCGGCGAGGTCGTGCGGCGGTCACGGGCGGCGCTCGCGGAGAAGGGTGCTGCGGGGCTCCTCCTGGCCTCTGGGTGGCACGGGTCGATGCCAGGCGTCACTGTGAAGCAGGTAGAGGGGTCAGCTGGATCCGGCGTGCCACGGCGGCGAGAAAACCGGGCGGCAGAGGTGCTTACCGGCGGCGTGGGGGCTCTGCTCCGAGCGAAGGCGAGGCGGGGCGATGTGCTAGGGTTGCGGGCGGCGCGAGGAGTGGACGGGGCGCAGGGAGGGTTGCGGCGCTAGATAAAGGGAAGAGCCGGGGATCGCGGGCGCGGTTGGGGAAGGGAATCCCCGGCGGTTTCGCCGGAGATCTCGGCGAGCCGTCCCGCGGGGACGACGACCCTGCCAGGCGGGCCCGGCGGGTCAGCGAGACGGGGAAGGGGATCGCGGGCGAGTGCGGGGTCGCGGCCGCGGTCGCTGATGTGCGGGCCCGGGGCGCAGCGGGTGAGGGGGACGCGCGCGCGCGCTGTGCGGGGCGAGCGTGGGGAGGCGCTGGCGGGTGGGGCCAGGCGTGACGGTGGCGGAGCGCGCAGCGTGGGCTGAGCGGGGCGCTGGCGCTGAGCGCGTGCTGGGCCACGCTGGGCAGGCCGGGGGTGAAGTGGGTTTGGGCTGGTTCCGGGTTTGGGCCGGGGAAAAGAAAAGGAAAGGCCCGCAGGGAAGGAGGGTTGGGTTGGGTTTTCCCATGGGCTGGGTTGTTTTGGGTTTGGGCTAGCCCTAGGGTTTGGGCTCCTTTTCTATTTTCCTTTCTCTTTTCTATTTCTACTTCAAACAAAGTTTGAATTCAAATCAAAATTTGAATTCAAACCACACTCAATTTAAATTATGCAACAGCATGAATGCAACAAAAATTTAAACCTAAGATAAATTTTAATTAATTAGGAACAAAAATTAGGTTTAAATGCCAACTAAACACAATAAACCTTAGAAAATTAAATAAAGCCAATTTAATTTATTAATAAGTACTGAAATTTAAATTAGGGTGTTACAGACCCTACCCCCTTAAAGAAATCTCGTCCCGAGATTTAGCTGGGCTGGCTAGCAAAGAGATCTGGATATGTCTTCTTCAACTCATCTTCTCGCTCCCATGTAGCCTCAGCTTCACTGTGATGACTCCACTGAACTCTGCACATCTTGATGCGCTTGTTCCGAGTGACCCTCTCTGATGTCTCCAGAATCTTCACCGGATGCTCAGTATAAGTCAGATCCTCCTGGACATCGACTCCATCCAGGGGTGCCTGCTCCTCGGGTACTCGCAAACATCTCTTTAGCTGAGATATATGGAAGACATCATGAACTCCCGAGAGACTGAGAGGTAACTCCAGGCGATAAGCAACTTCGCCTTTCCGCTCTAGCACCTTGAATGGCCCCACATAACGAGGTGCTAACTTCCCTTTGACATTAAATCTGCGGATTCCTCTCATCGGAGACACCTTCAGATACACATAATCACCGACACTGAAAGTCAGGTCTCTCCGTTTGCCATCAGCATAGCTCTTCTGTCTGCTCTGTGCAATCCTCAGATTTTCTCGCACAGCCTGAACCATCTGCTCTGCATCATCTATGATCTCAGGGCCAAAGAGCTGCTTCTCACCAATCTGATCCCAATAGAGAGGAGTCCTGCATTTTCTGCCATACAATGCCTCGAAGGGTGACTTCTTCAGACTGGCCTGATAGCTGTTGTTATATGAGAACTCAGCAAATGACAGGCACTTATCCCAACTAGTACCATACTGAATAGCACAAGCTCTCAGCATATCCTCCAACACTTGGTTGGTTCTCTCTGTCTGCCCATCTGTCTGAGGGTGATAAGCCGTACTGAAACGCAGCTTCGTATCCAACGAATCATGGAGCTGCTCCCAGAAACGAGAAGTGAACTGAGACCCTCTGTCAGATATAATCTTCTTCGGCACACCATGCAAGCAGACAATCCGAGAGATGTACAACTCTGCAAGTCTAGCACCGGAGTAAGTAGTGTTCACTGGAATGAAGTGAGCAACTTTCGTCAATCGATCCACTACTACCCAAATGGAGTTGTACCCTTTCTGAGTACGAGGCAATCCAACAATGAAGTCCATAGTGATTTCCTCCCATTTCCACTCTGGAATCTTCAAAGGCTGCAATAGACCTGCTGGCCTCTGATGCTCAGCCTTGACACGCTGACAGGTGTCACAAATAGCCACGTACTCTGCCACTGAACGCTTCATACCATACCACCAGAAACGTTCCTTCAGATCATAATACATCTTCGTGCTGCCCGGATGAATAGAGTAAGCTGTATCATGGGCCTCACTCAGAATCAACTTCCGGAGATCATGCACATCTGGCACACAGATCCGGTTCTTGTACCACAAGGTACCCTGATCGTCCTCTCTGAAATGAGGAGCCTTGCCCTTTCTGAGCAACTCACGAATCTCCTGCAGCTTCTCATCATCTTTCTGATGCTGCCGGATCTCTGCCTCTAGAGTCGGTACTGCCTCAAATGCTGCACTGGAGGTATGATGCAAGAAGCCCAGACTCAACTGCTCGAACTCCTCGCATAACTCTGGAGGCATCTGGAAAGCAACGGCCATATTGACATAACTCCTTCTGCTCAAAGCATCTGCTACAACATTGGCCTTGCCCGGATGATAGTGAATCTCCAGATCATAGTCCTTGACCAACTCTAGCCATCTTCTCTGCCGCATGTTCAGCTCATTCTGCGTGAAAATATACTTGAGGCTCTTGTGATCAGTGTAGATATCACACCGCTGCCCATACAAGTAATGCCTCCAAATCTTCAGAGCATGCACAACTGCGGCTAACTCAAGATCATGAGTAGGATAATTCAGCTCATGCCGGCGTAGCTGCCGTGAAGCATAAGCTATCACTCTGCCCTCCTGCATCAGAACACACCCAAGACCATCCTTCGAAGCATCACAATATACCGTGAACCTCTTCGTCTGGTCTGGCAGAGTCAGGACTGGCGCCGTAGTCAACCTCTTCTTCAGCTCATCAAAGGCCATCTGACGCTCATCAGTCCATACAAAAGCCACATTCTTCTCTAGCAAGGAAGTCAAAGGCTTCGCGATCTTGGAGAAATTCTCAATGAACCTCCGATAATATCCAGCTAAGCCCAAGAAAGACCTGACTTCCTTCACTGTCTGCGGTGTCTCCCACTCGAGCACATCTTTCACCTTGCTCGGATCAACAGCAATGCCTCCCTGAGAGATAACATGACCGAGGAATGGCACCTCGTCAATCCAGAACTCGCACTTGCTGAACTTGGCGTACAGCTGATGCTCTCTCAATCTCTGCAACACGAGCCTCAAATGCTCCTCATGCTCTTCTTCTGTCTTGGAGAAGATCAGAATATCATCAATGAAAATCACCACGAAGACATCCAGATAATCCATGAAGACCATGTTCATCAGATGCATGAAGAAAGCCGGGGCATTAGTCAAGCCGAAGGACATGACTGTATACTCATATAGCCCGTACTTGCAGGTGAATGCCGTCTTCGGAATATCCCCAGGACGGATCCTCAGCTGAAAATAACCCGAACGAAGATCAATCTT
The DNA here is from genome assembly GCF_016808335.1 of Panicum virgatum. Classification (NCBI taxonomy): domain Eukaryota; kingdom Viridiplantae; phylum Streptophyta; class Magnoliopsida; order Poales; family Poaceae; genus Panicum; species Panicum virgatum. Next base: position 26,062,161 of record NC_053136.1, on the reverse strand, counting down.
CGAGAATATACGAGCACCTCGAAGCAAATCGAAGAGATCCTCAATACGGGGCAGTGGATGCTTGTTCTTGATAGTGACTGCATTCAGCTCCCGATAATCCACACACATCCTCTTCGAGCCATCCTTCTTATCTACCAGCAACAATGGAAAAGCCCAAGGAGAGAAGCTGCGACGGATATAGCCCTTGGCTAGCAACTCATCAATAGTTTTCTTGACCTCTTCATGCTCTATAGGCGCCATACGGTAGGGCCGCTTTGCAATAGGAGCTGTGCCAGGCAAGAGATCAATACAAAACTCAATGGCGCGTTCAGGCGGCATACCTGGCAGATCATCCGGAAAGACATCCGGGAATTCAGACACCACGCGAATACCATCCGTGGGTCTAGCCTCCATCTGATGAAGAAATCCAGAAGGCTCTACTGCACTGATAACAACCTCTTGGCCACTGGAAGCTGATAGCAAGACTGTCCTCTGAGCACAATCTATCCGAACTCCCCACTTGGCCAGAGTCCCCATTCCCAGAATGACATCAATGCCCTTGGTGTCTAGCACCATCAGATCAGTACAGAACTCTACTCCCCTCAAAGAAACACTGACTCTCGGGCAGTAAGTGTGAGACCTCAACTGTCCTCCCGGAGAAGATACTAACAGGCACCTCTTTAATGTGCTAGTATGAATACCATGATGCTCGACAAAAGACTGAGTAATGAAGGAATGCGTAGCACCAGTATCAAAAAGCACTGTAGCTGGATATGAATTAACCATGAACGTACCAATAACCACGTTGGGAGCCTCGGCCGCTGACTCGGCCGTCACGTGGTTCACCCTGCCCTGTGCTGGCGCCCTGGGCTGAGCTGGGCGCCCCTGCTGTCCCGCCTGCGCCTTCCGGGGGCAAGCGTTGGCGTAGTGCCCCGGCTGGCCGCAGTGAAAGCAGGTGCGAGGAGGTCCCTGAGCCTGCTGTCCGGTAGGAGCTGCCGGACGTGGAGCCTGCGGTGCCGGTGGAGCACGAGCCGGAGGTGCCGGTAACCTCGGGCCCTGACCTGCCTGCTGCTGTCGAGGCGGGTACTGCTGCGGTGGCCTCTGCTGGTACTGCTGAGGAGGCCGGTACTGCTGCTGGTACTGCTGGGGCTGCTGGAGTCGTGGACGAGTGTTGCTGCCGGAAGCAACGGGGACAACCTTCCTCTTCTTGTCCTCCATCTCCAAGTGCTTACGCTCAGTGTTGAGCGCACTGTCAACCAGATGGTTGAAGTCGTCGAAGCGGAGGTTGAGCAGCGCGTACTGGAGGTAGTCCTCAAGACCCTCCATGAAGTGCTCCTGCTTCTTGCGGTCATCCGCAACCTCAGCAGGGGCGTAGCGAGCCAGCTGAAGAAAGCGATCACGATACTCCGTGACCGACATAGTCCCCTGAATTCACAAAGACAGATGGATATCGGAAGATTAACTCAAGATTCATAAGGATAGAACAAGGGGCCTTAGCTCAAAAGAAAACGCTGAATGATTATACTTAAGATTACCTGCTTCAGTGCAAGGAACTCCTTCTGCTTCATCTTCATAACGCCCGCGGGGACGTTGTGGCTACGGAAACGCTCCCTGAACTGGAGCCAAGTGAGAGCCTCGCGGTCGTGAACTGGGTGGGACTCCCACCAGTCCAAAGCTGCCCCTCGCAGCTGTCCTGCTGCGTACAAGACGCGCTCACGATCATCGCACTGGGCGATGTCCAGCTGACGCTCCACTGCACGGAGCCAGTCGTCAGCCTGAAGAGGGTCGGACGTGTGAGAGAACGTCGGCGGGTGACCCCTCAGGAACTCAGCACGCCTGTCGCGAGGCTGCGGCGGTGGAGGAGGCGGAGGCTGAGTGTGAGCGTGCTGAAGAGCCTGAACAGTGTTGTTCAGGGTAGCCATCATCTGCATCTGGAGCTGGAAGTACTGCTCCGGAGTCAAAGGCGGAGGCATCGGGATCCCAGTACCCTGGTTGTTCTGACCCTGCTGCTGGCCAGAACCTGAACCGGTGCTCCTGGTGTTCACCATCTGATTGGAACAAAAGATTTCACGAGTAAGGATATTGTAGGAATAAGTTCAGATGGATATGATAACTCTTTGCGGAAAAAGACTCAGCCATGATAAAGTAGACAGGATAGAGTTGACTGTTTTACCCCCAACGATCTAACTCATTTTATTAATTAGTTAACTTTAACATCCGAGTGATTTTCTTTAAACAAATTTAAGCTACTAAGCTATGCAATCAGTCAAAAATCCAAATCAACCATGAAGCATAATAACAAGCAGACAATTTTCACAACTTAGCCGAGTTTAGCAAAAGACTCGACTAACACAACGCGTCGCAGAACGTGCTATCGTATTATTATAAAAGGGTCACCTAGCTATGCTCATGGAGGTCAGATGACTGATTCAGGCCAAAATCTACGAAACTATTCTTCAGAGAGAGAAATCAAGGCAAGAAGGGTAAAAAGTCAAAGAAGTCAAGGGGTATAATAGTAAAATAGTTTCAGCAGGCAAGGATTGGAGAGAAGAAGTCCTAAAACTCGACCAGTTCTATCTAGGCTTCGTCCTACAGTCGATATGGCTCTGATACCACTCTGTAACACCCGGTTTATAAAAGAACATAAACCGAGCAATCATATACGTGCCAGGATCAAGTCACACGTATATACAACAGAATGAACAGTATATCATAGCACATATCACGTAAAAAGACATAATAAAGCGAATACGAAAGTTATTTATTACAATAATGACAAGAATGTCTGATACAGCGGAAGCGAAGTACAAAATACGGTAAAAGCTCTCCGAAGCTGAAGCAGGGCGCCACAGGGACGTCGACTGGGAGACGAAGCACCTAGAAGTCCTCGTAGTCCTGGTAGCGCTGGACGAACTCCCTCGTGTCGGCAGGAACTGAGCAACAGTAGCGTAGCCGAGAGGAAAAAGTAGAGAAGAGGCAAGAGTGAGTACACAACTTGTACTCAACAAGTATAACACAAACTATGAGGCTCTAGGCTGGCTGACTCAACTGCATTAGCTTTTAAGTGTTGGCAAAATTTTATTAACACTATTTACTACGAGTTGATGAATTACCATTAACCCAGTTACATAGTAATTAATCAGAATTAATTATGATACTACTGAGAACCAAACCACGACCAAGCCACCAAGGTAAACCCCGAGAAGCACCTCCCTCGTCGGAAGGAGATAACTTCACTAATCAAAAGGAGGATCTGGGCCGCTCATAACCGTGAGCACGGCTAGTATACCAGTTTTACACTCTGCAGAGGTTGCACATCTTTACCCACAAGTCGTGAGCTACGCCAGTTGTTCATCACACTTCCTTAGGTGAGATGGCCAGCGACTCACTACGAGGCCTTTAGAAAGAATCTCGTTGGTAAGGCGTAACCGCGAGAGTTAGGTCGGCGACGATGGGGCCCACCTCCGGGGGTACAAGCACAGGAGCGCAATCCAAGCACAGACCAAGCCGGAGGAGCAGGGACCATTGAAGCTTACTACTCTTGCCCCGCAGGTAAGTTACTCCAAACCAAAAAGATCTAGTTATTACGCCAAGTCTATCCCATTCTAGCCTTGTGGTAGCGCTGTTGTCCCAGGTTGTCGCTCTATGAACCGGTCCTTATGGAGAGTGGCCAACCAGGCAGTAAGCACCGTGCTGGCCCCCTAAACCATGTTTCTAAAAAAAAAACATCTTTTAACGAGAAGTGAGCCACTCAAGCCACACAGAGTGCCACTCTCAGAATTAAGTTCAAGTAAAACATTAATCAATTTAATTAAAAAGAACCAGAGTGTGTTATAGCGCAGCAACCTAGCACAACTAACCAAAATGCGACCCAAAGGTATATATAAAGGATATAAAGTGGCTAGGAAATCCTTATAGGCATACAGTATTAAAATGCAGTATGAAATTGAATTTAAAGGTGATAGGTTGTTCATGTTATACTTGCCTTCCTCGTACTGCTCCTGCTGCTGCTCAAACTGATCCGAAGACGGCTGCTCCGGGTACTGGTACTGAGGCTCCTCAGATGGATCGGCGTCTACTCACGAACACATGGCCAAAACAATGCACAATAATAAGCATACAAGCAAACATTAACAAAAACTAAGAAACAGTACACCAATACACAAAAACGGCGCACAAAACTATTCTAGAACTATTCTACGCGTTGCAACGATCGCGTGGATAAAAAGAACGCTAAAAACGGAGCTAAAACGCATTTTCTGGGCTAAAAACAAGTTCTAGGGGCTTATTTGTAATAAAACTAAAGTTCCAGGGGCTTTTCTGCTAAAACCGAGGACTAAAACGTAAATAAACATTAAATCTAAGGGCTATCGTGCAAAACCAACGGCTCTGGACGGCGGGTTTGAAATCTGGAAAGCTCAGGGTGTTAAGTGCTAAAAAACTGGAACTGGACATAAATATTTTCAACGTGCTAGGACTGCGGGTTGAATCTAAGAAAGCTGGGGGGGTCTTTAGGAAAAACGCCAGGCCGAACCGGTATGCTTGATTTTCGGCCGTCGGATCTGGATCGAGTGGTTTGGATCTAACCGGGGGGGTGATCTAATCTTGAGCGCCCGTTCCTGATCGGACGGCGCAGGGCAGTTGGGCGCGCGGGCGGCGGCGGGGCACGCCGGAGTTCGGTTTTCCGCGGCGGCGGCTCGCCGGAGACACCCAATCCGGTGCTCCGGGGGTCAAAACTGAGCAGGCTTGGGTCGGGGAGGATCTACGCGTTATGCGTGATCCACCCGTGGCCTTTACTGGGCTTGGCGGGGCTCGAGGCGGTGTGCTCGCCGGCGATGGCGGCTCTGGGCGGGGCGGCATGCCGCCGGCGAGCCCCGTTCTGGCCTCGGAACGGGTTCGCGGCCTCTAATTCTAGCGCAAAACAAACGGGAAAATGCAGGGGACCTCACCGAGGGTCGAGTCGGCCGGATTGCGCAGCGCAGAGAGCTGGCGGCGAGGTCGTGCGGCGGTCACGGGCGGCGCTCGCGGAGAAGGGTGCTGCGGGGCTCCTCCTGGCCTCTGGGTGGCACGGGTCGATGCCAGGCGTCACTGTGAAGCAGGTAGAGGGGTCAGCTGGATCCGGCGTGCCACGGCGGCGAGAAAACCGGGCGGCGGAGGTGCTTACCGGCGGCGTGGGGGCTCTGCTCCGAGCGAAGGCGAGGCGGGGCGATGTGCTAGGGTTGCGGGCGGCGCGAGGAGTGGACGGGGCGCAGGGAGGGTTGCGGCGCTAGATAAAGGGAAGAGCCGGGGATCGCGGGCGCGGTTGGGGAAGGGAATCCCCGGCGGTTTCGCCGGAGATCTCGGCGAGCCGTCCCGCGGGGACGACGACCCTGCCAGGCGGGCCCGGCGGGTCAGCGAGACGGGGAAGGGGATCGCGGGCGAGTGCGGGGTCGCGGCCGCGGTCGCTGATGTGCGGGCCCGGGGCGCAGCGGGTGAGGGGGACGCGCGCGCGCGCTGTGCGGGGCGAGCGTGGGGAGGCGCTGGCGGGTGGGGCCAGGCGTGACGGTGGCGGAGCGCGCGGCGTGGGCTGAGCGGGGCGCTGGCGCTGAGCGCGTGCTGGGCCGCGCTGGGCAGGCCGGGGGTGAAGTGGGTTTGGGCTGGTTCCGTGTTTGGGCCGGGGAAAAGAAAAGGAAAGGCCCGCAGGGAAGGAGGGTTGGGTTGGGTTTTCCCATGGGCTGGGTTGTTTTGGGTTTGGGCTAGCCCTAGGGTTTGGGCTCCTTTTCTATTTTCCTTTCTCTTTTCTATTTCTACTTCAAACAAAGTTTGAATTCAAATCAAAATTTGAATTCAAACCACACTCAATTTAAATTATGCAACAGCATGAATGCAACAAAAATTTAAACCTAAGATAAATTTTAATTAATTAGGAACAAAAATTAGGTTTAAATGCCAACTAAACACAATAAACCTTAGAAAATTAAATAAAGCCAATTTAATTTATTAATAAGTACTGAAATTTAAATTAGGGTGTTACAATTCCTTAGTGGTTACACCTTACTAATGTGTCCTTTGTAACGGCCTCGTAGTGAGTTTGCTAGTCATCTCACCTAAGGAAGTGTGATGAACAACCAGCGTAGCTCACGACTTGTGGGTAAAGATGTGCAACCTCTGCAGAGTGTAAAACTGGTATACTAGCCGTGCTCACGGTTATGATCGGCCCAGATCCTCCTTTTGATTAGTGGGGTTAGCTCCTTCCGACGAGGGGGTGCCTCTCGGGGTTTTGGTGGTTGTGGTTTGGTTCTCAGTAGCAAAATGTTTAATTTTGATTAATTACTATATAACTGGGTTAATGGTAATTCATCAACTCGTAGTAAATAGCTTTAATAAAATGTTGCCAAGGCTTAAAAGCTAATGCAGTTGAGTCAGCCAACCTTAGAGTCTCATAGTTTGTGTTATACTTATTGAGTACAAGTTGTGTACTCACTCTTGCCTCTTCTCTACTTTTTCCTCTTGGATACGCTACTGCTGCTCAGTTCCTGCCGACGCGAGGGAGTTCGCTCAGCGCTACCAGGACTACGAGGACTTCTAGGCATTCGTCTCCCAGTCGACGTCCCTGTGGCGCCCTGGTCAGCTTCGGAGAGCTTTTGTCGTTTTTGTACTTAGCTTCCGCTGTATCAGATATTTTTGTCATTAATGTAATAAATAACATTCGTATTCGCTTTATTATGTCTTATTCGTGATATGTGCTATGATATACTGTTCATTCTGTTGTATATACGTGTGACTTGATCCTGGCACGTATATGATTGCTCGGTTTATGTCCTTTTATAAACCGGGTGTTACAGAGTGGTATCAGAGCCGTATCGACTGTAGTACGAAGCCTAGATAGAACTGGTCGAGCTTTAGGACTTCTTCTCTCCAATCCTTGTCTGCTGAAACTATTTTACTATTATGCCCCTTGAATTCTATGACTTTTACCCGTCTTGCCTTGATTTCTCTCTCTGAAGAATAGTTTCCGTAGACTTTGGCCTGAATCAGTCATCTGACCCCCATAAGTATCAGCTAGGTGACCCTTTATAATGATACGATAGCACGCTCTGCGACGCGTTGTGTTAGTCGAGTCGTATGTTAAACTCGGCTAAGTTGTGAAAATTGTCTGCTTGTTATTATGCAAATGTTTGATTTGGATCTTTGGTTGATTGCATAGCTTAGCAGTTTAAATTTGTTTAAAGGAAATCACTCTGATGTTAAAGTTAACTAATTAATAAAATGAGTTAGATCGTTGGGGGTAAAACAATCCACTCTATCCTGTCTACTTTATCATGGCTGAGTTTTTTTCCGCAAAGAGTTATCATATCCATCTGAATTTATTCCTACAATATCCTTACTCGTGAAATCTTTTGTCCAAAATCAGATGGTGAACACCAGGCGTGGTTCTGACCAGCAGGGGCAGAACAACCAGGGGCAGAACACCCAGGGGACCGGGATCCCGATGCCTCTGCCTCTGACCCCGGAGCAGTACTTCCAGCTCCAGATGCAGATGATGGCTACCCTGAACAACACAGTTCAGGCACTTCAGTAGGCTCACACTCAGCCTCTGCCTCCTCCACCGCCGAAGCCTCGCGACAGGCGTGCTGAGTTCCTGAGGGGTCACGCGCCGACGTTCTCTCACACATCCGACCCTCTTGAGGCTGACGATTGGCTCCGTGCAGTGGAGCGTCAGCTGGACATCGCCCAGTGCAATCATCGGGAGAGAGTTCTATACGCAGCAGGACAGCTGCGAGGCGCAGCTTTGGACTGGTGGGAGTCCCACCCAGTTCAGGACCGTGAGTCTCTCACTTGGCTCCAGTTCAGGGAGCGTTTCCGCAGCCACAACGTCCCCGCGGGCGTCATGAAGATGAAGCAGAAGGAGTTCCTTGCACTGAAGTAGGTAATCTTAGATATAATCATTCAGCGGTTTCTTTTGAGCTAATGCCTCTTGTTCTATCCTTATGAATCTTGAGTTAATCTTTTGATATCTATCTGTCTTTGTCACTTCAGGGGACTATGTCGGTCACGGAGTATCGTGATCGCTTTCTGCAGCTTGCTCGCTACGCCCCTGCCGATGTTGCGGATGACCGCAAGAAGCAGGAGCACTTCATGGAGGGTCTTGAGGACTACCTCCAGTACGCGCTGCTCAACCTCCGCTTCGACGACTTCAACCATCTAGTTGACAGCGCGCTCAACACGGAGCACAAGTACCTGGAGATGGAGGACAAGAAGAGGAAGATTGTCCCCGTTGCTTCCGGCAGCAACACCCGTCCTCGCCTCCAGCCACCTCAGCAGTACTAGCAGCAGCAGTACCGGCCTCCCCAGCAGTACCAGCAGAGGCCGCAGCAGTACCCGCCTCGGCAGCAGCAGTAAGCAGGTCAGGGCCCGAGGTTACCGGCACCTTCGGCTCGTGCTTCTCTACCAGCTCCGCCAGTACCGTAGGCTCCACGGTCGGCAGCTCCTCCTGCCAGACAGCAGGCACCTCCTCGCACGTGCTTTCACTGCGGCCAGCTGTATGCTAAGTTCAGCAAGTGCGAGTTCTGGATTGACGAGGTTCCATTCCTCGGTCATGTTATCTCTCAGGGAGGCATTGCTGTTGATCCGAGCAAGGTGAAGGATGTGCTCGAGTGGGAGACACTGCAGACAGTAAAGGAAGTCAGGCCATTCTTGGGCTTAGCTGGATATTATCGGAGGTTCATTGAGAATTTCTTCAAGATCGCGAAGCCTTTGACTTCTTTGCTGGAGAAAAATGTGGCTTTCGTTTGGACTGATGAGCGTCAGAGGGCCTTTGATGAGCTGAAGAAAAGGTTGACTACGGCGCCAGTCCTGACTCTGCCAGACCAGATGAAGAGGTTCACGGTGTATTGTGTTGCTTCGAAGGATGGTCTTGGGTGCGTTCTGATGCAGGAGGGCAGAGTGATTGCTTATGCTTCACGGCAGTTACATCGGCATGAGCTGAATTATCCCACTCATGATCTTGAGTTAGCCGCAGTTGTGCATGCTCTGAAGATTTGGAGGCATTACTTGTACGGACAGCGGTGTGATATCTACACTGATCACAAGAGCCTCAAGTACATTTTCACGCAGAATGAGCTGAACATGCGGCAGAGAAGATGGCTAGAGTTAGTCAAGGACTATGACCTGGAGATTCACTATCATCCGGGCAAGGCCAATGTTGTAGCAGATGCTTTGAGCAGGAGAAGCTATGTCAACATGGCCGTGGCTTTCCATATGCCTCCAGAGTTATGCGAGGAGTTCGAGCAGTTGAGTCTGGGCTTCTTGCATCATACCTCCAGTGCAGCGTTTGAGGCAGTACCGACTCTAAAGGCAGAGATCAGGCAGCATCAGAAAGAAGATGAAAAGCTGCAGGAGATCCGTGAGTTGCTCAAGAAGGGCAAGGCTCCCCATTTCAGAGCGGATGATCAGGGTACTTTGTGGTACAAGAACTGGATCTGCGTGCCTGATGTGAATGATCTCCGGAAGTTGATTCTGAGTGAGGCCCATGATACAGCTTACTCTATTCATCCGGGCAGCACGAAGATGTACTATGATCTGAAGGAACATTTCTGGTGGTATGGTATGAAGCGTTCAGTGGCAGAGTACGTGGCTATTTGTGACACTTGTCAGTGAGTCAAGGCTGAGCATCAGAGGCCAGCAGGTCTGTTACAGCCTTTGAAGATTCCAGAGTGGAAATGGGAGGAAATCATTATGGACTTCATTGTTGGATTGCCTCGTACTCAGAAAGGGTACAACTCCATATGGGTAGTAGTGGATCGTCTGACGAAGGTTGCTCACTTCATTCCAGTGAACACTACTTACTCCGGTGATAGACTTGCAGAGTTGTACATCTCCCGGATTGTCTGCTTACATGGTGTGCCCAAGAAGATCATATCTGACAGAGGGTCTCAGTTCACTTCTTGGTTCTGGGAGCAGCTCCATGATTCATTAGATACGAAGCTGCGTTTCGGTACGGCTTATCACCCTCAGACAGATGGGCAGACAGAGAGAACCAACCAAGTGTTGAAGGATATGCTAAGAGCTTGTGCTATTCAGTACGGTACTAGTTGGGATAAGTGCCTGTCTTATGTTGAGTTCTCATATAACAACAGCTATCAGGCCAGTCTGAAGAAGTCCCCCTTCGAGGCATTGTATGGCAGAAAATGCAGGACTCCTCTCTATTGGGATTAGATTGGTGACAAGCAGCTCTTTGGCCCTGAGATCATAGATGATGCAGAGCAGATGGTTCAGGCTGTGCGAGAAAATCTGAGGATTGCACAGAGCAGACAAAAGAGCTATGCAGATGGCAAACGGAGAGACCTGACTTTCAGTGTTGGTGATCATGTATACCAGAAGGTGTCTCCGATGAGGGGAATCCGCAGGTTTAATGTCAAGGGGAAGTTAGCACCTCGGTATGTTGGTCCATTCAAGGTGCTAGAGAGTAAAGGCGAAGTTGCTTATCACCTGGAGTTGCCCACCAGCCTCTCAGAAGTTCATGATGTCTTCCATATATCTCAGCTGAAGAGGTGTCTGCGAGTACCCGAGGAGCAGGCACCACTGGATGGGGTGGATGTGCAGGAAGATCTGACTTATACTGAGCATCCGGTGAAGATTCTGGAGACATCAGAGAGGGTTACTCGGAACAAGCGCATCAAGATGTGCAGAGTTCAGTGGAGTCACCACAGTGAAGCTGAGGCTACATGGGAGCGAGAAGATGAGCTAAAGAAGACATATCCAGATCTCTTTGCTAGCCAGCCCAGCTAAATCTCGGGGACGAGATTTCTTTAAGGGGGTAGGGTCTGTAACACCCTAATTTAAATTTCAGCCTTTTATAATAAATTTATTTGGCTTTATTTAAATTTCTAAGGATTATTGTGTTAGTCTTGCATTTAATCTAAATTTTGTTCTGTAAGTAATTAAAACTTTATCATAAGGTTAAAATGTTTGTTGCATCATGCTGGAGCATTGTTTTAATTGTTCGAGTGCTTGAGTGAATTCAAATTCAAATTTGAATTCATTTGGTTTGAGTTTGAGTTAGAGCTAGAAATAGGGCCTAGTACTCATCAAGACGTTCACGCAAAGGCGGTGGCAGGATGGCCACACTCCTACGCCGGCCAGCCTAGGAGAGGCCGGCCAGCCCCACCTTGTAGCCACTGTAACACCCTAATTTAAATTTCAGTATTTAATAATAAATTTAATTGGCTTTATTTAATTTTCTAAGGTTTATTTTGCATAGTCTTGCATTTAATTGTAATTTATTTCATAAGGAATTAAAATTTATTTTAGGTTTAACATGTTTGTGCATTCATGCTGGTGCATAAGTTTTATTTGGTTGAGTGCATAGGGTTTGAATTCAAATTTGAGTTTGAATTCAAATAGTTGAGTTTGAAAAGGAATAGAAATAGGAAAGGAAAAGGAGAAAGAAAAGCAGAAAAAGGAAGAAACCCAGAAAACCCAAATCCGGAATCAGCCCAGACGGCCCAGCAGCCCAACCCGCGAGCTGGCCCAGTCCCTCTCCTTCCTCTCCCCGCGCTCGGCCCATCTCCCTTCCGGATCGGCCCAGCAAGCCAGCACTCCCAGCTCCAGCGCACGCGGCCCGCCTGTCGGCCCCTTCTCCCTCCTCCCGCACCCACCGCTCGCGCACCGGCCTTCGCCCGTGATCTCCGCCGAGATTCCGCGCGGGCACGCCTACCCGAGATCCCTGGCCTTACACTTTAAACGCCCCGCGACACCCTGCGCCCTCCTTCCATCCACAGCTGCCACCACCAAACCCTAGCTCGCCGCCTCTCCTTGCTCCGCAGCGCAGAGGCTCTGCGCCGCCACGGCCACGCCGCTCCGCCACACCCCAACCTCGACTAGCCCGCGCAATGTCTTCGCCGACGCACCAAGAGCATCCCCGAACTCGTTGACCCCCAAGCTCGGCCGCGCCTCGCCGGGAATTTCGCTCGGACGCCAGCGCAGGTGAACTCTGTCGCCGCCGCGATTTTACGCTGCCGTTGACGCCTCAGCCTCGCTAACCGCTCCCTTGGTTTCATAGCACGACCTTGAAGCCGCTAGTGGGATCCAGGCGCCCGGAGTACCACCTGCAGCGCCCTCCTCTGCGAGCACCGCCCCATCACCGCCGCCGGACCTCGACGTCAACCTCCCTGCACGGCTACACCGCTTGAGTTCGAGCCTAGGTGAGCACCAGCCCGACCCTCCCTACCTTTTGCACTAGTTGTAGTGGCCGTAGGCCCTTTCTGAGGTCGGAACAGCGCTCGCCGTCGCTCCGCCGCCGCTCACACCGCAGCCTCGCCGTGGCAAGCACGCTGCAATGACACACAGCCCCACACGAGCCCCCTTTTGTGTTGCCCATAAATTGCACATGCTCCACGGGCCTTTTGCGCCCCTTTCTGAACACTGGAGACCCCCGAACGGCCTGCGTCGGCGAGCCTCGCCACGCAGAGCCACCGCCGTCACTGCTCTTGCCGCCACAAACCCGCTCGTGCCCAGCTTTTGGCCTGGGTGAATCACGCATGCCACATAGTTCCTTCCCGACCCATGCGCCGGTCATTTTGACCCCCGGAGGGCCGAGATTGCTCGACTCCGGCGAGCCCGAGCGTGCACCACCGCGGAAAGCTGTCTCCGGCGTTGAGCGCCGCCAATCCTGCGCGCCCAACCTTTCCTCGCCGCGCGATCCAGATCGAACGGCCCAAAATAGATCCAGCCCAAGTCAACTCAAGCAGATAACGGTCAGCGCCAGCCCCTTTTGCAAAAGAACCCCTGCAGTTTCCAGTAATCAACCCGCAGTCCGTCCAGTTCAAAAGTATTTACAGTTTTGCCCTTTTCTTTATGTTTTAGACCCTGAGCTTCTGTAAAATCGTGCTCGCCATCCCTGGACGTGTGGTTTTGCAGCCTAAACCCTAGGTCTATAGTTTATTCACATATAGGTCCCTGGGTTTTGTTCCTGAGCCCCTGCAACTTCAGTTTTATTGCAGATAGGTCCCTGAAACCTTGTTTTAGCCTTATCTTTGTCGTTTTAAATCCGTTTTAGGTGGTTTTCACGCTCACGCGATCGTTTGTGGTTTTCACCTTGTTTCTAGCTTAGTTTCATTCACTTTTTATGTACTATTATACTGTTTCTAGTATTTTCTCTTGTTTGCATGTATGTGTATATGCTCGACTTGTTTTGGCGTTGCGATCGTGAGTAGACGTTGATCCTTCGGAGGAGTACCAGGAGCCACCTTCTGCAGAGACCTTTGAGCAGCAGGAGAACTTTGAGGAAGGCAAGTATAACATGAACACCACCTATCACTTTTAAATACAATTTCATACTGCATTTTAATACTGTATGCCTATAAGGACTTTCCTAGCCACTTTATATCCTTTATATATCCATTGGGTTGCGTTTTGGTTAGTTGTGCTAGGTGCCGCACTATAACACACTTAGTCCTTTTTAATTATTTTGATTAATGGTATATGCAACTTAATTCTGGGAATGGCCCGCTTGAGTGGCTCACGTCTCGTTAAAATTGGTTTTTCTAGAAACATGTTTAGGGGGCCAGCACGGTGCTTATTGCTGGGTTGGCCACTCTCCATAAGGACCGGTTCATAGAGCGACATTCTGGGACAACAGGGCTACCACAATACTGGAATGGGACGGTCTTGGCTTACTAATTAGGTCATTTTGGTTCGGGAGTAACTTACCGACGGGGCAAGAGGAAGGGTGAGCTTCAATGGTCCCTGTGCTATGAGGCTTGGTCTGTGTTATCTTGTACCCCCTCGAGGTGGGCCCCATCGTTGCGGAGCCTGAATCCTTAGCGGTTACACCTTACCAACGTGGTCCTTTGTAATGGCCTCGTAGTGAGTTTGCTAGTCATCTCACCTACGGAAGTGTGATGAACAACTAGCATAGCTCACGACTTGTGGGTAAAGATGTGCAACCTCTGCAGAGTGTAAAACTGGTATACTAGCCGTGCACACGGTCATGAGCGGCCCAGATCCTCCTTTTGATTAGTGGGGTTATCTTCCTTTGATTAGGGGGGTTCCCCGGGTGGTTTGGTTTTTTTGGTTTGGTTCTCAGTAGTATCATAATTAATTCTGATTAATTACTATGTAACTGGGGTATGGTAATTCATCAACTTGTAGTAAATAGCTTTAATAAAATTTCGCCAAGATTAAAGCTAATGCAGTTGAGTTAGCCAACCTTAGAGCCTCATAGTTTGTGTTATACTTGTTGAGTACAAGTTGTGTACTCATCTTGCCTACTCTACTCTTTTCCTCTTGTTCTTTTTGGGGATACCCTACTGCTGCTCAGTTCCCGACGACGTGGATGAGTTCACTCGGAGCTACCAGGAGTACGAGGACTTCTAGGCGTTCGTCTCCCAATCGACGTCCCTGTGGCGCCCAGCTTCAGAGAGAGTTTCGTACTTGTTCTACGCTTCCGCATATTTGTATCAGACGTTTTGTCATTAATGTAATAAATAACATTCGTACTCGTTTTATTATATCTTTTTACGTGATATGTGATGTGATATACTGTTCATTCTGTTGTATATATGTGTGACTTGATCCTGGCACGTAATGATTGCTCGGTTTATGTCCTTTTGTAAACGGGGTGTTACAGAGTGGTATCAGAGCTATATAGACTGTAGGACGAAAGCCTAGATAGAACTGGTCGAGTTTTAGGTCTTCTTCTCTCTAGCCTTGGTTGCTGAAAATATTTTGCTATTATATTCCTTGAATTCTGAGACTTTTACTCGTCTTTACCTTGATTTTTTCTCCATAGAATAATATCCGTAGATTCTGGCCTGAAGTAAGTCGACTGACCATCATAGGTGTAAGCTAAATGACCCTTTATAATAGCACGGTAGAACGTTCTGCGACATGTTGTGTTAGTCGAGTTGTGTGTTAAACTCGGCTAAAGTGTAAATTTGTATGCTTGTCTTTATGCAACATGTTTGATTTGGATTTTTGGTTGATTGCATAGTTTAGCTGTTGAACTTGTTCAAATGTAAATCGGCTCTTAAGTTAAATTTGAATTAAGTAATAAAATGAGTTAGATCGTTGGTGTTAAACCATGCACTCTGTTTCCCTCTATCTTATCATGCCTTGGGTTTCTCCTGTCTTGCTTGTTGAGAAGAAAGATAGTGCGAAGAGGATGTGATATCCAAGGTTTAACCGACGAGGACGTCGGTCCTGTAAGGGGGTAGGGATGTGACACCTCGGCCTAAAGATAGTACGGGAGAATTTGAGGATTGTTCAGACGAGGCAAAAGAGTTATGCAGATCTGAGTTGAAGAAGTGCTTGAGAGTGCCAGAAGAATAAGCACCGTTGGAAGGGTTGGATGTGCAGGAGATCTAACCTACACCGAGCATCCAGTGAAGATTTTGGAGACGTCCGAGAGAGTTACTTGGGACAAGAAGATCAAGACTAGCAGAATGCAATGGAGTGACCACACCGAGAAGATGAGTTGCGGAAGACCTATCCTGATCTTTTTACTAGCCAGCCCTTAGAATCTCGGGACGAGATTCCTGTAAGGGGGTAGGATTTGTAACACCCTAATTTAAATTTCAGTATTTAATAATAAATTTAATTGGTTTTATTTAATTTTCTAAGGTTTATTTTGCTTAGCCTTGCATTTAATTGTAATTTATTTCATAAGGAATTAAAATTTATTTTAGGTTTAACATGTTTGTGCATTCATGCTGGTGCATAAGTTTTATTTGGTTGAGTGCATAGGGTTTGAACTCAAATTTGAGTTTCAATTCAAATTTGAGTTTGAATTCAAATAGTTGAGTTTGAAAAGGAATAGAAATAGGAAAGGAAAAGGAGAAAGAAAAGCAGAAAAAGGAAGAAACCCAGAAAACCCAAACCCAGAATCAGCCCAGCCGGCCCAGCAGCCCAACCCACGAGCTGGCCCAGTCCCTCTCCTTCCTCTCCCCGCGCTCGGCCCATCTCCCTTCCGGATCGGCCCAGCAAGCCAGCACTCCCAGCTCCAGCGCACGCGGCCTGCGCAGCGCGTCGCTCGCTCCGTCGCTGATGCCGTGGCCCCACCTATCGGCCCCTTCTCCCTCCTCCCGCACCCTCCGCTCGCGCACCGGCCTCCACCTGAGATCTCCGCCGTGACTCCGCCCGGGCACGCCTCCCCGAGATCCCCGGCCTTACCCTTTAAACACCCCGCGACCCCCTGCGCCCTCCTTCCATCTGCAGCCGCCACCACCAAACCCTAGCTCGCCGCCTCTCCTTGCTCCGCAGCGCAGAGGCTCTGTGCCGCCGTGGCCACGCCGCTCCGCCACACCCCAACCTCGACCAGCCCGCGCAATGTCTACGCCGACGCACCAAGAGAATCCCCGAACTCGTTGACCCCCAAGCTCGGCCGCGCCTCGCCGGGAATTTCGCTCGGACGCCAGCGCAGGTGAACTCTGCCACCGCCGCGATTCCGCGCCGCCGTTGACGCCTCAGCCTCACTGACCGCTCCCTTGGTTTCGCAGCACGACCTTGAAGCCGCCCGTGGGATCCAGGCACCCGGAGTACCGCCTGCAGCGCCCTCCTCCCCGAGCACCGCCCCATCGCCGCCGCCGGACCTCGACGTCAACCTCCCTGCACGGCTACACCGCTCGAGTTCGAGCCTAGGTGAGCATCAGCCCGACCCTCCCTACCTTTTGCGCTAGTTGTAGTGGCCGTAGGCCCTTTCCGAGGCCGGAACGGCGCTCGCCGTCGCTTCGCCACCGCTCACACCGCAGCCTCGCCGTGGCAAGCCCGCTGCATTGACACACAGCCCCGCACGAGCCCCCTTTTCTGTTGCCTATGCACTGCGCACGCTCCACGGGCCTTTTGCACCCCTTTCTGAACACTGGAGACCCCGAACGGCCTGCGCCGGCGAGCCTCGCCGCGCAGAGCCACCGCCGTCACTGCTTGCGCCGTCACAAACCCGCTCGTGCCCAGCTTTTGGCCCAGGTGAATCATGCATGCCACGTAGTTCCTTCCTGACCTAAGCGCCGGTCGTTTTGACCCCCGGAGGGCCGGGACTGCTCAACTCCGGCGAGCCCGAGCGTGCACCGCCGTGGAAAGCTGTCGCCTGCGTTGAGCGCCGCCAACTCTGCGTGCCCAAACTTTCCTGGCCGCGCGATCCAGATAGAATGGCCCAAAACTGATCTAGCCAAAGTCAACTCAGGCAGATAACGTTCAACGCTAGCCCCTTTTGCAAAAGAACCCCTGCAGTTTCCAGTAATCAACCCGCAGTCCATCCAGTGCAAAACTATTTACAATTTTGCCCTTTTCTTTACGTTTTAGACCCTGAGCTTCTGTAAAATCGTGCCCGCCGTCCCTGGATGTGTGGTTTTGTAGCCTAAACCCTAGATCTATAGTTTATTCACGTATAGGTCCCTGGGTTTTGTTCCTGAGCCCCTGCAACTTCAGTTTTCTTGTAGATAGGTCCCTGAAACCTTGTTTTTAACCTTGTCTTTGTCGTTTTAAATCCGTTTTAGGTTGTTTTCGCACTCACGCGATCATTGTAATGCGTAGAATAGTTCTAGCTTAGTTTCGTTTGCTGTTTTTATGTATTGTTGTACTGTTTCTTAGCATTTGCTCTTGTTCGCATGTATGTGTATATGCTCGACTTGTTTTGGCGTTGCGATCGTGAGTAGACGTTGATCCTTCGGAGGAGTACCAGGAGCCACCTTTTGCAGAGACCTTTGAGTAGCAGGAGAACTTTGAGGAAGGCAAGTATAACATGAACACCACCTATCACTTTTAAATACAATTTCATACTGCATTTTAATACTGTATGCCTATAAGGACTTTCCTAGCCACTTTATATCCTTTATATATCCATTGGGTTGCGTTTTGGTTAGTTGTGCTAGGTGCCGTGCTATAACACACTTGGTCCTTTTTAATTAATTTGATTAATGGTATATGCAACTTAATTCTGGGAGTGGCCCGCTTGAGTGGCTCACGTCTCATTAGAATTGGTTTTTCTAGAAACATGGTTTAGGGGGCCAGCACGGTGCTTATTGCTTGGTTGGCCACTCTCCATAAGGACCGGTTCATAGAGCGACAACCTAGGACAACAGCGCTACCACAAGACTGGAATGGGATGGTCTTGGCTTACTAATTAGGTCATTTTGGTTCGGGAGTAACTTACCGATGGGGCAAGAGGAAGGGTGAGCTTCAATAGTCCCTGTGCTGCGAGGCTTGGTTTGTGTTATCTTGTACCCCCTCGAGGTGGGCCCTGTCATTGCGGAGCCTGAATCCTTAGCGGTTACACCTTACCAACGTGGTCCTTTGTAACGGCCTCGTAGTGAGTTTGCTAGTCATCTCACCTATGGAAGTGTGATGAACAACTAGCGTAGCTCACGACTTGTGGGTAAAGATGTGCAACCTCTGCAGAGTGTAAAACTGGTTTATTAGCCGTGCTCACGGTCATGAGCGGCCCAGATCCTCCTTTTGGTTAGTGGGGTTATCTTCCTTTGATTAGGGGGGTTCCCCGGGTGGTTTGGTTTGTTTTGGTTTGGTTCTCAGTAGTATCATAATTAATTCTGATTAATTACTATGTAACTGGGGTATGGTAATTCATCAACTTGTAGTAAATAGCTTTAATAAAATTTTGCCAAGATTAAAAGCTAATGCAGTTGAGTCATCCAACCTTAGAGCCTCATAGTTTGTGTTATACTTGTTGAGTACAAGTTGTGTACTCACTCTTGCCTACTCTACTCTTTTCCTCTTGTTCTTTTTGGGGATACCCTACTGCTGCTCAGTTCTCGGCGACACGGTGGAGTTCACCTGGAGCTGCCAGGAGTATGAGGTCTTCTAGGCGTTCGTCTCCCAGTCGACGTCCCTGTGGCGCCCAGCTTCAGAGAGAGTTTCGTACTTGTTCTACGCTTCCGCATATTTGTATCAAACGTTTTGTCATTAATGTAATAAATAACTTTCGTACTCACTTTATTATATCTTTTTACGTGATATGTGCTGTGATATACTGTTCATTCTGTTATATATACGTGTGACTTGATCCTGGCACGTATATGATTGCTCGGTTTATGTCCTTTTATAAACCGGGTGTTACAGCCAC
Source organism: Panicum virgatum (assembly GCF_016808335.1). Lineage (NCBI taxonomy): Eukaryota > Viridiplantae > Streptophyta > Magnoliopsida > Poales > Poaceae > Panicum > Panicum virgatum. The sequence continues at coordinate 26,043,125 of NC_053136.1, read as the reverse complement.
TCAGGCTCCGGCTTCGCGTGGAAGCTAAGCACAACGGCCACAACCGCCTCCAACCGACGCCACGTGCTTCACCTGCTCAGAACTGACCTTGGAAGGCTATAAATAGAACCCCCATCCATCACTTGTAACACACAACTTGGAGCTCATTTCTCTCTTCACTTTCTAGAGTAGGATTAGTAGTTTGGTAGTTAGAGTCGAGTCGAGCTTGCTCGGGATTCCGGAGTCCTCGGAAGTCTGGAAAAGCTCTTGTATCTCTCTTTCGAAGTTATCAATATAAGTTATCTTCTCTACATTTCTGAGTTATCTTTACTTTCCGCTTTTCTTTATCTTCTCGAGTCTGAGTGTTCAGCTCGAGTGCGGAAGTTGTATCCTTTAGCTTAGGCTAAGTTATCTCTCTGATAGTTAGGAATTTATCTTATGAGTTTCCTCGCCCGGACTAGAGTATCTCAAGTTAGTGCTCTAGGTTGAGGGGGATTTCTTTCGAAGGCCTCGAGAGAAATACTAACACCGAGTGCAGACTGGCAGCGAGAAGGCGAAGAGGCAACATCAAGAAGGCAATAGCGAGAAGGCCAAGGAACCTGTTGGTGCTCCTTAAGTATCCATTTTATCCCCTGTTTAACTTTGATAATGGCATGAATTTAATATCAAAATCACTAACCATTCTAACCTCGGCCCAATTATTGGTCGTTTTCGCGTTTGCACATATATTTTGGAGGTACTTCGTTTTTGCAGGTTTTTGACCAATTTTGGAGCATGAAATGGCGAGGCCCACGATCACGCGATGACACGAAGAAAGACAAAGGCCAAAGCCCGAACAAAGGATCGAAGGCCGTGATGATTAGAGGCCCATTCGTGCACATCCACCCTCCAATGAAGCCCAAAAGACAAAGCCCACGAGATAAGATCGAGATACTTCGGGGCTAAGCAAAGCAAAGAGATATTTAGGGAAGGATTTTCCATCCTATCCTTCTCCTCGAAGAAATCTCAAAGATAATGACGTCTAAAGGGGTGCAATCGTGAAAGACATAAACTCTAGAAGACTCCAGGAGACTTGGGGAGAAAGTTGAGCACAAGCCGGCGAAGGAAAGTCCCAGGCCGGCCGGCCTAGGCTCATTGGGCCAGCCGGCCCAGACCTTTTTTAGGTCGGTTCGACCTCCCCTTTGACCGAGGGTTCCCTGAGGCTATTTAAAGACCCCTCCCCAAGGTTCACGCAGAGATCAATTCGGGAGACGACGCCAAGGAGCAGAGAAGATAGAGCGACACCTCTCGGAGAGCCGAGGGTCGTGCTAGTTGTCTAGGGTTCGCCCTAGCCGACGTGGTAACCTTGGAAGGAAGACCATGTCGGAGTTCTGGAGCTAGGATCATCAAGATCAAGGTAGGGCCCCGGTTGTGATCTTGTGATGTACAATCATTCATGGTGAAGTTATTTGTGTTTCCGAATGTTTAGCGACCATGTTCTCCTCTTTCGATTTTGTTCTTTTCTTTGGGTTCGCTTCATCCTAGATCTATTATCGAGATAGATCACTTAGCATGATCTTGTAGTCATGGTGGCTAGAGGTTCATGGCGGAACTACCAAAGGGGGTTCGACTTGCTTCAGGGTATCCCGTAGAAAGGGGTGGCGTCGTGATAGGCCGTTGCCACTTAGTAGGTTGGGTATCGAGGGATCGGATTGGAGATTTTGGGGTTAAAGAGGCTTTTCATTGAGATTCACATCTATCTTACTTCACTTTATCTAGCTGGAACTACAACATATGCATGATCTAGGTGATCTAGATTGGATATCTCTAACTCTCTTTTGCTACCTTCGGCGTTTGTCGTGTTTTTAGTAGATTAGATTCGTTTTCACCATCTCACACAAAGGGATCTCTATGCTAGTAGATTGTTTCTTGTTTCTTTGGTTCCGTGGATTGATAAACCTTGGGGAATACTCTATGGGAAAAGCTACACGAAACCGTGCGCTTGCGGTATATAAATTGGGGGCACTAAGGAGCGTCAACAAGCTTTTCTGGCGCCGTTGCCGGGGACAAGGTGAATGACACAAAGTGGAGAAATAATGTTGCAAGTGGACATCAAAGGCAAAGAAGGAGTGGTTCACATGATTTGGGCGGTGCAAAGCATACAAGATGTACTGGACAGAAGCAAATAATTACACCACGAAGCCACCAGAGAAAATTGAAGTGGAGAAGAGGGAAAAACACCCTAGGCCGGCCGGCCCCCAAGGCCCTAGGCCGGCCGGCCTGGCCCCTATTTATGCCCTCTGGTGCTCCCCTTTGGCAGGTATACTCCTCACTCATTTCCTTGCTTATGTTCTTCAAGTTCTTTGCCCAGAAACATCAGTTAGAGCCCTGAAAAATTCGTCCACCAAAATCTATTCCAAAAATCTCAGAAAATTCAACACAATTCCTAGTTTGTTCCACTCTTCGATATATTGTTCTTCCGCCAGCAAGAAACCCCCGGTGTGTTTGTTTTTGAGTGTGTGCAGCAAGGAGTCACCATGAGTGGCCTCATGAAGTTCATCGCCGGGAGGAGAAGGACGCGTTCATCAACATCCGACGCATCGGCAAGTTCTTCGCGGAGGCACTCGGTCTCCGAGTCTCCGTGGAGCATGGAGGAAGACAACCCCGCACCGAGGAGCGACATGTTGCTCCTTGGTGGGATGAGAGACTCGAGAAGCTCCTCCATGAGATTCACCGAAGGGATGCCACCTCCTCCACGGCATTCGACAAGGTCATCCGCACCACCACCATACAAGCCCAAGAATTCAGAATATGGGTTTATTATCTTGTCGAAGGAAGAAGAAGAAAGGCTCAAGTTCATGAAGGGAAGACTATGAGCAAATTATGATTTTGATGATGAAGCATTAGTGAAGCTGGGATTTCATCATGACATCTATGAGCTATTGGAGAACATCGGTTGGAAGTTATTTTCCGACGGTGTCATGGTTGATATGCAAGAAGAAGTGGCTCTTGAGATGTTCATGACATTAGAAAAATCAACGGAAGTGGTGGATGATGAAGAAGTTCCATATCTGAAATTTAGGCTCAAGAATGAAGAAAAAGTAATCACCTATGGAGAAATAGGAAGCTTGCTCGGATTCAAAAATAATGCATATGAAATGGTGCAAGTTGAAGATGGAGAGCTTGATGAATTTTGGACAAAAATAGCAAAAGATGTCAACCGCCAAAGAATGAATATAAGTAATGTTGCCCTCCAAATATTCCACTCTTGGTTGAGCAAGAAAATTCTCGGGAGGATGAGAGAATCGAAGGTCACCGACCAAGAATTAAATTGGATTTATGCTGCATTGGTGAAGAAACAAGTAATTGATCCCACCAACATCATGGTTGAAAGGTGGCTTTGTGAAGCATCATCCGGCACAGGAGAAGTTGGTTCGGGATGTTATCTCACAATGATAGCCCGAGCAATGAATCCGAGGTTACGATTGATCCAAAAATTTTATGTCCCGGGAAGAGATATTGGGATTGATCATTTGAGGCAAGGCCATTATATCGGAGGGGATGAAAAGAAGGGATTTACTATTTCTGAGATGGACATTTCCCTCCCCGATCAAAGGCTGAAATTATTTGCAAGAGGGAGGACTGATTGGCGAGTTGAAAATATTGGAAAAAAGGTGAAGAAATCAAAAAGAGGAAGGTTAATTGAAGGGACATCAGCATCGGCACAACAAGAAGACTTGGAAGTAAACCTTCCACCGCCAAGTTCTGCTTATTGGAGGAATGAATTTCAAGGTGCATCAAGTGGACAGGGATACCCGCAAGGATGGACGAGTCAATGGGAAGGAAGCCAAGAACAAGCATGGGGGCACGCTGCGGCGGCACCCCCACCATTTAGCAACTACGGCTACCCACCCTCGTCATACCAAGGAGAGATGCCCGACTCGTCATTTGGAGCACAATATTTTGACCTCCCTCAACCAGAACAAGGAATGAGAATTATGGGTGCTTATGCGAGAAGAAACATGGAAGATATAGATGCCATCCGGAGGCATACAACCCAACTAGAAGATGGAACTGCAGGAATTGCATATCAAATGGGACTTCTAGGCCTGGCGCCATCGGAACAATTTAATGGAGGAGCATTTCAGCAGTATTATGATCAAGGATACAACGCAAGAGCCAATCAAGGAGATTGATCGACGGCATGACCATGAATAAAATGCTCGCACGTGTGGTTTGGATTTTCTATTTCTTTTCATTTATTTTCAGCATGTGTGCAAGCTTGTGTGTGCGTAGCAATTTTTCTGTTTTATTTATTTCAGCATATGTGCAATTTGTTTTCTTTTGTCTTCATCACCATGATAAATAAATGCATCACCTACGCTTTAATATTATGGTTAGTAATGATGATAGAAGTTTGTGCCATGTTAAAATATGATGATCGTTGCCGCTTTGTCTACTTTCTTGTGCTTGGTTTATGCATGATTAAACTAATGCTCTCTCTAACATGATCTGAAAATTAATTAAATGCCGGCTAATTCAATCGTGGAGGTTATGATAAATTAAGACCCATATCTTTTACTCTTGCTCTCTTACTTAAGCTTGTCAAGGAAAATTTAATTTGGATTTAATTTTGAGCTAACCTTGTCAATGATACCTTTTGCAATTGCTCTACCCTTCTACAAGCCTAAATGATATATCATAACAAACTATAGAGCAAGAATTATTTTCAAGTGAATTAATTCAGGATTTATCTTCTTTGGTACGAGACTAAGAAGCTGACCATTCCGTATTTTTGCGTACCTCTCTTTTGCTAGCCATTCTATCCATGCATTGTGAGTTTCTATACCGGGAACATCGCAAACCTCGCTGGATATCCACCCCTAACCAAAAACATCTTTTTGTGAAACACCTCCTTGACTACAACCTATATATTGAGTATATATTTATTTCAATGGCAAAACAGTGGAATCAAGAGCAAAATTCAGTAAAACATAAGCTTGGGAAGCCTCAAAGAGTTCGCAGAAGAAAAATCCGAAGAAGTGGAGGCCTACAGTGTAACACCCTATTTTAAATTTCAGCATTTATCAATAAATTTAATTGGCTTTATTTAATTTTCTAAGGTTTATTGTGCTAGATTTGCATTTAATCTAAATTTTTGTCCCTTAAGTAATTAAAATTTGTTTAGGTTTAAAAATTTATTGTGCATTCATGCTGGTGCATACTTTTAATTGGGTGTGGTTTGAATTCAAATTTATATTTGAATTCAAACTTTGTTTGAATTAGATTTAGAAAAGAAAAGAAATAGAAAGGAAAGGAAATAGAAAAGGAACCCATAACCCAAACCCAAGACAACCCAGCCCAAACCCAAAAACAAGAAAACCCAGCTCACAGCCCAGTCCAACCCGAAGCGGGCCATGTGCCACTCTCCTTTTTCCCTCTCCCCCGGGCCTGCTCACCCCGCGCGTAGCCCAGCTAGCGCACACGCCCCCGCTCCCGCATGGCGCTCGGCCCAGACCAACCTGCACAGGCCCACTCCGCCCTCTCCTCCCGCTCAGCCCGAGCCGCCGCACCGCTCGCGTTTCGCTCGCTGACCAGCGGGGCCCGCTTGTCGGCCCCGTCTTCTCCCCCGCGCAGCGCTCGCAACGACTGCGCGGCATCCCCGGCCGTGATCCCCGGGATCCCCTTCCATAATGCCCGAGCCGAAATCCCTGGGCTCCGGCTCTATTTGACCCCCCGTGACCCCTCCCTGCGCCCTCATCCGCAGCCGCCTCCCTAACCCCAGCCCGCCGCCCTGCGCCGCCGTGCCGAGCCACGGCGCCGTCACTGCTCCGCCACATCACCCCACCCCAGCACACTGGAGCCGCGCAGAAGCCCCACGTCGACTCCAGGGGCGCCCCGCGCCGACCCAAGGAGTCCAGGAGCCCAGCGCGCCCCTGCTTCGACCCTTCCCCCGAGCGCCGCTGCGACTCGCCGCCGGTCCGCGACGCCAAGCACCCTGCGCAACGTCTCCGGCCACCAGAAGCCCCGGTGAGAACCCACAACCCTCCCCGGTCCTTTTGGCGTTAGAGTTCGTGGTCCGTAGCCCCTGGCGTCGCCCAGAACGCTCGCGCCGGCGAACTCCGCCGCGTTCGCCCGCCATCGCCGCCGCGCACAGCGTCCCGCACCCCAATCCTCTCCCCTGAGTGCCCCAGTGGCTTGAGCGTGCCACGGACATGCTCCCGAGCCAAGCCGCGGCCCGAATCGGCCACGGGGACGCCGGATTGGCCAACCCCGGCGACCCCCCGCCGCGGAGCAGAGCTCCGGCGACCTATCGCCGCCGCTCTCGCGCGCGAATCGTGTCAGCCGTCCGATCCTAGATCTGCGGCCCTGATTAGATCCAGCGCCCTTAAAACCCAGACCATCAGATCTGGATCCAATGATCTAGATCGGTGCGTACCCCTTCGCCCTGGCTTAATTGCTAAAGAGACCCTGGGGTCTTTCAGTTTTAACTCGCGGTCCAGCCTTAGTCAAAAATAATTACGTTTAGATCCTGTTTTCTACGTTTTAGCCCCTGAGCTTTGTAGATTTAGAACCCGCCGTCCAGATCGATTGCTTTTACGAGTTAGACCCTGAAGTTAACGGTTAATTACCTTTTAGTCCTCGGTTTTTGCAGAAAACCCCCTGGAACTTAGTTTTTATCGCAGATAAGCCCCTAGAACTTGTTTTTAGCCTAGAAAATGCGTTTTAGCTCCGTTTTTAGCGTTCTTTATGTCCACGCGATCGTTGTAACGCGTAGAATAGTTTTAGACTAGTTTAGTGTGCTGTTTTTATGTATTGATGTACTGTTTCGTAGTTTTTATTAGTGTTTGCTTGTATGCTTATTATTGTGCATTGTTTTGGCCATGTGTTCGTGAGTAGACGTTGATCCATCTGAGGAGCCCCAGTACCAGTACCAGGAGCAGCCGTCTTCGGAGCACTTTGAGCAGCAGCAGGAGCAGTACGAGGAAGGCAAGTATAACATGAACAACCTATCACCTTTAATTACAATTTCATACTGCATTTTAATACTGTATGCCTATAAGGACTTTCCTAGCCACTTTATATCCTTTATATATACATTTGGGTTGCATTTTGGTTAGTTGTGCTAGGTTGCTGCGCTATAACACATTCTGGTCCTTTTTAATTAAATTGATTAATGGTTTACTTGAACTTAATTCTGAGAGTGGCCCTCTGTGCTTCGTGCTTGGGTGGCGCACGTCTCGTTAAAATATGGTTTTTGTAGAAACATGGTTTAGGGGGCCAGCACGGTGCTTAGTGCTTGGTTGGCCACTCTCCATAAGGACCGGTTCATAGAGCGACAACCTGGGACAACAGCGCTACCACAAGGCTAGAATGGGATAGACTTGGCGTAACAATTAGATCTTTTTGGTTTGGAGTAACTTACCTGCGGGGCAGGGGCGGTAAGCTTCTATGGCCCTCGTGCTGAGTGGCCTCGTCTGTGCTTCGTGTCTTGACGCCCACTAGACCTGCTCCATAGTCGCCGATCCACCCTCGCGGTTACTCCTTACCAACGAGATTCTTTGTAAAGGCCTCGTAGTGAGTCGCTAGCCATCTCACCTAAGGAAGTGTGATGAACAACTGGCGTAGCTCACGACTTGTGGGTAAAGATGTGCAACCTCTGCAGAGTGTAAAACTGGTATACTAGCTGTGCTCACGGTTATGAGCGGCCTAGATCCTCCTTTTGATTAGTGGAGTTGTCTCCTTCCGACGAGGGAGGTGCCTCTCGGGGTTTCCTTGGTGGTTTTGGTATGGTTCTCAGTAGTTACATAATTAATTCTGATTAATTACTATGTAACTGGGATAATGGTAATTCATCAACTCGTAGTAAATAGCTTTAATAAAATTTTTGCCAACACTTAAAAGCTAATGCAGTCAGTCAGCCAGCCTAGAGCCTCATAGTTTGTGTTATACTTGTTGAGTACAAGTTGTGTACTCACCCTTGCCTCTTCTCTACTTTTTCCTCTTGGATACGCTACTGCTGCTCAGTTCCTGCCGACGCGAGGGAGTTCGCTCAGCGCTACCAGGACTACGAGGACTTCTAGGCGTTCGTCTCCCAGTCGACGTCCCTGTGGCGCCCTGCTTCAGCTTCGGAGAGCTTTTATCGTATTTGTACTTTGCTTCCGCTGTATCAAACATTTTGTCATTAATGTAATAAATAACATTCGTATTTCGATTTATTATGTCTTTTTACATGATATGTGCTATGATATACTGTTCATTCTGTTGTATATACGTGTGACTTGATCCTGGCACGTATATGATTGCTCGGTTTATGTCCTTTTATAAACCGGGTGTTACATACAGGCAGTAGGCCGGCCGGCTCAACACCCCTAGGCCGGCCGGCCTGCCCCTTTTCCTCCTCTGTTAGCTTCAATCTTTCATGAGGTGATGCTCCATTAAATTCCAAAGTTGAGTCCAGAGAATTGATAAAGTTTTGTGCACTCACTCCATCAAGTTATCATCACTTCTTTGCTTGAGGACAAGCAAACGTTCAAGCATGGGGGGGAGGTGGAGTAAGTGCATTGTGTTGCCAATGGTTCTTATGAGCAAAAAGAAAGAAAGAAAAAAAAAGGAAGAGAGAAAAGAAAAAAAATGAATGATGATGAAAAGCTCCTCGGTTCCTTTAGCTTCATTAAACTCCAGGTACTTTGAAGATTATTCTATACTCAATTATTCCAACCATGTGCAATCCGATAACAAGGACTTCAGTCATGCCTTGGGATCAACCCTTGCCATTTGCACATGTCCACCATCTAAAGTGTGTGTTCCATTCTCTCCCTCTCCACAAAGAAATTATTTTCCAATGATCTTTTTGAAGAGTCTCGGTAAATCCATAAGAAGTATTTCTTATTTTGATAATATCTTGATTATAATATCTTTTGTTAGGACTAACCTTTCCAGAGCTCCAGATAAAGCCTTACACATACATATGAGAGAAAGAAAGGAGAGAGTTCTAGCAAGATTGAGCGACAAGATGAGCTGAGAGTTTCCATGAGCAAATTGCAATGAGGTTTGAATTATTGATCTTGGTTTAGCATTACTTATGGAACTTACTTTCTTAATTCTGAGACTTGTTTAATTTTGAGAGCATGTGCTTAATAATTATGGGGAAGCATTTAACTTGTATCTACCTTCCACATTGAAAAAGCTGGTTACAACTTGAACTATTAATTGAAAAATATTTTGGGAGCATTGTGTTTTCTCGTGTATGATCAAGTGCAGGGATTGGACACTGAAAGGCAGCGCTGATTTTTATCAAAGACTTACTCGAGGACGAGCAAGGTTTAAGCATGGGGGAATGTTGGTGCTCATTAAGTATCCATTTTATCCCCTGTTTAACTTTGATAATGGCATGAATTTAATATCAAAATCACTAACCATCCTAACCTCGGCCCAATTATTGGTCGTTTTCGCGTTTGCACATATATTTTGGAGGTACTTCGTTTTTGTAGGTTTTTGACCAATTTTGGAGCATGAAATGACGAGGCCTACGATCACGCGATGACACGAAGAAAGACAAAGGCCAAAACCCGAACAAAGGATCGAAGGCCGTGATGATTAGAGGCCCATTCATGCACATCCACCCTCCAATGAAGCCCAAAAGACAAAGCCCACGAGATAAGATCGAGATACTTCGGGGCTAAGCAAAGCAAAGAGATATTTAGGGAAGGATTTTCCATCCTATCCTTCTCCTCGAAGAAATCTCGAAGATAATGACGTCTAAAGGGGTGCAATCATGAAAGACATAAACTCTAGAAGACTCCAGGAGACTTGGGGAGAAAGTTGAGCACAAGCCGGCGAAGGAAAGTCCCAGGCCGGCCGGCCTAGGCTCATTGGGCCGGCTGGCCCAGACCTTTTTTAGGCCGGTTCGACCTCCCCTTTGACCGAGGGTTCCCTGAGGCTATTTAAAGACACCTCCCCAAGGTTCACGCAGAGATCAATTCGAGAGATGACGCCAAGGAGCAGAGAAGATAGAGGGACACCTCTGTGACACCCCAGCCCAAGGGCTTAATAGAATTGATAGAATACTCATATCAACAAGTTGCAACTTCTTTTCCGGAAGCCGGTCTCCAAAGAACTCCGAGGTTAAGCGTGCTTGGCCCGGAGCAATTTGGGGATGGGTGACCGACCGGGAAGTTTTTTCCCGGGTGCGCACGAGTGAGGACAAAGTGCACAGAAAAGACTTGTGTTGGTCTGTGAGGGTAGTCTATGTCCTAGAAAGCTGCCAGATGTAAGCGGGCCTGGCCTCGGGGAGGCGGGACGTTACAGAATGGTATCAGAGCCGACTCTCGCGGTTTCACGGGCACGTACGGGCGTAAGTGCACGGGCACGTACGGGCGTAAGTGCACGGGCATGTGGACGGGTGCGTGGGGGCGCAGATGCCACCGGCATGTGGACGGGCGCGTGGCGGGTCAGTGCGCGGGCATCTGGGATGCGCCGTTGGCACTGGACGCACGGACGTCGCACAGGGACCGTTGGCACTGGACGCACGGACGTCGCATATGGGCCGTTGGCACTGGACGTACGGGACGTAGCCAAGAGAGGACGTTCCTGACTTGAGATTGACCGACGAGGACGTCGGTCTCTTAAGAGGGTGAGGATGTGACACCCTAGCCCAAGGGCTTAATAGAATTGATAGAATACTCATATCAACAAGTTGCAACTTCTTTTCCGGAAGCCGGTCTCCAAAGAACTCCGAGGTTAAGCGTGCTTGGCCCAGAGCAATTTGGGGATGGGTGACCGACCGGGAAGTTATTCCCGGGTGCGCACGAGTGAGGACAAAGTGCACAGAAAAGACTTGTGTTGGTCTGTGAGGGTAGTCTATGTCCTAGAAAGCTGCCAGATGTAAGCGGGCCTGGCCTCGGGGAGGCGGGACGTTACAACCTCTCGGAGAGCTGAGGGTCGTGCTAGTTGTCTAGGGTTCGCCCTAGCCGATATGGGAACCTTGCAAGGAAGACCACGTCGAAGTTCTGGAGCTAGGATCATCAAGATCAAGGTAGGGCCCCGGTTGTGATCTTGTGATGTACAATCATTCATGGTGAAGTTATTTGTGTTTCCGAATGTTTAGCGACCATGTTCTCCTCTTTCGATTTCGTTCTTTTCTTTGGGTTCGCTTCATCCTAGATCTATTATCGAGATAGATCACTTAGCATGATCTTGTAGTCATGGTGGCTAGAGGTTCATGGCGGAACTACCAAAGGGGGTTCGACTTGCTTCAGGGTATCCCGTTGAAAGGGGTGGCGTCGTGACAGGCCGTTGCCACTTAGTAGGTTGGGTATCGAGGGATCGGATTGGAGATTTTGGGGTTAAAGAGGCTTTTCATTGAGATTCACATCTATCTTATTTCACTTTATCTAGCTGGAACTACAACATATGCATGATCTAGGTGATCTAGATTAGTTATCTCTAACTCTCTTTTGCTACCTTCGGCGTTTGTCGTGTTTTTAGTAGATTAGATTCGTTTTCACCATCTCACACAAAGGAATCTCTATGCTAGTAGATTGTTTCTTGTTTCTTTGGTTCCGTGGATTGATAAACCTTGGGGGAATACTCTAAGAGAAAAGCTACACGAAACCGTGCGCTTGCGGTATATAAATCGGGGGCGCTAAGGAGCGTCAATAGAACCGGTAGCCCTCCGTGGGCCGGGCCCTTCCCCTTTTAAAGAGGATCAGTCGCGCCCGCAATGGCAACCCCGAAGATCGCGCGGAATTCGAATGTACTTTCCAGAAGTAGCCTGAGTCGTACTCAGCAAGGAGTGGGCCCCCAATGGTAACTTTTTGCCCATCGCAGTAAAAGACCAAACGGTAAAAATACAAACTACCTGGGCGCCGCTACCACTCGGCGTGTCTTCGCGACTCCGCCAACGACCCTGCTCGGGGGTTGGGCGCCGCAACCACTCAGCGTGTCTCCGCGACTCCGCCAGCGACCCTGCTCGGGGGCTGGGTGCCGCTACCACTCGGTGTGTCTCCGCGACTCCGCCCGCGACCCTGCTCGGGGGATGGGCGCCGCTACCACTCGACCTGTCTCCACGACTCCGCCAGTGACCCTGCTCGGGGGCTGAGCGCCGCTACCACTCAGCGTGTCTCGGCGACTCCGCCAGCGACCCTTCTCGGGGGTTGGGCGCCGCTATCACTCAGTGTGTCTCCACGACTCCGCCAGCGACCCTGCTCAGGGGCTGGGTGCCGCTACAACTCGGCGTGTCTCGGCGACTCCGCCAGCGACCCTGCTCGTGGGCTGGGCGCCGCTACCACTCGGCGTGTCTTCTCGACTCTGCCAGCGACCCTGCTCGGGGGCTCGGCGCCGCTACCACTCGGCGTTTCTCGGCGACTCCGCCAGCGACCCTGCTCAGGCACTGGGCGCCGCTACCACTCGGTGTGTCTCCACAACTCCGCCAGCGACCCTACTCGGGGGCTGGGCACCGCGACCACTCGACGTGTCTCCGCGACTCCGCCAGCTACTCTGCTCGGGGGCTGGGCGCCGCTACCACTCGGCGTGTCTCCGTGACTCTGCCAGCGACCCTGCTCAGGGGCTGGGCGCCGCTACCACTCGGTGTGTCTCCGCGACTCCGCCAGCGACCCTGCTCAGGGGCTGGGCGCCGCTACCACTCAGCGTGTCTCCGCGACTCCGCCAGCGACCCTGCTCGGGGGCTGGGCGCCGCTACCACTCGCTACCACGCGCCGCTACCACTCTTAGTTTTAATCTCATTTCTATTGCTCAATTATGTGATCTTGGACTAACGTGTACCTTTGACAAGAATAGTGTTGTAGTAACTCATGAAGAAGACAAGTCATTGGTATTCATGGGGTTTAGGCATGACAACATCTATTTGGTGGACTTCTCTTCAAAGCAAACAAGCTCCATGACATGCCTCTTCACCAAGTCTTCTCTTGGGTGGCTTTGGCATAGAAGAATTGCTCATATCGGCATGAGCAACCTCAAGAAAGCCCACAAGAGAGGGATGATCACCGGCTTGAAGGATGTCACTTTTGACAAGAATAAGTTATGCAAAGCATGCCAAGTCGGGAAGCAAGTTGCATCACATCATCCCATCAAGACGATGTTATCTACCTCCAAGCCGCTCGAGCTACTACACATGGATCTTTTTGGTCCAACTACATACAAGAGCATTAGTGGTAACCTCTATTGCCTAGTTATTGTTGATGATTTTTCACGTTACACTTGGGTCATGTTTCTAAGCGATAAGGGTGAAACTCCGGAAATCTTCAAGACATTTGCAAGAAGAGCTCAAAGGGAGTACAACTCCCCAATTGTGAAGATCCGGAGTGACAACGGCACCGAGTTCAAGAATATGAAGATTGAAGAATGGTGCGATGAAGAGGGCATCAAGCATGAGTTCTCCGCTACCTACACGCCTCAACAAAATGGAGTTGTGGAAAGAAAGAACAAGACACTCATCACCCTAGCAAGAGCAATGTTGGATGATTATGGTACGTCCGAAAAGTTTTGGGCGGAAGCAATCAACACAGCGTGTCATGCATCCAACCGAGTGTATCCTCACCGACTCCTCAAGAAAACTCCATATGAGCTCATCACCGGGAAGAAACCAAATATATCCTACTTTCGAGTCTTTGGTTGCAAATGCTTCATCTATTAGAAGAAAAGGCTCGGTAAGTTTGAGAGTAGATGTGATGAAGGGTTCTTTCTTGGTTATGCGTCAAACTCCAAAGCATATAGAGTATTCAATCAAACCTCCGGGTTAGTTGAAGAAACATGTGATGTGGAGTTTGATGAATCTAATGGCTCCCAAGAGGAGGTTGTTGGCTATGACAATGTAGGTGATGAGGAGATTGATGAAGCTCTAAAGAATATGTCCATTGGGGATATCAAGCCGGAAGAGATGCATGAAGGCAATGATCAAGGGGGAGGACCTTCCTCATCTACACCAAGCACCTCTACGGCACCCCAAGTGGATGAAGATAAAGAAAAAGATGATCTACAACCTCAAGAAAATGTGCCAACACCAACACCCCAAGTCCAAGAACAAGAAGAGCAAAATGTCCCACCACAAACACAAGTCACCCATGATACACCCCAACAAGCATCCACGCAAGCACCGCTAGTGAAGCATGGTCGCATCTCCAAGGATCATCCAATTGGTCAAATCATTGGTAGTCCTTCCAAGGGAGTAAGAACTCGCTCCAAGCATGCTTCATTTTGTGAATATTACTCGTTTGTTTCTTGTATTGAACCCACTAGCATAGAGGAAGCGCTTGAGGACTCGGATTGGGTGATGGCCATGCAAGAAGAATTGAACAACTTCACCCGCAATGAAGTTTGGGTCCTCGAAGCTCCTCCAAAAGACAAGAATATCATCGGCACCAAGTGGGTCTTTCGAAACAAGCAAGATGAACATGGGGTGGTGATACGCAACAAAGCTAGACTTGTGGCAAAAGGTTTTTCTCAAGTCGAAGGTTTGGATTTTGGTGAAACTTTTGCTCCGGTTGCAAGACTTGAAGCTATCCGCATCCTTCTTGCTTACTCTTCACATCATAACATTAAGTTGTATCAAATGGATGTGAAAAGTGCATTCTTAAATGGCGTTATTAACGAACTTATTTATGTTGAGCAACCTCCCGGGTTTGAAGATCCGAGGAATCCTAATCATGTTTATAGGTTGCACAAGGCACTCTATGGGCTCAAACAAGCTCCAAGGGCTTGGTATGAGAGGCTTCGTGACTTCCTAATCATGCAAGGCTTCAAGATCGGGAGGGTGGACACCACGTTGTTCACAAAAGACGTCAATGGGGATATTTTCATTTGTCAAATTTATGTTGACGATATTATCTTTGGCTCAACTAATGATTTACTAAGCCATGAGTTTGCTACCATGATGTCTAGGGAATTCGAGATGTCCATGATTGGCGAATTGACCTTCTTCCTTGGTTTTCAAGTCAAGCAAATGAAGGAAGGGACATTCATCCATCAAGAAAAGTATACTAAAGATATCTTGAAGAAGTTCAAGATGGATGAGTGCAAGCCAATCAAGACACCCATGGCAACCAATGGGCATCTCGACTTGGATGTGGACGGTAAATCGGTTGATCAATCCCTCTGTCGTTCTATGATAGGGTCTTTGCTTTACCTTACCGCATCTAGGCCCGATATAATGTTTAGTGTGTGCTTGTGTGCCCGCTTTCAAGCAAACCCAAAGGAATCACACCTCTCGGCTGTGAATAGGATCCTTCGGTATCTCAAGCACACCCCAAGCATAGGCTTGTGGTACCCCAAAGGCGCTAGCTTAGATCTCTTGGGATACTCGGATTCGGATTTTGCTGGAAGCCGTGTGGATCGCAAGAGTACCTCCGGGGGTTGCCACTTGCTTGGGTGTTCTCTAGTTTCTTGGTCGAGTAAGAAGCAAAATTCCGTGGCTTTGTCCACCGCGGAGCGGAATATATAGCGGCCGGTGCATGTTGTGCCCAAATCCTATATATGAAGCAAACCCTTTTGGACTTTGGTGTGAAACTAGATACGATCTCACTCCTTTGTGACAATGAAAGTGCCGTAAAAATTGCCAAGAATCCGGTTCAACACTCTCGCACAAAGCACATTGATATTCGCCATCACTTCTTGCGTGATCACGAAGCCAAAGGAGACATATCTCTTCAAGGTGTGAGATCCGAGGAGCAATTGGCGGATATTTTCACAAAACCTTTAGACGAGAGCACTTTTGTAAGGCTAAGGAATGAGCTTAATGTGTTAGATGCGGCAAACGTCATGTAAGTTGCCTTGTCATATAGAAAATTGCATACATATAGGACACTTGTCTAACCTTGTCAAGATAGTGATGAACATGGGTCTTGCATGAGCCGGTGGTCTTCGTTTCGCTCATGGCATGAAGAATGGTTCATCATGAAGAAGCTTGCCAAGGGTTCAAACTTGACAAGATAGATTTAAATTTATGCAATGCATGTGCTTGTCATATAGAATGCATCCATGTTTAATTCTAGCTTTGCATTGGCATTGCATCACGTAGTAGCATCACAAGGGAGCAAATCACACTTCGAGAAAGATATTCATGCTAAATATGATATATGATCTCCACAAGAGTGATAAGATCAATGTAGCGCTTTCATGCCTCTTGAGTCACGTCCTATCGAACTTAAAGCTTCAATCTCTAAGTTCATAGGCAAAGTGGCTCATACATTTGGTTTTTGTGTTTAAACCTCGCTTGGTTCTTAATTTGCCTATGTTTATGTAAAAGCTTGCGAGCACTTAGTATGAGTGTTTGAGGGGTGAGGTTGCCTCTCGAAAATGGTCCAAATTGAGTGTTTATGGCTTTAGTTTTGAAAATTTGGATCAGAAGTAGAGTTTGTAGTTCAGCAGAAATTTTTTCCTTAACCACCGGTTAAACCGACGCCTGGTTTTTCTCTTCATCGGTTCAACCGGTGCTTAAGCCTTCGTGGCTCGGTTTCTACTTCGCCTCTGGAACAATCTCCGCCCGTTACTCCGGTGGTCACCGGTGCATCCGATGGTTGGCGGATGAATCGACGCCTAAGCATCGGTTCAACCGGTGCTACTGCGTGGAGTTTTGGCCCTTGCAGTGTCTCTGGACCTTACTCCTGCCGTTGCACCGACGCCCATCGGATGTTCTGATGCCTCAGTAACGGTTCTTCCGGTGCCCTCTGTTGACCCGTTTTCAACTCTTTTAGATCTGGTCAAAATTACACCGGTGGTTACACCGTTGCTCATGTATCTGCATCATCGGACCTTCCGATGCTTTAGGGTTAGCGGGCCCGCTCGTTTTGTTTCACTTATCCCGCCCGCGGGCCCCGCGTGTCAGCCTCACGTTCTTCTCCTTCCCACGTGAACTGCCGCGCTCGGACGCCCGCTCCACCGCCGCCGCCGCGCCTGTGCTCACCGCTCCTCGCCGCCGCCGCTGCTAGTCCCCTGCGCGGCTGCTCCGCCACCTCTCACACGCCGCTCCTCCACAGCTCGCGCGCCCACTCGCCACCGCTCGCACGCAGCCGCGCCACGCACGCCCGCGCCACTCTCGCGCCGCCAACTCCGCGCCTACGCCGCCCGTATGCCGCTGCTACTCCTCTGCGCCGCCGTTCGCCGCCGTCTGCAGCGCCAGCACACCTTCCTCACACTCCCACGCGCATGCATTCAAGGCCTTTTCAAGTTTTCTCTCCTCCTTTGATTCAAGTGCACACAAGGTGTTCGAGGAATTGCCCCTTTAGGCTGTTTCTTCGATTTCTTCTCGACCGAGTCTTGGATTTGCAAGGGTATGGTGCTGCCCTTCTAGCATGTGATGTATCTTTGTTTTCTTATCCTTTACACACATGATCACATATGACCCTTGCCTCTCACACACACATCTTGACTCTTGATTTGATGAGATCCATATTAGGATGTTCTTTCAAAGGTTATCCACTAGATTTCATGTCATAAATCGAATCCTTGTTATGCCTCTTTGATAGATGGCTGGTGACAAGAAGGGCAAGGGCAAGATGGTTGTGCAGAAGAAGAAGAAGCGCACCCGTGAGGACCGCGAGAGAGAGCAGGCTGAGGCAGTTGCAGATGCTGCAGACAGGCAGGGATCACTTCGGATCAGGGATCCTCAGACTCAGGGGGAGCCACAGCAGCAGTTACGTCGTTCAGGACGTACTCGTTAGCCAAAGACGGCACAGACCACACCTGAGTCCCGCTCTCGTCCACGGACTCGAGGTGGTGGTACTCAGAGGGGAGCAGGCCATGCACAGCAGCAGCACACCGATAGTGGCACTCAGATAGGAGGTCAGGACAGTGGTGAGGAGATGCCCGAGGTTGAGCTATTCGATCTCAGGGGTATTCCAGGACCTAAGGTCAAGAGACTGCGATATGTGACCCCAGAGCAGTGGTTTCCCGAGTAGAGGGATGTTGGAGTTGATCGTCGCTTTCACACTCTGCTCCAGGAGTCTTTTTACCATGCTTACTGCGAGTTGGATATCAAGATCAGTGAACACAAGATGCTCCACTGGGTGGCTATGCGTGTGGCAGCATGAGGGACTCCAGTGCTTCCTCTCTTCGAGAGATATGATGGATTGCCTGCTCTACTCAGTGAGAGGTCCAGATACATTCGAGAGTGGGTTCGAGTCTTCTACGCCACGCTATTTATTGAGGAGGACCGATAGTTTATTGGCTTCATGTTCCAGGAGAGGCACTATCGTCTGACTCGAGCACGTTTGGCTACTTTACTTGGAGTTCAGATTGCCGAGGAGCCACACTATTTACACTACATGGCCTATGGCAACACGGTGCCCCCTCGTCGCCCTCACGAGACTCTCTTCCCGTCTGACGAGGAAGTCAGCATTCTCTTTCAGCAGCCCTTCATACCTGGCACACTGAGGACTCCGGACAGGCTGACTCCAGTAGCACACTCTATCCACTTAGCTTTGAGGAAGAGTCTGTTATACCGGATTGGATACAACGAGGGGATTACAGCTTTGCAGCAGTGGCTCTTACTATACATTATGACAGGTCGTGACTTTGACCTTGTCGACTTCTTCATCTGCGAGCTAGAGGACGTGATCATGGATGGGATGACAGTTCACCGTCGTCACCCCTTCGCTCATTGGATCTGCTGGATTCTTGTTTAGCTCAGTCAGAATGCACACATGGATGAGCTAGCGCAGTCGAGGACATTCTTCAGCTTCTATTCACCTTCTGCTCCTCGAGACGGCCGCCGTGGTCCGAGAGGCCAGCGCCGAGCACAGCGGATTCTAGATGAGCGTGTCTTGGCTGAGGGCACAGTTGCAGATGATCCGACAGCGGCCGAGGATGCCTCACTCGCAGTAGCAGAAGCCCAGCTCCCACACTATCTAGTCACAGACTCAGAGGACTCGGAGGATGATGAGGAGTATATACCCACTGTCTCTGTTCCTCGTGGTGCTCATGAGGATGAGGCAGGATCCTCCCGTGCAGCACGAGCCCCTGCTCCTCCAGTTACCACTGCACAGGTCACACAGCCAGATTCTCTTGCAGCTATACTTACTCGGCTTTCAGACCAGTAGGACTGGTTTGCTGCAGCTCAGCTGAGTATGCAAGCCAAGCAGGCTCGCTAGCAGGAGGCTCAGACATTAGTGCTTGAGGGGATTCGACAGTAGTAGGAGGCCATGAGACTACAGCTACAGCAGCAGTCCCAGATTCAGCAGCAGATGTTCACATTCTTCTCGGGATGCTTTGGTCAGCTATACCATCACACTGGACTGCCTGAGCCTCAGCTTCCTACACCCCAGCAGCTCCAGTTCGACCCCACAGCTCCTGCTCCACCTGTTGGCGGCTTTGTGCAGACACCCTTGTCATCCTTCCCGATGTCACCGCTTCTTCAGACCGGGTTGTTTGCCAGTCCTGTTCCTACTGCTGCTCCGGCTCCTGCACCACAGCCTAGTGTCTGGACAGCTGAGCAGCGTGCAGAGTTCCTCAGGCAGCAGCAGGTTCTACACCAGCTCCAGCACCCCTTGGCTCAGTCCCTCACTTTTGAGTCACCTTCTCAGCCTGAGGTGCTCCGTCCGTCCGTCGTGCGCCCCACTCAGCCAGACCTGACTCCCGTCACGTCTGCTCCTCCGACGGACTCCACGGTCATCGCCGCGCCAGCTTCTACCGCTACACCAGCTACTTCTGCTGCTCCGACGACTCCGGTCGAGCAGAAGTCTTCTTCGATCGACGACGACTGGATGGACGACGACGCCGACGACTCCGCCGCTCAGTTCTTCACCGGACCCAGCCGGAAGACCCCGCCTTCTCCAGCTCAGGATTAGATCGCCTTCCTTTTTGGTGCTCTGCTGCCAAAGGGGGAGATAGATAGGGGGAGTAGAGATAGGGGGAGCTTGGTGGTTTGTGGCGTGATTAGATCTTCATGGTTTTTGTGTACTGGACATGTTATTTGGATATTGTGTATGCTCTGTGTTGACATGTCCCTACATGTGCTTTATGTCAAGTAATGCTTGCCTGTTTATCGCTTTCCTTTTCATATCTTGTGTATCTCTACTTTGTGTTGTCATCAATCCAAGTCAATTCAGCTGAAAACAAAGAAAAATAGTAGCACCGGTTGAACCGGTGCCCTAGCGTCGGAGCAACCGATGCTTGGCGGAAGGACCGATGCCCTATCGGTCTATCTTCTCTGGATGCAGGCAGGAATCAAGTCAAATAACTCTATAGCACCGGTTGAACCGATGGTCAAAAGATAAGCACCGGTGCATTAGAAGTACTTTGTTCCAGAGAGCATGTTTTGGTGGACTTCAACTTCTCTTCAGCACCGGTTCAACCGACGCTTCAGAATCAAAGCACCGATGCATTGGATGTACTTTGTTCCAGAACGCTTGTTTGAGTTGATCAGTGAACCTCTTCAGCACCGGTTGAACCGATGCCCCTACGGAGCATGCACCGGTGCAATGACGCAAGCGTGGATACTGTGTCAGAACTCCAATGGTTACTAATTGGACACAGAGAGACCGGTTGAACCGATGCCTATACTTTCTATCCCGTCGGTTCTTCCAGTGGTCACGGTTTTTCTGCAGAAAACTTCCAACGGCTATGTGACCTCCTCCACTCTATATAAGGGTACCCCCTGGCTCATTTCAGTTGCCTTTTGACACCTTGAAAACCTGAGGCCACCCTTGAGAAGAAGAGAAAGAGCTTTGAGCAAAAGAGAGAAGATCTAGTGCTTTGTTTGTGCTTCAACCTTGAAGAATTAATCCTTTGCAAGTGTAGCAAGTGTGCTTGAGCTAGGGCCAACTGAGTGTAGGTCAAGTGAAGGCTTAGGAGCTTGTTACTCTTGGTGATTGGCAGCACGTAGACGATCTTGGTGATTGAAGGTGTGTCTTTCGGAGCTTGCCAAGGATTGTGGGAGCCCAAAGAAGTTTGTACGTGGCTTGAGCTCCACCACGCCGGGATGGTGAATGGAGACTCTTAGTGAGCGCCCAAGTCTTGGTGACATGGGAGGTGACAAAACTCTTAGTGAGTGTCACAACGTGGATTAGGGGTGTGTGCCAACACATCGACACCACGGCAAAAAATCCGGTTGTCTCTTGCCCACTCTTCCATTTCAAGCATTTACTTTCATGCAACTTCTCATATGCTTGACCTTAGATATCATAACTTAGCTCTACCTTGCTTAGCTTCTTTTCTTTAGTAGCTTGTGTAGTTTGCTTAGTTAGCCGGTTGGTGAATTGAGCCGTACTAGCTTTGCATAGGTTAATGTTGTTTTAATTGCTTTAGAATTTTGAAAAATGCCCAATTCACCCCCCCTCTTGGTCCATCAATCCTTACAGCCGGGCAACCCTAGGGAGTACAAGGCCTTCAGGCCCAAAAACTGGCGTCGCTACATCCAGGCAGATTCTGGTCGTCATGTTGATTTAACGATTCCCATAGACTCCGAGCGTATTTTGATATGGGATCAGTTGGGTTGGAAAGCTTATCTCCTTAGCTTTCCAACGATATATAGAACTCCCAAAACGGAGCCCGTATGTGGCCTGGGCGTCCGTTTTCGAGAGGCCTGCTCCTGCAGTCCGAACCGGACTCGCGAATAAATCGGACTTCAATGTGGATTGGGCTTTGAACTCTATCTTCGCTTGGGCCTTGGTCATATGTATATTGGTCATGTCCTCATCATTCTTCCCTTCTTGGTTTTGAGTCATCGTCGACTCAAAGTCGCTGATGCTTGCGGAAGTAGTTGTTCCCATTCTTGACATGATCCTGCGTTGCTCCCCGTCTTGAAATTGAACCTGTTGTGACAAAACAAACAAAGAAGAACAAGAGGAACTCAGCGTGATAGGATTAGTCTTAAAATAGCCCTCTTTTTCATCAAATTATTGCACAGCAAAAGGAGATTTCAGATTTGAACACATATAAACACGATGCACCATGTCCTCTCCTTTACAATTATAATTGCCAATAAAGTGATATGTACATCGAGATAATCATGGCAATCCAACACATTTAAATTTCTCCTCCAAACTACTAAGTGCACACAAAGTATCAAACTCTATATAACCCAAAGTATTTAAAGAAGACAACAATTTCCTTTCATCCTTTTCTGTAGCAATTGGAATCAAATGTTTATTTTTAGCATAAGTCTTTGGTTCCAAAACAAAAGGATCAGTTTCCTTCACAAATTGTGGCATAGGGATAAACATAGAACTATCACACAACTCTTCTTTATCACAAAAATCAGTAGAATATTTATCATGTGACAAAGTCAATTCAGATTTGGTGTCCACTAAATGTTGTTCTACTATAGCATGAGTGGTGGACAATTTCAGCACATCAAGAGAGCTCTTACCTGAGACAATTACCTGTTCATTCTCTATCACCTTGTCTTCTGTTTTAGATACATGCTGCAAAATATTAGGTCCAACAGAAGACAAAGCGATATCTTTAATTTGTACAAAATCAGATTTAGAGGAAGGCACTGTAACATCTGAAATAATCCATTCTTTTCTAAAAGGCTCATTCTTTCTTCTCTTTGCTCTTTCAAGATCGGCTTCTAAAATTTCAGTTGCGGTCATAGATTTAAGTGTAGTTTTTCTTCCATTGTAGTTGAAAGAATATCTATTTACAACCTTTTTATGTACCACATCATTTATATTAATCCATGGCGTTCCTAGCAATAAATGGCATGCTTGCATGGGTACTATATCAAAATCAGCACTACTCTTGTAAAAACCAATGCTAAATTCAATATGTGCAAATTCAGTTACCTTAATCTTATCATAAGAATTTACTCATTGCATGTAGTATGGATGTGGATGTGGCTTTGTGGTCAGACCAAGCTTCTCGACCAGCTCTAAACTTGCAAGGTTGTTGCAAGTCTCACCATCAATGATCAGAGGAGGAAAAGAATGAAGGTGTGGGCGGGGACTTTTGAACTCCCTTGGGCTGCTAAAGCTATAGATACGAAAGAGAGAATATAAGAGTGAACAGCACATATTGAACTTCAATTGGAACTTCTCTTGACCCAACGATGCGTTGATCTAGTTTCCATCGGAGCCACAAGGGACTATTTAAACCTCAAAGCCAAAGACCAATTCCTTCCTTTTAGGTGGTCTAGGTGGCTGGGATACTATGCCATTCGAGAAACGAGGAGTACGACTGAAGTGGCTATACATACAAATCGTTGCTGAATTAACCTGGATTCAATCGTTACTCTCTGAACTAGGCTGTACTTCGTCTTCCCCTCCTACAATCTGGTGTGATAACCTCGGCGCTACCTACTTTCTTCAGGCTTGGCGAAGGTGTCCGATCTACTGGTTTACGCGGGGGTGCTTCCGTTCATCGATAGACTTTCCTACGAGACACGAGCGAATATACGTACGCCAATACCTACGATTCCTAGCCAAAGGAATGAAATAGCAATTGTTCTTCACGTATCTCTTTTATTTACTTCTGTTGATGTCTCGAACTGCTTAGTGGTTAGTTAAGGATAGCCATGCTATTGTCCATTCCGTCTAGCCGGGTTGGGCAACCAACATGTGAAATCGATGCCGGGCGACACTTCCTTCAATTAATTGTTTAGGTTGACTTTGGCGGAGCATTCAATCCAGGTTTGGGAATCATTCCGACTTCTTTCTTTGCGATGACCCCGTCCTTGTATCCGTCCTCTAGCAAAAAATCTATCTTCTCCTGTATGTAGCAGCAGTGGTATTCGACTTTGAAGTACCAGGAAAGGCCCGCTTTAGTCAAGGCCAAGGTTGTAGTTCCGAGAAAGGATAGTACTTCTGTTCCTCTACGGGATATACAGCAAAGGTTTCACAATAGTTGTAGAGAAAGTCCATCCCTCAATCACGGGCACCCATGAGCTTAGAAATCCATTTAACATTGATCTACGCAAGCCAAGGCACCCGTGGAACCCGAAGAAAGATAAGCAATTCAATGCAAGAAAAGAAGACGACGGAGTCGTTTGGCACCTCGATGTCGACTCATCACATCCTGGGGTTGAAGAAGGTCCCAAGGGTTCGGTTTCCAATAGTGAGACCAGCTTGACAAGCTACCTTTCCTCTTGATCTGGGGTGCGAAGAGAATTTTTTATGACTTCCACTTCTCGATCCCGGCCCGGAAAAGTGACCGACCGGGATAGGTAGGCCCATCCCCCGCCCCCCTTTCCCGAGAGGCGGCCGGGCAGTGTTTCCCCAGCGGCCACCCAGTGGCAGCAGAAAACGAGCCGTTGAAAACCTTACCGTTGTAGGATCTACTGCCGTCTACTACTATATGATGACTCGGCAATGTCGTTCCATCACGGCAAAGAAAGTCTGGAACAAATTGTTGAATTGATTTTGCTCCACTTTCTCCATTTGAGAACTCAACACTCGTTGAGCAATCTCAGTGTTTCCTGACATTGTTAGTAAGTAGACAAGAGAAAACACAAAAGGTTATCCCTATCAACTACTATATGTGGATGTGGATGGTGGAAACACAATCTCGCACGTCTTACCAAGCTCTTACAAGTGTTCTTACCAATGCAAAGCAGAGGATGGTACAACCGGTGGCTGGTTCGTGATACCTGTGAGGAAGTGGTACCAAGATTGCAAGATCCTCTGGGTGTACTGATCTGAAGTAATATGTGGAGCTTCGGGGGGCTTTATTTAGTAGCAAGGATTAGCACAATTGAAAATCAGATAGCAAAAATTGAATAAATATCCAAAGTACTTATCAATGTTGCTGGCCTAAATGTGTTCATAGAACTAGTTCAAGCAAGCAAGCGACATATACCAAGCACAAAGGACACAAAAGGATGCAAGCACTTCTGATTTTTTTTGTGCGGCTCTTTTTTATGCACTTGCCTTTTTCTTGCTTTCTTTTTCTATTCAAAAGTGCCACAAGAGCAAGAGACAACTCCACACTATCACAAAATTGTTGTCTGTAAATTACAGATTTGCTACACAAACTTATACAGGCTGTTTGACAAATTTAGAGACCTCAAACACGAAAACTTACAACATGAAAGTTGTAGATCCTCCTTTTCTCTTTCTTTGCAATATATGTAAAGTCTCTTTTGGATAAAGGAAGTAGAAGATATTGACCCCGAAATACAGACTACTCAGAAATTTCTAGGTCACCAACAGATTGACTTCCAATACAGATTAGGCACAGATAACTATGTTTTCTGGAATTCTCACAATTGATAAAGTTGTAGATAATTTCACAAGCTTTCCAAAAAGTACTAGAACATAAAAATCCGAGTTTGTATGCGAGAGATATCAACAAAATACCGAACTGGACAGAGACAAGTCCGAACCGGACGTGATGACGGGATGGAAAAGGACACGGTGACACGATGCAAAACTTAAACCAATCTAAGAACTTGATCTAAACTAGCAACAAGACCACGACTATGGACACAAACTCAATGATGCGGACTCCGATATCAAAATATGCAATGGCTTAAAAGGGCTAATGGGATGGGAAAACAGCACGAACACAAAATTTTCTAGGGCTTTTTGGTGGACTGTGGGACAATGGCGAAATTGATGAAACTAAAGATAGATGTGAAACCTGACAGTAAACCTGAGTCTCTGAATACCAAATAATGGGGACGTGGGTTCCCGATCTTCCGTCAGGTTCTGGATAACTCTCGTAGTAGGCGGAGCGAGACACACCGATCCGGCTTCAGATCCTAAGACCCGAATCTAGATATCTTAGCACCACAACTCCTCTGGTTATCAACCGTATCACAACCCGGTTGACCTCGCCAATAAGGCTAATCCCTGCAAGCGCAACGAAGAACACAAGCAAGAAATCGAAAGAACGCAGCTCAATTGAAGTGACTCTGCAGATGAAAGTTTAATCTCAAAGTTGGGGTCTCACAAACCGACACGGCGGCGAAACTGTTCTCGACAGAATAATCTAAGCAAAACCCCAGTAACCTAATGGCGGATTTTGTGTATATAGAAGAGAGAGGCTATGGGGGGCGACCAAGGGGGTGGCCGGGCAACCCTAGGGAGTACAAGGCCTTCGGGCCCAAAAACTGGCGTCGCTGCATCCAGGCAGATTCTGGTCATCATGTAGATTCGACGATTACCATCGAATCCGATCGTATTTTGATATGGGATCAGTTGGGTTGGAAATCTTATCTCCTTAGCTTTCCAACTATATATAGAACGCCCAAAACGGAGCCCGTATGTGGCCTGGACGTCCGTTTTCGTGAGGCCTGCTCCTGCAGTCCGAACCGGACTCGCGAATAAATCGGACTTCAATGTGGATTGGGCTTTGAACTCTATCTTAGCTTGGGCCTTGGTCATATGCGTATTGGTCATGTCCTCATCACGGCGTGTCTCTGTGACTCCGCCAGCAACCCTGCTCAGTGGCTGGGCGCCGCTACCACTCGGCGTGTCTCCGCGACTCCGCCAGTGACCCTGCTTGGGCGTTGGGCGCCATGACTTCAGAGTTGAATGGATCTGGTCAGACAAACGGCCAGGGAATAACAAGACGGCATGACGTACTGGGTGTTCAGGCTACCTAGGAATTCAGGCGAATAAGGCTTCTGTATTGACCCTCGAAAAGCTTCTTCGAAACCTTCCAAGGCTCGGGGGCTGCAGCCAACGGGTGCGCCCATGGGTGCATCTCGTTGAAGACTGAAGGGAGTCAGACATCATTATGAGTCCCGAAGAACTTTGCACAAGTTAACCATCAAGATTCAAGCTCAAGCTCTTCAGCACTCGGGGGCTTGACGGAGGTAAATCCGGGTACCTCCCACCCGAGTAGTTATCTCCCGAATAGGTACCTACTCGGCCCAAACCACTCTGCACGACTACCCGGCGGACAGGTACTCGGCTGGACGTCGGAAGGTTCCTCCGAGGATCAGGATCAAGGCGCGGATATCTAGGGATTTAAACCGACCTGATTCCATGTAACAACCCAAGTAGATAACTTCCCTTACATGTAACCCACGGCTCCTGGCCTATAAAGGCGCCGTGAGGGGACCCATAGAACGCATCTCATCTTTCATCGTCAAGCTCAATACATACAACACAGGACGTAGGGTATTACGCTCCCGAGCAGCCCGAACCTGTCTAAACCCTAGCGTCAACTCGCAACCATCTAGTTCTTGGCTCCGGAATCCCCTCTTCACCTACAAATCTACCGCCGGGCATACCCCTGGTGGACATTCCGAATAAGCAATCCAACACATACCTTCACGCGCCTGGCGTTCCAGGCGGAGCTTGCCCTCTGTGGCATCCTCCCTGGCCTCCGCGGCCTCCCGAGCCTTCTGCAGCTCGGTGTTGGCCTTCTCACAGGCCGTCAGGTCGCGGTTTAGGGTGCGGACCTCCTTCTCCAGCCCTGAGAGGGTATCGATCAGCTTGAACACAAATGAGTCGGCACAGAGCGTGGTACGC
This sequence comes from Panicum virgatum, assembly GCF_016808335.1. Lineage (NCBI taxonomy): Eukaryota > Viridiplantae > Streptophyta > Magnoliopsida > Poales > Poaceae > Panicum > Panicum virgatum. The sequence goes on along the minus strand of NC_053136.1, from coordinate 26,015,793 downwards.
CTCTTACCCCGTTTCTCGTCCGTGAGGGCCTTCTTTGTCTCTGCCCGTTGCTTCTCCAGCAGGCGGTTTTGCACCTCCAGCTCAGCCAGCCGGGACTCGAGCTGCTCGAGTCGGCCGTCCGCAGCCGGTGCCTCCCGCATCCTCTCGGCGGCCCGCTGGCTCAGGCCGGCTAGCGCCTAACAAGAACAGGGCAATCAACTCAAAATTCAGTATGACATGAACAACTACACAGGCAAGGGATGTCAGCATACCTCGGTCGATTCCGCCGCACTTTGCCAGCGTCCTGGAGCTCCTCTGCCAACCCGGCCAACTCGTTACCTTCGGCCTTCTGCTCCTTCGCCACTAGGACCCCAGGCAGAACAGGGTCCTGACGAGCGGGGAACAACTCCCGGCTCGGGGTCTCCTGCAGCAGAGGCGGCGGCGGCACATGTTGCACTCCCGACACCCCCATCGGTGCGGCCTTTTGGGCCACGGATCGCCCGGTGTCCTCCACCTTTGCCACGCCCGGCGTCGCCTCCCAGCGAGCGCGGGACCGCAGCGGGCTCTCCACCGACCGATCGGAGCTAGCCGCCTCGACCTGGTGGGCCTCATCAGCGGACTCCTCCGCCTTCCTCTTCCTGTGAAGCCAAAAATCGCACATCATCAAGACACAAATTGTTATCCAAAACGACAAGGGATTGTACATGCAAACTTCACTTACCCTGCGCTCCGGCGAGCGGTGAATGACAGCCTCAGCAGCGCAGTGGGTGGCTGCGGTCGGGGCACGGGGGGAGGAGATCCGATCCCTCCAAGATGTGCTAGCCCGGCCGCTGCTTCCCCTTCACCACGCCCGACGTCAGCGCTGGCGCCTTCACCTGACAATTCGGGGGCATCCTCCGCCCCCAGCTCTTCACTCCCTGACCTAGAGGTGGCGGCGGAGCCTCCCTTGGGTAGGTACTCCTTAAGCTAGACTCGGAGGCCGGGATCTACCTGATGGCACGCCTCCTCCGCCTCGGCGCAGCTGGAGGGGCGCTGGCACCTACAACTTCAACATCCGACCCGTCCCCAATGGATGAGTCGGACGACACCTCCAGATCTGTTGCCTCCGGCTTCTTCAAATCGGCCAGGGCGGTGGCGTCCTTCCCCGCATCCCCCTCTGGTAGGGGAGCGGGAGACCAGAACTCCAGAACTTTCTCCTGCATTCACAAAGACATTTCGAGTTGGTTACAACCCAATAGGTGCCCTGCATATGAAGAAGCAGGGTAGAAACGACTCCAAGGCCAAAACAGAACAACTCGGAACAAAAAGCAGAACAACACGGAAGAGACAAGAAGACTTACGGCTCTGGTCGGCCGTTTCAAGCAGTGCGTCTTTGGACACCCGCAGTCGTGGATCGGCCCCTGCATCATGCGGGCAACCCAGTTCGCGTCTTCTTCCCGGGGAACTTTTCGGTTCTGCCCCCGGGTTGGGTCCTGACGACCCCAGGATTCGAAGCCGGGGTGCACCCTGTCCCGAATCGGCTGCACTAGCTGCTTACTAAAGGACAGGGCCACCACGGCGCCCTTCAGCCCCTGGGCTGACAGGCCGGCGAGCTCTTTGAGAAGGAGGTCCACCTGGACCATCTCCTCCTCGGTCGGCTGTTCCTCCCAGCACGTGTGAGGCTCCGGCGTGCGGCTAGTGCGGGCAGATAGACAAGGGTCCGGGTTTGACACCACAAACCACACCTTGTGCCACCCCTTATTGCTGTCGCGCAATTCCAGGGCTGGATACGATCGGCCCTGGCGCAGCGAGAAGGCGGCGCCGCCCACCACGTCGTGGCGAGCGTCGGACGGGTACCCCCTCAGATGGTACAAAGCCCGCCACAGATTGAAGTGCGGGGCGATTCCCAGGAACGCCTCGCACAAATGGATAAAGATCGCGATCTGCGCGATGGAGTTTGGCTTGAGATGCGTTACCTCAAGGCTGTGGAATAAAAGGAGCCCGTGGAAGAAGGCCCCCGCAGGCAATGCGAAGCCCTTCTCGTAGAAGGACCGGAAGACGACCGTCTCCGTCCGGTCCTCCATCGAGAACTCCTCCCCGAAGCAGCATTTCCACCCCGAGATCTCCTTCTCGGAGAGGAGCCTGCGCTCCACTAGATCATGGATGTCCTCCTCCCGGAGGTTGCTCGGCACCCACACCTCTGAGGGCGGCGGCACATCGGCGACACCTCCAGACGCGGAGGAGGAAAAGTTTGGCGACTCAGCGGCCATTCTGAGTGGCGGCGGGTGGATCGGATCTATGGGGGTGCGGGGAGGACGACTGACGGCGAGAAGGTGAAGAGGCAACAGCAAGAAGGCAATAGTGAGAAGGCCAGGGAACAGGTAGCCCTCCGTGAGCCGGGCCCTTCCCCTTTTAAAGAGGATCAGTTGCACCTGCAACGGCAACCCCGAAGATCGCACGGAATTCGAATGGACTTTCCAGAAGCAGCCTAAGTCATACTCAGCAAGGAGCGGGCCCCCAACGGTAACTTTCTGCCCGTCACAGTAAAGACCAAACGGTAAAAATACAAACTACCTGGGCACCGCTACCACTCGGCGTTTCTCCGCGACTTCTCCAGTGACCCTGCTCGGGGGCTGGGCGCCGCTACCACTCGGCGTGTCCCTGCTACTCCGCCAGCGACCCTGCTCGGGGGCTGGGCACTGCTACCACTCAGTGTGTCTCTGCGACTCCGCCAGCGACCCTGCTCAGGGGCTGGGCGCCGCTACTACTCAGCGTGTCCCCGCGACACCGCCAGCGACCCTGCTCGGGGGCTGGGCGCCGCTACCACTCGGCGTGTCCCCATGACTCCGCCAGCGACCCTGCTCAGGGGCTGGGCCCACTACCACTCGGTGTGTCCCCGCGACTCCGCCAGTGACCCTGCTCGGGGACTGGGCGCCGCTACCACTCGGCGTGTCCCCGCGACTCCGCCAGTGACTCTGCTTGGGGGCTGGGCGCCATGACTTCAGAGTTGGGTGGATCTGGTCAGACAAACGATCAGGGAACAACAAGACGGCATGATGTACTGTGTGTTTAGGCTATCTAGGAATTCAGGTGAATAAGGCTTCTGTATTGACCCTCGAAAAGCTTCTTCGAAACCTTTCGAGGCTCGAGGGGTGCACCTAACGGGTGCGCCCATGGGCGCATCCTGTTGAAGACTGAAGGAAGTCAGACATCATTATGACTCCTGAAGAACTTTGCACAAGTCAACCATCAAGATTCAAGCTCAAGCTCTTCAGCACTCGGGGGCTTGACGGAGGTACATCCGGGTACCTTCCAGCCGAGTAGTTATCTCCCGACTGGGTACCTACTCGGCCAGGACCACTCTGCACGACTACCCGGCGGACTGGCACTCGGCTGGACGTCGAAAGGTTCCTCCGAGGATCAGGATCAAGGCACGGATATGCATTCCGGATATCTAGAGATCTAAACCGACCTGATTCCATGTAACAACCCGAGTAGATATCTTCCCTTACTTGTAACCCACGGCACCTGGCCTATAAAAGCGCCGTGAGGGGACCCATAGAACGCATCGATCATCATCCGATCTACACCTTTCATCATCAAGCTCAATACACACAACATAGGACGTAGGTATTACGCTCCCGAGCGGCCCGAACCTGTCTAAACCCTAGCGTCAACTCGCAACCATCTAGTTCTTGGCTCCAGAATCCCCTCTTCACCTACAAATCTACCGCCGGGCATAACCCTGGTGGACTTGCCGGATAAGCAATCCGACAACTCCAACAAAGAGGCTTTCAACACATGGGAAGCTTGTTCAAATGCATTCCTGGCCAAGTACTTCCCGGTGGGCAAGACCAATGCCCTTTGGAATAGAATCTCCGGTATCCAGCAATTACCGGATGAGACGATCCCAAAGGCCTTTGAGCGTCTACAGGAATACATTCAAGCATGCCCACACCACGGCATGTAGGAATGGCTGATCATCCAGAACTTCTTCCATGGACTGAATCAGCAAACCAAGGACCACGTAGATGCAGCAGCGGGTGGTTCCTTTCTCTCTCTCGATGTTGCGGGAGCGAAGACGCTTATTGACAAGATAGCCTCCAATTAGAGTTGGAGAGGTGACAAGCAGCCAGCCCGTCCAAGGGGCATGCACCAGATTGACAGCGTCGATATGCTGGCTACCAAGATGGATCTTCTCATGAAGAAAATGGAATCTCTGCACATGGAGGCTAACCAGGTTTTGGAGTCTCGGATGACATGTGAAACATGTGGCGACACTGGGCACTCGGGCACGTCATGCCCCCTAACTCAAGAGGACGCGAACTTTGTTGGCACCACCAACAACAACAATCCCAACTCGGGATTCCGTCCTCAGTAAGGTTGGAACTCAAAGCCCAACCTCCCCTTCAGAAATCAGCAAGGTATGAACTTTAATAACTTTCATCCTTCATTAAAAGACCTAGTTTATAGCCAGAAGCAAATAAACAACAACATTAGCAAGAAGTTTCTTGCTAATGACAAAATTTTGGAATCCTTGGCCTCACAACTAGAGGGCTTTAGTTCTGTCATCAAGAACCAGTTGAGCTTTAACAAGATGATAGAAACTCAGGTAGCTCAACTAGCTCATCCTGTCCTAATGCTAACACAGGGAAAATGCCCGGGCAACCGGAAATTCCCTTGAAGGAGAACATTAACGCAGTGACTACGTGTGGTGGCAAGTCCACACGGGAGCCACCTTTCCCACAGGATGCAGGAACCCAGCGGAAAGCCGTATCCGCCAGCCATGCCGATGCTGAAGAAGAAGAGCAGGAGGAGGCTGTCGACTCCAACACAATTGCAGCCCAGGAAGACCCTCGTGGAACCCCCTAGAACTTCACGGGATTACCACGATACAACTGCCTTACCATTTCCGGAACGGATAAGGAAGCCGGTGGCCGACGAACAATTCGGAAAGTTCGTCAAGGTAATAAAGAAGCTATATGTCAACATACTGCTTCTTGATGCTATGCAGGTGCCTACGTATGCCAGGTATATCAAAGATATTCTTGGAAACAAGATAGCACTGCCCACCACCGAGGTCGTGCAGTTAACAGAAGAGTGTAGCGCTGCTATACTCAATCCTCTCCTGGTGAAGAAGAAGGACCCAGGCTGCCCAACCATCACATGTTCAATCGGGACACAACATTTCTCAAACGCTCTATGCGACTTGGGAGCAAGTGTCAGCGTCATGCCCAAGGTAGTCTATGACCGCCTTAATCATCATCCAAGGTAGTTTGCAGCTAGCCGACCAATCGGTTCGCTACCCTGCGGAAGTAACGTAGAACATTCCGGTGAAAATCCAGAATTTCCTCATTCCCATAGACTTCGTCGTCCTCGACATGGAAGTTGACACCAAGACACCTCTCATCCTTGGGAGGCCGTTCTTGAGTACCGTAAATGCAAGTATTGATGTGGGAGCCAGAGAAATTCAGCTCAACATCAATGGTCAGAAGGAGACGTTCGCCTTCAAACCAAAGGTCGAACAATGCCCTCAAGTCAATGCAATCAACCGGAAAAAGAAATCCGAGAAAGAGCCGGAGAAGCCATCCATCCCACCTATTGAAGCTCTTATTGAGTACGCAGAAAGTCTACGGATTCAAGAGGAGGCAAAGCAAATTAAGCTTCACAACTACAGAAATGCGAGACGAAGGATCCAACAAAAGAAATTTCTGGAATCGGAAAAGAAAGAGGTCGAATCAAAACTCACACCCAAGAAGGTGTGGCGGAAGAAAGGGTCATCGTTAGGAACTCCACCCAGCGACGACAAACAAACCAAAGAGAAGGAGAGTCCAGCTCTGGACTCAAAACCCGAGCCCACGCCATGAGGTTCATGGTACGTATCCATCATTGCATTGCATATAGGATAGTTTAATTTTTCTTGCATACACTTTGCTTCATCTCTGCATAAGCATATTTGTTTTCAAACCAAAGCACATTTGATTTATGAAAATCTGCATACAAAAGAACTTCACAAAAATTTTCAAAAAAATTCGGCCATGTGTTAGGCCGGCCGGCCCCACCTAGGTCGGCTGGCCCCACTTTGTCTCATGTCGGTCAGGAGCAGCAGGGAATGGGAAGAATTGCTTGCACATAGAGCAAGGGACAAAGCGCGGGTCCCCTCCTCCGTTTACGTCCCGTCACCACCGAAAGGGAGCACCAGCACCTACAGAGCTACGCTGTAGACCTTTGCCGTGGCACATTCACCACCGTGGGAGGCCGGCCGGCCTCCCTTAGGCCAGCTGGCCTGGCCTCTGCGCGATGCTATAAAATCCGACGATCAATGCTCCTCAGTGCACCAGAAGCTCAGGTTTGCGTGTTCCAGCCCGAGCTCGTCCATATCCTCTCTCTTCCAGAGTTCCTTTGTTTGATCAAGCTCTTTTGAGCTAATCAAGTGGAGAACTCAAAGTTCTAGCTCAACCAAAAACAAATAAAATCTCAGTAGTGTTTAGTGAAGTTCATAAACCAAAAAATACCAAAAACATTTCCCTTGAATAAAGTCGTGGAACACTGAACGAAGAATGTTTGTGGTGGTTTAATGCCCCGCAAGAACGACTAACCTTCCTCTTAATTGTCATATCGTTTGGGTATTGTGTGCTAACATTTTGTAGGAATCATGTTCGAGAAGGCCAAGAAAAAGATCAAGAGGACGTTCTCGAAGAGCTCGAGGAGTTCACGGAGTTCATCCTGCTCACAGGATAATATGTCGGTCGACTCCGGTCGCCATACAAATGTGTCCCGGGAGGAAGAGGAACCTCCAGTAATCCCGAAGACCCGTCTTCGCATCAGGATTCTGACGATGGTCGAACAGATCGCCGTCAAGAACGACTACGAACGGGAGGCTCTGGAGCTACTGAAGAGGCAAAACTTCGGCCATGCAAAGAGGTTCAAATCTCGCTTCCTCATGAAAATAGGACTCAAGCAGGACATGAACAACACCCTCACCGCCGTCAGATGGGAGAACTTCGCCGACATTGTTGAGCCAAGTTCGCAGCTCTTAACCATGGAGTTTCTAATTTCTCTTTCCATTGAAGAAACCGGTGCTGAAACTAAAGTTCCTTTCCGCCTTTTCATAAAAGATGCATCCTTGACCCCAATGAGCATGCTAAGAAACATTGTTATGATCGAAACTCATGGTGGAGTGCAATATCAAATGAACCTGTGAGTAGCAAAAACAGCATAGTCTCCATCCATAATCCTACCCAGAGGTTCCTAGCCAAATGGCTCGCCATGGTCGTGCACCCTCGTGCAGACCTTCGCCTCTGCAGCTTGCCCGAGTTGCAGTACCTGTACGCCATGGCAAAGCAAATCCCCTGCTCTCCAGTCAGAACCATGATCGCTCACTGGCAGAAGATGATCTCCGACAAAAGCCCCATTGACATGACCACCCTGGTCACTCGCATTGCGAGGTACGTGGGTGTGATGGACAATGCCGAGGTTATCTTCATGCCAAAGACTGAGGCATTCAGGTATGTGGTTGGCCTCGAGCACTTTGTGCAGGGACACATGATGGGCAAAGGGCCCGGAAACTCCATCTTTATGTGTTACCACGGGTACAATAGAGAGATCGAGCTTCCATGCCCGAGACTCTCTCTCTACGTGGTGAAAAGCCTAACCTTGCAGATGGAGAAGAAGGAGCCTGCACGGCAGAGTGTTGCAGGTCCACAGACGAGAAGCAAAACCCGACTGGACCAGCAAGCTGGAGCAGGACCATCATGTCGAGCACCACCGGCCCCCACTACTGCGCAGCCCGGACCTTCTACTCAGAACATGAGCTTCGAGGAAGCCTATGGGTACTATGCCCATGGTGACCCGAGCTCGTTCCAGGCTAGAAGCAGTGGATATGCCGGTGATCAGGGACCCTACTACCCCGCAGGTATGCATCCGTCATATGGTCCACAGGTGGGTCCTTCAGCATCGGCACGCTTCAATTATGAGGACCCGATCATGCAGAGCATCACCGACCTCTCGACCCAGATCACCACCCTTGGCACACAGCAGCAGCAAATGCAGGAGACCATAGCACACAACGTCGAGCTAACTCAGCAGAGCTAGGGGCTGACATCGGCCATGCATTACGACGTCTCCAACTTGTTCATCCACATGGGGATGGACCATCAACCATCCCAGCCATACTATCAGTCCTAGCAGTACCTGCAGCCCGAACAAGAGGACAATGACAATGAGGACGAGGAAGAGGACGAGGAGGATCAGGACTCCGATGAGGAGGACTGAGCTTCTTTGAAGCTTGGGGAGGTCGTACCGCCAGGTAAGTCACCACATCCTGACCGTTTTCAGTAGCCATGCCATAATAATTTCGCATATAAAAAAAGGTAATAATAATAATAATAATAATAATCTCATATGAGTGGAAATCCGTGTAAGCTCTTGCTTTGGAAATGATGAATAGTTGCTCTGTTCATGCCTCGTATGTGCCTCATTTACAGCTTTTTACTCTCCTAGTACATGAGCTAGTTGGCACATTTTAGTTCCACCAAAAAAATGGTTGAATGGAGGCATGAGTTTAATTTCTGAAGTCTAAGTTGTTGTGGGATTTGAGATAGCCCAAACCGGATTTAAAACTACTTGCTCTAGTAGGGAACCTCTCGGAATCTTTTGAAACTTCAAATTATGGTGAAGGTTTCCCACATGGTTATAATGACCCATCCAGAGCCTTTCATGTTATAAACCGGAATGAGCTATCTTGTGTTATCATGAGCTTTGCCAAACGGTGTGTCCGTCAAGAAAATGGAACTTGCCATCTTCCGATCGATTTCTTTCATACACTCATCGTTTGCTAGCCTCAAATGTCTGGTCTGTCAACCACCCATTCCGGGATTGACATCCACCGCCAGGCATCTTTCCCCCCGCAATCATACACCCAAAGTCTCCACCATATACCCAAACATCCCATACAAGGTCTTCTCATCATGAACTCCAAAAATATTAGAACCATTTCAGCAAAAGAGAGAGGGAATTATTCTCTAAAAAAAAGAAAAAAAAGTTGAAAATGAGAGAAGAAAATCCCACTCTCCCAAAGAGTTGCAAACAAAGAGTTCAAATAAAAAGACCAAATTCCCTTCCTAAACCTGAGTACATCTCTCTCCATCCACTTGACATACCACAAGATCGGAATTTGGTTAAGTTCCAATCCTTCATGGATCACCACTCGGCTTAGCAATATAGGTAACCAAGGTATGCGACACTCTCCCTACCTATAAACTCCCCGTATCAGCCATAGGAGTAGGGAAAAGAGGGTCAAAACTCCGACCCCATGTGAGGATCATACACCTTGAGTGACTCGAGAGTACCATTGGGAAACCTGAACATCTTTTGAAAAAACTTGCAAAAACTCCGAGCTAGGGACCTGAACGAGCAGCAGAAAACATTCCGGTGAAGGTTGTTCAGTCCTTCAACCGCTCAAGACCAAGGGATGAAAATAAGTATGCCCCATCCTCCAGAACCTTAGGTATGAGCCAACTTACTCTCAGTACATACGGGACGAGTAATATGTTGTGCACAAGGTACCTGCAGGGTGTGAACATTGATGCAACTCTTGATCCACCGAGCCTCAGTTTGAGCTTTGCTCAAGGACGAGCAAAAGTTTAAGCTTGGGAGGGTGTTGACGGCCATAATTTCACATTTTGACCGTCAACTTCTCAGAAATAAATCGAGCTTTACACTATGTTCCATTCATATTTTATTTAATTTTAATAAGTTCCACAAGTTTTGGATGAGTTTTGATTTCAGGAGAACACATGCCAAAAGATGACGAATTTGGGTGAAAACCCAGGCCGATCGGCATATCCTAGGACGGCCGGCCTGGCACCCCTACACACCGAGTCATAACTTCGATCCAGAGGCAATGTCAGGCACCCAAATGTATCTGAGCTGAGGATTGGACTCGGTTTGATCGAATGGACCGAAAGGCTTGCACAAGGATCAAAGGACCCAAAACTCAGTGCAAAGCCATGTCCAAGTCAGCAATCCACACCCTGGAGTAATCACAAGTGTCAAGACACAATGTCAGTGGAACAGCACACCAGCACGAGCCAGAGAGAGGGCGGCCGGCCTCCCATAGGCCGGCTGGCCTGGCCTTGTCTACGTTCGGGCAACGCAAGCTACACCGACTCCAGGAGGAAATCATAGACGTTCATGCAAAGGCGGTGGCCAGATGGCCACACTCCTAGGCCGGCCGGCCCCACTTTGCAGCCACTCAGGCTCCGGCTTTGCGTGGAAGCTAAGCACAACGGCCACAACCGCCTCCAACCGATGCCACTTGCTTCACCTGCTCAAAACCAACCTTGGAAGGCTATAAATAGAACCCCCATCCATCACTTGTAACACACACCTTGGAGCTCATTTCTCTCTTCACTTTCTAGAGTAGGATTAGTAGTTTGAGAGTTAGAGTCGAGTCGAGCTTGCTCGGGATTCCGGAGTCCTCTGAAGTCTGGTAAAGCTCTTGTATCTTTCTTTCAAAGTTATCAATATAAGTTATCTTCTCTACTTTTCTAAGTTAGCTTTACTTTCCGCTTTTCTTTATCTTCTCGAGTCTGAGTGTTCAGCTCGAGTGCGGAAGTTGTATCGTTTAGCTTAGGCTAAGTTATCTCTCTGATAGTCAGGAATTTATCTTATGGGTTTTCTCACCCGGACTAGAGTATCTCAAGTTCGTGCTCTAGGTTGAGGGGGATTTCTCTCGAAGGCCTCGAGAGAAATCCTAACACCGAGTGCAGACGTGGTGTCTAAGCTTAGTGTTAGCTAGAAAGTGTGTTCCACCCCACGTTACCGTTGTGGTAGGCGGCAGGTGGTGACAGCCCTGTCCGTCCCTCGTAGTCCACCACGTTCGGGTGTTTTCATAGTAGTAGTGCCGATTGCCATTGGACTCCCTTCTCATCCCATTCTGAGTCCTTCCCTGAGGCCGCTGAAGTAAGCTCTACCTTCCCGAAGATTAGTTAGATAGTTAGTCTGATCTAGAGAGGCTAGCTCGATAGTTCAGAAGTGTATCAGGTATCTTATCTCGCTCGTTGTCCTCCCAGCTGCTACCTATCTAAGGATTTGAGTCTCCGTGTGTCATTTGGTCATAGACTGGCCACTTATCTTATCTTATCTTGTATCTGGCTTACCCCCGTCTAGTTAGTCGGTTGATTAAGCTAGTATGGTTATCATCCGATTTACGATACTCTTTACCATAGTGCTTCCCTGAGGAAAAATATGATACACTGGAAAACTCCATGGTGAAGTGCTACAGCGGTGATTCTGTGCACTTGCGGAATTAACATTCTATTGGGGCATAAGAAACGCCAGCACTTGGCTACGCAGGCTAAGAACATAGCAAGATAACCAAGAACAAACTCTTTATGAATAGCATAATGATAGTCGGAATACAAAGCCATACCAGAGGCCGAGGATTGCTCTCCGACCCCGAGACGACTGGATTCGCTAAGGAATTGAAGTACTAGCCTAGCTCCACTACCCTAAAGTGTACAAGTCACAATGAAAGAGAGAGAGAGAGGCTTTTCCAAGTGGTGTGTGTTGTGAGAGTGGTGAGAGGCCCCTTAAATAGCTAGGAGAGGTCGGCTCCCACCATCTCTATACATGGAAACATGCCAAACTGCCTTCAGGAAGATAGGATCAAGCTTCCCGCCAAAATGCACCTGGACGGGAGCTTGGCCTGGTTCGGCCGAACCAGTAGGTCGGCCGGCCCCACTTCACCGCCTCTGGCCACCGTCTTTCTCTGGGTCACTGCTTGGTGCGTCCTGATGTCAGATGGTCGGTGCCGGGGCTTGGTTGGTCGGTTTGGTCTGTCAGGTGGGCCTCTTTTGCTTGTGTTACGCAGGTTGAGATCTTCTGTGGTTTCTTCTGCATATTCTTCGTGTTTTCTTCTTATTTCGGACTTGTGCTCCTGAAATCAATAATTCTCCAAAACAACTATAGAGCTAGGTTAGTGATACAAATATGTTAGTAAGAGGCATGGTTTTCCTTCTCTTGTGAGTATAGTTGATGGTCATATTTTGCACTTAACGACCATCAACAACACCCCCAAGCTAGCCTTTTGCTCGTGCTGAGCAAAACATGGCTGATGTTTGTTGATCTGGAGTTGCTGCGATGTTGCATTTCCAACTTATACTTTAGGCACAACCGAATGCTTCTTACCTTGATTTTGAATAAGTTGGCCTTTTGTCCTTACCTCTTACCTTTACTCCTGTGGGTCTTTTAGCTTCACCTCATCTTTGGCGGTTGAGAGTCAGAATGCTTCTCCCCTTAGTTCAACCATCAATCTGGAGTTTTTGTTAAGTTTTTCAAAAGAATTTTATAAAGTTCCTCGGATGATCTCTCGGATCGCTCGATGTATATAATTCCTTACCAAGGCTTTTTATTAAGCCCTTTCTTCCTCACCCTACCTCTAATAGTTGTTTTTGGTGGAGCTGTAGGTATGGAGGATTGAAGGCATACTTGCTTCTCATATTTTGCTAAGTCAAAGACCGGACCCGAAGGAGAAACAAGTCATAAACCTTGATCAAGATGTGCATGTGTGTGGATATTTTTGGTGGATGGTGTATGAACTCATTAGTATGAACCATCTCTCTTTCTTTCTTTTTGATAGGGGCTATCCTTTTCCTTTTTTTACATGCAGAGGCATGTGGCATACCTCCATTGGGTATGCATCTTTTTTTTTTGACATGCCGAGGCATGTGGCATACCTTCTTTGGGTATGCATCTTTTATTTCTTTTTTTTGACATGCCGAGGCATGTAGCATACCTTCTTTGGGTATGCATCTTTTATTTCCTTTTCTTTTTGCATAGCCCCATATCCTTGATGCAATTTTCAGAGATAGGTGTCATGCATAAGCATAGAGTTTTATTTTGTGGATGGATAAGTGGATTGCTCGCTCCTCGTGTAGAAGCATAGCATATGGTGTGAACATGTACGTGATCTTGATCATGGGAGTATGAAATGAATCTCACTAAGGGTCACAATAATTTGACAAAGCTCAATGAGATAGTAAGTTGCATATGTGGATGGTTTGCAATGAGATCAACATATGGCTTTGGATAGGAATTTCAAATCATCGAGGAACTTTATTATATTTTTGTGTTTTCGAAATGAAATACTCCGGATATCAAGCATCACATAGGAACGATCATGGCAACTCTATTAACCATATCATAGCTCACAACAACTTAGATTTGGATCATGCTTTTGCTACCCACAAGTTTCAAAATTAAGGTTTGAACTTAAAGCCAACGAACCCAAAACTAGGTAGAGCACAAAGTTGTAACTAAGCATATGAAAGAAATTAACAGAGCAACTATTCATCATTTCAACAAGGAAAACTCACACCATGCTTACTACACATATTAAAGTAAAGAAATTATTTTTTGGTTTTTCTAAGTTTTGTAGATTTCTTTTTTTATTTTAATTATGCAATTTTTTTTGGTTTCATGCAAGATTTTGAAAGCGGTAAAGGATAGAGTTTGGTACAAGTTACCTCTCGTGGGGGTCCTCCCCCAAGCTAGCTTCAGGCTTACTGCTATTGGTTGGGGTCGAACCCAGCCCAACGGCAGTTGGCCCTCCACTTCTCCTAAGTCTACTGCTGTTGTCGCTCCAAGTTGTGGATCCTCTCGCCTGTGTGTCATTGCCAGTTCTGAGTTGACTCGATGTGCTGGCCTAGCAACTCGTCGATGTTGGTGGTGCGCACGTTTAGTTCGCCCATCTGTCGAGTCAGAGTGGTGAAACCTCTGGACGGGGCTGAACGTCAGGCGGAGATCGGGGGTCCACTGGAGCTGGAACTAGTGGACCGGCGCCGTTGGGCCTGCCGTGCCCATTCTTCTGTACTTGCGCTGTGCCATGATGAACCACCCGCCTCATGGTGATATGAGGTTTGAGTATGCTGAGGCGGTGTTGGCGTTTCTTCCTTTCTGGTCTTGCTCCTTGTCATCCTGCCAGGTAAATATGTTAGTAAGAGGCATGGTTTTCCTTCTCTTGTGAGTATAGTTGACGGTCATATTTTGCACTTAACGACCGTCAACATGGAACCAGCCACGACCACCATTTCAGGGAGGTAATAACTATAATCCTTCTTATAGTTCAAATTTCAATTCGAACCAATCTCCCTTGAAAGATCTTGTTCTTGGCCAAGTTAAAATTAACGAAAATATAAATAAAAAGCTTTTGGCCAATGACAAATCCCTGGAAAGTTTAAATGTTAAGCTTGAAACTTTGTCTTCCATGCTTAAAAATCAGTTAAGTTTCAATAAAATGATCGAAACCCAACTTGCACAAATTGCTGCTGCTTTACCTCCTGTTGAGAGCGGGAATTTCCCGAGGCAATCCGAGACTCCCGTAGAAAATGTTAGCATGGTGTCTACCGGACGGGGTAACTCATCCCGGAGGCCACCACGCAATAACCATGTAGGCATGTACAATCCCCCAAGAAACGACGTTTGGGATGGCATGGTGGCTGTTGACGCTCACTAATGATCATTTCCAGGCGTCAACTTGATCAGAAAATCATGAGAGTTTGCATTTCTTATATGCATCCTTATCCAATAAAGTCCCTAAACCACACTTTACCTTTTAGAATATGCAAGTTGCATTTTAGAGCTAATATGCAGGTTACAAGCACACTTTGGCCCGACATAAAATCATAGAAATTATCAGAGCACCGAGTCAGGCTCAGATGGACCAAAAGTGATGCGAGAACCCAATTCAAACAAGTCAAGACAAGCCAACATCAACGTGGATCAGACAAGGAGGCCCAAGACAGCCTACCAGAAGAAGTTGGGGGCGGTTGGTGGCCCAGCCAGGCCGACCTGGCCCATGAGCCCCACCGCCTCAACCAAGGCACGTGGCATCTCCCTATTGGTCCCCTACGTTGGTTGTGATGGCTTCACCCCGTGGCTCCCTGCTATAAATACAAGGGGGGGTAGAGATTAGAACACACACACGCACACACACACACACACACACACCACACACCACACACCTCACATCTCTCCTCTCTTGCATTCCTTACATAGTCATTAGGCTTAGTGGAGTTTAGGAGAAGTCTAGGAGTCATCGAGTCGCCGGAGTTGCTCGAGAGTTCTGGTATGGGTTCATCTCTATCTCTCTCTTGTAATATTCGGTCGTTTGTAATAGAATTAGACTATGGTTACCGATATCTGCTTGAAGTATATTCTGAGTTATCGGGTATATGTTTCTTGTCATGGTCGTGTTATTATTCAATGCTTGCATTGCATGATCACCCTGTGCTGGAGATGGTTAGTCTTTTGTTCTTAGAACTCAATCAACTGCTCCAGTATTCGTATGATTGCTCTAGTGTGATGTCTGTCCATCCGGAGGGTGGGGGCTCCGTGCGGGACACTAGAGTATCCCTTACTAGTGTAGACATGGTGTCTAGATTAGCTAAGTGTTGCTGGATGTCAACTATACCCACGGTTTGTAGAGGTAGCCGGCCGGTGGTGACAACCTTGTCTGAGCCCGAGTAATCCTCCATGTTCGGTATGGGGGGTAGGAGGTACATAAAGTTGCCGGGGGTATACGGGCTCCTCCCGTTGCTTCGATAGCGATCTCCCTGTTGTGTAGTTTAATCTCTGATGAGCTAACCAATGAGAAAGTGTAGATATAGCTAGCCTAGCATAGCTGACTCGAGCTCTGGCTTCTACCTTGCTCCCGGACTGAAGCATCTTTTATCTTTCTTTTAACTTTTATTTATCCAAGAGGGTAGTTTGTGTGTGTGTGTCACACTACCTCCTACCATGTTATTATCTTACCCCTATTTATGAATGAGACTATCCAATCTAGATAGAGTTCACCAACTAATCTATATATCTTCTTACTCACCGCCTTCCCTGCAGAAATATAAATGACACCCCGGTATACTCCCGGGTAAAATGCTACAGCGTTATTCCGTGCGCTTGCGGATTTATTCGTGGTTCATGAAATACTGCCACCCCAAATTGGCATCTGCGGGCGTCATCGCTGGCGACGTTGGTAGGCGCCAACAATTATTTTTGGCGCCGTTGCCGGGAAGGCATAGAATGAAATATAGAGACAAAGTTGAGAACAAAATCGAAATTGGTATTCGCTTGCTAAACAGGCTAACTTGGCTTTGTTTTCTTGTCTTTGTTGATGTGAAAACAGGGTAGTGTATGACCGGTTTCGACTTGCTGCCAAACATTCATTTCGATCAAGATTCACTTTTGAGGAGGACGCGAGCTCGTATTTTATCACCTCGGAGATCACTCTCGGCAGTCGATCCAGTCATTGCGTCGTTGTCAGCTCCTAGAGCTATGGCCCAGAAGACACTCCGTGATTACTCTGCTCCATCTGTTAACCAGGTCCCTACCGGGCCCGAGGTTAACACCAGAGGAGAAAATTTCGAGATCAAGACGGGTCTCATTATGATGGTGCAGGCCAGCCCATTCTGTGGCAAGGCCAATGAGGATGCCAGCGCTCATCTCCAGCAGTTCCTAGAGCTTTGCAGTACTTTTGTTATCAATGGTGTATCGCAAGATGCCATCCGGCTCCATCTGTTTCCATTCTCTCTCTTGGAGAGACCGAAACAGTGGTTTTATGCTAATAAGGCTGCTGTGGATACTTGGGACAAATGTGCCAAGGCGTTCCTCTCGAAGTTCTTCCCGACGGGCAAAACCAATGCTCTTCGTGGTCGGATTTCGAACTTCCAGCAGGCATCAAATGAGTCAATTCCGGAAGCTTGGGAGAGGCTTCAGGAGTACATTCTGGTGTGTCCGCACCACGGAATGGATAATTGGCTCATTCTACAGAACTTCTACAACGGGTTGACATAGTCATCCCGTGATCATGTGGATGCCGCTGCGGGTGGAGCTTTCTTCTCGCTAACCATTGAAAGAGCTACATCATTGATCGAGAAGATGGTTTCCAACCAAGGTTGGAGCGATGATCGCCTCCAACCGCGCCAGCGAGGTATGCACTCCGTCAAGGAGGCCGACATGCTCGCTATGAAAATTGATCTCCTTCTCAAGAAATTTGAGAATTATTCCCAAGATAAGGCTCAGATGCAAACACTTCAAGCCTTTGAAACTCGCATGACGTGCGAGGTCTATGGGAATGTTGGACATTCGGGCGACAATTGCCAGAAACCCAAGAAGAAGCTCTATTCCTCAATGGCAGTAATGGGTTTCGTCCACAAGGAGGTCAGGGGTGGAATCAACCACACCCATACTACCAAGGAGGTAATGGGAATTCGAATTCTTTCGGTCCTAACCAGCCTACCTTGAGAGATCTTGTCTATGGCCAAGCGAAGATCAATGAGTCCCTTCAAAAGAAGTTGGCCGCTACAAACAAATCTATAGAGACCATCCATGCCAAGATGGATGGATTCTCCACCGCTATGAAGAACCAGCTGAGTTTCAATAAGACGCTAGAGGCTCAATTGGCTCAATTAGCTGCTGCTACACCTGTTGCTGAACTAGGGAAGATTTCGGGGCAACCCGAATCAACTCTAGAAAACATGAATGTCATCAATGCTATGTGGAAAGAGCCACTTAGCAGGACACCCCTCAGCTATGCAGAGAAGCTCACACGCCCAAGAAG
This sequence comes from Panicum virgatum, assembly GCF_016808335.1. Classification (NCBI taxonomy): domain Eukaryota; kingdom Viridiplantae; phylum Streptophyta; class Magnoliopsida; order Poales; family Poaceae; genus Panicum; species Panicum virgatum. Next base: position 25,998,215 of record NC_053136.1, on the reverse strand, counting down.
AGCTGCGTGGGGCGAGTTAGTAGCCACAATAAGAGAAGATCCCGAAACCCCAGTGATCAGCTGCTCAATCTTCGATTATGAATTTGATCATGCCCTTTGTGACCTTGGAGCTAGCGTCAACATCATGCCCAAGGTAACTTTCGAGAAACTAGGCTATCCATTAATTTTCCCTACCACTATGTGTGTACAGCTGGCGGATTCCACAATAAGATACCCAGAAGGAGTTGTGGAAAGGTTAATGGTAAAGGTCAAGAATACCTACATATTAGTGGACTTTGTAGTCCTTGATATGGAAGGAGATCTTGGAATTCCGCTCATACTTGAGCGACCATTCCTCAAGGATACAAAAGCCAGAATTGATGTGGGGAGAGGAAGAATTAGCCTCCGTATCATGGGAAAGACCATGAAATTCAAGTTCCAGAACAAAAAGGAGGTATTCCTAATTCATGAGGATAGTGAGAAACAAGGGCTATGGGCAGAGCCTGGTTGGGATGATCTAGACTATCACCCCCCTTCCAAGCCAGCTTGGGAGGATTGGGAGATTCATACTCCACCAACCGAGCCAGTGGAAGATGATCAGAAGATCCCTGACTTCATCACCAACACAGTATGGGAAGATCTAGAGATCGTTTATCCTACATCCGAGGATCCTATTCCTGCGCCGCCTACGCCACCAAAGAAGACCAAGAAGAAATGGCACAAGAAGAACAAGACGTCATCGACCGCTACTACTTCTCCAGGTACGGACGAAACGACCTCAACCTAATCAGGTATGGAGAAAGGTCCTGCTTTTCGGACCCTAAACCAAGAGCTAGCTTGGGGGAGGTTCCCTCCCCTAATTCAACTGTATCCCTTTATTTGCTTTCAATAAAATTTGATAAGAACTTTTAAAAAACAAAATAAAGATTTACTACTTTATTTCTTTTTTTCATGATGCGCGGTAAGAATGTTTTAACTCCTTTTGATAAGTTGAAAGGATGAGTTTTGCTTTGCTTTATCATGTCTGTTGTGCCTAGTCTGAAAATAAGGGTTCTCTTGAGTTTAAATCTGTTGGTTATACAAATATCTTGCCAATGAACCTGAAAGTTCCGTGGGTTGCATATGCGTGATCCAAGTCTAAGTTGTTGTGAGTTCAGATATGGTAAATAAGGTTATACAAGTTTGTTCTAGTAATGCTTGAAGTCTGGAGTTTTTTTTAAATTTTTTTTAAAAAAGAGGCAAGTTCTCCAGTGATATGCAATGTCCTACCAGAGCCATATGTCATATTCCGTGAAAAACCTTCACACATATGCTGCTTGATGTTCTGTTGAGTTTTGTGAAATTGTATGACCCTAGTGAGATATTGTTCATGCTTTCTCGATCATAAGCACATACACATCCCATCCATTTGCTATATTCCTACACTGAGAATTGGCATCACCATCCATCCATTCCACATAGTAAATGCTCCATGTCTTGGTGATCTCTCTCGTAGAACATCCCTGAAATAAAATAAAGTCAGATTATGGTTGCCCCAAAAAGAGAAAAGATGGCATGCCAAAGAAGCATGGTCCAAAAAAAAAGAGAGAAAAAGGGGTAATCATGTCTAAAAAAAAGAGAGACAGGGATGATTCAAGATAGAAAAGCCATTACCTCAAGGAGTAAGCCATATCAATCCATCCATCCATCCACTCATACACTTACACCTTTTGATCAAGATTGCATGACTTGTTTCTCCATGGATACTCTCTTTGGCTTTACAATACATAGAATACAAGTGTGCCCTGTCTTATCCTACCTTGAGCTCCAAAAAAGGCTTGTAGTAGTAGGAAGGATCAAAGGCAGATACTACCCTAGTAAGGAAATACAAGATGAGTGCCTCGAGGGAGTTATCCTGGGAGCTTTGCCATGTTTTCAAAAATCTTTCAAAAAGCACCTCAAGATGGATTGCGGATCTATGAACAAGTAAGTACTACTCTATGCACCGTTCTAACTCTCAACAGCCCAAGACAAGGAGATAGCTAAAAAGCCCCATGAAGGAGTAAGGTAATTGAGCAAAGGTATGCTAACCGACTTATTTAGACTTATAGATGAATCTCTTTGCTTCAGACTATGACATGACAGGTAAGGTACAAGTCAAAGTGATTTTCTGATCAATAACCTGATTTGTCCTACTTTGCTCGGGACGAGCAAAGGAAAGCTTGGGGGATTTTGTTGACGCTCACTGACGATCATTTCCAGGCGTCAACTTGATCAGAAAATCATGAGAGTTTGCATTTCTTACATGCATCCTTATCCAATAAAGTCCCTAAACCACACTTTACCTTTTAGAATATGCAAGTTGCGTTTTAGAGCTAATATGCAGGTTACAAGCACACTTTGACCCGACATAAAATCACAGAAATTATCAGAGCACCGATTCAGGCTCAGATGGACCAAAAGTGGTGCAAGAACCCAATTCAAACAAGTCAAGACAGGCCAACCCCAATGTGGATCAGACAAGGAGGACCAAGACAGCCTGCCAGAAGAAGTTGGGGGCAGTTGGTGGCCCGGGCAGACCGACCGCCTACCTGGTCGGCCAACCTTGCCCGTGGGCCCCACCGCCTCAACCAGGGCACGTGGCGTCTCCCTATTGGTCCCCTATGCCGGTTGTGATGGCTTCACCCCGTGGCTCCCTGCTATAAATACAAGGGGGTAGATATTAGAACACACACACACCACACACCTCACATCTCTCCTCTCTTGCATTCCTTGCATAGTCTTTAGACTTAGTGGAGTTTAGGAGAAGCCTAGGAGTCATCGAGTCACTGGAGTTGCTCGAGAGTTCTGGTATGGGTTCATCTCTAGCTCTCTCTTGTAATATTCGATCGTTTGTAATAGAATTAGACTATGGTTACCAATATCTGCTTGAAGTATATTCTGTGTTATCGGGTATATGCTTCTTGTCATGGTCGTGTTATTATTCAATGCTTGCATTGCATGATCGCCCTGTGCTGGAGATGGTTAGTCTTTTGTTCTTAGAACTCTATCAACTGCTCAAGTATTCGTATGATTGCTCTAGTGTGATGTCTGCCCATCCGGAGGGTGGAGGCTCTGCGCAGGACACTAGAGTATCCCTTACTAGTGTAGACATGGTGTCTAGATTAGCAAAGTGTTGTTGGATGTCAACTATACCCACTGTTTGTAGATGTAGACAGCAGGTGGTGACAGCCCTGTCTGAGCCCGATTAATCCTCCACGTTCGGTATGGGGGGTAGCAGGTACATAAAGTCGCCGGGGTATACGGGCTCCTCCCGTTGCTTCGATAGCGATCTCCTTATTGTGTAGTTTAATCTCTGATGAGCTAACCAATGATAAAGTGTAGATATAGCTAGCCTAGCACAGCTGACTCGAGCTCTGACTTCTACCTTGCTCCCGGCCTGAAGCATCTTTTATCTTTCTTTTATCTTTTATTTATCCAAGAGGGTAGTTTGTGTGTGTGTCACACTACCTCCTACCATGTTATTATCTTACCCCTGTTTATGCATGAGAATATCCAATCTAGATAGAGTTCACCAACTAATCTATATATCTTCTTACTCACCGCCTTCCCTGCGGAAATATAAATGACACCCCGGTATACTCCTTGGTAAAATGCTACAGCGGTATTCCGGTCGCTTGCGGATTTATTCGTGGTTCATGAAATACTGCCACCCCAAATTGGCATCTGCAGGCGTCATCACTGGTGATGTTGGTAGGCGCTAATAGTGGTAGCAGTTCAAGAGGATCCAAGGGTCCCCATGATCAGCTACTCGATCTACATCAAACACTTCGAGCGATGCCTTTGCGATCTGGGGGCAAGCGTAAACATAATGCCCTAGGTAATATATGAAGCAGTTGAATATCCTGCTCTTTCCCCAACAACTATGCTCGTACAGCTTGCAGATTCGGCCATTCGGTATCCCAAAGGGATAGCCGAACACGTCTTCGTACGAGTATGAGACTCCTTCGTCCTTGCCGACTTTGTGGTAATGGATATGGAGGGCGACCTTGGAGTCGACCTCATCCTTGGGCGACCTTTTTCTAAGGTCCGCCAAGGCAAGGATCGATGTCGGAAAGGGAGAAATCCGTTTTCATGTCAGAAGGGAGGATATGTTTTTCAGGTTCAAGAAAAGGGAGGAGCAACGCTTCATGATTCAACAAGACAGTGAAGGGCAAGCACTCTGGGGTGCACCGGAACCCCAGCCAGAAAACTGACCCTCCACACCTAGAAGAAAGAAGGCGAAGAAGGTGTGGAGGAAGGTCGAGAGTTCGGCCTCTTCCAGTTTTCCAGGACGAGCCGACCAATGGTAAGTATGGTGGAGAAAAGTCATGCATGTCAGACTATAAATGATGCGCCCTTGCCAAAGGTAAATTGGTATTTATCTCATATTTGCTTTCTCCGCCTTTTCAAATTTTCTTTGCACCTCATTTGATTTCTCCACTATATGTTTGAAATTTTTAGAATTGTTTTCTGCATGCTAGAATTTTTCTAGCAACTTTTCCCTTTTCACAAAAATACCAAAAATATTTTCTATGTTTTAAAAATCCTTTGGGAAAAAATTATTTGGACATCATTTTCGAGCAAGCTTTGGCCGTGCACCATATTTTCAAAATTCTTGACCGTTGAGGAAGCAACAGGCCAAAGGGGGGGCACCAGGGGGGCCACCCTTGGGTCGGCCGAACCAGGGGCAACGGCTCCTGGGCCCCACCTTCTCCAACGGCTCTATGACCATTATCCCTGGCTCCTCCTCGGGTGCACTCGCCCAGATTCTTTTAAATAGAGGCCGAGAGAGGGGTGAGGAGCTCTCATGCTCACTCTCTTCACTCTCACTCCCTCTCACACATTCTTGCTCAGGTTTCCTTTGGATTTTGACTCAAGTTTGATTGCAAAAAAACTCTCTCTCTCATTTCTCTGCTGCAAGATTGTCCGCACACTTGGAGGAACAACTTTCGGGTAAGAGTTTCATTTTCATTTCACTAACGTAACCCGAATCGAGTTGTTCTCGTTCGTTCTTGTTGCAAGTATGAAAGGTGCAGGACGAAAGATTTCCGGAGCTTTCAAGCAGATGGCGGGGTTAGGCTCGTCCCATTCAAGGGTGAGTCAAGCTCTTGTCATTCCTCTGAACCTACACCAACACCGACCATGATGGACTATGAGCAAGACGAACAAGAAGAACAATTTGAGGAGCAAGCTGCAGAACCGCAAGCCGAGGACATGGAGATAGATGAAGATGATGCACCGTACCTCGACTTGCGTGACGACCGCGAGCGTCAAGCCTACGCCATGATCAATAATCTAAGCTCTGGTCATACCTGAGCCTTCGATCCGGATCTTCTCGAGAAAACAGGTATGGACATTGACTTCGCTCGTGTTTGGCATGCGGTTGGATGGGATGGCTTTGTGCCCATTGAGGAGAATGGTTCTCATCTCCTCACCATCCAGTTTTTTTGCACTCCTCGGGAGGTGGATGATGGTGTTTCTTTCCGACATTTTGGAGTTGAATGCTATTTTAATTGGAGAAATTTCAGCCATCTCCTTGGTTTTAGCGCACGCTTGCTGGTTTCCCTTGCAAAAGCTTGCCGCGGTTTCGATCGACTTGAGTTTTGGGGTTTGATTTCGTGTCAAGTTGTCCATGGCAAGTTTGCACCTCAGTGCAATGACATTCAAAATCCGACTCTTCGTTTGATGCACAAGTGGGTGGCTATCACTCTCTTTCCAAGAGATGATCCACGACCAGTGCGGAACGATGAGTTGATAATATTATACGCCATGGTCAATAAGATCCGAATCTCCCCCGCAAAAGCAATGGTTAAGCAATGGCTCACAAATTTTTGGATGACGGGTCCTATTGAATGCACTTCTTTGGTTACCCGCATCGCATCAAACATGGGAATCTTAGACGGGAACCCCGTTCCTTTCATTGAGGAGCCCCGTGTTATGATCGATGAGGCATACTTGGTTCAAGGCCACACGCTCAAGAAATCTCGTTGCCAAACGCAGGATATCACTTGTATAACTGCCGTTCGCTAACCATCCCTCCTGTTCCACAAGAGGAAAGCCACAGACATAGTGTTTCTGGTCTTCCTGGCAGGGTTACAAGAAGTAGGGCTAGAAGGGAGGAATTCATGCAGCAGCAACCTCAGCCTCAACCACAACAACACGAGGCTGGAGGTTCATCATGGCAAAGTGCCAGCTCCACAGAGTGGGCACAGCAGGCCTCAGGGCGCCGGTCCACCAGCTCCAGCTCTAGTGGACCCCCACGACGTACAGCTTCATCCAGAGGTTTCGCTACTCTGACTCGGCAGATGGGCGAGCTGAACGTGCGCACCACCAACATCGACGAGTCGCTAGGCCAGCACATCGAGTCAACTCAAAACTGGCAGTGATACACAGGCGATAGGATCCTCAACTTGGAGCGACAACAGCAGCAAAACCAGGAGGAGTGGAGGGCCTACTACCGTTGGGCTGGGTTTAACCCCAACCAATAGCAGTGAGCCTGAAGCTAGCTTGGGGGAGGACCCCCATGAGAGGTAACTTGTATCAAACTCTACCTTTACTGCTTTCAAAACCTTGCATGAAACCAAACAAAAATTTGCAAAATTCTAAAAATTCATAAAAAATTGCATGACTAAAATCAAATAAAAATTGGCAAAACCAATAAAAACCCAAAAAATATTTACATGCTTTCTAGTATATGTAGTAAGCATTTGTAGTTTTTCCTTGTTGAGATGATGAATAGTTGCTCTGTTAGTTCCTTTCATATGCCTAGTTACAACCTTGTGCTCTTCCTAAGTTTTGAGTTTGGTGGCTAGTTGTTCAAACCTTAAGCTTGAAACTTGTGGGTAGCAAAAAGCATAATTCGAATCTAGGTTGTTGTGGGTTATGATATGGCTGAAAAGAGTTGCTATGATCTTCTCCTACGTGATGCTTGATATCCGGAGTATTTCTTTTCAAAATTACAAAAATAAAATAATGTTCCTCGGTGATATGAAATTCCCATCCAGAGCCATATGAGTTACAAGTTTGAAATACCTTTCCACATATACAACTTGTTTTCTTATTGAGCTTTGTCAAATTGTTGTGACCCTTTGAGAGAATCACTTCATACGCCCATGATCAAGATCACGTACACGTCCACTCACATGCTATACTTCTACACTTGGAAGATAGCATGTACATCCATCCATCCACTCACAAATAAAGCTCCATGTTGTAGCATGACTATCTCTCTCCAATTATCATAAAAAATGTATGGGCTGTACAAAAAGAAACAAAAGATGCATACCCAAAGAAGGTATGCCACATGCCCGCAACACATGTAAAAAAAAAGAGAGAAAAGATGCATACCCAAAGAAGGTATGTCACACGCCCACAAGGCATGTCAGAAAAAAAAATAGCCCATACCAAATTTTTCAAGGGAGAGAGAATTCATATAAAGGAGTTCATCCACCATCCACCAAAAATATCCACAGACTTGCACATCTTGATCAAGGTTTATGACTTGTTTCTCCTTTGGATCCGATCTTTGACTTAGCAAACTATGAGAAGCAAGTTCGCCATCATATCCTCCATACCTACAGATCCACCAAAAAGAAGCCATTAGAAGTAGGATGGAAAAAAAAGAAAGGCACATAAAAAGGCCTTGGTAAGGAATGAAACACACTTGAGCAATTCGAGAGATCACCCGAGGAACTTACAAAAATTTCTTTTCAAAAACTTTATAAAACCTCCAGATTGATGGTTGAACAAAGGAGTGGTAAGTAGTACTCTACAAGCTGTTCTGACCCTCAACAGCCAAAGATGAGTATGATGCTATAAGCCCCATAGGAGTAAGGCAAAAGGTGCGAACAAGGCCAACTTATTCAGAATAAAGGTAAGAACACTCGGTTGTGCCTTGTGCATAGGTCAGGAATGCGACATTATAGCAACTCCTGATCAACAACCTAAGTCTAAAACTTTGCTCAGGATGAGCAAAGGGCTAGCTTGGGGAGTTGTTGACAGTGCTTAAGTGCCAAATCCGACCATTAACTATATTCAATAATAAAAGAAAATTATACGCCTTACTCACATATTTGTATCACTAACCTTGCTCCACAGTTGTTTTCGAGTTTTGTACATTTCAGATGAGCTAGAGCGGAATAAGATGAAAACACGCAGTAGATGCCATATAACTACGCAAAAGATCACATCCGGCGTCACCCACTTCCAAAGAGGGCCCACCTGGCAGAGCAAATGGTCGCGCCACACATAATGCACACAAGGAAAGATACGAGGGCCTACTTGTCAGCCTACCAGAAGAGGATGAGAACGAGGGGCGCCAGGGGGGGTTGGCCGAACCCCAGGTTCGGCAGAACTTGGCCTGGCCCCCGCCCAGATGCACTTCGAGGAGGAGTCACCCCCAAGGCACCTGATCACCTTCCATACATGCGTTGGCGGGAAACCGACCTCCAAGTAGTATAAACAGGCCTCTCCTCCACCCCCCTTAACACACATACCCCTCTCATTCCACTCTCTCCAAGAAGGCTCTCTCTCTTGCTCTCTTAGCTAGGTAGTGGAGAGCTAGGCTAATTCTCTTTAGTGAAGCAAGTCGCCCTCGGGGTCGTTGAGCAATCCTCGGCTCCCGGTATGGCTTTGTATTCATCTTGTCATACTTCAATTCATAATATAGAGGTATGCCACAGTTGCTTTACTATCTTGATAGTTTATCAATCCATGCTTAGTTCGTTCATGAGTTATGCTAAGGTCTTGGTTAGGCTAGATGATCCGAGTACGGATAGAGGTTCGTTGTGCTTTCGGGCTTGCTCTAGTGCTTTACTTGTCCATCCGAAGGGTGGGAGACCCGGGGACACTAGAATAGTGACTTCATGCACGAGCGTGGTGCTCGGGTATGTGAGATCCTTCGGATATGACCGTGCTCCACGGTGTGACTGGGGTAGATGGCAGGTGGTGACAGCCTTGTCCGTCCGGCGTAACAGCTGTGTTGCGTTTAGCATATTCCCCGATGTTCGGGTTCGGTGTAGCAGTTCATGCAAAGAGGTAACGGGACTGGATGTGCTCCGGTGGGGGACCTTCTCCCCGCTATCCCATTTTCCTGGCACCTGTAGTCCTAACCATGTCCAAACATAACCCCAACTTTGGATAGAAGCACTAGGACACCTAACCTAGCCTAAGCTCCAGCTGACTTAACGTAGGATAGAGTAGTCTCTTTCTTTTGTTGTTTCTCGCTTTTATTCCTTCCTCTTGGAGTGTGGTTATGTGTTGTATCGCATTACCCTTGCTTATTCTTTACCTGGACTTACCCTTACTAGAGTTTTGTCTATTGCTAGAGGCACAATGTCATGGTTAATGTTAAGTACAATACCTTTGCCGCTGCCGTCCTTTGGGACACAAATAAATGACGATACCCTTACACTCCGGGTGAAATGCTACAACGGTATATCCGTGCGCTTGCAGATCCATCTGTAATTGTATTGATTATACCACGAGAGTAGCACCCCTTGGGTGCAGTTGCTAGGATGGGTTCGGCGCCCTCATTTCTAGTGATTGCACTAAGGACCGCCAACAGGCAATTCTGAGGTTGTTATCGAGGTCATCGCAAACCCGGTATCGACTTAAGAAATGCCAACATAAAGCATATTTGATTTCTAAAACTCTGCATCCAAAAGAACTTCACAAAAATTTGCGAAAAAATTCGGCCACTTTGTCTTGTGTTGGCCAGGAGCAGCAGGGGACAGGATGCTTGAGTGTGCATGGAGCAGGGTGCAAAAGATGAAGTGCAGAATGTGCAAGTGCAGGCCTACCGGCCCCATAGAGGCCACCCAGATCTTCTCCTCCATTCCAGTCTCGTCACCACAGAAAGGGAGCACCACCACTTGCAGGGCTAAGGCCTAGACCTTCGTCGTGGCACATTCGCCACCGTTGGAGGCCGGCCGGCCTCACCTAGGCCGGCCAGCATGGCCTCTGCACACGGCTATAAACTCCGACGACGGCGACGTTCCTCAACGCACCACATGCTTAGGTTTGCATGTCCCAGCCTAATCACGAACATCCCATCTCCCTTTCTTGAATCTCTTCACTTAATTAAGTTCTTTTGAGCTAATTAAGTGGAGAACTCAAGTGCTAGCTCAACCAAAAACAAATAAAATTCTTTAGCACTTACTGAAGTTCATAAACCTGAAAACACCAAAAATATTTCCCTTGAATAAAATCATGGAATGCTGAATGACAAACGTTTGTGGTGGTGTAACACCCCGCAAGAACGACTAACCTTTCACCTAATTGCCATATCCTTCGGGTATTGTGCGCACTAACCTTTTGCAGGAACCATGATCGGGAGGGCCAAAGAAAGGATCAAGAAGGGGCTCTCGAAGAGCTCGAGGAGCTCACGGAGTTCATCTTCCTCGCGGAATACTATGTCGGTCGACTCCGGTCGCCGTACAAATGTATCCCGGGATGAAGAAGAACCTCCAGCAGTCCCAAGACCCCATCTCCGCATCAGGGTCCTGACGATGATCGAGCAGATCACCGTCAAGAACAACTACGAACGGGAGGCCCTTGAGCTACTGAAGAAGCAAAACTTCGGCCATGCCAAGAGGTTCGAAAGTCAATTCCTCAACAAAACAGGACTCAAGCAAGACATGAACAATGCCCTCACTGCCGTCGGATGGGAGAATTTTGCTGACATTGCCGAGCCAGGTTAGCAGCTCTTAACCATGGAGTTTCTCATTTCTCTTGCCATTGAAGAAACCGGTACCAAAACTAAAGTTTATTTTCATCTCTTCAATGAACAATTTGTGATGAAACTAAAAGACTTTAGCATCGCGTTGGGTTTTAATAAAAGATGCATTCTTGACCCCATCGAGCTTGCTAATAAACACCGATATGACCGAAATTCTTGGTGAACTGCAATTTCAAATGAACCTGTGAGTATTAAAAATAGCATAGTCTCCATTCATAATCCCACCCTGAGGTTCCTAGCCAAGTGGCTCGCAATGGTCGTGCACCCTCATGCAGACCTCCGCCTCTGCAGCTTGCCCGTGTTGCAGTCCTTGTACGCCATGGCAAAACAAATCCGCTGCTCTCCAGTCAGAACCATGCTCGCCCACTGGCAGAAGATTATTTTCGGCAAAAGCCCCATCGATATGACATCTCTAGTCACTCGCATTGCGAGGTACATCGGTGTGTTGGAAAATGCCGAGGTCATCTTTATGCCAGAGACTGAGGCATTTAGGTACGAGGTCGGCCTTGAACACTTCGTGCAAGGGCACATGATGCGCGAAGGGCCCGAAAACTCTATCTTTATGTGTTACCCCGGGTACGATAGGGAGATCGAGCTTCCATGCCCGAGACTCTCTCTCTCTACTCGGTGAAAAGCCAAAACTTGCAGATGGAGAAAAAGGAGCCCGCACGACGGAGTGTTGTAGGTCCATAGACGAGAAGCAGATCCCGGCAGGACCAACAAGCCGGAGCAGGACTGTCACGATAAGTACCCCCGCCCTCCACTACTGCGCAGCCCGGACCTTCTACTCAGAACATGAGCTTCGAGCAAGCATATGGGTACTACGCCTATGGCGACCCAAGCTCATTCCAGGCCGACAGTAGTGGGTATGCCGGTGATCAAGGTCCCTACTACCCCTAGGTATGCATTCATCTTATGGTCCACAGGTGGGTCCTTCAGCATCAGCACGCTTCAACTATGAGGACCCGATCATGCGGAGCCTCTCCGACCTCTCGAGCCAGATCACCACCCTTGGCGCTGTTGGCATTTCTTAGCGCAATCACGAGGAATGGTTCGTTCCCAATAACGGCGCTAAGAAACGCCGGGACGGCTGCCCCATAGCGGTGATGCCATGGGATGGCGTGCGGTATGTCTTAACGATTGTAGAAGGATCCGCAAGTGCACGGATATACCATTATAGCATTTCACCCGGAAGTATTCAGGGTATCCTTATCTATATTTTCCCAAGGGATGGCGATGGTGTGTAAAGATATTTACTAGATACATAACCATAACAATTATGAGATAAGGTGTAAACCGCAGATCATATAGGGGTAAGTCATAATAAAGATAATCGAGGGTAATGTGACACACACAAGATCAGCCAACTCTCATGGATAAAGAATAAGCAAACACACCTAAGGTTAGTGGGAGCATAGGTAAACAAGATCCTAGTATACTATTCATGTTAGCATAGTAGTTATGTTAGTCACATGCTTAGAGCTGCAGGTGCCGGGAAATTAGAGACATCGGGGAGAATGTCTCGTACTGGAGAACATCCAGTCCGTTTCATCATTGCATGAACTCCTACACGATACCTGAATGTCAGGGAGTACGCTAACAGAGAAGCAGCTTCCCGGCGGGCCGACAGGGCTGACACTACCTGCGGTCTACCCCAGTCACACCGTGGAGCACTGTCATATCCGAGGTATCCCGCGTACCCGGGCACCATACCCACATCCGACGTCACTACCCTAGTGCCCCTGGGTCCCCCACCCTTTGGATGGACAGGTAGGACGCTAAGGCAAGCCCGAAAGCACAACAAACCGATATCCTTACCCAGATCATCTGGTCTAAGCAGGCAACTAATACAACTTGAATAAGAACAGAACTTGGCTAGGCAGGCTAAGAACATAGCAAGATAACCAAGAACGAGGTCTTTATGAATAGCATAACGAGAGTCAGAATACAAAGCCATACCAGAGGCCGATGATTGCTCGCCAACCTCGAGACGACTGGATTCGCTAAGGAAATGAAGTACTAGCTTAGCTCCACTACCCTAAGGACTACAAGTCACAATGACAGAGAGAGAGAGAGGCTTCTCCAAGTGGTGTGTGTGGAGAGATTGGTGGGAGGCCCCTTATATAGCTTGGAGAGGTCAGTTCCCACCATCTCCTTGTATGGAAACATGCCAAACCGCCTTTAGGAGGATCAGATCAAGCTTCCCGCCAAAATGCACCTGGACGGGAGCTCGTCCTAGTTCAGCCGAACCAGTGGGTCAGCCGGCCCCACATAACTGCCTCTGGCCACCGTCTTTCACTGGTACACTGCCTAGTGGGTCCTGATGTCAAATGGTCGATGCCAGGGCTTGGTTAGCTGGTTTGGACTGTCAGGTGGGCCTCTTTTGCTCTTGCTACGTAGGACGCGATATTCTGTGACTTTGCCTGCGTATTTCTTCGTGTTTACTTCTTATTCCGAACTTGTGTTCCTGAAATCAATAATTCTCCAAAACAACAGTGGAGCTAGGTTAGTGATACAAATATGTGAGTAAGAGGCATGGTTTTCCTTCTCTTCTGAGTATAGTTGACGGTCATGTTTTGCACTTAACGACCGTCAACAATACCCCCAAGCTAGCCTTTGGCTCGTCCCGAGCAAAACTTGGCTGATGTTTGTTGATCAGTGTTGACGCTCCTTAGCACCCCAATTTATATACCGCAAGCGCACGGATCGTGGTAGCTTTTCCCTTAGAGTACTCCCCCAAGGTTTATCAATCCGTGGATCGACAAAGAACTACCTAAGGTTTTCCATCTAATCTAATGGATCTATCCTAACATGAATCATAGATTGCATATAAACTGAACACTTGATAGATATGAATGAAGCATAAGTGTTCATCACACCCACAACCGTAGATGAGATAACACAACCAAGGAGATAGGGCCTATCGTCTCTAGGTACGGTTCTAGTAAAAAAAGTGATCAAAACATAGATTGCATCTCAACTAAAGGTACATGGAATCATCTCTCAGAAAGGTGGCTCGCAAGCGGCCTACTTTCCCAAGGTCACCGGTGCGAGGTGCGTGTTGATGCCTAAGGTTTCCCAAAGCTTTACCCCAAACGCCCACCAAGTTCTCTTACTCAAAGCTCCTCCTCTTGGTGGCCGCGCAACGACTCCCATGGTACTTGCCATCGATCCTATTCCACATCATGTCGTCGCTAGAACTTTTCTCTCCGCCATGCTGTCACCACACCAGGGTAATCAACCAACTAGCTAAAACACGCTACCTCAACGTATTCGCAAGATATAGACTAATCACCACGAATAGATCTAATCTTACTATGAACATATGGATGCATCACATATGAGAAAGAAAGCATGCATTGAAGTAGACCAAAGTCGAGACAACTAGAATAAAGAGTAGATTGATATCACCATCATGTGTGTACATACCCCGATGAATGTTGGGGATGACTCCCGAACTCCACCATGGCACAACCTCGCAGGGAGGCCATGGCGGCTAGGGGTGGCCTAAGCCATCTCCTAGGTACCCTCGAAGACTCGCGGCGGCCGTTAGCCTCCTTCGGTGTTGGCCCTAGGTTTTCATCGAGTTCTGGGTGGATGGATGCCGCGAGTTGAATAAGGTGCGAGCTATTTATGAGCCGAGGAAGCCACCGGTCGAAGCGGAGGCCGAACCGCCTCAGAAACGGGCTAGGCCGGCCGGCTCATGGGCCTAGGCCGGCCGGCCTACCCTCTTTCGGGCCCGCCTCGGTCTCATCTTTCGCGTGTAGACTCTTCGCATCTTCTAGAGTTTATGTCCTTCATGATTGCACCCCTTTGGACGTTGTTATCTTGGAGATATCTTCAAGGAAAGGATAGGATAGAGAATCCTTCCTTAAATCTTCATTTGATTTGCTTAATCCCGAAGTATCTTGATCTCATCTTCGTGGGCTTGGTCCTTTGGGCTCTCTTGGAGGATGGATGTGCATGAATGGGCTTCGAATCAACATGGGCTTTGGTCCTTCCTTTGGGCTTTGGCCTTCGTCTTTCTCCGTGTTAGCGCTCGATCATGGGCCTCGTCATTTCATGCTCCAAAATAGGCCAAAAACCTGCAAAAAAGAAGTTCCTCCAAAATATATGTGCAAATGTGAAAATGACCAATAATTTGGCCGGGGTTAGGACAGTTAGTGATTTTTGATATTAAATTCATGCCATTATCAAGGATAAACAAGGGATAAAATGTGTACTTAAGGAGCGCCAACAATCAGGAGTTGCTACAATGTTGCATTTCCAACTTTTACTTTAGGCACAACTGAATGCTTCTTACCTTAATTTTGAATAAGTTGGCCTTTTGTCCTTACCTCTTACCTTTACTCCTGTGGGGCTTTTAGCTTTACCTCATCTTTGGCGGTTGAGAGTCAGAACAACATCGTAGAGTGCTTGTATTTCTTCCCTTAGTTCAACTGTCAATCCGGAGTTTTTGTTAAGTTTTTAAAAGAATTTTATAAAGTTCCTCGGATGATCTCTCGGATCGCTCGATGTGTATAATTCCTTACCAAGGCTTTTTATTGAGCCTTTCTTCCTCACCCTATCTCTAATGGTTGTTTTTGGTGGAGCTGTAGGTATGGAGGATTTGAAGGCATACTTGCTCCTCATATTTTGCTAAGTCAAAGACCGGATCCAAAGGAGAAACAAGTAATAAACCTTGATCAAGATGTGCAAGTGTATGGATATTTTTGGTGGATGGTGTATGAACTCCTTAGTATGAACCATCTCTCTTTCTTTATTTTGGATAGGGGATATCTCTTCTCTCTCTTTTTTTTGACATGCCGAAGCATGTGGCATACCTTCTTTGGGTATGCTTCTTTTATTTTCTTCTCTTCTCTTTTCCTTTTTTTTTGACATGCCGAGGCATGTGGCATACCTTCTTTGGGTATGAATCTTTTATTTCTTTTCTTTTTGCATAGCCCCATATCCTTGATGCAATTTTTTTAGAGATAGGTGTCATACATTGTAACACCCGGTTTATAAAAGGACATAAACCGAGCAATCATATACGTGCCAGGATCAAATCACACGTATATACAACAGAATGAACAGTATATCACAACACATATCATGTAAAAAGATATAATAAAGTGAATACGAATGTTATTTATTACATTAATGACAAAATGTCTGATACAGAGTATGCAGAAGCGTAAAACATATATGGTAACTCTCGTCGGAAGCTGAGCAGGGCGCCACAGGGACGTCGACTGGGAGACGAACGCCTAGAAGTCCTCGTACTCCTGGTAGCTCTGGGTGAACTCTCTCGCGTCGGCAGGAACTGAGCAGCAGTAGAGTATCCCCAAGAGGAAAAAGAGTATAGTAGGCAAGAGTGAGTACACAACTTGTACTCAACAAGTATAACACAAACTATGAGGCTCTAAGGTTGGCTGACTCAACTGCATTAGCTTTTATTCTTGGCAAAGTTTTATTACAACCATTTATTACAAGTTGATGAATTACCAAACCCCAGTTACATAGTAATTAATCAAAATTAATTATGAACTACTGAGAACCAAACCAAACCAAACCACCCGGGGAAACCTCTCTAACCAAAGGAAGATAACCCCACTAATCAAAAGGAGGATCTGGGCCGCTCATGACCGTGAGCACGGCTAGTATACCAGTTTTACACTCTGCAGAGGTTGCACAACTTTACCCACAAGTCGTGAGCTACGCTAGTTGTTCATCACACTTCCTTAGGTGAGATGACTAGCAAACTCACTATGAGGCCGTTACAAAGGACCACGTTGGTAAGGTGTAACCGCTAAGGATTCAGTCTCTGCAACGATGGGGCCCACCTCGAGGGGGTACAAGATAACACAGACCAAGTCTCGTAGCGTAGGGACCATTGAAGCTCACCACCCCTCCTGCCCCATCGGTAAGTTACTCCCGAACCAAAATGACCTAATTAGTAAGCCAAGACCGTCCCATTCCAGTCTTGTGGTTACGCGGTTGTCCCAGGTTATCGCTCTAATGACGTACGGTCCTTATGGAGAGTAGCTAGCACAAAACACAGTGCGATCCCCCTAAACCAAGTTTCTAGAAAAACCAATTTTAAACGAGACATGAGCCACTCAAACGGGCCACTGCCAGAATTAATTTGCAGATACCATTAATCAAATTAATTAAAAAGGACCATTATGTGTGAGAGCGCAACAACCTAGCATAACTAACCAAAATGCAACCCAAGGGATATATAAAGGATATAAAGTGGCTAGTAAAGTCCTTATAGGCATACAGTATTAAAATGAAGTATGAAATTGTATTTAAAAGTGATAGGTGGTGTTCATGTTATACTTGCCTTCCTCAAACTGCTCTTGCTACTCAAACTGCTCAGAAGATGGATGCTCCGGGTACTGGTATTGAGTCTCCTCCGGTAGCTCAACGTCTACTCCCGAACACATGGCCAAAAACAAGGCAACAATATAAACATACAAGCAAACAAGTGCAAACACTAAGAAACAGTACAACAATACATAAAAACAACAAACAAAACGAAGCTAGAACTATTCTACGCATTACAACGATCGTGTGGACATAAAGAACACCTAAAACGGAGCTAGAATGCGAAAACTAGGGCTAAAACAAGGTCCAGGGGCTTTTCTGCAAGAAAAACTAAGTTTCTGGGGGTTTTCTGCAAAAACTAGGGACTAAAATGTAATTAAACCTTAGTTCTAGGGTCTAACGTGCAAAAACTACAGGTCTGGACGGCGGGTTAGGTTTTTAAAAAGGTCAAGGGCCTAAATGAATAAAACAGGACTAAACTGGAAATACTTTTGAATAAAGCTGGACCGCGGGTTGATTTAAAAGAAACCTAGGGTCTCTTCAGAAAAATGGCCAGGGCGAAGGGGTATCTTTGGATCTGATCCGTTGGATCGAGATCCGGCGGATCAGATCGAACCGGTACGTGATCTAATCGTGTGCGTCCGTGATGAATCGTGCGGCTCAGGCAAAGGGGACGTGGGGGCGGCGGCGGGACTCGCCGGAATAGGCGTTCCGCGGCGGCGCGCTACCGAAGTTGGCCAAATCGGCCGCTCCGGGGCTCGGTTCGGCCTGCGGTTTGACCGTGGGTGGAGTACGGGATGTGCGTAGGCCACCTGGGGGGTTATTTGGGTTCGGGGAGGCTCGGAGTGGCGAGCGCCAAGGCAGTGGCGGGTCTGCGCGGCGGCGGAACGACGGCGAGCGCCGTTCCGGCCTCGAAAAGGGTCCACGGGCCTCTAAAACTAGCGCATGAAGACCGGGAAGGTACAGGGGTCCTCACCGAGGGTGCAGGTCGGACGGGGAGGCCGTGCAGTGTCGACAGCGTTGATGGAGAGCGGTGGCGCACGGCGGAGCTCGCGGAGGTGGTAGCTGAAGGGGTGCGCCGGGCCTGCTGATCCACGAAGGAGGTCCGCATGGGCTCTGTGAAGGTCTACAAGGGGTCAGAAGGGCCTGGGCTTCGCCGGCGGTGAGCAATCGCAGGAGAAGCTAGCTCACTTGTGCTGCGGTTCTTGACGAAATTCCCGCACGGGAATGGAGCAGAGGCCGGGAAAAGGGGCCGGCAATGATCCTGGTGCCCAGGCGGAGCTCCGGCGGTGACTTGTAGGGGCTGGGGTGCGACGGGGCGGCGAGGCTTCGGCGGTGCAGAGAGCCCTGCGTGGCGGACTGTGGCGGAGCGGGGTGGAGGCGGCGCTAGGGTTTGGTGGTGGCTGCGGTGTGGTGAGATAAGGCGCAGGGGGTCCGCGGGGGCCAAATAAAGGCCGGGCGGGGATCCTGGGCAGGCGTGCCCAAGGAAAGTCGCGGCATAATCCCCGGCGAGGACCGGGTGCGGCCGTTGTGCGAGGAAGGAAGGGGGGAGGGGGATGATAGGTGGGCCAGGGTGGTCAGTGGGAGAGCGCAGCGCGCGCGGGCGCGAAGGCTGACGTGTGGGCCTGGCAGCGGTCTGCGGCGTGGACCGCGGCTGAGGTGAGGTGACTAGCAGGTGGGGCCTGTGAGAGTGGGCGTCGGTGACGTGCGCGTGGTGCTGGGTGAGCTTACGGGGAGAGACAGACAAGCGGGACCGCCTTGTCAGAGGAAGGTGAGCGCGCGCTTGCTCACTAGAGCGGAGGGAGCGGCTTGCTGGGCCTCGGCGCTGATTGGGCCGTGCATGAGGGAAGGAGAAGGGAAAAACGGGCTGGACCGGTTTCTGAGTTGGGTTGGGTTTGGGTTTTTTTCCTATTTCCTATTTCTTTCCTCTTTTCTATTTCAAACACCACTCAAATCTATTTGAATTCAAACTCCTATGCAATCAAATAATTAAAACTTATGCACCAGCATGAATGCAACAACGAGTTTGACCTAGAAAATTTTTAATTACTTGTGAGAGAAAATTAATTTAAATGCAAGTCTAAGCATATAAAACCTTAGAAAATTAAATAAAGCCAATTAAATTTATTATTGAATGCTGAAATTTAAATTAGGGTGTTACATACATAAGCCTGGAGTTTTTATTTTGTGGATGGATAAGTGGAATGCTTGCTCCTAGTTTAGAAGCATAGCATATGGTGTGAACGTGTATGTGATCTTGATCATGGGAGTATGAAATGGATATCACTAAGGGTGACAACAATTTGACAAAGCTCAATGAGATTGCAAGTTGCATATGTGGATGGTTTGCAATGAGATCAACATATGGCATTGGATAGGAATTTCAAATCATCGAGGAACTTTTTTTATATTTTTGTGTTTTCAAAATGAAATACTCCGGATATCAAGCATCACATAGGAAAAGATCATAGCAACTCTATTCAACCATATCATAGCTCACAACAACTTAGATTTGGATCATACTTTTGCGACCCACAAGTTTCAAGTTTTAGGGTTTGAACTTATAAACAACAAACTCAAAACTAGGTAGAGCACAAAGTTGTAACTAAGCATATGAAGGAAATTAACAGAGCAACTATTCATCATTTCTGTCAGACCCAGGGCAGCGGGACTGCTTATCGGCATAGAATGTTCTAGAGTAAGGGATAGCTCATGGATGTATCTTACCCCTTTTTATAACTACCCGAATAGGCGTAGAACTAGCTGCAGTACAAGGAAACTACCCGATCGTGTTGTAGTAGGACTCCAACTGTACTCGGCTAGGACTTTCCATGTAATCCTGTCCCCCCGGATATATAAGGGCGGGCAGGGACCCCCTCAAAACAATCATCTACACCTAAGACAATACAAACCACCACACAGGACGTAGGGTATTACGCAACTCGTGGCCCGAACCTGTCTAAATCTTCGTGTTCCTTGCACCATCGAGTTCCAGAGCCGTCGATCCCTACCTACAAACCCTACTGCTAAGGGTATCCCTGAGCAGGCTTGGCGGTAAACACCAACAGCTGGCGCGCCATGTATGGGACTCGGCGAGTTCATCGGCGAGTTCAATGGCCACTTTCGCTTTCAGCACCATGACGCCTGCCAGAGGTGCCACCTTCATCTTCGGCTCGTGGGTCTGCGTCGCCGAAGAGCTCCACGTCGGAAGACTCCAACAAGCTCACCAGATCTCATGATTGCGGCATTATGTTGCTTCCCGACCTTGCCAAGGAGATCGAGTCAAAACTCGAAATCAACTCGAGTTCTACTCGGACTCAGATTGATCTCAAACCAAAACTCACTCGGATTGGGACTCTTATCGTGCAACTCGTATTTGGTTTGCACAATTCATCGTCTGTTTACAAACAGATGATTAGATCCTCCTATGAAAATAGCTTGGATCGCCTACTTCACATCGAAAACCAATCAGCCACCGCTAGCCGGGAGGCACCCGTTTTTGACGTCCATCCAGATCCAGTCGAGTCACCTCAAGACAGCTTGGATTTCATCACCAAGGCGCTGGCTAAGATGCAACTCAAATCTTGCCGAGATCATACTCTCGTAGAGCTACTCGACAACCTGCGAGAAGTCGCCAGTATTGATGATCTCCCATTTAAACACGGCGTTCCTCTCGAAACCGAGAGGGAAACTGGCTCCGGTGGAACTGTCCTAGCTGATTACGAATCAGACCTGGAAAGCTTCTCTCATGAGCGTTTGGTCCCGGTAATCATCCAGCCCGGAGGTGCTCCAACCCACCATGATCCAAACGAAGCTTTGGATCAGATCTCAGCAGACAACCTGACCCAAGATGCTCCAGCTGATGAAGACGAAGTCACTCGTATAGCCCGCAGGGAAAGGAATCAACACAAAGAAGTACGCAGGACTCGTGCGGCCGAACGTGCTCATCTCCTGCCACGCAACCTCAATAATGAATTCAACAATGCTGCGGATCCCATTTTCAGAACACCAATCGCCGCAATGACAGAAGCAACCCTGCGACTCATGACAATGCCCTAGAATCCCGAGTTGGAACGAGTCATAAATCTTACCAAAAATGTTGTTGAACAACTCGAGAGACAGAACCCCCTGTCCTCACTTCACGGTATGCGATCAAGGGCTACCGCAACAGCAATACCGCAAGCAAGCCGTACCCCCGGAGGCCACCAGCGTCAGCAGCAGCAAGAACAACAGAATCGAATAAACCTAGAGGATCAGGAAGCTGCGAGTAGTCCCGCCCCAGAGGTGGCCAACCATAAGCAAATCAAGCTCCTGGCCCTCAGCCAAACCGCAACAACAACAACCGTGGGAACAACAGGGAAGAGGTAGCCGATTCCATTATGGACGCGTGGGACATCATCAACGCAAGATGCAGAGCACAGCTTGCAGATAACTCCGATCGTTTCCCCGCCCTCAGCAGTGTCTTCGACAACATCGAGTACCCAAGGGATTTCAAGCCGACAAACATCCAGAAGTACGATGGTAAGCAAGATCCTACTCAATGGTTACGTTTATATTCGACCGCTGTTAGTGTTGCAGGGGGAGACACCAACACCAAGGTCCCCTACTTCCCGATGGCTCTGGAGCCCACACCCCTCACGTGGCTCGAAAGCTTGGGGCGTGAGTCCATTCACTCGTGGGATGACCTTAAGAAGGCCTTCATCGACAACTTCCAAGGGTCGCTACACCGTGTAGCTACTCGACACGCCCTGTCCATGTGCAAGCAAGAACAAGGCGAGTCGATCAGATCCTACGTCAAGCGCTTCTTCGACACAAGAGCCACCATCCCCAATGTCGTCGACGACGACGTCATCGACTACTTCCAGAGCGGCATCACCGTCTAATCACTACACCACGACTTTGGGCGTAAACGGCCCAAAACAGTGGTAGATCTCCGGTGACATGATGCAGCGCTGGGCAGATGAAGAGGAGCAAGAACGCAGTCGCTTTCCCCGCCGCAACAACGACAACAACAGGAAGCGCCACAACGACCGCGGAGGGCCCAGCAACTAGCGGGATCCTACGCGTAAGCGTAAGCCCGACGACACTGTCGGCACCATGGATCGCACACCACGTGGTAAGAAGGGCGACAAACCGCAGGACCAGTTCGACAAGATACTTCACAACAAAAGATGTCCAATCCACCCCAAGAGCAACCACTCGATGTGGGAGTGCACAATCCTGCACAAATCCTTCCAATCGGCACCTGCAACTACTCCAAAGAAAGAACAAGACAAAGATGATGAAGACGACAAGAAAGACCGTGACGGTTTCCAACAGCAGCAAAATGTTGTCAACGTCATATTCGGAGGAGATTCTAGCTTCTCCAAGTGAGCTCAGAAGCTCCTACTCAGAGAAATCCTCTTAGTCGAACCAGCAATTCAGAGGCCACTCAAATATAGCGAGGTCCCCATTACCTTCTCCACGGAGGATCAGTGGACAAGCTTCTCTGAACCTAGAAAGTTCCCGCTAGTACTCGATCCAGTCGTTCAGGGCTCCAAGCTTACTCGAGTACTTATCGACGGCGGAAGTGGGCTCAACCTAATCTTTGCAAACACACTAGTAAAGATGGGCCTCAACTATATGAGTCTGCTTACTCCAAGCAAGGCTCCGTTCTACGGTATCGTCCCCGGAAATTCCTCTACTCCAATTGGCTCGGTTACCCTCCCAGTCACATTTGGTACAGAACAGAACTTCCGGACAGAGTACATCAAATTCGAAGTAGCCGACTTCGAGTCCTCTTATCATGCTATCTTGGGAAGACCTGCACTAGCAAAATTCATGGCAGTGCCACACTATGTCTACCTGCTCCTCAAGATGCCAGGCAACACAGGAGTCCATTCACTACGGGTAGACCACCTCAAATCCTTCGAGTGCGACAAGGAAGCAATAGATCATGCTTCTACTATCCGGGTTCCCAGCTCTGTCAGCGAAATACTTGCCGCTGCTAAAGAACTCTCACTCAAGGAGTCGATGCCTTCCAAGAAGCCAAACCAATCATCGGTTAAACCAACCAATGGTGTAGGCACTAAGACTATCCAGCTGCAAGAGGGAGACGACTCCAAAACAACCATCATCAGAGCAGGACTGGGTGACAAATAGGAACTCGAGCTCGTCAACTTCCTTAGGGCCAACCGAGGCGTATTCGCGTGGAAACCAGCGGATATGCCAGGGGTGCCCAAGGAGTTGATCGAGCATGCCTTGAAGGTCAACCCTAAAGCAACACCAAAAAAGCAACGCTTACGGCAGTTTTCACCAGACAAGCAAGAAGCCATCAAGAAAGAGCTGGCAAAACTACTCGCAGCTGGGTTCATCAAGGAAGTCTACCACCCTGATTGGTTGGCCAACCCTGTGCTCGTCCAGAAGAAGAACAACAACGAGTGGAGGATGTGCGTCGACTACACTTATCTAAACAAGCATTGCCCGAAGGATCCTTTTAGGCTACAACCTATTGATCAAGTAATCGACTCGACAGCAGGATGCGTCCTGTTATGCTTCCTCGACTGCTACTCAGGGTATCATCAGATCACCCTAAAAGAGGAAAACCAAATCAAGACGGCCTTCATCACCCATTACGGGGCATACGCCTACAAGACCATGTCCTTTGGGTTGAAGAACGCCGGCGCTACTTACCAGCGTGCGATACAGCTGTGCTTCTCCGACCAGCTACATCGCAATGTTGAAGCCTATGTCGACGACATCATTGTCAAAACGAAGACCTAGGATCAATTCATAACTGACCTGGAAGAGACCTTCAACAGCCTCCGAAAATTCCACTGGAAGCTCAACCCACCAAAGTGCGTCTTTGGTGTACCCTCTGGAAAACTACTCAGATTCATCGTCAGTAACTGAGGAATTGAGGCAAATCCAGAGAAGATCAATGCCATCATGGCCATGGACGCCCCAACTACCATCAAAGACGTCCAGAAGCTTACAGGCTGCATGGCAGCCTTAAATCAATTCTTGTCCAGGCTTGGCGAATGGGGATTACCCTTCTTCAAACTCCTAAAGCGACAAGACAAATTCGAGTGGACTACAGAAGCCGCGGAAGCACTCGAGAATGTAACACACTAATTTAAATTCCAGAATTTTAATAATAAATTTAATTGGCTTTATTTAAATTTGTAAGGTTTATTGTGTTTGGACTTGCATTTAATCTAAATTTTATTCCACAAGTAATTAAAAATTTGTCTAAGTCTAAAATTTTGTGTTGCATTCATGCTGGTGCATTGTTTTATTTATTTGAGTGCTAGGGTTGAATTCAAATTTGAATTTGAATTCAAATAGTTTGTGTGGTGTTTGAAATAGGAAATAGAAAAGAGGAAAATCAGAGGAATAGGAAAAACCAAACCAGCCCAACCCAGCTCGGCCGGCCCAGCACCCCGGCCCACCTTTTCTTTTCCCCAGTCCGCTTCTTTCCTTCCCTAGTAGCCCAGACCGCGCGCCCGTAGCCCAGCACTGCCCACCCCGCGCACACGGCCCACTTCTGTGCGGCCCAGCTCATCCTCGCTCACGCTCCCGCTCAGCCCGCAGCGCACGCCCACGCTCGCGCGCCCTCTGGCTGACAAGCCGGACCCAGGCGTCAGCACCTCGCTTCCCGCACAGCCTGACCCCACCGCGCAGTCCCTTTGTCCCCGCCGAAATCACCGCACCTCGCAGCGCAGCGCTGCGCCACGTCACCCGGCCCGCACGCCAAGGTTCCCCTGGGCCCTCACCTTCTTAAACGCCGCACCGCACCCTCCTGGAACCCTAGTCCACCCACCGCCCCCTCAAACCCTAGCCGCCACCGCGTCCTGGAGCTCGGAGCGGAAGCCGCCCCTGCACCGCCGTGATTCCGCCGCTCCGCCGCAACGGAGCCCCGGACAAGCAGCGCATCGGCTCCGCCTGGACGCCTGGAACCTCCCCGAGCCTGCTTCCCTCCGCTCCAACTTCTGCAGCACCTTCCTCCGCGACCGCCGCCCGACATCGACGCGGTGCCTCTGCATGCCGTCACAGCTCGCATCCGAGCCTAGGTGAGCATCGCCCCGGTACCCTCTGTCGTTTGCACTAGTTTTTCTGCCCAGGACGCCCTCTAGGTGCCGGTGCACCTCACGCCCCTGCACCGCCGCGGCGGACCTCACTGCATCACTACATAGCCCCGCGCAGGCCCCGTTCTTGCTTGCACTAAACACTGCACCCACGCACCGGCACATTTGCGCACAAACCCGAGCCCGGAACGGCCTGAACACGTGCGCTCCGGCAAGCACCGCCACGGAAACCCGCCGCCGTCGCAGCACGCCCCGCCGCGGACCTCCCCGAGGGCCGCAAAGGCCCCAGGTGGACTACGCGTGTCGCGTAGTCCCCTCCCGACCCAAATCCCGCTCGATTCGACCCCGAGAAGGCCGAGATTGGCCATCTCCGGCGCAGCATCGCCGTGGAGCTCGACTCCGGCGACCAGCGCCGCCGTCCCGCGCGCCCCAAACAACCTGAGCTGCCCGATCTAAAACGGACGACCTAGATTAGATCGTGCCTTGATTAGATCCGACCCGCCAGATCCAAATCCTATGGCCGAGATCCAAACGTACCGGTTCGGCCTGGCTCTTATTCTAAAGAGACCCTCAGTTTTTCCTTATTCAACCCGCAGTCCACCTATAGTCAAAAGTATTCGCAGTTTAGTCCGAAATTTAGTGCGTAGCCCCCTGAGCTCTATAGAAATAGAAACCGCAGTCCTGAGTAGTCAGTTTTGCATGTTAGCCCCGGGATCTAAGGTTTAATTACGTTTAGGCTCTCGGTTTTTGCAGAAAACCCCCAGAAACTTAGTTTTTCTTGCAGAAAAGCCCCTGGACCTAGTTTTAGGCCTAGTTTTCGTGTTTTAACTCCGTTTTAGGTGTTCTTTATGTCCACGCGATCGTTTTAATGCGTAGAATAGTTCTAGCTTAGTTTTGTTTGCTGTTTTTATGTATTGTTGTACTGTTTCTTAGCTTTTGCTATTGTTTGCATGTATGTTCATGTTGTGAATTGTTTTTGGCCATGTGTTCGTGAGTAGACATCGATCCATCTGAGGAGCCCCAGTACCAGTACCAGGAGCCATCTTCTGAGCAGTTCGAGCAGCAGGAACAGTTTGAGGAAGGCAAGTATAACATGAACAACACCTATCACTTTTAAATACACTTTCATACTGCATTTTAATACTGTATGCCTATAAGGACTTTCCTAGCCACTTTATATCCTTTATATATATATATATCCCTTGGGTTGCATTTTGGTTAGTTGTGCTAGGTTGCTGCGCTATAACACACTTGGTCCTTTTT
Source organism: Panicum virgatum (assembly GCF_016808335.1). Lineage (NCBI taxonomy): Eukaryota > Viridiplantae > Streptophyta > Magnoliopsida > Poales > Poaceae > Panicum > Panicum virgatum. The sequence goes on along the minus strand of NC_053136.1, from coordinate 25,971,836 downwards.
AATTAATTTGATTAATGGTATAGGCAACTTAATTCTGGGAGTGGCCCGTTTGAGTGGCTCACGTCTCGTTAAAATATGTTTTGTTAGAAACATGGTTTAGGGGGCCAGCACGGTGCTTACTGCCTGGTTGGCTACTCTCCGTAAGGACCGGTTCATAGAGCGACAACCTGGGACAACAGCGCTACCACAAGACTGGAATGGGACGGTCTTGGCTTACTAATTAGGTCATTTTAATTCGGGAGTAACTTACCGATGGGGCACGAGGGGGGTTGAGCTTCAATGGTCCCTACGCAACGAGGCTAGTCTGTGTTATCTTGTACCCCCTCGAGGTGGGCACCATCGTTGCATTGCCTGAATCCTTAGCGGTTACACCTTACCAACGTGATCCTTTGTAACGGCCTCATAGTGAGTTTGCTAGTCATCTCACCTAAGGAAGTGTGATGAACAACTAGCGTAGCTCACGACTTGTGGGTAAAGATGTGCAACCTCTGCAGAGTGTAAAACTGGTATACTAGCCGTGCTCACGGTCATGAGCGGCCCAGATCCTCCTTTTGATTAGTGGGGTTATCTTCCTTTGGTTAGTGAGGTTTCCCCGGGTGGCTTGGTTTGGTTGGTATGGTTCTCAGTAGTATCATGATTAATTTTGATTAATTACTATGTAACTGGGTTTTATGGTAATACATCAACTTGTAGTAAATAGCTTTAATAAAACTTTGCCAAGATTAAAAGCTAATGCAGTTGAGTCAGCCAATCTTAGAGCCTCATAGTTTGTGTTATACTTGTTGAGTACAAGTTTTGTACTCACTCTTGCCTACTCTACTCATTTTCCTCTTGGGACACTCTACTGCTGCTCAGTTCCTGCCGACGCGAGGGAGTTCACCTGGAGCTACCAGGAGTACGAGGACTTCTAGGCGTTCGTCTCCCAGTCGACGTCCCTGTGGCGCCCTGCTTCCGAGAGTTTCTTCGTATATGTATTTTACGCTTCCGCTGTATCAGACATTTTGTCATTAATAAATAACATTCGTATTCGCTTTATTATATCTTTTTACATGATATGTGCTGTGATATATTGTTTATTCTATTGTATATACGTGTGACTTGATCCTGGCACGTATATGATTGCTCGGTTTATGTCCTTTTATAAACCGGGTGTTATAGAGAATCTCAAGCAACATCTCCAGTCACCGCCGATTCTAACAGCTCCACTACCCAGTGAGGAATTACTCCTCTACATCGCTGCGACTACCCATGCTGCCACTACTCGGAGGAAGGCCACGCTTACGATGTTCAGAGACCAGTCTACTTCATCAGCGAAGTACTCTCTGAATCAAAGGTTAGATACCCATCAATTCAGAAACTTCTGTATGGAATTCTAATCACCTCCAGGAAGCTCCGGCATTACTTCAATGAATACAAGATCTCAGTCATAACTGACTTCCCATTGGGGGATATACTCCACAATCAGGATGCCACTGGACGAATCTCAAAGTGGGTAGTTGAATTGGGAGCTTTAGAAATTAACTTCAAGCCAAGAACAGCAATCAAGTCATAGGCACTAGTCGACTTCTCGGCTGAATGGCAGGAAAACCAAATTCCAGCACCCCAGAACATTCCAGAGTATTGGGTGATATACTTCGATGGCTCACTCAAGATCGATGGAGGCGGCGCAGGAGTTTTTTTTCATCTCCCCCAAGGGAGAACAATTGAAGTATGTGTTCCAAATCTTGTTCAAGGTCTCCAATAATGAAGCTGAATACGAGGCATTGCTACACGGCCTCCGACTAGCAGCATCTCTCGGCATCAAGCGACTACTCGTCTACGGCGATTCTCTACTCGTTGTTCAACAAGTCAATAAAGAATGGGATGTCAACAGGGATACAATGGACGCATACGTTGCAGAAATCAGAAAGCTCGGTAACAAGTTCTCAGGATTGGAAATCCACCACGTCGATCGCAACAACAACATGGGAGCTGATATCCTCTCCAAACTTGGGTCCACTCGAGCAGCTGTTCCACCAGGAGTTTTTGTCCATGAACTCCACCACCCATCAGTCAAGCAACAAAGCCAACAAGCCACTGACACGGAGGCCCCAGCCACAGTCAGAGAAGTGATGATGATTGATGAAGATTGGCGAACTCAGTTTATTGATTTCATCAAGGAATTCAAGCTTCCACCACATGTTGATCCTAAAAGCGCTGAAGCTGCCCGCATCACCAGGCGCAGCAAGGGTTTCGTCCTCATCGGCGACAACCTATACAAGCGCTCTGCTTCAGGCATCCTCATGAAGTGTGTTACCCTTGAAGAAGGCAAAGATTTCCTCCGAGAAATACACGAAGGAGTTTGCGGCAATCATGCTGCATCAAGGATAATAGTCGGCAAGGCATATAGGTCAGGATTCTTCTAGCCAACAGCTGTCTCGGACGCAGAAGACCTAGTCCGACGGTGCCCTGGTTGCCAATTCTTTGGCAAGAAGACTCACGTCCCAGCACACAATTTGATAACAATCCCTTCATCATGGCCATTCGCCTATTGGAGCTTGTTCATGATCGGACCATTAACCGTTGCTCCAAGAGGATTCAATCATGTGCTGGTAGCAGTCGACAAGTTCACCAAGTGGATCGAGTACAAGCCCATTGTCAAGATCTCATCAGATAGAGCAGTGGACTTCATCTCCGACATTATCCATCGGTTTGGTTTTCCTCACACCATTATTACAGATCTTGGCTCTAACTTCACGTCACAATCTTTTTGGGATTTCTAATATGCTTCCATGGCTCACCCCCGGGCAAACGATCAAGTTGAGCGCTTCAATGGCTTAGTACTCGACGGCTTGAAGAAAAGACTCTACGACGCCAACACTAAGAAAGGCGGCAAGTGGATTCAAGAACTACCTCATGTAGTCTGGGGGCTGCGAACCTAGCCTAGCAAAGCAACTGGACAATCTCCTTTCTTCCTTACCTATGGGTCAGAGGCTATACTACCCACTGATATCATGTGGAAATGTCCAAGAGTAGAAGCCTATCAAGAAGGAGAAGCAGATGAAGCTCGACAACTTGAGTTAGACTCTGTCGAAGAGGCCAGAGTCAACGCCTTAACCCAATCGGCTAGATATCTTCAAGGAGTCAGACGCTATCACGATCGCAATGTCCAGCAAAGATCATTCAACATTGGAGATCTAGTACTTCGCCGGATTCAGGATGAGACAGGATTGCACAAGTTAAATTCCAGATGGGAAGGTCCCTTCATCGTAACTAAGGTTACAAGACCGGGTTCATACAGAATCACTAATGCAGATGGCAATGAGGTACCGAATTCCTGGAACATCGAGCACTTGCGCAAGTTTTATCCCTGATCCAAGCAACTAGTGGTGTTAGTGGATTTCTTTAATAAAGTGAAGATCCTTATTAGCATATCGACTACATTAAAGTTAATCTGACAGCATCACCAGTTCAGGATAAGCTTACACAGTTTTCCTTCAGAACAACTACACAAGCCACATCCTTTCCCTTAAAGGGCACAACCTACTCGCCTAGCTCGAGAAGGTGAATGGATACCTTACTAGTTGTCCATCTTGGATAACTCGACGGAGTTCATCTTAACAGGTCAACTATGAGGAACTCCAGCATTGCTGTCAATGCAAAACTACTCGCTCGCTCGAGTACGTTATGGATACTACTACATTTTGTCCATCTTGTGCAACCCGACGGGGTTCGTCCTAACAGGTCAATCTTAGTATTTACTCTAGTCTACAAGTTAGACACCTTACTCGCCTCACTCGAGTAAGTTTTGGATATCTTTCTGTCATTTACGTCTTGGACAACCCGATGGGGTTCGTACCTAACAGTTTTTCCTTAAGGATTACTCCAGTCCTTGATTAAAGGACACCTTACTTGCCTTGCTCGAGTAAACCTTGGATATCCCTACGACATTTACGTCTTGGGAAACCCGACGGGGTTCGTACCTAACAGTTTTGTCTTATGTTTTACTCCAGTCCTTGGTAAGGACACACTACTCGCCTGATCGAGTAGTTTATGGGTATCTTTTACAAGTTTTTTCTATTTGGATAGTCCAATGGAACTCATCCTAAATGATTAACTTTAAGGATTACTTCATGCGGGTATTCTACTCGATTGGTCGACTAGTTCATACTTATCCTACGGTATCAGATTATGCTTCTGAAGACACACCAACAGGATACAAGCTATGAACAACGACAAGAGCTCACTGAAGATTATAAGAGTTGTTACAAGCAGTCTACTCTGCCATGTTCTTCAGAATTTCCTCCGCAATCACTTCTGATTCCTTACAATACTCTTAGAATTTCTCATCAGAGCAATTGGGAGCTATTCCTTTAGCTATCAGAGCCAGATTAAACCGAGGCAAGTACGACTTGACAACTCCTATTATGTGGGTTAGATAATTCTTGGAAGTAGCCATCAAGACATCAAAAATCTTCTGAGGCGCTTCTTCCAAGTGCTCTACCAAGGATTTGCTATTTGACGACCCTCCTTCATCAACCACACCCACAAGAGTGTGAGCTGCTGCAACCAGTCGAGTATGGTCTTCTGGAGAACTTGATGGAAAGGTTTTTCAGTAATTATTATTGACCAAGCAAAATCAAGGAAAAAAAGATCGAGTACTTACAAGCTTGGGCAGCCTGCACTTGTTGTTGAAGCTTGGAATTTTCTTCCTGCAACCTAGATTTTTTTTCTTCAAGATTCTTGATCTGGAGCTTCATATTACAAATCTCCAGATGATGCTGTTGATTTGCTTCATAGAGCTTATTACGAGCCGCCAGGGACTCATCCAGATGTTTGCCAATCATGGCTCTCTGATCCTCCAAGACCTTTCTGTTGTCCACAGTCTTATACAGAGCATGAGACTTTAAGAAAGATCGATTGGCTACATCCTGAGACATACAAGACAAATCTGGTCAGATATCAACAACTACTCGACAAAGACAAATAGTGGCAGAAGACTCACCTTGGTGAATTTAAAGCTCCACTGCATACAATCTGCAAGTTTTTTCATGTTGTCTGGAGACAACAGCGGATCATCAAACAGTTCCTTTCCCAGCTCTTCTTGGGCTGACTGAGGCATAGACTGGAATGGTACCAGTCGAACGGAAGGACCTTTTGACCCTTCTGCTCCACTACTCCTAGATCCACCAGCTTTGGAAGCTCCCTCAGCAGCCGCAGGAGTATCAGATGTTTCAGGGCTTGGCTCGCTTGGTTTCTCAGCTGTGTCTATACTCAGGCAACTGGCAGTCGGGTTCTCGATCAACCCGATTACAGGAGAATCGGGGGCTGATCGACTAGCTTCTTCCGAACCACTCGACACCCAGTTGCGGAAGTCTTGGACTTGATCTTTTTCATGCGCCGAAAGACGTTGGACCATAGCCAAGCAAAGATTCTGAATAAGAAAGCTGAGGCAAATGGGATACAATCAACAAAAGGTTATATACTTACTGGCCGGCATCGAGACGAGGAATTTTCCTCTACAACATTGATCCAGGAGCCACCTTCCATTTTTTGCTGTCATCAGAATCGGCATTCGCGGAAGTCGGAGGCATACAATACCAGGATTTATAATTCTTCTGCAGAAAGAAGCCAATACTTAGACAAGAGATCGAAAATGGTTGACTACATGTACTCGAAATGGTATCCAAAGCACGTACCCAGGCATTCTCGCGAGGATTTTGTGCCGAGAAGAGTGTTGGAAGCGTCAAAGACTTTTCGAAGTTATCGAGTACTTTGCAGCATCTCTTTATCACTTCAGACTGAGCCAATGGTTCTGAGGACATCCTAGTGGGATCCTGCGTACCTTCATATCTAAAGCCAGGATGCTTTCGCAGCTGGAGAGGCTGCGTCCGGCGACTGATAAACGAGAAGACCTCATGATCTCCAGTGACTCCTTTTTTCTTAATAATGGCAATCGCATGAAGAATGGCTTCAACTTGCTTGCCACCAGGTCCTCTACTCGACCAGCTCTCTTGGACTTAGGGGGCACCAGCAGTCCTTTCTGGAAGTGGGGATTCAAAGTTCTCAACATGGAACCAGAATCTCTTCCATTCAGCTCCTTGATCCGCCGGATCATAAGCCAAGTACTCGCCTCGGTTCTCAGGGCGGAGTACCAATTCACATCCCCCGACGATGGTGGGATTGGCGGCATTAGGGATTGGAACAAGGAAGAAGAAATGTTGGAAAAGATGGAAATGGGGGAGAAGTCCAAGGAATGCCTCACAGAAATGAATGAAAATTGAAAGATGCAAGATGGATTGGGGAGTGAGATGGTGTAACTGAACTCTCAAAAACTGAAGAAGTCTATAGAAAAATTCTGATACGGGAAGAGTGAGACCACGTTCTACAAAATCACGAAACATAACGGTCTCAAGAGTACCTTCCATGGGGTAATCTTCTCCTTCACCAGCGTGCCATTGGCTTATGCCCTGTTCTTGGAGGAGACCCATATTCTCCAACTCTCAGACCAGTGATTCAGACATCTTGCTTTTACGCCAACCTGTGGACATATTGGCGACAGTTCCCTCCTCAACTTTGAATTTGTTCTTCCTGGGAGCCATCTCAAAGTCACGAGTTTTGGCTCGGGGGGCTACGAGAGGGGCTTTTGGATTTTGACTGAGAAGAGGCAAATGCGAAATCTAAGTTTGACGGCGGCCAGGAGTTCAAGGGGTAAAAACCCTTGGAAGTTTTCAACCAGCTTTATACGGTCTTTAGAGGCAATTTTGTGAATATTTGGGGATGCTAACGGACTCTTTCCTTCTCGGGGAAATTTTCAGTTTTTGCCACGAGTTTACATTGATTCTTAAATCTAAATGGAGGGATTTAAATTCAAGACTCGGGGGCTGTGGAATATATGTATCAGAGATTTATTTTTCAATTTTTTTGAAAAATAAAGAAGGAGAAAAAGACTGAAGTGACCCTCAGCCTGATTCTACGATTCAACCTAAGGCTCGGGGGCTACTCCATATGGAGCGCGAGTACTTTGCGCACCATATATGATCAAGATTTCGGGGCTTGAGCACCTCACAGCCTCAAAGCAAATGGAAGTACTTGAAGGACTACTCGATGTATCTGAAGGAAGAGTCAGAAGCAAATAGAAGGATGTTCTGACTACTCGAAGACGCCCAGCCAAGTACTCGACGCCTGCAGGACTCAGCTACGAAGAGTTCGGGGGCTTGTCAGACCCGGGGCAGCGGGACTGCTTATAGACATAGAATGTTCTAGAGTAAGGGATAGCTCATGGATGTACCTTACCTCTTTTTGTAACTACCTAAATAGGCGTAGAACTAGCTGCAGTACAAGGAAACTACCCGATCGTGTTGTAGTAGGACTCCAACTGTACTCGACTAGGACTTTCCATGTAATCCTGTACCCCCGGATATATAAGGGCGGGCAGGGACCCCTCAAAACAATCATCTAAACCTAAGGCAATACAAACCACCACACAGGACGTAGGGTATTACGCAACTCGCAGCCCAAACCTGTCTAAATCTTCGTGTTCCTTGCACCATCGAGTTCCAGAGCCGTCGATCCCTACCTACAAACCCTACTGCTAAGGGTATCCCTGAGCAGGCTTGGCGGTAAACACCAACAATTTCAACAAGGAAAACTCACACCATGCTTACTACACATATTAAGTAAGGAAAATATTTTTGGTTTTTCCAAGTTTTGCAAATTTTTATTTGGTTTCATGCAAGATTTTGAAAGAGGTAAAGGATAGAGTTTGACACAAGTTACCTCTCATGGGGGTCCTCCCCCAAGCTAGCTTCAGGCTCACTACTGTTGGTTGGGGTTAAACCCAACCCAACGGTAGTGGCCCCTCCACTCCTCCTGGGTCTGTTGTTGTTGTCACTCCAAGTTGTGGATCCTCTCGCCTGTGTATCACTGCCAGTTTTGAGTTGACTCGATGTGCTGGCCCAGCGACTCGTCGATGTTGGTGGTGCGCACGTTCAGCTCGCCCATCTGTCGAGTCAGAGTGGCGAAACCTCTCGATGAGGCCGAACATCTAGCGGAGATCGGGGGTCCACTGGAACTGGAGCTGGTGGACCAGTGCCCTGGGGCCTGCCGTGCCCACTCTATGGAGCTAGCACTCTGCCATGACGAATCTCCAGCCCCATATTGTTGTGGTTGAGGCTGAGGTTGCTGCGGTGGTGATGTCGTTTCTGCTTCCCTTCTGGCCCTGCTTCTTGTAACCCTGCCAGGAAAACCAGAAACACTATGCCCACGGCCCCCTTCTTGTCGAACGAGAGGGATGGTTAGCGAACGGCAATTATACAAATGGAATTCTGCATTGGGCAGCGAAATCTCATTTGTATAGCCCACGAAGAAGAAAATCAAAGAGTCATCTGGGCCTCTCTTGAGCGTGTGATCTTGAATCAAATAAGACTCGTCGATATATGTGCAGTCACCTTCAATGAATGGAATGGAATTCCCCTCTAAGGCACCGACACGTGTAGCGATACGAGTAATCAATGAAGTACACTCAATAGGACCCGTCATCTTGAAATTCAAAAGCCATTGCTTAACCAAAGCTTGCGCGGGGGAGATTTTGATCTTGTTGACCATGGCATATAAATGAGCAACTCATCGTTGCGCACGGGTCGGACATCATCTCTTGGGAAGAGAGTAATGGCTAACCACTTGTGCATCAAGCGAAGAGTTGGATTATGAATGTCATTGCACCGAGGTGCAAATCTGCCATGGACAACTTGACCCGAAATCTGCCTCCAAAATTCATGATGATTAAAACCGCGGCAAGCTTGCTCAAGAGAAATCGGCCAGTGTTTATCAAAATAGAGGTGGCTAGCAAAAGTTTTCCAAGAAAGCAAAAAGTCCTTCCTGAAAAGTCGAAAATAAACCCCGTTTTCTACCTCCCGAAGAGTGCAAAGAAATTGGATGGTGAGGAGCCGAGAACCGTACTCCTCAACGGGAACGAAGTTGTCCCATCCAATTGCGTGCCAAACATTAGCGAAGTCTTCGTACATACCTATTTTGATGAGGAGTTACGGATCGAAGGCTCTGGTATGACCAAAGCTTCGATTCTTGATCATGGCGTAGGCTTGACGTTTGTGGTCGTCACGCAAGTCGAGGTACGGTGCATCATCTTCATCTATTTCAAAGTCCTCAGCTTGCGGTTCTGCAGCTTGCTCCTCAAATTGTTCTTCTTATTCGTCTTGTTCATAGTCCATTGTGGTCGGTATTGGTGTAGGTTCGGGGGAATGACAAGAGCTCGACTCACCCCGTGAACGGGACGAGCCTAGCCTCGTCATCCTCTTGATAGCTCCGGATATCTTACGACATGTACCCTTCATGCTTGCAACAAGAGTGAACAAGAACGAACGAGAACAACTCGATTCGGGTTACATTAGTGAAATGAAAATGAAACTCTTACCCGAATGTTGTTCCTCCAAGGTGTAGACAATCTTGCAGCAAAGAAATGAGAGAGAGAGTTTTCTTGCGATCAAACTTGAGCCAAAATCCAATGGAAAACCCGAGAGCAAAGTTTGAGAGAGTTTGAGAGGGAGTGAGTGAATGAGAGTTGAGTATGAGAGCTCAACACCCACCCCTCGGCCTCTATTTAAAGGGAGAATGGCCGGGCACTGTTGGGAGGAGCTGGGCACAACGGCTAGTAACCGTTGGATAAGGCTAACAGCAAGCCGTTGGAAGGTGGGGTCGGCCGACACAGTGGTTCGGCCGACCCCACCCTGGGGCCACTGGCTGATAGCCAGGGCCTAGGTGCTCCCCAACGGTAATAAACTTTGAATATTTGGGTGCCGGTCCAAACTTTGCCTTGTAAGATTTTCAAAAATATTTTTCAATGGATTTGAATGCTCATAAAATATTTTTGGATTTTTATAAAAATAGAAAAGGTGCTAGAAACGATTCTAGCATGCAATGGTGTTTTGAAAATTCAAATATACAGTGGAAAAAATTTCAAAAGTCAAGAAAAGCAAATTTGGCAGAAAATTAAATATAAGTAACGATTTACCTTCGGCAAGGGCTCATCGTTTTGAGTCTGACGAGTGGGACCTTTCTCCTGCTTTGATTTACCATTGTTCGGCTCGTCCTGGAGAAGTGGATGAGGACGAACTCTCAACCTTACGCCACATCTTCTTTGATTGTCTTCTCTTAGAGTGGGTGGTCGTAGGTACTTCAGGCTGGGGTTCGAATGAAACCCAGAGCGGGCTCCCGTCGTGAGCCTGCTAGATCACAAATCTTTGCTCTTCCCTGTGGAGAAATTTGAAAAATATGTTGTCGACCCCGATGAGGAACTGGATTTCTCCAGCCCAAACATTGATCCTAGCCTTGACGTTGTTTAGGAAGGGTCGTCCAAGAATGAGATCTAAGCCCAGGTCCCCTTCCATGTCGAGGATGACAAAGTCGGCGAGGACGAAGCAGTTCTTGATTCGTACATATATGTTTTCAACTATCCCCTTGGGGTGTCGAACTGTGGAGTCTATAAGCAGTACGGACATGCGGGTCTGGGAGAGAGCAGGATATTGTAATTGTTCAAAAATTACCTTGGGTATAATGTTTATGCTGGATCCAAGGTCGCAGAGGGCCCGTCTGTAGAATTGATCGAAGATGGAGCAGCTGATCATGGGCACCCCTGGATCTCCACTTAGTTTCGCTGTCAGTCCTCCCCACGCATTCATCCATGGTGGGGTGTAGCTACCTGCATGGTTAGTACGTGGGGCCCGTTGGGGAAGGTTGCCACACCTGGTAGACACCATATTTGCGGTTTCAATGGGAGATTCGGGTTGCCCTGGGATCTTCCCAGACTCAGCAGTAGGTATGGCGGCAGGAATTTGAGTCAGTTGTGTTTCTATCATTTTGTTGAAACTTAACTGATTTTTCAAGGTAGAAGAAAGAGTTTCAACTTTTGTATTTATATTTTCTAAAATTTTATCATTGGCAGCAAGCTTTTTATTTAAAGATTCATTAATTTTAGCTTGGCCAAAGAAAAGATCTCTCAAGGAGGGTTGGTTCAAATTAAAATTTGAATTGAAATTGGAGTTAAAATTATTACCTCCTCCTTGGAATGGTGGGCGTGCTTGACCCCACCCTTGGCCTCCTTGTGGACAGAACCCGTTGTTGTTGTTGATGATGTAGGCCACATCTTCACGGGTCTCGGGGCAGTCATTCCCCGAGTGTCCACCATTACCACAAACCTCGCACGTTAAATACGAGTTCATGGCTTGGGTGTAGTTTTTTTTTTGAAGTGAAACTGTGGGGGAGATCCCCACAGTAGTAGTATTAATCAAAAAGCAGAAAATGTACAGGGGTTAGGAATACTTACAAAAGGGAGAGAAAAGAGGGTGTGGGGTTTGGGGGGGGGGGTTGAAAAATTACAAGATAGAGTCTAGCCATTGTACAACTGGAGTTCTAAGGTCCTCTCTAACTCTATGTAACTGAAGGAGGACTTGTGCTTTGAACCTCACGGTCCAAAGTTGCATGCTAACCAGATTTCCTTCAAAGATATTGCTGTTTCTGACATTCCAGATCTCCCAAACTGCAATAATAAAAATTCCCATGAAGAAAGGTATACCCATGATCTGTCTGCCCTGTTGCAATCTAATGTGGATATCTGGTGAGAAGGTCCAAACAAAGCCCAGTTTCTGCCAGCAATCCAAGGCAAATGGGCAATCGAAGAGGAGACGGATTGAGGTTTCCAGCATATGGTCTTCACATATAACACAGAAATTGTTTGGTTGCATATTGTAATTCCTTCTTTGCAGCATTTCCTTGGTATTAAGTCTGTCCACTAGGATAAGCCAAGCGAAGAATTTCAGCCTAGGTGTGCATTTTGATTTCCATATCCAAGAGAAGGTCCTTGGTACTGCCAGATGCTTGAAGGCTAGCTTGTAAAATCTCCTGGATGTATACTGATTATTTCCCCATAGAAAGGACCAGGTATATTTATTATTTTCTTCAAATTCAACTAACTGAATTTCCTGTTGCAATGAAACCAATTCTTGCATAGCCTGCTCTGAGAGGGGCAAGTTGAAAAGTAAAGCAAGATCATCTGTTTGCATGATCTGCTGAACCGAGATGGACTTGTCAAGTGCAAAGGAAAAAAGTCTTGGGTATTTGTTAGCCAGGATTTCATCACACCAAAGGTCTTCCCAGAAAGTTATAGTTGAGCCATTCCCAATGTTACATCTAGCAATCCCTCTGTAGATATTACTGAGTCTTAGGACATCTTTCCACCAAAAGGAGCTTACCTCTCTTGCAGCATGTGGCACTTTACCTTGGTAATATTTTGACCAAATGAGGTTACACCAAGGTAGGTTATCCTTCCTATAAAACTTATGCAGTTGTTTTAGGAGCAAAGCATCATTCTGTAATCTCAGGTTTATTACTCCTAGTCCTCCCTTGTCTTTTGGCTTTTGGACAATGTGCCAAGCCACTAAATTGCCTCCTCTGTTTGTGTGATTGTTGCCTCTCCAGAGGCATTGTTTCCTGGCTCTGTCAATGTTTTCGATCACTCCAAAAGGTAACTTGAGTGTACACATGGCATAGGTAGTTATGGGAGTGATAACTGAATTAATCATCTGTAGCCGACTTGAGTAGGATAATATGGAGGAGCATGCTGAAAGCCTCCTTTCCACCCTGTCCATTAAGGGTGTTAAATCTGACATTTTTTTTGTTGTACCCAACGGGAGCCATAAATAGGTAAATGGTAAAGAACCAATTTTGCAGTCCAAAATAGCAGCAATGTTGCTCATAGTTGCATGAGGGACATTGATAGAGAACATTGAAGATTTAGCAAAATTAACCCTTAGACCAGTGGACAGTGCAAAGTCATCTAGTAGAGTTTTGAGGTGTGAGACTTGGGCTGCATCTGCTTGCATAAGAACTAGTGTGTCATCTGCATACTGAACAACTGGGAAATCAGTGGATGGTTGTTCCTGTGCTCTTTGAATTATGCCTTTCATGTAGATGTTTGAGTAGGAGGTCCATCTTGGCGACAAGCATATCCGTCTCCTTGATGTTATGCATTCCGCCCTTGGTTCGAGGCTGGGAATGCTCCTCGTTCCAGCCCTGGTTGGAGACAATCTTCTCGATCAAGGCCTTGGCCTCGGCAATGGTGAGATCAAGATAGGCTCCTCCGGCAACAGCGTCCAAGTGGGCTCTTGATGTAGTCATTAGCCCGTTGTAGAAGCTTTGGAGTACGAGCCACTCGTCCATCCCATGATGAGGACAGTTGAGTATGTACTCTTGGAGTCTCTTCCAAGCTTCCGGGATGGATTCCATCCCTGTCTGCTGGAAACTTGAAATTCTTCCTCGCAAGGCATTTGTTTTGCCCAGTGGGAAGAATTTGGCGAGGAACGCCGCGGAACATTTGTCCCATGTGCTGACAGCTTCCTTGTTCTGATAAAACCATTGTTTCACTTTCCCCAAGAGGAAGAAAGGAAACAAGCGAAGCCTGATGATGTCAGCCGTAACGCCCCGTATGGTTACGGTCTTGCAGAGCTCCAGAAAGTTCTGGAGGTGGGCGTTGGCGTCCTCGTTTGGCTTGCCATAGAATGGGCTAACCTGCACCATGTTTATGAGGCTGGACTTCAGCTCGAAGTTCACGTCCCCAACATCAGCGTTGGGTCCAGTCGCCACATTGGCGGCTGAGGGGACGGAAAAGTCACAGAGAGTCTTCTCAGCCATGGGTTCAGTTGTTGTTGCTGGTGCCTGGAACGCTGGCTCGCTTGTCGACAATGAGAGCTGAGGAAGGACGACGCGAGGTCGGACCCTTCTCACGAGCTTCTCGGGATTTTCAACAAAGTTTGTCGGCAAAGAGAAACCAGTCATACACTACCCTGTTTTCATCCAATCAAGAGAAAACAAAAGACAATATTAGCCTGTATAAGCAGTAGCTACCTATTATTCACAATGCCATGTTTATGCATTAGTAAAATCTTTACACCTAGTGCCATCCCCGGCAACGGCGAGAGAAATGCTTGTTGGCATTTCTTAGCGCAATCACTAGGAATGGTTAGGTCCAAGCAACAGCGCCAAGAAACGCCGGGACAGCCGCCCCATAGCGGTGATGGCATGACGCCATGGGATAGCGTGCGGCATGTCTTAACGATTATAGAAGGATCCGCAAGCACACGGATATACTATTGTAGCATTTCACCCGAAAGTATTCAGGGTATCGTTATTTATATTTTCTCAAGGGATGGCTATGGTGTGTAAAGATGTTTACTAGATACATAACCATAACAATTATGAGATAAGGTGTAAACTGCTGATCATACAGGGGTAAGTGATAATAAAGGTAATCGAGGGTAATGTGACACACACAATATCAGCCAACTCTCATGGATAAAGAATAAACAAACACACCTAAGGTTAGTGGGAGCATAGGTAAACAAGATCCTAGTATACTATTCATGTTAGCAGAGAAGTTATGTTAGTCACATGCTTAGAGCTGCAGGTGCCAGGAAATTAGGGACATCGGGGAGAATGACTCATACTGTAGAACGTCCAGTCCGTTTCATCTTTGCATGAACTCCTACACGATGCCCGAACGTCAGGGAGTACGCTAACCGAGAAGCAGCTTCCCGACGGACCGACAGGGCTGTCACTACCTGCAGTCTACACCAGTCACATCGTGGAGCACCATCATATCTGAGGGATCCCGCATACCCGGGCACCATGCCCGCATACAAGGTTACTACCCTAGCGCCCCCGGGTCCCCCACCCTTCGGATGGACAGGTAAGACACTAAGGCAAGCCCAAAAGAACAACGAACCGATATAAGAACAGAACTTGGCTAGGCAGGCTAAGAACATAGCAAGATAACCAAGAACGAGCTCTTTATGAATAGCATAACGAGAGTCGGAATACAAAGACATACTAGAGGCCGATGATTGCTCACCAACCCCAAGACGACTGGATTCGCTAAGGAAATGAAGTACTAGCCTAGCTCCACTATGCTGAGTACAAGTCACAATGAGAGTGAGAGAGAGAGGCTTCTCCAAGTGGTGTGTGCGGTGAGAGTGGTTGGAGGCCCCTTATATAGCTCGGAGAGGTCAGTTCCCACCATCTGCTTGTATGGAAACATTCCAAGCCACCTTCATGAGGATCAGATCAAGCTTCCTGCCAAAATGCACCTGGACGGGAGCTCGTCCTGGTTTGGCCGAACCAGTGGGTCGGCCGGCCCCACATAACCACCTCAGGCCACCGTATTTCTCTGGTACACTGCCTGGTGGGTCCTGATGTCAGATGGTCTGTGCCGGGGCTTGGTTGGTCGGTTTGGACTGTCAGGTGGGCCTCTTTTGCTCTTGCTACGTAGGATGGGATATTCTGTGACTTTGCCTGCGTATTTCTTCGTGTTTTCTTCTTATTCCGGACTTGTGCTCCTGAAATCAATAATTCTCCAAAACAACTATAGAGCTAGGTTAGTGATACAAGACGGTCATATTTTGCACTTAACAACCGTCAATAGGCACACAACAGCAGCAGATGCAAGACACCATAGCACACAACACCTAGTTGGCTCAGCAGAGCTGGGGGTTAACACCGGCCATCCATTATGACATTTACAACATTTTCCTCCACCTGGGGCTGGACCATCAACCGTCCCTACTGTACTATCAACCCCAGCAGTACCAGCAGCCCGAACAAGAGGACAATGACGAGGAGGAGGAGGAAGAGGAGGACCCCGACCAGGAAGAGCAGGACTCCGATGAGGAGGACTGAGCTTCTTCAAAGCTTGGGGGTCATATCCCTAGGTAAGTCACCACATCCTGACCATCTTTTAGCAGCCATGCCATAATAAATAAATAAATATCTAAAAAAATCTCATGTTTGAATAAAAGTATGAGTGGAAATCTGTGTAAGCTCTTGCTTTGGAAATGATGAATAGTTGCTCTGTCCATGTCCCGTATGTGCCTCGTTTACAACTTTTTACTCTCCCAGTACATGAGCTAGTTGGCACATTTTAGTTTCACTGAAAACAATGGTTGTGTGGAGGCATGAGTTTAATTTCCAACGTCTAAGTTGTTGAGGGATTCGAGATAGCCCAAACTGGATTTGAAACTGCTTGCTCTAGTAGGGAACCTCTTGGAATCTTTTGAAAATTAAAATCTTGATGAAGGTTTCCCACATGGTTATAATGACCCATCCACAGCTTTTCATGTTGCATAAACCGAAATGAGCTATCTTGTGTTATCATGAGCTTTGTTGAACGGTGTGTCCGTCGAGGAAATGGAACTTGCCATCTACCGATCTATATCTTTCACGTACCCATCATTTGCAAGCCTTAAATGTCTGGTCTGTCAATCATCCACTCCGGGTATTGACATCCACCGCTAGACACCATTCCCCCACAATCATACACCCAAGGTCTCCACAGTGTACCCAGTCATCCCATATAAGGTCTTCTCATCATGAAACTCCAAAGATATTAGAATCATATCAGCAAAAGAGAGTGGGGACTATTCTCTAAAAAAAAGAGCTGAAACTGAGAGAAGAAATTCCCACTCTCCCAAAGAGTTGCAAACAAGGAGTTCAAATAAAAGACCAATTTCCCTTTCCAAGTGTGAGTCCATCTCCCTCCATCCTTTTGACATTCCACAAGATCGGAATTTGGTGTAGTTCCTACCCTTCATGGATCACCATTCGCCTCAGCAATATAGGTAACCAAGGTATGCAACACTCTTCCTACCCATAAACTCCACATATCAGCCTTGAGTGACTCAGAGTACCATTGGGAAACCTGAATTTCTCTTGAAAAATCCTACAAAACTCTGAGCTAGGAACCTGAACGAGCAGCAGAAAACATTCTGGTGAAGGTTGTTTGTTGACGCTCCTTAGCACCCTCGATTTGTATACCGCAAGCGCACGGTTCGTGTAGCTTTTCCCTTAGAGTATTCCCCCAAGGTTTATCAATCCACAGAACCAAAGAGACAAGAAACAATCTACTAACATAGAAATTCCTTTGTGTTGATGTGGTGTAAAACGAATCTAATCTACTAAAAACGACAAACACTGAAGGTAGCGAGAGAAAGTTAGAGATAACCAATCTAGATCACCTAGATCATGCATATGTTGTAGTTCCAGCTAGATGTAGTGAAGTAAGATAGATGTGAATCTCAATGAAAAGCATCTTTAAACTCAAAATCTCCAATCCGATCCCTCGATACCCCACCTACTTAGTGGCAACGCCCTGTCACGACGCCACCCCTTTCGACAAAAGTACCCTGAAGCAAGTCGAACCCCTTTGGTAGTTCCGCCATGAACCTCTAGCCACCATGACTACAAGATCATGCTAAGCGATCTATCTCGATAATAGATCTAGGATGAAGCAAACCCAAAGAAAAGAATGAAATCGAAAGAGAGAACATGGTCGCTAAACATTCGGAATCACAAATAACTTCACCATGAATGATTGTACATCACAAGATCACAACCGGGGCCCTACCTTGATCTTGATGATCCTAGCTCCAGAACTCCGACGTGGTCTTCCTTGCAAGGTTCCCACGTCGGCTAGGGAAGCCCCTAGACAACTAGCACGACCTCGGCTCTCAGAGAGGTGTCCCTCTATCTTCTCTGCTCCTTGGCGTCGTCTCCCGGATTGATCTCCGGGTGAACCTTGGGGAGGGGTCTTTAAATAGGCTCAGGAAACACACACGTTTGGAACACCGTCGGGTCGTTCCCAAACAACCGTTGACCTTTCTTTCCGGCTTGTGGATAGTGCCACTCTCCCCGACTACAGGGCTCCAAGGTCCAACCTTGTCCCTCGAAGTCATAGTGTTGCGCAACATAAAAATAAAACCTATCCCTAAGAGAGAGTGGGAGGTATATCCACTCCCCGGTCCATCGGCTACTAGGCTTACCGCGTACCATATTTATGGCATGTGGTTAGTACGTTCAAAAACTTAACCACCGCTACCACACACCGCGACCTTAGCAAGTTCATCAACACAGACGGGGTCTCACACAAGATCATGATATCGAACACAACCCCGTCAGTCGTCCTTATATTGATAACAGAAATGTAAACAAGCAATTCCTATAGAGCTCGCGAGTGACAGGCAATCACTCGACTTTTACCGGTCCTATAAGCTTAGAAATTATTCGAACTCAGGTCTAGTGTTCAGTACATAGGTTCCTAGGATCATGCATCTAGGGTTTCAATTCAAATCCTAAGAACTGTAAATGCACAAGTAAATAATAACAATAAATGATAATAATTTAAAATATAGGTTATGTCCGGGGCTTGCCTTCTCGGTAGTCACTAACTATTTCAGCCCTGGGCTCTTCCGAACTTTGGTCCGGGGCTTCAGTTAGTATGGCAGTGTTCACTTGAGCTTCGAGATCACCTCCTTCGGAATCCAGGATCAACGATGTGGTGAAGCTAAGCAAACAAAATTAATACACACATGGGCAATCGTTTATAGAGTAGTAACTCAACATTTCTAACTACACAAGGCATCATGATCAACAGCACAAGAAAGCTATACTAACTTCCTAAACAAGTGGTAGTTGTTTCCTAAAGCAAGTAAACTATGGTTTGCTAATAAATAAACAACTCAGAGAACAAATAGTAATAATTTTATCGAAAAATACACTAAACATAAGAGGAACAGAGAAAGCTATCCTATAAATTTCATGCCAAAACATATAGCTATTTATTCAGAACAATTCATTCATTCAGAAAACACCTAGAAAAATATTGAATTATACAAGTTAAACCAGAGCAAAACAGAAGGTCAAAAATATAACAGTAGGTCTACACAGGGATGAGCTAGATACTGTAAATTTTTCATGATTTTATCTACAAAGAATTAATTCTGAGAAAATAAACAAAACAGACATCAACTTAACAAGATTCATTTTTAGCTCCTGTTCTATTCATGAAATGGGGCTCAAACTTCATGTACAAGCTAAACTATTAAAAAATATCACTCAAAAATATTTTCATGATTTATCATCAACATAAACTATTTATCATAATTAAAGTCTACTAAACAAGGATTAAATCACAAATATAGATACACATGAGAACTGACCATGAAATTGTTCTAGCAACACTAGTGTCACATAAACAAACCACCATAAAATTTCAGAGGATAACAAGGCTTCAAGCAATAATTAAGAAAAAGATAAAACAACTAGTATTTATGCACCTAGTAACATAAATCTAATTTTCCAGCAAAAAGTTTCAACTAACACCCAGCATATTATGATTCTACTACATAGAGCTACTCTCAAGGATTCCAAAACATCAAAGTTTATATTTTTCTGAATTTCCTACGAATTTCTACGGAATTTCAAAGTTTACAGCAAAAATTACAAAGGGGCCCTTGCTGCTACTATTCAAATGAGTCTAG
The DNA here is from genome assembly GCF_016808335.1 of Panicum virgatum. Taxonomy (NCBI): domain Eukaryota; kingdom Viridiplantae; phylum Streptophyta; class Magnoliopsida; order Poales; family Poaceae; genus Panicum; species Panicum virgatum. Next base: position 25,952,478 of record NC_053136.1, on the reverse strand, counting down.
GGCTATTCAAATAACCCCCTGGGGTTTCTTGAATTTCAAACTCGAGGTCCTTGGCCGGCTGGGGAAGGATAGAGGAATGATGGCCGGCCTTTACCGGCGAGAGGAGTCGCCGGCGACGAGGGTGGGGTTGGGGGAAATGGAGAGCAGGCCAAGGAGGACCTCCTGGTGTACTTGGTGCATCGGGAGAGGGTCGGAGGAGGCACTCGTCGGCGGGGGTACTCCGGTGGCACTGAGCGGCGATGGTCGAGTCGGTGAGCACCGGTGGGAGTGTGGGATGCTCGTGGGAGGGTTAATTTGAGCGGAGGAGGGCCGGAGCTATGAGCTCCACGGTGAGCAGGTGGCGGCGGAGCTCTGCGCGGCGGCGGAGCTCGACGGCGAGGGGTTTTGGTGGACGATAGGCGACGAGAAGAGACCAGTGAGCTGTGCAAGGCTCGAGCGGTGCTAATGGCGGGGTCAGCACGGGCGGAGCGGCTGTGGAGGCGCGGTTCGACGGTGAGGTCAGCTCGTCGGCATTCAAGTGGATGGCGGCGGCATTCTGGAGTTTCTGAGCGATGAGCTGGCGAAGGAATGCACAGAATAGAATAGGGGGGTGCCACTGGTTCTGGAGCGCGCGCGAGATAGAGCTCCGGGGTTCTACAGCGGGCCAGCCACGGCGGCGGCGAGGTGGCAACCGGCGGGCGGCCTGGGGCGCGTGGCAGAGCGGAGAGGCACTAGCGCGAGGGCAAGAGCGGCGAGGAATGCTTAGGCGCGATGCGTGGAGTGCTTGGCAAGCAGGAGGTGGCCTGGGGGCGGCCCAGCGCGGCGGGCGGGCGGCGCTGTCGGTCGGCGGTGAGAAGCAGAGCAGCAAGCAGGCAGGAGGAAGGGGAAAAGGGCCGATTTGCAATTTCCAAAAATTCCAAGGATCTGAATGTAAACAAGCAATAACTTTTAAACTAAAGCTCAAATGAAAAAGTGCCCAACATGAAAGTTGTTCAACGTTTCGAGATCTACAACTTTGATGTTTTGCAAAAATTTATTTGATCAAACATTCAAGAGCTATTTTTGAAAACATATTAGGGATTTTGAATTCCAGGGAATTTTGCCTTTTTCTATGCAAATTCACTTTAAACTTAGACTTAAAAGCAAAATTTGCTGCCATGTAATAAATGCACTGAATTTTGCAAATAAACCCTCCACAAAAGCTATAATCACACAACCTATTCAAATAAAACTATAGAGAGGACCTTGCATAAAATCATAATTACACATATAACCTTTATATTTACAAAAAAGATCCTTTTTCAAACAAATCAAGCACATGCTGCATAAAATAGATACACAACTGCTGTGCAGACACCTAGGGTGTCATAGCCGGCCTGGCTCATTCCTTCGCCGTCTCGTGTCCTTCTTTCTCCCCAAGTCTCCTGGAATCTTCTAGAGATTATGCCTTTCACGATTGCACCCCATTGACGTCGTTATCTTCGAGATTTCTTCGAGGAAAAGGATAGGATGGAAAATCCTTACTTAAATATCTCTTTTCTTTGCTTAACCCTGAAGTATCTTGATCTTATCTTGTGGGCTTTGTCCTTTGGGCTTCATTGGAGGGTGGATGTGCATGAATGGGCCTCTAATCATCATGGCCTTCAATCCTTTGTTCGGGCTTTGGCCTTCGTCTTTCTTCGTGTCATCGCATGATCGTGGGCCTCATCATTTCATGCTCCAAAATTGGTCAAAAACCTGCAAAAACGAAGTACCTCCAAAATATATGTGCAAACATGAAAACGACCAATAATTGGGCCGAGGTTCATGCCATTATCAAAGTTAAACAGGGGATAAAATGGATACATAAGGAGCGCCAACATTCCCCCCATGCTTAAACCTTGCTCGTCCTCGAGTAAGTCTTTGATGAAAATCAGCGCTGCCTTTCAGTGTCCAATCCCTGCACTCGATCATACACGAGAAAACACAATGCTCCCAAAATATTTTGCAATTAATAGTTCAAGTTGTAACCAGTTTTTTTAATGTGGAAGGTAGATATAAGTTAAATGCTTCCCCACAATTATTAAGCACATGCTCTCAAAATTAAACAAGTTTCAGAATTAAGAAAGTAAGTTCCATAAGTAATGCTAAACCAAGATCAATAATTTAAACCTCATTGCAATTTGCTCATGGAAACTCTCAGTTCATCTTGTCTCTCAAACTTGCTAGAACTTTCTCCTTTCTTTCTCTCATATGTATGTGTGAGCCTTTATCTGGAGCTCTGGAAAGGGTAGTCCTTACAAAAGATATTATAATCAAGATATTATCAAAACAAGAAATACTTCTTATGGATTTACCGAGACTCGTCAAAAAGACCATTGGAAAATAATTTCTTTATGGAGAGGGAGAGAATGGAACACACACTTTAGATGGTGGACATGTGCAAATGGCAACGGTTGATCCCAAGGCACAACTGAAGTCCTTGTTATCGGATTGCACATGGTTGGAATAATTGAGTATAGAATAATCTTCAAAGTACCTGGAGTTTAATGAAGCTAAAGGAACCGAGGAGCTTTTCATCATCATTCATCATTTTTTTTCTTTTTTCTCTCCTTTTTTTCTTTCTTTCTTTTTGCTCCTCAGAACCATTGGCAACACAATGCACTTACTCCACCTCCCCCCCATGCTTGAACGTTTGCTTTTCCTCAAGCAATGAAGTGATGATAACTTGATGGAGTGAGTGCACAAAACCTTTATCAATTCTCTGGAATCAACTTTGAAATTCAATGGAGCATCTCCTCGTGAAAGATTGAAGCCAATAGAGGAGGAAAAGGGGCAGGCCGGCCGGCCTATGGGTGTTGGGCCGGCCGGCCTACTGCCTGTAGGCCTCCACTTCTTCGGATTTTTCTTCTGCGAACTCTTTGATGCCTCCCAAGCTTATGTTTTACTGAATTTTGCTCTTGATTCCACTGTTTTGCCATCGAAATAAAAATCTATACTCAATATATAGGTTGTGGTCTAGGAGGTGTTTCACAAAAAGATGTTTTTGGTTAAGGGTGGATATCCAGCGAGGTTTGCGATGTTCCCGGTATAGAAACTCACAATGCATGGATAGAATGGCTAGCAAAAGAGAGGTATGCAAAAATACGGAATGGTTAGCTTCTTAGTCTCGTACCAAAGAAGATAAATCCTGAATTAATTCACCTGAAAATAATTCTTGCTCTATGGTTTGTTATGATATATCATTTAGGATTGTAGAAGGGTAGAACAATTGCAAAAGGTATCATTGACAAGGTTAGCTCAAAATTAAATCCAAATTAAATTTTCCTTGACAAGCTTAAGTAAGAGAGCAAGAATAAAAGATATGGGTCTTAATTTATCATAACTTCCACAATTGAATTAGCTGGCATTTAATTAATTTTCAGATCATGTTAGAGAGAGCATTAGTTTAATCATGCATAAACCAAGCACAAGAAAGTAGACAAAGCGGCAACGATCATCATATTTTAACATGGCACAAACTTTCTATCATCATTGCTAACCATAGCTTTAAAGCGTGGGTGATGCATTTATTTATCATGGTGATGAAAGCAAAAGAAAACAATTTGCACACATGCTGAAAAATAAAAACAGAAAATTGCTACGCACACACAAGCTTGCACACATGCTGAAAATAAATGAAAAGAAATAGAAAAATCCAAACCACACGTGCGAGCATTTTATTCATGGTCTTGCCGTCGATCACTCTCCTTGATTGGCTCTTGCGTTGTATCCTTGGTCATAATACTGCTGAAATGCTCCTCCATTAAATTGTTCCGGTGGCGCCAGGCCTAGAAGTCCCATTTGATATGCAATTCCTGCAGTTCCATCTTCTAGTTGGGTTGTGTCCCTCCGGATGGCGTCTATATCTTCCATGTTTCTTCTTGCATAGGCACCCATGATTCTCATTCCTTGTTCCGGTTGAGGGAGGTCAAAATATTGTGCTCCAAATGACGGGTCGGGCATCTCTCCTTGGTATGACGAGGGTGGGTAGCCGTAGTTGCTAAATGGTGGGGGCGCCGCCGCAGCATGCCCCCATGTTTGATCTTGGTTTCCTTCCCATTGACTCGTCCATCCTTGCGGGTATCCTTGTCCACTTGATGCACCTTGAAATTTATTTCTCCAATAAGCGGAACTTGGCGGTGGAAGGTTTACTTCCAAGTCTTCTTGTTGTGCCGATGCCGATGTTCCTTCAATTAACCTTCCTCTTTTTGATTTCTTCACCTTTTTCCCATATTTTCAACTCGCCAATCAGTCCTCCCTCTTGCAAATAATTTCAGCCTTTGATCGGGGAGGGAAATATCCATTTCAGAAATAGTGAACCCCTCCGGTATAATGGCCTTGCCTCAAATGTTCAATCCCAATATCTCTTCCCGGGACATAATATTTTTGGATCACTCGTAACCTCGGATTCATGGCTCAGGCTATCATTGTGAGATAACACCCCAAACCAACTTCTCCCGTGCCGGATGATGCTTCACAAATCCACCTTTCAACCATGATGTAGGTAGTATCAATCACTTGCTTCTTCACCAGTGCAGCATACATCCAATTTAATTCTCAGTCGGTGACCTTCGATTCTCTCATCCTCCCAAGAATTCTTTTGCTCAACCAAGAGTGGAATATTTGGAGGGTCACATTACTTATATTCTTCCTTTGGCGGTTGACATCTTTTGCTATCTTTTCCAAAATTCATCAAGCTCTCCATCTTCAACTTGCACCATTTCATATGCATTACTTTTGAATCTGGGCAAACTCCCTATTTCTCCATAGGTGATGACTTTCTCTTCATTATTGTGCCGAAATTTCAGACATGGCACTTCTTCATCATCCACCACTTCCGTTGTTTTCTCCAGTGTCATGAACATCTCCAGAGCCACTTCTTCTTGCATGTCTACCGTGACACCGTCGAAAAATAACTTCCAACCGATGTTCTCCAAGAGCTCATAGATGTCATGATGGAATCCCAACTTCTCCAATGCTTCATCATCAAAATCATAATTTGCTCACAGCCTTCCCTTCGTGAACTTGAGCCTTTCTTCTTCGTCCTTCGACAAGATAATAAACCCATATTCTGAATTCTTGGGCTTGTATGGTGGTGGTGCGGATGACCTTGTTGAACGCCGTGGAGGAGGTGGCATCCCTTTGGTTAATCTCATGTTGGAGCTTCTCGGGTCTCTCATCCCACCAAGGAGCAACATGTCGCTCCTCGGTGCGGGGTTGTCTTCCTCCATGATCCGCGGAGACTCGGAGACCGAGTGCCTCCGCGAAGAACTTGGCGATGCGTCAGATGTTGATGAACGCGTCCTTCTCCTCCCGGCGATGAACTTCATGAGGCCACTCATGGTGACTCCTTGCTGCACACACTCAAAAACAAACACACCGGGGGTTCTTGCCGGCGGGAGAACAATATATCGAAGAGTGGAACAAACTAGGAATTGTGGTGAATTTTCTGAGATTTTTGGAGTAGATTTTGGTGGACGAATTTTTCAGGGCTCTAACTGATATTTTTGGGCGAAGAACATGAAGAACATAAGCGAGGAACTGAATGAGGAGTGTACCTGTCAAAGGGCGTCACCAGAGGGCTTAAAAAGGGGCCAGGCCGGCTGGCCTAGGGGTTTCCTGGCTCTCCTTCACTTCAATTTTCTCTAGTGGCTTCCTGGTGCAATTATTTGCTTATGTCCAGTACATCTTTCATGCTTTGCACCGTCCAAATCCTGTGAACCACTCCTTCTTTGCCTTTGATGTCCACTTGCAACATTATTTCTTCACTTTGTGTCATTCACCTTGTCCCATGCTTAATCATTCATCACATGGTGCCATCTTTGCTGAAAATCACATGTCCTTCCCATGCATGGCTGCTCCCTTAATTGGATCATTTGCATGTGGTGGTAGGTAGAGAGCACTACTCTTTCCCGTGAACTCACTTTGATCAATGGATGTTAATCAAGCACATAAACCCTCTCCAAATCATGCTTAGGTGTTTAGTCCTCCTCTAACTTTGAAATTTCAGAATTGACTCAAAGCATGCAATGAGTTTAAATGAATAATCAGAGGAGAATTGAAACATCTTTACATTTGTAAGTCGAAAAATATTTCCCGACTACATTAATTTTGGTTGCACCGGAACCATTCACTTTCATGAATTGATAGCGAACAATCTCGAATTCAGCCGTGGGTCTTGGGTTTAGGTTCTAATTTTTGCCAAAATGAGAGAGATTTTTGAGAAAGAGAATAATTAAGGTCAGGAAAGTTCTAGTCCTATGGTAATGAAACTGAAAATTCTCTCTATGTTTGTGCGAACCTACGCATCAGGAATTTAAATAATATAAACATAGCGCGGCTCTACTCGTGTGTTTTATCTCAACTTGGTCCGGCCGTCATGGACAGGACGGTCGCCAAAAATGGGTATGGAGTTTTGGATGTGGCTTTCTCAAGAAGAGGCAAATAAATCATAGGATAGCTCATGTCATTGGTTTAAAATAAGAAATAACATCGGAATGACCGAGCGAATAAAATCCAAATCGAATTGTTCGACCGAACGACCAATTGTTCAAAAGTATATCATGTTCTTGCGTAGCAAAATTCTTGACTCACTTACCTAAACCTCTCGCGGGTTGTCCTCCCGGCAGCTTATTCTTGACTCGATGAACGGGTTGAACTCCCGGCAGCTTTATTCTTGACTCGACGGACGGGTTGTCTCCCGCAAAGCGCTTCGTTTATAGTCTATAGCTAGACTTTCTTCTTCTTCACTTCGGACCAACGCTCGGTGATGGCGCTGCAGTCATGGGTACCCACTTCCGCACAATCTGTGGTGCGGGTTTGTCTTCTAGGTTAGTCGTCTTTTTGGTCTTCACAGGCGGGCTTTTAGCTTTCTTCTTGACGGGTGGAGCGATCTTCTTTGTCGCGATGGACGCGACGACTTCTATCTCCTTCTTCGCTTCCTTCTTGTTCGGCTCCTCCTCTTTCTTTGGCTTCTCCTCTATGACAAGGCGGTGAGGCGGAACATATTTGACATTGATCATATTGCATACATCGAGGCATGGACGAAACTTGAATTCGCTTGTGGTGCCATTGATGTCGAACTTTATCTCCCCCTTGCCTACGTCGATGTTCGCCCTTGCGGTCTTGAGGAAAGGCCTCCCAAGTATGAGAGGCGCCTTGCTCCCTTCTCCCATATCGAGAATCACAAAGTCAATGGGGACTAAGTGCTCTCCAATCTTCACAGGCACGTCTTCGGCGATTCCCAAAGGATAGTGAACGGAATTGTCCGCTAACTCTAGGCACATGGCGGTGGGCTCCGGCTCCGGTAAGCGTAGCTTCTCGAACACATTCTTTGGCATGATGCTCACACTTGCACCGAGATCACAAAGTGCTCTTTCAAACATACGAGATCCAATGGAACACGGGATGGTAGGACATCCGGGGTCCCTCTTCTTTTCAGGAGCTTCATTAGCGATTGCCGCGCTACATTCCTCGGTTAGCTTGACAGTGCTTGGCGGTATCTCGCGCTTCTTTCCCATGATGTCTTTGAAGTAGCGAGAATACGTCGGAACTTGTAGAGCGTCCAAGAGCGGCATATTGATGCTCAACCTGCGTACCATGTCAACAAATTTGTTGAATTGCTCATCTTCATGTTTACCTTTGCGGTATCGTGGCCTTGGCAGTTAGAATCTTGGTGTCTATATCATCTAGATCAAACTCCGGCTCTTCGGTGACTATCTCTGGCATAGGAGTAGGTGCCTTCTCCTTGATGATGGTCTCCACTTCAACTCTTGGCTTAGGCTTCCTTGGTTCTGCCGCATGTTCGGGTTCTTCGGTCTCCTTTCCCGAGCGAGTTTGAATTGCCTTTGCCATCTCCGGACTTTGAGGTTGCCCGGGCAATTTTCCTTCATTGCTAGATAGGCGTCCGGCGAGCTGGGCTACTTGCGTTTCTAGCATCTTCATCATGTTGAGTACTTGAAGGTTAGAGCTCCCGACCTCCGTCACCTTGCCATCAATGTTCTCCAAAACCTTGTCCATAGCCTTGAACTTGGTGACGGTGTCCTTGTTGATCTTGCCTTGCTCCTCCATGAACTCCTTCAATTGTATACGAAGAGGTACCGAGTTTTGAATGGAAGAGCTTGTATTAAATTGGGGTCTACCTTGCCCGTAGCGGAAGTTGGTTGGCGGAATCCATTCTCCCTTCTTCATGTAGTCGAGCATCTTGGCTTTCTCCGGGCAATTCTTTTGGACATGGCCGTACTCTCCACATTCTTCACATGTAGACCTTGCTTCGGCTGCCTTCAAATTGATAGCTTGGGCTTCTCTCTTTTCCACTTCCATCTTCTCCAACATTCTCATGAGCGAGTCGATCTTCCCTTCTAGCACATATTCACGTTCCACTTGCAATACACTCTTTGCGGCGCCCACGGCTTGGAGTGGTTGTAGGCGCCCCGATGATGCCCATGCATCATTGTCTGCCACCTTCTTGAATAGCTTGAAAACTTGAGTAGGCGTTAGCTCAATGATAGAACCTCCAGCCGATGCGTCAATGATCCCCCTTGATGCAGTAGTGAGGCCTTGATAGAACTTCTGGATCACATCCTCCCTTGAGAACTTGTGATGAGGTACGGCGCGGATGTAGTCGTTGAAGCGCTCATAGGCTTCCGCAATAGTCTCCATCGGGGCTTGCGCGAATGTTGCAATCTTGTTGCGCAGAATCTGGGTCTTACCCGGCGAGTAGAACTCCGTCATGAACTCTTTCATCAAAGACTCCCAATTTTGCACCGTGCGCGGTGGTAGAGAATGAAACCATTGCAACGCTCTCCCAAGTAGAGAGAACGGAAAGAGCCTCGCTCTTATTTGATGTTGAGTCATCCCTTGCATGTCGAAGGTGCGGCATAGTTGGAGGAACGCTTGAAGATGTAGATTAGCGTCTTCTTTTCCAGTGAAGGGCGAGCTTTGCACCATCCTTATGATTGATGTCTTGATCTCGAACGGAACTCCGATGTTGTCGAGATTTTGGATCGGCAAGTCCCGAATGCCCGAAGTGCATAGCTCTCCGATCGTACGCTCCTGCTCCAGTAGCGCCATCCCTTGGTGAAGTGGCGCCTCCATTGGACTTGTTGGTGGAGTTGCTTGAGGTGAAGACGATGAACCGTCGGCTTTGACTTTTGAATCTAATAGTTCCGGCTTCCTTGATCGTGCTTCTCGTCTCCTTTGCCTGTAAATTTTTTCTGTATCATCCACAAAATTTTCGGGTTTGTTGGAGAGGCTCATGTCCATCTCCTGTTAGGGGTTAGTGAAAAAGAAAAATATATACGAGATCTAAAAGATGAATATACAAGATCTAAAACATAAAAGAAAAATAAAGCAAAATAAAGCAAACTCTAGATTAGATTGATTTTCGTGGAATAGATCTGTTTTTGTTTTTAGTTAGCTCAGAAAAATAAGAGATCTAAAAAGGTCAAAAAGAAAAATCAAGAAAAAGAAATATTTACGAATGCAAGTAAGATTGGATCTTAAATCGATGGTTCCCCGGCAACGGCGCTAGAAAAGCTTGTTGACGCTCCTTAGCGCCCCCGATTTGTATACCGCAAGCGCACGGTTCGTGTAGCTTTTCCCTTAGAGTATTCCCCCAAGGTTTATCAATCCACGGAACCAAAGAGACAAGAAACAATCTACTAACATAGAAATTCTTTTGTGTTGATGTTGTGTAAAACGAATCAAATCTACTAAAAACGACAAACACCGAAGGTAGCGAGAGAAAGTTAGAGATAACCAATCTAGATCACCTAGATCATGCATATGTTGTAGTTCCAGCTTGATGTAGTGAAGTAAGATAGATGTGAATCTCAATAAAAAGCATCTTTAAACTCAAAATCTCCAATCCGATCCCTCGATACCCCACCTACTTAGTGGCAACGCCCTGTCACGACGCCACCCCTTTCGACAAAAGTACCCTGAAGCAAGTCGAACCCCCTTTGGTAGTTCCGCCATGAACCTCTAGCCACCATGACTACAAGATCATGCTAAGCGATCTATCTCGATAATAGATCTAGGATGAAGCAAACCCAAAGAAAAGAACGAAATCGAAAGAGAGAACATGGTCGCTAAACATTCAGAATCACAAATAACTTCACCATGAATGATTGTACATCACAAGATCACAACCGGGGCCCTACCTTGATCTTGATGATCCTAGCTCCAGAACTCCGACGTGGTCTTCCTTGCAAGGTTCCCACGTCAGCTAGGGAAGCCCCTAGACAACTAGCATGACCCTCGGCTCTCCGAGAGGTGTCCCTCTATCTTCTCTGCTCCTTGGCATTGTCTCCCGAATTGATCTCCGCATGAACCTTGGGGAGGGGTCTTTAAATAGGCTCAGGAAACCCTAGGTCAAAGGGGAGGCCGAACCGACCTAAAAAAGGGCTGGGCCGGCCGGCCCAATGGGCCTAGGCCGGCCGGCCTGGCTCATTCCTTCGCCGTCTCGTGTCCTTCTTTCTCCCCAAGTCTCCTGGAATCTTCTAGAGTTTATGCCTTTCACGATTGCACCCCATTAGACGTCGTTATCTTCAAGATTTCTTCGAGGAAAAGGATAGGATGGAAAATCCTTCCTTAAATATCTCTTTGCTTTGCTTAACCCCAAAGTATCTTGATCTTATCTTGTGGGCTTTGTCCTTTGGGCTTCATTGGAGGGTGGATGTGCATGAACGGGCCTCTAATCATCATGGCCTTCGATCCTTTGTTCGGGCTTTGGCCTTCGTCTTTCTTTGTGTCATCGCGTGATCGTGGGCCTCGTCATTTCATGCTCCAAAATTGGTCAAAAACCTGCAAAAACAAAGTACCTCCAAAATATATGTGCAAACGCGAAAACGACCAATAATTGGGCCGAGGTTAGGATGGTTAGTGATTTTGACATTAAATTCATGCCATTATCAAAGTTAAACAGGGGATAAAATGGATACTTAAGGAGCACCAACATTGTTCAGTCATTCAACCGCTCAAGACCGAGGGATGAAAACGAATATGCCCCATCCTCCAGAACCTTAGGTATGAGTCAACTTACTCATAGTACATATGGGACGAGTAATATGCTGTGCACAAGGTACTAGCAGGGTGTGAACATTGATGCAACTCCTGATCCACCGAGCCTCAGTTTGAGCTTTGCGCAAGGACGAGCAAAAGTTTAAGCTTGGAGGGGTGTTGATGGCCATTATTTCACATTCTGACCGTCAACTTCTCGGGAATAATTTGAGCTTTACACTATGTTCCATTCATATTTTATTTAATTCTAATAAGTTCAACAAGTTTTGGATGAGTTTTGATTTCAGGTGGTCACATGCCAAAAATGGGCAAAATTGGGCAGAATCCAAGGCCGACCGGCCTCTCCTAGGCCGGCCGGCCTGGCACCTCCACACACAGAGCCACATCTTTGATCTAGGGGCCTCTGAATCATGGATTAGATGTCGGTTTGATCGAATGGACCGAAAGGCTTCCATGAGGATCAAAGGACCCACAATTCAGTGCAAAGACATGTCCAAGTCAGCAATCCACCCCCCAGAAAGATCACTAATGTACACTTGCAACGTCGATGCAACAGAGGGCCGAGGAGAGCTAGAGGGAGGCCGTCCGGTCTAGCACATGCAAGCTTTGCAACTACGCAACTATTACCGACTCCAAGAGAAGATCACAGACGTCCACACAATGGCGGTGGCCAGATGGCCACACCCCCAGGCCGCCCGGCCTAGGAGAGGCCGGCCGACCCCACTTTGCAGCCCCTCAAGTCTCGGCTTCGCGTGAAAGTTAAGCTCAACTGCCACAACCACCTTTAACCGACGCCACGTGCTTCACCTGCTCAGAACCGACCTTGGAAGGCTATAAATAGAGCACTCATCCCGCACTTGTAACACACATCATTGGAGCTCATTCTCTCTTTCACTTTCTAGAGTAGGTTAGTACTTTGGGAGTTAGAGTCGAGTCGAGCTTGCTCGGGATTCCGGAGTCATCGGAAGTGTGGTATAGCTCTTGTATCCTTCTTTTGACTTTATTAATATAAGTTATCTTCTCTACTTTTCTAAGTTAGATTTACTTTCGGCATTATTTTATCTTCTCGAGTCTGAGTGTTCAACTCGAGTGCAGAAGTTGTATCCTTTAGTTTAGACTAATTTATTTCTCTAATAGTCGGGATTCTATCTTACGGATTTTCTCGCTCAGACTAGAGTATCTCAAGTTAGTGCTCTAGGCTGAAGGGGATTTCTCTCGAAGGCCTCGAGATAAATCCTAACATCGAGCACAGCATGGTGTCTGAGCTTAGTGTTAGCTAGAAAGTGTGTTCCACCCCACGGAACTGTTGTGGTAGGCGGCAGGTGGTGACAGCCCTGTCCGTCCCTCGTAGTCCACCACGTTCGGGTGCTTTCATAGCAGTAGTGCCGACTGCCGTTGGACTCCCTTCTCATCCCAATCTGAGTCCTTCCCTGAGGCCGTCGAAGTAAGCTCTACCTTCCCGAAAATTAGTTAGATAGTTAGTTAGATCTATAGAGGCTAGCTCGATAGTTCAAAAGTGTATCAGGTGTCTTATCTCGCTCGTTGTTCTCCCAGCTACTACCTCTCTAAGGAGTTGAGTCTCCGTGTGTCACTCGGTCATAGACTAGCCATTTATCTTATCCTTATATCTGGCTTACCCCGTCTAGTTAGTCAGTTGATTAAGCTAGTACGGTTATCATTCGATTTACGATACTCCTTACCATAGTGCTTCCCCGAGGAAAAATACGATACCCTGGAATACTCCATGGTGAAGTGCTACAACGGTGATTCTGTGTGCTTGCGGAATTAATATTCTATTGGGGCATAAGAAACGCCAACAACAACCTCAAATAAGTAGAACTTGCTACTTACGCAGACTCAGGATCCCGCAGATCAAAGGAAGTAATTAAACAAGTAATTAAAGTAGAAAGTAAAGCTAGCGAGAAACTGAAGTTGAGACGAGGAACTTACTCAAAGATATATTCCTCCGAGGTGGATACAAAATATGGAGTAAGACCGAGAGAACTCGAGTCTGCTCCTTTAAGCTTGGTTTGCACCAAAGCTCTCACCTCACTCTCTCCCTATTCTAATACAAAGATAGCACAAGAGTGAACACTCTTCTCTAATGGATGGTATGTGTTACAAGTGAGAGGTGGAGCTCTATTTATGGTACTTCAGGTTCGGTTCAGAACTTGGCGTCAGTTACAAGCAGGTAAGGCGATTGTACTTAACTTCCACTTCAAGGGGGAGCACCAGAGGCTGACAGGTGCGGCCGGCCGGCCTCCCCTAGGCTGGCCGGCCTGGGAGTGGCTCTGATCCCACACCGCCTTCTCGTGGATGCTCCTGATTCCCTCCTGAAGTCGGTGACAGTTGCTTGGCTTCAACGCAGACAGTTAGGGGCCGGCCGGCCTGGCTCTGGCTCGCTTCAGCCGTCCGTTGTTCTGTGATGTTGGTCACGTGTTGTACATTCGCCCTCAAGTCGGTTTGGGTCTTATTTGAGTGGTTTGTCACTGAATGTGGAACCAAATGGACTTGGTATACACCTTTCGGTCTTAACTCGTAGCACTTGTGTAGAGCACTTGATATTTGTTTGATCTTTCATTTCTCCCCTTCCTCGTTCATTCATTATTTTTTTACTTGAACCAGCATGAATGCCGTTCATATGTTTCTCTTCTTTTTATTTCAGGGGGGTGAAGAGCTTTATGCAACCACATAGTGGACTTTGGAGTGATGACCGTGTACGTGTATAACCCACAGTGATGTGCAACCAGAACTGACTTCAAAGGCATGACATTTGAACGAGCTCAGAATGAGAAAGACAGCTATAGGTTTGAACTTGTATGTAAATGATATGAAGGCTTTGGAATGGGTATATGGCAAGCTGAGCACAAGAGTTGCCTTGTTTTGTATTTTCGAAAAAAAAGCTTCCAATACTTTGAGTTCGGAACTAGTACAACCTCATGTCATCATATCGCAAAGATCAATAAGCAAGACGGCGAGCGATCCTAAACTTGTGTTCCGAGGTAGACAGGTACTTGTATATGAAATAAAACTTAGCACATGTCGATTCTATGAAACAATTTCAACTCTTCCTATGCAATTCATTCAAGATTTTATTTGAAATTATCCAAGGTGAATTTGAACGAAAACAGGAAGGATAGGGAAGTAGAGGGGTTGAACCAGCTCCACGCAAAGGCTCTCGGAGAGAGGCCGACAAGTGGGGCCGGCCGGCCTGCACCTGTGGCCAAATTGTGTGGCCCTTTTTCAAACGTGTAGGCTCGGTGTGTGACGCTATAGGGAAGTTGCTTCAGTAAATTTGATGGAGGATGTAGGCCGCCCGGCCAGAATTCCCTTCGTAATTTGTTCGAATTTCTCTGGAACGTTGGTTCAATTCTCCTCGTTTGAATTCACTGCGCACTCAGCAAAAGATCAGAGAAGGGGTGTGATTGGCACACACATGTGTACCAACCACAAGAGCACGAGCAGGAACAACTTTTTATTTTTATTTTATTCAAAACAAAGTGGGGTGCTGCCGCATACAACTGAATGAACAAAACAAATGAAATAAAGGAATTTAAATTGCAGCACCAAAACCTAGACCTACGACTCTTCCTAGACCTAACACCTATTTCGGATCTGGGGATCGGTAAAGATCCTCGTTCCCGGTCGCCTTCACAAGGCATTTGATCTTCGAACAGACGGCCTTACGAAGGGTGTCAATAGACGGCCTTCGCAAGGCATTTGAACACCCAACTCCATCCGGTCGATCTCCGACTCGGCTACGCGCTCATCCATGTTGTTGAGGCATAGCCGAAGGGCAGCAAGCTGCTCACGGAGAGAGGTGACATCAGTAGGCTCCTCATCCTCATCCTCGTCCTTCTCCTCGATGTCCATGTAGGCGTGGATCTCCGGCGGACCACAGATCGGTGGCGGCTTGATGTGGCGCCATACCGTATCCGGTGGGAAGTCCACACCACTACGATCCAACGGTGGGGCGAGCACCTTCCCTCGCCCGACCTTGGCCCCAGTCACGCGATAGCATGGAGGGCTAGGACTGGCGGGAGAGTACTTCGGGGAGTATGTGGACGAGTCGATCTGCACCGCTTGGAGTGCAGCGACTTGTGCGACACGACCCGCTGAGGATGTTCCCTCGCGCTTCGTAATAACCTTTCGAGGGGAAAGAACCCCTGTTGTAGGTCGCACCGGGCTACACATGCGGGAGCGCATGATGGCTCCTGCTCCTGGCCCCTGGGCAGCGCTCTCTGCCGAACCGGGGGATGCCCGGCCTCGTGGTGAGGCCGACCGGCCTCCTCTAGGCCGGCCTGCCTGGGGCTGGCATCCCTGGCAGGTAGGTGGTGATGGAGAGAGGGCGGTAATCTCCAAGGATCCAAGGATCCTGATGCTGCTGGACGACGCTCGCGAATGGCTGGACTTTGAGGGTGCTTTTGGAGTGGAAGGCTCCACGGACGCGGATTTGGGAGTTTTTGGAGAGGTTTGCCGTCCATGGTTGTGATTTCGGTGGACAAGTGGGTGGATGTAATGACCCGGCCCGAGAGAACGGCTAAGATCTACTCTGCACGTTGAATAAAACACACCTGCTAAATAACTCTCTTGCGCTTTCGTCCTCGCTCTTGACGGTCCTTAAGTGCTAAAATCAATCATCAACTCCTGCAGCTTTTCAAGATAAATAATCACCAAACTTAGATATAGGGCTTGTAACTAATCAATTCCACGAGTTTTGGTGATTTGTCATCTGCAGGCACCCACATCTGCAAAGCAGGGAAAACACAGGAGAACACACGATGAAATGCGCAAAATACTGCTGCCCAAAAATGCCACTTACAAGGAGGGCCCACAAATCAGACGAAACGGGTACGCCAAGCAAGATGCACCCAAGGATCAACACCAGGGCCCACCTATCACCTATCCAGAAGAAGACAGGCCCGAGGGAACCCCATTTGGGCTCAGCCGACCCATTGGGTCGCCGACCCCCTAATGGGCCTAAATGGGCCCAGCTTTCTCCTGCAATATCCCACGGCTCCCCTACATCTACTCCGGATGTACATAGTACCACCTCGCGAGTCTAACCACGGATCCACCCATGAAGAGGCTACATAAGGAGGAGGAGATACCCCTCTCAACACACACACCATTTCATATGTGAAGGAGAAGAGTAGAGAGGCTCCACCTCTTTGTATCATTAGCCTAGGGAGTGTGTGAGGAAGGAGTGCGAAGAAGAGCCGAACTTCTCGGTGTCTCTTCGGCTTTGTACCTCTACGGATATGGTACAGTTGGAGTACATATCCGGGTTCTTCTATTCGGTGAGTTCTAGTAGAGTTATTCTTTTGTTCTCATTCGTTCGCGGGTTCATCGTCCGTTCTTGTATCGGATACTCTAGAAGAGGGCCCCTGATAAAGACGGGAAAACCCTGCGCAACTCTAGAGTCGTAGTCGAAGGCATAGGCGTGGTGTCTGGGCCTTAGATTACCTTTGTTTGTCTCGTGCTCAGCTGGTATTGTGGGGTAGATGGCAGGTGGTGACAGCCCTGTCCGTCCACTACGGAGACAGTCTGCGTGGTTAGTGCACTTCCCCCGCCTGGGTTCGACATAGAGCGATACTAGAGGTCCCTGTCAAACCAGGGTCAAACCGGTGCCTGAAGTGAGCGAGTGAAAACATTAGTGTATCTTTTCTTGAACCCATTCTTAGATCAGAACCACACTACCCTGAGGTCTCTCTATCTCTTATCTTCTTCGGGGCAATCTAGTTAGAAGACAGTTACACATCTGTTCCTCGTGGAAAATACGATACCCTGAATACTCCTGGGTGAAGTGCTACAATGGTATTTCCGTGCGCTTGCGGACTTCTCTGTAAGAGTTAAGAAATACCAACACTCGCTTCGCACAAAAAGTTGCAACCAGAGTTATTCAGCCTCCCTGGGCCTGGTATTTAAGTTGGTCCTCCTCTCCTTCAACTTTCAGTTTGGGACTAAATCCTGGCATGCTACAGTATTTTACTCGGAATTTGGCCCAAGGGCCGTTCTATTATAGTGGACGAAGAGAGATCCTGTGGAGAGTTTTGGAATAAGGATGAAGGGGGAGCCTCTCTGTTTAAATCATCTCCACTCGATCCAAACACCCAGGAGATGAACGTTTACAATGATTAGAACGTTGCACGAACGGATGAGGGCGAATAGGCTCGGAGCCAGGCCGGCCGGCCCCACCTTGTCAGGTGTGGCTCCAGGCTTCTAGAATGTTCTTCCTCGGACTTTCTATTTTCGGGCATTTGGGTGCTTTGGTCCAGAAAAGGGAAGAAAAGCATGAGGGAGAGGACAGAGGACATCTAACCTAAGATACGACATGTTTAAGGTACGGGGACGACCGTAGATGTGTGCTCTAACTCGGATAGCTCGTAGACATCTACCTCTTCGAGTTCTGGTATTTCGGGCTCGAGGAATATTATCAATCTTTGGCCATTGGCTTTGAAAATAGGGTCAGTTGGATCCATGCCACTCCAATTTCTTGAAATTGGATCTCATGTTGAAAATCATGCCATTGAGTGGCATGATTTTCAACATGACACCCAATTTCATGGAGTTGTGGTGGCATGAATCGAATTTTCCCTTGAAAATATTCCCGTTATCGTCCTAAAGGGTTATAGTGTCGTGGTCGGCGGCGTTAAGTACTAAGAATGGGCCTTCCCACTTACGTCTAAGCTTACCATGACCAAACAAACGAATGCGGGAGTTGAAAAGGAGTACCTTATCTCCTGCTTTGAAATGCTTGATCTTGATTCACTTATCATGCCATCTTTTCATCCGCTCCTTGTAGAGCTTGGAGCTGTGGTAGGCCTTCTCCCTCCATTCATCCAGTTCAGCCAGTTGGATTTGTCGTTTGATCCCGGCTGACTGGAGTTCCATATTCCACCTCTTAATCGCCCAATGGGACTTATACTTGAGTTCAACCGGGAGATGGCAGGTCTTGCCATAAACCAGTTGGTTGGTACGGTGTCATCCCTATCGACGTTTTGTAAGCCGTCTGATAGGCCCATAGTGCCTCGGGTAATTTGCCTCGCCATCCCTTCCCCATGGCATTGACCGTCTTTCACAAGATATTATTGTTTTACTTGTTTGACATCTCTGCCTGACCACTTGTTTGGGGATGGTATGGTGTAGCAACCCGGTGGTCCACTCCTAACTCGCTGAGGCACTTCTTGAAGGTTTTGTCGATGAAGTGTGAGCCTCCATCACTGATCACGACTCTAGGAACTCCGAAGCGAGGAAATATAATTTCCTAGAACATTTTCTTTGAGCTTTTCGAGTCGGCCGCAACACAAGGAAGTGCTTCAACCTATTTGGACACGTAGTCCACTGCCACAAAAATGTACTCGCATGGCTCTGACATTGGGAAGGGACCCATTAAGTCGACTCCCCATACGTCGAATATTTCCACTTGAGGATTGTTCTTCAGTGGCATTGCGTCTCGGGAATTGATATTCCCATGCTTTTGACATCTTGGGCAATGACGCACAAATTCCTTTGTGTCTCCATACATGTTTGGCCAGAAGAATCCGCTTTACCAAACATTTACATGGGTACGGAAGGCTCCGTAGTGTCCTCCATAGGGTGAGGAGTGACAACGCTCCAGAATTTTGCGGGTCTCATATATCGGGATACAGCAGCGGAGTAGACTTTCAGCACAGACTTTGAATAGATATGGGTCGTCCCATAAGTGAAATCGGCTGAGGTGTATCAATTTCTTCTTATCTTCTCTTGGAGGTATGTACCTAGTCACCATGAAGTTCACCAGATTTGCATACCATTGACTGGTTGTAGTAACCTTCAGAAGAGTATCATCTCTCAAATAGTCATTGATCCGTAGGTCCGACCCTTGTATTTGCATTCTTGAGAGATGATGTGCCACACAATTATCTACTCCTTTCTTATCTCTTCTTTCCAAGTCAAATTCTTGGAGGAGCAGAATCCAACAGATGAGTCGTGGCTTCGCATCCTTCTTGGTCAGGAGGTACTTGGTCAGGAGGTACTTCAGTGCTGCATGATCCGTGTATACAATCACTTTAGCATCGACCAAGTAAGATTTGAACTTATCCATGGCGAATACAAACCGCCAGAAGTTCCTTCTCCGTTGTTGTAGAGTTCAGTTGGGGTCCGGTCAGCCTCTTACTGGCATAGGATATGGCATAGTGCTGCTTATCTCTGCACTGACCCAGCACTGCTCCAACAACATGATCTTGAATGGAAGTTTCCAATCGGGTGGCTGGATGATGGGCACTGATATGAGTGCCTTCTTGAGGGTATAGAAGGCTATGAGACATTCCTCGTTGAAGCTGAACGGGGCATCTTTTGCTAGTAAGTTTGTCAAGGGCCTGGCTTTACGGGAGATGTCCTTGATGAACCTCCTGTAGAAACCAGCATGGCCCAAGAAACTTCTGACTCCCTTGACTTTTGTCGGGGGTGGCAACAGCTCAATGACATCGATCTTTGCCCAATCCACTTCTTTCCCTCTTTCAGATACTCTATGTCCGAGGACTATCCCTTCTTTGACCACGAAATGACACTTCTCCCAATTAAGGACTAAGTGTGTCTCTTGGCATCTCTTGAGAACTTTGTCCAAATTCTCAAGGCATTGATCAAAATCCTTGTCGTAGACTGAGAAATTGTCCATGAACACTTCCATAATATTCTCAATTAGGTCCGGGAAGATTGCCATCATGCACCCTTGAAAGGAAGCCGGTGCATTGCAAAGACCAAATGACATTCGCCGGTAGGCGAACGTTCCATAGGGGCAGGTGAAGGTAGTCTCACTCTGGTCATTAGGATGGATAGATATTTGATGATAACCAGAGTATCCATCGAGGTAGCAAAAATATGAGTGTTTTGCCAACCATTCAAGCATCTCATCGATGAAGGGAAGAGGGAAGTGATCTTTCCGGGTGGCCTTGTTGAGCATCCGATAATCGATACACATTCTCCATCCGGTGACTGTCCGCTGAGGTATGAGCTCATTTCTCTCATTCCGGACAACTATCATGCCTCCCTTCTTTGGGACCACTTGAACTAGGCTGACCCACTCACTGTCTTGCACGGGGTATATGATACCCGCGTGTAGTAGTTTCAATACCTCTTTCTTGACTACCTCCCTCATCGCATCGTTGAGCCATCGTTGATGTTCTCTTGATGGCTTATGTTCCGGTTCCATAGGGATGCGATGGGTACATAAGTTGGGGCTGATCCCCTTCAAGTCGTGGAGAGAATACCTGATGACGGACCGATATTTCTCTATGACTGCAACGAGCCCCCGAGTCTCACTCTCTGTCAGCTTATCACTGATGACGACTGGCGTGGCTCTATTGTTGTGGAGGAAGTCGTACTTCAAACTAGGAGGCAGCGGCTTTAGCTCTGGGAGAAGAGGTTGCGGTGTTTCCTCTTCATTGAGCTTACTCTTGCCGGTCGGATCTGATTCTTGGGTGAAGTATGAGACATCTTCTTCAGGGATGGGCTGAGTTTGCTCTTCTTGACTGATGTTCACTGCTTCCTCCAATGGGTCTTGCTCCGGTCTAGCCTCTGCAATGGTGTTGCATGAACGAACTAGACTAACCGGGATCTTTTCTTTGCCAACCTTAACCTCGAGGGTCGCTCGGTCTCCATTTGGGTTGACAAGTGGTTCTACTGGCCGTCCGATCAAGACAAACTCTTCACCTTCCGGAATATCGAAGACGTGGAAGTCCAGGAAGACTTTGTTAGTGCTCATTTTCATGGGCACCACTTGCAAAATTCCTTGACTTTCCACTATCTGGCCGTCGATCCACTTCAGGTACTTACAAGAGAAGGTCAGGGGCTCTTCGGGTGCAATGTGATTTGCTAAGGTTTTGGACATAACATTCACCCCGACCTTTGGATCGTAAAACATTTCTTGTGGTACGGTGTCTCCAATAGAACAGAGGAGTATTCTGGGTCGGCGGTAGATCTGGATGATACTACTACTAGCCTCTACTTCCTCTTTCCATTCCTTACTGATGATCACAAAAAGACCCTCTATCTGCGATGTTGCTTCTGGAACGAACACCTCAGATCTTGAGCATACGCACTTATGCTCCTACGACATGCCTGAAATATTGCCGAGTTCCAAGTATTCCTCTTTTGTGAAGAGGTCTAGTATGAACATTGGTATATCTTCATGGAGAGGCTTTTGATCTGAAGACTTTGGTGGTTTGGTGATTTCCTATATATATGGTGGAGGTGGAGAGGATGCAGCTGATAGAACCTGAAGTTGCTGTGTCTCGTTGGGCTGCTCTATTGTCTTTGGTGGGTCGTCATATATGCCAGTATATTCGGTGCTGTTCAGGACCTTCTTCAAGAGAGCCCTCACTTCGGCCACTATTTTGTACATGACTGACCCCTCGGAGGACACATTCAGAAAATGTGCACTCTCCAGCTTGAGACCGTAGATGAAGTGTTGCATCAGTATTTCCTCTGAGATTTGATGTAGTGGCCCTGATTCTACCAAATGCATGAATCTAGCCCACGCTACTCCAAGTGATTCATCACCTTACTCAAATGTCATCAGTTGATTTCGATGAGCACTCACTTTGGAGATTGGGTAGAAGAACAAGCAGAACTCATCCTTCAGTTGTATCCAATCTCCTCCAACTCCCCTTGCAGTCCGGTTGTACCAAATTCTTGCTTCTCCCGTCAGAGAGAACAGGAATAGCTTCCACCGTAGGGTGTGTTGAGTCATACCGGGTATAATCAGAAGAGAACAATTCTCTTCGAAGACCTACAAGTGAGAATAGGGGCATTCGTCCTTTCTACCAGAGAAGGATTGAGCGCGAACCATGGCTACGAGACTAGGACGGATCTCGTAACCATCAGATAGTATGGGATGGCAGGATGGTGGTGGTTCCAAGTACTCGCTAGATGGAACTACCAGATAACTAGGAGAAAACTCCATGGGGTAAGATGGAAAGTCATACGGCTGACTAACTCTGAATCTAGTGTTGCTACCATTCCCCGGCAATGGCGCCAGAAAGTTTGTTGGCACTCCATAGCCTAAACGAATTACTCCGCAAGTGTACAAAGACCGATGTAGCCTTCACCAGGGAGTATACCTGGGATATCAAATCCAAGGAATGTTAAAGCTTCGACCAAATCTAGAACTACTCAACCGGACACACCAAAAGAGAAAAGGTAAGAGGGAAGAGGGCCTAACTCTAGATAACTTACTAGTCTATCTAGTGACAAGCTAACTACTGACTTGATTTGCTTCGGCGGCCTCAGGGAACGACTCAGACTAGGGTGAGAAGGGAGTCCAATGGCAGTCGGCACTACTGCTATGAAAACACCCGAACGTGGTGGACTACGAGGGACGGACAGGGCTGTCACCACCTGCCGCCTACCGCAACGGTTCCGTGGGGTGGAACACAATCCGAGATAGCTAACCAAGCTTGGGAACCACGCCCACAACTATCGAGCTACTTGCTCCTACTGTTTACTTAGATAGAATGCAACCTCAAATAAGTAGAACTTGCTACTTACGCAGACTCAAGATCCCGCAGATCAAAGAAAGTAATTAAACAAGTAACTAAAGTAGAAAGTAAAGCTAGCGAGAAACTGAAGTTGAGACGAGGAACTTACTCAAAGACATATTCCTCCGAGGTGGATACAAAATATAGAGTAAGGCCGAGAGAACTCAAGTCCGCTCCTTTGAGCTTGGTTTGCACCAAAGCTCTCACCTCACTCTCTCCCTATTCTAATACAAAGAGAGCACAAGAGTGAACACTCTTCCCTAATTGATGGTGTGTGTTACAAGTGAGAGGTTGTGGCAGAACCACCTGAATTATCCCGGCTCAAGTGCGCAGGCCATCACCATAAAGGCAACACCAGCTCAAACGCACTTGAAACGGAACAATTCTTAGTCTGTCGGGTAACATCCCGATACAACCACCGGTTCTCGGATCGAACAAGCATACCCCGCACGAAGGGGAGTCCAGAGATATTACAACCACAATTTTACAACACAGGCATACTAATGATTACAAACCAGTTCAAACCATTATTACAAAGCCAACTTAAGTAAAACAGTTATACAAGCCATAACTATAAGTTCAGAGTTTATACAGCGGAAGATAAAACACGACGGCTACAACATGTCGCAAAAGTATACCAGGCTAGCCCAAGCATGGTATCACTCGTCATAGTCATTGTCAGTCGAAGACGTATCCCACTCTACGGACCAGCCAGGAGGCAACGAGCAAGGGTAGGTCAAGCTAGCGATCTGATCCTCAAAACTCATACCTGAAAAAGTGTTTCAACAGCAAGGCTGAGTATTCTAATACTCAGCAAGACTTAACCGTCAACGGGTATAAGTAGCCCACTTTAGCTAGACTATGCAAGGTTTTGTGAGGCTCTGGTTTTCCATTTGCTGAAAAGCAATAAAGAGTAGATCCTTACTTTCAAGTTTTAGCTTTCAAGATTCTAGTCGATTAACCATTCTATGTAAGCAACTACTATCCAATCATGGTAGAACTTCTAAGCAAACATCAAGATTGATCATAATATTGTTGCTCTTATTACTCTGTGTGGCAAAGGGATCAAGCAGTCCCAAACTGTGAGAAGCAGACGATTCGAATCGAATTTCTTAACCTGGCCTGGCAAACCTAACACACACGTCTGGAACACCGTTGGGTCGTTCCCAAACAACCATTTGCCTTTCTTTCCGGCTTGTGGATAGGAACACTCTCCCCGACTACAGGGCTCCAAGGTCCACCCTTGTCCCTAGAAGTCGTAGTGTTGCGCAACATAAAAATAAAACCTATCCCTAAGAGAGAGTGTCAGGTATATCCACTCCCCGGTCCAATCGGTTACTAGGCTTACCGCGTACCATATTTACGGCATGTGGCTAGTACATTCAAAAACTTAACCACCGCTGCCACACACCGCGACCTTAGCAAGTTCATCAACACAGATGGGGTCTCACATAAGGTCATGATATCGAACACAACCCCGTCTGTCGTCCTTATATTGATAACAGAAAGGTAAACAATCAATTCCTATAAAACTCGCGAGTGACAGGCAATCACTCGACTTTTACCGGTCCTATAAGCTTAGGAAGTAGTCGAACTCAAGTCTAGTGTTCAGTACATAGGTTCCTAGGATCATGCATCTAGGGTTTCAATTCAAAACCTAAGAACTGTAAATGCATAAGTAAATAATAATAGTAAATGACAATAATTTGAAATATAGGTTATGTCCGGGGCTTGCCTTCTCGGTAGTCGCTAACTATTTCAGCCCTATGCTCTTCCGAACTTTGGTCCCGGGCTTCAGTTAGTACGGCAGTGTTCGCTTGAGCTTCGAGATCACCTCCTTCGGAATCCGGGATCAGCTCGTACGTCCCGTCCGACAAAGCAGTCGTATCTATATGTAATGCAAGAACAGTATTATAAACACACATGGGCAATCATTTATAGAGTAGTTAAATAACAATTCTAACTACAGAAGGCATCATGATCAACAGCACAAGAAAGCTATACTAACTTCATAAAGTAAGTGGTGGTTGATTCCTATAGCAATTAAATCAAGATTTGCTAATAAATTAATAACTCAGAGCACAAACAGTAATAAATTTAGAAAAAATTATCCTAAACATAATATGAACAGATTAAGCTATCCTGTAAAATTCATGCCAAAACATGTAGCCATTTAATCACAACAATTCATTCATCCAGATAACACCTAGAACAAGATTGAATTACACAGTCTAAACCATAGCAAAAAAAAAGGTAAAAATTTAACAGAAGGCCTACACAGGAATGAATGAGCTACTGTGAATTTTTCATGATTTTATCTACACAGAATCAATTCTGATAAAATAAACAAAACAGACATCAGATTAGCAAGATTCATTTTTAGCTCCTGTTCTACTCAGGAAATGGGGTTCAAACTTTATGTACAAGCTAAACTATTAAAAAAAGATCACTCAGAAATATTTTCAAGATTTATCATCAGCATAAGCTATTTATCATAATTAAAGTATACTAAACATGGATTAAATCAAAGAAATAGCTACACATGAGAACTAACCACGAAATCTTTATAGCACTACTAGTGTTGCAAGAACAAACTACCATAAAAATTTCACTGCAAGACATGGCTTCAATCATCAGTTAAGAAAAAGATAAAACACCTAGTCTTTATGTACCTAGTGACATAAAACAACTTGTACAGCAAAAACATGCAACAAACATACATCATATTTTGATTCTACTGCAAAGAGCAACTCTCAAGGATTCCAAAACATCAAAGTTTATATTTTTCTGAATTTCCTATGAATTTCTATGGAATTTCAAAGTTCACTGCAAAAATTACAAAGGAGTCCCTAGAGATACTATTCATATGTGTCTACGGCTATTCAAATAACCCCCTAGGGTTTTGTTTCTTCCAACCTGAGGTCCTTGGCTGGGTCAGAGAGGGGAGGCGGTGGTTTGACCGGCGAATCCGGCGTCTAGGCTCGCCGGTGGCGAGGAATAGGTGGGGGAAAAGGGAGAGGAGGCCGAGGCGAAGCTCTAGGTACCCTTGGTTTGCGGAGAGATGGCCGGAGATGGGTGGTCCACGGCGGACAAGGAGATGGCGGTGGAGGCAAACGACGGCGAGGGTGCTCCGGTGAGGGTTGGGAGAGGGGAGGTGGTCTGGGAGCTGCGCGGGCTCACGGCGGAGCTCGCTAGGGTGTCAGCGCGGGCGGGGAAGCTGCGGAGAGGTGGGTCGACGGCGGCGTCAAGATCGCCGGTGTTCAGGGTGGAGCGGCGGCGGCATTCTGGGGCGTGGAATTGCGGAGCAAGCGAAAGAGCGAGTGGAAAAGGTTTCTGGGGTTTTTGTAAGGCTCGTTCGCGCGCTAGGAGAGGACGGTGGCCTCTGCAGCGAGCTCGCCACCGCGGCGGCGAGGTGGCGGCCGTGCGGGTGGCTCTGGGCTCGGCGGGGGGCACGTGGCAGAGCAAGGAGGGGCACAACGCGATGGCAAAGGGCGGTGGGGAAGCTCCGGAGCGACGCGTGGGCTAGCAGGCAGGAGGTGGCACGGGGAGGCGGCTCTCCACGGCGGGCGGGTGGCGCTGCACTGCACAGCGGCGGCGAGACAGAGCAGAGGAGCTGGAGGAAGGGGAAAAGGACCCAAACGCAATTTCTGAAATTTCCAAGGACCAAACTGTAAAGCAGAGATAACTTTTAAAATAGGGCTCAAATGAAAAAGTGCCCAACATGAAAGTTGTTCAACTTTTCAATATCTACAACTTTGATGTTGTGCAAAAATTTATTTGATCAAAGATTCAAGAGCTAATTTTAAAAAACATAGAAGGGATTTTGAATTCAAAGGAATTTTGTCTTTTTCAAGGTAAATTCACTTTAAACTTAGGCTGAATTGAAAATTTTCCTGCCATTTAATGATTACACTACATTTTGCAAAAACACCCTCCACAAAAGTTATAATTTCACATCCTATTCAAATATAACTATAAAAAGGACCTTGCATAAAATCATAATTACTCATATAACCTTTATATTTACAAAAAGATCCTTTTTCAAGCAATCAAGCACATGATGCATAAAATAGATACACAACTACTATGCAGACACCTAGGGTGTCACAGAGGTGGAGCTCTATTTATAGTGCTTCAGGGTCGGTACAGAGCTTGGCATCAGTTTGAAAGGCCCTTGTTTGGTTTTGGTAATTGAGTAACAACTTGTGTGGACTAATAAGTGTTTATGTTGAGATACACAGGAGATTAGTCCACACAAAGACACTAGTATGAGCAACATGTGCCATGGAGGAGAAATGGCTAAGTGTTGATGCTATGCTCATATAGTGTGATCGAGGAGCTCATTGCATATGAGACATGACATGGAGTTATGTGACCAAAGTGGAGAAGATCAAGACAAGGCTTGGCTTGATGGACCGGTTGCAATGGAGAAGGGCAAGTCAAGGCTTTGAAGCGAGGGACCGCGAGGCGGTGAAGTTTGGGCAAGATTTGGCGCCGATGGACCGAGGCAACGGTGAAGAGCGAGCAAGGTCAAGATCGATGGACCAAAGAGGTCATGTGATGATATGGAGTGGATCATATCATTCAAGGAAGATCGAGCCAAGTGTTGACTCATGAAGATGATCAAAAGGCTTGATGGAGTTTGGTGCTTGTGTGGCATCAACATTTGGGAAGATGAAATGGAATGCGCAAGGCAAAGGTATGACTTGTAGGGCATTTCATTTCACCGGTCAAAGGTTGTGTAGAGAAGTGCATGACCGGATCTAGGATAGATGGCCGTACTATCAAGAGGGGCAAACTTGTTTGCATATCGGTCATCTAGTGCCACTTGAGTGATCTAACATTGCGATGTTGCTAGGATCGAGTGGCGTGGTGAGATCAAGTGAAAATCCTTTGAAAATGATTGTGAAATGCTAACACACATGCACATGGTGTTGTTCACATGATGGTGTTGGCACATTTGCAAAGGAGAAAGAGTTGGAGTTGATGTTGATC
Source organism: Panicum virgatum (assembly GCF_016808335.1). Lineage (NCBI taxonomy): Eukaryota > Viridiplantae > Streptophyta > Magnoliopsida > Poales > Poaceae > Panicum > Panicum virgatum. The sequence continues at coordinate 25,924,942 of NC_053136.1, read as the reverse complement.
AACTTTGGGAAGCAAGAAAGGTTTTTCGGTTTTCTCCGGAAATTAGGTGGTCTCTTGGAGTGGAATACTGCTTTGATCCATTGTGTTTTGGATCACGTATTTGGTTGGGTTGTGTAGCCCTCTGAATTAGCTTTCCATAGAGTCCAAGATCACCTAATTTGGACTTCAGAGCTAAGAGTTATGACCGTTTTACCGAGGTACATTTCTGCTGGAAATATACCTGCGGACGGTCCGCTCAAGGGGGGCGGACGGTCCGCCGTTATCTCGGATGAGCTCGAACAGAACCGTTTTTGGCTCTGTTGGTGGTCCAAAATGAACTGCGGACCGTCCGGTCCATGGGGGCGGACAGTCCGCCTTTAAAAGCTGAAACGGGCGCAGAAACTTGGTAGTTCTATCTTGGGTGTCCAAAATGAAATGCGAACCGTCCGGTACTTAGGGGCGAACGGTCCGCCTCCTACTGAAAATTCTGGGACAGAAACACTGCGGTTTCTGTGTGTGCTCACGTTTTGAACGGCGGACAGTCCGCCGGTCACTTCCAGTTTTAGTCAGAGACATTTGCAAATCGGCTGGTTCGAAGTTTTGAACCGCGGACAGTCCGCCCCAAGGGTGCGGACAGTCCGCCCGGGGCTCTAACGGTTGACTCTGACACATAATCATTGTAGTTCTAGCCGTTGGTTTTGAATGGCGGACAGTCCGGTTTTTGTGAGGCGGACAGTCCGCGAAAACTCTGTTTTCACGGGTTTTGAGTGTAACGGCTAGTTTGGGGCCTCCCTCTATAAATAGAGGGTGTGGCCGGCCATTTGAAGTTGCTGAGCACCTTGGGGACTTGGTGTCCATGTGTGAGAGTGCTTGAGAGCTCTCTACTCACTCTAACTTGATAGTAATCATCCGATCGAGTGAGAGAGCGATTCTAGTGTGATTGCTTTGAGAGATTGCATCGAGTGGTACTAGGTGATCGTGTTGCAAGCCGGTGTGCTTGTTACTCTTGGAGGTAGCCACCTCCTAGACGGCTTGGTGGCAAGAGGCTCCGTTGAAGCCCGCAAGAAGATTGTGCGGTGCTCCGGAGAAGAGATTGTGAGGGGTATTGTGCTCACTCCGCGGGAGCCGCGAAGAGCAACTCTAGTTGAGCGAGACGTGAAGAGCAACAAGTGGTCCGGCCGGATCATGTGCTAGAGCTCGGTGTGAGCACTCCACGTGGGAGAGTGTGACTTGAGAGTCACCACTAGAAAGAGGATCGGCGGCAACCTTGGAGCTTGTCTCAACGGGGATTAGCTTGGTGGCAACCAAGTGAACCTCGGGATAAAAATCACCGTGTCAATCTTGTCTACTCTTCTCGGTGGTTTGCATTCTCCAAATCACAAGCGTTGTATTTACTTTCATATATATCTTGTGCTTGTGTAGTTGCTCTCTAGTAATTAGTTAGCTTGTGTAGCTTGCTAATCATCTTCTTGCTTGTGTAGCTAGAAGTAGAGATCCTAGTGTAACTAGTTAGCTTGTGTAGCTTAATTAGTTGCTCTTGCTTAGATTGTGTAGCTAAGCAAGTTGAGCTCTTGGATTTGGATTGTGTATCCTTGTCCTTGAGCATCTAGTGAGCTTAGGTTTGGCTTTGTGCTTTTGCTCATTAGAATTGTGTAGGAGCTCCCCCGGTTTGTGAAGTACTAGTGCTTAGGCTTGTATGACTTGGCATTAGAATTGTTAGGAGAGCTCTTACTAGCTTGGCACTCCATTTGCTTTGTGTAGGATCTTTTTGGAGGTGCCTTAGAGTCATAGTTAGAGGGGTGAAGTCTTGGCTAAGCGAATAGTTTCAATTCCGCATAAGTTTCGGTTAGCCGGCGCAATTAGTTTTAGAAAGGACTATTCACCCCCCCCCCTCTAGTCCGCCATCTCGACCCTACACAGTTGCAATCAGGTAAGGCGGTTGTGCTTAACTTCCACGCCAAGGGGGAGCACCAGAGGCTGACAGGTGGGGCCGGCCGGCCTCCCCTAGGCCGGCCGGCCTGGGAGTGGCTATGATCCCGCACCGCCTTCTCATGGATGCTCCTAATTCCCTCCTGAAGTCGGTGACAGTTGCTTGGCTTCAACGCAGACAGTTAGGGGCCGGTCGGCCTCACCTAGGCCGGACGGCCTGGCTCTATGTAACACCCTAACTTTAAATTTCTGTATTTATTAATAAATTAATTGGCTTTAGTTAAATTTTCTAAGGTTTATTGTGTTTAGTTGGCATTTAATCTAATTTTTGTTCCTTAATTAATTAAAATTTACCATAGGTTTAAATTTTTGTTGCATTCATGCTGGTGCATAATTTTATTTGAGTGTGGTTTGAATTCAAATTCAAATTTGAATTCAAACTTTGTTTGAATTAGACTTAGAAAAGAAAAAGAAATAGAAAAGGAGCCCATAAACCAAACTCAAACTCAAACCCAGCCCAAACCACCTTCCCAAGCCCAGCCCAGCACCCAGCCGGCCCACTCCCTCTTCCCCCTCTCCCTTCCCGGGCGGCCCAGCCCGCACGCCACCCCGGCCCAACGCGCGCGCTCGCGCCAGCGCTGAAGCCAGCTACGCCCGCTCGGCCTCCCGCTCGGCCCAGCCACTCCCCCGCTCGGCCCAGTCCCGCCCCGTCGGCCTGCCAGCCAGGGCCCGCGCGTCAGCCCGCTCGCCTCAGAGCGTCGCCCGCTCTCACTCGCCCCGCCGCTGACAAAGCGACCCCACCTCGTCAGCTTCTCCTTCCTCCCCGCGCCGGTGATTCCTCTGCTCCAACCGCCCCTAGCTCCTCTGTACCGTGGACCCCCCCCATCTCCGCAGGGCCCACCAACCAGCCTAGCCCCACGCCCGCCCGACCTTCTAGAAGCGCGCCTGGAGTCCGGATCACGGCTCGTCCGCCTTCCTTGCGCCTCACCGGCCCGGCCGAAATCTCCGCGGCGGCCCCGCTAATCACGCCTGCCGAGGATCGCTCCTGGCTCTATTTGAGCGCCGTCCGCGCCCCCCCTGATCCCTCCATCCACCAGCGCGCCGCCCTAGCCGCCATCTTGCCTCTGCTCGGAACGAGCGCCGCCGCGACCTCCAAGCCGGTGATCCCCTGCGCCGCCCCAATTCATCATCTCCGGTGACTTCTGGACCTCTCTGACCCTTCACCGGCTTCGCAGAGCGACCCCGAGGATCCCCGTGGAGTCCGGAGGGCCGGGACACCGCCGCATCGACCACGCCAACGAACGCCGCCCGCCTCCACCGCCGGTCCCCGTCGCCGGCCACCCTACGCCGCTCCCTCGCCTGATCCAGGCCCACGGTGAGCACCAACCGGGCCCCTGCTCCCTTTGCGCAGTTTCTTTCCGCCCTTAGCGCGCCCTAGGTGTCCGTCCGCCGCAGGCCGCTCTTGCGCCGCCGCGCAGTCCCGCTCCTCGCCGTGGCGAGCCCCGCCAGAGCACAGCACCGCCACCCTTCGTGCTCCAGTGTTTCACGCGCGTCACGCTCATCATTTTGCACCAGACCGCAACCCAAATGGCCCACTGTAGCGCCAGAACAGTCATCTCCGGCGAGCTTCCGCCGCCTCCGGTCACCGCCGGCGAAGACCCGCATCGCAGCGCCGCCATCCGCGCCTCAGTGCGCTCCTGGCCGTCCGATCCGGCGCAGACGGATCAGATTAGAAGGGGCGTACCGGTTCACTAGCCCTTTTGTAAAAGAGTCCCTGGACTCTCTGCTAATCAACCCGCGCTCCATAGCCTTTGAAAAATAATTACAGTTTAGTCCCGTTTTTAGCGCATAGCCCCCTGACCTTTCTAGATTTAGTACCCGCCGTCCAGGGCAGTTGGTTTTGCACGTTAGCCCTTAGATTTAATAGTTAATTACGTTTTAGTCCTCAGTTTTTGTAGAAAACCCCCTGAAACTCCAGTTTTCTTACAAATAAGCCCCTAGGACTTGTTTTTAGCCTAGAATACGCGTTTTAGCTCCGTTTTTAGCGTTCTTTATATCCACGCGATCGTTGTAACGCGTAGAATAGTTCTAGAGTAGTTTTGTGTGCTGTTTTTATGTATTGATGTACTGTTCTTTAGCTTTTTGTTAGAGTTTGCTTGTATGCTTATTTTTGTGCATTGTTTTGGCCATGTGTTCGTGAGTAGACGTTGATCCATCTGAGGAGCCCCAATACCAGTACCCGGAGCAGCCGTCTTCGGATCAGTTTGAGCAGCAGCAGGAGCAGTACGAGGAAGGCAAGTATAACATGAACAACCCATCACTTTTAAATACAATTTCATACTGCATTTTAATACTGTATGCCTTTAAGGATTTCCTAGCCACTTTATATCCTTTATATATACCTTTGGGTTGCATTTTGGTTAGTTGTGCTAGGTTGCTGCGCTATAACACACTCTGGTCCTTTTAATTAATTTGATTAATGGTTTACTTGAACTTAATTCTGAGAGTGGCACTCTGTGTGGCTTGAGTGGCTCACTTCTCGTTAAAAGATGTTTTTTTTAGAAACATGGTTTAGGGGGCCAGCACGGTGCTTACTGCCTGGTTGGCCACTCTCCATAAGGACCGGTTCATAGAGCGACAACCTGGGACAACAGCGCTACCACAAGGCTAGAATGGGATAGACTTGGCGTAATAACTAGATCTTTTTGGTTTGGAGTAACTTACCTGCGGGGCAAGAGTAGTAAGCTTCAATGGTCCCTGCTCCTCCGGCTTGGTCTGTGCTTGGATTGCGCTCCTGTGCTTGTACCCCCGGAGGTGGGCCCCATCGTCGCCGACCTAACTCTCGCGGTTACGCCTTACCAACGAGATTCTTTCTAAAGGCCTCGTAGTGAGTCGCTAGTCATCTCACCTAAGGAAGTGTGATGAACAACTGGCGTAGCTCACGACTTGTGGGTAAAGATGTGCAACCTCTGCAGAGTGTAAAACTGGTATACTAGCCGTGCTCACGGTTATGAGCGGCCCAGATCCTCCTTTTGATTAGTGAAGTTATCTCCTTCCGACGAGGGAGGTGCTTCTCGGGGTTACCTTGGTGGCTTGGTTTTGGTTTGGTTCCCAGTAGTAGTATGATTAAACTTGATTAATTACTATGTAACTGGGTTAATGGTAATTCATCAACTAGTAGTAAATAGCTTAAATAAAATCTTGCCAACACTTAAAAGCTAATGCAGTTGAGTCAGCCAACCTTAGAGCCTCATAGTTTGTGTTATACTTGTTGAGTACAAGTTGTGTACTCACCCTTGCCTCTTCTCTACTTTTTCCTCTTGGCTACGCTACTGCTGCTCAGTTCCTGCCGACGCGAGGGAGTTCGCTCAGCGCTTCCAGGACTACGAGGACTTCTAGGTGCTTCGTCTCCCAGTCGACGTCCCTGTGGCGCCCTGCTTCAGCTTCGGAGAGCTTTATTCGTATTTTGTACTTCGCTTCCGCTGTATCAGACATTTATGTCATTATTGTAATAAATAACATTCGTATTCGCTTTATTATGTCTTTTTACGTGATATGTGCTATGATATACTGTTCATTCTATTGTATATACGTGTGACTTGATCCTGGCACGTATATGATTGCTCGGTTTATGTTCTTTTATAAACCGGGTGTTACAGAGTGGTATCAGAGCCATATCGACTGTAGGACGAAGCCTAGATAGAACTGGTCGAGTTTTAGGACTTCTTCTCACCAATCCTTGCTTGCTGAAACTATTTTACTATTATACCCCTTGACTTCTTTGACTTTTTACCATTCTTGCCTTGATTTCTCTCTCTGAAGAATAGTTTTCGTAGATTTTGGCCTGAATCAGTCATCTGACCACCATGAGTTAGCTAGGTGACCCTTTTATAATAATACGATAGCACGTTCTGCGGCGCGTTGTGTTAGTCGAGTCTTTTGCTAAACTCGGCTAAGTCGTGAAACTTGTCTGCTTGTTATTATGCTACATGTTTGATTTGGATTTTTGAATGGTTGCATAGCTTAGTAGTTTAAATTTGATTAAATCACTCAGATGTTAAAGTTAACTAATTAATAAAATGAGTTAGATCGTTGGGGGTAAAACAGTCAACTCTATCCTGTCTACTTTATCATGGCTGAGTCTTTTTCCGCAAAGAGTTATCATATCCCTCTGAGTTTATTCCTGCAATATCCTTACTCGTGAAATCTTTTGTTCAAATCAGATGGTGAACACTAGGAGCACCGGTTCCGGTTCTGGCCAGCAGCAGGGTCAGAACAACCAGGGTACTGGGATCCCGATGCCTCCACCCTTGACTCCGGAGCAGTACTTCCAGCTCCAGATGCAGATGATGGCTACCCTGAACAACACCGTTCAGGCTCTTCAGCACGCTCACACTCAGCCTCCGCCTCCTCCACCGCCGCAGCCTCGCGACAGGCGTGCTGAGTTCCTGAGGGGTCACCCGCCGACGTTCTCTCACACGTCCGACCCTCTTCAGGCTGACGACTGGCTCCGTGCAGTGGAGCGTCAGCTGGACATCGCCCAGTGCGATGACCGTGAGCGCGTCTTGTACGCAGCAGGACAGCTGCGAGGGGCAGCTCTGGACTGGTGGGAGTCCCACCCGGTCCATGACCGCGAGGCTCTCACCTGGCTCCAGTTCAGGGAGCGTTTCCGTAGCCACAACGTCCCCGCGGGCGTTATGAAGATGAAGCAGAAGGAGTTCCTTGCACTGAAGCAGGTAATCTTAAGATAATCATTCAGCGTTTTCTTTTGAGCTAATGCCCCCTTGATCTATCCTGATGAATCTTGAGTTAATCTTCCGATATCTATCTGTCTTTGTGAATTCAGGGGACTATGTCGGTCACGGAGTATCGTGATCGCTTTCTTCAGCTGGCACGCTACGCCCCTGCCGAGGTTGCGGATGACCGCAAGAAGCAGGAGCACTTCATGGAGGGTCTTGAGGACTACCTCCAGTACGCGCTGCTCAACCTCCGCTTCGACGACTTCAACCATCTGGTTGACAGTGCGCTCAACACTGAGCGTAAGCACCTGGAGATGGAGGACAAGAAGAGGAAGGTTGTCCCCGTTGCTTCCGGCAGCAACACTCGTCCTCGACTCCAGCAGCCCCAGCAGTACCAGCAGCAGTACCGGCCTCCTCAGCAGTACCAGCAGAGGCCACCGCAGCAGTACCCGCCTCGACAGCAGCAGGCAGGTCAGGGCCCGAGGTTACCGGCACCTCCGGCTCGTGCTGCTCTACCAGCTCCACCGGCACCGCAGGCTCCACGTCCGGCAGCTCCTACCGGACAGCAGGCTCAGGGACCTCCTCGCACCTGCTTTCACTGCGGCCAGCCGGGGCACTACGCCAACGCTTGCCCCCGGAAGGCGCAGGCGGGACAGCAGGGGCGCCCAGCTCAGCCCAGGGCGCCAGCACAGGGCAGGGTGAACCACGTGACGGCCGAGTCAGCGGCCGAGGCTCCCAACGTGGTTATTGGTACGTTCATGGTTAATTCATATCCAGCTACAGTGCTTTTTGATACTGGTGCTACGCATTCCTTCATTACTCAGTCTTTTGTCGAGCATCATGGTATTCATACTAGCACATTAAAGAGGTGCCTGTTAGTATCTTCTCCGGGAGGACAGTTGAGGTCTCACACTTACTGCCCGAGAGTCAGTGTTTCTTTGAGGGGAGTAGAGTTCTGTACTGATCTGATGGTGCTAGACACCAAGGGCATTGATGTCATTCTGGGAATGGAGACTCTGGCCAAGTGGGGAGTTCGGATAGATTGTGCTCAGCGGACAGTCTTGCTATCAGCTTCCAGTGGCCAAGAGGTTGTTATCAGTGCAGTAGAGCCTTCTGGATTTCTTCATCAGATGGAGGCTAGACCCACGGACGGTATTCGCGTGGTGTCTGAATTCCCGGATGTCTTTCCGGATGATCTGCCAGGTATGCCGCCTGAACGCGCCATTGAGTTTTGTATTGATCTCTTGCCTGGCACAGCTCCTATTGCAAAGCGGCCCTACCGTATGGCGCCTATAGAGCATGAAGAAGTAAAGAAGACTATTGATGAGTTGCTAGCCAAGGGCTATATCCGTCGCAGCTTCTCTCCTTGGGCTTTTCCATTGCTGCTAGTAGATAAGAAGGATGGCTCGAAGAGGATGTGTGTGGATTATCGTGAGCTGAATGCAGTCACTATCAAGAACAAGCATCCACTGCCCCGTATTGAGGATCTCTTCGATTTGCTTCGAGGTGCTCGTATATTCTCGAAGATTGATCTTCGTTCGGGCTATTTTCAGCTGAGGATCCGTCCTGGGGATATTCCGAAGACGGCATTCACCTGCAAGTACGGGCTATATGAGTATACAGTCATGTCCTTCGGCTTGACTAATGCCCCGGCTTTCTTCATGCATCTGATGAACATGGTCTTCATGGATTATCTGGATGTCTTCGTGGTGATTTTCATTGATGATATTCTGATCTTTTCCAAGACGGAAGAAGAGCATGAGGAGCATTTGAGACTCGTATTGCAGAGATTGAGAGAGCATCAGCTGTATGCCAAGTTCAGCAAGTGCGAGTTCTGGATTGACGAGGTTCCATTCCTCGGTCATGTTATCTCTCAGGGAGGCATTGCTGTTGATCCGAGCAAGGTGAAGGATGTGCTCGAGTGGGAGACACCGCAGACAGTGAAGGAAGTCAGATCTTTCTTGGGCTTAGCAGGATATTATCGGAGGTTCATCGAGAATTTCTCCAAGATCGCGAAGCCTTTGACTTCTTTGCTAGAGAAGAATGTGGCTTTCGTATGGACTGATGAGCGTCAGATGGCCTTTGATGAGCTGAAGAAAAGGTTGACTACGGCGCCAGTCCTGACTCTGCCAGACCAGACGAAGAGGTTCACGGTATATTGTGATGCTTCGAAGGATGGTCTTGGGTGTGTTCTGATGCAGGAGGGCAGAGTGATAGCTTATGCTTCACGGCAGTTACGCCGGCATGAGCTGAATTATCCTACTCATGATCTTGAGTTAGCCGCAGTTGTGCATGCTCTGAAGATTTGGAGGCATTACTTGTATGGGCAGCGGTGTGATATCTACACTGATCACAAGAGCCTCAAGTATATTTTCACGCAGAATGAGCTGAACATGCGGCAGAGAAGATGGCTAGAGTTGGTTAAGGACTATGATCTGGAGATTCACTATCATCCGGGCAAGGCCAATGTTGTAGCAGATGCTTTGAGCAGAAGGAGTTATGTCAACATGGCCGTTGCTTTCCAGATGCCTCCAGAGTTATGCGAGGAGTTCGAGCAGTTGAGTCTGGGCTTCTTGCATCATACTTCCAGTGCAGCATTTGAGGCGGTACCGACTCTAGAGTCAGAGATCAGGCAGCATCAGAAAGATGATGAGAAGCTGCAGGAGATCCGTGAGTTGCTCAAGAAGGGCAAGGCCCCACATTTCAGAGAGGATGATCAGGGTACCTTGTGGTACAAGAACCGGATCTGTGTTCCAGATGTGAAGGATCTTCGGAAGTTGATTCTGAGTGAGGCCCATGATACAGCTTACTCTATTCATCCGGGCAGCACGAAGATGTATTATGATCTGAAGGAACGTTTCTGGTGGTATGGGATGAAGCGTTCAGTGGCAGAGTACGTGGCTATTTGTGACACCTGTCAGCGTGTCAAGGCTGAGCATCAGAGGCCAGCAGGTCTGTTACAGCCTTTGAAGATTCCAGAGTGGAAATGGGAAGAAATCACTATGGACTTCATTGTTGGATTGCCTCGTACTCAGAAAGGGTACAACTCTATTTGGGTAGTAGTGGATCGTCTGACGAAGGTTGCTCACTTCATTCCAGTGAACACTACTTACTCCGGAGCTAGACTTGCAGAGTTGTACATCTCTCGGATTGTCTGTTTGCATGGTGTGCCGAAGAAGATCATATCTGACAGAGGGTCTCAGTTCACTTCTCGGTTCTGGGAGCAGCTCCATGATTCTCTGGATACGAAGCTGCGTTTCAGTACGGCTTATCACCCTCAGACAGATGGGCAGACAGAGAGAACCAACCAGGTGTTGGAGGATATGCTGAGAGCTTGTGCTATTCAGTATGGTACTAGTTGGGATAAGTGCCTGTCTTTTGCCGAGTTCTCATATAACAACAGCTATCAGGCCAGTCTAAAGAAGTCCCCATTCGAGGCATTGTATGGCAGAAAGTGCAGGACTCCTCTCTATTGGGATCAGATTGGTGAAAAGCAGCTCTTTGGCCCTGAGATCATAGATGATGCAGAGCAGATGGTCCAGGCAGTGCGAGAGAATCTGAGGATTGCACAGAGCAGACAAAAGAGCTATGCTGATGGCAAACGGAGAGATCTGACTTTCAGTGTCGGTGATTATGTGTATCTGAAGGTGTCTCCGATGAGAGGAATCCGCAGATTTAATGTCAAAGGGAAGTTAGCACCTCGTTATGTGGGGCCATTCAAGGTGCTAGAGCGGAAAGGCGAAGTTGCTTATCGCCTGGAGTTACCTCTCAGTCTCTCAGGAGTTCATGATGTCTTCCATATATCTCAGCTGAAGAGATGTCTGCGAGTACCCGAGGAGCAGGCACCCCTGGATGGAGTCGATGTCCAGGAGGATCTGACTTATACTGAGCATCCGGTGAAGATTCTGGAGACATCAGAGAGGGTTACTCGGAACAAGCGCATCAAGATGTGCAGAGTTCAGTGGAGTCACCACAGTGAAGCTGAGGCTACATGGGAGCGAGAAGATGAGTTGAAGAAGACATATCCAGATCTCTTTGCTAGCCAGCCCAGCTAAATCTCGGGACGAGATTTCTTTAAGGGGGTAGGGTATGTAACACCCTAACTTTAAATTTCTGTATTTATTAATAAATTAATTGGCTTTAGTTAAATTTTCTAAGGTTTATTGTGTTTAGTTGGCATTTAATCTAATTTTTGTTCCTTAATTAATTAAAATTTACCATAGGTTTAAATTTTTGTTGCATTCATGCTGGTGCATAATTTTATTTGAGTGTGGTTTGAATTCAAATTCAAATTTGAATTCAAACTTTGTTTGAATTAGACTTAGAAAAGAAAAAGAAATAGAAAAGGAGCCCATAAACCAAACTCAAACTCAAACCCAGCCCAAACCACCTTCCCAAGCCCAGCCCAGCACCCAGCCGGCCCACTCCCTCTTCCCCCTCTCCCTTCCCGGGCGGCCCAGCCCGCACGCCACCCCGGCCCAACGCGCGCGCTCGCGCCAGCGCTGAAGCCAGCTACGCCCGCTCGGCCTCCCGCTCGGCCCAGCCACTCCCCCGCTCGGCCCAGTCCCGCCCCGTCGGCCTGCCAGCCAGGGCCCGCGCGTCAGCCCGCTCGCCTCAGAGCGTCGCCCGCTCTCACTCGCCCCGCCGCTGACAAAGCGACCCCACCTCGTCAGCTTCTCCTTCCTCCCCGCGCCGGTGATTCCTCTGCTCCAACCGCCCCTAGCTCCTCTGTACCGTGGACCCCCCCCATCTCCGCAGGGCCCACCAACCAGCCTAGCCCCACGCCCGCCCGACCTTCTAGAAGCGCGCCTGGAGTCCGGATCACGGCTCGTCCGCCTTCCTTGCGCCTCACCGGCCCGGCCGAAATCTCCGCGGCGGCCCCGCTAATCACGCCTGCCGAGGATCGCTCCTGGCTCTATTTGAGCGCCGTCCGCGCCCCCCCTGATCCCTCCATCCACCAGCGCGCCGCCCTAGCCGCCATCTTGCCTCTGCTCGGAACGAGCGCCGCCGCGACCTCCAAGCCGGTGATCCCCTGCGCCGCCCCAATTCATCATCTCCGGTGACTTCTGGACCTCTCTGACCCTTCACCGGCTTCGCAGAGCGACCCCGAGGATCCCCGTGGAGTCCGGAGGGCCGGGACACCGCCGCATCGACCACGCCAACGAACGCCGCCCGCCTCCACCGCCGGTCCCCGTCGCCGGCCACCCTACGCCGCTCCCTCGCCTGATCCAGGCCCACGGTGAGCACCAACCGGGCCCCTGCTCCCTTTGCGCAGTTTCTTTCCGCCCTTAGCGCGCCCTAGGTGTCCGTCCGCCGCAGGCCGCTCTTGCGCCGCCGCGCAGTCCCGCTCCTCGCCGTGGCGAGCCCCGCCAGAGCACAGCACCGCCACCCTTCGTGCTCCAGTGTTTCACGCGCGTCACGCTCATCATTTTGCACCAGACCGCAACCCAAATGGCCCACTGTAGCGCCAGAACAGTCATCTCCGGCGAGCTTCCGCCGCCTCCGGTCACCGCCGGCGAAGACCCGCATCGCAGCGCCGCCATCCGCGCCTCAGTGCGCTCCTGGCCGTCCGATCCGGCGCAGACGGATCAGATTAGAAGGGGCGTACCGGTTCACTAGCCCTTTTGTAAAAGAGTCCCTGGACTCTCTGCTAATCAACCCGCGCTCCATAGCCTTTGAAAAATAATTACAGTTTAGTCCCGTTTTTAGCGCATAGCCCCCTGACCTTTCTAGATTTAGTACCCGCCGTCCAGGGCAGTTGGTTTTGCACGTTAGCCCTTAGATTTAATAGTTAATTACGTTTTAGTCCTCAGTTTTTGTAGAAAACCCCCTGAAACTCCAGTTTTCTTACAAATAAGCCCCTAGGACTTGTTTTTAGCCTAGAATACGCGTTTTAGCTCCGTTTTTAGCGTTCTTTATATCCACGCGATCGTTGTAACGCGTAGAATAGTTCTAGAGTAGTTTTGTGTGCTGTTTTTATGTATTGATGTACTGTTCTTTAGCTTTTTGTTAGAGTTTGCTTGTATGCTTATTTTTGTGCATTGTTTTGGCCATGTGTTCGTGAGTAGACGTTGATCCATCTGAGGAGCCCCAATACCAGTACCCGGAGCAGCCGTCTTCGGATCAGTTTGAGCAGCAGCAGGAGCAGTACGAGGAAGGCAAGTATAACATGAACAACCCATCACTTTTAAATACAATTTCATACTGCATTTTAATACTGTATGCCTTTAAGGATTTCCTAGCCACTTTATATCCTTTATATATACCTTTGGGTTGCATTTTGGTTAGTTGTGCTAGGTTGCTGCGCTATAACACACTCTGGTCCTTTTAATTAATTTGATTAATGGTTTACTTGAACTTAATTCTGAGAGTGGCACTCTGTGTGGCTTGAGTGGCTCACTTCTCGTTAAAAGATGTTTTTTTTAGAAACATGGTTTAGGGGGCCAGCACGGTGCTTACTGCCTGGTTGGCCACTCTCCATAAGGACCGGTTCATAGAGCGACAACCTGGGACAACAGCGCTACCACAAGGCTAGAATGGGATAGACTTGGCGTAATAACTAGATCTTTTTGGTTTGGAGTAACTTACCTGCGGGGCAAGAGTAGTAAGCTTCAATGGTCCCTGCTCCTCCGGCTTGGTCTGTGCTTGGATTGCGCTCCTGTGCTTGTACCCCCGGAGGTGGGCCCCATCATCGCCGACCTAACTCTCGCGGTTACGCCTTACCAACGAGATTCTTTCTAAAGGCCTCGTAGTGAGTCGCTAGTCATCTCACCTAAGGAAGTGTGATGAACAACTGGCGTAGCTCACGACTTGTGGGTAAAGATGTGCAACCTCTGCAGAGTGTAAAACTGGTATACTAGCCGTGCTCACGGTTATGAGCGGCCCAGATCCTCCTTTTGATTAGTGAAGTTATCTCCTTCCGACGAGGGAGGTGCTTCTCGGGGTTACCTTGGTGGCTTGGTTTTGGTTTGGTTCCCAGTAGTAGTATGATTAAACTTGATTAATTACTATGTAACTGGGTTAATGGTAATTCATCAACTAGTAGTAAATAGCTTAAATAAAATCTTGCCAACACTTAAAAGCTAATGCAGTTGAGTCAGCCAACCTTAGAGCCTCATAGTTTGTGTTATACTTGTTGAGTACAAGTTGTGTACTCACCCTTGCCTCTTCTCTACTTTTTCCTCTTGGCTACGCTACTGCTGCTCAGTTCCTGCCGACGCGAGGGAGTTCGCTCAGCGCTTCCAGGACTACGAGGACTTCTAGGTGCTTCGTCTCCCAGTCGACGTCCCTGTGGCGCCCTGCTTCAGCTTCGGAGAGCTTTATTCGTATTTTGTACTTCGCTTCCGCTGTATCAGACATTTATGTCATTATTGTAATAAATAACATTCGTATTCGCTTTATTATGTCTTTTTACGTGATATGTGCTATGATATACTGTTCATTCTGTTGTATATACGTGTGACTTGATCCTGGCACGTATATGATTGCTCGGTTTATGTTCTTTTATAAACCGGGTGTTACACTCTAGCTGCCTCAGTCGTCCGTTGTTCTGTCAAGTTGGTCACATGTTGTACATTCGCCCTCAAGTCGGTTTGGGTCTTGGTTGAGTGGATTGTCACTGATTGTGGACCCAAATGGACTTGGTTTAAGCCTTTCGGTCTTAACTCGTAGCACTTGTGTATAGCACTTGATATTTGCTTGATCTTATGTTCAGGACCATCTCCGAGGAGTTGCATGATGAAATTACATAAGGGTAGGCCGGCCTGCCTGGCCTAGGCCAGCCAGCCTGGGATTTCTCCCATTGTGGCTCAATTTTGTATGTTTCGTTCTTGAAATCACAAGTGCACCAAAACTCGTGGAACTCATTAATGTTAGTAAAAATTGACGTATTATGGTCCTGAAAGTACGAAATCCAAAGGAATGTTGGCGGTAGAAATCACTGAAAATGACCGCCAACAAATAGCAGCCCTCACCTCACTTCCAAAGCACGGTGAATTGGAGCAAATCCAAGGCGAAGCCTCACTGCCCACATATCTTTAGAAAATAAGGAGTGAGGCGAGGTGATAGTCCAAAGAGGAGTCGGAGTGTCGGCCCCTGTCCAACTTTATGCCTCCGAGGAATGACGCTCCGATTCAAGTAATTTTGTCCTCTTTTGTCGATAATATTTCTTTCTCTCCTTTACTTTATTAGTACTTAAATAGTTTGTCTCTCTAGTTGTGGGATCCCTTGTCTGCGTGGGTAGCAAGTTCTATCCATTTAGGGTTTCTTCTTGCCTTAACGTGAGGCAGAAGTCAATGACTTGATAGTGTACGCGTGGTGCCTAGGCTTGATAGTTACCTTGGGTTGTGTTCCATCCTTTGTAGTCCACCACGTTTGGGTGTTTTCATAGCAGTAGTTGCTAACTACCGTTGGACTTCCATCTCATCTGTTTCTGAGTCCTTCCTTGAGGCTGCCGAAGCAACTAGAGTCAAGTATTCTTGTAGGATTAGTTAGCAAGACAACATTAAACCACCACTACCTATCTTATCTGGACCTCTTGACTGCCGTCATATCCCTTGGATAAACAAGAGCCACTACTAGTACACTTCTCGTTCCTCGAGGATTCGATACCCTTAAATACTCTAAGGTGAAAGCTACATCGGCATCTGTACGCTTGCAGATTTATTCTATAAGGCTAAAGACTATCAACAATAGTCTGCGTGGTTAGAGCATTCCCCCACGTTCGAGCTTGGTTAGTAGTGTAATAGCCGGAGATCTTTGGCGGACCAGGGTTAGACCAGCGCCCGAAGTAAACGAATAGCATCATAGTGTAGCCTACCTTGATCCTTTCCCTCAGACAAACCATGCTACCTAGGCTATCTTACCTCCTATTCTCCTGGGTGAACTAGCTAGAGGACCATTACATCCCCATTCCTTGACAAATTACGATGCCCTGAATACTCATGGGTGAAATGATACAACAATATATCCATGTGCTTATGGATCCTTCTGTAATCATTCAGAATTACCACCGGCATTTCCTAGCGGCGTTGCTGCGGACTAACAATCCAAGTGATGACATTAAGAAACGTCAACAAGCATTTCTATTGTCATTGCTAGGGAATAGTTATTGTAATTGTCTCCGAACCTGGTTCACCCTTTTATCCTAAAAAAATCATTTGCTTTTTATTTCTTCTATCTTCACCCCCGCTACCATTTTTACCCTCGTCTCCTTTTTGTCTACCTCTACCCCCGCTACCCTTGAAAGGTTATCCTTGCAAAAACCTTTGATCCCTTCGGGGTGAGTCTTGAGAGCCATCCTTTCTGGAACCCAATTCCTCATCCGGCTACGAGATTCAACCCTCTGTCATGGCACTAGTTCATGAAAACTCTTCCTTAGGGTTAAGCTATGAGAACTCTCACGAGGAGGAATCCTTAGGCACAACATGAGCTTGGTCACACTTGCCTACATCTTGATGCTCTCTCCGAAGGCTTGTTTTCGCTTTGATCCGACTTGAGGGAAGGAAATCTTGGATCTTATCCAAGAAACTACTCCCTTGTCAATCTGCATGATGAAGCCCCGTCAGGAGGAGATTACATTGAGCAACAGAGGTTGATCGTCAGTAGAATTTGAGCTTTCATCTCGAATATATGTAAAATTCTTCCGATGATACCTCTCCTGAACTACCAAAAAAAACAAAAAAGATACATTCCCTTATGGTGTTTACCTCTTAATTTTCCTTAAGACCTTGCTTCGAGGGAGGTTGAGGAAGGAATGGTTGGAATAGGAGGATCATTCTTTATGACTTCTTTGTTTCAACAATGATTTCTTTGACGGGGCACTATAAGAGAAACCCCATCATGTTTCCATGTCATGGTAACATCTAAGGTGCTTTCACCAAGGATTATGCCTTGACATTGACCACTGTGCCAATATCCGTAGGACTCATCTTTTGGTCAAGGGATCATAGGGGCTATGCCGATCGAATTGAGTGAAACAAACTCACTTTCTTATCCTCGATTATTGGTAAATGCCAATCAAATCAAGTGATTTGAAACTCACTTCTTCCTTGATTTTGATTGATGCCCAATAGAAGTTACAATCACTCTTTATATCATTTGTACTTCTATCGGAAGGTTAGGATGATTGCTTTGCCACATTCATCTTTGATGCAACATGAGGCTTTCCACCTAAGGAGGGGATGAGCTGAAAGAATCTTATTCCCCCCTGAGACCTGAACTCAGAATCATTCTTATGGCCCACAGAGTTACACATCCTCTTTCATTATGGGGCTATGAACATTCTAGAATTTCTCTACCCAAAGCTCCCCCTTGAAATAGGTTAATTCTTTCCAAAAATTCAGAAAATACCTCAAATCATCTTTAGTAAGACCAACCACTAGTTCCTGAAATCTCTCTTGATCCTATCAAAGACTGCCATCTAAAGAGAGAACTTCCATTTATTTGCACAAAGAGTGGTAAAAAGATGCGGAGTTTTACTGAAGAAATTCAGATTTGCACCCACTCTCAAACCACTCGATGCCGCAATCCAAGGAACTGAAGTGGATGCTTTGAGTGATCTCATAGTTGGTGCTAATTTCTTTTCTAAACCATTTGCTTTCATCTTCTTAAGGTGACAAGCCCTTAGCACAGAATAAACCTTCTTAAGCAATCATAGAAGGGATTGAGATCAGGTGTCACTGCAATCTTAACCAAATTCCCAATGGTGACACCTCGAGGAGGTGATGTCTTGTACCAACCATTGTTAACCTTCCTCCTCCAAACAACCATCACCTTCCTCGTCAAAACATAAATCGTGTTCCCCTGGCCCTCAAACTATTTTCTTGATGTTCTTTAAAGAACTCAAGGGCCATGAACAATTTTCATGGTCGAATATGGAGTCCCATAAAGATGAGATTCTTTTTCATGAGCATGAGAGTTCCACTATTCAAAAATCCCATGGACACCCATTTTTGCTAGGGAAGTGAATAAGCACAAATAAAGCTAGAGCATTAGATGTGAGGCAAACCAAATGAAGAAGATGATGCAAGGAGACACAGTGATTTGTTTCACCGAAGTTCGGATTCACCACGTTCATCACGTGTGAATCCTACTCTCTGTTGAGGAAGCTTATCGCGACCACAAGGTCAAGTTATCTTCTCCTTTCCACTATATGACCATGTGCCCTCGTGGCACACAATCGCTGTTGCAACAAACTTGCCGCTGCTCACCACAAGATTGGGAGCTAGCCGGCGATGCCTAGCCGTCTAGGAGGCTTTACCTCCAAGATTAACAAATGCTTCAAATGAGTTGGCCGACGCAACCGCAAGTGCTCAGGCTAGGGATTATGCTCTCACTGGTCAAATGCTCTCCAATGAAGGTTTCACTCAACCCAACTCAAAAGATTCAACTGTAATTACTCAAATCTCACAAAGAGAGGTTGGGGAGGACTTCTCAAGTGCTCTCACGGCTCAGAGATGGCTCAGGAATGTAATGGCATCGGCACCCACGAAAGGGTGGGGGTGTGGGGTATAAATACCCCTCTCTCAAAAACTAGTCGTTGCTCCGTCAGAGTCAGACCGGTCCCCCAGACCGGTCAGTTCAAATTAACTAGCCGTTGACCGGTCGGCTGGACCGGTCAGACCGGTCCCAGGTGGTTTTTATGCTCCCAAGTGTTTCTCTCTAGTTTTCTCACATGGGATAGCTATGAGCACTTTTGGTAATGCCAAGCCACTGATCTTGCATCCCTCTTGATAGTACGACATCCTATACTCGAGTACACATAAAATGACACATACACAACACTTGAGTTTTGTATCTTGATCAAGCCGGACTTTCTTCAATCAATATCTTGAGGTTGTCAACATCCTTAATTCAGTGAGCATACCTGGTTGAGCTAGTGACTTTGAATCTTCCTCCATATAAGAATGAAATCCATCTTTGATTCACAAGTCACTTCCATTTTCCAAATAATGACACTCTTGAACATAGAGCTCTCCATGACTCTAAGATCTCTGGTATTTTGACCCGTATCGGTTTCCTTGCTCCCCCCAAGATGACGCTTGCATAGCCTCTTGAAAGACGCCTCTCGGTCCTCTCTACCTTCATCCTAGCCGTTCATTTTGAACTTCACAATGATTTGTGTAATGCATGAAATCTTCTTTATCAATATAGATTCACCATTTAATTTCATGTGCAAGCTTTCCAATCTGAGACAACATATGCACATCAACTCATGTCTCATTCATTTTTCTCTTGCTTGCTTCCCTTGACAACAATACTCTTTTCACATGACAAGTCTTCCAATGTTGAGACAATACATAAGTATTACCATGTCTCATTCGCATAACCTTCACTTGTCATATGAATCTCATCATAAGTCAAACAAGCCTTTAATAGATCTTGGAGCATTCATATAAACCATGAATACCTTGCTCACATTTTTCTTTTATGCCTTTGCTTGTCACTTTGAGTCCCAAATAAATTAACAAGCTTCAACAAAATATTAGAGCCTTTCATATCAACAATGAATACCTTGATCTCCATTTTTCTTTCTCATTCTAGCTTGTCTAATATAATGATTTCCAATGGGACATACACATTTGCTTGCAATACATGAGCTATCTCAATTTATATCAATCCACAAATTAAATACCTGCTCATATTCTCATGCAAACAAGTTAGTCCTTTAATTGTGTTGTCAATCAATACACCAAAACCCACTAGGGGTCTAGATGCTCTTTCAAAGTGCAACAAGTTTTACATCCTTTCTGGAAATCTGTGTTCTTATGGTTGGATGTAAATGCTTTTGGTTATTGCAAAATCTTGCATAACTTGTTGCACTATGGCACTAACCTTGTAGCTAGAATTGATGGAACGACAATCAGTGGTGTAGCTGGGTTTTACATCACCTATCCTTGCTGCAACAAGAATACCCCCCATGGTCAAGCTTGTGACCTTAAACAAGCACGACCGGGAGATAGCCTGGATTTTCAAAAAAAAAATCTTTCTACTAACCCAATATAAAGCAAGAACATGTTCTCTGGATAGTATGCACCTTCGGGTGTTTTTGTTGCTAACCATTTTTAGGTTGGGATTGAGAGAATGAGGGACATACAATGCCCGAGAATATGGGAACTACACAGACTGCACACATGGTATTCTCAACTGACGAGACACACTTGGTGATACTCACACCACACCCTAGGCTCTTGGTGTCGGTTAGACATAAAAGTCCAAGTGTGGGGGAGATCTGTGAGCATCCCGCAACATGATCCATATGTACCAAGGATGGGGTTAGTTTTTCCTTGCCAAAAAAAAGAGATAAAAAAGAGTTGGACACATGAAGGTCCAAGAAAAAAAAATAAAAAAGAAGAGTTGGACACATGAAGGTCCAAGAGAGAGAGAGAAAAGAAAAATATATATACAAAAAAAAGAGAGGGAAAGAAAATGAGAGAGACAAGGAGTGAGAGTGAGCCAGCAGGCTCCGCATGATCAAAGGCCGCATTAGGGGCTTATTTACTTGCAGCTACAACAAATGCCTGCCAAGCTTCATTGAACCAAGCCCTATATGCTAGCACCCAAACTTTGGCATTGCTCTTTGATACACATCATCTCACCATCTGGCTCCACACAGCCTTGCTCTCACCTATGCTTGCAAAGCCTTAGCATGCAAAATGCTCATCCACTCCTAGTTTTGCATAGCTTCACTCTAGCAGCTCCTGCACATACAAGCAAGAGGAGTTGCTCCTTTTCCTTTCCATGTGTTTGCTGCCCTGCTCCGTTTGGCACATGCTGGCATACATGAAAGAAGACATACTTTGCACCTCCTATTCTGAAGCCGGATGATGTTACCAAGGCCCATGGACCCTGCACCTCCTATTCTGAAGCCGGATAATGTTACCAAGGCCCATGGACCCTACCAACTACATGCGTGTGTAATCTTGCCTTGTTGTCCACCTGAGTCATCATGGTCTAAGAGCCTTCTTCCTCTTCAGCCTACATCAACATGGAGGAATCAATGATAACCATTTACTGCCCCAACATCAGAACTTCTATCACAAATGCTACCGGTAAGAATACTCAGGTATGTGCAAAGGTAAGTAAATGTTCACCTATCATTTTATCTCTTATGAGCTTAGCTTGATAGTTCAAATGCATTCTTCCTTCTTCTATGATGGTTTTTCTCGGGTTTGAGTGTTTGGTCGACATTCATTCAAAGGCTTTTTTGAATTAAGCGTGGTGCTTAGGTTAAAAAATCTTCTTTAATCAAACTAGTCATGGTGTCAAGTTTGATTAATGAACCATCAGAGTTAATAGCATCATAGACTTTGGATGTATATCTTTTGCGGACTAACCCCTGTAGGAAGATTTCAAATGAAGTGGGCAGTCCTCAAGCTAAATTCATACTATAGATAGAACAAGGCCTAGGATACACTTCAACAAAAAAATTGCACTACATACAAAGGAGGTACAAATCACTTTTCAATGATCACAGTGAGTATATTGTCAAAATACCCCTTTATTATGTTTTATCTTAGCCTTGCTTTGGGTCATTCTAAAAAATGGTGAATAGTACAAAAATCTTTCTTCCAAAATTTCTCTCTCAGAAAACAAATGTAATAATAAAAGTTGATAGCAAACATTTTGGGATCCAGGTAATTGAACGTTTTGAACCTAGTTTTTCCTTAAGCATGGAAGTGAACAATAAGAAAAAGAGAGTTCTTTCAACATCCCTAGAAAATTCGTTGTCTACTAACCTTTTGTAGGGATGAAAATAAACAACTAAGGAGCAGCACACAGAACTCCAATTTCACCACAACACTCTTTTGGCCCCTTGAGAAAACAGATGCACAGGGAACCAAGCTGAACAAATGCAAAGCTTTGATTCATGCATATGAAGCTTATCTCTTGCATTTTTGTTCAAACCTTGGTGAATTCTTCGAGGTAAGTAACCCACACACCTCATGCATCTTTTCCTTATGTATCCACCTTGCTGAGCTACCATCATGTTTAGCTTGCCATGAATAAAAAAATAAAAAAAATAAGAAAAAAAATAAGAGAATAAAATAATAATAAAAAAGAAGTTTGATCTTTGGTTCAATAAAGTTTAGACTCCTTGGTGTATACAACCAGCAGAGTCCTTGCGTGTTTCCACCCTTTGTATTTTTGTTGAATAACAGAAGGTACAAGAATAAGTGTCAGGGAGATCTCTCCAAAGCACAAGGAAGAAACTCACTTTTGATCTCTCTCCCAAACTGATCAATAGCCCAGCATCATTCAACATGCCCAAGACAGGACTTGTTGGCCCACAAGGCATCAGCCGACCCTAGGGTTCACTGAACCCCTGAGGAAGCCCATTCAGCCCTGCTTCAAAAATCATGTTGGTTTGCTCCCTAGACTCACGCCTCCCTACTCAAATAAATTCATTTCTAAAATTCAACTCTAAATAAAAATGCAATGAAGGGCCTTGCACTCCATGCACTTTCATGAATAAACTTGCATATGCTTTATTCCTTGCATTCTCTCTAATTCTTGTGAACAATATCTTCATAGGGACCCCATGCTCTCTAAGTAATTGACTAATGTGATATGATTAAGATAATTGGAACCATGGTCTTCCTTGCAAAGTACTTGGGATTTCTTTTCAAAAATAAAAAAAGTGCAATAGCTTGTCTCCTCAAATTAATATGTTTTCCTACCAAAGCCAACGTTAGATTTTCAAGCTCAAAACCTTCATATGTAGTTTGACTTTGCTTTGAGTTTTGTCAAATTCTTCTACCTTTGTTAGATACTTGTCATACACTCATGATCAAGATCACGTACACATCCACTCACATGCTATACTTCTACACTAGAAAATAGCAAAGCATTTCCATCCACTCACAAAATAAAACTCCATGTTCTATTGTTGACGCCTACCAACGTCACCACTGAGAGACAACGATGACGCCCGCAGACGCCAAGGGGATGGTAGGTATTTCATGAACCACGAATAAATCTGCAAGCGCACGGAATGCCACTGTAGCATTTTACTCGGGAGTATACCGGGGTGTCATTTATATTTCCACAGGGAAGGCGGTGAATTAAGATGCATAGGTTAGTTAATGAACTTAATCTAGATTGGATATCCAATTGTATAAACAGGGGTAAGATAGATAACATGGTAGGAAGTAGTGTGATACACACACAAACTACCTTGAAGATAAATAAATGAAAGAACTGTTATAGGAAGGGAGAAAGGCAGAAGCTAGAGCTCAAGTCAAATGTGCTAGGCTAGCTATATCTATGCTATCTTATGGTTAGATTATTAGATATTAAACTTCATAACCGGGAGACCACTATCTAAATGACGGGAGGAGCCCGCGCATCCAGGCAGTTTTATGTACCTCCTACCCCCCCAATCCGAACGTGGAGGATTACTAGGGCACGAACAGGACTGTCACCACCTGCCGGTTACCTCTACAAACCTTAGGAAAGGTTGATATCTAGCAACACTTATCTAGTCTAGACACCATGTCTACACTAGTAAGCGATACTCTAGTATCCCGCGCGGAGCCCCCACCCTCCGGATGGATAGACATCATACTAGAGAAAACATACGAATACTGCAGCAGTTGATAAAGTTCTAAGACCAATATATTAACCATCGCAAGCACATGGCGATCATGCAATGCAAGCATCGAATGATAACGCAACCAGATCACGAATCATATATCCGATAACTCAGAACATACTTCAAGCAAATATCGGTAACTATAGTCTAATTCTATTACAAACGACCGAATATTACAAGAGAGAACTAGAGATGAACCCATACCAGAACTCCCGAGCAACTCCAGGGGCTCGATGATTCCTAGACTTCTCCTAAACTCCACTAAGCCTATAGACTAAGCAAGAATGCGTTGAGATAAGAGGTGAGGTGAGTGTGTGTGTGTGTTCTAATCTCTACCCCCTCCCCTTGTATTTATAAGAGGGAGCTATGACCTCTTTCTCCAAGAACCGACATGGGGAGCCATTGGGAGAGTGCCACATAGCTGAGCTAAGGCTGTGGGGCCCATGGGTGGGCCGATCGGCTGACGGCCCATCGGCTGGTGGGTTGTCTTGGGCTGCCTTGTCTGATCCCCATTGGTCTTGGCCTGTCTTGAGTGGTCTAAACTTGGTTCTTGGGCTATACTTGGTCTGTTTGAGTCTGAATCGGTGCTCTGATATTTTCTGTAATTTTATGTCGAGCCAAAGTGTGCTTGCAACCTGCATATTAGCTCAAAAACACACCTTGCATATTCTAGAAGGTAGAGAGTGGTTTAGGGGTTTATTTGGATAAAGATGCGTGTAAGAAATGCAAGCTCTTATGATTTTCTGATCAAGTTGATGCCAAGAAATGGTCATTAGTGAGCGTCAACATCTATCATGACTCTCTCTCCAAGTTTACCATCAAGGATATGGGCTATACAAAAAGCAATAAAAGTTGCATACCCAAAGAAGTTTTTTTTTGAGAAACACAATACAGACGCAGACGCTCACAAACACGCACACACACTCATCCCTATGAATACACGCACGCAACCCTACCCCTATGAGCACCTCCGAGAGACTGAGCCGGCAAATCCTCGAGATTGACGAAGTCACCATAGGCGCTCCGCTATCGACGGGAACGTCGCCTACCACTGAAAGCACAAACGCCGTTAAATCCTAGAAAATTTGCTCCCACGGGGAGTCGAACCCAGGACCTCAAGTGCTACTGAGGCTCTTGTAACCACTAGGCTACAAGCTCTTTCGCATATCCAAAGAAGTTAGGCCACATGCCCATAAGGCATGTCAAAAAAAAGAGAAGAAGAAAAGAGAAAAGATGCATACCCAAAGAAGGTATGCCACATGCCTACAAGATATGTCAAAAAAAATAAAAATAAAATAAAATAAAAATATATATAGCCCATATCGAAGAAAAAAATACAAGGAGAGAGATAGATCATGCAAATGAGTTCATCCACTATCCACCAAAAATATTTCACACACTTGCACCTCTTGATCAGATTGTATGACTTGTTTCTCCTTAAATTTTGTTTTTAACTTAACAATATAAGTAAAGCAAACGTGCCTCTTTATCCCTATCCTAAGCTCCACATAAACCTGATTAGATGGTAGGAGAAAAGAAGGCAATGACTTTGCCTTATTGAGGATCTGAAACAAAAAGAGTGATTCGAGAGAATAATTTTAGGAGCAAGACTATGCTTTTGTTTTCAAAAATAAATAAAAACCCAAGTTTCTGAGTGGGAAGAGCTAGGAACATGAAGTCTCGCTCATATGCAAGGAACTTGACGAGTGGTCAAACTTGAGATACAAAAGATCAAATGAATTGTAATTTTAAACGAAGGGAATACATAATAAGCTCAAACCTTATGAAAGATATAAATTCTGTGTTGTCTTGGGCCGAAATAGTGTCGTGAAGAGGCTACAGCCGAAATAGTGTCCTGAAGAAGCTACAGAGCGAAACAGACCATTATGGATAAATAGACAAGCGGATGCATATGAGTTCGTTAACAGGTCCAAATAAAAAGTTTCATATCCTACTTGCCAATAACAGTAGCCCATGACTATACTTTGGGCTAGATATTTATGTTTTCGTTGTAGCAGTATGGCCACGTGCAAAAATCCTGGAAATATCTCTTTTATTTGGTGATGCAAAGATCGATGTCCGTTCTCTACTTATTATCTTCTATCTAAAGGATTATTTGAGTGGCTGCTCTCTCAAAAGAGAAATAAGAATGACATGTTCTAAATAAAACTAGCTAGAAACCTGTTTTGAATGCCGTATATAGTAGAAAAGTTTTGTACAAAAAAATTGCACCTCGAAAACAATCGCTGGGATTTTGACAGTCTTGTTGTCTAGTAAAAACGTTCCGAAAACAACAATATGTATAGTAATAGAAAATGGAAATTTGCCCTATTTGCAGCTTTGCACATAAATTGGTTTATATATTATTACATTATTTCGTACTTTGCATACATCCTCTGTTTCTTCCATTGTAGCACTCTAATAAAGGAAAAGACATAATGTGTTATAACAGTCATTTCAACTAACAGAAAAAGGAACCACAATTTTTTTCCTTGTTTACATGGAAAGAATCATGTGCCCATCATCGACATGCATGTTTGGTGATAAACTCTACCAAGCTTTGTTAATTGCTACCTCATCAAGTAAGTGGCGATGAGGAATCAAATAATAGCATAATAAGGCTCCTTATGGGCAAGCATACCATGCATATACACTCACCTGTCCA
Organism: Panicum virgatum; assembly: GCF_016808335.1. Classification (NCBI taxonomy): domain Eukaryota; kingdom Viridiplantae; phylum Streptophyta; class Magnoliopsida; order Poales; family Poaceae; genus Panicum; species Panicum virgatum. Next base: position 25,899,036 of record NC_053136.1, on the reverse strand, counting down.
TTGCAATAGTGAGCATCTACAACGACTAAGACCCTGTTTGGTCCCAACAGTCCTAGGACTAATGGTGGTCCCTAAGCTAAAACAAAAAAGCTCTCCCTATTTAGTTGATGAACTAAACTGGAGATCAATAATTGCAGTGATAAAAGGACCTAAATACCCATGCATGCACCTGCAACGAGCTCCGTGCGGGATCTGCGGGCGGCCGAACCCTCCTGGGCCATGCATGCATGCACCCAGCTGCATGCGCCATGCACAGCAGCTGCATGCGCCATTCTGCGGCCAGGAGGGGGTCCCGGGGGAGCGGCGGGTGTGGACCCAGGGGCAGGGGTCGCGTGTGGACCTAGAGGCAGGGGTAGAGTGGAATTTGAGTCTAAAAGTCTAAAAAAGCATCTCTTGAGAGATTTCTATAATTTTAGTCCCCAACAGACTTTTAGCCCAAAAAATTCTTCCTATTTGAGTTTTTAGTCCCAAAAATCTCAAAGACTTATGAAAAAGTCTCTACAACCAAACAGGGCCTAAAAGAACGAGTTAAATTACACGCCGTTCTTGCGTTCACATGCATACATCAAGTCAATTTCCTCTTTAAGCAACGTTCGTTGGCCATGTTTAGACTAAAGATGTTGGTACGGCGCAGCATCTCAATTATAATTTCGTATACACAGTCATTAAACTAAAGATGTAGGCAGATATCGTTTCTACAGTTGAGAATTTAAAATTGCTGTGTTTCATATAAGTACAAAAGCATATACAAAGTGGTCGACTACTGTGGAATGTATTTTTTTTTGTTTTAGCTTTTAGGTAGATAGATAGGTCATCTCCTTTCCGTTTCCCCTTTCTCTTGGGCCTTTGTGCCCCATGTAAATAATCTTGTAACCTTGTCTACTTAATGCAATAAAGTTCAGGCAACCCCAGGGTTGCCGTAGATTTCCTCAAAAAAAAATGTCATCTTTAAATGTGCGAAATCTGTGTCCCTTTTTTCTAAATAGGAATATATCAATATAATGGAATTTATTTGGATGTAACTAGCTACATGACCTGCTTGTTGTACGGAAAACAATGAATGAAGTTAATAGAAAATAAATAAAATTGCATTGCCACTAGGTTAATTCTATGTTTTGATATACTGATTGTTCGTCCTGTTATGCGAATTTTATATCTCATCCTTTTCACTTCCGGGGCATCCATATTAGTCAAGACTCTTGAGATTGACAGCTAAATAAAAACACATAAGCTAGGGGGCCGACATAGAGGTAGATAGAGACCCATCAATTGGAGATAGATTTTGCTGAACTAACACGGATTTGGCAACAGGAATCAGCAAGAAAAGGGCACGTCGAAGCAGCAACAGCGAGGCCGGCCCTAGCGCGCGCGCTCTCTCTCTCTCTCCTAACCCGGCTGCAGCTAACTAGACATGGTGCCTACTCCCCCTAGCGTCTGCCAGGTCAACAAAGCAGAGGGAAAGCACCACCGGGCACCGGCCATGAAGTTTGTTTGGGGACGGCCGGCTCCGTACGGTTCGGTCTGCGGCGCGGCAGCCGCGCCGCTAATGCGATGTGATGTGATGAAGCTTTGGATGTAGCAGCAGCAGCTAGGTGGGGCTTGTTGCTGCTGTAGCCTAAAATATAGGTGTAAACTAAACAAATGTAGCTAGAGCTTCCACAAGAAAAAAAATGTATGCGAGTTTCTTGTGCCATACACGTACGGGTGTCTCGACCGGCTACAACATAAATAGACTACAGTACGTCGGATCAATACCAGCCGTCACTTGGTCGTGGTTGTTCGATGATTTTGGGTTTGGTGAATGGATTTGCTCCGCGCGCGCCAAAAGTGGAGCGTGAGATTCGGTCTCAACTTGCTTACCACTTCATGGACGCACATTATCTGCATCTGCTCCATCTAAACCTATCCTTGGTAATCATTGGGAGACTTAAATAGAAGCCTTATTATAATCTCATTTAAGTCGCATCACACCTAACGACGTTTCATTAGATACTTCATTTGTACATATATAGAGAAGAACGCCTGGGGCTCTTAAGCATTTTCTTATTTCCTTGTCCAGCAGCATTGAAACCCGAAGGCGTCAATTAATGAAATTAACAAATTTTACTTGTGCAAACTTAACAAGTAACTATTTTTTAGGAAACTTAACAACAAGTAACTAACTACCACATCAACCAACAATTAAGACGCCCTTTCCGATAGTTCACCAAATTTTATTCATCGCTTCAGATTTATTTATGAGCAACTAACTTCCCTGATGAAAAGAGACATTTAATTTGTTCATTAGCCTCACACTTTTTGTGATACTTGAAAACATGTTTGCAGATATGACAACTTCTTGTGTTTAAAATTACAGTTAAGCAGATGCTAGGACATTGCGCCGCGAGCATTCCTTTGCCAGCTAGTGCCTCTAATGATTGCCACATTGGTCGGCGTCGGACATGACGTTGATGCACGATCGGGATTGGATCGGTCGAGAATAGTAATGCAATAGAGATTCCTGTTCATAGTTTTTTATTTTTCTTAAAAGAAAACGGAAGAACGATTCTTTTCGGCAGGATCATGGGCCCTATATATGTATATTCGTGTTGGCGCAATGTGCATATTAGATCATCACGGCAAAGTTATTTTATTTCTCATTTTAATTTTGCAACTCATAAAAAATTGCCTATGTACAATAAACATATCCCATGCACTGGATTGGTCCGACTACTTATTCATTATTACCAGCATACTATTTCTGTTTATATTTCTTAGGTTTTCCTTCTCTTTACAGAAAAAAATCCATTATCTTCACTACATTAGTCCTAATCTAGCCTAGCCTAAATTAACCTAGTCAATTTGCAAGATATTCTTCTTTGCAATTACAAAGTCACATACATGTACACAAAAACAATTACGCATGTAAATCACACACCCACTAATGTGCACCACCTATTATCGTGTGCCTACAAATAAATCGTTAAAAACACTCAAAGACTTACACCCTTAGAATTGTACCATTATTATGCGCCCCCACCACCGGATTATGAGGTCATTAACAATTCAGAAGCTATAGTGTTGGTCACATTATTATTATTATATTAGTTGTGAGCTAGACTTCTTAGTGTGTTACGTCATCATATCATAACTTTGATGCAAAATTTGAAATGATATTACTAGAGGACGCAGGATGCCATCAAAATAATATTGCCGTTATGGAAAACTAGGAAGCAAATAGATCTGGTTCTTGTATATTTTGGAATATGACATTTTCTATTCATTATTGGCACTTGAGCAATAATATGTAAATTGACAAAATTGAAACCTTTTTGACTAATAAAGTGATGACCCTTGTCAGATCTAACAATTTGCTTACAATATATACATCCATTAGCATCGCTTTGTTCACCGAGATTATAATTTATTACGATATGAAAGGATCAAAGAAAACAAGATAGATACATTCCTATTTAATTAATTTGCGGTTAGTTTAGGAATGCATGATGAACTCAACTTCCAATATATTTTATTTGCAAAGGGTAGTACACACTAATTTATAGCTATTGACCCTACAAATATACATAAACTGATTATCTAAGCTCCAATTCTTTCAGTGTATATATTACGTATATTATTATGAACTGAAGTTTCAATACCATCTATGGATATATATTACACCCATTCCTCTCTTCTGGGATAGGGACAGCAGTAGCATTCCTTTTGATGATAATAGTATATCTCTGTACGTCCCCATCACATGCTGCCCAAATTTTAGATTCAGATCCGTCAGACAGATATATTCACTCGGCCGTTGTTAACCATCTAACTCTAGTATGAACCCGACACAACCAACTGATATATTAATCCCTGTAGCTTATCAAATGAAAAAGGGTATCGAAACTGTTCTTCTACAACCTGTTGACGCAGGGACTACTTAATTAATTTATTGCCGACAACGACTAATATGTACCTTATATTGAGGGGTCCGCTAGCTAGAGAATAATAGACTGTTGAAAGGTGCTTTAGGGAACACTGATCATTGCTTTTCTTACCTACCGTGAGTTCAAATTTTATAAGCTTCGAAAGTATATGCAGCCACTTCTAGATCACTATATTTGGTTACGATTTGGCACATCGACTACCATCCCTACTAATAATTTTCCGAAAGCAAGCCAATGGATTACCATATCTTAGCTTGTGCTTTGCAAGTACTGTTAGATGGATATTTAGGATGTCAAAACCTAAATTTTGTTAAAGAGGATCACCGCCATATGATTACACTACTACGAAAAGCATTTGTAGGGGCGGGTAAAAATGTATTTGTAGGGGCGGGTAGAAAATTCGTTGCTAGTTTTCGTTGCTAAAAAAATACCTTTTTTTGAGGAACGGGCAATAAAACCGCCCTTAAAAACCATTTCCAGGGGCGGGCCACCCCCTCAACCACCCCTGGAAATTCATTTGTAGGGGCGGGTGGGCTTGCAGGCGGCCCCTACAAATTGTTTTCCCTCCAAAAATGATTCGAATTTAAAAGTTTCAATTACATTTCCCGCTATTTTTTGCAATTCGCCGCCAATTTTGATCTCTCAATCTATTCGAATTTGAAAGCATGGATTATGTTTCCTGCTATTTTTTGCAATTTGCTTTCAAGCCAATTCTGATAATTCAATCTAGTAGGTGATCCAAACATGGAATATATTCAGTAACTAAAAATTCTTGCGCATACAAAATTAAATTATATGAAAACCAACCATCATTAGAGTACATTATTAAAGTGTATATTGAATACATGTTTTTCTCCTAATCCTCCCTAGCACCGCTACTAGGTACAGTTGGATGTCCCGTTCACGAAGCCAGTGTATTTATCATCCGTTGCCAAATCTTGTGCTTCATGAAAAAAATTTGCCCCTCACATTGACCACTTCATGCATAATGAAATGGCACAAATCATCGACTACATTTAGAAGTTGTTTCTCGTGGAGCTGGCCACCATGTTTGTCAGGTTGAATCTGCAATTATGGAATTCATGGTAAAATTAAGCAAGTGCTAGTTACAGTAAAAAAATAGTGTAGACATAACCCTAATAAAGAGTAGCCCCTTACATGTTCTGGATCAGTAGTATATCTCCCTTGCTGCCTCATATGCTCGCACATGTAGTATCCACAGTACACGGAACCCGCGGGTTGCTTGTGGCACGGGAACCTTGTGCGCAGAGTCATTTCACTAGGTTTGTCGGTGGGATGAACTCCTCCTTTACGAATGTAGAATTTGTAAGCCCTATTTTAAAATAAATTAAAGAAATGAAAGTTAATTTATATATGTATACTTCTCTAGAGAAATAAGCATCATGTGCATGGGAAAGATAATAAGAAATTCACTCACAATTGTATAATTTTTATGAATTCTTCGCAACTCTTGGTTGACCAATCCAAGGAGTCCAATACGAGAATTTTTCTGAGCTTTGGTTGTATAAGGAAAGCAATCCAGTGATTTCTGAGAAAAAAATATTATGTACAATTTGTAGGCATGGATCCGAGCAATGGTTTATTATGAAATGGTTGATATTAGACTTACTGGATGTGGTATGGCGCAAATATGACATCCATCTCTTCCCATCGTGTCATCATAAGCGATATTTAGGCCGCAACCTTTGTGATGGTCTCTTCATGAAAAAAAATTTCGTGCCTTTTGTTTTTCCTTCTTGGTTGGCGAGCCGTGCGCAGCTTCACAAATCGCTGCAGGGTCAAGGTATCAGACCTTTTTCTTTAAAATAATAGCATCATATGTTTGCATCCTGTAGAATATAATGTATGCCAATTACATATTTATGCATATAACATAATTCTTTATGCCGCAATATAAAATGAATTAGTATCATGAGCACTTACATGCTCCAGAGTCGAACCATTTCAATACCAAGTTCTTTGAGACGGAACATGTGTTGTATGTCTGCAAAATCGAACATGATATCAAACATTCCTGGCCCCTTAGGTCCAAATACATCTAGATGGTATGGAGCATATATGGTCTTGAGGCCAAGTATACATGCCCGCTTGTACCAATTATGAAGCCTCCGCATAAAAGGAGGACCATCCCTTAGTGCCCAGTCCGGTAGCAAGTCTTTTCCATACACAAACTTTATAGCAGCATCGTCCAAGTCTTGAATGTCATCAACCCCAATTAACATTTTGTGCTCCATGTTAGTGCAGGGCGTAGAAAAGCCCGACCGTCTACTGGCACTAGAATTTTCTGGATTATCCTTGGACTTAGCCTTCTTAACACTTTCATCAGACTTCTTGTTTGCGGCATGCCATCTATTCACAATTTCTGACCCTTCCTTGTCCTTTTGATAAGGCCGTAGCATTCGAGGCAGCACTAATCGGGACATCGAAACAAGGGCCTGTGGAGTATGCTCTCGTGATCGGGTTGGTGGCGGAGCCAGTGCTGATACCAGGCCCTGTGGTGATGGTTCTTGTGGTGTTGGTGATACTCTGGCTTGTGGGGATGGCTCTCGTGGTGGTGGTGGTGATATGGGAGCCTGTGGGGATGGCTCTCGTGGTGGTGATACGGACCTGTGGGGATAGCTGTCGTGGTGTTGGTGATGGCAGATCTACCTCTCGTTGTGATGATCGTGGTGGTGGTGACATTTGAGGTGGTTCTTGTAGTGGTGGTGATGACTCTCGTGATACTAGAGCCACTGGTGATGGCGGAGCCTGAGACGGCTGTTGACGCTCACTAACGATCATTTCTAGGCATCAACTTGATCAGAAAATCATGAGAGTTCGCATTTCTTACACACATCTTTATCCAAATAAGTCCCTAAACCATACTTCACCTTTTAGAAAATGCAAGATGTGTTTTTGAGCTAAAATGCAGGTTGTAAGCACACTTTGGCCCAACATAAAATCACAGAAAATATCAGAGCACCGATTCAGGCTCAAATGGACCAAGTGTAGCCCAAGAGCCCAGATCAGACAAGTCAAGACAGGCCGAGACCAGAGTGGAGCAGACAAGGAGGCCCAGGACAGCCTGCTGGACGAAGCTGGGGGCGGTTGGCGCCCCTGGGCCGTCGGCCGACCAGGCCCGTGGGCTCCACCGCCTCAACCTCGGTGCTTGGCGCCTCCTTAGTGGCTGCTTAGGTCGGTTCCAAGGGTCTCATCCTGTGGCTCCCTCCTATAAATACAAGGGGAGGGGGTAGAGAATGAACACACACACACACACACACACACACACACCTCTTCTCAAGTCCATCTTGTGTAGTCTATAGGCTTAGTGGAGTTTAGGAGGAGTTTAGTAGTCATCGAGTCACCGGAGTTGCTCGGGAGTTCTGGTATGGGTTCATCTCTAGTCCTCTCTTGTAATATTCGGTCATTTGTAATAGAATTTGACTATGGTTACCAATATCTTCTCGAAGTGTGTTCTGAGTTATCGGATATATGCTTCTTGATCTGGTTGCGTTATCATACGATGCTTCCATTGCATGATCGCCCTGTGCTTGCGATGGTTAACATATCGGCCTTAGAACTCTATTAACTGCTCCAGTATTCATATGTTTGCTTTAGTATGATGTTTGTCCATCCGAAAGATGGGGGCTCCGCGTGGGATACTAGAGTATTGCTTACTTGTGTAGACGGGGTGTCTAGATTAGCTAAGTGTTGCTAGATGTCAACTATACCCATGGTTTGTAGAGGTAGCCAGTAGGTGGTGACAGCCCTGTTCGAGCCCTAGTAATACTCCACGTTCGGTATGGGGTTAGGAGGTACATAAAGCCGCCGGGTTGAACGGGCTCCTCTCATTGCTTCGATAGCCGTCTCCCTATTTTCAACAGTTGACCATAAGATAGCATTCAAGATAGCATAGATATAGCTAGCCTATCGAAGTAAATAAAGGATATAGTTTACTCAGGGGAGGGGACCTCCCCCAAGCTAGCTCTTGGTTTAGGGTCCGAAAAGCAGGACCTTTCTCCATACCTGGTCAGGTTGAGGTCGTTTTGTCCGTACTTGGAGAAATAGTAGCGGGCGATGATGTCTTCTTCTTCTTGCGCCATACTTTCTTGGTCTTCTTTGGTGGCGTAGATGGCACAGGACCAGGATTCTCTGGTGTAGGATAGACGATCTCCAGATCTTCCCATACTGTGTTGGTGATGAAATCAGGGATCTTCTGGTCGTCTTCTACCGGATCAGTTGGGGGAGTATGAATCTCCCAATCTTCCCAGGCAGGCTCGGAAGGGGAGTGATAAACGTCTTGATTCTCCCAACCAGGTTCTGCCCAAAACCCTTGTTTCTCGCTATCCTCGTGAATCAGGAATAATTCTCTCTTGTTTTGAAATTTGAGCTTCATGGTTTTTCCCATGATGCGTGTTGGCGCTCACTAACGACCATTTCTGAGCGTCAATATGGCCATAATAAATGGATGAACTTGCATTTCTTACACTCATGCCACTAATAAATTACCGAATTCCACATGTCCCTCTTGATTTCTATGAGTGCAGGTTTTAGCTAAAAATGGAGGGCAATCATACCCTTTGCAGCCAAGGAGCAAACGCCGACCGATCAAACACCGTCACACGAGCTCCACATGGATCAGATGGCCCACCAGAGAAGAAAACCAACATAAACAGAGTCAAGACACACACCATTGACAAGTGGGCCCCAAGAGCAGCCCATAGGACAAAGGGGAAGGTCGGTGGGCCCACTAGATGGCCGGCCGACCACCCTGGTCGGCCGACGGCCCAGTGGGCCCCTCCGCCTTCAGGCTTCGATGTGTCACTCCCACATTGGCTCCTTATGTTGGTTCAAGGCGTCTCGTGCTGAAAACCAGGCCGTGGAGAGGGTGGCTCCCCTCTATAAATATGAGGGGAGGGGCTTCATTCCATGGCATGATTAGTGTGAAGGAGAAGAGAGATGAAGCTACTCTCTCAAGATATAGTTTATCTCCACTTGTAGAGGTCTTAGGACTAGAGGAGTTCGGGTTCGAGTTGTAGTTCGAGGTCTTAGAGTCCTCATGGAGAGTCCGGTATGTCTTTTACCTCCTCTTTGTGTAATGCTCTGAGTTTGTACTAGATGTTTATTTATTTATTCAGTACTTTGGTTCATATGCTCATGTTTTATATGTGATCCTTCTTTTGAGTTATGATTGCCTTGTGTGATTCATATGCATAGACTAGTTCGTGTATCATGGCTTTATTTCATCTTCCTTAATTGGGCGCTCTAGAACTAAGGCCCCGGATAGACAAGGGTGTCCTTGAGCAAGGCTAGAGTGGTGCTTGTTAGCGTGGGCATGGTGCCTGGGTTGATAACCACGTTTGAATGCAACTCTATCCCACGGTTTGTAGAGGTAGCCGGCTGGTGGTGACAGCCCTGTTCGAGCCCTAGTAATCCTCCATGTTCGGATAGAGGGGTAGGAGGTACATAAAGCCGTCGGATGATCATGTTTCTCCTGTTCATCTGGATGTAGTCTCACTAGTCCATTGATCAGGCTTTTCCTTTGCGTATGAATGACTCTTTCCAGCATGCTCATGAGAGTACGATAGATTATGGCTCTAGTTACCCTTGATCTTGCTCTTTCCTCTCCGATGTCCTAGCGGCCGAACGGCCAGCTCCGGCGAGCTCGCCGCCGCGGAGCTCTGCTCCGGCGGTGTTCCGCCACCGCTCCGCGCACCCTTTTCCCTGAGCCGTTAGATCTCGATCGAACGACCCGAAACAAACCGGCCCGAGTCAACTGAGGGGAAAGAACGGTCAGCGCCCGCCTTTTTTCAAAAGAGACCCCACTTTTATCCGAAATCAACCCGCGGTCCACAGCCATTCAAAAATAATTACAGTTAGGCCCCGGTTTTTACCAAAACCCCCCTGACCTTCCTGGTTTTAGCGCCCGCAGTCCAGAGACTTCGGTTTTGCTTGTTAGCCCTTAGATTTAACGGTTAATTACGTTTTAGTCCTCGGTTTTTGCAGAAAACCCCCTGGAACTCCAGTTTTCTTACAAATAGGTCCCTGGAACTTGTTTTAGGCCTAGATTATGCGTTTTAGCTCCGTTTTAGGCGTTCTTTATATCCACGTGATCGTTGTAACGCGTAGAATAGTTTTAGACTAGTTTTGTTTGTTGTTTTCATGTATTGTTGTACTGTTTCTTAGTGTTTACTCTTGTTTGCTTGTATGTTTATGTTGTGGACTTGTTTTGGCGTTGCGATCGTGAGTAGACGTTGGGCTACCGGAGGAGCACAGTACCAGGAGCCATCTTCAGAGCAGTTTGAGCAGTAGGAGAACTTTTGAGGAAGGCAAGTATAACATGAACAACCTATCACTTTTAAATACACTTTCATACTGCATTTTCATACTGTATGCCTATAAGGATTTCCTAGCCACTTTATATCCTTTATATATATCCCTTGGGTTGCATTTTGGTTAGTTGTGCTAGGTGCTGTGCTATAACACATAATGGTCCTTTTTAATTAATTTGATTAATGGTATATGCAACTTAATTCTGAGAGTGGCCCTCTGTGTGGCTTGAGTGGCTCACTTCTCATTAAAATTGGTTTTGTTAGAAACATGGTTTAGGGGGCCAGCACGGTGCTTACTGTCTGGTTGGCCACTCTCCATAAGGACCGGTTCATAGAGCGACAACCTGGGACAACAGCGCTACCACAAGACTGGAATGGGACGGTCTTGGCGTAATAATTAGGTCTTTTTGGTTTGGAGTAACTTACCGACGGGGCAAGGGTGGTAAGGTTCTATGTCCCTCGTACTGAGTGGCCTCGTCGATGATGTCCACTAGACCTGCTCCATAGTCACCTATCCAACCCTCGCGGTTACTCCTTACCAACGAGATTCTTTGTAAAGACCTCGTAGTGAGTTTGCTAGTCATCTCACCTAAGGAAGTGTGATGAACAACTAGCGTAGCTCACGACTTGTGGGTAAAGATGTGCAACCTCTGCAGAGTGTAAAACTGGTATACTAGCCGTGCTCACGGTCATGAGCGGGCCCATATCCTCCTTTTGATTAGTGGGGTTAACTCCTTCCAACGAGATTCTTTGTAAAGACCTTGGTGGTTTCGGTTTGATTCTCAGTAGTAACATGTTTAATCTTGATTAATTACTATGTAACTGGGTTTAAGGTAAATCATCCACCTGTAGTAAATAGCTTTAATAAAATTTTGCCAAGACTTAAAAGCTAATGCAGTCAGTCAGCCAACCTTAGAGCCTCATAGTTTGTGTTATACTTGTTGAGTACAAGTTGTGTACTCACTCTTGCCTACTCTACTCTTTTTTTCCTCTTGGGGATACTCTACTGCTGCTCAGTTCCTACCGACACGAGGGAGTTCGCTCAGCGCTACCAGGACTATGAGGACTTCTAGGCGTTCGTCTCCCAGTCGACGTCCCTGTGGCGCCCTGCTCAGCTTCAGAGAGTTTTTTATCGTATTTGTACTTTGCTTCCGCTGTATCAGACATTTTTGTCATTAATATAATAAATAACATTCGTACTCGCTTTATTATGTCTTTTTACGTGATATGTGCTATGATATACTATTCATTCTATTGTATATACGTGTGACTTGATCCTGGCACGTATATGATTGCTCGGTTTATGTCCTTTTATAAACCGGGTGTTACAGGTGGTGACAGCCCTGTTCGAGCCTAGTAATCCTCCACGTTCGGATAGAGGGGTAGGAGGTACATAAAGCTGTCGGATGATCAGGTTTCTCCTGTTCATCTGGATGTAGTCTCCCTAGTCCATTGATCGGGCTTTTCCTTTGCGTATGAACGACTCTTTCTAGCATGCTCATGAGAGTACGATAGATTATGGCTCTAGTTACCCTTGATCTTGCTCTTTCCTCTCCGATGTCCTAGACAAATTATCTAGTTCTGTTCATGTGTTCACTACCCCTTTTATCATAAATATCATTCCTCTGTTCACATCATTGCTATTAATCCATAGCGGTTCTTCCTGACTTAACTAAATTCTACACACCGCCGCCTTCCCTGCGGAAATATAAATGACACTCCGGGTTACTCTCGGGTAAAATGCTATGGTGGTACTCCGTGCGCTTGCGGATTCATTCGTGGCCCATATAATACCTACCACCCCATTGACGAGTGCGGACGCCATCGCTGATTTCCATTGGTGATGTTGGTAGGCGTCAACAATGCGGAGGCTGATTTTTCCTGTCCCTACATCGATTCTGATGTTTGTATCCTTGAGGAATGGGCGCCCAAGTTTGAGCGGAATCCCAATATCTCCTTCCATGTCGAGGACTACGAAGTCCACTAGTATGAAGGTGTTCCTGACTTTTACCATGAGATTTTCCACAACTCTTTCGGGATATCTCATGGTAGAGTCCGCCAGCTGTACACACATGGTAGTAGGGGAGAGTGTTGGATAGCTTAACTTCTCGAATGTTACCATGGGCATGATGTTGACGCTGGCTCCAAGGTCACACAGAGCATGATCGAATTCACAATCGAAGATTGAGCAATTGATCAATGGGGTCCCAGGATCCTCTCTTACTGAAGCTGCAATTCGCGCCACGCACCTCTTCTGGGGAGTGAAAGATTCTCAGCATAGCTAGTGAGGGGTGTTTTTCTAAGTGGTTCCTTTCACATAGCATTTATGACATTTACGCTCTCTAGGGTTGATTCGGGTTGCCCCAGAATCTTCCCTAATTCAGCAACAGGGGTAGCAGTAGCTAGTTGAGCCAATTGAGTTTCAAGCATCTTATTGAAACTCAGCTAGTTCTTGATGGCAGTGGAGAATCCGTCCATCTTGGCATGGATAGTCTCCATAGATTTGTCTGTAGTGGCCAACTTCTTCTGAAGGGACTCATTGATCCTTGCTTGGCCGTAGACAAGATCTCCCAAGGTAGGTTGGTTAGGATTGAAAGAATTTGAACTGCCGTTACCTCCTTGATAGTATGGGCGTGGTTGATTCCACCCCTAACCTCCTTGTGGATGAAACCCATTGTTGTTACCATTGAGATATAATGCTTCTTCTTAGGTTTCCAGGCAATTATCTCCCGAATGTTCAAAATTCCCACAGAACACGCATGTCATGCGAGTTTCCAAGGCTTGAAGTGTCTGCATTTGAGCCTTATCTTGGGAATAATCCTTGAATTTCTTGTGGAGGAGATCAATCTTCATAGCAAGCATGTCAGCCTCCTTGACGGAATGCATGCCTTGCTGGCGTGGTTGGAGGCGATCATCACTCCAAACTTGGTTGGACACCATCTTCTCAAGTAATGCTGTTGCTCTTTTAATGGTCAGTGAGAAGAAAGCTCCACCCGCAGCGGTGTTGGGTATTTTAGCATCACGAATAAATCCGCAAGCGCACAGATACCGTTGTAGATTTCACCTCAGAGTATTCCAAGGGTTATCGAATCCATAGGGAATGTGTGCGCACTCTCTTCTATTCTAATCGGTCCAAAGACACACAAAGATAGGTAGAAGGGTAGAGAGGATTCCTAAGATAGTGCTACTGCTGAGTTAAAGGTCGATCTCTCGGGCACAATACTCGCTTCAGGCACCGGCTTACAAATGGTCTGCCAGTCAACTCCTGTCAGACCCAGGGCAGCGGGACTACTCATAGGCGTGGAATATTCTAGAGTAGGGAATAGAGCATGGATACGCTCTCTACTGTACCTACCCGAATAGGAGTAGAACTAGTCGATGTACACGGGAACTAGCCGAACTCCTCGGACTAGGATCCTAGCAGAACTCTACTAGGACTTTCCATGTAACCCTATTCCCCTAGATTATATAAGGGCGAATAAGGACCCCTCCAGAGGAGGACGAGACACATCGAACAACACCTAAGGGAATACAAACCACCACACAGGACGTAGGGTATTACGCTCCGGCGGCCCAAACCTGTCTAAATCCTTGTGTTCCTTGCACCATCACGTTCTGATCCCGGCGAGTCCCCGCCTACAACCACTCTCCTCGGGATACCCCTCGGAGAACCCGACGGTAAAACACCGACAGCTGGCGCCCACCGTGGGGCCTCTCGCCAAAGATCGTCAAAAGAACTCGATGGCTCCTCTCGACGACAATTCGGTGCCTTCTGAAGGCACCTCCTTCTGTGTGGGCTCTTGGATTTTCGTTGCCGATGGATCAAGCAGTTTCAAAAGCCGCCCAGTCGATCAAAATGCCCCAGAAACTTCAGAAGCCGCAAGACGCCATGAATTCGACGATTTCATTGACCAACTCGAAGAAGTCGTACTCTCAGCTTTCAACAGCGGAACCCGAATTCAACCCGAATTTGGCGCAATTAGACCCAAAACACTCTCCGAACTAGAAGTGGATTTGGACAAATTGCTAGAGGATACAAAGCAAGAAACTACCATTGATGGAAATATTCTATCTTCCGGATGTCAACAGGATGTCACTGAAGAAGAACAACTCATCAATTCAGTTTCAACAACAATAATCGAGAATTATCTAAAGGACCTGAAGGAAATCTGATGCTTGCGAGTAGTCAATTATGAATTACTCAATGGGACCGATCAGATCTCCAACAGCATCGAATGATGCATCAATCTTGCAGAATTAGCTCTCTGAAGGAAAAAAATCAAAGGCTAGCTTCAAGAAAACCACTTGCAAGAGGAAGCCTTCCGAAGACATCTTTTAAAACATCAATAACATTGATGAAAAAATTGAACACTGCCTTTAGCTAGCTGAAGACACGTTCAATAACAAGAGTTCCTACAATCACAAATACGAAAAATTCACCAACCCCTGGGCTCTCAGCCCTACAGAGCTGGAACAGGATCAAGCTTTCATCAAATACCTTGAAGAACTTGATGAACCAATTTCCGAAGATGAACTAGCTGAATGGTCAAACGACATCAACTTGTTTATGGTAGGGCTATCAAGTCCCGACAAGCTTGAAGCACTTTGGGGGATGATTCACAAGACAAGCCACTAGCTCAATTGGATCAGCATCTGTCCGAATCTCATCCTGTAGAAGATTTCGTTCCAATCAAAGACTACATGAGTCGATGGTGCAACATCATCCAAACTCCAAATTCGCCCACTCCACAAGAAAATCACCGCATGTTGCAGCTGTTTTCTCCAGAAGAACGCGTCAATTTGGATAATTACAACAAATTCATAAATGAACTCTCAGTTCGAATCAAAGGCGGATGGTCTCCAGTGGACACCATCCCATATGACGAAGACCTTCTGCGGCACACTCTCAGATTATCTCCCCGAGTCAAGACAAACGAAGAATTCTACCCGCACTCGGATCAAGTCCTCAAGGGAAACCGATTCATGAAATAATCCGTTTTGGATAGGAAGATGGAATTCGATAAGGAGTCGATTTCTGCTATAACTACAAAAAGAAAACTACATTTCTCAAACAGGAGAAGGAGAAGAGACAGTTCTCAGAATACGAAGAACTACCATTCCAGCAAGGCCTTCCGCTCAAAGAACACGACAACAAATCAAAGATTCCCAATCACGATCGCGAGATCTTCATAGCTTTACTCTCGGAATCTACAAGTAAAAAGGTCAATCCTACGGCGTTAGGCGACCTCGATTACGATGATTTTCTTTCTGGCACGGAAGCAAGCGAAGCAGTATCAATCAGCTACGGAATTCCTCCACCGCCACCAAGAATCACGTTCACCGTTCACCTGGACAACAACCCAAAGAAGACTCAAGATCAAAAGAGAAATATCAATCTCACTACAGAGCACCATCAACAGCTTGGCGACTCGTTTGACTATTCCAACAATGATTTACACAATGTCATCAACATTGGTCGCAATGCAAAGACAGTCATCATCAACAAAAGAGAAGATCATGAATAAGTCGAAGCTTACAGCCTGATATCTAACTATCGATTACCTGACAACTATGAGTACAACTCACGAAAATGACACAGCGACAGAGCAGTACCTCCTCCTCAACCAAAGCAATCGAAGATTGATTCTACTCATCAAAAACTTCATTCAAGATGTTTTCTACTCCCTAAAGGGAAGCACTCGACTTTCCAATGCATCATCCTTCGCAAAGCACTCGGAGCACCTCCACCTTCTGCCGACAAGGACAATAAGGAAAAGAATCAACATGAGCAAAGCTTCTTTTGACAATCAAAGAAGAAGGAGTTAGTCGAATGGGTTAAATTTCCTCAGGGCCAACCCCCGGTCTTATACCCAATAAAGGCTAGGATGGATTCGCCCAAGCTCAAATTCTACCCCCGAACTACTCGATGTCAAAGTAAAAGAAGTACTCCATACAAAGTAGTCGGCTGGTTCCAACCACCTCAGGGCCAACCCCCGGTCTTCCCCCCAATAAAGGCTAGGATGGGTCCGCCCGAGGGAGGTTCCACCCCCGAACTACCAAAGAAGGTAGAAACAAGTACTCCTATTGATATAAAAAAAGCTATACGCCCGAATCACCTCAGGGCCAACCCCCGGTCTTACACCCAATAAAGGCTAGGATGGGTCAGCCCGAGTTCTAATTCAATACCCAAATTACTCGTGTCGGCAGAAGACAAGTACTCAAGTAGAATCCCATCAGGGCCAACCCCCGATCTTCCCTCCAATAAAGGATAGGTTGGGTCCGCCCGAGCAAGATTCAAACATAAGGAAGAAATCGAGTGCTTCGGAATCTGATGGAGGAGTGTACAAAGAAAATACGTCGTCAAAGGCCCTAGAGACAAGTTCTCTACCTTCTTCAGGAGTTGTTACTCCATCAACTACATCGACTACCAACATTTCTTTGTTAAGGTAAAGTAAAAGGCATGGCGTATGTAATAGTTGGGGCTAAGAGACACGATCTCCGCGGCCTTAGCGACAAGTTCCCTACCTTCTTCATGAGTTGTTACTCCATCAGCTACTTCGAATACCAACCTTTCCTTGTTAAGTTAAAGTAAAAGGCACGGCGTATCGAATAGCTAGGGCTAGGAGACACGATCTCCGCGGCCCTAGAGAGAAGTTATCTACCTTCTTCAGGAGTGGTTACTCCATCAGCTACTTCGACTACCAACCTTTCTTTGTTAAGTTAAAGTAAAAGGCATGACGTATCGAGTAGCTGGGGCTAAGAGGCATTAGCTCCACGGCCCTAAGGGACAAGTTCCCTATCTCCTAAAAAGAGTCATTCATCCATGAGATGACTACCCGTCTACTACTACAGTACTCGACCAAAACCTAAGGGACAAGATCTCTATCTCCTAAAAGGAGCCATTATTCATCCACGAAGATGAATACCTGTTGACTACTATGGTACTCGACTGATGATGATACAAGACCTCCAAGAAGAGTTATTCATCCACGAGACAACAAAAAGTGTCGACTACTACGGTACTCGACCCAAGCAGAGACAAGATCTCTATTTCCTAAAAAGGAATTATTCAACCAAGAGGTGACAACTTGTCGACTACTACGGTACTTGACCCAAGCTGAGACAAGATCTCTATCTCCTAAAAAAGGAATTATTCATCCATGAGATGACAAACATTCGACTACTACGGTACCCGAACAAGACGAAGATGCAACACAATATAGCCAACGACAAGCTTCGTAAAAATGGCAACCATTCGATCAGTCGTCAACTCAAAAGAAAAGTACTATACATTCAAATGTTAAAAGTACACCAGTGGACACACATCCACACAAGAGCCAAAAGAATATTACAACAAATGTTCAAGCCTCCCATTCAGGCGCCGGCTCCAAACCACTGATAACCTTATAAGCGATGGGCTTCATCTTTGTGACATATTTAGAGAATTTCTCCTCTAAACAGCCGACGGCCACCCCATCACCAATAAGGGCCAAGTTCACAAAAAAGGCAGAAAGGATTTCAATAATCCTATGGCATGAGCTAAGTACTCACTAGAAGTGTCGGAGAAGAAGCTACTAAGTCGATGGGGAGCTTCACAAAGATGCTCCAACAAACTCTTGCTACCAGCACCTTCTTCCTCGACCATCTCGACGACTACTTGTGCCGCCGCCTCGAGATCAGCCAGCTGCTGGGCCTTCTGATCACAATCAGCCTGTCAGACCAGGGCAGCGGGACTGCTCACAGGCGTGGAATATTCTAAAGTAGGGAGTAGCATATGGATACACCCTACTGTAACTACTCGTGCAGTAGTAGAACTAGCTAGAGTACAAGGAAACTACCCGACCTACTCGGAGTAGAACTCTGCTGGTACTCGGCTAGGACTTTCCATGTACCCCTGTCCCCCCAGATTATATAAGGGCAGGCGGGGACCCCTCCAAAATATCGAACAACACCTAAGGGAATACAAACCACCACACAAGACGCAGGTTACTATGCTCTGGCGGCCTGAACCTATCTAAATCCTTGTGTTCCTTGCACCATCGTGTTCTGATCCCGGTGAGTCCCTACTCATAACCACTCTCCTCGGGATACCCCTCGGAGAACCCGACGGTAAAACACCGATAGCTGGCGCCCACCATGGGGCCTCTCGCCAAAGATCAACAGAAGAAATTGATGGCATCATTCAACTTCAGCTTCCCGACAATCGACATCGGAACCACCCTCGGTTTCGTAGCATGGGCCTGCTTCGCCGATGGATCAGAAGGTTTCTCTAGCCACCTGATCAACCCCGCAAGCACAAAGACACTCCGGCAAGAACAACTCGGCAAAACCGCTTCCACCGAGATCCTTCTTCCTGGAATCGCAGAAGAAATCGAAAGCTTGTCCTTATCAGACATGACTTCAACTCGTTTCCCTCTGGAATTGGGAAATTCGACCGCATCATACTCTGCATTTCTCCACCAAAAAAATCCGATCGGGACTCGGACTGCTCCCCGGTTCGACTCCTACCCGGACTCAGACGACGACTTCGATCCCGACTCGGACTTGCTCAACTACCTGAATCTGACCATCCTGGTGACACCACAAAGCTGAGTCGCTTACCGGAAGGACTCAGAATCTGCTAACGCAACCAACAATGCCCGGCTAGTAGCTTGCCTACGGGACCTTCCCTACCAGTCGGGTAGACCACTTTCTCCAGTCAGAGGAGAAGAAATTGGCGATACTGCTCTAGTCGACTACAGCACGTCACACTCAACCCTAGACTGGCAGGTGTATGTGTGTTGGCGCTCCTTAAGTACCCACTTTATCCCTTGTTTATCCTTGATAATGGCATGAATTTAATATCAAAATCACTAACCGTCCTAACCCCGGCCTAATTATTGGTCATTTTCACACTTGCACATATATTTTGGAGGAACTTCATTTTTGTAGGTTTTTGGCCTATTTTGGAGCATGAAATGACGAGGCCCATGATCGAGCGCTAACACGAAGAAAGACGAAGGCCAAAGCCCAAAGGGAGGACCAAAGCCCATGTTGATTCGAAGCCCATTCACGCGCATCCATCCTCCAAGGGAGCCCAAAGGACCGAGCCCACGAAGATGAGATCAAGATACTTCAGGATTAAGCAAAGCAAATGAAGATTTAAGGAAGGATTCCCTATCCTATCCTTTCCTCGAAGATATCTCCAAGATAACGACGTCAAAAGGGGTGCAATCGTGAAGGACATAAACTCTAGAAGATGCGAGGAGTCTACACGCGAAAGATGAGACCGAGGTGAGCCCGAACTAGGGTAGGCCGGCCGGCCTAGGCCCATGGGGCCGGCCGGCCTAGCTCGTTTCTGAGGCGGTTCGGCTTCCCCTTCGACCGGTGGCTTCCTCGGCTTATAAATAGCTCGCACCTTATTCAACTCGGAGCATCCATCCACCCAGAACTCGATGAAAACCTAGGGCCAAGACCGGAGGGAGACGACAGCCGCCGCAAGTCTTCGAAGTTGTCTAGGAGATGGTTTAGGCCACCCCTTGCTGCCATGGCCTCCCTGCGTGGTTGTGCCATGGTGGAGTTCATGAGCTAGTTGGAGTCGTCAATGGTATGTACTCGGTGGTGACGATCCAAACGAATCTATTATGTGAGTAATGATAATCATGTCTTCCGAATCTATTAGTGATCATGTTCTCTCTTTCAATTTCGTTCTTTTCTTTGGGTTTGCTTCATCTTAGATCTGTTATCGATATAGATCTATTAGCATTATCTTGTAGTCATGGTGGCTAGAGGTTCATGGCAGAACTACCAAAGGGGGTTCGACTTGCTTCAGGGTACTTTCATCCAAAGGGGGGGTGTCGTGACAGGGCACTTCCACTGAGTAGGTGGGGTATCGAAGGATCAGATTGGAGATTTTGATTTAAAGATGCTTTTGATTGAGATGCATGATTTATTTGCTCGTTAGCTTGAACTACAACTAGATGACGATAGGCCTAGTCATGTCTTTGGTTTTGCTATGATTAAGCTTATGTTCATGGATGAGATCAACCTTTACACATCAATCATATCCGTCAAAGGTTTACCCTTTATATGCAATCAATGTTTCATGTTAGGATAGATCCATTAGATTAGATGGAAAACCTTAGGTAGTTCTTTGTCGATCCACGGATTGATAAACCTTGGGTGAATACTCTAAGGGAAAAGCTAGACGAACCGTGCGCTTGCGGTATACAAATCAGGGCGCTAAGGAGCATCAACAAGCTTTTCTGGCGCCGTTGCCGGGGATCGGCAACACGAACCCTAGGGCGATCTATCTAGTGTTTTTGGACTAACCCTAATTTTATTGTTGCATATATCCTATGTTTCTTGTTTGTGTCCATAAATGCAGGTAAAACCCTAGACACAAAGTGATTGAGAAGTTCTCAACGTCCGTACTTTGACAAGTCCAATCTCACTCAAGCAAGTTGATGGCTACGTGAAGACCCGCTCTTTAGTGGTAGGTGCTAACTTTTGTTAGCGGCCCAGCATCCGCTATCGAGTCCCCACTCCCCAAAGCAAAAGATGATAAATAAGGTACGCCGCCATGTCAATTGATTTTAACGACTAATATTTTTGGGAAAAATTGTTTGTTCAAGCAATAGGTATGAAGCATGCCCGCGAAGAAAATCGTGCGATCGGATCATCATCATCTCCAAAGTGTTACTGTTGTAATGAGTTTTTCGTCCAAGATCAGAGAAGTACCATGAGCAAATAATAGATTATTTTGAAGCTCCATCAAGTCTACTTTCCAATGCATCAAGAATCATGAATTTTGGAGATCAGTGTGAAGAGTTATGGTAAAATCTTTCAACGCTGCGCGTTCTGAAATGTCTCGGGACAGAGCGTAGTGCCGGAGTAAAACGACCATAACTTCTTCATCCGGAATCCGTTTGGGATCAATGACCACTGGTTGAAAAGGTAATTTCATAAGGCTTTCCATGGAGTAGAATTTTGGTACATATTCTGTGCAGAATGATCAAGGAATTCAACGAAGAAGAGGCAGCAACAAACAATGGAGAAAGTGATGATGATGTCGCAAGATGTTTGGAGGACCTTGTGCACAAAAGTTGATGATTTGAAGTTGACCAAAGCTAGAGGCAACAAGATTAGAAGAACCACGACACCACCTATCTTCTCCAGTGGGATGCTCGATATACTTCTAATCGAGTGATGCTATCAAGGAAGGAAACCGTTCGGATCATCAACACGAAGCACAGGAGCATCTTCCAATCCCGACACCTTGGGTAGAGCAAGAACGATGGAGAAGACACATCATTGAAGCCGTGATATTTGCTGGTAATCAATGGCGATGACCTTGAAGCCTAGGGATGCACAACAAGACGCTCCGAAGACCACAAGATCAAGATCGTCGACATCTTCGGATCGATTCGTATGAAGTCATTGTTATCATCAATATTCTGCTCAACCTCAGAAGCAAATAGCAGCATATTTTTGGATATTCAAAAGCTCCACGAAGTTCCCCTTCCAACGAATCAAGAATCAAGTCAATCGGAGATTCCTACAAGCGGGTATGGCCAAAACATTGAAGGATGTGCACTCTGAAAATTTCTGGACAGCACGCAGCGCCAAAAGTGAAACGGGCATAACTCCCTCGTTTGGACTCTGTTTAAGATGAGCAACCACTCGTTGGAAAGGTAATTTCATAAAAATTTCAATAGATCTATATTTTGGTATATGTTCTGTTGAGTATACATGAGAGATTCCATGAAGAAGAGGCAGGAGCAACGCGATGAGAACAAGATAGAAAAGATGACGATGACAACAATGAAGGAGAGCTTGGGCGATGTTTTCATCAAGCGTACATGATAAAATTCAGAGGTTTGGAGCAGAGGAAGAACCCCAATGACATTGGCAAATGAAGGCACAAGCGGTCAACCTTCGACAAACGTCTCCTGTGGAAATTGATCAACATTGGAAGCAGCCGCAGGACTTTTCGGCCGATCCTCATTCTGCTTATCTGCAAAATCAAAGGAGTTAGCAAAAACAAGACAGAAAAATGACCACTAAAAATTACTCACCTCCGCTATCAGCATGTGGCTTTTCAACCAAGTCCTCCACCTCACCAGTTACAGGAGGGTTCTCCCCCAAGATCCCCTCTTGAACCTTCCCAGCCGAAGGAGACTGAGCAGCAGAATCCCCCGGACGACCTCCATCTTTTGACGGACTGGGGGGAAACTGAGTAATGCTATTAAGAGAGTCGAAGATAGGATCTTTCTCCATACCATCGACCCCAAAGGCATCAGGGTTGCTACAAAAAGTACTCGACAAATCAGTACAAGAGCAAAGACAAACAAATGCAAGTGACCTATCAACAGCTACACTTACTGAGAAGACTGCTTCAACACATATTTATTTGGCTTAATAAACTTCGGGACACTGCTCAGTCCCGAAGCACTCTGCCCCTTGGTAGAACCACTCCCCCCAGACTCGTTCGGCGCAGCAGGAGTCGATGCCGCCGGGCTCATAATGGAACTTGCTGCCCGCTTCATAGAAGGAGAAGGGGGCCTAGAAAGAAGAACCATCAAAACAAACTCAAGATGTCAAAAATGACAAATCGTACTTACCTATCACTACTCCCAGCGGATGTCGCCCTCTGTTTCCGATTCCTTGTCGAATCAACGGCCAGTTCGTCCGCTGCCCCATCACGGACATCCGACGCCGTCCGAATTGCCGACGGACCTGCACAAAAATCAACAACGATTAGTCAAGGATCCAACAGTACAAATGAACAAAAAGCAAGACAAAAGTGGTCAGATGCACACTTGAGTCAGTATGTGCCACAGGCACAACTTCGGGCAGCGGAGGTCTACTCTGATAATTTTCGGGATTAATCTGCATGAAAGACACCAAATCAACTCGACTACTCGACAAAAGTACTCGATTTAAACTACAGTCGACTACTCAAAGCAGTACCTCCCGAGGACGCCTTCCAGCTCTGAACCTCCTGTTGGTATTTTGCAACGTCACGAATAAAATCTGCAAGCGCACGGATACCGCTGTAGCTTTCACCCAAGAGTATTCCAGGGTATCGTATCGACTGAGGAATGTGAGAACGCTATCTACCGGTTCAGGTTCATCCAAGGACACACGCCAGTGTGGAGAAGACAGAAGAGAGGACTTTCTATATCCAGAATCTATGCCTAGAAGAAGAGATCACGTTGCCGTTATACTTCGAGCTAAAGGTATCGACCGGCTTATACAAGCCGATAGCTCCTAAATGATGCTCTATCCGATGTCCGAACGTGGAGGATTACTAAAAGGCTCGAACAGGGCTGTCACCACCTGCCTGCTACCTCTACAAACCGTGGGACTATCAGACAACTGAGTGGTATAGTCCAGCCTAGACACCACGTCTTCGCCTTTCCCTACTAACCTTAGCCCTGGCCAAGACTACCCTTTTCTATCCGGGGTCTTAAGCTAAGATCAAATGCTACTCGCTAGCATACACATCAACTAATATAAGGCAGAGATGATAACTTGCGATCTAAACTGTAATTCCAGATAAACAAAAAAAGAAAATCTCGAACACTTACAACCGAATAAGCATCCATCGAGGTACAAGCGGAGAAGAGTGCCGACAAACCCGGCACTTCCCCCGACTCCTCCTCACTCTCCTCCTCTTCTTCTACACCTCCTAGTCTACCTAAGCATCTATGATGAAGGCCTCAAGCTCCAAGGGAGGAAGGGTGAGTTGAGAGGGTGAGATGTGTGTGGGGTGTGTGTGTGTGTCCCATTCCTTACCCCCTCCCTTCATATATATAGGAGGGAGCCAGGGGTCTTGCGTCGCCGTGCTGCAGCTAATACTCCCCGAACTGATGTTCTCCACCAATGAGGAAGCGCCACGTCGAAGCTTGAGGCGTTGGGGCCCATTGGGCCGTCGGCCGACCTGGCCCAGCTGCCAACCGCCTCCAGCTTTCGTCCAGGGGTTGACACGTGGAGTCCTTGATCTTTAGCACGTGGTATTGGTTCTACTAAGTCGGTTTGTCTGCTGCATGTGGGTCCATGGATCCTCGCACTTGCGTCTGAATGGTCGAGATGGAATTGCTTCGGATCGATGACATGTCACTGCTCATGGGCTGCGTCTCCCTCTCATGTGCTATTGTCAAGTGGGCCCTTTTGGCCCTTGGGCTCTCCCATGAGTGATTAGGCATTTGTACCTTGGATCATTCTTGCTAGTTTTCTATCTTTTTAGCCCAAATTCACCTACACACATTCTCAGACCAGTATCTGTGGAATTCATCAAATAACCATCCTATGCCAACATTTATTCCTTCTGATGCTCGACTTTTGCACGATAGTTGACGGTCAAAATGGGTCGTTAATGACCGTCACCAAGATCCCCCACACTTAGTTCTTTGCTCGTCCTTGAGTAAAGGCAAGAACTAAGGCAGACCCTAACTTCATATGACATGGTACCTGCATACAGATTATTCTGAGCTTCACCCTTACCTGTGAATTTTGATGTGTCTACCATGAATTGTTTGGGAAGTTGAAGAGCGAAAAGGTATTGACTTTGTCACCTCCACTTTCCTGCCATATGTCTGGGGTTTTTAAAAATATTTTTGCAAAGACCAACCATAGCTTTACTTCTCCATAGGATCTCTCATGTCACTCCTTGTGTATATATCCTCACCAAAAGCATTGCCTCTTTTCACCCTACTTCTAAAGATAGCTTATCTGGGGCTCATGGTAGGGGAAGTGGAAGCATGCACTCGTGTCACATATATTGCAAAATCAAACAACAGATCCATGGAGATAACAAATCAAACAAATTGATCAAGATTGTGCATATATGGAAGGTGGATGATGGAATGAAATACTCCTTTTATGAATCTCTCTCTCCTTTATTTGGATAACATGAGGTCATGGCTATATATATATATATATATATTTCTCTCTTTTTTTCATGGACATTGATGTGTCTATTTTTTTCTATTTTTTGGGGGTCATGCTTCTTGGGCATGCCATCTTTTTTTCTCTTTTTTTTGAATAGCTCATGCCTCATTTGAACGATACTAGAGAGAGAGAGAGATCATTAAACATGGAGTTTTATTTTGTAGATGGATGGGATGGCATAGCTAACTTCCAATGTAGAAGTTTAGCTGTTGGAGTGCACATGATCTTGATCAAACAAGTATGAAAGGCATCTCACTAGGGTCACAAAGTTTGATGAAGCTCAATGTCACAACAAGGCACATATGTGTGAAGATTTGTCTCATGAAGATCAACATATGGCATTGGTAGGACAAGCACGTGGAGTTGTAAAGCTATGGAGGTTTTTCTTTTGATAAAAAATTTCCCAGACACATAAGCAGATCAAGCAAGGATTCTTCCATCAAATCATATCTCACTGGTCAACAACTTAACAAATATGGGTTCCCTAAGATATGATTCACAAGCTCAGGCTTAGCAAAGAATAAAAAATATGCGAGCCAATCATAGAGAAGCACAAGAACCAGAGGATACCTTGAGTTTAATTTTAATGATTAATCAAAGATTTCATTTAAACTCATTGGTTGAGGAGAGTACGAGGGGTAGAGTGCACAAACCGTCGCGATGAAGATGATCGGAGCTGGTGCTAGTCAGCCAAACCTGAGGTTCTACTGCCCAATACGAGCTCTGATTCGTCTTGGCTTTTTGCATTCTAGTTCGTTCGGTGTTGTGCACATATTGTGGGAGATCTCGAGTGTATATGCATGAAAGTTCCAAGAGATCTCCCCCACACTTGTTCTTGTACCTGGTGCTTATTCAAAAACAAAAATATGGAAACAAACTAATAGCTCTACCGGTTTTAAGAACCAGGGAGCTCCTAAAATTTTATTGAAACTAAAATTTAATCTCACCAAGATACTTACTCAAGCAAGGCTGAACTAAGATTGCATCAACATGAGTATGTTGTGCAACATTAATCCAAAACCTTGTCTTACTTTTCCATTTGATTTCAGCTCATCGACTCTCCCAATTGGATTTGATTTTTCTGCAAGGGTTAGTCCATATATGCAACCAACATCTATGCCAGTATTAAGTCCAGAACATCAATCAAACTTGACACAAGGTCTAGTTTAACTGAAGAGGACATTTTAACCCAAACACCATGCTTGATTTAAAAGGCCTATGAATGTGTTTCATGACACACATTCAAACTAGAGCGTACGAGGATAGATAAAGGGAGCACGAAGCATGATTGAGCCTTATTTGAAGATAGATAGGTATGAGTATGAACCTGGTGATCCTCGGGCGACCTCCCGGTAGGGCTTTCTTTAATGTCAAAAGCAGGACATTGAGAGTACTTACCATGATGGTTTGTTGATGAAGACTCAATGTTGTCACCATGTCGACTCCTCTCATTTTTTTCATTTTTTTTATAGAGCAAGATGCGAGGACATACACCCATTCCAAGACAAGATATGAATTAAGAAAAGAGCTTACTTTGGGGTACTCACATACCTCCCCCACACTTGGGTTTGCAAAACTCCAAGTGTATGGGGTTCAAGTCTCCTTCTGTAGTCGTTCCTTCGTCAAAACATATCGATGTGTTGTAGTCAATGTAGCTCTCATGTCCGTAGGTGTTGCTTGCCCGTCATTCTTCTTGATCTTCCCCTGGAAAGGTTAGCGACCAAAAATACCGGAAGGAAAGCTATATCCTAGAACATGCTCTTGGTTTTTATTGAAAGGGAAATAAAGAAGTAAATAAATAGATAACAGTCCAAGCTATCTCCCGGTAGTGCTTTATTTCTGGTCATAAGCTCGACCATGATAACTCTTGCAGCCATCATTGGTGATGGGTCATTGTTTCACCACCAATTGTTGAAGCTAGCTACAAGGTTAGTGCCACGGTGCACCCACGAAATCTGCAATGTTTACGATAGACATATACATCTACAACCAACCTCCTGAAGATTTTGCAAAAGAGGATTATAGGGTGGCTGTAGTCCTTGTGCGTGCACGGTGCACTAAGCGTGCCTGACTCTGGAGTTGCATTGAATGAGCATGGTTTATGTGGTATGTCCAGAGTGAAGTTCCCATGCTCATGTGAGAAATCCTTTTCGTTGGACTCCAGAGTCAGTGCCTCACAAAATTCCATGGCCCATGATTTCTCCATCTCAAGAGATTTATCGTGGAAGCTCATAGTTGTAACTCGATAAGATCGAGAACAACGTATTCAGGGCCAGCGGGAAGAGGCTCACACTCGATCGAGGGGGACGATGAACGTTCGTCTTCACAAAAGTGAAGGCTACCTTTCGAGTCGTACTCTTTAGAAGATTCTACATCTTTCAAGAGGACGGGGTCGGATGATATGAACGGAGATGTATGCACCATCTCCTCGAGCAGGTTCTGCTCAGGGAAATGCTTTGCCATGGGATTTTCTAAACACGAGGCAGCAGTGGCAGAAGCATTTTCCCTTAGCATTTCATCTAGGCTCCCATGAGATGCTAAGAGTTTTTCTAGCGGGTAGCCTAGGAGAAGATCAAAATCGAGGATATCGTAGATGTAAAAATCCAAATGCACCTCAATTTTGTCTATTGTGATAGGCACGTCCCTTGCAATCCTCCAACATTCAAAGAACAGTCCGGATGGACTTTTAAAGTATTTGTCGGTCGGGGTTAAAGGCTTGTTACCCACAAGAGTCTCCAAAAGGTACTCGGGTATAATGCAAACCTTAGTAGCAGGGTCAAGAATAGCTTCTACGATATTTCCTTTCATAGAACAAGTGGTGCTTGCAGAGGTTGGGCTACTCCGAATTGCTTTGGAAGCACGCTTTGGCTCCTTTGACCAATCAATTGTAGGTGTATGGCGGGAAATTATATCGAGGGTCTCAGAAAGAAACATCAATTTCATAGGCTCCTCGTGCCTAAGATGATTCGAGGTGTTTTGGATGTTTCGTAAAGGTTCATCCTCGAATCTAACATAGAACTTCGGAGGTTGAATTTCTTCTTCCCCCGATGTTCCTGTGTCGGGCGTGAGTCCTATTGCTGAATCTACGGATGTATTCAGCTGTTGGAAGCTCCTCTTGATGCGACTCGTACTCTTGTTGGATGGGTTCGTTGTGGTTGGTAGGGAAGGAAGAGTTTGCTAAGAGAAAATCTAAGATCTCTCTTCCTTCCATTGGAATTATCTGAGTAAACGAACCTCTGGCGGTGATGTCGAGTTTGAGGGCAGATTCCATGTCTAGACCCAAGCTGAAGATGTTCAATGATACATCGTCGGGTAGAGACAAGTCTGGGCTAGATGCCAAAAGGCGTAAGAATCTAGCCCAAGCTGCACCTATGGACTCCTCTAATTGCTCAAAGTCGAGGATGTCAGTCGGTAGGGAGTCTATGCGTTCGGTGAGGGAGAACGAGTAACAAAAGTCATCTCAAAGCTCCTCCCAATCTCTGCTCATACTTCCTATTGTGCGGGTGTACCATTGTTCTGCCCTCGCTGTGAGAGAAAAAGGAAACAACTTCCACCGCACGGCCTCTTGTGTCATGCCTAGGATTACCAAGCTTGAACACAGTCCCTCGAACACTCTCAAATGATCGCCGGGATCTTCACTAATTGTTCCAGAAAAGAGTTGAGTTCGAACCATGGCTTTGAAGGCAGGATGGGGTTCACCGCTTGCCGTAAAAAATGGATTCGATGAGGATCATGGCTTCCAGAACTCGCCCTTGGGGTTAGAGAGCCGTGAAAGGAATGGCTGCTCCATGGGTAGCAGGGGTAAAGGTAGAAGGAAAGAAAAAGAAAAAAGAAGATACGACGACGACTGAGTCCGTAGATCATGTAGCTACCGTTCCCCGGCAACGGCGCCAAAAAGCTTGTTGGTATTTTGCAACATCACGAATAAAATCCGCAAGCATATGGATACTGCTGTAGCTTTCACCCAAGAGTATTCCAGGGTATCGTATCCACTGAGAAACGTGAGTACGCTATCTACGAGTTCAGGTTCATCCAAAGACACACACGCAGGTGTGGAGAAGACAGAAGAGAGGACTTTCTATATCCATAATCTATGCCTAGAAGAAGAGATCACGTCGCCGTTATACTTTGAGCTAAAGGTATCGACTGGCTTATACAAGCCGATATCTCCTAAATGATGCTCTATCCGATATCCGAACGTGGAGGATTACTAAAAGGCTCGAACAGGGCTGTCACCACCTGCCGGCTACCTCTACAAACCGTGGGACTATCAGACAACTGAGTGGTATAGTCCAGCCTAGACACCACGTCTACGCCTTTCCCTACTAACCTTAGCCCTGGCCAAGACTACCCTTTTCTATCCGGGGTCTTAAGCTAAGATCAAATGCTACTCGCTAGCATACACATCAACTAATAGGAGGCAGAGATGATAACTTGCGATCTAAACTCTAATTCCAGATAAACAAACAAAGAAAGTCTTGAACACTTACAACCGAATAAGCATCCATCGAGGTACAAGCGGAGAAGAGTGCCGACAAACCCGGCACTTCCCCCGACTCCTCCTCACTCTCCTCGTCTTCTTCTACACCTCCTAGTCTACCTAAGCATCTAGGATGAAGGCCTCAAGCTCCAAGGGAGGAAGGGTGAGTTGAGAGGGTGAGATGTGTGTGGTGTGTGTGTGTGTGTCCCATTCCTTACCCCCTCCCTTCATATATATAGGAGGGAGCCAGGGGTCTTGTGTCGCCGTGCTGCAGCTAATACTCCCCGAACCGACGTTCTCCACCAATGAGGAAGCGCCACGTCGAAGCTTGAGGTGGTGGGGCCCACTAGGCCGTCGGCCGACCATGGGGGTCGGCCAACCTGGCCCAGCTGCCAACCGCCTCCAGCTTTCGTCCAGGGGTTGACACGTGGAGTCCTTAGTCTTTAGCACGTGGTATTGGTTCTGCTAAGTCGGTTTGGCTGCTTCATGTGGGTCCATGGATCTTCACGCTTGTGTCTGATTGGTCGAGATGGAATTGCTTCGGATCGATGACGTGTCACTGCTCATGGGCTGCGTCTCCCTCTCATGTGCTGCTGTCAAGTGGGCCCTTTTGGCCCTTGGGATCTCCCATGAGTGATTAGGCATTTGTACCTTGGATCATTCTTGCTAGTTTTCTATCTTTTTAGCCCAAATTCACCTGCACACATTCTCAGACTAGCATCTGTGGAATTCGTCAAATAATCATCCTATGCTAACATTTATTCCTTCTGATGCTCGACTTTTGCACGATAGTTGACGGTCAAAATGGGTCATTAGTGACCGTCAACACCTCCCAGAAATACTAGGCTTCCAGATTGCATTCTTCAACGATCTATCCACCCGAACCTTCAGATCAGCCTCGGAAAATTTGGCACGAGTATATTGGGTGGGATCGTCCTCCCCCGTATACGGAAAGCCAAGATGGACTCGTCATTGCAGAGGTTGAACCCTCCGAAGAGTCCAATGCACTATCACGGACGCACTGCTAATCTGGTGATCCGCCTTCAACCACTCAATCTCTCCGAGGAGAAAATTGACCTAATCCGCGCTGTCGCCCCTGGAGTTCCAACTAGGCTTCTTCACAGGGGGGCCGGGAGTTCGAAGAGGAAGAGAAGAAGAAAGATTTCTAACATAAAACCACATCTCCTTCCAATCGATGACCTTGTCACTCAAATCGTAGGGGATATACTTTAGTTTCTTCCCCGGGCGAAATTGCAACCCAGCACCCCCAACTACTTCTACCTCAGAATCATTGGGATGGGGTTTGAGATGGAAGAAATATTGGAATAGATCAAAGTGAGGCTCAGTCCCCAAGAAAGCCTCGCAGAGATGAACAAAGATGGAAATATGAAGAATAGAATTAGAGGTCAAGTGATGTACTTGAACCTCCCAAAGGTGAAGAAGGCCCCAGAAGAAATTTAAAACGAAAAAACTGAGGCCTCGAAGAACATGGGGATGAAAAACAATAGACTCATTCACCCCCTCGTGAGGAAAAGACTCCCCCTCAGATCTCTTCCAATGGATCTCGTTTCGGGGTTGAAGAAGATGCTCCTCTACAAGACCGAGCAAATGGGAATCAGAACACTTACTCGATCTCCACCCATGGGTTTCTGTGCCATCTCTGCCAGCTCTGTCCACCTTCCCCCTTCCAAGAGATCTCTTGGGAGCCATGGGAGCAAGGAGAAAATGATTCTCTCTTGCTTCATGCTCGGGGGCTAGCGGTGGCTAGTTTCTCGCGGGACTCGGAGGAAAGAGCAGATGAGTTAGTGGCGGTGGAGCAAACTAAGCCTAGAAACATGCTAAACCTAGGTTTACTCGAGCAGTTAAATAAGCAGAGCCAGTGGCAGTTACGGTAAATAACAAGAAGATCAAAGGTCATGCGCCAATTTCAGAGTTATTTCAGCCAACAATTCTGGAATTCACTCCAAAGGAAACAAAGTCAACACACAGAAGGAAATCTACATTCAAGGATTATATTACAATGGAGGAAAATACACACATCTGAACGATCATACTACTCGAAAACCACTTGAGCTCTACTACAAAACCAAGACGACAACCCTAGGACTGATACAAAGACACAAATCTTGTTATTCCCAAGAGGGAATAATTCGAAAACACTCAGGGAGGAAAGGCTTGTTAGCAAGAAGAGATGCATGGTCAGGAACATCGCAAATCCTCTTCTTGCATTTGCTCTTCTCCCTAATACGTTTTGCAATAAAAATAATGCCATCTCTACAGAAGCCATCGAGGGGGGAACCACTGAAACTTCCACCTGGAGAATGGCTCCAATAGACTGCTAAGGCTTTTGACACAGCTTCCACCATCAGCCCACCAAGTACAAGACGACCAGGATGGATGAGCCTAGAGAAGCAAGGCCAGCGGTTAGGAAGATAGCAAATATTTTTGCTGCTCGCAAATTCTCTTCTAGCACCTACAACACGAATCGACTACTTCCATCAGGAGGTCGAGTACTCTCAAAGGAAGAACTCCACCTGGAACCCATATCTACAACTGGAAGATCTAAGAAACAACTGCCTCACACTCTACTTAAATAGAATAAGCAAATGAGCCGTAGTACCCCCCGTGACACCCAAAGACAAGTAGGTCACGAGCAGAACAGAAAAGATTCCACAGCAGTACTCGCCACGTGAACCCACGAGCACACAGTACACTGAAAATCATGACTTTTTTAGAAGATTCGCCGCAGTACTGCTGATTTCAGAAAGATTGCAAAAGGATATGACATGATTTTTTGGACCTTTAATCCGAAATCACGGGATTTGAATTCAAGGCTCGGGGTGTCAGTGTTTTACCGTCGGGTTCTCCAAGGGGTATCCCGAGGAGAGTGGTTATTAGTAGGGACTCGCCGGGATTGGAACGCAATGGTGCAAGGAACACAAGGATTTAGACAGGTTCAGGCCGCCGGAGCATAATACCCTACGTCCTGTGTGGTGGTTTGTATTCCCTTAGGTGTTGTTCGATGTGTCTCCTGGAGGGGTTCCTGTTCACCCTTATATAATCTAGGGGAACAGAATTACATGGAAAGTCCTAGTCGAGTTCTATTAGGATCCAAATCCGAGGGGTTTAGCTAGTTCCCGAGTACACCGACTAGTTCTACTCCTATTCGGGTAGATACAATAGAGGCAGGGCATATCCATGTACTACTCCCTGCTCTGGAATATTCCATGCCTGTGAATAGTCCTGTCGTCCCGGGTCTGTCAAGCCCTCGAGCTCTTCGTAGTCGAGTCTTGCAGGTGTCGAGTGCTTTGAGAGCTTCTAGACTCCATCTTCCGGACAATGAGTGCTTTGAGTGCTTCTGGAGCTGGTTGTCCATCCTTGGAATCCATCGAGTGCTTCGGGTAGTCTTCCGAGTGCTTTTTTCAGTTGCATCGAGACTATGAGGTGCTCAAGCCCCGAATCTTTCCTTGATATATGGTGCGCGACTTACTCATGCTCCATATGGAGTAGCCCCCGAGCCTTAGTTTGATTTGACAAATCGAGTTGAGGATCAACTCAGTCTTCTAGGTCCTCCAATTTTGTCGTTTGGGGCTCGATTTTTTTTCAAAAAAGTTGCCTTTTATGACATGTATCCCGTATCCCACGAGTCTTGAATTCAAATCCACGATTTGGGGTTAAGGGTCCAGGAGATCATATCATATCCTTTGTAATATTTCTGAAGTCAGTGGTACTGCAGGGAATTTTCTAAAAAGGTGACTCTGCGGTGTACTGTGTACTCGTGGCACTTGTTTCTTCGATCTTCCAGTTGTAGCTATGAGTTCCAAGTGGAGTTCTTCGCGGGAGAGTACTCGACCTCCTAATGGGAGTAGTCGATTCGTCTTTGTAGGTGCTAGAAGAGTATTTGCGAGCAACAAAAACACTTGCTATCTTCACGGCCGCCGGCCTTGCTTCTCTAGGCTGATCCATTCTGGTCGTCTTGCACCTGGTGGGCTGATGATGGAAGCCGTATCAGAAGCCTTTGCGGTCTGTTGGAGCCATTCTCCTAGTGGAAGTTTCAGTGGTTCCCCCTTGATGGCTTCTGGAGAGATGGCATTGTTTTTGTTGCAAAACATATCAGGGAGAAGAGTAGGTGCAAGAAGAGGATTTGCAATGTTCCTGATCATGCATCTCTTCTTGCTAACAAGCCTTTCCTCCATGAATGTTTCTGAATTATTCCCTCTTGGGAATAACAAGATTTGTATCTTTGTATCAGCCCTGGGGTTGGCTCCTTTGTAGTGAAGTCGCTCAGATCTATGCATTTTCCTCTATTGGAATGTAATCCTTGAATGAAAATTTCTGTCTCTACGTTGATTCTGCTTCCTTTGAAGTGAATCCCGAAATTGCTGGCTAAAATAACTCTGAAAACTGATGCACGACCTTTGAGCTTCTTGCTATTTACCATACTACCACTGGCTCTGCTTATTTAACTACTCAGGTAAACCTAGGTTTAGCACGTTTCCAGGCTTAGATTACTTCCGCCACCTTTCGTTGATCTGCTCTCGCCTCCAAGTGCCACGAGAAACTAGCCACCGCTAGCCCTCGAGTGTGAAGCAAGAGAGAATCCACGTTTCTGTGTTCCCATGGCACCGAAGAAGTCTGTTGTGAAGGGGAAGGCGGGCAAAGCTACCGGAGACAGAGCGGAGATTCATGGGTGGAAGTCGAGTAAGTGTTCCGACTCCCACTTACTTGGTCTGGTAGAGGAGCATCTTCTTCAACCTAAGAACGTGATCCATTGGAGGCTTCAGATGGGGAGTTTTTTTCTCATGAGGGAAAAAATGAATCTGTTGTTTTTCTTCCTCATGTTCTTCGGGGCCTCGGTTTTTCGGTTTCTGATTTCTTCCGGTGCCTTCTCCATTACTGGGGGGTTCAAGTGCATCACTTGACCCCTAATTCTATTCCTCACATCTCGATCTTTGTCCATCTTTGTGAAGCTATCTCGGGGATCGAGCCCCACTTTAATCTTTTCCAATATTTCTACCATCTGAAACCCCATCCTAATGACTCTAAGATAGAAGTATTCGGGGGCGCTAGGTTACAGTTTCGCCAGGGGAAGAAATTGAGGTATATCCCCTACGAGTTGAGTGACAAGGTCATCGACTAGAAGGAGATGTGGTTTAATGTTAGGAATCTTTCTTCTTCTCTTCCTCTTCGTACTCCTAGCCCCCTGTGAAGAAGCCGAGTTGGAACTCTAGTGGAGGCAGGGCGGACCAGGTCAATTTTCTCCTTGGAGAGATTGAAAGATTGAAGGCGGATCACCAGATTACTGGTGCTTCCGTTATAGTGCATTGGATTCTTCGGAGGGTTCAGCCTCTGCAACAGTGGGTCCATCTTGGCTTTCAGTATACTCGGGCCAAGATTTCGAAGGATGAGTTGAAGGATTGGGTGGCGGAGCTCCCGAAGAATATAGTCTGGAAGCCGAGTCTTTCTGGGACGTTCAGAGCTGGCAGGCTGTAACACCCGGTTTATAAAAGGACATAAACCGAGCAATCATATACGTGCCAGGATCAAGTCACACGTATATACAACAGAATGAACAATATATCACAACACATATTGCGTAAAAGATATAATAAAGCGAGTACGAATGTTATTTATTACATTAATGACAAAAATGTCTAATACAGCGGAAGCGTGAAGTACAAGTACGAAACTCAGAAGCTGGGCGCCACAGGGACGTCGACTGGGAGACGAACGCCTAGAAGTACTCATACTCCTGGTAGCTCCGGGTGAATCCCTCGCATCGGCAGGAACTGAGCAGCAGTAGAGTATCTACAAGAGGAAAAACAGTAGAGTAGGCAAGAGTGAGTACACAACTTGTACTCAACAAGTATAACACAAACTATGAGGCTCTAAGGTTGGCTGACTCAACTGCATTAGCTTTTAAGTCTTGGCAAAATTTTATTAAAGCTAATTACTACAAGTTGATGAATTACCATAAACCCAGTTACATAGTAATTAATCAAAATTAATCATGTTACTACTGAGAACCATACCAAACCAAGCCACCCGGGGAAACCTCCCTAACCAAAGGAAGATAACCCCACTAATCAAAAGGAGGATCTGGGCCGCTCATGACCGTGAGCACGGCTAGTATACCAGTTTTACACTCTGCAGAGGTTGCATATCTTTACCCACAAGTCGTGAGCTACGCTAGTTGTTCATCACACTTCCTTAGGTGAGATGACTAGCAAACTCACTACGACACCGTTAGAAAGGATCACGTTGGTAAGGTGTAATCGCTAAGGATTCAGGCTCCGCAATGATGGGGCCCACCTCGAGGGGGTACACAGAGCAAGCCTCGTAGCGCAGGGACCATTGAAGCTCACCACCCCTCCTGCCCCGTCGGTAAGTTACTCCCGAACCAAAATGACCTAATTAGTAAGCCAAGACCGTCCCATTCCAGTCTTGTGGTTGCGCGGTTGTCACAGGTTGTCGCTCTAATGACGTACGGTCCTTATGGAGAGTAGCTAGCACAAAACACAGTGCGAGCCCCCTAAACCAAGTTTCTAGAAAAACCAATTTTTAACGAGACGTGAGCCACTCAAACGGGCCACTCCTAGAATTAAGTTGCATATACCATTAATCAAATTAATTAAAAAGGACCAAGAGTGTTATAGCGCGACACCTAGCACAACTAACCAAAATGCAACCCAAAGGATATATATAAATGATATAAAGTTGCTAGGAAAGTCCTTATAGGCATACAATATTAAAATGCAATATGAAAATGTATTTAAAGTGATAGGTGTTGTTCATGTTATACTTGCCTTCCTCAAACTGCTCCTGCTGCTGCTCAAACTGATCTGAAGATGGCTGCTCCGGGTACTGGTACTGGGGCTCCTCAGATGGATAAACGTCTACTCACGGACACATGGCCAAAAACAATACACAACATAAACATACATGCAAACAATGGCATATACTAAGAAACAGTACAACAAATACATGAAAACAGCACACACAACTATGCTAGAACTATTCTACGCGTTACAACGATCGCGTGGACATAAAGAACGCCTAAAACGGAGCTAGAACGCGAAAACTAGGCCTAAAACAAGATCCAGGGGCTTAACTGTAAGAAAAACAGAGTTTCTGAGGGTTTTCTGCCAAAAACCGAGGACCTAAATGTAAATAAACCTTAGATCTGGGGTCTAACCCACAAAAACATCAAGTCAGGACGGCGGGTTCTATTTTAAAGAAGCTCAGGAGGGTCCGTGTAAGATTTTGGGCTGAACTACAAATACTTTTGAATGGCACAGGACTGCGGGTTGATTCCTAGGAACTTCGGGGACTCTTTAGCAAAACTGGTAGGCCGAACCGGAATGTTTAGATCTCGGCTGTTGGATCTAGATCTGGCGGCTTAGGGCGGCTCGGGTCTAGATCTAATCTCACTCGTTAGACTCGGATCGGGCGGCTCAGGAGCGATGGGGCGCGGACGGCGGCGGAAGGTCGTCGGAACAGAGATTCCGCGATGGGGGATTGCCGGAGTTGGCCGAAATCGGCCATCTGGGGTCGATTCAAGCGGGGCTATGGCCTGGGAGTGAGTACGCGTCATGCGTAATCCACTTGGGCCAACATCGGGGCTTCGAGTGGCTCGGAGCGGCGAGCGCGACTGCGGCGGCAGCTCTGCAAGGCGGAGCTCACCGGCATGGCCGAAATCGGCCACCTGGGCTGGGGTTTTAGGCTCGGGCCTACTGAAGCTAACGCAAAAGGTCCAGGGGAGGATACGGGTGCTCACAGCGGGCCTGAAATGAGCGGGGGTCCGTGCAGATGGCGCGACGGCGACATCCGGCGGCGAGGATGGTGCGGAGCTCGTGGAAGTGGCACTGCAGGGCTTGCTCTGGGCCTCGGATCTCCTCAAGAAGGCGCGGAGTCATGCTGCGAACGAGAACCACGGGTCAGAGATGCTCGGGACTCGCCGGCGGCGTGCAATTGTGGCGGCGGGTAGACTTACCCGCGACGGCGTTCCGGGGAAATCCCGGTGCGTGCAGGGCTTTGGGTCGGGGCAGTTGCCTCGTTGATGCCCCTGGAGTCGAGGCGAGGCTTCTGCGCGGCTCCGGTGGGGCTGGGGTGCGACGGAGTGGCGTGGCGTCGGCGGCGCAGGGAGCTCTGTGTGGCGGAGCGGTGCGGGGCGTTCGGATCTCGGGGCTCTGGGCGCAATGGAGTGGATGGTGTGGCACACATGGTCACGGGCGGTGTTTAAAGGAGGGGGGCCGAGGATCCTGGGCGTGCATGCCCAGCGTGATCCCGGCGGGGATAGCGACCGCGATTCTCGGCCGGGCGGGGCGGATCGCGCAACGGCCTTGCGCGGTCCCAGGTTCTGGTGGTGAAGCTTCTAGAAGATGGGGGCGAGGCTGACCGGTGGGCCACAGGTGGTCGGGGTGGTCCACGGAGCAAGGACGGGCGAGCGGGGCTGAGCTGTGCGGAGATGAGGCGCGGGCGTCACGGCGAGGAAGAAGGCCCTGACCTGTGGGGCCGCGGCGTCAGCGAGGGGAGAGCGGGGGCGCGGGCGACGCACGAGCGGAGCCGCTGTCGTGCGGGACCGGGCTGTCGGGGAGGACGCGCTGCGCTAGCTAGGCTGCCTGCTGGGCCGGTGCGGCAGTGGGGTGAGGAAAAGCCGAGCGGGCCGACAGGAAGGAAAAAAGAGAGAGAGGGTGGGCCGGCCAACGGGCTTTGGGCTGGGTTTCAGGTTTGGTTTTCCTCTTTTCTATTTCCTATTTCAAACACCACTCAAACTAAAACCATTTGAATTCAAATTCAAATTTGAATTCAATCCTAGCACTCAAACAAAAAGAACAATGCACCAGCTTGAATGCAACAACAAATTTTAAACTTAGACAAATTTTCATTACTTGTGAATCAAAAATTAGTTTAAATGCAAGACTAAACATATAAAACCTTAGAAAATTAAATAAAGCCAATTAAATTTATTATTAAATGCTGGAATTTAAATTAGGGTGTTACAAAGGCGTCCTTGGGAGGTACTGCTTCGAGTAGTCGACTGTAGTTTAAATCGAGTAGTTTTTGTCGAGTAGTCGAGTTGATCTAGTGTCTTTCATGCAGATTAATCCTAAAAATTATCAGAGTAGGCCTCCGCTGCCCGAAGTTGCGCTTGTGGCGGATTCAAGTGTGCATCTGACTACCTTTGCTTTGCTCCTTTGCTCAAATCAGTTGTTGGATTTTCGACGGATCATGGTTGTTTTATGTCTGCAGGTCCATCAGCCAGTTGGATGGCGTCGGATGTCCGTGACGGGGCGGCGGACGAGCCGTCCGTCGAGTCGGCAAGGACCCAGAAGCGGAGGGCCACCTCCGCTGGTAGCAGTGATAGTTGAGTATGAACTGTCACTTTTCTGAGTCTTGAATTTATTTTTGATGGCTTTTCTTCTTCTTAGGCCCCCTTCTCCTTCTAAGAAACGGGCGGTAACCTCTGTTGTGAGCCCGGCCGCTTCGACTCCCACTATGTCGAGCGAGTCCGGGGGGAGTTGTTCTGCCAGGGGGCAGAGTGCTTCGGGGCTGAGCGGAGTCCTGAAGTTTGTCAAACCGAAGAAGTTTGTGTTGAAGAAGTCTTCTGTGTAAGTGTAGCTGTTGATAGGCTACTGAGGAGGGGGAAGGCAAGAAGGAGGGGGAGGGCAAGAAGTCTCCCGTTGCTGACACTGGTGAGTAGTTTTTCGCATATAGTCGACTGGTTGTGTATTGAGTTTTGCTGACTATTTTGTATCTTTCAGATAAGCAGGCTGGAGATTAGCCCAAGAGTCCTACGGCTACCTCCAATGGAGACGCCGCGGCAAGAGGCGGAGAAGCCGGTCGGGGGTCGACTGCTGTAGCCCAGGGGATTCCGAGCTGTCATTCTGCTCTTGTTGTAAGTAACTTTTGTACTCGAGTACTTGTATTGAGTTGTCGAGTACTTTGTCTTGACTGTGTTTTGTTGACAGGATCTGGCTAAGCAAGTCGCTGAGCGGGCCTAGTTCCTTCGGCAGACTGGAGAGGGTCTCCAGTTATCGGCTGATCAAGTGCAGTAGCTGGAGAAGATGGCTGCTCTTGAGAGGTCTTCTCAGGTGCAGTCGAAGAAGGTTAGACTACTGAAGGCCTGGGTCGAAGCTTTGGAGCAGGACAATTCTGCTCTTCAAGACAAGGCCTCCAACCTATAGCAGAAGGTGAAGGCCCTCACCAAGGAGAAGAAAGGTATTCCTTTCCTTCTTTGATGCTTGTGTTTTTCGAGTAGCTTCTTTGGTGCTCATGTTTGCCTTGCTTGGACAGAGCTAAAAAGCTTGTTGTTGAAAAAGGATGAACTGGTGACTGATCTGACCAATATTATGTATCGTCACACAGATGCTGTGGAGAAGCTGACCAAGGTCAAGGCTGACTCTGACAAGCAATTGGTCAGAGATATGAAGCAGATCCAAGATTTGGTGGCTGATTGTGATCAGAAAGCCCAGCAGCTAGCTGATCTTGAGGCGGTGGTGAAAGTAGTCGTCGGGGTGGTCGAGGAGGAAGGTGCTGGTGACAAGAGTCTGATGCAGCGTCTTCGTGAAGCTTCTCAGCGTATTAGTAGTTTCTTCTCTGACATCTCTAGGGATTACTTAGCTCATGCCTTGGGATTAGTGAAATCCTTTCTGCCTTCTGCGAACTTGGCCCTTATTGGTGATGGGGTGGCCGTTGGCTGTTCAGAGGAGAAATTATCTGAATATGTCGCGGAGATGAAGCCCACCGCTGATAAGGTTATCAGTGGTTTGGAGCCGGCGCTTGAGGCTTGAACATTTGTTGTAATATTCTTTTGGCTCTTTTGTGATGTGTGTCCACTATCGTACTTTCAGCATTTGGATGTATAATACTTTTCTTTTGAGTTGATGACTGATCGGTTGGTTGCCTTTTCAGAAAGCTTATTGTTGGCTACCTTGAGTTGCGTCTTCGAGTACCGAAGTAAACGATTTGCTTGCCATCTCGTGGATGAATAGTTCCTCATGGATGAATGATTCCTCTTGGGAAATAGAGATCTTGTCTCAGCTTGAGTCGAGTACCATAGTAGTTGATGAGTTGTCATCTCATGGATGAGAGATATCTTTTGGGAAGTAGAGATCTTGTCTCACCTTGGGTCGAGTATTGTAGTAGTTGACAAGTTGTCATCTAAGGGATGAATTACTCTTCTTGGAGATAGGGAACTTGTCCCTCCGGAGGTCGAGTAGAGTTGTAGTCGACAAGTTATCATCTCATGGATGAAATACTCTTCTTGAGGATAGGGAACTTGTCCCTCTGGAGGTCGAGTACCGTAGTAGTCGACAACTTGTCATCTCATGGATGAATTATTCTTCTTGGAGATAGGGAACTTGTCCCACCGGAGGTCGAGTACCCTAGTAGTCAACAAGTTGTCATCTCATGGACGTGAAATTCCTCTTGGGAGATAGGGAACTAGTCCCTCTGTCGGTCGAGTACCGTAGTAGTCGACAAGTTGTCGTCTCATGGATGGGAATTTCCTCTTGGGAGATAGGAAACTTGTTCCTTAGGGCCGTGGAGCTCATGTCTCTTAGCCCCAGCTACTCAATTCACCGTGACTTTTACTTTGACTTAACAAAGAAAGGTTGGTATTCGAAGTAGCTGATGGAGTAACAACTCCTGAAGACGGTAGAGAACTTGTCTCTAGGGCCGCGGAGATCGTGTCTCTTAGCCCCAACTACTCGATACGCCATGCCTTTTACTTTAACTTAACAAAGAAAGGTTGGTAGTCGATGTAGTTGATGGAGTAACAACTCCTGAAGAAGGTAGAGAACTTGTCTCTAAGGCCGCGGAGCTCATGTCTCTTAGCCATAGCTACTCGATTCGCCGTGCCTTTTACTTTAACTTAATAAAGAAAGGTTGGTATTCGAAGTAGCTGATGGAGTAACAACTCTTGAAGAAGAAGTAGAGAGCTTGTCTCTAAGGCCTTTGACGATTCTTTGTGCACTCCTCCATCAGATTCTGAAGCACTCGATTTCTTCTTTATATTTGAATCTTGCTCGGGCGGACCCAACCTAGCCTTTATTGGGTGTAAGACCGGGGTTGGCCCTGAGGGGATTCGTCTTGAGTATTTATCTTCTGCCGACATGAGTAGTTTGGATACTGAATCAGAACTCGGGCTGACCCATCCTAGCCTTTATTGGGTGTAAGACCGGGGCTGGCCCTGAGGTGACTCAATTAAGTAGCTGTTATACTCCTATCTTGTTTTTGTTGATAGTTCGGAGGGTGGAACCTCCCTCGGGCGGACCCATCCTAGCCTTTATTGGGTGTAAGACCGAGAGTTGGCCCTAAGGTGGTTGGACCCAGCCGACTATTTTGTGTCGAGTATTTCTTCTTCTTCGAGTAGTTCGGGGGTAGAATCAGAGCTCGGGCAGACCCATCCTAGCCTTTATTGGGTATAAGACCGGGGGTTGGCCCTGAGGAGATTTAACCCATCCGACTAGCTCCTTCTTCTTTGATTGTCAAAAAGGGTTTTGCTCATGTTGGCTCTTTTTCTTGTTGTCCTTGTCAGCAGAAGGTGGAGGTGCTCCGAGCGCTTTGCGAAGGATGATGCATTCGAAATTTGAGTGCTTCCCTTTGGGGTGCAGAAAACATCTTGAATGGAGTTTTTGATGAGTGGAATCAATATTCGACTATTTTGTTGGTTGAGGAGGAGGTACTGCTCTTTGCTGTGTCGTTTTCGCGAGTTGTACTCGTAGTTGTCAGGTAATTTAAAGTTGGATGTCAGGCTATAAGCTTCGACTTCTTCCTGATCTTCTCCTTTGTTGATGATGACTGTTTTCACGTTGCGACCAATGTTGATGACATTGTGTAAGTCGCTGTTGGAATAATCGAACGAGTCACCAAGTTGTTGATGGTATTCTGTCTTGAGAATCTTCTTCGGGTTGTTGTCCAAGTGGACGGTGACCGTGATTCCTGGAGGCGGAGGAGGGATTTCGTAGCTAGCTGCTACTGTTTCGCTCGCCTATGCTTCAGAAAGGAAATCATCGTAATCGAGGTCTTCTAGCGCCGTAGAATTGGCCCTTCTATTTGTAGGATCCGAAAGTATGGCCATGAAAATTTCGCGATCATGACCGGGAATTTTCGACTTGTTGTCATCTTCTTTGAGTAGAAGGCCTTGCTAGAACGGTAGTTCTTCGTATTCTGAGAATTGTCCCTTCCCCCTCTGATTTGAGGACTGTAGTTCTCTTTTTGTAGTGGCAGCAGAAGTTGATTCCTTGTCGGATTCCATCTTCGTAACCAAAGCGGATTGACTTGCGAATCAGTTTGCTTTAAGGACTTGATCCAAATCTGGGTAGAATTCTTCGTTTCTCTTGACTCGAGGAGATAGTCCAAGTGTGAGTCGAAGGAGGTCTTGATCATACGGGAGGGTGCCTGCTAGGGACCATCCACCTTCTATTTGGACTGAGAATTCATTTATGAATTTGTTGTCCTTGTCCAAATTGTCGCGTTCTTCCGGAGAAAATAGCTACGGTGTGCGGTGATTTTCTTGTGGAGTGGGCGAATTTGGAGTTTGAATGACGTTGCACCAGCGAGTCATGTAGTCTTCGATTGAAACAGAGTCCTCTGCAGGGTGAGATTCGGATAGGTACTGATCCAATTGAGCCGATGACTTGTTTTGTGAATCATCCCATAGCTTTTTTCACTTTGGATTGCTCCCAAAGTGTTTCAAGCTTGTCGGGATTTGTCAGTCCTTCCATAAACAAATCGATGTCGTTTGACCACTCGGCTAGTTCATCTTCGGAGATTGGTTCGTCAAGTTATTCATATCTGATGAATGCT
The DNA here is from genome assembly GCF_016808335.1 of Panicum virgatum. NCBI lineage: Eukaryota > Viridiplantae > Streptophyta > Magnoliopsida > Poales > Poaceae > Panicum > Panicum virgatum. The sequence goes on along the minus strand of NC_053136.1, from coordinate 25,855,555 downwards.
TGATCTTGTTCCAGCTCTATAGGGCTAAGACCCCAAGGGTTGGAGAATTCTTCGTAGGAAGTCTTGATATTGAACGTGTCTTCTGCTAGTTGAAGGCAGTGTTCGATCTTTTCATCGATATTATCGATGTTTGAAAAATGTCTTCTGACGGTTTCTTTCTGCGAGTAGTTTTCTTGAAGCTAGTTTTTGACTTTTTCTTCCGAAGACTTGGTTCAGTGAAGTGCATACAGCCGGGAGATAAAACCTTTCCATCCATGGGAATTTCTTGCTTGGTATCTTCCAGCAATCTTTCCAAATCCTCTTCTAGTTCGAAGAGTGTTTTGGTTTTAATTGCGCCGAATTCGGGTTGAATTTGGGTTTCGTCGTTGAGAGCTGAGAATCCGACTTCTTCGAGTTGGTCGATGAAGCCGTCGAATTCGTGGTGTCTTGCGGCTTCTGGAACTTTTGGAGTGGCTTGATTGATCGGACGACTTTTGAAACCGCCTGACCCATCGGCGACGAAGATCCAGGAGCCCTCACAGAAGGAGGTGCCTTCAGAAGGCACTGAGTTGTTGAGAGGAGCCATCGAGTTCTTCTGACGATCGTTGGCAAGAGGCCCCACAGTGGGCGCCAGCTATCGGTGTTTTACCGTCGGGTTCTCCGAGGGGTATCCCGAGGAGAGTGGTTATGAGTAGGGACTCGCGGGGATCGGAACATGATGGTGCAAGGAACACAAGGATTTATACAGGTTTAGGCCGCTGGAGCGTAATACCCTACGTCCTGTGTGGTGGTTTGTATTCCCGTAGGTGTTGTTCGATGTGTCTCCTGGAGGGGTTTCTGTTCGCCCTTATATAATCTGGGGGAACAGGGTTATATGGAAAGTCCTAGTCGAGTTCTGTTAGGATACTAATCCGAGGGGTTCGGCTAGTTCCTGAGTACACCGACTAGTTCTACTCCTATTCGGGTAGATACAATAGAGGCAGGGCATATCCATGTACTACTCCTTGCTCAGGAATATTCCACACCTGTGAGCAGTCCCGTTGTCCCGGGTCTGACACGAGGGCTACAGGATATGTGTCACAAATGGCAACTTTTTCGAAAATGATTTCAGCTTCAAATGGGAATTCAGAGGACCTAGAAGACTGAGTTGACCCTCAGCCTGATTTATCAAATCAAACTAAGGCTCGGGGGCTACTTCATATGGAGCGTGAGTACAGTGCGCACCATATATCGAGGAAAGATTCGAGGCTTGAGCATCTCATAGCCTCGATGCAGCCTGAAAAGTACTCAGAAGACTACTCGAATCACTCGAATGACTCCAAGGATGGACAACCGGCTCCAGAAAAACTCGAAGCTCTCATCGCCCAAAGCAATGGAGTCCAGAATCTCTCGAAGCGCTCGACGAACGTCTTCAGAAGAACTCGACGCCTGCAGGACTCGACTACGAATAGCTCGGGGGCTTGTCGGACCCAGGGCAGCGGGACTGGTCACATGTGTGGAATATTCTAGAGTAGGGAATGGAGCATGGATATGCCCTACCTCTACTGTACCTACCCGAATAGGAGTAGAACTAGTCGATGTACATGGGAACTAGCCGAAGTCCCAGATGAAGTAGAACTCGATTAGGACTTTCCATGTAACCCTGTTCTCCCAGATTATATAACGGCGAATAGGGACCCCTTTAGAGGACGACGAGACACATCGAACAACACCTAAGGGAATACAAACCACCACACAGGACATAGGGTATTACGCTCCGGCAGCCCGAACCTGTTTAAATCCTTGTGTTCCTTGCACCATCGTGTTCTGATCACGGCGAGTCCCCGCCTACAACCACTCTCCTCGGGATACCCCTCGGAAAACCCGACGGTAAAACACCGACAACTCCAACCAACAGCTCTACGCTATATCCGAACGTGGAGGATTACGATGGACCAATAGGGTTGTCACCACCTACGGCCTAACTCTAACAAACCGTGGGATATAAGGAAAACGAAGGATAACCACTAGCCTAGACTGCACGTCTACGCTATTAATTACTACTGCAGTCTAACTACATTTGGGCCCCCGTAGCAAACTACAGCACTCTGTACGAATATAGAGCGACGAACCCCTAAGTAAGAGAACTGGTCTCACTCAACTACAAGCACTACTAGCATCTACTATGTAACACTCGGTTTATAAAAGGACATAAACCGAGCAATCATATACGTGCCAGGATCATGTCACACGTATATACAACAGAATGAGCAGTATATCACAGCACATATCACGTAAAAAGACATAATAAAGCGAGTACGAAAGTTATTTATTATATTAATGACAAAATGTCTGATACAGAGTATGCGGAAGCGCAATACATAAACGATAACTCTCGTTGGAAGCTGAGCAGGGCGCCACAGGGACGTCGACTGGGAGACGAACGCCTAGAAGTCCTCGTAGTCCTGGTAGAACTGAGCGAACTCCCTCGCGTCGGCAGGAACTGAGCAGCAGTAGAGTGTCCCCAAGAGGAAAAAGAGTAGAGTAGGCTGTCTGACTGCATTAGCTTTTAAGTCTTAGCAAAATTTTATTAAAGCTAATTACTACAAGTTGATGAATTACCATAAACCCAGTTACATAGTAATTAATCAGAATTAATCATGAACTACTGAGAACCAAACCAAACCAAGCCTCCCGGGGAAACCTACCTCGTCAAAGGAAGATAACCCCACTAATCAAAAGGAGGATCTGGCCGCTCATGACCGTGAGCACGGCTAGTATACCAGTTTTACACTCTGCAGAGGTTGCACATCTTTACCCACAAGTCGTGAGCTACGCTAGTTGTTCATCACACTTCCTTAGGTGAGATGACTAGCAAACTCACTACGAGGCCGTTACAAAGGATCACGTTGGCAAGGTGTAACCGCTAAGGAATCAGGCTCCGTAACGATGGGGCCCACCTCAAGGGGTACGCAGACCAAGCCTCGTAGCGCAGGGACCATTGAAGCTCACCACCCCTCTTGCCCCGTCGGTAAGTTACTCCCGAACCAAAATGACCTAATTAGTAAGCCAAGACCGTCCCATTTCAGTCTTCTGGTTGCGCGGTTGTCCCAGGTTGTTGCTCTAATGACGTACGGTCCTTATGGAGAGTAGCTAGCACATAACACAGTGCGAGCCCCCTAAACCAAGTTTCTAGAAAAACCAATTTTAACGAGACGTGAGCCACTCAAACGGGCCACTCCCAGAATTAAGTTGCATATACCATTAATCAAATTAATTAAAAAGGACCAAGTGTGTTATAGCGCGGTACCTAGCACAACTAACCAAAATGCCACCCAAGGATATATATAAAGGATGTAAGTGGCTAGGAAAGTCCTTATAAGCGTACAGTATTAAAATGCAGTATGAAAACGTATTTAAAAGTGATGGGTGGTGTTCATGTTATACTTGACTTCCTCAAACGGGCAACCAAAACTATGCTAGAACTATTCTATGCGTTACAACGATCGCGTGGACAAAAAGAACGCCTAAAATGGAGCTAAAACGTGAAAACTGCGCTTAAAAAAAGATCCAGGGACTTAACTGTAAGAAAAACAGAGTTTCTGGGGTTTTTTTGCAAAAACTGAGGACCTAAATGTAAAAACTGAAAAGATCTAGGGGCTAACACGTGAAAAAGCCAGGGGTGGACGGCGGGTTCAAATCTTGGAAAACTCAGGGGTCTAACTGAATAAAACAGGGCCTGGTTGGGATTAGTTTTGAATGGCACAGGACTGCGGGTTGATTACCCAAAAGGACAGGGGCTCTTTAACAAAATTTCCAGGCCGAATTGTATCCTTAGATATCGGCTGTTGGATCGCGATCGCGTGGCTCTGGTTTGATGGAACCCTGTTCTAATCTTGCGCGTTGGTTCTGGATCCAGCGGTCGGGGTTTGCTCACGGGGCGGGGGCGGCGCTGGGTCGCCGTAGGCCACTCAATGCGGCGGCGTGGCGCAGGGAGCTCGCCGGACTTCGGCGCTTCGGTGTTCCCGGGCTCAAAACTAAGCGGATCTGGGTCAGAAAGGGACTACGCGACATGCGTAGTCCACCTGGGACAAGATCTGGGCATGAGCGGGTCCGTGGCGGCGCAAACAGGGACGGCGGCGGCTCTGAGCGACTACACTCGCCGGCGTGCGGCGTTCTATGGGCTCTAGGAGCTACGGACTGTCCAAACTAGCGCCAAAAGTGACAGGGAGGTGGGGCGATGCTTACCTAGGGCTCGGGCTAGCCGGGGCTACAGCGGAGGGACGACGGCGTCGAGGTCGAGCGGCGGGTCGCGGGCGGCGCTCGCGAAGGAGGGTGCTGCAGGGTGTCTCCGGGCCTGCTACTCTGCTAGGGAGAAGCGCAGCCGTGCTGTGAACAAGAACCAAGGGTCAGTGAGGCACGGGGCTCACCGGCCGCGAGGAATCACCACGGCCGACGGGATCTCACCTCCGGTGGTGTAGAGGCGATTCCGGCGCTGCAGGGACCTAGGTCGAGAGTGGGGGCCCCGGGAAGGTTCCAGGAAGCACGGTGGAGCTTCTGCGGGGGTTCGCCGAGACTGGGAGGCGGCGGGTCGGCGTCTCCACGGCGGCGCATTGAGCTCTGTGCGGCGGAGTTGTGCGGCGCGGCGAGTTAGGATTGGTGGCGGCGGCTGCAGAATGGGGAGGTGCAGGAGGTGCCACGGGCGTGTTTAAAGTAGGATGCCAGGGATCTTGGGCAATCGTGCTCGGCGTGGACGCCGCGGTGATTGCGGCCGCGATACGCGCGCGTGAGAGGCGGATCGCGCAACGGACCGGCATGATCCGAACCCGGGTAGAGCTTCTAGAGGGTTGAGGCATGCTCGGGCTGACCAGTGGGCCTAGCAGGGTCGGTTGGCGCGGATTGGTCTACGGCGCAGAGGAGCGGATCGAGCGGGGCTGAGCAGAGCTGGGAGCGCGGCGGGGAAAACGGGAGGAGGAAGATGACGGGCTGATAGGCGGGCCCAAACGGTCAGCGAGGGGAAGGCGAGCTCGGGCGAGGCGAGCGCGGCACTCTGGGTCGGCTGACACGCGGGGTCGGCTTGTCAGGGGCGGGGAGTGCGCGACGCGCTAGCGGCATGCGCGGCAGGCCAAGGGAGCGGGCCGCAAGTGGAAAAGGGAGCAGGCCGGGCCGGCTGGGTTGCTGGGCCGAATGCAGAGAAGAGTACGGGCTGAGGAGAGAGAGGTTTGGGCTGGTTTGGGTCCGGTTGGGTTTTCTCTTTTTCCAATTCTTTTCTATTTCTAAACAATTCAAATCTATTTGAATTCAAATAAACTTTGAACTCAACACCTATGCAGTCAAACAAAATAAAGCCATGCACCAGCATGAATGCACAAACATACTTATCTTAAAAAAAATTAATTACTTGTGAAAGAAAATTAATTTAAATGCAACTCTGAACATATAAAACCTTAGAAAATTAAATAAAGCCAATTAAATTTATTATTAAATGCCGGAATTTAAATTAGGGTGTTACATACTATACCAAGTAATGTACTAGAGATAGGAACCACGAATACTTACTAAAACCCGAAGAAAGTAGCAGCATCCGTAGAGGTACAAGCTGAGGCAGAGTGCCGACACCCCGGCACTTCTCCCGAACTACTCCCTCGCTCTTGTAGAGGTACAAAATGGAGAAGTGCGCCGAAGACCGGTGCCCCTCCTGAGTACCTCTATCCTCTCCCTACTCTAAGACAACTCTAAACCAAGAGATGGCTTGAGAGAGCACTTAATGGATGTCTTCATTTGGAGCCCCCCTCTACTATTTATAGAGGGGTGCCATGGCCTCTTCTACCGTGAATTCTGCCCTGAGCCTCCTGGAATGGGCTTTGGCATCGAATGGGGAGCCAACACGTGGAAGATGGGGTCGAGATGAACTGACCTATGGTTTCACAATTCAATTTCACAATTCCGCCGAAAAATAGTTTAATTAAAAAAAAGTAAAATACATGATAAAATTCTGAAAATTTTACCATAGCGATATTGGGATATGTGTAACGTAAGAAAAATATCAAAATCACATTTCAATGTTTATAATGAATAAAATTGTTGCCATAACATTGTAAACAAGTGCCATACTACTATCTCATGCCACTAAACATGTTGAATTATATTTTTAATATTATTCACCAGTTCTACAGGTCATAAAATGCTTATGGTGAAAATTTCACATTTTTGAAGTGTTTTGCAGCTCTATTTGAATTAAACAAATTTTCGGAGAAATTATAAAAAAATTTGTAGGGGTGGGCCCCTACAAATCAATTTTTTGGGGCGGGTCTGCCCCCACCCGCCCCTACAAATTAATTTCACAATTCCACCAAAAAATAGTATAATTCAAAGAAAATAGTAAAACACATGATAAAATTCTGAAAAATTTACCATAGCCATATTGTGATATGTGTAACATACGAAAAATATCAAAATCAAATTTCAATGTTTATAATGAATAAAGATATCAAAACCACAATATATCACATTGCAATTGTTACCATAAACATATTATAACCACTTTCGCAACATTAATAGAACTCATATTTAGAATTGATTCAGAATACATGAATTCATGATATATTTAAACCATAACAATTCTTGATTCACCATCTTTGCATGCCCATGGCTTCTCAGCTTTTCTGATGACGACTTCTATAATTTTCATCTTCTGTGGTAGGTCTGTGAAGAGATTCATTTGATCATACTGATTATATTCTTCCACATCTTCGATACCCTCAACTCCTATGATATCTTGTTTTTCAGGAACAACAACATGTTTTGTCGTCTTTGCAGGATCAGCTACATAGAGTACCTGTGCGATCTGTGAAGCAAGTACACATTGGTCATCTTTATAACCAATATTGTTAAGCTCCACAATCGTGAGTCCATATGCGTCCACCTCAACACCTTTCAGATGTTTGACCCAACGACACCGAAAGACCAGGATTTGTATATTGGAACTATAGTGCACTTCCCATATATCTTCTATGACACCAAAATATGTTGTATTTTGACCGGTTCTCTCGTCTAAGGCTGCAATATGAACACCACTATTCTGGGACACGGTCTTCTTGTCCTTGGCGACAGTATAGAATAGATATCCATTAATATCACAACCTTGCCATGATGTCACCTGGGTAGATGGACCTGCTGCCAATCTTTTGATTGTTTGTGTCTCCACGGTCTCTCCGTCTGGTAGATACTGGTCCTTCAACCATGCAGTCTGTCGACGCTCGTGCTCTCTCATGATCCAATCATCCGAGCGGCCGTTACTTTGTGCACGAATCATGCTCAAGTGTTCATTGACTAAAGGTGTCATTATCGTGAGGTGATGCAAGATGCTATAATGTGCTTGTTGCACACCTTTGAAATCTTTGTCGATGAAGATTTTCCTCCCAACCGTGCCCACACCTTCCAACCTCCCCAAAAAATGTGGGATTGGCAAACCAAGAGGCACGTTATCCTTTAGGTAACCAAGGCAAGACTCGATGACTTCCTCGGTACTGTATCCCTCTATCATGGACCCCTAAGGATGAGCACGATTCAGTATGTACCGGTTGAGGATGGACATAAAATGCTCTTACGTCTACATTTCATGAAGGTAAAGTGGAACAAGTGCCCGTATCTAGTCGACCATGTGAATCATTAGGTATTCGGTTATGTCAAAAAGCCTCAGAGGGAAGCACATCTCGTGTTGCACCATAGTTTCCCCAATGAATTCTTTGAGATCGTGCAACTCATCTATCACCTTTTGTGAAATCCTATTGGAGAAGTAACACAACCGAGTGATTACCATCCTTACATATACTGGCTTGATCGCTCTGATTGCAATCGGGAGGAACAACATCAGCAACACATGACAATCATGATAGTTATAGCCATATAGTGATAAATCTTTCATCGACACTAGTTTCCTTATGTTGGACGTGAAACGATTCGGGACTCTGATCCCTTTTAAGCTCTCGCACATTGCCTTCTTCTCATTACGTGTCAAGTTGTAGCTAGCTGGGGGGAGTTCATATCTAGCATTCCCTTTCTCAATAGAGTCAAGATCTTTTCTTATCTTCATGGCTACCAAGTCCTGTCGTGACTTGTAAATATCCTTTGTTTTGGCTTATGTCTTAAGGAGGAGCCCAATTGTGTTACCAAACACATTTTTCTTCAGATGCATACCATCGATTGCATGACGGACCTCAAGATCTGCCCAATACAGCAAGTACTTGTAGAAGATGGACTGTTTCTTGAATGGTATGCCATCGATAGGTGCCTTATCTCTCTTTCTCTTCCTCCCATCTTCCTTCTTCTTCCCATAAATGACTTGGATGATCCGAACCATTTCAAAAACATAGTGCCCATCTCAATGTACTAGAGCAGAATGCAATTCAGGCATGCCATCAAAATGATTATAGAACTTCTTACTTTGGTACCTATGTCCTTCAACCAAGAAGCGTATGTACCCAAGGTAAACTACCTTTCGAGAACCATCAAGGAAAGACGATATGGTGCCATCCACACACACCGTGCACCCCGTCCTACCTTTGATCTGTCCTGACAGGACAAACAATGCCTGGTAATCATAGATGGTGATGAATATAATAGCACTAAGATTAAAGGGCTGCCGTGAAAAACCATCATATATATCGATACCCTCCTTCCATAAAGTTTCCATCTCTTGCATCAGAGGCTCAAGAAAAACATCTATATCGATGCCAGGATGCTTGGGGCCCTGTATAAGCACGGATAGCAAAAGATAATTCCTCTTCTGGCACAGCCATGTAGGAAGGTTGTACATTGTCAGTATCACTAGCCATGTGCTGTGGGTGCTACATCTTTCACCAAACAGATTCATTCCATCCGTACTCAATGCGAACCAAACATTTCTTAGGTCATTCCCAAATTCCAGATAGTACTTGTCATCAAATTCCTTCCACTGCCGAGCATCAGCTGGATGTTGGAGCTTTCCGTCACCCTTCTTGTGCTTATCGGAATCACACCATCGCATTAGCTCAGCATCCTTTAGGTAGTAGAAGAAATGCCTAAAGTAGCGTCATCTGGCTAAATGGAGGCAGCACTATTATTCTTCGCCACGTTCCCCTCCCCCTTATCCACATCGGTTGGATCTTTATTGTCATCACCACAATATCCAGCATTGGTTTTGTACCGACTTGCAGAGCATACATGGCATTTTTTCAAGTCTTTAAAAGTGTCCCCACAATACAATATACAATTATTAGGACAGGCATGGATTCTTTCCACACCCATGGTGAACGGGCTGACAAGCTTCTTTGCTCTGTATGTGTTGGCTGTCACTTTATTTGGCTTTGGAAGAAACCAAACCAAGATACGCAGCAGATCATTGAAACTACCATATGACCAACTATGCTTAGCCTTGTTGACGCCTACCAACGTCACCATTGGAAAACAGTGATGGCGCCCGCGGATGTCAATAGGATGGCAGGTATTTCATGGGCCACGAATAAATCCGCAAGCGCACAGAGTACCGCCGTAGCATTTTATCCGAGAGTAACCTGGGGTGTCATTTATATGTCCGCAGGGAGACCGCATCCAGATGAAGAGAAGGAGCCTGAACATCCGATGGCTTTATGTACCTCCTACTCCTCTATCCGAACGTGGAGGATTACTAGGGCTCGAACAGGGTTGTCACCACCTGCCGGCTATCTCTACAAACCGTGGTATAGAGTTGCATTCAAATGTGGTTATCAACCAAGGTACCATGCCTGCCCTAACAAGCACCACTCTAGCCTTGCTCAAGGACACCCTTTTCTAGCCGGGGCCTTAGTTCTAGAGCACCCAATTAAGGAAGATGAAACAAAACCATGATACATGAACTAGTCTATGCATATGTATCACACAAGGCAATCATAACTCACGAGAAGGATCACATACACAACACGAGCATATGAATAAAAGTACTTAATAAATAAATAGACATCTAGTACAAACTCAGAGCATTACATAAAGAGAATGTGAAAGACATACCGGACTCTCCATGAAAACTCTAAGACCTCGAACTACGACTCGAACCTGAACTCCTCTAGTCCTAAGACCTCTACAAGTGGGGATAAACTACATCTTGAGAGAGTAGCTTGTGGGGATGAGGGAGATCTTCCATCTCCTCCATCTATTCATGTCTTGAAATGGAGGCCCTCCCCTCATATATATAGAGGGGAGCCACCCTCTCCTCAGCCGGGATTTGAGCATGGGACTCAATGAACGGACATTGTGAGCCAATTGAGAAGTGACACATCAAAGCCTAAAGGCGGTGGGACCCATGGGCTCGTCGGCCACTTTCTTCGGTTGGGCTGTTCTCTGGGCCCACTTGTCAATGTGTGTCTTGACTCTGTTTACATTGGTTTTCTTCTCTAGTGGGCCATCCGATCCATGTGAATCTCGTGTGACGGTGTTTGATCGGACGATGTCTTGCTCCCTAGTTGAAAAAGGTATGATTGCCCTTCATTTCTAGCTAATACCTGCACTCATAGAAATCTAGAGGGACATGTGGAATTCGGTGATTTTATTAGTGTTTTGAGTGTAAGAAATGCATGTTCATCTATTTATTGTGGCTATATTGACGATAAAAAATGGTCGTTAGTGAGCGTCAACAAGACCCCCAAGCTGAACTTTGCTCGTCCCTGAGCAAAGCTAGACTTTAGGTTGTTGATCAGGAGTTGCTACAATGTTTCATTTCTTCACCATGCATAAGTTACAACGAAACATTCTACCTTGAATTGAATAAGTTGATCGAAATTTGCTCACCCATTTTACCTTAATCTCCATGGGGCTTTTGGCTTTCTCCTTGTCTTGGGCGGTTGAGAGATAGAACGATTCATAAAGTACCACTTACCCATTCTTTGCTCAAGATTACATACGGAAGTTTTCAAAAGTTTTCAAAATAAAAACAAGTTCCTCAAGTGACACTCTTATTCACTCAAAGTGTTTGTATCCTCACCAAGGCCCTTTGTACGCCTTCTTTCTCCTACTTCTAAAAAGGCTTTTGTGGAGCTCAAGGTGGGGAGAAAAGTTAAGGCATACCTATTTCAAATATTTTTACAAAGCCAAAGATTGGACCCAAAGAGTAAACAAATCATACAATCATGATCGAGAAGTGCATGTGTAACACCCTAATTTAAATTCCAGCATTTAATAATAAATTTAATTGGCTTTATTTAAATTTCTAAGGATTATTGTGTTAGTCTTGCATTTAATCTAATTTTTGTTCCTTAATTAATTAAAATTTTCCTTAGGTTAAAACTTTGTTGCTGCATTCATGCTGGAGCATTTCTTTATTTGTGTGAGTGAATAAGGTTTTGGATTCAAATTTTGTTTGAATTCAAATAGGTTTGTTTGAGCTAGAGTAGAAAAGAGAAGGAAAAGAGAAATAGAGGACCCAAAACCCAAACTCAAACCCAGGGAGCCCACCAACTCAACCCAACACCAGTCCAACCCACTCGGCCCAATCCCGCTCCACGCTCACCCCACTCCCTTCCCTCTCCCCTCAGCCGCACGGCCCAGCAGCACCCCACGCGCTCGGCCCGCGACCGCGCGATCCGCGCTCAGCCTGCCTTCTCTCTCCGTCCGAGTCCAGCGCTCACGCGCGCCCCTCTTCTCTCTCTGCCACACCGGGCCCGCTAGTCAGTGCTCCCTTCTTCCCCATCTCCGCGCAGCGCAGCAACGACCCCGGGATCAGCGGCCGGGAATCTCGCCGGGATCCCTATCCGGGGCGTGGACGCCGAAATCTCCGGCGCCGCCTAACCCTAGCACACCGCCACCACCCCGCTCCGCCGCGCCAAGACTCTGCGCCGCCGCGGTTCCGCCGCTCCGCCGCAGCACCGCCCGCCAGGACCCCCGCACTCGCTCCGCCTCAACATCCGGTACTTCTCCGTGCCACTTGATCGGAGATTTGACCCGAGCTGCGCCAAATTTTCTCCACTCATGACTCGCCGCCGGTGAGACATCACGCCGGCTCGATTTCTCACCGCTGGCGACTCTCGAGTCTCCCTAACCTCCATCACGCCTTCACAGGGCCGCATCGACCTTCCCCGAGGGTCAGGAGGACCGGAGCAACCTCTGCAGAGTGTAAAACTGGTATACTAGCCGTGCTCACGGTCATGAGCGGCCCAGATCCTCCTTTTGATTAGTGGGGTTATCTCCTTCCGACGAGGGGGGTGCCTCTCGGGGTTACCTTGGTGGTTTCGGTTTGGTTCTCTGTAGTAACATGATTAATTTTGATTAATTACTATGTAACTGGGTTTATGGTAATTCATCAACTTGTAGTAATTAGCTTTAATAAATTTTGCCAAGACTTAAAAGCTAATGCAGTTGAGTCAGCCAACCTTAGAGCCTCATAGTTTGTGTTAAACTTGTTGAGTTCAAGTTGTGTACTCACTCTTGCCTCTTCTCTACTTTTTCCTCTTGGATACGCTACTGCTGCTCAGTTCCTGCCGACGAAAGGGAGTTCGCTCAGCGCTACCAGGACTACGAGGACTTCTAGGCGTTCGTCTCCCAGTTGACGTCCCTGTGGCGCCCTGCTCAGCTTCGGAGAGTTTTTACCGTATTTGTACTTCGCTTCCGCTGTATCAGATATTTTTGTCATTAATGTAATAAATAACTTTTGTATTTCGATTTATTATGTCTTATTCGTGATATGTGCTGTGATATACTGTTCATTCTGTTGTATATACGTGTGACTTGATCCTGGCACGTATATGATTGCTCGGTTTATGTCCTTTTATAAACCGGGTGTTACAGAGTGGTATCAGAGCCATATCGACTGTAGGACGAAGCCTAGATAGAACTGGTCGAGTTGTAGGACTTCTTCTCTCCAATCCTTGCCTGCTGAAACTATTTTACTATTATACCCCTTGAATTCTATGACTTTTACCCTTCTTGCCCTGATTTCTCTCTCTGAAGGATAGTTTTCGTAGATTTTGGCCTGAATCAGTCATCTGACCACCATGATTATTAGCTAGGCGACCCTTTTATAATAATACGATAGCATGCTCTGCGACGCGTTGTGTTAGTCGAGTCGTATGTTAAACTCGGCTAAGTTGTGAAAATTGTCTGCTTGTTATTATGCAAATGTTTGATTTGGATCTTTGGTTGATTGCATAGCTTAGCAGTTTAAATTTGTTTAAAGGAAATCACTCTGATGTTAAAGTTAACTAATTAATAAAATGAGTTAGATCGTTGGGGGTAAAACAGTCCACTCTATCCTGTCTACTTTATCATGGCTGAGTCTTTTTCTGCAAAGAGTTATCATATCCATCTGAATTTATTCCTGCAATATCCTTACTCGTGAAATCTTTTGTCCAAAATCAGATGGTGAACACCAGGCGTGGTTCTGAGCAGCAGGGGCAGAACAACCAGGGGCAGAACACCCAGGGGACCGGGATCCCGATGCCTCCGCCTCTGACTCCGGAGCAGTACTTCCAGCTCCAGATGCAGATGATGGCTACCCTGAACAACACTGTTCAGGCACTTCAGCAGGCTCACACTCAGCCTCCGCCTCCTCCACCGCCGAAGCCTCGCGACAGGCGTGTTGAGTTCCTGAGGGGTCACCCGCCGACGTTCTCTTACACGTCCGACCCTCTTCAGGCGGACGACTGGCTCCGTGCAGTGGAGCGCCTGCTGGACATCACCCAGTGCGATGATCGTGAGCGCGTCTTGTACGCAGCAGGACAGCTGCGAGGGGCAGCTTTGGACTGGTGGGAGTCCCACCCAGTTCAGGACCGCGAGGCTCTCACTTGGCTCCAGTTCCGGGAGCGGTTCCGCAGCCACAACGTCCCCGCGGGCGTTATGAAGATGAAGCAGAAGGAGTTCCTTGCACTGAAGCAGGTAATCCCAGAAATAATCATTCAGCGTTTCCTTTTGAGCTAATACCCCCTTGAGCTATCTTTCCGAGTCATGAATTAATCTTTCGATATCTATGTGTCTTTGTCACTTCAGGGGGCTATGTCGGTCACAGAGTATCGTGATCGCTTTCTGCAGCTTGCTCGCTACGCGCCTGCCGATGTTGCGGATGACCGCAAGAAGCAGGAGCACTTCATGGAGGGCCTTGAGGACTACCTCCAGTACGCGCTGCTCAACCTCCGCTTCGACGACTTCAACCATCTGGTTGACAGCGCGCTCAACAGGGAGCGCAAGCACCTAGAGATGGAGGACAAGAAGAGGAAGATCGTTCCCATTGCTTCCAGCAGCAACACCCGTCCTCGCCTCCAGCCGCCTCAGCAGTACCAGCAGCAGCAGTACCGGCAGTACCAGCAGCAGCAGTACCGGCCTCCCCAGCAGTACCAGCAGAGGCCGCAGCAGTACCCGCCTCGACAGCAGCAGGCAGGTCAGGGCAAGAGGTTACCGGCACCTCTTGCTCGTGCTCCACCAGCTCCGCCAGCACCTCAGGCTCCACGGCAGGCAGCTCCCCCTGCCGGACAGCAGGCTCAGGGACCCCCTCGCACCTGCTATCACTGCGGCCAGCCGGGGCACTAAGCCAACTCTTGCCCCCGGAAGGCGCAGGCGGGACAGCAGGGGCGCCCAGCTCAGCCCAGGGCGCCAGCACAGGGTCGGGTGAACCACGTGATGGCCGAGTCAGCGGCCGAGGCTCCTAACGTGGTTATTGGTACGTTCATGGTCAACTCTCACCCCGCTACAGTGCTTTTTGATACCGGTGCTACTCATTCTTTCATTTTCAAGTCATTTGCCGTATTGATTGTGCTCAGCGGACAGTTCACTTATCGGCATCTGATGGCCAAGAGGTGACAGTCAGTGCTTCAGAGCCTTCTAGATTTCTTCATCAGATGAAGGCTAGACCCACGGACGGTATTCGCGTGGTGTCTGAATTCCCGGATGTCTTTCCGGATGATCTGCCAGGTATGCCGCCTGAACGTGCCATTGAGTTTTGTATTGATCTCTTGCCTGGCACAGCTCCTATTGCAGAGCGGCCCTACCGTATGGCACCTATAGAGCATGAAGAAGTCAAGAAAACTATTGATGAGTTGCTAGCCAAGGGCTATATCCATCGCAGCTTCTCTCCTTGGGCTTTTCCATTATTACTGGTAGATAAGAAGGATGGCTCGAAGAGGATGTGTGTGGATTATCGGGAGCTGAATGCGGTTACCATCAAGAACAAGCATCCACTGCCCCCGTATTGAGGATCTCTTTGATTTGCTTCGAGGTGCTCGTATATTCTCGAAGATTGATCTTCGTTCGGGTTATTTTCAGCTGAGGATCCGTCCTGGGGATATTCCGAAGACGGCATTCACTTGCAAGTACGGGCTATATGAGTATACGGTCATGTCCTTCGGCTTGACTAATGCCCCGGCTTTCTTCATGCATCTGATGAACTTGGTTTTCATGGATTATCTGGATGTCTTTGTGGTGATCTTCATTGATGATATTCTGATCTTCTCCAAGACAGAGGAAGAGCATGAAGAGCATCTGAGGCTCGTGTTGCAGAGATTGAGAGAGCATCAGTTGTATGCCAAGTTCAGTAAGTGCGAGTTTTGGATTGACGAGGTTCCATTCCTCGGTCATGTTATCTCTCAGGGAGGTATTGTTGTTGATCTATCTGAGGAGCCCCAGTACCAGTACCCGGAGCAGCCGTCTTCTGAGCAGTTTGAGCAGCAGCCGGAGCAGTACGAGGAAGGCAAGTATAACATGAACAACCTATCACTTTTAAATACAATTTCATACTGCATTTTAATACTATATGCCTATAAGGACTTTCCTAGTCACTTTATATCCTTTATATATATATCCTTTGGGTTGCATTTTGGTTAGTTGTGCTAGGTGCCGCGCTATAACACATAATGGTCCTTTTTAATTAATTTAATTAATGGTTTATGCAACTTAATTCTGGGAGTGGCCCTCTGTGCTTCGTGCTTGGGTGGCTCACGTCTCGTTAAAATATGTTTTGTTAGAAACATGGTTTAGGGGGCCAGCACGGTGCTTAGTGCTTGGTTGGCCACTCTCCATAAGGACCGGTTCATAGAGCGACAACCTGGGACAACAGAGCTACCACAAGACTGGAATGGGACGGTCTTGGCGTAATAATTACGTCTTTTTGGTTTGGGGTAACTTACCGACGGGGCAAGGGTGGTAAGCTTCTATGGCCCTCGTGCTGAGTGGCCTCGTCTGTGCTTCGTGTCTTGACGCCCACTAGACCTGCTCCATAGTCGCCGATCCACCCTCGCGGTTACTCCCTACCAAAGAAATTCTTTGTAAAGGCCTCGTAGTGTGCTTGCTAGCCATCTCACCTAAGGCAGTGTGATGAACAACTAGCGTAGCTCACGACTTGTGGGTAAAGATGTGCAACCTCTGCAGAGTGTAAAACTGGTATACTAGCCGTGCTCACGGTCATGAGCGGCCCAGATCCTCCTTTTGATTAGTGGGGTTATCTCCTTCCGACGAGGGGGGTGCCTCTCGGGATTACCTTGGTGGTTTCGGTTTGGTTCTCAGTAGTAACATGATTAATTTTGATTAATTACTATGTAACTGGGTTTATGGTAATTCATCAACTTGTAGTAATTAGCTTTAATAAATTTTGCCAAGACTTAAAAGCTAATGCAGTTGAGTCAGCCAACCTTAGAGCCTCATAGTTTGTGTTATACTTGTTGAGTACAAGTTGTGTACTCACTCTTGCCTCTTCTCTACTTTTTCCTCTTGGATACGCTACTGCTGCTCAGTTCCTGCCGACGCAAGGGAGTTCGCTCAGCGCTACCAGGACTACGAGGACTTCTAGGCGTTCGTCTCCCAGTCGACGTCCCTGTGGCGCCCTGCTCAGCTTCGGAGAGTTTTTACCGTATTTGTACTTCGCTTCCGCTGTATCAGACACTTTTGTCATTAATGTAATAAATAACATTCGTATTTCGATTTATTATGTCTTATTCGTGATATGTGCTGTGATATACTGTTCATTCTGTTGTATATACGTGTGACTTGATCCTGGCACGTATATGATTGCTCGGTTTATGTCCTTTTATAAACCGGGTGTTACACTCGGCCCACGGCCAATCATTTTCGAGAAGCCCAAGGAGAAGAGCTACAAGCACCTAAAGGGGTTATATCTCAAGGGCTTCATCGACGGCAAGCCTGTGAACAGGATGTTGGTCGACACTGGTGCCGCAGTCGACCTGATGCCATACTCTGTGCTGCGCCGATTGGGTCGTTCTTCTGCCGATCTGATCAAAACCAATGTGATGCTTAATGACTTTAATGGACAGCCATCAGAGGCGATGGGTGTTCTTAATGTGGAACTGACAGTGGGCCGCAAGACTATACCAACATCGTTCTTCATCGTTAACAGCAAGAGTACGTACACAGTGCTGCTTGGAAGAGACTGGATTCATGCCAACTGTTGTATCCCTTCCACAATGCATCAGTACCTCGTCCAATGGGATGACGATGAAATAGAAGTGGTCCCTGCAGACGATTCTAGCAAGGTCTCGGTCGCAGATATGAACGCCTGGGATGCGGAAGGACAAGAGCCGATCTCAGGGATCGCCCTGGAAGACTGTGATCGGATCGAGGCAACAAAAAACGGACTGAGGCTGGTCTTATCCACTGGCCTCACAGAATAGATGCATCCTGGCAAGCCACGGGGTGTAATAGAAATAGAGAGGCCGGTCCCAGCAATCGGCTCCAAAAAATACAAGAATTCAGTTTGTGGTCGGAATTGTTACATCATGTACACATGATGGCCTGCTCTGGCAGTTGGCCACTCATTGACTATTTGGATCTGAATGATAATAGAAGTATAGAGGCGGCCAGCCCGTGCGGTTGGTCAAATAATTTTTCTTGTCATCTCCCTGTGTTTGCCGCTGATCTTGTGGATAGTGAAGACTCGCTAGCGTTCGCAGCTGATTTTTCAGATGACGGCAAACTCGGATACGGGTTCACATCAGCTGATGATTTGGAAGAGGATGACATCGGTCCTGGGGATAAGCCACGGCCGACATTTATCAGCAAGAAGTTGGATCCGGCTTTGCGAGAGGAGATGATTGCACTGCTAAAAGAATACCGGGATTGCTTTGCATGGGACTACACCGAGATGCCCGGACTGGATAGAAGCATAGTCGAGCATCGGCTCCCGCTCAAGAAAGGATTTCGGCCGTTTCAGCAACGAGCACGTCAGATGAAGGCCGAAGTCCTAGAAGAAGTTAAGAAAGAGGTGGAGAAGATGCTGGATGCTGGGTTCATCAGTGTAACACCCTAATTCAAATTTCAGTAATTAATAATAAATTTAATTGGCTTTATTTAATTTTCTAAGGATTTTCTGTGTTAGTCTGGCATTTAACCCAAATTTTTGTTCCTTAAGTGATTAAAATCTATCATAGGTTTAAACCTTCGTTGTTGCATTCATGCTGGAACATTTTTTTTCTTGCTGGTGTGCTTAAGGTTGTTGAATTCAAATTTTTGTTTGAATTCGAATAGCTTTAGTTTGAGTGGTTTGAGTTAGCAAAGAAAAGAAAATAGAAGAGCAAAAGGAGCCCAAACCACAAACCATCTCGGCCCAGTGACCAGCCCAGCCCAACCCAAGATCCCGGCCCAAGTAAACCCCGCTCGGCCCACTTCCCCTCCCGCAACACGCGGCCCAGCCGGGCCTGCTCCCGAGCTCCCTCTCTCTCCTGGGCCCGGTCCTCCCTCACCCCGCGCAGGCCCGCTTCGCCCCCCTCTCCGCACGGCCCGTTCCTGCGCGACACCAGCCAGACCGCGTCCGGCCCAGCCAGACCCCAGCGCCCGCACCAGCCGCGCGCGCGCGTCGCTCCTCACTGCTTAGGCCCACCTGCCAGCCTGCCCAACGCCCGCGTCCCTCTCTTCCCGCTGCCAGCCCGGCCCCACGCGCCAGGGCCGTCCCCTTCCTCCGGATCCCGATCGCGCAACGGCCGCGCCAGTTCCACCGTGATCCCCGCCGCGTATCAGCCGGGCACGCTCGCCCAAGATGCCCGGGACTCCTTTAATTGGTCCCGTAGCCCCTGCGCCTCCTCATCCCACCTCCGCCGCCGCCCCAGAACCCTAGCAGCGCCCGCTTGCCCTGTTCCGCCGTGCAGAGGTCTGCGCCGCCGGGATTCAGCCACTCCGCCGCACCAGGGCCCCATCCAAGGAGCGCATCGGCTCCGCCTCGGCTCCAGGAGCCTCCTCAGGCCTTCTCCTTATTCGACTTCGACCCCAGCAGCGCCCTCCTCCGCGAACGCCGGTCCACGCCGCGCCGCCGTACCTCACCCCCAACCCCGCTGCGCTTCATCTCCGCCCAATTCGGGCCACGGTGAGGATAGTCTCCACCAACTCTCTCTTTTGCGTGAGATACTAGAGCCTGTAGGCCACCCCGTGGACCCTGCACGCCGCGCCCCGACGAGGCTCGCCGCCTGCGCCGCCGCACCCATGACCCGAGCCCCAAATCCTCTTATCTGAGCACACCCGTGGATTACCCATGCTGCAATAGAGCTCCACGGCCAAACCCCATCCCAAATAGCCCCCGGAACGCCGGAAACGGCGTACTCCGGCCGAGCGCCACCACGGAGTTTTGCTCCAGCGAGCAGCGCCGCCGACCACGCGCCCCTTCGCCCGTGGCCATCCGATCTCCAGCGAACGCCCCTGATTAGATCACCCCTCATTTAGATCTGCACTGTTAGATCCAAATCCAGCGGCCCATGTTTACTCGTACCGGTTCGCTGAGGCCATCTTGCTAAAGAGCCCCCCGGGTTCTGAGTATTCAACCCACAGTCCACCGCCTTTGAAAAATAATTGCAGTTAGGCTCTGGTTTTTACCAATACCCCCCTGACCTTTCTAGATTTAGCGGCCGCAGTCCAAACCTTGAGTTTTTGCACGCTAGCCCTTAGATTTAAACGTTAATTACGTTTAGGCCCTCGATTTTTGCAGAAAACCCCCTAGAACTATAGTTTTCTTACAAATAGGTCCCTGGAACTTGTTTTTAGCCTAGAAAATGCGTTTTAGCTCCGTTTTAGGCGTTCTTTATGTCCACGCGATTAGTTTTGTGCACTGTTTTCATGTATTGTTGTATTGTTTCTTAGTTTTTGCTAGTGTTTGCATGTATGTTTACTGTCGTGCCTTGTTTTGGCCATGTGTTCGTGAGTAGACGTTGAGCTACCGGAGGAGCCCCAGTACCAGTACCCGGAGCAGCCGTCTTCTGAGCACTTTGAGCAGCAGCAGGAGCAGTACGAGGAAGGCAAGTATAACATGAACAACCTATCACTTTTAAATACACTTTCATACTGCATTTTAATACTGTATGCCTATAAGGATTTCCTAGCCACTTATATCCTTTATATATATCCTTGGGTTGCATTTTGGTTAGTTGTGCTAGGTGCCGCGCTATAACACATAATGGTCCTTTTTAATTAATTTGATTAATGGTATATGCAACTTAATTCTGAGAGTGGCCCTCTGTGTGGCTTGAGTGGCTCACTTCTCATTTAAAATGGGTTTTTTGTTAGAAACATGGTTTAGGGGGCCAGCACGGTGCTTACTGCCTGGTTGGCCACTCTCCATAAGGACCGGTTCATAGAGCGACAACCTGGGACAACAGTGCTACCACAAGACTGGAATGGGACGGTCTTGGCATAATAATTAGGTCTTTTTGGTTTGGGGTAACTTACCGACGGGGCAAGGGTGGTAAGCTTCTATGTCCCTCGTACTGAGTGGCCTCGTCGATGACGCCGACTAGACCTGGTCCATAGTCGCCGATCCAACCCTCGCGGTTACTCCTTACCAACGAGATTCTTTGTAAAGGCCTCGTAGTGAGTTTGCTAGTCATCTCACCTAAGGAAGTGTGATGAACAACTAGCGTAGCTCACGACTTGTGGGTAAAGATGTGCAACCTCTGCAGAGTGTAAAACTGGTATACTAGCCGTGCTCACGGTCATGAGCGGCCCAGATCCTCCTTTTGATTAGTGGGGTTATCTCCTTCCGACGAGGGAGGTGCCTCTCGGGGTTACCTTGGTGGTTTCGGTTTGGTTCTCAGTAGTAACACGATTAATTTTGATTAATTACTATGTAACTGGGTTTATGGTAATTCATCAACTTGTAGTAAATAGCTTTAATAAAATTTTGCCAAGACTTAAAGCTAATGCAGTTGAGTCTGCCAACCTTAGAGCCTCATAGTTTGTGTTATACTTGTTGAGTACAAGTTGTGTACTCACCCTTGCCTCTTCTCTACTTTTTCATCTTGGTTACGCTACTGCTGCTCAGTTCCTGCCGACGCGAGGGAGTTCGCTCAGCGCTACCAGGACTACGAGGACTTCTAGGCGTTCGTCTCCCAGTCGACATCCCTGTGGCGCCCTGCTCAGCTTCGGAGAGTTTTATCGTATTTTGTACTTCGCTTCCGCTGTATCAGACATTTTTGTCATTAATGTAATAAATAACTTTCGTATTTCGATTTATTATGTCTTATTCATGATATGTGCTGTGATATACTATTCATTCTATTGTATATACGTGTGACTTGATCCTGGCACGTATATGATTGCTCGGTTTATGTCCTTTTATAAACCGGGTGTTACAGAGTGGTATGAGAGCCGTATCGACTGTAGGACGAGAGCCTAGATAGAACTGGTCGAGTTTTAAGTCTTCTTCTCCCTCAGCCTTGTCTGCTGAAACTATTTTGCTATTATATTCCTTGAAATTCCAAGATTTTTACTCGTCTTGCCTTGATTTCTCTCTCTAAAGAATAGGTTTCGTAGACTTTGGCCTGAATCAGTCATCTGACCACCATGAGTATAAGCTAGGTGACCCTTTTATAATAATACGATAGCACGTTCTGCGACACGTTGTGTTAGTCGAGTTGTGTGATAAACTCGGCTGAAGTATAAATTTGTATGCTTGTGCTTATGCAAATGTTTGATTTGGATTTTTGGTTGATTGCATAGTTTAGTAGTTAAATTTGTTTAAAGAAAATTAGTTTTAAGTTAAAGTTAATTAATTAATAAAATGAGTTAGATCATTGGGGGTAAAACCGTCCACTCTATCCTCTCTACCTTATCGTGCCTTGAGTTTCCCCGGTCTTGTTTGTTGAGAAGAAGGATAATACGAAGAGGATATGATATCCAGGGATTCACTGGCGAGGACGTCACCGACAAGGACGTCGGTTTCTGTAAGGGGGTAGGGATGTGACACCCCGGCCTACGGAGAGTAGAGGAGAATTTGAGAATCTCTCAAATGAGACAGAAGAGTTACGCTATGGTTCCTTTTCTCGGAGTTATATAACACCTACCTGGAGTTAGCAGCAGAGATGCCTGCACAGTGTTGTCTAAATAGGATAGAACCTTAAATAATGGAGTTTTTCTCTCTTCCTTGACCTTACCAATCTGTGTTTCCTCTTTGCCCCAGCTCAGATGGCAGCGGAACAAAAAGACATTGGAGACCGTGCAATGGGTGATGGTGTTTATGCAACAGTTTCCGTGAAGCAGCCGACGATGATACAAGATCAGTCTTCGCAAACAACATACCACCCGAAGAATGGTGAGAAGTCTTGCCCGTGTTGCCAATTCTATGGCGTTCCTTGTCATCAAGTTCGTGCGACTGAAGATGAAGCCACAACTAGAAGGAACCAGAGGTTGTTCTCCAGTACAAAGAGAAAGAGGTCTTATCAAGAGCAGCTAGCAGAGGATTCCCTTTTCCTTGACTCTCCATCGGTCGAAGAGCTACAGACCATCCAGAAGAGAAAGGATCCTAAGTGCTCTAGAGATACACAGGTCGAGAATCAAGCTCTCCATGATTATGTGGATGGGTTGACTATCACTATGAATGTGATTCAGCCACGCGGTCGCAAGGAGTCCAAAGAGCAAGCAGCAGAAACGATGCAAGATGTGATGCTAAGTTCACATGGAGGTCAACCAAGAAGCGCCATTCACCACCACCGCATGTGCTACCAATGCGAGCAAAAAGGTCATTATGCCAAAAGTTGTCCACAGAAGCGCCTTTCACCGGCTCCACGGCAGGCAGGACAGCAGCGGCGCCCAGCCCAACCCAGGGCGCCACGACAGGGGAAGGTGAACCATGTGACGGCCGAGTCAGCGGCCGAGTCTCCGAACGTGGTTATTGGTACATCCATGGTCAACTCATATCCAGCTACGGTGCTGTTCGATACTGGTGCTACGCATTCCTTTATTGCACAGTCTTTTGTCGAGCATCATGGTATTCATACTAGCACAATGAAGAAGTGCATGTTAGTATCTTCACCTGGAGGACAATTGAGGTCTCATATCTCCTGCCCCAGAGTCAGTGTTTCCATAGGGAGAGTAAAGTTCAGTACAAATCTGATGATGATAGACACCAAGGGTATTGATGTGATTCTGGGAATGGATACTCTTGCCAAGTGGGGAGTCAGAATTGATTGTGCTCAGCGGTCAGTTCACTTGTTAGCATCTAATGGCCAAGAGGTGACAGTTAGTGCTACGGAGCCTTCTGGTTTTCTTCATCAGATGGAGGCTAGACCCATGGATGGTACTCGCGTGGTGGCTGGATTCCCGGATGTCTTTTCGGAGGACTTGCCAGAAGAAGGAAGAGGAGTTGATGAAGACCTATCCTGATCTCTTTGCTAGCCAGCCCAGAATCTCGGGACGAGATTCCTGTAAGGGGGTAGGATTTGTAACACCCTAATTCAAATTTCAATAATTAATAATAAATTTAATTGGCTTTATTTAATTTTCTAAGGATTTTCTGTGTTAGTCTGGCATTTAACCCAAATTTTTGTTCCTTAAGTGATTAAAATCTATCATAGGTTTAAACCTTCGTTGTTGCATTCATGCTGGAACATTTTTTTTCTTGCTGGTGTGCTTAAGGTTGTTGAATTCAAATTTTTGTTTGAATTCGAATAGCTTTAGTTTGAGTGGTTTGAGTTAGCAAAGGAAAGAAAATAGAAGAGCAAAAGGAGCCCAAACCCCAAACCATCTCGGCCCAGTGACCAGCCCAGCCCAACCCAAGATCCCGGCCCAAGCAAACCCCGCTCGGCCCACTTCCCCTCCCGCAACGCAAGGCCCAGCCGGTCCTGCTCCCGAGCTCCCTCTCTCTCCTGGGCCCGGTCCTCCCTCACCCCGCGCAGGCCTGCTTCGCCCCCCTCTCCGCACGGCCCGTTCCTGCGCGACACCAGCCAGACCGCGTCCGGCCCAGTTAGACCCCAGCGCCCGCACCAGCCGCGCGCGCGCGTCGCTCCTCACTGCTCAGGCCCACCTACCAGCCTGCCCAATGCCCGCATCCCTCTCTTCCCGCTGCCAGCCCGGCCCCACGAGCCAGGGCCGTCCCCTTCCTCCGGATCCCGCTCGCGCAACGGCCGCGCCAGTTCCGCCGTGATCCCCGCCGCGTATCAGCCGGGCACGCTCGCCCAAGATGCCCGGGACTCCTTTAATTGGCCCCGCAGCCCCTGCGCCTCCTCATCCCACCTCCGCCGCCACCCCAGAACCCTAGCAGCGCCCGCTCTCCCTGTTCCGCCGCGCAGAGTTCTGCACCGCCGGGATTCAGCCGCTCCGCCACACCAGGGCCCCGTCCAAGGAGCGCATCGGCTCCGCCTCGGCGCCAGGATCCTCCTCGGGCCTTCTCCTTCCTCGACTTCGACCCCAGCAGCGCCCTCCTACGCGAACGCCGGTCCACGTCGTGCCGCCGTACCTCACCCCCAACCCCGCTGCGCTTCATCTCCGCCCGATTCGGGCCATGGTGAGGACAGTCTCCACCTCCTCTCTCTTTTGCGTGAGATACTAGAGCCTGTAGGCCACCCCGTGGACCCTGCGCGCCGCGCCCCGGCGAGGCTCGCCGCCTGCGCCGCCGCACCCATGTCCCGAGCCCCAAATCCTCTTATCTGAGCACACCCGTGGATTACCCATGCCGCAATAGAGCTCCACGGCCAAACCCCATCCCAAATAGCCCCCAGAACGCCGGAAACGGCGTACTCCGGCCGAGCGCCGCCACGGAGCTCTGCTCCGGCGAGCAGCGCTGCCGCCCCACGCGCCCCTTCGCCCGTGGCCATACGATCTCCAGCTAACGCCCCTGATTAGATCACCCGTCGTTTAGATCTGCACCGTTAGATCCAGATCCAGCAGCCCATGTTTACGCGTACCGGTTCGCTGCGGCCATCTTGCTAAAGAGCCCCCCGGGTTCTGAGTATTCAACCCGCAGTCCACCGCCTTTGAAAAATAATTACAGTTAGGCTCTCATTTTTACCAAAACCCCCCTGACCTTTCTAGATTTAGCGGCCGCAGTCCAAACCTTGAGTTTTTGCACGCTAGCCCTTAGATTTAAACGCTAATTATGTTTAGGCCCTCGGTTTTTGCAGAAAACCCCCTAGAACTCCAGTTTTCTTACAAATAGGTCCCTGGAACTTGTTTTTAGCCTAGAAAATGCGTTTTAGCTCCGTTTTAGGCGTTCTTTATGTCCACGCGATCGTTGTAACGCGTAGAATAGTTCTAGATTAGTTTTGTGCACTGTTTTCATGTATTGTTGTATTGTTTCTTAGTTTTTGCTAGTGTTTGCATGTATGTTTACTGTCGTGCCTTGTTTTGGCCATGTGTTCGTGAGTAGACGTTGAGCTACCGGAGGAGCCCCAGTACCAGTACCTGGAGCAGCCGTCTTCTGAGCACTTTGAGCAGCAACAGGAGCAGTACGAGGAAGGCATGTATAACATGAACAACCTATCACTTTTAAATACACTTTCATACTGCATTTTAATACTGTATGCCTATAAGGATTTCCTAGCCACTTATATCCTTTATATATATCCTTGGGTTGCATTTTGGTTAGTTGTGCTAGGTGCCGCGCTATAACACATAATGGTCCTTTTTAATTAATTTGATTAATGGTATATGCAACTTAATTCTGAGAGTGGCCCTCTGTGTGGCTTGAGTGGCTCACTTCTCATTTAAAATGGGTTTTTTGTTAGAAACATGGTTTAGGGGGCCAGCACGGTGCTTACTGCCTGGTTGGCCACTCTCCATAAGGACCGGTTCATAGAGCGACAACCTGGGACAACAGTGCTACCACAAGACTGGAATGGGACGGTCTTGGCATAATAATTAGGTCTTTTTGGTTTGGGGTAACTTACCGACGGGGCAAGGGTGGTAAGCTTCTATGTCCCTCGTACTGAGTGGCCTCGTCGATGACGCCCACTAGACCTGGTCCATAGTCGCCGATCCAACCCTCGCGGTTACTCCTTACCAACGAGATTCTTTGTAAAGGCCTCGTAGTGAGTTTGCTAGTCATCTCACCTAAGGAAGTGTGATGAACAACTAGCGTAGCTCATGACTTGTGGGTAAAGATGTGCAACCTCTGCAGAGTGTAAAACTGGTATACTAGCCGTGCTCACGGTCATGAGCGGCCCAGATCCTCCTTTTGATTAGTGGGGTTATCTCCTTCCGACGAGGGAGGTGCCTCTCGGGGTTACCTTGGTGGTTTCGGTTTGGTTCTCAGTAGTAACACGATTAATTTTGATTAATTACTATGTAACTGGGTTTATGGTAATTCATCAACTTGTAGTAAATAGCTTTAATAAAATTTTGCCAAGACTTAAAGCTAATGCAGTTGAGTCTGCCAACCTTAGAGCCTCATAGTTTGTGTTATACTTGTTGAGTACAAGTTGTGTACTCACCCTTGCCTCTTCTCTACTTTTTCCTCTTGGTTACGCTACAGCTGCTCAGTTCCTGCCGACGCGAGGGAGTTCGCTCAGTGCTACCAGGACTACGAGGACTTCTAGGCGTTCGTCTCCCAGTCGACGTCCCTGTGGCGCCCTGCTCAGCTTCGGAGAGTTTTATCGTATTTTGTACTTCGCTTCTGCTGTATCAGACATTTTTGTCATTAATGTAATAAATAACTTTCGTATTTCGATTTATTATGTCTTATTTGTGATATGTGCTGTGATATACTGTTCATTTTGTTGTATATACGTGTAACTTGATCCTGGCACGTATATGATTGCTCGGTTTATGTCCTTTTATAAACCGGGTGTTACAATCAGGCCGTGCCGATATGCAGAATGGATCTCTAGCGTGGTACCGGTACAAAAGAAGGATGGCCGATGGCGTGTTTGCATCGATTTTAGAGATCTCAACAGAGCAACACCAAAGGACGAATACCCGATGCCTGTTGCAGAAACATTGATCAACGCAGCTGCTGGCCACAAAATGATGAGTTTTATGGATGGCAATGCTGGTTACAACCAGATCTTCATGGCCCCAGAGGACGTGAACAAGACTGCGTTCAGAGTACCAGGTGCAGTTGGCTTGTTCGAGTACATGGTTATGACCTTCAGGCTGAAAAATGCCGGTGCAACGTACCAACGTGCTATGAATTACATTTTTCATGATCTCATCGGCAAGCTGGTAGAGATTTATATTGATGATGTCGTGGTCAAGTCCAAATCAGCTGGAGGGCATTTAGAAGATCTGCGTCAAGTTTTGGAGCGGACCCGGAGGTTTGGGCTCAAAATGAACCCAAAGAAGTGCGCTTTCGGTGTGTCAGCCGGTCAGTTTCTGGGATTCCTGGTGCATGAACGGGGAATCGAGATCAGCCTAAAGAGTCAAGAAGCTGTAAAGACGATGAAACCACCTACTACAAAGAAGGAGTTGCAGAAACTCATCGGTAAAATTAATTTTGTCAGGCGATTTATTTCTAATCTGTCTGGACGCATTGAGCCGTTTATGGGGTTAGTAAAGGTCAAATCCGATGATGAGTTTCGCTGGGGGGCAGAACAGCAACAAGCTTTCGATGAAATCAAGGAATATTTGTCAAAGCCTCCAGTATTGGTTCCTCCTCAGCAAGATAGGCCATTCTATGTGTACCTATCCGTGGGTGACACTTCTATTGCTTCGGTGCTAGTACAGAAGCATGACGGCCAAGAGAGGGTGGTTTTCTACCTCAGCAGACGCATGTTAGACGCCGAGACCAGGTATCCTGAAATCGAGAAGCTTTGTCTTTGCTTATACTTTACATGTACGAGCTTCGCCATATTTTGCTCTCGGTGGAAACAATTGTCATATGCAAATCGGATGTCATAAAGCATATGTTGTCGGCCCCTGTCCTTAAAGGCCGACATGGAAAATGGATGTTTGCATTGTCAGAATTCGATATCCGGTACCAGCCTGCAAAAGCAGTCAAAGGACAAGCACTGGCGGATCTTGTTGCGGACAGGATCAGCACTGATATTGCTGCATTATTTATTCGTGCTTGGGCTATGTTCTTTGACGGATCGGCTTGTGATGATGGATGCGGTGTGGGAATTCTGTTGGTGTCACCTCGTGGGGCGACTTACTCCTTTTCCATCAGAATGACTGCCCCGTGCACCAATAATTTGGTGGAATATGAAGTCGTTCGCAAAGGGATGGAATTGCTTCTCGAAGCCGGTGCAGAAGCGGTGGAAATTTTTGGAGATTCGAAGCAGGTGATTTCTCAGCTCACGGAGGAATATAGGTGTGAGAGCGAGGCTCTTTTCCCGATATGGATGCAGTGCCGTGAGTTGATGTCACGATTCAGGTACATCAATTTCCACTGGATATGCAGGATTCTGAACAATGAAGCCAATGATTTGGCACAGATGGCTTCTGGCTACAAGGAGACAACCGATGGAGTCGAGGTGGAGGTTCAGTTTCTAGAACCCGGAGACTGGAGAGCCGATATCTTCAATTACTTGAAGGATTCGGCTCGGGGGGCACCCAGAAGGATAAGACTCAAGGCCATGAAGTATATTCTGATAGGGGATGACATGTTCTACAGGACCTTGGAAGGACTGCTACTGAAATGTCTAGGACCTTCAGAGTCAAATCGGCTCTTGCACGAGGTTCATGAAGGAGCCTGCGGTACTCACCAATCGGCTCATAAGATGAAATGGCTGATTAGGCAATCGGGTTATTACTGGCCCAGTATGCTGGAAGATTGTTTTAAATATTATAAGGGATGTCAAGCATGTCAGAGGTTTGGCAAAATTCAGATAGTGCCAGCATCAGTGATGAATCCTATCATCAAACCCTGGCCATTCAGAGGTTGGGGCATGGACATGATCGGACAAATCAACCCGTCATCCAGCAAAGGTCACCAATGGATTTTAGCTGCCACAGATTATTTCACAAAATGGGTAGAGGTGGTGCCTATGAGGTCGGTAGCGTCAAGAGATGTGATCAGCTTTGTCAAAGAGCACATCATTCACAGATTTGGGATTCCTCAGACCATTACGACCGATGGAGGATCGGTCTTTATATCAGAGGAGTTCAAAAAGTTTGCCGATGACATGGGGATTAAGCTGATCAGATCATCTCCGTATTATGCCCAAGCTAATGGACAGGCTGAAGCATCCAACCAGAGCCTCATCAAGCTCATAAAAAGAAAGATCGATGAATATCCTAGGCGCTAGCATGAGGTGTTATCAGAAGCTTTATGGGCATATCGTATTTCGTGTCATGGGTCCACCAAGACGTCGCCGTACCATCTAGTCTACGGCCAAGATGCTGTGCTACCGTGGGAGATCACGGCCGGATCAAGGCGTGTTGAGTTTCAGAATGATCTATCTGTTGAACAGTATGCAGCCTTGATGAATGACAACGTGGAGGACCTAACGGAACTAAGGCTTTGGTCGTTGGAAAAGATCAAAGAAAATAAGGCTAAAGTCGCCCGTGCATACAACAAGAAGGTCAAGCCTAAGGATTTCCAGGCGGGAGACTTGGTTTGGGAGGCAGTATTGCCGTTGGGAACTAAAGATAAAAAGTTCGGTAAATGGTCTCCAACTTGGCATGGGCCGTACAAGGTTGATCAAGTTTTGCCTGGGAATGTGTACATGCTCGAGGAATTGGACGGCGTCAAGTTTCCTGTTGCTGTCAATGGACAGCATCTGAAGAAGTATTTCCCGAGCATGTGGAAAGGCGAGTAACGAAAAGCCGATGAGATCCATCTGGCTGCGGTGTAATAGGCCAACACGTTGAGTTGGCCGCGAAAAAAAATATATATATAATGATGACAGGACAACACGTTGAGTTTGCCGGTAAAAAAAAATGATGATGACAGGCCAACACGTTGAGTTGGCCGATAAAAAAAACGCATATGAGAAGTAAGATGGCCGATGTATAACCATCGACTTAAGATGTTTTTAAACAAGTACAAGTTTCAGGTTAACAGGCAGTACTGATTGTCTATTGAGCCTATCTACTGGTTCAGGAATTCTTCTATGGCATGGATGGCTTCAGTACGGACGGCATCTGCTCGTGCTACAATCGCTTCGTCATCCTTGTCATCGCCTGTTACTATCTGCCGACTCAAGGTGCTTATTTTTGCAAACTCTGCTTGTATCTGCTCGGTTATTTCCTGGGTCTCTTGTTCGGAGTTTGCAATGGAAGTTTCCTCGGCCTGGATGAGCTTCTTGGTGGTATGGACCTTTTCTTCGAGTTCTGCCAGTTCTTTCTTCAGGAGGTTGAGTCGCTTCTTGTTGGCAGACACGTCAGCTTTGGTGTAACACCCTAATTTAAATTTCAGTATTTATCAATAAATTTATTTGGCTTTATTTAAATTTCTAAGGTTTATTGTGTTTAGTTGGCATTTAATCTAATTTTTTGTTCCTTAATTAATTAAAATTTATCATAGGTTTAATTTTTTGTTGCATTCATGCTGGTGCATACTTTTATTTGAGTGTGGTTTGGATTCAAATTCAAATTTGAATTCAAACTTTGTTTGAATTAGGTTTTGAATTGAGAGAGTAAATAGAAATAGAAAGGAGAAATAGAAAACCCAGCCCAACCCGAAACCCAAAACCCAACCCAGTAGCGGCCCGGCCTCCTTTTCCCTGCCCCCACGCGCGGCCCACACCCCCTCGGCCCAGTTCGCTCCGCTGGCCCAGCCGGCCTCCCCGCGGGCCCAACGCGCGCGCCAGTACCCAGCCCGCTTGCCCCGCGCAACGGCCCGTCCCGCGCTCAGCTTCAGCGCCCAAACCGCAGGCCCACCTGCCAGCGCTCGCACCTTCGCTGACAGGGGTGGCCCGCCGGTCAGCTCCATCTCTCCCCCGCGCCCGCGCCACGCAGCACCGGCCTCTCCGCAATCCCGCCGTGTATCTCGCCGTGATCCGTTTCCGCATGACCCGCACGCCGAGACTCGCCCTGCCCTTCTTAACCCCAGCCCGCGGACCCCTGCACCCCATCCCGCTAGCGCCGCCACCCCGCAAATCCTAGCCCACCATCGCCCCCGCCGTGAATCTCCGCCGAGCACGGTGAGCTCGCCAAACCCGGCGCCATCAGCGTGCCT
This sequence comes from Panicum virgatum, assembly GCF_016808335.1. Lineage (NCBI taxonomy): Eukaryota > Viridiplantae > Streptophyta > Magnoliopsida > Poales > Poaceae > Panicum > Panicum virgatum. The sequence continues at coordinate 25,824,339 of NC_053136.1, read as the reverse complement.
CCCCTCCCTGACCTGCCCTCTCGCCTTGCAGGGCAATCGCGCGTCGATTCTCACCGGGCCGGACGACCAGGGAGGCACTGCACGGCCATCCACCGGACTCCGCCACCCCGCTGAGCTCGGATCTCCGCCGCGCGGCCGCGGATCCGCCCCGGCACCACCGCTCTCCCACGTCTACACGTCCCAGGACCTTCGCGCCGTGGTAACATAACCTTCCCGTGCCCAGTCACCCTTAGATTTCCCCTGCACCGTGAGCGATTGCTCACCGGCGTGGCGCCGACCCGCCCCGCCGCTGCGCTCGCACGCCGCCGTGCCACGGCCCTTTGCCGAGGCTGTAGTTGGGTTAGGTGCGTTGCGCGCGTTCCCCTAGACCCGAAATCCGGTTGAGTAGAGCCCTGAGACGCCATTGCGGCGAACTCCGGCGAGCTTCAGCCCGCGCCGCCGCGGTGCAGAGGCGCTCCGGTGACCCAGCGCCGCCGGTGAGCCCCAATCACCTGGGACCGTCCGATCTGAAGTGTGTGTCCAGGATTAGATCTTGGATCCATTAGATCTAGACCCTCAGATCTAGATCCAACGGCCAGAAACCGCGCGTACCGGTTCGGCCTGCTCTTTTTGCATAAGAGCCCCCCAGCTTCCTCGAAATGAACCCGCGCTCCACACCCGTAGGAAAATATTTCCAAACCCGCCCCTACTTTTACGTTTTAGACCCTGGGTTTCTTTAAAATACAACCCGCCGTCCAGCCCTGGTTCTTTTATGAGTTAGACCCTGGAGTTAATGCTTATTTACGTCCAGGCCCTCGGTTTTAGCAGAAAAACCCCTGAAACTTCAGTTTTCTTACAATTAAGCCCCTAGAACTTGTTTTTAACCTAGAAAACGCGTTTTAGCTCCGTTTTTAGCGTTCTTTGTATCCACGCGATCGTTGTAACGCGTAGAATAGTTTTAGCTTAGTTTTTCTTGCTGTTGTTATGTATTGGTGTACTGTTCTTTAGCTTTTTGTTAGAGTTTGCTTGTATGCTTATTGTTGTGCATTGTTTTGGCCATGTGTTCGTGAGTAGACGCTGATCCAGTTGAGGAGCCCCAGTACCAGAACCAGGAGCAGCCTTCTTCCGAGCAGTTCGAGCAGCAGCAGGAGCAGTACGAGGAAGGCAAGTATAACATGAACAACCCATCACTTTTAAATACATTTTCATACTGCATTTTAATACTGTATGCCTTTAAGGATTTCCTAGCCAGTTTATATCCTTTAAATATACCTTTGGGTTGCATCTTTGGTTAGTTGTGCTAGGTTGCTGCGCTATAACACACTCTGGTCCTTTTTAATTAAATTGATTAATGTTTTACCTGAACTTAATTCTGAGAGTGGCACTCTGTGTGGCTTGAGTGGCTCACTTCTCGTTAAAAGATGTTTTTTTAGAAACATGGTTTAGGGGGCCAGCACGGTGCTTACTGCCTGGTTGGCCACTCTCCATAAGGACCGGTTCATAGAGCGACAACCTGGGACAACAGCGCTACCACAAGGCTAGAATGGGATAGACTTGGCGTAATAACTAGATCTTTTTGGTTTGGAGTAACTTACCTGCGGGGCAAGAGTAGTAAGCTTCAATGGTCCCTGCTCCTCCGGCTTGGTCTGTGCTTGGATTGCGCTCCTGTGCTTGTACCCCCGGAGGTGGGCCCCATCGTCGCCGACCTAACTCTCGCGGTTACGCCTTACCAACGAGATTCTTTTTAAAGGCCTCGTAGTGAGTCGCTGGCCATCTCACCTAAGGAAGTGTGATGAACAACTGGCGTAGCTCACGACTTGTGGGTAAAGATGTGCAACCTCTGCAGAGTGTAAAACTGGTATACTAGCCGTGCTCACGGTTATGAGCGGCCCAGATCCTCCTTTTGATTAGTGAAGTTATCTCCTTCCGACGAGGGAGGTGCTTCTCGGGGTTACCTTGGTGGCTTGGTTTTGGTATGGTTCTCAGTAGTATCATAATTAATTCTGATTAATTACTATGTAACTGGGTAAATGGTAATTCATCAACTCATAGTAAATAGCTTTAATAAAATTTTGCCAACACTTAAAAGCTAATGCAATTGAGTCAGCCAGCCTAGAGCCTCATAGTTTGTGTTATACTTGTTGAGTACAAGTTGTGTACTCACCCTTGCCTCTTCTCTACTTTTTCCTCTTGGCTACGCTACTGCTGCTCAGTTCCTGCCGACACGAGGGAGTTCGTCCAGCGCTACCAGGACTACGAGGACTTCTAGGTGCTTCGTCTCCCAGTCGACGTCCCTGTGGCGCCCTGCTTCAGCTTCGGAGAGCTTTTATCGTATTTTGTACTTCGCTTCCGCTGTATCAGACATTTTTGTCATTAATGTAATAAATAACATTCGTATTCGCTTTATTATATCTTTTTACGTGATATGTGCTATGATATACTGTTCATTCTGTTGTATATACGTGTGACTTGATCCTGGCACGTATATGATTGCTCGGTTTATGTTCTTTTATAAACCGGGTGTTACAGAGTGGTATCAGAGCCGTATCGACTGTAGGACGAAGCCTAGATAGAACTGGTCGAGTTTTAGGACTTCTTCTCTCTAATCCTTGTCTGCTGAAACTATTTTACTATTATACCCCTTGACTTCTATGACTTTTTACCCTTCTTGCCTTGATTTCTCCCTCTGAAGAATAGATTTCGTCGATTTTGGCCTGAATCAGTCATCTGACCACCATGAGTTAGCTAGGCGACCCTTTAATAATAAAACGATAGCACGTTCTGCGACGCGTTGTGTTAGTCGAGTCTATTGCTAAACTCGGCTAAGTCGTGAAAATTGTCTGCTTGTTATTATGCTACATGTTTGATTTGGATTTTTGAATGATTGCATAGCTTAGTAGTTTAAATTTGTTTAAAGAAAATCACTCATATGTTAAAGTTAACTAATTAATAAAATGAGTTAGATCGTTGGGGGTAAAACAGTCAACTCTATCCTGTCTACTTTATCATGGCTGAGTCTTTTTCCGCAAAGAGTTATCATATCCATCAGAGTTTATTCCTGCAATATCCTTACTCGTGAAATCTTTTATTCAAATCAGATGGTGAACACCAGGAGCACCGGTTCCGGTTCTGGCCAGCAGCAGGGTCAGAACAACCAGGGTGCCGGGATCCCGATGCCTCCGCCCTTGACTCCAGAGCAGTACTTCCAGCTCCAGATGCAGATGATGGCTACCTTGAACAACACCGTTCAGGCTCTTCAGCACGCTCACACTCAGCCTCCGCCTCCTCCACCGCCGCAGCCTCGCGACAGGCATGCTGAGTTCCTGAGGGGTCACCCGCCGACGTTTTCTCACACGTCCGACCCTCTTCAGGCCGACGACTGGCTCCGTGCAGTGGAGCGTCAGCTGGACATCGCCCAATGCGATGACCGTGAGCGCGTCTTGTACGCAGCAGGACAGCTGCGAGGGGCAGCTTTGGACTGGTGGGAGTCCCACCCAGTTCACGACCGCGAGTCTCTCACTTGGCTCCAGTTCAGGGAGCGTTTCCGCAGCCACAACGTCCCCGCGGGCGTTATGAAGATGAAGCAGAAGGAGTTCCTTGCACTGAAGCAGGTAATCTTAAATATAATCGTTCAGCGGTTTCTTTTGAGCTAATGCCCCTTGTTCTATCCTTATGAATCTTGAGTTAATCTTCCGATATCTATCTGTCTTTGTGAATTCAGGGGACTATGTCGGTCACGGAGTATCGTGATCGCTTTCTTCAGCTGGCACGCTACGCCCCTGCCGAGGTTGCGGATGACCGCAAGAAGCAGGAGCACTTCATGGAGGGCCTTGAGGACTACCTCCAGTACGCGCTGCTCAACCTCCGCTTCGACGACTTCAACCATCTGGTTGACAGTGCGCTCAACACTGAGCGTAAGCACCTGGAGATGGAGGACAAGAAGAGGAAGGTTGCCCCCGTTGCTTCCGGCAGCAACACTCGTCCTCGACTCCAGCAGCCCCAGCAGTACCAGCCTCAGTACCGGCCTCCTCAGCAGTACCAGCAGAGGCCACCGCAGCAGTACCCGCCTCGACAGCAGCAGGCAGGTCAGGGCCCGAGGTTACCGGCACCTCCGGCTCGTACTACTCCACCAGCTCCACCGGCACCGCAGGCTCCACGTCCGGCAGCTCCTACCGGACAGCAGGCTCAGGGACCTCCACGCACCTGCTTTCACTGCGGCCAGCCGGGGCACTACGCCAACGCTTGCCCCCGGAAGGCGCAGGCGGGACAGCAGGGGCGCCCAGCTCAGCCCAGGGCGCCAGCACAGGGCAGGGTGAACCACGTGACGGCCGAGTCAGCGGCCGAGGCTCCCAACATGGTTATTGGTACGTTCATGGTTAATTCATATCCAGCTACAGTGCTTTTTGATACTGGTGCTACGCATTCCTTCATTACTCAGTCTTTTGTCGAGCATCATGGTATTCATACTAGCACATTAAAGAGGTGCCTGTTAGTATCTTCACCGGGAGGACAGTTGAGGTCTCACACTTACTGCCCGAGAGTCAGTGTTTCTTTGAGGGGAGTAGAGTTTTGTACTGATCTGATGGTGCTAGACACCAAGGGCATTGATGTCATTCTGGGAATGGAGACTCTGGCCAAATGGGGAGTTCGGATAGATTGTGCTCAGAGGACAGTCTTGCTATCAGCTTCCAGTGGCCAAGAGGTTGTTATCAGTGCAGTAGAGCCTTCTGGATTTCTTCATCAGATGGAGGCTAGACCCACGGACGGTATTCGCGTGGTGTCTGAATTCCCGGATGTCTTTCCGGATGATTTGCCAGGTATGCCGCCTGAACGCGCCATTGAGTTTTGCATTGATCTCTTGCCTGGCACAGCTCCTATTGCAAAGCGGCCCTATCGTATGGCACCTATAGAGCATGAAGAAGTCAAGAAGACTATTGATGAGTTGCTAGCCAAGGGCTATATCCGTCGCAGCTTCTCTCCTTGGGCTTTTCCATTATTGCTGGTAGATAAGAAGGATGGCTCGAAGAGAATGTGTGTCGATTATCGGGAGCTGAATGCAGTTACTATCAAGAACAAGCATCCACTGCCCTGTATTGAGGATCTCTTCGATCTGCTTCGAGGTGCTCGTATATTCTCGAAGATTGATCTTCGTTCGGGTTATTTTCAGCTGAGGATCCGTCCTGGGGATATTCCGAAGACGGCATTCACCTGCAAGTACGGGCTATATGAGTATACAGTCATGTCCTTCGGCTTGACTAATGCCCCGGCTTTCTTCATGCATCTGATGAACATGGTCTTCATGGATTATCTGGATGTCTTCGTGGTGATTTTCATTGATGATATTCTGATCTTCTCCAAGACAGAAGAAGAGCATGAGGAGCATTTGAGGCTCGTGTTGCAGAGATTGAGAGAGCATCAGCTGTATGCCAAGTTCAGCAAGTGCGAGTTCTGGATTGACGAGGTTCCATTCCTCGGTCATGTTATCTCTCAGGGAGGCATTTCTGTTGATCCGAGCAAGGTGAAGGATGTGCTTGAGTGGGAGACACCGCAGACAGTGAAGGAAGTCAGGTCTTTCTTGGGCTTAGCTGGATATTATCGGAGGTTCATTGAGAATTTCTCCAAGATCGCGAAGCCTTTGACTTCTTTGCTAGAGAAGAATGCGGCGTTCATATGGACTGATGAGCGTCAGATGGCCTTTGATGAGCTGGAGAAAAGGTTGACTACGGCGCCAGTCCTGACTCTGCCAGACCAGACGAAGAGGTTCACGGTATATTGTGATGCTTCGAAGGATGGTCTCGGGTGTGTTCTGATGCAGGAGGGCAGAGTGATAGCTTATGCTTCACGGCAGTTACGTCGGCATGAGCTGAACTATCCTACTCATGATCTTGAGTTAGCCGCAGTTGTGCATGCTCTTAAGATTTGGAGGCATTACTTGTATGGGCAGCGGTGTGATATCTACACTGATCACAAGAGCCTCAAGTACATTTTCACGCAGAATGAGCTAAACATGCGGCAGAGAAGATGGCTAGAGTTAGTCAAGGACTATGACCTGGAGATTCACTATCATCCGGGCAAGGCCAATGTTGTAGCAGATGCTCTGAGCAGAAGAAGTTATGTCAACATGGCCGTGGCTTTCCAGATGCCTCCGGAGTTATGCGAGGAGTTCGAGCAGTTGAGTCTGGGCTTCTTGCATCATACCTCCAGTGCAGCATTTGAGGCAGTACCGACTCTAGAGGCAGAGATCAGGCAGCATCAGAAAGATGATGAGAAGCTGCAGGAGATTCGTGAGTTGCTCAAGAAGGGCAAGGCTCCTCATTTCAGAGAGGATGATCAGGGTACCTTGTGGTACAAGAACCGGATCTGTGTGCCAGATGTGGAGGATCTTCGGAAGTTGATTCTGAGTGAGGCCCATGATACAGCTTACTCTATCCATCCGGGCAGCACGAAGATGTATTATGATCTGAAGGAACGTTTCTGGTGGTATGGGATGAAGCGTTCAGTGGCAGAGTACGTGGCTATTTGTGACACTTGTCAGCGTGTCAAGGCTGAGCATCAGAGGCCAGCAGGTCTGTTACAGCCTTTGAAGATTCCAGAGTGGAAATGGGAGGAAATCACTATGGACTTCATTGTTGGATTGCCTCGTACTCAGAAAGGGTACAACTCCATTTGGGTAGTAGTGGATCGACTGACGAAAGTTGCTCACTTCATTCCAGTGAACACTACTTACTCCGGTGCTAGACTTGCAGAGTTGTACATCTCTCGGATTGTCTGCTTGCATGGTGTGCCCAAGAAGATCATATCAGACAGAGGGTCTCAGTTCACTTCTCGGTTCTGGGAGCAGCTCCATGATTCGTTGGATACGAAGCTGCGTTTTAGTACGGCTTATCACCCTCAGACAGATGGGCAGACAGAGAGAACCAACCAAGTGTTGGAGGATATGCTGAGAGCTTGTGCTATTCAGTATGGTACTAGTTGGGATAAGTGCCTGTCATTTGCGGAGTTCTCATATAACAACAGCTATCAGGCCAGTCTGAAGAAGTCTCCCTTTGAGGCATTGTATGGCAGAAAATGCAGGACTCCTCTCTATTGGGATCAGGTTGGTGAGAAGCAGCTCTTTGGCCCTGAGATCATAGATGATGCAGAGCAGATGGTCCAGGCTGTGCGAGAGAATCTGAGGATTGCACAGAGCAGACAGAAGAGCTATGCTGATGGCAAACGGAGGGATCTGACTTTCAGTGTCGGTGATTATGTGTATCTGAAGGTGTCTCCGATGAGAGGAATCCGTAGATTTAATGTCAAAGGGAAGTTAGCACCTCGTTATGTGGGGCCATTCAAGGTGCTAGAGCGGAAAGGCGAAGTTGCTTATCGCCTGGAGTTACCTCTCAGTCTCTCAGGAGTTCATGATGTCTTCCATATATCTCAGCTGAAGAGATGTCTGCGAGTACCCGAGGAGCAGGCACCCCTGGATGGAGTGGATGTCCAGGAGGATCTGACTTATACTGAGCATCCGGTGAAGATTCTGGAGACATCAGAGAGGGTTACTCGGAACAAGCGCATCAAGATGTGCAGAGTTCAGTGGAGTCACCACAGTGAAGTTGAGGCAACATGGGAGTGAGAAGATGAGCTAAAGAAGACATATCCAGATCTCTTTGCTAGCCAGCCCAGCTAAATCTCGGGGACGAGATTTCTTTAAGGGGGTAGGGTATGTAACACCCTAATTTAAATTTCAGTATTTATCAATAAATTTATTTGGCTTTATTTAAATTTCTAAGGTTTATTGTGTTTAGTTGGCATTTAATCTAATTTTTTGTTCCTTAATTAATTAAAATTTATCATAGGTTTAAATTTTTGTTGCATTCATGCTGGTGCATACTTTTATTTGAGTGTGGTTTGGATTCAAATTCAAATTTGAATTCAAACTTTGTTTGAATTAGGTTTTGAATTGAGAGAGTAAATAGAAATAGAAAGGAGAAATAGAAAACCCAGCCCAACCCGAAACCCAAAACCCAACCCAGTAGCGGCCCGGCCTCCTTTTCCCTGCCCCCACGCGCGGCCCACACCCCCTCGGCCCAGTTCGCTCCGCTGGCCCAGCCGGCCTCCCCGCGGGCCCAACGCGCGCGCCAGTACCCAGCCCGCTCGCCCCGCGCAACGGCCCGTCCCGCGCTCAGCTTCAGCGCCCAAACCGCAGGCCCACCTGCCAGCGCTCGCACCTTCGCTGACAGGGGTGGCCCGCCGGTCAGCTCCATCTCTCCCCCGCGCCCGCGCCACGCAGCACCGGCCTCTCCGCAATCCCGCCGTGTATCTCGCCGTGATCCGTTTCCGCATGACCCGCACGCCGAGACTCGCCCTGCCCTTCTTAACCCCAGCCCGCGGACCCCTGCACCCCATCCCGCTAGCGCCGCCACCCCGCAAATCCTAGCCCACCATCGCCCCCGCCGTGAATCTCCGCCGAGCACGGTGAGCTCGCCAAACCCGGCGCCATCAGCGTGCCTCCCCTCCCTGACCTGCCCTCTCGCCTTGCAGGGCAGTCGCGCGTCGATTCTCACCGGGCCGGACGACCAGGGAGGCACTGCACGGCCATCCACTGGACTCCGCCACCCCGCTAAGCTCGGATCTCCGCCGCGCGGCCGCGGATCCGCCCCGGCACCACCGCTCTCCCACGTCTACGCGTCCCAGGACCTTCGTGCCGTGGTAACACAACCTTCCCGTGCCCAGTCACCCTTAGATTTCCCCTGCACCGTGAGCGATTGCTCACCGGCGTGGCGCCGACCCGCCCCGCCGCTGCGCTCGCACGCCGCCGTGCCACGGCCCTTTGCCGAGGCTGTAGTTGGGTTAGGTGCATTGCGCGCGTTCCCCTAGACCCGAAATCCGGTTGAGTAGAGCCCTGAGACGCCATTGCGGCGAACTCCGGCGAGCTTCAGCCCGCGCCGCCGCGGTGCAGAGGCGCTCCGGCGACCCAGCGCCGCCGGTGAGCCCCAATCACCTGGGACCGTCCGATCTGAAGTGTGTGTCCAGGATTAGATCTTGGATCCATTAGATCTAGACCCTCAGATCTAGATCCAACGGCCAGAAACCGCGCGTACCGGTTCGGCCTGCTCTTTTTGCATAAGAGCCCCCCAGCTTCCTCGAAATGAACCCGCGCTCCACACCCGTAGGAAAATATTTCCAAACCCGCCCCTACTTTTACGTTTTAGACCCTGGGTTTCTTTAAAATACAACCCGCCGTCCAGCCCTGGTTCTTTTATGAGTTAGACCCTGGAGTTAATGCTTATTTACATCCAGGCCCTCGGTTTTAGCAGAAAAACCCCTGAAACTTCAGTTTTCTTACAATTAAGCCCCTAGAACTTGTTTTTAACCTAGAAAACGCGTTTTAGCTCCGTTTTTAGCGTTCTTTGTATCCACGCGATCGTTGTAACGCGTAGAATAGTTTTAGCTTAGTTTTTTTTGCTGTTGTTATGTATTGGTGTACTGTTCTTTAGCTTTTTGTTAGAGTTTGCTTGTATGCTTATTGTTGTGCATTGTTTTGGCCATGTGTTCGTGAGTAGACGCTGATCCAGTTGAGGAGCCCCAGTACCAGAACCAGGAGCAGCCTTCTTCCGAGCAGTTCGAGCAGCAGCAGGAGCAGTACGAGGAAGGCAAGTATAACATGAACAACCCATCACTTTGAAATACATTTTCATACTGCATTTTAATACTGTATGCCTTTAAGGATTTCCTAGCCAGTTTATATCCTTTAAATATACCTTTGGGTTGCATCTTTGGTTAGTTGTGCTAGGTTGCTGCGCTATAACACACTCTGGTCCTTTTTAATTAAATTGATTAATGTTTTACCTGAACTTAATTCTGAGAGTGGCACTCTGTGTGGCTTGAGTGGCTCACTTCTCGTTAAAAGATGTTTTTTTAGAAACATGGTTTAGGGGGCCAGCACGGTGCTTACTGCCTGGTTGGCCACTCTCCATAAGGACCGGTTCATAGAGCGACAACCTGGGACAACAGCGCTACCACAAGGCTAGAATGGGATAGACTTGGCGTAATAACTAGATCTTTTTGGTTTGGAGTAACTTACCTGCGGGGCAAGAGTAGTAAGCTTCAATGGTCCCTGCTCCTCCGGCTTGGTCTGTGCTTGGATTGCGCTCCTGTGCTTGTACCCCCGGAGGTGGGCCCCATCGTCGCCGACCTAACTCTCGCGGTTACGCCTTACCAACGAGATTCTTTTTAAAGGCCTCGTAGTGAGTCGCTGGCCATCTCACCTAAGGAAGTGTGATGAACAACTGGCGTAGCTCACGACTTGTGGGTAAAGATGTGCAACCTCTGCAGAGTGTAAAACTGGTATACTAGCCGTGCTCACGGTTATGAGCGGCCCAGATCCTCCTTTTGATTAGTGAAGTTATCTCCTTCCGACGAGGGAGGTGCTTCTCGGGGTTACCTTGGTGGCTTGGTTTTGGTATGGTTCTCAGTAGTATCATAATTAATTCTGATTAATTACTATGTAACTGGGTAAATGGTAATTCATCAACTCATAGTAAATAGCTTTAATAAAATTTTGCCAACACTTAAAAGCTAATGCAATTGAGTCAGCCAGCCTAGAGCCTCATAGTTTGTGTTATACTTGTTGAGTACAAGTTGTGTACTCACCCTTGCCTCTTCTCTACTTTTTCCTCTTGGCTACGCTACTGCTGCTCAGTTCCTGCCGACACGAGGGAGTTCGTCCAGCGCTACCAGGACTACGAGGACTTCTAGGTGCTTCGTCTCCCAGTCGACGTCCCTGTGGCGCCCTGCTTCAGCTTCGGAGAGCTTTTATCGTATTTTGTACTTCGCTTCCGCTGTATCAGACATTTTTGTCATTAATGTAATAAATAACATTCGTATTCGCTTTATTATATCTTTTTACGTGATATGTGCTATGATATACTGTTCATTCTGTTGTATATACGTGTGACTTGATCCTGGCACGTATATGATTGCTCGGTTTATGTTCTTTTATAAACCGGGTGTTACATTTGGTATCTAGGGTTACCTTCTTCTGGTTGAGGGCCTTGCACTTTTGGGTAATGTCAGCTTTCAGAGAAGCTTGAGAGCGACGTGCTTCCATCCGTTGTTGTGCTTTATTCACTTCTATCCTAAAGAATGGAAGGTTGCTGGCTGACCAGAGCTTGATTTGCAATGGCTCTGGGAGTTGGGATTCTATTTGCTCGAAGATGTTCTTTGTCTTGCTAGAATCATTAACTAGAGCAGTGATCGGAGCAGATAGAAGGTCCTTGATAAGTTGAAGCTGATGTGCCAAGTTAGCCGATTGCTGCAGAGAGGATGTCTCTACTCCAGGGGTAGTCAGGCCCATTGATGCAGGGTCAAAGGAAAGCAAACCTGAAATATCGAAACTCTATGGGCGTATCTGGAGTTAGAGCAAGATGCATTTATGGAGTTATCGGCTGGTTCAGAATTGGTTTTGTAATATTACCTGTTCTGAAGAAGAAGTGTGGGACGGTTCAGGAGCAATCGTCCTATCAGAGCTGGTGTTGACGTCAAGAGTATCGGTTTGTTCCTCGCTTGCATCCGACAGTGCATCAGGAGTTGCAGCCATCTCATGTTGATCTGGGCTTTCTGCATTGGGGATGTCTTCAGCTGCATCCTGAACATAGAACCACAGTCAACCGGAGTACACATGTATGAGATAAAGGAGAAGTTTCAGAGAAATGAGTTACCTGGTTGGTATTAGACTCTGATGGACTTGGGGATGTTGGTGCTAGTTTCTTGACCACTCGCCTTGTGATCATCTTCCTTTTCTTGTTCAAGACTCGGGGGGCAACACTTGCAGAAATTTTTCTTCGCTTGGAAGCCGACTGAAGTAAGTCTGGCTGAACAGTCATTATCACTTTCTTCATTGGTGGTGATCCTTTGCAAAAAAAGTACATTAGGGGCAGTTGGAAGAAAGTGGAATGGCTCCCCAGTGCTGGTCATAGGTTCTGGACCATCTTGTCGCTGCAAACAGGGTGGGTTAGAATTAGACAGATGCAAAGGATAGAGGACTCAGGAGGAATAAAGTACATAAATTCAGTACCTCTTCCTCGGGGATTACATATTCAGGATCGATTTGCTACAGTCGAGGACCTAGAGCTTTTCTGAAAACATGAGTTTTCCACATGTTCCACCAAGTATCAAAGCCGATTGATGAAGAGGTAAAGGACAGATCGGCTGGTATTGGGATGTGGAGGTCATCAAACATGTTGTAGCATCTTGAACTGGTAAGACCGTCAGGCAGATCGGCTCTGCTCTCCACCAAGTGGTGAATATGGAAGTGGGGAGGGACCTGTCCTAGGTCAAATTGCCGACCTGCTATGGCTGGTTGGTAAGATTCATAACCTGGCTTGATAATTCTGTTAGAAGTGCTGATGCCAACAGGGAGGAAGCCAGGTCGAATCATCAGAGAGTACAGATGCCGAGTGCTGTCGTCATCAGCAAAGTTATCTAATCTAAAGGCAGTTGGGTTCTCAAAAGATTCAGATTCAGTAAACGGGAAGTAGAGAGGATTGTCTAGTCCTTTGTAGAAGATTCTAAACCAGTTTGCTGCATCTGTTGAATTCAGTTTACTGCCAGGGAAACTGAACAAAGCTTGGCCATAACTAGTACATCTGATTGGTTTGCCACTTTCATCGGGGAAAGTGATGTAGACGCGGCCCGATCTTCCGAGAGGTAGGGTAGATTCGATTTGATGGAGTACGTGACGTTGACGATCTGACTTCTAATCAGACATGAATTCGAAGCCTGCAATCGTTACACCACCGCTCCGCTGGTTATCAACCAAACACAACTTGATTGACCTCGCCGAGAAGGCTTTTCCTGCAAGCGAATCGAAGAACACTAGCAAGAAAGGATAAACACGCAATCTGAAATTGCAGATGTGAATGAAGAGAAAACAAAGTGGGGTTCAAGAACTCGATTCCAAAGGACTAATCGACACAGTGGAGGAGATCAAGAACGGGGGCCCTGGATCAATGTATAAGGACTTGTCGCCACAGATACAACGATGCAATGTCTGTTCCTCAAAGGAAAACTCAAGACTAAACAAAACCCAAGTCTAAGCGGCGGCGGCTACTGAGTTTATAGAAGAGCTAGGGCGTTCTAGGGTTGGGGCAACCAGGGAAGGGGCGCCCACAACTTGGGCTGAAGGCCCGACACGATACACGGGCCATTGGCCCAAAAGAGTTGGCGCAACACCTTTCCAGATTCTGGATGTCGAATTGTTTCATGAATTCCCGTCGACTCCGAATAGCTATGGACCTGAATCTGGTGGCGTTAGAAAGGTTATGAAATTATCTTTCCAACCATATAAAGATATCCTCAAATGGACTCCGGATGTGGCCGTGGCGTCGTTTTTGGTGCAGACTGTTTCTGGAATCCGAGAAGGAAACGAAATCCAAGTTGAAGACGAGTCGGACTTCAACATGTACGCATTTGATGCAGTGATGTCCTCATCATCCTCTCCTTCTTGAATTGGAGTCGTCCTCGACTCCATCCCATCATCAATCTCCTGCAAAAGGTTAGTGACAACAGGATGCATTGTGCAAGACATAGGAGCAGTTGGAAAAGATTTATATCGACAAAGCATAGTATAACAAGGTGCATCATGATTACCACAAAGCTCAGCAGCAGCAGATGTAGTAGCAATATAAACACCTTCTTTCAATTTAATTCCATTCGGTTTAGCATCAGACGATTTATTGCTAACATTTTCAGCATGCTCTTTAAAATGTTTCCTAATATCAGCCGGCGATAAAGGAAGCAAAGTAATCTTTTTGTCCTTATGCATGAGAGTATATGTATTAGTTCTACCATGGTGTGCAGCATCAGTATCAAATTCCCATGGTCGTCCTAACAATAACGATGATGATTGCATAGGTACAACATCAAAATCAGCATAGGCACGATAAGAACCAACAGAAAAGTGGATGCGTGCTGATTTAGTTACCTTAGTCTTACCACAATTGTTGAACCATTCTAGGTAGTAGGGGTGAGGGATAGAACGAGTGGTCAAGCCAAGCTTCTTGACCAAATCTGAACTCACCAAGTTGCTGCAACTTCCGCTATCAATTATGGTGAGAACATGACAATCCTGCACGATGAGAAACATGTGGAACAAATTCTTGCGTTGGAGCTTCTCCTCATCCTCATGGTCTGCTTTAGAAGTCAACACACGCTGCACAAGAAGACTAGGAAAATCCGCAGTTGCAGCTATGGAATCAATTGCCTCACCCTCATCTTCTTCCGAATCTAAAACAATGTTAGCTGCAAGGACCAAATCATCCTCAACATCACTAGCACTTACATATCCATTACCATCAGGTGCAGTGATGAAAGCACGAGCACTTGGACAATCCTTCATGACATGTCCCATTCCCTTGCAGCGATGGCACACGATGTTTGTAGATGATCTACTCGAAGACCCCCTTTCAAGCGTAGCATGCTTCTTGTGTTGTTGGGCCTGCACAGTAGATACATTGCTTACATCAGAAACTGGCACAGGAGCTGGTGGTGTTGCTGGTGGCTTAGCAACAGGCGCCTTGGGCTTCTCAATGTCGGAACGCTGCTGAAACAATCTCCCAGTGTTAGACCTGAAAGAATGTTGGGCAATGCGGCATCCTTGTACTTCCCGTTCTGCCTTAAGAGCAAGATGATACAATTGGGAAAAACGATTCCAGTCTTTGTAATCAAGAATATCTTGTATATCACGATTTAAACCACCAAAGAACCTAGCACTAGTGTCCTCATCATCCTCATGAATACCACAACGTGCTAGACCAATAAGCAATTCCTGATAATATTCCTCTACTCCTTTATCACCTTGTTTTAAATTTTGCAATTTTAAACGTAGATCACGCTGGTAATAAGGAGGAACAAAACGAGACTTCATGCGTTGTTTCAAAACAGGCCAAGTTTGAGGCACAGCAGCAGCATTACCAGCATTGCAAAGATCAGTCCACCAAAACAAAGCAAAGCTAGTAAATTCACTAGTAGCAAGTCTAACTCTATGCTCATTAGGAACCAAATGAGAATTAAACTTTTGTTCAACAGCAAGTTCCCAATCTAGATAAGCCTCAGGATCAGCAGTGCCAGCAAAAGGAATCATGGTAAATTTGGCTTTAGCAAAAGGATCATTGTTACCACGATTTTGATTACCTCCCATACCTTGACGATTGCGCCGAAGATAGTCCGCAGCACGAGCATCAGCATCAAGGTCGGCATCCTCATCGTCGTCATCCTCATTAGGTTGGCGTCGGTGTCGCCGTGGAGGGTGACGTTGTTCAACATATTCAACCCTGGTGACCAGGCCGTTGATAGTGCGCATCAGCTCATCAAACTTCCCGTCGATGTAGTTGCGCTGGTCATCAACAAGTTTCTGCAGTTCATTCTTTGACACACACTCATTGAAGTCCGTAGGTGACTCTCCTCCTGTCCTTGGCATGGTTAGCAAATAGCAAAAGACAACACCAAAGTATTATCCCTATCAACTAAAAGGAACTGGATGGTGGTGACAGTGGAGTGCAAAATCTCAAACGGCTTACCACCGTCTTGCAAGTGTTCTTACCATAGCCAAACAGGATGGTACAATCTGTTGTTGAGCTGGGTGTAACAGTTGCATGATGAACCTGTGCTGATCAGAAGAATATGTGTAGCTTGGACAGGCACAATATGGTAGCAAGGGATTAGCAATAAACGCAATAGAGTAGCAAAGTTCAATAAGTATCCAAGGCACAAGTCACAATTGCTGGCTAAGATATGTCCCTAGGCATAGCACAACAAGTTGGAACAAAAAACGATGGATAAAGCTCAAAACAGCACTTGCGCAATTGTTTTTATTCTTTTTGCCAATTTCCCTCTAGCACTAGTAGGAATCAAGATTTCTTATTTTGTCAACTATTTTTTTTATATTTTTCTCTCAACAAAGATCACAAGAGATGGAAGCACAAAAATTTTCACCTTAAACAGAGGTGGGATGTGGCCTACACAAAATCAGGAACATTTCCTGAAAATCTGAAAACAACTTCGGATCCTAAAAACTCAATGTTTGTGAATTTTTTTGAATTTCTAAGATCGGCCCCAAATGGCATGTGCAAAATTTCGTCACCTTTCTGCTGTAAAAATTGAGCCAAAACGGAGCACCGAGCGAAAAGTTATGCCCGTTTTACCGAAGGAACCTCAAGTTATGGTTTTCAGAGAGCACAACTTGGCAGATCGGGTGACGGCAGCTAGGGCAAAGCTTCCCTATTCTCCAACACTGAACCACACTGAGCAAAGCTTCTTAGCAAACGAACAACCTAGGGCAAAGCATCCCTGGTGTATGCAGCAAGGGTATTGCCAGATGAAATCAAGAAGGGCTGCGATGCAAGGCGAAAACACAAGGCGGCTTGCAACCTATCTAGAGCTTGCGCGGCGAGAGTTCACACAAGGCGGCTAGCGAGGGCAAGTCAAGTAGCGTGAGGGCTCGACTTGTTGGTGGGGTAAAAGTGGATAGGACGGCGGTTGACTACGACTACGAACACACGAAACCAGCAACAAGACTCGACCACGGACACGAACTCAACTAAGCGAAACTGAAACGAAAATTGCAGAGGCTAAAACAGGTTATGGGACAGCGGAAAGTGTAAATTTTTTTTGGGCTTTTTGTGGACTGTAGGTAAAGGAACAAGATGAATCTAAAGGGAGACACGAAAATATACCTCACGGTAAACCTGAATCCTGATACCACTTGAAGTAGACGCGGCCCGATCTTCCGAGAGGTAGGGTAGATTCGATTTGATGGAGTACGTGACGTTGACGATCTGACTTCTAATCAGACATGAATTCGAAGCCTGCAATCGTTACACCACCGCTCCGCTGGTTATCAACCAAACACAACTTGATTGACCTCGCCGAGAAGGCTTTTCCTGCAAGCGAATCGAAGAACACTAGCAAGAAAGGATAAACACGCAATCTGAAATTGCAGATGTGAATGAAGAGAAAACAAAGTGGGGTTCAAGAACTCGATTCCAAAGGACTAATCGATACAGTGGAGGAGATCAAGAACGGGGGCCCTGGATCAATGTATAAGGACTTGTCGCCACAGATACAACGATGCAATGTCTGTTCCTCAAAGAAAAACTCAAGACTAAACAAAACCCAAGTCTAAGCGGCGGCGGCTACTGAGTTTATAGAAGAGCTAGGGCGTTCTAGGGTTGGGGCAACCAGGGAAGGGGCGCCCACAACTTGGGCTGAAGGCCCGACACGATACACGGGCCATTGGCCCAAAAGAGTTGGCGCAACACCTTTCCAGATTCTGGATGTCGAATTGTTTCATGAATTCCCGTCAACTCCGAATAGCTATGGACCTGAATCTGGTGGCGTTAGAAAGGTTATGAAATTATCTTTCCAACCATATAAAGATATCCTCAAATGGACTCCGGATGTGGCCGTGGCATCGTTTTTGGTGCAGACTGTTTCTGGAATCCGAGAAGGAAACGAAATCCAAGTTGAAGACGAGTCGGACTTCAACGTGTACGCATCCGATGCAGCGATGTCCTCATCAGAAAGAGTTCTTGGTCAGGCCTTGGAAGTTGGGAATATGCTGTTGGAAGTACAGTTATGCCCACAACTGAATAAACCACCAAGGGCCTCCAGTTCTCAGTTTCTTTTTATTAAGCAAGTTAGATGTCATCAAATGGAGATATCTGTAAATTTCTCCAAGGAAGAGTTTGCCTAGGCCGGTGTGATTACCATGGGCCATGTGGTAGGCCAAGGGGAGATAGTTCTTAGTTGGAGCTAAGGAAGGGCCACAGAAGATGAAGTGCTCTAGCCAGAGATTTAAGAAGGTTGTGTGTTCCTTCTCAGTCACTGGACCTTTTGTTTTCATGTGCTGACTCATGTAAGTACCCCAGTTTGTGCAGTTGACTTTGGAAGAAAGTTTAAAGGGGACTTCTGCCATTTTGTGAGCAGCAGGATTGGGAGAGCTAATGTCTAGTCCAGTGATCATGGTGATGTCTAGCAGAGTAGGGGTCATGGGTCCATGACCAAAAAGGAAACAATTCAGAGCATCAGACCAGAAATAGCCGATGGTTTTCAGAAGATTTTCATCTTTGTCAAGGGGTGACAGTGATAAACTAAGTGCATCGGCTATGTTCAAATCCTGCCGTAGGGGCATGTGAGCTTTTGCTACTTTGCTGTACCATGTAATCCAGCTTTCAGGTGGATTAGGCCAGGCTCTTAAGCAGTCGGCCCAGAGGTTCAAATCGATGTTTTGACTCACAAAAGGGATCCTATTTGCTTCACAAGAGATCAAATCTATGGGGTTTTCATGGGTTTGTGGGCCAAGACAGAAGGATTTTGGATTGGAGGGATGCGGCAGAAGGATGTTTGACACCTGAAGTTCAGAGATTCAGAAGCATACGTGTGGTGTCATGTTTCAGAATTTTAGTTTCCGAAGCTTAATAAGCTGAAGAAAACTAAAGGATTAGGCCGAATGTTACCTTCAGGCCGTGGATTACCACATCGTTGATATCAGAACTTGTTGTCTGAACTGCAGAATCCGCCATGGTTCAGATCTGTTGACTTAGGGTTGGATTGCTGTGGGTTCTGATTCGAATTCCGGCTGCTTGGAGAGTTCTTGCTCGGATTTGTAGAGTTTGGCTTTCGAATTACACTCGAATTTGAGAGTTCGTCGAGTTCGGTTCAAGCTGGAAGCGATATTCTACTCTTGTGCGGGTTGCTCCTAGTTTGAATTTCGTCGGCTCTTGGATATTTATAGAAGCCTGATGTGTTGCCATCGGCTTTTTGAGAAATAAATGAAGAAACATGAAATTGAGGAAACTTGATTTCATTAACGGAAAGTTTATTACAAGGAAAGCCGATTTTACAAAGGAGTCAATCCTTCGGCTTTGTGATCCTACCCCTACGATACTACTACTACTGTTCGTAGGCACCTAGTACCTACGACGCTTGGGGCTTCGGGCCGGCACATCCCCGCTGTCGTCGTTGTCGCTGCTGTCGTCGTCGTCGTCATCGCTGCTAAAGGCGCTGCTGCCGCCTTCAGACCCGGAGTCGCTCCAGCCGTTGCCGTCGCCGCTGTTCTCCTCTTCGCTGTCCTCCTCGGAGGACCCGAGGAACCGGAAGGGCTTTCCGCCCATCGGCTCGTCGTCATCGGAAGGGGAGTCGATCTCCTCTTTCGAGGAAGAGTCGACTCCGTCCGAAGAGGGGTCTTCTTCCTCGTCCTTCTCCGACTCCTCCTGGAACAGGAGCCGGAGGTCTTCTCCTTCAGTTTCGGGCTCGTCCTCCTCGGAGACGACCCCGAAATCAAACTCCTCTGCATCCCAATGCAGAGGAGCCAGCGCTTCGTGCGCTGCGGTTGGGTCCCACTCTGGCGTCGGCTCCCGACTCTCCGGGATGGAGTCGATGGAAGAAGCAGGAAGGGGGGAAGAAGAAGGGGAAGAGGAGGAAGAAGAGTCTCCAAAAGAGTTGGAGTCGGAGGAAGAAGAGATGGCCATTGCTGGTGCTGGAGGATTGGGGTTTCTGCGCTACTGGCTTTGGGAGGAAGAAGGAGTTTTGCTGTGAAGAAGAGCCAATTTGGGGTCAGGTTAAATAGCGAAAGATGGGAGATGGATCGGCAATTTTTCACGTTCTACGAGGAGCCAGTTGCAGAGATGTTGCGTCTTCCTTTGTGGTTACAGTGTGTTTAATGAGCATTAACAGGAAGATGAAGCGACGGATTGGTTTTGGAACTATCATTGCCAAAACCAGGGGGGCATGTGTTATCGCCATAAATTAACAGGGTTAATTTATGGGCCGAAATCAAGATGGACTTAAAGCAGAAGACTAAGAAGACTTGTAAATCGGCTCCTGCGTGAGCATCTAGGCCACATGGGCCGTGTATCCTTAGATTTAGTTTAAGATTAGAGATATTGTCCGATCGGGACAAGATTAGTTTAGATTATTTCCCAAGTCTCCGGACTATAAATATGTATCCTTTGTTATGCGTAAAGGAGAGCGTCATCACGTCTCGCAAACAACAACTCTCGGCGCATCGCCACCCCTAATCCTAGGGTTTCATCCAAGTAAGTGCCATGCTGCCCTGATCGCTTCTTGCGATCAGGGCAGTATTGTTCTTGCTTTTACCTTGGTATTACTCGTACTGAAGCATTTTTGATGGCGAGTAGTACTAGTTATCCGGATGTTCGTAGCATGGCTTTTAGTAGATCTGTTATGCTTCGTTGCTTATTATCTACGAATATCATGTTGTCTCTGTGCAATCACATTTCAATCTTATGCTAGTTCTTGTCGCATAGAATTAGTTGCACAGAGGCAACACCCTGCTTCTTTTATGTCTAGTTGATCTGATCTGTTATGGTTTGCTCTTGTTCTTAAGAGTTGGCGTAATATCTGCTAGGTTAGGCCTTGCAAACGGATTGGATGATCCGGTGGTGTAATAGATGTTTTATCTTAGCCTTGATAGGGATTGTTCCGGGAATCGGCTCTTGCTAGTTCTTAGGCCTCTGTTTTGGGTTGTGGTTTAGTTATCTGTTATGTTCATTAGGCCTAGTCACGTGTAGGATATTCCGGTCTAGCAGTGAAGCTGTTACCATCGTGGATTAAATCAATTAGATTTAATTGAAGCAGTTTCATAGTTATTTGCTTTATTTAACATATCTGGATACAATCAGATCCCATCTGACACCGGGACTCGATCGGCTCTTTAAAGCCGATGCAAGAGTCGTCCCGGGGAGCCGACCACGGCTCGGACTTACGTTTACACGTGTCTTTGTATGCAGGAAACTGTTCGGAGCACGTCTGCACCCTCCTGATCGGGTATAGGTCAGGTGGCACGCCCGGTTTTCACACATCCTCCGGGCGCGTGACGGAATTGCGGGCCGTCGATGAGGGAGCAGTGCCTCCCAGCGCCCCAGCAACCTCCCGGCTCTTCGTGTTGCCCGTCACTGCTCGCCGGTGGGTTTCGACTGACAACAACTGGTTAATCCAACTAGAATCTGAAAGCTAAAACATGATCTTAAGGATCTACTCTTTGGTGCTTTTCAGCAAAAGAAACTCCAGAACCTTCACAAACCTTTCATGTCTAGTTAAAGGGCTATGCTATACCTTTAGACGGGTCAGTCTTGCCGAGTATTAGTATACTCAGACTTGCTTTTGATAATGTTTTCAGGAGTGCTTTCCAATGACCAAGACATTAGTTCCACTTGGCCTAGTGGTTTACCTGCTGGCTGGACGATGGAATGGGAACCATCCACCTGTCATGGTTCGGATGAATGATGTCATGTTCGGGCTTACCATGACATCACCCTTACGACGTTTGTACATAGTCGTGTTTTACTTTCCGCTGCAGAACTCTTTTCTTATAGTTGGTTTCTGGGAAACCCTTTCCTTTGGAATAAAATTGTAAAAGCTAAAGCTCCGGCTTGCTAGCTTCGAAACTTTGATGTAATTACACCTCTTATCAATGTGATGTAAAATATTGTGGAATTGTTGTATCTCTGACTCGCCTTCGTACGGGATCTATACTTGTATTACGATTCGATATGGAGTGGCTATATCGGGATTCTACCCGAAGGACCTTTGGTTATACCGAATGAGGTGCGTAGTGCACTCAAACTGGTGTAATTCAAACTGGTTCTGCCATAGCTGGTATCGGAGCAGGCAAGTATACTCCGGATGGTACAACAAACCTTAGAAAGGTTTTGAATAAAAGATGTGCTCAACAAAGTGTTTACAAAAATGCGTCGGATTTGTTAAGGATGGTGCTTAGACCGTAAAGCCCTAGGGTGACGATTTATGGGGATTATCAGGTGGCTCTTAACTATATGTTTGTTGCAGGTACCCTAACCCTGGTTCGATAGGCTAAGAATGGTCAGAATCATCGACTAGATTTTATAGAGAGAGACGTATCTATGCCACCGAAATTAACCACGTAAGACCAAAGTTATTTGGCAGGTATTTTTGGTTGTGAGGATGATAAAACGTGCATGCATAGTTAAAAAATTTAATGTTTTACTTCTTGAGTATCTTTAAGGACTCTTAGAGTGCTTGTTTTGATAGAATGGTGAGTGCCATGTTCTAAAACCTAGTTAACCCTAGTAGAGGTAAATTCTTTGAGTTTAGAACGAGTTTGCCCTTGATCTATTGTTCAAGGAATTCTTAAGTGATCAACTAGCCTTGTTTATAGTTTGATCATTTGTGATTCTTTTGAAACTTTATGTTTCAATGAATCTCATTTTCTATAGCTTTTGTGTCCCTTTTTGGCGACATCTCACCATTTGAATTTTTGTTTCAGATGGTTAATGTTCCGGGCACTACTTTGGATGGTGTGGGTCATGCCCACACCAATGGACTCCCCTGGGAGGGTTTTCCCCATCTTCTGTGGGAATCTCTCCAGCTCTTTTGTTACACGGAGCCGCCGCAGTACGACTATTACACATATACGGTGGAAAGAGTTACTCGATGCACTGTAAAGATGACCATACCACAACATCCTTTCCGAGCTCATTGGCAGCCTATAGAGATCGAGGCGTTTGGGTACCGCTTCGCCGACACTATCGAAGCCGCCGCTCTAGAAGCTATCACTACCTTCTGTGAGCAGCATCCCAATGAAGTTGCAGAATACCCTATCGGCCTTTTCCCCACTGCAGACTGTCATGACCCTGAGTGGACATTTAGAGTGGAGCACTGCACACATTTACTTGGAGATTCAGCAGGAGATACAATGCGCATGATGGCCAGATTCATGAACGCTCAACTTCGCCTTCAGGAGCTACAACGTCGAGGCATTATCCACTTGGCTAGTGAGGCACAAGTCACTCATAGCAAGTTGGATAGGAACATTGCTCAAGGAGAGGAACTTCAGGCAGCATTTACTGCCCAAGACGAGGTGATAGCCCAACACGAGGAGACAATCGGCCATCAGGAAGACCAAATTATCGAGAACGATGCTCTTCTTAGTCAGCGCAATATAGTGATAGAGTATCTTCAGGAGTAGGTCCAAGACTTCACCTTGGAGCTTAATGATGCTAACACTTACATTGAGTTTCTCCAAGTGCCGCTAGTACCACCTGAAATTCTGGAACCACCTGCGGAAAATGAAGAAGAAGATCTTGAGGAGATTGAAGGAGTATCTGAACTTGATTCTGAGTATGAAGATTTAGAGCCCGAAGCTCAGAACAATGACCCTTCTCTCGATAGCGAGTCTTCAGTCGGCAATCTTGACGATTTCTAGATCGTCAACACTTTTGGGCTTAACTCTCTTAGGAGTAGAACCATGTACATAGAGAGTGATGTAAGATAGTCCGGAGGGAAACCAACTTCTTGTAACATATCCATCGCCATGACTGTAACATGAAGTTTGGAATAAATGGCTTTGTTCTTGTGAAAACTTCTCTGTTCTTGCTTTTTGAGCTAAACTAGTTGGATAGAATGTGAGATGTGCATGTGGTTACAATCAACATCATTCTATTTGCAACTATCCTTGCTTTCTTTTGATATATTACATTTTGCATTGCTCCATTTAATGATGGAAACAAACGTAAATCATAATCTAACGGATATCTTTCATGATTCAGATGGTGGGCTCTACACGTGGTACCCCGGAGGGATTTAGCCATGGCCAGGCTAGCGCATCTCAGCAACCGCCACCATCACCTCCTAGCTTGGCGAAAGTCATGGCTTTGCAAACCGAGCTGATATGACAACTAGTATAGGGGCAACAAAATCAGCCACGCTCTCAACAGCGAGGCCATGAAGATCATATTCCCAAGCAGCTGGATACCAGGAATTCTTTGGTACTCAGCCCCCACTGTTCCATCAGACAGATGAACCTCTGGATGCAGATGCTTGGCTTCGGACCATTGAGTTGAAATTTGCTCTACTGCCAGTTCCATGCTCCGAAGCTAATAAGACCCTCTTCGCCGCCCAGCAGTTACGTGGCACCGCTCGTATCTGGTGGGACAATTATCGCGCCACGCTACCTGCTGACCATGTAGTCCTCTGGGACGAATTCAGGACCGCATTCAGGGCTCATCATATTCCTGAAGGACACATGGACCGGAAGATGAATGAGTTCTTGGCACTGACACAAGGAAACCGCACGGTGTTGCAATACGCACAGGTCTTCAACCACCTGTGCCAGTATGCTGGTTATCATGCCGATAGCGATGCCAAGAAACGGGATCGTTTCCACCGCGGTCTCAATACCAAGCTCAGAGAGCGCCTCAATCTTGTCCGCCCCGATAGCTTCAATGAGCTAGTAAATCTAGCTATCACTCAGGATGACTGCATAGCAGCGCATCGTGCTGAGAAGAAGAGGAAGGCACCAACTGGACCCTCAGGTGCGCAGCCACCGAGGTATCGTCTAGTGCATAACACAGTTCCCGGGTCCCACAGAGGAATTCGCCATCAAGCAGGTGGGTTTTCAGGCCACCCCAGCAGCAAGGAGCAGTCAGACCTCCTATGCCTCAACAACAACAATCTGGGCCACGGCCAAATAACCAACAGCAACAGTTCGGGCCAGGACCAAATAATCAATAATTCAACCGTGCGAATGGAAACAATCGTTGCTTCACTTGTGGAAGTTTCGATCACTTTGCCAGGGCTTGTCCCTGAAATCAGAAGCCTGCCCAAGGTCAAAATTCAAAGCAGAACAACCAGGGCAAGGGCAAGAAGCAGATCATGCAAGTGCGATAAGGAAAAACTAACTTTACTACTCTTGCAGAGCTTCCAGAGGGTGTACCAGTTATGACAGGTACCTTTTCTATCAATCATAATCCTACAGTTATACTATTTGATTCTGGTGCAACCCATAGTTTTATTAGTGATAAGTGTGGGGCAAGAGTAGGGTTGGAATTTAGTCATGCCAAGGCACCATACATGATTACCACACCTGGTGGTAAAATAGTTTCCAATCAGATTCTTAGATGCGTGCTAATTCAGTTGGGTAGCAAGCTGATTAAGACCGACCTAATTTCTCTAAGTCTAGAAGGTATGGATGTTATCCTGGGAATGGATTGGATGACCCAACATAAGGTACTATTAGATATCTCTTCTCGAGCAGTTGAGATTGATTCCCCATCTCAAGGAGCTACTACTCTTTACCTCCCACCACAAGAGTACACCACTCCTCGTACCTTTGCCATGAAAGATATCAAACTTGAAGACATTCCGGTAGTATGAGAGTATGCGGATGTATTTCTGGATGACTTGCCCGGATTACACCCTGATAGAGATATTGAGTTTGTGATTGAGTTACAGCCAGGCACAGCTCCTATCTCTAAAAGGACCTACCGGATGCCACCAAATGAGTTAGCAAAATTAAAGATCCAGCTTCAAGACCTTCTGGACAAAGGTTACAATCGACCAAGTGCTTCACCATGGGGTTGCCTAGCTCTATTCGTGAAGAAAAAGGATGATAGTTTGAGGCTATGTGTGGATTATAGACCTCTCAATGTGGTAACAATAAAAAACAAGTATCCTCTTCCCCGCATTGACATCCTATTTGATCAGTTAGCCGGAGCCAAAGTTTTCTCCAAGATTGATCTCTGTTCTGGTTATCATCAAATCAAAATTCGGTCATGTGATATTCCGAAGACGGCCTTTTCTACCAGATATGGACTCTATGAGTATCTGGTGATGTCTTTTGGCCTTACTAATGCACCAGCATACTTTATGTACTTGATGAATTCGGTGTTCATGCCAGAACTAGACAGGTTTGTCGTTGTCTTTATTGACGACATTCTAGTCTATTCCAAGAATGAAGAGGATCATGCTAAGCATTTGCATGTGGTTCTTCAAAGGTTACAGAATCATCGTTTATATGCTAAATTCTCAAAGTGTGAATTTTGGTTGGATAGTGTGAAATTCTTTGGCCATACTATCTCCAGTGAAGGCATATCCGTTGATCCAAGTAAAGTTCAAGAAGTAATGAATTGGAAGCGTCCTACTTCAGTTCATCAGATCAGAAGTTTCCTCGGTTTAGCCGGTTATTATCGTCGTTTCATCTCGGACTTCTCCAGAATAGCCAAACCAATGACGGTATTATTGAAAAAAGGAGTTAAATTTGTTTGGGATGATAAGTGTGAAGAAGCATTCCACACTCTTCGAGCACAACTGACTACTGCCCCAGTGTTGACTCAACCAGATAATACTAAGCCATTTGATGTGTATTGCGATGCTTCTGGCACCGGACTCGGATGCGTACTTATGCAAAACAATCGGGTGATTGCTTATGCATCACGAGCACTTCGGACTCATGAGAAGAACTACACCACTCATGATCTGGAGTTAGCAGCAGTTGTACATGCTCTCAAGATATGGAGGCATCATCTTATGGGCACTCATTGTAACATTTATACGGACCATAAGAGTCTCAAGTATATCTTTACACAAGCTAATCTGAATATGAGGCAAAGACGATGGCTAGAGCTTATCAAAGACTATGATATTGAAGTACATTATCATCCTGGCAAAGCAAATGTGGTTGCGGATGCAGTCAGTCGTAAGTCACATTGTCATTGCTTGGAAGCAGAATCATACAATGAGACTCTATGCAATGAAATGAGAAAACTAAATCAAGAGATGGTTCCACAAGGGAGCTTGAATCACATAGCTATCGAGCCTATGATTCAAGATAGTATTATCTCAGCACAACTTCGCGATAAAAGTGTCAAGATCATCAAACAAGAGTTAGCTCGAGGCAAAGAAAAGTACAAATGCTTTCACCTGGATCATAAGGGAGTTTTATGGTTCGACAATCGCATTGTTGTTCCTAAGGACCATCACCTCCGAAGGCAAATTCATGATGAAGCACACCTCTCAAAGTTTTCTATCCATCCCGGAAGTACTAAGATGTATCAAGATCTCAGGCAGAATTATTAGTGGACTAGAATGAAAAGGGAGATAGCCAAGTATGTTTCTGAGTGTGATGTCTGCCAGAGAATTAAAGCCAGTCATCTCAAGGTTGCAGGTACACTTCAATTCTTGTCAATTCCATCCTGGAAATGGGAGGACATCAGTATGGACTTCATTGTTGGCTTACCCAACACATCCTAGAAGCATGATTCAATATGGGTGATCATTGATAGATTGACAAAGACTGCCCATTTTCTCCCCGTGCATACTACTTATTCTGCTAAAAGATATGCAGAAATCTACCTTGATCAAATAGTTTGTCTCCATGGCGTACCCAAGACAATCATATCGGATCGAGGAGCACAGTTTGTTGCACGATTCTGGGAACAGTTACAAGATTCTCTGGGAACTAAGTTGATTCGTAGCTCTGCATATCTGTAACACCCTAGTTTAAATTTCAGCATTTATTAATAAAATTAATTGGCTTTATTTAATTTTCTAAGGTTTATTGTGTTTAGTATGGCATTTAATTCAATTTTGTGGCTTAAGTAATTAAAATTTATCATAGGTTTAATTTTTGTGTTGCATTCATGCTGATGCATTGTTTTCATTGTTTGATTTCATAGGGGTTTGAATTCAAAATTTCTTTTGAATTCAAATAGTTGAGCTTGAGTGAGAAATAGAATAGAAATAGAAATAGAAAAGGCAAAGCCCAAAACCCAGAAAACCCAAAACCCTCTCAGCCCGACCCAGCTCCCCGCGGCCCAGATCGCTCGGCCCAAGCGCGCGGCCCAGCGCTCAGCCCGCACCCCGCTCGGCCCGCGTCGCCCGCTCTCACTCGGCCCGGTTCCATCCCGGCCTGCGCCCGCGTCGCCCCGCGCGCGCTCAGCAGCTCCGGCCCACGCCCGCTTCCGCTCTCAGCTCAGGCGTGCGCGTCGCCTTCCCCCCTCACTGCCCGGCCGGGCCCACGAGTCAGGATCATCTCCTTCCCCGGGTCGGGCTCCCCTGTTCCGCACTCGCCGCATTTCCTCACTGCCCGTGGCCCCGCTCCGCCGTGCGCGCGCCCTAGGTCCACGGGTCGGCCATCCAGAGCCCTCCTCCTTCTAGAAGCCCATCCCTAGGACCGGGTCACGACCAGCGGTTAGGGCGATCCGCTATCCCCGCACCGCGCCAATTCCGGCCGCGTATCTCGCTCGCCTTCCGGTTGTGGCACACACGCCTAGGACCCCGGATCGCTTCCTTTAAACACCCAACCTTACCTCTGCGCCCCACGACGCCACACCGCAGTTGCCACCTCCCACAAACCTTAGGCTAGCGCCGCCGCATCTCTCCGCCGTACCGCTACCCTGCGCCGCCGGTAAGCACCCCCGCCACCGCTTTTCCTCGCCACCGGTGACCCGTGACCCCCGTATCCTTCCCGCAGGACAGCCTTGGGTCGAGCCGTGCCATCCAGGAGCCCGGAGAGCCCCTGCGCCGACCTCGTCACCGACTCCGTCCGAGCGCCGCCGCTCGGGCCTCGTCGTCGACCCCCTCTGCGCCGCATCTCCGCCTGAACCTTGCACGGTGAGCATCGCCCGGACCTCCCCTTCCTATTTCGCACGCACATGTAGACTGTAGGCCTCTCAGTTGGCCGGGCAGCGCACGCCGGCATTTCGCCGCCGCCGCTCCGCCATGTTGAACACCCAGCACCGCCGCACAGCTTCGCATAGGCCTTGCTTAGGCTCGTTTGGGACTTGCACACACCCACGCTCCTTGCTGCGCCATGAACCCGAGCCCAGAACCGAGCACACGGGCTCGCGACGGTGAGCGCCGCCGAGCAGGACCGCCCCCACGGCTGCGCACCCCGATCCGGCCATCCCCACACCACGCAGAAGGCTCTAGCGGATCACGCATGAGGCGCTGACCCTCCCAGGCCAAAGCCCCGCTCGTTTTGACCCCCGGAGGATCGAGATTGCCCGACTCCGGCGGGTTTCCCCTGTGCGCCGCCGCGGAGATTGGTCGCCGTCGACCAGCGCCGCCGTCCCGCACCCTCCGATTGACCATGGCCGTCCGATCCGTAATAAACGGATCAGATTAGATCCTAAATCCCAACCCCGCTGAGCCATCAGATCTAAATCCAACGGCCTGGATCCAAACTTACCCCTTCGCCCTGGCATGTTTGCGTAAGAGCCCCTGGGTTTCTGGGTATTTAACCCGCAGTCCACCTCCGTTGAAAACTAATTACAGTCAGGCCCATAATTTAACACTTTAGCCCCTGAGCTTTGTAGATTTCGAACCCGCCGTCCAGCCCTGTCCTTTTTGCGAGTTAGACCCTGGAGTTAAGGTTTAATTACGTTTTAGTCCTCAGTTTTTGCAGAAAACCCCCTGGAACTCTGTTTTTCTTACAAATAAGCCCCTGAACCTTGTTTTAGGCCTAGTTTATGCGTTTTAGCTCCGTTTTTAGCGTTCTTTATGTCCACGCGATCGTTGTAACACGTAGAATAGTTCTAGAATAGTTTTGTGCACTGTTTTCATGTATTGTTGTACTGTTTCTTAGTTTTTGTCAGTGTTTGCTTGTATGCTTATTATTGTGCATTGTTTTGGCCATGTGTTCGTGAGTAGACGTTGATCCATCTGAGGAGCCCCAGTACCAGTACCCAGAGCAGTCGTCTTCGGAGCACTTTGAGCAGCAGCAGGAGCAGTACGAGGAAGGCAAGTATAACATGAACAACCCATCACTTTTAAATACATTTTCATACTGCATTTTAATACTGTATGCCTTTAAGGATTTCCTAGCCAGTTTATATCCTTTAAATATACCTTTGGGTTGCATTTTGGTTAGTTGTGCTAGGTTGCTGCGCTATAACACACCTTGGTCCTTTTTAATTAATTTGGTTAATGGTTTACTTGAACTTAATTCTGAGAGTGGCACTCTGTGTGGCTTGAGTGGCTCACGTCTCGTTAAAATTGGCTTTTGTTAGAAACATGGTTTAGGGGGCCAGCACGGTGCTTAGTGCTTGGTTGGCCACTCTCCATAAGGACTGGTTCATAGAGCGACAACCTGGGACAACAGCGCTACCACAAGGCTAGAATGGGATAGACTTGGCGTAATAATTAGATCTTTTTGGTTTGGAGTAACTTACCTGCGGGGCAAGAGTAGTAAGCTTCAATGGTCCCTGCTCCTCCGGCTTGGTCTGTGCTTGGATTGCGCTCCTGTGCTTGTACCCCTGGAGGTGGGCCCCATCGTCGCCGACCTAACTCTCGCGGTTACGCCTTACCAACGAGATTCTTTTTAAAGGCCTCGTAGTGAGTCGCTGGCCATCTCACCTAAGGAAGTGTGATGAACAACTGGCGTAGCTCACGACTTGTGGGTAAAGATGTGCAACCTCTGCAGAGCGTAAAACTGGTATACTAGCCGTGCTCACGGTTATTAGCGGCCCAGATTCTCCTTTTGATTAGTGGAGTTATCTCCTTCCGACGAGGGAGGTGCTTCTCGGGGTTTACCTTGGTGGCTTGGTTTTGGTTCTCAGTAGTATCATGATTAAATTTGACTAATTACTATGTAACTGGGTTAATGGTAATTCATCAAACTGTAGTAAATAGTTTCAATAAAATTTTGCCAAGATTAAAAGCTAATGCAGTTGAGTCAGCCAACCTTAGAGCCTCATAGTTTGTGTTATACTTGTTGAGTACAAGTTGTGTACTCACCCTTGCCTCTTCTCTACTTTTTCCTCTTGGCTACGCTACTGCTGCTCAGTTCCTGCTGACACGAGGGAGTTCGTCCAGCGCTACCAGGACTACGAGGACTTCTAGGTGCTTCGTCTCCCAGTCGACGTCCCTGTGGCGCCCTGCTTCAGCTTCGGAGAGCTTTTTCGTATTTTATACTTCGCTTCCGCTGTATCAGACATTTTGTCATTATTGTAATAAATAACATTCGTATTCGCTTTATTATGTCTTTTTACGTGATATGTGCTATGATATACTGTTCATTCTGTTGTATATACATGTGACTTGATCCTGGCACATATATGATTGCTCGGTTTATGTTCTTTTATAAACCGGGTGTTACAGAGTGGTATCAGAGCCGTATCGACTGTAGGACGAAGCCTAGATAGAACTGGTCGAGTTTTAGGACTTCTTCTCTCTAATCCTTGTCTGCTGAAACTATTTTACTATTATACCCCTTGACTTCTATGACTTTTACCTTTCTTGCCTTGATTTCTCTCTCTGAAGAATAGTTTCGTAGATTTTGGCCTGAATCAGTCATCTGACCACCATGAGTTAGCTAGGTGACCTTTTTATAATAATACGATAGCACGTTCTGCGACGCGTTGTGTTAGTCGAGTCTTTTGTTAAACTCGGCTAAGTTGTGAAAATTGTCTGCTTGTTATTATGCTACATGCTTGATTTGGATTTTTGAATGATTGCATAGCTTAGTAGCTTGAATTTGTTTAAAGAAAATCACTCTGATGTTAAAGTTAACTAATTAATAAAATGAGTTAGA
Organism: Panicum virgatum; assembly: GCF_016808335.1. Classification (NCBI taxonomy): domain Eukaryota; kingdom Viridiplantae; phylum Streptophyta; class Magnoliopsida; order Poales; family Poaceae; genus Panicum; species Panicum virgatum. The sequence goes on along the minus strand of NC_053136.1, from coordinate 25,793,009 downwards.
TCGTTGGGGGTAAAACAGTCAACTCTATCCTGTCTACTTTATCATGGCTGAGTCTTTTTCCGCAAAGAGTTATCATATCCATCTGAATTTATTCCTACAATATCCTTACTCGTGAAATCTTTTGTTCAAATCAGATGGTGAACACCAGGAGCACCGGTTCCGGTTCTGGCCAGCAGCAGGGTCAGAACAATCAGGGTACCGGGGTCCCGATGCCTCCACCCTTGACTCCGGAGCAGTACTTCCAGCTCCAGATGCAGATGATGGCTACCCTGAACAACACCGTTCAGGCTCTTCAGCACGCTCACACTCAGCCTCCGCCTCCTCCACCGCCGCAGCCTCGCGACAGGCGTGCTGAGTTCCTGAGGGGTCACCCACCGACGTTCTCTCACACGTCCGACCCTCTTCAGGCCGACGACTGGCTCCGTGCAGTGGAGCGTCAGCTGGACATCGCCCAGTGCGATGATCGTGAGCGCATCTTGTACGCAGCAGGATAGCTGCGAGGGGCAGCTTTGGACTGGTGGGAGTCCCACCCAGTTCACGACCGCGAGTCCCTCACTTGGCTCCAGTTCAGGGAGCGTTTCCGCAGCCACAACGTCCCCGCGGGCGTTATGAAGATGAAGCAGAAGGAGTTCCTTGCACTGAAGCAGGGGACTATGTCGGTCATGGAGTATCGTGATCACTTTCTTCAGCTGGCTCGCTACGCCCCTGCCGAGGTTGCGGATGACCGCAAGAAGCAGGAGCACTTCATGGAGGGTCTTGAGGACTACCTCCAGTACGCGCTGCTCAACCTCCGCTTCGACGACTTCAACCATCTGGTTGACAGTGCGCTCAACACTGAGCGTAAGCACTTGGAGATGGAGGATAAGAAGAGGAAGGTTGTCCCCGTTGCTTCTGGCAGCAACACTCGTCCTCGACTCCAGCAGCCCCAGCAGTACCAGCAGCAGTACCGGCCTCCTCAGCAGTACCAGCAGAGGCCACCACAGCAGTACCCGCCTCGACAGCAGCATGCAGGTCAGGGCCCGAGGTTACCGGCACCTCCGGCTCGTGCTCCACCGGCTCCACCGGCACCGCAGGCTCCACGTCCGGCAGCTCCTACCGGACAGCAGGCTCAGGGACCTCCTCGCACCTGCTTTCACTGCGGCCAGCCGGGGCACTACGCCAACGCTTGCCCCCGGAAGGCGCAGGCGGGACAGCAGGGGCGCCCAGCTCAGCCCAGGGCGCCAGCACAGAGCAGGGTGAACCACGTGACGGCCGAGTCAGTGGCCGAGGCTCCCAACGTGGTTATTGGTACGTTCATGGTTAATTCATATCCAGCTACAGTGCTTTTTGATACTGGTGCTACGCATTCCTTCATTACTCAGTCTTTTGTCGAGCATCATGGTATTCATACTAGCACATTAAAGAGGTGCCTGTTAGTATCTTCACCGGGAGGACAGTTGAGGTCTCACACTTACTGCCCGAGAGTCAGTGTTTCTTTGAGGGGAGTAGAGTTCTGTACTGATCTGATGGTGCTAGACACCAAGAGCATTGATGTCATTCTGGGAATGGAGACTCTGGCCAAATGGGGAGTTCGTATAGATTGTGCTCAGAGGACAGTCTTGTTATCAGCTTCCAGTGGCCAAGAGGTTGTTATCAGTGCAGCAGAGCCTTCTGGATTTCTTCATCAGATGGAGGCTAGACCCACGGACGGTATTCGCGTGGTGTCTGAATTCCCGGATGTCTTTCCGGATGATCTGCCAGGTATGCCGCCTGAACGCGCCATTGAGTTTTGTATTGATCTCTTGCCTGGCACAGCTCCTATTGCAAAGCGGCCCTACCGTATGGCACCTATAGAGCATGAAGAAGTTAAGAAGACTATTGATGAGTTGTTAGCCAAGGGCTATATCCGTCGCAGCTTCTCTGCTTGGGCTTTTCCATTATTGCTGGTAGATAAGAAGGATGGCTCGAAGAGGATGTGTGTCGATTATCATGAGCTGAATGCAGTCACTATCAAGAACAAGCATCCACTGCCCCGTATTGAGGATCTCTTCGATCTGCTTCGAGGTGCTCGTATATTCTCGAAGATTGATCTTCGATCGGGTTATTTTCAGCTGAGGATCCGTCCTGGGGATATTCCGAAGACGGCATTCACCTGCAAGTACGGGCTATATGAGTATACAGTCATGTCCTTCGGCTTGACTAATGCCCCGGCTTACTTCATGCATCTGATGAACATGGTTTTCATGGATTATCTGGATGTCTTCGTGGTGATCTTTATTGATGATATTCTGATCTTCTCCAAGACAGAGGAAGAGCATGAGGAGCATCTGAGACTCGTATTGCAGAGATTGAGAGAGCATCAGCTGTATGCCAAATTCAGCAAGTGCGAGTTCTGGATTGACGAGGTTCCATTCCTCGGTCATGTTATCTCTCAGGGAGGCATTGCTGTTGATCCAAGCAAGGTGAAGGATGTGCTCGAGTGGGAGACACCGCAGACAGTGAAGGAAGTCAGATCTTTCTTGGGCTTAGCTGGATATTATCGGAGGTTCATCGAGAATTTCTCCAAGATCGTGAAGCCTTTGACTTCTTTGCTAGAGAAGAATGCGGCATTCATATGGACTGATGAGCGTCAGATGGCCTTTGATGAGCTGAAGAAAAGGTTGACTACGGCACCAGTCCTGACTCTGCCAGACCAGACGAAGAGGTTCACGGTATATTGTGATGCTTCGAAGGATGGTCTTGGGTGTGTTCTGATGCAGGAGGGCAGAGTGATAGCTTATGCTTCACGGCAGCTACGCCGGCATGAGCTGAATTATCCTACTCATGATCTTGAGTTAGCCGCAGTTGTGCATGCTCTGAAGATTTGGAGGCATTACTTGTATGGGCAGCGGTGTGATATCTACACTGACCACAAGAGCCTCAAGTACATTTTCACGCAGAATGAGCTGAATATGCGGCAGAGAAGATGGCTAGAGTTGGTCAAGGATTATGATCTGGAGATTCACTACCATCCGGGCAAGGCCAATGTTGTAGCAGATGCTTTGAGCAGAAGGAGTTATGTCAACATGGCCGTGGCTTTCCAGATGCCTCCAGAGTTATGCGAGGAGTTCGAGCAGTTGAGTCTGGGCTTCTTGCATCATACCTCCAGTGCAGCATTTGAGGCAGTACCGACTCTAGAGTCAGAGATCAGACAGCATCAGAAAGATGATGAGAAGCTGCAGGAGATTCGTGAGTTGCTCAAGAAGGGCAAGGCTCCTCATTTCAGAGAGGATGATTAGGGTACTTTGTGGTACAAGAACCGGATCTGTGTGCCAGATGTGAAAGATCTTCGGAAGTTGATTCTGAGTGAGGCCCATGATACAGCTTATTCTATTCATCCGGGCAGCACGAAGATGTATTATGATCTGAAGGAACGTTTCTGGTGGTATGGGATGAAGCGTTCAGTGGCAGAGTACGTGGCTATTTGTGACACCTGTCAGCGTGTCAAGGCTGAGCATCAGAGGCCAGCAGGTCTATTACAGCCTTTGAAGATTCCAGAGTGGAAATGGGAGGAAATCACTATGGACTTCATTGTTGGATTGCCTCGTACTCAGAAAGGGTACAACTCCATTTGGGTAGTAGTGGATCGATTGACGAAGGTTGCTCACTTCATTCCAGTGAACACTACTTACTCCGGTGCTAGACTTGCAGAGTTGTACATCTCTCGGATTGTCTGCTTACATGGTGTGCCCAAGAAGATCATATCTGACAGAGGGTCTCAGTTCACTTCTCGGTTCTGGGAGCAGCTTCATGATTCATTGGATACGAAGCTGCGTTTCAGTACGGCTTATCACCCTCAGACAGATGGGCAGACAGAGAGAACCAACCAAGTGTTGGAGGATATGCTGAGAGCTTGTGCTATTCAGTACGGTACTAGTTGGGATAAGTGCCTGTCATTTGCTGAGTTCTCATATAACAACAGCTATCAGGCCAGTCTAAAGAAGTCCCCATTCGAGGCATTGTATGGCAGAAAGTGCAGGACTCCTCTCTATTGGGATCAGATTGGTGAAAAGCAGCTCTTTGGCCCTGAGATCATAGATGATGCAGAGCAGATGGTTCAGGCTGTGCGAGAAAATCTGAGGATTGCACAGAGCAGACAGAAGAGCTATGCTGATGGCAAACGGAGAGATCTGACCTTCAGTGTCGGTGATTATGTGTATCTGAAGGTGTCTCCGATGAGAGGAATCCGCAGGTTTAATGTCAAAGGGAAGTTAGCACCTCGTTATGTGGGGCCATTCAAGGTGCTAGAGCGGAAAGGCGAAGTTGCTTATCGCCTGGAGTTACCTCTCAGCCTCTCGGGAGTTCATGATGTCTTCCATATATCTCAGCTGAAGAGATGTCTGCGAGTACCCAAGGAGCAGGCACCCCTGGATGGAGTAGATGTCCAGGAAGATCTGACATATACGGAGCATCCGGTGAAGATTCTGGAAACATCAGAGAGGGTTACTCGGAACAAGCGCATCAAGATGTGCAGAGTTCAGTGGAGTCACCACAGTGAAGCTGAGGCTACTTGGGAGCGAGAAGATGAGTTGAAGAAGACGTATCCAGATCTCTTTGCTAGCCAGCCCAGCTAAATCTCGGGGACGAGATTTCTTTAAGGGGGTAGGGTCTGTAACACCCTAGTTTAAATTTCAGCATTTATTAATAAAATTAATTGGCTTTATTTAATTTTCTAAGGTTTATTGTGTTTAGTATGGCATTTAATTCAATTTTGTGGCTTAAGTAATTAAAATTTATCATAGGTTTAATTTTTGTGTTGCATTCATGCTGATGCATAGTTTTCATTGTTTGATTTCATAGGGGTTTGAATTCAAAATTTCTTTTGAATTCAAATAGTTGAGCTTGAGTGAGAAATAGAATAGAAATAGAAATAGAAAAGGCAAAGCCCAAACCCAGAAAACCCATAACCCTCTCAGCCCGACCCAGCTCCCCGCGGCCCAGATCGCTCGGCCCAAGCGCGCGGCCCAGCGCTCAGCCCGCACCCCGCTCGGCCCGCGTCGCCCGCTCTCACTCGGCCCGGTTCCATCCCGGCCTGCGCCCGCGTCGCCCCGCGCGCGCTCAGCAGCTCCGGCCCACGCCCGCTTCCGCTCTCAGCTCAGGCGTGCGCGTCGCCTTCCCCCCTCACTGCCCGGCCGGGCCCACGGGTCAGGATCATCTCCTTCCCCGGGTCGGGCTCCCCTGTTCCGCACTCGCCGCATTTCCTCACTGCCCGTGGCCCCGCTCCGCCGTGCGCGCGCCCTAGGTCCACGGGTCGGCCATCCAGAGCCCTCCTCCTTCTAGAAGCCCATCCCTAGGACCGGGTCACGACCAGCGGTTAGGGCGATCCGCTATCCCCGCACCGCGCCAATTCCGGCCGCGTATCTCGCTCGCCTTCCGGTTGTGGCACACACGCCTAGGACCCCGGATCGCTTCCTTTAAACACCCAACCTTACCTCTGCGCCCCACGACGCCACACCGCAGTTGCCACCTCCCACAAACCTTAGGCTAGCGCCGCCGCATCTCTCCGCCGTACCGCTACCCTGCGCCGCCGGTAAGCACCCCCGCCACCGCTTTTCCTCGCCACCGGTGACCCGTGACCCCCGTATCCTTCCCGCAGGACAGCCTTGGGTCGAGCCGTGCCATCCAGGAGCCCGGAGAGCCCCTGCGCCGACCTCGTCACCGACTCCGTCCGAGCGCCGCCGCTCGGGCCTCATCGTCGACCCCCTCTGCGCCGCATCTCCGCCTGAACCTTGCACGGTGAGCATCGCCCGGACCTCCCCTTCCTATTTCGCATGCACATGTAGACTGTAGGCCTCTCAGTTGGCCGGGCAGCGCACGCCGGCATTTCGCCGCCGCCGCTCCGCCATGTTGAACACCCAGCACCGCCGCACAGCTTCGCATAGGCCTTGCTTAGGCTCGTTTGGGACTTGCACACACCCACGCTCCTTGCTGCGCCATGAACCCGAGCCCAGAACCGAGCACACGGGCTCGCGACGGTGAGCGCCGCCGAGCAGGACCGCCCCCACGGCTGCGCACCCCGATCCGGCCATCCCCACACCACGCAGAAGGCTCTAGCGGATCACGCATGAGGCGCTGACCCTACCAGGCCAAAGCCCCGCTCGTTTTGACCCCCGGAGGATCGAGATTGCCCGACTCCGGCGGGTTTCCCCTGTGCGCCGCCGCGGAGATTGGTCGCCGTCGACCAGCGCCGCCGTCCCGCACCCTCCGATTGACCATGGCCGTCCGATCCGTAATAAACGGATCAGATTAGATCCTAAATCCCAACCCCGCTGAGCCATCAGATCTAAATCCAACGGCCTGGATCCAAACTTACCCCTTCGCCCTGGCATGTTTGCGTAAGAGCCCCTGGGTTTCTGGGTATTTAACCCGCAGTCCACCTCTGTTGAAAACTAATTACAGTCAGGCCCATAATTTAACACTTTTGCCCCTGAGCTTTGTAGATTTCGAACCCGCCATCCAGCCCTGTCCTTTTTGCGAGTTAGACCCTGGAGTTAATGTTTAATTACGTTTTAGTCCTCAGTTTTTGCAGAAAACCCCCTGGAACTCTGTTTTTCTTACAAATAAGCCCCTGAACCTTGTTTTAGGCCTAGTTTATGCGTTTTAGCTCCGTTTTTAGCGTTCTTTATGTCCACGCGATCGTTGTTACACGTAGAATAGTTCTAGAATAGTTTTGTGCGCTGTTTTCATGTATTGTTGTACTGTTTCTTAGTTTTTGTCAGTGTTTGCTTGTATGCTTATTATTGTGCATTGTTTTGGCCATGTGTTCGTGAGTAGACGTTGATCCATCTGAGGAGCCCCAGTACCAGTACCCAGAGCAGTCATCTTTGGAGCACTTTGAGCAGCAGCAGGAGCAGTACGAGGAAGGCAAGTATAACATGAACAACCCATCACTTTTAAATACATTTTCATACTGCATTTTAATACTGTATGCCTTTAAGGATTTCCTAGCCAGTTTATATCCTTTAAATATACCTTTGGGTTGCATTTTGGTTAGTTGTGCTAGGTTGCTGCGCTATAACACACCTTGGTCCTTTTTAATTAATTTGGTTAATGGTTTACTTGAACTTAATTCTGAGAGTGGCACTCTGTGTGGCTTGAGTGGCTCACGTCTCGTTAAAATTGGCTTTTGTTAGAAACATGGTTTAGGGGGGCCAGCACGGTGCTTAGTGCTTGGTTGGCCACTCTCCATAAGGACCGGTTCATAGAGCGACAACCTGGGACAACAGCGCTACCACAAGGCTAGAATGGGATAGACTTGGCGTAATAATTAGATCTTTTTGGTTTGGAGTAACTTACCTGCGGGGCAAGAGTAGTAAGCTTCAATGGTCCCTGCTCCTCCGGCTTGGACTGTGCTTGGATTGCGCTCCTGTGCTTGTACCCCTGGAGGTGGGCCCCATCGTCGCCGACCTAACTCTCGCGGTTACGCCTTACCAACGAGATTCTTTTTAAAGGCCTCGTAGTGAGTCGCTGGCCATCTCACCTAAGGAAGTGTGATGAACAACTGGCGTAGCTCACGACTTGTGGGTAAAGATGTGCAACCTCTGCAGAGCGTAAAACTGGTATACTAGCCGTGCTCACGGTTATGAGCGGCCCAGATCCTCCTTTTGATTAGTGGAGTTATCTCCTTCCGACGAGGGAGGTGCTTCTCGGGGTTTACCTTGGTGGCTTGGTTTTGGTTCTCAGTAGTATCATGATTAAATTTGACTAATTACTATGTAACTGGGTTAATGGTAATTCATCAAACTGTAGTAAATAGTTTCAATAAAATTTTGCCAAGATTAAAAGCTAATGCAGTTGAGTCAGCCAACCTTAGAGCCTCATAGTTTGTGTTATACTTGTTGAGTACAAGTTGTGTACTCACCCTTGCCTCTTCTCTACTTTTTCCTCTTGGCTACGCTACTGCTGCTCAGTTCCTGCTGACACGAGGGAGTTCGTCCAGCGCTACCAGGACTACGAGGACTTCTAGGTGCTTCGTCTCCCAGTCGACGTCCCTGTGGCGCCCTGCTTCAGCTTCGGAGAGCTTTTTCGTATTTTGTACTTCGCTTCCGCTGTATCAGACATTTTGTCATTATTGTAATAAATAACATTCGTATTCGCTTTATTATGTCTTTTTACGTGATATGTGCTATGATATACTGTTCATTCTGTTGTATATACGTGTGACTTGATCCTGGCACGTATATGATTGCTCGGTTTATGTTCTTTTATAAACCGGGTGTTACAATATCATCCTCAAATGGATGGACAAACCGAAAGAGTAAACCAAATCCTTGAGGATATGCTTAGAGCATGTGTCATCCAATATGATAAGAACTAGGATAAATGTCTGGCTCTAGCAGAGTTTTCATATAACAACAGTTATCAGTCCAGTTTGAAGATGGCACCATTCGAAGCTTTATATGGTCGAAGATGTCGGACTCCATTTAGTTGGTCACAAACCGGAGAACGCAAAATCTTTGGACCCGACTTAGTAACTGAGGCAGAGAAAAAGGTGAAAACTATCCAAGCGAATCTCAAGGCAACTCAATCTCATCAGAAAAGCTATGCAGATAAGAGGAGAAAGCCATTGCAATTCGACATTGGGGATCACATATATTTGAGGGTATCTCCAACAAAAGGTGTTCAATGATTTGGCTTAAAGGGAAAGTTAGCACCTCGCTACATTGGACCATTTGAGATCCTTGAAATTTGTGGACCAGTAGCTTACCGAATTCAACTTCCTTCTCGGTTAGTAGCTGTCCATGATGTTTTCCACATCTCTCAGCTCAAGAAATGTGTTAGAGTCCCTGAGGAGATTGTTGAACAACAAGACTTGGAAATAGAGTCAGACCTATCATATATGGAACATCCAATGAAAATCCTCGACACTAAGGAAAGAAGCACCAGAAAAGCAAAGGTTAAAATGTACAAGATCCAATGGAACAATCACACCTTGGAAGAAGCCACCTGGGAAACAGAACACTATCTTCAACAAAACTTTCCCAACTTACTTAGAACGAATCCAGGTACCTAACATCCAAGTCCACTTTTACTCTAGAATCTCGAGATGAGATTCTTTTTAGGGGGGAAGGCTGTGACACTTCAGGTGTCTAGTTATTAGAACCTAAGTTTTGTGTGCATTTTGTGTATTTACTCTTGTGTGATAGTCAAAAATTTTCAGTACAAACTAAGGGTATATTTGTAATTATACAAAATTAATAGCCCCTGTTTGAAAAAAGCTTTAACTTAGGAAGTATTTTCAAATTTGTGAAGGGCTTTCTTGCAAATATGATAGCAATCATGATTTTGGCAGCTTTATTGCACTTTAGTCCAAAATTGTGATGAAATTGCTACCAAAAAGGTATTTTCCTTATTTAATTCAAACTCTTGCAAACTTTTGAAAATATTTCAAAATCCCTTGGTCTAGTGAAAATTTTCACAACATGAAAGTTGTAGATCTTGAAAAACTGAACAACTTTCATTTTGGGCACTTTTTCATTAGAGCCCTAGAATAGTGGGAAATCTTTGTTTACAGTGAGGCCCCTGAGGTTTTCATAATTTCCACTTAAGTTCCTGCCGACCTTCTCCTACCTCCAGCTCCACTGGAGGTCTACTCCGCCGCTGTTTCCCCGCCGTTGCTTCCCCCGCCCACGGGCTGCCCTACGCCGCCATTTGGCATGCCGCCGAGCCTCCCTAGCACCTCCTGGGTCCACTCCTCCCCTCTGCTGGCCCCGCACGAACTCGCCACGCCGCGCTGCCAAGCGCCGCCCCTGTTTTTCTTCTCCGGCGAACGCGCCACCATTGATCTCGTTCCCGGACTCGCCACGCTGCCTCGGGACTTCATCTACCGACTCCACGTGTCTCCCTGAAGACTCCCGCTGCCGCTAGCACCACCTTTGCTGGCTCCCTACATTCTCTCCATGCCACCACAGTTCGCCATCTCACCGGCCACCCACGGGATGCGCCGTCGTAGCCGATTCGCCCTTCTTCTCCTGTCAAACACAATTCCCAGGCTCTCCCCGTACTCATCCCACCCTCTTCTAGGCTATAAATAGCCTGGCCGGACTTCATCGCCGGTCAATTTCTCCGCCACCCACCTTCACCATTGCCGGCGAGCTCTGCTCACCACGAACCCACTGCTCTAGCACTCCCCTAGCCACCACGACCCCCATACGAGCTTAACAGTGATCCATTGAAGCTAATCCCCAAATTTCCACCGCCTGTCCCTCACCGGAGCACGCCGCCGATGAGTATCCTCGCCGCCGCGCTCTGCGCCCACGCCGACGAGCTTCCTCCAACCATCCCCCACCTCACCAAAGCACACCTAGAGGTTCGCCTCGTTCCCCTGGTCCTCGCTGACCACTTTTCCCTCGCCGCCGGCGAGCTATCTCGTCGGAATCGGCGGTCAAAGCCCCTCCCTCCCCTCTGACCATGGCGAAGGACCTGATTGCAAGACCTGCAATCTTTTCCAGGGTCCCTTTTACAAAAGTTTCTTTCCTTTTAATTCTTTTTCCAGTGAACTTTGAAAATTCCTAGTAATTTGTAGAAAAATCAGAAAAATGTGAAACTAATTTTGTTATTTTCCTTGTAATTATCTCTACAATTTTGATGTTGTGAAGTTTTGCTGAAACTCTGTGCATTTAATTCTAAAAATAGGATTAGTTTATGGCCTTTTTAATTTGTATCCCTTGTTCTAGACCAATGCCAATGGTGAACTTTGAACCATGTGTTCTCTAAAGCTTGTCAAGCTTTCCAAAAATTTTCTAAACCCATGAGACAACTATAGCATATACTTTCAAAATTTTCTTCCTATATTATAATTTGTGTTTATAAGAAATTATTTACATAATTTCTTGTGGATTATTTTCTTGAAATAAAAACTCCTTTTCCATGTTATTTTATAGAGTTTCACCCTATTTACTCTATAGTGAAGAAAAGCTATACTCAAGCACCTCACTATATTTCCAACTTTTGCATTTCATATAGAAGTCACCCCGCTAGCAGACGGCACTTACGAGCTCACCTAGGAGCCAGACGGGGATTTTTCTTCTGAAGCTCAGGCCAACGTTGTCGAACTAACAGAAGCTCCAAACTTTGATTCGGAAGAGCCAGAATTTACTGACCCTACAGACACCTCTGCAGGCAAGCCCCGGTGCATAATCCTATTATTTTATGCAACTTACCACTATTTGTTGTGCATTTAAGTTATTGGAGTTGAATGCAAACCCTAGATGCATAATTCTTAGTTACCTATTGATTGAACACTAGAACTGAGTCCGAAATAGATGCTATGCTAATAGGACCAGTAAAAGTCGAGTGATTGCCTGTCACTCGCGAGCTTATAGAAGTTGATTGTTTACTCTCTGCAATCACTATAAGGATCATGGGCGGATTTGTTGAAGTCCGTCTGTGTTGATGAACTTGATAAGGCCGCAGTGTGTGGTAGCGGTGGTTAAGCATTTGAAAGTACTAGCCACATGCTATAAATATGGTACGCGGCAAGCCTAGTAACTGATCGGCCCAGCAAGTGGACATACCTTCCACTCTATCTTAGAGATAGGAAGTTAAATTACATTAAAAGTTTATTTTATGTTGCAAAACAAACCACGGGTACAGAAAAAGAGCGGTTCTCTATAGTCGAGGAGAGTGGCGCTGATCCACGACCCGGAATTAGAAGCAAACAGTTGCTTGAGAGTGACTCGACAGTGCTCCTAGCGTGTGTGTTAGGTTTATCCTTGCAAGGTTGGAAATTTGATTCAGAATCGTCCGTTTCTCGTGGAAATTGAGACTGCTTGATCCCTTTGCCACATAGAGTAAGAAATGGAATATTTATGATTCATAATTTGATTGAATGCAAATATATCTTCTACCATGTTTGTATAGATAGGTGCTTACTTAGACTGGTTAATCCAACTAGAATCTGAAAGCTAAAACATGATCTTAAGGATCTACTCTTTGTTGCTTTTCAGCAAAAGAAACTCCAGAACCTTCATAAACCTTTCATGTCTAGTTAAAAGGCTATGCTATACCTTTAGACAGGTCAGTCTTGTTGAGTATTAGTATACTCAGACTTGCTTTTGATAATGTTTTCAGGAGTGCTTTCCAATGACCAAGACATTAGTTCCACTTGGCCTAGTGGTTTACCTGCTGGCTGGACGATGGAATGGGAACCATCCACCTGTCATGGTTCGGATGAATGATGTCATGTTCGGGCTTACCATGGCATCACCCTTACGACGTTTTGTACATAGTCGTGTTTTACTTTCCGCTGCAGAACTCTTTTCTTATAGTTGGTTTCTGTGAAACCCTTTCCTTTGGAATAAAACTATAAAAGCTAAAGCTCCGGCTTGCTAGCTTCGAAACTTTGATGTAATTACACCTCTTTTCAATGTGATGTAAAATATTGTGGAATTATTGTATCTCTAACTCGCCTTCATGTGGGATGTATACTTGTATTACGATCTGATATCGAGTGGCTATATCGGGATTCTACCCGAAGGACCTTTGGTTATACCGAATGAGGTGTGTAGTGCACTCGAACTGGTGTAATTCAAACTGGTTCTGCCACAGGTGGAGCATCCATCTCGCCATGTTTCTTCCAGACCGTGTAGTCCTTGACAAAACCTCTCACCATCACATGCGATCTGATTGTAGTTGGGTCGCTGAATACTCTCAAATTCTTACAGTCATTGAATGGGCAGTGCATCAGCTGTGTCTTCTCATTTCTTGCATGGTTCTCAACAACTTGAATGAATTTGTTAAGCTCTCCACGGAAATAGGTGTCTATCATTTTTGCATGGTACATCCACGTCCTATCCATCTTTGAACAGTAACAAATAACTAAATGGATTAAAAAAGCTACTATTCACATAAATAATTAGAAAAATATAAATTCTTTCCTCCAAGTATAATAATCATAAATGACATTGAAGATATAGTAATCTATAAGCGTACATATTGAAATAAAGTAATTTAAATAGTACTAAATAAGAAAGTGAAAAACCAAACCATTATTGTAGCATAATATCTTGCAAAAAAAGCTACCATGCATGTATATAAAAATAGGAGAAAAAACAAATCTTCTTCTCTCTCCTCCATAGATCTAGTGACTAATTTACTAAGGAATGAGGCTAAAACATATAGGTCAAATCCAAATGATTAGATAATCTTGTTCTCCATCTAAATTAGCACAACTTCATTCAAAAGTTTGAGGCAAATGGTGTCTCAAATGTCTAAACCACACCATGGAGATCTAAAGCTAGTTAGAGAGAAAGAGAGCTCCATTTGAGCCACAAATACAATAAAAGAGCATATGAGTGACAAGAAATTGGCGTCAACTTACCTCCTAGAGCCCCAAAATTCAAGAAAATCAGGTTGAAAACCTTCCCCCCACTTTTTCTTTTTTTTTTGAATCTTGGGGAGCTCCTCTCCCGACCAAACAATAAGGGGTCGAGAGGAGGAAGAAGCCCAGATTTTTATACACATTTTCAGGGGCTGGTGGGGGTGTGAGCCGCCCCCTAAAACTGACATTTTCAGGGGCGGCTCAATTGCTACAGTGCCCACACCCCATTTGTAGGAACGACTGACTTTTTGGTCCGCCCCTAAAAAAATTTGAGGTGTTGCTAGAAATCATTTTTGGAGTAGTTTTACTAAGAAAAGTAATACATATTGTGAACATATTGAGAATTGGGTCGTTTCATGAACATATTGAGAATAACAGACCTCATGATTTAAAATAAATGTCTTTTAAAGAGTAAATCGCTTTTTAAAATATTCAATGAAGAAGGGAAATGGCAAAGCCCACAGAGGAATAAGTACCTGAGTTTAAAATCCTTGATGTAAGGTTAAAATTAATCATAGTGACTCACATTTTGGAAAGTTCTTTTAAAAGTCAAAGATCCATTTTTAGCTTGTTGGACATTCAAATTAAAAATAAATAAAAGATAGATCACAAACTTGCAAGATTCTCACCACTGCAAAAATGATTTTTAGGGGCGTGTAAAAACGTATTCTCACCACTGCAAAAACGATTTTTAGGGGCGTGTAAAAACGTATTTTTAGGGGCGGGTGTTGGTGATCGTTTTCAGTGAATTTTACCGCCAACATTCCTTCGGATTTCATACTTTCAGGACCATAATATCATGATTTTCACTAACATTAATGAGTTCCACGAGTTTTGGTGCATATATGATTTCAGGAACAAAACATATGAAATTGAGCCAAAATGGGAGAAATCCCATGCCGGCCGGCCTAGGCCAAGTTGGCCGGCCTACCCCTGTGCAATCTCATCGTGCAAATCCTCGGAGATGGTCCTGAACACAAGATCAAGCAAAGATCAAGTGCCCTACACAAGTATCATGAATTAAGACCGAAAGGCATGCACCAAGTCCAATTGGGTCCACTTTCAGTGACAAGACAATCAATCAAGACCCAAACCGACTTGAGGACAAATGTGCAACACATGTGTTGGGTATTTTAGCATCATAATAAATCCGCAAGCACACGGATAACGTTGTAGCTTTCACCTCAGAGTATTCCAAGGGTTATCGAATCCACAGGGAATGTGTGTTCACTATCTTCTATTCTAATCGGTCCAAGGACACACCAAGATAGGTAGAAGGATAGAGAGGATTCCTATGATAGTGCTACTGCCAAGTTAAAGGTCAATCTCTTGGGTGCAATACTCACTTCGGGCACCGGCTTACAACCGGTCTGCCAGTCGACTCAGGCCAACAGCTCTACGCTATATCCGAACGTGGAGGATTACAAAGGACTAATAGGGCTGTCACCACCTACAGCCTACCTCTAACAAATCGTTGGATATAAGGCAAACGAAGGATAACCCTTAGCCTAGACACCATGCCTACACTACTGATTACTACTGTAGTCTAACTACGTATGTCGACCCGTAGCAAACTACAGCACTTTATACGAATACAGAGCGACGAACCTGCGAGTAAGAGAACTGATCTCACTCAACTACAAGCACTACTAGCATACACTACACCAAGTATAATACAAGAGATAGGATGTAACACCCTAATTTAATTTTCAGCTTTTAATAATAAATTTAATTGGCTTTATTTGTTTTTCTAGGATTTAATTTGCTTAGTTTGCATTTAATCCAATTTTGTTCCTCATGTAATTAAAATTTTATCATAGGTTAAACTTTGTTGTTGCATTCATGCTGGAGCATCTTTTCTTTTGTTGTTTGGTTAGAGTTTGAATTCAAATTTATTTGAATTCTTTTAGCTTGAGTTTGAGTTAGAATTCGAAAGAGAGATATAGAAAGAAAAACCAAAACAAGAAACCCAGACCAACCAAACCCAGCCCTTCCCCGCGCGGCCCAACCGCGCTAGGCCAGCAGCCCACCCCGCTCCCCATCTTTTCCCCGGCCCAGCTTACCTGTTGCCGCGGCCCAGCGTTCTCAGCCCGCGAAGCGCAAGGCCCAGCTCGCGCAGCCTCCCGGCCCAGCTCGCCGCACCCGCTTGCTCACCCCGTTTCGGCCCAGCAGGACCCCACGCTTGCCCGTCTCCCCGCGGAACGTGTCCACGCCAGCGCACGCGTCCCCCTCCTCTCTCTGATGCCATGACCCCACTAGTCAGCCCTCTCCCTCATTTCCTTTCTTCCTCCCCGAGCTCCCCTGCCCCCTGAATCGCAGCGCCGCGCGACCCGCTGCCCCATGGACCATCCGACCTCCGCGGGCCCACCAACCAGCCGCCCAGGGCTCGCCCCGCCTTCTAGAAGCTACGCGCCGAGCCCCGAGATCACGCAGCTCTGTTAGCGCGATCCGTTTTCCCCGCAGAGCAGCACCGGCCGTGTTTCCCGTAGCCCGCACGCTGAGGATCACCCCCACCGCCTTTTTAACGTGCCCCACACCTCCCTGAACCTTATGCCCACCCCAATTTTCCCCAAACCCTAGCCCAACGCCGCCCCACCGTTAGAGCTCTGCCCGGACGCCCCACGGTGAGCTCCTCGACGAAGCTCCGCGCCGTCAACCCTGTGCCGGCCATCCTGATACACTTGGTCGTTTCGCAGGACGACCCCGCGTCGCTGTCACCGGAGCAGACGCTCAAGGACCGGCCACGCGGCCTCTCCCCGTGCGCCACCGATCTGCCAAGCTAGGAACCGCCGCGATGCCGCCGTGGAACCCCTGCTCCGCCGCCTCTCTCCTGCACCTGCATGCACCCTGGTCTGCATGCCGTGGTATGGAACGCTCCAGCGCCCTTTCCCCTCCGTTCCTTTCCCTGGTTTCGCGCTTAATGTCTCACCGGAGTAGCTATGCCCCGCTCTGCCGCCGCCGGCCGCTCCACTGCGCTGCACCCCTGTGCCGAACCCGTAGTAGTGTTTGCGAGGCTGAGCGCACCACTCCGGATCCAAAATCAAGTCTAATAGGGCCCTGGGTTGCTGATTTGCCGAACTCCGGCGACTCTGCCGTAGAGCGCCGTCGCGCGCCACCGTTGGCGCCGCCGCCCGCGCGCCCAAATGCTCTGGACCGCCCGATTTAGATCCAACTATCCCAAATCAAGTCAGCCAAGTCAAACAGATAGGATACCGGTCAGCGCCGTCAGTTTTGCATATGAGCCCCTCCTTTTCCTTGTAATCAACCCGCAGTCCACAGATGTTCAGAAATATTTACAGATCGGCCCATATATTTACACGGACCCCCCTGAGTTTCTTTAAAATAAAACCCACCATCCAGCCTGGTAGATTTTGCATGTTAACCCCTATATCTAAAGTTTAATTATGTTTTAGTCCTCGGTTTTGCCCAGAAACCCCCTGGAACTCCAGTTTTCTTACAAATAGGTCCCTGGAATTTGTTTTTGGCCTAGATTTTGCGTTTTAGCTCCGTTTTAGGCGTTCTTTATGTCCACGGGATCATTGTAACGCGTAGAATAGTTCTAGCATAGTTTTGTTTGCTGTTTTCATGTATTGATGTACTATTTCTTAGTTTTTTCAATTGTTTGCATGTATGTTTATGTTGTGTATTGTTTTTGGGCCATGTGTTCGTGAGTAGAAGTTGAGCTACCGGAGGAGCCCCAGTACCATTACCCGGAGCAGCCGTCTTCCGACTAGTTTGAGCTGCAGCAGGAGCAGTACGAGGAAGGCAAGTATAACATGAACACCGCCTCACTTTTAAATACAATTTCATACTGCATTTTAATACTGTATGCCTATAAGGACTTTCCTAGCCACTTTATATCCTTTATATATATCCTTTGGGTTGTATTTTGGTTAGTTGTGCTAGGTGCTGCGCTATAACACACTTGGTCCTTTTTAATTAATTTGATTAATGGTTTATGCAACTTAATTCTGGGAGTGGCCCTCTGTGCTCTGTGCTTGGGTGGCTCACGTCTCGTTAAAATATGTTTGTTAGAAACATGGTTTAGGGGGGCCAGCATGGTGCATAGTGCTTGGTTGGCCACTCTCCATAAGGACCGGTTCATAGAGCGACAACCTGAGACAACAGCGCTACCACAAGACTGGAATGGGACGGTCTTGGCGTAATAATTTGGTCTTTTTGATTTGGAGTAACTTACCTGCGGGGCAGGGGCGGTAAGCTTCTATGGCCCTCGTGCTGAGTGGCCTCGTCTGTGCTTCGTGTCTTGACGCCCACTAGACCTGCTCCATAGTCGCCGATCCACCCTCGCGGTTACTCCTTACCAACGAGATTCTTTGTAAAGGCCTCGTAGTGAGTTTGCTAGTCATCTCACCTAAGGAAGTGTGATGAACAACTAGTGTAGCTCACGACTTGTGGGTAAAGATGTGCAACCTCTACAGAGTGTAAAACTGGTATACTAGCCGTGCTCACGGTCATGAGCGGCCCAGATCCTCCTTTTGATTAGTGGGGTTATCTTCCTTTGACGAGGCATGTTTCCTTGGGTGGCTTGGTTTGGTATGGTTCTCAGTAGTAACATGATTAATTTTGATTAATTACTATGTAACTGGGTTTATGGTAATTCATCCACTTGTAGTAAATAGCTTTAATAAAATTTTGCCAAGATTAAAAGCTAATGCAGTTGAGTCAGCCAACCTTAGAGCCTCATAGTTTGTGTTATACTTGTTGAGTACAAGTTGTGTACTCACTCTTGCCTACTCTACTCTTTTTCCTCTTGGGGACACTCTACTGCTGCTCAGTTCCTGCCGACGCGAGGGAGTTCACCCGGAGCTACCAGGAGTACGAGGACTTCTAGGCGTTCGTCTCCCAGTCGACGTCCCTGTGGCGCCCTGCTCAGCTTCCGACGAGAGTTATCATTTATGTATTACGCTTCCGCATACTCTGTATCAGACTTTTGTCATTATTGTAATAAATAACATTCGTATTCGCTTTATTATATATTTTTACGTGATATGTGCTGTGATATACTGTTCATTCTATTGTATATACATGTGACTTGATCCTGGCACGTATATGATTGCTCAGTTTATGTCCTTTTATAAACCGGGTGTTACAGAGTGGTATCAGAGCTATATTGACTGTAGGACGAAAGCCTTGATAGAACTGGTCGAGTTTTAAGTCTTCTTCTCTCTCAGCCTTGTCTGTTGAAACTATTTTGCTATTATATTCCTTGAAATTCCAAGACTCTTACTCGTCTTGCCTTGATTTCTCTCTATAGAATAGTTTCCGTAGAATCTGGCCTGGAGTAAGTCGTCTGACCATCATAGGTATAAGCAATATGACCCCTTTATAATAATACGATAGTACGTTCTGCGACGCGTTGTGTTAGTCGAGTCGTGTGTTAAACTCGGCTAAGTTGTGAAACTGTATGCTTGTTATTATGCTACATGTTTGATTTGGATTTTTGGTTGATTGCATAGTTTAGTAGTTACATTTGTGTAATGAAAATCAGTATTAAGTTAGAATTAATTAATTAATAAAATGAGTTAGATCATTGGGGGTAAAACCGTCCACTCTATCCTGTCTACTTTATCATGTCTAAGTCTTTCTTGCAGAAAAATATCGTATCCATCTGAATTTAATTCTGCAATATCCTTACTCGTGAAATCTTTTGTCCAAAAATCAGATGGTGAACACCAGGCGTGGTTCTGACCAGCAGGGGCAGAACAACCAGGGTACTGGGATCCCGATGCCTCCGCCTCTGACCCCGGAGCAGTACTTCCAGCTCCAGATGCAGATGATGGCTACCTTGAACAACACCGTTCAGGCACTTCAGCAGGCTCACACTCAGCCTCCGCCTCCTCCACCGCCACAGACCCGCGACAGGCATGCTGAGTTCCTGAGGGGTCACCCGCCGACGTTCTCTCACACGTCTGACCCACTTCAGGCAGACGACTGGCTCCGTGCAGTGGAGCGCCAGCTGGACATCGCCCAATGCGATGATCGGGAGCGAGTCTTGTACGCAGCAGGACAGCTGCGAGGGGTAGCTTTGGACTGGTGGGACTCCCACCCAGTTCAGGACCGCGAGGCTCTTACCTGGCTCCAGTTTCGGGAGTGGTTCCGCAGCCACAACGTCCCCGCGGGCATTATGAAGATGAAGCAGAAGGAGTTCCTTGCACTGAAGTAGGTAATCTCAGATATAATCATTCAGCATTTCCTTTTGAGCTAATACCCCCTTGTTCTATCTTTCTGAGTCATGAATTAATCCTTCGATATATATATCTATCTTTTTCACTTCAGGGGACTATGACGGTCACGGAGTATCATGATTGTTTTCTGCAGCTTGCTCGCTACGCCCCTGCCGAGGTTGCGGATGACCGCAAGAAGCAGGAGCACTTCATGGAGGGTCTTGAGGACTACCTCTAGTACGCGCTGCTCAACCTCCGCTTCGACGACTTCAACCATCTGGTTGACAACGCGCTCAACAGGGAGCGCAAGCACCTAGAGATGGAGGACAAGAAGAGGAAGATCGTTCCCGTTGCTTCCGGCAGCAACACCCGTCCTCGCCTCCAGCCGCCTCAGCAGTACCGGCCTCCCCAGCAGTACCAGCAGAGGCCGCAGCAGTACCCGCCTCGACAGCAGCAGCACGCAGGTCAGGGCCCGAGGTTACTGGCACCTCCAGCTCGTACTGCTCCACCAGCTCTGCCAGCACCGCAGGCTCCACGGCAGGCAGCTCCTCCTGCCGGGCAGCAGGCTCAGGGACCCCCTCGCACCTTCTATCACTGCGGCCAGCCGGGGCACAACGCCAACTCTTGCCCCCGGAAGGCGCAGGCGGGACAGTAGAGGTGCCCAGCTCAGCCCAGGGCGCCAGCACAGGGTCGGTTGAACCACGTGACGGCCGAGTCAGCGGCCGAGGCTCCTAATGTGGTTATTGGTACGTTCATGGTCAACTCTCACCCCGCTACAGTGCTTTTCGATATCGGTGCTACTCATTCTTTTATTTCCAAGTCATTTGCCAAGAAGCATGGTATACCAGTTTCTTGTATGAGGACAGCTATGGTAGTTACCTCACCTGGGGGGCCAGATACATACATGTTCTATATGCTCCAGAGTTAGTATGGTCATAAAGGGGGTAGAATTCCGCACTGGTTTGATCGTCATTGATTCCTCGGGGATAGATGTGATTTTGGGCATGGAGACCCTTACCAGATGGGGAGTCCGTATTGATTGTGCTCAGTGGACAGTTCACCTGTCAGCTTCTGATGGCCAAGAGGTGACAGTTAGTGCTTCAGAGCCCTCGGGATTTCTTCATCAGATGGAGGCTAGACCCACGGATGGTATTCGCGTGGTGTCTGAATTCCCGGATGTCTTTCCGGATGATTTGCCAGGTATGCCGCCTGAACGCGACATCGAGTTTTGTATTGATCTCTTGCCTGGCACAGCTCCTATTGCAAAGCGGCCCTACCACATGGCACCTATAGAGCATGAGAAAGTCAATAAGACTATTGATGAGTTGCTAGCCAAGGGCTATATCCGTCGTAGCTTCTCTCCTTGGGCTTTTCCATTGTTGCTAGTAGATAAGAAGGATGGCTCGAAGAGGATGTGTGTCGATTATCGAGAGCTGAATGCAGTTACCATCAAGAATAAGCATCCACTACCCCGTATTGAGGATCTCTTTGATCTGCTTCGAGGTGCTCGCATATTCTTGAAGATTTATCTGCGTTCGGGTTATTTTCAGTTGAGGATCCATCCTGGGGATATTCCGAAGACGGCATTCACCTGCAAGTATGGGCTGTATGAGTACACGGTCATGTCCTTTGGCTTGACTAATGCCCCGGCTTTCTTCATGCACTTGATGAACATGGTTTTCATGGATTATCTGGATGTCTTCGTGGTGATCTTCATTGATGATATTCTGATTTTCTCCAAGACAGAGGAAGAGCATGAAGAGCATCTGAGACTCGTGTTGCAGAGATTGAGAGAGCATCAGCTGTATGCTAAGTTCAGCAAGTGCGAGTTCTGGATTGACGAGGTTCCATTCCTCGGTCATATCATCTCCAAGGGAGGTATTGCAGTTGATCCGAGCAAGGTGAAGGATGTGCTCGAGTGGGAGACACCGCAGACGGTGAAGGAAGTCCGGTCATTCTTGGGCTTAGCAGGATATTATCGAAGGTTCATTGAGAATTTCTCCAAGATCGCAAAGCCTTTGACTTCCTTGCTAGAGAAGAATGCGGCATTTATATGGACTGATGAGCGTCAGATGGCCTTCGATGAGCTGAAGAAGAGGTTGACTACGGCGCCAGTCATTACTCTGCCAGACCAGAGCAAGAGGTTCACGGTGTATTGCGATGCTTTGAAGGATGGTCTTGGTTGTGTTCTGATGCAGGAGGGCAAAGTGATTGCTTATGCTTCACGGCAGTTACGTCGGCATGAGCTGAACTATCCCACTCATGATCTTGAGTTAGCCGCAGTTGTGCATGCTCTGAAGATTTGGAGGCATTACTTGTATGGGCAGCAGTGTGATATCTACACTGATCACAAGAACCTCAAGTATATTTTCACGCAGAATGAGCTGAACATGCGGCAGAGGAGATGGTTAGAGTTGGTCAAGGATTATGACCTAGAGATTCACTATCATCCGGGTAAGGCCAATGTTGTGGCAGATGCTCTGAGCAGAAGAAGCTATGTCAACATGGCCGTTGCTTTCCAAATGCCTCAGGAGTTATGTGAGGAGTTTGAGCAGTTGAGTCTGGGTTTCTTGCATCATATTTCGAGTGCGACATTCGATGCAGTACCCACTCTAGAGGCAGAGATCCGGCAGCATCAGAAGGAAGATGAGAAGCTGCATGAGATTCGTGAGTTGCTCAAGAAGGGTAAGGCTCCTCATTTCAGATAAGATGAACAGGGTACCTTGTGGTACAAGAACCGGATCTGTGTGCCAGATGTGAAGGATCTCCGAAAGTTGATTCTGAGTGAGGCTCTTGATACAGCTTATTCTATTCATCCGGGCAGCACGAAGATGTATTATGACCTCAAGGAACGCTTCTGGTGGTATGGGATGAAGCGTTCAGTGGCAGAGTACGTGGCTATTTGTGACACCTGTCAGCGTGTCAAGGCTGAGCATCAGAGGCCAGCAGGTCTGTTACAACCTTTGAAGATTCCAGAGTGGAAATGGGAGGAAATTACTATGGACTTCATTGTTGGATTGCCTCGTACTCAGAAAGGGTACAACTCCATATGGGTAGTAGTGGATCGTCTGACGAAGGTTGCTCACTTCATTCCAGTGAACACTACTTACTCCGGTGCTAGACTTGCAGAGTTGTACATCTCTCGGATTGTCTGCTTGCATGGTGTGCCCAAGAAGATTATATCAGATAGAGGGTCTCAGTTCACTTCACGGTTCTGGGAGCAGCTTCATGATTCTTTGGATACGAAGCTGCGCTTCACTACTGCTTATCATTCTCAGACAGATGGGCAGACGGAGAGGACCAACCAGGTGTTGGAGGATATGCTGAGAGCTTGTGCTATTCAGTATGGTACTAGTTGGGATAAGTGCCTGTCGTATGCTGAGTTCTCCTATAACAATAGCTACCAGGCCAGTCTGAAAAAGTCCCCCTTTGAGGCATTGTATGGCAGAAAGTGCTGGACTCCTCTATATTGGGATCAGATTGGTGAGAAGCAGCTCTTTGGCCCTGATATTATAGAAGATGCAGAGCAGATGGTACAAGCTATGCGGGAAAATCTGTGGATTGCATAGAGTAGGCAAAAGAGCTATGTAGATGGCAAACGGAGAGACCTGACTTTCAGTGTTGGTGATCATGTATACCTGAACGTGTCTCCGATGAGAGGAATCCGCAGGTTTAATGTCAAGGGGAAGTTAGCACCTCGGTATGTTGGTCCATTCAAGGTGCTAGAGAGGAAAGGCGAAGTTGCTTATTGCCTGGAGTTGCCCACCAGCCTCTTAGGAGTTCATGATGTCTTCCATATTTCTCAGTTGAAGAAGTGTCTGCGAGTACCCGAGGAGCAGGCACCACTGGATGGAGTAGATATGCAGGAAGATCAGACTTATACTGAGCATCCGGGATAGATTCTGGAGACATCAGAAAGGGTTACTCGGAACAAGCGCATCAAGATGTGCAGAGTTCAGTGGAGTCACCACAGTGAAGCTGAGTTTACATGGGAGCGAGAAGATGAGCTGAGGAAGACCTATCCAGATCTCTTTGCTAGCCAGCCCAACTAAATCTCGGGGATGAGATTTCTTTAAGGGGGTAGGGTCTGTAACACCCTAATTTAATTTTCAGCTTTTAATAATAAATTTAATTGGCTTTATTTGTTTTTCTAGGATTTAATTTGCTTAGTTTGCATTTAATCCAATTTTGTTCCTCATGTAATTAAAATTTTATCATAGGTTAAACTTTGTTGTTGCATTCATGCTGGAGCATCTTTTCTTTCGTTGTTTGGTTAGAGTTTGAATTCAAATTTATTTGAATTCTTTTAGCTTGAGTTTGAGTTAGAATTAGAAAGAGAGATATAGAAAGAAAAACCAAAACAAGAAACCCAGACCAACCAAACCCAGCCCTTCCCCGCGCGGCCCAACCGCGCTAGGCCAGCAGCCCACCCCGCTCCCCATCTTTTCCCCGGCCCAGCTTACCTGTTGCCGCGGCCCAGCGTTCTCAGCCCGCGAAGCGCAAGACCCAGCTCGCGCAGCCTCCCGGCCCAGCTCGCCGCACCCGCTCGCTCACCCCGTTTCGGCCCAGCAGGACCCCACGCTCGCCCGTCTCCCCGCGGAACGTGTCCACGCCAGCGCACGCGTCCCCCTCCTCTCTCTGACGCCGTGACCCCACTAGTCAGCCCTCTCCCTCCTTTCCTTTCTTCCTCCCCGAGCTCCCCTGCCCGCTGAATCGCAGCGCCGCGCGACCCGCTGCCCCATGGACCATCCGACCTCCGCGGGCCCACCAACCAGCCGCCCAGTGCTCGCCCCGCCTTCTAGAAGTTACGCGCCGAGCCCCGAGATCACGCAGCTCCGTTAACGTGATCCGTTTTCCCCGCAGAGCAGCACTGGCCGTGTTTCCCGTAGCCCGCACGCCGAGGATCACCCCCGCCGCCTTTTTAACGCGCCCCACACCTCCCTGAACCTTATCCCCACCCCAATTTTCCCCAAACCCTACGCCGCCCCACCGTTGGAGCTCTGCCCGGACGCCCCACGGTGAGCTCCTCGACGAAGCTCCGCGCCGTCAACCCTGTGCCGGCCATCCTGATCCACTTGGTCGTTTCGTAGGACGACCCCGCGTCGCTGCCACCGGAGCAGACGCTCAAGGAGCCGTCCACGCGGCCTCTCCCCGTGCGCCACCGATCTGCCAAGCTAGGAACCGCCGCGACGCCGCCATGGAACCCATGCTCCGCCGCCTCTCTCATGCACCTGCACGCACCCTGGTCTGCACGCCGTGGTATGGAACGCTCCAGCGCCCTTTCCCCTCCGTTCCTTTCCCTGGTTTCGCGCTTAATGTCTCACCGGAGTAGCTATGCCCCGCTCTGCCGCCGCTGGCCGCTCCACTGCGCTGCACCCCTGTGCCGAACCCGTAGTAGTGTTTGCGAGGCTGCGCGCACCACTCCGGATCCAAAACCAAGTCGAATAGGGACCTGGGTTGCCGATTTGCCGAACTCCGGCGACTCTGCCGCAGAGCGCCGCCGCGCGCCACCGTTGGCGCCGCCGCCCGCGCGCCCAAACGCTCTGGACCGCCCGATTTAGATCCAACAATCCCAAATCAAGTCAGCCAAGTCAAACAGATAGGATACCGGTCAGCGCTGTTAGTTTTGCATATGAGCCCCTCCTTTTCCTTGTAATCAACCCGCAGTCCACAGATGTTCAAAAATATTTACAGATCGGCCCATATATTTACACGGACCCCCCTGAGTTTCTTTAAAATAAAACTCGCCGTCCAGCCTAGTAGATTTTGCATGTTGACCCCTAGATCTAAAGTTTAATTATGTTTTAGTCCTCGGTTTTGCCCAGAAACCCCCTAGAACTCTAGTTTTCTTACAAATAGGTCCCTGGAACTTGTTTTTGGCCTAGATTTTGCGTTTTAGCTCCGTTTTAGGCGTTCTTTATGTCCACGGGATCATTGTAACGCGTAGAATAGTTCTAGCATAGTTTTGTTTGCTGTTTTCATGTATTGATGTACTATTTCTTAGTTTTTCTATTGTTTGCATGTATGTTTATGTTGTGTATTGTTTTTGGGCCATGTGTTCGTGAGTAGACGTTGAGCTACCGGAGGAGCCCCAGTACCAGTACCCGGAGCAGCCGTCTTCCGACTAGTTTGAGAAGCAGCAGGAGCAGTATGAGGAAGGCAAGTATAACATGAACACCGCCTACCACTTTTAAATACAATTTCATACTGCATTTTAATACTGTATGCCTATAAGGACTTTCCTAGCCACTTTATATCCATTATATATATATCCTTTGGGTTGCATTTTGGCTAGTTGTGCTAGGTGCCGCGCTATAACACACTTGGTCCTTTTTAATTAATTTGATTAATGGTTTATGCAACTTAATTCTGGGAGTGGCCATCTGTGCTCCGTGCTTGGGTGGCTCACGTCTCGTTAAAATATGTTTTGTTAGAAACATGGTTTAGAGGGCCAGCACGGTGCTTAGTGCTTGGTTGGCCACTCTCCATAAGGACCGGTTTATAGAGCGACAACCTGGGACAACAGCGCTACCACAAGACTGGAATGGGACGGTCTTGGCGTAATAATTATGTCTTTTTGGTTTGGAGGAACTTACCTGCGGGGCAGGGGCGGTAAGCTTCTATGGCCCTCGTGCTGAGTGGCCTCGTCTGTGCTTCATGTCTTGACGCCCACTAGACCTGCTCCATAGTCGCCGATCCACCCTCGCAGTTACTCCTTACCAATGAGATTCTTCGTAAAGGCCTCGTAGTGAGTTTGCTAGTCATCTCACCTAAGGAAGTGTGATGAACAACTAGTGTAGCTCACGACTTGTGGGTAAAAATGTGCAACCTCTGCAGAGTGTAAAACTGGTATACTAGCCGTGCTCACGGTCATGAGCGGCCCAGATCCTCCTTTTGATTAGTGGGGTTATCTTCCTTTGACGAGGCAGGTTTCCCCGGGTGGCTTGGTTTGGTATGGTTCTCAGTAGTAACATGATTAATTTTGATTAATTACTATGTAATTGGGTTTATGGTAATTCATCCACTTGTAGTAAATAGCTTTAATAAAATTTTGCCAAGATTAAAAGCTAATGCAGTTGAGTCAGCCAACCTTAGAGCCTCATAGTTTGTGTTATACTTGTTGAGTACAAGTTGTGTACTCACTCTTGCCTACTCTACTCTTTTTCCTCTTGGGGACACTCTACTGCTGCTCAGTTCCTGCCGACGCGAGGGAGTTCACCCGGAGCTACTAGGAGTACGAGGACTTCTAGGCGTTCGCTCCCAGTCGATGTCCCTGTGGCGCCCTGCTCAGCTTCCGACGAGAGTTATCATTTATGTATTACGCTTCCGCATACTCTGTATCAGACTTTTCTCATTATTGTAATAAATAACATTTGTATTCGCTTTATTATATCTTTTTATGTGATATGTGCTGTCTGTAACACCCTAATTTAAATTTCAGCATTTATTAATAAATTTAATTGGCTTTATTTAATTTTCTAAGGTTTATTGTGTTAGACTTGCATTTAATCTAAATTTTTGTTCTATAAGTAATTAAAATCTATCATAGGTTTAATTTTTGGTTGTTGCATTCATGCTGGAGCATTGTTTTATTCGTTGAGTGCTTGTGTGAATTCAAATTTAAATTTGAATTCATTTGCCTTGAGTTGAATTAGGATTAGATTTAGGAAGGAAAAGAAATAGAAAAGGAAAGAGATTAGAAAAGGAGCCCAAACCCCTAAACCCACACCCAGGGAGCCCACTAACTCAACCCAAACCCAGCCCAAGCCACCCCAGCACTCAGCCCAGCCAGCCCGGCCCAATCCAGCACCCTTCCCCGCGGCCCAGCGCCCATCAGCCTGGCCCGCTCCCTTTCCCGCTTAGCTCGGCCCGCTACCACTCAGCCCAGTTTCCCTCCCCTCCTCTCCCGCTCGGCCTAGTCAGTCCCCGCAGCCCATGCTCACGCCCAGCGCCCACGCACTCGGCCTGCAGCCGCGCTTGACCCGCCCCGCCACTGCCAGCCCGGCCCCACGCGTCAGGGCCATCCTCCTGCTCCCGCAACGCCCGCCCGCGACCCCCGCCTGGGATCTCGCCGGCCTTCCAAACCGGGCGCGCACGCCTAGGTTGGCTGCCGCCCTATAAGTAGCGCCCCGCGGACCCCCTACTCCCCACCTCGCCTCACAATCGCCGCCAGAACCCCACGCTACCCCGCCTCGCCGAGCTCCGCCGCGCAGGGCTCTGTGCCGCCGCGGCTACGGCGCTCCACCACACTCCAGCGCCACCGGAGCCGCGCGCTAGATCCGCCTGAGCCTCAGGAGGCCCCCCGGGCCCTCCTACCCCGGCCGAGGCCCCTGCACCGCCGAATCTTCGCCGAAGACCGCCACGCCGGTGAGCTCTCTGACTTGAGCAATTGCTCACCGCCGTTGAGTTCTGGGCCACCCTGAACCCCTGGCCTCACCGCAGGAGCACCCCGCGTCGATCTGAGGCGTCCAGGAGCCCGGCGCACCCCTCCCTCGACCCCGGACGCGAACTCCGTTTCCCCCCCCCCCCCCGCCGCCGATCCTCGTCGCCGAGCACACCGCGCCGGCCTTCCCTTCAATCCAGAGCATGGTGAGCATCGCCCGGGCCCCTTGATCCCTTTGCGCTAGATCCCGTAGGCCCTGGCGCGCTCTAGGCGCCCAGGCACCGAGTTCCGGCGAACTCCGTGGCCGCCGAGCCGCCCTCGCCGTCGAGGAACCCTGTCCGAGCCCCGAGCCACCTCCCTGTGGCCTCCAGTGCGTTACGCACGCCACGGCGGTGCTCCACGGCCAAACCAAACCCCGAGCGGACTCCGGGAGTGCCGGATTTGCTTACTCCGGCGACCCCTCCGCCGCGGAAGCCCTGTTCCGGCGGTCAGCGCCGCCGACCGCGCGTCCAACCCGCCTCGGCCATTCGATCCGAAACCGACGGCCAAGATTAGAACCACAACTGTTTAGATCTAAGCCTTTGGATCTAGATCCAGCGGCCGTAATTCAAAGATACCGCTTCGCCTGTCACTTTTGCATAAGAGCCCCTGACTTTTGTTAATATAAACCCGCAGTCCTAGCGCGTTGAAAAATAATTATATCCAGGTCCAGTTTTTAACACTTTAGCCCCTGAGCTTTGTAGATTTTGTACCCGCCGTCCGTGACTGCCATTTTTGCGCGTTAGGCCCTAGGTTTATCCTTTAATTACGTTTTAGCCCTCGGTTTTAGCAGAAAAGTCCCTGGAACCCTGTTTTTCTTACAAATAAACCCCTGAACCTTGTTTTTGGCCTAGATTACGCGTTTTAGCTCCGTTTTAAGCGTTCTTTATGTCCACGCGATCGTTGTAACGCGTAGAATAGTTCTAGCATAGTTTTGTTTGCTGTTTTCATGTATTGATGTACTGTTTCTTAGTTTTTGCTATTGTTTGCATGTATGTTTATGTTGTGTATTGTTTTTGGCCATGTGTTCGTGAGTAGACGTTGAGCTACCGGAGGAGCCCCAGTACCAGTACCCGGAGCAGCCGTCTTCCGACCAGTTTGAGCAACAGCAGGAGCAGTACGAGGAAGGCAAGTATAACATGAACACCACCTATCACCTTTAATTATAATTTCATACTGCATTTTAATACTGTATGCCTATAAGGACGTTCCTAGCCACTTTATATCCTTTATACATACCTTTGGGTTGCATTTTGGTTAGTTGTGCTAGGTTGCTGCGCTACAACATATTCTGGTCCTTTTTAATTAAATTGATTAATGATTTTACTTGAACTTAATTCAGAGAGTGGCCCTCTGTGCTTCGTGCTTGGGTGGCTCACGTCTCGTTAAAATATGGTTTTTGTAGAAACATGGTTTAGGGGGCCAGCACGGTGCTTAGTGCTTGGTTGGCCACTCTCCATAAGGACCGGTTCATAGAGCGACAACCTGGGACAACAGCGCTACCACAATGCTAGAATGGGATAGACTTGGCATAATAATTAGATCTTTTTGGTTTAGAGTAACTTACCTGCGGGGCAGGGGCGGTAAGCTTCTATGGCCCTCGTGCTGAGTGGCCTCGTCTGTGCTTCGTGTCTTGACGCCCACTAGACCTACTCCATAGTCGCCGATCCACCCTCGCGGTTACTCCCTACCAACGAGATTCTTTGTAAAGGCCTCGTAGTGAGTCGGTAGCCATCTCACCTAAGGAAGTGTGATGAACCTCTAGCGTAGCTCACGACTTGTGGGTAAAGATGTGCAACCTCTGCAGAGTGTAAAACTGGTATACTAGCCGTGCTCACGGTCATGAGCGGCCCAGATCCTCCTTTTGATTAGTGGGGTTATCTCCTTCCGACGAGGGAGGTGCCTCTCGGGGTTACCTTGGTGGCTTGGTTTTGGTTTGGTTCTCAGTAGTATTATAATTAATTCTGATTAATTACTATGTAACTGGGTTAATGGTAATTCATCAACTAGTAGTAAATAGCTTTAATAAAATTTTGCCAACACTTAAAAGCTAATGCAGTTGAGTCAGCCAACCTTAGAGCCTCATAGTTTGTGTTATACTTGTTGTGTGCTCACTCTTGCCTCTTCTCTACTTTTTCCTCTTGGCTACGCTACTGCTGCTCAGTTTCTGCCGACGCGAGGGAGTTCGCTCAGCGCTACCAGGACTACGAGGACTTCTAGGTGTTCGTCTCCCAGTCGACGTCCCTGTGGTGCCCTGCTCAGCTTCGGATAGTTCTTTTATTCGTATTTGTACTTCGCTTCCGCTGTATCAGACATTTTGTCATTAATGTAATAAATAACATTCGTATTCGCTTTATTATGACTTATTCGTGATATGTGCTGTGATATACTGTTCATTCTGTTGTATATACGTGTGACTTGATCCTGGCACGTATATGATTGCTCGGTTTATGTTCTTTTATAAACCGGGTGTTACAGAGTGGTATCAGAGCCATATCGACTGTAGGACAAAGCCTAGATAGAACTGGTCGAGTTTTAGGACTTTTTCTCATCAATCCTTGCCTGCTGAAATTATTTTACTATTATACCCCTTGACTTCTTTGACTTTTACTCGTCTTGCCTTGATTTCTTTCTCTGAAGAATAGTTTTCGTAGATTTGGCCTGAATCAGTCATCTGACCACCATGAGTATTAGCTAGGTGACCCTTTTATAATAATACGATAGCACGATCCGCGACGCGTTGTGTTAGTTGAGTCTTTTGTTAAACTCGGCTAAGTCGTGAAAATTGTCTGCTTGTTATTATGCTACATGTTTGATTTGGATTTTTGAATGATTGCATAGCTTAGTAGTTTAAATTTGTTTAGAGAAAATCACTCTTATGCTAAAGTTAATTAATTAATAAAATGAGTTAGATCGTTGGGGGTAAAACAGTCCACTCTATCCTGTCTACTTTATCAAGGCTGAGTCTTTTTCCGCACAGAGTTATCCTATCCATCTGAATTTATTCCTGCAATATCCTTACTCGTGAAATCTTTTGTCCAAAATCAGATGGTGAACACCAGGCGTGGTTCTGACCAGCAGGGGCAGAACAACCAGGGTCAGAACACCCAGGGGACCGGGATCCCGATGCCGCCGCCTTTGACTCCGGAGCAGTACTTCCAGCTCCAGATGCAGATGATGGCTACTCTGAACAACACTGTTCAGGCTCTTCAGCAGGCTCACACTCAGCCTCCGCCTCCTCCACCGCCGCACCCTCGCGACAGGCGTGCTGAGTTCCTGAGGGGTCACCCGCCGATGTTTTCTCACACGTCCGACCCTCTTCAGGCTGACGACTGGCTCCGTGCAGTGGAGCGTCAGCTGGACATCGCCCAGTGCGATGATCGGGAGCGAGTTCTGTACGCAGCAGGATAGCTGCGAGGGGCAGCTTTGGACTGGTGGGAGTCCCACCCAGTTCACGACCGCAAGGCTCTCACTTGGCTCCAGTTCAGGGAGTGTTTCCACAGCCACAACGTCCCCGCGGGCGTTATGAAGATGAAGCAGAAGGAGTTCCTTGCACTGAAGCAGGTAATCTTAGATATAATTATTCAGCGGTTTCTTTTGAGCTAATGCCCCTTGTTCTATTCTTATGAATCTTGAGTTAATCTTTCGATATCTATCTGTCTTTGTCAATTCAGGGGACTATGTCGGTCACGGAGTATCGTGATCGCTTTCTTCAGCTGGCTCGCTACGCCCCTGCCGATGTTGCAGATGACCGCAAGAAGCAGGAGCACTTCATGGAGGGTCTTGAGGACTATCTACAGTACGCGCTGCTCAACCTCCGCTTCGACGACTTCAACCATCTGGTTGACAGCGCGCTCAACACTGAGCGCAAGCACTTGGAGATGGAGGACAAGAAGAGGAAGATTGTCCCTGTTGCTTCCGGCAGCAACACTCGTCCTCGCCTCCAGCAACCTCAGCAATACCAGCAGCAGTAGTACCGGCCTCCTCAGCAGTACCAGCAGAGGCCGCAGCAGTACCCGCCTCGACAGCAGCAGCAGGCAGGTCAGGGCCCGAGGTTACCGGCACCTCCGGCTCGTGCTCCACCAGCTCCGCCAGCACCGCAGGCTCCACGTCCGGCAGCTCCTACCGGACAGCAGGCTTCGACACTTGCACGCGTCTGCTATCACTGCGGCCAGCCGGGGCACTACGCCAACACTTGCCCCCGGAAGGCGCAGGCGGGACAGCAGGGGCGCCCAGCTCAGCCCAGGGCGCCAGCACAGGGCAGAGTGAACCACGTGACGGCCGAGTCAGCGGCCGAGGCTCCTAACGTGGTTATTGGTACGTTCATGGTCAACTCTCACCCCGCTACAGTGCTTTTCGATACCGGTGCTATCCATTCTTTCATTTCCAAGCCATTTGCCGAGCAGCATGGTATACCGGTTTCTTGTATGAGGACAGCTATGGTAGTTACCTCACCTCTGGGTCAGATTCGTACATGTTCTATATGCTCCAGAGTTAGTATTGTCATAAAGGGGGTAGAATTCCGCACTGGCTTGATAGTTATTGACTCCTCGGGGATAGATGTGATATTGGGCATGGAGACACTTACCAGATGGGGAGTCCGTATTGATTGTGCTCAGCGGACAGTTCACTTATCGGCATCTGATGGCCAAGAGGTGACAGTCAGTGCTTCAGAGCCTTCTGGATTTCTTCATCAGATGGAGGCTAGACCCACGGACGGTATTCGCGTGGTGTCTGAATTCCCGGACGTCATTCCGGATGATCTGCTAGGTATGCCGCCTGAACGCGCCATTGAGTTTAGTATTGATCTCTTGCCTGGCACAGCTCCTATTGCAAAGCGGCCCTACCGTATGGCACCTATAGAGCATGAAGAAGTAAAGAAGACTATTGATGAGTTGCTAGCCAAGGGCTATATCCGTCGCAGCTTCTCTCCTTGGGCTTTTCCGTTGTTGCTGGTAGATAAGAAGGATGGCTCGAAGAGAATGTGTGTCGATTATCGGGAGCTGAATGCAGTTACTATCAAGAACAAGCATCCACTGCCCCGTATTGAGGATCTCTTCGATCTGCTTCGAGGTGCTCGTATATTCTCGAAGATTGATCTTCGTTCGGGTTATTTTCAGCTGAAGATCCATCCTGGGGATATTCCGAAGACGGCATTCACCTGCAAGTACGGGCTATATGAGTATACAGTCATGTCCTTCGGCTTGACTAATGCCCCGGCTTACTTCATGCATCTGATGAACATGGTCTTCATGGATTATCTGGATGTCTTCGTGGTGATTTTCATTGATGATATTCTGATCTTCTCCAAGACAGAAGAAGAGCATGAGGAACATTTGAGACTCGTATTGCAGAGATTGAGAGAGCATCAGCTGTATGCCAAGTTCAGCAAGTGCGAGTTCTGGATTGACGAGGTTCCATTCCTCGGTCATGTTATCTCTCAGGGAGGCATTGCTGTTGATCCGAGCAAGGTGAAGGATGTGCTCGAGTGGGAGACACCGCAGACGGTGAAGGAAGTCAGATCATTCTTGGGCTTAGCAGGATATTATCGGAGATTCATTGAGAATTTCTCCAAGATCGCGAAGCCTTTGACTTCTTTGCTGGAGAAGAATGTGGCTTTCGTATGGACTGATGAGCGTCAGAGAGCCTTTGATGAGCTGAAGAAAAGGTTGACTACGGCGCCAGTCCTGACTCTGCCAGACCAGACGAAGAGGTTCACGGTATATTGTGATGCTTCGAAGGATGGTCTTGGGTGTGTTCTGATGCAGGAGGGCAGAGTGATTGCTTATGCTTCACGGCAGTTACGTCGGCATGAGCTGAATTATCCCACTCATGATCTTGAGTTAGCCGCAGTTGTGCATGCTCTGAAGATTTGGAGGCACAACTTGTATGGGCAGCGGTGTGATATCTACACTGATCACAAGAGCCTCAAGTACATTTTCACGCAGAATGAGCTGAACATGCGGCAGAGAAGATGGCTAGAGTTAGTCAAGGATTATGATCTGGAGATTCACTATCATCCGGGCAAGGCCAATGTTGTGGCAGATGCTCTGAGCAGAAGAAGTTATGTCAACATGGCCGTGGCTTTCCAGATGCCTCCAGAGTTATGCGAGGAGTTTGAGCAGTTGAGTCTAGGCTTCTTGCATCATACCTCCAGTGCAGCATTTGAGGCAGTACCGACTCTAGAGTCAGAGATCAGGCAGCACCAGAAAGATGATGAGAAGCTGCAGGAGATTCGTGAGTTGCTCAAGAAGGGCAAGGCTCCTCATTACAGAGAGGATGATCAGAGTACTTTGTGGTACAAGAACCGGATCTGTGTGCCAGATGTGAAGGATCTCCGGAAATTGATTCTGAGTGAGGCCCATGATACGGCATACTCTATTCATCCGGGCAGCACGAAGATGTATTATGATCTGAAGGAACGTTTCTGGTGGTATGGGATGAAGCGTTCAGTGGCAGAGTATGTGGCTATTTGTGACACCTGTCAGCGTGTCAAGGCTGAGCATCAGAGCCCAGCAGGTCTGTTACAGGCTTTGAAGATTCCAGAGTGGAAATGGGAGGAAATCACTATGGACTTCATTGTTGGATTGCCTCGTACTCAGAAAGGGTACAACTCCATTTGGGTAGTAGTGGATCGACTGACGAAAGTTGCTCACTTCATTCCAGTGAACACTACTTACTCCGGTGCTAGACTTGCAGAGTTGTACATTTCTCGGATTGTCTGCTTGCATGGTGTGCCCAAGAAGATCATATCTGACAGAGGGTCTCAGTTTACTTCTCGGTTCTGAGAGCAGCTTCATGATTCATTGGATACGAAGCTGCGTTTCAGTACGGCTTATCACCCTCAGACAGATGGGCAGACAGAGAGAACCAACCAAGTGTTGGAGGATATGCTAAGAGCTTGTGCTATTCAGTATCGTACTAGTTGGGATAAGTGCCTGTCATATGCCGAGTTCTCATATAACAACAGCTATCAGGCTAGTCTGAAGAAGTCCCCCTTCGAGGCATTGTATGGCAGAAAATGCAGGACTCCTCTCTATTGGGATCAGATTGGTGAGAAGCAGCTCTTTGGCCCTGAGATCTTAGATGATGCAGAGCAGATGGTTCAGGCTGTGCGAGAAAATTTGAGGATTGCACAGAGCAGACAGAAGAGCTATGCTGATGGCAAACGGAGAGACCTGACCTTCAGTGTTGGTGATTATGTGTACCTGAAGGTGTCTCTGATGAGAGGAATTCACAGATTCAATGTCAAAGGGAAGTTAGCACCTCGGTATGTGGGGCCATTCAAGGTGCTAGAGCGGAAAGGCGAAGTTGCTTATCGCCTGGAGTTACCTCTCAGCCTCTCGGGAGTTCATGATGTCTTCCATATATTTCAGCTGAAGAGGTGTTTGCGAGTACCCGAGGAGCAGGCACCCCTGGATGGAGTCGATGTGCAGGAAGATCTGACTTATACTGAGCATCCGGTGAAGATTATGGAGACATCAGAGAGGGTCACTCGGAACAAGCGCATCAAGATGTGCAGAGTTCAGTGGGGTCATCACAGTGAAGCTGAGGCTACATGGGAGCGAGAAGATGAGCTTGTGAAGACATATCCAGATCTCTTTGCTAGCCAGCCCATCTAAATCTCGGGGACGAGATTTCTTTAAGGGGGTAGGGTCTGTAACACCCTAATTTAAATTTCAGTATTTATTAATAAATTTAATTGGCTTTATTTAATTTTCTAAGGTTTATTGTGTTAGACTTGCATTTAATCTAAATTTTTGTTCTATAAGTAATTAAAATATATCATAGGTTTAATTTTTGGTTGTTGCATTCATGCTGGAGCATTGTTTTATTTGTTGAGTGCTTGTGTGAATTCAAATTTAAATTTGAATTCATTTACCTTGAGTTGAATTAGGATTAGATTTAGGAAGGAAAAGAAATAGAAAAGGAAAGAGATTAGAAAAGGAGCGCAAACCCCTAAACCCACACCCAGGGAGCCCACTAACTCAACCCAAACCCAGCCCAAGCCACCCCAGCACTCAGCCCAGCCAGCCCGGCCCAGTCCAGCACCCTTCCCCACGGCCCAGCGCCCATCAGCCTGGCCCGCTCCCTTTCCCGCTTAGCTCGGCCCGCTACCGCTCAGCCCAGTTCCCCTCCCCTCCTCTCCCGCTCGGCCCAGTCAGTCCCCGCGGCCCACGCTCACGCCCAGCGCCCACGCACTCGGCCTGCAGCCGCGCTTGACCCGCCCCGCCACTGCCAGCCCGGCCCCACGCGTCAGGGCCGTCCTCCTCCTCCCGCAACGCCCGCCCGCGACCCCCGCCTGGGATCTCGCCGGCCTTCCAAACCGGGCGCGCACGCCTAGGTTGGCCGCCGCCCTATAAGTAGCGCCCCGCAGACCCCCTACTCCCCACCTCGCCTCACAATCACCGCCAGAACCCCACGCTACCCCGCCTCGCTGAGCTCCGCCGCGCTGGGCCCTGCGCCGCCGTAGCTACGGCGCTCCACCACACTCCAGCGCCACCGGAGCCGCGCGCTAGATCCGCCTGAGCTCCAGGAGGCCCCCCGGGCCCTCCTACCCCGGCCGAGGCCCCTGCACCGCCGAATCTTCGCCGAAGACCGCCACGCCGGTGAGCTCTCTGACTTGAGCAATTGCTCACCGCCATTGAGTTCTGGGCCACCCTGAACCCCTGGTCCTCACTGCAGGAGCACCCCGCGTCGATCTGAGGCGTCCAGGAGCCCGGCGCACCCCTCCCTCGACCCCGGACGCGAACTCCGTTTCCCCCCCGCCGCCGATCCTCGTCGCCGAGCACACCGCGCCGGCCTTCCCTTCAATCCAGAGCACGGTGAGCATCGCCCGGGCCCCTTGTTCCCTTTGCGCTAGATCCCGTAGGCCCTGGCGCGCTCTAGGCGCCCAGGCACCGAGTTCCGGCGAACTCCGTGGCCGCCGAGCCGCTCTCGCCGTCGAGGAACCCCGTCCGAGCCCCGAGCCACCTCCCTGTGGCCTCCAGTGCGTTACGCACGCCACGGCGGTGCTCCACGGCCAAACCGAAACCCGAGTGGACTCCGGGAGCGCCGGATTTGCTTACTCCGGCGACCCCTCCGCCGCGGAAGCCCTGTTCCGGCGGTCAGCGCCGCCGCCCGCGCGTCCAACCCGCCTCGGCCATTCGATCCGAAACTGACGGCGGAGATTAGAACCACAGCTGTTTAGATCTGAGCCTTTGGATCTAGATCCAGCGGCCGTAATTCAAAGATACCGCTTTGCCTGTCACTTTTGCATAAGAGCCCCTGACTTTTGTTAATATAAACCCGCAGTCCTAGCGCGTTGAAAAATAATTATATCCAGGTCCAGTTGTTAACACTTTAGCCCCTGAGCTTTGTAGATTTTGGACCCGCCGTCTGTGGCTGCCATTTTTGCACGTTAGGCCCTAGGTTTATCCTTTAATTATGTTTTAGCCCTCAGTTTTAGCAGAAAAGTCCCTGGAACCCCGTTTTTCTTACAAATAAGCCCCTGAACCTTGTTTTCGGCCTAGATTACGCGTTTTAGCTCCGTTTTAAGCGTTCTTTATGTCCATGCGATCGTTGTAACGCGTAGAATAGTTCTAGCATAGTTTTGTTTGCTGTTTTCATGTATTGATGTACTATTTCTTTGTTTTTGCTATTGTTTGCATGTACGTTTATGTTGTGTATTGTTTTTGGCCATGTGTTCGTGAGTAGACGTTGAGCTACCGGAGGAGCCCCAGTACCAGTACCCGGAGCAGCCGTCTTCCGACCAGTTTGAGCAGCAGCAGGAGCAGTACGAGGAAGGCAAGTATAACATGAACACCACCTATCACCTTTAATTATAATTTCATACTGCATTTTAATACTGTATGCCTATAAGGACGTTCCTAGCCACTTTATATCCTTTATACATACCTTTGGGTTGCATTTTGGTTAGTTGTGCTAGGTTGCTGCGCTACAACATATTCTGGTCCTTTTTAATTAAATTGATTAATGGTTTTACTTGAACTTAATTCAGAGAGTGGCCCTCTGTGCTTCGTGCTTGGGTGGCTCACGTCTCGTTAAAATATGGTTTTTGTAGAAACATGGTTTAGGGGGCCAGCACGGTGCTTAGTGCTTGGTTGGCCACTCTCCATAAGGACCGGTTCATAGAGCGACAACCTGGGACAACAGCGCTACCACAAGGCTAGAATGGGATAGACTTGGCATAATAATTAGATCTTTTTGGTTTGGAGTAACTTACCTGCGGGGCAGGCGCGGTAAGCTTCTATGGCCCTCGTGCTGAGTGGCCTCGTCTGTGCTTCGTGTCTTGACGCCCACTAGACCTACTCCATAGTCGCCGATCCACCCTCGCGGTTACTCCCTACCAACGAGATTCTTTGTAAAGGCCTCGTAGTGAGTCGCTAGCCATCTCACCTAAGGAAGTGTGATGAACCTCTAGCGTAGCTCACGACTTGTGGGTAAAGATGTGCAACCTCTGCAGAGTGTAAAACTGGTATACTAGCCGTGCTCACGGTCATGAGCGGCCCAGATCCTCCTTTTGATTAGTGGGGTTATCTCCTTCCGACGAGGGAGGTGCCTCTCGGGGTTACCTTGGTGGCTTGGTTTCGGTTTGGTTCTCAGTAGTATTATAATTAATTCTGATTAATTACTATGTAACTGGGTTAATGGTAATTCATCAACTAGTAGTAAATAGCTTTAATAAAATTTTGCCAACACTTAAAAGCTAATGCAGTTGAGTCAGCCAACCTTAGAGCCTCATAGTTTGTGTTATACTTGTTGTGTGCTCACTCTTGCCTCTTCTCTACTTTTTCCTCTTGGCTACGCTACTGCTGCTCAGTTTCTGCCGACGCGAGGGAGTTCGCTCAGCGCTACCAGGACTACGAGGACTTCTAGGTGTTCGTCTCCCAGTCGACGTCCCTGTGGTGCCCTGCTCAGCTTCGGAGAGTTCTTTTATTCGTATTTGTACTTCGCTTCCGCTGTATCAGACATTTTGTCATTAGTGTAATAAATAACATTCGTATTCGCTTTATTATGACTTATTCGTGATATGTGCTGTGATATACTGTTCATTCTATTGTATATACGTGTGACTTGATCCTGGCACGTATATGATTGCTCGGTTTATGTTCTTTTATAAACCGGGTGTTACACTGTGATATACTGTTCATTCTGTTGACTTGATCCTAGCACGTATATGATTGCTCGGTTTATGTCCTTTTATAAACCGGGTGTTACATAGGAACCACGAATACTTACTAAACACTGAAGAATGTAGCAGCATCCGTAGAGGTACAAGCTGCGAGCAGAATGCCGACACCCCGGCACTTCTCCCGAACTACTCCCTCACTCTCTTAGAGGTACAAAATGGAGAAGAGCGCTGAAGACTGGCGCCCCTCCTGAGTACCTCTACCCTCTCCCTAAGCTAAGACAACTCTAAACACAAGAGGAGGCTTGAAGTTGAGCACTTGGAGGATGTCTTCAAATTGAACCCCTCCCCTCATATTTATAGAGGGGGTACATGGTGCTTTCGGCCGAGGATTGCAGTTGTACCCCTTGGAACCGACCATGGGAGCCAGTGAGGAGTTACCACGCGTCAAAGACGAGGCGGTAGGGCCCATGGGCTTGGTTCGGCCGACCATGGTGGTCGGCCGACTGTTGGCCGGCCCGGAATCGGCCCATCTTTGGTATTTAGGCTGTCCTGGTGTCCCTTGTCCTAATCCCATGGGTCACAGCCTATCCTAAGATGGTTTCCTTTAGTACTTGGGCCTGTTTTGATCCATTTCAGCCAGAATCTCATGCCCTGGTTGGTTGTGCATTTTGCCTTGATCTGTGGAGTGTGTTTTTCTGCTCATGAAGTGTGTTTTCTCCCTTAATTCACCTGCACACAAATATTTACCAACACTTGTGGAAATGGTCAGTAATAAACCCCTACCACTATGTTGATGTTTATATTTTATGTATTTATGCAGGAGTTGACGGCCATCAACAACTGTCAACAATGTGATCAACATGACAGAACAACGGACGGCCGAGATGTAACACCCTAATTTAAATTCCAGCATTTAATAATAAATTTAATTGGCTTTATTTAAATTTCTAAGGTTTATTGTGTTAGACTTGCATTTAATCTAAAATTTGTTCTATAAATAATTAAAATTTTACCATAGGTTTAAATTTTTGTGTTGCATTCATGCTGGTGCATAGCTTTTAATTGATTGAGTGTGGTTTGAATTCAAATTGGTATTTGAATTCAACCTTTGTTTGATTTAGAATTGAAAAGAGAGAGTAAATAGAAATAGAAAAGGAAAAACCCAAAGGAAACCCAACCCGAAGCCCAAAACTCAACCCGGTCCGGCCCATCACTTCCCCCTTCCCTTTTTCCCGAGCCCAGCCCAAGGCGGCCTAGCCTCTCCCCGCGCGGCCCAACCGGCTCAACCCCCTTCGGCCCACTCCCACGCCCGCTCCCCGCTTCCCGGCCCAAGACGCTCCCACGCTCAGCACAACCCGCATGCGCCCTCCTCCCGCAGCCCAACTCGCGCGTCACCCGCCTGATGCGCCAGCCCACCTGCCAGTGCCTCCCTCCGCTGAGCGCCCGCGCCACGCCGCTCCCACTGACCAGCCGGGCCCGCTTGCCAGCCATTTCCCCTCCGCAGCGCAACGGTCCCACCCGCACGGCCGAGATCCCCGGCCGGGAATCTCGCCAAACTTCCTATCCTGGGCGCGCACGCCGAGATCTCCGGCCCGGCTCCTTTTAATCACCTACGTCGCAATCCCTGGTACCCTAATCCTCATCCGCAGCCGCCACCACAGCCCCAGTTCCACGCCGCATCTTGCCGCCGGAGCAGGACCTCTACGCCGCCGTGGCCACGCCGAACCACCGAGCCCCGAGCCTTTTAGACCCCCGCACCGGATCCGCCTCGACTCCAGGAGCATCCCCGAATCCGTCGACCCCAAGCTCGGCCGCGCTTCGCCGGGGAATTCGCCCGGAGCTCAACTCAGGTGAGCCACTCCGCCGTGGAAATTACTTCACCGTCGGTGGGTACCCAGCCGTGCTGACCACCTCCCTGGCCTCGCAGCGTGATGCAGAGCCAACCCGTGGAGCCCAGACGCCGAAGCTCCACTGCAGCAGCCTCTCCCTCGAGCGCCGCCGTGACCCACTGCCGAGTCTCGCCGCTGGCTCCGCTACGTCACGCCACAGCCCGTTTCCAAGCCTGGTGAGCATCCCCTCGGCTTCTCCTTTCTGTTGCACTAGATGTCTTCACGTGTGACGTACCCTAGGTGCACCGGCCACGTTAGCTAGTGCTTTCCACCTCCGCCGTGCCGCCATAGTTGACGAACTGCCGTTCCAGGCTTTCCCGAGGCCCGCTAGAGCTACCAGTGGATCACCCGTGTGGCGCAGATGCTTCCCGACCCAGGCGCCGCTCGAATCCACCCCGGGAAGACCGAGTTCGGTCTTCTCCGGCACAGCGCCACCGTGGGGCAGAGTCGCCGGCGAGCCACGCCGCCGCCCCGCGCGCCCAAGCCACCAGATCCATCCGATCAGGGATGTACGCCTGCGATTAGAACCCAACCCGATCCGATCTGGACCACCAGATCGAGATCCAACGGCCTGGATCCAAACGTACCGGTTCGCCTGGCGCTTTTGTTAAAGAGCCCCTCGGTTTTCTTGATATCAACCCGCAGTCCACCTCTATTCAAAAATAATCTCAGTTAGGTCCTGTTTTTATCACTTTAGCCCCTAAGCTTTCCAGAAATAGAACCCGCCGTCCTGTTAGGGTCTTTTTGTGCATCATCCCACGGATCTTATAGTTATTTATGTTTAGGTCCTCGGTTTTTGCCCAGAAACCCCCTGAAACTCTGTTTTTCTTACAGTTAAGCCCCTGGATCTTGTTTTTAGCCTAGAAAATGCATTTTAGCTCCGTTTTTAGCGTTCTTTTTATCCACGCGATGGTTGTAACGCATAGAACAGTATTAGAGTAGTTTAGTGCGCTGTTTTTATATTGATGTACTGTTTCTTAGCTTTCTGTTAATGTTTGTTTGTATGCTTATTATTGTGCATTGTTTTGGCCATGTGTTCGTGAGTAGATGTTGATCCATCTGAGGAGCCCCAGTACCAGTACCAGGAGTAGCCGTCTTCGGAGCAGTTTGAGCAGCAGCCAGAGCAGTACGAGGAAGGCAAGTATAACATGAACAACCTATCACCTTTAATTACATTTTCATACTGCATTTTAATACTGTATGCCTTTAAGGATTTCCTAGCCAGTTTATATCCTTTATATATACCTTTGGGTTGCATTTTGGTTAGTTGTGCTAGGTTGCTGTGCTATAACACACTCTGGTCCTTTTTTTTAATTAATTTGATTAATGGTTTACTTGAACTTAATTCTAAGAGTGGCCCTCTGTGCTTCGTGCTTGAGTGGCTCACGTCTCGTTAAAAGATGTTTTTGTAGAAACATGGTTTAGGGGGCCAGCACGGTGCTTAGTGCTTGGTTGGCCACTCTCCATAAGGACCGGTTCATAGAGCGACAACCTGGGACAACAGCGCTACCACAAGGCTAGAATGGGATAGACTTGGCGTAATAATTAGATCTTTTTGGTTTGGAGTAACTTACCTGCGGGGCAGGGGCGGTAAGCTTCTATGGCCCTCGTGCTGAGTGGCCTCGTCTGTGCTTCGTGTCTTGACGCCCACTAGACCTGCTCCATAGTCGCTGATCCACCCTCGCAGTTACTCCCTACCAACGAGTTTCTTTGTAAAGGCCTCGT
Organism: Panicum virgatum; assembly: GCF_016808335.1. NCBI lineage: Eukaryota > Viridiplantae > Streptophyta > Magnoliopsida > Poales > Poaceae > Panicum > Panicum virgatum. Next base: position 25,750,315 of record NC_053136.1, on the reverse strand, counting down.
AGTGAGTCGCTAGTCATCTCACCTAAGGAAGTGTGATGAACCTCTAGCGTAGCTCACGACTTGTGGGTAAAGATGTGCAACCTCTGCAGAGTGTAAAACTGGTATACTAGCCGTGCTCACGGTTATGAGCGGCCCAGATCCTCCTTTTGATTAGTGGAGTTATCTCCTTCCGACGAGGGAGGTGCTTCTCGGGGTTACCTTGGTGGCTTGGTTTTCGTTTGGTTTTTCAGTAGATACATGATTAAACTTGATTAATAACTATGTAACTGGGTTAATGGTAATTCATCAACTCGTAGTAAATAGCTTAAATAAAATCTTGCCAACACTTAAAAGCTAATGCAGTTGAGTCAGCCAGCCTAGAGCCTCATAGTTTGTGTTATACTTGTTGAGTACAAGTTGTGTACTCACTCTTGCCTCTTCTTTACTTTTTTCCTCTTAGCTACGCTACTGCTGCTCAGTTCCTGCCGACACGAGGGAGTTCGTCCAGCGCTACCAGGACTACGAGGACTTCTAGGTGTTCGTCTCCCAGTCGACGTCCCTGTGGCGCCCTGCTTCAGCTTCGGAGAGTTTTATCGTATTTTGTACTTCGCTTCCGCTGTATCAGACATTTTTGTCATTAATGTAATAAATAACATTCGTATACGCTTTATTATGTCTTTTTACGTGATATGTGCTATGATATACTGTTCATTCTGTCGTATATACGTGTGACTTGATCCTGGCACGTATAAGATTGCTCGGTTTATGTTCTTTTATAAACCGGGTGTTACAGAGTGGTATCAGAGCCGTATCGACTGTAGGACGAAGCCTAGGTAGTACTGGTCGAGTTTTAGGACTTCTTCTCTCCAATCCTTGCCTGCTGAAACTATTTTACTATTATACCCCTTGACTTCTATGACTTTTACCCTCCTTGCCTTGATTTCTCTCTCTGAAGAATAGTTTTCGTAGATTTTGGCCTGAATCAGTCATCTGACCACCATGAGTATTAGCTAGGTGACCCTTTTATAATAATACGATAGCACGCTCTGCGACGCATTGTGTTTGTCGAGTCGTGAGTTAAACTCGGCTAAGTCGTGAAAATTGTCTGCTTGTTATTATGCTACATGTTTGATTTGGATTTTTGACTGATTGCATAGCTTAGTAGTTTAAATTTGTTTAAAGAAAATCACTCAGATGTTAAAGTTAACTAATTAATAAAATGAGTTAGATCGTTGGGGGTAAAACAGTCAACTCTATCCTGTCTACTTTATCATGGCTGAGTCTTTTTCCGCAAAGAGTTATCATATCCATCTGAATTTATTCCTACAATATCCTTACTCGTGAAATCTTTTGTTCAAATCAGATGGTGAACACCAGGAGCACCGGTTCCGGTTCTGGCCAGCAGCAGGGTCAGAACAACCAGAGTAGCGGGATCCCGATGCCGCCGCCTTTGACTCCGGAGCAGTACTTCCAGCTCCAGATGCAGATGATGGCCACCCTGAACAACACCGTTCAGGCTCTTCAGCAGGCTCACACTCAGCCTCCGCCTCCTTCACCGCCGCAGCCTCACGACAGGCGTGCTGAGTTCCTGAGGGGGGTCACCCGCTGACGTTCTCTCACACGTCCGACCCTCTTCAGGCCGACGATTGGCTCCGTGCAGTGGAGCGTCAGCTGGACATCGCCCAGTGCGATGATCGGGAGCGAGTTCTGTACGCAGCAGGACAGCTGCGAGGGGCAGCTTTGGACTGGTGGGAGTCCCACCCAGTTCACGACCGCGAGACTCTCACTTGGCTCCAGTTCAGGGAGCGGTTCCGCAGCCACAACGTCCCCGCGGTCGTTATGAAGATGAAGCAGAAGGAGTTCCTTGCACTGAAGCAGGTAATCTTAAGCATAATCATTCAGCGTTTTCTTTTGAGCTAATGCCCCTTGTTCTATCCTTATGAATCTTGAGTTAATCTTCCGATATCCATCTGTCTTTGTGAATTCAGGGGACTATGTCGGTCACGGAGTATCGTGATCGCTTTCTTCAGCTGGCACGCTACGGCCCTGCCGATGTTGCGGATGACCGCAAGAAGCAGGAGCACTTCATGGAGGGTCTTGAGGACTACCTCCAGTACGCGCTGCTCAACCTCCGCTTCGACGACTTCAACCATCTGGTTGACAGCGCGCTCAACACTGAGCGCAAGCACCTGGAGATGGAGGACAAGAAGAGAAAGGTTGTCCCCGTTGCTTCCGGCAGCAACACTCGCCCTCGACTCCAGCAGCCCCAGCAGTACCAGCCTCAGTACCGGCCTCCTCAGCAGTACCAGCAGAGGCCACCGCAGCAGTACCCGCCTCGACAGCAGCAGGCAGGTCAGGGCCCGAGGTTACCGGCACCTCCGGCTCGTGCTCCACCAGCTCCGCCAGCACCTCAGGCTCCGCATCCGGCAGCTCCTACCGGACAGCAGGCTTCGACACTTGCACGCGTCTGCTATCACTGCGGCCAGCCGGGGCACTACGCCAACACTTGCCCCCGGAAGGCGCAGGCGGGACAGCAGGGGCGCCCAGCTCAGCCTAGGGCGCCAGCACAGGCTCGAGTGAACCACGTGACGGCCGAGTCAGCGGCCGAGGCTCCTAACGTTGTTATTGGTACGTTCATGGTCAACTCTCACCCCGCTACAGTGCTTTTCGATACCGGTGCTACCCATTCTTTCATTTCCAAGTCATTTGCCGAGCAGCATGGTATACCGGTTTCTTGTATGAGGACAGCTATGGTAGTTACCTCACCTGGGGGTCAGATTCGTACATGCTCTATATGCTCCAGAGTTAGTATTGTCATAAAGGGGGTAGAATTCCGCACTGGCTTGATAGTTATTGACTCCTCGGGGATAGATGTGATCTTGGGCATGGAGACACTTACCAGATGGGGAGTCCGTATTGACTGTGCTCAGCGGACAGTTCACTTATCGGCATCTGATGGCCAAGAGGTGACAGTCAGTGCTTCAGAGCCTTCTGGATTTCTTCATCAGATGGGTGCTAGACCCACGGACGGTATTCGCGTGGTGTCTGAATTCCCGGACGTCTTTCCGGATGATCTGCCAGGTATGCCGCCTGAACGCGCCATTGAGTTTTGTATTGATCTCTTGCCTGGCACAGCTCCTATTGCAAAGCGGCCCTACCGCATGGCACCTATAGAGCAAGAGGAAGTCAAGAAAACTATTGATGAGTTGCTAGCCAAGGGCTATATCCGTCGCAGCTTCTCTCCTTGGGCTTTCCCATTGTTGCTGGTAGATAAGAAGGATGGCTCGAAGAGGATGTGTGTGGATTATCGGGAGCTGAATGCAGTTACTATCAAGAACAAGCATCCACTTCCCCGTATTGAGGATCTCTTCGATCTGCTTCGAGGTGCCCGTATATTCTCGAAGATTGATCTTCGTTCGGGATATTTTCAGCTGAGGATCCGTCCCGGGGATATTCCGAAGACGGCATTCACCTGCAAGTACGGGCTATATGAGTATACGGTCATGTCATTCGGCTTGACTAATGCCCCGGCTTTCTTCATGCATCTGATGAACATGGTCTTCATGGATTATCTGGATGTCTTTGTGGTGATTTTCATTGATGATATTCTGATCTTTTCCAAGACAGAAGAAGAGCATGAGGAGCATCTGAGACTCGTATTGCAGAGATTGAGAGAGCATCAGTTGTATGCCAAGTTCAGCAAGTGCGAGTTCTGGATTGACGAGGTTCCATTCCTCGGTCATGTCATCTCTCAGGGAGGCATTGCTGTTGATCCGAGCAAGGTGAAGGATGTGCTAGAGTGGGAGACACCGCAGACAGTAAAGGAAGTCAGGTCTTTCTTGGGCTTAGCTGGATATTATCGGAGGTTCATTGAGAATTTCTCCAAGATCGCGAAGCCTTTGACTTCTTTGCTGGAGAAAAATGTGGCTTTCGTATGGACTGATGAGCGTCAGAGGGCCTTTGATGAGTTGAAGAAAAGGTTGACTACGGCGCCAGTCCTGACTCTGCCAGACCAGACGAAGAGGTTCACGGTGTATTGTGATGCTTCGAAGGATGGTCTTGGGTGTGTCCTGATGCAGGAGGGCAGAGTGATAGCTTATGCGTCACGGCAGTTACGTCGGCATGAGCTGAATTATCCCACCCATGATCTTGAATTAGCCGCAGTTGTGCATGCTCTGAAGATTTGGAGGCATTACTTGTATGGGTAGCGGTGTGATATCTACACTGATCACAAGAGCCTCAAGTATATTTTCACGCAGAATGAGCTGAACATGCGGCAGAGAAGATGGCTAGAGTTGGTCAAGGATTATGATCTGGAGATACACTATCATCCTGGCAAGGCCAATGTTGTAGCAGATGCTCTGAGCAGAAGAAGTTATGTCAACATGGCCGTGGCTTTCCAGATGCCTCCAGAGTTATGCGAGGAGTTCGAGCAGTTGAGTCTGGGCTTCTTGCATCATACCTCCAGGGCAGCATTTGAGGCAGTACCGACTCTAGAGTCAGAGATCAGGCAGCATCAGAAAGATGATGAGAAGCTGCAGGAGATTCGTGAGTTGCTCAAGAAGGGCAAGGCTCCTCATTTCAGAGAGGATGATCAGGGTACTTTGTGGTACAAGAACCGGATCTGTGTGCCAGATGTGAAGGATCTCCGGAAATTGATTCTGAGTGAGGCCCATGATATAGCCTATTCCATTCATCCGGGCAGCACGAAGATGTATTATGATCTGAAGGAACGTTTCTGGTGGTATGGGATGAAGCGTTCAGTGGCAGAGTACGTGGCTATTTGTGACACCTGTCAGCGTGTCAAGGCTGAGCATCAGAGGCCAGCAGGTCTGTTACAGCCTTTGAAGATTCCAGAGTGGAAATGGGAGGAAATCACTATGGACTTTATTGTGGGATTGCCTCGTACTCAGAAAGGGTACAACTCCATTTGGGTAGTAGTGGATCGACTGACGAAAGTTGCTCACTTCATTCCAGTGAACACTACTTACTCCGGTGCTAGACTTGCAGAGTTGTACATCTCTCAGATTGTCTGCTTACATGGTGTGCCCAAGAAGATCATATCTGACAGAGGGTCTCAGTTCACTTCTCGGTTCTGGGAGCAGCTCCATGATTCGTTGGATACGAAGCTGCGTTTCAGTACGGCTTGTCACCCTCAGACAGATGGGCAGACAGAGAGGACCAACCAAGTGTTGGAGGATATGCTGAGAGCTTGTGCTATTCAATATGGTACTAGTTGGGATAAGTGCCTGTCATATGCTGAGTTCTCATATAACAACAGCTATCAGGCCAGTCTGAAGAAGTCCCCCTTTGAGGCATTGTATGGCAGAAAGTGCAGGACTCCTCTCTATTGGGATCAGATTGGTGAGAAGCAGCTCTTTGGCCCTGAGATCATAGATGATGCAGAGCAGATGGTTCAGGCTGTGCGAGAAAATCTGAGGATTGCACAGAGCAGACAGAAGAGCTATGCAGATGGCAAACGTTGAGATCTGACCTTCAGTGTCGGTGATTATGTGTATCTGAAGGTGTCTCCGATGAGAGGAATCCGCAGATTTAATGTCAAAGGGAAGTTAGCACCTCGGTATGTTGGTCCATTCAAGGTGCTAGAGCGGAAAGGCGAAGTTGCTTATCGCCTGGAGTTACCTCTCAGCCTCTCAGGAGTTCATGATGTATCCATATATCTCAGCTGAAGAGGTGTCTGCGAGTACCCGAGGAGCAGGCACCACTGGATGGAGTAGATGTCCAGGAAGATCTGACTTATACTGAGCATCCGGTGAAGATTCTGGAGACATCAGAAAGGGTTACTCGGAACAAGCGCATCAAGATGTGCAGAGTTCAGTGGAGTCATCACAGTGAAGCTGAGGCTACTTGGGAGCGAGAAGATGAGTTGAAGAAGACATATCCAGATCTCTTTGCTAGCCAGCCCAGCTAAATCTCGAGGACGAGATTTCTTTAAGGGGGTAGGGTATGTAACACCCTAATTTAAATTCCAGCATTTAATAATAAATTTAATTGGCTTTATTTAAATTTCTAAGGTTTATTGTGTTAGACTTGCATTTAATCTAAAATTTGTTCTATAAGTAATTAAAATTTTACCATAGGTTTAAATTTTTGTGTTGCATTCATGCTGGTGCATAGCTTTTAATTGATTGAGTGTGGTTTGAATTCAAATTGGTATTTGAATTCAACCTTTGTTTGATTTAGAATTGAAAAGAGAGAGTAAATAGAAATAGAAAAGGAAAAACCCAAAGGAAACCCAACCCGAAGCCCAAAACTCAACCCGGTCCGGCCCATCACTTCCCCCTTCCCTTTTTCCCGAGCCCAGCCCAAGGCGGCCTAGCCTCTCCCCGCGCGGCCCAACCGGCTCAACCCCCTTCGGCCCACTCCCACGCCCGCTCCCCGCTTCCCGGCCCAAGACGCTCCCACGCTCAGCACAACCCGCACGCGCCCTCCTCCCGCAGCCCAACTCGCGCGTCACCCGCCTGATGCGCCGGCCCACCTGCCAGTGCCTCCCTCCGCTGAGCACCCGCGCCACGCCGCTCCCACTGACCAGCCGGGCCCGCTTGCCAGCCGTTTCCCCTCCGCAGCGCAACGGTCCCGCCCGCACGGCTGAGATCCCCGGCCGGGAATCTCGCCGAACTTCCTATCCTGGGCGCGCACGCCGAGATCTCCGGCCTGGCTCCTTTTAATCACCTACGTCGCAATCCCTGGTACCCTAATCCTCATCCGCAGCCGCCACCACAGCCCCAGTTCCATGCCGCATCTTGCCGCCGGAGCAGGACCTCTACGCCGCCGTGGCCACGCCGAACCACCGAGCCCCGAGCCTTTTAGACCCCCGCACCGGATCCGCCTCGACTCCAGGAGCATCCCCGAATCCGTCGACCCCAAGCTCGGCCGCGCTTCGCCGGGGAATTCGCCCGGAGCTCAACTCAGGTGAGCCACTCCGCCGTGGAAATTACTTCGCCGTCGGTGGGTACCCAGCCGTGCTGACCACCTCCCTGGCCTCGCAGCGTGATGCAGAGCCAACCCGTGGAGCCCAGACGCCGAAGCTCCACTGCAGCAGCCTCTCCCTCGAGCGCCGCCGTGACCCACTGCCGAGTCTCGCCGCTGGCTCCGCTACGTCACGCCACAGCCCGTTTCCAAGCCTGGTGAGCATCCCCTCGGCTTCTCCTTTCTGTTGCACTAGATGTCTTCACGTGTGACGTACCCTAGGTGCACCGGCCACGTTAGCTAGTGCTTTCCACCACCGCCGTGCCGCCATAGTTGACGAACTGCCGTTCCAGGCTTTCCCGAGGCCCGCTAGAGCTACCAGTGGATCACCCGTGTGGCACAGATGCTTCCCGACCTAGGCGCCGCTCGAATCCACCCCGGGAAGACCGAGTTCGGTCTTCTCCGGCACAGCGCCGCCATGGGGCAGAGTCGCCGGCGAGCCGCGCCGCCGCCCCGCGCGCCCAAGCCACCAGATCCGTCCGATCAGGGATGTACGCCTGCGATTAGAACCCAACCCGATCCGATCTGGACCACCAGATCGAGATCCAACGGCCTGGATCCAAACGTACCGGTTCGCCTGGCGCTTTTGTTAAAGAGCCCCTCGGTTTTCTTGATATCAACCCGCAGTCCACCTCTATTCAAAAATAATCTCAGTTAGGTCCTGTTTTTATCACTTTAGCCCCTAAGCTTTCCAGAAATAGAACCCGCCGTCCTGTTAGGGTCTTTTTGTGCATCATCCCACGGATCTTTCTGTTATTTATGTTTAGGTCCTCGGTTTTTGCCCAGAAACCCCCTGAAACTCTGTTTTTCTTACACTTAAGCCCCTGGATCTTGTTTTTAGCCTAGAAAATGCGTTTTAGCTCCGTTTTTAGCGTTCTTTTTATCCACGCGATCGTTGTAACGCATAGAACAGTATTAGAGTAGTTTAGTGCACTGTTTTTATATTGATGTACTGTTTCTTAGCTTTCTGTTAATGTTTGTTTGTATGCTTATTATTGTGCATTGTTTTGGCCATGTGTTCGTGAGTAGACGTTGATCCATCTGAGGAGCCCCAGTACCAGTACCAGGAGCAGCCGTCTTCGGAGCAGTTTGAGCAGCAGCCAGAGCAGTATGAGGAAGGCAAGTATAACATGAACAACCTATCACCTTTAATTACATTTTCATACTGCATTTTAATACTGTATGCCTTTAAGGATTTCCTAGCCAGTTTATATCCTTTATATATACCTTTGGGTTGCATTTTGGTTAGTTGTGCTAGGTTGCTGCGCTATAACACACTCTGGTCCTTTTTTTTAATTAATTTGATTAATGGTTTACTTGAACTTAATTCTGAGAGTGGCCCTCTGTGCTTCGTGCTTGAGTGGCTCACGTCTCGTTAAAAGATGTTTTTGTAGAAACATGGTTTAGGGGGCCAGCACGGTGCTTAGTGCTTGGTTGGCCACTCTCCATAAGGACCGGTTCATAGAGCGACAACCTGGGACAACAGTGCTACCACAAGGCTAGAATGGGATAGACTTGGCGTAATAATTAGATCTTTTTGGTTTGGAGTAACTTACCTGCGGGGCAGGGGCGGTAAGCTTCTATGGCCCTCGTGCTGAGTGGCCTCGTCTGTGCTTCGTGTCTTGACGCCCACTAGACCTGCTCCATAGTCGCTGATCCACCCTCGCGGTTACTCCCTACCAACGAGTTTCTTTGTAAAGGCCTCGTAGTGAGTCGCTAGTCATCTCACCTAAGGAAGTGTGATGAACCTCTAGCGTAGCTCACGACTTGTGGGTAAAGATGTGCAACCTCTGCAGAGTGTAAAACTGGTATACTAGCCGTGCTCACGGTTATGAGCGGCCCAGATCCTCCTTTTGATTAGTGGAGTTATCTCCTTCCGACGAGGGAGGTGCTTCTCGGGGTTACCTTGGTGGCTTGGTTTTGGTTTGGTTTTTCAGTAGATACATGATTAAACTTGATTAATAACTATGTAACTGGGTTAATGGTAATTCATCAACTCGTAGTAAATAGCTTAAATAAAATCTTGCCAACACTTAAAAGCTAATGCAGTTGAGTCAGCCAGCCTAGAGCCTCATAGTTTGTGTTATACTTGTTGAGTACAAGTTGTGTACTCACTCTTGCCTCTTCTCTACTTTTTTCCTCTTGGCTACGCTACTGCTGCTCAGTTCCTGCCGACACGAGGGAGTTCGTCCAGCGCTACCAGGACTACGAGGACTTCTAGGTGTTCGTCTCCCAGTCGACGTCCCTGTGGCGCCCTGCTTCAGCTTCGGAGAGTTTTATCGTATTTTGTACTTCGCTTCCGCTGTATCAGACATTTTTGTCATTAATGTAATAAATAACATTCATATACGCTTTATTATGTCTTTTTACGTGATATGTGCTATGATATACTGTTCATTCTGTCGTATATACGTGTGACTTGATCCTGGCACGTATATGATTGCTCGGTTTATGTTCTTTTATAAACCGGGTGTTACACGAGACGAGCCAGAGCCAGGCCGGGCGGCCTAGGTGAGGCCGGCCGGCCCCTACCTGTCTGCGTTGAAGCCAAGTAACTACTACCAACTTCAAGAGGGAATCAGGAGCGTCCACGAGAAGGCGGTGTGGAATCAGTGGCAACCCCAGGCCGGCTGGCCCCACCTGTCAGCCTCTGGTGCTCTCCCTTGGGATGGAAGGTAAGCACAACCGTCTTACCTGCTTGCAACTGACGCCAAGCTTCATACCAACCCTGAAACACTATAAATAGAGCTCCACCTCTCAGTTGTAACACACACCAACCACTAGAGAAGAAGTGTTCCATTGTGCTCTCTTTGTATTAGAATAGGGAGAGAGTGAGGTGAGAGGTTTGGTGCAAACCAAGCTAAAGGAGTGGACTCAAGTTCTCTCTGTCTTACTCCATATTTTGTATCCACCTCGAAGGAATATATCTTTTGAGTAAGTTCCTTGTCTCAACTTCAGTTTCTTGCTAGCTTTACTTTCTGCTTTAGTTACTTGTTTAATTACTTTCGTTGATCTGCGGGATCCTGAGTCTGCGTAAGTAGAAAGTTCTACTTATGGTCTTACTCCATATTTTGTATCCACCTTGGAGGAATATATCTTTTGAGTAAGTTTCTCGTCTGAACTTCAGTTTCTCGCTAGCTTTACTTTCTGCTTTAGTTACTTGTTTAATTACTTTCATTGATCTGTGGGATCCTGAGTCTGCGTAAGTAGCAAGTTCTACTTATTTGAGGTTGCTTTCTATCTAAGTACACGGTAGGAGCAAGTAGCTCGATAGCTGTGGGCGTGGTGCCCAGGCTTGGCTAGCTATCTCGGGATGTGTTCCACCCCATGAAACCGTTGTGGTAGGCGGCTGGTGGTGACAGCCCTGTCCATCCCTCGTAGTCCACCACGTTCGGGTGTTTTCATAGCAGTAGTTGCAGGTTGCCATTGGACTCCCCTCTCATCCCTTTCTGAAGTACTTCCTCTTCCAGCCACCAAAGCAGATCAAGTTAGTAGTTAGCTCGTCCCTAGGTAGAACAGTAGGTTATCTAGAGTTAGGCCCTCTTCCCTCTTACCTTTTCTCTTTTGGTGTGTCCGGTTGAGTAGTTCTAGATTTGGTCGAAGCTTTACCGTTCCTTGGATTCGATATCCCAAGTATACTCCCTGGTGAAGGCTACATCGGTCTATGTATGCTTGCGGAGCAATTCGTTTAGGCTAAGGAGTGCCAACAAGCTTTTTGGCGCCATTGCCGGGGAACGGTAGCAACACTAGATTTAGAGTTAGTCAGCCGTACGACTTTCCATCTTACACCATGGAGTTTTCTCCTAGTTATCCGGTAGTTCCATCTAGCGAGTATTTGGAACCACCACCATCCTACCATCCCATACTATCTGATGGTTAAGAGATCCATCCCAGTCTCTTAGCCATGGTTCGCTCTCAGTCCTTCTCTGGTAGAAAGGACGAATGCCCCTATGCTCACTTGCAGGTTTTCGAAGAGAATTGTTCTCTTCTGATTATACCCTCCATGACCCAACACACCCTACGGTGGAAGCTATTCCCGTTCTCTCTGACGGGAGAAGCGAGGATTTGGTACAACCGGACTGCAAGAGGAGTTGGAGGAGATTGGATACAACTGAAGGATGAGTTCTGCTTGTTCTTCTACCCTATCTCCAAAGTGATTGCTCATCGAAATCAACTGATGACATTCGAGCAAGGCAATGAATCACTTGGAGTAGCATGGGCTAGATTCACGCATCTGGTAGAATCCGGGCCACCACATCAAATCCCGAGGAAATACTGATGCAACACTTCATCTATGGTCTCAAGCCGGAGAGTGCACATTTCTTGAATGTGTCCTCCGAGGGGTCAGTCATGTACAAAATAGTGGCCGAAGTCAGGACTCTCTTGAAGAAGGTTCTGAACAGCACAGAATACACCGACATATATGACGATCCACCAGAGACAATAGAGCAGCCCAACGAGACGCAACAATTTCAGGTTCTATCAGCTGCATCTTCTCCACCTCCACCATATATAGAGGAAATTACCGAACCACAAAAGTCATCAGATCAAGAGCCCCTCCATGAAGATATCCCAATGTTCATACCAGACCTCTTCACAGAAGTGGAATACTTGGAACTCGGCAATGTTTCAGGCATGCCAAGGAAGCATAAGTGCGTATGCTCAAGATCTGAGGTGTTCATTCCTGAAGATTCATCGCAGATCGAGGGTCTTTCTACGATCATAAGTAAGGAATGGACGGAGGAAGCGGAATCCAGCGGAAGCATCATCCAGATCTACCGCGATCCAAGAGTTCTCCTCTGCACTATTGGGGATGCTGAACCACAAGAGACTTTTTAGGATCTAAGGGTCGGGGTGAATGTGATGTCCAAAACCTTGGTCAATCACGTCGCATCTACGGAACCACTGACCCCCTCTCGTAAACACCTGAAGTGGATCGATGGCCAGATCATGGAAAGTCAAGGAATTCTTCATGCCAAGTCCCTGAAAATGGGGCGTAACAAGGTCTTCCTAGACTTCCACATCTTCGATATCCCAGAAGGTGAAGAGTTCGTTGTTGACGGTCACTAACGACCCATTTTGACCGTCAACTATCGTGCAAAAGTCGAGCATCAGAAGGAATAAATGTTAGCATAGGATGATTATTTGACGAATTACACAGATGCTGGTCTGAGAATGTGTGCAGGTGAATTTGGGCAAAAATTGCATGTGACAAGCATATTATCCAAGGCATAAATTCCTAGGCCAAGCACAAGCAAGCCCAAAGGCCAAAAGGGCCCACTTTGGCAGCTGCACATGAGAGAGAGACGCAGCCCATAAACAAGGTGACACGTCATCGATCCGAGGCAACACCTTCTCAACGAATCAGGCGCGTTCACGAGGATCCACGGGCCCACTAGAGCTACCAAATCGACTCAAGACAGGCCCTTACCCATATACATGACATGGGGGCCCACCTAGCAGCCATCGGACCGAAGACCGGGCGAAACGGGGCCAACCCAAGGCCGGCCGACCTACAAGGTCGCCCGACCTGGTGGTGGCGGCCCACGGGCCCCACCGCCTCTCAGATGACACATGGCAAGGTGCTATTGGTCCTCCATGGCGGTTTGGGTCGGTTCACGGGCAAATGGATGGTGGCTCCCTCTTATATGTATGAGGGGAGGGGTGAGAATTGAACACACAAACACCACACACATCTCACCCTCTCAACTCACCCTTCCTCCCTTGGAGCTTGAGGCCTTCATTCTAGATGCTTAGGTAGACTAGGAGGTGTAGAAGAAGAGGAGGAGAGTGAGGAGGAGTCGGGGGAAGTGTCGGGTTTGTCGGCACTCTTCTCCGCTTGTACCTCGATGGTTCCTTATTCGGTTGTAACTGTTCAAGACTTTCTTTGTTTGTTTATCTGGAATTAGAGTTTAGATCGCAAGTTATCATCTCTGCCTTATATTAGTTGATGTGTATGCTAGCGAGTAGCATTGGATCTTAGCTTAAGAGCCCGGCTAGAAAAGGGTAGTCTTGGCCAGGGCTAAGGTTAGTAGGGAAAGGCGTAGATGTGGTGTCTAGGCTAGACTATACCACTCAGTTGTCTGATAGTCCCACGGTTTGTACAGGTAGCCGGCAGGTGGTGACAGCCCAGTTCGAGCCTTTTAGTAATCCTCCACGTTCGGATATCGGATAGAGCATCATTTAGGAGCTATCGGTTTGTATAAGCCGGTAGATACCTTTAGCTCGAAGTATAACGGCGACGTGATCCCTTCTTCTAGGCATAGATTCTGGATATAGAAAGTCCTCTCTTCTATCTTCTCCACACTGGCGTGTGTGTCCTTGGATGAACCTGAACCCGTAGATAGCGTACTCACGTTCCTCAGTGGATACGATACCCTGGAATACTCTTGGGTGAAAGCTACAGCAGTATTTGTGCGCTTGCAGATTTTATTCGTGACGTTGCAAAATACCAACATTCGTCTTAGTGGGACAACCAATAGAACCACTTGTCAACCCAAATGGAGACCGAGCGACCCTTGAGGTCAAGGTTGGCAAAGAAAAGATCCCGGTCAGTCTACTTCGTTCATGCAACACCATTGTAGAGGCTAGACCGGAGCAAGACCCATTGGAGGAAGCAGTGAACATCAATCAGGAAGAGCAAACTCAGCCCATTCCTGAAGAGGATGTCTCGCACTTCACCCAGGAAACAGATCCGGCCGGCAAGAGTAAGCTCAGTGAAGAAGAGACACCGCAGCCTCCTCTCCCAGAGCTAAAGCCGCTGCCTCCTGGTTTGAAGTACGCCTTCCTCCACAACAACAGAGCCACGCCAGTCGTGATCAGTGATAAGCTGACTGAGAGTGAGACTCGGCGGCTCGTTGCAGTCCTAGAGAAATATCAGTCCGTCATCGGGTATTCTCTCCAAGACTTGAAGGGGATTAGCCCCAACCTATGTACCCATCGCATCCCTATGGAACCGGAACATAAGCCATCAAGAGAACATCAACGATGGCGCAATGATGCGATGACGGAGGTAGTCAAGAAAGAGGTACTAAAACTACTACATGTGGGTATCATATACCCCGTGCAAGACAGTGAGTGGGTCCCGAAGAAGGGGGGCTTGACAGTTGTCCGGAATGGGAGAAATGAGCTCATACCTCAGTGGACGGTTGTTGACGGCCATTATTTCACGTTCTGGCCGTCAACTTCTCGGGAATAATCGAGCTTTACACTATGTTCCATTCATATTTTATTTAATTCTAACAAGTTTCACAAGTTTTGGATGAGTTTTGATTTCAGGAGAACACATGCAAAAGAGGACGAAATTGGGCAAAAACCCAGGCCGACCGGCCTGGCACCCCCACACACACTGCCACGTCTTCGATCCAGGGGCATTGTCATGAACTCAAGTGTATCTGAGCCAAGGATTTGATGTCGGTTTGATTGAATGGACCGATAGGCTTGCACAAGGATCAAATGCCCCACCATTCAGCACAAAGACTTGTCCAAGTCAGCAATCCACCTCCTAGAAGATCACAAGCGTCCACTAACAACGTCGGTGAATCAGAGGGCCGAGAGGAGCCAAAGGGAGGCCGGCCCGCCTCCCCTAGGCCGACTGGCCTGGAGTTGTCTGCGTTTGAGCTACACAAGCTACACCAACACCCAGGAGTGATTAGGGACGTCAACGCAAAGGCGGTGTCCAGATGGCCACACTCCTAGGCTGGCCGGCCTAGGAGAGGCCGGCCGACCCCACCTTGCAGCCTCTGGCGTCCCGGCTTCGCTTGGAAGTTAAGCTCAACCGTCACAACTGCCTCCAACCGACAACACGTGCTTCACCTGCTCAGAACCGACCTTGGAAGGCTATAAATAGAACCCTCATCCATCACTTGTAACACACACCTTGGAGCTCATTTCTCTCTTCACTTTCTAGAGTAGGATTAGTAGTTTGGGAGTTAGAGTCGAGTCGAGCTTGCTCGGTATTCCGGAGTCCTCGGAAGTCTGGTAAAGCTCTTGTAAGTTATCTTCTCTACTTTTCTGAGTTAGCTTTACTTACCGCTTTCTTTTATCTTCTCGAGTCTGAGTGTTCAGCTCGAGCGCGGAAGTTGTATCCTTTAGCTTAGGCTAAGTTATCTTTCTAATAGTCGGGAACTTATCTTACGGGTTTTCTCGCCCGGACTAGAGTATCTCAATTAGTGCTCTAGGTTGAGGGGGATTCCTCTCGAAGGCCTCGAGAGCAATCCTAACACCGAGTGCAGACGTGGTGTCTGAGCTTACTGTTAGCTAGAAAGTGTGTTCCACCCCACGATACTATTGTGGTAGGCGGCAGGTGGTGACAGCCCTGTCCGTCCCTTGTAGTCCACCACGTTCGGGTGTTTTCATAGTAGTAGTGCTGACTGCCGTTGGACTCCCTTCTCATCCCCATTCTGAGTCCTTCCCTAAGGCCACCGAAGTAAGCTCTTCTTTCCCGAAGATTAGTTAGATAGTTAGTCTGATTTAGAGAGGCTAGCTCGATAGATTAGAAGTGTATCAGGTGCCTTATCTCGCTCGTTGTCCTCCCAGCTACTACCTCTCTAAGGAATTGAGTCTCCGTGTGTCACTCGGTCATAGACTGGCCATTTATCTTATCCTTGTATCTGGCTTACCCCCGTCTAAGTTAGTCGGTTGATCAAACTAGTACAATTATCATTCAATTTACGATAGTCTTTACCATAGTGCTTCCCTGAGGAAAAATACGATACCCTGGAATACTCCATGGTGAAGTGCTACAGTGGTGATTCTGTGCGCTTGCGGAATTGATATTTTATTGGGGCATAAGAAATGTCAACAACGGTCACCAGATGGAGAATGTGCATCAACTACCGAATGATTAACAAGGCCACCCGGAAAGATCACTTCCCTCTGCCCTTTATCGATGAGATACTTGAATGGTTGGCAAAACACTCATACTTTTGCTACCTCGATGTATACTCTTGTTATCATCAAATTCCTATTCATCCTGATGATTAGAGTAAGACTACCTTCACCTGCCCCTATGGAACACTTCCATGATGTTCCATGATGTTCTCAATCAGGTCCGAGAAGATCATCATCATGCACCTTAGAAAGGAAGCCGGTGCACTGCAAAGACCAAACGGCTTCCTTTCAAAGGTGCATCATGGTGATCTTCTCGGACCAGATTGAGAACATCATGGAAGTGTTCATGGATGATTTCTCAGTCTACGGCAAGGATTTCGATCAGTGCCTTGAGAAATTGGACAAAGTTCTCAAGACAATGCAAGAGACACACTTAGTCCTTAATTGGGAGAAGTGTCATTTCATGGTCAGAGAAGGAATAGTCCTCAGACATAGAATGTTTGAAAGAGGGACAGAAGTGGATCGAGCGAAGATCGATGTCATCGAGCAGTTGCCACCCACAACAAATGTCAAGGGAGTTAGAAGTTTCTTGGGCCATGCTGGCTTCTACAGGAGGTTCATCAAGGATTTCTCCCGTATAGCCAGGCCCTTGACAAACTTGCTAGCAAAAGATGCCCCATTCAACTTCGACGAGGAATGCCTCGTAGCCTTCTATACCCTCATGAAGGCACTCGTATCAGCACCCATCATTCAGCCACTCGATTGGAAACTTCCATTCGAGATCATGTGCGATGCAAGTGACTATGTTGTGGGAGCAGTGCTGGGCCAGTGCAGAGATAAGCATTATGCCATATCCTATGCCAGTAAGACACTAACCAGACCCCAGCTGAACTATGCCACAACGGAGAAGGAACTTCTAGCGGTTGTATTCGCCATGGATAAGTTCAGATCCTACTTGATCGGTGCTAAAGTGATTGTATACACGGATCATGCAGCACTGAAGTACCTCTTGACCAAGAAGGATGCTAAGCCACGACACATTTGTTGGATTCTGCTCATCCAAGAATTTGACTTGGAAATAAAAGATAAGAAAGGAGCAGATAACTGCGTGGCAGATCATCACACAAGGATGCAAGTACAAGGGTCGGACCTACGATCAATGATTATTTGAGAGATGACACTCTCTTGAAGGTAACTACAACTAGTCCATGGTATGCAAATCTGGTGAATTTCATGGTGACTGGGTACATACCTCCAAGAGAAGATAAAAAAGAAGTTGATACACCTTAGCCGATTTCACCTATGGGACGACCCATATCTATTCAAAGTCTGTGCTGATGGTCTACTCCGCCGCTGTATCCCGATATGTGAGACCTGCAAAATTCCAGAGCGTTGTCACTCCTCACCTTATGGAGGACATTACAGAGCATTCTGAACCCATGTGAAAGTTTGGCAAAGTGGATCCTTCTGGCCAAACATGTATGGAGATGCAAAGGAATTTGTGCGGCGTTTCCCAAGATGTCAGAAGCATGGGAATATCAATTCTCGAGACACAATGCCACTGAAGAGCAATCTTCAAGTGGAAATATTCGACGTATGGGGAGTCGACTTCATGGGTCCCTTCCCAATGTCAGAGCAACGCGAGTACATTCTTGTGGTAGTGGACTACATGTCCAATTGGGTTGAAGCACTTCCTTGTGTTGTGGCCGACTCGAAAAGCTCGAAGAAAATGTTCTAGGAAATTATATTTCCTCGCTTCAGAGTTCCTAGAGTTATGATCAGTGATGGAGGCTCACACTTCATCGACAAAACCTTCAGGATGTGCCTCAGAGAGTTAGGAGTGGACCACCGGGTTGCCACACCATACCACCCCCAAACAAGTGGTCAGGAAGAGACGTCAAACAAGCAAATCAAGAACATCTTGCAAAAGACGGTCAATGCCATGGGGAAGGGATGGCGAAGCAAGTTACCCGAGGCACTATGGGCCTATCGAACGGCTTTCAAAACTCCGATAGGGATGACACCGTATCAACTAGTTTATGGCAAGACCTGTCATCTTCTGGTTGAACTCGAGTATAAGTCCCATTGGGCAATCAAGAGGTGGAATATGGACCTCCAATCAGCCAGGATCAAACGACAAATCCAACTGGCTGAACTGGATGAATGGAGGGAGAAGGCCTACCACAGCTCCAAGCTCAACAAGGAGTGGATGAAAAGATGGCATGATAAGTGAATCAAGATCAAGCACTTCAAAGCGGGAGATAAGGTACTCCTTTTCAACTCCTGCATTCATTTGTTTGGTCATGGTAAGCTTAGAAGTAAGTGGGAAGGCCCATTCTTAGTACTCAACGCCGCCGACCATGGTGCTATAACCCTTCAGGACAATGACGGGAATATTTTCAAGGCCAATGGCCAAAATTGAAAATACTCCTCGAGCCCGAAATACCGGAACTTGAAGAAGTAGATGTCTATGAGTTATCCGAGTTAGAGCACACATCTACGGTCGTCGCCGTACCTTAAACGTGCCATATCCTAGGTTAGATGTCCTTTCTCTTCTCCCCCATGCTTTTCTTTCTTTTCTGGACTAAAGCACCCAAATGCCCGAAAATAGAAAGACTGAGGAGGAATCTTCCAGAAGATTGGAGCCACACCTGACAAGGTGGAGCCGGCCGGCATAGGGGAGGCCGACCGGTGTAACACCCGGTTTATAAAAGGACATAAACCGAGCAATCATATACGTGCCAGGATCAAGTCACACATATATACAACAGAATGAACATTATATCACAGCACATATTACGTAAAAAGATATAATAGAGCGAGTACGAATTTTTTTATTATAATAATGACAAAATGTCTGATACAGAGTATGCGGAAGCGTAAAACATATATGAGAAACTCTTGGAAGCAGGGCGCCACAGGGACGTCGACTGGGAGACGAACGCCTAGAAGTCCTCGTAGTCCTGGTAGCGCTGAGCGAACTCCCTCGCGTCGGCAGGAACTGAGCATCATAGGTATAAGCTAGATGACCCCTTTATAATAATACGATAGCACATTCTGCGACGCGTTGTGTTAGTCGAGTTGTGTGTTAAACTCGGCTATAGTATAAATTTGTATGCTTGTCTTTATGCAACATGTTTGATTTGGATTTTTGATTGATTGCATAGTTTAGCTGTTGAACTTGTTCAAATGAAAATCAGTTTTAAGTTAAAGTTAATTAATTAATAAACTGAGTTAGATCGTTGGGGGTAAAACCATCCACTCTATCCTCTCTACCTTATCATGCCTTGGGTTTCTGTCTTGTTGAGAAGAAGGATAGTGCGAAGAGAAGGTGATATCCAGAGATTCACCGACGAGGATGTCGGTTTCTGTAAGGGGGTAGGGATGTGACACCCCGGTCTACGGATACTACAAAAGAATTTGAGAATCTCTCAGGCGAGGCAGAAAAGTTATGCAGATATGAGCTGAAGAAGTGTTTGAGAGTGCTAGAAGAACAAGCACCATTGAAAGAGTTGGATGAGAAGATCTGACTCACAACGAGCATCCGGTGAAGATTTTTGGAGACCGCTGAGAGAGTTACTCGGGACAAGAAGATAAAGATGTGCAGAATGCAATGGAGTAACATACCGACAAGGTAAGCTGAGGAAGAGAATGGTCGTCAATCCATCAGGAAAAGAACAGATCTCCAGCTACATATGTCCTCGAGTCAGCATAAGGATATGCGAGGCAGTCTTCCCTGAGAACCTTATTGTAATGGAGTCAACAGGAATCGACATCATTCTTGGTCAAGATTGGTCAGATCGAAACAAACTTGTGATGCAGCCTACCAAAAGAGTGGTAAAGGTCCAA
Source organism: Panicum virgatum (assembly GCF_016808335.1). NCBI lineage: Eukaryota > Viridiplantae > Streptophyta > Magnoliopsida > Poales > Poaceae > Panicum > Panicum virgatum. Next base: position 25,730,665 of record NC_053136.1, on the reverse strand, counting down.
ACCTCGTCAGGAGAGCAAATCGAGCATGAAGTTCAACATACTTCCAACTCAAGACATGTGGGTATGAGAATCTGACTCAGGAGTGAGTAGAACTTAATCCCATCCTTATTTCGCTTTGCTAGCCAGCCCAGAATCTCGGGACGAGATTCCTGTAAGGGGGTAGGATTTGTAACACCCTAAATTAAATTTTAGTATTTAATAATAAATTTAATTGGTTTTACTTAATTTTCTAAGGTTTATTATGTTTAACCTTGCATTTAATTTAATTTTGATTCACAAGTAATTAAAATTTGTCTAAGTTTAAAAAATTTGTTGTTGCATTCATGCTGGTGCATTGTTCTTTTTGTTTGAGTGCTAAGTTTGAATTCAAATTGGAATTTGAATTCAATTAGAATTTGAGTGTTTGTTTTAGAAATAGAATAAAAAAAGGAAAAGAGAACCCAGCCCAAAACCCAAAAAAACCGGCCCAACCCGTTCCCTCCTTCTCCCTCTCCCCGTGGCCCAAACCCGCGGCCCAGCTTTTCCCCACGCCCGGCCCAGCTGGCTCTCCCCCTCAGCTCAGCGCCCTCTCTCCGCTCGGCCCACCGCCTCCCGCTCGGCCCGCGACGTGCGCCGAAGCCCAGCGTGCGCCCCCGCTCTCCCCGCTCAGCCCGCGTCGCCCCGCGCCGCGCGCGCTTCGCCCGCTGACCAGCCGGGCCCATATGGCAGCTCGTTCCCCTCCGCCGCGTAACAGACCCGCCAGCGCAGCCGAGATCTCCGTCCGCAATCCCCGCTGGGATCACGACGGGCACACCCCCCCGAGATCCTCGTTCTTGCTCCTTTAAACCACCTGCGACCCCCTGCGCCCCTCCCATCCACGCGGCAGCCACCCCAAACCCTAGCGCCGCCGTCTTGCCCAGAGCAAAGCACCCGCCGCCGGTAAGCGACTCCGCCGAGGCAATTCCACACCGTCGGAGCATCCCAGGCCGACCTGACCGCCATGACTCCCTTGCAGGAACTCCACGAGTCGATCTGTGGAGTCCAGGAACCGGAGACGCCCCGCGGCAGCTTCTTCCCCGACTCCGCCGTGAGCCACCGCCCTCCCTCGACGCCGCCGACAATCCTGCGCCGCTTCCCCGTCCAATCCCGAGCCTCGGTGAGCACCCGAATCTTCTCCTGGCCCCTCTACGCTAGCTAGCTTAGGCTGTAGCCCAACTCCGAGGCCAAGACATCGTCGCCGGTGTTTGGCCGCCGTAGCTCTGCCATGGCGAAACCTTCCTGCACAGCACAGCCGCGCGCGACCCCGGTGTAGCCTTGCCTTAGCCTCGCACATGCATGCGCAACCGAATGCCCCATTCCAGTGCACAGAACTGAGCGAAACGCAAGCTCACCGGCGTTCCCTGCTGCCGCCGAGCCGCCATCTCCGCCGAGCTTCACGCTCGAAGCCTCGAACCCTCCTCCTGACGCCACCAGTGGCTTACGTATACCGCGTAGATGCCTCCCGACCTAGCCCCCGTTAGAATCCGCCCCGGGAAGATCGAGTTCGGCCTTCTCCGGTGCAGCGCCGCCACAGGAGCACGCCGCCGGCACGTTCCGCCGCCGCCCCGCACCCAAACCCTCCTGAGCCGTCAGATCCCGCGTGGACGCTCCCGATTAGAACCCGATCCGAACAGATCTGGACCACTAGATCTAGATCCAGCGGTCCTCATCGCTAGATACCGGTTCGGCCTGTCACATTTGCTAAAGAGCCCCTTAGCTTTTTGAGATTCAACCCGCGGTCCCTGGTAGTTCAAAAATATTTCCAAACCAGCCCTGTTTTATTCACTTAGCCCCCTGAGCTCTTTAGAAATATAACCCGCCGTCCAGAGCCGTCGGTTTTGCAGGTTAGCCCCTGAAACTAAGGTTTAATTATGTTTTAGTCCTCGGTTTTGCCCAAAAACCCCCTGGAATTCCAGTTTTCTTACAAAAAAGGTCTCTGGAACTTGTTTTAGGCCTAGATTTTGCGTTTTAACTCCGTTTTAGGCGTTCTTTATGTCCACACGATCATTGTAACACGTAGAATATTTTTAGACTAGTTTAGTGTGCTGTTTTTATGTATTGTTGTACTGTTTCTTAGTTTTTGCTATTGTTTGCATGTATGTTTATGTTGTGCCTTGTTTTTGGCCATGTGATCGTGAGTAGACGTTGAGCTACCGGAGGAGCCCCAGTACCAGTACCCGGAGCAGCCGTCTTCCGACCAGTTTGAGCAGCAGCAGGAATAGTACGAGGAAGGCAAGTATAACATGAACACCATCTATCACTTTAAATACAATTTCATACTGCATTTTAATACTGTATGCCTATAAGGATTTCCTAGCCACTTTATATCCTTTATATATATCCTTTCGGTTGCATTTTGGTTAGTTGTGCTAGGTGCCGCGCTATAACACACTTGGTCCTTTTTAATTAATTTGATTAATGGTATATGCAACTTAATTCTGAGAGTGACCCTCTGTGTGGCTTGAGTGGCTCACGTCTCGTTAAAATTGGTTTTGTTAGAAACATGGTTTAGGGGGCCAGCACGGTGCTTACTGCCTGGTTGGCCACTCTCCATAAGGACCGGTTCATAGAGCGACAACCTGGGACAATAGCGCTACCACAAGACTGGAATGGGACGGTCTTGGCTTACTAATTAGGTCATTTTGGTTCGGGAGTAACTTATCGACGGGGCATGGGGGTGACAAGTGGGCCAGAGAGGTCAGCAGGAGAAGGCGCGCGCGGGTGCGGGCTGGGAGAACGGAGCTTGTGTCACCGACGAGCGGGCCCGGGGCGCTGTGCTATCCACTGAGCGGCGAGGCGAGCGAAGGTTGGCGCCGACAGGTGGACCCAGGGCTGAGGGAAGGGAGCGCGTGCGCGTGGGGAAAGAGTGTCTGTCAGCGGGCCCAGGGTGTCAGACGGAGGACGGCGCGCGCGGCGCTGGCTCAGGCGCGGGGTGGAGCTGGGCAGAGTGGAGCAGGCCGCGCGGAAGGAGACAGCTGGGCCGCGACGCTTGGGCCGGGGCTGCGCGAGCGGCCAGCGAGCGTGAGAGGGAAAGAGACAGCTGGGCCGGCGGGGGGAGAAGAGAAGGATTGGGTCGACTTGGGCTGCCGTGGTTTGGGTTTGACTGGGTTTTGGTTTCTTCTCTTTTTCTTCTTCTATTTCCTTTCCTATTTCTAATTCAAACTATCACACAACTAGGTGAATTCAAATGCAAATTTGAATTCACAACTAGCACTCAAACAAATAAATTAATGCACCAGCATGAATGCAACACCAATAATTAAACCTATGATAAAATTTTAATTACTTGAGGAACAAAATTGGATTATATCCCATACTAAACACAATAATCCTTAGAAATTTAAATAAAGCCAATTAAATTTATTATTAAATACTGAAATTAAATGAGGGTGTTACAACCGGCCTGGCTCCAAGCCCAATCATCCTCATCCTTTCGTATAACATTACACTCGTTGTAAACGTTCGCTTCCTGGGTGTTCGGGGCGATTGGAGACGATTTAAACCAAGAGGCTCCCCCTTCCTCCTCATTCCAAAACTTTACACCAGATCTCTCTTTGTTCACCCACTTCTCTACCGAGATCACACCCATGGACTCGCAATCCTCTCCAAAAACTCCCAAATCCGCGTCCATGGAGACATCCACTCCAAAATCGCCCTCCAAGTCCAGCCATTCGCGTGCATCGTCCAGTAGAGTCAGGATCCTTGGATCCCTAGAGATCGCCGCCATCTCTTTGTTGCCGCCTACCGGCCAGGGGTGCTAGCCCCAGGCCGCCCGGCCTAGAGGAGGTCGGCCGGCCGGACCCCTAGGCCGGGCATCTCCCGGTTCGGTGGCAAGCGCCACCCAGGGCCCTAGATCAAGGGCTATCGTGCACTCCTGCACGCGCAGTCCGTGCAACCTACAACATGTGTTCTTTCCCCTAGAAAGGTCATTACCAAGCGCGCGGGAACGTCCTCCGTGGGTCGGTCATGTCGCACAAGTCGCTGCAATCCAAGCAGTGCATATCGACTCGTCCACGTACTCCCCGGAGTACTCCCCCGACAGTCCTAGCCCTCCACGCTATCGCGTGACCAAGGCCAAGGTCGGGCCAGGGAAGGTGCTCACCCTTCCGCTGGATCGCAGCGGCGTGGACTCCCCACCGGATACAGTGCAGCATCACATCAAACCGCCACCGATCTGTGGTCCACCGGACATCCATGCCTACATGGACACCGAGGACGACGAGGAGGAGGAGGAGGAGCCCACTGACATCGCCTCTCTCCGAGAGCAGCTCGCTGCCCTCCGGCTACGCCTCAACAACATGGACGAGCGCGTAGCCAAGTCGAAGATTGGGAGGATGGAGCTCGGCGATCGGGTTGACACCCTTCGCAAGGCTGTTTGTTCGAAGCTCAAACGCCTTGCGAAGGCGACTAGGAATGAGGATCCTTACCGAACCCCGGATCCGAAATAGGTGTTAGGTCTAGGAAGAGTCTTAGGTTTAGGTTTTTAGTGCTGCATTGAAATTCCTTTATTTCATTTGTTTAGTTCTTTCATTTGTATGCAGCAGCACCCTAATTTGCTTTGAATAAAAATAAAAAGAAAAGATGTCCCTCCTTGTGCTCTTGTGGTTGGTGCACATGTGTGTGCCAACCACACCCCTGCACTGATTTTTCGCCGAGTGCGTAGTGAATTCAAACGAGGAGGGTGAAACCAATGTTCCAGAGAAACTCAAAACGAATTCTGATGACAAAAATTCGACCCAGGCTGCCTACACCAGGCCGGCCGGCCTACATTCTCAGTCAATTTAGTGGAGGCAACCCTCCTGGAGCTCTGCACACTGAGCCTGCACATCTACAAAAAGGCCACGGAGTTTGTCCACGGGTGCAGGCCAGCCGGCCTACCCTAGGCCAGCCGGCCCCACTTGTCAGCCTTCCTCCAAGGGCCTTTGCATGGAGCTAGTTCGACACCTCTACTCCCCTATCCTTCTTGTTTTTGTTCAAATTCACCCTAGTTAATTCCAAATAAAACCTTGAACGAATTGCATAGGAAGAGTTGAAATATTTTCATGAAATCGAAATGTGCTAAGTTTTATTTCATATACAAGTACCTATCTACCTCGGAACTCATGTTTAGGATGGCTTTATACCTTGCGTATTGATCTTTGCGATATAATGACATGAAAGTGTACAAGTTCCTAATTCAAAATCTTGGAAGTCTTTATTTCGAAAATACAAAACAAGGCAACTCCTATGCTCAGAACGTGCCATACACCCATTCCAGAGCCTTTGCAACATAAACATACAAGTTCAAACCTTTAGCTATCTTTCTCAATTCTGAGCTCGTTCAAACATCGATGCCTCTGAAGTCAGTTATGGTTGCTCATCACTCTAAAGTCCGTTATGTGGCTGCATAAAGCTCTTCATCCCCCTGAAATAAAAAGAAAGAAACATATGAACGGCATCCATGCTAGTTCAGTAAAAAAAATATGAATGATGAGAAAGGGGAGAAATGGAAGATTCTTGAGTTAGTACCACTAAGGACATGCATCCCCATTTACACTTGCACGTGACCTGAGTGATGAACACCTTAACTACCGGGAGACATTATGTTTGCGCTTGCAATATGAATGTTTAAGATACACAATCACCCTTACCCGAGCTCCACATACGCTTAGCGAGGAAAAAGTCAGGGTTGGTGAGGTTTGAATAGGATGAGCGAATGAGTGGTTCAAGCAAAAGAGTATGCCTTGATTTTACAAAATCCGCAAAAAACCTTCTAAGCACTGAGAATCAGGGACTAGTTACAACCTTCATCGACTTATTCCGAAGATCAATGGGTAAAGACGGCGGCACTAGCTACCCGGAATCCAAGGTATGAAGGGAAAGTTTTGAGATAACGCTTATGCATACCCGATGTTATGAACCCTGGACTTTGCTTGATCGTCAGGATCTATTTCGACTCTTTTCGCTCGGGACGAGCAAAGTCTAGGTGTGGGGGTGTGTTGGCAGTCATTTTCAGTGAATTTTACCGCCAACATTCCTTCGGATTTCATACTTTTAGGACCATAATATCATGATTTTCACTAACATTAATGAATTCCATGAGTTTTGGTGCATATATGATTTCAGGAACAAAACATACAAAATTGAGCCAAAATGGGAGAAATCCCAGGCCGGCTGGCCTACCCCTGTGCAATCTCGACGTGCAAATCCTCAGAGATGGTCATGAACACAAGATCAAGCAAAGATCAAGTGCCCTACACAAGTATCATGAATTAAGACCGAAAGGCATGCACCAAGTCCAATTGGGTCCACTTTCAGTGACAAGACAAACAATCGAGACTCAAACCGACTTGAGGAAAAATGTGCAACATGTGATCAACATGATAGAACAACAGACGACCGAGGCGAGCCAGAGCCAGGCCGGCCGGCCTAGGTGAGGCTGGCTGGCCCCTACCTGTCTACGTTGAAGCCAAGCAACTACTACCGACTACATGAGGGAATCAGGAGTGTCCATGAGAAGGCGGTGCGGAATCAGTGGCAACCCTAGGCCGGCCGGCCGGCCCCACCTGTCAGCCTCTGGTGCTCTCCCTTGGTGTGGAAGTTAAGCACAACTGTCTTACCTGCTTGCAACTGACGCCAAGCTTCGTACCGAACCTGAAGCACTATAAATAGAGCTCCACCTCTCACTTGTAACACACACCAACCATTAGATAAGAAGTGTTCCATTGTGCTCTCTTTGTATTAGAATAGGGAGAGGGTGAGGTGAGAGCTTTGGTGCAAACCAAGCTAAAGGAGCGGACTCAAGTTCACTCGGCCTTACTCCATATTTTGCATCCACCTCGGAGTAATATATCTTTTGGGTAAGTTCCTCGGCTCAACTTCAGTTTCTCGCTAGCTTTACTTTCTGCTTTAGTTACTTGTTTAATTACTTTCGTTGATCTACGGGGTCCTGAGTCTACGTAAGTAGCAAGTTCTACTTATTTGAGGTTGCTTTCTATCTAAGTACACGGTAGGAGCAAGTAGCTCGATAGCTGTGGGCGCGGTGCCTAGGCTTGGTTAGCTATCTCAGGTTGTGTTCCACCCCACGGTACCATTGTGGTAGGCGGCAGGTGGTGACCGCCCTCTCCGTCCCTCGTAGTCCACCACGTTCGGGTGTTTTCATAGCAGTAGTGCCGACTGCTGTTGGACTCCCTTCTCACCCTAGTCAGAGTCCTTCCCTGAGGCTGCCGAAGCAGATCAAGTCAGTAGTTAGTTTGTCGCTAGGCAGAGTAGTAAGTTATCTAGAGGTAGGCCCTCTTCCCCCTTACCTTTTCTCTTGTGGTGTGTCCGGTTGAGTAGTTCTAGATTCGGTCCAAGCTTTACCATTTTTTGGATTCGATATCCCAGGTATACTCCCTGGTGAAGGCTACATCGGTCTCTGTACGCTTGCGGAGTAATTCGTTTAGGCTAAGGAGTGCCAACCGCGGGTAATGCACCACCCCTAAAAATAATTTTTAGTGGCGAGTCACGACACGGCCCGTCCCTAAAAATTGATTTCTACGGGCGGGTCATGCCATGGCCCGTCCCTAAAAATCCTTGTACAAAAAATCAAAAAGGTTAAAAAATTGAAAACAGCAAAATAAAAAAAATTATCCTAGCCAACTAGCCACCACCACTAGCCCTGTAGTGTTAATCTACGATTTATTTGACGAAACATACACACTTGCATCACCAGGAATTCGAACCACCTACCTCCAGCCTCGCGCTTACCTTCCTTATCATTACACTACACAAGCACTTATGACTCTATGAGGTATGTTATTCTTTTATATTAACTCAGAAATTGATTTGTTGGGGCGGGTGACGCCATCATCCGCCCCTAAAAATATTTTTCTATTTTATCTAAAAATTCATTTAATTGTTTATATATAGAAAAATAAATTAAAAAGATGTGAAACTTGTACACTATGGTTATTCTGAACTATAGAAACAAAAAAAATATGTCAAGTATATTTCAGTGTATATTTCAGTGGAAACCTCAGAGTATGACATGAGTTATATGAGATACTCTATAGTTATAGCTATTAGAGAACCAATAATATTTTTTTTGGACCACTAGATGAGCTTAAATGAAAAGGTTATCAACCACAAAGTTTTAGATATCGTCATTGTCTACAATTTTGATATAAAATTTGACTCCATCTGAGATCATATGAAAAAGTTATGATTTTTTTGCTTGGAACTAATTGTAGGTGCGGCCAAGACCCGCCCCTACAAATGCCACCATATTTTGGGGTGGTTTATAGCGTCACCCGCACCTAGAAATACTCTTTTTAGGGGCGGGTGATGCCATGAACCGCCCCTAAAAATGACGCTCACACCCACCCCTAAAAATGCTTTTCTAGGGGCGGGTCGGATGCTACAATAACCCCGTTCCAATTGTAGCAAAAGGTGAAATTTTGGTCCATCCCTGAAAAAATCAGGGCATGCACATGAATGTTGAGTTTACAAGGTGGACTCATCATGGGGAATCTGCAATTCATGCGAATGTTGAGTTTATAGAGCAGGCACATCCCCATGAATATGATGGGATTTGGGAATCTCGCCATTACGATGGGATTCGTGTTTCTAAGGAACCCAATGTTGGTGACCAAGCAATCCCAGATCTGGAGATGTTATCAGAATTGTATGTAGCCGCACAGGAGGATGGACAGTTGCCAAATTTTACTAGAGTGCTGAAAGATTTGAAGCGGACGCTTTGCCCAGGATCTAGCCACTCAAGATTCTCCTTTCTTCTAAGGCTTCTCCATATCAAGTCGCGCTACCGAATCAGCAATTCAACATTCAATGCAATATTGAAGCTACTGTCCTCAGCATTCCCTGACTCCAAATTACCTTCAACACATGATGATGCAAATAAGTATCTTCGTGAACTGGGCCTTGGATATGATGAGATCCATGTGTGCCATAATAATTGTGTGTTGTTCAGGAAGACATACGCCAACTTGGATGCCTGCCCAAAATGCAAACAATCTAGATGGGAAGATAAGGATGGCAAATGTGTTCCTCGGAAAGTTTTGAGGCATTTCCCCCTAATTCCAAGGTTGAAGAGGATGTTCGCTTCAAGCCAAAGAGCTAAGGACCTCCAGTGGCACGGGACGAGGCGCGAAACGGTTGAGGGTCAAATGAGCCATCCTACAGATGGGAAGGCATGAAAGCACTTCAACGACAAGTACAATTGGTTCCAAATGATGCAAGGAACCTAAGACTTGTTGTGGCTACAGATGGTTTCAATCCGTTTGGCAACTTCAGCATGACCTACAGTACGTGGCCAGTGCTTGTTATACCCTTAAATATTCCACCATGGGAATGTGTGAATCCTACGAACTGCTTCATGTCTTTACTGATCCCAGGTCCAAAATCTCCAAAAAAAGATTTTGATGTATTCTTGGAGCCTCTTATAGAAGAACTACTTCATCTCTGGAGTGGTGTCATGACATATGATGCTGCCAGTAGAACGAAGTTCAACCTGCATGCAGCTGTGCTTTGGAGCATAAATGACTCGCGGCATTAGGCACCCTTTCAGGGTGAAGTACGAAAGGTTATTATGCATGTGTTCATTGCGATAAAAACCCATTGTCACGGTGACTAAAAAATAAGATAGGGTACATTGGCCACCGCCGTTACCTGCCAACAGATCATGATTAGCGCAAATATACAAAAGAGTTCGATGGGAACACAGAGAAGCAGGAGGCACATGAAAAGTTCACTACAGAGGAGGTTGCAGAGATAGCCATGTCTGCATGGCGACACAGGGCTCAAGAGAAAGTGAGGTGACAAAGGAGATCGAGTAATTTATAACCGCAAATCTGCGTGGTGGAAGCTGCCATATTGGAAAGATCTGCAGCTGCCCTACAATCTTGATGTCATGCACATAGAGAAAAATATATGCGACAACCTCCTTGGCACATTGCTGAAAATAGAGGGCAAGGCAAAGGACACAGTGAGTAGCAGGATAGATTTGGTTGCTATGGGCATAAGACGTAAATTGCATCCTTACCAAGAGGGTCAAGTGGTAAATACTTGTGGCAGAACCACCTAAATTAATCCGATTCAAATGAGCTAACCATCACCTATTACTGCTAAAATGGTTAATACGCACTTCAATTGGAGAAATTTGACAGTCTGTCGGGTAAAATCCCGATAACACCACTGTATTTCGGATTGAAACAACATACCTCACTCGAACGTGAGCCCAGAGATTACAATAACCAGAATGATACAAACTTCAATAGTAAATGTTGTTATAAACTGATTTTGAGAATTTAAATAGGGCACCTCAGAAATTTGAGGTAGATAAGTTCTTCAGAGTTTATAAACAGCGAAAAAGAAAGCGATATCTAGCGACGATATATGACATCATGATAAAGCCCGTACATGACGTCAATCTCACCAAGCTTTCCAAAGATTACCTGAAAACAAAGTTAAAAGCAAGACTGAGTATACTAATATTCAGCAAGACTGACCCGTCTAAGGGTATAACATAGCCCTTTAGCTAGACATGCAAGGCTTGTGAAGGCTCTGGATTTATTTTGCTGAAAAGCAATAAAGAGTAGATCCTTACTTTCAAGTTTTAGCTTTCAGATTCTAGTTTCATTAGCTATTCTAGGTTTGCACCTATCTATACAAGCATATGGTAGAGAAATTGTTTGCATCCAACAAAATTGAGTATCAACTTTGTTTCACTTCTTACTCTATGTGGCAAAGAGATTAAGCAGTCTCAATATCCGTGAGAGGCGGAATAGTTCGAACCGAATTTCAATCCATGCAAGGTAAAACCTAACACACACGCTTGGAGTAACGTTGAGTCACTCCAAAGCAACCGTTGGCTTCTCATTCCGGGTCGTGGATCTGGGCCACTCTCCCCGAGTACAGCAAATAGTCCACATCTTGTACCCATAGTGATGCATCTTCAACATAAATTAACTTCCTATCTCTATGAGAGAGTGGGGTAAAGTCAACTTGCCGGGTCGATCAGTTACTAGGTGTAACACCCTAATTTTAAATTCCAGCATTTATTAATAAACTTAATTGGCTTTATTTAAATTTCTAAGGTTTAATGTGTTTAGCCTGACATTTAATTCAATTTTGTTCCTTAAGTAATTAAAATTTTGTCATAGTTTTAAACTTTTGGTGTTGCATTCATGCTGGTGCATACTTTTAATTGATTGAGTGTGGTTTGAATTCAAATTGGTATTTGAATTCAACCTTTGTTTGAATTAGAATTGAAAAGAGAGAGTAAATAGAAATAGGAAAGGTAAAACCCAAAGGAAACCCAGCCCAGCTTGGAACCCGGCCCGACCTCAGGCAGCCCAGCCCGCTCCCTCTCTTCCCCGCTTGGCCCAGGCGAACCCCGCGCCGGCCCAGTCCGTTTCAGCCGGCCCACTCCTCCCTCTCCCTCCTCGCGGCCCAGCCTCTCCCTCCTCCCCGTCCAGCCTGAGCCGGCCCAGCCAGCAGCGCCGCTCCCCCGGCCCAGCACGCTCGCCCCTCCTCGCGCCGGCCTGCTCCAGCGCGACGCCCAGCTCCCAAACCAGCACCCCGCCCCTGCGCACCTGGGCCCACACGCCAGCGCCTACAGCCGCCCGCTCTCGCCCGCGTCGTCTCTCCCCCTCACTACCAGGCCGGACCCACAGGTCAGGTTCATCCCCTTCCCCGTGCTGGCCTCCTCTGTTCCGATCTCGTCGCGCTCCCTCGCTGCCCGTGGCCCCGCTCCGCCCCGTGTGCGCGCCCGAGGCCCACTGGCCGGCCTCCCAGGGTCTCTCCCCCTCTAGAAGTTTCCCAGCCCGGGCCCCGGAATCACACGAATCTGTTGGGCGTGATCCGTTTCTTCCGCCGCCGGGGATCACGGCCGAGATCTCCGCACCGAGCACGCACGCCTAGAATCACGGCCGGCATCCTTTAATTGGCCACGTGAGCCCTCACTGCACCTCACATTCCCCTGCCTGCGCGCCCAGAGCCCGGTTCCACCTCTCTCGCCGTGCCCCCGCGATCTCCACGCCGGTGAGTCCTTGCGCCGCCACAATTCCTCATCTTCGGTGATCACTGGACCCCTCTGACTCCCACACCGACTTCGCAGGAGCACCGCGCGTCGTTTCAGGGAGTCCAGGCGCCCAGTCTCCCTCTGCATCGCCTCCTCTGCGAGCTCCGTCGAACCTCGCCGCCGGTCCGCAACGCCGCCGCCCTTCACGGCCTCCCTGCTCGCCCAGACCCCCTAGGTGAGCATCAGTGCCCTCTTCTCCTCCCTTTAGCGCTAGATGTTGTAGACCTTAGCGCCCATTAGGTGCTCACGCACACGCTCGCCGGCGCGGACCCGCCGCTCGCCGTCGCGCACCCACGCCCGGTCCTCAACCCACCTCGCAGAGCCCGCCATCGAGTTCCTGACCTCGCGTACTGCCTCCCTGTGCAAGTCACGCACCGAATCGAGCCCGGGAACGCGTTTACGCGTTTCTCCGGTGAGTCACCGCTGCGGCAATGCAGCGCCGCCGCTCGCCGTCGCGCCCGCGCCGCCGCTAGAGCCCCAATCGCCTAAGAGCCGTCCGATCTGAAACCTAGGGCCCAGATTAGATCGCATCCCCGCTAGATCCGAATCGTCGGATCGAGATCCAACGGCCTGGAATCAAAGATACCGGTTCGGCCTTGACTTTTTGCTAAAGAGCCCTCAGTCTTCTGCTGAATTAACCCGCAGTCCACCGCCTTTGATAAATAATTGCAGTTAAGCCCAAAATTTTGCACGGACCCCCCTGAGTTTTCCAGAAATCAAACCCGCCGTCCACCCTTGGCAGTTTTACGCGCTAGACCCTAGAACTAATGGGTAATTACGTTTTAGCCCTCGGTTTTTGCAGAAAACCCCCTAGAACCCTGTTTTTATTACAAATAAGCCCCTAGAACTTGTTTTTAGCCTAGAAAATGCGTTTTAGCTCCGTTTTAGGCGTTCTTTATGTCCACGCGATCGTTGTAACGCGTAGAATAGTTTTAGCTTAGTTTTTCTTGCTGTTTTTATGTATTGATGTATTGTTTCTTAGTTTTTGTTAGTGTTTGCTTGTATGCTTATTTCTGTGCATTGTTTTGGCCATGTGTTCGTGAGTAGACGTTGATCCATCTGAGGAGCCCCAGTACCAGTACCCGGAGCAGCCATCTTCGGAGCACTTTGAGCAGCAGCAGGAGCAGTACGAGGAAGGCAAGTATAACATGAACAACCTATCATCTTTAAATACAATTTCATACTGCATGCCTATAAGGACTTTCCTAGCCACTTTATATCCTTTATATATATCCTTGGGTTGCATTTTGGTTAGTTGTGCTAGGTTGCTGCGCTATAACATACTCTGGTCCTTTTTAATTAATTTGATTAATGGTTTACTTGAACTTAATTCTGAGAGTGGCACTCTGTGTGGCTTGAGTGGCTCACGTCTCGTTAAAAGATGGTTTTTGTAGAAACATGGTTTAGGGGGCCAGCACGGTGCTTAGTGCTTGGTTGGCCACTCTCCATAAGGACCGGTTCATAGAGCGACAACCTGGGACAACAGCGCTACCACAAGGCTAGAATGGGGTAGACTTGGCTTACTAATTAGGTCTTTTTGGTTTGGAGTAACTTACCTGCGGGGCAAGAGTAGTAAGCTTCAATGGTCCCTGCTCCTCCGGCTGGTCTGTGCTTGGTTTGCGTACCTGTGCTTGTACCCCCGTGAGGTGGGCCCCATCGTCGCCGACCTATCTCTCGCGGTTACGCCTTACCAACGAGATTCTTTGTAACGGCCTCGTAGTGAGTCGCTAGTCATCTCACCTAAGGAAGTGTGATGAACCTCTAGCGTAGCTCACGACTTGTGGGTAAAGATGTGCAACCTCTGCAGAGTGTAAAACTGGTATACTAGCCGTGCTCACGGTTATGAGCGGCCCAGATCCTCCTTTTGATTAGTGGAGTTATCTCCTTCCGACGAGGGAGGTGCTTCTCGGGGTTACCTTGGTGGTTTTGGTATGGTTCTCAGTAGTTACATAATTAATTCTGATTAATTACTATGTAACTGGGATAATGGTAATTCATCAACTCGTAGTAAATAGCTTTAATAAAATCTTGCCAACACTTAAAAGCTAATGCAGTTGAGTCAGCCAACCTTAGAGCCTCATAGTTTGTGTTATACTTGTTGAGTACAAGTTGTGTACTCACTCTTGCCTCTTCTCTACTTTTTCCTCTTGGCTACGCTACTGCTGCTCAGTTCCTGCCGACACGAGGGAGTTCGTCCAGCGCTACCAGGACTACGAGGACTTCTAGGTGCTCGTCTCCCAGTCGACGTCCCTGTGGCGCCCGGCTTCAGCTTCGGAGAGCTTTATCGTATTTTGTACTTCGCTTCCGCTGTATCAGACATTTTTGTCATTATTGTAATAAATAACATTCGTATTCGCTTTATTATGTCTTTTTACGTGATATGTGCTATAATATACTGTTCATTCTGTTGTATATACGTGTGACTTGATCCTGGCACGTATATGATTGCTCGGTTTATGTTCTTTTATAAACCGGGTGTTACACTAGGCTTGCCACGTACCATATTTACGGCATGTGGCAAGTACTTTCAAACGCTTAATCAACATTACCACACACTGCGGCCTTATCAAATTTATCAACACAGACGGATTTCCACCATGAAACTTGTATCCCAATCCATCCATGGTCCTTATAGTGATTGCAGAAAATAAACAGTCAATTCCTATAAAGCTCGCGAGTGACAGGCAATCACTCGACTTTTACCGGTCCTATTAGCATAGCATTTATACGGACTCAGTTCTAGTGTTCAAACAATAGGAACCTAGAATTATGCATCTAAGATTTTCATTCAACTCCAATAACTTAAATACACAAATAAGTAATAACCATAAGTTGCATAATTTAAAATAATGGGATTATGCACCGGGACATGCCTTTAGTAGAGTCTATAGAGTTAGTAAGCGTTAGCTCTTCTGAATTGAAGTTCAGGACTTCAATTAATTCCGCGATGTTGGTTGGACTTCATGCAGTTCACTCTTGGACTCTGGATTCACGTTCAGGTCTTTGTTATCTTTCGTAACACTGACTTGGCTTCGGAAATATCCCCGTCTAGTTCCTGGATGAGTTCGTACTTCCCGTCGACTAGCGATATTATTTCTATATGCAATGCAGTACTCAAAATTAGTGAAGTGCTTAAGTATAGCTTTCCTTCACTAAAAAGTTGGAAGCCAATAAAGTAAACATTTAAGACCAAGCTTAAGTGTTACTTTACAGGGCAAACATTTATAGAGTAAAAGTAAACATAACAAACTTCATAAAATAACATGGTTGGCTACTCTAAGCGACATAAAGAGGTTTCATTCAAAACGGGAGTTTGAATTCAAAAGATGTCAAACAAACAACATAGATCTTAATGCAAACATGGCATGGCCTTGTATACAATCATTTTAACCTAACTTAGCAAACATTGGTGGAGTAATACAAAAATTACCCCACTAGAACAACATGATTATATTAACATGGCAATCAGGATGGAATTTATGTCCATCTAATACATGGTTTAAAATCAAAAGAAAGGGTAATTTCATTTAAGAACATGTGGTGGATTGAATTCAAATTTAGAATTTGAATTCAAAAGAAAATTCAACAATTAGGGTTCTAAATCAAACATAATCTCAAAATTAAAAAGGAAAGACTGCATATGAATCAAGTCTAAACATGGAGTTTATTTTGACAAAAACAGAAACAGCACTAGTATGTATGAATTAAACCTAGAACTCAGGAATAAATCAAAAACTCAAGCTAGACAAAGCAAAAATTATTCCAAAAATTATCATAAGCTACTTGTAATTAGTATAGCTCATGGTAAAAAGATCACCCTAAGAAATTACCAAAAACATGCTTTAATAAATAAAAGAGATGTGCTAGAAATAAACAAAACACATGAAATAACAAGCAAAATTCAAGAATTTGAGACACAAATTTTATACCAGACTACTCATGGCCAAAGGAGACTAGGTTTAAAAAATCAAGTATAACAAAGCTATGGTTAAAAAGATATAAATAAATTACTCATTTGCTAACAATTAAACTATGGCACACAATATAAAGTTTCATACAAACTTTAATAAGCAAAGTTGTAGAGCTAGTCAAGAGGAGCACAACAAATTTAATTTGGCATTTTTTTAATTTTCCTACATTTTTCTAAGATTTTTCAAAATTCACAGCATAAAACATAAAAGGGTTCTGGACTTTTTGCAAAGAGGCCCTTAGAAAGAATTTGGGATTTGCAATCCAGCCCTTGGCCGGAGTCAGGGCAGAGGAAGGGAGTTGACCGGCCAAATCCGGCGAAGAGGATCGCCGGCGGTGAGAGTGAAGGGGCTAGGAATGCTCAGCAGCTCGAGGTGCACCTGTAGGCAACTTGGATCGGACTTGGGGTCGGGCGGACAGGGCAACGCGGCGGAGCAGCGGCCCGTCAGCGAGGTTAGGCCATGGCGGCGGTGCTCCGGCAAGACAAAGGAGGGATGGTCGGGCTTGAGAGCTTCAGTGGAGCGAGGGCAAGCTCGTGGGGTGCTCTATTTAGGTAGGGCTAGGGTGGAGGGGGTGTTCTGCGTGTGGCCAGCGAGTGGCGGTGCGAATGGTGGCCGCGGCGGTGGATAACGCCGAGAAAAGGGGCTCGGTCGGCTATTTATAGTCTGGAGGTGGAGAGGAAGGGCAAGAGAGGGAAGAGATGAGCTTGTTGAAGTCTGTGAGCAGGATTCGGCGGCGAGGATGCCGTCCAGCGGCGGGCCGGTGGCGTGGCGCAAGCAGGAGAGGTCGGGCACGCGTGGCGTGCGCGAGAAGGGCAGCAGGGGTGGGGGAAATGGCAGCGGGGGCTTGCTCGCGACTCGTGGGGGCAGCGCGGGGTAGCTGGCAGGATGGAAACCGGCAGCGACGACGGGAACCGACGGCGGCGGCAGCGGCGCCCCTATTCTGCAGAGTGGAGAAGAAGAGCAGGTGGTTTTGCAAATTTGGAAAAGTTCAGGGGGTTAACTGAAAAACAAAATTTTCCACTGTTTTAGGGATCAAATGAAAAAGTGCCCAAAATGAAAGTTGTTCAATTTTTCAAGACCTAAAACTTTTATGTTGTGCAAATTTTCACTAGATCAAAGGATTTTGAAGTATTTTCAAATCCGTCAAATCTTTTAGAATGCAAAAGAACATAACTTATTTTTAAAATTGCAAGGGTAGCCTTTGGCATAAGTATGACTTTTTATGAGGGTAAAAGTAAAAAACAAAATATGCATTTTAACCCCTCATAAATATTGAAATTTTTGCCTTTTGCAAAACTATTTTGTAAAAAGGACATTGCATTTTTCCAAAACAACAAAAATACCCTTGCTCTGGAAATCATAGTTTAAATTTTTAAATCAACACAAAAAATTTATTTTTGACCCCTAAATCCTAGATTGTCACAAGACTCCACCAGCTTGGTATGTCCTCAATCCTACACAACGAATTACATTTTGCAAGTACCTAAGAGGTGTAAAGTTTCTAGATGGATTTGCAGCCAACCTAGGAATTTACATTACTGCAAATGGTTCAAAGGTCCAAAGCCGGATGAAAACTCATTCTTGCTAGGTCTTTTTACAAAGAATCATACCGGCGGGCTTAAGAGGACTTGTGCGTCCTGATCTATATGAAGCAGTTTCTGAGCTTGGGAACTTCTTTCGGGAGCTGTGTAGCAGAAATCTTTCTGTACATGTCGTCCAACGCCTAAAACAAGAGATCCCACTGATCCTATGCAAGCTTGACAAGATCTTCCCTCCTGCTTTCTTTGATCTGATGGAGCACTTGGCAGACCATCTACCTGATGAGGCACTGCTTAGAGGTCCTGTATAGTATGGTTGGATGTATCCAATTGAACGGCGGCTTGGCACATTGAAGAATCTTTTAAGGAATAGGGCTAGGCCTGAAGGATTAATTGCTAGAGCGTACATAGAAAGTGAAGTCTTGACATTTTGTTCTTCGTACATGGACGATGTTGTCGACGGACTTCCTGGATTTGATGGCCCAACAGATGGTGACACCGATGTTTTCATGCATGGTGTTCGTCTTATTGGCAGGGATCGGGTACGGTACATCGATGACAAAACTTTTAAGCAACTTGTTTGGTATGTACTAAGTAGCAGTGACAAAGTCGAGCTGTATTTGGCATAAGTATATATATCTTTTACTTGTTGCCTATTTATTATATCCACACATGTGTTGACCATTGTTGATATATTCGTAACAATAATGTCTATACTTTGCCACGCAGGAAGCATAGGGAAATGTTAGTGCAACAAGGGGTATGTGATGTTGACAAAAGGCACGAGAAAGAGTTTCCTGAATGGTTTAAGCATCATGTAAGTTGTTGTCGTCCTATCATTTATGTAAGTCATCAGTGGCATTACGATAGCCGCATACAACTTTATTATATTCTTGGTTGTAGATCGTGGAGCTGAGTGGAGAGGATCCTAATGCTGTCAGCCAGGAATTGTTTGCACTCTCTTGTGGTCCTGATCTCCGAGTCAAGACGTGTGCAGCTTGCAGTGTCAATGGAGTCCACTATAGCACAGTTGCTCGGGAGAAACACCTAAAAACACATAATAGTGGTGTCATGGCCAAGGGGACACATAGAGGCGAGACAATTGAATTTTATGGTGTTCTCAAAGAGGTAATAGAGTTGCAATATAACTCTAATCTACAACACCGTCGGTCAGTGGTCCTATTTCGATGCGACTGGTACAATCAAGAGGGAAAGACTGTAGGCATTAAAGATGATGGACATTTCAAGTCCATCAACATCAACTCATTTTGGTAGAAGTCTGACCCTTTTATTCTCGGAACACAATCCACAAAGATATTTTACTTGCAGGATAATGATTTAGGCAACGATTGGCGAGTTGTGCAAAAATTTGAGCACAGGAGCATTTATGATGTGCCTGAAAAGGATAGGGACGTACACCAAGATGATTACTGTTCTAATACGGAGCGTGCAGTGCATGTGGGCGATGAATATGCTGCTGATGATGTGCACCAGCATGAGGATGCAGACGTCATTGAAGCTAATCTAGCAGACCTTGTAATGGGAGATTCAGCAGATGATGGGGAAGATGAGGAGGAATATGAGGATGATGGAGATGACACTATCTTGAATTATTGTACTAACACTGACGCCAATGGGAATGGTGATGATGACGATGACGAGGACGACGATCTCTAGGAGTATGCATTATTGTTTTCGGATGTGTGTCTTCTTGCCTGTTATTGCACATTCAGACTTGTCACGAAATTGTTGTTGTACTGGATTTGCATACAGTTGTGTTCATTTATGAAATCAGCAAAAGATCGGATTGTTCATTCATTATGTTTCAGATACAATCTAATCTTCACCAAGGAAGACCTTGGTTACAACACTATTGGCGCTGACTTCATTGACGATTGTGTTAGCGCTTACATCAAATTGCACAACGAGATTGTCAAATCCTGCTCGCCCTTCTCCTTCAGGGAATACAGGCTCCAAAAGGAGAAGATTGTGCCCGGTACAGGTTTGTGACACAGCAAGAGTAGTTGCAGCCCCCTGCCGGACACCGTGGGTGGCAATCTGCCTGGCACGATTGGGGATGTCCTGCAGGCGATCCACCAGCAGGTCGCCTCTGGCGTTCACCGTGGTGGCGGCGTCGTTCGCTGCTTGGTGGAGGGCCTAAATTTGTACCTCCAGGGCTATAGTTTCCATGCAGAGAAAAAGAGATTTCTATTAATGGGAACAAATAATCTTCATAGAGAATCAATTATGCTCAAAGAGAAGAACCATACCTGCAACTCTGCCATCGGCAGCGGACAGCATCGCCCGAGCGGTGGAGTCCTCACCATCGGCGGCGGTCAGGGCGGCCTGGGAGACCTCGAAGCAGAGATGGAAACACACAATCTCACGAGTTGCCTCAGAGTAGAGGTCGTGTGTCCCCTTCCACCAACGGAGGTAGCGCCGAGCATCGTCTCTGTTGTAGGAGTCGCCAGAGCCGCCAGAGAAACTTGCTGCGGCTACGGATTTAGCGCCGCGAGCAGCCATGCAGGCCAAGCCAACCATACAGATGGTCTTGTATGAATAGAATAGAATTAGTGGTACGACCATATACATGAGGCCACGCAGGATTAAGATCTTCTTACCCTTGCCGGAGAAGGTGGGCACAGAGTGGCAGATTGCCTTCTGGAGCTCCATCTGTCGGGCGCTTGTTCTTCCTACCCATGGGAGATTGAGATTGAGTGACCATGGAGATTGAGAGACTGGCGGATGATAGAGACTAGAGCAGATGAGAAGGTTTAGATTGATTTTCCTGATTTTCTTAGGATTTGTATTTATAACTGCGGTGAAATTGACGGAGAAGAGATGCGGTCGCCGGCAAGTTCAGGCGAGGCGCGCGGAAAGTGGCAAATGTCTAGCGTAGTGGTTTTTAGCGATCTCCAAACAGCCGGTGTCCCATGTTCGAACCCGCGCGGCAGCAGATTTTTCCCCACCTTTTATGGAACGTTCGCCACACATGTTACCAATGC
This sequence comes from Panicum virgatum, assembly GCF_016808335.1. Classification (NCBI taxonomy): domain Eukaryota; kingdom Viridiplantae; phylum Streptophyta; class Magnoliopsida; order Poales; family Poaceae; genus Panicum; species Panicum virgatum. The sequence goes on along the minus strand of NC_053136.1, from coordinate 25,710,075 downwards.
GGGCCTGTTTCACTTCCTGGGCCGGATCGAGCTGGACCCCGGTTACACGTGTAAACCACGTCGGCCTGCTGCCCTGCACTCCTACACGTGGCTGCCAGCTACACAAACTGGACCAGTTAGCCAGCAACGTGGCAGTCGGTCTGGTTCTATGACGAATCGCACTGATCGTAGGGACGAGGAGTTAATTGGCGCACCTTTTTTATGACTATATGAAATGTTGTTCTGTGATGCGCGTTGCATTTTTGTCATAGTTTCGTAGGGGCTAAAGGTTTCGGCAATGAATGATGACGAAATTCCTATTTTCACGTGACACGTTTTTACTTTCGTCACGGTTCAGCACTGTTCGAGGGATGTAGATGAGGACCTATAACGAACCTGGAATTTTCGTCATAGATGGGATCTGTTCAATGACGAAATTCAAAACATCATGCACAAAAACGTCATGGATGCTACTATTTCTACTAGTGAAAAGGTACAATGGCAAGGTTTTTGATGAAAATTTTTGGGCAGCAACATATTTATGGTCCCCTTACTAGTTTGAGAAGCATTTGAAACTCATGGATGAAGCTAGGCAAGATGCAATGGATTACATAAGAGAGTGCCATAAGAAGATATGGACACCAAGTCAGTTTTTGACTCATTGCAAGGTGGACTATGTCACAAACAATGTAACACTCAAGATGAATAAATGCCAAAATACGCTTTGTACATGGGAATATATAAAGTTGATAGCTGTTGACGGCCATAATTTCACGTTCTGACCGTCAACTTCTCAGAAATAAATCGAGCTTTACACTATGTTTCATTCATATTTTATTTAATTCTAATAAGTTCCACAAGTTTTGCATGAGTTTTGATTTCAGGAGAATACATGCCAAAAGAGGACGAATTTGGGTGAAAACCCAGGCCGACCGGCCGATCCTAGGCCGGCCAGCCTGGCACCCCTACACACTGAGTCACGACTTCGATCCTGGGGCAATGTCAGGCACCCAAATGTATCTGAGGTGAGGATTGGACGTCGGTTTGATCGTATGGACCGAAAGGCTTGCACAAGGATCAAAGGACCCACAACTCAGTGCAAAGCCATGTCCAAGTCAGCAATCCACACCCTGGAGTAATCACAAGTGTCAAGACACAACGTCGGTGGAACGGAGGGCGAACACGAGACAGAGAGAGGCCAGCCGGCCTGGCCTTGTCTGCGTTCAGGCAACGCAAGCTACACCGACTCCAGGAGGAAATCACAGACGTTCAAGCAAAGGCGGTGGCCGGATGGCCACACTCCTAGGCCGGCCGGCCTAGGAGAGGCCGGCCGGCCCCACCTTGGATCCACTCGAGCCCCGACTTCGCGTGGAAGCTAAGCACAACTGCCACAACCGCCTCCAACCGACGCCACATGCTTCACCTGCTCAGAACCAACCCTAGAAGGCTATATATAGAGCACTCATCCCTCACTTGTAACACACACCTTGGAGCTCATTTCTCTATTCACCTTCTAGAGTAGGATTAGTAGTTTGGAAGTTAGAGTCGAGTCAAGCTTTGCTCGGGATTCCTGAGTCCTCGGATATCTAGTAAAGCTCTTGTATCTTTCTTTCGAAGATATCAATATAAGTTATCTTTTTTACTTTTCTGAGTTAGCTTTACTTTCCACTTTCCTTTATCTTCTCGAGTCTGAGTATTCAGCTCGGTTGCGGAAGTTGTATCCTTACCTTAGGCTAAGTTATCTCTCTGATAGTCGGGAATCTATCTTACGGGTTTTCTCGCCCGGACTAGAGTATCTCAAGTTAGTGCTCTAGGTTGAGGGGGATTTCTCTCGAAGGCCTCGAGAGAAATCCAATCACCGAGTGCAGACGTGGTGTCTGAGCTTAGTGTTAGCTAGAAAGTGTGTACCACCCCACGGTACCGTTGTGGTAGGCGGCAGGTGCTGACAGCCCTGTCCGTCCCTCGTAGTCCACCACGTTCGGGTGTTTTCATAGCTGTAGTGCCGACTGCCATTAGACTCCCTTCTCATCCCATTCTGAGTCCTTCCCTGAGGCCGCCGAAGTAGGCTCTACTTTCCCGAAGTGTATCAGGTATCGTGTCTTGCTCGTTGTCCTCCCAGCTGCTACCTCTCTAAGGCTTTGAGTCTCCGTGTGTCACTCGGTCATAAACTGGCCATTTATCTTATCTTGTATCTGTCATACCCCCTCTAGTTAGTCACAACACTAACTACAGCAATGCAGTACGATGGCTCCAACATCTTCCTCCGCCTGGTGCTGGACCATCAACCGTCCCAGCCGTACTATCAGCCCCAGTAGTACCAGCAGCCCGAACAAGAGGACAATGAGGAGGAGAATGAGGAGGAAGAAGAGGACCCCGACGAGGAGGACTGAGCTTCTTCGAAGCTTGGGGGGTTGTACTGCCATCTAAGTCACCACATCCCGACCATTTTCAGTAGCCATGCCATAATAACTACATTCGCATATTTATGATAAAAAAATATAAAAAAATAATAATAATAGTCTCATATGAGTGGAAATCCGTGTAAATTCTTGCTTTTGAAATGATGATTAGTTGCTCTATTCGTGCCTCGTATGTGCCTCGTTTATAGCTTTTCACTCTCCTAGTACATGAGCTAGTTGGCACATTTTAGTTCCACTGAAAAATGGTTGAGTGGAGGCATGTGTTTAGTTTCTGAAGTCTAAGTTGTTGCGGGACTCGAGATAGCCCAAACCGGTTTTAAAACTGCTTGCTCTAGTAGGGAAGCTCTCAGAATCTTTTGAAAATTAAGAATTTTGGTGAAGGTTTCCCACATGGTTATAATGACCCATCCAGAGCCTTTTATGTTTATATAAACTGAAGAGAGCTATCTTGTGTTATCATGAGCTTTGCCGAATGGTTTGTCCGTCAAGGAAATGGAACTTACCATCTGCCGATCGATTTCCCTCATACACTCATCATTTGCTAAGCCTCAAATGTCTGGTTTGTCAACCACCCATTCCGGGATTGACATCCACTGCCAAGCATCTTTTCCCCGCAGTCATACACCCAAAGTCTCCACCATACACCCAAACATCCCATACAAGGTCTTCTCATCATGAACTCCAAAAATATTAGAACCATTACAGCAAAAGAAAGAAGGGATTCTTCTTTTTAAAAAAAGAGTTGAAAATGAGAGAAGAAAATCCCACTCTCCCAAAGAGTTGTAAACAATGAGTTCAAATAAAAGACCAAATTCCCTTCCTAAACCTGAGTACATCCCTCTCCATCCACTTGACATTCCACTAGATCAGAATTTGGCTAAGTTCCAATCCTTTCCGGATCACCATTCGGCTCGGCAATATAGGTAACCAATGTATGCGACACTCTCCCTACCTATAAACTCCACATATCAGCCTTAGGAGTAGGGAAAAGTGGGTTAAAACTCCGACCCCATGTGAGCATCATACACCTTGAGTGACTCGAGAGTACCATTGGGAAACCTAAACTTCTTTTGAAAAATCTCACAAAAACTCCGAGCTAGGAACCTGAATGAGCAGCAGAAAACATTTCGATGAAGGTTGTTCAGTCCTTCAACCACTCAAGACCAAGGGATGAAAACAAGTACGCCCCATCCTCCAGAACCTTAGGTATAACCCAACTTACACTCAGTACATACAGGACGAGTAATATGCTGTGCACAAGGTACCTGTAGGGTGTGAACATTGATACAACTCCTGATCCACCGAGCCTCAGTTTGAGCTTTGCTCGAGGATGAGCAAAATTTTAAGCTTGTGGGGGTGTTGACGGCCATAATTTCACGTTATGATCGCCAACTTCTCGAAAATAAAGCAAGCTTTACACTATGTTCCATTCATATTTTATTTAATTCTAATAAGTTTCACAAGTTTTGGTTGAGTTTTGATTTCAGAAGAACACATGCCAAAAGAGGACGAATTTGGGTGAAAACCCAGGCCGACTGGCCTATCTTAGGCCGGCCGGCCTAGCACCCCTACACACCGAGTCACGACTTCGATCCTGGGGTAATGTCAGGCACCCAAATGTATCTGAGCTGAGGATTGGACGTCGGTTTGATCGTATGGACCGAAAGGCTTGCACAAGGATCAAAGGACCCACAACTCAGTGTAAAGCCATGTCCAAGTCAGCAATCGACAACCTAGAGTAATCACAAGCATCAAGACACAACGTCGGTGGAACGGAGGGCCAGCACGAGCCAGAGAGAGGCCGTCCGGCCTCCCTTAGGCCGGCCGGCCTGGCCTTGTCTATGTTCGGGCAACGCAAGCTACACCGACTCCAAGAGGAAATCACAGACGTTCACGCAAAGGCGGTGGCTGGATGGCCACACTCCTAGGCCGGCCGGCCCCACCATGTAGCCACTCGAGCCCCGGCTTCGCGTGGAAGCTAAGCACAACAGCCACAACCGCCTCCAACCAACGCCACATGCTTCACCTGCTCAAAACCGACCCTGGAAGGCTATAAATAGAGCACTCATCCCTCACTTGTAACACACACCTTGGAGCTCATTTCTCTCTTCACCTTCTAGAGTAGGATTAGTAGTTTGGGAGTTAGAGTCGAGTCGAGCTTTGCTCGGTATTCCGAAGTCCTCGGAAGTTTGGTAAAGCTCTTGTATCTTTCTTTTGAAGATATCAATATAAGTTATCTTCTTTACTTTTCTGAGTTAGCTTTACTTTCTGCTTTCCTTTATCTTCTCGAGTCTGAGTATTCAGCTCGAGTGCGGAAGTTGTATCCTTAGCTTAGGCTAAGTTATCTCTCTGATAGTCGGGAATCTATCTTACGAGTTTTCTCGCCCGGACTAGAGTATCTCAAGTTAGTGCTCTAGGTTGAGGGGGATTTCTCTCGAAGGCCTCGAGAGAAATCCAAACACCGAGTGCAGACGTGGTGTCTGATCTTAGTGTTAGCTAGAAAGTGTGTTCCACCCCACGGTACCGTTGTGGTAGGCGGCAGGTGCTGACAGCCCTGTCCATCCCTCGTAGTCCACCACGTTCGGGTGTTTTCATAGCAGTAGTGCCGACTGCCATTAGACTCCCTTCTCATCCCATTCTGAGTCCTTCCCTGAGGCTGCCGAAGTAGGCTCTACTTTCACGAAGTGTATCAGGTATCGTGTCTCGCTCGTTGTCCTCCCAGCTGCTACCTCTCTACGGCTTTGAGTCTCCGTGTGTCACTCGGTCATAAACTGGCCATTTATCTTATCTTGTATCTGGCTTACCCCCGTCTAGTTAGTCGGTTGATTAAGCTAGTATGGTTATCATTCGATTTACGATACTCTTTACAATAGTGCTTCCCTGAGGAAAATACGATACCCTAGAATACTCCATGGTGAAGTGCTACAGCGGTGATTCTGTGCGCTTGCGGAATTAACATTCTTTTGGGGCATAAGAAACACCAACAATAGCAAAAATTACTTTTTTGATCCATTGATCGAATGGACGAATGGACACTGTGGTTGCGTAGAGCTCGTCGAGTACATTCCGTTTGACTATTTAGATGTCGTGTTTGGATTTTGAATGAAAAGTTATAGTTTTTTTAAATGACAAGGTGCGCGGGCCCATCCTACAGTAGTGTGCTACAGTATCCCCTCCCCTTTCTAAACCCTAAACCTCTCACTCCCAACCTGTGCCGCCACCCTTTGGCCGTGAAAACAAAAGAGAGAAGAGGGAGAAGAAGAGAAGGGAGAAGAGAGGGCCTTTGGGCACGTCGTCGTCGATCCTCGCCGTTCCTTTGCAGAAATCGGTCGGGCTCCATGTCCTCTACCTATTTTCCCCCAATTCGGATCCTTTTCTCGCTGTTCATGGTGGTGCCCCCATGTGTGCTGCAGCTTAGGGGCAGTCGAAGGGTTGCATTGACCCTCGCCGCTAGGAACACGGTGGGGATTCATTGTTGGGATCATCGTCATCGCCATCGCCTTTGTTCTTTTCAAGGGGAAACCTAGGTGAGACATGTCCCTACTGTGGAACTCATTTCCCCCCCTGATTTTAGAAGTTTGTAGCTCATGGGAGTAGCGGTATTAGTCCCCTTTTGGACTAGGATTAAGGATTTGTCCTCGTCGCTTTTCTCAGCATGCCATCAATCTGTGCAGTTTCTGTTCGTGGCAGTTTTTCATGCTTTTAGTGATCTCAAGAAAATATAAAACCTTTATGTGAGTTGGAGAAGAGTTAAATATCTTTCCATGGCCGCAAAGAACATCTCAATCGGATTTATGATGAGGGAGAAACTAAGGTTGGAATCTGACTGTTTTTCAGTCTCATAATTCTGAGCAGTGTATGTTAACCTGAAGTTTAGGAAATCTTAATGGCGTTTTTGGACTTCCTAGTAGTTATAAGAGTTGTATATAATTTCATAAGCTTTCCATATTTGTAAAGATCACATACATCCTAAATTTGGATCTTCAGTTATGACTGTCTCAATGGAACTGTTCTGCAGAATCTATCAGAATGTAATATTAAGGTTCACCTCGAATTTACCCAATGTTAATGATTTTTTCTATACTTTTTGATAACTATAAAGTTGTATACTATGAAGTTATCTTTATTGTGACAAAATATCATAAATTTGGTCCATCATAATTAAATATTACAAAAAGAATAAGCTGCAGTGCTGCTGTTATGTCTAGATTGGAGTGTTTTGTGTGAGGACGTTTGGTTCGGGCGTAGAAATGCTTTTATCGATGTATTTATTATGAAGTGTGTTTGTTTTGGTGTTAAGCCATGTTTGTGAACTGGTGGTGCGCCTTCGGACCGTGCTTAGCTCATGTTCTTGATCTTCGGTGAAGATAAGTAAACGTAGCGATGTGGCCTACTCGCTTTAACTTTGTTATTTGAATTGCCTCCATTAAATTTCAGAAGCTCACACTATCCAGATAAAATCTGAAATTTACATTATTTGTGGATTTATATATTTATCCACTTGTGTCATTGCTCTTGGAGTTATAAATTTTGGAGGTATATGAAGTTCATGCATTGCAATCATACTTTTGCACTCTCATATTGAAGATGCATCTGAAAAAACCATAGCCAGATTGGTGCGGTAAGTACCGGTACAGCAAACACGTTGAGATATAGCAATGTGGTTGCTGCCCTCACTTCCTTCCTTGAGATTTATGGGTAGAAGTGAAGTCATCCATTGCATTGCACCATTAGCATGTGCATTGAAGCATTCATAATGCATTGCACAGTTTGCATATGCATTGAAGCATCATTATGAAGATCTCTACCTGAAGTTACACTGTCTCATTATGATGCTTCTTTTATATGAAATAATTAATCCAATGCTTAATCAAATTGTGATTTAAATAACTTGATTAAAGTAGTTTGCTTGCTGAGATTTTTCCATAAACCTCACATGTTGTTTTTTCCCTCACATGTGCTTGAGCTTGGAAGTTGCATGCTTGGGATGGGTCTAGCTACACATGTGTACATCACATTTGAGATCATTTTTTTTCGGGACACATGTGCTGTAATAAAAATTCGTTGATGTTGCTTTAGTCGAATTGATCGTTTGTCTTTATGTTGGAGTATGTTTCAGTTAGTTTGAGACATATTAGTCTAGTAAGCTATAAAGTTTTATATCTTTAATATGTATCTAAGTTGCTTCCGCGAACTCCGTTATAGTTGTGTTATGGTGTAAGGATTGTGTTATTTTTCTTCTGGAGTGTTACAAATAATCTGGTAGAGAGTTTCAATAATTGGGTAAAGAGTTGGAAGGGTTTGAATTTGGATGACTTTATGGATAAGATCAGACATCTTCTTATGGAGAAGTGGTATATAACGAGAACAATATCTAGAAATATGGAAGGCCTTATTTTGCCACATATCATGAAGAAATTAAAGGAGCAGAGTTTCAATTTGGATATGGAAGTGTGGACAAGCTCGGATACAGTAGCAGAACTGTCTGTGAATGGAAGCAATGGGTACAAGTGTGTGGTGAACCTACATGATAAGTCCTGTTCTTGTAGGAAATTTCAAGTATCAGGCATTCCATGCAGACATACATAGCCTTTATCTCTAAGAAGGGTGAAGCTTTGGACAAATATGTTTCCTCATATTATTTAGTAGAAAAATTTAGAGCAGCATATGACAATCTTATCCCTGCCCTTACTGATAAGGATCAGTGGCTGCAATCAAACCATGGATTCTTCATGCATCCACCACTTCTCAAATCTACTGCTGGTAGAAGAAAGAACCAGAGGTTCAAGGGGTGCAATGAAGGCAGCACAACACACAAGAAAGGGCAGCATAGATGTCCTATTTGTCAATCATATGGACACTGTTGGTACACATGCAAAGATGGTGACCCAAATGACATAGCAACCATGCTAGCTGAAAAGTAATGCATTCCTGATCTGATTTGTTATAATACATTAATTCCTGATCTGAATTACTAATCATTTGTTGCTCGTGTAGGGGCCCTCCCAAGAAGAAGAAGAAAAAGGAAAATGAAGTTGCTGAAGATTCAATTGAGAATTGTATTGTACCCACAACTATGTATTTTCTTCCCAGGTGAGTTCAAATCAATAAGTCTTGTTGTAATGCAGATCTGAATTCCTTTGCATATATGAACACAACTGTTTGTAATGCAGCCAGGGAGTCTCTAGCCAGCTTGAACCACTATCCATAGAGCCTGCTCCCTCCCATGCAGTAGAGAAGATAAAAAGAGAAGAGAAAGCAGAAGGGAAGGTAAAAGCAAAGAAGGCAAAGAGTATATCAAAGAAGACAAAGAGTACATCAAAGAAAAAGCAATCTATGGTGACAGCTCCACCTGAAAGCCCTGCAATGTGTACCAGGAGCAAGAATCCAGAAAGTCCTGCAATGTCTACTAGAAGCAAGAGAAAAAATTCTAGATTGAGTGTGTACCTAGTGGTCACTTAATTTAGCTAGTGTTTAGCTAGTTTAATTCAATGGCACAAGAACTGCATGATATTTTGTATGAGAAACTAGTACTCACATGTGCTATTTGATGGCATGATATTTTGGTATGTATGGTACTGGAGAAATCATGTGTTATTCAGCTTGCTCCATATATTCTGGTAGCAAAACTGGTCTCTAAGTAATCAGCTTGTTTCTTTTCTTTAGTTTATTGCATTGTCTATATGGTACTCGTATTGAATACCTACATGAGGTCAGCATAAAATGCATAAATATATATTGATTATCATCATTCGGTAACTTACTTATTTATCTTGAGCATAAAATTCCATATACAACTTCATGTAGCAGAAATACCCTACTCAAGGGCAAATGGGTCTTTTCACAAGCAACATAACAGCAAGGTCACGGAATTGGCATTCAAGGGATAAAGTTTGGGTTCCATGGCACTTAAAGGATTTTGCAAAATTTTGTGGCACGGAGGGAAGCTACCACTACTACAATAATTATTTTTTGAGGCAGTCAAAAACTGAAGCAACCCCAACCGCCTCGGACCTATCGTCATGGTAAATAAGTCATTTAACAAGGCTGTTTTGCTGCCCGCCTCGGTTAATCAAATAAAAAACTAAAAATAAAAGAAAGCCTGCCGAGCCCATCACGCTGCCGCCGCCCCGAATCCGCCGATGGGGGCGCGCGCCGCCGAGCCCTGCCTCCCAGATTCGCGGCCGGGGGGCCGCCGCCGAGCTCCGCGGCCCACCATCGGGGGTGCGCGCTGCCGAGCCCCCCCCCCCCCCCCCCCGATCCGCAGCTAGGGGGCCGCCACCGGAGGAAGGGGCCTCCTCCCGCACACCGCCGCCGGAGGAGGGGGGGCCGGGTCCCGTGCCAGTGCCACGGAGGAGGGGCCTGTTGGTACTTTGTAACGTCACGAATAAAATCCGCAAGCGCACGGATACCGTTGTAGCTTTCACCCAAGAGTATTCTAGGGTATCGTATCCACTGGGGAATGTGAGTACACTATCTACGGGTTCAGGCTATCCAAGGACACACACTGGTATAGGAGGATAGGACAGAGAGGACTTTTTAAGATCTAGAATCTATGTTTAGAAGAAGAGATCATGTCGCCATTATACTTCGAGCTACTGGTTTCGACCGACTTATACAAGCTGATAGCTCCAATAATATGTGCACTATCCAATATCCAAATGTGGAGGATTACTAGGGCAAGAACAGGGCTGTCACCACCTGCCGGCTACCTCTACAAACCATGGGACTATCAAACAACAGAGTGGTATAGTCCAGTCTAGACACCACATCTACGCTATTCCCTACTAACTCTAGAGGCGATCAGGGTTATCCTTTTCTATCCGGAGCCCAACTCTAGAGTCAAATGCTACTCTCTAAGCATACACTCATCTTATATAAGGCAGATATAATAACTTGCAACAAAACTCTAATTGTAAATAAGAAAGTCTCGAACACTTACAACCGAATAAGCATCCGTCGAGGTACAAGTGGAGAAGAGCGCCGACAAGCCCGGCACATCCCTCGACTCTCCCTCACTCTCTTGTAGAGGTATAAATTGGAGAAGAGCGCCGTTACCGGCGCCCGTCCCGAGTACCTCTACTCCTAAACTACCTAAGACAACTCTCACTCCTCAAGTGAGGACTCAAGAGAAGAGTAATGTGTTCTATGTAGTGTGTGAGTGTGTTCTCATTTGCACCCCTCCCCTTGTATTTATAGGAGAGAACCACCATCATCTCACCCGGGAATGAAGCCAAACCGCCATGGAGCACCAACCACGAGACGCCATGTGTCACTGAGAGTCGGTGGGGCCCGTGGGCCGCCACCACATGGTCGGCCCACCATGGTGGTCGGCCGACTGTGGGCTGGCCCCATTTGCCCCGGTCTTTGGTTAGAAGACTGCTAGGTGGGCCCAAATGTCATATATATGGGTATGGGCTTGTCTTGAGTCGGTTTGGATGCTCTGGTGGGCCCGTAGATCCCCCTGAACGCGTCTGATTCGTCGAGAAGTTGTTGCCTCGGATCAACGACGTGTCACCCTACTTTTGGGGTGCATTCTCCTCTCATTCCCAAGCGTAAGCAACCTGCACATAAATATACACCATTAGTGTTGACGCTCGTCTTTCATATGCTCATGCAGGAGCTAATAGCTTGCTCAGATGGTCGGGTTTGTATCTTGATGCTTGAGGCCTGTTTTACCTGCATTTCTGCCCGAATTCCAATATAGCAATATTTGTAAGAGGAAACGTGGAATTGGATCTTTCTGGATAACATATGCAGGTATGAGACTTTATTCTCATGATTTCAGGCTCCAGGTGACGCTTGAAATGAATTGTTAGCGAGCGTCAATAGGGCCCTCCTCCCGCGCGCCGCCGCCGCCGAAGGAGGGTCCCGCGCGCTGCCGCCGCGCGCCGCCGCTATAGAAGGAGTGGGGCTGGGCCTGCACGTTGGGTCCGCGCCGCCGGGAGGGAGGGAGCGTGCGCCGCCGGGACGGAGGCCGCCGCCCGCCGGGACGGAGGCCGCCGCACCAGTTGCAGGGGAGGGAGGGAGAAAGTGGAGGGGGAGGGGGCGTCGCCGATTGCAGTGGAGGGAGATGGAGAGAGTGGAGGGAGGGACGTGGAGAGAGAGAGAGAGGAGAGCGCGGGGAGAGTTAGGGTTAGGGTTTTGTGTTGTTATATAGTCCTTCTATGCAACTAGGCTCATACGGTTTGGGCCTGGTCAATTAACCAAGACGGACCACTATAAGAGAACCGTCTCTGAAAATAGAAGTATTAACTGAGGCGGTTATTTTAATGATGACTGCATCGGTTAATCAATTTTGCAAGGCGGTTCTCATAACCACCTCGTTTAACAGAAAATAACCACCTCGATTAAAGTTTTGCATTAACCGAGACGGTTTTTTAATGTGCCGGCCTCCAAGATCTTTTTAAAGTGTCTCGGTTAATCAGTTTTTGTAGTAGTGTACACAAATTTTTGTGGCACTGAGGGAATTTGCTCCATTTTTTTCTCATGTTCTTGTTTAATAGAAGATTAAACTTGAACATGTGCATATATAATATGGTCACATAATCACTAGAATTTGTCATGATCAAAATGTTACTTCTCGGAATTAAGATATACCGTAAGACGCCTATATTTTTAACAAACTCCAGCCTCTAAATTTACGGTTGACGTAGCTCCACCTGTTCTCCAAATTTCCAAGCGCAAGGTGCGGCCAGCAAAAACAAATGGAAGTTATGCTGGGGGTTTTTATGCCGATTAATTTTGATTGCACCATCTCAACAACAACGCTATACTACATGGATGACACGGAGGCCCAGTTGGTCACCGTTTTGGGTTATTTATCTTGACATGTGGCTGATTTGGTACCATTATTATGCAATAATTCGGTAGGTCATCGACCTACCATAGTCCGTACCAATGTATGGGCAAGCATTCAGTATTCCAGCAGACAGCACCAATATGCGTGTACCGACGTTCTCAGCAAGGTTAATAGGTGCTGTGTCACAAAAGAAAAGGAAAAGAAGTCTGTCTATGCATTTTGATGGAGGCACACAGGGGCACACCAACCCCAAATCCACGGATCTTAACATGCTGGCGTTACATGATGCAACTTAACGGGATGTTTTACCACTCGACATGCAATTCAGAACTGGTACGGCGTCTCGCTTAGAAAATCGAGTTCAAGGTCAATTGAGGGTAGTAGTTTGGTTCGGGCATTCCGTACAAGCAACAGCTAAGAAAATGCTACTCGATGGACCATCCAGCGCAAAGCATGGGATGAATATTACGACTGACGAAGTGTCCGTTCTTATTGGCGCTAGCCACAGTTGTTTCATTGCAGCTGCTCAAATTATATTGGCTCTGTTTGGATACTCTAACTGAGTTAGAAATTAGAATTAGTTTCTAGCTCATGACTAACTCCGGACTAACTCTAACCAAAATGATATTTGGATGTAAAGGTTAAAGTTAGATTAAATGTACTTTTCCAATCAATGACTCATTTAAATACTTTTTCTAGCTGGATCTGGTGTGGCTAACTTTTGTGTGACCTCCTGCCACTAACAAATTGTTGTCAGTCGAAACCCACCGGCGAGCAGCGACGGGCAACACGAAGAGCCGGGAGGTTGCTGGGGCGCTGGCAGGCACTGCTCCCTCGTCGACGGCCCGCAATTCCGTCACGCGCCCGGAGGATGTGTGAAAACCGGGCGTGCCACCTGACCTATACCCGATCAAGAGGGTGCAGACGTGCTCCGAACAGTTTTTTGCATACAAAGACACGTGTAAACGTAAGTCCGAGCCGTGGTCGGCTCCCCGGGACGACTCTTGCATCGGATTTAAAGAGCCGATCGAGTCCCGGTGTCAGATGTGATCTGATTGTATCCAGATATGATAAATAAATCAAATAACTATGAAACTGCTTCAATTAAATCTAATTGATCTAATCCACGATGGTAACAGCTTCACTGCTAGATCGGAACATCCTACACGTGACTAGGCCTAATGAACATAACAGATAACTAAACCACAACCCAAAACAGAGGCCTAAGAACTAGCAAAAGCCGATTCCCGGAACAATCCCTATCAAGGCTAAGATAAAGCATCTATTACACCACCGGATCATGCAATCCGTTTGCAAGGCCTAACCTAGCAGATATTACGCCAACTCTTAAGAATAAGAGCAAACCATAACAGATCAGATCTACTAGACATAAAAGAAGCAGGGTGTTTCCTCTGTGCAACTAATTCTTTGCGACAAGAACTAGCATAAGATTGAAACGTGATTGCACAGAGACAACATGATATTCGTAGATAATAAGCAACGAAGCATAATAGATCTACTAAAAGCCATGCTACGAACATCAAGATAACTAGTACTACTCGCCATCAAAAATATTTCAGTACGAGTAATACCAAGGTAAAAGCAAGAACAATACTGCCCTGACCGCAAGAAGCGATCAGGGCAGCATGGCACTTACTTGGATGAAACCCTAGGATTAGGGGTGGCGATGCGCCGAGAGTTGTTGTTTGCGAGATGTGATGACGCTCTCCTTTACGAATAATAAAGGATACATATTTATAGTCCGAAGACTTGGGAAACAATCTAAACTAATCTTGTCCCGATTGGACTCTATCTCTAATCTTAAACTAAATCTAAGGATACACGGCCCATGTGGCCCAGATGCTCACGCAGGAGCCGATTTACAAGTCTTCTTAGTCTTCTGCTTTAAGTCCATCTTGATTTCGGCCCATAAATTAACCCTGTTAATTTATGGCGATAACACATGCCCCCCTGGTTTTGGCAATGATAGTTTCAAAACCAATCTGTCGCTTCATCTTCCCGTTAATGCTCATTAAACACACTGTAACACCAAGGAAGACGCAACGTCTCTGCAACTGGCTCCTCGTAGAACGTGAAAAATTGCCGATCCATCTCCCATCTTTCCGTATTTAACCTGACCCCAAATCGGCTCTTCTTCACAGCAAAACTCCTTCTTCCTCCCAAAGCCAGTAGCGCAGAAACCCCAATCCTCCAGCACCAGCAATGGCCATCTCTTCTTCCTCCGACTCCAACTCTTTTGGAGACTCTTCTTCCTCCTCTTCCCCTTCTTCTTCCCCCCTTCCTGCTTCTTCCGTCGACTCCATCCCGGAGAGTCGGGAGCCGACGCCAGAGTGGGACCCAACCGCAGCGCACGAAGCGCTGGCTCCTCTGCATTGGGATGCAGAGGAGTTCGATTTCGGGGTCGCCTCCGAGGAGGACGAGCCCGAAACTGAAGGAGAAGACCTCCGGCTCCTGTTCCAGGAGGAGTCGGAGAAGGACGAGGAAGAAGACCCCTCTTCGGACGGAGTCGACTCTTCCTCGGAAGAGGAGATCGACTCCCCTTCCGATGACGACGAGCCGATGGGCGGAAAGCCCTTCCGGTTCCTCGGGTCCTCCGAGGAGGACAGCGAAGAAGAGAACAGCGGCGACGGCAACGGCTGGAGCGACTCCGGGTCTGAAGGCAGCAGCAGCGCCTTCAGCAGCGACGACGACGACGACGACAGCAGCGACAACGACGGCAGTGGGGATGTGCCGGCCCGAAGCCCCAAGCGTCGTAGGTACTAGGTGCCTACGAACAGTAGTAGTAGTATCGTAGGGGTAGGATCACAAAGCCGAAGGATTGACTCCTTTGTAAAATCGGCTTTCCTTGTAATAAACTTTCCTTTAATGAAATCAAGTTTCCTCAATTTCATGTGTCTTCGTTTATTTCTCAAAAAGCTGATGGCAACGCATCAGGCTTCTATAAATATCCAAGAGCCGACGAAATTCAAACTAGGAGCAACCCGCACAAGAGTAGAATATCGCTTCCAGCTTGAACCGAACTCGACGAACTCTCAAATTCGAGTGTAATTCGAAAGCCAAACTCTACAAATCCGAGCAAGAACTCTCCAAGCAGCCGGAATTCGAATCAGAACCCACAGCAATCCAACCCTAAGTCAACAGATCTGAACCATGGCAGATTCTGCAGTTCAGACAACAAGTTCTGATATCAACAATGCAGCCATCCACGGCCTGAAGGTAACATTCGGCCTAATCCTTTAGTTTTCTTCAGCTTATTAAGCTTCTAAAACTAAAATTCTGAAACATGACACCACACGTATGCTTCTGAATCTCTGAACTTCAGGTGTCAAACATCCTTCTGCCGCATCCCTCCAATCCAAAATCCTTCTGTCTTGGCCCACAAACCCATGAAAACCCCATAGATTTGATCTCTTGTGAAGCAAATAGGATCCCTTTTGTGAGTCAAAACATCGATTTGAACATCTGAAACGACTGCTAAAGAGCCTGGCCTAATCCACCTGAAAGCTGGATTACATGGTACAGCAGAGTAGCAAAAGCTCACATGCCCCTATGGCAGGATTTGAACATAGCCGATGCATTTAGTTTATCACTGTCACCCCTTGACAAAGATGAAAATCTTCTGAAAACCATCGGATATTTCTGGTCTGATGCTCTGAATTGTTTCCTTTTTGGTCATGGACCCATGACCCCTACTCTGCTAGACATCACCATGATCACTGGACTAGACATTAGCTCTCCCAATCCTGCTGCTCACAAAATGGCAGAAGTCCCCTTTAAACTTTCTTCCAAAGTCAACTACACAAACTGGGGTACTTACATGAGTCAGCACATGAAAACAAAAGGTCCAGTGACTGAGAAGGAACACACAGCCTTCTTAAATCTCTGGCTAGAGCACTTCATCTTCTGTGGCACTTCCTTAGCTCCAACTAAGAACTATCTCCCCTTGGCCTACCACCTGGCCCATGGTAATCACACCGGCATAGGTAAACTCTTCCTTGGAGAAATTTACAGATATCTCCATTTGATGACATCTAACTTGCTTAATAAAAAGAAACTGAGAACTGGAGGCCCTTGGTGGTTTATTCCGTTGTGGGCACAACTGTACTTCCAACAGCATATTCCCAACTTCCAAGGCCTGACCAAGAACTCTTTCCCCGATGAAAGTGGCAAACCAATCAGATGTACTAGTTACGGCCAAGCTTTGTTCAGTTTCCCTGGCAGTAAACTGAATTCAACAGATGCAGCAAACTGGTTTAGAATCTTCTACAAAAGACTAGACAATCCTCTCTACTTCCCATTCATTGAATCTGAATCCTTTGAGAACCCAACTGCCTTTAGATTAGATAACTTTGTCGATGACGACAGCACTCGGCATCTGTACTCTCTGATGATTCGACCTGGCTTCCTCCCTGTTGACATCAGCACTTCTAACAGAATTATCAAGCTAGGTTATGAATCTTACCAACCAGCCATAGCAGCTCGGCAATTTGGCCTAGGACAGGTCCCTCCCCACTTCCATATTCACCACTTGGTGGAGAGCAGAGCCGATCTGCCTGATGGTCTTACCAGTTCAAGATGCTACAGCATGTTTGATGACCTCCACATCCCAATACCAGCCGATCTGTCCTTTACCTCTTCATCAATCGGCTTTGATACTTGGTGGAACATGTGGAAAACTCATGTCTTCAGAAAAGCTCTAGGTCCTCGACTGCAGCAAATCGATCCTGAATATGTAATCCCCGAGGAAGAGGTACTGAATTTATGTACTTTATTCCTCCTGAGTCCTCTATCCTTTGCATATGTCTAATTCTAACCCACCCTGTTTGCAGCGAGAAGATGGTCCAGAACCTATGACCAGCACTGGGGAGCCATTCCACTTTCTTCCAACTGCCCCTAATGTACTTTTTTGCAAAGGATCACCACCAATGAAGAAAGTGATAATGACTGTTCAGCCAGACTTACTTCAGTCGGCTTCCAAGCGAAGACAAATTTCTGCAAGTGTTGCCCCCCGAGTCTTGACCAAGAAAAGGAAGATGATCACAAGGCGAGTGGTCAAGAAACTAGCACCAGCATCCCCAAGTCCATCAGAGTCTAATACCAACCAGGTAACTCATTTCTCTGAAACTTCTTCTTTATCTCATACATGTGTACTCCGGTTGACTGTGGTTCTATGTTCAGGATGCAGCTGAAGACATCCCCAATGCAGAAAGCCCGGATCAACATGAGATGGCTGCAACTCCTGATGCACTGTCGGATGCAAGCGAGGAACAAACCGATGCTCTTGACGTCAACACCAGCTCTGATAGGACGATTGCTCCTGAACCGTCCCACACTTCTTCAGAACAGGTAACATTACAAAACCAATTCTGAACCAGCCGATAACTCCATAAATGCATCTTGCTCTAACTCCAGATACACCCATAGAGTTTCGATATTTCAGGTTTGCTTTCCTTTGACCCTGCATCAATGGGCCTGACTACCCCTGGAGTAGAGACATCCTCTCTGCAGCAATCGGCTAACTTGGCACATCAGCTTCAACTTATCAAGGACCTTCTATCTGCTCCGATCACTGCTCTAGTTAATGATTCCAGCAAGACAAAGAACATCTTCGAGCAAATAGAATCCCAACTCCCGGAGCCATTGCAAATCAAGCACTGGTCAGCCAGCAACCTTCCATTCTTTCGGATAGAAGTGAATAAAGCACAACAACAGATGGAAGCACGTCGCTCTCAAGCTTCTCTGAAAGCTGACATTACCCAAAAGTGCAAGGCCCTCAACCAGAAGAAGGCAACCCTAGATACCAAAGCTGACATGTCTGCCAACAAGAAGCGACTCGACCTCCTGAAGAAAGAACTGGCAGAACTCGAAGAAAAGGTCCATACCACCAAGAAGCTCATCCAGCCGAAGAAACTTCCATTGCAAACTCCGAACAAGAGACCCAGGAAATAACCGAGCAGATACAAACAGAGTTTGCAGAAATAAGCACCTTGAGTCGGCAGATAGTAACAGGCGATGACAAGGATGACGAAGCAACCATAGCACGAGCAGACGCCGTCCGCACAGAAGCCATCCACGCCATAGAAGAATTCCTGAACCAGTAGATAGGCTCAAGAGACAATCAGTACTGCCTGTTAACCTGAAACTTGTATTTGTTTAAAAACATCTTAAGTCGATGGTTATACATCGGCTATCTTACTTCTCATATGCGTTTTTTTTATCGGCCAACTCAACGTGTTGGCCTGTCATCATCATTTTTTTACCGTACAACTCAATGTGTTGGCCTGTCATCATTATATATATTTTTTTTCGCGGCCAACTCAACGTGTTGGCCTATTACACCGCAGCCAGATGGATCTCATCGGCTTTTCGTTACTCGCCTTTCCACATGCTCGGGAAATACTTCTTCAGATGCTGTCCATTGACAGCAACAGGAAACTTGACGCCGTCCAATTCCTCGAGCATGTACGCATTCCCAGGCAAAACCTGATCAACCTTGTACGGCCCATGCCAAGTTGGAGACCATTTACCGAACTTTTTATCTTTAGTTCCCAACGGCAATACTGCCTCCCAAACCAAGTCTCCCACCTGGAAATCCTTAGGCTTGACCTTCTTGTTGTATGCACGGGCGACTTTAGCCTTATTTCTTTGATCTTTTCCAACGACCAAAGCCTTAGTTCTGTTAGGTCCTCCACGTTGTCATTCATCAAGGCTGCATACTGTTCAACAGATAGATCATTCTGAAACTCAACACGCCTTGATCCGGCCGTGATCTCCCACGGTAGCACAACATCTTGGCCATAGACTAGATGGTACGGCGACGTCTTGGTGGACCCATGACACGAAATACGATATGCCCATAAAGCTTCTGATAACACCTCATGCCAGTGCCTAGGATATTCATCGATCTTTCTTTTTATGAGCTTCATGAGGCTCTGGTTGGATGCTTCAGCCTGTCCATTAGCTTGGGCATAATACGGAGATGATCTAATCAGCTTAATCCCCATGTCATCGGCAAACTTTCTGAACTCCTCCGATATAAAGACCGATCCTCCATCGGTCGTAATGGTCTGAGGAATCCCAAATCTGTGAATGATGTGCTCTTTGACAAAGCTGATCACATCTCTTGACGCTACCGACCTCATGGGCACCGCCTCTACCGATTTTGTGAAATAATCTGTGGCAGCTAAAACCCATTGGTGACCTTTGCTGGATGACGGGTTGATTTGTCCGATCATGTCCATGCCCCAACCTCTGAATGGCCAGGGTTTGATGATAGGATTCATCACTGATGCTGGCACTATCTGAATTTTGCCAACCCTCTGACATGCTTGACATCCCTTCTAATATTTAAAACAATCTTCCAGCATACTGGGCCAGTAATAACCCGATCGCCTAATCAGCCATTTCATCTTATGAGCCGATTGGTGAGTACCGCGGGCTCCATCATGAACCTCATGCAAGAGCCGATTTGACTCTGAAGGTTCCAGACATTTCAGTAGCAGTCCTTCCAAGGTCTTGTAGAACATGTCATCCCCTATCAGAACATACTTCATGGCCTTGAGTCTTATCCTTCTGGGTGCCCCCCGAGCCGAATCCTTCAAGTAATTGAAGATATCGGCTCTCCAGTCTCCGGGTTCTAGAAACTGAACCTCTACCTCGACTCCATCGGCTGTCTCCTTGTAGCCAGAAGCCATCTGTGCCAAATCATTGGCTTCATTGTTCAGAGTCCTGCGTATCCAGTGGAAATTGATGTACCTGAATCGTGACATCAACTCACGGCACTGCATCCATATCGGGAAAAGAGCCTCGCTCTCACACCTATATTCCTCCGTGAGCTGAGAAATCACCAGCTTCAAATCTCCAAAAATTTCCACCGCTTCTGCACCAGCTTCGAGAAGCAATTCCATCCCTTTGCGAACGGCTTCATATTCCACCAAATTATTGGTGCACGGGACAGTCATTCTGATGGAAAAGGAGTAAGTCGCCCCACGAGGCGACACCAACAGAATTCCCACACCGCATCCATCATCACAAGCCGATCCGTCAAAGAACATAGCCAAGCACGAATAAATAATGCAGCAATATCAGTGCTGATCCTGTCTGCAACAAGATCCGCCAGTGCTTGTCCTTTGACTGCTTTTGCAGGCTGGTACCGGATATCGAATTCTGACAATGCAAACATCCATTTTCCAAGTCGGCCTTTAAGGACAGGGGCCGACAACATATGCTTTATGACATCCGATTTGCATATGACAATTGTTTCCGCCGAGAGCAAAATATGGCGAAGCTTCGTACATGTAAAGTATAAGCAAAGACAAAGCTTCTCGATTTCAGGATACCTGGTCTCGGCGTCTAACATGCGTCTGCTGAGGTAGAAAACCACCCTCTCTTGACCATCATGCTTCTGTACTAGCACCGAAGCAATGGAAGTGTCACCCATGGATAGGTACACATAGAACGGCCTATCTTGCTGAGGAGGAACCAATACTGGAGGCTTTGAAAAATATTCCTTGATTTCATCGAAAGCTTGTTGCTATTTTGCCCCCCAGCGAAACTCATCATCGGATTTGATCTTTACTAACCCCATAAACTGCTCAATGCGTCCAGATAGATTAGAAATAAATCGCCTAACAAAATTAATTTTACCGATGAGTTTCTGCAACTCCTTCTTTGTAGTAGGTGGTTTCATCGTCTTTACAGCTTCTTGACTCTTTAGGCCGATCTCGATTCCCCGTTCATGCACCAGGAATCCCAGAAACTGACCGGCCGACACACCGAAAGCGCACTTCTTTGGGTTCATTTTGAGCCCAAACCTCCGGGTCCGCTCCAAAACTTGACGCAGATCTTCTAAATGCCCTCCAGCTGATTTGGACTTGACCACGACATCATCAATATAAATCTCTACCAGCTTGCTGATGAGATCATGAAAAATGTAATTCATAGCACGTTGGTACGTTGCACCGGCATTTTTCAGCCCGAAGGTCATAACCAAGTACTCGAACAAGCCAACTGCACCTGGTACTCTGAACGCAGTCTTGTTCACGTCCTCTGGGGCCATGAAGATCTGGTTGTAACCAGCATTGCCATCCATAAAACTCATCATTTTGTGGCCAGCAGCTGCGTTGATCAATGTTTCTGCAACAGGCATCGGGTATTCGTCCTTTGGTGTTGCTCTGTTGAGATCTCTAAAATCGACGCAAACATGCCATCGGCCATCCTTCTTTTGTACCGGTACCACGCTAGAGATCCATTCTGCATATCGGCACGGCCTGATGAACCCAGCATCCAGCATCTTCTCCACCTCTTTCTTAACTTCTTCTAGGACTTCGGCCTTCATCTGACGTGCTCGTTGCTGAAACGGCCGAAATCCTTTCTTGAGCGGGAGCCGATGCTCGACTATGCTTCTATCCAGTCCGTGCATCTCGGTGTAGTCCCATGCAAAGCAATCCCGGTATTCTTTTAGCAGTGCAATCATCTCCTCTCGCAAAGCCGGATCCAACTTCTTGCTGATAAATGTCGGCCGTGGCTTATCCCCAGGATCGATGTCAACCTCTTCCAAATCATCAGCTGATGTGAACCCGTATCCGAGTTTGCCGTCATCTGAAAAATCAGCTGCGAACGCAAGCGAGTCTTCATTATCCACAAGATCAGCGGCAAACACAGGGAGATGACAAGAAAAATTATTTGGCCAACCGCACGGGCTGGCCGCCTCTATACTTCTATTATCATTCAGAGCCAAATAGTCAATGTGTACATGATGTAACAATTCCGACGACAAACAGAATTCTTGTATTTTTTGGGGCCGATCGCTGGGACCGGCCTCTCTATTTCTATTACACCCCGTGGCTTGCCAGGATGCATCTATTCTGTGAGGCCAGTGGATAAGACCAGCCTCAGTCCGTTTTTTGTTGCCTTGATCCGATCACAGTCTTCGAGGGCGATCCCTGAGATCGGCTCTTGTCCTTCCGCATCCCAGGCGTTCATATCTGCGACCGAGACCTCGCTAGAATCGTCTCCAGGGACCACTTCTATTTCATCGTCATCCCATTGGACGAGGTACTGATGCATTGTGGAAGGGATACAACAGTTGGCATGAATCCAGTCTCTTCCAAGCAGCACTGTGTACGTACTCTTGCTGTTAACGATGAAGAACGATGTTGGTACAGTCTTGCGGCCCACTGTCAGTTCCACATTAAGAACCCCCATCGCCTCTGATGGCTGTCCATTAAAGTCATTAAGCATCACATTGGTTTTGATCAAATCGGCAGAAGAACGACCCAATCGGTGCAGCACAGAGTATGGCATCAGGTTGACTGCGGCACCAGTGTCGACCAACATCCTTTTCACAGGCTTGCCGTCGATGAAGCCCTTGAGATATAACCCCTTCAGGTGCTTGTAGCTCTTCTCCTTGGGCTTCTCGAAAATGATTGGCCGTGGGCCGAGATCCAGCTGCGCGATGGCCAATTCCTCTAGTTGGGGTGCTCGAAACTCCGACGGGAGCACGAACACCATGTTCACATCAGTCGATGGCTTCTCATCGGCTTTCATCTGCTTGGGGCGCCACTCCTTTCTTGGGGGGGGCGCCTCTCCTCCCTTTGCGGTCGCCTGACTTGCTCCGCGAGATCCGGATGCGCCTTCCTCAGCACGTCAAGATACTTTGCTTCTGCCTCTTCCAGATTGCGCAAGTGCTGCACCCTGCGCTTCTACGACCGATTAAGCCCGTCAGGACACCACCGTGGGCGATGGTACCTGTCTTCTTCTTCTGGCTCAGAATCACCCCTGGATGGGCGCCTCACGTGGTCATCCTGACGTGTTCCGGGCCCCAAGCGCCGGAACACTGATGTCTTGTCCTGCTGGTGTCCTCGAGGCCTGCACTCCAAACAATCATCTATAGTAGGCAATCGGCTCATGCCGGAATTCCAGCAATACCTAAAGAACGGGCAGTGCCAGTGGTCGCGTATAGCCTGGCGTCTCCCCAGTGTCCTCCCTGAGCGATGCTCGTACTCATCTTCTTCCAATTCATATCGGCGGCGTAGCTGGTACTGGTACTGGTATTTTTCCAGAAGCCGATTAGAAGCTGGAAGCTGGTTGCGGATGTGACGCACTTGCTCTTCGGTTACATGTCGCTGTTACGACTTGCGTTCATCCTGCGGCCGTTTGCCAGAAACGGCCTCTCTTCTCTTCTTATCATGGCGGCGCATAGGTCCCACCATGTTGATCTGGAATGCCAAGTCCTGGCCCTCGGATCCGAAAGCTGACAGCTCCACCACGTTAGCTTGCGGGAAGGATTTGGTGTCAACCTTCATCGTGTGTTGAGCCAGGATTAATCGGCCTTGCTCGACAGCCGATTGTATCTGACGACGTAGCTCCTTGCACTCACCCGTGGAATGAGTGAACGAGTGGTGCCATTTGCAGTACAGTCTTCCCTGCAGCTCTTGGGCCGTCGGCAACTTGTGATTCTCTGGGAGCTTCAGCTGTTTTTCTTTGAGAAGCAGATCAAATATCTGCTCTGCCTTGGTCACGTCGAAGTCGAAGCCCTTCACAAGTCCCTGCTGCTTGACCCACTTGCACGGGACAGGGTTTGCCCCCCGGGTCCACTCTGCCACGGCCACTTCTTGCTCTTCACCAGAGTCATCAGATTCATCCGCCTGGGCCATGTTTACATGGCGCTTGATCTTGTCCTGGTACAGCTCAGGATGATAATGCTCGTACGCTGTAAGCTTCTGCACCAGGTGCGCCAGAGATGTGAACTCCAACTGAAGAGCCGCATCCTTGATCGGCTTAGCGAGTCCCAGGACAGCCAGATCGACTGCCTCCTTCTCTGCGATGCACGATGAGTAGCATCGGTTCTTGACTTCTCTGAAGCGCTGTATATACTCCGACATAGTCTCCCCTCGCTTTTGCCTGACCTGGGCGAGGTCGGCAATTCCAGCTTCGGCAGCCTCCGAATGGTACTGGGTATGGAATTGATCTTCAAGCTGCCTCCAAGTCCGAATCGAATCCGGAGCCAGCGATGCATACCATCCAAAAGCTGGGCCTGTAAGGGATTGGCCGAAGAACCGGACCCTTAATGGATCCGACACTGAGATCATCCCAAGCTGCGTTAAGTATCGGCTCACATGCTCAATGGAGCTGGCTCCCTCTGACCCGTTGAACTTGGTGTAGCGAAAATGGCCTCTCATGCCATATTTTAATATAATGTTTTGGCGATTGATGACGCACACAACACTTGGACTAATGTGATTGTTAAGATGACTATTCTCAGGCTTTTAGGTTCAAGTGATGACAAAGAGAAAAGAGGCGTAGCAAGGCCCGAAGGGCCACCCCTACGGGGTTAAACCATAGGGCAAAATTTGAGGCATTTTGCTATCATCGGTTAAACCGACGATAGCATTTGAGGCATTTTGCTATCATCGGTTAAACCGACGTAGGGCAAAATGAACTCACCGGTGCAATCACAGAGAAGGTCTGCGGGCTAGGGTTTTACACCGGATGAACCGACGCTACGGAAATTGTATACGTCGGTGCATTGGCAGATGAAGACCGAGGAAAATGCCTACACCGGTTGAACCGACGATGCATCGGTTCAGTTGTCCAGAAAGGTGGTTTTTGGAGGAACGTGAAGAAGTTACACTCACCGGTTAAACCGACGCTAATATTACATACACCGGTTGATTACATCGGTTAAACCGGCGATACACCGGTTGATTGATAACGACTAGTTTTTCAAGTAGCAGTTTACATACACCGGTTGAACCGATGATGGCTTTTGGGGTACGTCGGATTAACCGGCGTTAAGCACATTTCGGGCAACTTTTCTCCAACGGCTATATTTGCTTGTGCTGCCTATATATACCCCCAAGGCCGGGTCATTTGAGTGTGCTGGAGTTCAAGGAAGTATACAAGAGCTAAAGATCATCTCCAACCACCATAGAGCTTCATTGTACATCATATAGGCTTAAGCACACTTGTGAGAGTGCTTAGTGCTTGTTTTAGGCTTAGTTCTTGAGAGAACTAGCTTGAGAGAAAGCCTTGCTGCGGCAAGCACCTTGTGTACTCGTCGTGTGACCCTCCGACTTGGTGTGGAGTGGCAACGACACTTTGTGCGGGGAAGGAGGCCCCTACTTGGTGTTAAAGCTCTAAGATAGTGAAGATGGTGCCGTGGTGACGCTTCGAGATAGACGGTGGCGGTGACCTCGTCTTTGTGACTTGGCGTCACTTAGCCTTTGCTTGTCGGGAGCCTTGGAGGCATGGCAAGACGGTGATCAAGCGAAGAGACTCGGCATCACACTTGTTCGTGTTGGATAAGTGGCCGTGGACGTAGGGAGGGACTTTGGTGTCCTAACCGAACCACGTTAAATCGTGTGTCTTGGTGTCTTCACGGGAGTTTGCATATCCTCTCCCTTACCGCTTTACTTACCGCATTACGTTTCCGTATTTACTCTTTCTTGCTTACCTTTACTTTCCTAGTTAATTTGATTAGGATTGGCTATAGGTTGCAAGTCTTTTGGGGTAAGTAGAGGGTAGCATAGATAAACCTTAGTCATAACTAGCATGTGTAGGACGTGTTAGATTTATCTTATGCAATTAGATTGAGCCCTAGGTTAAAAAGCGATTAGCGACCCTATTCACCCCCTCCTCCTCTAGGGTCGGACACCCCGGTGATCCTTACACTTGGTGAACTCCGAAAGCCGATACTTGGGTGGCAGTGGGATTAAGTCATAGTCGCTTGGGTGCGGCTTGGAATAGCCGATCGCTTTCCTCTTGGGCAGGATGCCGAACTGGTCTCTCAGTATCGCACTGACCTGCTCCACACTAAGAACTCATGGGGCCGATGGCTCAGCACTCGGCCCAGTAGCGTACTTTGCCAGCCACGCTTGTTTTTCTGCGTCTGCTCCAGAAGCTCCTGGGTTTACCATTTGCACCGAGCGTGCTGGGCTGATGCTGTCAGGAATGTAGGCGCACGTGTAGCCGTGCCGAACCTCCTTGGGTGGCTCGGTGAGGAACTGGCCTTCTCCAGGATCACCGCCGATCTTGTGGACGACGTAGATCGGCGAGCTCTGCGGTCTGGGAGCTGCAAATGAGAATGGCAGTTGCGGCCTAGAATGCAGTGCAGCTTCCTCTGTGTGACTCCCCAGGATTGGCCCCGATGGAGAGTACCGGTTCTTGATTATCTCCTGGATGACGCGATGCGCCATGCGCTCAAGCTCGTTCATCAGACTCTGAGAGTGTCGATGAAGTGCATGGGCCACCATGTAATTCATCTCCTGACGCAGGGCCCTGGTGCGCTCCTCTGATGGTACATACAAGTCCACGTTGTCGAGAGCGCCTTCTGGTGAGAACCCCTTCCACCTGATGCCATGGTTGCGAGTCTTCTCAAAAGAGCCGATGAGATCGGCTTCCAGCAGAGCTTTGATCTCATCATACTTCTTCTTGTGTTCAGGAGGAAGCTCTTCATACGTGACGGGCTTGGGAGCGGGTTCTTGATCTTGAGCTCCAGTCATTGTTGCAGTGGACGTTGTTGCCGAGAAAGGTCCCACCGAGCGTGCCAGAATGTGTTGTCAGTCGAAACCCACCGGCGAGCAGCGACGGGCAACACGAAGAGCCGGGAGGTTGCTGGGGCGCTGGCAGGCACTGCTCCCTCGTCGACGGCCCGCAATTACGTCACGCGCCCGGAGGATGTGTGAAAACCGGGCGTGCCACCTGACCTATACCCGATCAGGAGGGTGCAGACGTGCTCCGAACAGTTTCCTGCATACAAAGACACGTGTAAACGTAAGTCCGAGCCGTGGTCGGCTCCCCGGGACGACTCTTGCATCGGCTTTAAAGAACCGATCGAGTCCCGGTGTCAGATGGGATCTGATTGTATCCAGATATGATAAATAAAGCAAATAACTATGAAACTGCTTCAATTAAATCTAATTGATCTAATCCACGATGGTAACAGCTTCACTGCTAGATCGGAACATCCTACACGTGACTAGGCCTAATGAACATAACAGATAACTAAACCACAACCCAAAACAGAGGCCTAAGAACTAGCAAGAGCCGATTCCCGGAACAATCCCTATCAAGGCTAAGATAAAGCATCTATTACACCACCGGATCATCCAATCCGTTTGCAAGGCCTAACCTAGCAGATATTACGCCAACTCTTAAGAATAAGAGCAAATCATAACAGATCAGATCTACTAGACATAAAAGAAGCAGGGTGTTGCCTCTATGCAACTAATTCTATGCGACAAGAACTAGCATAAGATTGAAACGTGATTGCACAGAGACAACATGATATTCGTAGATAATAAGCAACGAAGAATAACAAATCTACTAAAAGCCATGCTACGAACATCAAGATAACTAGTACTACTCGCCATCAAAAATGCTTCAGTACGAGTAATATCAAGGTAAAAGCAAGAACAATACTGCCCTGATCGCAAGAAGCGATCAGGGCAGCATGGCACTTACTTGGATGAAACCCTAGGATTAGGGGTGGCGATGCGCCGAGAGTTGTTGTGTTGCGAGACGTGATGACGCTCTCCTTTACGAATAACAAAGGATACATATTTATAGTCCGGAGACTTGGGAAACAATCTAAACTAATCTTGTCCCGATCGGACTCTATCTCTAATCTTAAACTAAATCTAAGGATACACGGCCCATGTGGCCCAGATGCTCACGCAGGAGCCGATTTACAAGTCTGCTTAGTCTTCTGCTTTAAGTTCATCTTGATTTCGGCCCATAAATTAACCTTAACCCTGTTAATTTATGGCGATAACACAAATATCACAAACAAATCATCTCCACAATAAAGCAAGAAAAACATGATAAAAATTAATTTGTCCATACTAAGCTAGACTATTTGGATCGACGTGGTTCCATTTTAGTGGCGACCATCTAAGCTATTTGGCCCACCTAAGCTAGATTATTGCTTGGTCTGCCATCGACGCCATCCGTATCTGCCACGTGGCTCCTGGCCACACCTATCCACGCCTGGCACTCATCGCCTGCCTGCCGGGCCTTCTCCTCCAGCTTCGTGTTGCGCCAGAGGGCGCGTCCCGCCTCGGCCTCCGCTGCGCCCAGCCGCCCCGACGCGGCGCGGCCCGTGGCTACCGGCAGCGCCCGAGAGTGCCGCTGCCGCGCCTCCTCCATCCCGCGCGCATCCTCTCCGGTGGACCCTAGTGGACGCCCGCCCGCTGGTGGACGCCACGCCGGAGCCCGCTACCTTGCTCCGCACGTCCACGACCGGCTCGCAGCTCCAATCCGCCCCTTCACGCTCCGCGCGCTGCTCAGGGAGGAGCCCTCCCCGTCTTCCTCCTACTGCGCGGGGGCGACGACCGCCACCTCGCCGCCTCCGATCCGCAGCCGCCGCGCTCCTCGGCGCCGCCGCGCTTGTTCTGCGACCGCTTCCTCCGCTCGCCCGGGTCCGGCGGGGGACCCGCCACACAGGGATCCAAGGAGGGGAGAGAAATAGGAGAGAAGGTGGGGCCATTCCAATCTAACTCCAATAAACACCCCTTAGAGGGGATAGTTTTTTGATGAGTTAGATACATCTAACCCAATCTAATCCACTTGTTTGCATACTTTTAGGTTAGATGAGCCACAATCTAACCCAATCTAATTCTAACCCATAAATCCAAACAGGACCATTACCAAATGCAGAATCTATTGCAAGACAACATGTCATTGCCTTGGGAGGAAAAAAACATCTACCTGTAATAGTTAGAGGATGCAGTACCATAAAAATTCTCAAAAATATTCCATGCTTGCGTGGAAGTGAGATAATACCCCCTCTTATACTGTACTATATTGCAACACAACTTTTCGATTATGATGTTGACGCGGGTCTCCAAATAGCACATTTAATTTGTTACTAATTATTTGTGTTCAGAAATTAAAAATTCCAATGATGTACCAATTTATGAGCATCGTTCCAACAGACTACCTAAACTTAGTTGGCTAGGTAAAAAAAATAGAAAAAGAGGTAAAATCATCACTTAACGTACAAGCTAATAATCTCCTCCGCCTTGCTATCCCCTCCCTCCATGCCTAGGCGGAGCGGCTCGCCATCCGCACCCTCCTGTACGTGGGTCCTCTTCCTCGTTGTCCCCTTCGAGCTTGCTGCCACCGAGCTCGCCCACGCGGCCAAGCTTCTCCATGGCCGGGCCGGGGTTGAGCTCCACTACATCCAATGCGAGCTGTCACGGAGGTGGCCTCCTCCATGGCCGGCGGGGTCGAGCTCCTCTATGGCCGGGGTCAGGGTCGTGCTTGTGACACCCCGGCTCATGGCTTAATAGGATTAATAGGATACTCATACCAACAAGTTGCAATTTCTTTTTCGGAAATCGGTCTTCAAAGAACTCCAAGGTTAAGCATACTTGGCCCGGAGCAATTTGGGGATGGGTGACCGATCGGGAAGTTATTCTCGGGTGCGAACGAGTAAGGACAAAATGTGTAGAAAAAACATGTGTTGGTCTGTGAGAAAAGTCTGAGTCCTAAAAAGCAGCCAGATGTAAGCGGGTCTAGCCTCGGGGAGGCGGGACGTTACAGAATGGTATCAGAACCGACTCACATAGTTTCATGGGCACGTACGAGCGTAAGTGCGGAGGCATGACAACGGGCGCGTGGGGGCGCAGATGCCACCGGCATGTGCACAGGCGCGTGGCGGGTCAGTGTGCGGGCATCTAGGATGTGCCATTGGCACTGGATGCACGGACGTAGGACAGGGACCGTTGGCACTGGACGCACAGATGTGGCACATGGGCTGCTTGCACGGGACGTGCGGGACGTGGCCAAGAGAGGAAGTTCCTGGCTTGGGATTGACCGACGAGGACGTCGGTCTCTTAAGGGGGTGAGTATGTGACACCCCGGCCAGGGCTTAATAGGATTTATAGGATACTCATACCAACAAGTTGCAACTTTTTTTTCGGAAGTCGGTCTCCAAAGAACTCCGAGGTTAAGTATACTTGGCCTGGAGCAATTTGGGGATGGGTGACCGATCGGGAAGTTATTCTCGGGTGCGAACGAGTGAGGACAAAGTGTGCAGAAAAAACATATGTTGGTCTGTGAGGAAAGTCTGTGTCCTAGAAAGCAGCCAGATATAAGCGGACCTGGTCTCAGGGAGGCGGGACGTTACAGTGCTCATGGCCAGGCGAGGGTCGAGCTCGCCAGATATAAGCGGGCCTGGTCTCAGGGAGGCGGGACGTTACAGTGCTCATGGCCAGGCGAGGGTCGAGCTCCCTCATGGCCAGCCCAGGGCCGAGATCCGCCATGACTGAGCTCCTCCCCATACGCCAAGAGCGGGCATGGAGGTGGGCTCCTTCATGGCTGGCGGGGTCGAACTCCTTCCATGGTCGGTGGGGTCGAGCCCCCCCTGGCCTGACCGGTCCTCCTTGGCGGAGGTCCTCCCCATTCGGCGTGAGTGGTCATGCAAATGGGATCCTCCATGGCCTATGGGGTCGAGCTCCCCATGGTCTGGCTCCTCCATTCAGGGCGAAGCTACTCCATGGCCAGAGTGGAGCTCCTCATGGCCGGGCTCCTTCATCCGCGGCCGAGCTCCTCCATGGCGGGGTCGAGCTAGCTCCGCCTCGTTTGGGGTTCGATGTGGGAGAGGCAAGCTCCAGCAACACCACACTAAAGGGAGCTGAGAAGCATGGATTTAGCTAGGATTCAAGAAATTTTGGGGAGAGTGTTGGTTCCCCCTTGGAAATGTTAAATGGTTAGCTAAATAGCTAGTTTAATGGGAATTTAGCTAGTCTGATTTAGTTAGTCTTGGAAATGCTAAGATAAAAACTGAGGTCAAACTTGTGGAGTCTAATGAACAAAAAAAAATAATATTTCGAGAAGAGAGATAAAACAAATCATGTCTTTCTGTCCATGTAAGAAAAACATGCTAAGGCAAAGTTCCGAAGGAAAATGATAAAATAAAGCAAGTACTTGAGAAAAATAAATAGGAGGGTGCCGAATCGCCTCCGAGACCAAGAGACTGGCAACAATCTCATAAACGGTCAAACTGCCAATAACAGCACGGTGGCAAGGTTGCAGTGAATAATTGGCATGGCGAAATCGGAAGAGTGGCAGAGACCATCCACATACATACGGCCAAACTGTCCACCTATACTTTAGAAAAGAGCGCATCTGCACACGAAATAAATGTATGGTCCGGAAAGTGTTCGTTTTGGCCCACGGGCCAAGGTCAAAGTGGGGCGGCCCCACGTTTTTGCTGCTGCTGCTGCTGCCGCCCTGCCTCCTGACGACCTTCTTCTATGGTCCAACCCGTCCGTTCCCACAACACTCCCCGGGACCAGACCACAGAGCTAGACACCAAGACAGGTATTTTCAGAGCACAACCATAAAAAATACCCTCCTGGCTAAGCTGCGGCCACTGGATACGATTTGGCATGCCCCACTGCCGCAACTGCTGTGCTTACAAATATTGTGTGCTCTTCGTTGACCAACAGCTAGCTGACTAGCTCTGGCCGTTGTTACTTCTTGTGCTCCTGTGAACGACTTGCGGAGTGATGTTTCACGAGACGCTCCACTAGCCGATTAGTCCACGACTGGCTAGACGGGGTTGTCCGCGGCTTCATGTTCATGTTGTTCCATCTTGGCATGCATGCTGGGGACCATTTCTCTAGCAAAATAATGAACGAACTATACGCCGGTAATGTGGGTTTTATGCATCGGGACGGCCAAAATTTCAAGCCCGTCTCAAGTCTCGTACCCTCGGTTCCTTCTTTTCAGCAATCACCAGACCACACCATGTGTACTCTGCGGACAACTTGCCCCACTCGAGGACCGAGATCGGGTCGGCCTAAAATCCTTGGCTCCTTGCTCCAGGCAGCATAGACGACAGCGCAGCGGCGCGCCACCCGGGCTCCCGTTCGTGCACGTACGTGGCGCCGCCGTACCGCTAGGCACCGCGGCTCACTGAGCAACAAGCTATTAATGGAACTAACAAATTTGTCAGGCGAATATTTTTAGATTCCAGAGATAAAATAAAAAAGTCAAACAAAACAATACATGAAAAAACAACTCAAAGAAACGCGAATTGAATGAGCTCTGGAATAAAAAAGCAACATCAATTTAACCGATGCCTAGCCATCGATCTAACCGATGGACTCAGGATAAACCGACGCATAAACAATAGTGCAATGGAAAGTGCTTGTGGAGGTAAACTAAAGAAAACTAAGCGTCGGTGCAATAACCGTGCTATTACTCAGACAGTATGTAAAGCACACAGGAGTGAAGCCTACAGCACCAGTTAAACCGATAGGGTATGGGAGCAAGGCATCAGTGCAATTATGTCTGCGTTGCATGAAACTCGCGGCAATCTCTACAACACCGATTGAACCGATGGCCATTGGTGCATTGCATCGGTAAACCGACGGGTGTTGTGTCAACTGCAGGCAGCGCGTCAAAAGTCCAACGGCTACTTTAAATTTGTGGGCTATATATATGGCATCCCCCGGCCATTTGAGAGTTGTTGGAGTTGAGGGAGACCCAATACATATTGAAGAACATCTACAAGCTAAGCCAATCAAAATGTTTAGTGATCAAATTCTTAGACTTAATATAAACTTTGTGAGTGTTAGTGCTAGAATTAGCTCTTAATAGAGTGAGAGCAAGGTGTTCCACTTTGTGCGCTGGTTCTTGCACGAACCAACTTGTATCTCGTAGCGCCGTCCATCCTTGGAGTCTTGGTGGCGCGGCACGTCTTCGACCGTCCGACTTGGTGTAGGACATTGGGCGGGGGACGAGGAGACTCCCATACTTCATGAAAAAGCTCCTTAATGGAAAGCGGGGTCAAAGTGACCAGAAACTTGTGTAAACCTTAGTGGCATTGTTTCGGTGGCAAGTCAAAGAGTCCCCGAAAGAGACTTTGTGGCCGAGAAGCGATACTCTTAATTGAATGCTTCAACAATATGGATTAAGAGTGGCATTGCCTAACGGAATCACGGGATAAATCTCGCGTCAAGAGTTTACTTCCTCTCATCCCTATTTAAGTTTCCGCATTTTATATTGCAACTGTGATGTTACTTTTTTAGTGTAGTATGTTGTTAGAATTGACTATAAGTTGCAAAAAAAATTTGAGATGAGAATTTCATACTAGAAAAACTGTAGTTGCACATCTACATATCATGCAATAATTTAATTTTATGTGCAAACTAGTTGAAGCTTTACGTTAAGTTTTTAAGTCATCTAATTCATCTCTTTTTCTCGTAAAATACGAGCACCCCATCACTTTCATAAATACGCATGAAAAGTTAGCCCGACAGGGGTTGGGGTTCCACGGGTTGGGAGGCCGACGATGCTACGGCTACGACATCAACAGAGATGTAAATGGTACGGATATTTTCCGATCGTATTCGAATTTGATTTGGTCTGGAAGAATTTTTATCCGTCCGTATCCGATTCCGAGTATCCAATATCCGTAACCGATCCATATCCGAATATTCAAAACTTATATTTTTATGATGTCGATATCCATTACAATCTTATCCGACAAAAACTAATACTATCCGTATCTGACTCCATATTCGAACACAAATATGAAAATAAATACGATATCAGTGATATTCGTCCATATCCGATCCGTTTTCATCCCTAACCAGGAGCGAGCCAAGTGTCAGGAGCGAGCCGGCACTGGCGGCGCGCGCGGCGTCAGGAACGGTGCCGTGCGCAGGAAATGAGGACGGGATCGACGGATTTCGCGCCCCAAAGGAGCAAGCTCTGTGGAGCTGGTGGAATCTGAAATGTCACGAGAGTACGTGCTGGGCTTTGCCGACAGTACGTTGTCCAGGGGTGGGCCCGGTCGCGCGTCGTGTGAGGTGTGACTGAGCCGCAGCTTCTTTGGGCCTCACCTGCAGACCCCGCCCTAACCTTACAATTCTTGAGGCAACTGATTAACTGAACACGTTAATTCTTGTTACTTTCCTCCGACCTAATGTATAAGAATAGCCGGCAAGTTAATTCTTGTTACTTTCCTCCGCCCAATGTATAAGGATAGTCGGCTTTAGTTATTTTTTAATTATACGATACAACTCAGACACTCATACGCACGCGCACTCGTCTTTATGAACATACCTACACAAACTCTATTCTTATGAGCATTTTCGAAGACTGAGCCGGCAAATCCTCGAGATTGGCGAATTCACCGCAGGTGTCTTGCTGTCGAGGGAACATCGTAAACCACTAAAAGCACAACGACATTAAACCTTAAACAATTCGCTCTCACAGAGAGTCGAACCTAGGATCTGATGTGCTACTGAAGCTCTTGTAACATGTAGTCTACTTGTTTTATTCAAATCGAGAAACTATGATGCGAAACTATTTTTTAAATTTGGACTAAAATGAACTTGAAGTCAGATGAACCCAGTATTTTCTGAACCTGGACTAAGCTGATAACAGTTATATTAATTTTTATACGGTCAATAAGTCCATTATACACCTCAACTTTATACTCGGCGTTGGCGAGACCACATCCAACATAGTGTTGTATGCAAACGATTTCCAAGCAATTCTTTTTTTTCTAAACACAGCACCAATAAAAAATGCTCATATATATATAATATATATATATATATATATATATATATATATATATATATATATATATATATATATATATATATATATATATATATATACCTATTGTCTATTCAACTCATGGGGTGTTGAATACTATTCAACGCACCGGCGGCGCAACCCAACTCCGGCGAGGAAAAACACAAC
Organism: Panicum virgatum; assembly: GCF_016808335.1. Lineage (NCBI taxonomy): Eukaryota > Viridiplantae > Streptophyta > Magnoliopsida > Poales > Poaceae > Panicum > Panicum virgatum. The sequence goes on along the minus strand of NC_053136.1, from coordinate 25,675,122 downwards.
CAATATTTACTACTCCACCAGCACTCATCGCATTCAACGCAATTAAAAGCAACACCATGACCCCATACCACAATTTTACGGTCCAAAAGATAGCCTTTTTACGAGCCATTGATTGCTATTTATTGGTGGCACATAAAACAGACATTATTGTTGTATCAATTATGGTCATTTTGCTCTATAATTGGTGGCCATTAATTAGCCGTTATTAATTTTGTTTAAAAACCATCACCCGGCAGTGTTTATGGACAAGGAAGGACACCTTATTGGGAACCATCGGGAATCACGCCCCTGATTATGCAAGATGAATAGATGATTATGCAACCAGCGCAAGAAAACTAGGATGCCTCCCCCCACCCAAACATCGACTCCCTCCCAATCCACTGACGCCAGACTGTTCTAGGCATCTAAGATCACCACCCCTGACGCTAGACTGCCAAAGAACAAGCAAAGGCAACAAACATTCCGCTACAACCACTGGCTACACCTGAAACTTTGCAGCACGGAGAGGAAGCAACAACCCCATCAGCGATAGCAGCGGGTTAGTTCATTTGCTCCCAAAATGCGTTCAATTGGTAGTGCCTAGCTGCAAGCCACAGCCCACGTGCATGAATTTCGGGTGTTACCATGTTTTCGAACAGACAATTGTGTTCATTGCCATTAGAATTTTTTACATCATCTTTTACATTTACTGATGTGCATCTAGTTATCATTTTTACTTCAACTTCATATCGGAATCATAGAGTATCGCATCGTATCAAAATCATAGAGCACAGCTAAGCAAGCACTCTCCCATTCATCATATCTGATTCCTCACAACTAGAAGCTGACCCCTTTGTGCAATATCCAGAATAGTAGTAGCACAAGCAATACTGTAGTAGTATTTTTCACATCATAAAAAATTATCATTATGTTTCTATGTTGCAAAGCTTGCTAGAGTAGTATTTTTCATAAGCCAGAGTAGTATTTGGTTCTTATTGAAGTAGTATTTTTCACACTTTTTGAGTAGTATTGTTGTACAAATTAGAGTAATATTTTTTTCTTACTGAAGTAGTATTTTCCGCAATTTAAAGAAGCACTTTGATAATTTTGAGTAGTATTTTTTGTGCGTTATAGCAATTCATAACTCGTGAATCATGTGACCATTACATTATGCTGCCACACAACAGCACGGCCAATTTAGATAGTGAAAATAATTCTGCTAGTCAATAGTCAACAACACGGCCAATATCATGATTTTTTTACTTCTCTTGTTTTGGAAAATTAATCCTAGAAATCTTAAACATTTTTGGTAAATAATTCTTTGAATATTACTCCTCTTAATTATAAAAATTATGTAGTGTTTTTTTTAATTTAGAGTAGTATTTTGTTCATATCCAAGCAGTACAATTTCACAATTTAGACCAGTATGTGCTTTTGTTAGATAAGCTACAAGATATAAGGATTGAGAGGCAGTTGCATGCATGGGATGATTAATTACTTCTTTGAATATTACTCCTCTTAATTTTAAATAATTTTATGCAGTATTTTTCATATTTGGAGTAGTATTTTTATTCATATTCGGGTAGTAATTTTACAATTGAGAGTAGCATGTGCTTCTGTTAGATAAGTTAGATAAGTCGCAAGCTAGAAGGATTAGGGGGGGAGGCAGATGCATGCACGGGTGATTACTTCTTTGAATATTGATCCTCCTAATTTTAAAATTTTTGGTAATTACTTCTTCGAATATTACTCCTCTTAGTTTTTTAAAAAAATTATGTAGTATCTTTTTCATAATTCAAAGTAGTATTTTTGTTCCTATTCAGATAGTAATATCAAATTTTAGAGTAGTACGTGCTTCACGGGTTAGATAGAGTAGTATCTTTTACAATTTTCATATTCGATATTTTAGACACTGCAATAAATATTTATTGGTAATGCAGGCGGTTAGAAGAGGAATAGGGCTGATGCAGAGGCGCTCCTGAAAGCAGTGCTACATCGGAACATTTCGGACAATGAGCTTGTGCAATAGCATATTCTTTTCATTTGCAGTTGTATTTCTGCAAGTTCGCTTGTGTTAGAGCTGCATCATCAACCGGCAAAATCATGCTTGTATTGTTGTGTAAATGTACCTAAAAGTACTTGTGTAACTGTACCTGTGTTTTCGCAAGAGTAATATGAGTCCTCTCATGTCAACATTTTAATGGCAGAACCTGCTATAGCAGTACAAATTTACTACAAGTTAAGAATATTACAGATGTTGTAAACCGGGGGCGGGGGCCACGCGTGCTGGGAGGAGGCATGATTATTTTTAGGCCCATCGGAGTAACATCGCTAGACAATTTGACACCACATTTTGCCAAAAAAAACTAGTGGTAAATCTCTATGAAATTGATGTATGGGGATTGACAAAATTCACCGCTCCCCGATCAATACAATGGTCAACTAGGCACTAACCTAGGTCAAACACATGGAATATGGGAAGAATCAATTTTTACTCCCGCGCTACCTCAATGGTGTAATTTTTAGATTGTTATTTTGGAGGTCTAGTGAATGTGCTACCTCAATGGTTTAATTTTTAGATCATTGTTGGAGGTCCGGTGAATGTCCTACCTCACACGTTGAAATTTGATGCCTTTTACTTCCAGGACGCATGATGATATCACATTTTACTCCTGCATACACTAACGTAGTAAAATTTAACTTGTCAGAGTTATCGCGACCACTCTGCCGCATGCTACAACCGGTCAACTCAAATCCCTTTAAGCACGCCAAAACATTCATAAAGATAGAGATAGCTTTTACTAGTAAGCGTTAAATCAGGATAGACCGGTAGGTGTTTGGTCAAGCGAGCATTAAGGTATGGTGTCAAACCTTTACACACTAGCTTTTACTACTGGCACGATAATGAAGTCTGCATTAAAATGCCTAGCCAGCCAGATTTTACTACTGTAAATACCTCTCGCCGGAGTGGGGGCGGCGCTCTGCCGGAGTGTTGAATAATATTCAACACCCGGGGTGCTAAATAGACAGGTCCTATAGCCGCACATAACAAATGCTCATATATATGCTCGTATTTGTAGGGGTGAGTGAGCCCGTGATCCGCCCCTACAAATTATTTTTTAGAAAAAAAATTAAAAACAAAGAAAAAATATTCTGGCTAACCGGCCACCTCCACAAGCCCCTCTACTATCGAATTACAATATTTTTTATGAAATACGGACACTTGTGTAAACTAGGGTTCGACTGCTTACCTTATATTTTGTGTGTACCCTCCTCTTCACTACACTAAACAGTCACTTCTAACTTTATGGGATATGCTATTTTTTATATTAACTCTTAAATCGATTTAGAGGGGCAGGTGAGGCCAGACCCGCCCAACAAATCCATTTTCACCCGCCTCTAAAAATAATTTTTTATTTTATTCCAAAGATTCATTTAAATCATTAAATGAAGGAGAACAAATAAAAAGTAAAACTTCTACACTATGGTTATTTTGAATATGACAATTATATTTTAGTGTATATAAACGTTAAGATTATGAAATCTTAAAAATATGACTTGAATTGTAGGACATACTATACAGTTATAGCCATGTGTATGGCACAACTAGCAAATAATCTTGTGCTACCAAATGTTCTTAAATGAATAATATATAAACTAAAATTTAGACCTTACCTTTAAAACTTTGGTATAAAATTACTCTACAGTCTATATCCAAGGTTGTTTGAAAACAAGTCAAAACTTATAGATTTTGAATTAGGGAACTTATAATAATATATTGAACTATTAAATAACCTTAAATGGAAAAGTTTTCAACTATAGAATTTTAGATCTCTTCAAACTCTATAATTCTTGCGTAAAGTTTTTCTTCATATGAGATTATAGGAAAAAGTTATATTTCTTTTGTGTGAGAATATTTATAGGGATGGGTTATGTCATCATCCGCTCTGAAAAATGCATTTTTAGAGCTGGTGACGCCATTACGTGCCCCTAAAAATTGTAGTCATTTTCAGGGCAAGGCTTAAATGATTTTAGATCTCACCAGGCTATAAAAATGCATTTCCAAGGACACATTAAGCCATCACCCGCCTCTAGTAATGCATTTTTAGGGTGTATCAACTGCTATAGTAACTCCGCTCCAATTTGTAGGAGCGGGGTACATTTTGGGGAACATATCTGATGCAAACCATAACTTTCGTGAAAACCCGTGCAAACCACGACAAAAAAGTCATTTAAATTCACAAAAAAAATCACACATGTAGATGATATGATGATACACAATTTTGTAAAATATCCTGTCCAAACTCGACTTCATTTGTGAGATGAAAAAATAATAAATTTCTAATAAATCATCTGGACAACTTCTTGGCTTGAAATTTGTTATTTTTATATCTCACAAACGAAGTCGATTTTGGACAAGATATTTTGCAAGGTTGTGTATCATCATATCCTACATATGTGATTTTTTTCGTGAATTTAGATGACTTTTTTTTGTCGTAGTTTGCATGAGTTTTCACGAAGGTTTAGTTTCCACTAGATATGTTTCCTATATTTTGACCCACCCCTGGATAAAAACAAGGTATTCCTACAAATCATTTTTGTAGTAGTATATATCTATCAAACTAAAAGTAATTCCGACAAATTTTCAAGCAAAATTATATATGGCCAAGAAAATAATTTAAGTTTATGCTTTCTCTGTACTCTGTAGAGAACTCAAATATAACCCTGCCTGTTCCTTCCGCTTTGCCCAAAAGCAACACCTCAGCCCATTGATCAGTTCACTTGTCCCTCCATGCATGTAGTCGCATAGCCGGTACAGGTTCGAACAAATCCTCATCTCTGTCAAATTTTATGAATGACGAGCGCCTCACAGCTAAGACATTTGCATTGACATAATGTGGTGAAAGTACCTAGTTTCAAAATCACATTTTGTATCCAGATGGCAAACTTAGTAGGCATCACCGTACCGGAGCGTAGAATAAGCAAATTAGACAAAGAAAACAATTTATGTAAAGATACACCACAATCATAAATATAAATAAACAACATAAGAAAATAAGTGACATGTTCCCAACAACACTTGACAGTATGCGCTTGGTTACTCAATGTACCGTCCTGCATATTCAAATATATCTTGACAGACAGTAAGGCAGAGGCAGGTTACAGCTTGTCCATACGTGCTTTGACCCCGGCCATTGCCCGCCAGACCACACGGTTTACAACGTAATGACTAGACGCCAAACCATCCGTACGAATGCACAGCTGTCCCACACCACATTTACTAATTTCTCTGAACCTCACATCGTCTCACTATCATATGACCGCCCTCATGATTCAAAACAAACTACATTCGAGACCAATTACCCCCGGTAAAAAAAACAGCACCAACTGTTCAAGCTTATAGCCTCCTAGTCATAGATACGTGAGGCACAATATGTCCCTGAAACAAGGTTGGTACCAGGGTTAAAAAAAACCGGCCGGAACCGGTCCGGTTACCGCGGTTATCGGTCTAACCGGCCCGGACCGGTTCCGGTTCCGGCCGGTTTCAAACCGGCCCAAATTCAAATTTTAAATTTGAATTCCAAAAAATGGAAAAATCTCAAAAAATTCCTAAAAATACTTCAAGGTGCAACGAATCTAATGGTGTCAAATTTTCTCAAAAATTCGTTCATTTAGTATAGTTTGCGGGGAGTTGAAGTTAAATCAAAAAAGAAAAAGAAAAAAATGGGCCGGCCCATTAAGGCCCACCAGGCAAACCGGTCAAACCGGTCGGTAAACCGGTAAAACCGGCCGGTAAACCGGTCAAACCGGCCGGTAAACCGGTTGCACGGGAGCTTTTGAATTTGGATTCGAATTCAAACCGGTAAAACCGGCCGGTAAACCGGTCAAACCAGCCGGTAAACCGGTCGGAACCGGTTGCACGGGAGTTTTTGAATTTATTTGAATTTGGATTTGAATTCAACCGGTTTTCACCGGTTACCGGTCCAACCGGTCCGGTAAACCGGAACCGGTGGCCGGCGGTTTGGGTTAACCGGTCGTGCCGTAATGTGTCTCAAGTTTTCTCTGTGCTGCCCATGATGTGACGTTTAAACTTCAAAATTTGAACAAACTGGTGTCAGATAATGCGTATTTCAATCAGGTAGCCCAATAGGCTGGGGGGGGGGGGGGGGGGTTCGTAAAAAAAGCAACGCTAATAACATGTAAACTATGCAACTGGAGCAAGTAACACACAAGTGATGGGCCACGTGGCCACTAAAATGGCACACCGTCGGCTGCTGTAACAAACACACCATCTGCCAGTCTGAGGCTGTCCGCACTCATCGTACTCCAAATTCATACTGTAAATAGAATATTTCATCCTGGTCATCGATATTCCCTACTCTAAGTTCAGTTCTTCCGCATTCATTCATTCTCTATATTCTTCTCTATACCAACTACCCGCTGCGGGACCCACGGGTCAAAGATTTTATACTCCCTCCCGACGCCCCCTTTCCTCCATCTCCTCTCTCTCTCTCTCTTGCCGGCGCTGCGTCCCCTCCCTCGCCGGCCTTCCTCCCTCCTCCCTCCTCTCCTCCCTCCGTCGCGCGGGCTCCGGCCAGGCGGGCTCCGCTGCACCTCGAGCTCCGCCGGCCTTGCACCTCGTGTTGGTGATATGCCCAAGAGCCCATCATCACAATATGGTTTAAAGGCCCAAGAGGATATTGATCCAAGAGGGATTAGGGTTACTAATGGGCCTATGAGATAGAAGCCCATTAGTACGCCCTATATATACGAGGGAGGGGCTAGGGGGGCGAGAACCCTGAGAGCTGCGCCACCTCCTAGCCGCCGCCCCTCCCTCTCTCTCTCGGCCGCCGCCCATGCCGTGCGTGCGGTGCTAGCACACCGACGCCCGGCGTTTCATCCCCGTACGTGTGGACTCCGTGGAGGCGCTGCTGCGACTGCTACGCTGATCGGCTGCTGGGATCAAGTACGAGGAGCTCGGTTCGTGGGACGTGATCGACTACTTCCTCTACATCGACGCGCGACTTCTTCCGCTGCGCTGCGCGTCTAGTGGTAACGATCTATGATCTTCTACTCGCAAGTATCTTGGGTATATGCGGTAGTGATGCTAGCGTAGCTTACCCGTTTCCCTTCAGTGGTATCAGAGCCATCTTGCGTAGTTTTTGGTCTGGATCATTTGCATATAGGTGATATGTTGTTGTAGTAGATTGGATCTATTACTTTTGCACGGTTTGATTAGATCAATTGGTTATAAGGGGTTAAAACTGGAGCGAGTTGATTGCGCGGCATGTGAGAAAAGATTAGTTTGTGTTCTTTCTCTGTTATGCATACGACATGTCCCTACCGGCTGGAATCACCATCGGAACTAACTGTGTGCATAAGTCAGCAGATTGGAGCAACAGATCGAGGTCATGTGTAGATGCAGTCTTCTCAAGTGCAAAGTTTGCACGGTCAATGTGATTGACCTAGTGAAAATTGAGGCATTATGAATGGCTCGGATTTGAGGTGATGCGATCACTCTGATGAGATTTTCATATGGATTCCATAGATGCGATCTATGTAATTCCGTGAGGTTTTCAGGGCGCTGCCCTGAGACCCGCGGGGCGGCTCCCCCCTCGACCCCCCGACCGCCGTTGCTTTCTCGCTGTAGTGGCTTCCTAAGCGCTACTTTGGTAGAACACGTCGTACGCCTAACTTATTTTTGCAGGGTGTGATGTGAATGGTATGGCCTCAATGTCATGTGATGATGTATGTGATGATTTGTGTGGCCTGCGTGTCGCAAGTTAACACAACCGGGTTGAGGTTGAACCATTATTGTATAACGACCTGCGTGTCGACTTGTGATGTTTGAATCCTCATGTAATTATTTCACTAGCTATTAGATGTAGTAGCTTAGTATCTTTTCATGGAGGCTTCAATCATGATGGCGATGATGATCACCATAGGACAGGACGGATGGCAATGGAGGTCACCATGGAGCCATGGCGATGGAGCCCATTGTGATGCAAGAGGCCATACTATTCACAATATAATATGATTATATGCATGTGATGTTTATTTTCCTGTCATACTATTCTTTCATGCTTTTACATATGGTGGATGCTTTAATCATGATAGAATAGCTTCCCTCAGAAAAGGTTGAGTTTTTGATGCCTTTTACCAATAGCTGCACCTATAAATTTTGATCGTTGTGTGGTAGGTTTACCAAAGTAGAGTACCCTCAGCTATCACTTTTGTATAGGGTGGATGTCGGACATTCACAAGCATAGTATTGGTTTACTCAGCAAAGCTATCAAAACAGTTTTGGGCTTTAAGGCATAGGGTTGGGGCCGGGGCATTGGATGCCACTTAACAAACAAGAGTCGCATAGAGATGTGATTAGTAATTTGTTACTTACCTGTATCACTACTTTTCTAGCCGTGATGCTAAAGCTCACTAGAATTTTAGTGATTATGGATCTTGAACCACTATATGTCAATAGAGGGAAGATGACTTTGATATAGTAGGTTGTCTTTTTTTAAATCAGTTAATGAAAGTCTTTACATAAACTTAGTGCTGAAATCTTGCTTTACTTTAATGTTGTAGATCATGTCTGTCAGTAAAAATTCCGCTTTCAATTTGCGTTCTGTTCTTGAGAAAGAAAAGTTGAATGGAATAAACTTTATTGATTGGTACCGCAACCTGAGAATTGTTCTCAGACAAGAGAAAAAGGAGTATGTTCTTGAGCAGCCATATCCTGATGATCTCCCTGACAATGCAACTGCTGCTGATCGCAGAGCTTATGAGAAGCACTGCAATGACTCACTTGATGTCAGCTTCTGATGCTCGCCACCATGTCCCCTGATCTGCAGAAGCAGTATGAGCATGCGGATGCTCACACCATGATCAAGGGGCTGCGTGGGATGTTTCAGAACCAAGCCAGGACTGAGAGGTTCAATATCTCAAAGTCCTTGTTTGCGTGCAAGCTGCAAGAAGGTAGCCCAGTCAGTCCTCATGTGATCAAAATGATTGGTTACATTGAGACTTTGGACAGACATGGTTCTGAACTTCACCAAGACTTGGCTACTGATGTTATTCTCCAGTCGCTCCCGGCGAGCTATGAGCCTTTTATCATGAACTTTCAGATAAATGGCTTGGATAAAACATTGAGTGAGTTGCATGGGTTGCTAAAGACAGCAGAGGAGAGCAATAAGAAGAATCCTAATCATGTGATGATGATTCAGAAGGGGAACAAAAAGAGGAAGCGTTGGACGCCTCCTAATCCCAAAGGTAAAGGCAAGGAAAAGAGTTCCGGTGGTGAGTCCTCGGGCTCTAAGCTAAAGCCAGCACCTAAGGCCAAATCTGGCCCTACTTCTGAAGATGAATGCTTCCACTGTCATGAAAAGGGACATTGGTCTAGGAACTGCAAGAAGTACTTGGAAGAAAAGAAGAAGAAGAAGGGAAGTGAGACTTCCACTTCAGGTATAAATGTTATAGAAATAAATATTGCATTATCTTCTAGTGAATCATGGGTATTTGATACTGGATCGATGATTCACACTTGCAAATCGTTGCAGGGTCTAAGTGAGACTAGAAGATTTGCAAGAGGCGAGTTGGACGTTCGTGTCGGCAATGGCGCAAAGGTTGCGGTGTTGGCGGTCGGCACCTACCACTTGTCTCTACCCTCCGGATTAGTTTTGGAATTAAATAATTGTTATTGCATTCCTGCTTTGAGCAAGAACATTATTTCTTCTTCATATTTGGAAGAAGTTGATGATTTTAAGATTGTAATAGAGAACAAACGTTGTTCTATTTTTTGCAATGGTATTTTTTATGCTCATTGTCCATTGGTGAATGGATTATACGTTCTTGATCTTGAGGATAAATCTGTCTGTAACATTAATACTAAGAGGCTTAGACCAAATGATTTGAATCCCACTTTTATTTGGCATTGTCGCTTAGGTCATATAAATGAGAAGCGCATTGAACAACTCCATAAAGATGGATTGTTAAGCTCATTTGATTTTAAATCATTTGACACATGTGAGTCTTGTTTGCTTGGAAAGATGACCAAAGCGCCTTTCACTGGTCATAGTGAGAGGGCGAGTGACTTATTAGGACTTGTACATACCGATGTATGTGGACCAATGAGCTCAATAGCCAGAGGTGGTTTTCAGTACTTCATTACTTTCACTGATGACTTTAGTAGATATGGCTATATCTACTTAATGAGGCACAAGTCTGAATCATTTGAAAAGTTCAAAGAATTTCAGAATGAAGTACAAAATCAATTAGGCAAGACAATTAAATTTCTGCGATCTGATCGTGGAGGAGAATATTTGAGCCTTGAATTTGGTGATCATTTGAAGCAATGTGGAATTATTCCGCAGCTAACTCCGCCCGGAACACCTCAATGGAATGGGGTATCCGAACGGAGGAACCGAACCTTGTTGGACATGGTTAGGTCCATGATGAGCCAAGCTGATCTTCCATTGTCATTTTGGGGTTACGCTCTTGAAACTGCTGCGTTCACACTGAATAGGGTTCCAAGTAAGTCTGTTGAGAAGACACCATATGAGATATGGACTGGGAAGCGTCCCGGATTATCTTTTCTCAAAGTTTGGGGATGTGAGCCTTATGTCAAACGTTTGATGTCAGATAAGCTCACTCCAAAGTCAGACAAATGCTTCTTTGTGGGGTATCCTAGGGAAACCAAAGGATATTATTTTTACAATAAGGCGGAAGGCAAAGTGTTTGTTGCTCACAATGGTGTTTTCTTAGAAAAGGAGTTTATCTCAAAAGGATTTAGTAGGAGCAAGGTGCAACTTGAAGAAATTCAGGAAACACCCGAAACTGTTTCAGCACCCACTGAAGATCCACGGGATGTGCAAGATGTTGCACAACCCGTAGTTGAGGCACCAGCCCCACGAAGGTCTATAAGGGCACGTCGCGCTACTGACAAGCTCAACCTCCTTATTACGGAGGAGCGCCATGTATTATTGATGGAAAATGATGAGCCCTTGACCTACAAAGAAGCGATGATGGGACCCGACTCCGACAACTGGCTTGAAGCCATGGAATCCGAGTTAAAATCCATGCATGATAATCAAGTTTGGAACTTGGTCGATCAGATTGACAGTGTAAGACCTGTCGACTGTAAGTGGATTTTTAAGAAAAAATTAGACATGGATGGAAATGTTCACATCTTAAAGGCACGATTGGTGGCGAAAGGTTTCCGACAAATTCAAGGTGTTGACTATGAGGAAACCTTTTCGCCCGTCGCAATGCTAAAGTCTGTTCGGATTCTCCTAGCAATTGCCGCATATTATGACTATGAGATATGGCAAATGGATGTCAAAACCGCTTTCCTTAATGGACATCTAAGTAAGGATGTGTATATGACACAGCCTGAAGGTTTTGTCGATCCTAAAAATGCTGGGAAAATATGTAAGCTTCAGAGGTCCATCTATGGATTGAAGCAAGCATCTCGGAGTTGGAATATTCGTTTTGATGAAGTAGTCAAAGGGTTTGGTTTCATCAAGAATGAAGATGAGCCTTGTGTTTACAAAAAGGCTAGTGGGAGCGCACTTGTGTTTCTGGTCCTATATGTGGATGACATATTACTGATCGGAAATGATATTCCAATGCTTGAAGCCGTTAAAACCTCATTGAAAAAGAGTTTTTCGATGAAGGATTTAGGAGAGGCGGCTTATATTCTGGGTATTAGGATCTATAGAGATAGATCAAAAAGGCTAATTGGATTAAGCCAAGACACGTACATTGACAATATATTGAATCGGTTCAATATGCAAGATTCCAAGAAAGGTTTCTTGCCAATGTCACATGGCATTGCTCTAAGCAAGAGTCAGTGTGCTACGACACCTGATGAGCAAAAGAGGATGAGTATGATTCCTTATGCTTCAGCCATAGGGTCGATCATGTATGCTATGCTTTGCACGCGCCCAGATGTTTCCTTTGCTCTAAGTGTTACGAGCAGGTATCAGTCAGATTTCGGTGAAGCTCACTGGACAATTGTAAAGAGTATCCTTAAGTACTTAAGAAGAACTAAGGATATGTTCCTAATATTTGGAGGCGAAGATGAGCTCCTTGTAAAGGGTTACACCGATGCTAGTTTTCAAACAGACAAAGATGACTCCAAATCGCAATCCGGTTTTGTTTTCTGCCTCAATGGTGGGGCAGTGAGCTGGAAGAGTTCCAAGCAAGATATGGTGGCTGATTCGATGACAGAGGCCGAGTATATTGCAGCTTCCGAAGCTGCAAAAGAAGCTGTTTGGATCAGAAAGTTTGTTTCTGACTTGGGTGTTGTTCCTAGTGCGTCCAGTCCAGTGGACCTCTATTGTGATAATAGTGGTGCCGTTGCACTAGCAAAGGAGCCTAGAACAACTAAAAAGTCCAGACATATACTGCGGAAGTATCACCTCATCCGTAAATTTGTTGAGAGAGGTGATGTGAAGGTTTGCAAGGTGCACACGGATTCAAACGTTGCTGATCCGTTGATGAAGCCTCTCCCACAACCAAAGCATGAGGCGCACATGAGATCTATGGGTATTAGATACTTACATCAGTGATTCTAGTATGCGTGGGAGATTTTTGTGTCATGAGTATGTTTATGTAATGATAAATAATTGTTATTTGTTCCATGGATGATTATTTTTTTACATTGATTATCCAAGTATGTGACTTGTTCGTGAAACTCTTTGTTGACAATGATATGATTCTAAATTATCCCTAGTTTATGTTGTTGTGTGGGACAACAACGACGTTGAGACTAGCACATGCATTAATTGATGATCATGTTTCACGGATCATGGATATGGAGATATCGGATTAATGACGTGGACACATGTTGGTGAACATGGTGTTGGATTGACCCACTCCAAGACAATGTTGGGATTGTTATTTTGTATGTGCCATCAGTTGTTCTTGAGTGTTATACCTACTGGATCCTTAGACCTGAGATCGCCATTGTTTCTCACTGTGTGTAGTGGTGCATCTTGGGGCTGCTAAACGCTACTCCGTGACTGGGTAGTTACAAAAGTAGCTTACATGTGTGTCATGAAACATGGAATGGGATGTGAGCGGATCAAGATGGAATTTGCCCCTCCTAGATAACGGGAGAGATATCTCTGGGCCACTCGAGATAGTTGGATTTGAAAGTGCATGGCCATGCCAAAGTGATTAAAGAGTTAATCATGATGACTAAAGGTTAGTTATGAATAGAATCCACTATTAGATCGAGGGAATGGTCGAGCTATCACAAAGGTGGCACGCATCTCGCTTTGAGCTTGACTGGTATCGTGTGGCAAAAGGATTGGTGTATGAGTATATCTAAGGTTCGGCCGATATGATCTTTATGTATATTTGTGAGTCACTATGCCCTGCTAGGTGCCGCTATTGACTTGTGATTCGGAAATGATTTCCGATCACGACCACCTACACATGAACCTAACGTGTCACACACTTAAGGGGTTTGGAATGTTGGAAAGTTTGCCTGTATGATTGTCTCTAGTGCAAGTGGGAGATTGTTGGTGATATGCCCAAGAGCCCATCATCACAATACGGTTTAAAGGCCCAAGAGGATATTGATCCAAGAGGGATTAGGGTTACTAATGGGCCTATGAGATAGAAGCCCATTAGTACGCCCTATATATACGAGGGAGGGGCTAGGGGGGCGAGAACCCTGAGAGCTGCGCCACCTCCTAGCCGCCGCCCCTCCCTCTCTCTCTCGGCCTGCCGCCCATGCCGTGCGTGCGGTGCTAGTACACCGACGCCCGGCGTTTCATCCCCGTACAGTGTGGACTCCGTGGAGGCGCTGCTGCGACTGCTACGCTGATCGGCTGCTGGGATCAAGTACGAGGAGCTCGGTTCGTGGGACGTGATCGACTACTTCCTCTACATCGACGCGCGGCTTCTTCCGCTGCGCTGCGCGTCTAGTGGTAACGATCTATGATCTTCTACTCGCAAGTATCTTGGGTATATGCGGTAGTGATGCTAGCGTAGCCTACCCGTTTCCCTTCACCTCGAGGCCATGGCGAGGCGGGGCCCTGCTCGCCGCGGCATCCATGGCAAAGCGGCGGCGCTATCCTCCCTCCCGGCCAGATAGGGGCGGGGCGCGGCCGGGCAGCGCTCCAGGGTCGGTTGCTGCGGTGGCCCGCGCGCGGCGGCCCGCGCGCAGCGGCGTCCATGGCCTCCGGCGGCGGAGGCGGAGGCCCGCCTGGGACCATGGCCGCGGTCCCGGCGGCCACGGCAGCCACGACGGAGGAGGCGGAACTCGCCGCGCCAGCCGTCCCCCTTCCCCATCCCCTACTGCGCCAGCGCGGGGGCGGACGGCGGTGAGCCACTCCGCGCTCGCCGTCCCTTGGTGGCCGGCACCGCGAGAGAGCCGGCAGGCCCGCCTGCTCGAGCTCGAGCTCCGGCGGTGGTCGTGAGCCGCGAGCCACGGCGGCCACGACGGAGCAGAGAGGCCTCGAGCTCCGAGCTTGCCAGCCGCCGCCTCCTCGTCCTCCCGCGCCTACCTACGGCGCTGACCTCCCTCCAGGCTGGGAGCCGTGGCGGCGCGGCGCATGCGGGGCAGGGGCCGCCTCTTCCCATGGCACGCGCGAGGTGGGGCCGACGGGATGGCGGCGGCGCGCCTCTGCCCACGGCGTCCACAGCGTCCATGGCGGGCCTCGGCGGGCAGCGAGCTCGAGCTCGCGGAGACCATGGCAGGCCTCGGCGTGCCGGCGAGGCGGCGAAACTTGAGCTCGGGGAGGCCATGGCGCGCCGCCCCCTCGTCAAGGTCCACCCCCTGCGGCTGCGCCCGCACCCTCTCCCCTTCCCTCCAGCGGACGCGCGGCACGCACGCGTCACGGCGGCGGTACTCCGTCTCCGCCAGCGAACGCTCGGCACGGCGGCCCCTTAATCTCGGGCCGCGGCGGCGCCTCGAGCTGCGGCGGCACGCACGCGGAACGGCTCCGGCGGGGACCAGGGGCACGGCGCTGTGGAGGAGCAGCTAGGGCTGGATCCGCGCAGGCCCGCGGTCTGTTTCGAGCTCGGCGGCAGCCATGGACCTCAAGCTCCAAAGCCGGCCGAGACAGGAAGGCCCTCCTCCCTCCCATGGCGGACCTAGACCTCCCGGCCACGACAGAGGCCCGCGTGCGACGGTGCAGCCATTGCGGCGCAGCGGTGGGATCCGAGCTTGGCCTCCCCTTCTCCCTCCCCGGACCCGCTACCGGGCCTCGTTCCTCCACCCCCTCTCCCGGCGGCCGCGACGGGCACCCTTGGAGCGCTCGGTTGGGATGGCACGCGGGTCGCAGGCCCCGCGCCACATCGACGTGTCCAGTTCGTCCTCGACGCGCGCTGGATTTGGTGAGTGGAGGCCCATACGGAACGATTGAGTACCAGTTGGAGTACGCCGCTGCGGGAGTTTTTTGCGCAAAGGCTACTCCATGTTGTATACAGAGCGCGGTGGAGTAGCCACTGCGGACAGCCTGAGCAGTACAACCTGCACGGCAAGGCCTCCACTCTGTCATGCAGCTCCGTCATGGCTCAAAAGCAACCCAGTACCAAAAACGACCGTACCGCAACTATGTGTTGCTGCTCTCCACGCAGCCGGCAACGCATGGGTTGTTTGGATCCAGGGGCTAAACTTTAGTCCATGTCATATAAAAAAGAGTCTTACTATTTTGAAGAATTAAATAAAGTTTAATTATAAAAATAATTGCAGAACCCTAAGGCTAAATTGTGAGAAAATATAATAAGTTATATTAATCCATAATTAGAGGGTGGTTATTGTAGCATCACTATAGCAAATCATGAATTTATTAGACTCATTAGATTTATCTCCCGAATTAGCACTCTTCTAATTTAAAAATATTTTAAACATATTTTATTTAATACTCTTAAATAGCAAGATTCTCTTTGATGTGACAGGAGCTAAACTTTAGCCCCAGGAAACAAAGAGAGTCATAGCCACCCGCAGAATGCCTATTGTCATCTTGAGCAGGGTGTGGAAGGGTGAGGGAATAAAGAGTGATCGGCTCGGCCATTTCCTGTTAAGATGCCCAAACCATATTCAAGATGTCCAATTCGCTATTAAGATGCCCAAAACATAGTGAAAAAGCATAGTTGGACAAAGCTAGCAAAAAATAGGGCTTCAGTTAAACTGTCACCTAGTCATCGGCTAAACCGACTGAGAAGCATAGCGTGTCTGTGCAATAACCCATACATTGGTGAGTCCAAGTGAAGAAGACAATATCACTGGCTGAACCGGTGCTATTAGGAAAGATGTGTCGGCTCAATGACCTTGCTATTGTCCAGAGAACATGTCGAAGGCGCAAAGGCAGAGCCATCATAAACGGTTGAACCGACGGTGCGTCGGAACAAGTCGTCGGTGCAATGACATCCTCAGATGAAGACAAGTTCAATGGTTAGCTAGAGGCTTAGAGTGACCGGTTAAACTGCTATCCAAGGGTCGGTTAAACTGACGGTTGACACGTTAGCAACAGGCTCATTTCAGAAGTTCAGTGACTAGTTTCAAGCCATGAGTGACTGGTTAAACCAACGCCCCTACAGCGGTTGAACCGACGCCTTGAGCAAAGACAGGATCATGGCTACTTTGAGTTGGAGGGCTATATATATGCGTCACTATAGCAGAACCGCCTAAATTAAACCGATTTAAGTGCGCTAACTATCATCTTAATAAATAATCAAGTTACCACGCACTTCAAATGGTGTCAGTCTGTCAGGTGAATCCCGATTAAACTATTGTACTCCAGGAGCACAATTTGCACTAGAAGGCTCGCACGAAGACGAGCACAGGTGATAGATGCACACCGAGATTCTCAAATTAATTTACAACACTGATTTTACATCTAGGTTTTCAAATACTAACTACAGAGTTCAAACACAATGGAAATTTAAGACAGAGTTCAAAATACAATACGGTAGCTACAAACGCCGATACAAGGTGAGCTCCACATCTTGCACACCGATGTGATGCTAACATAACTGAGCTTCACGGGAAAGACGGGACCCACTTGACAGTCCAACCAGGAGGAAGGGGATGACTAGTCCACGAAGCACAGACCTCCTCAAAGTCAGCGGAAACACAACCTGCTCATTTGGGTCAAAACAACAACCCTAAGTATACTAATACTTGCAAGGCATACCCGACTATGATACATACTTAGCCGACTCCTAAACATGCCAGCTTTTGGCTCTGGAGTTTATTTTGCCGGAAAACTGCTAATAGTGGATCCTTGCTTTCAATATTTTAGTTCAAGTTTCGTATATCAAGTACCAACTAGGTTTGCTTAAGTATCTAGAGCACAAATGGTAGATTAGATTAACCTCTAAGACTATCACAATCAAATGTCTTCATTTCCATTCTGATTTTCATCCTTTACTATGATGTCACTTACTGGCCAAGGTTCTCTTAACCGAGAGAATCGATCCGAATTAACCTTGCAAGGAGGATGATGTGGACATCAACACAAACGATACATCCACACCACCATCTCCACCACTTGGTCCTATTACTCGCGCTCGAGCATGTAAACTCAATCATCAAGTAAGTTCATTCTTAAACTTTTGTCCATTATATCAATAAAATGGAAACATGCGTACTTTTGTTTTACTTAGGAACAATGGAGAAGACAAGCAGGGGAGGGGATTCGCGTGGGCAGAATTCGGACAACAGTACAGCACCAACTTGTGACAATAGTTAAGGCTTCTTTGAACAAAACTCTGGAGTCTCCGAGCCAGAACCTGGAGTATCCGGGTAGAGGACCGGATGTCTGAACCTTGTCCCGGAGTATCAGAGTTTTTATGTCCACGGTGCTGCGCCACCCTATTTGAGCCCAATGGGCCATGTATCTAGTAGAGCCCTTGGCGGCATGTCTTAGTGTTAGGGGACGATTCCTGGTTGCCCTTCCTTGTAATTGTACCCCCAGCAGCCACCATGGATGGTTTGGTTTTAGTTAGATGTAAGTTTTCCTTTGCAGCTTCCTGAAAGTGCGTGTATTGTAGAAACCACCAGTCTTCTTGTATTCAAGACTCCATCCTCGTTTAATCCATAATCTAGTTTCAGTTTTTCATTCATATCTCAAGTTTTCAGCTCTTGTTAACTTGTTCTTGCTAATTCTCGATTGCTTGCAGAATATGTGCCCGTGTGGCTGGGCGTCGCGCACCACAGGTTTGTGGTGACCATTGGACGAGGTGTATCGATTGCTAAGGCGCAGCATCACTCGATAGCTTAAGTCGGGCCGTCAACGTCTACTCCCTTCCCCAAATCGAGTTATCTAGATTTACCCTCACCGAAAGATCGGGAACATACCCCAGCGGGTTCCATTAGTTGACCTAACTCACATGACACGAGCAAGCCCCGTCGAGCCACACGCGTCAACTATTCCCATCATCACCCCCGACATCTAAACCATGTCTGCCAACACCCATGTGAGGAGCCCCACACGGCGAACACGAAGTGAACCCGAGGGTGACTACAACACCAGCCATGATGCCATCGTTGCAAATCAGGTATTTAGTTTACCAGTTTCAACTACCTCCTACTTTCGATATATGGATAGTACAATTAAAACTTGATCAGCACTGCCAACAATGGTACAATCCTCAATTGA
Source organism: Panicum virgatum (assembly GCF_016808335.1). Taxonomy (NCBI): domain Eukaryota; kingdom Viridiplantae; phylum Streptophyta; class Magnoliopsida; order Poales; family Poaceae; genus Panicum; species Panicum virgatum. The sequence goes on along the minus strand of NC_053136.1, from coordinate 25,656,526 downwards.
CACGGGTAGAGGCTTACTTCCCATTCATTTCATACCTTCCACCAACTCATCTCCACCTGGTCTCCATTTTCCTTTTCTCATTGATTCATCCTCAAACCACTTTGCCATAAGCAACAAGGATCTATATCTCGCGAGTGACAGAAATCACTCGACTTCTACCGAATCCTGATTAAGTCTGGCAGTACTAACGATTTACTCAACTAGTAGAGAAACTGAGGGAACCTAAGGATCATGCATCTATGATTTCAATCAACTTCTAGAAACGTAAATGCACAACAGTTATATAATAAATATTGAATACTAAAATTAATGGTTATGCTTCGGGGCTTGACTTGTACGTCAACGGGGTTAGCGACTTCTTCTGGAGCTTGCTCAACTGCTTCTTCGCCTTGCTGCCCTCCTGCTTGTGGCTCCTAGACCGGCCCAGCAACTAGCTCATAGACTATTTCATCTATGGCGTCTACACATATGAAATTGATGCAATGTAAGAGTTAAAATGGTGCAATGAAATGATGCATGGCGCTCATGATGCAATGCAATGTAATTAAAGAAGATATGACTGGCCAACAATTATTATTGAGCAACCAAGGCCACAAGTTTGGAAGAAAAGGTTTGGTGCTGAACTATGAGAATTCAGACTTAACTTAATCTAGCCTTAAAGGTTTCCACCAACAAACATTACTAACTTCACTTAAAAAAGATAAGCAAAAGGAGTCCTAAGCAAGAGGGAAAATCGAGGGATTCTTTAACTAACAAACAACAGGGCACCCAAAATTAGATTAAAGCTAACCACAAACTGATCCTAGAAGAGTGAAATAGGTTGCAACTGAACCAACCCAGGTTGCTGAAGTCACATGCACAAAAGCATTTCTTAGCAACAATAAAAGGAAAACTACAACTAGGAAACAAACAATTGCAAAAACATAACTTGCAAGCCTGATCTAGCCATAAAAATTTACCAGCAAGACAAGACATTGACAACATGCAACCAAAAATTACCAACAATTATTGCTAGCAGAAAGTATTTAATTTGTCCCTAGCATGCTAAACTGAGCAATTAAAGCTTTACAAAAATACATATATCTTCTGCACAGGAAAAGTTTTCAATGAACTTCCCATGCGAATATGAAACTACAGCTTAAATTTCATACTTTTCGGACAAATAGAACTGCAACAACAAATTAAATAAGCTTAAGGACAAAATAAATGATAATAGGGGTAAACTGACTTTTCAAAAGCATGCAAGATTTACCTTCGAAGATCTGGATCTAACTAAACTAACAAAATTGAGCATGCATTTTTAGTATATTTCTGTGATTTGTTATGCATTGTACAAGATCTCAGCCGAATTAACAATATTCAGAAAAACCCTAAACCCTAAACAGGGCTGACAGCCGGGCCCCATACGGCAGTGGGAGGGGGCGGCTGTGGCCATCTCAGCCATGCCTGGTGTGGCGGTGACACGGGCATTCCTGGTAGCGCGCGGCCTGCCGGCGGGGTGGAGGGCCTTTCCCGCGGCCAGGGAGGCTAGGCGGTGGCGAATCGCTCAGCAGCACCGTGCGGGCCTGTGCAGGGGCGGCCCGCAATGGGTGCGCGGTGGTGGCATGGCAGTCGTGGTGGCGCAGCGGCGTTTCGATAGTGGGAGCGCTGGGACCGAAGGGTAACGGGGTCAGGGAGGATGCACTAGTAGAAATAGTAGCATCCATGACGTTTTTGCGCATGACGTTTTCAATTTCGTCATTGAACAGATCCCATAAATGACGAAAATTCCAGGTCCGTCATAGGCCCTCGTCTACATCCCTCAAACAACGCTCAATCATGACGAAAGTAAAAATGCGTCATGTGAAAACAGGAATTTCGTTATCGTTCATTGCCGAAACCTTCAGCCCCTACGAAACTATGATGAAAATACAGCGCACGTCACAGAACAACATTTCATATCGTGATAAAAAAAAGGTGCACCAATTAACTCATCGTCCCTACAATCAACGCGATTTTTCATAGAACCAGACCGGCTGCCACGTTGCTGGCTAACTGGTACAGTTTGTGTAGCTGGCAGCCACGTGTAGGAGTGCAGGACAGCAAGCCGACGTGGTTTACACGTGTAACCGGGGTCCAGCTCGATCCAGCCCTGGTAGAGAAATAGGCCTACATTGGAAACATGTGTGGCGAATGTTCCATAAAAGGTGGGAAAAAAGGGGCAGTTTGGAGATCGCTAAAAACCACTTCACTAGACATTTGCCACTTCCCGCGCGACGGTTCATTTTCCCGCGCGCCTCGCCTGAACTTGCCGGTGATCGTGTCCCTTCTCCATCAATTTCACCACAGTTATAAATACAAATCTTGAGAAAATAGGGAAAATCAATCTATACCTTCTCATTTGCTCTAGTCTCTATGATCCTCCAGTCTCTCAATCTGCATGGCTGCTCAATCTCAATCTCCCATGGGTAGGAAGAACAAGCGCCCGGCAGATCTGCCGCTCCGTGCCCGCCTTCTCAGGCAAGGGTAAGAAGATCATAATCCTGCATGATCTCATGCATATGTTCGTACCACTAATTCTATTCTGTTCATACAAGACCATCTATATGGCTGGCTTGGCCTGCAGGGGTGCTCGCGGTGCCAAATCCGCAGCCATTGCAAGTTCCTCTAGCGGCTCCGGCGGCTCCTACAACGAAGACGATGCTCAGCGCTACCTCCATTGGTGGAAGGGGACACGTGACCTCTACTCTGAGGCAACTCGTGAGATTGTGCGTCTCCAGCTCTACTTGGAGGTCACCCAGGCCACTCTGACCGCCGCCGAGGGTGAGGCCTGCACTGCTCGGGTGATGCTGTCCACTGCCGATGGCAGAGTTGCAGGCACGGTTCTTCTCTTTGAGCATAATTGATTCTCCATAAAGATTATTTGTTCCCATTAATAAACATCTCTTTTTTCTGCATGGAAATTATAGCCCTAGAGGCACAAATTCAGGCCCTCCACCAAGCGCCGAATGGTGCTGCCACCACGGTGAACGCCAGAGGCGACCTGCTGGTGGACTGCCTGCAGGACATCCCCAACCGCGCCAGGTAGATTGCCACCCATAGTGTCTGGCAGGGGGCTGCAACTGCTCTCGCTGTGGCACAAACCTGTACCGGGCACAATCTTCTCCTTTTGGAGCCTGTATTCCCTGAAGGAGAAGGGCGAGTGGGCTTCGATGATCTCGTTGTGCAATTTGATGTAACCGCTAACGCAATCGCCAATAAAGTCAGCGCCGATAGTGTTGTAACCAAGGTCTTCCTTGGTGAAGATTAGATTGTACCTGAAACATAATGAATGATCAATCCAATCTTTTGCTGATTTTATGAATGAACACAACTGTGTGCAAATTCAGTACAACAATAATTTCATGACAAGTCTGAATGTGCTATAACAGGCAATAAGACACACGTCCGAAAACAATAATGCATACTCCTAGAGATCGTCGTCCTCTTCCTCGTCATCATCACCATTCCCATTGGCCTAAGTGTCAGTACAATAATCCAAAATAGTGTCATCTCCATCATCCTCATATTCCTCCTCATCTTCCTCATCATCTGCGGAATCTCCCATTACAAGGTCTGCTAGATTAGCTTCAATGATGTGTGCATCCTCATGCTGGTGCACATCATCAGCAGCATATTTATCGCCCTCATGCACTGCACGCTTCGTATCAGAACAGTAATCCTCTTGGTGTACGTCCCCATCCTTTTCAGGCACATCATAAATGCCCTTGTACTCAAATTTTTGCACAACTCGCCAATCGTTGTCTAAATCGTTATCCTGAAAGTTAAATATCTTTGTGGATTGTATTGCGAGGATAAAAGGGTTAGACTTGTACCAAAATGAGTTGATGTTGATGGACTTGAAATGTCCATCATCTTTAATGCCTACAGTCTTTCCCTCTTGATTGTACCAGTCGCATCGAAATAGGACCACTGGCCGACGGTGTTGCAGATTAGAGTTATATTGCAACTCTATTACGTCTTTGAGAACACCATAAAATTCAATTGTCTCGCCTCTATGTGTCCCCTTGGCCATGACACCACTATTCTGTGTTTTTGGGTGTTTCTCCCGAGCAACTGTGCTATAGCAGACTCATTAACACTACAAGCTGCACACGTCTTGACTCGGAGATCAGGACCACAAGAGAGGGCAAACAACCCTGGCTGACCGCATTAGGATCCTCTCAACATAGCTCCGTGATCTACAACCAAGCATATAAGAAAGTTGTATGCGGCTATCGTAATGCCACTGATGACTTACATAAATGATAGGATGATAGCAACTTACATGATTGTAACGCCCGGTTTACAAAAGGACACAAACCAAGCAATCATATACGTGCCAGGATCAAGTCACACGTATATACAACAGAATGAACAATATATCACATCACATATCACGTAAAAAGATATAATAAAGTGAGTACGAATGTTATTTATTACATGAATGACAAAATGTCTGATACAGCAGAAGTGTAAATACATATACGAAAAACTCTCGTCGAAGCTAGGCACCACAGGGACGTCGACTGGGAGATGACCGCCTAGAAGTCCTCATACTCCTGGTAGCTCCGGGTGAACTCCTCCGCGTCACCAGGAACTGAGCAGCAGTAGGGTGTCCCCAAAGAGAACAAGAGGAAAAGAGTAGAGTAGGCAAGAGTGAGTACACAACTTGTACTCAACAAGTATAACACAAACTATGAGGCTCTAAGGTTGGCTGACTTAACTGCATTAGCTTTTAATCTTGGCAAAATTTTATTAAAGCTATTTACTACAAGTTGATGAGTTACCATACCCCAGTTACATTGTAATTATTCAGAATTAATTATGAACTACTGAGAACCAAACCAAACCAACCACCCGGGGAACCCCCCTAATCAAAGGAAGATAACCCCACTAATCAAAAGGAGGATATGGGCAGCTCATGACCATGAGCATGGCTAGTATACCAGTTTTACACTTTGCAGAGGTTGCACATCTTTACCCACAAGTCGTGAGCTACGCTAGTTGTTCATCACACTTCCTTAGATGAGATGGCTAGCAAGCACACTACGAGGCCGTTACAAAGAATCTCGTTGGTAAGGAGTAACCGCGAGGGTTGGATCGGCGACTATGGAGCAGGTCTAGTGGGCGTCAAGACACAGAAGCACAGACGAGGCCACTCAGTACGAGGGCCATAGAAGCTTACCACCCTTGCCCCGTTGGTAAGTTACTCCAAACCAAAAAGACCTAATTAGTAAGCCAAGACCAGTCCCATTCCAGTCTTGTGGTAGCGCTGTTGTCCCAGGTTGTCGCTCTATGAACCGATCCTTATGTAGAGTGGCCAACCTAGCACTAAGTACCGGGCTGGCCCCCTAAACCATGTTTCTAGAAAAACAACTTTTTAACAAGACGTGAGCCACTCAAGCGGGCCACTCCCAGAATTAAGTTGCATATACCATTAATCAAATTAAACTAAAAAGGACCAAGTGTGTTATAGCACGGCACCTAGCACAACTAACCAAAATGCAACCCAAGGGATATATATAAAGGATATAAAGTGGCTAGGAAAGTCCTTATAGGCATACAGTATTAAAATGCAGTATGAAAATATATTTAAAAGTGATAGGTGGTGTTCATGTTATACTTGCCTTCCTCAAAGTTCTCCTGCTGCTCAAACTGATCTGAAGATGGCTCCTGGTACTCCTCAGATGGACCAACGTCTACTCACGATCGCAACGCCAAAACAAGTCCAGCACACACACATACATGCATACAAAGGCAAACACTAAGAAACAGTACAACAATACATAAAAACAGCAAACAAAACTGAGCTAGAACTATCCTACGCGTTACAACGATCGTGTGGACATAAAGAACGCCTAAAACGGAGCTAGAACGCGAAAACTAGGCTTAAAACAAGGTCTAGGGGCTTTTCTGCAAGAAAAACTAAGTTTCTAGGGGTTTTCTGCAAAAACCAGGGACCTATACATAATTAACGGGTAGATCCAGGGGCTAACGCACAAAACTACGCTGGCTAGACTGCGGGTTCAAAAAGGAAAAGAGCAGGGGTCTAAATGAATAAAACAGGGCCTGGATGTAAATACTCTTACACTGCTCAGGACCGCGGGTTTATTTCAAGAAAGCTGGGGGGCTCTTTAACAAAAACGCCAGGCCGAAGGGGTAAGTTAGATCTAATCATCGCCGTACGTTCTGGATCGAACGGCTCGGGGAGTTTGGGGCGCGCTGGGCGGCTCCGGGCTAGGATTCGAGCGGGGATTGGGTCAGGGAAGATCAACACAACACGCGTGCTCCACCTGGGCCTGAAGCAGGTCTCGTCAAGGCTCTGGGTACACGCGCGCCATGGTGAAGGCGGTTCTGTGCGGTGGCGCTCGCCGGCACACGGGTGTTCAAATAATGTTGTGCTCAAAACTGGAAGCCAAACGTGCCTGTGTGTGCACTCAGTGCCAACGCAAGTGTAAACAAGGTCTGGGCGGGGCGGTGTCGTGATGCAGGGCATCCGGCATGGCGGAGCTGCGGTGACGGAGGTGACTGCGGTGTTCCGAGCTCGGGCGTGATCTATGGGCCTTGATTCTTAGCGCAAAGGACGGAGGGGGTCAGGGTGGTGCTCACCTAGCACTGAATCGAGCAGATGTGCCCTGCAGAGGTTCCACGGCGGCGTCACGGTGGTTGCAAGCTTGGCAGGTCGGTGGCGCATGGGGAGAGGCCGCGTGGATGGCTCCTTGAGTGTCTGCTCCGGTGGCAGTGACGCGGGGTTGTCCTGCAAAGCGACCAAGCGGGTCAGGATGGCCGGCACAGGGTTGACGGCGCGGAGCATCATCGAGGAGCTCACCATGGGGCGTCCGGGCAGAGCTCCAACGGTGGGGCGGCCTTGGGCTAGGGTTTGGGGAAAATTGTAGTGGGGATAGGGTTCAGGGAAATGTATAACATGAACAACCTAGGGTGGGACCATTCCAGTCTTGTGCTACCGGAGGAGCACAGTACCAGGAGCCATCTTCAGAGCAGCTTTGAGCAGCAGCAGGAGCAGTACGAGGAAGGCAAGTATAACATGAACAACCTATCACTTTTAAATGCATTTTAATACTGTATGCCTATAAGGACCTTCCTAGCCACTTTATATCCTTTATATATATCCTTGGGTTCCATTTTGGTTAGTTGTGCTAGGTGCCGCGCTTTAACACATAATGGTCCTTTTTAATTAATTTGATTAATGGTATATGCAACTTAATTATGAGAGTGGCCCTCTGTGTGGCTTGAGTGGCTCACTTCTCATTAAAATTTGTTTTGTTAGAAACATGGTTTAGGGGGCCAGCACGGTGCTTACTGCCTGGTTGGCCACTCTCCATAAGGACCGGTTCATAGAGCGACAACCTGGGACAACAGCGCTACCACAAGACTGGAATGGGACGGTCTTGGCTTACTAATTAGGTCATTTTGGTTCGGGAGTAACTTACCGACGGGGCAAGAGGGGAGTCGAGCTTCAATGGTGCCCAGGCTACGAGGCTTGGTCTGCGTACCCCTCGAGGTGGGTACCATCGTTGAATTGCCTGAATCTTTAGCGGTTACACCTTACCAACGTGTCCTTTGTAACGGCCTCGTAGTGGGTCGCTAGTCATCTCACCTAAGGAAGTGTGATGAACAACTAGCATAGCTCACGACTTGTGGGTAAAGATGTGCAACCTCTGTAGAGTGTAAAACTGGTATACTAGCCGTGCTCACGGTCATGAGCGGCCCAGATCCTCCTTTTGATTAGTGGGGTTAACTCCTTCTGACGAGGGGGTGCCTCTCGGGGTTACCTTGGTGGTTTCGGTTTGATTCTCAGTAGTAACATGATTAATCTTGATTAATTATTATGTAACTGGGTTTATGGTAATTCATCAACTTGTACTAATTAGCTTTAATAAAATTTTGCCAAGACTTAAAAGCTATTGCAGTCAGTCAGCCAACCTTAGAGCCTCATAGTTTGTGTTATACTTGTTGAGTACAAGTTGTGTACTCACTCTTGCCTCTTCTCTACTTTTTCCTCTTGGATACGATACTGCTGCTCAGTTCCTGCCGACGCGAGGGAGTTCGCTCAGCGCTACCAGGACTACGAGGACTTCTAGGCGTTCGTCTCCCAGTCGACGTCCCTGTGGCGCCCTGTTTCCGAGAGTTTCTTCGTATATGTATTCTTCGCTTCCGCTGTATTCAGACATTTATGTCATTAATATAATAAATAATATTCGTACTCGCTTTATCAACTTAATTAATGCTAATGAAAAGCTTAGGCTCGAGATTATCAAGTTAAGCACAAAAGTAGCACTGGGGTGTTACAGTCACCCTAGCCATTTTAGAGTTGCTGGAGTCTAGATGAACCCTATACACATTGAAGAAATATCTCCAAGCCATCCAACTGCTTAGTGATCAAATCATTAGTCCTTAGCACACCCTTGAGAGTGTTAGTGCTAGGTTAGCTCCTAAGTGAGTGAGCGAGCAAGGTGTTGCTGCCTTGTGAGCTTGTTTTTGAGTGAACCACACTTGTATCTTTGTGCGTCAGCCTCCTTGGAGTCTTGGTGGCTTGCCGGCACGTTAGCAACCCTCCAGCTTGGTGTGGAGCGACATCGACGGTCTTTGTGCGGGGGATGTGGTAATCCCCTTCCTTTGTGGAGAAGCTCCTTAGCGAAAAGCGGGATCAAGGTGACCGGGAACTTCGTGTCATCGTTGGTGGCCTAGCCTTTGTGGCAAGTCAAGGTGTCCCTAGAAGAGACTTGGTGGCCGAAAAGCGATACTCTTGATTGAGTGCTTCAACAACATGGACTAGGGGTGGCTTTGTGCCCACCGACACCAAAGGATACGTCCTTGTGTCAATAGTTAGTTTCCCTTTATCCCCTCTTTATGTTTCCGCATTTAATTCTTGCAACTTGTGCGCTTTTACTTTCTAAGTGTAGATCAATCTAGGATTGGCTATAGATTGCATCACTCTTTTGAGATGAGGGTTTCACACTAGAAGAACTGCAGTTGCACATCTAGATAGTATATTTTAGTTTATGTGCAAACTAGTTGGAGCGTAGGGTTTTAAGTTGCCTATCACACCCTCCCTCCCTTTGGCTACGAGCACCCAATTCCTCTCGTACTCCCTTGAAGTATAATGAAAGTCTGAATAACCCCCTAAAGTATAAATTGGTTCAATTTATCTCTTAAAATATACCATTTAGTTCATTTTACTCCATAATACAATTTGAATTTTCTGTTTCTCCATACACAAGCTGAATTTTAATTTCAAATTATGCATGGTAGTAGTGGACATCACAATGCATATTTAAAAATGTTTTTATAAATTCTTCATTGTTACTTTTTATATAATTTTGAACTCCAATGATTAATGTACTATTAAATATCCTAATCTATAAATAATCATAAAAAATTATGACATATTTTCTAACATGTGTTTTTGATTTGTACAATTATCTTGTAAAATTTCAACTTAAAACTCTACCTATGTATGGAGAAATGAAAAAATAAATTTTTAGGAGATAATTTGAACTAATGGGCATAGTTTGGGGGTAAATGAACCAAATGATAGTTTAGAGAGTTATTCGAACTTCGGTTATAACTGAGGGGAGTAATTTATAAGAACCAGAGTACAGCTGCCATCATCAAACATGGCATCAAAGGCCAAAGGAGATCTTCAAAGCCAAAGCCTTCATGGAGCAAACTGATGCTAACAGCTCCATCATTACCCGTCCAAGAACCATGGACTTTCAGAAGGTTTTCCTATTACTATTTTCTTCTGAGAAGCATACAAATATAATATGAACTTTTAAATCAAAGATGCAAATTTGGATTAGATCTATTTGTAGCGACGGTTAGAAGACACGAATCAGTTGTACAAATAACTGATTGTTTTAATCTCATTTACATAGTCTATTCTTGCATGGGTGAAAGGTTGACCCACCCCTCGAAATTCATTTTTAGGGGCGGGTCACCCCCCAACCCGCCCCTACAAATAGATTTGCAAGGACGGGTTGGGGTGACCCTCCCCTGAAAATGCATTTTCAGGAACAGGTGAAGAGGTGACCTATCCTGGAAATATTTTTCCAGCCCGCCAAAAAATTCAGCAATTTGAATTTAATTTGTACATGCAATCAAATTCTGACTTAACCCATTCAGATCCAACACTCAAATAACAATGTACATGCAATCAAATTTCATAAGGAAAAGGTAGGGATACATCCATGCATATTACAAATACTTAAATTTGTACAAGCTGTTTCAATTCATAAGACAATGGTAGGGGTACATCCATGCATATTACAAATTTTATGCTACTATAGCCCGTTTCTGTAGATATGAAATATAGTTAAGGTCTCCAATCGCCCAGCCTAGAACTTTATCAAAATAAGCTAGAGTACAGACAAATGCACTCTCCTTCGCTTTCCAATAATAACCACATATGGAACTATAAATATCGAACAATTGAGTGCTAAGCTGATTTGCCCTGTAGAAAGAGAGCTTTACTTCGAACTAGAAATCTCTAGTAAAGAATGGTTCTCCACCCAAGCAAGTCAAAACTAAGCTTACCAAGAATTGAATCAGAATAGCCCGAAAGCTCACTGCCACAATGGTAGATTCACCATCGATGAGATCCTAAAAGGTGATAATAACATTATGAAAGTTGAAAGAATGTAACATAACTAAAGTTAACAATGACTAAAAAGAATCTCATATTCTATCTTGTTGATTAAGCTGACAAAGCCTCTCTGTAGTCAAAATAACATTGCTTTCTCCTGCCTCAAGCTGCTTAATTTTAAAATATGAAAAGTCAGGCACAAAGTACCCATAATCCTGAAGCTGCTATAGGCAGGCCTCGATGGCTAGCCTCTCATAAGTTACCCAAATTGGTTCCACTCCACCCATTGCGGCAATCGAAACCATCGGGGTGGCCTCCCCTTGTTCTATCAAGCCGAAATCTACGTGCCGAACAAGTACTTGAAAAGAAATGTGTACATTTTTTAAATCAAGTTCACGAACAACCGCGATTTGCACCACCAAACCTTAGACAACATCTTTGAGCCATCTAATAAGGTTAATATGATGCATTGTATGTGAGGAAATCTAGAAATTATTCATGTGTAGTAAAAAAATATATTAAAAAATGAATCTTACAGTGTTGGGAATTGATCTGCGCATTCGATTGCCGAATGGCAAGTCAATGGCTTCATGGAAGCATAGGCCTGGACACTGAGCCACCACGTCCTTGAACATGCATCCACAAGCATCACCACCACGATGGTCGCTGCCACCATGACGGCCACTGCCACCATTACGGCTACCACCACCACGGAACATCTAGCATTATAAGTGATCAATATAGACAACTACACTACAAGTGATAGATCAATTAAAATACACATGAACAGATTCACATTCTCAAATTCGTGTGTTCATTTATTGAAAATGCAATAAAGTTCATGTGTTCACATACTCAAATACACTAGCTAATTCATACAAAATAACAAAGTTCATGTGCACTTGCTTTGGAATAGAAAAAAAAAGAAAAATAATAAAGAACATACCGGCGGGGAGGGAGCGCCGCGCGTGGAGCGGCCACCACTCAGGGATGAAGCGCCGGTGGGGAGGGGCACCGCGCAGGGAGGGAGCGCCGATGGGGACCGGCACCATGCGGGGAGGGGGCGCTGCTCGGGACGGAGCTCCGACGGGGAGGAGCATCGTGCGGGGAGGGAGTGCCGGCAGGGAGGGGGCACTACTCAGGGATGGAGCGCTGGTGGGGAGGAGCACCGCCGGGGAGGGGCGCCAGAGGGGAGAGGGCGTCGCATAGGGAGCAGCACGAGCGGGGAGGGGCACCGCTTGGGGAAGAGGCACCGCGTAAGGAGGACATGCCACTCAGCGATGAGGCGCCACCAAGAGGGGCGCCGGTAGACAGGAGGCGCCCAAGATCCGATGGGGAGGCGAGCACCATATGTCTGATGGGTAGCCGAGGCGGCGTGGGGAGGTGAATGGGGGCAAGATGTTGTGTAGGGAAGAGGCTAGTGGGAAATTCAGGCAGCCTCCCGCATGCTCGAACTGAAAATTTCTAAGTCACCTATATAAAAGCAACATTTTGTAGGGGCGGGTGACTTCGCCTCCCCAAGAAATTCATTTGTAGGGGCAGGTGAGGCCCCCACTCACCTGTATAAATGATTTTCAAATCTACTCCAAAATTTCATTTAATTCAGGAAAAATAGCAAAACACATCAACAGAAATTGAAATTTTTATCATGAGCCAATTTTGACATGTACAAATTAAAAAATATCAAATCCACATTTCAATGCACATAACACCTACAAGTGTTGAAACAAATTTATAGCTAACCTACTCTTACAACTCGAGGATCACTTTGTGTTTTCAACACTCTTAATCATTATATGTACTAAAACATGTTTGTTGTATTTTTTTCCCTTATTCTATAGGTCACAATACGTTTATGGTACAAATTTCACTTTTTTTGATGTGTTTTGCTATTTCATTTGTAGTAAACAAATTTTCGGTATAAATTACAAAATTATTTGTAGGGGCGGCTCACCTCCTCAGCCGACCCTACAAATGGGTGCCATTTTCAAGGGCGCGTAAGGGGGTGAGCCGCCCCTACAAATATAATTTTTAGGGGCAGCTAACCCCTCACCCACCCCTGAAGATTGCGCCTATTTGTATGGGTGGCTGAGAGAGTGAACCCCCCCACACACACCCCACAAATGCATTTTCAGAGGCGGTTCGGGAGCTACAGTGCACCAGCTCGATTTGTAGAAATTGGCATAATTTTTGTCCGCCCCTTAAAAAATTCTGGGCGTTGCTGTAAATTACTTTTATAGCAGCGTAGTCTATCAACTAGTGGCATCTATATACCGTACGTATGAGGCCTACCCAGATGGCGAAGCCCGGTGACAAGAGTACATTTGTATAGTTATTGGTTCTTATGTGAAGATTTCATCTTGGGTTTACTCCAACTTTAAGATTTTATCATCTAAATCTTCTGTAAGGGCCTTTTGACATCTAAATCCTCTGTAAGGGCCTTTTGACAGAACTTCTCCCAAACGGATTTACCGGTGAAACAAAACAATTCATTTTACCGAGCTTATACTTCATTTTTACCTCAACAATTTCACTCCTTAGTTTCTCAGTTTGCATGAAATAGATGAAGACGGACTTAATCCCTTCCTAACGGTCCTAAATATGTAAGTAAAAAAATAGCTTGCATACAATTAGCTTTGTGTAGTATTTTTTATATAGCATATATTTTGACTTGTGAGATATCGATTATGTTTGTACAATCTTCTCATGAAAATTTCCTAGTTTCACTACTGCAAAAATGATTTTTAGGGGCGGGTAAATCATATTTTTAGGGGCGGATACGGTACCCGCCTCTAGTTTTCACAACTAAAAATGTAATTTTTAGGGGCGGGTAATCCACCCACAGCTAAAAATCATATTTAGGGGCGGGTCACGGCATGACCCATCCCTAAAAATCAATTTCTAGGGGTAGGTCATGTCATAGCCCGCACCTACAAATTCTTGTCCAGAAAATCAAAAAGTTTCAAAAAAATCCGAAATAGAAAAAGAAAAAAGAAAAAAGTAATCCTAGCCAACCAGCCACTAGCCAGCCAGCCACCACCACCACCACCACTGTAGTGTCAAGCTATGATTTTTTTGACAAAAGAAAAACACTTGCATCACCTGGGATTCGAACCGTCGACCTCCAGCCTCGCGCATACATTCCTTACCACTATACTACACAAGCACTTGTGACTTTGTTAGGTATGTTATTTTTTATATTAACTCAGAAATTTATTTGTAGGGGCGGGTGACGCCATCACCCGCCCCTAAAAATCATTTGTAGGGGCGGGTGATGCCACCACCCACCCCTAAAAATAATTTTCTATTTTATCCGAAAATTTATTTAATTGTTTACATATAGCAAATCAAGTTCAAAAAAATTGAAACTTTTACACTATGGTTATTGTGAACTATAGAAACAAAAAAAATATGCAAAGTAGATTTTAGTATATATAGAGGTTAAGATTGTGAAAACCACAAAGTAAGACTTGAGTTATATGAGATACTATAAGTTATAGCTATTAGAGAACTTATACTAATTTTTTGGACCATTAGATGGCCTCACATGAAAAACTTATCAACTACAAAGTTTTAGGTCTCGTCATTCTCTATAATTTTGATATAAAATTTGACTTCATCCGAGATTATATGAAAAAGTTATAATTTTCTTTATGAAACCATTTGTAGGGGCGGACCATGCCATCACCCGCCCCTAAAAATGTATATGTAGAACGGGTGAGGCCATGACCCACCCCTACAAATGCCATCATTTTTTGGGGCGGTTCATGGCGCCACTCGCCCCTAAAAAGAGCCTTTTTAGGGGCAGGTGACGCCATGAACCGTCCCTGAAAATGACGCTCATTTTTAGGGGCGGGTGAGGGGGTGACCCGCCCCTAAAAATGCTTTTCTAGGGTATGGGTCGGATGCTACAGTAATTCCGCTCTATTTATAGCAACGGTTGACATTTTAGTCTGCCCCTAAAAAAATTTGGGGCGTTCCTACAAATCGTTTTTTATTAGTGTTCTACTGCTGACTGTTGCATAAAACCAATTATTTTTGCACTAAGAAGGGACGGGTGGCCTGGCCTGACCCTAGGCCTGGCCCAAATTGGACTCGATTTTATAGGTCTGATGAAGTTAGTGGAAGGGTTTAGGCATAAATCTTTTAGACGCAAAAAGTCAGCTTATCATCGACCTGGTCCGCAAAATGCTCGTGTTTAATTATGATCAAACACCTCAGGCCATTTTCGCGAAGCTGATTCTGCGCTCGCTCGCTAGGATCCCTCCTAGCAACAGGGTTAAAAATCCTGACCGGAACCGGTCCGGATACCGCAGTTACCGTTCAAACCGGTCCGAACCGGTTCCGGTTCCGGCCGGTTTCAAACCGGCTCAAATTCAAAATTCAAATTTGAATTTAAAAAATGAAAAAATCCTAAAAAAATCCTAAAAATACTTCAAGTTGCGACGAATCTAATGGTGTCAAATTTTTTCAAATATTCGTTCATTTAGTATATTTTGCGAGCATTTGAATTTAAACAAAAAAAAAGCGTGCATACAAAAGTATAAAAATATAATGTAAAACATGTTATACATTGTATTAATATAAAAATAGTACAAAAGAGGGTTGGAGGGTTCATTTAGACTAAAATATGTTATACAAACATTTATTTAGTATACTTTACGGGCATTTGAATTTAAACTAAAAAGAAAAAAATTGAATTTGATCGGTTACCACTCAAACCGACCGGTTACCACTCAAACCGACCGGTTACCACTCAAACCGACCGGTTACCACTCAAACCGGACCGGTAAACCGGTCAAACCGGTCGGCTAACCGGTGGAAACCGGTTGAACTGCCATTTTTGGTTTGAAATTCGAATTTGGCCGGTTTTTTCCGGTAACCGGTCAAACCGGTTCGGTTTACCGGAACCGGAGGGCGGCAGTTTTGTCAGACTGGGTCGGTAAAAAAACCCTGCCTAGCCAGCGATGCCCACCGGCGGACTGCACACGCATGTGTGCTCACCTCTAAGATGCAGGGTCGTGGGATCTCTTTTACTTTTGTATTTTTTCTTTATTCAATTATCTTTTATAATGTTAGTGCTTACGTGTATATTGTTTATGTTTGTAAATTACATCTGTAAGTTAGCTAACAACAGTTCTTTTGGAAGTTGTGACAAAAGTTACTGTATAAGTTACATATGATATAAAGTTGTGATACAAAATTATCACAAGAGAATATGCTGTGAAAAAATTATGCGTGCAAGTTATACATATATTATTACTTTCTGATTTAAAATTTGTTCCTAAAAGTTATAACTATATGGTGTGTATGTCATAAAAAATTATGCAACAAAATTATTCCGTGAGAAGTTGTCAACAAGAAGTTACGTGTCTAAATTATGTATATAAGTTATGATATTTCTGAAATAGAAAGTTGCAGGAATTAAATCTTTCCAAAATTAGAAAGTTGGGGACTGTCGGGAATCGCTCGCTGCAAACAATCTCAGCGCGCGCTCGCGAATTAGTGCCCCCCCCCCCCCCCCCCCCCGCATTTTAGTAGTGTCTTAATACCCGAAATCCACATAAGTGTCCACATGTGTCTAACTTTTTTTATTAGTGAAGTGTAACACAAACCGTTGTTTCTGTGCCCGTCACTTTTGTTTCAAGGAGTATTTACGCAGTGTTTTACCGTAGAGGTGCAACATATTATCTTGAGCAGACATGCGTAGATTCCATGGTGTCCTTACGTGGTTTGACGCTGCCAGTGTCCGCCACCAGTTACCATGGGTTTCAAAAACGGACGAGCTAAAGCCTAGCTAGCAGTCTGCACTGGCTGTCTGGCTCCATTCTTCTCCATGAACGGAGCTGCGATGCATCTCTCAAGTCTCAACACCGCCCTCGTCGTTCAAAGCCACCACACCACGGTTTGCTTCAGCGGCGAAAAAAATTGTTGGTGTCAGGTACGGCGGGATGTCCCTGCAACCAGAAGGGTACAGTCGTGATGGTTTTCTTTTCTCACTGTATTTAGATTTGTAAAACGGTGGAAAAAAGAATCACATCACATACTATAGTATACTGTAGCATTTTCGTTTATTTGTGGTAATTGTTGTCCTATCATAATCTAACTAGACTCAAAAAATTCGTCTCGTCGTGTACATCAAAATTATACAATTAGTTTTTTTATTTAACTACATTTAATACTCCATACATAAGGCAAAAGATTTGATATAATAGGTGAATAGTAAAATTTGTATAGAGAAATTTTAGAACTAAGGCCTTGTTTAGATCTTACAGGTTTTTTCAAAAAAACCGTAAACGCATTAAAGTGAAACAGAATCTTACTAATTTGAAGTACTAAATGAAGTCTATTTACAAAACTTTTTACATGGATGGGCTGTAAATCGCGAGATGATTCTAATGAGCCTACTTAATCCATGATTTGCAACAGTGATGCTACAGTAACCATCCGCTAATTATTGATTAAACATAGATTAATTAGTATCATTAGATTCGTCTCGCGATTTACAACCCATCTATGCAAAAAGTTTTGCAAATATATTTCATTTAGTACTTCAAATGCTCTTTTTACATCTTTACACAATTTTGCAAAATGAACTAAACATCCCCAAACATAACCTCTGAAGTCTTGTCTGACATTTTCGTACACCTCTGAACAAGCTAGTGCTCAGCATCGGCAGGGGCTGTACCATACTACTAGTGGTAGTACTCGAGTATGGGAGCAGCGCCAACATTGGTAGGACACTAGGACTAGGAGCATGGGCAGTAACTTTGGTATGAGGTGGCCCCGTAAGGGCGTAAGGCCGTAACCGGTAGCTGGCGACGGGCCGACGGCTGCTCGGATCTACCAGCGGAGTGCCGACTGTCAAGCACTCCTGCGTGCTACAGCAGCTGGAGCAGTAATTCTTCTCGCCAAACATAACTTTCGAGCGAAAGAACTTAAGAACAAAGCTCAACAAGCGAGCCCGTAGATTACATCGGTGCGGTTCAAGACGAAGATTTGGGAGGTGCTCGATGGATCGGTGCCTTGTGTTTTAGTCAATTTTTTATCACACCCTGCTGCTTTGGGTGGGGGTGGGGGTGGGTGGGTGGGGCGGGGTTCACCCGACCCAACATCCAAATATGCGCTTTTGACCGGTTTCTGGAATAAAAACACGCTCCATTCCATGCCAGATCGTCCTTTGATTAGGGTTTGAACTGAATGTTACTATATGCTTATGACCCATGTCATGTGCCATGGGCCCCCTTTGATTAGGGTTTGAATGTCACATGCTATGAGCCCCAACCCACAGCACAGCAATAGATTAGAGAGGGGGAAATGATGGGATAAACGAGAAAACATTGTGCTCATATGGAGGTAAGGCTGACCATAGCGGAGGGAGCAAGAGCAAATTTGCTCCCTCCTCGTTTCCCACGCCCTCTCTGTCTACAGTGCCAAACAGTACATCTACAGTGCCAAACAGTGTATTTGTTCCTCCATTTGCTCCCTCCATTGTGGACGGTCTAATAAGAGACCAGAGGACCAGCTAGTGTTGTGTGGCTGTGCCTGTTATGGAATGCACCTTTTTCACCCTGGAGATTTAAAAAAGCTACTGCTACTAACCTGCAACAATGATGGAACACCAATATCGCAATTATCAAAGGGACAGCTCCAGAGCAAGAACCCAGGCTTTTTTTACCTGGATGAATAGATAATTGCTCCCGGCTCTGACGCCCTTTCCTTGTTGCAGAAAAGGCCATGGACACTTTTCCCAGATGTATCAGTAGAACCAGTAGTTTAATAACCGCCACTACCATCGTCTCTCCAGCATCAGTTACTTATTTTACTGACCCAGCCTGATGCGCCAGATCGAGGTACTATACATATACTACTAGTATAATGCATGGATTCATTCGTCCATCTATCTGTGCATGCTCTGAGCGCTCAAATCCACGAGATCTTTGATTACCAGCAGATCATGCGCGCCCTCAACAATTGAACAATCCCAGATGGATGCGCGCAAATCGCAGAGGAACCTCATAGAATATTCGGGGCTGGGGGTAAGTTCTCGGCTGACACTCTATCCTAAGTCCGTGTTTGGTTTATTTCGCAAAAATTTTCACCACAAGAATCTTGAAGGCATGGATACGATTTTGCATGACGAATCTAATGAGACTAATTAATCAATAATTTGTTAGAGTAATAATACAGTAACCATGCCCTCAACATCCTCCAATTATGCGGTCAAAGACCTCAATAAAGGGGATCAAAATTTAGAAGTTAATGTCATGGACCTCCACTGTCAAATCACTGATACAAGAGTATCGATACAAATTGAGAAAGAATTAGAGGGAATCTAGACAAGGGATAGCAGAGATTTGAGAGGAATAGCAAGAACTACAGGGGCATGTTCTTAGATAGAGGAAGACGACGACTAATATGTTCTTTGTTCGATGGTTTTTCATCGGTTCTCCCCTGCTTTTGTCATCCAGTCTCCACCGACTTCATCTCCCGGCCCACTAGGCTCCCATAGCAGCCCAGTCCGTGACATTCTCCTCCGCTTAAAATGCAGCTTGCCCTCAAGCCGATCCATGGACATTACTGACTTGAGAACAATTTCACCGTCCATAGATGGTCTGAGCAAGATATTGGTGTGAAGATGGATGACATTGATGATGTTGCCACCCAATTGTAGAACTTCAGAGCTTGCAAATTGAAGACTAGAACCATCAAAATTATTGTGCTTCAGACACACCTCTCTTTTGTTCAATAATGCTCTAGCAATCTTCTTGTTGTTTTTATTTGCATCTGCAAAAATGTAGTCCTCTGAAATACTTTGAGTGTTGTAGCTGTTGTAGGATAACAAATAGATAGTCTTCAGCTATACAATGAAAAAGATTGTTGTTTGCCTGACACAGAAAAAATTCACAAAGGGAGTGTTGGGGGACGCCACTTTCGGCGATCTACCGAAGACCGGTGGACTCGGCAGTCGAAAGAAACAGAGCGAAGCCAGCAACGACCATGCCTTCGCCAATACAGCGAAGGGCGAACAATGCCTTCTCTCCATCGGCGAAGGATGAACGCGCGAAGATGGCTTCGGGAGGATCGCGAAGCCCCCAAGAAGCGGAGCACGAGGAGCTTCGGAGCAAAGCTACCCAAGTGGCTTCGGTGGGAGCGACGAAGACCGGACTCGCTGATGATGATGATGTCCGAGAGCGGTCTCACGAGGCTGAGTGCGTGTATAGCTGTAACCCACTACGCAATATAGAAATACGGGTTTATCCCGGGTATATTCCAGGAATCTAGCCGTTGGAGGGCATTACAGTGTAAATTAGGGGGATTGGAAGGTGAACCGTCACCTATAAATATCCAAATCATTGTACATTGACAAGACAGATTGAATAGAGAGAGAGAGAGAACATTGGTCGATTGACCGAAGACCTCGTGTGCCACTTCGATCCGGCTGCTTCATACTGCGCGCTTTCTCTCACTGTTGTAGTGTTCGTCCTTCCCGAAGACACTCTCCACCAACAATTTGGCGCCCACCGTGAGATTTTTGACAAGGCGGAACCCTGTGTAAACCCCTTGTGAAATATAAACAAGGTCCCCCGAAAAATACAAACTCGCAAAGCACAGGTATGCTGCAGGAGGCACCGAAACGTCTATTCCTCTTAGTTGAGTGAAGAGTGGAGTCATCAGTGCAAAACGCAAGCGAAGACACTTGAAAGAAGTAAGCATGGGGCGCAATCTTGGAATGGGTCTCGCCCCCCTTAGCTTCACTTCCGACAAATAAAAGAAAATCCCTTCGCGAGACACACGAAGGGTGGAAAGTCCTGTCGTGCGAAAGCTGAAGGCTAGGTGTGACCTTCTCGCGCTAAAGAGCCGGAAGCACCCTAACGAAGACCTTATGTGCAAAAGCCTAAGGCAGGAAAGTCCTGTCGAGTGAAAGCCGACGGCTAGAAATTTTTCTCTCGTGCTAAAGAGCCGAAGAACTTCCTAAAACAACTCTGCAACAAAAGGGGGCCAACAGCCTCCGTATAGAACTTCATCGGCCCCACCAGTCAAGCGAAGGGGTGCGGGGTGGCGCTTCGCAATACCAATTTTCGCACGACTGGCGCGCCAACAAACAAAACACAAGTTGTGGTTCACCCTCACACCTGTACAAAGAAGGGGGGTGGTGCTTCGCAACAACAAATTTTGCACGACCGAAGGGCGAACACAAGAGAAATAAGGCATTCATTACAGAGACAAAAACATACACTTCGTACAATAATGAGAAGTCATAGCAATCAAAATGTTACATCTGAGGCCTCTTCCTCAAAGACAATGCGGTCCGCCTCAGAGATGAGTTCGCGGACCGCGTAATCTAAAATCGCTTCGGCTGTTCGACGAAGAAATGCTTCAAAGTCGTCCCCTGCAATCGAAGGCAGCGTAGTGTTAACCAGAGCCTTCGTCGAAAATACCCCTACGACGATACATAAACTTGTGGGGAGATAACGCCTCTTCGTCCATGGGCTCTGGTTTCGGCTCTAGAAGACACGCGTGTGCACTATAGGGCCTATCGGTGTTAAGGATCCTCTTTATTTCGCGACGAAGAGCACGGTCAGCAAGAATCTTCGCATGCTTCTCTGGATCGCGCTGAAACTCAGCAAAAAAATGCTTCGTATTGGCATTCCGGTACTTATAAACACTCTTCCTATCAGACCAAAAGTCTTCGAAAGAAAGCCATGGTCGATGGGCGTGGACCTTCGCCCAAAATGCACCGGCAACATAGAAGTCTCCCCGGTTCAAACACCAAGGGATGATACCTTCAGTTATCTGCACAAGGGCCAACGCAGTGTCCTGCGCAGATACTGAAGGTGTTTGTCTTCCAAAAGTTATTTACATCAAAAACCACCCATAAAATTACAACAAGACTCAATCCTCACACCTTGCCAGTCTTCGGGGCATCACCGTCTACGCCATCACTACCAGCACCGCCTCGTCCTTGATCCTCGTCGTCACCTCCGCACAAGTTGCTGGCGTCCGCGTCGCCCAAGGCTTCGCAGGCGAAGGCCACTACTTTAGCCTGCAACTGTAAGGCGAAGTTAACCCCTAGTTAAATACTGACTAGTTAGAAAGGCAGGGCACAAAATGTGAGGTGACCAGAGTAATACCTGTTCGTTCATCTTCAAAGCCTCCAAGGTGACCAAGCCACGACCCTTCTCATGAAAGTACCCAACAAAGTTCTTCGCAATATTCTTTGGAAGGGCCGGAAGAGCTTTGGGGCGCAGTGAATCCAGCGAAGGACATTCAAAAGAAGCTTCACACAGGTGCCGGAGCTCAGCCTTGGTTATGCCGCCAGAAGAACTCATCTCCGCAAGAAGTAGACCACAGATTGTCGCACTCAGCATTCGTGCTGTGACAGTCGTGCTCAGCTCGCTCATGAAGTTAGAGCCGGAGCCCACCATCGCAACGCATGCGCGGATCCAGCGAAACAACTCTGACACTTCGACATTGTCACCCTAAGAAAGAACTGGGGGAGACAAACCTAACTTTTCTAGCAGGTCGGTCGAGTCGTCTTGCACCGCATCAGAGCCGGAGCTGAGGGAATTACGCCACCATTGAAGGGTCTCCTTCCCGTGCGCACGACGGTCTTCGGCATATTTCTAGGCCTCTTCGGCCTTAACTTCGGCTTCCTCTGTCTTGCGCGCTTCCTGGAGGGCCGCTTCAAGAGCCTCAAAATTCTTCTTGACTTCAACACAAGCGGAGGTGAGGGCCTCTTCCAGAACAGGCTTCTCTTTTTCAAGGCTCACCACACGCTCCTCCTCCCTCGCCAGTTGAGCAGAGCGCTTAGCATCGACCCGCAATTGGTGGGAGGCGCAACGGGATGCAACAAAGGACTTCAGGGAATGGTCCTCGATGTCATGGAGCATCTGGCTCACCCCGGTGGCCATAAGGCGCTTTTCCATGAGTGGGAAGCTGAAGGACCCACCGGCTTCAGCGAGGAACTTCCTCTCCTAGTCGCTGCTCGAGAACCGAAGGCTCCTGACAATGTTGCCTCCGATCAGCTTCGCCTCTTGCGCGCCAAGAGCTGCGGCAACCTTGGCGGGATCAGAGGTGCTTACATGGTAGTTGCTGCTCTCTGTCAAGGTAGACTCTGTGGGCCTCGGACCCGTTGGCCTGGTCTCCTGGGGTGTCGGGCCCTTAGCTCCGCCACCTCCTCCCGCGCCCGTCGATCCGAGTTTGTCAACATATTCGCCACTCGGCGAAGAAGACGAAGTCGAGGAGGAGGATGTGGTCGAAGAATGGATGGAAGGGATGCCAGTCTCCTTGGGATCAGGGGCCGCAATGGCTGACTCGATTTCACGAGCCATCTCTTTGTCACTTTCTGGCTCCATTTCGCTGTATTCCAACAGCGGAGCCTGCTTTCCCTCCGGAGCGATCGTCAAAACCGGCTGGACAATGGCAAGGGGACTCCTTGTGTCCCCTCTGTCCTCGGACTCCCCCTTACTCTGAAGAGGCAAAGCGCTAAAGAGATCCAACAACTTCCTGCGCTTCGCTCCGCTGGGCCCGCCGCCTCTTTTCATCTTCCTCTTCTCCAAGGCTACAGTAGCAGCACCACCACTAGGCTTGCCTGCGGCCCATTATGCAGCAAGCAAGGCTTCAGCCGTGCGTTGAGGGGCTTTCATACCAAGGAAAGAAAAAACTCGATTTTCCCGGCAAGCTTGGACAACAACAGATCATATTCGATGGCGGAGACAGGGCCAAGAATCTCGTCAGCACGGGCCTCCACTTCTTTAGCGTCACCAACTGGAAAACCGAAGGCAAACTGGTCAGCTCTTCGCAAGAAAAAACTCATGTTCTTTGTGAAGCTCGAACACTTTGCTGAAATCGGGCATCGGAAGCCCGCACACTTGCTTCTCTTCCGGAGCCCACGAGGACACGATCCAACCATCCCTCATGGGAAAACAGCTGCACGCCACGAACTCCTCCGTGATGTCGTGCACCCCGAACACCTTCAACACCTCCCGAACAATCGACAAATAAGCTTCGTTCGCGGGCACGCGATCCACATCCACCTTCGGAGTATCGCCCAGGTTGGTGATCCTCTTGGTCACCAGAGGGTGGCGCTTCATAGTGGGATCGAGAGGCACCTTATGGTAGAACCAGTAGGAGGCCCAATCTCCCGCCCACTTGTTCTTCGACGCGGCCACGGTGCTCGGGGCACTTTGCTGAAAACCAAAAGTATAACAGCCATACTGGGGCTCCACCTCTGCCGCCTTGCCGTCAGGACCCCGAATGACAATTGTCTTCGGCTGGTAATGGATCCGGCTAATGCGGGCAAAGTTTTCCAGGGTCGGCGCGATCCGGCAAGTCTTCGCTAACCACATGAATAGGTTGAGCCGAACGAAAGAGTTCGGCGTCATCTGGTGGAGGATGACACCATACCGAGTGAAGATCTCAATGACAACAGAATCAAGGGGAAAGCGGAGCCCAGTCGAGAAAAAAAAATCCCGGAAGATAAAGACCATGTCTCCGTACGGCTTCGCATGCACGTCCGTCTTCGGGGAAACCCATCCATAGCCAGGCGAAATCACTCCGCGCTTCTCCATATCCTCCAGCATTGCCGGGGACATCTTTGTTGGACTCAGGAATTTGGAGGGCGGAGCCCTGTCTTTCTTCGGAGCCATCCCGAAGAGATCCGTGGTTGATGGGTGAGGAAAACAAATGGCAGCAAGCAAAGCGAAAGCCCGGCAAGAATGTGACGAGGCTGGCAACAGGCGCGAGAGCAAGGAGAAATTGAGAGTGTGGCTGCACCGTCCATGCGCCCTCACCTTTATAGGGGGGATGTGCAAAGACCTTTTTGCCCTTCTTTTTCGCATGCAGGTAGCGAGCGCGCGCAAGGGCATCGGCGACATTTTTTACGGCCGCCCAGCATCGCACGAGCAAACGCCTCGGTCGCTACAATAGTAATAAAGTCGCAAATTGTTTATGATAATTATGGTGCCTTGATCCACGCACAGCGACAAAAAGGCAAAGCAACGACGCGTGATTCGACCCTCGACCAAGCCGCAAAGCAATCGAACGAGGACCAAAGGGTGGCGCTTCGGGAAAAGAAGTCGAGTTCATCGCCCCTCCAAGGAAGGACGATGACCCCGAGCGGCTACTGTTGGTGGACTCGGCGGGCGATCAAAAGAAAGAGAGCGAAGCCAGCAGGGTGAACGATGCCTCCGCTCCATCGGCGAAGGATTAACGCGCGAAGATGACTTCGGGAGCATCGCGGATCCCCCAAGAACCCAAGTGGCTTCGGCGGGAGCAATGAAGACCAGACTCGCTGGTGATGACGTCCGAGAGCGGTCCCACGAGGCTGAGTGCGTGTCTATACGATGTAGAAATACGGGTTTGTCCCAGGTATATTCTAGGAATCTAGCCGTTGGATGGCATTATGGTGTAAATTAGGGGGATTGGAAGGTGAACCATCACCTATAAATACCCGAATCGTTGTACATTGAGGGGACAGATTGAATAGAGAGAGAACATTAGTCGATTGACCGAAGACCTCGTGTGCCACTTCGATCCGACTGCTTCATACCACGCACTTTCCCTCACTGTTATAGTGTTCGTCCCTCCCGGAGATACTCTCCACCAACAGGGAGACCATTGCTGCAGATCAACCAACAAATGTAAACCATCATTGCACTTGAATATATCCATCATGCAGACACACCAGTCGAACGCACCAGTTTTGGTGTTATCAATCTCATGACAGCCATCCAAGTAACAATTGCAAGCACTTCTCAATTTCGTGTGGATTTGAGGTGATGGCCATAAAATTGCAATTACAGTGCATCAAGCAGTTGAAGCTAATGTATTTCCCAAGATGGTTGCTACCATATTCCAGTAGCTTGCGAGCTCCAGTTCTATTGCAACTCCATAACAGCTCAATCATTATGCTCCTTGCATCCTTGCTGCCTCCTTAAACACCTTGTTCCCCTGATGGCAGCTTGTCGAGCATCAAATAATTTCCTTGCACTAAATTTTCTAGGACTGAAACAATTTCGATCCCATATAGATAGTGGCTCAAACCCCTATAATAGACACACACTATCTATGTAAATTTTCCATTGAATGCATAAAGCATAGGCTTTGTGCTTAGATTTCTTATAGTCATCACACTGTAGCTTTCTAGAAATGCACTGAGAAGGTCCTGACACGAGCCATTTGCAACACAACTTTGAGGTCTCAACTTCAAACAAAATAGAATCAGGAAAGAATAGACACCCAATAGTTGTGCAGCTAAGAATACGGATATCTCTAATTGCACCACTTAGCAACAAAATAGTGATCATGTATGGAGATTGGAATGCAGTGTCAACCAACTCAATGCAATGTGTCCAGCAATGGTTATTGAGCTCACACTGGAGGTACCTCATCTTGCACTCACTCTCTGAATAACAAAACATCATTGAAAGTGATTTTTCCAACTGCACAGGTGGTGGCCATGGTGGCCTTTGTTGTACCAGATCCCAACCACAACTTAACAGCATCCAGAAATTGAAGCATCCTTGACTTCTTTCAGAAAACAAGCTGTCCTAGCTGGTGAACAGCCAATGCATTACTGAGTTTGTCTTAGTCATTATTTCAAGCAGCATGCAATTCTCAGGAACAACAATGGCAACCACAATCGGAACAACAACAATTGAGTGAGGATAGTAGTAGCTAGTGATGTACCTGATTTCCTTACTCTTGAATATGCAATCCTTGCGAATGCCAAGTGGGAAGGTTGCTAAGCATAAAGCTGGAGTGATGTGGCGGTTGAGGCATTGTGTTGAACATGTTGCGGGCGAGATTCTGGTAACCTCATCTTCTACACCTAGAGAGCCATGAGCAAGCCGTCGGCGACGAACTCGATGTACTAGCTCATCAGGGCATCGTTCATGCTAACGAGCGCGACGGGGAATGAGTCGCAGACGAACTCACGCTCTATGGTGATGGCGTTGACGATGATGTAACTAGTGCGGGCCTTATCCAGCTTTCATTGGTCGGTGGAGGCGGCATCGCCAGTGGTGCCCAAGAGAATACAGCCGATGGCAGCATTTGGCACAGTGCGAGAAGCATGGCGCAGAGGCGAAGCTGCCTGGCGACAACGGCGACAGACCTGCTGTAGGCCGACTTGTGCACCACAGGGACATCCTTGTCGAAGGAAGGCTGCGCGCCCACCCACTACTGGAGCCAGCTCAAACGCCAGTGGAGCACTTCCGCCTTCTCGTCCATGGGCAACGGCGGTCGCCACACGCTCTGTAGGGTTGCGTACTACAACGCATACACGCACTTGAGGGCGTGTGTGAACACGGTGCTCCCTCTTGGTTGTCTTGGCAATCTTCTTCTTTGCGGCGAGGAATGACAGCACCAGAAGCCGAAATGAGATGGCGACCGCGGTGGTGGGTGAAGTCGATGTGGTCATCGGCGCGTATGGTGTGGGCATCACTGTGGTGGCGCGTGCCGATGAAGGGGTCGTGGTCGGCACGGGATGAAGGACTTTGAAGAAATAGTCATGGACGCGGCCGAGGACGTTGCCGGCGAGGACGGTGTACCTGTGGACATGGCTGAGGGTGCTGCAGGCGTGGGTGACGCAGCTGGTGTCGTGGCCACATGGTTGGGGCAGAGGTCGCGGAAGCCAATGCCGAGGAAACACCATTCTTGCCATCTAAAATCTTGTTCAATCACCGCATCTTCTCCTCGATCCTCGACATCGAAGAGCAGAGATCAGTCCCCTCTACCATGGCTCAATTCAATTTTGGGGAAAAATTTAGGATTCCCAAATTGAAGGCTCTTGAAACCAATTGTCATGGATCTCCACTACCAAATCACTGATACAAGAGAATCGATACAAATTGGGGAAGAATTAGAGGGAATCTAGACTAGGGATAGAAGAGATTTGAGAGGGATAGCAAGAACTACAGGGGCAGGTCTTAGACAGAGGAAGAAGATGACTAATCGGTTTTGTTCTTTGTTCGATGGTTTCCCTTCGGATCTCCCCTGCTTTTGTCGGAGCAAGTCTCCACCGCCTTCGTCTCTCGGCTCACTAGGCTCACATGGTAGCCAAGTCCATGAAAGTTAAATACCCCAAGAGAAAAAAAATTATTATTGAGCACTCGTATGTATTGTAGTATTGAACAACTTCAATGACAAAACAAATAAAAGTAAAATATAATTATGGAGGTGGATAGGGAGAGAGGGCTCTCCCGATATGGCTCAAGGGAGAGCCCCTCTGGCCCCACATCTTCTTGTCTCGCGAAAAAAATAGAGGCTCACGGCTCGTCTTCCTCCTCGCGCCTCCCCAACCTCCACATCGTCCTACCACACTCCACTCTGCCCCTGCCCCGCCCCGCCACCAACCTCCCTCTTGCCAGTGTCACCTTCGACGTCGGCAAACACCACCCTCTCTCTCCCCTTTCCCTTCCCCTCTCCATCCTCCTCCCCTCCAGTCAAATATGCATGAGCGCCCCCGCCCCCAGGGCCAACCCCCACCTCGCAGGGCCGCCCTCCCCCCTTCCCCTTATTCTCCCCCTACCCCACCCTGTACTCCTCCATGGGTGCCCCGCCGCCGGCTCCGCCCACAACTGGCCTCCCGCACCACCGGCCCGGAGGCGCCATCACTGCCGACCTTGCCGCCCTCAACCCACCACCAACGCCGGGCCGGCGGCTGAAAGCATCTAGGCCTCTAGGTATGTTTCGGTGATTAATGACAACCATTATTGTGACTAATGAGTTTGTGCAGCTTAATGAAATCTTATCGCTCATTGGATCATATGTTAAAGAGGCCCCTAAATTTCATCATTCAAAAAGGCGATCTTGGTATTCAACTCAAGTATATAACAAGACTAAGGATCTTTCTAGTCCTAAGTGTCGCAAGGTTGAGAGGACACTTAGGTTAGTATAGGTTTTATAGTTTTATAGAGATCGCACTATTAAGAGGGGTTAAGGCCAAGTAACTTGAGCATGGACATGGTCAATCAAAAAAATGGATGCACACATTGGTCACTCAGGTTCTTGGAAGCTCAAACAAGTGCTATTCAACTCATATCTCAAGAATATTTGGATTTCATTCAAGACTCAAATCAAAACAAAAAAAATCAGGAAAAAAGTCTTATCACCGGTTTAACCGACGACATCAATTTTCTATACGTCGGTTAAACGCTGTCACTGAAGCATGGACACTGAGTACACCGGTTAAACCGACGATATTTGAAATTAACGTCGGTGCAGTTGTCCAGAACGTTGGTTTTCCAGGGATTTCTAAGCTTATACTCACCAGTTAAACCGACGATGGATTTGAGTTAGCGTCGGTGCAGTTGTCCAGAGAGTTGGTTTTTCAGTTGATCAGTGGACAACTACACTCACCGGTTAAACCGATGATACGTCGGTTAATTTGCTCGAGCTGTAACGGATAGTTTTTCAAATGGGCATTTTACATTCATCGGTTAAACCGACGATGCCTTTTGGAGGGCCGTCAGATTAACCGGCGTTGCGTACTTTTCTTGCAGCTTTTCTCCAACGGCTCTATCCGCGTGAGCTGCCTATATATACCCCTCAAATGGGTCATTTTGAAGTCTCTCGACACTAGGCAACACTCATACACTCATTCTATTGTTGAGAGCCACCTTGAGCTTCACATTCCACTCATTTGATCTTTCAATCATCCAAGATGCAAGGCTAAGGACTTCAGTAGAGAGAAGCTTGTGTGCATCCGTTCTTGGTGATCGGTTCTTGCTCAAGTGAAGGCCCTAGCTTGTTACTCTTGGTGATTGGCATCACCTAGGCAATCTTGGTGATTGAGGTGTTTCTTGCGGAGCTTGCCAAGTTGATTGTGGGAGCCCGAAGAAGATTGTACGTGGCTTGAGCTCCACCACGTCGGGATGGTGAACAGAGACTCTTAGTGAGCACCCTCGTCTTAGTGACTTGGGAGGTGACAAGACTCTTAGTGAGTGTCACAATGTGGATTAGGGGTGTGTGCCAACACATCGACACCACGGGAAAAAATCCGGTCGTCTCTTGCCCACTCTTTATATTCAAGCACTTACTTTCATGCAATTTATTCATGTGCTTGACCCTAGATATGATAACTTAGCTCTACCTTTCATAGCTTTATACTTTGTTGTATCCTTTATAGCTTGTGTAGGTTGCTTAGTTAGCCGGTTGGTGAATTGAGCCTTACTAGTATTGCATAGGTTAAGGTTGCTTTATTTTATTTTAGAAATTTTAAAAAGGTCCAATTCACCCCCCTCTTGGTCCATCGATGCTTATAATTGGTATCAGAGCCTCGTTGCTCATTTGGATGATTAGGCTTCACCGCCTAGAGCTATGGCCAAGATGGGTGGATCGCCTCCTCACTTCGAGAGCAAGAACTTTGCTTATTGGAAAGTTCGCATGGCCGCATATCTTGATGCGATTGCCCCCGAAGTGTGGTTTGCAACAAAGACCGGGTTCACCGGAACTCCCACCCCGGAACAACTCAAGTGGAATGCTAAGGCTAGAAATACAATTTTCAAAGCCATTAGTGAGGAAGTCTTTGCTAGAGTTAATGGCATGGACTTGGCAAGTGATATTTGGAAGGAGCTCATTGAAATTCATGAAGGCTCCACCAAAGTTCGTGAGTAAAAATATCATTTGTTTAGAGCTAAGTATGATTCTTTTAAAATGCTAGCTCATAAAAGTACAATGATATGTATTCTCGCTTGAATGTCATTGTCAAGGACATTAATGCACTTGAAATATCTAAAATTGACAGTGGCTCCATCAACCGCAAGATACTCATGCTCCTTCCGAAGCCCAAGTACAACATCATCAATGCTATGCTTCAAAAGGAGAATCTTGATACGATGGAAGTGGGAGAGCTTGTGGGCAAAATTCGCGCTGATGAAATGGGTACTCTTGGTATGTCTGAAGAGCCAACTTCAAGCAAATCAATTGCTCTCAAAACCAAGGTCAACAAGCACCGCAAGCTCAAGATGATCAAGCAAGAATCAATCTCAAGCAATGAAGAAGATGATCGTCATGAAAGATCATCCGATGATGATGATGATGGAGAACTTGCTCTCATGATGAGAAAGTTCACATGCTTGAGTGACAAGATCAATAAGAAGGGTTACAACTTTGACCCTAAAAGAAGAATGTTCCGGCCAAGGGAAGATGTCAAGAACAAAACATGCTACAATTGTGGAGAAAAAGGTTACATCTCTCCAGTTGCCCCAAGCCGGACAAAAAAAAAGAAGGATAACAAGAGCAACCATCGCCATGATTCAAGCGATGATGATGACGATGAAAAGAAGAACAAAAACAAGAAACTTGGGAAGAAGAAGAGCCGTGACAAGAAGACCAAGCTCTTCCGAAAGAAGAAAGGTAACACCAAGAGAAGCTTCTTGGTGGAAAAACAAGAATGGGTGACCGATGTCTCATCAAGTGAAGAATCAAGTGATGAAGAGGACATCGTCACCATTGCTCTCACCAATGAAGAACCATTGCTACCTCCACCTCCTATGTGCCTCATGGCAAAAGGTAACACAAAGGTATGTGAGGAGGATAGTGATAGTGATAGTGATGATGAGTTTGATCCTAATGAATTTGCTAACCTCATCAATGAGTATACATCTGTCATCAAGAGGGAAAAGGGCAAGGTCAAGCTTCTTGAGAGCACTCATGCCAAGCTAGAGCTAGCTCACTCCGATTTGCTTGGCAAGTACAATGACTTGATCAAAAAGCACCATGAGTCACTTGCACTTGCGAAGCAAGTTGAAGAGAATCACAAAAAGCTCAAGCAAGAGCATAGGGAGTTAGCTCACAAATATCAAGAGTTTGAGTTTGCCTATGAAACAATTGACCCGAGTCTTGAGAACTCTATCAATGAAAATATTGAAAAGGTCAATGCTTCTACTTCATGTGATGACCTACTCAATGATGCAAATGCTACTAATGTTTTGCCTGAGCTTGCTCCCTCTAGGGAAAAGGAATTAATGGATCAAGTGGCAAGCCTCAAGAGTAGTGTGGAGAAGCTCTCACGAGGAGAATACATCCACAAGGAAATTCTCTTCAACAATGCTCGTGACTATGGCAAGAAAGGTCTTGGTTCATTTCCAGGAGCCAAACCAAGGCACTACTCCTTCTCCGGAGATCAAGACTAGCTTCATTAAAGAAGTTGGATCATATTGTCAACATTGCCAAGTCACCGGGCACCACACTAGGGAGTGTCCCTTGCCATCACGTCATTTCCCTACTTTACCTAAAAATTACTCATCTATGCATGAAAATAACCATTTTCTTTTGATTAGATAAAGGGCAAGGTGAAGGCCAAATTCATTGGCAAGATCACAAAAGAAGCAAAGAAGAAGCTCCACAAGCAACTTTGGGTCCCCAAAGCTCTTGTCACACATGTGCAAGACCCAAAGCTTGTTTGGGTTCCAAAAACTCAAAAATGATTCTCATTTGTGTAGGTGAACTACAAAGCCGGTGGAAAACATTGGGTACTTGATAGCGGTTGCTCTCAACACATGACCGGCAATGATAGCATGTTCACCTCTCTTGAAGACCCCGGCGATCATGAACATGTCACTTATGGTGATAACTCAAGGGGGAAAGTTTTAGGTTTGGGTAGAATAGCAATTTCTAAAGATTTATCCATTTCTAATGTCTTGCTTGTAGAATCACTTAGTTTTAATCTTATTTCAATTGCTCAATTATGTGATCTTGGACTAACGTGTACCTTTGGCAAGAATGATGTTGTAGTAACCTTTGAAGAAGATAAGTCATTGGTATTCACGGGGTTTAGGCATGGCAACATTTACTTGGTAGGATTTCTCTTCAAAGCAAACAAGCTCCATGACATGCCTCTTCACCAAGTCGTCTCTTGGGTGGCTTTGGCATAAAAGAATTGCTCATATTGGCATGAGCAACCTCAAGGAAGCCACAAGAGAGGGATGATCACCGGCTTGAAGGATGTCACCTTTGACAAGAACAAACTATGTAGTGCATGTCAAGCCGGAAAGCAAGTTGCAACACATCATCCTATCAAGACGATGTTGTCTACCTCCAAGCCGCTCGAGCTACTTCACATGAATCTTTTTGGTCCAATCACATACAAGAGCATTTGTGGTAACCTCTTTTGCCTAGTAATCGTTAATGATTTTTCACGTTATACTTGGGTCATGTTTCTAGGCGATAAGAGTGAAACTCCGGAAGTCTTCAAGACATTTGCAAGAAGAGCTCAAAGGGAGTACAACTCTCCAATTGTGAAGATCCGGAGTGACAACAGCACCGAGTTCAAGAATATGAAGATTGAAGAATGGTGCAATGAAGAGGGTATCAAGCATGAGTTTTCCGCCACCTACACGCCTCAACAAAATGGAGTGGTGAAAAGAAAGAACAAAACACTAATCACTCTAGCAAGAGCAATGTTGGATGATTATGGCACGTCCGAGAGGTTTTGGGCGGAAGCAATCAATACGGCTTGCCATGCATCCAACCGGGTGTATCCCCACCGACTCCTTAAGAAAACGCCATATGAACTCATCACCGGGAAGAAACCAAACATCTCTTACTTTCGAGTCTTTGGTTGCAAATGCTTCATTTATAAGAAGAAAAGGCTCGGTAAGTTTGAGAGTAGATGTGATGAAGGATTCTTTCTTGGTTATGCATCAAACTCCAAAGCATATAAAGTATTCAATCAAACCTCTGGGTTAGTTGAAGAACCATGTGATGTGGAGTTTGATGAATCTAATGGCTCCCAAGAGGAGGTTATTGGCAATGACAATGTAGGTGATGAAGAGATTGAAGAAGCTTTGAAGAAGATGTCCATTAGGGATATCAAGTCGGAAGAGGTGCATGAAGGCAATGATCAAGGGGGAGGACCTTCCTCAACTACACCAAGAACCTCCATGGCACCCCAAGTGGATGAAGATAAAGAAAAAGATGATCCACAATCTCAAAAAAGTGTTCCAACGCCAAAACCCCAAGTGCAAGAACAAGAAGAGCAAAATGTTCCACCACAAGCACAAGTCATCCATGATCCACCTCAACAAACATCCATGTATGTACCGCTAGTGAAGCATGGTCGTATATCCAAGAATCATCCAATTGATCAAATCATTGGTAGTCCTTCCAATGGAGTAAGAACTCGTTCTAAGCATGCTTCATTTTGCGAACATTACTCGTTTGTTTCTTGTATTGAACCCACTAGCATAGAGGAAGCACTTGAGGATTCGGATTGGGTGATGGCCATGCAAGAAGAATTGAACAACTTCACCCACAATGAAGTTTGGGTCCTCGAAGCTCCTCCTAAAAACAAGAACATCATCGGCACTAAGTGGGTCTTCCGAAACAAGCAAGGTGAATATGGGGTGGTGGTACGCAATAAATTAAGACTTGTGGCAAAAGGGTTTTCTCAAGTCGAAGGTTTGGATTTTGGTGAAACTTTTGCTCCGGTTGCAAGACTTGAAGCTATCCGCATCCTTCTTGCTTACTCTTCTCATCATAATATCAAATTATATCAAATGGATGTGAAAAGTGCATTCTTAAATGGCTTAATTAACGAACTTGTTTATGTTGAGCAACCTCCCAGGTTTCAAGATCCGAGGAATCCTAACCATGTTTATAGGTTGCACAAGGCACTCTATGGGCTCAAACAAGCTCCAAGGACTTGGTATGAGAGGCTTCGTGACTTCCTAATCATGCAAGGCTTCAAGATCGGGAGGGTGGACACCACATTGTTCACAAAAGACGTCAACGGGGATCTTTTCATTTGTCAAATCTATGTTGACGACATTATCTTTGGCTCAACTAATGATTTACTAAGCCATGAGTTTGCTACCATGATGTCTAGGGAATTCGAGATGTCCATGATCGGCGAATTAACCTTCTTCCTTGGTTTTCAAGTCAAACAATTGAAGGAAGGGACATTCATCCATCAAGAAAAATATACTAAAGATATCTTGAAGAAGTTCAAGATGGATGAATGCAAGCCGATCAAGACACCCATGGCAACCAATGGGCATCTCGACTTGGATGTGGACGGTAAACCGGTTGATCAATCCCTCTATCGTTCTATGATAGGGTCTTTGCTTTACCTTACCGCATCTAGGCCCGATATAATGTTTAGTGTCTGCTTGTGTGCCCGCTTTCAAGCAAACCCAAAGGAGTCACACCTCTCAGCTGTGAACAGGATCCTTCGGTATCTCAAGCACACCCCAACCATAGGCTTGTGGTACCCCAAGGGCGCTAGCTTAGATCTCTTGGGATACTCGGACTCGGATTTTGCCGGAAGCCGTGTGGATCGCAAGAGTACCTCCGGGGGTTGCCACTTGCTTGGGGCGTTCTCTAGTTTCTTGGTCAAGTAAGAAGCAAAATTCCGTGGCTTTGTCCACTGCGGGAGCGGAATATATAGCGGCTGGTGCATGTTGTGCCCAAATCCTATATATGAAGCAAACCCTTTTGGACTTTGGTCTGAAACTAGATCGGATTCCACTCCTTTGTGACAATGAAAGTGCCGTAAAAATTGCCAAAAATTCGGTTCAACACTCTCGCACAAAGCACATTGATATTCGCCATCACTTCTTGCATGATCACGAAGCTAAAGGAGACATTTCTCTTCAAGGTGTGAGATCCGAGGAGCAATTGGCGGATATTTTCACAAAACCTTTAGACGAGAGTACATTTGTTAGGATAAGGAATGAGCTTAATGTATTAGATGCGGCAAACGTCATGTAAGTTGCCTTGTCATATAGAAAAATGCATACATATAGGACACTTGTCTAACCATGGTAAGATAGTGATGAGTATGGGTTTAGCTAGAGGTGGTGGTCCACTTGTTTTCCTCTAGGCTTGTAGAAAGGCTCATCATGAAGAAGCTTCCTATGGGTTCAAACTTGACAAGTAAAACTTAAATTCTTATTATGCATTTCTTGTCATATAGATGTGCACTTAATGTTTACCCTTCTCTCGCATGTGGTTATAGCTTACACCATCATTGCATGTGTAAGGGTCACAAAGGAGATCAATTGATGAAAATGAGACTTGTTTCATATGCAAGATCTCAATTCATGAGAAGTGAATAGAGCAAAGTGTTAGGTGCGTTATTGTCTAGTGAGTCATGTCATGATGAGTTTGAAGCTCTCTATCTTCAATATTCCTATGACATGGCTCATACATTTTATTTGGCGCTTTATCTCGCTTTGTGGCTTTTCCTTGTGTTTGATAAGAAAACTATTAAGCTAGTATGCTATCCTAAATATTTTGAGGGGTAAAGTCGCCTATGCAAGTCCATTAACCTGAGTTTAGTTGAATTTTATAAGTTTATTGGACTTAGCATAGAAGAGTGAGCTGAGCGAAGGTTTTTCGGGTTCACCGGTTAAACTGGCGTTTAATGGATCTACACCATCAGTTTAACCGGCGTTACTAAGTTCTATCTCAGCTCAGTCAAATTCGGGCATTCAACCGGCGTATGCAAATGTCATAGCATCGGATCAACCGGTGAACATAACACAGTTCTGACCTAGCAATCAACTGATGATTTCAGTGTTCAACCGATGAGTTCAAACTTCACATCATCGGTTCAACCGGTGTTCAGATGCAGATTTGCTGAAGTCTCGGGTGAACTGAACCGATGCATTTAACCGGCGTTCTAAATCTAAGCATCGGATCAACCGGCGTTAAGAAAAATCGCGGGGCTCACATGTCATATATGTCTCTTGCTCGCGCCGCCGGCCTCTCTTCATCATTCGTTTCCCAGCTTTTCGCTGCCGCCGCCGCTCGCTTTGCACCCGCGCCCGCCTGCACGCCGCCATCTGCCGCGCCGCTCCACCGCGCCATGCACTACCGCGCGCCATCCACGCCGTCGTGTGCCTGCGCGCCGCCATCTGCCGCGCTGCTCCACTCACACGCAGCCTGCGCCACTGCCTCCCGCGTGTGCCGCCGCCACGCGCACAGAGCCACCGCGTGCGCCGCCGCCACGCGCACAGAGCCACGCAGCAGCGCCCTGCACACCACGCAGCTGCAGCCCACACACTCACACAGTGCTCGCAAGGTGTTTGACAAATTGCCTGAACCGAGATGGGTCGCGAGAAAAGGAAGGGCATGGAGATCGTTGTCGAGAAGCCGGTCCGCAAGCGGACCCGTGCAGAGAGGGAGGCCGAGAGGGCCGAGATGGTGGCCAAGGCCGCCGAGGAGCAGGCGTCAGGCCGTGCTCGTCCGTTCGGGATCCGGGAGCAACCAGCCAGAGGAAGAGGCAGGGGCAGAGTCAGAGGAGGCAGGGCCATCAGGGCCACGTCTGAGGCAGCTGCAGAGTCAGATAGCTCAGATTCAGATGCAGATTCAGATGCAGCGCAGTTAGAGCAGTCTCAAGGGCAGAGTACTCAGGGGTCACCGACTCCACGACATTCTGGCCGCACTCGGCAAACGGCCCCAGCAGTAGAGTCTCCACCAGTGACCGAGCGTCGCACCGGGCCCAGGACGCGAGGTGGTCACCAGCCACAGGTGCCTCGCATGACAGCAGCAGCCCGTAGAGCTGAGGCCCTAGCGGCCGAGCGCACAGTGTTCGGTATGGACACTGTTGTGCGTCTGGAGCCAGGTGTGCTGCTCCAGAACTTGACCAAGGCCAATGCGGCGAAGGTCAAGAGGCTCAGGTGGAGCGTGGTAGAGGAGGATTGGTTCCCAGTGAGACGAGACGGCAGAGTGGACCGCCGGTTCTGGACACTTCTTCAGGCCAGCTTCTACGAGACCTACCAGAGGCGAGGCCACAGGATCTTCCCACACGGAGTGCTTGACTGGGTTTCACTAAGGACAGCCACAGGGGGAGCGGACATTAGAGAGCACTTTGCACACTTCAGAGGTCTGCTCAGGCTACTTGAGATGGAGCAGAACAGGTACATTGAGGACTGAGTCCGAGTGTTCTATGCCACAGCCTGGATTGCTCCCGAGCGCAGAGCCGTGCATTTCATGTTTGGAGGCCAGGTCTTTGGTTTGTCGAGGGTGATGATTGCAGGAATCCTTGGAGTCGACTTGGTCGATGTCTCCCTGCACGAGAGAGTATACGGGGACGCAGATCCACCTCGCAGAGCGTTGATTGGTGGGATAGCACCCTCTCACGAGGCGATCTCTCGGTGCTTCCACCAGCCTTTCCCAGCCTCATATGCCAGAGTCCCCAGCTTGCTGACCCCAGAGACGTACACAGTTCACATGGCCCTCCGGAGGACCTTGTTAATGAGGAGTGGCTAACCAGAGGGGTTCACAGGACTGCAGCAGCTACTACTACTCCACATCCTCACTCATGAGCCTTTCGACATTGTTGACTTTATTTTGGCTGAGATCGAGGATGTGATCACAGACGGGATGGGGGCCGTGTGGCAGTTTCCTTATGCACACTGGATCAGTTATATTTGTTCTGTGATCGTGCCCGCTGACTCGCTGATCAGTGCTGTCTACCGCCAGGATGAGGCTCCCCGATTCCCAGTCTACCATCCCACTGCTCCACAGGACCGGAGGAGGGGAAGACAGGCCGAGAGAGCTGCCATGGCACAGCTATCGGCAGAGGTTCGGGCCCGAGTGGCCGAGGAGGACGAGGCACTACTCGAGGTAGAGGCACAGCTTCCCGGAGGAGACGACGAGATCCACTGGTAAGACATCGAGACCGACTCCTCTGAGGACGACGAGTACTTCCCTCCTGCACTAGCTGCTCACGATCATGAGGCAGGAGGATCCAAAGAGCCAGCAGTCACTACTGTCTCCGAGTCTCAGGTGACTCAGCCGTCCGAGCTCAACTCTCTACTTCAGCAGCTAGTCAGTCAGCAGAGAGAGGACCGGCTCACGATAGAGGCCCGGCTCACTGCCATCCAGAGGCAGGCTGCTCTAGAGCGTGCTGCATCTGAGGAGCGGTTTGTCGGCCTACTTGACAGAGTCACTCAGAGGATAGACGCTCAGTTTCAGCAGATGCAGCAGGGCATGATGGCTATGTTCGGCATGATCACACAGCTATACTCTCACTCTGGACTAGCCCCGCAGCAGCCAGGTCTTCAGGGTATGGGAGCACCTACACTTACAGTCACTCCAGCTCCAACCTCTACAACAGCTCCAGCTTCTTCGACGACACCAGAGACCACATTCTCGTTGTCTGCACTTCTTGGGTCTACCATTCGTCATATCTTCTCGCCACTGCCAGCGACTACGCTCTTTCAGGACTCACTGTCAGCAGTTCAGTCAGTCGCCCTCCCCATCGTACCACAGGCACCACTTTCAGGGGGAGGAGCAGGAGAGAAGTCCCTACCACCGCAGTTGACGCAACCAGCAACCTCAGCAGTCACGACTTCAGATGCTGACACCTCTTCTGCTGACCCGATTATGACTTCTACGGATCCTCTCCCAGGCAGTGCCAGCACGAGAGCCTCCACGACAGCTACACCTCCAGTCAGCTCGGACCCGCAGCTCCCGTTCGTCACCGAGGGTTCTCCGTCCGACGACGACGATGACGACCTGAACCACTTCCTCGCCGTGCCGCGACAGCAGGACCCGTAGCTCGCTTTTTTGGTGCTTTGATGCCAAAGGGGGAGAGAGTTAGGGGGAGTCACAGAGGAGTTGGAGTCAGGAGGAGGGTAGAGCTAGCAGAGTGATCGTAGATGCCAGGACTTGATTGTTGTATCTTTGTTGGCTTCTAGTTCATGGACATGTATATTTGACTCTTGTGCGTGTTGCTCTTTTATGACATATCTATGGACTCTATTCGAGTCTTCGTGATCTTTGTGCATTTCATCTCGCGCGTTAATCTTTCTTGCTTTACTCGTTTAAGTTATTGTTTGTGTTGTCATCAATCACCAAAAAAGGGGAGATTGAAAGCATCTAGGCCTCTAGGTATGTTTCGGTGATTAATGACAACCATTATTGTGACTAATGAGTTTGTGTAGCTTAATGAAATCTTATCGCTCATTGGATCATATGTTAAAGAGGCCCCTAAATTTCATCATTCAAAAAGGCGATCTTGGTATTCAACTCAAGTATATAACAAGACTAAGGATCTTTCTAGTCCTAAGTGTCGCAAGGTTGAGAGGACACTTAGGTTAGTATAGGTTTTATAGTTTTATAGAGATCGCACTATTAAGAGGGGTTAA
Source organism: Panicum virgatum (assembly GCF_016808335.1). NCBI lineage: Eukaryota > Viridiplantae > Streptophyta > Magnoliopsida > Poales > Poaceae > Panicum > Panicum virgatum. The sequence continues at coordinate 25,616,791 of NC_053136.1, read as the reverse complement.
GGCCAAGTAACTTGAGCATGGACATGGTCAATCAAAAAAATGGATGCACACATTGGTCACTCAGGTTCTTGGAAGCTCAAACAAGTGCTATTCAACTCATATCTCAAGAATATTTGGATTTCATTCAAGACTCAAATCAAAACAAAAATAAAATCAGGAAAAAAGTCTTATCACCGGTTTAACCGACGACATCAATTTTCTATACGTCGGTTAAACACTGTCACTGAAGCATGGACACTGAGTACACCGGTTAAACCGACGATATTTAAAATTAACGTCGATGCAGTTGTCCAGAATGTTGGTTTTTCAGGGATTCCTAAGCTTTTACTCACCGGTTAAACCGACGATGGATTTGAGTTAGCGTCGGTGCAGTTGTCCAGAGAGTTGGTTTTTCAGTTGATCAGTGGACAACTACACTCACCGGTTAAACCGATGATACGTCGGTTAATTTGCTCGAGCTGTAACGGCTAGTTTTTGAAATGGGCAGTTTACATTCATCGGTTAAACCGACGATTACTTTTGGAGGGCCGTCGGATTAACCGGCGTTGCGTACTTTTCTGGCAGTTTTTCTCCAACGGCTCTATCCGCGTGAGCTGCCTATATATACCCCTCCAATGAGTCATTTTGAAGTCTCTCGACACCATGCAACACTCATACACTCATTCTATTGTTGAGAGCCACCTTTAGCTTCACATTTCACTCATTTGATCTTTCAATCATCCATGAAGCAAGGCTAAGGACTTGAGTAGAGAGAAGCTTGTGTGCATCCATTCTTGGTGATCGATTCTTGCTCAAGTGAAGGCCCTAGCTTGTTACTCTTGGTGATTGGCATCACCTAGGCGATCTTGGTGATTGAGGTGCTTCTTGCGGAGCTTGCCAAGTTGATTGTGGGAGCCCGAAGAAGATTGTACGTGGCTTGAGCTCTACCACGCCGGGATGGTGAACGGTGACTCTTGGTGAGCACCCTCGTCTCGGCGACTTGGGAGGTGACAAGACTCTTAGTGAGTGTCACAACGTGGATTAGGGGTGTGTGCCAACACATCGACACCACGACAAGACCTCGATAAAATTTTGAAACAAATTTAGGAACCTGAAGTGCAATTTAGTCTTTGCAAATATATATGAAGAGGCCATTTGCTGCGAACTGTACATGACCACCTCCATTATTGTCAGCAAGATGCTCTCTCTCTGCTCTCCTCTGCGGGCCACTGCTCCCAGTGCTGCTAGTCTGCTACCGTACGTATGTATCAATTTAAAAAGTGGTCTACGTCTACAAGTACCCATTAAACTAGTAGACGCTAGGTGATTAGCGCGGTTGTACTCTAGCGCGTGTCGTGAGCATCTGCCCCGACAGCCGTGGCGCCCTCGGCTCCACCGCCGACGTACGCACCCCCATCGTGCACGCGTACGCCCGCCCGCCCGTCTCGCCGCCGCACCGACGTCGCCGACTGACCGGAGATGAGAAGGCATCAGAGGAAGCTGGCTTCGTTCATTAGCCAGGACAATCGCAACGGGCTTAATAAGTAAGACAATATATAAACATATATAAATGTATGTATGCAGTATGTATATGTACAATTCCGGATCGACAGGAGAGTAGGAGACTAGGAGAGGGAGGGTGGCTTCGAGGTAACGTCTAGTAGACAAGGCTAGGGGACTGAGGTTGACATCCACTGCACGCACTGGGGCCGCCTCGCCTTCACCTCAACAGCACTGTGCTTTCGCAGAGAAAGACGGTTGGGTTGCGATGGGGTCTAGCGAGCCCACCGTCCGTCTCCTCTCCCCTCGGCCCTCTCCCCTAGGAGAGAGCGAAAGAAACCTACAGCAAAGCTCTCAGCTCGGATCCCTGCGTGCGAGAGAGAGAAAGAAAGAAAGACGAGCCGAGGCATCGGTATCCATCCCCCCTCAGGTGTTTCCCCCTTTCTCGGCAAGAACGAGACGAGCCGGCCTCCTCGACCACGCACACAAAACACGCAGCCCACCTGCAACAAAAAGCAGCTCGGCGGAGCTTGTTTAGGAGCAAACAACATGGCACCATCCACGTCGCGGCTTGCATTGTTCCATCCGATTACGATCTGGCTGGCACAGGGAAGGTCGCGATCCTGGCTTTGCATTGACATGGCCTTTTTTTTTTTGAAAATTTGCAGTAGCACTATAGGAGAAGCAAATTCGAGTTCCTACAAATTCGATATTACATAAAATGAGATGAACTCAAACTCTAGGAAAACAAACTTAAACATTAAACGAGACCGATAACTCTGCCCCCCGCAGGCTTGCTTCCTATCATTGACTTCGCGCTTTTACTTCCTGCAAGACCTCCTGTGGTGTGCCATACTTCTGATTAAACACCCGGCGATTCCTCTCTTTCCAAATATTCCATGCGGCATAAATCATCAAGGCTGCTTTTAATTTCCTTGTCTTCTTTGGCAATTGAGCTAGCTCCTTCTCCCACCATTCCATTCGGTGATCTGAATTCCTTGTGCTTGCTATCGAACTAGGTTCCCTGTCCACCCTTCCATTTGACTCCAGACTTGCTGAGCGAAATTGCAGTGTAGGATTAAGTGTGCTGCTGTGTCCTTGCTCCTGATTACACAGTGAGCAGATCGGATTGCAGGGCCATTGCTTGGCCAATAACTTGTCGGCTGTCAGAATCTTGCTTTGCACTAACAACCCAATAACTTATCAGCTGTCAGAATCTTACTTTGCACTAACAACCAGACGAAGAACTTGTGTTATTGACGTGGCCTTTCTCCTCCAGCTTTGGCCAACATCCCAACTTCCTACGAACACCTAAAAACGGAACAGGGGATGGTGGGGCGCTCTGATCTTTCAAATCCTTGCTGCACATAATAGGCAGCACGCATACTTTCTTCCCCTGTACCACCGCGGGTAGGTCTCTTTCGTGGACAGAGATTCTACTTGCTGATTGTCAACACTTGGGAGGGTCCAACCCATCCCAGTACTCATTCGCGTATTGACCGGGGAGGGAAAAGTTTGCAAAGCAAACAAGAGCTCGGATCATTAGTCCAAGATGAGGAAAAAAGCGGCTCCTAAGTAGGACCCAAGGAGAGAGGAATACCAAGCGGGCAGAGCTTTATCTGCCTGTCTCAAGGACTCCCAAAGCATCATATTCCCAACTACTACACAACATGTGTACAAAATATAGTATGCCAAGTTGCAAAAAGCCACCGGGGAAAAAGGCACAATACACCTATTCCTGCACCAGCCGTCGTACCGCTACCACTTTGACAACTCCTACTATACACTTCACACGCAGCAGCAGCGCTCTCTCTCCCTCTCTCTCTAGCCTCCAGCAAGCAGTAGTGCAGTGCAGTACCGGACGGCTGACTGACACTGCAGCAAAAAAGAAGCAAAGAAAACAGCAAGGACGAGACGCCATGCACACTCTCAGCAGCAGTCAGCACGACCGCTTTACTGACCGCCCGCGGCGCATTACCCCCAATAATTACCTCCTCCGCGCCCCTACGCCGCCGCCTAATAAAGTTCAAATGGTAATGATCCGTCAGGTAAACACGTGCCCGAGAAGAGAGATTCAGAGGGCAAGGGAGGGGATCATCAAATGATACGGGCCACGCCCCATGTAAGACAGCCTGTACGCCGCAGGCTTTCTCGCTCCTCCCTCCCCTCCAGCTGCAGTCCTCCCTCCCTCCCTAATGGAGTCTGTACGCCGCAGGCTTTTTCGCTTCTCCTCCAGGTCTGTGTTTAGTTTCGTTTTTCAAAAATTTTGGAAACGAAATGTTGGCATTTAGAAATACTAAATGAAATCTATTTATAAATTTTTTACACAGATGGGTTCTAAATCGCGAGATGAATCTAACAAGCCTAAATAATCCACTATTAGAGATTATTTACTGTAGCGAGATTATTTACTGTAGCGCGACGTTGTTCAATCATGACTTAATTAGGCTTAAAAAATTTGTCTCGAAATTACACTCGAGGGTTATGGAATGGGTTTAATAAGTTATCCACACTTCTAATTAGTAATCAAATGTTCGAAATTACTGTAGCGTTGGAATTTTTTGGGATTTTAAGAGGAACTAAACACGGCCCAGCTATCCAGTCCCTCACCCCTAATGGAGCTTGAGCCCGTCCTTTTTCCTCCGAGCTTTGCATTGAGCAAATGAATGATTAAGAGGCTCGCAGTGCAGCCAAGACGAGCGGCTCTCGGCTCTGCCTAGAAGTAGTTCCTACGGGGGCTACGGTTTCGTGCGCCTGTGTACACCTGCAATTGAAGGCCATGTTTTCGGTGTCACCAGAGGCGTCTGAGAATGATTGTCAAAGGGCCTGACGGTGACGGGCGGCATGGGGATGGGGGGAAGAAAGGAAAGCCTACCATGGGTGTGTTTAGATGCACCAAAAACCTCTTCAAAATCCAAACTTTCCATCGTATCTCCATCACATCGAAATATTAAATATAACAAATGACTCATGCATGGAGTATTAAATATAAATAAATAAAAAAACTAATTGTATAGTTTTAATGTATGTTGCGAGACAAATCTTTTGAACCTAGTTAGGTCATGGTAGGACAATATTTACCACAAACAAATAAAAAATACTACAATATGCTACAGTGTGCGATGTGATTTTTTCAAGGATCTAAACACTGCCCATGTCTGCGCCCCCATTTTTCTTCCGTCCTCCGCCCCGTGCAATCATGGGCGGCGCAGCAGCGCCGGGCAGACGGACGCAGAGGAGGTGACGGCGAGGACGACGGCGATCACCATCATCAGCTCACATGATGGCTCCCGTCCTGCTCAACCTAGTCTGGTGAAGACACTAAATGGTATTGGTAGGATTCACAGACAAGTAACAGGCGAGTGAAAGGTTGATTTATCGTAGGGGGTTGCCTCTCACCTTGATCGCCGGCCGAAGAATGGAAGCTGCAGGCCGTATCCTCGCTCAAAAGTGGCCAAGCTATGCATGGATTAGTCAAGCAGAAGAACCTTGGAGAACATGCATGAAGTACCTCCGTGGCCAGCGCAGTAGTAAAGCAAGGAGAGGACGGCCATGAATGAATGAACGAATTGATTGGTCCCAAGAAGAGCCATGCTCCAATGATGCACAAAACCTCCAGAGAGAAAAGGCACGTTTGTTTCAAGTTTGAACGGACCGAAAACAGGAATGCAAGCACTCATTAACGTTGAAAGGGAGCAATTTCTCTGTCAAGTGTTACAAGGAGAATTGCTATGTCTATCAATCTACACCATAGACGGAAAATAAATTACCTTTGGCCTTGCCAGCTAACTGATGAGCAGAGCAATGCAGCACAATTTGATTATTTGAAGAGCAGGGTATAAGAATGAGGTAGCAGTCAAAAATCAAATTAAAAGAAACAAAGAACAGGAAGAGTGGGGGAAACAAGATTCCACTGAACTGCTGCATGTCAACATTATTTTCCTTTAAAAAAACATTATTTTCATAAGAACCAAAATGGTTATACACTCTTCCTCATTCCAAAGCATTGCCGAACATATAGACAACAAAACACTTCATTAATCTCTGCAACCTCAATGGCCCCATAGAATCATATATGGCAAAGAGACAGTCATTCGATAACCAAACTTGATGATCAAAGGACAAGGCATATCTCCATCTCATGCCCAACTCCTCACCCCACCAAAATCTAGAGCGAGGAAGCAAGAATTAACAATATGGGCACAAGGACGAAATTCTAGAAGCCAAGCAAAAGTAAGAAGAAACAATTAAACAGGGATGTTACACTGTTGAGGGTTCCACATTGCCAGGTTCATTTGCCACATCATCGGCCCCTTCAGCGAGTAACTCTGCATCCTTGTCTTCATCGTTAGAGAAGTCCCTCCTCTCTAACTTCGAATTTGCAGCAACAAAAACCAACCGGTGTGCTCGATTAGTGGCACTTGCCAAGCTCCCCGAGGAAGAGAGCCAGCGCACCATTGACGGTGTGCACCTGAAACCCCTGGATGTCGCATGGAGGAAGATGAGCCGCACAGCTACCTTGCCGAGTGACTTGAACTCGCTCAGGCATGTCTCCCAAACAAGTCTGCTACTCTGCTTATTCGCAACCTTCATCTTCCCTGTGGACGGGTCAGGCTGCCTCACCTGCACAGCCTGCGCATACAACGGATCCAACCCATCTGATCGCCATTTCATCAGCTCCATCAGAGCAAGGTGCGCCTCTTCCTGTGACACCATTCTGGTGATCAGCCTGTCCACATCCTTCTCCTGATCAGGAGTCAAGCACTTGAATGGAGGAAGGTAACGCCCACTGACATCCTTGACAAGGTAGAGAGGATCCAAAATGAATGCTGCCGACCAGGCTGGGTGGTAGTTTTTTCTAAACCTTTTCTCAACAACACTCAGAGCAATGCCTTCATCAATGTTAAATTTTTCACACCAATCTCTAACCTTGCTCTGTAATTCCTCCCAGAGTGGTAAGCATTGCCCAACAAGAGGCCGGTCAGCCTCCATTTCCTTCACCATGTCCATGATCAGCTTCACGAGCGAATGCACAGCATCAACCTCTATCCAGAAAGCCTCACTGTGCACCATCTCCCCCATCTCCCTTGCAATTGTGTCGTCGATGCACACCAGCTTGTAGGAATCCTCCTGCACAGCTCGATGGAGAGGGCGTGCAGAATTCAAAATGTCCTCTAGCATCTCAAAGGCCGCACGGAAGTCGCTGCCATTGCCGTTAAACGGCACATGCGCGACCCGGAGGAGCGAGGCATGCCCGAGCTCTTGGATTTGGTACTTGTGCAGCAGGGACCGCACCGTCTGCTTGGTATTGAAGTAGGCGGCAAGCTTGGCAGACTTGGCTGCAGCAGAGCGGAAGAGCGGGAGCTCCCGCGCGAAGTCCCGCACCAAACGGGTGAAGCCATGGATTTGGCAAGACAGGTTTATCATCCACTGGTGCTTGTTCTCAAGATCACGCAGCGCCTTTGATTTGAAGCGGTCAGAAACGATGCCCGCGCAACGGTGGAGATCGTTGGAGGAGCCAGAGGAAGAGACGGACGCCACGGCATCGAGCATCACCTCCTCAGCGTAGTCCGAGGGCGCCACAGCGGGCACCGGCACAGCGCGGTGGAACACGGACGTGCCATTGGGGAGGTTGACTGAGAGAGTGACCACCTGCTCCCGCCAGCCGTCGGCGGCGAGCTGAAAGAAAAGGGCGTCGCGGACCCGCGCGGCGGCGTCGGCGCGGGCCTCGGTGAAGCGGGCGTCGAGTCGCGGACCGGCGAGGTCGGCGCGCTGCAGGTCCGGCAGGCCGACGTGGCGGAGGAAGGCCCCGAGCTTGGGATGGCTGGCCGCGGAGAGCGACACGGCGGCCGAGGACTCGAGGAACCAATCGGCAAGCAGGGAGAGCGCGGCGTCGGCCTGTGCCTTGGGCATCATTGCCGCCGGCGACGCCTTGGGTGACTTGAGGCGCTTGACGCTGTCCTCGAGCATGGCGAGAGCGCCGAGATCCTCCTTGCCGCCGGAGAGCACGCGCGTCGACTGGTGCGGCGCCGGGGGCGCCGGTAGCGCCGGCAGCGCGGGGGAGTAGGCCGACAACGGGTCGACGACGACGAGGTGCTGGCGGGGATCCGCGGGTGTGTAGGCGGGAGGCATGGAGTGGCGCTTGCGGCTGGTGGAGTGGGGGTGGTGGTGGTGGTGATGCGGGTTGGAGTGGAGGTGCTGGTGGCGCGGCGAGGAGGGCGCAATGTAGGAAATGGGGATAGGGGATGAGGCGGTGGAGTTGGACGGCAGCGCGAGCTGCTGGTGCTGCGTTGGCGTGAGCGTGGGCGTGGGCGTGGGCGACTGGTGCGAGCCCGTGGCGCCGGCGGGCCCCGGCGGCGGCGCGGCGAAGTTGGGGCAGGTGCCGCGCTTAAGATGCTCGGAGGCGGTACGGGACGGGTTGGAAGCGGAGAAGACGGCGGAGCAGAGGGCGCAACGGAGCTTGACGGCCTTGGGCGGCAAGCCGGTGTCGGCGGGCGGGACGAGGACGGGCTCGAGGTGCGCCCAGTACCAGGCGCCCTTGCCCTTGACCGCCTTGGCCCGCACGGTGAGGAGGGCCTCATAGCGCTTCTGCGCGGCGCGCGCGGCGGCCTCCTCGGCGCCCATTGCGGGCGCGGGCGCCGCTGACGCCGAGGCGGCCGCCTGCTCCTCCTTGGCGGACGCTGTGGACATGGCGGCCGGACCGATCGCCTCGCCGGTCGCCGCCCAGGAGGGAAGGGACGGGCGGACGGACGAACGAACCAGCGATCGGCGCGCCGATCGCGCCGGGCGGCAGGGAAAAGGAAAAGGAAGGGAACCACCCCCCGTCTCTACCTTTCCGGTCACCAACCCGCCAATCGAATCCCGCGGCGGCGTAGAATTCCCCGCGGGGCGCGACTAATGCGGGAGTCGTCGGCCGGCGGTGCACGCGGCCGGCGATCGGCGCGGCGCATTGGGCGGCGGCGGCCGCGGTGGGCCGTCCATGGGCGCGCGGGGGCCGGGCTGGGTGGGGTATTTCGTGGAGGTTTTTGGGGGTTTAGAAAGGAAGATTTGGGATGCCGCCGGGGGAGGAGGAAGACAATGCCAAGGCGAGGGTAGAAAGAAAGAGGAGAGGGGAGAGAGACACAAAAAAGGGGTTGATAGGGACAAAAGGGGGAGAGGCGAGGAGGAAGAGGAGGAATTGAGAAGAGTCTTCTTCTGCCCTGTGTCCTTCCTCCGAATACCAATACAATATTTTTCTTTTTCCAGACGTTCTTCTTATAGGCAGCCTCCCCTGCCCTTGGTGGTGCCCAAAAATAATGGGCAAAGGAAATCTACTAATCAATCTGTTGTGGCAGCTTGCAATTCTGCCTGGTGGTTGTTTTATGGCTGGGAGGATACTACAAGTAGAAGCTCCTCCCTCCTCTCCTCCTTGGTAGTGTAGTGGATTGTGAGGGAGGTGAGAGTAGAGGGAGATTTTGGGTCTCACTGGTTGGTTTGGTTCACTGCTGCTGCTGGTAGGCGGGGGGAAGACGAGGAGGTGATGGATGGATGATGACGGTGGGGGGATGGAGATGGGAAGGAGGGGGAAGTGGGGAGGGCAAGCTAGGAATTTAAAGGAGAAGGAAAGGGAACCTCTCTCTACATCGAATTGTTTTTTCTCTTTCTTTCTGTGGTCTCTGGGGGCAGGGTTGACCGCTCCACGTCCACCACACCTGGGTCCAGGCCGCCTCCGTAACCGTAAGAGGAATTGCCTCTGGCTCTGGGAGAACGCTGCTGCCCTGTTGTTTATGGTTCGCAAGGCCTAAATGTAAAAAAAAAAAATACTAGCACATGAGACTAGAGAGGAAGGCGAACAAGTGTGCTGTGCCCTCGCTCTCTACCGGTATAGGCTATGCAATGGCCACCCTCCCTACTATACAATACAAATATATATAGATATACTAGTAAGTATACAGTACCAATACAATTATTGTGCAGAATAGTTTTTTCTTTTGGCCCTAGTCGCCGCGAGGTGAGAGAAAGGGAGTCTGCCACTCCTCGCCCTGTTCATTTAGACCCCGAAACGAGATCTTTATTCCATCTGTTCTGCTTGCTGCGGCTGGTGGCTAGTGTTGATTTATTGTGAGAGAAAATTACTGTTGACTGGTTGGTGGCTGGTGCTGATTCAGTGTGAGAGAAAAACGCTCTCCTTGTCACCCGAGAGGTCCAGACCGTTTCTTACCCGGCGCTGCCGTTTTTCCCCGTGCAGTTCGGTGCCTCCCCGGGTATTTTTAGCAGCAATGTTTTGCTATACGTTCGCGGTAGCTGATGTCGCAGCCCAAAATGCTGCGCTGAATTCGTAACGTGTCATTCAACAACTTGACAACTCTACTGGCACCTACTACTTAGTAGGAGTACGTAAGTAGCAGCAGCAGCCAAGGGAGCACGCTACACGGTAGAATGATGATATTGGCGGGCGGAGGATGTGCAAATGAGCGCTAATGATTTAGCCATGGATAGGTTTCTCTCTGATCCGGGACACAGATTTTTTTTTCTAACTTTCCTTTTTCGTTTTGCTCTTTCTCTTTGTGGCACGCATGTCGGTCACTGGTTTAGTCATTTTGACTTGTAGAGATACATCCATTTTACTATGTATCTGAACAGTCCCTCCGTACTCGTAATGGAAGTTGTTTAGAACAAGATTTGAATCAAACCTTAAAAATATAAATCATGAATAACTCTCAAATTGTATGTGTGTGTATGTGCAAACCAACCCCTTTGTGCAATCTGTGCAAATTTTAATATGCCAAGAAATATTTACGGAGGCGGTAAAAATAATTAACTGAGACGGTTTTTGCAATGACCTTGGAGAGAAGATCACGATTAATCATTGCTTTAACCGAGGCGAAAAAAAAGAAAAAAGTCTGTCGTGCCCATCCTGCCGCCGCCCGTCGTGTCCGCCCACCCGGCGCTGCGCAGTCCGCCTATCGTAGCCCACCGTGGCCTTGCTCTCCACGACCTCCCCCGCCGCGTCGCACCGGATCCGACCACATCCCGCCGCGTACCCGCCGGATTCGGCACCGGCGTCGTCGGATCTGGCCCCACCACACCAGTGCTCGCGGAAGCTGCCGACCGCGGGAGGGGAGGAGCCACCACCCGCGCCTGAGAGACAGGGACAGAGAGGGGTGGTACGCTCGGGGAGAGGGAGGGGTCGACGCGCTCGGGGAGGGAGGGAGGGCGCGGTGCACTCAGGGAGGGAGGGCGACGCGATGGGTTGAGAGTGAGGGAGAGAAGTGAGAGAGCTGAAACCCTAGGTCATTGTATATATACTCAGTGGGTGATACCGGGCTAAGATGGGCTGTCTGGGCTCCAAGATGGCCATTATAATCTGAGGTGGGCATTTTGAGGAGTCCGCCACTCGGTTAATCAATTTTGCGAGACGTTTTTTTATAACCGCCTCGGTGTAGGATCAAGAACACCGACTAAAGAGGGGGGTGAATAGGCGGTTTAAAATCTAAAACCAATAACACTAGAGAAATTTAATTAGTAATAAAAGGAAAGCCCTATGTTATGCTATTACTATCTCTAGATGGGTTTGCAACCTAGGGTGACAAGACACAAATCAAGCTCTAGTAAAGTAAATTGCTCAAAGTAAAGACAAGAATAAAAGTGAGCAAGAGAAGTAACCAAGCTTGACACAAGAATATATCCCGTGGTGTCGATGACTTGCCGGTCACCCCTAATCCACGTTGAGGTGGATTCCAAGAATCAACCGCTCCTCTATCAAGAACCTCTTGATCTTGAGCCGGCTTGAAACAAGGAACCGCTCCACACCTCGATTCCACTAGAATTGCTCTTCACCACTCCGGTGAGGTGAGCACAAAACCTCTCACAACCGAAATCGGGGCTCCTCAACAATCTCCTTGGAGGTGCTCCACGAAATCCACTTCTCCAAGCCGTCTAGGGAGCGGCAACTCCCAAGAGTAACAAGTTGATGACGATTGCTTGAAGTTTCCCTAATGCCACAAAGCTCAAACTCTTGATGCAATGCACTAGGAAGCTCTCACACTCTCAAAAAGCAATCTCTAAGCAAGTGTGTGTGAGAGAGAGATGCCTTAGCTCTAATGTGTCAAGAATGCTATCCAAATGGCCAAGAGAACCTCCCAATGGCCGGGCATTGGGTATATATAGACACCCCTCAAAAAACTAGCCGTTACACTCTTTTCTGCGAAGTCGCGGACCGTCCGCGTTTCAAAAACCGGACTGTCCGCCGTTATAAACCAGTGAGTCAGAGTGCAATAAATGCATGTCAGAACTAGCCGTTAAGCCCTGGCGGACCGTCCGCGCCCCAGTGGCGGACCGTCCGCAGTTAAGAGTTCCAACCCACCAGAGACTAACATCGTCTCTGGAACAATTTTGAGATTAGCCTGCGGACCGTCCGCGCCTCATGAGCGGACCGTCCGCAGTTTAACTTTTGAGCCCAGACCAGAGAAACATCCTCTCTGGTACAAATTTGAAAAACAGTGGCGGACTGTCCGCCCACCTGGGCCGGACCGTCCGCAAGCCTACCAGAGACTCTACAAGCTCTCTGGAACGGTCGCGGACTGTCCGCCCCTCTGGGCTGGACTGTCCGCTAGCCCACCAGAGCCTTTGCAAGCTCTCTGGAACGGGAGCGGACTGTCCGCCCCTCATGCGCGGACTGTCCGCCGTTACTCAGTAAGCTCTCGAACTTAGTCTATTTCAAATCTTTTTAAAACGCCGTTAGCCCTCATGCATGCAACTAGACATTTTGAGCAAAATGGCACTAAAGACCCGTCAAGCATGAGTACACAACCCCTCTTGATAGTACGGCTAACTATCCAACAAATCCGGTCACTTTTCATCCACTAAACGCCCTGTGACTGGTAAAATGCAAAAGCCCTATTTTATACCTTTGCCTTGAGCCCGAGCTTTGCTCATCATCTCCAAAACTCCATACGTTCACAACCAAATATCTTTCATCCGTGAATCAACCTATACTCATCATCTCAAATGAAATCGTTAATCCACAAACCATTGTCATTAATTACCAAAACTCGAATTAGGGGCCTAGATGCTTTCAATCTCCCCCTTTTTGGTAATTGATGACAACACTAAATTTTAGAGTGATAAAAGTGTTCAAGTCAACTTTATACACTAGGCATAAGGTGGACTTGGAATTGAACTTTGGAAGAACTTACTCATTTTCTTGAAAATTTCAGAATATGGTATGAATAAATTCATCAAGTTCGATAAGTAGAGAGAACTCCCCCTTGATATGTGCATATAAATTTTCATGAATACCAAGTACACATATATATATTTGAATCTTTTGACGGAGTTTTCCCTACAAGTGGAAATCGAGGCATACAAGATACAAGATATATATGATATGAACTTTAACATGGTTAGCACAACCTCACAACCACAAGATAAACATAAATAGATAAGAGTAGCATAAACCACATAGTTCATCACACAATACAAACCAAATGTTCAAATCCAAATACAAGTCTTAAATAGAGATCATGCAAGATACAAATAAAACATGAGAGGCAAGCGGAAGCTGAAAACGAATGATCTCCATAAGAAGTCCATGAGCTCCCCCTAGATCCAAGCACTCCAAAGCTCCTTCTCCCCCTTTGGCATCAATTGCCAAGAAAGTCAAACGGCTGGTGGAGGAGGTGGCGGTGGGTAGAACGGCTGGTGCGGGTAGAACTCTGGAGGCGGCACTGGAGCCGGAAATACCGAGTAGAAGTGATCCGAAAATCCAGTGAAGGCTGTGCTGAAGGCATCAAAGCGCTGCTCTAGCTGCTCCTGTCTCTGCTCAAACTGCTCAAACTGCTCAGAAGAGGGCAAATCCTCAAAACGTGAGTCAAGAGCTGCTATATCTGAGTGTAAACTCTCATGAAACCCTTGCATCTGAGCCATCATGGGCTGGAGCATCTGCTGCTGCATGTTCTGAAAGTTTAGGTTCATCTGATTCTGCATTTGACTAGCCAACCCCGCAATCTGAGAGGACATGTTCTCCTGCATTGATGCAAAGTATGGGTCAAAATAGCCAGCTGGAGGAGCCCACTGCTGCTGTGCTGGATGATGTGGTGGTGGCATGGCATGCTGAGGTGCAGCTGCTCCCATATGAGCATCATCATCACTATCATCTTGCCCCTGTGCTTCATCATCCATATCATCTCCAGGGAAAGGAGTCAGAGGCCTCAAAAGAAAAGCATTGTCATTCTTAAATGGCCTGAAAGGAGTGTGCTTGCTTTCACATAACCCTCTGAAGCTAGTCTTAACTTTGATGATGGACATAATGTATGGAGCAAAATACAAGTTCATCTCCATGTTAAGCCTCAAATCTGCAAGCTGATCCATGATAAGAGCAATGACATTTATCCTATTTCCATTCATGACATGAGATATCACATTCCAATAGTGTCCTCTAATCTTGTCCTTGTTGCCACTCTTAGGCATGAATGTGACTCTAGCAATCTTATTGATCACTGCAGGATGATGCCTCAGACCCTGAGTGCCCCCAAAAGTTCTAGCAATTCCAAAATATGCAGGCTCATAGAACATGGGATAGTCATTCTCATCTAGAGGGTTTTCTAACACAATATTCATACTTTGCTCACTAGTGATAAAATTATAATCCAATTCATTTGCCTCAGCAAACTGTGCAAATGTAGCACCATAGGTTCTTTTCCCAGTTGTCCACCTAAAAGTTTCCTCAACCATGTTGATCTCTAGAGTGGCATAGAACTGGTGTATCATAGTTTCATTCCAATCACACCTATGCTGCAGAAAATTGGCTAACCCCATTTGCTGAAATCTATCTACTAGATCAGTCATGACTTGTTGTTGTCTCATGTAGCCTATGTCAATGGTCTGATGTTTGAATACATTTTTCTTAATTAGATGACCAAAGTAAACATCTTTTTGTACCTCGGTTTTGAAGAAGAGAATGTTGGTGTCACGAGGCAAGCTGAACTGATCCACTGCTCTTGCATTTGCATAGCTTTCTGCAGTCCACTATCGACTAGGTAGATCCAGCCCCATCAAATCTGTAACATCATTGTCAACCCCCTTAGTATCTTCCTCTGAAGACTCATCACCAACATCTCCCACTGAAGATGCAGCAGCCATCTCACTGACATTTGGAGCATAATCCACATCATCCGAGTCATCACTGTCTCTTTGTCTCTTGGAAGTCATTGCCTTCTTAATTTTTGAAGCAGTGGTCTTGATGATCTTCCGAGGTGGCCTGAGATCAAGATTTAACCATAAGAACAATTACTAAAGTCATAGAATCAATCCTTAATGATATAACTCAATTCAGCACTGATCTGAAAAATCTGATACTAGCGGACCGTCCGCACTTCTTAACGCGGACCGTCCGCGGTTCATGAACTACCACGGCGGACCGTCCGCGTCCAGCAGGCGGACTGTCCGCGACCCATCTGTTCTGCGCAGGAACACAAAATCGCCCTCATCTTTGATTCACCCACATTTTGAGTTTCGATTCAAATCCACCAACCAAAATTAAACTATAGCATCTCCTCATCACTAGGAATAAGATCCCCCAAGTATTTTCAAGAATCCATGGTCCAAAAATAGATCGGAGCATCTAACCCTAACTCTTTCCAATAAAGAAATCCAAGAACAAGAGTTAGGGATTCATCGAAATACCGAGAGGACATGATGCACAATCTTGAGAAGAGTCCAGTGATGTGCTCGGACCGTCCGGGAACCACTCCAAAAGGACTTGACCTTGTTGTCTCCCCCACGTGCTTGAGAGAGAAAGAGAGAGCCTTTTGGAGGATATGTGCGGTTTGGTGGGGGAGAGTGAGAGGGACATCCAATATAAGTCAAGTCTGGCCGACCCTACCTTTCTGTCCAGTCGCGGACTGTCCGCGATATCCTGGCGGACCGTCCGCCGTTGAATTTTTTTACACTGCCAACCGACTGAAACTGCCTCTGGAAAAAAAACTGCCCAGCACAGGCGGACCGTCCGCGGTCCTTTGGCGGACTGTCCGCCCCTTACCCGCGGACTGTCCGCAGTACCAAATTTCAGACTGTCCAGAATTGTGCCAATTTTCTCAATTCCAACTCCGATTTGGGATCATTGCTCATATAAAAATCCAAAAATCTCAAATATTGCATAGAAACCTTCAAAAGACTCATATGAGCAAGTTTCAACAAGAATTCAAAAATAAATCGAGTAGAATCATGAAATCTCATAAATGGCTCAAAAATACCTCAAAAATTCAGAAAAATGAAACAAGGAGAGCATGAAAGAACCATATACTATATGTGCTAGTTTTCAAGCCACATTTGAGAAGTCAATGATATTTAACTCATTTCTCAACTTGCAAAACCGAGATTCATCCAAAGGCTTGGTAAATATATCGGCTAATTGATCATCCATGCCAATACCATCAATCTTGATATCACCCTTGTTCACATGATCTCAAAGAAAATGATGGCGGATATCAATATGCTTGGTTCTTGAATGTTGAACCGGATTAGAGGCAATCTTCACGGCACTTTCATTATCACACAACAAGAGAATTTTATCAAATTTCACACCATAATCTAGAAGAGTTTGCTTCATCCATAACAATTGTGCACAACAACTTCCGGCCGAGATATATTCCGCTTCGGCGGTTGAAAGAGCCACGGAATTTTGCTTCTTTGATGACCATGATACAAGAGATCTTCCAAGAAATTGACAACCACCGGAGGTGCTTTTCCTATCAACCTTGCACCCCGCATAATCCGAATCCGAGAATCCAACCAAATCAAAATGAGCACCCTTGGGATACCACAAACCAATATTAGGAGAATATTTCAAGTATCTCAAGATCCTTTTGACGGCGGTCAAATGACATTCTCTAGGTGCGGCTTGAAATCTTGCACACATGCAAACACTAAACATGATGTCGGGCCTAGATGCGGTCAAATAAAACAAACTACCAATCATAGAACGGTAAAGATTTTGGTCAACCGGGTTACCTCCCTCATCTAGGTCGAGATGCCCATTTGTGGCCATAGGAGTCTTGATTGGTTTTGCATCTTCCATACCAAATTTCTTCAAGATATCCTTCACATATTTTGATTGACACACAAAGGTGCCTTCCTTGAGTTGCTTGATTTGAAGTCCAAGAAAGAAACTCAATTCACCAATCATGGACATCTCAAATTCCCTAGACATCATTTTACCAAATTCCTCACAAAAGCTTGGGTTAGTTGAACCAAAGATAATATCATCAACATAAATTTGACAAACAAACAAGTCTTTACCAATATCTTTAGTGAACAAAGTAGTATCAACCTTACCAATTTTGAAGCCCTTAGAAATAAGAAAATCCCTCAATCTTTCATACCAAGCTCGTGGAGCTTGCTTAAGACCATAAAGAGCTTTAGAGAGCTTGTATACATGATTTGGCTTCTTGGGATCTTCAAAACCGGGAGGTTGCTCAACAAAAACAAGTTCACTAATCTTGCCATTCAATAAAGCACTTTTCACATCCATTTGAAAGAGTTTAATGTTGTGAGAGCAAGCATAAGCTAATAAAATTCTAATAGCTTCTAATCTAGCAACGGGAGCAAAAGTTTCACCGAAATCCAAACCTTCGACTTGAGTGAAGCCTTGAGCTACCAATCTTGCCTTGTTTCTCACAACCATTCCATCTTCATTTTGCTTGTTTCTAAAAACCCATTTTGTGCCAATAACAATATAATTCTTGGGCCTCTCAACTAAATCCCAAACTTGATTCCGGGTGAAATTATTTAATTCTTCATGCATAGCATTCACCCAATCCGGATCTCTCAATGCTTCATCTACACGGTTAGGTTCAAGAAAAGATACAAAAGAATAATATTCACAAAATGAAGCAATGCGAGATCGAGTTTGGACACCCTTACTAATATCACCCATGATTTGATCCACCGGATGATCCTTTGCAAGAACATGATGAATTCTTTGAGGAACAATGGGTTCTTGAGTTGATGAAGAAGGTGCACTAGATGAACCAACTTGATCTTGTACTTGAGAATCATCATCACTTGAATCTTGTACAATTTGTTGTGCTTGATCATTTGAGATAGAAGTTGAAGGATTAACTCTAATAGAGATAGAAGGACCATCTTCATCTTCATCTTCATCTCTTGGTCTAACATCACCAATTGACATATTTTTCATTGCATTTCTCAAACCATCACTTCTCACATCATCAAGATTTTCTTGTTCATTATGAGAACCATTGGTTTCATTAAACTCAACATCATATGCTTCTTCAACAATGCCATGAGTTTTGTTATAGACCCGATAAGCCTTGCTATTAGATGAATATCCAAGAAGAAAACCCTCATCACATTTGCTTTGAAACTTTGATAACCGAGTTCCCTTCTTGAGAATATAGCATTTGCAACCAAACACTCTAAAATATGATATATTTGGCTTCCTTCCAATGAGCAACTCATATGGGGTCTTGTTATGAAATCTATGGTAATACAATCTATTTGAGGCATGACAAGCCGTGTTGATTGCTTCGGCCCAAAAACTATCCGAAACATTGTACTCGGAGAGCATTGATCTTGCCATATCAATCAAGGTTCTATTTTTCCTCTCAACAAGACCATTTTGTTCCGGAGTGTACTTGGTTGAGAATTCATGCTTGATTCCTTTCACATCACACCATTCCTCAACTCTTGTGTTTCTAAACTCACTTCCATTGTCACTCCTCACTTTCTTCACCTTGAGCTCAAATTCATTTTCGGCCCTTGTGAAGAATTTCTTGAAAGTGTCATATGTATCGGCCTTGTCATGAAGAAAGAAAACCCATGTATATCTTGAGTAATCATCTACTACCACAAGACAATAGCAATTTCCACCAATACTTCTATATGTTGTAGGACCAAATAAATCCATATGCAATAATTCCAATGGTCTCTCGGTTGACATGACACTCTTAGTGGGATGAGCATTTGCAACTTGCTTTCCGGCTTGACATGCACTACAAAGCTTATCTTTATCAAACTTCACATTCTTCAAGCCAACTACTAAATCATGCTTCAAAAGTCGGTTGAGTTGCTTCATGCCAACATGACCAAGCCTTCTATGCCATAACCAACCCAAAGATGATTGAGTGAATAAGCAAGTGGACAAGTTTGCCTCTTTAGTAGCAAAATCCACAAGATATACATCCTCATGTCTAAATCACGTAAAGATGTGATCTTTTCCATCCAAGCTAGTCACTACAACATCATCTTTAGTGAAACTACACTTATATCCAAAATCACAAAGTTGAGTGACCGCTAAGAGATTAAACTTGAGAGAATCAACCAACAATACATTTGAAAGAGAATGATTGCTTGAGATAGGAATTGTACCAACTCCTTTGACTTTGCCCCGGCTATTGTCACCAAAGATGATGTCACTATAGCCACCCACATTCTCATCTAGAGAGGAAAACATTATTTGATCTCCGGTCATATGTTGAGTGCATCCACTATCAAGCACCCAATGTCTTCCTCCGGACTTGTAATTCACCTACAAAGAGGAAGTAACTCTTTTAGGTACCCAAACTTTCTTGGGTCCTTGAACGTTAGTGACCACATTAGTGACCAAGACTTTTGACACCCAAATGGCATTCTTTTTAGCACCATTTATAGGTATCCCAACAAATTTTGCACTAACATTGCCATTTGAATTTTTCATAAGCATGTAACTTGAATCAAAGGATATGACTTTCTTGTTGGTGCAATTCTTCTCAACATGGCCAACTTTCTTGCATTTTTCACAATATGGCTTGCCACTACTCTTCACAAAGGTAGTTTTGGTTTGCACAAAAGCCTTCTTCCCTTTCTTAGGAATATATCCAAACCCTTGCTTGTTCAAGTTGAACTTTTGGCTTGCCCAACAATGATTAAATTTTGCTCTACTATCATAGCATTTTCTCAAATCATTAGTCAAGCAAGTAACCTCTTTCTTTAACAAATCATTTTCCATAATGAGAGATTTATTGCAAGATGAGTTATCTATTTTGGTGCACAAGGAACTAGTAGAGCTAGAGCCACAAGATTTATCATCAATTAAATCACAACTAACACCAATGCTCAATGTTGCTTTTCTTTCATGACTAAGCAAGGTATTGTGAGCTTCCTCAAGCTTCTCATGAGTTTCTTTGAGATTCTCATGAGAAGTCTTTAGCTCCTCATAGGAATCTTGAAGAGAAGTAAACTTCAACTTCAAGTCCCTCAACTTAGCCTTTTCTTTTGTCATGAATTCATCGACATCATTAAGCATTTCAACAAGATCATCATATGAAAGTTCATCAAGTTCACCATCTTGTTGTACCTTTGCACCACCCTTTGCCATAAGACAATGTGGTGTAGAGAAGAGTGATGGAGCCTCCTTGATGGCGATCCCGGCAACTCCCTTGGATGGCTTGTCATCATCATCATCATCATCATCATCATCGGAGCATGCATCGGAATCCCATTCAACAAAATATGCTTGGCTATTCTTTTTCTTCTTGATGAACTTCTTCTTCTTCTTTTCATCATTTTTCTTGTCCTTTTTCTTGTTTGGACAATTTACAATGATATGACCTACTTCACCACAATTGAAGCAAGTCTTGTCCACAAAAAGATTTTTTTTTTGATGATTGACCTCTCTTGCCAAAGTTCTTCTTGCTCATCATTCTATTGAATCTCTTGACAAAGAGAGCCATCTCCTCATCCGATTCTTCTTCTTGGCACCCACTTTCTTCTTCATTTTTGCTATCTTGAGCTTTGAATGCCACACTTTTCTTTTTCACATCAATTTCTCCACCATGAGCTTCATCTTGAGATTTCTTGAACATGTCATGGGTGAGAATTTCTCCCAATATTTGTGTGGGAGTTGCGGTCTTCACATTTGACCTTACAAGTAAGGTCACAATTGTGTCATATCTTTCCGGAAGACATCTAAGAAACTTGTGGTTGAAATCCCCATCCGGTACCTCAAATCCAAGTCCCTTGAGGTCATTCACAATGTCATTTAGCCGGTTGAACATCTCGGCTATACTCTCATCCTTCTTCATGGTGAATTCACTAAAATTCCCTTTGAGCAAATATAACTTGGCCTCCTTCACGGTTGATGTGCCCTCATGAATTTCCATGAGCTTCTTCCATATGTCATTTGCATTTGTGAGGCTCTTGACTCTATTAAATTTATTTACATCAAGAGCACTAAAGAGCACATTAACCCCTTGATCATTTAGTGTCTCATTTTCCTCATCTAGGGGTGTCAAACTCTTTGGGTCCAAAATGACATATCCATCATTTACTACTCTCCATAGCTTTCTACTCATGGCTTTGAGATGAGCCGACATCCTAGTCTTCCAATAATCATAATTGTTCCCATCAAAGAATGGTGGCTTCCCAACATGAATCCCATGATCACTAGTCATTGTTCTACTCCAAGATGGTTAAATCCGCAATTAAAGGAGTACTTAGCTCTGGTACCACTTGTAGGATCAAGAACACCGACTAGAGGGGGGTGAATAGGCGGTTTAAAATCTAAAACCAATAACACTAGAGAAATTTAATTAGTAACAAAGGAAAGCCCTATGTTATGCTATTACTATCTCTAGATGGGTTTGCAACCTAGGGTGACAAGACACAAATCAAGCTCTAAGTAAATTGCTCAAAGTAAAGACAAGAATAAAAGTGAGCAAGAGAAGTAACCAAGCTTGACACAAGAATATATCCCGTGGTGTCGATGACTTGCCGGTCACCCCTAATCCACGTTGAGGTGGATTCCAAGAATCAACCGCTCCTCTATCAAGAACCTCTTGATCTTGAGCCGGCTTGAAACAAGGAACCGCTCCACACCTCGATTCCACTAGAGTTGCTCTTCACCACTCCGGTGAGGTGAGCACAAAACCTCTCACAACCGAAATCGGGGCTCCTCAACAATCTCCTTGGAGGTGCTCCACGAAATCCACTTCTCCAAGCCGTCTAGGGAGCGGTAACTCCCAAGAGTAACAAGTTGATGACGCTTGCTTGAAGTTTCCCTAATGCCACAAAGCTCAAACTCTTGATGCAATGCACTAGGAAGCTCTCACACTCTCAAAAAGCAATCTCTAAGCAAGTGTGTGTGAGAGAGGGATGCCTTAGCTCTAATGTGTCAAGAATGCTATCCAAATGGCCAAGAGAACCTCCCAATGGCCGGGCATTGGGTATATATAGACACCCCTCAAAAAACTAGCCGTTACACTCTTTTCTGCGAAGTCGCGGACCGTCCGCATTTCAAAAACCGGACTGTCCGCCGTTATAAACCAGTGAGTTAGAGTGCAATAAATGCATGTCAGAACTAGCCGTTAAGCCCTAGCGGACCGTCCGCGCCCCAGTGGCGGACTGTACGCAGTTAAGAGTTCCAACCCACCAGAGACTAACATCGTCTCTGGAACAATTTTGAGATTAGCCTGCGGACCGTCCGCGCCTCATGAGCGAACCGTCCGCAGTTTAACTTTTGAGCCCAGACCAGAGAAACATCCTCTCTGGTACAAATTTGAAAAACAGTGGCGGACCGTCCGCCCACCTGGGCCGGACCGTCCGCAAGCCTACCAGAGACTCTGCAAGCTCTCTGGAACGGTTGCGGACTGTCCGCCCCTCTGGGCCGGACTGTCCGCTAGCCCACCAGAGCCTTTGCAAGCTCTCTGGAACGGGAGCAGACTGTCCGCCCCTCATGCGCGGACTGTCCGCCGTTACTCAGTAAGCTCTCGAACTTAGTCTATTTCAAATCTTTTCAAAACGCCGTTAGCCCTCATGCATGCAACTAGACATTTTGAGCAAAATGGCACTAAAGACCCGTCAAGCATGAGTACACAACCCCTCTTGATAGTACGGCTAACTATCCAACAAATCCGGTCACTTTTCATCCACTAAACGTCCTGTGACCGGTAAAATGCAAAAGCCCTATTTTATACCTTTGCCTTGAGCCCGAGCTTTGCTCATCATCTCCAAAACTCCATACGTTCACAACCAAATATCTTTCATCCGTGAATCAACCTATACTCATCATCTCAAATGAAATCGTTAATCCACAAACCGTTGTCATTAATTACCAAAACTCGAATTTGGGGCCTAGATGCTTTCACTCGGTTAATGAAAAAACAACTGCCTTGGTTAATTTGAGGCATTAACCGAGAAGGTTAAAAATCATGCCTGCCTCCGAGGTGGTTTTCAAAGGTCGCAGTTAATCTATTTTTGTAGTAACATGGGTCACTGGATCAATATCAAAGGGGGTGCGCAGGGGGAATGAGAGTGGAAATTTTGCAAAAGGGTGATTAGAGGTAGGCGGTTAATTGTAAAATTGACCAATCTTCCCATGCCCTTGGATGTTGATCTGGTGACCCAGATTGAAGTTTGCATATATATAGGAAAATTCTTTTCTACATTCGCTTGTAGCTACTCTTACATGTGTATCTCATGATATAGGACTGATCTGATCCAACCAAGAGTATGTATGTAAAGTGTGTGTTCATACTAGAATATATATGATGATATATATGTTGGGTATGTGACCATACAAAGGGTATATGGATATACTTATTTTATATACTAATACTAAGTTATAATCATAGTATATTTAAAAAATAGGACTGCTTTAGAAATTTTTTATGTATATCCTTTGAAGTATCTTAGAATAAGTATATGAACATACTCAAAGTGATAAATGAGTATGCGAACATACACACGATGGTATACTGATGATGAGAGTAGCTACATACAAGTGTGTGTGTGTAGAAAAATTCGTTTCTACACTCACTTGTAGCTACTCCCACATGTGTATCTCATCATATATGACGTATCTGACCCAACGAAGAGTATGTACATAGAGTAAGTGATCATACTTAAATATTTGTGATGGTATATACATTAGGTATGTAACCATACATAAAGTATGTGGACATACATATTTTCATATACTAGTATTAAGATATAATCATAGTATATTTAAGAAATAGGGCTGCTCTTTAAAATTTTCATATATATCCCTTTGATGTATCTTAGAATTAGTATGTGAACATACTCAAAGTGATAAATGAGTATGAGAACATACGCATGGTGGTATACTGATGATGGGAGTAGTTACAGGCGAGTGTAGAAAAACTCGTCCATTTGATGAAGGAGATTTTTTTGTTTTTGATATTTGATGAAGGAGATGACATCGGAGGGCTTGCGTTGTATGGCTGTCCGCACTGGGTGCGGTAACTCATCCACAACCCAAACTTCCAGTACCATATAGAGAACATTTTGCTGCAGCGGGTGCTGTAAAGGCGTCCGGTATTATCCCAAATGGCCTCTGACACAGCATATGCAGCACGGTACGGACAAGACAGTACACGACCATGAGCGGGCCCCCTTTCGTCCTTCTCGTGCCCCATCCCCATCCGTCGTTGCTGCTGCCGCTGTCAGGAAGTTGAGGCTCTGCTCCACCTTGGCCGCTGCAGACGCCGAGGGAAGGAGCTCGTGCCACCCCTGCTCGCCGCCGGACATGCGCAGGAAGGAGCAGATCTTGGAGCTCGGAGCTTGGAGCGCCGAGATCCAGCCGCCGCCGGAGCTCGTACCAGGGGGCTGAGCTCGAGCAGGGGCGAATCTACTAGAGAGCGAGGGGCAGAGCTCGAACCGGGCGGCAGCCGCCGCCGCTGCCCATCGCGCTGGGTCGAACTCGACGGTACCTGGTCCTCCCGCCGCAAATTCGGCCGGCGGGGCGGAGCAGGGCGTTCGCGCGGCCCTCCGCCGCGCGGTGGAAGGAGGGAGGAGGGGCGCGCCCATGGCGGTGGCGCAGGGAAGGGAGCAGGGAGAGAGAGAGAGGCCGCGGGACAGAGAGAGATAGAGGGGAGGGAGGGCGGGGGGTAAAAAAAGAAAAAAAATGAATTCTGACATGTGGGACCCACATCCTGGTAGTTCGTATAGAGAATGAATATAGAGAACGACGGGTGCAGAGAATCTAAATGTAAAGGAGAGAATCTCGATAACTAAGATGAAATATTCGTTTTAGAGGATGAATTTGGAGCACGACAAGTGGGGACAGCCTAATGGCCCAGGGAAGAGCTACTCCCTCCGTCTCCACTGTGTTGTCCATTGAGAGATTCATTGCCTGGCCTGCCCAACCCAACATAGACGGGTACCAATTCTGGGCCGGGGTGTGTGTGCTGCCCCTGCTAGCGCTGCGCTGTACGCGTATTGCCACCCACCTGGAAAAGAAAGCTATTCACATTGATGGGAAACGTTTGAAAAAGCTCGCCAAGTTTGTCGAATTTCCCGGGTTTGTTTCCAGGACAGACAACAAGCCGTACATGGATTATTTACGGATCCCACATGCAAACCGTGCACAATCTTTATTGCCACAGCTTTTCTTAATTCGCCTATATTTTACTCGCTCTTACAAAAGAAATTTACACCTAATTATTTTAGAATTTTATATTTATATGTCCAGTATCAAAGAAGATTCCGAATTATTTTATTTTACTCTGCACGCGCAGCCGGTCTTTAGTAATTTCGAGAAATTAACAAATTATTGGGGGTCATGGATAAGGGATACACTAGTAAATGACAGAATAAATGGTGCCTATGAATGCACCACAGGGACATTCTGCATTTCTTCGGTTTTTTTCGATCTAGCATCCACTGGATCATACTACTTCGGCACCCCATTGACATAATCGTCAAATATGCAACATGAAGTCGTGAACAGTTTGGGTACCCCACTACCCCAGCCTCCCGCACACGTTACAAAACTGTAACCCATCATACCAAATTCACGCCCAAATTCACTGCACCACATGGGAGGCTGACTAACTCAGGATGTATATACCACTACATGTATAAATATATATGATAAAAGAGATAAACAAGCAGGCAACTCTATGGAGAATAATCATATTCATACCATATCCTTGCATCAGTATATATGAACAAAACGTATTATTGTCCATTTATGTTTTCCTATGAGGGGTTGCATGCAACTCGGGAGTTTAAATAGTGGTATATATTGGTAAGAAAGTAACTATTTCTTTTTCTTAGCAGTAACCAAAATTCAGATTGTTGATTTTATTTGTGTCTAACATTGTGCATATGTATACCTAATCAAAATTTGGACCCGGGCAACAAAAAGCCAAATAATTTTCCATTTTTTGGGCCAATAATACAATCACGAGACTTGAGAACTATCGTGTTGGATTTCTCGGCATAGCCTCCCCACCATTTTCATGTGTAAGAATAAAAGAAAATAAATGTCCAGGCCCGCGCTAACTTGTTTTTGTTTCAGGTCGGCAAAAATAACACCACGCTTATTTAGCCCTAGTGTGTCAAATCAATGAGACTGGATTAGCCTAATGGGCTTAGGCTGACGGAAATTTTGAATTTGCTCAGGTCTATGCAAAGTAAATAACTAAAACTCGATCAAATATAGTAAATTCAAGACATAGTGTTACTATATGATATATCTTCTACATTTATATATGTCATCAAACACTACTTGAGGATAATTGTGCCAAAACTTGCCTATTTCGGAGGATCAGTCGGATAAGATAGTGCAAGACACCTAGGGATGAAAATGAAAATGATAGTTACTGATTTCTGATGATCATTTTCGAGATTTTATCGACTTTTAAGGCTAAATGAAAATGAAAATAATTATAAAAAAATGAAAACAAAAATGGTAAAAAATATGAAAACAAAAATGAAAGTGATTTGAGCATCTTCCGACCGTTTTCGATAAATATCATATTTTTGTGGTATTCTACCGTATTCTACCGATAGAAATATTGTATTAATGTACAACGCCAGCACACCCTGCTATCTATATTTTTAGAATGTCATATCTATATTTTTAAAGAGTAACGACTCATTATCCTAACCCTAAATCACAACGTAGCGATGTGAATTCATGGGACTATGTATAGTTTCATGGATGACGAGATTAATGTCTAAAATTTTAGTATTATGAAATGAGATACATGTCATGGATGGACTGATACTTGGACTAATATCTTAACCATTAGTACTTGTGTATGAAATATGTCAAATCATATAGTCATTGTTGTGATCTATGGTTTGACATATTTATCGTTTTTCAAAATATCGTTTCAATGGGTTTCAATCTTTTTCGACGTGTCCTCGACCGCATATTTTTGTTTCCAAAATTACCGCATTACTGATGTCGTTTTCATTTCCGATAATGTCGTATTGTTTCCGTTTCCGATGAAAAAAATATGAAAGTGAAAGTGGTGGAGTCTTTCGCCGATCATTTCCGACCGTTTTCATCCCTAAAGACACCCAAACATGAGGAAAGTAGGCCTAGCCTAAATGGTGAAAAATATGCCAAAATATGATAAAACTTTTGAGCATGTTTATTACAGGTAATTTAACATAAATTCGTTGGTCAATGAGCAATATGAGTTTTTTTAGAAAACATAAAAATATTGCACATGTTGGACTATAAGGAAGTGAGATACTGTAGATGGAAACAACCTAACTTGTACACGAGTTTCTACAATTTCCCCTAACAAAATGGGATGGCATGCATTTCAAATGAAGAAACTGTATCTTTTTTTTTATTTGTAGTTAACAACACTGATTGTCAACTTATATGAAACAACCATGATGCAATAATTTAAATATAGCTAATTATACTTTAGATTTACTATACATTTGTTACTAGCTAGTAACAAATGTATAGTAAGTCTAAAGTATAATTAAATTTTCATTCTTATGTATAGTAACATGTCCAGTTAATTAAAATCATCATTCATAAATAAAACTAGAATTACCTAATCAAAGTAAGTTTCATCTTGATTTTGCAGCATTCCTTCTTATGTCAATTACGTACTTTGACTTCTTGGGATTTTTTAGGACTTCTAGACACCATTTCCACCACCTATTTTTTGCAATAGCGCTGCAGTTCTGCTAATAGTACAGCTTATGCAATGCATATTATTCATCTTCCACAAAATTTCCAAAGGTTATTTCTTTTAAGCCCTTCCTATTTTTGAAAACATTAATGTCCTAGTGTATCTGAAAATTTTGACCAGTATTTTTTTTGAGTTTATTAAGAAGCCACTATAAAATAATGTCCTAGTGTCCACAGGCACGTACATCGTCTACCGTTGAAAGAGTAATTATCCACCGTAGATCAGTTAGCTTATTTTAGGTTTTCTATGGTCCTTTTTGTATGAGTTGAAGCGATTGCAATCAAGTTTTTATATATGATCTCTTTACTACCCCACCCATAGTGTGTGGGCCACCAGCTATGGCCTTCAAAAATAATTTAAAGGGCGGCGCAATACTACATTGAGGCATAGACCGTACCGTTTCTTCAATTTCTTTTTCTAAAAAACTTGTCACGCTGTTTGGTGCTATAACTAGAAAAGTTTTGATATTTTTAAAACAACCGTGGTGTTGACACAGAATCGCGCCAACACACTCAAATGCGCTAGAACGCGCGACGATCGTCAAAACGATCAACACAGCGAAAACCCTGGGCGGACCGGTCTGACCGGTTTCACCGACCGGTCTAACCGGTGCAGGCAGGGAACTCGCGAAGACCTAGAACAGCGAGCTCGGGAGGGACCCCGTCGAAGCTCGTGAACGTAGGGTTGTCCTGAGGTCGGCAGGCCACTCAGAACGTCTTCAAACGCCACCGGGATGAAGGAAGAAAGCAATCTAAGGTTGGAAAAGGCTAGGGTTTGAGAGATAAAAGTAATGCGATATTTTGATTGATTCGATTGGGAATAACCTCAATCGGCCTTAGCCTTTATATTTATAGGCCAGGGAAGACGTACCCCTTCACGAGTAGAATTACATGAGGACTCTTTACAAAAACCCTAATTCTACTCGGACTATACAGACCAGACCGGTCTGACCGGTCGGCCTCAACAGATGCTAAATTTGGCTGTCAACATATGCCCCCTGCTTTTTGGTGAGTTTCACAAGCCAAAAAGCAAGAACTATCCTGATGTACCTATTTTACACAGAGCATACAAGTTTAAAAACAAAACTAAGGGCGATATATAATACCGGCCGTCTTTGTCTTCATGCACTTTGCCATATGCTAGGATAAAACTTCTTCAAGTATCTCCCGTTGATAGCTCTAGGTAGACGCTCACCTTGCACCGTCTCCATCATATATGAATTACCGGAGATAACCTTGATGATCTTGTATGGACCCTCCCAACTTGGGGATCATTTGCCAAACTTGTTGATTTTCATCCCAAGAGGCAAAATTGTCTTTCAAACTAGATCCCCAACCTGAAAAGACTTAAGTTTTACCTTCTTGTTGTAGGCTCTAGCCACCCGAAGCTTGTCCTTCTCAATTTCCTTCAAAGCCTTCAAACGCTTGCCGGTCATCTCGTCAATATTATCCATCATCATATCATGATAATCAACAGCGGAGAGGTCATTTTGTTTTGCTAATCTATATGCGTCCAGATTCACCTCAACGGGTAAAACGGCCTCTTGACCATACACAAGCTCAAAAGGAGTAACCTTAGTAGCACCATGTCTAGATATACGATGAGCCCATAATGCTTCGGATAACACTTCATGCCACCTCCTAGGATTTTCTTCTATCTTCTTCTTGACAAGTTTGATCAAAATCTTATTACTATACTCGGCCTGCCTATTGGCCTGAGCATAGTATGGAGATGAATTGAGCAATTTAATCTTGTAAGATTCGGCAAAGGCACGCACCTCTTTTGATATAAATGAAGTACATTGATCTGTTGTCAAAGTTTGTGGAATGCCGAATCTATGAATAATATGATCAGTAATAAACTCAATTACCTCTTTATGCGTCATATTCTTCAAAGGAACCGCTTCGGTCCATTTAGTGAAATAATCCGTAGCAACCAACACGAAGCGATGCCCCTTTGAAGATGGAGGATAAATTTGTCCAATGAAATCCAACCCCCAACCTCGGAACGGCCATGGTTTAATAATAGGATGCATCAACGCAGCAGGCACCAATTGCAAATCACCAAACCGCTGACATTCTTCACATCCTTTATAATACTTGAAACAATCGGATAGCATGGTGGGCCAATAAGAACCAGCTCTTCTAAGTAACCATTTCATCTTAGGAGCCGATTGATGAGTACCACAAATACCTTCATGAACCTCACCCATAGCAACCCGGGCCTGATCCGAGTCTAAACATTTGAGAAGCAAATCTTCGGCAGTTCGACGATAAAGTTCATCGTCAATTAAAACATACTTGAAAGCCAAACGCCGAATATTTCTCTCTGCGCCACGACCAGGATATCTCAAATACAACATAAGAGGAACCCTCCAATCCTGGGCTTCAGCCGAGACGATTGAATCATCTTTTTTGGCCGAATCAGAACTAACAGCTGCATCACCGGTCAGACCGGTTGCGCTGACCGGTCGGACCGGTACGTCCAGAACCAGACACTCGGCTTTTGTTTTCATCGGCTTGCGAATGTTGAAATATTTTTTCGTAACATTATAGCCAGATGCTTGTTGCGCCAGAGTATTTGCCTTTCCTTTCTCCTCCCTCGGAATATGCTTGATAATAAATTCATCGAAAGAGGAAATAATATCGATTCATTTATCAAGATATGCATTTAGAGAACCATTATAACACTGGCATACCTTAGATACTTGCTGCACCACCAGAAGAGAATCTCCAAAGGCTTCAACATGTTTCACGCCCATGGATTGCAAGAATTCCAAGCCAAATAGAAGAGCCTCATATTCAACTTGGTTATTTGTGCACTCTTCTTCCAATCGGTTTGAAAATTCAAAAACAGCACCATTCGGAGAAATAAGAATAGCACCAATCCCTTGACCATCATCACAAACCGATCCATCAAAGTACAACTTCCATGGTGTGCAAGTAATATAGCCGACTTCTAAATCATGATTGTCATTAATCCGATGCTCAACAATAAAATCCGCTACAATTTGGCCTCTCATAGATTTTAAAGGTTCACAAGACAAATCATACTCAACCAAAGCATAAGCCCACTTACCGATTCTACCACTCAAAATCGGTTTCTGTAACATATGTTTGATCACATCGGTTTGACATACTACTATGCAAGTACTAGATAGTAGATAATGTCTCAACTTGGTACAAGCATAATAAAGAGACAAACATAACTTCTCAATAAATGTATACCTCGTCTCCGCATCAATAAGTCGCCGGCTTAAATATGTAATAATATATTCCTTCCCTTCGGTTTCTTGAGTCAAAACAGCCCCAATAACCTTGTCTTCAGCAGCCACATAAAGTCTGAAAGGTACTCCTCTCCTAGGTGCTTTGAGTACGGGTGGTGAAGACAAATAAATCTTGATCTTCTCAAATGCTTCTTGCTGTTTTGCCCCCCAAGTAAATTCGGTTTCATCTTTTAACCGAAGAATAGGAGTAAAAGCATCGATCTTCCCGGATAAGTTAGATATAAATCTTCTCAAGAAATTTACCTTGCCCAAGAACTTCTGTAAATCCTTCTTGCATGTAGGGGCTTCAACCTTCTTCATGGCTTCAACTCTCTTAGGATCAATCTCTATTCCTTTCTCATGAATAATGAAGCCAAGAAATTTTCCAACCGATACACCAAAAGCACATTTGAGCGGATTCATCTTTAAACCATACCGGCGCATCCTCTCAAGAGCAAGTCTCAAATCGGCTAAATGATGATCTAAACCGGCCGATTTAATGACAATATCATCAATGTACACTTCCAAGATGACACCAATCAAATCATGAAAGATTAAATTCATAGCTCTTTGATAATTAGCACCTGCATTTTTCAAACCGAAAGTCATAACCACCCACTCAAACATACCGACAAATCCTGGACATCTAAAGGCCGTTTTAGATATATCTTCTTCGGCCATAAATATTTGATTGTAACCGGCGTTACCATCAAGAAAACTAATGACACGATGTCCGGAAGCTTCGTTGATCAACATATCGGCTATAGGCATAGGATATTCATCCTTGGGAGTAGCTTTATTAAGATTTCTAAAATCAATGCATACTCTAATTTTCCCCGAATCCTTTTTCTCAACGGGCACAATATTAGAGATCCAATCAGCATAACGACAAGACCGAATAAATCCAGCATCAAGTAAACGATTAATTTCAGTTTTAATTCGGTCATAAATAATGGGATTGAAATGCCTAACCGGTTGTTTATAAGGTCTAAAACCGGCTTTAATTGGTAAACGATGCTCAACAAGATCACTACTCAAACCAGGCATTTCATGATATTCCCAAGCAAAACAATCAACATATTCCTTCAATAAATTAACCAAATCAGCTTTATATTCAGCCGATAAATTTTTGTTTACAAAAGTCGGCCTAGGAATAGTTCCATCACCAATATCTACCTTTTCTAAAGGATCAGCCGATGTAAACCCTTGGCCTAACTTATCTAGATCACCAGAATCTTCAATGGCTTCACACATATCGTTTGTACGCGCCCGATATTGATCTAGCCTCTGCTGCAGCCATTCTGCGTTGGACCGGTTTGACCGGTCGGGGTGTCCGGTCTGACCGGTAGGCCCTGTGCGCCGAACAAAACAGGACCAGTCTGACCGGTCGGCACTGGCGGTCTGACCAGTCTCCTCTGGAGTGTCTGTTGTACTCATCTGATTTACATTAAATGATTTAGCCGATTATCCATCGGCTTTAGTACAGCAGAAACAAAACCATCCTTAGTGCAACTGATCAAATCATAATCGGACAGGTCCACGCCCGATAAACACTTGACGTTGTCGTGTGCACTAATGGAATCCGAATCGGCTAAAGCAAAAAAGGATGAAGTGTCCCCATGGACAATCTCAACCTCATGGCCGATCCACTGAACAAGAAACTGATGCAAGGTAGAAGGAACACACTGATTTGCATGAATCCAATCCCTCCCAAGAATCAAATTGTAGTTACCTTGCACTTCCGCGACGAAGAAAGCTGTAGCAAGCGTCTTACTTCCAATGGTGAGCTCCATGGAAGCAACTCCTTTGGCGCTAAGGGGCTCGCTCCCTCCAACACCACTGACGATCATGTTCGTCTTGATCAAATCTTCGTCTTGGCCACCGAGCTTCTTGTACAGCGAGTAGGGCATAAGATTTACAATGGCCCCACCATCTATTAGCATGCGAGTCCCCGGCTTCCCGTTGATGTGTCTCCTCACATAAAGAGCCTTCAGATGATTGTCCTTCTCGCTTGGTTTCTGGAACACAGCTTCACGGGGCCCGAACTAAAGATGAGCCAAATCCTCCTCCGGAACCACGAAGTAATCCGAAGATAAGTGCACCACATTGATCTCCATATTGGTACGCTCTGGAGACGCTTCGTAGTCTACCAACTCTTCATCTTCTGATGTCGGAGGAACTGCTGGGGCTTCATCAACAGAAGAAACCGAAACAGGCGGCGCCGATTCGGCTGTTGCCTCTGTACTGGGCTCGACCGGTCTGACCGGTCGGTTGCGGCGGTTTGACCGGTCTGGCTGGCTGGTCAGCTGTCTTAGCCTTCCACACCTTGCCTTGAGGGAACATATGCTTGTATCTATTGAATTCCTCATCCCTCATCTTCTCCTTCTCCTGTTCCTTCTTTTCTTTGTTGCGGAGGCGCTGCAATTTCCTTTTTTGCGTATGAGTTAATTCCGAAGGGCACCATCTAGGCTGATGGTACTTATCCGCTGCACCCTTGCTGCTACCGGCCTCATGATCATTGGCCATGACCGGCTTTTGTGAAGGAACATCAACCAATGTATCTACATCCATCGGTCTCTTGCCCGTATCTCTTATGGGCACTTCGATTTCACCGATTTGAACCACAAAATCGGCTTTAAGTTTCTCTGAGTCGGCCACAAACTTCTGCTCCTCCTTCCTCTCCTTGATGCGATATTCGAACCTTGGAACAGAAGCTTGGCCCGGCCTCTGATGAGACCGGTCTGACCGATTAGTGTGTACTGGTCTGACCGGTGCAACCTGCTGCACTGGACCGGATTGGCGTGGTCCCAATCGGTCATGCACTGGTATCCTGGAGCTTTCCCCTTGATAATGTGGAGGATAAGGCATCGGGAAACACTGCATCCATATCCCCCCATGCTCCCATGCCGGATTTGTTGCATTTGAAGCCGGTGGCATCCACGGCATGGTAGCATACATCTTCTGAGGAGGATATAACGTAACAACATCACCTCTGTGCCTGCTGGATTCCCTCCTTGGGGACGCTGGACGATCTTGACGCGGTGGTGAACGCGGTCTCTTTTTTAACGGCCGATCGTTTTGAACGGCCTTTGTGTATTTGTTCAACAACTGGTTGAAGGTGGGCTTCTGATTAGCAGTTCTTCCCTGCACCTTCACTTCGTTGGTTTTCCAAGTACCCACTTCCGGACGTTTTGGCTTGAAGGTCCGAGGACGGTTACCAGGGCGGTCTGACCGGTTGGAAGAACCGGTCTGACCGTTCGGACGGGTCTGACCGGTCGGAGACACCGGTCTGACCGGTCGTGCCTGATCAGCAGACCGATTTTCTGGTGGAGAGCTCCCTTGCCCCCCGAGTCTGGGATTCTTGACAATGATCTTCAGAGTACTCTTGCCATCATTAGTTTTCTCTTTGATAACTTCTCGGGAAAGGATCTTGTCACTTGTGTTCATCGGTCTTGGATCACCGATGACAACATGCTTCCCCTTGGCTCCTTCGGCTTGTTCCGGCCGAATGAGCACCTTTGGATTGTTCAATTCCAGCGTATGAACAGGGAAATGAGCTTTGTCAATCTGCATCTTAGAAAGTACTAATCGTCCTTCGTTAATGGCTGATTGTACCTGTCAACGAAAAACATTACAATCATTAGTAGCATGAGATGTAGAGTTATGCCACTTACAATATGCATGTCGTTTAAGCTCGTCGGGAGATGGAATAGCATGCGATAATCGGATGTTACCATTCTTAAGCAATTCATCAAAAATCCGATCAAATTTAGAAACATCAAAAGTAAACTTCGGCTCCTCCTGCCGATTCTTTTGAATCGGCTTGAGAGACGGAACCGAACCGGGTTTGGCCTTTGATGGCCAAACAAATTCAGCGGCATATACTTCCTTACTATCATCGTCCGAACCATATGAATCATGATCAAGCATGTGTGTGTTGGACCGATGAGGCTTGAAAGTATCTTTGGCATTTTTAAGTTTAAATTCTAAACCCATGACTTTGACT
Organism: Panicum virgatum; assembly: GCF_016808335.1. Taxonomy (NCBI): domain Eukaryota; kingdom Viridiplantae; phylum Streptophyta; class Magnoliopsida; order Poales; family Poaceae; genus Panicum; species Panicum virgatum. The sequence goes on along the minus strand of NC_053136.1, from coordinate 25,582,095 downwards.
TGCAAAAAATTCACGGTATGATATTCAAAGCGCTCAAGTTTCTCTTTCAAATAAGAACGTAAACCATTAAATGCCAAATCCGCCAAATCTTTTTCAGAAATCGTCAAACTAAAACACCGGTTTTTAATTTCTTTAAATCTTTTGAAATAATCCGAAGAAGATTCATCACGTCCTTGCCTAATCGATGTTAAATCTAACAATTTCGCTTCGGTTTCCCCACTAAAGAAGTGATCATGAAATTTACGCTCCAATTGAGCCCAATTGCGAATAGAGTTAGGAGCAAGTGAAGAGAACCAAGAGAAAGCTGTTCCAGTTAAAGATAAAGAAAATAAACGCACACATAAAGCATCATTAAAGCCAGCTTCCCCTAACTGCAATACATATTGACTAACGTGTTCCCAAGTTGTACGAGAATCATCACCATTAAATTTAGTAAACTCAGGAATATGCCAACCAGCAGGAAAAGGAGTGAAATCAAACTCAGCAGGGTAAGGTTTTTGATATAAACGTGTAGTACCCATATCCACCCCAAGCTTACTCTTAATCGCAATTGCCAGATCCTCTTTGAACTTAAGAAGATCGGCCTGATAGTGCTGGCTGGTATAGAACTCAGAAAACCGATGTGCATTAGGATTTCCATGCGTCATCGTCTGTAACGAAGTTGGGATCGGTCCTTGATTAGGTCCAGATCCTTGTGATCCTCCCGCTACAGCAGTAGTGCGGGACGGTGTATAAAGTGACAATTCATTAGTTCGGCTAGGGGCAGCCAAACCTGGAATTGTCTCGAGAGGCGTTGGCGACAGTACTGAGTAACCGGTCTGACCGGTTGGGTAACCGGTCTGACCGGTCCGACTGGTGCTGTGTGCACGGTCGACGGTGGCAGGGTTTGCCCTGAGAATGAGTTTGGCGGCATACCATAGTGTGGTTCAGATGTGAACTCAGGGGTAGCCGAACTCGGATCTGATGAGTTAGGATCTGACATGGGTTGTTTACCTTTAAGCGCATCAACATCACTACTCAATTTAATTAGAATATTACCCGTAGCGGCTTGTGCAACAACAATCTTTTGATCCATCATGGATGACATTCTATGAAACATATCAGAGGGAGAGAGGCTTACATTGGAGATCTCTTCAACCTTATCCTTGCTAAGCTTGAGAGACGACAGTATGAACTCTTCCACTCTCTTGATGAGGCCACCACGATCCTTCTTGAAGCCCTTCAAGAATTGTGCCTTGACGTGCTCCTCCACAAGAAGGTAGGCCTTGCGCTCTTCTTCGGTGAGCTCCTCCATCGTGGCCATGATGATGTTTTCCTTGTCGATCTCTGAAGAGCCCATCTTCTTCAAGGAGTAGATTAGATCGGTTTTAAAACCAGATTAATCTGTCCCCAGCGGAGTCGCCAAAAAGTGTGTTGACACAGAATCACGCCAACACACTCGAATGAGCTAGAACGCGCGACGATCGTCAAAACAATCAACACAGCGAAAACCCTGGGCGGACCGGTCTGACCGGTTTCACCGACCGGTCTAACCGGTGCAGGCAGGGAAATCGCGAAGACCTAGAACAGCGAGCTCGGGAGGGACCCCGTCGGAGCTCGTGAACGTAGGGTTGTCCTGAGGTCGGCAGACCACTCAGAACATCTTCAAACGCCACCGGGACGAAGGAAGAAAGCAATCTAAGGTTGGAAAAGACTAGGGTTTGAGAGATAAAAGTAATGCGATATTTTGATTGATTTGATTGGGAATAACCTCAATCGGCCTTAGCCTTTATATTTATAGGCCGGGGAAGACGTACCCCTTCACGAGTAGGATTACATGAGGACTCTTTACGAAAACCCTAATTCTACTCGGACTATACAGACCAGACCGGTCTGACCGGTCGGCCCGACCGGTCAGACCGGTCGGCCTCAGCAGATGCCAAATTTGGCTATCAACACGTGGCTCCCACCAGATATTCCCCAGCCACAAATGGTTACCACATTGTCCATATAGCCCAGTCCTGGTCCTTACCGCAAATCTGCTCCAGTATAAAACGTAGAGAGGCACAAATGAACTGAAAATCCCTGCTGCCCACTCCACGTACGATACAACTTTTAAAGTGCTGTCGTCCGGTTCCTTTTTTCCATAAAAACAAATTTCGTATCATGATGTTGTGGAATATATATATATATATATAGGAAGTATATTAGAAGCCCTGGGCTTCATAGAAGCCTGGACCAAATAGACCCAACCTACCTGGTCCGACCTGAACCGATCGGCAGGCAGTGCCCTGTGCGCGCCCGACCCCCTGCCCGACCTCCTCGTTCTATGTCCGACCGGCGCCACCAATCCTACCTGGTGTGATCTGATCGGTCCCCACCTTCCCGTTATCCACATCAGATCAAAAAGGAAACCAACCCACTAACATTTCCCGTGATTCTCTCTGTACTCAGCATACATTCCTCAACCGTCGCCCCCGTCTCCACTCCGTACGCCATCGGCCACCCCTGCTATCTCTGCCGCATATCGATGAACCGCCGCATATCGATGCACCTCATCGTCGATCAGCGGCAAACTGGCACCGCATTCCCATTCGTAACTCGCTCCGATCGGTCTGTTTCTACTCTTGTGTTCTTCCCCGTTCTATTATCAATCCGTTGATTTCTATACCAGCCCCCCCATATTTCATATGGATCCTACGCCGGCCGCCGGTCGCCGCGCAGATCCAGTGGACGGCCACCCGCCACTGCCCGACCCTAGGCCTGACTCTCCACTCCGAGCCCAGGCGCCTCCACTCGGCGGTCTCCGTTTCTGTTACAAGCGGGTTGCCAACCGCGGCAAACCCCCAATCAGGTCCGGGGAACCATCCCCTGGGCGCAGATTCAGTACCAAGATGGTTGCTACCCGCGGCAATCCCCTACCCAGTACCGATGAACCATCCTCCTCCGACGACGATGTCTTCATGGCACCGATGCGACCTCGGCAGAGGTCCCCTCCTCCGCCAACCCGTTCATCTCCACGACTAAAGCATCAAGCTTCAGGTGCCGCTGCGTTTCCATCAGGCAAACCCTGCCCTGCCCCCAAGCGGCGTGAAAACCCCGAACCAGTAATTTTCTATTGCATAGTTACTTGGTTTTTTCGTACATATGTCCATGTTTTATGCATTTACTTGTCCTGCACACAAGCTGCACCAAAATCATGATCCAGCAAATTTAAATTCCACATCTACGTTGTTTTTATGCCTACATGAACATGTTTTATGCTTTTTTTTGTTCGTGCTGAGTGTGTTAGGTTTCGTGTATGGTTCCTAATGTATTCTGTGTGTCATTATTGCGTAAGAAGATTAGCTTTGATTAGATCATCTTAGTTGCCTGTTCCTTCTATTCATTTTATGCAAATCACATGAATAGTTATTTTTTCTCATCATTAACTGCATTAATTTTTGAAACCAGCAGCCCTTGAATTTTGCAGTATTTCCCATGCCATCATAGGTGTTTTGTCATTGTTACCTCTTTAATTATGCTACCGTTTCTTGAACGATGTCCACACAACACATCATACTTTGCTATTTAATTAATCTCATACCAAATTCTATGGTATTCCTTTTGTTCCCATACAGCCCAATCGTCGTGTTGGTAAATGGCCTGTTAGGGATAGTGCTGCCCGGGAACCATCTCCACAGCCTGATATCGTAAGTACATCCACAAACTCTCACTCATCTTACAATACCAACATTGAAACTGGTATACATTCTTTCACTTTTCATGTCTATTGAACCCTGGTGCACCAAATATGGTCGAATATTCAACATCCACCATCTGTTTATGTTTTTATATGCTCATATGTTCACACTTATACTATTCCTATATTCATCGTTTTTTGTCATCTAATCCTCACAAGATGATCGTCGTGGCGTGAAACGTCGTTGTACGCGTAATACAGATCGTGAAGCATCACCACCAGCTGCCGACGTAAAATTTTGCATACTACCATTTACATGTCTGACACTAATCATATCTGTTTTTGTGCATCAATTTATATGTTACCACTAATTCGATGCTGTTTGCAGCAACCGAAGAAGCTGAATATTAGGTGTATTCCAGCTGATGTGTTGGAAACCATCAAACTTATGAACACCGATCAGCTTGCCGAGGTTGCCAACTACAGGTTTGCAACTCTTGTTGATATGGCACTAGACGCAGTTGAGTGTTGCGGTCTTCTACGGTGGTTAATGGACCACACAGACCCGAGGGATATGACTATCAGGGCAGGACCCGGCAAAGAGCTGAAGATAACAAAAGAGGTGGTGAAGCTCGTACTTGGTATTCCCAGTTCCGGTGGGTCCATTCCAACCTTTGGATGGGCACAACGTAAACAAGTAGCATCCAACTTCCGAGCTTCCATTGGGATTGGCAATCGACCCATCAAAGTTGAGTTCCTCCGCCAACGGGTTGCTGCCGGTGGTGTAGACCAACTAACGTTGAGATGCTTTTTTCTTATCGTCATGAACCGGCTGCTGTTCCCCTCTGCCAGCTGGAACATCACAAACTCAGACATTGTGATGACAGAGCATATGGACCGCATGGCCCAAATCGACTGGTGCCAATTGGTTTACAACCACCTTTGTGACTCCGTGCAGAAATGGCACCAAGAGAAGCCCAAAGCTGCAACCCGGACCATCTATGGTTGCTCCGTCGTCATCCTTGTAAGGTTTCTATACCTCTATGATTAATAATTTACATGCTTTTATGCCATCACCTTTTACCTGGATATATGGCATCATATGACATTTATGCATACTGCCTATATTATTTATGACATACACATCAATTCTTATTGTTTTGTACTTCCATAAACAACTCTCAACGCAGATATATTATCTTGACAACCTCGACCACCGCAGCTGTCCGACCGACCGTCACGGCGTCCCTCGCATAAGGCATTTCCACAGGGAGGTTATATTTCAACTTGCGAAGGCAGATAAAAACAAGCATTGCGGCAGCCCCACCACTTACGGCAACTGCCATGTGAGCTCCATACCTAACCTTTCCACCTCGCTCAATTTTTGTTTTTCCTTTACAATGATTTTTACTCATCCTTCAAATAATATATTCATGCAGTTCCGCAGCTGTACCAATACTTGCTACTTTTATGGTCCTAAAGAGTCCAATGGTTCCTCTGATTTCTCAGTCCACATACCTCGCCTCGACACGTTGCTCTCCGAGAAGATCGAACTCCTCCCTGCCCGCCGCCGCAACAAATTTACCAAGGCTCTTGAGAAGCATGACAAAGAGATAGACAAGTTCTGCCTGTTTGTCAAAAAAGCAACCAACAACTTAGCACAAGAGCAGCGCAATTTAGCTGCCACCTTTGCTGAATTAATTGATGACGTCCTGTGCGCTGAGTCCCCTGACGAGTCACACGAAGATGCTCCAGTCAGCAATGATGAGGATGACATGGACAGTCAGCATCAAACACATGCATATAGCCAGTCTGAAGAGTATGAAGGCAATGGAACAGGCTCCTCCGGTGATGATTCACCAACAGGTGGAAGGACCCCCCCTCTTTTACTGAGCACACCGACAGACCTAGCAAACACCCACAACATAAAACGATGGCTTGCATACATATATTCCTCTTTTTTTTTTACACTTACAACATTTTTTTTACACTTACAACATATTTGTTATGTGCCTTGTTCTTCACACCATGTGACAGCTTCATACAGTTCTTGACAAATCTAACAGTAAGATGTATATGTACACATAGTTTAACATGTACACTTTTATTCAACCTTTTTATGCACCTTCACCCTGAGATCTTGCTTCATATTTTACCAATTCTGGATTGTCATCTTACTGTCTCACAAATTTACCTTTGTTCACAGGATCCCTTTCGCCCCTCCCTACACAGCTCCCACCCGCTTCCCAGTTGACTGAATCACAAGCCAAACACTTCAATGACAAATTTTATTGGATGCAGCAACAGCAGATGCCCGATAAAAGTCATAAATCCCCTCCACACACAGGTTTATTCTTTTACACATTCCATCATTTTTATGATATCTCCTTCTGCAAATTATTACATTTTTCATGTGTGAATTAGATTTTGAACAACCCACAGTCACGCACCATTTAACCGTCCTCATCACTTTATGTAGGGAAGGATATGCCAAACATTGATTCTGTTCACGTTGAACCACCTACCTCCAATTTCCCTCATACTGCACCTCCCCAGGTCTGTTAAATATGCTTCCTCCCAATCCAACATCACATTGCTCATTTACGGTATTCTTAGTTAAACTATTTCACCTATTTTTAATTCTGTTTTCAGCCGCATCCAGTTCCTGATGCCAATTTCTGCATTACTGACCTACCGGACGTCATACAAACATCGCAGTCAATCCACCAGAAAGCCCGCGTGTGCGATACGCCGCCACTGTTTGATAAGACTCCTCAAGACAAGGTTTTTATATCCAATGTTGTTACTTTATGTCTGCTTGTTATCTTTATGCCAATCTACATTACAATTTACTAACTAGTTACCATCATTCCACACAGAGATTACAAGACCAGACCACACAGGTTGAGCCATCATCAAAGAGTTATACACCAAAGCCAGGCTTTGACACCACGGTAATTCTGTTTCCCAGCCAACACACATCATTGTATGATTATTTATGTTCTCTGAACCAGTTTCAACACCTTGTGTCATGGTTTTCTCCCTCAGCCCATAACACCAAGACTTGATGGCTCTAGGCCAAAATTTGACGAGACACCGAGAGCAGATGTAACCCCCCCAACACACTTTGAACTTACCCTTTCCCCGAACTATTCAGTTTTACTAACTATGTTCCTGGCATGTAGCCCGATGTCACTCCTCGTCCCGAACAAGGCAGAACACCCTGTTCCAACTCCAAGTCAGAAGCGTCACTGCGCCAATGCTACCACACAGTATTAAGACTACGCGAACTGCTCTGCACCGACAAACATGCTCTACCTAGGTAATTTACTTCTCAATTTACACCATCTTATATTTCTTGCATAACTATCATTTTAATCCACTGCCTAACACTGCAGCACCAAACTTATGCAACACGGGGATACATTTGTAAATGGGTCAGATGTTGCCGACTCTTTTATGGATGGGAAGCCGCTACAGCCTTTCTTGATGGAATTTTACATGAGATGCCTCCGTGATGATGTTGCATCCATGGGATCAACTGAATCTCGGAGATCTATCTTTCTAACTCCCACCATATCGGTACACTTTCAGGCCAACCGTACCCTGGTTCCATCTTCTCTTATTATACTGTTGTTTATGATGTTTTACACACTTCATTTCAACCAGGCCATTCTCGACTGGGAAGCTACACACCGCAGGGACAGCACGCATATACCTTTTGATGATGTCGCTCTTCTGTGCGCCCTGGACTGCCTGCTTCCTTCAGAGGAAGCACTCCTAGCATGCAACACGGTATGTAGACGTATCACTTCCTTTTCCACTCCACCCATGATTATTTACCGTCATTTTGAAAAGTTCGTACGGTTAACCTTAAGTAAATGTACACAAAGCTAACTTTCACATTTACACACTAATATGTATCTAGAACAAACTGTCACCCTCAATCTTTCACCGTTTACTAACTACTACATTTGCATTTCAGATTCCCATGCACACTGTAAACTCACTTATTCATATTCCCTTTTTCAGATTTTCCTCCCAATGTTCCACAAACGCCATTGGTCTGTTTACGCCATCAACCTCGCTCTCCTACGTATCGACATCTTGGACCCAAACCCCTACGGGCCGGATCTCCCCCACACTCTTTGGCAGGACTTCCACAAAGACACGGTTCAAAATGACTGTGGCAAATACGCTTTTTGTAAACTTGCAGCCATTAGACTAGCCACCGCCATTCAAAAGCTGCGGCCAAAGGCATTGCTGCGAAACTTTGCCAACTTTCCGTTCCACTACCAAACCAACTGCCCCACCATGGCACCCGGGTCCAATGATAGCGGGTTTTACGCAATGATCTTTCTCAGATCATACGATGCGAGCGATGGTACTGTCACTCTACGTCTGGACCCTGTAAGATTTCTATGCAACTCATCCATTGTCAATATACATTTCCACTAATTCCATAGAATACCATCTTCACTTTCCTATTGCACTATATGTATTCTCACTTACTGCATTTTCCTGCACAGACCCAGTCAGCTCATCTACATTCGGAACTTCTCCACCACCTCCTCTTTCACAAATCAAATGAAGTGAAGAACCTGCATCCTGAAGTTGCCAAGATGAACTGTCGCAATCTAGGACTTTAGTTTAGTGCATTAACTGTGCTGCAATGTTTTGTATCTTTGGTTTGTACACGTTCAACATGACTGATTTATGGGGCCTCTGCACCCTTATTGAGTAACTGCAAGAATTGGCACAATCTTTCTATTAATCTTTGTCAATTTCTACTGAAATAATCCTCATGTACCATGTTATATATACTTACTGTGCTCAGTTTTTAAAATAACCCACATATGCTTTTACTCTCCCACATATGTCTCCCCCCAATATGTCACCCCACTTATTCACCCAACTGTTAAATGGACAGCCCAGCTCCAGCCCAGCCATAAATGGACAGCCGAACAGGGCCTACACCACTTAATGCAGGATTCTACACCATATTAAGTGTAAACGTTAAGACTCCAATAGTTCATATGTTACACACACCCTCAACAATGTTTCTACCCAAGACAGACCCAAATCTATCATATCCATTGCACTTCCAACAAATTATGTTGGATCCATCTCTCTAAGCAGTTCTATGCATATAATCAACACCAAAAATCACCACCTTTACGTATGGCCCGTTCTTTATCCGTGCTACATCCATGTGGTTTGTACACTAAAATAAATTAAGTTTCATTTCACAATTCATATAAAAGTAGAACCATCTATTTCACCCTCGATCGTAGCGTCCGTGGACTCCCCTTGCGCTCTCCTGAGGATCCGTCTTCACCTGATTGAGTGTCACTTTCTTCACCTACAGATTCTTCATCTGAAATAATCTCATGTCGCTTCCTTGATGATGACTCCTTCCACTCCGGAGCTGTATGTTGAAACCTATTCCTTGACCCTGGTGGACGACCTCTTTTACGTCTGCTAAGGCTTGCCAAGCGCTCTCTGTTCTCTTCCTTTGACAGACATGTCCTACTGTTGTGACCATCTTTAATGCCACAGATTGTACACTTCCTTGTCATTTTCTTTTCTCCCTTGGCACCAAGCTTCAACACATATTTCTCTGACTCTGGGATCGTCCTTCCCTTTGGCCTGGCACGATCTGGCCTCTCCAGATTTACTCTAGAAAAATCAAACTCCAACCTCTGCAGGTTCACACAATTTTTTGCATTGTTAGTATTTACACCAAATTTTTATCTTCAAAAAAATGATTTAACTCTTTTTCTGCATTTACACATACCTTCTTTGCATTCTTATCTCCACAGTCTGTCGTTTCCCTGCTGATTTCTGCACTTGCAGCTGCAATACACCTTGTTGCTGCACCCACCACCGGCACCTGCTGGAATCACACATACTTACTGTCATGTACATCATACTTCAGTAATGCATATTTTCTACATCAAAATACCTTACATATTTCCTTTATACCTCATTACTCACTGCCATGGTTGACGTTCTTATTTCATCCCTCCCATATATGTTTTCCATGATGACTTTATTACTGATGGATGTTGCTGCTTTGCATCGTGCGTCCGTTGCATCTGCAGCCACCAACTGTAACCCTTCCCCTTCTTCTCGGCGTCCTTCATTGTTATCCTCGGGGCCTCCTTCTCCACATCTGCCTCTATCACCCCCCTGTGGTTCTGTTGTATCTTTTACAGCCTGTCAGTGTCAAATAAACTCAATTAATATAAGTGCCATCCAAATGAACAATTAACATATGAATCCAACATAATTATTACCTCTTCTTCCTCCCCATCAATATCTACAGTGCCATCATCTACACCAATATCCGGCTCCAAGCGCACCGACACCTCTATTAGCTCTTTCATTAACTCCATTGCCCTTTCGTATCCTGCATTTGACATACATGCATGTCGGATCAATGTCATCGCCCTTGATAACAACAACCTTTGTCTCATATCCTTGGTGGCTCCATCCTTCCCCCTCATTTTAAAATCTGCCCTCTCAAACACGACATCCTGATGTGCATCTTTTGAGTATCTCTCCAATATATACTCCGCCGGTATCCTTTCAACTTGAATGTGCATAAATGTTCTTAGCAGATGCACGCACAACAAACCTACAGTTTGTATAAAAGGTCGTAAAATCTCAGTGTAAGCATGTAAACTTAATCGAAGTATATATTTTACAAATGCGTTCGCATACCGGTGTGTTCCCATTCCTTACACTCACAGGTGTAATGTCCTCTTTCGCTATCAGCATGCACCTTGAATTGATGTTGTCCCCATACTATTTGGTTAGAACGTTTAGAATGCTGGACAAGCCAATCATTACTCCCTCCTTCAGCATCTTGCACTATACGATATGCTGTCGCATGCTTCATTGATTCCTCAAACCTTCTAAAAACTGTCTTCGTATATCCACGAGCAACCCTGGCGACAAACTCCCAGTTTGTGTCCGGCTGAATATGTTTCTGCAAGTTAATATCAATCATTTTCAGAAAACAACCAAGACCTTCAGTTCAGTACAGTAGTATACACATCCATGTGCTGAAATTGTGTATATTCCAACACAACCGAACATAAAATTTAATTAATCACTTCTTACCTGTTCACCGTATTTCTCAGCTGCTTCAGCCATCCGTCTTCGATGTAAAAACTTTACCATCTGCTTCGCAAACCGATGCAGTGGTGTGTTCGCATCTACATGGCAGCTCTTCACAATATTGTTCATGCTCTCACTTCTCTGCGTAGAGAGCATTACACCACAATAGTCCTTCTTAAAAAAGGATGGCACCCAAGAGCTTCTCAGATCATACATGGCCTGTAGTGTTGGATTCTCGTTTATCTCAAATTCGTCTAGCATCATCGACCACGCTCTTTCAAACTCTATGGGTGTGAGCGGATGATGTAAGACGGACTGGAATTTTTCCTTGAAATTCCTCTTCTTGAACCGTGTATACAACTCATTCAGGTATGTCATATACCTGTCTTGCATATGCCACAGACATAACCTTTGTATTGTCTTTGGGAAGACCCTCCTTAGTGCAACTGGCATCGCCGGGTCTTGATCTGCAAAAAATTATCACCCATTACTTCACTGACTTCGGCTAGGTATTTGTACTACTACAAATGTATTTAGAAAGAAGCACCGCAATAAATATTATAGTTACCTGTAAGTATGCAACGTGGCCCTTCTCCCCCCATGCATCTCTTAAATGCTCCGAACACCCACTCAAAAGTTTCTACGGTCTCATCTCCTAGTAGAGCAAATCCGAATATGGTGCATTGCAGATGGTTATTAGCACCGACAAACATTGCAAGAGGTTTATGATACATATTAGTCTTGTGCGTCGTGTCAAATGTTACCGCATCCCCAAAATCAGCGTATTCGCCTTGCATGCTTGCATGAGACCAAAATATGCTCTTAATTTTACCCTGCTTATCTATCTGAATTTCTGAGTAAAATTGGGGATTTTCTTTTTTACACTTTGCGAAGAAAGCTAGCAGCTTAGCCACGTCATCTGCCTGCTCCTCACGCCTCCTCGCCGCCCTCCTGCAATAGTATGTCACAGTCATAAAATCTGAACACATTTTCATCGCATTGCTGCATATAATTCAACAATTATACACTTACATGTTTTTCAAATCTTGTCTGGTCATTGGATTGTTTTCAGGGCCTCCATTCATGTCTGACACAATGTCAATTATGCAATGCTCAGGCACCCTACTATCTTGCATTGCACCAACAAAATCTAACAATGGCGATTCTACTTGCTTATGAGAATAGAAGTGTTTTGCAGCCTCTTTTTCCGTCAAAAATTTGTGGTTATGATCAAGATTTGCAAGCACTATATGAACAGCAACTACCTCTTTTTTCTCATTAACAATCTGACGTAATTTGAGACCGGCTTTACAGCCTGTCATAACAGTCCCCGTCTTCCTGCCCTTAGCATCTTCCTTTTTAGCCTTCCCTGGATTAGTTCCCTCGCTTCTGCAATTAAGCCACTTGATATTCCCATCGGACCTGTACCTTTTGATACTGAATCCAACCACCCTCGCGTACTCGAGATAGAAATCATCTAGGCACCGAAACTCCATCCCAACACGTGGGACCAAGGATGGTTCTATGCTGTCTGCCTGCATACATAAAGAACACTACTTCAGCTTCTATATATACCCCACACCCTATAGTCTGCCTAGTTGCACGCTTGTATAAAAACACACGGAAAAAAATGTATAACTTACGTGTCTCTGGAAAATTTCAGGCGTGTCCATCTCCTCCTCTGACACTGTCCTGGTTGCTGCATCCCCAACCACACCAGCGCACGCAGGCTGGTTTCCTGGTGCTCGTAGTTCGGCCGGTGGAGTAACCATGGTTTCTGTCACTTCTCCACGGCCGGCTGTCGGCGTCGACGTAGCCCTTGTCTCATGTACCGATGAATCGACACTGCCTAACCTCGCCGCTGGTGTCTGTACACCAGATTCTATACCCGCCGTCGGCTCCATGACCGTCGCCGCCGCTGCTCCAAGAAGCACGGTGCACGCGGCTTCTCTGTAGCCGGCCCCTGCTGCCGTTCCTCCTACTCCTTGTACTGCCGCCGAGGTTGCATATCCTGAGGCTCCTCTCCCTGGCTTCGTGGATTCACGGTTGCTCCAAGCTTTTACGCCAGAGGAAGGACCGGGGAAGCTTCTACGCCGGACGAACGCCAGTGGCTCCAAGGATCTATAATGGAACAAGCTTCCAGGCCGCAAGAACGACCGTGAAAGCTTTCTACGCCGGATGGACGACGGTGACGTCGTAAAAGGCAATCGGCGTCTATGGATACAAGATCCTATTTTTGTGGGATAGACGGACGACTTCCTTCCGTTTTCGTCATCGATGCAGCGGATCACGTCGCCTTAGTAACCGCTCGGCATGCAACGTCCCGTGCGCGCCCGACCGCCAATCGCCGGACCCCCTGCCCGTCCTCCTGGCTCTACTCGGTTCTCCCGCTCGGTCCAGGCTTCAATGAAGCCCTGGGCTTCAAATAAGCCTGTCCTATATATATATATATATATATATATATATATATATATATATATATATATATATATATATGTGTGTGTGTGTGTGTGCAGATATGATTTTCCAACATGGTAATATCCTGGTAGATTGTATGGCTCTCACATCTGATCTACCCCTCTATAGGAGTAGTAGATTTGCCTAAGGAACAAAAGAAAGTAGCTTTGTGCTCGCTGGGTGCTATCCTTTTTATGTACACGGCATGTAGCTTGAATTCGCTACACCCTGAAGAACTTCCAATTTTGACATGACCTGCCCCTTTCCTGGAGGGAAAAAAGATGAAAAGACTGATTGCCACGGATGATGGCAGCAACAGCAGCAGCCTGTGCTGAAAGGAAAGGCAAGCCCCTAGACAAAACGTACAGGAGTCTCCTCTGTCAGTACTAGTACGTATTAATCAGCATAAGCAACCACTGCTATTTCTATATACTAGTTGATACAGAATAGAATAGTACAGTACGAGTCTGATCTAACGATTAACAAACCCCGCTTTATTTTGCTGATGTTTAGTATATGATAATCGCTGGTGCATGCCTTTTCGGATTTTTTATCTTTCCAGAGAGAGAGAGATAGAGAGAGAGAGAGACTGCTAGTTTTTTTTTTTTGAAAGATCAGTACTGCTAGTTTCTTGAGAGTGGTGCATGCAGTGCAAGTGTTGGCGCCGGTAGGCATAGCGATTTTGGAGGCGATGATCGAGATATAGTATTATTTGATCGCCGGGCAGGGGGGATGGTGATTATGATCCCTTTTGGTCATTTCAATCACCTTTTTTTACATCGAATGATTCGTGCAATCCGCGGGGGAATATTTTAATGCGTGGCATACGTCCGCGTATCATCTGCCACATACCACAGCACACACTCTCCCCTCTCCCCGAGGAGGGCGGCCGGGAGAAAAGGCGAATAACGACCTAAAACACGATTACGGGGTCGCCATTAATGGTACGTGTAGTGGTCTAGCGGACTGACGGTGGGCTACATCTATGTCTATGGCTTGGCCTGATGGCCCGCCCCCTCGGGTCCGTCTCTCTCTCTAACTCTGCATGCTGCGTCTGGGTATGTTCTAGGAATAAATAATTAATGGTTTTGCTGTCGACGACCGACCCACATGGCCCGAAACGAACAAGGAAACAATAACAGTGGTCAGTGGGTGAGAAATGTAACTTCACCTCTCTCTCTTTCTGTGTGTGTGTGCTTTTTTCTCCTTGCATTCCATTCCATTTTACATTTTTACTACCTTATCAGGAGTAGCACTGATCGAGTCTATTGGGAACGCATTAGCAGTGCTCGTGCTTTCTTTCAAAATAAATAGCCTGTTGGGAATAGTAGCCACGGTCAGCGTAATCGCCGACACAAAGTGAGGAATCGGCAAAGTTTTTTTTTATTGCTCCACTCCATTCGATCAGCATTTAATTGGAAAATAATGGTGCAAAAACGTACTCCCTCCGTCAAAAAAAAAGTCATTCTGAATTCCAATTTTGTCCAAAAAACAAATCATCCTATACACTATTTGAAAAGTGCATGTGTATATAAGAATTAATTAGTGCCGAATATGAAAAATAAATAGGAGCAAACATGATCATTTTACATTCTTGTTAATCTGTCCTAAAATTTCTAGGATGACTTATTTTTTGGAATGGAGAGAGTACTAAGGTTTCGTTTAGATGTGCTATGTAAAGTTTTTGAAAAAGAATTTTTGTACATTTGAAGTATTAAACATAGACTAATTACAGAACTCATCTGAAAATACGAGATGAATTTATTAAGACTAATCAATCTGTCATTAGCACATGTTTACTGTATATTTACTGTAGCAATTTATTGTCTAATTATGACATAATTAGGTTCATTAGATTTGTCGTCTAGATTTAATACTCCATACAGATAGTTTTGAAATTTTAAATTTTGCATCTAAACAAGGTCTAACAGTACTAGTACTAGGCTACAGCTATTCACTCTTTGAAATTGAGGTCGGAACAATTCATCATTAATGGAAAAAAATCTGCTACCAGCCGAACTAGCAGCGGCCTCGTCTCCTCGTAATAAATAACAAGGAAGAGATCGATTTCCCAGTATACTAATTTTGATCCTAAAGTAAACCACGCAAAAGTTAATTAATTTGATTGAATAATCACATTCACAACTGCCCTAGACCAACCGAGTTATCCCAATGCGAGGCAGGGACAGCTATGTAAAAGGCATCTCGCTGCCGTTATCTGTTAAGAATCTGGCTATAACTTATTTATGAAGCTACGAACAAAAGTTCGGATTAGACGTGACATCTTTTTACGGGTTCTTGAAATTTATTTGCCTCCTTTTCCTGTCTGAAAGAACCTTGACCTCTCTAATCAGCCCATTTCTATGGGAGTCTTTGGCTTGTTTTGGTAGTCTCCCCGACGCAACGGGATTCCCACAACAGTACGTATGTAGCTATATATAGTTGCGCACAGGCATAGCCCAAAGGGTCTGTTTGGATGCCAGAGTTATATTTTATCTCACTCCTCAAATAGCCCAAATAACTCTATAAAAGACAAACATGTGGGTTATCTTAGAGTTATTTAGAAATAACCCACCACAAAAATCTATCCCCCTCAAGAGAGGTAATGGGGCTCCAATCATTGGGAAAAAGTGCATTAAAGACCAAATAACTCTTGGATCAAACAACTCAAGAGCTATTTTATTAGAGAGCTATTTGTATGAGCTAAAAAATTAGCTCTCAAAATAACTCATAGCTATTTCTCCAAACAGGGCCTTTGAATATAGATAAGTATACGTACAGAACTAATCCAAACACTTTCTCTATCAATGGATAAAATTGTACTACACCAGCAGATAGTCCATGATGACCTCCATTATGTTTCTCTTATTGCTCAATTAGGTTTTGTGGTTTCCACACTCTAGAAAGACGGACATGATCTTGAAAAGATGACAGGCTATCAGCTCGACACACATGTATTACACGCAAGAGACATGCATCACCACAGGGGCACGCTTAAAACACATGTATATACGCCGTTAGAATTTGATTTTCAGCTGAGCAAATAATCTTTTTAGGCATTCAGTTAGAGAATAGTTGAGCTGGGCGTGGGAATAAATTAACATGAAACAGTTGATATGGTATTTCATTTTACTTGGCTTATCATGGTGGATAAATTGCATCGCTGATCGAACTGTGCGAAGAGGCTGATGTCAGGAGAATATACGTGGCAAAAATAGCAAGCGGATTGTTGCCCAATGCATGGTATATATATGGCCTGTCATCTGATTCCAGCTGCCCTACAGGTCTACAGGGATTCAGGCATCGAGCTATATCTGTCACCACCCAAAGGTATCATATATCAATGCAACAACGCTTGCAGTCAGAAATTAAATTAGCTAGTAGACATATGTCGGACACAAATTAGGGAAAAAAAGCTTACTGAATATAGGTGAAAATTCTTTGTACAGAAGGTAGAGTTCCTGTCTTCAGAATATTAACTTGGAATACTTGGCCACTCTACAATTTTTAAGATTCTAACAGCACTCGGATAACGTACGTGTGGCTCATAATGTGTGTAAGGATCGATGGACCAAGAGGGGGGTGAATTGGGCCTTTTTTCAAATTTCTAAAATAAATTAAAGCAACCTTAACCTATGCAAAACTAGTAAGGCTCAATTCACCAAAAGGCTAACTAAGCAAACTACACAAGCTATCAAAGAAACAACAAGATATGGAACTAAGTAAGGTAGAGCTAAGTTATGATCTCTAAGGTCAAGCACATGAATAATTGCATGAAACTAAGTGCTTGAAAGTAAAGAGATGACAAGAGACAACCGGATTTTTTTCCGTGGTGTCGATGTGTTGGCACACACCCCTAATCTACGTTGTGACACTCACTAAGAGTCTTGTCACCTCCCATGTCACCGACACGTGGGCGCTCACTAAGAGTCTCCGTTCACCATCCCGGCGTGGTGGAGCTCAAACCACGTACAAACTTCTTCGGGCTCCCACAATCCTTGGCAAGCTCCGGAAGAAACACCTTGAATCACCAAGATCGCCTAGGTGCTGCCAATCACCAAGAGTAACAAGCTAGTGCCTTCACTTGAGCAAGAACCGATCACCAAGAACGGATGCACACAAGCTTCTCTCTACTCAAGTCCTTAGTCTTGCTTCTTGAATAATTGAATGAACAAATGTGTGGAAGATGAAGCTCAAGGTGGCTCTCAACAATAGTATGAGTGTATGAATGTTGCCTGGTGTCAAGAGAAAGTAAAATGACCCATTGGAGGGGTATATATAGGCAGCTCACACGAATAGAGCCGTTGGAGAAAAGCTGCCAGAAAAGTACTTAACGCCGGTTAATCCGACGAACCTCCAATAGCCAGCGTCGGTTTAACCGATGAATGTAAACTGCCCATTTGGAAAACTAGCCGTTACAACTTGGGCAGATTAACTGACGTATCATCGGTTTAACCGGTGAGTGTAGTTGTCCACTGATCAACTGAAAAACCAACTCTCTAGACAACTGCACCGATGTTAGCTCAAATCCATCGTCGGTTTAACCGGTGAGTATAACTTCTGAAATCCTTGGAAAAACCAACTCACTGGACAATTGCACCGACGTTAATTTCAAACATCGTCGGTTTAACCGATGAAAGTAACTTGAAACACCCTGAAAAAACAACGTTCTGGACAACTGCACCGATGTTAATTTTCATATCGTCGGTTTAACCGGTGTAAGTACTTGTCCAGACTCTGCTAACTACGTTTAACCAACGTATAGAAAAATGGAGTCGTCGGTTAAACCGGTGTATAGACTTTTTCTGATTTTGCCTTTTCTGATTTGAGTCTTGAATGAAATCCAAATATTCTTGAGATATAAGTTGAAAACCACTTATTTGAACTTCTTTAGAACCTAAGTGACCATAGTGTGCATCCATTTTTGATTGACCATGTCCATGCTCAAGTTACTTAGCCTTAACCCCTCTTAATAGTGCGACCTCTACAAAACTATAAAACCTATACTAACCTAAGTGTCCTTCTCAACCTTACAACACTTAGGACTAGAAAGATCCTTAGTCATGATATATATTTGAGTTGAATACCGTGATCGCCTTTTTGAGTAATGAAATTGAGGGGCCTCTTTAATATATGACCAAATGAGCAATAATGTTCATTAAGCTGCACAAACTCATTAGTCATAATAATGGTTGTCATTAATCACTGAAACATACCTAGAGGGCCTAGATGCTTACAATCTCCTTCTTTTTGGTGATTGATGACAACACAAACATAAATAATAACGAGAGAGCGACAAAGATAATACAATAGAAACTCAAGGAAACTCGAAAGAGAACCAATGAGCTCGACGGCTCAAACGGAGTTCATAGATATGTCTCAAAACACATCATACTCAAGAGTCAAATGTACATATCCATGAACTAACATCAAATGAGATATAAAACATCAAGTCCTGTAACTACGAGCTCTCTCTAGCTCTACCCTCCCCCTGACTCCAACTCCCCCTAACTCTCTCCCCCTTTGGCATCAACGCACCAAAAAGGCGAGCTACGAGTCCGGCTATCGTGGTACTGCGAGGAAACGGTCCGGGTCGTCGTCGTCGTCGTCGTCGGACGGAGAGCCCTCGGTGATGGACGGGAGCTGAGGGTCTGAGCTGACTGGAGGTGTAGCTGTTGTGGAGGCTCTCGTGCTGGCACTGCCTAGAAGAGGGTCCGTAGAAGTGGTAACCGGGTCAGCAGAAGACGTGTCGACATCTGAAGTCGTGAATGCTGAAGCTGCCAGCTGCGTCGACTGAGGAACTATAGACTCCTCTCCTCCTCCCCCTGAAAGTGGTGCCTGTGATACGACGGGGAGAGCGATTGACTGAACCGCTGATGGTGAGTCCTGAAAGAGCGTAGTCGCTGGCAGTGGCGAGAAGAGCAGACGACCGGTAGACCCAAGGAGTGCGGACATCGAGAACGTGGTCTCCGGTGTCGCTGAAGTAGCTGGGGCTGCAGTAGGGGCTGGAGCTGGAGTGACTGCAAGCTGAGGTGCTCCAACACCCTGAAGTCCTGGCTGCTGTTGGGCGAGTCCGGTGTGAGTGTAAAGCTGTGTGATCATCCCGAACATCGCCATTATGCCCTGCTGCATCTGCTGAAAATGAGCATCTGTCCTCTGTGAAACTTGGTCAATGAGCCCGACAAAACGCTCCTCGACTGCAGCATGCTCTCGGGCAGCCTCCCTCTGAATGGCTACAAGCTGAGCCTCATGGGCTCTCCTGGACTCCTGTGCGATCCGATCCTCTCTCTGCTGAGTGACAAGCTGCTGAAGGAGAGAGGTAAGCTCCGACGGCTGAGTCACCTGGGACTGTGACTGTAGCAGCTGCGGGTGACGAGGGAGCTGGCTCTTTGGACCCTCCTGCCTCGTGGTCGTGACTGATTGGCGCTGCAGGAAAGTACTCATCATCCTCGGAGGAGTTTGACTCAAGTTCAGACCAGTGAATCTCATCATCTCCTCCGGGAAGCTGTGCCTCGGCAGCTAGTAGTGCCTCGTCCTCCTGTGCTACTCGGCCCTGCGCCTCAGGTGATAGCTGTGCCATAGCAGCTCTCTCGGCCTGTCTGCCCCTCCTCCGGTCCTGGGGAGCTGTCGGACGGTAAACTGGGAACCGGGGAGCCTCATCCTGACGATATACTGCACTGATGGGTGACTCAGCTGGCACGATCATAGAACAGATGTAACTGATCTAGTGAGCATAAGGAAACTGACGTACAACACCCATCCCATTAGTGATCACATCCTCGATCTTAGCTAGAATAAAGTCAACTATATCAAACGGCTCGTGAGTGAGGATGTGAAGTAGTAGCAAAATCTTGCAGGCCTGTGAACCCCTCTGGGTAGCCACTCCTCGGTAACAAAGTCCTCCGGAGGGCCATGTGAACTGCGTATGCCTCTGGGTCAGCAGGCTGGGGACTCTGGCATACGAGGCTGGAAACGGCTGGCGGAAGCACCGAGAGATTGCCTCGTGAGAAGGTGCAATCCAGCCAATCATCGCTCTGCGCGGTGGATCTGCATCTCCGTATACCATCTCGTGCAGGGAGACATTGACTAAGTCGACTCCGAGAATCCCTGCAATGGTCGCCCTCGACAGACCAAAAACCTGGCCTCCAAACACGAGGTGTACGGCTCTGCGCTCGGGAGCGATCCAGGCTGTGGCATAGAACACTCTGACCCAGTCCTCGATATACCTGTTCTGCTCCATCTGAAGTTGCCTGGGCAGACCTCTGAAGTGTGCAAAGTGCTCTCTGACGTCTGCTCCCCCTGCTGCTGTCCTCAGAGAGACCCAGTCTAGCACTCTATGTGGGAAGATCCTGTGCCCTCGCCTCTGGTAGGTCTCGTAGAAGCTGGCCTGAAGAAGTGTCCAGAATCTACGGTCGACCCTGCTGTCACGGGTCACGGGGAACCAGTCCTCCTCTGCTACACTCCACCTGAGCCTCTTGACCTTCGCCGCATTGGCCTTGGTCAAGTTCTGGAGCAGTACACCTGGCTCCAGACGCACAACAGTGTCCATACGGAACACTGCGTGCTCGGCCTCTAGGGCCTCGGCTCTGCGAGCTACTGCTGCTGCTGCTGTGGACCTGCGAGGCTCCTGTGGCTGGTGACCTCCTCGTGTCCTCGGTCTAGTGCGACGCTCGGTCGCTGGCGAAGTCTCTGCTACTGGGGACGTCTGCCGAGTGCGGCCAGAACGTCGTGGAGTCGGTGACCCCTGACTACTCTGCCCTGAGACTGCTCTGACTGCGCTGCATTTAAAACTGCATTTGAATCTGAGTGATCTGACTCTGCTGCTACCTCAGTCGTGGCCCTGGTGGCCCTGGCACCTCGGACTCTGCCCATACCTCGGCCTCTGCCTCTGCCCCTGGCCGGCTGCTCCCAAATCGCGAACGGACAAGCACGGCCTGACGCCTGCTCCTCGGCGGCCTTGGCCACCATCTCGGCCCTCTTGGCCTCTCTCTCTACGCGAGTCCGCTTGCGGACGGGCTTCTCGACAACAACCTCCTTCCCCTTTCTCTTCTCGCTACCCATCTCGACTGGCGGTGGCTAGGTCGTGGTGCGGGAGTGCGGGAACGCGAACGCAGTGCGAAAGTAGTGCAAAAAGCGGCTCGGGCAAAACGTCGAGCAGAAGGCGTGCGCGGTGTGAATGCGCGAGAGGAGCACAGGCAACACGAGTGGCAGTGATGCGTGGGCGACGGCGTGCAAGCAGTGGGCGTGGCGCGCGGGCGGTGGCGGTGGAGAGGCTGTGCGCGGGCGACGCGAGAAGCGGATGGCGGCACAGCGTGGTGCTGCGAGGCGCGACGGCGCGTGGAGCGAGCACGTGCAGGTGGTGTGGAACGGCGACGGCGGCGTCTGCGTGGGCGAGCGGCGGCGACTCGAGATGGGAGGAAATGGGTGAAACAGAGGAGGAAGAGAAACCGGCGACGTGCGCAAGAGACATATATGACATGTGGGCCCCGCGATTTTCCTTAACGCCGGTTAAACCGATGCCTAGGTTTAGAACGCCGGTTGATTGCATCAGTTCAGTTCACCTGAGACCCCAGCAGAAATTCATCTGAACGCCGGTTGATCCGACGATATGCAATTTGAACACACCGGTTGAACACTGCTTTCACCGGTTGATTGCTTGGTCAGAACTGAGTTGTGTTCACCTGTTGATCCGATGCTGTGACATTTGCATACGCCGGTTGAACGCCTGGATTTGACTGAGCTGAGACAGAAACTTAGTAACGCCGGTTAAACCGATTGTTTAAAACCTTTAAGCGTCGGTTTAACCGGTGAACCCGAAAAACCTTCACTCAGCTCACTCTTCTATGCTAAGTCCAATAAACTTATAAAATTCAACTAAACACAAGTTAATGGACTTGCATAGGCGACTTTACCCCTCAAAATAATTAGGATAGCATAGAGCTTAGTAATTTTTTCTTTTCGAATACAAGGAAAAGCCGCAAAGCGAGACAAAGCGCCAAATCAAATGTATGAGCCATGTCATAGGAATATTGAAGATAGAGAGCTTCAAACTCATCATGACATGACTCACTAGGCAATAACGCACCTAACACTTTGCTCTTTTCACTTTTCATGAATTAAGATCTTACATATGAAACAAGTCTCATTTTCATCAAGTGATCTCCTTTGTGACCCTTACGCATGCAATGATGGTGCAAGCTAAAACCACATGCAAAAGAAGAGTAAATATGAAGTGCATATCTATATGACAAGAAAATACATAACAAGAATTTAAGTTCTACTTGTCAAGTTTGAACCCACGGGAAGCTTCTTCATGATGAGCCTTTCTACAAGCCTAGAGGAAAACAAGTGGACCACCACCTCTAGCTAAACCCATGCTCATCACTATCTTACCATGGTTAGATAAGTGTCCTATATGTATGCATTTTTCTATATGACATGACAACTTACATGACGTTTGCCGCATCTAATACATTAAGCTCATTCCTTAGCCTAACAAAAGTACTCTCGTCTAATGGTTTTGTGAAGATATCCGCCAATTGCTCCTCGGATCTCACACCTTGAAGAGATATATCTTCTTTAGCTTCGTGATCACGCAAGAAGTGATGGCGAATATCAATGTGCTTTGTGCGAGAGTGTTGAACTGGATTTTTGGCAATTTTTACGGCACTTTCATTGTCACAAAGGAGTGGTATCCTATCTAGTTTCACACCAAAGTCCAAAAGGGTTTGCTTCATATATAGAATTTGGGCACAACATGCACCAGCCGCTATATATTCTGCTTCCGCGGTGGACAAAGCCACGGAATTTTGCTTCTTACTTGACCAAGAAACTAGAGAACGCCCAAGCAAGTGGCAACCCCCGGAGGTACTCTTGCGATCCACACGGCTTCCGGCAAAATCCGAATCCGAGTATCCCAAGAGATCTAGGATAGCGCCTTTGGGGTACCACAAGCCTATGGTTGGGGTGTGCTTGATATACCGAAGGATCCTATTCACAGCCAAGAGGTGTGATTCCTTTGGGTTTGCTTGAAAGCGGGCACACAAGCACACACTAAACATTATATCGGGCCTAGATGCGGTAAGATAAAGCAAAGACCCTATCATAGAACGATAGAGGGATTGATCAACCGGTTTACCGTCCACATCCAAGTCGAGATGCCCATTGGTTGCCATGGGTGTCTTGATCAGCTTGCATTCATCCATCTTGAACTTCTTCAAGATATCTTTAGTATACTTTTCTTGATGGATGAATGTCCCTTCCTTCAATTGTTTGACTTGAAAACCAAGGAAGAAGGTCAATTCGCCGATCATGGACATCTCGAATTCCCTAGACATCATGGTAGCAAACTCATGGCTTAGTAAGTCATTTGTTGAGCCAAAGATAATATCGTCAACATAAATTTGACAAATGAAAAGATCCCCGTTGACGTCTTTTGTTAACAATGTGGTGTCCACCCTCCCGATCTTGAAGCATTGCATGATTAGGAAGTCACAAAGCCTCTCATACCAAGGCCTTGGAGCTTGTTTGAGCCCATAGAGTGCCTTGTGCAACCTATAAACATGGTTAGGATTCCTCGGATCTTCAAACCCGGGAGGTTGCTCAACATAAACAAGTTCGTTAATAACGCCATTTAAGAATGCACTTTTCACATCCATTTGATATTACTTGATATTATGATGTGAAGAGTAAGCAAGAAGGATGCGGATAGCTTCAAGCCTTGCGACCGGAGCAAAAGTTTCACCAAAATCCAAACCTTCGACTTGAGAGAACCCTTTTGCCACAAGTCTTGCTTTATTGCGTACCACCACCCCATGTTCATCTTGCTTGTTTCGGAAGACCCACTTAGTGCCGATGATGTTCTTGTCTTTCGGAGGAGCTTCGAGGACCCAAAATTCATTGCGGGTGAAGTCGTTCAATTCTTCTTGCATGGCCATCACCCAATTCGAGTCCTCAAGCGCTTCCTCTATGCTAGTGGGTTCAATATAAGAAACAAACGAGTAATGTTCGCAAAATGAAGCATGCATAGAGCGAGTTCTTACTCCCATGGAAGGACTACCAATGATTTGACCAATTGGATGATCCTTGGAGATACGACCATGCTTCACTAGCGGTACATGCGTGGATGTTTGTTGGGTGGATCATGGGTGACTTGTGCTTGTGGTGAAATATTTTGCTCTTCTTGTTCTTGAACTTGGGGTGTTGGCGTTGGCACATTTTCTTAAGATTGTGGATCATCTTTTTCTTGATCTTCATCCACTTGGGGTGCCATAGAGGTGCTTGGTGTAGACGAGGAAGGTCCTCCCCCTTGTTCATTGCCTTCATGCACATCTTCCGGCTTGATATCCCCAATGGACATGTTCTTCAAAACTTCATCAATCTCATCATCACCTATATTGTCATAGCCAACAACCTCTTCTTGGGAGACATTAGATTCATCAAACTCCACATCACATGTTTCTTCAACTAACCCGGAGGTTTGATTGAATACTCTATATGCTTTGGAGTTTGATGCATAACCAAGAAAGAATCCTTCATCACATCTACTCTCAAACTTACCGAGCCTTTTCTTCTTGTAAATGAAACATTTGCAACCAAAGACTCAAAAGTAGGATATATTTGGTTTCTTCCCGGTGATGAGCTCATATGGCGTTTTCTTGAGGAGTCGGTGGGGATACACTCGGTTGGATGCATGGCAAGCCGTATTGATTGCTTCCGCCCAAAACTTCTCGGACGTGCCATAATCATCCAACATTGCTCTTGCTAGAGTGATTAGTGTCTTGTTCTTTCTTTCCACCACTCCATTTTGTTGAGGCGTGTAGGTGGCGGAGAACTCATGCTTGATGCCTTCTTCATCGAACCATTCTTCAATCTTCATATTCTTGAACTCGGTGCCGTTGTCACTCCGGATCTTCACAATTGGGGAGTTGTACTCCCTTTGAGCTCTTCTTGCAAATGTCTTGAAGACTTCCGGAGTTTCACCCTTATCGCCTAGAAACATGACCCAAGTATAACGTGAAAATTCATCAACTATTACTAGGCAATAGAGGTTACCACCAATGCTCTTATATGTAGATGGACCAAAAAGATCCATGTGTAGTAGCTCGAGTGGCTTGGAGGTAGACAATATCGTCTTGATGGGATGATGTGTTGCAACTTGCTTTCCGGCTTGACATGTTTTACATAATTTGTTCTTGTCAAATGTGACGTCCCTCAAGCCGGTGATCATCCCTCTCTTGTGGAATTTCTTGAGGTTGCTCATGCTAATATGAGTAATTCTTCTATGCTAAAGCCACCCAAGAGACGACTTGGCGAAGAGGCATGTCATGGAGCTTGTTTGCTTTGAAGAGAAATCCACCAAGTAAATTTTGCCATGCCTAAACCCCGTGAATACCAATGACTTGGCTTCTTCAAGAGTTACTACAACACCATTCTTGTCAAAGGTACACGTTAGTCCAAGATTACATAATTGAGCAATAGAAATAAGATTAAAACTAAGTGCTTCTACAAACAAGACATTAGAAATAGATAAATCTTTAAAAATTGCTATTCTACCCAAACCTAAGACTTTCCCCCTTGAGTTATCACCATAGGTGACATGTTCATGATCGCCGGGGTCTTCAAGAGAGGTGAACATGCTATCATTGCCGGTCATGTGTTGAGAGCAACCGCTATCAAGTACCCAATGTTTTCCACCGGCTTTGTAGTTTACCTACACACATGAGAATCAATTTTGAGTTTTTGGAACCCAAACAAGCTTTGGACCTTGCACATGTGTGACAAGAGCTTTTGGGACCCAAAATTGCTTGGGGAGCTTCTTCTTTGACTCCTTAGTGATTTTGCCAATGAATTTGGCCTTCACCTTGCCCTTCACTTTACTCAAAATAAAATGGTTATTTTAAAATATTGATGAGTAATTTTTTGGTAAAGTGGGAAGAGGGCGTGATGGTAAGGTGCACTCCCTAGTGTGGTGCCCGGTGACTTGGCAATGTTGGCAATATGAACCAACTTCCTTGATGAAGCTAGTCTTGATCTCCGGAGAAGGAGTGGTGCCTTGATTTGGCTCCAGAAATGATCCAAGACCTCTTTTGCCATAGTCACGAGCATTGTTGAAGAGAATTTCCTTGTGGATGTATTCTCCTCTTGAGAGCTTCTCCACACTACTCTTGAGGCTTGCCAATTGATCCATCAATTCCTTTTCCATAGAAGGAGCAAGCTCGGGCACAATATTAGTAGCACTTGCATCAATGAGTAGGCCATCACATGAAGTAGAAACATTGACCTTTTCAATAGTTTCATTGACAAAGTTCTCAAGACTTGGGTCAATTGCTTCATAGGCAAATTCAAGTTCTTGATATTTGTGAGCCAACTCCCTATGCTCTTGTTTAAGCTTTTTGTGGCTCTCTTCAACTTGCTTAGCAAGTACAAGTGACTCATTGTGCTTTTTGAGCAAGTCATTGTACTTGCCAAGAAAATCGGAGTGGGCAAGCTCTAACTTGGCATGAGTGCTCTCAAGAATCTTGACTTTGCCCTTTTCCCTCTTGATAATGGATGTATACTCATTGATGAGGTTGGTAAACTCATAAGGGTCAAGCTCATCATCACCATCACTATCACTATCCTCCTCACATACCTTTGTGTTACCTTTTGCCATGAGGCACATGGGAGGTGGAGGTAGCGGTGATTCTTCATTGGTGAGGGCGATGGTGACGATGTCTTCTTCATCACTTGAATCTTCACTTGATGAGACATCGGTCACCCATTCTTGTTTTTCCACCAAGAAGCTTCTCTTGGTGTGGCCTTTATTTTTTGGGAAGAGCTTGGTTTTCTTGTCATGGCTCTTCTTCTTCCCAAGGTTCTTGTTCTTCTTTTCATCTTCATCATCATCGCTTGAGTCATGGCGATGTTTGCTCTTGTTGTCCTTCTTTCTCTTGTCCGGCTTGGGGCAATCGGGAGAGATGTGGACTTTTTCTCCACAATTGTAGCATGTTTTGTGCTTGACATCTTCCCTTGGCCGGAACATTCTTCTTTTAGGGTCAAAGTTGTAACTCTTCTTGTTTATCTTGTCGCTCAAGCGTGTGAACTTTCTCATCATGAGAGCAAGTTGTCCATCTTCTTCATCATCGGATGAGCTTTCATGATGATCTTCTTCTTCATTGCTTGAGCTTGATTCTTGCTTGATCATCTTGAGCTTGCGGTGCTTGTTGGCCTTGGTTTTTAGAGCGATTGTTTTGCTTGTAGTTGGCTCTTCGGACATACCAAGGATCCCCATTTCATGAGCGCGAATTTCGCCCACAAGCTCTCCCACTTCCATCGTATCAAGATTCTCCTTTTGAAGCATAGCATTGATGATGTTGTACTTGGACTTCGGAAGGAGCATGAGAATCTTGCGGTTGATGGAGCCACTGTCAATTTTAGATACTTCAAGAGCATTAATGTCCTTGACAATGACATTCAAGCGAGAATACATATCATTGCAATTTTCATGAGCTAGCATCTTAAAGGAATCATACTTAACTCTAAACAAGTGATATTTTTGCTCACGAACTTTTGTGGAGCCTTCATGAATTTCAATTAGCTCTTTCCAAATATCACTTGCTAAGTCCATGCCATTTACTCTAGCAAAGACTTCCTCACTAATGGCTTCGAAAATTGCATTTCTAGCCTTGGCATTCCAATTTAATTGTTCCGAGGTGGGAGTTCCGGTGAACCCGGTCTTTGTTGCCAACCACACTTTGGGGGCAATCGCATCAAGGTATGCGGCCATACGAACTTTGTAATAAGCAAAGTTCTTGCCCTCGAAGTGAGGCGGCGAACCACCCATCTTGGCCATAGCTCTAGGCGGTGAAGCCTAATGATCCAAATGAGCAACGAGGCTCTGATACCAATTGTAAGGATCGATGGACCAAGAGGGGGGTGAATTGGGCCTTTTTCAAATTTCTAAAACAAATTAAAGCAACCTTAACCTATGCAAAACTAGTAAGGCTCAGTTCACCAACCGGCTAACTAAGCAAACTACACAAGCTATCAAAGAAACAACAAGATATGGAACTAATCGAGGTAGAGCTAAGTTATGATCTCTAAGGTCAAGCACATGAATAATTGCATGAAAGTAAGTGCTTGAAAGTAAAGAGAGGACAAGAGACAACCAGATTTTTTTCTATGGTGTCGATGTGTTGGCACACAACCCTAATCCATGTTGTGACACTCACTAAGAGTCTTGTCACCACCCATGTCACCGAGACGTGGGGGCTCACTAAGAGCCTCCGTTCACCACCCCGGCGTGGTGGAGCTCAAACCACGTACAAACTTCTTCGGGCTCCCACAATCCTTGGCAAGCTCCGGAAGAAACACCTTCAATCACCAAGATCGCCTAGGTGCTGCCAATCACCAAGAGTAACAAGCTAGAGTCTTCACTTGAGCAAGAACCGATCACCAAGAACAGATGCACACAAGCTTCTCTCTACTCAAGTCCTTAGTCTTGCTTCTTGAATGATTGAATGAACAAATGTGTGGAAGATGAAGCTCATGGTGGCTCTCAACAATAGTATGAGTGTATGAATGTTGCCTGGTGTCAAGAGAAAGTAAAATGACCCATTGGAGGGGTATATATAGGCAGCTCACACGAATAGAGCCGTTGGAGAAAAGCTGCCAGAAAAGTACTTAACGCCGGTTAATCCGACGAACCTCCAATAGCCAGCGTCGGTTTAACCGATGAATGTAAACTGCCATTTGGAAAACTAGCCGTTACAACTTGGGCAGATTAACTGACGTATCATCGGTTTAACCGGTGAGTGTAGTTGTCCACTGATCAACTGAAAAACCAACTCTCTGGACAACTGCACCGATGTTAGCTCAAATCCATCGTCGGTTTAACCGGTGAGTATAACTTCTGAAATCCCTGGAAAAACCAACTCACTGGACAATTGCACCGACGTTAATTTCAAACATCGTCGGTTTAACCGGTGAAAGTAACTTGAAACACCCTGAAAAAACAACGTTCTGGACAACTGCACCGACGTTAATTTTATATCGCCGGTTTAACCAGTGTAAATACTTGTCCAGACTCTGCTAACTGCGTTTAACCGACGTATAGAAAAATGGAGTCGTCAGTTAAACCGGTGTATAGACTTTTTCTGATTTTGCCTTTTCTGATTTGAGTCTTGAATGAAATCCAAATATTCTTGAGATATAAGTTGAAAACCACTTATTTGAACTTCTTTAGAACCTGAGTGACCACAGTGTGCATCCATTTTTGATTGACCATGTCCATGCTCAAATTACTTAGCCTTAACCCCTCTTAATAGTGCGACCTCTACAAAACTATAAAACCTATACTAACCTAAGTGTCCTTCTCAACCTTACGACACTTAGGACTAGAAAGATCCTTAGTCTTGATATATATTTGAGTTGAATACCGAGATCGCCTTTTTGAATAATGAAATTGAGGGGCCTCTTTAATATATGACCAAAAGAGCAATAATGTTTCATTAAGCTGCATAAATTCATTAGTCACAATAATGGTTGTCATTAATCACCGAAACATACCTAGAGGGCCTAGATGCTTACAATGTGCTACTTGAACAGTTGAACTCACTGTAGAGGCAGGCTCTGTACAGCTTTGTTCTGATGAGTAATTGAAAAGACTACATACATAGACCACTGCTAGAAAACGTCTCATTCGTCCCAGGCAGTTAGTACCGGACACACTTTGGTCCGGTACTAACGTGCCCTTTTAGTACCGGTCCAAAACTACAGTGCCCCAGGGAGCCTTTTAGTACCGGCTGGATTCACCAGCCGGCACTAAAGTGCGCCGCCGACGGCCGGCGCAACGGCTAAGCGACCACTTAGTACCGGCTAGAGTTACTAGCCGGTACTAAGTGGAGCCGAGGCTAGTTAGTACCGGCTGGTGGCTCCAGCCGGCTCTAAATAGAGGCTTCTAGTGCCGGCTGGAGCCACCAGCTGGTACAAACGCGCCCACTATTATTCAGCTCGCCTTCTTTCTCCCCGAGCCCGAGCCAACCATTTGACCGAGCTCGGGCTTTCTTCCCATGGCATGCTAGAGAGGAGGTGCTGCCCCATTTTCTCAAGTTTTGTGGGGATTTCACTCATGCAAGTGTAGCAAAGGTTTGCAACGGTGTCCTCTCTTGTTTGACGGTCTTCATTATTTGTTTAATGCTCCATAGTTAGAGAAATTTGTGATTTTTAGAAGTAGTGAGAATGAGCATCATTTTTTTGATTTATTCATGGATTTGAGATGTATAGCATCCATTACTTGAATATGGAGAAGGTCTATTGGCTAGGTTGAATGTGGATAATTTATAATGAATTTTTTCTATCTTTTTTGAAGTGGCATGGTTAGCTTGTAGTTGTTAAGCTTTTAGTTAGACGAT
The DNA here is from genome assembly GCF_016808335.1 of Panicum virgatum. Lineage (NCBI taxonomy): Eukaryota > Viridiplantae > Streptophyta > Magnoliopsida > Poales > Poaceae > Panicum > Panicum virgatum. Next base: position 25,551,459 of record NC_053136.1, on the reverse strand, counting down.
ATCAATGCCTGTGATGATATTATATGATGACCTTGAGCTTTGTGGTATTAGAAGTGTGTTTTTTGTGTCGTTTAGGTATACTTCACATGGTTGTCATGAAACCATGTGACACATCCATGTCCAAGCAAATCTCGGTTGTGATGATTTAAGTTGATGGTTGGGCTGGATGTGTCACATGGTTCCTTGACATTTATGAACCCATTTATTTACTACCTGGATGCTCCTTATACTAGAAGCTCAAGGTCAAATGGAAGGCAACATATCTGAGGCAAATAATTGTTTCAATTTCTTTTGTTGAGATGATATCAATGTCTGTGATGATATTATATGATGACCTTGAGCTATGTGGTACTAGTAGTGCTATACTCATGGTTGTCATGAAATGATGGGACACATCCATGCCCAAGCAAATCTTGATTGTGATGATTTGATGGTTGGGCTGGGTGTGTCCCATGGTTCTTTGTGATTCATGATCCCATTTTTGTTTAATATACCTGCGATGCTCCTTATACTACAAGCTCAAGGTCATACTACAAGCTCAAGGTCAAATGGAAAGTAGCATATCTGAGGCAAATAACTGTTTTATGGTCTTCATTCTTTGTATATATAATTGAATTGTTATTAATATTATTTTTTAGAAATGCCTTTGCAACATGATGCCTTGGAGCATCGAGCTGCGGCTCGTGCAGCGGTACGCAATGAACTGCAGCGCACTGGTCATTCGCTTGAGTTCCACTCTGCAGAGCATGTTGGTCTTATTAGCGGTCGTATTCGTCGTTTGATTAAGAAAGCTTTTCATATATTCTCCTTTGGCAAAGACAGCCGTAAATTTTATTGTGAAATTAATGTCGAGTTGCATGGTACTGATGATGATCGTGAGTTGATGGCTCGATATAATGCAAGACATGAAGAGTCGGGGTTGGCGGAATATGGCCGTTCTGTGTCAAGATTTCGCGAGGCAGTTCACGAGGCATTGGTCCAAAGATATCATGATGAGTAGTTTGTATTAGGTAGCTAGCATGTAGTGTAATCTATATATTAATTTGGACTTCTATTTATCTTGTTGTGTAATTTAAACATGTTATGTGATGGATATTTGGTCCTTTTGTATTTTAATGTTAAATTCGCAGAAACGGCTTTTGTATTTCGTTATATTATGTGCCAAATTAAATGATATGAATACAAGTAAAATAATATTTTTACTTAATACAAAACTATAGATCGATGGACCGACAATGGATGTACGGAAACGACGACTAGTATTATTCTCCTTTTTGTGTACAATCGCAGGGGCGACAACAACGACGCCGACGACGACTAGTATTATTCTCCTTTTTGATACTTGTCGGAAAAAAACAAATGATCGTGGATACTTGTAAATATTTTTTTTTACTCCAAATTACTATTATAAGTACTTGTAATTAATGAAGTGTATATCAATATAATATGTATATATAATTGCTTTTGTTTTGCGCGAACAATATATATGAATGCTAGATACAAATGCAAATACACAAATAGCTACGAAATATGAATACTAATTAACTAAAACTAAAATGAAAAGAGGAGAAATATAATTAAAAGAAAACAAACCAAAAAACACTTAGTAAAACCAACCGGTACTAACCTGCCACGCGAGAAGCTGGAACGTGGCATGAAGTTTAGTACCGGTTGGTACTACGCTTTTAGTACCGGTTAACCCGATCGGTACTAAATGCAGGCGCGTTTAGTACCGATGGGGCGGTACCGGGCGGGAAACCGGTACTAACAGGGGGTTCCCGCTCGGTACAAATGCCAGTTTTTCTAGCAGTGGACTACATATACTATTTGGAGTAAATATTTCTTTTAGCCATAAAGCCCTTTGGCGTCATGTCAGGCATCATTTCATGAGATCAGACTCCGGTATAAGATGCCAACAATGTATATAAAGGATACAGTTAACTAACACATAAGCCCGGCCGAAACCTACATTGTCCAGCGCATTCAAGAATTACATCTCATCTCATATAATTAATTAAGCGGCTGTTACGTGTAGCACCTATTACCGCATACTCCTACAGCACCTAATGCCACATGCTCCTACATATACGTAGAGAGGCAAGCTTTGACGGTATCTATCGACACTAGTATAGAAATGGCTTACGCTGCGTTACTTAACTGGCAGTACATACAAATGCTTAGGAGCCAGCCGCTTTAGGATTGCCAGCAGTAAGCCATTTGTGCCGGCGGACCTCCTAAGCACACCCAAGTCTAAATGGTGTAAATTTTCACTGGTGGTTTCCTAAGTGGTTCACCAGCACAAATTGCTTACTGATTCAAATTTAGAAAATTCAAGTATGAATTCAATCCAGAAAAATTACAAACAGGCTGACATACCACATAAGATCCAAACAGTGGTGAATCTAGTATTACCGGCTGCAACATTTTTTTCATATGCAATTCGTACAAGAACCCTTTTACGGTGGTTGGGAGGTACCTCTCTAAATTAATTGCTTTTGAGAATTTTAATCTGCCAAGGGTACTATGGTCATTTGTCCACACCCACACGCCCACCGCAAAGCGCACTGTGACACTTCAGGTGTCTAGCTTTTAGTGCATAAATGATTGTGTGAAATTTGTGTTCTCTTTGTTTGACAGTTTAAATTTTTCAGTGCAAAGACATGGGTATATTTGTAATTATGAGAAATTACTAGCCCCTTTTTGCAAAAATTTTTGACTTAGGAAGAAAATTCAGCTTTATGAAGGGCTTTCTTGCAAATATGCTAGTAATCATTACTTTGGCAGCTTTATTGCAAATAAGTCCCAAATTTGTAGAATTTTGCCATCAAAAAGTGTTTTTCTTTTATTAATTCAAGTTCATTCAAACTTTTCAAAATATTTCGAAATCCTTTGATCTAATGAAAATTTGCACAACATGAAAGTTGTAGATCTTGAAAAACTAAACAACTTTCATTTTGTGCACTTTTTCATTTGAGCCCTAGATCAGCTGGAAATTTTAGTTTACAGACCACCCCCTGCACTCTTCTGTATTTACAAGTTAGTCCCCCACTTCATCTTCCTCCTCCCACCTCACCGGAGCCTTGCTGCGCCGCCGGCGCCGCGGTTTTCCCTACCCGCTGGTCGCCCGCGCCGCAGTTTGGCATGCTGCCTGATCTCCCTGAACCCTCTGGACCCCACTCCACCCCTCCGCTGGCGCCCTCCCCTCTTGCCACGACGCGCCGCCGAGCGCCGCGCCCCTGGTTTCTGCTCCGGCGAGCTCGACCGCCGCGGGAACTATTTCCCCGAGCCGCCTCGCCGCCCCACGCGTCAAGCACGCATGCCGTCGCAACCCGAACCGCCTCTGCTGGCACCTTGGGCTCGCGCCACGCCACCCCAAGACCTCCCCGTCGCGCCACCTCGCCGGCCGCCGTGGAGAAGCCAACGCCGTCGTCGATTTCGCTTCGTCCTCGGCCGATTTCATCCCTGAACATCTCCTCGTACTCATCCTTCTCCATCCCCGGCCTATAAAAGGCCCAGGTGGGCTCTCCTCGCCGGCACATCACCGCCGCCTCTTCTTCTTCTCCGGCGAGCCCCTGCTCTCTGTGGACCCGCCACCCAGTGCCGCTCCGCTCCTTTCGAGCACCCCAGCTGCTCCACCTCCCTCTAGCGCAGCTCACTAGGCTCTCTTTCCTACCCATCCCTCACCGGAGCACGCCGATGATGAGAACCCTCGCCGCCGCGCCCTGTCTCGTCGCCGACAAGCCTTTCCAGCCGTTCCACACCCCACCAAAGCACACCAAGAGGTTCGCCTCAGGCCCCTGGTGCTCACTGGTCACTTCCCCCTCACCGCCGGCGAAGCTATCTCATCGGAATCCGGCCATCTCTTCCCCTCCCCTTCTCAAACTCCGACCAGGGACCCGATTGCATGGAATTGCAATCTTTCTAGGGCCCCCATTGCAAAAGTTTCTTTCCTTTTTATTTATTTTTTAGTGAAATTTGAAAAATCCTAGGAAATTGTAGAAAAATTAGAAAAATACCAAATTAATTTTGTTTTGCTCCTTGTAAATAGCTCTACAAGTTTGATGTTGTGAAGTTTAGCTAAAACTTTGTGTATCAAATTCTAAAAATAGGATTAACTAATAGCTCTTTTTAATTACATCTAATGTTCGAAAATTAATTTACTTGTGAGCTCTTGACTATATAATCCTTTGAGTATGTCAAGCTCTATAAAAATTTTCTACACTCATTAGTAAACTATAACCTTACTTTCAAAATTTCCTTCCTATGTTTTAATTTGTGTCTATAAGAAATTATTTATGTAATTTCTTATGGATTATTTTATTAAAATAAAAACCCCTTTTTCATGTTATTTTGTGGATTTTTACCATATTTCTTTTTAATCTATAAACAATTGCCCAATAAAGTAAAAATTATTAAGATTAATTTTATTATTTACTTTATTGGATTATCACTCTTTAGTGAAGGAAAGCTATACTCAAGCACTTCACTAATTTCCATTTATCGCATTTCATATAGAAACGACATCATTAGCCAACGAAACGTATGAGCTCATCCAGGATCCAGACGGGGATTTCTCTGAAGCTCAAGTCAATACTGTTGAAATAACTCAAGTCCCAAACTCCGATTCGGAAGAACCCCAACATAGTGACTCTATAGACACTTCTACAGGCAAGCCCCGGTGCATAATCCTATTATTTTTAAATTATGCCACTTATAGTTAATAATTATTTGTGCATTTAAGTTAGTGGTGTTGAATGAAAACCTTAGATGCATAATTCTATGTTCCTATTGTTTGAACACTAGAACTTGAGTCCGAAATTGCTGCTATGCTAATAGGACCGGTAAAAGTCGAGTGATTGCCTGTCACTCGCGAGCTTTATAGGAGTTGATTGTTTATCCTCTGCAATCACTATAAGGATCATGGGCGGATTTGTTGAAGTCCGTCTGTGTTGATGAACTTGATAAGGCCGCAGTGTGTGGTAGCGGTGGTTAAGCATTTGAAAGTACTAGCCACATACCGTAAATATGGTATGCGGCAAGCCTAGTATCTAATCGGCCCAGCAAATGGACATACCCCCCACTCTCTCGTAGAGATAAGAATTTTAAATTTATGTTGCAACAACTACGGCTGCAGAGAGGGTCGGGCTCTCTGTAGTCGGGGAGAGTGGTGCTGATCCTTGAACTAGAATGAGAAGCAAATGGTTGCTTGGGAGTGACTCGTTAGTGCTCCAAGCGTGTGTGTTAGGTTTACCCTTGCAATGTTGGAAATTCGATTTAGAATCGTCCATTTCTCACGGATATTGAGACTGCTTGATCCCTTTGCCACATAGAGTAAGAAGTGGAACATTTATGATACTTAATCTTGTTGGATGCAATTAAATCCTCTACCATGTTTGTATAGATAGGTGCTTACCTAGACTGGTTAATCCAACTAGAATCTAAAAGCTAAAATTTGAAAGTAAGGATCTACTCTTTGTTGCTTTTCAGAAAAAGAAACCCCAGAGCCTTCACAAGCTTTGCATGTCTAGTTAAAGGGCTGTTATAAACCCTTAGACGGGCCAATCTTGCTGAGTATTACTATACTCAGACTTGCTTTTGACAATGTTTTCAGGAATGCCTGCTGATGATTACAACAATAGTATGAATTGGCCTAGTGGTTTACCTATTGGCTGGTCTATGGAATGGGAACCATCTACCATCTATGGTTCGGATGAATTGTATCATGTTTGGGCTTATCATGACATCACCCCTACGACATTGTGTATATTCATGTTTTATTTTCCGCTACAGAACTTCTTTCTTATACTGTGTTTCTATAAGACTTCTCTCGTTTCCTTTGGAATAAAAGTTGTACAAGCTATAGCTTCGGCTTGCTAGCTTCAAAACTCTGATGTAAATTACACCCTTATCTATGTGATGTAAAATGTTGTGGAATTGTTGTATCTCTGACTCGTCTTCATGTGGGACGTATACTTGTGTGACGGTCCGATATCAAGTGGCTATATCGGGATTCTACCCAAAGGACCAATGAATATACCGGTTGAGGTGCATTTAGATGTTTAGTGCACTAAAACTTGTATAATTCAAAATGGTTCTGCCACAGCTGGTATCAGAGTAGGCAAGTATATTTCGGATGGTACAACAAACCTTAGAAAGGTTTTGAATAAAAGAAGTGCTGAACAAAAGTGTCAAAAGTGTTTATAAAAATGCGTTGGACTCGTTAAGGATTGTGCTTAGATCGTAAAGCCCTAGGGTGATGTTTATATGGGTATTATAAGGTGGCTACTAGATATATATGCTATGTGTTTTCTGTAGGTACACTAACCATGGTTTGATAGGTTAAGAACGGTTAGGATCTGTCGGCTAGATAATATAGGGAGAGACGTATTTATGCCAGCGAAATTAACCACGTAAGACCAAAGGTATTTAGCAGTTATTTTTTGGTTGTGAGGACGATAGAACGTGCATGCATTGTTTAAAAACTTGAACAATGTGCTTTGTTGATTGATTGATAGTAAAATGGTGAGTGCCTTGTTCTAAAACCTAGATTTAGTGACCATAATAGAGGTAAACTACTTGAGATTAGATCGAGTTTTGCACCCTTGATTTTTTGTTCAAGGAAGTTTCAAGTGATCAACTAGCCTTGTTATAGTTGGATCATTTTTAATTCTTTTGAAACTTTACGTTTCAATGAATCATATCCTACAGCTTTTGTGTCCCTTTTTGGCGACATCTTACCATTTGAATTATTGTTTTAGATGGTGGGCTCAACGCGTGGTAACCCAGAAGGGTTTTGCCATGGCCAGGCTAGTGGATCTCAGCAACCACCACCGCCACCTCCTAATTTGGTAGAAGTCATGGCCCTACAAACGGAGCTGATACGTCAACTAGTGCAGGGGCAACAAAATCAGCCACGCTCTCAACAGCAAGGACGTGAAGATTATGTTCCACCGGTAGCTGGATACCAGGAGTTCTTTGGTACCCAGCCCCCACTGTTTCATAAGACCGACGAGCCCCCGGATGCAGATGCATGGCTTCGGACTATAGAGTCAAAGTTTGCCCTGTTGCCAGTACCATGCTCCAAAGCGAACAAGACTCTCTTCGCCGCCCAGCAGTTATGTGGCACCGCCCGTATCTAGTGGGACAATTATCGCGCTACCTGCTGACCATGTAGTCCTCTGGGACGAATTCAGGACCGCCTTCAAGGCGCATCATATTCCCGAAGGGCTCATGGACCGGAAGATGAATGAGTTCTTGGCACTGACACAAGGAACCCGCACGGTGGTGCAATATGCACAGGTTTTTAATCACCTGTGCCAGTATGCTGGTTATCATGCTGATAGTGATGCCAAGAAGCGGGATCGTTTCCGCCGCGGTCTCAACACCAAGCTCCGGGAGCGCCTCAATCTTGTCCACCCCGACAGTTTCAATGAGCTAGTGAATCTAGCTATCACTCAGGATGATTGCATAGCAGCGCATCATGCTGAGAAGTAGCGGAAGGCACCGACTGGACCCTCTGGTGTGCAGCCACCGAGGTATCGTTTGGTGCAGAATATCGTTCCCAGGTCCCCACAAAGGAATTTGCCATCAGGCAGATGGGTTCTTAGGCCACCCCAACAGCAAGGAGCAGTTAGACCTCCTATGCCTCAACAGCAATAGTCTGGGCAAAGGCCAAATGTGCAACAACCCAACCGCCTAGATGACGATAATCGCTGCTTCACTTGCGGAAGTCCTGCGCACTTCGCCAGGAATTGTCTCCGAAATCAGAAGCCTGCTCAAGGTCAGAATTTTAATCGAAATAACCAGGGCAAGGGTAAACAACCAGTCATGCAAGTCCGGCAAGGAAAGATTAACTTTACTACTCTTGCTGAACATCCGGAGGGCGCACCAGTTATGACGGGTACCTTTTCTATCAATCATAAGCCTACAGTTATACTGTTCGATTCTGGTGCAACCCATAGTTTTATTAGTGATAAACGTGGGGCAAGAGTAGGATTGGAATCTAGTCAAGCTATGGCACAATACATGATTACCACACCAGGTGGTAAAATAGTTTCCAATCAGATTCTTAGACTTGTGCCAATCCAAATGGGTAGTAAGTTGATTAAGATCAACTTGATTTCTTTAAGCCTAGAAGGTATGGATGTTATTCTGGGTATGGACTGGATGACTCAACATAGAGTACTGCTAGACATCTCTTCCCGAGCTGTTGAGATTGATTCCCCATCTCATGGAGCTACTACTCTTTATCTTCCACCGCAAGAGTACATTACTCCTCGTACTTTTGCAATGGAAGGTGTTAAACTAAAAGACATTCCGGTAGTGTGTGAGTATGCGGATGTATTTTTGGATGACTTGCCTGGGCTATCTCCTGATAGAGATATTGAGTTTGTGATTGAGTTACAACCAGGCACAGCTCCTATCTCTAAAAGACCCTATCAGATGTCACCAAATGAGATAGCAGAATTGAAGATCCAGCTTCAAGACCTTCTGGACAAGGGTTACATTCGACCAAGTGCTTCACCTTGGGGTTGCCCAGCCCTATTTGTGAAGAAGAAGGATAACAGTTTGAGGCTATGTGTGGATTATAGACCTCTCAATGCGGTGACAATTAAGAATAAGTATCCTCTTCCCCGCATTGACATCTTGTTTGATCAGTTAGCCGGAGCTAGAGTTTTCTCCAAGATTGATCTTCGTTCCGGTTACCATCTGTAAGTATCACCGGGGTGTCCGACCCTAGAGGGGGAGGGGGTGAATAGGGTCGCTAATCGCTTTTTAACCTAGGGCTCAAACTACTTGCATAAGATAAACCTAACACGTCCTATACATGCTAGTTATGACTAAGGTTTATCTATGCTACTCTCTACTTACCCCTAAAAGACTTGCAACCTAGCCAATTCTAATCAAACCAACTAGGAAAGTAAAGGTACGCAAGATAGAGTAAATGCAGAAACGTAATACGGTAAGTAAAGAGGTAAGTGCAAGAGGGATGCAAACTCCCGAGTAGACACAGTCGTGTAACGTGGTTCGGCACAAACGCCTACGTCCATGGGACACCGAGGCTCTTCCGATCACCGTCTTGCACTACGCCACCAAGGCGATGCTGGCAAGCAAAGGCAAGTGCCCCTAAGACACTAAGTCTTGTGCACCGCCACCGTCTGTCTCGGTCACCCAGCCGAAGTCCACTACGGAGCTTCTCCACCAAGGAGGGGGTCTCCTCTTCCCCCGCACAAAGTGTCGTTGCCACTTCACAGCAAGTCGGAGGGTCACACGATGGATCACATGTTGCTTGCCGCAGCAAGGCTCTCTCAAGCTAGTTCTCTCAAGAACTAAGCCTAATCAAGCACTAAACACTCTCACAAGTGTGCTTAAGCCTATATGATGTACAATGAAGCACTATGGTGGTTGGAGATGATCTTTGGCTCTTGTATACTTCCTTGGTCTCCAGCACTCTCAAATGAGCCGTGGGTGGCACATATATAGCCCCAACCCCTCAAACTAGCCATTGGAAAAAGGCTGACAAAAACCCTTAACACTGGTTAATCCGATGCTCTAGCTTTTATCATCACCGGTTTAACCGGTGAGTGCATTCTCCAACTAGCCATTATACTTTAACGGCTACCTTATCAATCGACCGATGCTCTTAAAACTAACGTCGGTTCAACCGGTGCATGTAATCTTCAATCGACCGACGCTCTCAAAACAAACATCGGTTCAACCGGTGCATGTAATCTCAGAACCCCCAAAAAATGGAGTCTCTGGACAACTGCACCGACGCTTCAAAAACCAACGTCGGTTCAACCGGCGTACTCTGCTGATTTTGCCTTCTCTGAGTCCGTTGCACCGGTGAGTACAATTTCTCTATCGTCGGTTTAATCAGTGATAGTAAATTGTCTCTGTTTTGATCTTTTCGACTTGGATTTCTTCACGCTCTCTTCAATTCTTGTCCCTTGGACCGAAGAGGTTTCAGGGCGCTGCCCTGAGACCCGCGAGGGGCGGAACCACCGTAGGGGCAGCCCTTCGGGCCTTGCTACGCCTATCTTCTCTTTGTCATCACTTGAACCTAAAAGCCTGAGAATGCTCATCTTAACAATCATATTAGTCCAAGTGTTGTGTTGTCTATATCAATCACCAAAACATTATATTGAAATATGGCATGAGAGGCCATTTTCGCTACACCATCAAATAAAAATCAAGCCATCTGATATATCGAAGACGGCCTTCTCTACCAGATATGGACTCTATGAGTATCTGGTTATGTCTTTTGGTCTTACAAATGCACCGGCTTACTTCATGTATCTCATGAATTCGGTGTTCATGCCAGAGTCGGACAAGTTTGTTGTTGTTTTTATTGACGACATTCTGATCTATTCCAAGAATGAGGAAGAGCATGCTAACCATTTACGAGTTGTTCTTCAATGACTACGGGATCATCGCTTATATGCTAAATTCTTCAAGTGTGAATTCTGGTTGGATAGTGTAAAATTTCTGGGACATACTATCTCCAGTGAAGGCATATCCGTTGACCCAAGCAAAGTTCAAGAAGTAATGGATTGGAAGCCTCCTACTTCAGTTCATCAGATCAGAAGTTTCCTTGGGTTAGCCGGTTTCTATCGCCGTTTCATCCCGGACTTCTCCAGAATAGCCAAACCAATGATGGAATTATTGAAGAAAGGAGTTAAGTTTGTTTGGGATAAAAAGTGTGAAGAAGCATTCTACACTCTTTGAGCACAACTAACCACTGCTCCAGTGTTAGCTCAACCAGATAATTCCAAGCCATTTGAAGTTTATTGTGATGCTTCTGGCACTGGACTTGGATGCGTTCTTGTGCAAGATAACTGGATAATTGCTTATGCATCACGAGCACTTCGAACTCATGAAAATAATTATCCTACTCATGATCTTGAGTTAGCAGCAGTTGTCCATGCTCTCAAGATATGGAGACATCATCTTATGGGAACCCATTGTAATATTTACACGGACCGTAAGAGTCTCAAGTATATCTTCACACAAGCGGATATGAACATGAGGCAAAGATGATGGCTAGAGCTTATCAAGGACTATGATATTGAAGTATATTATCACCCCGGCAAAGCAAATGTGGTTGCGGATGCACTTAGCTGCAAGTCACATTGCCATTGTTTAGAAGCATAATCATATAACGAGACCTTATGCAATGAAATGAGGAAGCTAAACCTAGAAATGGTTCCACAAGGGAGCTTAAATCACATAGTTATTCAGCCTATGATTCAAGATGATATTGTCTCGGTGCAACTCTGTGATAAAGGTGTCAAGATCATTAAACAAGAGTTGGCCCAGGGCGAAGAAAAGTATAAGTGCTTCCATCTAGATCATAAGGGAGTTCTATGGTTTAATAATCGCATTGTTGTTCCCAGAGACCATCAACTCCGAAGGCAAATTCTCGATGAGGCACATCTCTCAAAGTTCTCCATTCATCCTGGCAGCACCAAGATGTACCAAGATCTTAGGCAAAGCTACTGGTGGGCCAGAATGAAGAGGGAGATAGCTAAGTATGTTTCTGAGTGCAATGTTTGCCAGAGAATTAAAGCCAGCCATCTCAAAGTAGCAGGTACACTTCAACCTCTATCAATTCCATCCTGGAAATGGGAAGACATTAGTATGGACTTCATCGTTGGCTTACCCAACACATCCCAGAAGCATGATTCAATATGGGTGATCATTGATAGATTGACCAAGACTGCCCATTTTCTCCCCATGCATGCTACTTATTCTGCTAAAAAGTATGCAGAAATCTATCTTGATCAAATAGTCCGTCTCCATGGTGTACCCAAGACAATCATATCTGATCGTGGAGCACAATTTGTTGCACATTTTTGGGAGCAACTACAGGCTTCTCTTAGAACTAAGTTGATTTGTAGCTCTGCCTATCATCCTCAAATAGATGGGCAAACCGAAAGGGTAAATCAAATACTTGAGGATATGCTCAGAGCATGTGTCATCTAGTATGACAAGAATTGGGATAAATGTCTGGCTCTAGCTGACTTCTCATACAATAACAGCTACCAATCCAGTCTGAAGATGGCATCGTTTGAAGCTTTGTATGGCCGAAGATGCCGAACTCCTTTGAGTTGGTCACAAACCGGAGAACGCAAAATTTTTGGACCTAACTTAGTAATTGAGGTGGAGAATAAAGTGAAAGTTATTCAGGCAAATCTTAAAGCCGCTCAATCCAGACAAAATAGCTATGCAGATAAAAGAAGAAAGCCGTTACAATTCAAAGTTGGGGATCACGTATATTTGCGAGTATCTCCAACTAAAGGTGTTCAACGGTTCGGTTTAAAGGGAAAGTTAGCACCTCGCTACATTGGACCCTTTGAGATCCTTGAAATATGTGGACCAGTGGCTTACCGAATTTGACTTCCTTCCCGGTTAGCAGCTATCCATGATGTATTCCACGTCTCTCAGCTCAAGAAATGTGTTAAAGTCCCTGAGGAAATTGTTGAACAACAAGACCTAGAAGTAGAGTCAGATCTATCATATGTGGAGTACCCAATGAAAATCCTTGACAGCAAGAAAAGGAGTACCAGAAGTCAAAATGCTAAAACGTACAAGATCCAATGGAATCATCACACCGAGGAAGAAGCTACTTGGGAAACCGAGCGCTACCTCCAGCAGAATTTCCCTAACTTCCTTAGAACGAATTCAGGTACCTAACTCCCAGTCCATTTCTATTCTAGAATATCAGGACGAGATTCTTTTCAGGGGGGAAGCCTGTGACACTTCAGGTGTCTGGCTTTTAGTGCATAAATGATTGTGTGAAATTATTGTTCCTTTTGTTTGACAGTTACAATTTTCAGTGCAAAGACAGGGGTATATTTGTAATTATGAGAAATTACTAGCCCCTTTTTGCAAAAAAGTTTTGACTTAGGAAGAAAATTCAACTTTATGAAGGGCCTTCTTGCAAATATGCTAGTAATCATTACTTTGGCAGCTTTATTGCAAACAAGTCCCAAATTTGTTAAATTTTGCTATCAAAAAGTGTTTTTCTTTTATTAATTCAAGTTCATTCAAACTTTTCAAAATCTTTCGAAATCCTTTGATCTAATGAAAATTTGCACAACATGAAAGTTGTAGATCTTGAAAAAATAAACAACTTTCATTTTGGGCACTTTTTCATTTGAGCCCTAGATCAGCTGAAAATTTCAGTTTACAGACAGCCCCTGCACTCTTTTGTATTTACAAGTTAGTCCCCCACTTCATCTTCCTCCTCCCACCTCACCGGAGCCTTGCTGCGCCGCCGCTGCCGCGGTTTTCCCTGCCTGCCGGTCGCCCGCGCCGCAATTTGGCGTGGTGCCTGATCTCCCTGAACCCTCTGGACCCCACTCCACCCCTCTGCTAGCGCCCTCCCCTCTTGCCACAATGCGCCGCCGAGCGCCGCGCCCCTGGTTTCTGCTCCGGAGAGCTCGTCCGCCGTGAGAACTGTTTCCCTGAGCCACCTCGCTGCCCCACGTGTCAAGCACGCATGCCATCGCACCCCAAACCACCTCTCTGGCACCTTGGGCTCGCGCCACGCCACCCCGAGACCTCCCCGTCGCGCCGCCTCCCCGGCCGCCGTGGAGAAGCCAACGCCGTCGTCGATTTCGCCTCATCCTCGGCCGATTTCATCCCTGAACACCTCCTCGTACTCATCCTTCTCCATCCCCGGCCTATAAAAGGCCTAGGTGGGCTCTCATCGCCGGCACATCACCGCCACCTCTTCTTCTTCTCCGGCGATCCCCTGCCCTCCGTGGACCTGCCACCCCAGTGCCGCTCCGCCCCTTCTGAGCACCCCAGCAGCTCCACCTCCCTCCAGCCCAGCTCACCAGGCTCTCTTTCCTGCCCATCCGTCACCGGAGCACGCCGCCGACGAGAACCCTCGCCGTCGCGCCCTGTCTCGTCGCCGACAAGTCTTTTCGGCCGTTCCACACCCCACCAAAGCACACCAAGATGTTCGCCTCAGTCCCCAGGTGCTCACTGGTCACTTCCCCCTCACTGCCGGCGAAGCTATCTCACCGAAATCCGCCCATCTCTTCCCTCCGCTTCTCAAACTCCGACCAGGGACCCGATTGCAAGGAATTGCAATCTTTCTGGGGCCCCCGTTGCAAAAGTTTCTTTCCTTTTTATTTCTTTTTCAGTGAAATTTGAAAAAGCCTAGGAAATTGTAGAAAAATCAGAAAAATACCAAATTAATTTTGTTTTGCTCCTTGTAAATAGGTCTACAAGTTTGATGTTGTGAAGTTTTGCTGAAACTTTGTGTATCAAATTCTAAAAATAGGATTAACTAATAGCTCTTTTCAATTACATCTAATGTTCCAAAATTAATTTACTTGTGAGCTCTTGACCATATACTCCTTAGAGTATGTCAAGCTCTATAAAAATTTTCTACACTCATTGGTAAACTATAACCTTAGTTTCAAAATTTCTTCCTTATGTTTTAATTTGTGTCTATAAGAAATTATTTATGTAATTTCTTATGGATTATTTTATTAAAATAAAACCCCCTTTTTCATGTTATTTTGTGGAGTTTTACCATATTTCTTTTTACTCTATAAACAATTGCCCAACAAAGTAAAAATTATTAAGATTAATCTTAATATTTACTTTATTGGATTATCACTCTTTAGTGAAGGAAAGCTATACTCAAACACTTCACTAATCTCCAATTATCGCATTTCATATAGAAACGACATCATTAGCTGACGGAACGTACGAGCTCATCCAGGATGCAGACGGAGATTTCTCTGACGCTCAAGTCAATACTGTTGAAATAACTGAAGTCCCGAACTCCGATTCGGAAGAACCCCAACATACTAACTATATAGACACTTCTACAGGCAAGCCCCAGTGCATAATCCTATTATTTTAAATTATGCCAATTATAGTTACTAATTATTTGTGCATTTAAATTATTGGAGTTGAATGAAAATCTTAGATGCATAATTCTAGGTTCCTATTATTTGAACACTAGAATTTAAGTCCGAAATAGTTGCTATGCTAATAGGACCGGTAAAAGTCGAGTGATTGCCTATCACTCGCGAGCTTTATAGGAGTTGATTGTTTATCCTCTGCAATCACTATAAGGATCATGGGCGGATTTGTTGAAGTCCGTCTATGTTGATGAACTTGATAAGGCTGTAGTGTGTGGTAGCGGTGGTTAAGAATTTGAAAGTACTAGCCACATGCCGTAAATATGGTACGCGGCAAGCCTAGTAACTGATCGGCCCGACAAATGGACATACCCTCCCACTCTCTCATAGAGATAGGGATTTTAAATTTATGTTGCAACAACTACGACTGCAGAGAGGGTCGGGCTCTCTGTAGTTGTAGAGAGTGGCGCTGATCCATGAACCGGAATGAGAAGCAAACAGTTGCTTGGGAGTGAATCGTCAGTGCTCCAAGCCTGTGTGTTAGGTTTACCCTTGCAAGGTTGGAAATTCGATTCAGAATCGTCCGTTTCTTGCGGATATTGAGACTACTTGATCCCTTTGCCACATAGAGTAAGAAGTGGAATATTTATGATACTTTATCTTGTTGGATGCAATTAAATCCTCTACCATGTTTGTATAGATAGGTGCTTACCTAGACTGGTTAATCCAACTAGAATCTAAAAGCTAAAATTTGAAAGTAAGGATCTACTCTTTGTTGCTTTTCAGCAAAAGAAACCCCAGAGCCTTCACAAGCTTTGCATGTCTAGTTAAAGGGCTGTTATAAACCCTTAGACGGGCCAGTCTTGCTGAGTATTACTATACTCAGACTTGCTTTTGACAATGTTTTCAGGAATGCCTGCTGATGATCACAACAATAGTATGAATTGGCCTAGTGGTTTACCTATTGGCTGGTCTATGGAATGGGAACCATCTACCATCTATGGTTCGGATGAATTGTATCATGTTTGGGCTTATCATGACATCATCCCTACGACATTGTGTATATTCGTGTTTTACTTTCCGCTACAGAACTTCTTTCTTATACTGTGTTTCTATAAGACTTCTCTTGTTTCCTTTGGAATAAAACTTGTACAAGCTAGAGCTTCGGCTTGATAGCTTCAAAACTCTGATGTAAATTACACCCTTATCTATGTGATGTAAAATATTGTGGAATTATTGTATCTCTGACTCGCCTTCGTGCAGGATGTATATTTGTGTTACGGTCCGATATCAAGTGGCTATATCGGGATTCTACCCGAAGGACCAATGAATAGACCGTTGTCATCACCGGATATGTTTTTATGCCCTCAACTGATTTCCTGGTGTTTTCCCTCACATATTCGACCGGTGATCACCGTTCCATATTACCGGTCAATATTTCAGACGACCAATCAACAAAAGGTGTGAATTTGTTATGTTACTATCTAATTGGTATAACGCTGTTGATGGATGCAGGAGGGGAATGGCGGATCTTGAGTCTTTGGTGGAGTACAGTCAAATTGTTAGACAGTTGTTTGCTAGTGAAGATGAAGGATTTCAGTTTTATAATGCATACAGTCTTAAAAAAGGATTTATTGTGAGGAGGAGCTATGTTGAGTGGGACGCTGGCCACAATCAGATGACCCTTCGGAAGTTTGTTTGAAGTTGTGAAGGTTTCCGTGAAGAGAAGCACATGAATAGGGACAATAAGTAGCGGAGGCCACAAGGTATAACTCGTGTTGGATGCCGTGCAAAATTTGTGATTGCACGACAAAGAAACACGGGGCAGTGGTATGTGAAGGATTTCATCGACGAACACAACCATCCTCTGGCGCCAGAAGATCTTAGTTGTCTGCTGCGTTCACACCGAAGAATAAGTGATGAGCAGAAAGCTGATACTCTCAAGATGGAGATTAGTGGGATCCGTGAATACTAGAGTTTTGGAATTCAGGAAATGCATTACGGTGGGTATGATAAAGTTGGATACACACAGAGGGACTTGTATAATTTCTGCCATCGCCATAAGCAGGGGACAATTGCTGCTGGTGATGCTCAAACGGTCATTAGACACCTTAGGGAATGAGAACGCAGAGACGCTAATTTCTTTTTCAGGAGCTTCACTGATGATCAAGGACATCTGCTGGGTCTGTTCTGGTGTGATACTCAGTGTCTGCTTGATTATACAGCATTTGGTGATATCATTGTATTTGATTGCACCTACAAAACAAATTGGTACATCCTGCCCCTTGTTCCTTTTGTTTGGGTGAATCATCATAAATGTACTATTGTTTTTGGCTGTGGAATAGTTTCTCATGAGAATACAAACTCATTTGAGTGGCTGTTGAGAACATTTTCCGATGCTAATATTCAGAAGTATCCAATTTCAGTGATCACTGATGGAGACCTTGCTATGCTGAGAGCAATAAGGATAGTGTGGCTGAATACATCACATAGGCTTTGCAGATGGAATATTGAGCAGAACCTTGTGTGTAATATTCACGATGACAAAGTGAAGGAAGCGTTCAGGATCTTTATGTATGACTGTTGCTCCATAGAAGAGATTGAGAGGAAATGGCGGCCATTCCTCGCAGAGAATGAGGTTTCAAAGGAATCTTGGCTTTATCAGATGTATGAGGTGAGGAGAATCTGGTGTGCTGCATATCATGCCGACAAGTGCTATTTAGGATTGAGGAGCAACTAACGGAGTGAGAGCATCAACGCTAGGCTTCAGATGCAACTGGATGGTAAAATGACACTGTTAGAAATGGTAGAGCACTATGAGACCTGCCTTTCAAGGGTGCGCAGAAATGAGGTGGATGATGACATTAAAGCCTTGCAATCTGAGCCATTCACAGCTCCAGATGCTTCAATTCTTGAGATAGATGAGATGAAAAGGTTCACACCTAATGTTTTTGTGTTGGTGCAGTTTAGCATTAAAGCAGCCAACAAGTGTCATCTGATTGAGATCCTAGATGGCGATGATACAGAAGAGTACATTGTTGGCAGGAAGGACAAAGGAGACATCATGATCTATGTGAAATGTGAATTTAATGTAGAGGGTAATCTGAAGGGGGTTTCTTGCTCTTGTTGTAAGTTGCAATCCGTTGGAACCCCCTGCTCAGACATCTTCTTTGTATTGGGCCATCGGGGAGAACACAAGCTACCAGACTGCTGTGTTTTGGAAATGTGGACAATGGGGGCCAAGAGTACTTTTCCACCAATAAGGAAGAGCACCATGTATGAGTATTCCATAACCCTTCTGAGGTACTGTGACCTACGCAATATCAGTCGGGCCGCATCCTTCTCAGCATCGCGTTCAACTAAAGGATATGAGCGCCTCAAAGGTGCCGTTCTTCAGGAAGCAGGTATGATCCTGCCAAATGCAGGTGTGAATGAAGGCAAGATGTATGGACCATTGCTGCCACAAGCCCCAGAGGTTGATTGTGAAGACATCAGAGATGTATTGGATCCCTTGCATGTGCCTGGCAGAGGCGCTCCCAAGAAAAAGCTGAAGTCAACTTCCAGTAAATCTAAGTCTAAGTGTAGCTTTTGTAAGCGCGAGGGTTGTTGATGGCTCTTAAGTACCAAATCTAGGCCGTCAACTCCTGCATAAATACATAAAATGTAAACATCAACATAGTGGTAGGGGTTTATTACTAACCATTTCCACGAGTGTTGGTAAATATTTGTATGCAGGTGAAATAAGGATGAAAACACACTTCAAGAGCATGGAAACACACTCCTCAATCCAAGGCAAATGGCGTCAACCAATCAGAGCGCAATATTCAGCCTCACATGGATTCTTGGGCCCACTTGTGCAAGCTACCGACTTAGACAAGAGCTATTACCAGTGGATTAGTGATGAGGGCCCACCTGGAAGTCACCCAGCCAAAGCTGGGCCGATTCGGAGCTGGTCGTAGGTCTAGGTCGGCCGACCTGCCCACAACATCAACCGACCTCAGCCTTCGACGTGGCAGCTCCCCATTGGTCCTAGAAGTCGGTTCTGGGAGGATCACTTGCTGAAACCGACCTTGCTAGCCGTGGCTCGCTCCTATATATATTAGGGGAGGGGCTCCAAATGAAGACATCCATCCAAGTGCTCTCTCAAGCCTCTTCCCTTAGTTTAGAAGTGTCTTAGCTTAGGGAGAGGGTAGAGGTACTAAGGAGGGGTGCCAGTCTTCGGCGCTCTTCTCCAGTTTGTACCTCTACGAGAGTGAGGGAGTAGTTCGGGAGGAGTGCCGGGGTGTCGGCTCTCTGTTCCCAGCTTGTACCTCTACGGATGCTGCTACATTCTTCCGTATTTAGAAAGTATTCATGGTTCCTATCTCTAGTATTTTACTTGGTATAGTAGATGCTAGTAGTGCTTGTAGTTGAGTGAGATCAGTTCTCTTACTCTCGATTTCGTTGCTCTGCATTTGTACAGAGTGCTGTAGTTTGCGACGGGGGCCCAAATGTAGTTAGACTGTAGTAGTAATCATTAGCGTAAACGCGGTGTCTAGGTTACGGGTTATCCTTCATTTGCCTTATATTCCACAGTTTAGTAGAGGTAGGCCGTAGGTGGTTACAACCCTATTGGTCCTTCGTAATCCTCCACGTTCGGATATAGCGTAGAGGTGTTGGCCGGAGTCAACTGGCAGACCAGTTGTAAGCCGGTGCCCAAAGCGAGTATTGTGCCTGAGAGATCGACCTTTATCTTGGTGTGTCATTGGACTGATTAGAATAGAAGAGAGTGCACACACGTTCCCTGTGGATTCGATAATCCTTGGAATACTCTGAGGTTAAAGCTACAACGGTATCCGTGCGCTTGCAGATTTATTCGTGACGCTAAAATACCCAACAAGCTTTCTGGCGCCGTTGCTGGAGAACGGTTGCTGTATCTTTCGTCGAACCTAGTCGTCCTCGTATCCTTTGCTCTTCTTTTCTTCTACCTTGACCCGAGCTACCCATAGAGGAGCTATCCTTTAAAAGCTTCTCTACCCTACGGGATTTATCCCGTATCATTTTTAGTTTTCTTCCTGCTATCTTTACCCCTGCTACCCATGGAGAAGCCATCTTTTCATAGCATCTCTGCCTCAAGGGGCGAGTTCAATGAGCCACCATCCTCTTCCACATCTGGCTATGAACCTTGTCCCGACCTTATCACTATGGTTCTGGAGTTTCCCTTCTCTGGGTTAAGTAGCGATAACCCAGACTACCATATGCGGGAGTTCGAGCAGCTTTGTTCACGCTTTGCCTCTGCAAGCATGAAACAAGATGTCCTCCGGTGGATGTTGTTTCCCTTCTCTATTAAAGGGAGGGCAGAGCAATGGTACACGTCCTATACATATACCGGAAAGGGCAGCTGGGACTCCTTGAAGAAGATATTCTCTATCATGTTCTTCCAGCAGAATGAGAAGGAAACATTAGGCGCAACCTGGGCCAGATTTTCGCTCCAAGTGAAGTCCGACCCTACCATGTCGACACTCAATCCTTTAGTCCTTTGGAAATTTAAGAGGAGTCTCGATAAGGAATCTGCCAATCATCTCAACTCAATCACCGGAGGAGTACCCCTCCATATGTTCCCGGCTGAGGTTAATAAAATCCTAGATTATATTGCCGAGTATACCTCCTTGTCAGCCGAGTCTGATCCTCTCCAAGAGGAGTGTGAGTTGACCCATGAGGATCTTCTAGCGGCTGAACCCAATCCTTCATTTCCCATATCCTTAGATTCAGCTCTAGAAATCTCGCCCTAACCAGGAACATCGGAGGGAGAAGAGATTCACCCCCCCGAAGTTCTCTTCTAGATTTGAGGATGAATCAACGGGAAACCATAGAAACACCTCGAATCTCATAGATGCCCATTCAGGGAAGGAACCTTCCTCTGTCCACACCGATCAATCTAGAGAACTCTTGATAGAACCTTCCCTTAGGCCTACGGTACCTCCTTCTCCTCCTGATCCCTGTAATGAAGCACCTCTTGAGGAAGCCATGAAGGAGGATTGGTCAGATGGAGAGAAACGCTTTTCTGAAACGATTTGGATTAGCTCACCCTCCACGATCACTCCTTGTTCAATAAGGGGAACCACCGTAGAAGCCCACATTAACCCCATCATGGAGGTTAATGTTTTGCCATGGCACTTAGCATACACACTTTTGGGCAGTGTTACGCTAAGACCATCTGACACACTCTTAAAGAGTTGTCCCTTAGGACACATCCTTAAATGTCGGGGCGTTGCAAGTGCCATGCCGCTCATAATAGACAAAATTGAGGTCGCATTGCAAGTGCCATGCCGCTCATAATAGACAAAATTGAGGTCAACTTACATTTCCATATCTTCGATATCCTCGATTTTGATCTTCTCCTAGGCTCCCCTTTTGAAAAACTTCTCACATCTCAAGGGAGTCTAGATAAAAAGCTTAGGAAAACCGCTTTTGCCACTGTCTCTTGCTTAGAAAATTCTATGGCGAAGCATTTTCTCGAGCCAAACCCGTTCGAGGAAATGATGCATGAATCTCCATTCATGCCATCTGAGTCCATTCTATTCGAGGTTGTAAAATCTGCCACTTCCGAAGAGCACGACTCAGAAGTTACCCTTCACTTTTGTGAAGATGAACGATCATCATCCCTCTTGAGCGAGTTTGAGCCTCTTTCCTCTGGCCCCAAGGAAGTTGTTCTCGACCACGATCGAGATTCAACTATGATTTCCCATGATGAATCTCTTGATATGGAGAATCGACGGGCCACGAAATGTTATGAGGCGCCGACTCTGGAGTCCATAGAAAAGGATTCCATATATGAGCATGGGAGCTTCATCCTAGTGATACCTCAAAAACCATGCTCTTTCAATATCTCTCCAGAGTTAGGCACGCTTTGTGCCCAGAGCACACACAAGGACTATAACTGCCTTAAGGTCCTCTCTTGCAAAACCTTTAGAAGGCTAGTTGTAGAGGCATATGTTTACCATAAACATTGTAAATTTCGTGGATGCTCTGTGGTGCTAACCTTGCAGCTAAAACCTTCATGACACATCAACAATTGGTGATGAAAGGGGGAACACATCATCAACAATAAGCTGCAAGAGGATGTTCCCATGGTCGAGCTTATGACCACAAAAACAAAGCACTGCCGGGGGATAGCCCGGATTATCATCTATTTATTTCCCTTCAATAAAAGCAAGAGCATGTTCTAGGATGTATTTTTCCTTTAGGTATTTTTGGTCGCTAACCTTTTTAGGGGAAGAACAAGAAGAATGACAGACAAACAACACCTACGAACATGTTGGCTACACCAACTACAACCCCTCGATATGCCTTGACGAAAGAATAACTACGGAAGGAGACTTGAACTCCATTCACTTGAAGTTTTGCAAACTTCAATTGTGGGGGAGGTATGTGAGTGCCCCGAAGTAAGTTCTTTCTCAATCCATATCTTGTTTTGAAATTGGTGTTAGTTCCTGCATCTTGCTCTATATATAAAAAAATAAAAAAGGAGAGTAGTTGCCATGGTGACAATATTAAGTTCTCATCAACAAAACACCATGGTAAGTACTCTCAATGTCCTACTTTTGACATTAAACAAAGCCCTGCCGGGAGGTCGCCCGAGGATCGCCAGAGTAAGTCTCATGGTGAGATTAATATTTAGTTTGAATAAATTCTAGAACTCCCTGGTTCTTAAAACCAGCAGAGCCATTACATTGTTTCCACCACCTCATTGAATACAGCACCAGGTACAAGCACAAGTGTGGGGTAGATCTCGCAAGTTAATCAATGCCCTACACATTCGAGATCTCCCACAGATGCGTCGCACAACATCGCCTGCACCAACATGACAAGAGACAAGACAAAGACACCGAATTGAGCCAGCCACCTAGTGGTTTGGCTGAATCACCATTGCCTTGATCCCTACATTCTTAAAGAGCGATAGTATGTGCATCCTCTACCTCTCAACTATCTTTGATTCATGAGTTTAAATGGTTTTTAAATCTTACTCACTAAAATCAAACTCAAAATGAATCAGTGTATCCACCTGCTCTACATGTTTCCTATGGTTGGCATGCATATGTTTTATTCCATGCTCTTCACCTTGATGCCTATGAACAAAAATCTTTAGGAAAGCATGCGTATCTAAGTAGTTGACATTTGAGATATGGTTTGGATGATATGATCTTCACTCCTTTTTTGTTTAAATGCTTGGGAACTTTATTTGAAAATTTAAAAAACCCTTTTGCAAGCTCCTCTTTGATATGCCAAAGTCCTACCAAAGCCATATGGTGATACTTCTTGAAAACCATATACACATATGCTGCTTGTTTTTGCATTGAGCTTTGTCAAATTGTTGTGACCCTTGAGAGAATTCTTTTCATGCTTTCATGATTAAGATTCACGTGCACACCATATACCCCTTGCTATGCTTCTTTGAGAAGTTAGCATTGTACCATCCACTCATTCCACAAAATAAATGCTCCACTATATGTGTTGGTCTCTCTCTCTAGTTTTTGTTAAAAAAGAAGAAGAGAGGCATGGGCTATCGAGAAAAAAATATGGACACATGAAGGTCCAAGTATTGAAAGAAAAGAAAGAAAAAAAATGTGGGCACATGAAGGTCCATGAAAAAAAAGAAGAAAAAAAAGATAGCCATGCTCTCAAAAGAATTTATGTGGGGAGAGAGATCATACAAAAGGAGTTTCCATTCCATCCATCACAATCCATGCACGTGTACATCTTGATCAGATTGTATGACTTGCTTTTCTCTTTGGATCCGGTCTTTGACTTTGCAATACATGTGATAGAAGTATGCGTTATCCTTCATACCCTACCTTGAGCTCCACATATAGCCATCACTAGAAGTAGGATGAAGAAAAGGCAAGTCAAATGCCTTGGTAAGGACATATACTCATTGAGTGATCCGAGAGAATCAAATGAGGAGCTAAGCAAGGTTTCTTTTGAAAACTTACTGAAAACCCCACAAGCTACTTGACATGAGGAGTAGAAGTGATTTCATTCGCGGCCATTCCATTCCTCAACTACCCAAGATGGCATGATAGACACTTCAAAGTTCACAAGTGCAAGGTATGGTTTGGAATACCTCTTCTGCTCGCGTCATACCTTTGGAAGTCAAGTTCCACCTTAGTTCTTCCTGCTTTACTTAAGGACGAGCAAAGGCTAAGTGTGGGGGAGTTGTTGACGGCTCTTAAGTACCAAATCTAGGCCGTCAACTCCTGCATAAATGCATAAAATGTAAACATCAACATAGTGGTAGGGGTTTATTACTAACCATTTCCACTAGTGTTGGTAAATATTTGTATGCAGGTGAAAAAAGGGTGAAAACACACTTCAAGAGCATGGAAACACACTCCTCAATCCAAGGCAAAAGGCGTCGACCAATCATAGTGCAATATTCAGCCTCACATGGATTCTTGGGCCCACTTGAGCAAGCTACCAACTTAGACAAGAGCTATTTCCAGTGGATTAGTGATGAGGGCCCACCTTGTAGTCACCCAGCCAAAGATTGGCCGATTCAGAGCCGGTCGTAGGTCGGCCAACCTCCAGGTCAACCGACCTACCCACTGCACCAACCGACCTCAGCCTTCGACGTGGCAGCACCCCATTGGTTCTAGAAGTCGGTTCTGGGAGCATCACTTGCTGAAACCGACCTTGCTGGCCATGGCTCCCTCCTATATATATGAGGGGAGGGGCTCCAAATGAAGACATCCATCCAAGTGCTCTCTCAAGCCTCTTCTCTTGGTTTGGAAGTTTCTTAGCTTAGGGAGAGGGTAGAGGTACTAAGGAGGGGCGCCAGTCTTCGACGCTCTTCTCCATTTTATACCTCTATGAGAGTGAGGGAGTAGATCGGGAGGAGTGCCGCGGTGTTGGCTCTCTGCTCCCAGCTTGTACTTCTATGGATGCTGCAACATTCTTCGGTATTTAGTAAGTATTCGTGGTTCCTATCTCTAGTATTTTACTTGGTATAGTAGATGCTAGTAGTGCATGTAGTTGAGTGAGATCAGTTCTCTTACTCGCGGGTTCGTCGCTCTATATTCGTACAGAGTGCTGTAGTTTGCTACGGGGGCCCAAATGTAGTTAGACTGTAGTAGTAATCAATAGCGTAGATGTGGTGTCTAGGTTAGGGGTTATCCTTCGTTTGCCTTATATCCCACAGTTTAGTAGAGGTAGGCCGTAGGTGGTTACAGCCCTATTGGTCCTTCGTAATCCTCCACGTTCGGAAATAGTGTAGAGCTGTTGGCCGGAGTCAACTGGCAGACCAGTTGTAAGCCGATGCCCGAAGCGAGTATTGTGCCTGAGAGATCGACCTTTAACTCAGCAGTAGCGCTATCTTAGGAATTCTATCATCCCTTGCCCTTTATCTTGGTGTGTCCTTGGACTGATTAGAATAGAAGAGAGTGCACACACGTTCCCTGTGGATTCGATAACCCTTAGAATACTCTAAGGTGAAAGCTACAACGGTATCCGTGCGCTTGCGGATTTATTCGTGACGCTAAAATACCCAACAAGGATCACAATCGGCGTAAATGCTCCATGAGAGCCGAGGTATTCCTTAATTCATCAATATAATGCTACATGATGATGCATGAAGATGTTATGACTAAATGCTAGTTATGACTAATGTTCCTCTTAATTTGTAGGAGACAAAGCTCCCTGAAGATGTGCTAGATGACTGACTGATTTGTAAGTAAGGTGGTGCAACAGAACTGTACATTTCTCATCATACAACTTTTCCTTTTCTTAGCTGAGAAAGTCCACTTTACGATGGGTAAATGATCCTTTCTTTTCCTGCTAGTACATAACAAGGATGTCAGTCTACATCTTCTTCGTGCGCAACTTGTGATATCATGGACTTCTAATCAAGAGTTGGTTTGATGGTACCTATGGAGATCAGTGGAGCTGGGTTTCATTGCTCCTATCTCTCCTTTTGTTAGCCTAGTCATTGTACTATACTCAGTTTACCATGGGTGTATCTGTAGACATACACCTTCCTCGCTGGACTTGTAACCAAAGTATAACCCAATATGGAAAAGACTGTTTGCCATTAAGAGTTAAGTACAATCTTTGTGGTACATTGAATCCCCAAGAAATCTTGATGTTGTAGAATGTGCGGATCGGAGAAGATCGGATGCCCGCCCAATGTGAAGCGGAGGTAGCGTGTCGAAACCATCACAGTGGTAGGTTGTCCAATGTGTCGCTGGGGTAGCGTGCCCAAATAGTCACCGAGGTAGAGTGTCCAAACAGGCTGGACGAAATAGCATTTCATGGTGTCCAAACCGTCACAGCAATAGGGTGCCCCTGTGGAGGAGGTAGCATAGCAGCGGTAGGGTGTCCAATGTGCCGCGTAGGTAGGTGTCCAATGTGTCACGTATGTAGGTGTCCAATCCATTGCATAGGTAGCATGTCCAAAACAGCACGAGTTACAAAAATCGATCCGGTGGATCTTTCGGTGTACTTCACCAGTCCGACCGGTGAGTGCATAGAATGGAGAACTCGTCCCAAGAATGTTGGAGTTGGCTACCCCACTCACCGGTCAGACCGGTGATACAACCGTGGTGTCCCCGGTTATCACCGGATATTATCACCGGATACAATCACCAGTTAGTATCAACGAATATGACTGTTGATGACCACCGGTGATCATGGGTCCGTCCAGAGGGGCGACACTGCTACTGCTACTTGTGATACTTGTGTTGTTGACACAAAATCTAATTAATTTCATCACCCGTAGATGGTAACTAGATGTACATACATAATACAATAACAAATCTTACATCTGACAAGCTCTATTCATTAATATCTGACATAATCAAAGTAACTACTTACACCACCATGCCAGTTTTAACAAGATATACTGTACCCATAAAACCAAAAGTGATACCATCAAATCTTTTGCTACCTTTCATAAAAAGAGAAGTCTGAACAAAGACAAGATAATACCTATGTAATCCTACGTGCAGGGCTGGTTACAATTAAACTAGCACTCCCTGAAGATCAATATATACACGCTTAAACAGAAGTCAAAGGGAGCGCTCCCATAAACAACAATTTGTGAATAGAAGTCCCAATGAGGATCACTATTAGTAATGAAGGGTTGGCCGAATGGATTGTTGCAAACAAAAGTTTGAACATCATCCGCATCAGCTAGTTTCTGCAGATAGACGCGAAGGTCTCCACCGGGCCCTGCTTGTTAGGAATAAAATTGGTTGTATTAATAAGCTAGATAATTGTAAAGAACATTAATGTGTCTGGACACATACCCATTGAATCATCTGTCCGGTTCTGATAACTGTAGGAGTGAGGAAAAATTCCAATGTGTGGCTGCACAAGATGAAAACAGTGTGTCATTTCATTATAGGTGATCATTTTAGTAAGATGGACATAGGGAGGTGTTTCGACAAATACAGGATTGCGAAGAGCTTTGTAAGGAGAGTCATCCACAAGCAATGTATTTGAAGGCGAGTAGTCCCCCTGTTCCCATGGAAGATCAGGGTCTTCCTTATGCCACAGTTTTCTCAACAGCTTCAGCACTAAAGGTTTTTCATTATTCTCTAGTGTTTTATGCCCAGTTTCTGTGCATTCTGACCCGTCCTGTAAATAGTTAAACCATAAAATTAGTATTAATACGCTCACAAATTGGTATATACATGTGTATTGATGAATAACCCAACAAAATAACAAGCGCGGTTTGAAATCTTTCATGACGATATCAACCACCGATTCCACATTATTTTTGGACAAATTAGAAAGGCAAAATTATAACAACGTAAAACAAAATTGGAACCATCTAGACTAGAAGCCTAGAAATGTTAAGAGATCGTACTTGTTTCTTGAGGACTATATGGCTACCTCAAAATTCTGGGCACAAAAGTCAAGAAACTCATCACAGTAAGGCCTTCGAAAAACTGGTAAAAGGTGCGTCAATGTATATTAACATCTTTCATTATAGGCTAGATTCATGAGTATCTGTGCAAATAGTAGAAATAGGATAAATATATTTACCTAACTTCCTTCCAACACGGCCATCAGCCATGATACTGCTCTGTATTTCATTGTTAGTATCTGCAAGCACCCCATTAAGATCTAATATAAGAAGCTTCTTCTTCTTCTGAAATGCTCTAAAGAAAATGGCACCTGGCACACAATTATCCTTGTCATCAAGGCCTTGTAAGCATATTGTATCTAAATCGAGATATTTTTCATACAAAAGAAGACAACTCAAGAAAGTATCAGAAACCATTACTTGGAACCAAACCTGTAGGATAAGAAGTGGAAGCATGTCCTGAAGACGAGGTGTCTGATGTTCTGGAGACCGTAGTTGTACTTTGTGACGGCTCCCGCTCTGGCTGCTCCTGCTCTATGGGATCAGCAGTCTGTTTTGGAGTGTCCTCTGTGCGCTGATCGTTGGTCTGCTTTGGGCTCTCATCTGCTGCTCTATCTGCTTTGGTCAGCAAGATAGTGTTAGCGATGCTATCTTCTCTTTGTGCTAATATGCGGTCTATTTTGGGGTCACCTCTGCTGTCTTGTCTTTGTGATGATCTGCGGTCTCATTTGGGGTGTCCTCTGTGCACTGATCATTGGTCTGCTTTGGGCTCTCATCTGCTGTGCTATCTGCGACCTTATTTGGATCCACCGCTATTGAGTCATTGCGCAAGAGAGGGCTAGCCTCAATCGATGGAGAAACCATAACAGTGTTATCGGATTTCATCTGATCTTGCTGCTCCGGCTCTGCTGTCTTCTCTCTGTGCTGATCTGCGGTCTCATTTCTGTCAGGTGGTGGCATAACTGTCTGGTGAGCAGGAGGCGCCGATAAAGCTAGGGGAGTCTGTACTGGAGGTTGCTCAATTCTGGTAGACTCGAATAGGTGTCTGAACATGCGATGCATACTACGCTTTCTCTCTGAAAGGCCTTTCTCATCTCTTGGTTCACTTGATGCAAAGAGAACCACCTATTTTTATCGCGCTCCTCCCTGGCTTCTGCCTGCTCCTACATCTTCAACATTTGCTTCTGCATGTTGACCATCTGCTTCTGCATGTTGATCATAAACTCCTAGCTATCGGCAGCC
The DNA here is from genome assembly GCF_016808335.1 of Panicum virgatum. NCBI lineage: Eukaryota > Viridiplantae > Streptophyta > Magnoliopsida > Poales > Poaceae > Panicum > Panicum virgatum. The sequence continues at coordinate 25,522,485 of NC_053136.1, read as the reverse complement.
TGAGTCGGCGCTCTAGCTGGAGCTAGACCGGAACCACTTGCCTCTCCATCGTGATCCCTAGGAGGTGGAGCCAAGATGCAGACTTCATAGTCCGAGTCTGAGTCATCAGAGTCGGAGTAGCTATCCCATAAGCCATGAACATCATCCAAGTCCTTCATTTCATCATCCTCTTCAATAGCAGTAGCTCGATCTTCTGGAGTCATGCCACGTTGAGCAGCCACTAGGGCTCTCGGGCCATGGTGAGGATCCTCTAAAGCTGGCGATCTATAGACCTTGCAAGCAGTGCTGCTGTCTGCAAGGCAGTCACGAACTTTGATCAATGGCCCTGTCCAATAGATAACTGATGATGTGAGCATACGACTGTTGTCTACGTGTCCATAGACCATCTGCAATACAGTCCTCAATCTCACGTATAAGGAAGTCCACAATGTCGAATGGTGTGTTGGATATTATGTGAAGAAGGAGCCACTGTTGTATGCTGGTCAGTGACTCTGCAGCCCCCATCCTGGGTAGAAGAGAACATCTCAGAGCCTTGTGCACGGTCTTAGCCTCCATAGTGTGTCTGTCCGGTGCACGGGAGGACTCGGGCCTGAATGGTGTGTAGAAGCAGATATTGACTCTCGAAAAAGGAGGAAGAACCCCACCAACAAGTGCACATCTAGGAGGCTCGGCACCTGGGTACGCCAACTCGTGAAGCCGGGTGTCATGTGGATCAACTCCTAGGGCCTCTTTAATTTCTTCCCGGGAAAGTTTGTGCTTCTTGCCTCTGAACATGAACTGAATAAACTCCCTGCTTTGCTCGATCCAAACTGTAGCATAGAAGATTTTGGTCCACCGCTCCACATATCGGCCTGACCGAGAAGCAGCTCAGCAAGTCCTCTCAAATAGGTGAAGTGTTCCTCAATATTTGCTCCACCTGTAGCCTGTCTCAACCGCCGGTAGTCCAGTACACTGTGTTTGCTAAGCTGAATCCCCCTACATTCATATGCTCTGTAGAAACCTGCCTGAAGGAGTGTATAGAAATCTACACCGGCATCGTCATCTTGTGGCTCAACAAACCACTCCTCAAGAGACGTAAATCGCCTCTTCTTCACCCAGCTCGTGGAGGAAGTAATTGAAACTGGAACCAGCATCTGTGCTGGATTCAATAATGGCTCTGGCTCTGCATCTGACTCATCTTCACTGTGTGCCCTCTTCCTACGATGTGGAGCATCTGTCTCATTGGGCGACGGTCGACCGCGAGTTGATCTCCTACGAGGTGGAGAATGTCTCTCGTGACAGCCGGGCTCCTTGATACTGAAAGACAAAGCACGACCACCATGGCTTGCCGTATCGGCTGCATCTGCTACAGCTATAGCTCTCCGCATGTCCCTTTGATCTCTGGACTGCTTATTTTTCTTCTTCTTATCCTTCTTATTCTTGTGCAACTCTTCCATGGCCTTGCCCTTGTCCTTGGCTGCCCGTTCCTCGTTGGACTGCTTCTTCCGCTTTTTTCCAATGTCCTTGTCCAGTCTGTGGGGTGGCTCTCTTCCTTCACCATCCCTTTCATATCCAGACATCACTGAGAATAGAAGAACTGGCAATTGTTGTGGAAGATGTGCCCTGACAACCTCAAATGCAACTGCACAAAGCAATTGGCTGTCACTTCAGATGATTGGCAAACAGAATAAAATTGCTACTAACAATCGAGCAGCGAAACAGACAACAATACAATTACTATGTTAAGTAATTACAGTTTGTTTTTTCTTGTAAGAAAGAAGAATATCAATTCTCAAAAGTTAACCAATTCCTAGCATTGTATAGTGTAGGTGGCACGAAAGTGCAATACAATTCCTTCTACTTTAGCGAACTAGAACCACGAAATTGATTTTAGGATGAAATAGGACCAGAGAAAAGCAACCGTGTGTTAGGAAAGTACCCTTTATGTTCACATCACATTGATAGGTATATATGAAATCTCTGAAAAAGGCACAATCTACCCGAATGAACAAGGCCCAAGCACAATACTGCACATGTAAAAAAATCCAAGATATTTACTTCCTTCGGTAACAAAGATAATTCACAATAATGTACATTGTCTAATTCTAGCACCATTAACACAAACAACGATAGTTTCTGAGAATGATAATGCAGAAAAAAGGTAAATCCTCACCGCAAGCCGTCGGGAGGCGAGTCCTGCCGGCTAAGAAGAAGGACGGATGCGCGATGAAGCGATCGGGTGTCGGAGCCGGTGAGAGGGCGTGCAGAGAGGCGACCAACGAGGGCGGCGATGACCTAGGACGGCGGCGGCGCCCTAGGGTTTGAAGTGGTGGCCGCGCTGCACGACAGAGATGATGCCGCGGCGTTGCGCGGGTGAGATGATGCAGTGGCGCTGCGCTAAGGAGAGGAGACGACGGCGTCATGGCTTGCGGCCGCGATTGGGATGGCAAGCGGAGTCGGCGATCGCGGCGGCGGTGGTGGCGGGAGATAGACATGGTTGCGCGTAAGGCGAATGAGTGGGATAGGGTTAGGGGTCCCAGCGCGAACCATTACGGTAGGACGGACGACTAACGATCTGGCGATTCAAAGTGGATGGCTAAGATGCGCCGAGCAAAACCACCAACACCGAGACAGGTGCATCCGTAGGATAATATAATAGACCCATCCGTTGCATGTACAAATTAGGCCCATCACCGGAAGTACAACCACTGTAGCTGTCCGGTGACACAACGGGCTAAACCGGTGATTGCAGAAAACCGGGAACTTGTCCAGTTCGACTCGTTTGAGTTCCAACTCAAATTGTTTGAACGTATTTGATCTTTATTAGCAACCTAGTTCTAGGTGTCTTGTGTTCATGCAGGGTTCAAGAACAATTTATTGCTTTCTGTTGCTAATAAGTGTACAAGGGAATGTATGTACAAAAACTGTGCCAATTCAACCTGTACATATCAACTCACCATTACAGTTTTCAAACTAAACAAATAGAATTGGCAGCAGACATCTAATAATCATTCTTATAAGGGCTAGTCAAGAATGGCCCATTTTTTATTTCCCATTTAACTCCACTTCGACATGTTCGTTTAACGTCTTTAGATATATGTAACACCCTAATTTAAACTTCAGTATTTAATAATAAATTTAATTGGCTTTATTTAATTTTCTAAGGTTTACTATGTTTAGTCTTGCATTTAATCTAATTTTCGTTCCACAAGTAATTAAAATTTGTCTAAGTTTAAAATTTTGTTGTTGCATTCATGCTGGTGCATAAGTTTTATTTTGGTTGTGTGCTTAGGGTTTGAATTCAAATTTCATTTGAATTCAAATAGTTTTGACTAGATTTGAGATAGGAAAAGAAATAGAAAAGGAAAATAGAAAACCAAACCCTGAAACCAGCCCAGCAACCCGGCCCAGCCCGCCTCCTCCTCCTTTCCCTTCCGCGCCTGGCCCAGGCGCCCCTCCCCGCGTGGCCGCTCCCCACTACGGCCCAGCAAGCCAGCACTTCCGCTCCCGCAGCACGCGTGCGCGCCCCTTCTCGCTGACCCGAGGGCCCCACCTGTCAGCCACTGTCTCCCACGCCCGCGCGACGCCGTGCCCTCTCTCTCTCTCTCTCGCTGACACAACGGCCCCACCTATCGGCGCGTTTGTCTTCCTTCCTTTCTTTCTTCCTCGCGCCCGAGCTGCTCCGCCATCTCCGCTCCGCCCATTTCCCCCGCTGCCATTAGACCACCCGACCCCATAGGACCCACCGGCCAGCCTCACTAGAGCCCCTCCCTTCCAGAAGGTTCCCTACCCGAGCCCTGGATCGCGCGATGCCGTTCCGCGATCCGCTACCTCCGCGCGGATCACGGCCGTGATCGCCGCTGCTGGTGGGCACGCATGCCCGAAACCACCGGCCCTGCCTTTAATTGGCACCCACAGCCCCCCCTGTGCCCCACCTCTCCACGCCATCGCCGCTACCGCACCCCGACCACTCCGCCACTCGCTCCGCTGCAGCACAAGTCATCCCGTGCCCCACTTTAGCTCAGCCATAGCCCCACGAAACTCCCTGCAGCCCCTACACCGACTCTGGGCCCTTGGTTCACCGGAATCGAGCCCGAACTTCAACTCCGGTGAGCTCTGTTCATCGCCCGATTGCTCACCGCCGGCGACCCCCGAGCCTCCCTGACCGCCGTGGCCCCCTCGCAAGTACTCCACGCGACGATCCGTGGAGTCCAGGAGCACGGAGACGACCTGTAGCGACCTCCTCCCCGAGCTCCATCGAGCGCCGCCGCTAGACCTCGACGCCGGCCGTCCTGCGCTACAGCCTTCTCCACTGCAGGCCCTCGGTGAGCTTCCACCTGCCCTATCCTTCCTTTTGCGCTAGATGTAGTGGGCCGTAGATCCCACCCGAGGCCGGAACGGCGATGCCGACGTCTCGCCGCCGCATCTCCGCCGTGGCGGATCTCCTACAGTGCGCCCTGACCCCATGCGAGCACCGTTTTGCCATGCCTATGCACTGAGCATGCATGCACATCCTTTTGCACACTATGTTGAGCCCAGAGCTGCGCGTTCGCGCATGCTCCGGCGATGCCCCGCCGTGCAGAGCCGCCATCGCCATCGAACCCGCCGCTCCAGGCTTCCCCATGCCTCGCTAGGGACACCAGTGGATTACCCATCCCGTGCTCGTGCTCTATGGCCAAACCGCTACTTGAATCGAGCCCGGAGCGCCAGTTTTGGCCATGTCCGGCGAGTTCCCGGCGAGTGCCGCCACGGGCCACCGTTTGCGCCGCCGCCCGCACTCCCCTTTCGCACAAGGCCACCCGATCGAGATCGGACGGTCCACGTTAACCCGAGCCCAGGTCAAACAGGGAAGGTACCGGTCAGCGCCTGCATGTTTTGCAAAAGTGACCCCGGGTTTCTCTGGAATCAACCCGCGGTCCAGTTAGTTCAAATTTAATTCCAACCATGCCCAGTTTTTAGCACTTAGACCCCTGAGCTTTTTAGATTTCGAACCCGCAGTCCAGACCCTGCGTTTTTACGTGCTAGCCCTTAGAACTAAGGTTTAATTATGTTTAGCAGTCCAGTGGTTTTAGCAGGTGCATTGTGGCTTTTCTTTTGTTAGGTCTGTTGTAGTACTGAACAATGCGTCTTATTCTGTTAGAGCTCGAGCTTTTGGTGCAACTTTTCTGTTAGTTCCTGATCTTTTGATGTAAATGTTGGCTCATCTTGCAGCCTATTTCAATGCAAATCGAACTAATTTGCAAAATTTAGTGCAGATTAAAAATGGATGGCAGATAGCAATATCAGTTCACAGCTCACAGCACTAACATGACCCTGAGTTCATACGTGTAGCATCAATTCAAAGCATTTAGTGCATGTGACTTCGACCCTGATTGGTTATGTTCCAAAATTTGCCTTGCCAAAACTCATAACATGACTCAATTCGTTGGATTCCAAGAATAGTAGCCCACCTCACAAAGTACTTTGGCAATATTTTGCCGTACTCTAGTTATGGCAAGTCAAAATTTGGAATCAAACCAATCACTCCCTTCAATTGAGGATGGGACCGGTGTGCCACCGGTATCATTCACTGGATTGCTTTACTGAAACCCGATTCTCACTAGCCACACCATGGTTAAGCGCATGTGTTTGACCGGTGATCAGATGTGACTACCACTGGACCATTATTCTACAACTTGTCATTTTGTGGATTCCCTGCATGTGTCTGACTGGTGTACATAGGTCAGATGCACCGGTGAAACCCCTTTTGTTTCCGGTGAACTGAATCACGTGTTGCTCTAGCTGCACTCACCAGTTAGACCGTTGTCATCCCCGGACATGTTACCATGCCCTCGGCCGTTTTGCTGGTGTTTCCCCTCACATATTCGACCGGTGATCACCGTTCCATATTACTGGTCAATATTTCAGTCGACTAGTTAACGACTGCATATTCTTGTTCATTATCGTGGCAGCACTAGTCAGACCGTTGTCTCCCCAATGTTCTCCGGTGAATGCGGTCTTGAGCTATGTCATCCTACGTGGGTTCTACTAATGGAATTTTTTCCATTTGGGTGAATAGTGTGATTGGTGTTGGATTTTCAAGTAAAGTTCGTGGTGCTGCAAACTGTTTGTGACCAATTTTGCCAAGTCATTAAAAATGCAAGCAGGTTATTATTGCCACTCAGTCATGACATATGACTTACAACTGACTCATGCCACATCATTGTCACTAGCATTCCAAACACAACACTTACAGCTACCGCAACTAATATTGGACATCGATCTGGACATTCGCTACGCAACACCTAGAGTTAAAACAACTAACACACTGGACATTTGGACATTCCAAACACAACACCTACGGTTACAACTCATCCTTAATAAATCTATAGCCATGCCTGATCTCCAGTTGATTCGTGATCTCGTAGGAAATGTACGCGTCTAAAGCGATGTACTCCACCTGAGATGGTCGCAAATAGCACGCGTCCCAGTTATCGTGGTCGGCGACCAGCTTGCTGAGACGAGGTAGGTGCAGTACCTTCGATGCAATCTTCCCGAGCGATGAACGCCTTACTTTGTACATAGGATGAGGTCCGCCGAGGTACTCATAACTCGGATCGGCTTCGGGGAGTACCAATTGGAGGTCAACCGGATGGCTTATTGTGATGCCAAAATCGTCATGTAGACGGTACACGTCATTGCCAATGTGTGCACCTATGAAGATGTGGTCCTCCTCTGTCAAGAAGGTCTTTAGAACTGCGGGGAGGTCGCCACTGGTGGCATAGATGACTTGAAACACAAGGACACTTAATCCGATGCACAACTGCAAGAGTACCGTCGTGAAGTTGCCGCCGTCGAGCTTTTTCCACTCAGTGTCCAATCCAACAATCATGCGGCGTTGTGGTGGGCTACCTTTGATTTGTTCGAGAAAGCGCATCGCCACCGCCGCATCACAAGTAACAGTCATGTCTAGCAACACCCTCTCGAATGGCACCCAATAATGACTCGTCGGCGGTGGACCGTTCGGCGTGGGGTGCCAGCGCTTCCTCTCCGGAGATTTTGGCCACTCACTCCACGAACTGCTCGGCGTGGCCTTCGGCGCCGGCGGCCAATCATTGTTGATGCAATATCCGCAGACGTCCTCCAGGCGATGATGTCGTCCATCGCCTCCTCCTCCGGCGTCCTTGCAGGCATCTTCGCTGGAGCACCATGCAAGAGCAGGAGACGGCAGATCGACAAACGCCTGGGAGGATGGAGGTGCAAGCGTGTTGGTGCTCCTTAAGTACCCATTTTGTTATACAATTAGGAGAGGTTTTGGTAAATTCTTCGGGATGATTCATGTACTAACCCGCCACTTAGCACCCGAACTTGACCGTTTTCGATTTTGTCCTGGATTTTGGAGCATATTGTATTTTGGCAGGAAATTGGACATTTTCGGAGATGTTTCGACGAGACCCATGATCACGCAATAACACGAAGAAAGACGAAGGCCAAAGCCCAAGCAAAGGACCAAAGGCCATGACGACTAGAAACCCGTTCATGCACATCCACCCTCCAATGAAGCCCAAAGGACAAAGCCCACAAGATGAGATCGAGATACTTCGGGGCTAAGCAAAGCAAATAGAGATTTAAGGAAGGATTCTCCGTCCTATCCTTTCCCTCAAAGAAATCTCAAAGATAACGACGTCCAACGGGGTGCAATCGTGAAAGGTATAAACTCCAGAAGCCTCCAGAAGACTTAGGGAGAAAGGAGGATGCGAGGCGGCGAGAAAATGGGCCAAGCCGGCCGGCCTGGGCCCTTTTCAAGGAGTCTCGGCCTCCCCTTTAACCTAGGGTTTCCTGAGGCTATTTAAAGACCCCTCCCCCCAGGCTCACGGAGAAGATCATTGGGGAGACGACGCCAAGGAGCAAGGATCGAGAGGGGGATCAGAGAGGAAGCATCTAGAGACGATTTCTAGAGATCCATTCGAGCTAGACACAAGAGAAAGGCGACATCGGAGGCCTCATCGTCCCTCGGCACTGCTGCAAGTTGGAGGACAGCAAGGGATCCATCCCTTGCCGGAGATTTCGTCACCAAGATCGACTACGCTTCGCCTAGCTTCATGGTATAAAGTCCTCGTTTGTTCATGGGGTTGTAAGGAGATCTTGAGTTGTAATTGCCGAATCCTTTATGAGATTGATCTATCACGATTCTTGTTGATGATGCTTTGATGCTTAATAGTTCGCGACTTGGCTTTGGGTTTGCTTTGCTCTTGCATGGTTTACTTAGATTACATCAACTATCGTGTTCTTGTTGATTCGTTACCGATTATCTTCGTGTAGTGACAGTATGCGGGAGGGAAAGGTTTTGATCTTGGAACACACCTTTGGTAGATTGGATCCGTTCTTCGTTGCTTGGCGATTACATCTCTAGTGATCCTAGACCCTATGGACAAATGCTCTTCATATCTTGTGCACACACCTATCATTGCTCACTAGTCTAGATTAGATTAGATTGGTTAGATTAGATGTATTTCACACTCAATCACTCAATATAGATCTTTTACCAACATCATTAGTGCTTAGTTAAGCATAGTAATACACTTGTTCCGTGGATTCATAAACCTTGGGGGAATACTCTAAGGGAAAAGCTACACGATCCGTGCGCTTGTGGTACGTAAATTGGCACTCTAGGGAACGTCAACAACCTTTTCTGGCGCCATTGCCGGGGAACAAGCAATTTTGCTACGTTTAACTTTGTATTAATTTTGTTGGTTACTAACACCTAACCTTTTCCCTAGAATTTTTTTTTTGTTTTTGTTTTGATTGTCTAGATGGCCCATCTCATTCAACACGTGGATGAAGGAGAAAAATCACTAAGGGATTATGCAAGCCCGCGATCGGAGGACTTCGACATGTAAAAATCAGATTCGGTGTTGCGAGCCACAGAGTACGAGATCAAGACTCAAATCATCAAGATGGCGGCAGCAAACCCCTTAAGAGGAGATTAGATGGACAACCCATATAGACATATCAAGTGGTTCACAATGCTATGCAACACGGTACAACAAGACGGAGTTCCGCTAGCTTGGTTTAGATGGAATCTTTTCCCATACTCACTTGCGGAAGAAGCGAGAAGATGGTTTGCACTTGCATCCTTCGAGGTAAAAGGAAATTGGGATGACTTGATGAAGAAATTTTGCGAGCGGTTCTTTCCGTTAAGCAAGGTTCAACATATTCGGAAGCAAGTGATCAACTTCGCGCAAGGAGAAGAAGAAGGGATAGATCAAGCATGGGATAGATTCAATGGATTGATTGAACAAGGACCGAAGCTCGGATTTTCCGGTGATGTACTCTTGCATACCTTTTATTTTTCCCTAACCCCCAAGTGCATGCAATTTATTCAAATGTGTGCAGGAGGAGATCTCATGGAGAAAACACTCACGAAAGCTGCCCAACTCCTACAAAAAATCAGCAAGGGTGCGGCCATGCGAAGAGATTGGGAAAAACGATGTTCGGCAAGCTCCGAGGAAGAATCTCAAGTGCGGGTGCTTGCTGGAATTTTCAGAAAAGAGACATCAGAAGTGAGGGAAGAACAACCGAAGCATGGGAAAGTCATAGAGACAAACCACGATGAAGAAGCATCGATCCGAAGTGCAATAAAAGACAACCCGGAAAAGAAAGGAAGAACCTTGGGCACCGCCAAATTGATAAGGGAATTTGAGCAAATGGATTGGATACCAATTGACTTCGGAAGATTGTTCGACAAAGGAAGACCGCATCCGAGTCAGTGAGGAATGGCGAAGGTGATAGCGGAAGACTTTCCACCGGATAATCACACGGGATATACATTTGGCAAGGAATCGGCCGGTGATATTATTCGGAAACTTTTTGAAGAAAAAGAGGAAGAGATTGACTTGGACGAAGTGCTGGAGGTCAAAAGGATCATGGGAGTGAAATCGGAATCATCACCCTACGCGCACATAGCCCAAGTATATGCGATTGGAAGCGATCAAGGCGAAGGTAATCCATCACCCACACCTTGTGTTGATTGCATGATAGACGGAATAAAATGTTGCAATGTTTTATGTGACGTTGGCGCCCATGTTAGTGTGATGAGTTCCAAGGTTTATGCTATGCTTTTTAACGAAACACCGAATCTAGATGCCACAATCATTAAATTGATCATGGGATATGGTAGATTAATCAAAACCGCTAGGAGTGCTTAGAAATATAAAAGTTACTATAGCGGGTAAAGATATTCCTACCGACTTTTTTGTGATTAATGCTAGTCATGATGAACATGAAAGCATAATCCTTGAAAAACCCTTTCTCAAATTAGTAAATGCTATTCTAGATGTTGGAAAAGGGACTGTCACTTTTGATCTAGATGGAGAGAAGTGCACTTTCGAATTTCATTCAAAACCGTCTCGTGCTTCAACTCTACCTCTTGATAACGAAGGGGTAGAGAGCATTCGTTTCATTGATTCTTTCAGGGATCCTCTCCAACGCGCTTTGGAGAATGGGGACGCTCAAGATGATCAAAATGGAGAACTAGTGGAAACAATGGAAGAGTTGAAGCCGCAACACGGCAATTTGGAGGAAGAAAAATTTGAAGACATTGGAGAATTAGATCAAGAAGAGGATGGTGCGCCCGATGTTGAGATGAAGCCGCTCCCCAAGGGATTGAAATATGAATTTTTGGGAGATGGCAAGACTTTTCCGGTGATTGTTAGCGACGAATTGAGCCCGGAAGAGACAGAGAAGTTGCTGAATTTATTAAAGAAGCACAAAAAGGTGATCGGCTACTCGATTAATGACTTGAAAGGTATTAGCCCCGCTTTTTGCACACATCGTATACAACTCGAGGAGCAATACAAGCCAGTCGTAGAGCATCAAAGAAGATTGAGCCATGCTATGCTTGATGTGGTGAAGAAGGAGGTTATCAAATTGTTAAATGCCGGAATAATATACCCCGTGCCACATAGTGAATGGGTAAGCCCCGTGCATTGCGTTCCGAAGAAAGGAGGACTCACGGTTATGAAAAATGAGAAGGAGCAATTGATACCGCAAAGAACCTTCACGGGATGGAGGATGTGCATCGATTATAGAAAATTGAATAAGGCAACGAGGAAGGATCATTTTCCACTACCATTCATTGACGAGATGCTAGAAAGGTTGGCAAAGCATTCACACTTTTGTTACCTTGATGGATACTCGGGATTCTTCCAAATACCTATTCATCCGGATGATCAACATAAGACCACATTTACTTGCTCGTATGAAACTTTTGCATATCGGAGGATGCCTTTTGGATTGTGCAATGCGCCCGCTTCTTTTCAAAGGTGCATGATGGCTATATTTTCAGATTTCATAGAAGAGATTATGGAGGTATTCATGGATGATTTCTCGGTGCATGGTACTAGCTTTGAAAATTGCTTGGCAAATTTGGAGAAAGTTCTTAAAAGATGTGGAGAGGTTGATCTTGTGCTTAACTGGGAGAAGTGTCATTTCATGGTGAAAGAAGGAATTGTTCTCGGTCATGTTATCTCCGAGAGAGGGATAGAGGTGGACAAAGCAAAGATAGAAACCGTGGAGAATTTGCCACCACCTACGGACATCAAATCTTTGAGGAGCTTCCTCGGTCATGCTGGATTCTATAGGAGGTTCATTAAGGATTTTTCAAAAATCACCAAGCCATTGACACAACTTCTCCAAAATGATGTGGAATACACCTTCGATAGTGATTGTCTTCATGCCTTTCGAACACTCAATCAATCTCTCATAAGTGCTCCTATCATGCAACCTCCGGATTGGAATCTACCTTTTGAAATCATGTGTGATGCAAGCGACTACGCCGTAGGAGCCGTTCTTGGACAAAGAAAAGAGGGGAAGGTAAATGCTATCTACTATGCAAGCAAGACTCTCAATGAAGCCCAAGTTAATTATTCAACAACGGTGAAAGAATTGCTTGCCGTGGTATTCACCTTCAAAAAATTCAGATCATACATAGTAAATTCAAAGGTGATAGTTTATACCGACCATGCGGCAATCAAGTATCTCTTGTCCAAGAAAGATGCTAAGCCACGCTTGATTCGATGGATCCTATTGCTACAAGAATTCGATGTGGAGATAAGGGACAAGAAAGGGGTAGAGAACGTTGTGGCCGACCACCTATCGAGGATGAACCATGTAGATGATGGAAAAGAACCTATCCAGGACCAAATGAGAGATGATCACCTATATAGAATTATCGACCAAGATAGTTGGATGAATGATATAATAAGGGCAATAAAAGGGATGCCCTTGGATCACTTGGACAAGAATGCAAGGAAAAGAGTGAGCGCGGAAAGAAGAAAATACTATTGGGATCCACCATACTTATATAGATATGGAGAAGATGGAGTCCTAAGAAGATGCATACCGAGGGAGGAACGTGAAGAAGTTCTAAGTAAGTGTCACTCATCGGGATATGGAGGACATTATGGGAACTTTAGAACTCAAGCTAAGATATGGGCTAGTGGATTCTATTGGCCCGAGATGCATCAAGACGCGAAAAGATTTGTTTTGACTTGTCTGGAATGCCAAAGGACGGGGAATATCTTGCAAAGGAATGCCATGCCGTTGAACTACAACTTGCAAATAGATCTATTTGATGTCTGGGGAATCGATTTCATGGGACCATTCGTGAACTCACATGGGTTTGAGCATATATTGGTGATGGTGGACTATGTTTCAAAGTGGGTTGAAGCTATGCCATGTCGGAAGGCATCAACGGAGGAGTCCATACACATGATTAAATCGGTTATCTTCCCTCGATATGGCGTCCCGAGAATCTTGATAAGTCATGGAGGAACACACTTCACGGGCAAAGACTTTGGTAAATGCTTGAAGAAATTGGGAATTGAACATAGAGTGTCCACGGCTTATCACCCCCAAACAAATGAACAAGCGGAAACTTCAAATAAACAATTGAAGGATATTTTAAAGAAGACCGTGATAAAAGGAGGAAAAGATTGGTTGAAGATACTAGATGATGCACTATGGGCATATCGTACGGCACACAAAACACCGATTGGTATGACTCCTTATCAATTTGTTAATGGAAAAACATGCCACTTGCCAGTTGAGCTAGAACATAAGGCGTATTGGGCGATGAAGGAGATGAACTTTGATGCGGAAGCCGCTGGAATTAAAAGGAGAATCCAAATAAGCGAATTGGAGGAGTTAAGATTGAAAGCGTACAATAGTGCAACAATTTACAAAGAAAGGATGAAGAGATGGTATGACAAGCGATTACAAAACAAGGAATTCAAAGAAGGAGACAAGGTCCTACTCTACAATTCAAGATTCAAACTCTTTGGCAAAGGAAAATTGCAAAGCAAATGGGATGGACCATACGTCGTACACTCGGTTTCACCCATGGGAGCGGTGACAATCATGGATGTGAAAGGCGACTAATATGTGGTGAACGGACAGCGACTAAAAGTATTCTTCGAGCCCGACGTCATGCCCCTTCATTACATCGACATATATACATGAGTGAGGAACCGGAACGTCAAGCCTAACGATGTTAAGCAAGGTGAGTTTGTAAATATTCTCTTTTAGATTTTATTTTCATAGTTTTATTTTTATTCTGGACGAACGTTGAGTAAAACATAGGCTCATAATTTGTTGGTGGGCACCTTAGAAAAAGTTGGAGTCCAGGGGGCCGAAAAACCCCCTGGGCCAGCCGGCCCAACACCCCTAGGCCGGCCGGCTTGAGCCTCCTCGTGCGCATCTCGGTCTCGATTTTTGGTAGGTACGAGATAAGGAAATTTTAAACCCGTGTCTTATAGATTTCGCATGCCAAAGACGCAGAGATATTGGACTTCTCGTCCAAGTACTTTCATGACTTAAATAGAGGCGCGGTTTAGATCTATTCTCTCATACTTTTCAATCTACACCACCACCTCATGAGAGACATCAACAATGGCCGTTCCAGTGAGCACAAGAGCCATGATTGCAGCAATGGAGATCAAGGAGAGGGGCATGGCACCCGACACCCCCACGCCAAACCAGCAGACGCCTAGCCCCATCTCGGCAACCTGTGCACCGCCCCTCCTTGTCGAAGCAAAGCGATGTGAAGCGAAGGCCCCTCCGAAGAAATTTAACACCCAAGCATGGATGAGCGTCGGAGGGAAGGGCCCTCTCTGATGCAAGGAGAAGCTACCGCAAGCCCAAAGGGAGGTCGTCGTCATCAGCGACGAAGACGAGGGCGAGAAGCGACAAGACAAAGAGCCACCCGCACCTAGGCATTCCTTGCGCCTTTTCGGAGTTAAAAGGAAAAACTACATCGAGCACACCCCGGAGCCGAAGGACTATGCGGGGGACAGCGATTGGGAGAGCTACATGAGCCCCGGTTCATGGGGTGCCACCGGTCGTGACTACGATGATGATTGGCCGGGGTGGGCCGAAGAGGAGAGAAGGAAGGAAGACGACCCCTCCGGTGGTGACAGCGGCAAGGAGAAGAAGAAGGACGACGACGAGCCCGAGGACGACGACCCCAACCGCGGCGTCCATCACTTCGGGTGTTGTTTCAAGTGCCGCAATGAAATCGCGGATCTCCACGCCACCATCGATAGGTGTCACGATCGAATTGTGGCAATGGATCGAAGGATGGACGACATCGAGCGCTTGGTCGAAGGAGATTACAACTTCCTTCTCCGCAACATAAGGAAGTTATTCGAGATGGTCGGAGATCTACAAAAGCAAGGAGGAGGAGGGCACCCTAGATGCAATTGCCCTAGGTGCCATTGAGAACACCGACGAGCGTCACACCCGTCTTTTATATCATTGCGATGAGGACGCCGCATAATCTAAGCATGGGGGGAGAGGTGTGATGGCTCGCAGATTGAATTTTGTTAGTCCTTGTTTAGTCGAAAGTTCATCGTGTGCATGTCCTTAATTTCGTTTGTGTGAGAGTCATAGTCTAGCGTTGTGTGCTTTATTTTTCGCATGTGTGAGAGTGTGTTTTAAATTAGTGTTGAGTCATGAAAACAAAATAAAAAAGAGTCTTTGTTTTTTGTTGGATCGTGCAATTTTATTTATGCATTCAGTTTTACTTTATTTTCTTTAAAGCAATTGTTCACGAGCATTGTCATGAAAATTAATTCTTATTTGTGGAGCTTAGTAAATTATTCATCCATGTTAATACCCACACTTGAGCTTTGATCTAGCGCTTGGTTTTGATTACTCTTGCGAGTAAGGCATGATTTGGAGGACTTTAATTTCATAAAAAATATAAAACCCCTACAAACATAAGGTTGATCAAGTTCTTGGCAAGTTGAGAGTAAATATCCTATCATCCACAAGCTATATTCGTTCCACCATAAGTATTGGATGTACATTGAGTTGAGTTAGGATTTCTTTCTCTTGGGAGTTTTAATTTCGAGCAATGATCATGTCCGTATTTTCCATCTCTGAATTGCTAGACCCGTCAATATTCGGTAATGAGAATTCCTCACTGGAACAACTCATGAAATCTACCGGATTCCAAAACCCGAACCCGAGATTATCTTGTTTATTATTCTTCTCCTTGACCACAACCCAATTATGAGGATACGTTCTGTTCCTACGCATGAGTTGTATAAAACATAATTTTGGGATGAAGAAAGGAAGGAGTACTGGAAAGACGGACCGAAGCCGAGCTGGGAAAGCCCCAGGCCGGCCGGCCTACACCTCTTGAGCCGGCCGGCCTAGGCCCCTCTGGCCTCGGCTCGGGCTCCAAAAATTCAGGGAGCCACTTTGGAGAATTGCCTATCTATGTTTTATAGAAAGTGTCCTATGAAAAGGTTCGGAAAAGAGAAGGAAAATTCAGGAGAAAGAAAGAAAAGAAAAAAAATAAGAAGAGAAGAAAAGAATAAATGAAGGGATTCTATGGTTAGAGAAGTGCAAAGAGATATCACCTTGTTGTTTGAACAATATCCTCAATTCCAACCATGTGCAATCCGACAACGAGGATGACGCTTGTGCCTTGAAGTAAATCTTTTTGTATGCCTTTGCACATGTCCACCATTCTAAATCTTCTTACCCTTGAACCCCTTACATTATGGAGAAACTCTCATGATCATTTGCTCGGAAGGTAAGCAATCGTTAGAAGGTTTTCTTAACTTGACAATACATGTATATACTTTGCTAGCCTCACCTATAGCCCCACTTTATACTTGAGAGACTTTTGAGAGATGAGAGTTTGCAAATAATAATAGGATAGCCACTTATATCGAGAGACATGAAAGGACTTGTGCAAGAATTTTTGGTCTAACCTTTGTTGCAGGGTATTTTGCTTCTGAAAACTAAAAAAAGAAAGAAAAAAACCTCCAAGGATGGCAAGAAAAGCAAGTGTTGTCGATATTCAAGTTGCCGGTTAAAGGTAAGAGTCGTGGAGTAATATTGGATGAGTTTTTAAACGCCCATGATATGATTATCCTCGCTGCCCCTCTGACCTTTGTTTGAAGAAATATTGTTAGACTTGCTTGCATAAGTAAATTTTGTAGTTTGAGAACTCTCGAGCAACCCATGGAAGGACTTGATGATTTGATTTGCTCGAGGACGAGCAAAAGCTAAGCATGGGGGAAATGTTGGCGCTCCTTAAGTACCCATTTTGTTATACAATTAGGAGAGGTTTTGGTAAATTCTTCGGGATGATTCATGTACTAACCCGCCACTTGGCACCCAAACTTGACTGTTTTCAATTTTATCCTGGATTTTGGAGCATGTTGTATTTTGGCAGGAAATTGGACATTTTCGGAGATGTTTCGATGAGACCCATGATCACGCAATAACATGAAGAAAGACGAAGGCCAAATCCCAAACAAAGGACCAAAGGCCATGACGACTAGAAGCCCATTCATGCACATCCACCCTCCAATGAAGCCCAAAGGACAAAGCCCACAAGATGAGATCGAGATACTTCGGGGCTAAGCAAAGCAAATAGAGATTTAAGGAAGGATTCTCTGTCCTATCCTTTCCCTCGAAGAAATCTCGAAGATAATGACGTCTAACAGGGTGCAATCGTGAAAGGTATAGAATCCAGAAGACTTGGGGAGAAAGGAGGACACGAAGCGGCGAGAAAATGGGCCAGGACGGCCGGCCTGGGCCCATTGAGCCGGCCGGCCCAGGCCCTTTTCAGGGAGTCTCGGCCTCCCCTTCGACCTAGGGTTTCCGTGGCTATTTAAAGACCCCTCCCCCAGGCTCACGGAGAAGATCATTGGGGAGACGACGCCAAGGAGCAAGGATCGAGAGGGGAATTAGAGAGGAAGCATCCAAAGAAGATTTCTAGAGATCCATTCGAGCTAGACACAAGAGAAAGGCGACATCGGAGGCCTCATCGTCCCTCGGCGCCGCTGCAAGTTGGATGACAACAAGGGATCCATCCCTTGCCGGAGATTTCGTCACCATGATCGACTACGCTTCGCCTAGCTTCATGGGGTAAAGTCCTCGTTTGTTCATGGGGTTGTAAGGAGATCTTGAGTTGTAATTGCCGAATCCTTTATGATATTGATCTATCACAATTCTTGTTGATGATGCTTTGATGCTTAATAGTTCGCGACTTGGCTTTGGGTTTGCTTTGCTCTTGCATGGTTTACTTAGATTACATCAACTATCGTGTTCTTGTTGATTCGTTACCGATTATCCTCATGTAGTGACAGTATGCGGGAGGGAAAGGTTTTGATCTTGGAACACACCTTTGGTAGATTGGATCTGTTCTTCGTTGCTTGGCGATTACATCTCTAGTGATCCAAGACCCTATGGACAAATGCTCTTCATATCTTGTGCACACACCTATCATTGCTCACTAGTCTAGATTAGATTAGATTGGTTAGATTAGATATATTTCACACTCAATCACTCAATATAGATCTTTTACCAACATCATTAGTGCTTAGTTAAGCATAGTAATACACTTGTTCCGTGGATTGATAAACCTTGGGGGAATACTCTAAGGGAAAACCTACACGATCCGTGCGCTTGCGGTACGTAAATTGGCGCTCTAAGGAGCGTCAACAAAGCGTCGGCAACCGGGTAGCCATGGAGGTTGACGGAGGCGTCGGGGACAGGGCAGCTGTGATGGTTGATGGATCCATCAGCGACGGGGCAACCATGGAGGTTGATGGAGGCACTACAGGAACCGGAGCAGCAACCGTAGCTGGAGAGCGGGAGCAGGGCCGAGAGCGAGAGTGAGGGCGAGGGCGAGGGCTAGCCATGGGTACAAGACAGAGTCTTTCGATGGGTGGAGAGGACACCTCATAATTGTCGAGCGACTAGGCAAACGCACCTTGGGAATCGCAAAGGACGCGTCCGAAACTGAACCGTCACAGCGTTAGATGTAACACCCGGTTTATAAAAGAACATAAACCGAGCAATCATATACGTGCCAGGATCAAGTCACACGTATATACAACAGAATGAACAGTATATCATAGCACATATCATGTAAAAAGATATAACAAAACGAATACGAATGTTATTTATTACATAAATGACAAAAATGTCTGATACAGCGGAAGCGAAGTACAAATACGGTAAAAACTCTCCGAAGCTGAGCAGGGCGCCACAGGGACGTCGACTGGGAGACGAATGCCTAGAAGTCCTCGTAGTCCTGGTAGCGCTGAGCGAACTCCCTCGTGTCGACAGGAACTGAGCAGCAGTAGCGTATCCAAGAGGAAAAAGTAGAGAAGAGGCAAGGGTGAGTACACAACTTGTACTCAACAAGTATAACACAAACTATGAGGCTCTAAGGTTGGCTGACTGACTGCCTTAGCTTTTAAGTGTTGGCAAAATTTTATTAAAGCTATTTACTACGAGTTGATGAATTACCATTAACCCAGTTACATAGTATTTAATCAGAATTAATCATGTTACTACTGAGAACCAAACCACAACCATACCAAAACCCCGAGAGGCACCCCCTCGTCGGAAGGAGCTAACCCCACTAATCAAAAGGAGGATCTGGGCCGCTCATAACCGTGAGCACGGCTAGTATACCAGTTTTACACTCTGCAGAGGTTGCACATCTTTACCCACAAGTCGTGAGCTACGCTAGAGGTTCATCACACTTTCTTAGGTGAGATGACTAGCGACTCACTACGAGGCCGTTACAAAGAATCTCGTTGGTAAGGTGTAACCGCGAAGAGTTAGATCAGCGATGATGGGGCCCACCTCTAGGGGTACAAGCACAGGTGCGCAAACCAAGCACAGACCAAGCCGGAGGAGCAGGGACCATTGAAGCTTACTACTCTTGCCCCGCAGGTAAGTTACTCCAAACCAAAAAGACCTAATTAGTAAGCCAAGTCTATCCCATTCTAGCCTTCTGGTAGCGCTGTTGTCCCAGGTTGTCACTCTATGAACCGGTCCTTATGGAGAGTGGCCAACCAAGCACTAAGCACCGTGCTGACCCCCTAAACCATGTTTCTACAAAAACCATCTTTTAACGAGACGTGAGCCACTCTTCCACACAGAGGGCCACTCTCAGAATTAAGTTCAAATAAACCATTAATCAATTTAATTAAAAGGACCAGAATGTGTTATAGCGCAGCAACCTAGAACAACTAACCAAAATGCAACCCAAAGGTATATATAAAGGATATAAAGTGGCTAGGACAGTCCTTATAGGCATACAATATTAAATGCAGTATGAAATTGTATTTAAAGTGATAGGTGGTGTTCATGTTATACTTGCCTTCCTCAAACTGTTCCTGCTGCTGCTCAAACTGATCTGAAAATGAATGCTACTCCGGGTACTGGTACTGGGGCTCCTCAGATGGATCAACGTCTACTCACGAACACATGGCCAAAACAATGCACAATAATAAGCATACAAGCAAACACTAACAAAAACTAATAAACAGTACATCAATACATGAAAACAGCGCACTAAACTAGTCTAAACCTATTCTACGTGTTACAACGATCTCGTGGATATAAAGAACACCTAAAACGGAGCTAAAACGCATATTCTAGGCTAAAAACAAGGTTCAGGGACTAAACTGTAAGAAAACTAAGGTTCCAGGGGGTTTTCTGCAAAAACTGAGGGCCTAAACATAATTAACCGTTAACTTTAGGGTCTAACTCGTAAAAGAACAAGCGCTGGACGGCGGGTACTAATTTGGGAAAGCTCAGGGGCTTAAGTGCTAGAAACCGGACCTTAACGTAATTACTTTTACACTGGCTAGGATGGCGGGTTGAATTCAAAGAAACGGAGGGGCTCTTATGCAAAACATACCGGCCGAACCGGTATCCACGCACGTGGGCCGCTGGATCTGGATCTAACGGTTTAGATCTAAGGGGTAAGTTAATCTAATCTAGCGCGTTGAAACAAGATCGGGCGGCCCAGGATGGACGGTGCGCGCGGGTGGCGGCGCTGGCACCGGAGACAGAGCTCTCCGCGGCGGCGCGCGGCTGGGAGCTCACCGGAGCTCGCCTAACTGGCGTTCCCGGGCTCGAAAACGAGCGGATCTTGGCCAGGGAGGATCTACGCACCACGCGTAATCCACCTGTGCAGCTAGAACAGCGCTCCCAAGCTTGGACAGGGCTTGCCATGGCGAGGGGCGGACGGCGCGGCGGCGCATTCGCCGGCACGGGCGTCTGGCAGTTCTGGGGCTCGGGTTCTAGCGCAAAAGAGAGAGGGGAACATGGCGAAGCTCACCAGGGGCTCGGGGTAGACTGTGGTGCGGCGTAGCGGCAGAATTCCGGCGGCGCGGGCGCGGCTCGACGGAGCTCCTCCACGGGAAATCCCATGCGCAGCGGGGCCTAGGTAGGAGAGGAAGGGCTCGGCGAAGCTCGTGGCCTCCGGGCGGAGCTCCTCCTGCAGCTCGCGGTGGTCGGGGTGCCCTGGAGTGCTGGGAACGCGGCGACGCAAAGAGCTCGGCACGGCGGAGCTAGGCGGAACTCGGGCTAGGGTTTGGGGCGGCGTTGCGAGGTGGGGGTTGGGGTCCCAGAGGCGCGGGGCGCTATATAGGGCGGCTCAGGCGATCCTAGGGAGGCGTGCCTCGGATGGAAGGCCCGCCGGGAAACTCGGCTTGACTGGCGCGGTGGTTGCTCTGCGGGGGAGAAGAAACTGGCGAGTGGGCCCGGCTGGTCAGCGGAAGCAGCGGCGGGGACACGGGCGAGTGCGGGCCCAGGCGGTCAGCGAGCGCGGGCGACGCTCTCGCGGGCTGAAGCGGTGGGGAGAGCGGCTCGCTGGGCCCGGTTGGGAGCGGGGCGCGCTGGGCCTCGCGGGAAGTTTGGGCCGCGGCGCTGGAGCAGGCCTGGGAGGAGGAAAACGGGCTGCGCGCGGGAGAGGAAAGAAGGGAGCTGGACCTCGCGCTTCGCGGGCTGAGCGCGGGAGAAAAAAGGAGTGGGCCGGCGGGTTGGGTTGCTGGGCTACCTGGTGGGTTTGGGCTGGGTTCTAGGGGGGAGTTGTTTGGCCAACTGGGTTTGGGTTTGGGATGGTTTGGGTGCTGGTTTCTTTTCATACTTCTTCTATTCTATTTCTAACTCAACTCAAGCCAAAAGAATTCAAATAAATTTGAATTCACTCTAGCACTCAAACAATTAAAACAATGCTCCAGCATGATGCACAAACATGTGGACCCTAAAATAATTTTTAATTACTTATGCAACAAAATTGGATTAAATGCAAGACTAAGCAAATTAAATCCTAGAAAATTAAATAAAGCCAATTAATTTTATTATTAAATATTGAAATTTAACTTAGGGTGTTACAAATCCTACCCCCTTACAGGAATCTCGTCCCGAGATTCTGGGCTGGCTAGCAAAGAGGTCCGGATATGTCTTCATCAACTCCTTTTCCTTCTTCTGGCAAGTCCTCCGGAAAGACATCCGAGAATTCAGACACCACGCGAATACCATTCGTGGGTCTAGCCTCTATCTGATGAAGAAAACCAGAAGGGGCTCTATAGCACTGACTATCACCTCTTGGCCATCAGATGCTGACAAGTGAACTGTCCGCTGAGCACAATCAATACGGACTCCCCATCTGGTAAGGGTCTCCATGCTCAAAATCACATCTATCCCCGAGGAATCGATGACAACCAAACCAGTACGGAATTCTGCCCCCCTTATGACAATACTAATTCTGGAGCATATAGAGCATGTGTGTATCTGGCCCCCAGGTGAGGTAACTACCATAGCTGTCCTCATACAAGAAACTGGTATACCATGTTTCTCGGCAAATGACTTGGAGATGAAAGAATGAGTAGCACCGGTATCAAAAAGCACTGTAGCTGGATGAGAGTTGACCATGAACGTACCAATAACCACGTTAGGAGCCTCGGCCGCTGACTCGGCCGTCACGTGGTTCACCTTCCCCTGTCGTGGCGCCCTGGGTTGGGCTGGGCGCCCCTGCTGTCCTGCCTGCCGTGGGGCCTGAGGTGCTGGACAACTTTTGGCATAATGACCTTTTTGCTCGCATTTGTAGCACATGCGGTGATGGTGAATGGGGCTACTTGGTTGTCCTCCTTGTGAACTTATCATCACATCTCGCATTATTTCTGCTGCTTGCTCTTTGGACTCCTTGTGACCGTGTGGCTGAATCACATTCATAGTGATACTCAACCCATCAACATAATCATAGAGCGCTTGGTTCTTGACCTGTGTATCTGTAGAGTACTCAGGGTCCTTTCTCTTCTGGATGGTCTGTAGCTCGTCGACCGATGGGCCGTCAAGGAAAAGGGAATCCTCTGCTAGCTACTCTTGACGAGACCTCTTTCTCTTTGTACTGGAGAACAACCTCTGGTTCCTCCTAGTTGTGGCTTCATCTTCAGTTGCACGAACTTGACGACAAGGAACACCATAGAATTGGCAACACTGGCAAGTTTTCTCACCATCACCCATTGCACTGTCTCCAAGGTCTTTTTGTTCTGCCGACATCTGAGCTGGGTAAAGAGGAAACACAGATTGGTAAGGTCAAGGAAGAGAGAAAAACTCCACTATTTAAGGTTCTATCTCATTTAGACAACATTGCGCAGGCATCACTGCTGCTAACTCCAGATAGATGTCGCATAAACCCGCAAAAGAGAACTATAGAATAAGTCTTCTGCCTTATCTGAGAGATTCTCAAATTCTCCAGTAGGTGTCACATCCCTAGCCCCTTACAGAGACCGACGTCCTCGTCGGTGACGTCCTTGTCGGCGAATCCCTGGATATCACATCTTCTTAGCACTATTTTTCTTCAAGCAAGACAGAACAACCCAATGCATGATAAGGTAGAGAGGATAGAGTGGATGGTTTTACCCCCAACAATCTAACTTATTTTATCAATGAGTTAACTTAACATAAGAGTGATTTTCTTTAAACAAATTTAAACTACTAAGCTATACAATCATTCAAAAATCCAAATCAAGCATGCAGCATAATAACAAGCAGACAATTTCACGACTTAGCCGAGTTTAACACACGACTCGACTAACACAACGCGTCGCGGATCGTGCTATCGTATTATTATAAAAGGGTCACCTAGCCAATACTCAATGGTGGTCAGATGACTGATTCAGGCCAAAATCTACGAAAACTATTCTTTAGAGAGAGAAATCAAGGCAAGACGAGTAAAAGTCATAGAATTCAAGGGGTATAATAGTAAAATAGTTTCAGCAGACAAGGATTGGAGAGAAGAAGTCCTAAAACTCGACCAGTTCTATCTAGGCTTCGTCCTACAGTCGATACGGCTCTGATACCACTCTGTAACACCCGGTTTATAAAAGAACATGAACCGAGCAATCATATACGTGCCAGGATCAAGTCACACGTATATACAACAGAATGAACAGTATATCATAGCACATATCACGTAAAAAGATATAACAAAATGAATACGAATGTTATTTATTACATAAATGAAAAAAATATCTGATACAGCGGAAGCGAAGTACAAATACGGTAAAAACTCTCCGAAGCTGAGCAGGGCGCCACAGGGACGTCGACTGGGAGACGAACGCCTAGAAGTCCTCGTAGTCCTGGTAGCGCTGAGCGAACTCCCTCGCGTCGACAGGAACTGAGCAGCAGTAGCGTATCCAAGAGGAAAAAGTAGAGAAGAGGCAAGGGTGAGTACACAACTTGTACTCAACAAGTATAACACAAACTATGAGGCTCTAAGGTTGACTGACTGACTGCCTTAGCTTTTAAGTGTTGGCAAAATTTTATTAAAGCTATTTACTACGAGTTGATGAATTACCATTAACCCAGTTACATAGTATTTAATCAGAATTAATCATGTTACTACTGAGAACCAAACCACAACCATACCAAAACCCCGAGAGGCACCCCCTCGTCGGAAGGAGCTAACCCCACTAATCAAAAGGAGGATCTGGGCCGCTCATAACCGTGAGCACGGCTAGTATACCAGTTTTACACTCTGCAGAGGTTGCACATCTTTACCCACAAGTCGTGAGCTACGCTAGAGGTTCATCACACTTCCTTAGGTGAGATGACTTGCAACTCATTACGAGGCCGTTACAAAGAATCTCGTTGGTAAGGCGTAACCGCGAAGAGTTAGATCAGCGACGATGGGGCCCACCTCCAGGGGTACAAGCACAGGTGCACAAACCAAGCACAGACCAAGCCGGAGGAGCAGGGACCATTGAAGCTTACTACTCTTGCCCCGCAGGTAAGTTACTCCAAACCAAAAAGACCTAATTAGTAAGCCAAGTCTATCCCATTCTAGCCTTGTGGTAGCGCTGTTGTCCCAGGTTGTCGCTCTATGAACCGATCCTTATGGAGAGTGGTCAACCAAGCACTAAGCACCGTGCTGACCCCCTAAACCATGTTTCTACAAAAACCATCTTTTAACGAGACGTGAGCCACAGTTCCACACAGAGGGCCACTCTCAGAATTAAGTTCAAATAAACCATTAATCAATTTAATTAAATGGACCAGAATGTGTTATTGCGCAGCAACCTAGCACAACTAACCAAAATGCAACCCAAAGGTATATATAAAGGATATAAAGTGGCTAGGACAGTCCTTATAGGCATACAATATTAAATGCAGTATGAAATTGTATTTAAAGTGATAGATGGTGTTGATGTTATACTTGCCTTCCTCAAACTGTTCCTGCCGCTGCTCAAACTGATCTGAAAATGAATGCTGCTCCGGGTACTGGTACTGGGGCTCCTCAGATGGATCAACGTCTACTCACGAACACATGGCCAAAACAATACACAATAAAAAGCATACAAGCAAACACTAACAAAAACTAATAAACAGTACATCAATACATGAAAACAGCACACTAAACTAGTCTAAACCTATTGTACGTGTTACAACGATCGCGTGGATATAAAGAACACCTAAAACGGAGCTAAAACGCATATTCTAGGCTAAAAACAAGGTTCAGGGACTAAACTGTAAGAAAACTAAGGTTCCAGGGGGTTTTCTGCAAAAACCGAGGGCCTAAACATAATTAACCGTTAACTTTAGGGTCTAACTCATAAAAGAACAAGCGCTGGACGGCGAGTACTAATTTGGGAAAGCTCAGGGGCTTAAGTGCTAAAAACCGGACCTTAACGTAATTACTTTTACACTGGCTAGGATGGCGGGTTGAATTCAAAGAAACGGAGGGGCTCTTATGCAAAACATACTGGCCGAACCGGTATCCACGCACGTGGGCTGCTGGATCTGGATCTAACGGTTTAGATCTAAGGGGTAAGTTAATCTAATCTAGCGCGTTGAAACAAGATCGGGCGGCCCAGGATGGACGGTGCGCGCGGGTGGCGGCGCTGACGCCGGAGACAAAGCTCTCCGCGGCGGCGCGCGGCTGGGAGCTCGCCGGAGCTCGCCTAACTGGCATTCCCGGGCTCGAAAACGAGCGGATCTTGGCCAGGGAGGATCTACGCACCACGCGTAATCCACCTGTGCAGCTAGAACAACGCTCCCAAGCTTGGACAGGGCTTGCCATGGCGAGGGGCGGCCGGCACGGGCGTCTGGCAGTTCTGGGGCTCAGGTTCTAGCGCAAAAGAGAGAGGGGAACATGGCGAAGCTCACCAGGGGCTCGGGGTAGACTGTGGTGCGGCGCAGCGGCAGAATTCCGGCGGCGCGGGCGCGGCTCAACGGAGCTCCTCCACGGGAAATCCCATGCGCAGCGGGGCCTAGGTAGGAGAGGAAGGGCTCGGCGAAGCTCGTGGCCTCCGGGCGGAGCTCCTCCTGCAGCTCGCGGTGGTCGGGGTGCCCTGGAGTGCTGGGAACGCGGCGACGCAAAGAGCTCGGCACGGCGGAGCTAGGCGGAACTCGGGCTAGGGTTTGGGGCGGCGTTGCGAGGTGGGGGTTGGGGTCCCAGAGGCGCGGGGCGCTATATAGGGCGGCTCAGGCGATCCTGGGGAGGCGTGCCCTGGATGGAGGGCCCGCCGGGAAACTCGGCTTGACGGGCGCGGTGGTTGCTCTGCGGGGGAGAAGAAACTGGCGAGTGGGCCCGGCTGGTCAGCGGAAGCAGCGGCGGGGACGCGGGCGAGTGCGGGCCCAGGCGGTCAGCGAGCGTGGGCGACGCTCTCGCGGGCTGAAGCGGCGGGGAGAGCGGCTCGCTGGGCCCGGTTGGGAGCGGGGCGCGCTGGGCCTCGCGGGAAGTTTGGGCCGCGGCGCTGGAGCAGGCCTAGGAGGAGGAAAATGGGCTGCACATGGGAGAGGAAAGAAGGGAGCTGGACCTCGCGCTTCGCGGGCTGAGCGCCGGAGAAAAAAGGAGTGGGCCGGCGGGTTGGTTTGCTGGGCTGCCTGGTGGGTTTGGGCTGGGTTCTAGGGGGGAGTTGGTGGGCCAACTGGGTTTGGGTTTGGGATGGTTTGGGCGCTGGGTTTCTTTTCATACTTCTTCTATTCTATTTCTAACTCAACTCAAGCCAAAAGAATTCAAATAAATTTGAATTCACTCTAGCACTCAAACAATTAAAACAATGCTCCAGCATGATGCACAAACATGTGGACCCTAAAATAATTTTAAATTACTTATGCAACAAAATTGGATTAAATGCAAGACTAAGCAAATTAAATCCTAGAAAATTAAATAAAGCCAATTAATTTTATTATTAAATATTGAAATTTAACTTAGGGTGTTACATTAGATGACGGTTCTGAAGGACGCGTCCGAAACTGAACCGTCATGGTGTTGGACAACGGTTCTAATTGCGGCTAACCGCACCTATTCTAGTCGCATTATATGGCAATTAGTGGGGCGGCCCTTGACGACGGCAGTTTCCAAACCATTCGGACTACTCCTGTTCGACTTCTCCATCCCACCCTCGCCCTCTTTCCGCCACCATTGTCATCGACAACCCACTCTCATCGCCGGGCAGCCTATGGCGCCTTTGAGATCCCTCCCCGTGCTTTCAGAAGAGATGCTCGTCGAGGTGGCCGTCCACGTCGCGGCATCACCTAGCTCTCCCATGGCGGATCTACGTCGCCTCCTGGGGGCATGCATGCTCGTGCGAGACAGGGTGTGCAGCTGTTGACGGCCATTATTTCCCATTTTAGCCGTCAACTTCTCGGGAATAAATTGAGCCTTGCATCATGTTCCATACATATTTTACCTAATCTTAACAAATTCCACAAGTGTTGGTGGTTTGAGATGTTTTCAGGATTGTGCTCAGAATATGCAAGAAACAACACTAAATGGAGCATCTACAAGGATGGTGAAACATAGATATAAGATGACACCATTATAAACATTGTCAAATGCCAAATTTGACATTGCCATGTTGAAGAGCTCGTCGAGATGATCGAATTGGACATTTGGATCACCCAATTCTGAGTCTGGACGCAAAAGTTATGCAAATTACAAGTTTCGGACTCGTGTTGTGCAGAGGCTGCAGGCCGGCCGGCCCGGCACCTTTGCCAAACACATTTTGCCTTGCCACAAGACCATAGGGACCCTCCAATGGACCCCTATGAACTGGATATACAAGCAAATACAAAAGTTATGACTGAAAGGCCTAGTATATGGATTAAAGGACCAATTATCAGCACTTGCTGAGATCTTTTGGGCTGGAGCACCACCAAGGACTTCATGCACCCTTTGATCAAGATGTCGGTGAAACGGAGGGCCAAGAAGTGACAACTCCAGGCTGGCCGGCCTACAATTTTCAGCGTTGAAGCCAAGCAACCTACACCGACAACTAGAGAAGATTAGGAGCGTCCACGAGAAGGTCAGCGCCGAACGGAGAGAATCCCAGATCGGCTGGCCGGCCCGACTTTGCAGCGTCTTGAGCTCATCTTCGCGTGGAAGCTATGTCAACCGACCCTCTTGCGTACACCCGACGCCTCGGCCAAATACCAACCTCTAGCTAGTATAAATAGGCCTCAACCCCTCACTTGTGAGACACACACCAAAGGAGCTCTCTTCTCTCACTCTTACTTTCTAGAGTAGTTAGGTAGTTGGGAGTTAGAGTCGAGTCGAGCTTGTCTCGGGATTCCGGAGTCGTCATCGGAAATCGGTATAAGCTCTTGTATCTTTTCCTTTGACATTATCAATATAGTTATCTTCTTTATCTTTTCGAGTCAGCTTTACTTTCCACATTTATTTATCTTCTCAAGTTATCTTGCTTGTGTGTGGAAGTAATTCCTTTAGCTTAGGCTTTGTATCTTTCTTGTTTATCGGGATCTTACCTTACGGGTTTTTTCGCCCGGACTAGGGAACTCAAGTTAGGTCCCTAGGTTGAGGGGGATTTCTCTTGACGCGTTCAAGAGAAATCCTAACACCGAGTACGGACGTGGTGTCCGAGCTTAGTGTTAGCTAGAAAGTGTGTTCCACCCCACGGTACCGTTGTGGTAGGCAGCAGGTGGTGACAGCCCTGTCCGTCCCTTGTAGTCCACCACGTTCGGGTGCTTTCATAGCAGTAGTGCCGACTACTGTTGGACTCCCTTCTCATCCTAGTCTGAGTCCTTCCCTGAGGCCACCGAAGTAAGCTCTAGGTTCCCGATAACTAGTTAGAGGCAAGGTTTAGTTTAGAGAGGCTAGCTCAATAGTTTAGAAGTGTTTTAGGAGTCTTTCTCGCTCGTTGTCCTCCCAGCTGCTTAGCTCTTTAAGGATTAGAGTCTCCTGTGTCAGACGGTCATCGTGGCCATTATCATAGTTATCTTATCAGGCTTACCCCCACTAAATTAGTCGGTTGATATCTCTAGTAAAGTTTGTCATTCGATTCTTCGATACTCTTTATCCATAGTGCTTCCCTGATGAAAATTACGATACCTTGGAATACTCCAAGGTGAAGTGCTACAGCGGTGATTTTGTGCGCTTGCGTAATCTATATTCTGAGCATAAGAAACACCAACAAGCAGCGGCGCAGCCCTGGTTCGCCGCAGCCTCAACCTGAGCTGGGCGCTGCATCAGACGAACGACACAGAGACTCGCGAGCGACTGATCGCGAACACCTACACCACGAGCAACCTGGAGGCGCGCTTCATCCAGGGGATGAGGGTGTTCTTCTGACAACCATATCTCAAAAGTCAATTATTAGATAGCATGGGTCCCTATCAAGTTTTAGTTCACAAGAGCAGGGTGAAAGACAAGGAATAAAGAGTATGCAAGTTTATTCATCGAAGCACATTGAGTGCATAAGGTGATTGATATGGTTCATTGAGTTATTTTTAGGGAACATACATGGTTCATTGAGTTTAGTTTTAGTGATCAGCAAAGGAATTTGTTTAAACTCAAGAACTTAGGGAGTTTGTGAGGGATGCGTTGCGCATACCACCGTTCAAGGAGGAAGAAGAGGGAGCCGCAAGAAGTCAAAGGTGGTTTGGGCAAACCAAAAGTTCGGCCATCCCTCCTTGAATTCCTTCTTTCCTGCCCTTTCGCATTCTGAACCGTCAATGTTGTGCAACATGTTTAGGGGAGAGATCTTGAATAGTTTTGTAACTAGTGATTTGGAGAGATCTCCTCCACACTTATTCTTATACCTGACTTTATTCAAAAGGAAAACAAAAGTGGAGACAAGGGACTCTGCCGGTTCTGAGCACCGGGGAGTTTAAACTTTATTGAATCAAAGTATAAATCCCCTTTTTTATTTTATTTTGTTCTCTTTTATTTTATTTTTATTGTTTTATTCATGGCAAGCAAAACATGACGGCAACTAGCAGGGTGGACACATGAAGAAAAAATGCACGAGGTGTGTGGGATACTTACCTGGAAGAACTCACCAAGCAATGAACAAAAATTTGCAAGAGTTAAGCTTCGTATGCACGAAGCAAAGCTTTGCATATGTTCAGCTTGGTTCGTCATGCATCTTTCTTACCTTTGGACCAAGGAGCGTTGTGTTGAAATTTGAGTTATGTACACTGCTCCTCGCTCTCTCTTTTTTTATTATTCCTCTCCTCCAAAAGGTTAGTGGACAACAAATATTCGAGGGACGCATAAATGCTTTTTTTGGATTTGTTGATCACATCCATGCTTAAGGAAAAACAAATTCAAAAGGTTCAAAAGCATGGATCCCAATGTGCTTTGCCACAATTTTATTTTTATTTATTTATTTTGAGAGAGAGACAATCTTTTATTTTCAAAAGGTTTTTATTTTTATTGTTCACCAAATTTTTGTCCTTTTAGCAAAGCTCGCCCAAAGTAGAGATAAAACTGCATGAACATAAATAAAGAGGCATTTTGGCGTCGTACTCACTGTGATCCTTCAAAGTATTGAAGTGTGTACCGAGCCTTGGTTTGTTCTCCAAGGGGATTTGAGCTTGAGGACTTGCCCATCGATTTTGAAAGTTTTCATGCAGGGGTTAGTCCAAAAAGGTATACCTCCAAAGTTATTATTGTATTAATCTTGATGGTACAATGATCAAACAAGACACCATGTCTTATTTGATCACAGAAGGCTATTTAACCTAAGCACCATTCTTAATTTAAAAAGCCTTTACATGTCTCGAGCTCAAGAGACATCCAAACCAGACCATACAAAAATAAACAAAAGAAGCATAAATTTGCATGGTGAAGCTCTGTTGAAATAGAGATAAATGCGAGTAAAAGGATTGGTGAATCTTACCTTTTTACATACCTGAGTACTTTTACCGGCAGCATATGTGGATAAAAGTTTTGAAGTTGCTGCTGCGGTGGCATGGTCTCATATGGTCATCGAATATTCCTCCATTTTGATATAAGTTGAAGCGAAGGAAGGCACTTAGACCATGCCGACTCAAGTGGGCAACAAGGCAACAGCCTGGGGCGATGGCTGCGCCTGGGCGATCCCTTGGCGATCTCCATTCTGCGACTCGTTTCTAGGATCTTCTCCATGCTGGTCTTCTTGGATTCTTTGTCATCGCTGTGGATCTTCTCTCTCGTCTTGGTTTTCTCCCTGGTGAATCCTTTCAAGAAGATGTTCGTTGACGTCTTGGCAAGTCAGTCCATCAGCCCTCTTCTTCTCTCGATGGTTCTTTCTTTCTGCTCGCCACTTTTCATCGCTTGACGGAGGACTCCGTTGCCCTCATGCTTCAATCTTATTTGGATGGCTCTGCACTGGGTTTTCATGTCACTTTTCAAAGTGATCGACACTTTCGCTTCTCGGTTTCCTGCAAAGCTATGGGTTTCATGGTTTACAATCTTTGTCACTTCATTGGTTCGTGCTTCGATGTCGATTTTCACCTTTGGAGTAATGGTGCTCCACGATGGGAACGAGAGAAATTGCTCTGGGAGCAGGAATAGGAAAGAGAATGGACTCGTGTTCAATCCAGGCGTGAGAAAAAACGCTATCGTTCTTCTCCAAAGCCTGTTCGTCATGTTCGTTTTGCACCTTCTCTTGTTCAGGGATCTCCCCAGCGCAAGCATCAACCATCCTCAGTGCCTGATTCTTTTCGTGTTGGCTCCATTATTGTGCCTACTTCAGTTCCAGTTTCCTCAGTCTTTGGTTGACTTCGCGAAGATCTCGGAAGAACACCTGACCATTTGCCAGATCCGGTAATCAAGGATCAGTTTCCTTTTCAGACTTATTTAAATCTGAATTTGAACTTTGATTCTGCAAAGCCTGAGCCAGTGCCTGCGCTTTGTGTTAAGTGTCTCGCTCTGGGACATCAAGCAAATTCCTGTACGAGCCCATGGTGCTGCAAAGCCTGCTTCAACTATGATCATCGAGCCTACTGGTGTTTCACTAAGACTCGGCCCAAACTCCTTTGGGCCCCCAATGTTGCAAGCCCAAATGCTGCACCTATTTCGGATACTCAGCTATTTGCACCGGATTTCTCGTCCCGTGATTCTGGTGCAAATGCCTCGGAGAACCCGGCCGACTCCTCCTCTTCCCCAAGCCACAGTGTACCCTGA
Source organism: Panicum virgatum (assembly GCF_016808335.1). Taxonomy (NCBI): domain Eukaryota; kingdom Viridiplantae; phylum Streptophyta; class Magnoliopsida; order Poales; family Poaceae; genus Panicum; species Panicum virgatum. The sequence goes on along the minus strand of NC_053136.1, from coordinate 25,490,282 downwards.
TCACCCTCTCCAACTCCGCTGCCACCGCCACCTCTCTCTACTTCATCCATGGCGAACTTCCCCTATAACCCGATGTTGCTCGTTCCAGCGGGCTTTCACGTCGAACATGGATGGCAAAGACCGGTTCGTGCTCGCATTGCCCTAGGCGCAGAACCACCGAGGCGCCATGAGCAGTATGCCATCATCTCCTTGGTTCCGGAACCAGCGCTTGATCAAGTGGAGGATCTGATACAAGAAGTGGTGGTTTTTCTCCAACAAGAGTCCCAGTGAGAGTTGTTTCTGCATTTCCATCAGTGCTTGGATTAGAGCTTTTTCAGTTCGAAAATCCTGTTCAGAGAGAGAATTTGCTTCATGCTGCCCCGCTTGCTTTTGGTCAATGGGAGATTCGGGTTAGCAAACATGATGAGGCTAGGAATGTCAGAGCTTGTCCATATACCAAAGAATGTTGGGTGATGTTTTTGGGTTTCCCTCTAGACTATCAGCTTCTTGATTTTGTCAAAGCTGTGGTTGCTCCCTTTGGTCGTTTGATCAGTTGGCTAGAGGGGCCAAACAAATCACGTTTTCTTACAAGATGTCTTGTGCTCACTCCAGAACGTGTGCCCCGTAGCCTAATTGTGTCACAAGGGTCTCTTTTGGGAGGAACAGGGAGATCTTGGTCAGTACCAGTGTTTATTCTTGATGGTCACTTTCCTGATGCTTTTCCTCCAAATGAAGATCCTGTGCCTATGGATGGACTCCCTCATCCTCTCAATGGCCATGTTCAGGATGGCAACCCCAATGCATTACAAGGCTGGCAACATGATCTGCATGGAGCTGGGTATCACGTACATGTTGACTTTGGTTTGAATGCTAAACAAATGGGTGAAGTGCAGTAGAATTTGGCAATGCAAGAGAATGTTGATGACTGGGATGCAGAAGTAGAGCAAGACATCATAGCTGATGAGTGGGAAGCTTGGCCGGTTCCTAATCAAAATGATCACATTTTACAAAATCCAGATAATGCTCCTCCTCAACCTCAAGATTCTATCTCCTTTGATCTATCTGGTACGGCAACAAACTACCTGAGAGCAAATGGATCTGACATCAACTTGAGAGTGGAGGATGTTTTAGCTGGGAAGTTTAATGATACTTCATCCTCCTCATCCTCTGATGCTTCTTGTAGTTTGTTAATAATAGTGGATCAGTTGCCTCCTCCTTTTCTGCATTTGGAGATTCAAGCTTTTCAGAAACTTTCTGCTGTCTCGGTGCCTAGAGTTCTTAACCTACCAATGGTGTTGGAACACTAGGACTTAAACAACTTTTTTGCTCCAGCACAGACTCTAGAATCTACTCATATTGTAGATGATTCCTTAGCCATTGTGCCTTTTCAACCATGTCTACATGCTGTTCTAATTGAAATTTGGGCTACTGGACAGTTAGGCTCTGCAAGTACTTTCATTGGGCCACCTGCTCATGACGACTTGGCTTCTCAAAGCAATTCAAATGCTGCCTCAAAAGATGATGCACATCTTATGGAAGATGATGCTCTGCCTATGGATGTTTCCTCTCTTCCTGTTGCTGAATTGGATGAGATGGTCCCTGCTAAGAAATGTCTGGCTCCTTTTTTGGATGCTATTGCAACTGCTGATCAACCATCTTCCTCCAGCTCTAGATTGCCCATGTAGAGTGTCAGACTGTCCACAGCCATTTCTTCCACCAATGCTAGCCTACCTTTGAACATCTCATCAGTCAGAAGAAGTCCTCGGCTGAATCAGATTCACGGTTTTCAACATGCTCAGTTAAGCCCCAAGAAGAGAAAGAGAAGCTCCAAACTATCTAGTTTCACTGCTCCCATCCCTGTCGCATCAATTCTAGATCTCCAAGGCTTGGATCCAGGCCCCATCAGTGAAGAAATCTTGCAAGCCTGGGCATTAGAATGTGGGGTGCCATCTGAGGTGGTCATCCAGAAGTCCTCCCTCAAGCCTTCTGCAAATAATGAAGAAAACTAAAACTTCCCTGGAGCTATGCTCCCTATTTTCAGTTTTTCATGCTACTTTATCAAACTTTTGCTGGTGGAACTTTTCTGTGCCTTGTCAGACTATTTGCCTCTCAGCCTCTTTTGTGATACACTATTTATGACCCTAAAGATGTTTGTTTATTGGTTTTCTTCACTGAGATTTGTTGTGCAAATCCTCATTAGTGTTATCTATTTCAATCTTCTTAATGAATACATGAAACTTGAATGTCCTCTGTTGGAACATTAGAGGCCTAAATGGCTCTGGTAAATGGGATGCGGTTCGTGATAAAATCAATGAAAGTGCTAGCTTTATTGTGTGTCTACAAGAAACAAAGCGTGATCACTTCGATACTCCTTTTATTTGTAAATTCCTACCATGACGGTTTGATAAGTTTGCCTTTGCCCCCTCAATTGGTGCTTCGGGTGGAATTTTGGTGGCTTGGATCAGCAATCATTTCAATGGTTTTGTTTTGGAAACCAAGCAGTTTGGCCTAACAGTGGAGTTTATCTCGACAGCTAACCTAGAAAGATGGAAGCTCACCACAGTATATGGTCCTTGTCAGGAACCTCTTCGTTTAGAATTCATTGATTGACTGCGTGGTCACATTATTCTTGACAATGACAACTAGCTCTTTCTAGGGGACTTCAACTTTTATAGGTCTCTTGAGAATAGAAACAAACCTGGTGGTAAGCTTCAAGATACACTCACTTTCAATGATACTATTGGCTATCTTGGATTAATTGAACTTCATCTCAAGGGTAGAGCTTTTACATGGAGTAACATGCAAAATGATCCCTTACTGGAACAGCTGGACTGGTTTTTCACCTCAATGAATTGGACTACTTCCTTCCCGAACACACTTGTCTTACCTTTGGCCAAGATAACTTCTAAACACATTCCCTGTAAAGTCACCATTGGAACACACATACCAAAGGCAAACATTTTCTGATTCGAGAACTTCTGGCCTGAACATCCTGGCTTCATGGAAGCAGTCATCTTAGGTTGGGAAAAGCCCCCCAAGAACCCTAGAGATTCTGCTTCTGCTCTTGCTGGCAAGTTAAAAAAATGTAAGATATGCTCTCAAGCTTTGGAGCAAAAATCTTTCAAACCTGAACACCCTAATCAGCAATTGCAACAAAGTGATCTTCTTCTTTGATAGCCTTGAGGAAATACGATTGCTCTTTGATCATGAATCTGCCTTCAGAAATGTGATAAAAGATCATTTGGCCTTTTTGCTTCAGTCCAAAAACCTATACTGGAGGAAAAGATATATTGTGAACAGAATTAAATTTGGTGATGAATGCACCAAGTTCTTCCATGCAATGGCCACCATCTCATATAGAAAGAATGCAATCTCGCAACTTAAAAATGTCAGTGGCATCTTCATTTCTGATCATGAGGGGAAGGCTGATCTTCTTTGGACAGCTTACAAACAGAGGTTAGGGGTTTCAATAAACTCACAAATGGTTTTTGACCTAGACAGACTAATTAATATAGATTTGGACCTCTCCAGCCTTGTGGTGCCAATAAGCAGATCTGAAATTGATAGAGTTATCAAGCTCATTCCTAATGACAAGGCTCCTAGACCTTATGGCTTTAATGGTCTTTTTCTTAAGAAATGTTGGCCAATTATCAAGGATTCTTTCTATCAACTCTATGATGACTTTTATTCAGGGACACTTGATCTTGAGAGCATCAATAACTCTTATATCACACTCATACCAAAGGTTAACAACCCTGAAACAGTAAATGACTTCAGACCAATTTCATTGTTGAACACCAGCATAAAGCTACTGACAAAGATCCTTGCTGAGAGACTGTAGGCAATTATTCTCAAACTTATCCATGCAAACCAATATGGTTTCATTAAGAGCAGAACCATACAAGACTGTCTTGCTTGGAGTTTTGAGTACATACATCAATGTCATCAAAGCAAGAGGCCAACCATCATCCACAATCTTGATTTTGCCAAAGCATTTGATACCATAGAACACTCTGCCATGACGATCCTGATGATGAAACTTAGCTTCCCCCCGAGATGGCTGCAGTGGATGAAAATGATTTTCACCTCTGGTACCTCCTCCATTCTTCTTAATGGTGTTCCTGGAAGGAAGTTTCACTGCAAAAGGGGTGTCAGACAGGGTGACCCTTTATCACCTTTGCTTTTTGTGCTGGCAGCTGAGCTCCTGCAATATGTCATCAATGATTCTTGCTCTCAAGGTTTCTTACATATCCCCCTTCCCCAGCCAACCTCAGACTTCCCAATCATACAATATGTAGATGATACTTTGCTCTTGATGCAAGCTGACTTAGGTCAAGTCACACATTTAAGAACATTATGGAAGATTTTGTGCAGTCAACTGGTTTCAGAGTCAACTTCAACAAATCCTCAATGTTTTCCATTAATGTCCCGGCTAATACAATAGATGCACTTGCTACTGCGCTTGGCTGTCAAATTGGCACTCTTCCTTTCACTTATCTTGGTCTACCCATGGGCACAACAAAACCAAGAATGTCTGATCTCACCCCAATGATGGATAGAGTAGAAAAACGTCTCTCTGCCAGCTCCTCCCTACTTTCATACACTGGCAGGCTGCAAATGATCAACTCAAGTATCACCCCAAAAACCACATATTCAATGTGTACCATTAAACTGCCAGCTGGGGTCATTGAGAACATTGATAGGGCTAGGAGGCAATGCTTATGGAGAGGCAATAATCAAGCAAATAGAGGAGGTAACCTAGTGGCCTGGCAAAATGTACAGCTGCCTAAGAAGAAAGGAGGTTTGGGAGTGATAAACCTGAGATTGCAAAATGATGCTCTTCTCCTCAAACAGCTCCATAAATTTTATATGAAGTCTGAAACTCCCTGGTGCCCGCTGATCTTGTTCAAATACTACACAAACAATGTCCCTCATGCAACCAGGGAGGTTGAATCCTTTTGGTGGAAAGATATTCTAAGACTTAATATTATTTACAGAGGAGTTTCTAAATGTTCACTAGGAGATGGATCTACTGTGACTTTTTGGGATGATCTCTGATCTGACAACATCCTGCCAACCAAGTATCCAAGGCTCTATTCCTTTGCAATTGACCAGAATATTTCAGTCAAAAGGATCATGTAGGCTGAGGATCTTGCTAGCCTATTTCTCCTGCCTTTATCAGAGCAAGCTTTTCTGGAACTGATTTCACTTCAGACAAACTTGCAACAGATTGTCTATGATGTCACTACACCAGATACATGGCTTTTCTCATGGGGTAGCTTTAAATACTCCTCCAGGCGATTCTACAATCTGGGTTTTACTCATCTTGCGGTTCCACCCATCTTTACATGGGTCTGGAAATCAAAATGCTCACCTCGGCTCAAATTCTTCGCATGGTTGATACTAATGGACAGATTGAATACAAAGGTGATGCTTCAGAAGTGAAACTTTAATGTGCAACCCAATAATTACTATGTCATGTGCCAAGATCAGATTGCTGAAGATGCCTCCCATCTCTTCTTTGATTGCCCCTTTGCTGTGATCTGTTGGCAAAAGATTGGCATCACCTGGATCAACAACGACGATATCATCTACCGGCTGGTTTATGGATGCAATAATCTAGGTCTCACTTTCTTCATTGAACTGTTCATCATCGCGGCTTGGGAAATATGGAATCTATGTAATGGGAAAATTTTCGAAGGAAAACAAGTCAGCTTGCAACTTTGGATCGTGCGATTCAAAGAACAAGTTCTTCTCCAACTGAATCGGATCAGGGAAGAACAAAGATCAGTAGTTTTACAATGGCTAAATACGATGTTGTAATTTCTCTCCTCCCATTTCTTTTTTTGTAAATATCCTCTGTAAGTATTTCTTGTCTTTTTTATAATTAATTGAAAAGTGCTGTGGGGATCTCACCCACAGTTTTGGTGTCAAAAAAAAGTGGGCAACAAGGCCAGGTCGTACATACGGGAAGTGTGCAGGGGACCATGGGCCTTGGTGTCATTATCTGGAGGCACACGACTTTTAGGATGGGAGATGCAAAGTATGTCTCCTTTCCTATATGCCAGCAAGTTCCAAGTGAAAAGTTGAGCAGCGAAAGCCTAAAGTGGAAGAGGAGCAATTCCTCTTGCTTGTATGTGCATGATTTGCTAGAGTGAAGCTATGCAAAGCAGGGAGAGCAAGGCTGGCTGGAGCTAGGCTGTGGGATGATGCCTATGGGCGTGCAATGCAATGGCCTAAAGGCACGCACAGGATACGTCCTCCGGTCCATGTGGAGCCTGCTAGATCACTCTCACTTTCTTTCTCTCACTTGTTTTTTATCTCATTTTCTTGCTTTTTTCTCTCTTCTCTTTTTTTCCTTTCTTATTTTTTCTTTTTTATTTATTTTTCTATTTGAAAAGGTGGAACTAGCATCATTCTTGGTAAAGAATGATCCTGTTGTGGGGTGCTCACCGATCTCCCCCACACTTGGACTTTTGTGTCTCATGACACCAAAAGCCAATGGTGTGGTGTCAGTATCTCCAAGTGTGTCCCATCAATCAGGGAGTACCATGTGTGCAGTCGGTGCAGTTCTCATATTCTTGGGCATCACATGCTCCTCATCTTTTAATCTCAACCTAAAAATGGTTAGCGACCAAAAATATCCGAGGGTGCATACTATCCATACAACATGTTCTTGCTTTTATTGGTTTAGTAGAATTTTTTTCTTTTAGATAATCCGGGCTACCTCCCAACAGTGCTTGTTTGCGGTCACAAGCTTGACCATGTGGGTTTTCCTATTGCAGCCAAGATAGGTGATGTAAACCCCAGCTTCACCATCGATTGTTGTTCCATCATTTCGAACTACAAGGTTACTGCTCAAATACAACTACGAACCCTGCATAAATGTTATTATAAGCAGAACCAAAACCAACCATCCCAAAGGGTACCTATGATGGGAAGCTCTATGGTGGTTGCATGACTTGTAGCAACTTGGCATGAAGGATGAGAGATCTCGGAGAAAACAAGGATGAGCATGAATTTTGTAGAATCGAACTTCATGCTCATGGAGTGGGCGGCTTGATCTCCGGATGGTGCAACTCAAGAATGTTCATGGCCCCACAATGAAAGAGAATGTGTAACTCTGTGGGCCATAGGAACAATTCTGAGTTAATGTCTCGAGGGAAATGAGTGTCTTTCAACTCATGCTCTTCTTAGGTGGCAAACTTTGCATTTCATCAAAGATGATTCTACAAAGCAATACATCCTACGACTCCAATAGAAGTCCAATGATATGAAGAGTGATTGTAACTTCTATAGGGCATCAATCAAAATCAAGGAATGGGATGAGAGTTCTGAATCACTTGATTTGATTGGCATCAATTGCTAATCGAGAATAAGAATGTGAATATGATTCATTCGATTCGATCGGCTCAGCCCATGTGATCCCTTGACCAAAAGAATGAGTCCTATGGACTATGATATGGTCATCAATGTCAAGGCATATTCCTTGGTGAAAAACACACCTCGAATGTTGTTGACGGCTATTAAGAGCAAAATAAATGCCATCAACTGCTGCATAAAGTCTTAAAGAATGAACACTAGCAGTAGTGGTAGGAGTTATTACTAACGAATTCCACAAGTGTTGGTGAATTGTTTATTGCAGGTACACAATTTCAGAATAACATGAAAACATGCAGAGAACACAGAACAAATGCACAGAAGATCATATCCTGCATTACACAAGGATTGAGGGCCCACATGACATGCCAACTCAACTTCAGCCCGTGCACCCAATCATCCACATAAGGATCCCACAAGGAGTGCACCAACCAAAGATGAGCCCAAACAGGCTCAGAAAGGGGCCAGCCAACCCCCACTGGGCCTAAACAGGCCCAACTTTCTCCTACAGTCTTACTCAGCTTCCCTACGCTTGTTCTGAATGGGGATAGTACCACCTCTTGAATGCAACTGCGGATTCACCCCTGGAAAAAGGCTATATAAGGAGGAGGAGAGTCCCAACACAAGACACACCACCAAGTCCTCCAACTCTTCACTTGAAGATGTAGCGCTCCACTCCAATGGCGAGGTCCTGCCTAGGCTAGTGCTTAGAGTAGGAGGAGGGTGAGTAGTTTGGGGAAGCACCGGGCCTGTCGGTGGTCTTCTCCGGTCTTGTACCTCTATGGATGCTAGCTTCCTCTGGTCGGAGTAAGTTACTATTTATGATTCCCGTATTGCATAGTACTTTTGCTTGAGTGAGATCAGTTCTCCTACCCGCGAGTTTGTCGCTCCGTATTTATTCAAAGTGCTGTAGTTTGCTACGGGTATACAAACATAGTTAGACTGTAGTAGTAATCAGTAGTGTAGACGTCCTTCGTTTGCCTTATATCCCACGGTTGTTAGAGGTAGGCCGCAGGTGGTGACAGCCCTGTCGGTCCTTCATAATCCTCCACATTTGGATATAGCGTAGAGCTGTTAGCCAGAGTTTCCTGACCATTTCAGGGGTAAGCCGGTGCCTGAAGAGAGTCTTACTCGAGAGATCGACCTTTAAGTCTTCTTTAGTGCTACCGCAGGAATCCTCTCCAGCCTTGCCACCTATTCTTGGTGTGTCCTTGGACCTACTGAGTTAGGAGTTAGTGCACACATGTTCCATGTGGAAACGATACCCTTGAATACTCACGGGTGAAACCTATGACGGTATCCGTGTGCTTGCAGATTTATTCGCATCATTAAAATACCCAACAAGCTTTTTGGCACTGTTGCCGGGAAACGGTTGCTGTTCTAACTTCGAACCTAGTTGGTCCTCGTATATTTTCAAAAACAAAAAAAATCTGTTTCCTTTTTCTTTAGCTCTACCTCCACCCCTGCTACCCATTCTATCCTTGTATCTTTTTGCTTTTCTTATCTCTACCTCTACCCTCGCTACGCTTGGAAGGTTATCCTCGTACATACCTTCCATCTATGTGGGGTGAGTCTTTAGAGCCACCCTCTCTAGAGTTAGTTCCTCATCTGGCTACGAGATTCACCCTCATGCCTTACCGATGAAATCGAGTGAGACAAACTCCCACCCTTATCCTCAATTATCGATCGATGACAATCAAATCAAGTGAATCAAACTTCATTTCTTAATCCTTGATTTTGCTTGATGCCCAATAGAAGTTATGTTCACCCTTCCTATCAAATGAACTTCTATTGGAAGCTTAGGATGGATTGCTTTGCCACCTCCATCTTTGACGAAATGCAAAGCTTCCTACCTAAGGAGGGGATGAGTTGAAAGAAACTCATTTCCCTCGTGACCGAACTCAGAATCGTTCATTTGGCCAAAAGAGTTACACATCCTCTTTCACTATATTGCCATGAACATTCTGGAGTTTCTCTATCCGGAGATCAAGCCACTCACTCCATGGGCATGAAGTTCTATTCTGCTTCATCACAAAAGCCATGCTCATCCTTGATATCTCTGAGATCTTTATTCTATTGTGCCAAGTCGCTACGAGTCTTACGATCATCGTAGGGTTTCCAATCATAGACGCCCTTTACGATGGTTGTAGTTGGGTTTCGCTTATCAAAATATCTTTGCAGGGCTCGTAGTTGTATTTGTGCACTAACCTTGCAGCTTGAATGACGATAAATCAACAAATGGTGGTGAAATTGGAAACTTCATCACCATTGATAAGCTGCAGAATGATTTCCTCACGGTCGAGCTTGCGACCATAAATAAAGCACTACCGGGAGATAGCCTGGACTATCTAAAAATAAAAATAAAAAAATATAGTAAAAAATATCTTTCTCCTAAACAATAAAAGAAAGGACATGTTTTAAGCATAGTATGCACCTTCGGGTATTCTTGGTTCTAACCATTTCAAGTTATGATTAAGAAGAGACGGAGACATACGATGCCCGAGAACATGTGGACTGCATCAGCTGAACACTCTGATGCTCTTCGGAGTTGGAAAACACTCGAAAGGAGACCCCGACATTGCACACTTGACTTTCACACAAAAGTCCAAGTGTGGGGGATATCGCTGAGCATCTCGCTGCAAGTTCCTGCCATCCAAAGAAGTATCCTTGTTACAAGAAGGTGTCAACTCTGGCTTGCTTTAAAAAAAGGAGAGAGATAAAAATAAAAGAAAAAAGAAGAGAGAAAGAGAGAGAGAGAGAAAAAAAATAAAGAGAGAGAAAAAAGAGAGAAAGGAAGAAGGAAAGAGTGAGAGAGAGCCATGGCTGCGCACACTCAAGAAGCTCATGCACACAAACAATCGAGAGGCTGCCCCTTTTCGTTTCCAAACCTTTGCAGCTCCATTCAGATTGGCACTTGCTCACATGCACGAAGGAGGCCGTACCTTGCGTCCCCAATCATAAGGCATTGTGCCAATAGATCATGCCTCGAATGAACATGGTTCCCATACATGAGGCATGAGCAAGACACGCCATCGCCACAACAACTCCGACTCATCCATTCCATATGCTGGCGGTGAGTATACTCGGGTATGCGAAGGTAAGATTCACCAATCCTTTACTCATGTTTATCTCCAAATGAACAAAGCTTGCAAAATCATGCTTCTTTTGTTTTCATTCATTTGCTCTGGTTTGGGAGTATTCTTGAGGTACTTCCATAGGCTTTTTAAATTAAGTGTGGTGCTTAGGTGAAATAGCCTACTTTAATCAAATTCGACATGGTGCTGAATTTTGGTTAATGAACTTAGAGCATTACCACCGTAAACTTTGAATGCATATCTTTTGTGGACTGACGCCTATAGGAAACTTTTCAAATTTGTTGGGTAAAGTCATGAAGTTCATGCTGGAGATAAGGCAAGGCCCTTTTTGAGCTTCAAATAATAAATTTTGCACAACATGCAAAGGAGGCATCAGAACCATTTCATAAGTGCACTTTGTGCACAATAGCAAATGCCCATACGTTTTGTTCATGCTGTTTTATCTCAGTCTTGTTTGAGTTTTGCTAAAATATTGGTGAACAATGAATATAAAAAAAACTTCTTTGTTAAAAAAAGGGAAGAATCTGTCTCGAAAAAAATGATGAAATAAAATGATGGCAAACATTTTGGGATCCATGCTCTTTACATCTTTGAACATGATTTTTTTCCTTGAAGCATGCATGTGAACAACAGATCTAAAAAAATCATTTCAAAATTCTTTATACATTCCTAGTGTATTTGTTGTCCACAAACCTTTTGGAAGAAGGCAAATAAACAACCAAGGAGCAACGCAATAACTCCATCATCCACAGAACGCTCCTTGATCCCATTGGAAGACTGATCCATGAGAAACCAAGTTGAACAAATGCAAAGCTTTACTTCATGTATATGAAGCTTAACTCTTGCAAATTTGTTCCACGCTAGGTGAGTTCTTAAGGTGATTATCCCTCACGCGTCTGCATCCTCACTCATGTCTCCATCATGCTAAATTACCCTTCATGTCCACTTTGCCATCCCAAGAATAAAAAAAAGATAAAAAAATAAAAATAAAATCCTGTGCTTCGAGCTCTTCTCCCTCGTTGATTCAATAAATTTAGACTCCCTGGTGTTCTAAACTGGTAGAGTCCTTGTTTGTTTTCACTTTTGTTTTGATGAATAAAACAGGTACAAGAATAAGGGTCGGGAGAACTATCAAGCTCAACAACCATTCAGTCAAGATCTCCCCCAATATGTTGCACAAAACCAGACTGAGATGGCATGGCACATTGAAGAATAGGATGGATGAGATCCAGGGAGGCAATGGCTGAACCTTTGGTTCATCCAAACCACTTCTGAATCAATTTTTTTCTCTTCTTCCTTCTTCAACGATGGTATGTGCATCACATTCCTCGCAAACTCCCTCAAACTCCCAAAGTTCTTGAGTTTAATGAATTTCTTCATTGATCACTAAAACTAAACTCAATGAACCTTGCCAATCGCCTTGTGCACTACATGCACTTCCATGAATAAACTTGTATACTCTTTATTCCTCGCATTCTTTCTAATTCTTGTGAACATCTATCTTCATAGGGACCCATGGTATCTAAGTAATTGACTAATGTGATATGATTGGATGAATAGAACCATGCTCTTCCTTGCAAAGTACTTGGGATTTATTTTCAAAATGAAAAAAATTATCATTGCTTGTCTCCTCAAATTAATGAAAATTCATACCAATGCCAAAGTTAGATTTTCATGCTCAAACCTTCATATGCAGTTTGACTTTTGCTTTGAGTTTTGTCAAATTCTTTAACCCTTGTTAGAGACTTTTCATATTCTCATGATCAAGATCACGTACACGTCCACTCATATACTAGCCGGGACGTGTGCTCCTGCTTCTCCCGGGACGCGGGTGTTGGGCATGCGTCGCGTGGTGCTAACCCCAGATGGCAACCCTTGGACAACGGCAATGACAGATCGCGGGACAGTGACATCCCGGGTGTTGGCGCCTACCAACGTCACCACCGGGAAACAGCGATGACGCCCGTAGACGCCAATTGGGGTGGCAGGTATTTCATCAACCACGAATGAATCCGCAAGTGTAACACCCGGTTTATAAAAGGACATAAACCGAGCAATCATATACGTGCCAGGATCAAGTCACACGTATATACAACAGAATGAACAGTATATCACAACACATATCACGTAAAAAGACATAATAAAGCAAGTACGAATGTTATTTATTATATTAATGACAAAATGTCTGATACAGCGGAAGCGTAGAATACATATACGAAGAACTCTCGGAAGCAGGACGCCACAGGGACGTCGACTGGGAGACGAACGCCTAGAAGTCCTCGTAGTCCTGGTAGCGCTGAGCGAACTCCCTAGCGTCGGCAGGAACTAAGCAGCAGTAGAGTATCCCCAAGAGGAAAAAGAGTAGAGTAGGCAAGAGTGAGTACACAACTTGTACTCAACAAGTATAACATGAACAACCTATCACTTTTAAATACATTTTCATACTGCATTTTAATACTATATGCCTATAAGGATTTCCTAGCCACTTTATATCCTTTATATATCCTTTGGGTTGCATTTTGGTTAGTTGTGCTAGGTGCCGCGCTATAACACATGATGGTCCTTTTTAATTAATTTGATTAATGGTATATGCAACTTAATCTGTAACACCCGGTTTATAAAAGGACATAAACCGAGCAATCATATACGTGCCAGGATCAAGTCACACGTATATACAATAGAATGAACAGTATATCACAGCACATATCACGTAAAAAGACATAATAAAGCGAGTACGAATGTTATTTATTATATTAATGACAAAATGTCTGATACAGCGGAAGCGTAGAATACATATACGAAGAACTCTCGGAAGCAGGGCACCACAGGGACGTCGACAGGGAGACGAACGCCTAGAAGTCCTCGTAGTCCTGGTAGCACTGAGCGAACTCCCTAGCGTCGGCAGGAACTGAGCAGCAGTAGAGTATCCCCAAGAGGAAAAAGAGTAGAGTAGGCAAGAGTGAGTACACAACTTGTACTCAACAAGTATAACACAAACTATGAGGCTCTAGGTTGGCTGACTGACTGCATTAGCTTTTAAGTCTTGGCAAAATTTTATTAAAGCTATTTACTACAAGTTGATGAATTACCATAAACCCAATTACATAGTAATTAATCAAAATTAATCATGTTACTACTGAGAACCAAACCAAACCAAGCCACCCGGGGAAACCTGCCTCGTCGAAGGAAGATAACCCCACTAATCAAAAGGAGGATCTGGGCCGCTCATGACTGTGAGCACGGCAAGTATACCAGTTTTACACTCTGCAGAGGTTGCATATCTTTACCCACAAGTCGTGAGCTACGCTAGTTGTTCATCACACTTCCTTAGGTGAGATGACTAGCAAACTCACTACGAGGCCATTACAAAGGACACGTTGGTAAGGTGTAACCGCTAAGGAATCAGGCTCCGCAACGATGGTAACCAGCTCGAGGGGTACGCACACCAAGCCTCGTAGCCTAGCCACCATTGAAGCTCACCACCCCCCATGCCCCGTCGGTAAGTTACTCCCGAACCAAAATGACCTAATTAGTAAGCCAAGACCGTCCCATTCCAGTCTTGTGGTAGCGCTGTTGTCCCAAGTTGTCGCTCGATGAACCGGTCCTTATGGAGAGTGGCCAGCCAGGCAGTAAGCACCGTGCTGGCCCCCTAAACCATGTTTTCTAATAAAACCAATATTAACGAGACGTGAACCACTCAAGCCACACAGAGGGTCACTCTCAGAATTAAGTTGCATATACCATTAATCAAATTAATTAAAAAGGACCATCATGCGTTATAGCGCAGCACCTAGCACAACTAACCAAAATGCAACCCAAAGGATATATAAAGGATATAAAGTGGCTAGGAAATCCTTATAGGCATACAATATTAAAATGCAGTATGAAAATGTATTTAAAAGTGATAGGTTGTTCATGTTATACTTGCCTTCCTCGTACTGCTCCGGCTGCTGCTCAAACTGCTCAGAAGACAGCTGCTTTGGGTACTGGTACTGGGGCTCCTCCGGTAGCTCAACGTCTACTCACGAACACATGGCCAAAACAAGGCACACAATAAGCATACAAGCAAACACTAACAAAAGCTAAGAAACAGTACATCAATACATTAAAACAGCACACTAAACTAGTCTAAAGCTATTCTACGCGTTACAACGATCGCGTGGACATAAAGAACGCCTAAAACGGAGCTAAAACGCAAAAACTAGAGCTAAAACAAGTTCCAGGGACCTATTTGTAAGAAAACTAAAGTTCCAGGGGGTTTCTAGGCAAAACTGAGGACTAAAACATAATTAACCATTAAATCTAAGGGCTAGCATGCAAAACCGATGGCTCTGGACGGTGGGTCATATATTTAAAAAGATCAGGGGGCTGGGCGCTAAAAACTGGGCCTCAGTGTAAATAGTTTTACACTTCTGCGGACTGCGGGTTGAATATGGAAAAGTGGAGGGGCTCTTTAGCAAATATCCCTGGCCGAACCGGTATCTTTGAATCTGGGCGCTTGGATCTGGATCGGATGGCTCGGGTTTGATAGCCTTTGGATCTAATCGCGTGCGTCCGAGATGGATCGGGCGGCCAGGGGGATTCGCGGCGACAGCGGCGGCGGAACGCGCCGGAGTCCTCTGTTCCGCGGCGGCGACCTAGCCGGAGTTCGGTAAAAGGGCACTGCAGGGCTTGATTCAACGCGGGTTCAGGTCAGGGAGCGAGCGTGCGCGACGGTGAGCTCATCCGGGCGCACAAGGGGGCGCGTGGGGGCTCCGGCGTGGCTCGCAGCAGCGCCGGGCGGCGTTGCGCGGCCGCAGGCTCACTGGCGTGCGATTGCGCGCCAGTCTGAGGGGAAACAAGGGGTAGAAGGTTTAGGATGGTGATTTACCTCTGCGCAACGCGTAGGGGACGTGCAGAGGGGAGGAGCGGCGGTGCAGAGGTCTTGCCGCGGCGTCGCAGCGGTTCCGAGCTCGGTGAGGCGCGGGGAACGGTGGCCTAGGCGTCCCTCTGGTCGTCTGGGCTCCACGGGTGGGCTCGCGGAGACTCCAGGGATCGAGGCGAGACTCCTGCGGCGGTTGGTGGAGGCCGGGAGGTCGTGGCAAGACCCGTCCGCGGCGGCGCCGGGGAGTCTGCGTGGCGGAGCGAGCGGGCGGTGGTGCTGGGGTTTGGTGACGGCTGCAGCGTGGTGGTAGGGCACAGGAAGGGGTTACAGGGGTCAAATAAAGGTGGAGCCGGCATCTAGGCGTGCGCGTCTGTGGTGAGAGCGGCGGGGATGGCGGTCTTGATTCCGTGCGGGGAGAACGGATTGTGATCCTGAGCTCGGGCTGCGAAGCTTCTGGAAAGCGGGTGTTGGGAAGAGGCTGGCCCGTGGGTCCACGCGCGAGTGCGGGGTGGAGCGGGGTTGGGGAGGTCCACAAGGCAGCGGTCTGCGGCGCTGCGGAGCGGAGCAGAGGCGCTCGGATGCGGGGTGGGGAAAGAAAGGAAGGAGGAGGGAGGAGCGCTGACGAGCGGGCCCTAGCGGTCAGCGGGGGAAAGGCGACGGCAGCGCGGGGCGACTCTGGGTCGGGCGCGTTGCTGGCGCTGGGCCTAGTGACGCGGAAGCGGGACGCGCTGGCGCGAGTGTGGGCCGAAGGGAGAGGAGCGGCGCCTGCTCGGCCGGCTCTGGTGCTGGGCACGCGTGGAGGTAAGGGAAGGAGATGGGCCGCTTGGAGAGAGGAAGGGAGGAGAAGGCGGGTTGGGCTGAGGAGAGTTGGTGGGCTGGTTTGCTCTTTTCTCTTTCTGGTTTTTCCATTTGCTCCCTCTTTTCTATTTCTAATTCAAATACAAATTTGAATTCAAACAACACTCAAATAATTAAAACTATGGACCAGCATGAATGCAACACCAAAATTTAAACCTATGATAAAATTTTAATTACTTAAGGAACAAAATTTTAGATTAAATGCAAGTCTAACACAATAGACCTTAGAAAAAAATAAATAAAGCCAATTAAATTTATTAATAGATTACTGAAATTTAAACTAGGGTGTTACAGACCCTACCCCCTTAAAGAAATCTCGTCCCCGAGATTTAGCTGGGCTGGCTAGCAAAGAGATGTGGATATGTCTTCTTCAACTCATCTTCTCTCTCCCAAGTAGCCTCAGCTTCACTGTGGTGACTCCACTGAACTCTGCACATCTTGATGCGCTTGTTCCGAGTAACCCTTTCTGATGTCTCCAGAATTTTCACCGGATGCTCAGTATAAGTCAGATCTTCCTGAACTTCTAACCCATCCAGTGGGGCCTGCTCCTCGGGTACTCGCAGACACCTTTTCAGCTAAGATATATGGAAGACATCATGAACTCCTGAGAGGCTGGTGGGCAACTCCAGGCGATAAGCAACTTCGCCTTTCCCCTCTAGCACCTTGAATGGCCCCACATACCGAGGTGCTAACTTCCCCTTGACATTAAACCTGCGTATTCCTCTCATCGGAGACACCTTCAGGCATACATGATCACCAACACTGAAAGTCAGGTCTCTCCGTTTGCCATCAGCATAGCTTTTCTGTCTGCTCTGTGCAATCCTCAGATTTTCTCGCACAGCCTGAACCATCTGCTCTGCATCATCTATGATCTCAGGGCCAAAGAGCTGCTTCTCACCGATCTGATCCCAATAGAGAGGAGTCCTGCACTTTCTGCCATACAATGCCTCGAAGGGGGACTTCTTCAGACTGGCCTGATAGCTGTTGTTATATGAGAACTCAGCATAAGACAGGCACTTATCCCAACTAGTACCGTACTGAATGGCACAAGCTCTCAGCATATCCTCGAACACTTGGTTGGTTCTCTCTGTCTGCCCATCTGTCTGAGGGTGATAAGCCGTACTGAAACGCAGCTTCGTATCCAACGAATCATGGAGCTGCTCCTAGAATCGAGAAGTGAACTGAGACCCTCTATCAGATATGATCTTCTTGGGCACACCATGTAAGCAGACAATCCGAGAGATGTACAACTCTGCAAGTCTAGCACCGGAGTAAGTAGTGTTCACTGGAATGAAGTGAGCAACCTTCGTCAGACGATCCACTACTACCCATATAGAGTTGTACCCCTTCTGAGTACGAGGCAATCCAACAATGAAGTCCATAGTAATTTCTTCCCATTTCCACTCTGGAATCTTCAAAGGCTGTAACAGACCTGCTGGCCTCTGATGCTCAGCCTTGACACACTGACAGGTGTCACAAATAGCCACGTACTCTGCCACTGAACACTTCATCCCATACCACCAGAAATGTTCCTTCAGATCATAATACATCTTCGTGCTGCCCGGATGAATAGAGTAAGCTGTATCATGGGCCTCGCTCAGAATCAACTTCCGGAGATCATTCACATCTGGCACACAGATCTGGTTCTTGTACCACAAAGTACCCCGATCATCCTCTCTGAAGTGTGGGGCCTTGCCCTTCTTGAGCAACTCACGGATCTCCTGCAGCTTCTCATCTTCTTTCTGATGCTGCCTGATCTCTGACTCTAGAGTCGGTACTGCCTCAAATGCTACACTAGAGGTATGATGCAAGAAGTCCAGGCTCAACTGCTCGAACTCCTCGCATAACTCTGGAGGCATCTGGAAAGCCACGGCCATGTTGACATAACTTCTCCTGCTCAAAGCATCTGCTACAACATTGGCCTTACCCGGATGATAGTGAATCTCCAGGTCATAGTCCTTGACCAACTCTAACCATCTTCTCTACCGCATGTTCAGCTCATTCTGTGTGAAAATGTACTTGAGGCTTTTGTGATCAGTATAGATATCACACTGCTGCCCATACAAGTAATGCCTCCAAATCTTCAGACCATACACCACTGCAGCTAACTCAAGATCATGAGTGGGATAATTCAGCTCATGCCGACGTAACTGCCGTGAAGCATAAGCAATCACTCTGCCCTCCTGCATCAGGACACACCCAAGACCATCCTTCGAAGCATCACAATACACCGTGAACCTCTTGCTCTGGACTGGCAGAGTAAGGACTGGCGCCGTAGTCAACCTCTTCTTCATCTCATCAAAGGCCTTCTGACGTTCATCAGTCCATATGAATGCCACATTCTTCTCTAGCAAGGAAGTCAAAGGCTTCGCGATCTTGGAGAAATTCTCGATGAACCTCTGATAATATCCTGCTAAGCCCAAGAATGACCTGACTTCCTTTACAGTCTGCGGTGTCTCCCACTCGAGCACATCCTTCACCTTGCTCGGATCAACAGCAATGCCTCCCTGAGAGATAACATGACCGAGGAATGGAACCTCGTCAATCCAGAACTCGCACTTGCTGAACTTGGCATACAACTGATGCTCCCTCAGTCTCTGCAATACAAGTCTTAGATGCTCCTCATGCTCTTCTTCTGTCTTGGAGAAGATCAGAATATCATCAATGAAGATCACCACGAAGACATCCAGATAGTCCACGAAAACCATGTTCATCAGATGCATGAAGAAAGCCGGGGCATTAGTCAAGCCGAAGGACATGACCGTGTACTCATATAGTCCATACTTGCAAGTGAATGCCGTCTTCGGAATATCCCCAGGACGGATCCTCAGCTGAAAATAACCCGAACGAAGATCAATCTTCGAGAATATACGAGCACCTCGAAGCAGATCGAAGAGATCCTCAATACGGGGCAGTGGATGCTTGTTCTTGATAGTAACTGCATTCAGCTCCCGATAATCGACACACATCCTCTTCGAGCCATCCTTCTTATCTACTAGCAATAATGGAAAAGCCCAAGGAGAGAAGCTGCGACGGATATAGCCCTTGGCTAGCAACTCATCAATAGTCTTCTTAACTTCCTCATGCTCTATAGGTGCCATGCGGTAGGGCCGCTTTGCAATAGGAGCTGTACCAGGAAAGAGATCAATAGAAAACTCGATGTCGCGTTCAGGCGGCATACCTGGCAAATCATCCGGAAAGACATCCGGGAATTTAGACACCACGCGAATACCATCCGTGGGGCTAGCCTCCATCTGATGAAGAAATCCTGAGGGCTCTGAAGCACTGACTGTCACCTCTTGGCCATCAGATGCTGTCAAGTGAACTGCCCGATGAGCACAATCAATTCTGACTCCCCATTTGGCAAGAGTATCCATTCCCAGAATCACATCAATACCCTTGGTGTCTAGCACCCTCAGATCAGCACTGAACGTTGCCCCCCTTATGGCTATACTGACTTGAGGGCTAACAATATGGGATCTCAACTCCCCTCCCGGTGAAGAGACTAGCAGATACTTCTTTAATGGGGTGGTAAAGAAACTATGCTGCTCAACATATGACTTGGTGATGAATGAATGAGTAGCACCAGTATCGAAAAGCACTGTAGCTGGATGGGAGTTGACCATGAACGTACCAATAACCACATTAGGAGCCTCGGCCGCTGACTCGGCCGTCACGTGGTTTACTCTACCCTGAAGTGGCGCCCTGGGCTGAGCTGGGCGCCCCTGCTGTCCCGCATGCGCCTTCCGGGGGCAAGCATTGGCGTAGTGCCCCGGCTGGCCGTAGTGAAAGCACGTGCGAGGAGGTGCCTGCTGTCCGGCAGGAGGAGCTGCCTGCCGTGGAGCCTGAGGTGCTGACGGAGCTAGTGGAGCAGCACGAGCCGGAGGTGCCGGTAACCTCGGGCCCTGACCTGCCTGCTGCTGCTGTCGAGGCGGTTACTGCTGCGGCCTCTGCTGGTACTGCTGAGGAGGCCGGTACTGCTGCTGCTGCTGGTACTGCTGGGGCGGCTGGAGGCGAGGACGAGTGTTGCTGCCGGAAGCAACAGGGACAATCTTCCTCTTCTTGTCCTCCATCTCCAGGTACTTGCGCTCCATGTTGAGCACGCTGTCAACCAGATGGTTGAAGTCGTCGAAGCGGAGGTTGAGCAGCGTGTACTGGAGGTAGTCCTCAAGACCCTCCATGAAGTGCTCCTGCTTCTTGCGGTCATCCGCAACATCGGCAGGGGCGTAGCGAGCAAGCTGCAGAAAACGATCACGATACTCCGTGACCGTCATAGTCCCCTGAAGTGAAAAAGACAGATAGATATCAAAAGATTAATTCATGACTCAGAAAGATAGCTCAAGGGGGTATTAGCTCAAAAGGAAATGCTGAATGATTATATCTGAGATTACCTGCTTCAGTGCAAGGAACTCCTTCTGCTTCATCTTCATAACACCCGCGGGGACGTTGTGGCTGTGGAACCGCTCCCGTAACTGGAGCCAAGTGAGAGCCTCGCGGTCCTGAACTGGGTGGGACTCCCACCAGTCCAAAGCTGCCCCTCGCAGCTGTCCTGCTGCATACAGAACTCGCTCCCGATCATCGCACTGGGCGATGTCCAGCTGGCGCTCCACTGCATGGAGCCAGTCGTCTGCCTGGAGTGGGTCAGACGTGTGAGAGAACGTCGGCGGGTGACCCCTCAGGAACTCAGCATGCCTGTCGCGGGTCTGCGGAGGTGGAGGAGGCGGAGGCGGAGCGTGGATCTGCTGCAGTGCCTGAACAGTGTTGTTCAGGGTGGCCATCATCTGCATCTGGATCTGAAAGAACTGCTCCGAAGTCAAGGGTGGAGGCATCGGCATCCCGGTACCCTGGTTGTTCTATCCCTGCTGCTGGACAGAACCGGAACCGGTGCTCCTGGTGTTCACCATCTGATTTGAACAAAAGATGTATGAGCAAATATTGCAGAAATAATTTAGGCAGATATGATATCTTTCTGCAAGGAAGACTTAGACATGATAAAGTAGACAGGATAGGGTGGACGGTTTTACCCCCAACGATCTAACTCATTTTATTAATTAGTTAACTTTAACTTAAAACTGATTTTCATTAAACAAATTTAAACTACTAAGCTATGCAATCATTCAAAAATCCAAATCAAATATGTAGCATAATAACAAGCAAACAATTTTCACAACTTAGCCGAGTTTAACATCCAACCCGACTAACACAACGCGTCGCAGAACGTACTATCGTAATATTATAAAGGGTCACCTAGCTGATACTCATGATGGTCAGATGACTGATTCAGGCCAAAATCTACGAAAACTATTCTTTAGAGAGAAATCAAGGCAAGACGGGTAAAAGTCATAGAATTCAAGGGGGTATAATAGTAAAATAGTTTTCAGCAGACAAGGATTGGAGAGAAGAAGTCCTAAAACTCGACCAGTTCTATCTAGGCTTTCGTCCTACAGTCGATACGGCTCTGATACCACTCTGTAACACCCGGTTTATAAAAGGACATAAACCGAGCAATCATATACGTGCCAGGATCAAGTCACACATATATACAACAGAATGAACAGTATATCACAGCACATATCACGTAAAAAGACATAATAAAGCGAGTACGAATGTTATTTATTATATTAATGACAAAATGTCTGATTCAGCGGAAGCGTAGAATACATATACGAAGAACTCTCGGAAGCAGGGCGCCACAGGGACGTCGACTGGGAGACGAAAGCCAAGAAGTCCTCGTAGTCCCGGTAGCGCTGAGCGAACTCCCTAGCGTCGGCAGGAACTGAGCAGCAGTAGAGTATCCCCAAGAGGAAAAATAGTAGAGTAGGCAAGAGTGAGTACACAACTTGTACTCAACAAGTATAACACAAACTATGAGGCTCTAGGTTGGCTGACTGACTGCATTAGCTTTTAAGTCTTGGCAAAATTTTATTAAAGCTATTTACTACAAGTTGATGAATTACCATAAACCCAGTTACATAGTAATTAATCAAAATTAATCATGTTACTACTGAGAACCAAACCAAACCAAGCCACCCGGGGAAACCTGCCTCGTCGAAGGAAGATAACCCCACTAATCAAAAGGAGGATCTGGGCCGCTCATGACCGTGAGCACGGCTAGTATACCAGTTTTACACTCTGCAAAGGTTGCACATCTTTACCCACAAGTCGTGAGCTACGCTAGTTGTTCATCACACTTCCTTAGGTGAGATGACTAGCAAACTCACTATGAGGCCGTTACAAAGGACACGTTGGTAAGGTGTAACCGCTAAGGAATCAGGCTCCGCAATGATGGTAACCACCTCGAGGGGTACGCACACCAAGCCTCGTAGCCTGGCCACCATTGAAGCTCACCACCCCCCATGCCCCGTCGGTAAGTTACTCCCGAACCAAAATGACCTAATTAGTAAGCCAAGACCATCTCATTCCAGTCTTGTGGTAACGCTGTTGTCCCAAGTTGTCGCTCGATGAACCGGTCCTTATGGAGAGTGGCCAGCCAGGCAGTAAGCACCGTGCTGGCCCCCTAAACCATGTTTTCTAACAAAACCAATATTAACAAGACGTGAACCACTCAAGCCACACAGAGGGTCACTCTCAGAATTAAGTTGCATATACAATTAATCAAATTAATTAAAAAGGACCATCATGTGTTATAGCGCGGCACCTAGCACAACTAACCAAAATGCAACCCAAAGGATATATAAAGGATATAAAGTGGCTAGGAAATCCTTATAGGCATACAATATTAAAATGCAGTATGAAAATGTATTTAAAAGTGATAGGTTGTTCATGTTATACTTGCCTTCCTCGTACTGCTCCGGCTGCTGCTCAAACTGCTCAGAAGACCTATTTGTAAGAAAACTGAAGTTCCAAGGGGTTTCTGGGCAAAACTGAGGACTAAAACATAATTAACCATTAAATCTAAGGGCTAGCATGCAAAACCGACGGCTCTGGACGGTGGGTCATAATTTTAAAAGATCAGGGGGCTGAGCGCTAAAAACTGGGCCTCAGTGTAAATAGTTTTACACTTCTGCGGACTGCGGGTTGAATATGGAAAAGTGGAGGGGCTCTTTAGCAAATATCCCTGGCCGAACCGGTATCTTTGAATCTGGGCGCTTGGATCTGGATCGGATGGCTCGGGTTTGATAGCCTTTGGATCTAATCACGTGCGTCCAAGATGGATCGGGCGGCCAGGGGGATTCGCGGCGACAGCGGCGGCGGAACGCGCCGGAGTCCTCTGTTCTGCGGCGGCGACCTAGCCGGAGTTCGGTAAAAGGGCACTGCGGGGCTTGATTCAACGCGGGTTCGGGTCAGGGAGTGAGCGTGCGCGACGGCGAGCTCATCCGGGCGCACTAGGGGGCGCGTGGGGGCTCCGGCGTGGCTCGCAGCAGCGCCGGGCGACGTTGCACGGCCGCAGGCTCACCTGCGTGCGATTGCGCGCCAGTCTGAGGGGAAACAAGGGGTAGAAGGTTTAGGATGGTGATTTACCTCTGCGCAACGCGTAGGGGATGTGCAGAGGGGAGGAGCGGCGGTGCAGAGGTCTTGCGGCGGCGTCGCGGCGGTTCCGAGCTCGGCGAGGCGGCGAGGCGGCGAGGCGCGGGGAACGGTGACCTAGGCGTCCCTCTGGTCGTCTGGGCTCCACGGGTGGGCTCGCAGAGACTCCAGGGATCGAGGCGAGACTCCTGCGGCGGTCGGTGGAGGCCGGCACCAGCTCGTACGTACCGTCGGCGAGAGTAGTCAAATCTACACGAATGCATATGCGTTAGTTGTGGTGATGGTAACAATCTTAATTTAATTCACTATAGAGTTGTAAAATATTTTCTTTACATATCCTTGGGCAATCATTTATAGAGTATTATCTAGATTAACTATTTCTTATCAAGTGAGTGGGGGTTTTGTTAGTTTTAGAAAAGTTATTTTCAAGTGCAAGCATGGAATATTTAAATCTGCTGAAGGGTATAGCTTCTGAAGATGAAATTTTTATGGAGAGTCAATTACTTAATTAAAAACTTGTCATAAAATTTTCAGCTATTTTTACTGAGCATAAAAATTATTAAAAATGCATTACACAGCCACTGCTAGGATTAAGATTCATTTATACAGAACAAATCCTACAAGTAAAGCCGCTAAAATTTTTACTGAGTGCTTCTAAGCTTATGGTAAGTCTACTGTAAAAATTTCAGATTTAATTAAGCATTACACAAGGCATGAAAAATAGCACTATGTATAGCTGCATGGATCAAAACTAAATTCCACAGACTGATATAGAAAGTTCCAGACACTCATCTTTTACCAGCATGGTTATATACTCGAATGTAACCCCTAGAAAAATTATTAGAATTTTTCATGTGCAGAACTATTTTTCATGATTTAATGTATTTAACTTAACTGAAATCACTGAAGACCTGAACCAGAGTTCAGAAGAGCCCAAGGCTAGCTTCGCTCAGGAAGGCAAGCCCCGGAGCATGTCCTACCTATTTTAAATTTATGCAACTGTTTATATCCCTATTTTAGGAATTGTTTGGAACCTTAGTTGCATGGTCCTAGGTACCTATGCTTGAACACTAGTATGTGTAGGTCGCTAGTTGGCTATGCTAATGGTTCGGTAGAAGTCGAGTGATTTCCTGTCACTCGCGAGCTCATAGGAGTTGAATGATTACTACACACTGCAATATAAGGTTTACGGGCGGGGTTGTTGTACTTGTGATACCCCATCTGTTTAGTGAAAATGGATAAGGCCGCGGTGTGTGGTAGTGGTGGTTAAGCGTTTGAACGTACTAACCACATGCCGAGAATATGGTAATCGGTAAGCTTAAGTACCTGATGGAACCGGCCGTGGAACATACTCCCCACTGTCTGGTCTTTGGTCACGCACGGGTGCAGGGCACCCTAGGGCGGTGGGCCTGTTTCATGCCCGGGGAAAAGTCGCGTGGGTGATTTCATTCCCATGCGTGTGTTTAGGTCTGCCTGGCCAGGTTAACAAATTCGATTCGAATCGTCCGTCTCTCACGGATATTGAGACTGCTTAACCCTTTTGCCACATAGAGTAAGAAATGGAACAGTGATGATGAGAATTATGGTTGAATGATGAAAAATAAATGTTTTTCACCATGTATGCTTTTGGATAGATGCTAATGTAGAATGGTTAATCAAACTAGAACTTGAAGCTAAAATCGAAAAATAAGGACTTACTCTTTATTGCTTTTCGGCAAAAACAAACCCCTCAAGCCAAAAACCTTGCATGTCTAGTTAGAGGGTTAATTATATCCTAGTCGGGTAAGCCTTGCTGAGTATTAGAATACTCAGCCTTGCTTGTGGCTCCACTTTGTTTTCAGGTGATACGTTTGAAGATCAGATAGCTAGTTTGACCTGGCGATGTGTTTTACCTCCTGGTTGGTCGGTGGAGTGGGATACGACTCTGGCTAACGATGACAATGCCGAGCGATGTCATGTACGGGCTTCATCATGACATCCTATATCGTCGTTTAGTACTCGCTTTATTTCCACTGCAGTGAACTCTGAACTACAGTCAATTTGAACTTCAAGTACCTTTCGGAGATTTTGAACTTGGTTTGTAATAATTAAGTTAAGACTCTGTAATGTAATGTATCTGTGAAATGTTGTACTCTCTGGACTCACCTTCGTGTGGGTTGCATGTAAGCTTTGGGTTCGATCGACGCTCAGGTGGATTCTTCAGGACTTTACCCGACAGCCCTGCCAGATTACTCCATTTGAAGTGCGTGTTAGCCGGGATTACCTTTAAGGTGATGGTTAGCGCACTTGAGCCGGATTAATTTGGGCGGTACTGCCACCATATAGTTACATCCAGCAACTCTTAGCTAATCTAGACACCATGTCTACACTAGTAAGGCATACTCTAGTGTCCCGCGTGGAGCCCCTACCCTACGGATGGACAGACATCACACTAGAGCAAACATACGAATACTGGAGCAGTTGATAGAGTTCTAAGCACGAAATACTAACCATCTCCAACACAGGGCGATCATGCAATGCAAACATTGAATAATAACGCAACCATATCAAGAAGCATATATTCGACAGCTCAGAACATACTTCAAGCAGATATCGATAACCATAGTCTAATTCTATTACAAACAACCGAATATTACAAGAGAGAGCTAGAGATGAACCCATACCAGACTCTCGAGCAGATCTGGCGACTCAAAAACTCCTAGACTTCTCCTAAACTCCACTAAGCCTAAAGACTATGCAAGAAATGCAAGAGAGGAGAGGAAGTGTGGTGTGTGTGTGTGTTATAATCTCTACCCCCTTGTATTTATAGCAGGGAGCCATGGGGTGAGACCCTTACAACCGATCTAGGGGACCTATGAGGAGGCGCCACGTGTCCTGGATGAGGCAGTGGGGCCCACAGGCCAGGTCAGCCGACTAGGTAGGTCGGTCGGCCTGCACGGGCCACCAACCACCCCCAACTTCTTGATGAGGACATCCTCCACTATTACCCGCTGGCAAAGACGCAACGAAAATGGGCCAAAAGTGGCCCAGTTGTAGTCGCGCGGCAACCGTGTGAGCCTCTAAATAATCCCACCTTGCTTAGCTTGGGAGGAGGAAGCCACCTTAAAAGGGAGAACCACCCTTCCCCTATCGGACTAGTCTTTTGGGGTGATTGGCCTTTTCCTAAGTGGGTGCACCGGAGTGCGGTGCTAAGATTGCCGAGGCACAACAAGAGGCCCTAGTGGCGTTGTAGGCCGGATCGGTGCATTGTATTTTCGGCTGCCGGTGCTAAGATTGTGGGATTTGGGGAATCCGGATCAGTGTGTCGGGCTTTTCATCCAATCCTACCTGGGTCGGACTCATCACTTCTTCTAACAGGCTGTCCTGGGCCTCCTTGTCTGATCCACGTTGAGGTTGGCCTATCTTGACTTGTTTAAATTGGGTTCTTGCATCACTTTTGGTCCATCTGAGCCTGAATCGGTGCTCTGATATTTTCTGTGATTTTATGCCGGGCCAAAGTGTGCTTGTAACCTGCATATTAGCTCCAAAACACAACTTGCATTTTCTAAAAGGTAAAGTGTGGTTTAAGGACTTTATTAGATAAGGATGCGTGCAAGAAATGCAAACTCTCATGATTTTCTGATCAAGTTGACGCCTGGAAATGATCGTTAGTGAGCGTCAACACCGGGGCGGCTCGGGGCAACAGCGACATCCCGAATCAGGGGCTTCACCGTCAACTGGCCCCGCGCAGCTCGGTTGGCTGGTGGTTCCAGGATCTCGGACAGGCGTGGCAACCCTGACCTCGCGCCATACCACGAACACCCAGGGGCTCGGGGGCTCAAGACGCATGGCCAGCTATATGTCTTCCCACTCAATCATTGCGCACACGCCGTAAGTTACACTGTTCCATGTTCGGATAGCCCAGTGAGCCCTGTGTTCTAGCTCAACTGGTAGATGGTAGGTTTTTTTCATATACCAGCTAGTACGGCGACATGCCTATGGGGGTATTGCAAGCTGTCTTGTATGCCCAGAGTGCATCAGGTAGCTTATTCTTCCATCCTTTCCCCATTTCGTTGGCCGTCTTTTGCAAAATGTGCTTCACTATGTAAGAAACGACCTACAGTGACGGGCGTCATCTCCTTAAGGTGACAGGCATCGCGCTCGTCACTTATACATCGTCACTGATTAGAATAGAAAAGTGATGGGCAAAAGCCGTCACCTATTTACGTAAAAGGTGATGGGCATCAGTTTGAGCCATCACCTATGGTATTCTTAGCCGGTCACCTCTGTCAATATATAGGTGACGGGCATCATTCTTTTATGCGCTAAAATAAATATTCGCAGCATGAATAAATATTTGCAAGTCGTGCGATTTTTTGCGCAAATATGCGCGCGTGTGATTTTTTTAGACGTTACCACGATTCGAACCCACAACCTCAGCCTTTTCCTACCACTGGACTACACCATCACATGTGACCAACAATGAGATATTTTCCTTTTATCATCACTTTCTAATGTCTTATATAACTTGTTTCATAGCTATAACGATCTCAAATGAAAAATTGTTCAACTACAAAGTTGTAGATCTGGTGGCGAGCTACAACTTTCGTATATACTTTTTTTTTCCATCTGAGGTCATTTGAAAATTTTGAAAATTTGACATTCAAAATTTAAACTATATATTTGGGTGCCAAAACAACCTCAAATAGAAAATTTTTGAACTACAAAGTTGTAGATCTGGTTGAGGCCTACAACTTTTGTATAGACCAATATATGATTTGAGACAATTTGAATTTTTGAAAAATCGCATGTTCAAATATTAATAAAACTCACAAAGGTGACGCGCCTTGATGTTGCACGTCACCTATGTCATCACAAAGGTGACGGGCTTTGATGTTGTAACACCCTAATTTAAATTTCAGCCTTTAATAATAAATTTAATTGGCTTTATTTAATTTTCTAAGGTTTTATATGCTTAGACTTGCATTTAAATTAATTTTCTATCACAAGTGATTAAAATTTGTCTAAGTTTAAAATTTTGTTGTTGCATTCATGCTGGTGCATTGTTCTTTTTGTTTGAGTGCTAGGGTTGAATTCAAATTTGAATTTGAATTCAATTAGATTTGAGTAGTGTTTGAATTAGGAAAGAGAAAAGAAAAAGAGGAAACCAGACCAGCCCAGTCCAGCTGAGCCCAACCCGCGGCCCAGCTCCTTTTCTTCTCCCTGCGGCCCACTCTCTCCTTCCCTCAGCCCAGTGGCCCAGCCGCGCCACTCTCTCTTCCTTTTCCCTTTTAGCCGGCCCAGCAGAATCCCGTGCACAGCCCAGCTTTTTCTCCTCTCGCGCTCGGCCCATGCGCCGCAGCCCAGCGAGCGCCCCGCTCCCCATCTCGGCCCAGTCCCGCTCCACGCTCAGCCCTACTTCCTCTCCTGCGTCACCTGGCCTGTTTCCTCAGCCCGCGCGCGAGCTGCCTCCGGCTGACAAGGCAGCCCCACCTGTCGGCGCCCTCGTCTCCCTTTCCTTTCTTCCTCACCGCACCGAGCTCTCTGCTCCGTTCCGCACCACCCGCTCCGCTCAGCCGCTGTGCCGTGGACCACCCCAACCCTGCAGGCCTACTAGTCAGGCATGTGCTCTTGCATCCTAGAAGCCGCCCCAGAGCCCGGGATCGCGCCGGTTGTTGCACAGTCTACGTGATCCGCAGAACCAGCAACCGAGCCCCCGCCGAGATCGCCGGAGATCACCTTCCGTCGCCCGGTGCCGAGAATCTCGCCCAGCCTTCTTTAAACGCCCCTGGCCACCCCCTTGCGCCGCACCTGCACAACTCCGCCGCCCCAAACCCTAGTTCGCAACCTCGTATTGCTCCACCGCCGGGGAGCTCCCTGGTTTTGAGCAATTGGTCGCCGCCGTCGACTCTCCGGCCGTCCTGATCCCCGTGGCTCCCTCGCAGGTACTTCACGAGTCGATCCGTGGAGCCTGGACGCCCAGAGGACCCCTTCATCGACCGGACCCCGTGCCCAGTGCCTAGCGCCGCCGCCGGGCCCCGACGTCGACGTATCTCCATCGCCACACTACTCAAATCCGAGCCTTGGTGAGCACCTCTCGAACCCCTTTTACCTTCTGTAACCGCTAACTAGGTGTGTAGGCCACTCTTAACTAGGTTTGTAGGCCACTCTTGTGGCACAAGCATCCCACGTCGGCGACCCAGCGCCGCCGCGCCATGGCAAGCCCCCTCTGGGCTGCACGTTATCCCCACAAAGCGTGCCATAGGGCGTGCCGTGCTTTGCGCGTACTCCCTGACCCCGTTGTACACACATCCCAGCACCGCCTCGGCCTAAACGCGCGCGCTCAAGCGAGCCTCGCCGTGCAGCTCCACCCTCGCCATCGCATCCGCCTTCCAAAGCCTCCCCGATCACAGCTTGGCACCCATGTCGATTACCCATCCTGTGCTTGTGCTCTACGGCCAAACCGCACCCCGAATAGACCCCTGTAGCACCCGAACCGTCAACGCCGGTGAGCTCGCCGCCGCAGAGCTCTGTTCCAGAGAGTCCCGCCGCCGTCCCGCGCGCCCCTTTGCCCAAGGCTGCCGGATCAAGATCCTACGGCCCACAACGAACCTGACCGAGTCAATTCCCCAGTGTACCGGTCAGCGCCGTCGGTTTTGCTAAAGACACCCCGGCTTTTCCTGAAATTAACTCGCGGTCCTATATAGTGTAAAAGTATTTACACTGAGGCCCTGTTTTTAGTGTTTTAGGCCCTGAGCTTTTTCCTTTTTGAACCCGCAGTCCAGGCCCTCCGTTTTACATGCTTGCCCCTGGATCTATCCGTTAATTACATTTTAGTCCCTGGTTTTTGCAGAAACCCCCCAGAAACTCTGTTTTTCTTACAATTAAGCCCCTGGACCTTGTTTTTGCTCTAGTTTTCGTGTTCTAGCTCCGTTTTAGGTGTTCTTTATGTCGACGCGATCGTTGTAACGCATAGAATAGTTCTAGCACAGTTTTGTTTGCTGTTTTCATGTATTGTTGTACTGTTTCTTAGTGTATGCCATTGTCTGCATGTGTGTTTATGTTGTGTATTGTTTTTGGCCATGTGATCGTGAGTAGACGTTGATCCATCTAAGGAGCCCCAGTACCAGTACTCGGAGCAGCATCCATCTATAGATCAATTTGAGCAGCAGCAGGAGCAGTTTGGGGAAGGCAAGTATAACATGAACACCACCTATCACTTTTAAATACATTTTCATACTGCATTTTAATATTGTACGCCTATAAGGACTTTCCTAGCCACTTTATATCCTTTATATATATCCCATGGGTTGCATTTTGGTTAGTTGTGCTAGGTGCCACGCTATAACACACTTTGTCCTTTTAAGTTAATTTGATTAATGGTATATGCAACTTAATTCTGGGAGTGTCCCGTTTGAGTGGCTCACGTCTCGTTAAAATTGGTTTTTCTAGAAACTTGGTTTAG
This sequence comes from Panicum virgatum, assembly GCF_016808335.1. Classification (NCBI taxonomy): domain Eukaryota; kingdom Viridiplantae; phylum Streptophyta; class Magnoliopsida; order Poales; family Poaceae; genus Panicum; species Panicum virgatum. The sequence continues at coordinate 25,459,174 of NC_053136.1, read as the reverse complement.
GGGGCTTGCACTGTGTTTTGTGCTAGCTACTCTCCATAAGGACCGTACGTCATTAGAGCGACAACCTGGGACAACCGCGCAACCACAAGACTGGTATGGGACGGTCTTGGCGTAATAATTAGGTCTTTTTGGTTTGGAGTAACTTACCTGTGGGGCAGGGGAGGTAAGCTTCTATGGCCCTCATACTGAGTGGCCTCGTCTGTGCTTGGTCTGCACACCTGTGTCTTGACGCCCACTAGACCTACTCCATAGTCACTGATCCACCCTCGCGGTTACTCCTTACCAACGAGATTCTTTGTAAAGGCATTGTAGTGTGCTTGCTAGCCATCTCACCTAAGGAAGTGTGATGAACAACTAGCGTAGCCCACGACTTGTGGATAAAGATGTGCAACCTCTGCAGAGTGTAAAACTGGTATACTAGCCGTGCTCACAGTCATGAGCGGCCCAGATCCTCCTTTTGATTAGTGGGGTTACCTCGGTGGTTTGGTTTGGTTCTCAGAAGTATCATAATTAATTCTGATTAATTACTATGTAATTGGGTTATGGTAATTCATCAACTTATAGTAAATAGCTTTAATAAAACTTTGCCAAGACTTAAAAGCTAATGCAGTTATGTCAGCCAACCTTAGAGCCTCATAGTTTGTGTTATACTTGTTGAGTACAAGTTGTGTACTCACTCTTGCCTACTCTACTCTTTTTCCTCTTGGGAATACTCTACTACTGCTCAGTTCCGGCCGATGCGAGGGAGTTCACCCGGAGCTACCAGGAGTACGAGGACTTCTAGGCATTCGTCTCCTAGTCGAATTGCCTGTGGTGCCCAGCTTCGTCGAGAGTTTACGTGTATGTTTTACGCTTCCGCATACTCTGTATCAGACATTTTGTCATTAATGTAATAAATAACATTCGTACTCGTTTTATTATACTTTTTACGTGATATGTGCTGTGATATCCTGTTCATTCTGTTGTATATACGTGTGACTTGATCCTGGCCCGTATATGATTGCTCGGTTTATGTCCTTTTATAAACTGGGTGTTACAGAGTGGTATCAGAGCTATATCGACTGTAGGACGAAAGCCTAGATAGAACTGGTCGAGTTTTAGGTCTTCTTCTCCCTAAGCCTTGTCTGCTGAAACTATTTTGCTATTATATTCCTTGAATTCTGAGACTCCTACTCATCTTGCCTTGATTTCTCTCTATAGAATTAGTTTCCGTAGATTTTGGCCAGAAGTAAGTCGACTGACCATCATAGGTATAAGATAAATGACCCCTTTATAATAGCACGATAGAACGTTCTGCGATGCATTGTGTTAGTCGAGATGTGTGTTAAACTCGACTAAAGAATGAACTTTTGAATGCTTGTTATTATGCAAATGTTTGATTTGGATTTTTGGTTGATTGCATAGTTTAGTAGTTAAATTTGTTTAATGAAAATCAGTCTTAAGTCAAAGTTAATTAAATTAATAAAATGAGTTAGAACTGTTGGGGGTAAAACCGTCCACTCTATCCTGTCTACTTTATCATGCCTAAGTCTTCCTTGTAGGAAAATATCGTATCCATCTAAAATTACTTCTGCAATATCTTTGCTCATGAAATCTTTTGTTCAAATCTGATGGTGAACACCAGGCGTGGTTCTGACCAGCAGCAGCGGCAGAATAACCAGGGGCAGAACAACCAGGGTACCGGGATGCCGATGCCTCCACCCTTGACTTCGGAGCAATTCTTCCAGCTCCAGATGCAGATGATGGCCACCCTGAACAACACCATTCAGGCACTGCAGCAGGTCCACGCTCAGCCACCACCTCCGCCTCCACCACAGCAGCCCTGTGACAGGCGTGCAGAGTTTCTGAGGGGTCACCCGCCAACGTTTTCCCTCACGTCCGACCCACTTCAGGCAGACGACTGGCTCCGTGCAGTGGAGCGACAGCTGGACATCGCCTAGTACGATGATTGGGAGCGTGTCTTGTACGCAGTAGGACAGCTGCGAGGTGCAGCTTTGGACTGGTGGGAGTCCCACCGAGTTCAGAACCGTGAGGCTTTCACCTGGATCCAGTTCCGGGAGCGGTTCCGCAGCCACAACGTCCCCGTGGGCGTTATGAAGACGAAGAAGAAGGAGTTCCTTGCACTTAAGTAGGTAAACTCAGATATAATCTTTTAGCATTTCCTTTTGAGCTAGTACCCCCCTTGTTCTATCTTTCTGAAGCATGAGCTAATCATTCGTCATACATCTGTCCTTTTCACTTCAGGGAACTATGACGGTCACGGAGTATCGTGATCGCTTCCTTCAGCTCGCTCGCTACGCCCCTGCCGAGGTCGCGGATGACCGCGACAAGCAGGAGCACTTCATGGAGGGTCTTGAGGACTACATCCAGTACGCGCTGCTCAACCTCCGCTTCGACGACTTCAACCATCTGGTTGACAGCGCGCTTAACACAGAGCGCAAGCACCTGGAGATGGAGGATAAGAAGGGGAAGATCACTCCAGTTGCTTCCGGCAGCAACACCCGTCCTCGCCTCCAGCCGCCCCAGCAGTACCAATTGCAGCAGTACCGGCCTCCCCAGCAGTACCAGCAGAGGCCGCAGCAGTACCCGCCTCGACAGCAGCAGCAGGCAGGTCAGGGCCCGAGGTTACCGGCACCTCCGGCTCATGCTGCTCCACCAGCTCCGCCAGCACCTCAGGCTCCACGGCAAGCAGCTCCTCCTGCCGGACAGCAGGCTCGAGGACTCCTTCGCACCTGCTTTCACTATGGCCAGCCGTGGCACTACGCCAACTCTTGCCCCCGGAAGGCGCAGGCGGGATAGCAGGGGCGCCCAGCTCAGCCCAAGGCGCCAGCACAGGGTCGGGTGAACCACATGACGGCCGAGTCAGTGGCCGAGGCTCCTAATGTGGTTATTGGTACATTCATGGTCAACTCCCACCCCGCTACAGTGTTTTTCGATACCGGTGCTACTCATTCTTTCATTTCCAAGTCATTTGCCGAGAAGCATGGTATACCAGTTTCTTGTATGAGGACAGCTATGGTAGTTACCTCACTTTGGGGCCAGATACATACATGTTCTATATGCTCCAGAGTTAGTATTGTCATAAGGGGGTAGAGTTCCGCACTGGTTTGATCGTCATTGATTCCTCGGGGATAGATGTGATTTTGGGCATGGAGACCCTTACTAGATGGGGAGTCCGTATTGATTGTGCTCAGCGGACAGTTCACTTGTCAGCATCTGATGGCCAAGAGGTGATGGTCAGTGCTATGGAGAATTCTGGATTTCTTCATCAGATGGAGGCTAGACCCACGGATGGTATTCGCGTGGTGTCTGAATTCCCGGATGTCTTTCCGGATGATTTGCCAGGTATGCCGCCTGAACGCGACATTGAGTTTTCTATTGATCTCTTGCCTGGCACTGCTCCTATTGCAAAGCAGCCCTACCGCATGGCACCTATAGAGCATGAGGAAGTCAAGAAGACTATTGATGAGTTGCTAGCCAAGGGCTATATCCGTCGCAGCTTTTCTCCTTGGGCTTTTCCATTGTTGCTAGTAGATAAGAAGGATGGCTCGAAGAGATTGTGTGTCGATTATCGGGAGCTGAACATAGTTACCATCAAGAACAAGCATCCACTGCCCCGTATTGAGGATCTCTTTGATCTGCTTCAAGGTGCTCGTGTATTCTCGAAGATTGATATGCGTTCGGGTTATTTTCAGCTGAGGATCCGTCCTGAGGATATTCCGAAGACGACATTCACCTGCAAGTACGTGCTGTATGAGTACACGGTCATGTCCTTCGGCTTGACTAATGCCTCGGCTTTCTTCATGCACTTGATGAACATGGTTTTCATGGATTATCTGGATGTCTTTGTGGTGATCTTTATTAATGATATCCTGATCTTCTCCAAGACAAAGGCAGAGCATGAAGAGCATCTGAGGCTCGTGTTGCAGAGATTGAGGGAGCATCAGCTGTATGCTAAGTTCAGCGAGTGCGAGTTCTGGATTGACGAGGTTCCATTCCTCGGTCATATCATCTCCAAGGGAGGTATTACAGTTGATCCGAGCAAGGTGAAGGATGTGCTCGAGTGGGAGACACCGCAGACGGTGAAGGAAGTCCGGTCATTCTTGGGCTTGGCAGGATATTATCGGAGGTTCATTGAGAATTTCTCCAAGATCGCGAAGCCCTTGACTTCTTTGCTAGAGAAGAATGCGGCATTCATATGGACTGATGAGCGTCAAATGGCATTTGATGAGCTGAAGAAGAGGTTGACTACGGCGCCAGTCCTTACTTTGCCAGACCAGAGCAAGAGGTTCACGGTGTACTGTGATGCTTCGAAGGATGGTCTTGGTTGTGTTCTGATGCAGGAGGGCAGAGTGATTGCTTATGCTTCACGGCAGTTACGTCGGCATGAGCTGATCTATCCCACTCATGATCTTGAGTTAGCCGCAGTTGTGCATGCTCTGAAGATTTGGAGGCATTACTTGTATAGGCAGCAGTGTGATATCTACACTGACCACAAGAGCCTCAAGTATATTTTCACGCAGAATGAGCTGAACATGCGGCAGAGGAGATGGTTAGAGCTGGTCAAGAACTATGACATGGAGATTCACTATCATCCGGGTAAGGCCAATGTTGTGGCAGATTCTCTGAGCAGAAGAAGCTATGTCAACATGGCCGTTGCTTTCCAGATGCCTCAGGAGTTATGTGAGGAGTTTGAGCAGTTGAGTCTGGGTTTCTTGCATCATACTTCGAGTGCAGCATTCGAGGCAGAGCCCACTCTAGAGGCAGAGATCCGGCAGTATCAGAAGGAAGATGAGAAGCTGCAGGAGATTCGTGAGTTGCTCAAGAAAGGCAAGGCTCCTCATTTCAGAGAGTATGATCAGGGTACTTTGTGGTACAAGAACCAGATTTGTGTGCCAGAGGGGAATGATCTCAGGAAGTTGATTCTAAGTGAGGCTCATGATACGGCTTACTCTATTCATCCGGGCAGTACTAAGATGTATTATGATCTTAAGGAGCGTTTCTGGTGGCCCGGGATGAAGCATTCAGTCGCCGAGTATGTGGCCATCTGCGACACATGTCAGCATGTGAAGGCAGAGCATCAGAGGCTAGCCAGTTTGTTGTAGCCGTTGAAGGTTCCCGAGTGGAAATGGGAGGAGATCACAATGGATTTCATAGTGGGATTGCCTCGTACTCAGCTGGGGTACAACTCTATATGGGTAGTAGTGGACCGTTTGACGAAGGTTGCTCACTTCATTCCGGTGAACACTACTTACTCCGGTGCTAAACTCGCAGAGTTGTACATCTCCCGGATTGTCTGTTTGCATGGTGTGCCAAAGAAGATCATATCTGACAGAGGGTCTCAGTTCACTTCACGGTTCTGGGAGCAGCTCCATGATTCGTTGGATACAAAGCTGCGCTTCAGTACCGCCTATCATCCTCAGACAGATGGGCAGACAGAGAGAACCAACCAGCTGTTGGAGGATATGCTGAGAGCTTGTGCTATTCAGTATGGTACCAGTTGGGATAAGTGCCTGTCGTACACTAAGTTCTCCTATAACAACAACTACCAGGCAAGTCTGAAGAAGTCCCCCTTCGAGGCATTGTATGGCAGAAAATGCAGGACTCCTCTTTATTGGGATCAGATTGTTGAGAAGCAGCTCTTTGGCCCTGACATTATAGAAGGTGCAGAGCAGATGGTACAGGCTGTGCGGGAGAATCTGAGGATTGCACAGAGTAGGCAAAAGAGCTATGCAGATGGCAAACGGAGGGACCTGACCTTCAAGGTGAGTGATTATGTGTACTTGAAGGTGTCACCAATGCGGGGAATCCACAGGTTTAATCTGAAAGGGAAATTAGCACCAAGGTACATTGGTCCATTCAAGGTGCTAGAGAGCAAAGGCGAAGTTGCTTATCGCCTAGAGTTGCCCACTGATCTCTCTGGGGTGCATGATGTCTTGCATATTTCTCAGTTGAAGAAGTGTCTGCGAGTACCTCAGGAGCAGGCACCACTGGATGGGTTAGATGTGCAGGAAGATCTGACCTATATTGAGCATCCGGTGAAGACTCTGGAGACATCAGAGAGGGTTACACGGAACAAGCGCATCAAGATGTGCAGAGTTCAGTGGAGTCATCACAGTGAAGCTGAGGCTACATGAGAGCCAGAAGATGAGCTGAGGAAGACATATCCAGATCTCTTTGCTAGCCAGTCCAGCTGAATCTCGGGGACGAGATTCCTATAAGGGGGTAGGATTTGTAACACCCTAATTTAAATTTCAGCCTTTAATAATAAATTTAATTAGCTTTATTTAATTTTCTAAGGTTTTATATGCTTAGACTTGCATTTAAATTAATTTTCTCTCACAAGTGATTATAATTTGTCTAAGTTTAAAATTTTGTTGTTGCATTCATGCTGGTGCATTATTCTTTTTGTTTGAGTGCTAGGGTTGAATTCAAATTTCAATTTGAATTCAATTAGATTTGAGTAGTGTTTGAATTAGGAAAGAGAAAAGAAAAAGAGGAAACCAGACCAGCCCAGTCCAGCTGAGCCCAACCCGCGGCCCAGCTCCTTTTCTTCTCCCTGCGGCCCACTCTCTCCTTCCCTCAGCCCAGCGGCCCAGCCGCGCCACTCTCTCTTCCTTTTCCCTTTTGGCCGGCCCAGCAGAATCCCGTGCACGGCCCAACTTTTTCTCCTCTCGCACTCGGCCCATGCGCTGTAGCCCAGTGAGCGCCCCGCTCCCCATCTCGGCCCAGTCCCGCTCCACGCTCAGCCCTACTTCCTCTCCCGCGTCACCCGGCCTGTTTCCTCAGCCCGCGCGCGAGCTGCCTCCGGCTGACAAGGCAGCCTCACCTGTCGGCGCCCTCGTCTCCCTTTCCTTTCTTCCTCACCGCACCGAGCTCTCTGCTCCGTTCCGCACCGCCCGCTCCGCTCAGCCGCTGTGCCGTGGACCACCCCAACCCTGCAGGCCTACTAGTCAAGCCTGTGCTCTCGCCTTCTAGAAGCCGGCCCCAGAGCCCGGGATCGCGCCGGGTTGTTGCGCAGTCCATGCGATCCGCAGAACCAGCAACCGAGCCCCCCTCCCTCGAGATCGCCGGAGCTCACCTTCCATTGCCCGCTGCCGAGAATCTCTCCCAGCCTTCTTTAAACGCCCCTGGCCACACCCTTGCGCCGCACCTGCACAACTCCGCCGCCCCAAACCCTAGTTCGCAGCCTCACATTTCTCCGCCGCCGGTGAGCTCCCTAGTTTTGAGCAATTTCTCGCCGCTGTGGACTCTCCGGCCGTCCTGACCCCTGTGGCTCCCTCGCAGGTACTCCACGAGTCAATCCGTGGAGCCTGGACGCCCAGAGGACCCCTTCATCGACCGGACCCCGTGCCTAGTGCCGAACTCCGCCGCCGGGCCCGGACGTCGATGCATCTCCATCGCCACACTGCTCGAATCCGAGCCTTGGTGAGCACCTCTCAAACCCCTTTTACCTTCTGCAACCGCTAACTAGGCGTGTAGGCCACTCTTGTGACACAAGCATCCCACGCCGGCGACCCAGCACCGCTGCGCCATAGCAAGCCCCCTCTGCGCTGCACGTTAGGCCCCGCAGAGCGTGCCATAGGGCGTGCCGCGCTTTGTGCGTACACCCTGACCCCGTTGCACACACATCCCAGCACTGCCTCGGCCCAGCTTGGCACCCAGGTCGATTACCCATCCCGCGCTTGTGCTCTACGGCCAAACCGCACCCCGAATAGACCCCTGTAGCGCCCGAACCGTCAATGCCGGTGAGCTCGCCGCCGCGGAGCTCTGTTCCGGCGAGTCCCGCCGCCGCCCCGCACGCCCCTTCGCCCAAGGCCGCCGGATCAAGATCCTACAGCCCACAACGAACCCGCCCGAGTCAATTCCCCAGCATACCGGTCAGCGCCATCGGTTTTGCTAAAGACACCCCGGCTTTTCCTGAAATTAACCCGCGGTCCTATATAGTGTAAAAGTATTTACACTAAGGCCCTGTTTTTAGTGTTTTAGCCGCTGAGCTTTTTCCTTTTTGAACTCGCAGTCCAGGCCCTCTGTTTTTACGCGCTAGCCCCTGGATCTATCTGTTAATTACATTTTAGTCCCCGGTTTTCGCAGGAAACCCCCAGAAACTCTTTTTCTTACAGTTAAGCCCCTGGACTTTGTTTTTGCTCTAGTTTTCGCGTTCTAGCTCCGTTTTAGGTGTTCTTTATGTCCACGCGATCATTGTAACGCGTAGAATAGTTCTAGCATAGTTTTGTTTGTTGTTTTCATGTATTGTTGTACTGTTTCTTAGTGTATGCCATTGTCTGCATGTATGTTTATGTTGTGTATTGTTTTTGGCCATGTGATCGTGAGTAGACGTTGATCCATCTGAGGAGCCCCAATACCAGTACTCGGAGCAGCATCCATCTACAGATCAGTTTGAGCAGCAGCAGGAGCAGTTTGAGGAAGGCAAGTATAACATGAACACCACCTATCACTTTTAAATACATTTTCATACTGCATTTTAATATTATACGCCTATAAGGACTTTCCTAGCCACTTTATATCCTTTATATATATCCCATGGGTTACATTTTGGTTAGTTGTGCTAGGTGCCGCGCTATAACACACTTGGTCCTTTTTAATTAATTTGATTAATGGTATATGCAACTTAATTATGGGAGTGGCCTGTTTCAGTGGCTCACGTCTCGTTAAAATTGGTTTTTCTAGAAACTTGGTTTAGGGGGCTCACACTGTGTTTTGTGCTAGCTACTCTCCATAAGGACCGTACATCATTAGAGCGACAACCTGGGACAACCGCGCAACCACAAGACTGGAATGGGACGGTCTTGGCGTAATAATTAGGTCTTTTTGGTTTGGAGTAACTTACCTGTGGGGCAGGGGAGGTAAGCTTCTATGGCCCTCGTACTGAGTGGCCTCGTCTGTGCTTGGTCTGCGCACTTGTGTCTTGATGCCCACTAGACCTGGTCCATAGTCACCGATCCACCCTCGCGGTTACTCCTTACCAACGAGATTCTTTGTAAAGGCCTCGTAGTGTGCTTGCTAGCCATCTCACCTAAGGAAGTGTGACGAACAACTAGCGTAGCCCACGACTTGTGGGTAAAATGTGCAACCTCTGCAGAGTGTAAAACTGGTATACTAGCCGTGCTCACGGTCATGAGCGGCCCAGATCCTCCTTTTGATTAGTGGGGTTACCTCGGTGGTTTGGTTTGGCTCTCAGAAGTATCATAATTAATTCTGATTAATTACTATGTAATTGGGTTATGGTAATTCATCAACTTATAGTAAATAGCTTTAATAAAACTTTGCCAAGACTTAAAAGCTAATGCAGTTATGTCAGCCAACCTTATAGCCTCATAGTTTGTGTTATACTTGTTGAGTACAAGTTGTGTACTCACTCTTGCCTACTCTACTCTATTTCCTCTTGGGAATACTCTACTACTACTCAGTTCCTGCCGACGCGAGGGAGTTCACCCGGAGCTACCAGGAGTACGAGGACTTCTAGGCGTTCGTCTCCCAGTCGATGTCCCTGTGGTGCCCTGCTTCGTCGAGAGTTTACGTATATGTTTTACGCTTCCGCATACTCTGTATCAGACATTTTGTCATTAATGTAATAAATAACATTCGTACTCGTTTTATTATACCTTTTTATGTGATATGTGCTGTGATATACTGTTCATTCTGTTGTATATACGTGTGACTTGATCCTGGCACGTATATGATTGCTCGGTTTATGTCCTTTTATAAACCGGGTGTTACAGATGTTTCCTGTCACCTTTTACTTATCAAAGTCCGTCACCTATACTAACCTTATAGGTGACGTGCTTTAATGTTGCCCGTCACCTATATCAAACATATAGGGGACATGCCACATTTATGGCATGTCACCTATAACAAAGGTGACGTGCTTTGATGTTGCACGTCGCCTATATCATAACAAAGGCGACAAGCAACATTTTAGAGAGGCCACCAAGAGGTAAATGGTGACGTGCATCATCTTCGCGCGTCATCCAGATAACAAAGGTGACGTACAACAATAACATGTCACCTTTGTGCACGTCACTATAGGTCATTTTTTACATAGTGCTTGATCTACTTGTTGGAGGTTTCTGCTTGGCCATTGGTCGGTGGGTGGTATGGTGTTGCAATGTTGTGCTGTGCCCCAAGCTCCTCCATGAATTTTTGGAAGTTCCGATCAATGAAATGGGACCCTCCGTCTCTTATCACCATTCTTGGAGTCTTAAAACATGGGAAGATGATCTCATGAAACATCTTGCGGGCATGCTTGGCATCGACAGCACTGCATGGTAATGCTTCAACCCACTTGGACACATAGTCGACGGAGACCAAGATGTACTCACAATCCTTTGACTTTGGAAATGGTCCCATGAAGTCAATGCCCCAAACATCGAACAGTTCGACTTGAAGATCAAAGTTGAGGGGCATCACATCACGAGAAGTGATGCCACCTTGCATCTGGCACTTTCTGCACCTCTAGATGAAGTCTCGGGTATCCTCATACATTGATGGCCAGTAGAAACCACTTTTCCATATTTTCGCCTAGGTGCGAAATATGCCATAGTGGCCTCCATAGGGTGCAGAGTGGCACTTGCCAATGATTTGGATCCCTTCAACTGTTGGTACACATCTTCTGAGCAGGCCATCTGATCACACCCTGTATAGGAATTGATCATCCCATAGGTGGCATCTACTCGCGTACAACAGTTTCTTCTTATTTTCACCCGGTGGTACGTATCCTGAAACCATGAAGTTCACAATGTTCGCGTAACACAGGTAGGAATCTGTCACCTTTAGTAGCATGTCATCGCGTAGAAAATCGTTGATGGGAAGATCCTGCATGTTAGTGATAGGCATGCGCGACAAGTGATCGGCAACAGTATTTTCTACTCCCTTTTTATCTTTTATTTCCAGATCAAATTCTTGGAGTAGCAAGATCCATTTTAGCAAGCGTGGTTTAGCATCTTTCCTGGTGAACAAGTATTTCAAAGTAGCATGATCAGTGAAAACAATTACTTCTGCTCCAATCAAGTAAGATCTAAACTTGTCAATTGCAAAGACAACAGCCAGGAGCTCTTTTTCAATTGTGGCATAATTTAATTGAGCTCCTGATAGGGTTTTTCTTGCATAGGAAATTGTATGATGCTTTATATCTTTAGTTTGGCCAAGGACCGCTCCAACAGCATAGTCACTAGCATCACACATTATTTCAAAATGGCAGCGTCCAATCAGGGGGTTGATTGATTGGAGCTGAAATGAGTGCTTTCTTAAGGATTTCGAAAGCTCTTAGGCACTCGTCAGTGAACTCAAAAGGAGCATCCTTAGCTAAGAGGTTTGTGAGGGGCCTAGCAATTTGAGAAAAGTCTTTAATGAACCGCCTATAGAACCCTGCGTGACCTAGGAAGCTACGGATACCTTTTACATTCCCGGAGGTGGCAGCTTTTCTATGACCTCAATTTTAGCTCTGTCCACCTCGATCCCCCTCTCAGAACAAGATGTCCAAGCATGATGCCTTCACGGACCATGAAATGGCATTTTTCCCAATTTAGTACTAGGTCCTTCTCTTGGCACCATTGCAAGACCCTATCTAAATTCTAAAGAAAATGACTGAAAGTTTTTCCATAGACGGAAAAGTTTTCCATGAAAACTTCCATGATTTCTTCAATCATGTCTAAGAAGATAGACATCATGCACCTTTGGAACGATGTAGGGGCATTGCAAAGCCCAAATGACATCCTTCAGTATGCATACGTTCCATAAGGACATGTGAATGTGGTCTTGTTCTGATCGTCGAGGTGGACGGGGATTTGGTGATAACCCGAGTACCCATCAAGGAAATAGGAGAAAGAATGCTTCGCTAGCCGCTCTAACATTTCATCAATGAAAGGCAGCGGAAAGTGATCTTTCTTCGTTGTCGAGTTGAGTTTTTGGTAGTCAATGCACATCCTCCATCCCGTGATGGGTCGTTGTGGGATTAGCTCATTCTTGCTGTTCTGAATGACCGTCATTCCTCCTTTCTTTGGCACAACCTGGATGGGACTCACCCACTCACTGTGAGTCACAGGATAAATTATCCCGACGTGCAGAAGCTTCAGGGCCTCTGTCTTGACAACCTCTCTCATCGCATTATTTAGCCTACGCTGAGGCTCCCTAGAAGGTGTGCAGGATGGGTCTGCAGGGATGCGATGAGTGTAGAGTGTAGGGCTGATTCCCTTAAGGTCCTGGATTGAGTAACCGAAAACAGGCCTATGCTTTTCTAGCACAATTAGGAGTTTGGCTGTCTCCACGTTAGAAATCTTACTACTAATGATGAGGGGAGATTCGGTGTCGCTGTTTAAGAATGCATAGCGAAGGCCAGATGGAAGAGGTTTTAGCTCGATTGGTGGTCGTGATGGACGTTCGTCAGTGGGAAGGTCAAGAGCCTCTCCTAATTCATCTTCTTCCTGAATGAAGAGTTTAGCATCTTTTCTAAAGTCAACTCAGAAGGCTCAAAGGGAGAAATGGGCAACACTTCTCCAACCGGCTCTGGTTGGGGGAAAAGTTCAACGGAGGAATTCTTCGCCCAAGAAATTGGGATTGAGAATGTTTCTCTCCCTAGCTTAATATCAAGGGTTCCTAGAATTGGAGCTTCTAGGAACAACTTCTCAAAGGGGTGCCCGATTAAAACATCGAAGTCATAGACATCAAAATTATGAAAATCAAGGGCAACCTCAAAATCATCATGACGTAAAAGTACATCATGGACTATCCCAACTCCCTCTAGGACGGATCCTGATGCATTCCTGAGGGTTTTCTCGGTTGGAACCAAAGAGATCTCCAAATGCATAAATGCATAGGAGGCCGACATGATGTTCGCTCCAACCATGGGATTGTATAAGACCACCCCTAAGGTTCCTTGGATAAAACAGTGAATGGTCAAAGAGGGGGCAATAATCTAAACTGGTTCAGACGATAACCCTCCCTCCTGTACCCATTCGCTGCTCATGACAGCGGTTATATCTCTAACCATCTCTTTAACGTAAGACTTATCGAGAGGTTCAGCAGGACCAATTGGAGCTGGGGGTCTTTTCTGGTAGAGGTAATTCGAGGTGTTTCCAAAATCTTTGAATAAATCATTGTCACTCCAAGGGCGAAGGGTGGCCGTGCAAAGATTGCTTCAAGAGCGTGGCAAAGACCTCAAGAGGCCGGGCACGAGGAGCTGCAGAGCGGTGCCGCCGACATGGCTTCAGTGGGAGCGACGAAGACCTCACTTAGAGGCGATGATGTCGGCATGCGGGCCCATAGAGCTGAGTGCGAGTCTAGCTGTAACCCACAAAGAGATGTAAAAATATGAATCTGTCCTAGGAATATCCTAAGTATGTAGCTGTTGAGGGGTATTACAGTGTAAATTAAAGGAGATGGTGTAACGTCCCGCCTCCTCGAGGCCGGGCCTGCTTACTATGGCAGCTTAACTAGGACACAGACTATCCTCACAGACCAACACATATCTTTTCTGCACAATTTGTCCTCACTCGTGCGCACTCGGGAATAACTTCCCGGTCATTCACCCATCCCCAAATTGCTATGGGCCAAGCACGCTTAACCTCTAAGTTCTTTGGAGAACGGGTTCCAGAAAAGAAGTTGCAACTTGTAGGTATGAGTATCCTATTAATCCTATTAAGCCCAGGGTCGGGGTGTCACATACTCACATTGGTATTTCTTAACTCTTATAGAGAAGTCCGCAAACGCTCGGAAATACCGTTGTAGCACTTCACCCGGGAGTACTCAGGGTATCGTATTTTCCACGAGGAACAGTGTGTAACTGCCTTCTAACTAGGTTACTCTGAAGAAGATAAGAGATAGAGAGACCTTAGGGTAGTGTGGTTCTGATCTACGGATGGGTTCTAGGAAAGATAAACTTATGATTCCACTCGCTCGCTTCAGGCACCAGTCTGACCCTGGTCTTCTAAGGAATATCCGGTCTCGCTCTATGTCGAACCTAGGCGGGAGGGGGGGAGTGCACTAACCATGTTGTCTCCGTAGCGGACGGACCATGCTATCACCACCTGCCATCTACCCCACAATACCAGCTGAGCTGGAGACAAACAAAGGTAATCTAAGGCCCAGACACCACGCCTATGCCTTCGACTACTACTCTAGAGTCACGCAGGGTTATCCCGTCTTTATCAGGGGCCCTCTTCTAGAGTAGCCACTACGAGAATGGATGATGAACCCACAAACAAATGAGAACAAAAGAATAACTTAACTAGAACTCACCGAATAGAAGAACCAGATATGTACTACAAACGTACCGTATCCGTTGAGGTACAAAGCCGAAGACACGCCGACAAGTCCGGCTCTTCTCCGCACTCCTTCCTCACACACTCCCTAGGCTAATGATACAAAGAGGTGGAGCGTCTCTACTCTTCTCCTTCACATATGAAATGGTGTGTGTTGTGAGTGGTGGAGGGAGGCCCCTTTTATAGTCTTCAGGGTCGGTTCCCACGAAAAGCATATATGGAAGGTGATCAGGAGGAGTAGGGGGCACGCCACATCGAAGTGCACCTGGACGGGATGCTGGCCAAGTTCGGCCGACCCCACCTGGCAGCATCTCGTCCTTATCTTCCTCGGGGAGTCTGACATGTGGGCCCTTGTCAAGATCTCGTGGTGCATTTGCCTTGGTTCCCCCGTTTGCTCTGACTTGTGGGCCCTCTTTGTAAGTGACACGTCTCGGTATTGATCGTGCATTCTTCCTCGTGTTTGCTTGTGTTTTCTCCCTTTTATAGATGTGGGTGCCTGCAATTGACAATTCACCAAAATTTGTGGAAATGATTAGTCATAAGTCCTATATCTAAGTTTAATGATTATTTCCGGTAAAAAACTGCAGGAGTTGACGGTCGAAAATAACACTTAAGGACCGTCAACAACACCCCCACACTTAGCCCTTTGCTTGTCCTAGAGTAAAGTTGGAAGGACTAAGGTGGATGCCACTCCTTGAATTCAACCTACATACAAGTTATTCCAAGCTTCTTCTCACCCTTGTGAATTTTTGTCTGGCTACCATGCAGTCTTGGGTGATTGAACAATGGAACGACTCAGGATTCAAGCTCCCAGCTCTTCCTTCTTAGCACTTAGAATTTTTATTTTGAAAACAAGAAGATAGCCTTGCTCCTCAAATTACTCTCTGAATCACTCTTTATGTTTTATATCCTCACCAAGGCAAAGATGTTGTCGTCCTTCTCCAACCATCTATTCAGGCTTATATGGGGCTCAGGGTAGGAGTGGAGAGGCATGTTTGCTTGCTTGTATTGCTAAGTCAAAAATAAGATCCGAGCAGAAACAAGTCATACAATCTGATCAAGATGTGCAAGTGTGTGGAATATTTTTTTTGGATGAACTCTTTTGCATGACTTTTTCTCCCTTGTTATTTCCAACTGTGGGCTATCATTTCATTTTTTTTGACATTCCGTGCAAGCATGTGGCATACCTTCTTTGGGTATGCACCTTTTTTTCTATCTTCTTTTTTTTTTTGACATACTCTTTTGAGCATGTGGTCTACCTTTTTTGGGTAGACAGCTTTTATTTCTTTTTGCATAGCCCATATTGTTTTTGGAGAGCAAAGGTCATAGAGTTCTTATTTTGTGGAATGAGGGATATGAAAAGCTATCTCCCAGTGTGGAAGTATAGCATGTGTACGTGATCTTGATCATAAGAGCATGGCAAGTTTCTAACAGGGGTCAAAGGATTTGACAAGGCTCAAAGCAAAGGTAAACAACATATGAAGGTTGAGCATGAAGATCTATCTTTGGTTTTGGTAGGAATTTGTGATAATTTGAGGAGTCAATCTATATTTATTTTAATTTTTGAAAAATAAAACAAGTGCTTTTGCAACGAAGAGCATGGTGCCATCAAGCCAAGTCATATCTCATTGGTCAATTACTTAGAAAGCATGGGGTCCCTATAGGAATTTATTCACAAGGTAAAAGAAAGAGCTAAGAACAAAATGTATGCAAAGTTTTATTCTTGAAAGCATGAGGAGTTTTTATTTTATTTTTCTGTGAAGGAAATTATTGAATTTAAACGAAAGCAGGGAGGTTTAAAGAATTGGAGACGCAAACCAACATTCTGGAGTTGGATGGAGCCGAGTTGGACCCACCAGGGGCCGGCCGACCCCTGGGTTCGGCCGCCCCTGAGGTGGGCCCTCTCGCCCTCTTCTTTCGGGTGCTGGTTGTGTCAGTTTTGTGTCGCAGTTCTGTGGGGTGCGTTACCCCCACACTTGCTGCTGTGCCTGTAGAATTTCTCAAGACTAAATATAGCACAAACAAAAAGGAACTCTGCCGGTTGGAATCCATGGAATTCAAACTTTATTATATTGAAATAAAAAGGGCGCTTATTACAAGTTGCAGAAATAAACTTGAGAACTAAACATGAAAAGCAAACGCGCCCTATCGCTTGGTGGGTGTGCACACCTAAGCGATTTCCTTGCCCTTCTCCAGGCGTGAGATCCTGGAGCAAAGGCCTATGGCGGAGAGTCTCAAGGTCGTCCTTAACCGACCTGAGCTCTAAGGACATCTCCGCCAGCTAGTCGCCCTACTTCTGGTTTTCTTTCATTAATGCAACTATGGTCTTCAGAAGCTAGATGACCTTAGGCCCTTTATGGACCTTCTCTTCCTCACTCTCATACTGCCCCCAGGACCTGTGTGATGGGAGAAGGTGTCAGGGGCCTCTGCACCCTTTTGGGGGTGGACGCAACAGATTCGGCCTCTCTCTTCTCCTTGGGGGAGAGCGCGGAAAAGAGACCTTTGCCGTACCTCCCTCCAGGAGTCCGGACTCCTACGACCCTAACGCGATTTGGAGCGTTGTCGCTAACGGGGGGTGAGAGTGGTGGTGTAATGATGGCTAACTACGTCACCGTTCTTATTCTTTACAGCGTAAGCATGCTACATCCCTTCCTCCATTGGCATTGGAGGCATAGGATCGGCGAAGATGCAGACGGCGACATCATTTGGGCAAAGTCTGCCCATCATCAGCCTCTGCGTAGTGCCAGAGCGGCCTCCCCTGCCTCTCTGGGTAGTGGTTTTCTTGGTGGTGCGCCGTGCCGAAGGAGAGGCCGATGGGCCTCCTCCCTGGTTTGGCCGAACTAGGGGGTCGGCCGCCCCCTCGTCAGCGCCTCTTGGCGCCATCTTCCTCCCAGACGCTAGCGGAAGGCTCGCCATTGAGTCCGAAGGTGGACTCGGACCCAACGAATGGGATGATGGACTTGCCGGCCTTGAAAATGGTGCTTTGCAGGTGAGAGGAGGCTGAGGAAGGGTAGAATGCTTGGGTTTAGGATGAATGAGAAGAAGGAGATGAGAGGAGTTGAATTTAAAGGGAAGAGAGGATCAAAATGGTGCCAAACTTTCCGAAGTTCAGTGTCTCCACACAAGGAAATATGAAAAGGGACATTGGGGAGTTTAAATTCAAAGGCTCAGCTCCAACGGCCACGAGGTGGGGCCGGCCAACCCCTAGGTTCGGCCACCCCCCCTCTAGTCTCGTCTGGGCTCCAGCTTCCTCGTGTGGGCTTCCAGAGTTGTGGGCTAGGTGATCTAGGGGTGCATGGGCTTCATTTCTAAGGAGAAGATGTGTGGAATCAATGTCTACTAACTTAATTTCATCGAAAATTTCACTAGGACGGAAAGGTTCATAAAAAGTTTAAGGTGGTGGCCATTTACCTTGAAGTACTCACCGTCATTATCCTGGAGTGTGATTGCTCCATGGGAAGATGTGCTGACAATGGTGTACGGGCCTTTCCAGTTGCTGCGAAGTTTTCCTTCTCCGAAGAGTTTTACCCTAGAATTAAACATTAGTACCTTGTCACCTGGCTTGAATTCCTTGGGCTTGATCCTCTTGTCGTGCCATCTTTTGGTATGGTCCTTGTATATTTTGGCACTTTGGTATGCTCTTTCTCTCCATTCCTAAAATTCTGCCAGCTGCATTTGTCTATTTCTCCCAGCGAGCTTCTAATCCATGTTCCATTTCTTAATGGCCTAGTGGGCCCTGAGCTCAAGCTCGACTGGAAGGTGACACGTCTTCCCATAGACCAGGTAGCATATTCTTCCATCCCTTCCCCATCTCGTTCACCATCTTTTAGAATACTCTTGATTTGTTTGTTAGAAGTTTCTGCCTCTCCACTGGTCTGAGGGTGGTATGGTGTAGCAATGTTGAGTCTCGTGCCAAGCTCCTTTAGGAAGCGGCGGAAGGTCTTATCGATGAAATGAGACACTCTGTCACTTACAACTATCCTTGGAGTTCCAAAATGATGGAAGATGATTTCATGAAACATCTTCCTCGCATGCTTGGCGTCTGCAGCTCGATAGGGTAACACTTCTACCCACATGGAGACATAGTCCACAGCGACCAGGATGTACTCACAATCATAGGACTTTTGGAATGGTCCCATGAAATCAATACCCTAGACATCAAATAGTTCGACTTGAAGATTGTATGTGGGGGCATTGCATTGCGAGTAGTGATGCCTCACTGTAGTTGGCATCTTCGACACCTTAAAATAAATTCTCTGGTGTCTTCATACATTGTAGGCCAGAAAAAACCACTTTGCCAGATTTTTGCTTGTGTTCTGAAAGCTCCAAAGTGGCCTCCATACACTGCAGTACGACATTTCTCTATGATCTGTACCCCTTCTGCTGTAGGGACACATCTCCTCAACAATCCATCCGTACACACCCTGTATAGGTACGGTGGATCCCAAAGGTGACGTCTGCTCTCGAAGATCAGCTTTTTCTTGTTTTCCCCATGTGGTACATAACCTGCAACCATGAAATTCACAATGTTTGCATACCATGGGTTTGAGTCCGTCACCTTGAGCAGCATGTCGTCGCGTAGGAAGTCATTGATTGGCGGTTCCTACAGGTTAGTAACTTGCATACGCGACAAATGATTGGTGTTGGCGCTCCTTAAGTATCCATTTTATCCCCTGTTTAACTTTGATAATGGCATGAATTTAATATCAAAATCACTAACCATCCTAACCTCGGCCCAATTATTGGTCGTTTTCACGTTTGCACATATATTTTGGAGGTACTTCGTTTTTGCAGGTTTTTGACCAATTTTGGAGCATGAAATGGCGAGGCCCACGATCACACGATGACACGAAGAATGAGGAAGGCCAAAGCCCGAACAAAGGATCGAAGGCCATGATGATTAGAGGCCCATTCATGCACATCCACCCTCCAATGAAGCCCAAAAGACAAAGCCCACAAGATAAGATTGAGATGCTTCGGGGCTAAGCAAAGCAAAGAGATATTTAAGGAAGGATTTTCCATCCTATCCTTCTTCTCGAAGAAATCTCAAAAATAACGACGTCTAAAGGGGTGCAATCGTGAAAGACATAAATTCTAGAAGATTCCAGGAGACTTGGGGAGAAAGTTGAGCACCAGCCGGCGAAGGAAAGACCCAGGCCGGCCGGCCTAGGCTCATTGGGCCGGCCGGCCCAGACTGTTTTTAGGTCGGTTCGACCTCCCCTTTGACCGAGGGTTCCCTGAGGCTATTTAAAGACCCCTTCCCAAGGTTCACGGAGAGAGCAATTCGGGAGACGACGCCAAGGAGCAGAGAAGATAGAGGGACACCTCTCGGAGAGCCGAGGGTCGTGCTAGTTGTCTAGGGTTTGCCCTAGTCGACGTGGGAACCTTGCAAGGAAGACCACGTCGGAGTTCTGGTGCTAGGATCATCAAGATCAAGGTAGGGCCCCGGTTGTGATCTTGTGATGTACTATCATTCATGGTGAAGTTATTTGTGTTTCCGAATGTTTAGCGACCATGTTCTCCTCTTTCGATTTCATTCTTTTCTTTGGGTTCGCTTCATCTTAGATCTATTATCGAGATAGATCACTTAGCATGATCTTGTAGTCATGGTGGCTAGAGGTTCATGGCGGAACTACCAAAGTGAGTTCGACTTGCTTTAGGGTATCCCGTTGAAAAGGGGGGCGTCGTGACAGGCCGTCTCCACAGAGTAGGTTGGGTATCGAGGGATCGGATTGGAGATTTTGGGTTTAAAGAGGCTTTTCATTGAGATTCACATCTATCTTACTTCACTTTATCTAGCTGGAACTACAACATATGCATGATCTAGGTGATCTAGATTGGTTATCTCTAACTTTCTCTTGCTACCTTTGGTGTTTGTCGTGTTTTTAGTAGATTAGATTCGTTTTCACCATCTCACATAAAGGAATCTCTATGCTAGTAGATTGTTTCTTGTCTCTTTGGTTCCATGGATTGATAAACCTTGGGGGAATACTCTGAGGGAAAAGCTACACGAAACCGTGCGCTTGCGGTATATAAATCGAGGGCGCTAAGGAGCATCAACAAGCTTTTCTGGCGCCGTTGCCGGGGAACCATCGATTTAAGATCCAATCTTACTTGCATTCGTAAATATTTCTTGATTTTTCTTTTTGACCTTTTTAGATCTCTTATTTTTTTCTAAGCTAACTAAAAAAACGGATCTATTTCACGAAAATCAATCTAATCTAGAGTTTTCTTTATTTTGATTTATTTTTCTTTTATGTTTTAGATCTTGTATATTCATCTTTTAGATCTCGTATATATTTTTCTTTTTCACTAACCCCTAACAGGAGATGGACGGGAGCCTCTCCAACAAACCCGAAAATTTTGTGGATGATCCAGAAAAAAATTTACAGGCAAAGGAGACGAGAAGCACGATCAAAGAAGCCGGAACTAGTAGATCCAAAAGTTGGAGCCGACGATTCATCGTCTTCACCTCAAGCAACTCCACCAACAAGTCCAAAGGAGGCGTCACTTCACCAAGGGATGGCGCTACCGGAGCCAGAGCGTACGATCGGAGAGCTATGCACTCCGGACGTTCGGGACTTGCCGATCCAAAATCTCGACAACATCGGAGTTCCGTTCGAGATCAAGACTTCAATCATAAGGATGGTGCAAAGCTCGCCCTTCACTGGAAAAGAAGACGCTAATCTACATCTTCAAGCGTTCCTCCAACTATGCCGCACCTTCGACATGCAAGGGATGACTCAATATCAAATAAGAGCGAGGCTCTTTCCATTCTCTCTACTTGGGAGAGCGCTGCAATGGTTTCATTCTCTACCACCGCACACGGTGCAAAATTGGGAGTCCTTGATGAAAGAATTCATGACGGAGTTCTACTCGCCGGGTAAGACCCAGATTCTGGCAACAAGATTGCAACATTCGCGCAAGCCCCGACAGAGACTATTGCCGAAGCCTATGAGCGCTTCAACGACTACATCCGCGCCGTACCTCATCACAAGTTCTCAAGGGAGGATGTGGTCCAGAAGTTCTATCAAGGCCTCACTACTGCATCAAGGGGGATCATTGACGCATCGGCCGGAGGCTCTATCATTGAACTCACGCCTACTCAAGTTTTAAAACTATTCAAGAAGGTGGCGGACAATGACGCATGGGCATCATCGGGGCACCTGCAACCACTCCAAGCCGTGGGCGCCGCGAAGAGTGTATTACAAGTGGAACGCGAAGAAGTGCTAGAAGGGAAGATCAACTCGCTCATGAGAAGGTTGGAGAAGATGGAAGTGGAAAAGAGAGAAGCCCAAGCTATCGATTTGAAGGCGGCCGAAGCAAGGTCTACATGTGAAGAATGTGGAGAGTACGGCCATGTGCAAAAGAATTGCCCGGAGGAAGCCAAGATGCTCGATTACATGAAGAAGGGAGAATGGATTCCGCCGACCAACTTCCGCTACGGGCAAGGTAGACCCCAATTTAATGCAAGCTCTTCCATTCAAAACTCGGTGCCTCTTCGTATACAATTGAAGGAGTTTATGGAGGAGCAAGGCAAGATCAACAAGGACACCGTCACCAAGTTCAAGGCTATGGACAAGATCTTGGAGAACATTGATGGCAAGGTGACGGAGGTCGGGAGCTCTAATCTTCAAGTACTCAACATGATGAAGATGCTAGAAACACAAGTAGCCCAGCTCGCCGGACGCCTATCTAGCAACGAAGGAAAATTGCCCGGGCAACCTCAAAGTCCGGAGACGGCTAAGGCAATTCAAACTCGCTCGGGAAAGGAGACCGAAGAACCCGAACATGCAGCGGGAGCAAGGAAGCCTAAGCCAAGAGTTGAAGTGGAGACCATCATCAAGGAGAAGGCACCTACTCCTATGCCAGAGATAGTCAACGAAGAGCTGGAGTTTGAGCTAGATGATATAGACACCAAGATTCTACCGCCAAGGCCACGATACCGCAAAGGTAAACACGAAGATGAGCAATTCAACAAATTTGTTGAGATGGTGCGCAGGTTGAGCATCAATATGCCGCTCTTGGACGCTCTACAAGTTCCGACGTATTCTCGCTACTTCAAAGACATCATGGGAAACAAGCGCGAGATACCGCCAAGCACTGTCAAGCTAACTGAGGAATGCAGCGCGGCAATCGCTAATGAAGCTCCAGAAAAGAAGAGGGACCCCGGATGTCCTACCATCCCGTGTTCCATTGGATCTCTTATGTTCGAAAGAGCACTTTGTGATCTCGGTGCAAGTGTGAGCGTCATGCCAAATAATGTGTTCGAGAAGCTATGCTTACCGGAGCTGGAACCCACCGCCATGTGCTTAGAGTTAGCGGACAATTCCGTTCGCTATCCTTTGGGAATCGCCGAAGACGTGCCCGTGAAGATTGGAGAACACTTAATCCCCGTTGACTTTGTGATTCTCGATATGGGAGAAGGGAGCAAGGCACCTCTCATACTTGGGAGGCCTTTCCTCAAGACCGCAAGGGCAAACATCGACGTTGACAAGGGGGAGATAAAGTTCGACATCAATAGCACCACAAGCGAATTCAAGTTTCGTCCACGCCTTGAGGTATGCAACATGATCAATGTTAAATATGTTCCGCCTCACCGCCGTGTCACAGAGGAGAAGCCAAAGAAAGAAGAGGAGCCGAACAAGAAGGAAGCGAAGAAGGAGATAGAAGTCGTCGCGTCCATCGCGACAAAGAAGATCGTTGCACCCATCAAGAAGAAAGCTAAAAGCCCGCCTGTGAAGACCAAAAAGACGACTAACGTAGAAGACAAACCCGCACCAAGGATTGTGCGGAAGTGGGTACCCAAGACTGCAGCGCCATCATCGAGCGTTGGTCCGAAGTGAAGAAGAAGAAAGTCTAGCTATAGACTATAAACAAAGCGCTTTGCGGGAGGCAACCCGTTCGTCGAGTCAAGAATAAAGCTGCCGGGAGTTCAACCCGTTCGTCGAGTCAAGAATAAGCTGCCGGGAGGACAACCCGTGAAAAGTTTAGGTAAGTGAGTCGAGAATTTTGCTACGCAAGGACATGATATACTTTTGAACAATTGGTCGTTCGGTCAAACAATTTAATTTGGATTTTATTCGCTCGGTCATTCCAATGTTATTTCTTATTTTAAACCAATGACATGAGCCATCCTAAGATTTATTTGCCTCTTCTTGAGAAAGCCACATCCAAAATTCCATACCTATTTTTGGCGACCGTCCTCTCCATGACGGCCGGATCAAGTTGAGTTAAAACACACGAGTAGAGCTGCGCTATGTTACTTAAATTCTTGATGCGTAGGTTCACACAAACATAGAGAGAATTTTCAGTTTCATTACCATAGGACTAGAATTTTCCTAACCTTAATTATTCTCTTTTTCAAAATTCTCTCTCTCAGTTTGGCAAAAATTAGAACCTAAACCCAAGACCCACGGTTGAATTCGAGATTGTTCGCTATCGATTCATGAAAGTGAACGGTTCCGGTGCAACCAAAATTAATGTAGTCGGGAAATATTTTTCGACTTACAAATGTAAAGATATTTCAATTCCCCTCTAATTATTCATTTAAACTCATTGCATGCTTTGAGTCTATTCTGAAATTTCGAAGTTAGAGGAGGATTAAACATCTAAGCATCATTTGGAAAGGGTTTATGTGTTTGATTAACATCCATTGATCAAAGTGAGTTCATGGGAAAGAGTTGTGCTCTCTACCTACCACCACATGCAAATGATTCAAAGGAGGGGGCAGCCATGCATGGGAAGGACAAGTGATTTTCAGCAAAGATGGCACCATGTGATGAATGATTAAGCATGGGACAAGGTGAATGACACAAAGTGGAGAAATAATGTTGCAAGTGGACATCAAAGGCAAAGAAGGAGTGGTTCACATGATTTGGGCGGTGCAAAGCATACAAGATGTACTGGACAGAAGCAAATAATTGCACCAGGAATCCACCAGAGAAAATTGAAGTGGAGAAGAGGGAAAAACACCCTAGGCCGGCCGGCCCCAAGGCCCTAGGCCGGCCGGCCTGGCTCCTATTTATGCCCTCTGGTGCTCCCCTTTGGCAGGTATGCTCCTCACTCATTTCCTTGCTTATGTTCTTCAAGTTCTTTGCCCAGAAACATCAGTTAGAGCCCTGAAAAATTCGTCCACCAAAATCTACTCCAAAAATCTCAGAAAATTCACCACAATTCCTAGTTTGTTCCACTCTTCGATATATTGTTCTCCCGCCGGCAAGAAACCCCCGGTGTGTTTGTTTTTGAGTGTGTGCAGCAAGGAGTCACCATGAGTGGCCTCATGAAGTTCATCGCCGGGAGGAGAAGGACACGTTCATCAACATCCGATGCATCGGCAAGTTCTTCGTGGAGGCACTCGGTCTCCGAGTCTCCGCGGAGCATGGAGGAAGATAACCCCGCACCGAGGAGCGATATGTTGCTCCTTGGTGGGATGAGAGACCCGAGAAGCTCCTCCATGAGATTCACCGAAGGGATGCCACCTCCTCCACGGCGTTCGACAAGGTCATCCGCACCACCACCATACAAGCCCAAGAATTCAGAATGTGGGTTTATTATCTTGTCGAAGGAAGAAGAAGAAAGGCTCAAGTTCATGAAGGGAAGACTACGAGCAAATTATGATTTTGATGATGAAGCATTGGTGAAGCTGGGATTTCATCATGACATCTATGAGCTATTGGAGAACATCAGTTGGAAGTTATTTTCCGATGGTGTCATGGTTGATATGCAAGAAGAAGTGGCTCTTGAGATGTTCATGACATTAGAAAAATCAATAGAAATGGTGGATGGTGAAGAAGTTTCATGTCTGAAATTTAGGCTCAAGAATGAAGAGAAAGTAATCACCTATGGTGAAATAGGAAGCTTGCTCGGATTCAAAAATAATGCATATGAAATGGTGCAAGTTGAAGATGGAGAGCTTGATGAATTTTGGACAAAAATAACAAAAGATGTCAACCGCCAAAGAAAGAATATAAGTAATGTTACCCTCCAAATATTCCACTCTTGGTTGAGCAAAAGAATTCTCGGGAGGATGAGAGAATCAAAGGTCACCGACCAGGAATTAAGTTGGATGTATGCTGCATTGGTGAAGAAGCAAGTAATTGATCCCACCAACATCATGGTTGAAAGGTGGCTTTGTGAAGCATCATCCGGTACGGGAGAAGTTGGTTCGGGATGTTATCTCACAATGATAGCCCGAGCAATGAATCCGAGGTTACGAGTGATCCAAAAATTTTATGTCCCGGGAAGAGATATTGGGATTGATCATTTGAGGCAAGGCCATTATATCGGAGGAGATGAAAAGAAGGGATTTACTATTTCTGAGATGGATATTTCCCTCCCCGATCAAAGGCTGAAATTATTTGCAAGAGGGAGGACTGATTGGCGAGTTGAAAATATTGGAAAAAAGGTGAAGAAATCAAAAAGAGGAAGGTTAATTGAAGGGACATTGGCATCGGCACATCAAGAAGACTTGGAAGTAAATCTTCCACCGCCAAGTTCTGCTTATTGGAGAAATGAATTTCAAGGTGCATCAAGTGGACAGGGATACCCGCAAGGATGGATGAGTCAATGGGAAGGAAGCCAAGAACAAGCATGGGGGCACGCTGCGGCGGCACCCCCACCATTTAGCAACTACGGATGCCCACCCTCGTCATATCAAGGAGAGATGCCCGACCCGTCATTTGGAGCACAATATTTTGACCTCCCTCAACCAGAACAAGGAATAAGAATTATGGGTGCTTATGCGAGAAGAAATATGGAAGATATAGATGCCATCCGGAGGCATACAACCCAACTAGAAGATGGAACTGCAGGAATTGCATATCAAATGGGACTTCTAGGTCTGGCGCCACCGAAACAATTTAATGGAGGAACATTTCAGCAGTATTATGATTAAGGATACAACGCAAGAGCCAATCAAGTAGATTGATCGATGGCATGACCATGAACAAAATGCTCGCACGTGTGGTTTGGATTTTCTATTTCTTTTCATTCATTTTCAGCATGTGTGCAAGCTTGTGTGTGCGTAGCAATTTTCTGTTTTATTTATTTCAGTATGTGTGCAATTTGTTTTCTTTTGTCTTCATCACCATGATAAATAAATGCATCACCCACGCTTTAATGTTATGGTTAGTAATGATGATAGAAAGTTTGTGCCATGTTAAAATATGATGATTGTTGCCGCTTTGTCTACTTTCTTGTGCTTGGTTTATGCATGATTAAACTAATGCTCTCTCTAACATGATCTGAAAATTAATTAAATGCCAGCTAATTCAATTGTGGAGGTTATGATAAATTAGGACCCATATCTTTTACCCTTGCTCTCTTACTTAAGCTTGTCAAGGAAAATTTAATTTGGATTTAATTTTGAGCTAACCTTGTCAATGATACCTTTTGCATTTGCTCTACCCTTCTACAAGCTTAAATGATATATCATAAAAACCATAGAGCAAGAATTATTTTCAAGTGAATTAATTCAGGATTTATCTTCTTTGGTACGAGACTAAGAAGTTGACCATTCCGTATTTTTGCGTACCTATCTTTTGCTAGCCATTCTATCCATGCATTGTGAGTTTCTATACCGGGAACATCGCAAACCTCGCTGGATATCCACCCTTAACCAAAAACATCTTTTTGTGAAACACCTCCTTGACCACAACCTATATATTGAGTATATATATTTATTTCGACGGCAAAACAGTGGAATCTAGAGCAAAATTCAGTAAAACATAAGCTTGGGAAGCATCAAAGAGTTCGCAGAAGAAAAATCCGAAGAAGTGGAGGCCTACAGGCAGTAGGCCGGCTGGCTCAACACCCCTAGGCCGGCCGGCTTGCCCCTTTTTCTCCTTTGTTGGCTTCAATTTTTCACGAGGAGATGCTCCCTTGAATTCCAAAGTTATGTCCAGAGAATTGATAGAAGTTTTGTGCACTCACTCCATCAAGTTATCATCACTTCATTGCTTGAGGACAAGCAAACGTTCAAGCATGGGGGGGAGGTGGAGTAAGTGCATTGTGTTGCCAGTGGTTCTGAGGAGCAAAAAGAAAGAAATAAAAAAAAGAGGAAGAGAGAAAAGAAAAAAAATAGATAATGATGAAAAGCTCCTCGGTCCCGTTTGCTTCATTAAACTCGTGTATGATCAAGTGCAGGGATTGGACACTGAAAGGCAGTGCTGATTTTTATCAAAGACTTACTCGAGGACGAGCATGGTTTAAGCATGGGGGGAATGTTGGCGCTCCTTAAGTATCCATTTTATCCCCTGTTTAACTTTGATAATGGCATGAATTTAATATCAAAATCACTAACCATCCTAACCTCGGCCCAATTATTGGTCGTTTTCACGTTTGCACATATATTTTGGAGGTACTTCGTTTTTGCAGGTTTTTGACCAATTTTGGAGCATGAAATGGCGAGGCCCACGATCACGTGATGACACGAAGAATGACGAAGGCCAAAGCCCGAACAAAGGATCGAAGGCCATGATGATTAGAGGCCCATTCATGCACATCCACCCTCCAATGAAGCCCAAAAGACAAAGCCCACAAGATAAGATTGAGATGCTTCGGGGCTAAGCAAAGCAAAGAGATATTTAAGGAAGGATTTTCCATCCTATCCTTCTTCTCGAAGAAATCTCGAAGATAACGACGTCTAAAGGGGTGCAATCGTGAAAGACATAAATTCTAGAAGATTCCAGGAGACTTGGGGACAAAGTTGAGCACCAGCCGGCGAAGGAAAGACCCAGGCCGGCCGGCCTAGGCTCATTGGGCCGGCTGGCCCAGACTGTTTCTAGGTCGGTTCGACCTCCCCTTTTGACCGAGGGTTCCCTGGGGCTATTTAAAGACCCCTTCCCAAGGTTCACGGAGAGAGCAATTCGGGAGACGACGCCAAGGAGCAAAGAAGATAGAGGGACAACTCTCGGAGAGCCGAGGGTCGTGCTAGTTGTCTAGGGTTTGCCCTAGCCGACGTGGGAACCTTACAAGGAAGACCACGTCGGAGTTCTGGAGCTAGGATCATCAAGATCAAGGTAGGGCCCCGGTTGTGATCTTGTGATGTACTATCATTCATGGTGAAGTTATTTGTGTTTCCGAATGTTTAGCGACCATGTTCTCCTCTTTCGATTTCGTTCTTTTCTTTGGGTTCGCTTCATCTTAGATCTATTATCGAGATATATCACTTAGCATGATCTTGTTGTCATGGTGGCTAGAGGTTCATGGCGGAACTACCAAAGTGAGTTCGACTTGCTTCAGGGTATCCCGTTGAAAATGGGGGCATCGTGACAGGCCGTCTCCACAGAGTAGGTTGGGTATCGAGGGATCGGATTGGAGATTTTGGGTTTAAAGAGGCTTTTCATTGAGATTCACATCTATCTTACTTCACTTTATCTAGCTGGAACTACAACATATGCATGATCTAGGTGATCTAGATTGGTTATCTCTAACTTTCTCTTGCTACCTTCGGTGTTTGTCGTGTTTTTAGTAGATTAGATTCGTTTTCACCATCTCACATAAAGGAATCTCTATGCTAGTAGATTGTTTCTTGTCTCTTTGGTTCCGTGGATTGATAAACCTTGGGGGAATACTCTGAGGGAAAAGCTACACGAAACCGTGCGCTTGCGGTATATAAATCGGGGGCGCTAAGGAGCGTCAACAATTGGCTACGATATTCTCTACTCCCTTTTTATCTTTTATTTCAAGGTCAAATTCTTGGAGCAAGGGAATCCACCGAATTAACCGGGGCTTAGCATCTTTCTTGGTGAGCAAATATTTCAAAGCTGCATGGTTAGTAAAAACAATAACATTTGCTCCAACCAAGTAAGATCTAAATTTATCTATAGCAAAAACAGCTGCAAGGAGCTCTTTTTTAGCAGTGGCATAATTTAATTGTGCTCCTGTCAGAGTTTTGCTAGCATAAGCAATTGCATGATGCTTCTTATCTTTGGTTTGGCCTAAGACCGTGTTGACGGCCATTATTTCCCATTTTGACCATCAACTTCTCGAGAATAAATTGAGCCTTGCACCATGTTCCATACATATTTTACCTAATACAAACAAATTACACAAGTTTTTGTGGTTTGAGAGGTTTTGCAGGGTTATGCTCCGAATATGCAAGAAACAACACTAAATGGAGCAACTACAAGGATGGTGAAACATGAATATCAGATGACACTATTATAAACATTGTCAAATGCCAAATTTGACATTGCCATGTTGAAGAGCTCGTCGAGATGATTGGATTGGACACTTGGATCACCCAATTCGGAGTCCGGACACAAAAGTTACGCAAATCACAAGTTCTGGACTCGTGTTGTGCAGAGGCTGCAGGCCGGCCGGCCTGGCCTAGGCCGGCAGGCCCGGCACCTTTGCCAAACACATCTCGCCTTACCACAACACCATTAGGGACCCTCCAATGGACCCCTATGAACTGGATATACAAGCAAATACAAAAGTTATGACCGAAAGGCCTAGCACATGGATTAAAGGACCTATTTTCAGCACTTGCCGAGATCTTTTGGACCAGAGCACCACCATGGACTTCATACACATGTTGATCAAGACATCGGTGAAATGGAGGGCCGAGATGTGCCAACTCCAGGCCGGCCGGCCTACCATTTTTAGCGTTGAAGCCAAGCAACCTACACCGACATCTAGAGAAGATCAGGAGCGTCCACGAGAAGGTCGGCGCCAAATGGGCCGGCCGGCCCCACTTTGCAACATCTCGAGCTCATCTTCGCATGGAAGCTACGTCGACCGACCCTCTTGCTTACACCCGACGCCTCGGCTAAATACCGACCTCTAGCTAGTATAAATAGGCCTCCACCCCTCACTTGTGACACACACAAATGGAGCTATCTTCTCTCACTTTTACTTTCTAGAGTAGGTTAGGTAGTTGGGAGTTAGAGTTGAGTCGAGCTTGTCTCGGGATTTTGGAGTCGTCATCAGAAGTCGGGTATAAGCTCTTGTATCTTTTCCTTTGACATTTATCAATATAGTTATCTTCTTTATCTTTTCGAGTTAGCTTTACTTTCCGCATTATTTATCTTCTCAAGTTATCATACTTGTGAGCGGAAGTATTTCCTTTAGCTTAGGCTTTGTATCTTTCTTGTTTATCGGGATGTTAACTTACGGATTTTCTCGCCCGGACTAGGGACATCAAGTTAGGTCCCTAGGTTGAGGTGGATTTCTCTTGAACGCGTCAAGAGAAATCCTAACACCGAGTACGGACGTGGTGTCCGAGCTTAGTGTTAGCTAGAAAGTGTGTTCCACCCCACGGTACCGTTGTGGTAGGCGGCAGGTGGTGACAGCCCTGCCCTTTCCCTTGTAGTCCACCATGTTCGGGTGCTTTCATAGCAGTAGTGCCGACTGCCGTTGGACTCCCTTCTCACCCCAGTCTGAGTCCTTCCCTGAGGCCGCCGAAGTAAGCTCTTGGTTCCTGATAACTAGTTAGGAGCAAGGTTTAGTCTAGAGAGGCTAGCTCGATAGTTTAAAAGTGTTTTAGGAGTCTTTCTCGCTCGTTGTCCTCCTAGCTGCTTACATCTCTAAGGATTAGAGTCTCCTATGTCAAACGGTCATCGTGGCCATTATCTTATCTATCATATCAGGCTTACCCCCACTAAGTTAGTTGGTTGATATCTCTAGTAAAGTTTGTGATTCGATTCTTCGATACTCTTTGCCATAGTGCTTCCCTAAGGAAAATTACGATACGCTGGAATACTCCAAGGTGAAGTGCTACAGCGGTAATTCTGTGCGCTTACAGAATCTATATTCTATTGAGCATAAGAAATGCCAACAATTCGCTGTGCCCTGAAGCTCTTCCGGCCCTTCCAAAGAATATTGCGAAGAACTTTGTTGGGTACTTTCATGAGAAGGGTCGTGGCTTGGTCACCTTGGAGGCTTCGAAGATGAAGGAATAGGTATTACTCTAGTCACCTCACATTTCGTGCCCTGCCTTGTTAACTAGTCAGTATTTAACTGGGGGTTGCCTTTGCCTTACAGTTGCTGGCAAAAGCAGAGGCCTTCGCCTGCGAAGCCTTGGGCGATGTGAACGCCAACAACTTGTGCGGAGGCGAAGACGAGGGTCAAGGCCGAGGCGGTGCTGGTGGTGATGGCATAGACGGTGATGCCCCGAAGGCTGGCGAGGTGTGAGGGTTGAGTCTTGTTGTAATTGTATGGGTGGTTTTTGATGTAAATAACTTTTGGAAGACTAACACCTTCGGTATCTGTGCAGGACACTGCATTGGCCCTTGCACAGATACTCTGTGCGCTTGTGGAATCTATATTCTATTGAGCATAAGAAACACCAACAGACCGCACCAACAACATAGTCGCTAGTATCACACATTATTTCGAACGGAAGGCTCCAATCTGGGGATTGAATGATTGCAGCCGAGATGAGTGCCTTTTTCAGGATTTCAAAGGCTCTAAGGCACTCATCAGTGAACTCAAAGGGAGCATCCTTAGCTAAAAGGTTTGTAAGGGGTCTAGCGATCTGAGAGAAGTCTTTGATGAAACGGTGATAGAACCCCGCATGACCTAAGAAGCTACGGATCCCTTTGACATTTATTGGAGGTGGAAGATGTTCTATAACGTCGATTTTGGCTTTGTCCACCTCAATCCCCCTTTCAGACACAAGGTGTCTGTTGACGGTCCTTAAGTGCCAAATCCAACCATCAACTATACTCAATAATAAAGGAAAACTATATGCCTTACTCACATATTTGTATCACTAAGATTGCTCCACAGTTGTTTTCGAGTTTTGTACATTTCAGATGAGCAAGAGCGAAATTAGAAGAAAACACGTAGCAGACGCCACGCAACTACGCAGAAGATCGTATTCGGCATCACACCCTTACAAAGAGGGCCCACCTGTCAGAGGAAACGGGGCCTCCACGCAAGATGCACTAGAGGATAAGGATAAGATCCTACGAATCAACCACTCAACAAAGGATCAGCACAAAAGGCTGATAGGTGGGGTCAGCCAAACCAGGGGTTCGGCTGAACCTGGCCTGGCTCCCGTCTAGGTGCACTTCGAGGAGGAGTTGTGGCCAAGGCACCTGATCACCTTCCATACGTGCATTTGGCAGGAACCGACCTCTAGAGCTATAAATAGGGCCTCTCTCCACCCCCTCAACACACACACGCCTCTCATTCCACTCTCTCCAAGAAGATCTCTCTCTTGCTCTCTTAGCTAGGTAGTAGAGCTAGGCTAGTTCTCTTTAGCGAAGCAAGTCTTCCTTGGGGTTGTTGAGCAATCCTCGGCTCCCGGTATGGCTTTGTATTCATCTTGTCAGACTTTTATTGATAATATAGAGATATTCCATGGTTGCTTTACTATCTTGATAGTTTATCAATCCATGCTTAGTTTGTTCATGAGTTATGCAAAGGTCTTGGTTAGGCCAGATGATCCGGGTACGGATAGAGGTTTGTTGTGCTTTCGGGCTTGCTCTAGTGTTTTAATTGTCCATCAGAAGGGTGGGAGACCCGGGGGCACTAGAGTAGTGACTTCATACATGGGCGTGGTGCTCGGGTATGCGGGATTATTCGGATATGACCATGATCCACGGTGTGACTGGGGTAGATGGCAAGAGGTGACAGCCCTGTCCGTCTGGCGTAACAGCTGTGTTGCATTTTGCGTATTCCCTGACGTTCGGGTTCGGTGTAGGAGTTCATGCAAAGAGGTAACGGGACTGGATGTACTCCGGTGCGGAACCTTCTCCCCTCTATCCCATTTTCCTGGCACCTGTAGTCCTAACCATGTCCTAACATGACCCCAACTTTGTATAGAAGCACTAGGACCCCTAACCTAGCCTAAGCTCCAGCTGACTTGACGTAGGATAGATTAGTCCTTTCTTTGTTGTTTCACTCTTTTATTCCTTTCTCTTGGAGTGTGGTTGTGTGCTGTGTCACATTACCCTTGCTTATTTTTTACCTGGAATTACTCCTGTTAGAGTTTTGCCTATTGCTTGAGGCACAATGTCATGGTTAATGTTAAGTACAATACCTTTGCCGCTGCCGTCCTTTGGGACAAAATAAATGACGATACCCTTACTCTCCGGGTGAAATGCTACAACGGTATATCCGTGAGCTTGCGGATCCATCTGTAATTATATAGATTATACCATGAGAGTGGCACCCCTTGGGTGCAGTTGCTAAGATGGGTTCGGCGCCCTCATTCCTAGTGATTGCACTAAGGACCGCCAACAGGCAATTCTGAGGTTGTTGCCGAGGTCTTCGCAAACCCGGTATCGACTTAAGAAATGCCAACAAGCATTTCTGGCGCCGTTGCCGGGGACGGCATGTGAACAAAGTTATTGTGCTGATACTAATCTAGACTTTGTAGTCAGGATATAGTCTTTACTCTTTCAGGCTAATGTCACTTTATGTCTTCTTTTATTGTTGATTTGAAAGAAGACAGGGGTAGTGTATGACTGGTTTCTGCTTGCCGGATCAAAAACTACATAGACAATCCAGAAAGGCTTGTGAGAAGGGCACGATGTCGCGTCGTTCCTCCTCTCGCTCTTTTCCCGGCACAGGAACCCATTTCGGAAGCACCACTTGTTCTTGAGGCTATGGCTGAAAAGACTCTCCGCGAGTTCTCCATCCCCTCCACCGACAATGTGGCCACTGGACTCAACATCAATGTCGGGGACGTGAACTTCGAGCTGAAATCAAGCCTCATCAACATGGTGGATGAGTGGCAAGCCCATTCTGTGGCAAGCCGAATGAGGATGCCAATGCGCATCTACAAAACTTTCTGGAGCTCTGCGACACCGTAGTCATACGGGGTGTCGCTGCCGATGCAATCAAGCTTCGTCTGTTTCCCTTTTCCCTGCTGGGGAAGGCGAAACAGTGGTTCTACAAGGAAAAAGACATCGACACCTGGGCCAAATGCTCCAAGGCATTCCTCACAAAATTCTTCCCACTGGGCAAAACAAATGCCCTGCGCGGAAGAATATCAAATTTCCAGTAGACAGGGATGGAATCCATCCTAGAAGCTTGGGAAAGGTTGTAGGAATACATCCTGGCCTATACCCACCACGGCATGGATGAGTGGCTCGTCCTTTAAAGCTTCTACAACAGGCTCACAATGACATCCAGAGCCAATATTCATGCCACTTCTGGAGGAGCCTTCCTCGACCTGACCGTAGCCAAAGCTAAAGAATTGGTCGAGAAGATGGTCTCCAATCAGGGGTGGAGCGATGACCGACTCCAACCCCGCATGAAGGGCATGCATACCGTGAAGGAGACGGATATGATTGCCGCGAAACTAGACCTCCTCATCAAGAAGATGGAGGAAGGGAGCAAGCAACCGATCCACGCTCCCGTCTACGCCATGGGTTCGCACTTCACGTGCGAAGTCTGTGGCAACGATGGACACTCGGGGTACGACTGCCCCGAAACTCGTGAAGACTGTGCCTACCTCAACAACAACAACAACAACGGGTACCGTCCACCACAAGGAGGCCAGGGGTGGAACCAGCCACGTCCACCATTCCAGGGAGATAATAACTATAATCCTTCTTACAATTCGAATTTCAATTCGAACTAACATCCCTTAAGAGATCTTGTTCTTGGCCAAGTTAAAATCAATGAAAATATAAATAAAAAGCTTTTGGCCAGTGATAAAACCCTGGAAAGTTTAAATGTAAAGCTTGAAACTTTATCTTCAACGCTAAAAAATCAATCAAGTTTCAACAAAATGATCGAAACCTAACTAGCAATTTGTGATTGAAACCTAACTTGCACAAATTGCTGCTTCTTTACCTACTGTTGAGAGCAGAAAGATCCCGGGGCAACCCGAGATTCCCGTTGAAAATGTCAGCATGGTGTCCACCAGATGGGGTAACTCGTCCCGGAGGCCACCACGCACTAACCGTGCAGGTAGGTACAATCCCCCAAGGAACGATGTTTGGGATGGTATGGTGGCAGCAGTGCAAGAGGATCCAGGTGTCCCCATGATCAGCTGCTCGATCTACGTCAAACACTTCGAGCGATGTGATTGCACTAAGGACCGCCAACAGGCAATTCTGAGGTTATTACTAAGGTCTTCGCAAACCCGGTATCGACTTAAGAAATTCCAACAGTGTCCAAGGACGATGCCTTCACGGACCATGAAATGACATTTTTCCCAATTCAACACTAGGTCCTTTTCTTGACATCGTTACAAGACCTTGTCTAAATTTTCTAGACAATGATCAAAAGTTTTTCCATAGACGGAGAAATCGTCCATGAAGACTTCCATGATTTCTTCGATCATGTCTGAAAAGATAGACATCATGCACCGCTGAAACAATGCGGGAGCATTACAGAGCCCAAAAGACATCCTACGATAGGCATAAGTTCCGTATGGGCAAGTAAATGTGGTCTTGCTTTGATCATCAGGGTGGATGGGAATTTGGTGATAACCGGAATACCCATCAAGGAAACAGAAGAAAGAATGCTTAGCCTACCGCTCTAACATTTCATCAATGAAGGGCAGTGGGAAGTGGTCTTTCTTTGTTGCCGAGTTAAGTTTCTAGTAATCTATGCACATCCTCCACCCTGTGACAGGTCATTGAGGAATGAGTTGGTTCTTGCTATTTGTTGGCGCTCCTTAAGTACCCACTTTATCCATTGTTTATCCTTGATAATGGCATGTATTTAATATCAAAATCACTAACCGTCCTAACCCCGGCCTAATTATTGGTCATTTTCACACTTGCACATATATTTTGGAGGAACTTCGTTTTTGCAGGTTTTTGGCCTATTTTGAAGCATGAAATGACGAGGCCCGTGATCGAGCGCTAACACGAAGAAAGACGAAGGCCAAAGCCCAAAGGGAGGACTAAAGCCCATGTTGATTCGAAGCCCATTCATGCACATCCGTCCTCCAAGAGAGTCCAAAGGACCAAGCCCATGAAGATGAGATCAAGATACTTCGGGATTAAGCAAAGCAAATGAAGATGTAAGGAAGGATTCCCTATCCTATCCTTTCCTCGAAGATATCTCCAAGATAACGACATCAAAAGGGGTGCAATCGTGAAGGACATAAACTCTAGAAGATGCGAGGAGTCTGCACGCGAAAAATGAGACCGAGGCGAGCCCGCAAGGGGGTAGGCCGGCCGGCCTAGGCCCATGGGGCCGGCCGGCCTAGCCCGTTTATGAGGCGGTTCGGCCTCCCCTTCGACCGGTGGCTTCCTCGGCTTATAAATAGCTCGCACCTTATTCAACTCGGAGCATCCATCCACCCAGAACTCGACAAAAACCTAGGGCCAAGACCGGAGGGAGACGACGACCGCCGCAAGTCTTCGAAGTTGTCTAGGAGATGGCTTAGGCCGCCCCTAGCCACCATGGCCTCCCTGCATGGTTGTGCCATGGTGGAGTTCACGAGCTAGTTGGAGTCGACAATGGTATGTACTCGGTGGTGACGATCCAAATGAATCTATTATGTGAGTAATGATAATCATGTCTTCCGAATCTATTAGCGATCATGTTCTCTCTTTTGATTTCATTCTTTGCTTTGGGTTTGCTTCATCTTAGATCTATTATCGAGATAGATCACTTAGCATGATCTTGTAGTCATGGTGGCTAGAGGTTCATGGCGGAACTACCAAAGGGGGTTCGACTTGCTTCAGGGTATTTTGTTCAAAGGGGGGGCGTCGTGACAGGCCATTCCCACTGAGTAGGCGGAGTATCGAGGGATCGGATTGGAGATTTTGTGTTAAAGATGCTTTTGATTGAGATGCATGATTTATTTGCTCGTTAGCTTGAACTACAACTAGATGACGATAGGCCTAGTCATGTCTTTGGTTTTGCTATGATTAAGCCTATGTTCATGGATGAGATCAACCTTTACACATCACTCATATCTGTCAAAGGTTTACCCTTTATATGCAATCAATGCTTCATGTTAGGATAGATCTGTTGGATTAGATGGAAAACCTTAGGTAGTTCTTTGTCGATCCACGGATTGATAAACCTTGGGGGAATACTCTAAGGGAAAAGCTACACGAACCGTGCGCTTGCGGTATACAAATCGGGGTGCTAAGGAGCATCAACAAGCTTTTCTGACGCCGTTGTCCGGGATCGGCAACACGAACCCTAGGGCGATCTATCTAGTTTTTGGACTAACCCTAATTTTATAATTGCATATATCCTGTGTTTCTTGTTTGTGTCCATGAATGCAGGTAAATCCCTAGACACAAAGCGATTGAGAAGTTCTCAACATCCGTACTTTGACAAGTCCAATCTCACTAAAGCAAGTTGATGGCTACGTGAAGACCCGCTCTTTAGTGGTAGGTGCTAACTTTTGTTAGTGGCCCAGCATCCGCTATCGAGTCCCCACTCCCCAAAGCAAAAGATGATAAATAAGGTACGCCACCATGTCAATTGATTTTAAAGACTAATGTTTTTGAGAAAAATTGTTTGTTCAAGCAATAGGTATGAAGCATGCCCGCGAAGAAAATCGTGCGATCGGATCATCATCATCTCCAAAGTGTTACTGTTGTAATGAGTTTTTCGTCCAAGATCAGAGAAGTACCATGAGCAAATAATAGATTATTTTGAAGCTCCATCAAGTCTACTTTCCAACGCATCAAGAATCATGAATTTTGGAGATCGGTGTGAAGAGTTATGGTAAAATCTTTCAACGCTGCGCGTTCTGAAATGTCTCTGGACAGAGCGTAGTGCCGGAGTAAAACGACCATAACTTCTTCATCCGGAGTCCGTTTGGGATCAATAACAACTCGTTGAAAAGATAATTTTATAAGGCTTTCCATGGAGTAGAATTTTGGTACATGTTCTGTGCAGGATGATCAAGGAATTCAATGAAGAAGAGGCAGCAACAAATAATGGAGAAAGTGATGACGATGTCGCAAGATGTTTGGAGGACCTTGTGCACAAAAGTTGATGATTTGAAGTTGACCAACGCTAGAGGAAACAAGATTAGAGGAACCATGATGCCACCCATCTTCTCCATGGGATGCTCAAGAAGCTTCTAGTCGAGTGGAATCAAATAAAGAGACCGCTCTGATCATCGACACAAAGCATGAGAGCCTCCTTCGATCCCGACACCTTTGGCAAAGCAAGAACCATGGAGATAGACCATTGGAGCCATGCTACTCACTGGTGAATCAATGGTGATGACCTTGAAGCCAAGGATGCACAACAAGATGCTCCAAAGACCACAAGATCAAGATCATCGACATCTTCGGATCGATTCGTAAGAAGTCATTGTTATCATCAATATTCTGCTCAACCTCAGAAGCAAATAGCAGCATATTTTTGGATATTCAAAAGATCCATGAAGTTTCCGTCCCAACGAGTCAAGAACCAAGTCAATCGGAGATTCCTACAAGCGGGTATGACCAAAACATTGAAGGTTGTGCACTCTGAAAATTTCTGGACAGCACGCAGCGCCAAAAGTGAAACGGGCATAACTCCCTCATTTGGACTCCGTTTAAAGCAAATGTCCACTCGTTGGAAAGGTAATTTCATAAAATTTTCAATAGAGCTATATTTTGGTTTATGTTCTGTTGAGTATACAGGAGAGATTCCACGAAGAAGAGGCAGGAGCAACGCGATGAGAACAAGATAGAAAAGATGACGATGACAACAATGAAGGGGAGCTTGGGCGATGTTTTCATCAAGCGTACATGATAAAATTCAGAGGCTTGGAGCAGAGGAAGAACTCCAATGACATTGGCAAATGAAGGCATAAGCGGTCGACCTTCGACAAACAAAGATGTTGCAAACAAACCACGACGGATTACAAGAGCGCAACATTCAACACATGGAGACGTGAGAAGCAAATCACGACGGACCACGAAGAGTGCATCAAGATGACATCTCGCACAAAGCACCACGACTCCAATGAGTATGAAAAAGCTCCGAGGCTAAGGTATACAGTGAATTCTCAAGCTTCTATTAGTTTTGTTGATAATCGTTAAAAATCTCATGCTCGAACCAATAGTCGGAATGAAAGTTTAAATTCTATGCCTTGTTCTTTTCATGATGATAGGCTAGAGTTTCTTGAGAAGGTTGATTTCATGCTTAAAGAATCTCTGCCTAATAATGAGCTCCGCGCTATGCAATAAACACATGCTGCATTTAATTACACCATGCCTTGTTGATGAAATTTAATTGAGGATGTGATTATGTTGCATATGTTTACAAATAATTGCAAATCTCTATCTTGCTTTGCGCTTGGTCAAGCTCATGACCCTAAAAGAGCATATGTCGGGAGAAGCCCCGAATTTCACTAACCATGCAGGACATGAAACTCAAATGATGAGGAGGGAAACTGTGCCCAAAATTTTGAACACCATCATCAACATCTTCAAGTTTCAAGAACGGACGTTGCTAAGCCTCATCAATTTTGTGCACAAGTCCAGAGATTTACAATGCAAGAAAGTTGAATATTCAGGATCTTCATCAAGTCCTCGGTTCAACGCATCCATGATCGATACAATTGAAGACCCACGGGAGGAGCTATGTCTCAAACATCGGAGATGCACGTGCTGAAATCAGCACAGGGCAGATTGCAGTGACGAGGAAAAAGGGGCATAACTCCCTCAATTGGAATGCGTTTTGGGCAAATGAAGACTTGTTGGAAAGAAGATTTCGTGAACCTTGCATTGGATCAATTGTTTGGCTCAATTCCCAATCTGGACAGAGAGGAAAATCCGTGAAAAGAAAGGTAGCGACGAAGGACAACAAAGAAGGAGGTGACTATGATGTGAGAGATGATTGGGCAAGTTTTCCATTAAGCGTGATTGATCATGTCCAACATAGGAAGTGGAATAAGAGCTGCATGGAACACCTTCACCTCTTGCATGAAGGACCATGGCTTCGCATCAATGAGAAGGTATGTAAGAAAGTCGAGATCTATGACTCTAAATGAAGCGCTTTGTGGGAGGCAACCTGATCTTTTATTTTATATATATTAATATGACCGTCTACATTGCACTCTTTAATCAGAATATCAAGTAACATTGTACCATTGCTCTAATAAAAACTACAACTTCATGTTGTTCATTCTAAATGTTATTGAGGGAGCACTTTGTTATTTGATCTTGGGAAACTTGTAGACCTTTTTGTGTGCCTATTAGCATTTTGAGTCTTTTTCTTTGTGTCTTTTTAGAGAGATTTATGAAGCTTTGCACCACCCTTTAATTCTAAACTTGTGGCTAGTTAACTTAGGCTAACTTTTTGTTTTGTTTTAGACCACCTCATCATGTCATATCATTTTGTTCACCCACCCCGTGTTGCATTGCATACCATGTTGTTCGTCTCACCCTTGCATTGCATTGCATGTTGCATTTAAAAAAACATTTTCTAAAAACATTGACTAGCCTCGCTTTTGAGATCCTAAAACCCTTAGGAAAACAACTCATAGAGCAATCCTAAAACCATAGGTTATGTTTTTTCATTCAAAAAAAATCTAACTTTTGTTTCTCTCTAGTTTTTTTATAAAAAAACCACCTTAGATAGAATTTCTATACCCAACACTCTCTCTTCAAAATTTTTGTTTTAAGCCAAAAAAATAATATAGGAAACCCATAAACCTACTTCTAAAACCTTGTTAGCACGGTTGCTTGGTCCTTTTCGATAAATAACCTTTTCATTGACAAAAGCCTCACTTCTTATGAAGTGTCGCGAAGGCTTTTTGTCACTCTTAGCAATTGTTTTTGAATAAGCTAGTTGCGGAACAACATCGAAAAGTCCTTTCAACCTTGCTAACACTTGTGTTTGCTAACTTTGCATTTACATTTTGCATCCACCTCATTGTCCTCACTTTCATTTTGTTAGCTTGATCCTTCGGTAGAACTTTATTGATGAAAGCTTTCATATCCATGTTAATGCTTGACGTGAGCATTTTCCTTTTTGCAATCTTGTGTAAACATGGTGTTTAGACATGATTGAAGACCATCATCATTTAGTTTTATAAACCAAGCTATGAGGTTGCATTTTGTTGGTTTATAAGCTTTGCAATGCGCTTTATTTTTTCTTGTGCTATGAAGGCCTATTGATCATGGGATAGACATGGTGTTTTGACCTTGGTTAAATAAGTCTTTGTGGCTATGGAGAAGTTCGGCAACCTAGTTGTAAACATGGTGTTTAGAACTAGGTGTAAACGTTGTCTTTGTTTATATACCTTCCTCTCATTTGCATTTACACTAGCACACACGTACACTCACTAGTTTCGCTAAGCTAACTATGCCACAAATTGAGACATAGGAATGGTGGGTTTATTGGCATTTGTCTCTACTCCCGACCGTCACCTTGGGGGTAGATTGTGCACTTAAATTGTTTTGCAGGCATGACAAAGCGTTCCCATGAATTCATGATAAAAGAAGAAATCAAATTCGTCAACATCTCCAAAGTTCGAAAGCAAGCCCCGCAGTTTTCATCAAATTTTGCACATGGACATAGATGTACAAGGAATAAAAAGTTGATATTCAGAAGCTCCATGAAATTCCCGTTCCAACGCATCCAAGATCAATGAATTTGAAGACCCGTACAAGGAGATATGGCAAAAACTTTGGACGCTGCGCGTTCTGAAATTCGGAACAGATTGCAGCGCTGGGATGAAACAGACACAACTCTCTTGTTCGGAATCAATTTTGGGCGAATGAGGACTCGTTGGAAAGGAAAATTCATGCACTTCGCAATGGAGCAATGTTTCAATACAGGTTCTGTTCTGGAAATTGATAGAAAAATTCATGAAGATGAGGCAGCAATGGCGCAACGACGAATTGAAGGAGGCGACGACGATGTGAAGCAATGATTGGGACCATGACTTAGTACAAGAAGAATTTGAAGGAGATTGAGGCAACAAAGGTGAAGACACATTGAAGATGATATTCATACACATGAGGGAAGGACTTCAAGAATTTCGAGATGGTCCATCTTCTCGTTCCACGCCTAGCATCCTGCTAAGCATGGGGGAGGATTTCGTGGACAAGGAAGAAAGATCTCATGGAGTAAGATAATCACGGTTGCTACAAGATGCTCATGATTCTTCTTCCATGCTTAGAACAATGCTTAAGTATGGGGGAGGCCGTGCTACACTTCATTACGAGCATCGAGAAGGTCGGTAATTCTCCCTCAACTCTCTTTTTCTAAATGCTTGTACATATATGCCTTCAACCATAGATGCAACCTTTGTATATACCTCTCAACCTATCACATGGCTTCTAGGAGGACAACCTAGTTTTGTTTTTGTTTTCAATAAGTGTAGGATCACCATCACTTTGAGCTCACCACATTGATACATTTTGGCAATGCCTTATGCTTATGGAAAAATGATGAAAGTTGCTGCTTTGTTTTACCTACGCTATGTTGTATATGACTTGACCATTTGCTCTCAATTAAATGGAATTAAAATGATTAAATACCGGCTCTTTTATTTGTGGAGGTTAAATGACTAAATTCTAAACCCACATATTCTATGTTGCTCTTTGATTTAAGTCTACCGATGACCTTACACCTTGTGATTGTTTAATTTGAAAACTTAATTCCTATGCTATCTACATTTGTGAATCTCTTGCAAAGTCCTACCTACCAAAGCCTATACATACAAATTCTTTCATGATGAAACCTTTAGATTGCAAACTTATATTTTGATGAGTTGGATTAAGATTGATTTCTTTGGTATGAGACTAAGAAGCTGGTCATTCCGTTTTTTTTGTGTAACCTTCTTTTTGCTAGCCCATTTATCCATGCATTGTGAGTTTCTACTTCGAGAATTTTGCAAACCTCGCTGGATATCCACCCTAAACCAAAAATATCTTTTTGTGATTACCTCCTTGACCACAACCCAATTTAAGTATGGATTATCATTTCGACGGAATCAAAAGAATCAAGGGCACCATATAAAGAAAAGTTTTGGGAGACAAGGCTCTCCGGAGATTCAAAAGATTCTACGAAGAAGAAGGTGAATTTGAGATACTTACCCTAGCTAGTTAGTTCTCCCACTATTCATACTCGAGGATGAGCATTCGTTCAAGTATAGGGGGATGGCTGGGTAAGTATTCTATGTTATCAAAAGTTCTAAGGAGTAAAAAGAAAAAAAAGAGAAAGAAAGAGAAAAAAGAAAAAAATGAAAGAAAAAAAGAGAAGAATAAAATGCTCCTTAGTTCTTTTTGGTTTCATTAATTTTCCAAGTTACTTTGAAGAACTACTCCATACTCAAATCTTCCAACCATGTGCAATCCGATAACGAGAACTTCATTTGTGTCTCGGGATCATCCATTTGCCACTTGCACATGTCCACCTATCTAAATATGTGTGTTTCATCTTTCTCCCTCTCCAAAATTACTTTCCAATGGCCTTTTTGACTAGTCTCAGTAATTCCATTAGATCTCTCTCTTAGTTTGATAATATTTCAGATATAATGTTTTGCTAGGATTGTTTTTACCTACCAAGCTCCACATAAGCCTTCCACTTTTATATATGAGTAGAATAGGTTGAAGACAATCTAACATAGGCTTGAGCGATTTGATGAGATGAGGGTTCTTTTGCA
Source organism: Panicum virgatum (assembly GCF_016808335.1). Classification (NCBI taxonomy): domain Eukaryota; kingdom Viridiplantae; phylum Streptophyta; class Magnoliopsida; order Poales; family Poaceae; genus Panicum; species Panicum virgatum. The sequence continues at coordinate 25,415,398 of NC_053136.1, read as the reverse complement.
AGAGAACCTCACTTATGTTTGCTATGCATTCTTTTGAAAACTCTTCACAATGAAACAAGGTAAAGGTTTGAAGTTCGCTTAAGTTTGAGAGCATTGCATTTATTTATTATTGTGGCTTGTTCTTTAATTGCTAGTCTATCTTCCATATTGAAAAAGAAGCCGGTCACAACATGAACTTAAATGCTAAATACTTGAGAGAGCAATATGTCTTGTTATGTATGAAAAAGTGCAGAGAGGACATTGAGGGGCAACGCTGATTTCTTTATAAGCAAAGCTCCTGGACTTACTCGAGGACGAGCAAGGTTTAAGCATGGGGGGAATGTTGGCGCTCCTTAAGTACCCACTTTATCCCTTGTTTATCCTTGATAATGGCATGAATTTAATATCAAAATCACTAACCGTCCTAACCCCGGCCTAATTATTGGTCATTTTCACACTTGCACATATATATTGGAGGAACTTCGTTTTTGCAGGTTTTTGGCCTATTTTGAAGCATGAAATGACGAGGCCCGTCATCGAGCGCTAACAAAAAGAAAGACGAAGGACAAAGCCCAAAGGGAGGACCAAAGCCCATGTTGATTCGAAGCCCATTCATGCACATCCATCCTCCAAGAGAGCCAAAGGACCAAGCCCACAAAGATGAGATCAAGATACTTCGGGATTAAGGAAAGCAAATGAAGATGTAAGGAAGGATTCCCTATCCTATCCTTTCCTCGAAGATATCTCAAAGATAACGACGTCAAAAGGGGTGCAACCGTGAAGGACATAAACTCTAGAAGATGCGAGGAGTCTGCACGCGAAAAATGAGACCGAGGCGATCCCGAAAGGGGGTAGGCCGGCTGGCCTAGGCCCATGGGGCCAGCCGGCCTAGCCCGTTTCTGAGGCGGTTCGGCCTCCCCTTCGACCGGTGGCTTCCTCGGCTTATAAATAGCTCGCACCTTATTCAACTCGGAGCATCCATCCACCCAGAACTCGACGAAAACCTAGGGCCAAGATCGGAGGGAGACGACGGCCGCCGCAAGTCTTCGAAGTTGTCTAGGAGATGGCTTAGGCCGCCCCTAGCCACCATGGCCTCCCTGCGTGGTTGTGCCATGGTGGAGTTCATGAGCTAGTTGGAGTCGACAATGGTATGTACTCGGTGGTGACGATCCAAATGAATCTATTATGTGAGTAATGATAATCATGTCTTCCGAATCTATTAGCGATCATGATCTCTCTTTCGATTTCATTCTTTTCTTTGGGTTTGCTTCATCTTAGATCTATTGTCGAGATAGATCACTTAGCATGATCTTGTAGTCATGGTGGCTAGAGGTTCATGGTGGAACTACCAAAGGGGGTTCGACTTGCTTCAGGGTATTTCGTTCAAAGGGGGGGCGTCGTGACAGGCCGTTCCCACTGAGTAGGCGGAGTATCGAGGGATCGGATTGGAGACTTTGATTTAAAGATGCTTTTGATTGAGATGCATGATTTATTTGCTTGTTAGCTTGAACTACAACTAGATGATGATAGGCCTAGTCATGTCTTTTGTTTTGCTATGATTAAGCCTATGTTCATGGATGAGATCAACCTTTACACATCACTCATATCTGTCAAAGGTTGACCCTTTATATGCAATCAATGCTTCATGTTAGGATAGATCTGTTAGATTAGATGGAAAAGCTTAGGTATTTCTTTGTCGATCCACGGATTGATAAACCTTGGGGGAATACTCTAAGGGAAAAGCTACCCGAACCGTGCGCTTGCGGTATACAAATCGGGGCACTAAGGAGCGTCAACACTATTCTCAACGATCGTCATACCTCCCTTCTTTGGCACAACTTGTACCGGGCTTACCCACTCGCTATGTGGCACGGGATAGATGATCCCGTCATGCAAGAGCTTAAGGACCTCTTTCTTGATGACATCTCTCATCGTATTGTTTAGCCTACGCTGAGGCTCCCTAGATGGTGTGCATGTAGAGTCGATAGGGATACGATGAGTGCAAAGAGTAGGACTAATTCCTTTCAGGTCCTCGAGTGAATGGCCAAAGGCGAATCTATGCTTTTCTAACACGGCTAAGAGTTTAGCCATTTCCTCGTCAGAGAGGTGACTACTAATTATAATGGGAGTTTGTGTGTCACCGTTGAGGAAAGCATAGCGAAGGCCATCGGGAAGGATTTTTAGTTCTATTGGAGGTCGTGTCGGCTTCTCGTGGATGGGTAGTTTGAGTTTTTCCTCTAAGTCGTCCTCTTCTTGGATGAAGAGTTTAGCATCTCGTTCTAAGGAGGGCTTAGAGTCGTCCTCTGGCATGACTGCCAACACTTCCTCAATTGGTTCCTCTTGGGAACAGATTCGGCCATGGAGTTTTTGGCTTGGCCGATGGCAAAGTGAAAGGTTTTCCCCAAGAGACACTTTTAGTTCTCCTAGATTAGAAACATCTAGGAAGAGTTTTTCTACGGGATGCCCTATGAGGAGGTCGAAGTCCTAGACTTCGAAGACATGAAAGTCTATAGCGATCTCCGTTTCCCTGTGTCAAACTGGCACTTCGTGCATGATCCCCATCCCTCTTAATGTGGAACGTGGCCCAGTTCTAAGGGATTTTGTGGTTGGAGTAACACGTCTTTTGCCTAAGTGATCGGAAGCGAACGAGGTAGAAATAATGTTTACTCCAACTGTGGGATTGTAAAGAGCCATGACTGCAGTCCCCTCTATGGAACATGGAATGGTTAAGGAGGGGGCATGTAATTGGATTATTTCGGATGATGTTTCCCCTTCCTGTACCCATTCGTTACTGATGATAGCGGTTACCCTTTTCACGGTCTCTTTAATGGAATCCTTATCGAGACTGCTTGGAGGGTCTAAAGGGATTGGAGGCCTTTTCTGGAGGGGATATAAGGTGGTGTTGCCAAAGTCATAGAATATATCCTCCTCAATGTTAAACTGGAATTCCGGAGGCGGAATTTCATCCGGTGAAGGTTCAGCTAGTGATTCGTCAAGGGTTACTAAAGAGTGTATGGGCTCGGCTACCGAAACTTCCTCCTGGCTTGAGGGTTGTACTACTGGGAGGGGTTCTGTGAAGAAGGTGTTCTCCAGGATGTGATCTAGGAGCGCCACTCCTTCGGAAGTGGTTTTATACGCAAATGATCCCCAGCGGTGACATCAAGCTATTGGGTTGTTTCATTGTTTAGCCCCAACCAGAAGTGCTGAAGCAGCACATGGTTGGGAATGGACAAGTCTGGGCCGGCATGTGTAAGCTGTGAGAATCTAGCCCAGGCTGTCCCAAGGGTCTCCTTCTCATCCTGACGAAAGTCGAGGATTTCTTTACGCAGGGAAGCGATGCGAGAAATGGGAAAGAATGCAAGACAGAACCTGTTCCGCAATTCCTCCCATTCTCCATTTTCCTTTCCTACGTTATGGGTGTACCATTGTTTCGCCTTCTCAGCAAGAGAGAAAGGAAATAATTTCCACCGAAGTGTTTCTTGTGCCATGCCTGCAATAGACAAGCATGAGCACATCTGCTCGAACTCTCGTAGGTGGTGATAGGGGTTTTCAACCTCAAATCCTGAGAAGGGTTGTTCCCAGACCATGGCTATGAAGCCAAGGCGGAGTTCAAAGCCTGAAGCTGTGATTTGCATGGATGACTGTGGTGCCTCTAAGAACTCGCCCGAGGGAGCAGAGAGTTGATGGATAGAAAGGGTGTCCATGGAATAAGGATAAAAAGAAAAGAAAGGATAAAAGAAAAGATACACGAGCAATTAGGTTCGAAGATAACTACAGCAACCGTTCCCCGGCAACAGCGCCAGAAATGCTTGTTGGTATTTCTTAACTTTTACAGAGAAGTCCACAAGCGCACAAAAATACCGTTGTAGCACTTCACCCGGGAGTATTCAGGGTATCTTATTTTTCACGAGGAACGGATGTGTAACTGCCTTCTAACTAGGTTACTCTGAAGAAGATAAGAGATAGAGAGACCTTAGGGTAGTGTGGTTCTAATCTACAGATGGGTTCTAGGGAAGATAAACTTATGATTCCACTCGCTCACTTCAGGCACCGGTCTAACCATGGTCTGCCAAGGAATATCCAGTATTGCTCTATGTCGAACCCAGGCGGGGGGGAGTGCACTAACCACGCAGACTATCTCCGTAGCAGACGGACAGGGCTATCACCACCTGCTGTCTACCCCACAATACCATCTAAGCTCGAGACAAACAAAGGTAATCTAAGGCCCAGACACCACGCCTATGCCTTCGACTAGTACTCTAGAGTCGCGCAGGGTTATCCTGTCTTTATTAGGGCCCTCTTCTAGAGTATCCGCTACGAGAACGGACAATGAACCCGCGAACGAATGAGAACAAAAGAATAACTTAACCAGAACTCACTGAATAGAAGAACCCGGACATGTACTCAAAATGTACCGTATCCATAGAGGTACAAAGCCGAAGAGACACCGACAAGTCCGGCTCTTCTCCACACTCCTTCCTCACACACTCCCTAGGCTAATGATACAAAGAGGTGGTGCTTCTCTACTCTTCTCCTTCACATATGAAATGGTGGGGGTTGGGAGTGGTGGAGGGAGGCCCCTTTTATAGCCTTCAGGGTCGGTTCCCGCCAAAAGCATATATTGGAAGGTGATCAGGAGTAGGGGCACGCCACGTTGAAGTGCACCTAGACGGGAAGCTGGCTAGGTTCGGCCGACCCCTGTGTTCGGCCGACCCCACCTGGCAGCATCTCGTCCTTATCTTCCTCGAGGAGTCTGACTTGTGGGCCTCTTTGTAAGTGACACGTCTCGGTATTGATCTTTTGTGCATTCTTCCTCGTGTTCACTTGTGTTTTCTCCCTTTTACAGATGTGGGTGCCTGCAGATGGCAATTCACCAAAACTTATGGAAATGATAAGTCATAAGCCCTATATCTAAGTTTGATGATTATTTTCGGTAAAAAGCTGCAGGAGTTGACGGTCAAAAACGATACTTAAGGACCATCAACACTGACCCTCTTAAGAGACCGATGTCCCCATCGGTCAATCTCAAGCCAGGAACGTCCTCTCTTGGCCACGTCCCGTACGTCCATTGCCAACGTCCCATGTGCCACGTCTGTGCGTCTAGTGCCAACGATCCCTGTGACATGTCCGTGCGTCCAGTGCCAATGGCGCATCCCAGATGCCTGCGCACTGACCCGCCATGCGCCCGTCCACATGCTGGTGGCATCTGCGCCCCCACACGACCATGCACATGCCCGCACACTTACGCCCATGCGTGCCTGTGAAACCGAGAGAGTCAGCTCTGATACCATTCTATAACGTCCCGCCTCCTCGAGGCCCGGCTCGCTTACATCTGGCAGCTTAACTAGGACACAGACTATCCTCACAGACCAACACATGTCTTTTCTGCACACTTTGTCCTCAGTCATGCGCACCCGGGAATAACTTCCCGGTCAGTCACCCATCCCCAAATTGCTATGGGCCAAGCACACTTAACCTCTAAGTTCCTTGGAGACTGGCTTCCGAAAAAGAAGTTGCAACTTGTTGGTATGAGTATCCAATTAAGCCCAGGGTCGGGGTGTCACAGATGGAAGGCGAACCATCGCCTATAAATACCCGAGTAATGAACATTGATGGGACATTGAAAACAGAGCAAGAGAATACCGGATGATTGTCCGAAGGCCTTTCCTATTTATTGTGTTCGATACACCTTCGTACCATGTGTATCCCCGACTGTTGTAGTGTTCGTCCATCCCGGAGACACTCTCCACCAACAATTATCCTCGAATTCAAAAGGGAACTCTAGAGGTTGATCTTCTTCCTCCATTGTTTTTGGTTTGGGGGAAGGCTCTTTGGTTGAGTCCAGGTGGTTTAGAGTTAAGGTTGCTGACTCAATCAGCGGGGCTTCCTCATGGCTTGAAGGTTCTTCTAACGGGAGGGCTTCGGTGAAGGAGGTGTTTTCTAGAATACGATCTAGAAGAGCCTCGGCTTCAGAAGTGGTTTTGTGCATGAACGACCCTCTGGTAGTGACATCAAGCTATAGGGCAGACTCCTTGCTTAGCCCTAACCAGAAGTGCTGAAGCAACACGTGGTTGGGGATAGACAAGTCCGAGCCAGCATGGGTTGGCTTGGAAAACCTGGCCCAGGCTGCACCTATGGACTCCTTCTCATCCTTATGAAAGTCGAGGATCTCTTTTCGTAGGGAAGCAATGCGAGACATAGGGAAGAACGCAAGACAGAATCTATCTCTTCGCTCAACCCACTCTCTATTTACCTTCTTTACGTAATGGGCGTACCATTGTTTCTCTCTCTCAGCAAGGGAGAAAGGGAGCAACTTCCACCGAAGTGTTTCTTGTGCCATACCTGCGATTGACAATCATGAGCACAATTTCTCGAATTCTCATAGGTGGTTGTAGGGATTTTCATGGTCGTAACTAGAGAAGGATTGTTCCTGAACTATGGTTATAAAACTAGGGTGGAGTTCAAAGCCTAAAGCTGTGATTGTCTTGGAGGATTTTGGTGGCTCAAAGAACTCGCCCTTGCGAGCAGAGAATTGGTGGATAGAAACATGATCCATGGAAAAAGGGATAAAGAAAGAGAAAGGTAAAACGAAAGGATACACGGGCAACTCGTCTCGAAGACAACTATAGCAACCGTTCTCCGGCAACAACGCCAGAAATGCTTGTAGGTATTTCTTAACTCTCACAGAGAAATCCACAAGCACATGGAAATACCACTGTAGCACTTCACCCGGGAGTATTCAAGGTATCATATTTCCCATGGGAACGGAGGTGTACTGGTCTTCTAACTGGGTTACCCGGAGGAAGAGAGAAGGGTCACCTTTGGGTAGTGTGGTCGTCTAAGAGAAGAGATGCTTAAGAGAGATAAACTCAACTCTCACCCGCTTGCTTTGGGCACCGGCTTACTCCTAGTCTGCCAAGAGTATCTGGCTATTAGCTCTACACCCAACCCTCACATGGGGCACTATAAGGGACGGACAAGGCTATCACTACCTGCCGCCTACCCCGACAGACCGTGGGTATGCAAACAATGGCAACCTCTAGCCTAGACACCACGTCTACGCTATCGATTATTGCTCTAGCCTCGACTTCGTCCATGACTCGAGCCCTTAGACTAGAACACCCGTCACGAGGACGGACGATGATCCCGCAAGCAAATGATAACAAAAGCTTAACTCTTATAAGAACTCAACAAGTAGATGAAGACCCAGATACTTACTCGAAAGAGGTTCGTACCCGCTAAGGTACAAGCAGAGGGAAGCTGACAACTCCGGCACTCCTCCGAGCTTTTCCTCACACACTCCCTAGCCTACTCTACAAAGTAACTCCAAAGGTGGACTCTCTCCATCTCCTCTTTCTCTCCAATGTGTTGTGTCTTTTAGGGGGTGAGGGAGGCACCTTTTTATAGCCCAAGGAGGTCGGTTCTATGGCAAAACCGCCCGAATTAATCTGGCTCAAGTGCGCTAACCATTACCTTAAAGGTCATATGAGTTAACACGCACTTCAAACGGAGTAATCCAGTAGCGCTGTCAGGTAAAGCCCCGATGAAATCACCTACGCTTCGATCGAACCCAAAGCTTGCATTAAAACTCACACGAAGGCGAGTCCAGAGATTACAACATTCCAAAACTTATTACATCAAAAAGTACATCACAAATTTGTTACAAACTGAGTTTAAAATTCAGAAAATGCTTTTGAATCATAAAAGAGATCATCAGAGTTCTTTATTGCGGCGGAAATAAAACGATAGACTAGCGCCGAAACAAGACATCATGATGAAGCCCGTACATGACATCAACCATATCCAAAAAGATCACCTGAAAACAAAGCCACAAGCAAGGCTGAGTCTACTAATACTCAACAAGGCTTACCCGTCATCGGATATACCTTAGTCTGTTAACTAGACATGCAAGGCTTTTTGGCTGGAGGGGTTTGTTTTGCCGAAAAAATGACTAAGAGTAGGTCCTCACTTTCAGATTTTAGCTTTCATAATTCTAGTTTAATTAACCATTCTAGATGAGCATCTATCTCTAAACAATCATGGTGGTAAAAAAACATTAATCATCCATCAGTATTCATCATCATCATGTTCCACTTGTTACTCTATGTGACAGAAATTGTTAAGCAGTCTCATGCCATTAGAGGCGGACGATTCGAATCGAGTTTGTTAACCTAGCCAGGGAAACCTAACACACACATATGTGAACCAAGTCACCCACACGACTTTTCCCCTTTCTTTCCAGTCCGTGGATCCAGGTCATCCCCCTCGACTACAGAGTAAGTCTACTCTAGTAGCCGCGTGTCGCGACCACACTGAACAACTTCAGAAGAGGATGAATGATCGTTCCACTCGTCGGTCCAATCAGGTACTTAAGCTTACCGATTACCATATTTCTTGGCATGTGGCTAGTACTTTCAAAAGCTTAACAAAATGTGACACACACCACGACCTTAACATTTTTGCCACTACAGAGACAGGGAATCACAAGTACCACATCCCTGCCCGTGGTCCTTATATTATTGCAAAATGTAGAGCATTGCAACTCCTATAATCTCGCGAGTAGCAGTAAACTACTCGACTTTTACCGGTCCTATTAGCCATGCATCTAGTCGATCTTAACCTCTAGTATTCAAAACATGGGGACCTAGGATCATGCATCTATGGTTTCAATCAACTCCTGAAAACTTAAATGCATAGATAAATAAATTACAACATAGATCGCATATAATTGAAAATAATAGGCATTTAGATGCACCGGGGCTTGCTTTCCTAGACAAAAATTAGCCTTGGGCTCTTCCGAACATTGGTCCTAGTCTTCCACAACTTAGTTAGATTATTTTGAGCTGCATGTAGTTCGTTCTTGGACTCCGGCACCAATTTGTTCGTTCTGTCGACGAGAGTCGTAGCGTCTATATGAATGCAAAGTGTTCATGTCACTATATGTTACAAAATTATATTTCTTTCCTTCACGATAAAGTTGTAGCACAAATTTTATTATGAATTTCTTCATTACATATTCTTGGGAAATCATTTATAGAGTAGTAATTAACTTTACTTGACTTATAAAGAAAGGGTTTGCTGTTTTTCTATTTTATCAATGTGCAGAAATTTCAATTTTCTTAATTAAACACTAGGAGAACAATGTGACACTTATAACTACAGTTATACATGGTTTCTGTTGTTGATATTTTTGCACAAGGTACATCTCTGAGTGATATGCTTACTGTATAAATTTCAGCTCATTTGATGCAACAGATTAAACATGAAAAATAACCTAAACAGCTACTGCTTGGATAAAGATTCATTTTTATAGATCAAAGTAAGTAAGTTCTGGTTCTAAAATTTTTATGGAGTGTTCCTAAGATCATAAAACATCTACTGTTAATTTTTATATTTTTCCTATGCAAGTTCCAGAAGCAATAAATTATCTAAACTAAATCTACATTTATAAAGATCTAATTATGCAGAGAGTTGTAGAATGTTTTTGAGTTCCCGAATTTTACCACAGCCTATTCCAAACATGAAATTGCTTCAGTAAGAGTATCAGCATTTTTGTCCTACATAATAATTAGTATTGTATTTTCTTAACTTAACATATGCATAATTATTTGAGCTAGTTATTGTTAAGTACTACAATCCAAACTTTTTGTGTAGCTTTTATGAAGCGCTATTATATATATGAGAAAGTTTCGTGCACATATCTATCATATAACATCTAGAAATAAATTGCAAAACATTATGCTAGACCTAGCAAAGACTGTTTCATGTTGTTGCAAGTGTTATCTGGTTCTCAAACTTTTACACAAGTCTAATCATGGTACAAAGTAGTTACCAGCCAAAAATCACCAAAATTTACGAATTAGAACTCCTAGAACCATTATATGCTACTTATTTTAATCTTTATTCTAGATTAATATGTAGACGGAAACTGAAGATATGCATGTGAATAAAGTTGTAGAGTTTTGTTCAAGGATTCCAGAACATATGAGTTTATATTTTTAGCATTTTTCTGCGAATTGTTATTGATTTTACAAGTTCACTGATTCATAGTTCATGCACCTTTTCTGTTCTAGACCCTGAAATCATGTTTTCAAATTACAAATAGGTCCCTGGCAAAAATCGGAGGAGGGGAATGGCACTGGCCGGCCGAAGGGTGGTTGGTAGCGGAGCAGCAGCTCGCCAGTGATGGTGGTGGCGCGCCGGAGATGGTACGGCGAGCTAGGGAGGGGCCTGTTGGTCTTGGGAGCTTCATGGGGCCGAGGGGCATCCGTTCCGGGGGTTCATGGAGGCTGGGACGGGGCAGAGAGGCGGGTTGGCGTGGAGGCAGGTGGGGGCGGTGGTAATAGCATGAAGGCCTTCCTGGGCGTGAGCTGCAGGGGCGCTGGTGCCCACTATAGCAGCGTGGAGGAGGGGAGGAGGGTTTGGGTGCCTTCGCAGTGAAGGGAGGGCGAGTCGGGAGCAGGACGCGGCTTCAGCGCGACCGTCGGCCTGCCATGGCGTCGTGGTGGATGGACAGCTCGGCAGGGGTGCGTGGCGACCTCCGCGAGTTCCAGGAGCGCGTGGTTTTGGCAATACCGGGGGCTCTAGGGGTGGTTTGGCCGGGGCGTGGACAAGTGGCCGGCCAGGTGGCGGCGCCGGCGTACGGCGTCGTCACTGTTGGTATTTCTTAACTCTTACAGAGAAGTCTGCAAGCGTACGGAAATATCGTTGTAGCACTTCACCCGGGACTATTCAGGGTATCGTATTTTCCTCGAGGAACGGGTGTGTAACTGTCTTCTAACTAGATTACCCTGAAGAAGATAAGAGATGGAGAGACCTTAGGGTAGCGTGGTTCTGATCTAAGGATGGGCTCTAGGGAAGATACACTATTGTTTTCACTCGTTCACTTCAGGCACCGGTCTGACCCTATGTCATACCCAGGCGGGGGGAGTGCACTAACCACGCAGACTGTCTCCATAGCGGATGGACAGGGCTGTCAGCACCTGCTGTCTACCCCACAATACCAGCTGAGCACGAGACAAACAAAGGTAATCTAAGGCCTAGACACTACGCCTATGCTTTTGACTACTACTCTAGAGTTGCGCAGGGTTATTCCGTCTTTATCAGGGGGCCTCTTCTAGAGTATCCACTATGAGAACGGACAATGAACCCGCGAACGAATGAGAACAAAAGAATAACTCTACTAGTACTCACCGAATAGAAGAACCCGGATATGTACTCCAACCATACCGTATCCGTAGAGGTAGAAAGCTGAAGAGACGCCAAAAGCATATATGGAAGATGATCAGGAGGAGTAGGGGGCATGCCACGTCGAAGTGCATCTGGACGGGATGCTGGCCAGGGTCAGCCGAACCACCTGGCAGCAACTCGTCCTTATCTTCCTAGGGGAGTCTGACATGTGGGCCCTTGTCAAGATCCCATGGTGCTTTGGCCTTGGTTCCCCCGTTTGCTCTGACTTGTGGGCCTCTTTGTATGTGACACGTCTCAGTGTTGGTGTTTTGTGCATTCTTCCTTGTGTTCACTTGTGTTTTCTCCCTTTTACAGATGTGGGTGCCTGCAGATGACAATTCACCAAAACTTGTGGAAATGGTTAGTCATAAGCCCTATATCTAAGTTTGATGATTATTTTCGATAAAAAGCTGCAGGTGTTGACAGTCGAAAATGACTCTTAAGGACCATCAACAACACCCCCACACTTAGTCCTTTGCTCGTCCTCGAGTAAAGTTTGAAGGACCAAGGTGGATGCCACTCCTTGAATTCAACCTGCATACAAGTTATTCCAAGCTTCTTCTCACCCTTTTGAATTTTTGTTTGGCTACCAAGCAGTCTTGGGTGATTGAGCAATGGAACGACTCAGAATTCAAGCTCTTAGCTCTTCCTACTTAGCACTTGGAGATTTTTATTTTGAAAACAAAAAGATAGCCTTGCTCCTCAAATTACTCTCTGGATCACTCTTTTTGTTTTATATCCTCACCAAAGCAAAGATGCTGCCGTCCTTCTCCTACCATCTATTCAGGCTTATGTGGGGCTTAGGGTAGGAATGGAGGGGCATGTTTGCCTTGCTTGTATTGCTAAGTCAAAAACAAGATCCGAGCAGAAACGAGTCATATAGTCTGATCAAGATGTGCAAGTGTGTGGACTATATTTGGTGATTCATGGATTAACTCTTTTGCATGACTCTTTCTCCTTTGATATTTCCAACTGTGGGCTATCATCATTTTCTTCTATTTTTTTTGACATGCCTTTGCAAGCATGTCTTTGGGTATGCATCTTTTCTCTTTTTTTGACATACTCCATGAGCATGTGGTCTACCTTCTTTGGGTAGACATCTTTTATTTTCTTTTTGCATAGCCCTAATTGTTTTGGAGAGGATCGGTCATAGAGTTCTTATTTTGTGGAATGATGGATGTGACAACTATCTCCCAGTGTGGAAGTATAGTGTGTGTAAGTGATCTTGATCAAGAGAGCATGACAAGTTTCTAACAGGGGTCGAAGAGTTTGACAAAGGTCGAAGCAAAAGTAAACATCATTTGAATGTTGGGCATGAAAACGTGTCTTTGGCTTTGGTTGGAATTCATGATAATTTGAGGAGTCAAGCTATATTTATTTTATTTTTTTGAAAAAGAAAACAAGTGCTTTAGTAAGGAAGAGCATGGTGCCATCAAACCAAGTCATATCTTATTGATCAATTACTTAGAAAGCTTGGGGTCCCTATAGGAATTTATTCACAAGGTTAAAAAGAAAGCTAAGAATAAAATGCATGCAAGGTTTTATTCTTTGGAAGCATAAGGAGTTTTTTTAATTTTTCTGCGAGGAGATTTATCGAATTCAAACGAATGCAGGGAGTTTTAAGGAATTGGAGACGCAAACCAACGATTTGGGGCTGGATGGAGCCAAGTGGGCCCCACCAGGGGCCGGCCGACCCCTGGGTTCGGCTGCCCCTGAGGTGGGCCCTCTCGCCCTTCTCTTTCTCGTACTGGTTGTGTTGGTTTTGTGTCGCAATTTTATGGGGTGCATCCCCCCCACACTTGTTTCTGTGCCTGTAAAAGTTCTCAAGACAAAATATGGCACGAATAAAAGGAACTCTGCCGGGTTGGAATCCGGGGAGTTCAAAGTTTATTATATTGAAATGAAAGGGGCGCTTATTACAAGATGCAAAACTTGAAAACTAAACATGAAAATCAAATGCGACATGTCGCTTGGTGGGGATGCACACCTAAGTGATGTCCTTACCCTTCTCCAGGCGTGAGATCCTGGAGCTAAGGCCACGGCGGAGGGTATCAAGGTCGTCTTCGACTGACTTTAGCTCTAAGGACAACTCCGCCAGTTGGTCGCCCTACTTCTGATTTTCTTTCTTTAATGCTACTATAGTCTTCAGAAGTTGGACGACCCTGGGCCCCTTTAGGACCTTCTCATCCTCACTCTCATACTGCCCCCCAGGGCGTGTGATGGGAGGAGGAGTTAGTGCCTCTTCACCCTTTTGGGGGTGGACGCAACGGATTCGGCCTCTCCCTTTTCCTTGGGGGAGAGCGCGGGAAAGAGACCCTTACCGTACCCCCCTCCGGGAGTCTAGACTCCTACGACCCTAAAACATTTTGGAGATTTGTCGCTAACAGGGGTGAGAAAGGTGGTGCAATGATGGCTAACTACGTTGCCGCTTTTGTTCTTCACAGTGTAGGCATGTTACATCCCTTCCTCCATGGGCATTGGAGGCATCAGATCGCCGAAGAGGTGAACGGCGACATCCTTTGGGAGAAGTTCGCCCGTCGTCGGCCTAAGCGTAGTCCCAGGGCGGCCTCCCCTGCCCCTCTGGGCAGTGGACTTCTTGACGGTGTGCCTCACTGAAGGGGAGGCCGAGGGGCCTCCTCCTTGGTTCGGCCGAACCAGGGGGTCGGCCGCCTCCTCCTCGGCGCCCCTCGGCTCCATCTTCCTCCCAGAAGCCAGCATGATTGCCAGCGGTGTCGTTGCAATTTGCATTGCCTCTTCTTCTACTGCTGGGCTTGCTAGAGCTTGATTGGCTGGATCTGGCTCTCTGTTGAGTCCGTGCGTGGACTCGGACCCAACGAACGGGATGAAGGACTTTCTGACCCTGGAGATGGTGCTTTGCAGGTGATAAGAGGCTGAGGAAGGGTGGAGTGCATGGACTTTGGATGAATGAGAAGAAAGAGAGGAGAGAGGATGAATTTAAAGGGAAGAGACGATCAAAATGGTGCCAAACCTTCCGAAGTTTAGTGTCTCCACACAAGGAAACACGAAAAGGACATTGGAGAGTTTAAATTCAAAGGTTCAGCACCAATGGCCACGAAGTGGGGACGGCCGACCCCTAGGTTCGGCCGCTCCCCTCTGGGCTCGTCTAGGCCTTAGTTTCTTCGTGTGGGCTCCTAAAGTCGTGGGCTAGGTGATCAAGGGGTGCATGGGCTTCATGTCTACAGAGAAGATGTGTAGAATCGAAATCTACTAACTTAATTTCATCGAAAACTTCACCGGGTCAGAAAGGTTCATAAAAAAGTTTAAGCCGATGGCCGTTTACCTTGAAGTACTGACCGTCACCATCCGAGAGTGTGATTGCCCCGTGAGAAGATGTGTTGATGACGGTGTACGGGCCTTTCCATTTGCTGCGAAGTTTTCCTTCTCCGAAGAGTTTTACCCTGGAATTAAACAATAGTACCTTGTCACCTGGCTTGAATTCCTTGGGCTTGATCCTCTTATCGTGCCATCTTTTGGTACGGTCCTTGTATATCTTGGAACTATGGTACGCCTTCTCTCTCCGTTCCTCTAATTCAGCCAGCTGCATCTGCCTATTCCTCCTAGCAAGCTTGTAATCCATGTTCCATTTCTTAATGGCCCAGTGGGCCATGTGCTCAAGCTCAACTGGGAGATGACACGTCTTCCCATAGACTAGCTGATATGGTGACATGCCGATGGGGGTCTTGTATGCTGTTCTGTATGCCCAGAGTGCATCAGGCAGCATATTCTTCCATCCTTTACCCATCTCATTCACCGTCTTCTGCAAAATATTCTTGATTTGTTTGTTAGAAGTTTCTGCCTGTCCACTGGTCTGAGGGTGATAGGGTGTAGCAATGTTGTGTCTTGCGCCAAGTTCTTTTAGGAAGCAACGGAAGGTCTGAAAAGATAGACATCATGCACGGCTGAAATGATGCAGGAGCATTACAAAGCCCAAAAGACATCCTACGATAAGCATAGGTTCTGTACGGGCAAGTAAACGTGGTCTTGCTTTGGTCGTCAGGGTGAATGGGAATTTGGTGATAACCGGAATACCCATCAAGGAAATAGAAGAAAGAATGTTTGGCCAATTGCTCTAACATTTCGTCGATGAACGGCAGTGGGAAGTGGTCTTTCTTTGTTGCTGAGTTAAGTTTCTGATAGTCTATGCACATCCTCCACCCCGTGACAGGTCGTTGAGGTATAAGTTCGTTCTTGCTGTTCTCAATGATCGTCATACCTCCCTTCTTTGGCATAACTTGTACCGGGCTTACTGTAACACCCTAATTTAAATTTCAGCATTTAATAATAAATTTCATTGGCTTTATTTAAATTTCTAAGGTTTATTATGTTTAGTAAGGCATTTAATCCAATTTTTGATCCTCAAGTAATTAAAATTTTATCATAGGTTTAATTTTGTTGTTGCATCATGCTGGAGCATTGTTTTATTTGTTTGAGTGCTAGAGTGAATTCAAATTCAAATTTGAATTCATTTGGTTTTAGTTTGAGTTGAGTTTGAATAGGGAAAAGAAAAAGAGAGAGGAAATAGAAATAGAAAAGGAAAACCTAGCCCAGCACCCAAAACCACAGCCCAACTCGCAGCCCATCTCTCTTTCCTGCGGCCCACATCCACCCCGCGGCCCAGCCCCTCACTCCGCAGCCCACAGCTTCCCCGCGCGGCCCATACCACGGCCCAGCGTGCCGAAGCCCAGCGCCCCGCTCTCCGCCTCTCCCGCGTTCAGCGCCAGCCCGTCTCCCCGCTCATCCCAGCCCGCTCTGCAGCACGCGCTCCGACTGACAGCCCGGGCCCGCTGTCAGCCCCTTCTTCCCCGCCGAGCCGCTCCTCTGTTCCGCTCTGTCCGCTCCGCGAGCTCCGTTTTCCGCTGCCCGTGGCCCCGCTCCACCCCGGGCTCGCGCACGGACCCGCTCCATCCCGCGCTCGCGCACGGACCCACACGCCAACCTCGCCCGCGCCCTTCCCTTCTAGAAACTAGCCCGGGATCGGATGAGGGTTCGATCCCGAATCCGCCGTGCAATCACCGCGCCGCAATTCCCATGGCTCGCACGCCAAGGATCGGCCCCACCACCCTTTTAACGCACCCCGCACCCCCCGAAACCATATCCCCACCTCAATTTCCCCTAAACCCTAACGCAGCGCCGCCACGCCGTTGGAGCTCCGGCCGGACGGCCACGGTGAGCTTCCCGTCGGCATTCCGCGCAGTCTGCGCTGTGCCGACTATCCTGACCCACTCGACCGCTTTGCAGGACGGTCGCGTGTTACCTCCGCCGCACCAGACTACCAGAAGCACGCCTAGGAGGCCGTTCCCCGCGCTTCGCCGCCTCACCGGGCTTGGAGCCGCCGCGACGCCGCCGCAGGACCTCTGTACCGCTGCTTTCCCCCTCTGCACGTCTCCTGCACGTTGTGCAGAGGTTAAGCAAGTTGCCATGCCTTTTTTTTACCCTTGTTTCCTCTCTGACCGGCGAGCAATCACACGCCGGCTAACCCGTGGCCTTGCAACGCCGCTCTGCGCTGCTGCGTGCCACGCCAGAGCCCCAACACGCCCCCTGTTGCACCCGAATGAGCTCGTCGTCGAACACACTCGCTCCCTGACCCAAACCCGAGCCCAGAACCGAGTACACGGGCTCGCGATGGTGAGCGCCGCCGAGCAGGACCACACCCACGCTGCGCACCCCGCTCCGGCCATCCCCGACCCGCGCAAAAGGCCCTAGTGGATCACGCATGAAGCGATGGTCCTCCCAGGCCAAAGCCCCGCTCGGATTGACCCCCCGGAGCGCCGGATTGGGTATCTCCGGCGAGCTCGCCACTGCGGAGACCCCTGCTCCGGCGACAGCGCCGCCCCGCATGCCCCTTTCACCCTGAGCCGCCAGATCTTGTATCAATGCGCAAGATTAGATTGAGTCCCCATCCAATCCGAGCCATCCGATCCAGATCCAAGCACCCAGATTCAAAGATACCCTTTCGGCCTGGAGCAATTGTTAAAGAGCCCCTCAGCTTTTCCATATTCAACCCGAGCTCCTGGCCAGTTCAAAAGAAATTAGATTTATGTCTGGTTTTTAGCATTTAACACCCTGAGTTCCTTTAAATTAGAACCCACCGTCCAGCCCCTGTTCTTTTGCGCGTTAGACCCTAGATTTAATGTTTAATTACGTTTTAGTCCTCGGTTTTGCCCAGAAACCCCCTGGAACTCTAGTTTTCTTACAAATAGGTCCCTGGAACTTGTTTTGGGCCTAGATTTTGCGTTTTAGCTCCGTTTTAGGCGTTCCCTATGTCCACGTGATCGTTGTAACGCGTAGAATAGCTTTAGACTAGTTTAGTGTGCTGTTTTTATGTATTGATGTACTGTTTCTTAGCTTTTGCTAGTGTTTGCATGTATGTTTATGTTGTTGCCTTGTTTTTGGCCATGTGTTCGTGAGTAGACATTGAGCTACCAGAGGAGCCCCAGTACCAGTACCCGGAGCAGCCGTCTTCTGACCAGTTTGAGCAGTAGCAGGAGTAGTACAAGGAAGGCAAGTATAACATGAACACCACCTATCACCTTTAAATACAATTTCATACTACATTTTAATACTGTATGCCTATAAGGACTTTCCTAGCCACTTTATATCCCTTATATATATATATATATATATATATCCTTGGGTTGCATTTTGGTTAGTTGTGCTAGGTGCCGCGCTATAACACACTTGGTCCTTTTTAATTAATTTGATTAATGGTTTATGCAACTTAATTCTGGGAGTGGCCCTCTGTGCTTCGTGCTTGGGTGGCTCACGTCTCGTTAAAATATGTTTTGTTAGAAACATGGTTTAGGGGGCCAGCACGGTGCTTAGTGCTTGGTTGGCCACTCTCCATAAGGACCGGTTCATAGAGCGACAACCTGGGACAACAGCGCTACCACAAGACTGGAATGGGACGGTCTTGGTGTAATAACTAGGTCTTTTTGGTTTGGAGTAACCTACCTACGGGGCAGGGGCGGTAAGCTTCTATGGCCCTCGTGCTGAGTGGCCTCGTCTGTGCTTCGTGTCTTGATGCCCACTAGACCTGCTCCATAGTCGCCGATCCACCCTCGCGGTTACTCCCTACCAACAAGATTCTTTGTAAAGGCCTCGTAGTGAGTTTGCTCGTCATCTCACCTAAGGAAGTGTGATGAACAACTAGCGTAGCTCACGACTTGTGGGTAAAGATGTGCAACCTCTGCAAAGTGTAAAACTGGTATACTAGCCGTGCTCACGGTCATGAGCATCCCAGATCCTCCTTTTGATTAGTGGGGTTATCTCCTTCCGACGAGGGGGGTGCCTCTCGGGGTTACCTTGGTGGTTTTGGTTTGGTTCTCAGTAGTAACATGATTAATTTTGATTAATTACTATGTAACTGGGTTAATGGTAATTCACCATCTTGTAGTAAATAGTTTTAATAAAATTCTGCCAATACTTAAAATACTTAAAAGCTAATGCAGTCAGTCAGCCAACCTAGAGCCTCATAGTTTGTGTTATACTTGTTGAGTACAAGTTGTGTACTCACTCTTGCCTCTTCTCTACTTTTTCCTCTTGGATACTCTACTACTGCTCAGTTCCTGCCGACGCGAGGGAGTTCGCTCAGCGCTACCAGGACTATGAGGACTTCTAGGCGTTCGTCTCCCAGTCGACATCCCTGTGGCGCCCTGCTCAGCTTCGGAGAGTTTTTATCGTATTTGTACTTCGCTTCCGCTGTATCAGACATTTATGTCATTAATGTAATAAATGACATTCGTATTCACTTTATTATATCTTTTTACGTGATATGTGCTGTGATATACTGTTCATTCTGTTGTATATACGTGTGACTTGATCCTGGCACGTATATGATTGCTCGATTTATGTCCTTTTATAAACCGGGTGTTACAGAGTGGTATCAGAGTCATATCGACTGTAGGACGAAAGCCTAGATAGAACTGGTCGAGTTTTAGGACTTCTTCTCTCCAATCCTCGTCTGCTGAAACTATTTTACTATTATACCCCTTGAATTCTATGACTTTTACCCGTCTTGCCTTGATTTCTCTCTCTAAAGAATAGTTTTCGTAGATTTTGGCCTGAATCATTCATCAGACCACCCTGAGTATAAGCTAGGTGACCCTTTTATAATAATACGATAGCACGTCCTGCGATGCGTTGTGTTAGTCGAGTCGTGTGTAAAACTCGGCTAAGTTGTGAAATTTGTATGTTTGTTATTATGCTACATGTTTGATTTGGATTTTTGGTTGATTGCATAGTTTAGTAGTTAAATTTGTTTAATGAAAATCAGTTTTAAGTTAAAGTTAATTAAATAACAAAATGAGTTAGATCGTTGGGGGTAAAACTGTCTACTCTATCCTGTCTACTTTATCATGTCTAAGTCTTTCTCGCAGAGAAATATCGTATCCATCTGAATTTATTTCTGCAATATCCTTACTCATGAAATCTTTTGTCCAAATCAGATGGTGAACACCAGGCGTGGTTCTGACCAGCAGGGGCAGAACAACCAGGGTACTGGGATCCCGATGCCTCCGCCTCTGACCCCGGAGCAGTACTTCCAACTCCAGATGCAGATGATGGCTACCCTGAACAACACTGTTCTGGCACTTTAGCAGGCTCACACCCAGCCCCCGCCTCCTCTACAGCCGCAGCCCCGCGACAGGTGTGCCGAGTTCCTGAGGGGCCACCCGCTGACGTTCTCTCACACGTCTGACCCACTTCAGGAAGACGACTGGCTCCGTGCAGTGGAGCGCCAGCTGGACATCGCCCAGTGCGATGATCAGGAGCGAGTCTTGTACGCAGCAGGACAGCTGCGAAGTGCAGCTTTGGACTGGTGGGAGTCCCACCCAGTTCAGGACCGCGAGGCTCTCACCTGGCTCCAGTTCCGGGAGCGGTTCCGCAGCCAAAACGTCCCCGCGGGCGTTATGAAGATGAAGCAGAAGGAGTTCCTTGCACTGAAGCAGGTAATCTCAGATATAATCATTCAGCATTTCCTTTTGAGCTAATACCCCCTTGTTCTATCTTTCTGAGTCATGAATTAATCCTTTGATATATATATATCTGTCTTTTTCACTTCAGGGGACTATGACGGTCACGGAGTATCGTGATCGTTTTCTGCAGCTTACTCGCTACGCCCCTGCCGATGTTGCGGATGACCGCAAGAAGCAGGATCACTTCATGGAGGGTCTTGAGGACTACCTCCAGTACGCACTGCTCAACCTCCGCTTCGACGATTTCAACCATCTGGTTGACAGCGCTCTCAAAACTGAGCGCAAGCACCTGGAGATGGAGGACAAGAAGAGGAAGATTGTGCCCGTTGCTTCCGGCAGCAACACTCGTCCTCGCCTCCAACCGCCACAGCAGTACCAGCAGCAGCAGTACCGGCCTCCCCAGCAATACCAGCAGAGGCCGCAGCAGTACCCACCTCGACAGCAGCAGCAGGCAGGTCAGGGCCCGAGGTTACCGGCACCTCCGGCTCGTACTGCTCCACCAGCTCCACCAGCACCTCAGGCTCCACGGCAGGCAGCTCCTCCTGCCGGACAGCAGGCTCAGGGACCCCCTCGCACCTGCTATCACTGCGGCCAGCCGGGGCACTACGCCAACACTTGCCCCCGGAAGGCGCAGGCGGGACAGCAGGGGCGCCCAGCTCAGCCCAGGGCACCAGCACAAGGTCGGGTGAACCACGTGACGGCCGAGTCAGCGGCCGAGGCTCCTAACGTGGTTATTGGTACGTTCATGCACTACTAGAAAACGGGCATTGGGCACCGGCTGAGAAAGGCTAAAGGCACCGGTTTCCCAACCAGTGCCCCGCAACCGCGACCATTGGCCTCTACTTAAGACACCGGGTTTTTCTACCGGTGCCTTAGGCCTCCATTGGTACCGGTTGGAAATACCAGCCGGTACCAAAGAGGCTGCCTCGCTGACGTAAGGTGGCAGCCCCTTTGGTGCCGGTTGGTATTTCCAACCGGTACCAATGACCTTTTCCCTTTTTTTCCCAAATCCAGTTTTGTTTGTTCTATTTATTACTGTTTATTCTTTTATAATTGCTAAACGCACTCAAACTCTACAGTACTCTACGTTCATTGGTTGTTCGTGTTCGTTTTCAGAGAATATTTGAAACTAACTAAAAGTGAAATGCGAGCATATAATTAAGCTAATTACATGAACTAATATATTTACAAATTTACAAACATCAAGGCATAATGTTTAAAAATATTTACAAATGTACAAGTCATGTTAGCCGTCCAACTACTAGTCCCCTCAGGATGTCGATGAAAGTCCTCTATCGATGTGACCGTCGTGGTAGAACTCGCCTCTAGGATCCAAGATCTCATTCAAAATGAATCTGGCAAGCTGCTCGCACACGGCGTTGATCCGATTAGTAGAGTAACATTCATCCACCATTTGAGACATCTATCATTTAGGAAAAAAGCATTAACATTCTGTGCGTTAGTACAATTATGAAAATATACTAGTGAACGGTTTGGACGTACTCTCGTTTCTTCATCAGTAGCCTTCCCGCATGGAGTCATGATGTGCAAGTAGTCGCATACGTAGTACCCGCACCAATCAGTTCCTTGTTGTTGTCTCGCACACTTAAGGAGAAACAAATAAATTACTCAATTTAGAACAATTTGGGATTATATACTTAACTAGACAAATCTTTATGAATGACCATACCGGATAATCCATGTTAACGTTCAGTTCGGGCCTCCATTGACCACGTCCTTTGTTATTTTTCACAATTTTTTTCCAAACCCTACGCTCAAAGTTAAGTTTGATATTCAGGAATTGTTATTAACAGAAAAAAGATTTGATTGTGCAAACTGAACTTACCTGTTCAAGGGGTCTATGATATGTTGGATTGCGGAATATGGATTTCTCATTGAGTCAAAGACTATAAGATTGCCGGTCTCTACGGAAAGTATGAGTAAAATCCAATGATAACTGCAGATATAGATAGGATATATACATAACTGTATTAGACAACTTAGTATTTATTTAGTAATATAACAGAGGTTTGAGTCGATCAAGGCTTACCCAAAGTTGTATGGTATGAATATATAGGATTTGTAACTTTGCCTAGTCAACGAATCGTACATGTTTTCGCACGTTTCCTTATAACTTTCGTTGATCAATTTCTGGTTGACTAGCAAAGGAGACATGAAGCCGATCTGATGGTTCCATCCATGTTTTCGGCTTCTTTGGATCTCCTGTCTAAACGATGCAATACAAATTTTATAATGCACACATATAATTATGTTCTTGTTAACAAAAAGTATTAATGTAGAGGTAAGTGATACTTACAAAACCCAAATGGTGATGATACAGGCGTCGAGGGCTTGTCGATGGTAAATGTGATATAAATTTTGGAAGTACACCCAGAAGTCGTCCTCCCCGCGGAAGAAATCATGGTCACGATACTTGACTCCAAACATTTTTCCTTCGTCTTTCGCCATTCGCAGGTACCATCTATGCAAATTGAACATCTGCGTGCCTAGACTTTTCTCCTCTACCTCAGTGACAAACGGTTTTCCATGCTGGAATGGAGTAATAGTACGAGCGACAGGGATTTTTGCCTCCACATGCCCCGTTGCCTCCTCTAGCGTTAATCCAGTTTTAGAAAGAAATATTGCGGCCTGTAGGTCCGCCTAGAGTTGTACGTCCGTCGGGTGTAGGAGTGGCAACCCTGGCACCCGGAGGGGCTCGAGTTCTTTTTGTTGTGTGCCAAGCTGAGGAATGGTCTTGCCACATTTTTTCTTCAGATTTCTCACCTTGTGTGCCTTTGTCAGAGTACGATCATAGTCCGAGGGTAAGCTTTTCGGTTTTGGTGGGTTGTCTAGGTTTGCGAGAAGTTTTTTCCCTAGTTCTAGAGGTACCTTTTCCCTCGGCGGGGGGACTTTAGGCTTCAATTGTTCTTTTATATATCGAGCAGTCTCCTCTTCCAACTCCTCAGCAGTTTTCTCATAGGTTAATTGTCTTTCGACCGTTTTATGCTTCTTCTTTGAGGGTCCAACCGCTGGGAGGGATGCTGTCTTTTTCTTTCCTTTTTCTAGTGTAGGAGAAGTTGGAGTACTCGTGGCCCTTTGCGCCGGCAGAGACGGTGGTGAAGGAGGTGGTAGTGGGGATGGCGGTGAGGTAGGCCGCGGAGACGGGCGATCGGTCTGCACGGGAGCCGTTGTGCTTGTAGTAAGATTGATGTCGGCCTTGCGCCATAGAACGACCCCGTGCAGTGCGTCTCCCAATGTCTTCTCTCCATCCCCTCCAACGAAGTCGAGCTCAAGATCCTCATTGTTTCCAACTATCTGCTCGACTGTGACGGAGGTGTAGCCAGGAGGTATCGGCCTTCCATGAATTGTAGTAGAAGGATTCAGGGGCAGGGCTGACCCGTATGCGACATGAATGGATATATTTCTTGCTCGCACATGAAGCTCGCACGGTGTCGGCATGGTGACATCATCCACTGGATACCTCTGGTCATCTACCGCCGTTGGCTCAATCTGGGGTTGCTGTTCTGCTTGTACGTTGGGCGCCGCCGTGGATGCACAGCTGATGCGTCACTGAGAGGCCGGGCTTATCACAACATCCGGGTGCGACCGAGCAGTGCCCTTTTGGCTCAGAGCTAGCTGCACCGCCTCATTGACCCAGGCGTCCATCTGAGATTCCAAGGACACAACCTTCTCGTTCATCTTTTCTTCTATGGCACGAAGTTTCTCTTCCTGTTCGGCTTTGCTCTTTCGGTGAGTCTTGTAAGAGGGATCTCCGGCCCAAGCAACTTTCCATGGGACCACGCCGATGCCGCGGGCTCGTCCAGGGTGTTCCGGATTCTTTAATGCCCTTGTCAGCTCATCATTCTCCCTTTGAGGATGCAATGTTCCTTGTTGAGTCTCATCTATTGCAGCGACTAGATCGCGGGACACTTCTTGCATATGCTCGGGCACGACCAAACTTCCATCCAACTGGTTTAGTGTCACGCCATTAGCAAATAACCACCACTTGGATCTATCCGGCCAATCCCAAGTCGTCGGCCTGATGCCTCTATCTATAAGGTCCTGCTCCATCTTCTGCCATTTTTTAACTGACTTCTTGTACCCACCAGCCCCAAGGTGGTGGCTGTACTTCTTATTTGCAGCATTCACCTTGGCTTGTTCGGATTTTTTTTGGGCTTCCTCTGATAGTTTGTATTGTTTGAACTCCTCCCAGTATGGTTTAACCTGAGGAAGATCATCCCAGTTCGGCTCCTTATCCTTCTTGATGTAATTGGTGTACAACTTCTTCTTGAAAGTTGCAAAGGCAAGGGCCATCTTTCTCAAGGCATATTTCTTCACAAGTTCTTGGTCAACTCCTTCAGAAAGAGTGAACATATCCTTGAGTTCTGCCCATAGCATTTCCTTCTGATGTGCAGGCACGGCGTGTTGCTGTTCTTCGGGTTTGGTCGTTTTCCATAGTCTTGTGGTGATCGGAATTCTTGCCCGTACAATAACCCCATATTGGTTGACAAATTTTGTGCTAGCATCCTCTGGAGCACTTGGACAGCCCTCTACATCCACTTCTCTGACGACCTGTCTTCCCTCCATTTTCTTGGTTGGCTGGCGTCTCCCTTTTGACTGGCTCAACGAAGTCGATGTGTGTGTGTCGTGGAATGGGGTCGAGGAACCGGTTCGAGGAACCGGTTCGAGGAACGGGGTTGAGAGTTGGGGGTCGAGGAACCGGGTCGAGGAACGGGGTTGAGGGTCGAGGTCTAGAGTTGAGGGTCGAGGGATGGCGAATGCGTGAGTTAGAGAGCGAATACAAAATTAATCATCGTCGTTACTCGTCGTCGTTACACGAGTTACATGATAAATACATGAGTTACAAAAATACATGATAAATACATAAATACAAGCATTATTCACTCTCTATTTAAATACATGTTATACTTGCCTTCCTCAAACTGCTCCTGCTGCTCAAACTGCTCAGAAGATGGCTGCTCCGGGTACTGGTACTGGGGCTACTGATCAGATGGATCAACGTCTTCTCACGAACACATGGCCAAAAACAATACACAACATAAACATACATGCAAACAATAGCAAAAACTAAGAAACAGTACAACAATACATGAAAACAGCAACCAAAACTATGCTAGAACTATTCTACGCGTTACAACGATCGCGTGGACACAAAGAACGCCTAAAATGGAGCTAGAACGTGAAAACTTCGCTTAAAACAAGGTCTAGGGGCTTTTCTGCTAGAAAAACTAAGTTTCTAGGGGTTTTTTCTGCAAAACCAGGGACCTATACGTAATTAAAGGGTAGACACGAGGGTTAGGATGCAAAAAGACCAGGGGCGACGGTTGGGTGGACCGCGGGTTAAATTTTAAAGAAGATCAGGGTCTAAAACGTAAAAGCAGGGGCGGATTTGGAAATACTTTTCAACTAGCATGAACTGCGGGTTTATTTTGAAGAAGCTGAGGGGCTCTTTAGCAAAACACGTGGGCGCTGACCGTTATCGGCCTGGATTGACTCGGGCTCGGGTGTTTCCGGCCGTTGGATCAAGATCGGGCGGCTGAGGTCGGTTGGGCGCACGGGGCGGCAGCGCGAGTCGCCGGAGACGACGCTCCCGCGGCGGAGGCTCACCGGAGATGGCCGAACTCGGCCCTCTGGGGGTCAAATCGACCGGGCTTTGGGTCTATGATGGACTACGCGGTATGCGTGATCCACCTATGGCCTGTGCGGGGCTAGGGAAGGCTCGGGGCGGCGGGTTCGACGGCGTTGGCAGCTCTGCGCGGCGGCGCTCGCCGGGGCGTACGCGCTGGGCGGCTTTGGGGCTCGGATCCGGGCGCAAAAGGATGGCGGGGGCTTGGGGGACTTACCGAGGCTCGAAATCGAGCAAGGCGGCCGTGCAGGGGCGGTGGCGTCGAAGGCGAGCGGCGAGGGCGGTGCGGTACCCATGGACGAGTTGAATGCAGGGGTCCTCTGGGACTCTTGGCTCCACGGGAAGCTTCGGGGTCGAGCTGCGAAGCCGGTGGAGGGGTCAGGGAGGTCGGATTCGCGCCGGCGACGTTGAATTTCACGGGCGGAGCACTTACCGGCGGCTAGAGCGGAGGAGGGGCGGGGGCCACCGGCTAAGGCGGACGACGCCGGACCGAGCGCAGAGAGGAAGAGGCGGCGGCGTGACAATGTAGCAGCAGCGGCACGACTATGCGACGGTGCGCGCGCGGAGATGGAGGGCGGCGGCGGTCGACCGGAGGAATGGAGGAGCAGTGGAGAATTGGGAGGAAGAAGGCAACGGGTTTATACCCCTGGCCAAAGGTACCGGGTCAAAAATTCAGCCGGTACCTATGTAGGCCTTAGGTACCGGTTGTATCTCCAACCGGTGCCTTAGGCGAGACTTAGGTACCGGTTCTCCGCACACCCGGTGCCTTCGGGCCCAACGGGCGGGAAATGAAAAGCCCCTATGGTACCCGGTGGATTAACAAAACCGGTACCTTAGGCCTTTTGCAGTTCACTTTTCAATCTTCTTTGACCCCCTTTGAACGGAATTCGTCAGTATCTCAATGATAACTCGCGGAAATTTGGGCTTCGCGGCCACAGTTCGACTCCCGCGCGACGCCCCACTTTTTTTTACTCAAATAGGACCTAAGGTTCCGGTTGGATTTTCCAACCGGTACCAAAGGTTATCTTTTCTTTTCCCCTTTCTTTTTCTCTTATAAATCTATTAATTGCCTCATAATTCGTAATAAATCTAATATTTGCATAATAAATCTGATAATTGCCTAGAAAATCAGATAATTATCTAATAATTTAAATAATTGTCTAATAGTTAAAATAATTGTCTAATAAATTTGTTATTTGCTCAATAAATTTATTAACTGCCTAGTAAATCATTCAACTAAGAAAATATTAACTATGGTTTTAGGTGCACAATAATAAATCATTTAAATGTACAATAATTTTAATTACTACATAATAAATCATTTAGGTGCATAACTAATTATTTTAATTGCATAATAAATCAAATAATTGCATAAGAAATCTAATAATGTTCACAGAAAATATTACAAAACATAATCATTCAACTAAGGGAATATTAACGATGGTTTGCTTTACAATCGTCCCTTCATTATGATCATGACGTGCGTACGGAGCCTCCTCTTCGGCTAAAAGAATACTTGTGTCAACCTCCACTGCGAACGGAGTCATATCTTCAACCTTATTGTATTCTTCTTCATCTGTGACATCGTCGACTCCCACAATTTTTCTTTTTCCTGCCAGAACAATATGGCGCTTTGCCTCATCTCCGGCACCTACAAAACTTGATTTATTCCTAGGCTTGTCCTTTCTCGTTTTGCTAGACATGTCCTACACATAGAAAACTTGAGTGACATCTTTAGCTAGGACGAATGGTTCGTCTCGATAGCCAAGCTCTTTGAGGTCTACCGTTGTCATTCCGTACTCGTCGATATCGACACCTTTTCCTGTGAGTTTAACCCATTGACAACGAAATAGAGGTATCTTCAACGGCCCATAGTCGAGTTCCCAGATCTCTTCAATGTAACCAAAATATGAGTTCGTTTGGCCACTAGAGTCGGTGGCCTCTATACGGACACCACTATTTTGATTGGTGCTCTTGTTATCTTGGGCTCTTGTATAAATGTGTAACCATTAATTTCATATCCTTGGTACATCAGGATTGAATTTGCCGGACCCCTGGCCAGCCAAGCTAGCTGCTCATGAATTTGATCGTTGGCCATGACTTCCTTCTGCAACCAGGTGGCGAATGTATCGTTATGATGTTTTGTAATCCATGTCTCAGACTTCAAAGGGTATATACTTCGCACAATTTGCATGTGCTCCTCCATGTATGGAGCCACCAAGGCTGATTGTTGCAGAACTGTGAGATGTGCTTTGCTCAACGTGGCATGATCTGTGGCATTTACTGATTTCCTTCCAAGTGTGCCCTTTCCAATCAGCCGCCCCTCATGACATGATACTGGAATCCCAATTGGGCAGAGTTCTTCCACATAGTCAACACAAAATTCAATGACCTCCTCTGTGACGTAACCCTTCGCAATGCTTCCTTCTAGACGAGCCCGATTACGAACGTATTTCTTTAGTACTACAAAGTATCGTTCAAAAGGGAACATATTATGAAGGAAAACAGGACCGAGAATACCAATCTCTTTGACCAGGTGAACTAGAAGATGCGTCATAATATTGAAGAATGATGGAGGAAATATCATTTCAAGACTGACTAAACTTTGGACAACATCCTCTTGTAGCCTGCTTAAACTCAATGGATCGATTGCCTTCTGAGAAATTGTGTTGAGAAATGCGCATAGCTTTATGATTGTTGCTCGAAAATTAGATGGTAGAATACCTCTAAGTGCAATTGGAATCAATTGCGTCATCAACACGTGACAGTCATGGGACTTTACGTGTGCGAATTTCTTCTCTTTCAAGTTCAGTAGCCTCTTTATATTCTAAGAGTAGCCTGATGGGACCTTGATACTGTTCAAACAGTCGAACATACTTTGCTTCTCTTCCTTACTAAGAGTGTAGCACGCAGGACCTAGATAATGACGTCATTTATCCCTTTTTTCTGGATGTAGGGCGGCCCGTTGTTTCATACGTTGAAGATCTTGCCGCGCTTCCAATGTATCCTTTGCCTTACCGTAGACACCAAGGAAACCTAGAAGGTTCACACAAAAATTTTTTGTTAGGTGCATCACATCAATTGCGTGGCGGACGTCTAAGACTTCCCAATAAGGTAACTCCCAAAAAATACTCTTCTTCTTCCACATAGGTGCACGTCCGTCATCACTTTGCACTGATTTGCTGTTGGGTCCTTTTCCGAATACTACTTTTATATCTTTGACAATTTCAAACACCATTTTCCCACAATGGTGCCTAGGCTTCCATCGTAGTGAGCATGCCTCCTCCTTAATGGGTGCTTGATCGGAAGAAATCGACGATGACCCATATACACGATCTTCCTACAGTGCTTGAGGTACATGCTGTCGGTTTCTTCTAAACAATGGGTGCATGCCCTATAACCCTTATTGGATTGTCCTGGAGAGGTTACTTAGTGCTGGCCAATCGTTGGTGGTTACAAAAAGCAATGCACGCAGGTTAAAATGATCCTCTGCGTGCGCATCCCACATACGAACACCCTCATCTTTCCACAACAATAGAAGATCCTCAATCAGTGGTTTCAGATACACATCTATATCGTTACCGGGTTGCTTCGGGCCGGGGATAAGCACCGGCATCATAATGAATTTCCGCTTCATACACAACCAGGGAGGAAGGTTGTATATACAGAGTGTTACAGGCCAGGTACTATGACCACTGCTCTGCTCACCGAAAGGATTCATGCCATCCGTACTTAAGCCAAACCTTATATTCCTCGCTTCATTTGCAAATGTTGGGAATGTTCTGTCCACTTTTCTCCACTGCGACCATCAGCGGGGTGTCTCAACATATTGTCTTGCTTACGTTCTTCTTTGTGCCATCGCATCAATTTAGCATTCGTTTTGTTCATGAACAAACGTTTTAGATATGGTATTAGAGGAAAATACCACATCACCTTGGCAGGCACCCTCTTCTTGACACGCATCCCCTCAACGTCGCCTGGATCATCTCGAGGGATCTTATACTGGCATGCGTTGCATACAGGGCATGAATCCAAATTTTCATACTCACCTCGATATAGGATACAGTCATTAGGACAAGCATGTATCTTCTGTGCCTCTAATCCTAAAGGACAAACAACTTTTTTTGCCTCGTATGTTGTCTCCGGCAAGGTGTTACCCTCAGGGAGTAAGTTTTTAATAAGTTTCAGCAACTCCTCGAATCCCTTGTCAGACAAACCATTTGATGCCTTCCATTGCAACAATTCCAATGTGGTACCCAACTTCTTTTGGTCTTGTTTGCAATCAGGGTACAACAATGTTCTGTAGTCCTCCAACATACGCTTCAGATCTCTCGATTCCTTTTCTGTTTCGCAACCTTCCTCAGCTTCGCGCAGCATCTGACCAAGATCATCTTCTACAACGTATCCTTCAGTATCTTCTTCAGGCTCACCCATTGCAGTGTCAGTTGAAAAAGGAATTATAATTGGCTGCAAAGTCAGGAATCCTGTCCTCTTCTTCTACATTATTATCCAGCTCAATTCCTCTTTCGCCATGCTTGGTCCAAACATAGTAGTTCGGCATGAAACCACTATTGAACAAGTGACTATGGATGGTTCTTGATGATGAGTAATCCTTCTCATTCTTACAAAATTTGCATGGACAATGAACGAAACCGTCATACTTGTGTTTCTCGGCCGCTTCTATGAATTCATGCACGCCATCAATGAACTCCTTTGAACGCCGATCGGCCATGTACATCCATTGCCGACTCATCTAGGTCCACAATACATTTATATACATCATTGTAGTGTACAAATAATACATTCATACTATATTAAATTTGAATTCAAATATATAATTGATAATGCTTATAACTATAATAAATAGATACTATTCACTTATCAAATAAATTAAATGATAACTGCTTCTAAAAACCAATTGCTAAGTTATGGAGAAAAATAACTAACCTTTTTTGAAGAAAAAAAATCGCCTCCCCTCCCCTCACTCAGCTGCCATGAACAGTGAGTTCACGGCAGCTTGGTGGGGGGACGGGTTGGGGTATTTATAGGCATGGCTCAAAGGCACCAGTTGGTGCTCAACAACCGGTGCCAAAGAAAAGGCATAGGCACCGGTTGATGTTACTAACCGGTGTCCTTTGTTGTGGGCACGTGGCGGCACCGGACCATGGCAAAATCCGGTGCCATTGTCCACCCTTTAGGCACCGGTTGGTTCCACCTAACCGGTACCTATTCCTCCATGTGCTTTTGGTATCGGTTGGTGGCACTAACCGGTTCCTATATTGAAGTTTTGGTACCTGGGTGATGCTTTTAACCCGGTACCAAACACCTTACCTTTGATCGCCGCTGGCCAAAGGTACCAGCTGCTTTTGCAGCCGGTACTGATGCGTGGCATCAGTACCGGTTGCAACAGCAGCTGGTACCTTTGGCCAGGACCTTTGGCCTGTTTTCTAGTAGTGATGGTTAACTCTCACCCCGCTACAGTGCTTTTCGATACCGGTGCTACTCATTCTTTCATTTCCAAGTCATTTGCCGAGAAGCATGGTATACTGGTTTCTTGTATGAGGACAGCTATGGTAGTTACCTCACCTGGGGGCCAGATACATACATGTTCTATATGCTCCAGAGTTAGTATGGTCATAAAGGGGGTAGAATTCCGCACTGGTTTGATCGTCATTGATAACTCGGGGATAGATGTGATTTTGGGCATGGAGACCCTTACCAGATGGGGAGTCCGTATTGATTGTGCTCAGCGGACAGTTCACTTGTCAGCATCTGATGGCCAAGAGGTGACAGTCAAGTGCTTCAGAGCCTTCTGGATTTCTTCATTAGATGGAGGCTAGACCCACGGATGGTATTCGCGTGGTGTCTGAATTCCCGGATGTCTTTCCGGATGATTTGCCAGGTATGCCACCTGAACGCGACATCGAGTTTTCTATTGATCTCTTGCCTGGCATAGCTCCTATTACAAAACGGCCCTACCGCATGGCACCTATAGAGCATGAGGAAGTCAAGAAGACTATTGATGAGTTGCTAGCCAAGGGCTATATCCATCGCAGCTTCTCTCCTTGGGCTTTTCCATTGTTGCTAGTAGATAAGAAGGATGGCTCGAAGAGGATGTGTGTCGATTATCGGGAGCTGAATGCAGCTACTATCAAGAACAAGCATCCACTGCCCCGTATTGAGGATCTCTTTGATTTGCTTCGAGGTGCTCATATATTCTCGAAGACTGATCTGCGTTCGGGTTATTTTCAGCTGAGGATCCAGTCCTGGGGATATTCCGAAGACGGCATTCACTTGCAAGTACGGGCTATATGAGTACACGGTCCTGTCCTTCGGCTTGACTAATGCCCCGGCTTTCTTCATGCACTTGATGAACATGGTTTTCATGTATTATCTGGATGTCTTCGTGGTAATCTTCATCGATGATATTCTGATCTTCTCCAAGATAGAGGAAGAGCATGAAGAGCATCTGAGACTCGTGTTGTAGAGATTGAGAGAGCATCAGTTGTATGCTAAGTTCAGCAAGTGCGAGTTCTGGATTGACGAGGTTCCATTCCTCGGTCATATCATCTCCAAGGGAGGTATTGCAGTTGATCCGAGCAAGGTGAAGGATGTGCTCGAGTGGGAGACACCGCAGACGGTGAAGGAAGTCCGGTCATTCTTGGGCTTAGCAGGATATTATCGGAGGTTCATTGAGAACTTCTCCAAGATCGCGAAGCCTTTGACTTCATTGATAGAGAAGAATGCGGCATTCGTATGGACAGATGAGCGTCAGATGGCCTTTGATGAGTTGAAGAAGAGGTTGACTACGGCGCCAGTCCTTACTCTGCCAGACCAGAGCAAGAGGTTCACGGTGTATTGTGATGCTTCGAAGGATGGTCTTGGTTGTGTTCTGATGCAGGAGGGCAGAGTGATAGCTTATGCTTCACGGCAGTTACGCCGGCATGAGCTGAACTATCCCACACATGATCTTGAGTTAGCCGCAGTTGTGCATGCTCTGAAGATTTGGAGGCATTACTTGTATGGGCAGCAGTGTGATATCTACACTGATCACAAGAGCCTCAAGTACATTTTCACGCAGAATGAGCTGAACATGCGGCAGAGAAGATGGTTAGAGTTGGTCAAGGATTATGACCTGGAGATTCACTATCATCCGGGTAAGGCCAATGTTGTGGCAGATGCTCTGAGCAGAAGAAGCTATGTCAACATGGCCGTTGCTTTCCAGATGCCTCCAGAGTTATGTGAGGAGTTTGAGCAGTTAAGTCTGGGTTTCTTGCATCATACTTCGAGTGCAGCATTCGAGGCAGCACCCACACTAGAGGCAGAGATCAGGCAGCATCAGAAGGAAGATGAAAAGCTGCAGGAGATTCGTGAGTTGCTCAAGAAGGGCAAGGCTCCTCATTTCAGAGAGGATGATCAGGGTACTTTGTGGTACAAGAACCGGATCTGTCTGCCAGATGTGAATGATCTCAGGAAGTTGATTCTGAGCGAGGCCCATGATACAGCTTACTCTATTCATCCGGGCAGCACGAAGATGTACTATGATCTGAAGGAACGTTTCTGGTGGTATGGGATGAAGCGTTCAGTGGCAGAGTACGTGGCTATTTGTGACACCTGTCAGCGTGTTAAGGCTGAGCATCAGAGGCCAGCAGGTCTGTTACAGCCTTTGAAGATTCCAGAGTGGAAATGGGAGGAAATCACTATGGACTTCATTGTTGGATTGCCTCGTACTCAGAAAGGGTACAACTCCATATGGGTAGTAGTGGATCATCTGACGAAGGTTGCTCACTTCATTCCAGTGAACACTACTTACTCCGGTGCTAGACTTGCAGAGTTGTACATCTCTCGGATTGTCTATTTGCATGGTGTGCCCAAGAAGATCATATCTGACAGAGGATCTCAGTTCACTTCACGGTTATGGGAGCAGCTTCATGATTCTTTGGATACGAAGCTACGATTCAGCACCGCCTATCATCCTCAGACAGATGGGCAGACAGAGAGGACCAACCAAGTGTTGGAGGATATGCTGAGAGCCTATGCCATTCAGTACGGTACTAGTTGGGATAAGTGCCTGTCATATGCTGAGTTTTCATACAACAACAGCTACCAGGCCAGTCTGAAGAAGTCCCCCTTTGAGGCATTGTATGGCAGGAAGTGCAGGACTCCTCTCTATTGGGATCAGATTGGTGAGAAGCAGCTCTTTGGCCCTGATATCATAGAAGATGTAGAGCAGATGGTTCAGGCTATGCGAGAAAATCTGAGGGTTGCACAGAGCAGGCAAAAGAGCTATGCAGATGACAAATGGAGAGACCTGACTTTCAGTGTTGGTGATCATGTATACCTGAAGGTGTCTCCGATGAGAGGAATCCGTAGGTTTAATGTCAAGGGGAAGTTAGCACCTCGGTATGTTGGTCCATTCAAGGTGCTAGAGAGAAAAGGCGAAGTTTCTTATCGCCTGGAGTTACCTCTCAGTCTCTCAGGAGTTCACGATGTCTTTCATATATCTCAGCAGAAGAAGTGTCTGCGAGTACCCGAGGAGCAGGCACCACTGGATGGAGTAGATGTGCAGGAAGATCTGACTTATACTGAGCATCCGGTGAAGATTCTGGAGACATCAGAAAGGGTTACTCGGAACAAGCGCATCAAGATGTGCAGAGTTCAGTGGAGTCACCACAGTGAAGCTGAGGCTACATGGGAGCGAGAAGATGAGCTAAAGAAGACATATCCAGATCTCCTTGCTAGCCAGCCCAGCTAAATCTCGGGGACGAGATTTCTTTAAGGGGGTAGGGTCTGTAACACCCTAATTTAAATTTCAGCATTTAATAATAAATTTAATTGGCTTTATTTAAATTTCTAAGGTTTATTGTGTTTAGTATGGCATTTAATCCAATTTTTGATCCTCAAGTAATTAAAATTTTATCATAGGTTTAATTTTGTTGTTGCATCATGCTGGAGCATTGTTTTATTTGTTTGAGTGCTAGAGTGAATTCAAATTCAAATTTGAATTCATTTGGTTTTAGTTTGAGTTGAGTTTGAATAGGGAAAAGAAAAAGAGAGAGGAAATAGAAATAGAAAAGGAAAACCCAGCCCAGCACCCAAAACCACAGCCCAACCCGCAGCCCATCTCCCTTTCCCGCGGCCCAGCCCTTCACTCCGCAGCCCACAGCTTCCCCGCGTGGCCCATACCATGCCCCAGCGTGCCGAAGCCCAGCACCCCGCTCCCCGCCTCTCCCGCGTTCAGCGCCAGCCCGTCTCCCCGCTCATCCCAGCCCGCTCTGCAGCACGCGCTCCGACTGACAGCCCGAGCCCGCTGTCAGCCCCTTCTTCCCCGCCGAGCCGCTCCTCTGTTCCGCTCCGTCTGCTCCGCGAGCTCCATTTTCCGCTGCCCATGGCCCCGCTCCACCCCGGGCTCGCGCACGGATCTGCTCCATCCCGCGCTCACGCACGGACCCACACGCCAGCCTCGCCCGCGTCCTTCCCTTCTAGAAACCAGCCCGGGATCGGATGAGGGTTCGATCCCGAATCCGCCGCGCAATCACCGCGCCGCAATTCCCGCGGCTCGCACGCCAAGGATCGCCCCCACCGCCCTTTTAACGTGCCCCGCACCCCCCTAAACCCTATCCCCACCTCAATTTCCCCTAAACCCTAATGCAGCGCCGCCACGCCGTTGGAGCTCCGGCCGGACGGCCACGGTGAGCTTCCCGTCGGCATTCCGCGCAGTCTGCGCTGTGCCGACTATCCTGACCCACTCAACAGCTTTGCAGGACGGTCGCGTGTTACCTCCGCCGCACCAGACTACCAGAAGCATGCCTAGGAGGCCGTTCCCCGCGCTTCGCCGCCTCACCGGGCTTGGAGCCTCCGCGACGCCGCCGCAGGACCTCTGCACCGCCGCTTTCCCCCTCTGCACGTCTCCTGCGCGTTGCGCAGAGGTAAAGCAAGTTCCCATGCCTTTTTTTTACCCTTGTTTCCTCTCTGACCAGCGAGCAATCACACGCCGGCTAACCCGCGGCCGTGCAACACCGCCCGGCGCTGCTGCATGCTACGCCAGAGCCCCCACACGCCCCCTAGTGCACCCGAATGAGCTCGCCGTCACACACACTCGCTCCCTGACCCGAACCCGAGCCCAGAACCGAGTACACGGGCTCGCGACGGTGAGCGCCGCCGAGCAGGACCACACCCACGCTGCGCACCCCGCTCCGGCCATCCCCGACCCGCGCAAAAGGCCCTAGTGGATCACGCATGAAGCGATGGTCCTCCCAGGCCAAAGCCCCGCTCGGATTGACCCCCCGGAGCGCCAGGATTGGGTATCTCCGGCTGAGCTCGCCACCGCGGAGACCCCTGCTCCGGCGACAGCGCCGCCCCGCATGCCCCTTTCACCCTGAGCCGCCAGATCTTGTATCAACCCGCAAGATTAGATTGAGTCCCCATCCAATCCGAGCCATCCGATCCAGATCCAAGCGCCCAGATTCAAAGATACCCTTTCGGCCAGGAGCAATTGTTAAAGAGCCCCTCAGCTTTTCCATATTCAACCCGAGCTCCTGGCCAGTTCAAAAGAAATTAGATTTAGGTCCGATTTTTAGCACTTAACACCCTGAGTTCCTTTAAATTAGAACCCGCCATCCAGCCCCTGTTCTTTTGCGCGTTAGACCCCAGATTTAATGTTTAATTATGTTTTAGTCCTCGGTTTTGCCCAGAAACCCCCTGGAACTCTAGTTTTCTTACAAATAGGTCCTAGGAACTTGTTTTGGGCCTAGATTTTGCGTTTTAGCTCCGTTTTAGGCGTTCCTTATGTCCACGCTTTCGTTGTAATGCGTAGAATAGCTTTAGACTAGTTTAGTGTGCTGTTTTTATGTATTGATGTACTGTTTCTTAGCTTTTGCTAGTGTTTGCTTGTATGTTTATGTTGTTGCCTTGTTTTTGGCCATGTGTTCGTGAGTAGACGTTGAGCTACCGGAGGAGCCCCAGTACCAGTACCCGGAGCAGCCGTCTTCTGACCAGTTTGAGCAGCAGCAGGAGCGGTACGAGGAAGGCAAGTATAACATGAACACCACCTATCACCTTTAAATACAATTTCATACTGCATTTTAATACTGTATGCCTATAAGAACTTTCCTAGCCACTTTATATCCCTTATATATATCCTTGGGTTGCATTTTGGTTAGTTGTGCTAGGTGCCGCGCTATAACACACTTGGTCCTTTTTAATTAATTTGATTAATGGTTTATGCAACTTAATTCTGGGAGTGGCCCTCTGTGCTTCGTGCTTGGGTGGCTCAAGTCTCGTTAAAATATGTTTTGTTAGAAACATAGTTTAGGGGGCCAGCACGGTGCTTAGTGCTTGGTTGGCCACTCTCCGTAAGGACAGGTTCATAGAGCGACAACCTGGGACAACAGCGCTACCACAAGACTGGAATGGGACGGTCTTGGCGTAATAACTAGGTCTTTTTGGTTTGGAGTAACTTACCTACGGGGCAGGGGCGGTAAGCTTCTATGGCCCTCGTGCTGAGTGGCCTCGTCTGTGCTTCGTGTCTTGACGCCCACTAGACCAGCTCCATAGTCACCGATCCACCCTCGCGGTTACTCCCTACCAACAAGATTCTTTGTAAAGGCCTCGTAGTGAGTTTGCTAGTCATCTCACCTAAGGAAGTGTGATGAACAACTAGCGTAGCTCACAACTTGTGGGTAAAGATGTGCAACCTCTGCAGAGTGTAAAACTGGTATACTAGTCGTGCTCACGGTCATGAGCGGCCCAGATCCTCCTTTTGA
Organism: Panicum virgatum; assembly: GCF_016808335.1. Classification (NCBI taxonomy): domain Eukaryota; kingdom Viridiplantae; phylum Streptophyta; class Magnoliopsida; order Poales; family Poaceae; genus Panicum; species Panicum virgatum. Next base: position 25,377,785 of record NC_053136.1, on the reverse strand, counting down.
TTAGTGGGGTTATCTCCTTCCAACGAGGGGGGTGCCTCTCGGGGTTACCTTGGTGGTTTGGTTTGGTTCTCAGTAGTAACATGATTAATTTTGATTAATTACTTTGTAACTGGTTAATGGTAATTCACCAACTTGTAGTAAATAGTTTTAATAAAATTCTGCCAATACTTAAAAGCTAATGCAGTCAGTCAGCCAACCTAGAGCCTCATAGTTTGTGTTATACTTGTTGAGTACAAGTTGTGTACTCACTCTTGCCTCTTCTCTACTTTTTCCTCTTGGATACTCTACTACTACTCAGTTCCTGCCGACGCGAGGGAGTTCGCTCAGCGCTACCAGGACTACGAGGACTTCTAGGCGTTCGTCTCCCAGTCGACGTCCTTGTGGCGCCCTGCTCAGCTTCGGAGAGTTTTTATCGTATTTGTACTTCGCTTCCACTGTATCAGACATTTATGTCATTAATGTAATAAATGACATTCGTATTCGCTTTATTATATCTTTTTACTGTGATATGTGCTGTGATATACTGTTCATTCTATTGTATATACGTGTGACTTGATCCTGGCACGTATATGATTGCTCGGTTTATGTCCTTTTATAAACCGGGTGTTACACTTACCCACTCGCTATGTGGTACAGGATAAATGATCCTGGCGTGCAAGAGCTTAAGGACCTCTTTCTTAACGACATCTCTCATCGTATTGTTTAGCCTACGCTGAGGCTCCCTAGAAGGTGTGCAGGTAGAGTCGATAGGGATACAATGAGTGCAAAGGGTAGGACTGATTCCTTTCAGGTCCTCGAGTAAGTAGCCAAAGACGGGTCTATGCTTTTCTAATATGGCTAAAAGCTTAGCCATTTCCTCATCGGAAAGGTGACTAGTGATGATAACGGGAGTTTGCGTGTCACCATTGAGGAAAGCATAGCAAAGGCCATCGGGAAGGATTTTTAGCTCTATTGGAGGTCGTGTTGGCTTCTCGTGAATAGGTAGCTCGAGTTTTTCCTCTAAGTCATCCTCTTCTTGGATGAAGAGTTCAACATCTCGTTCTAAGGAGGGCTTAGAGTTGTCTTCTGGCATGACTGCCAACACTTCCTCAATTGGTTCTTCTTGGGGGACAGATTCGGCCATGGAAATCTTGGCTGGGTCGATAGGCAAGGAGTAAGCTTTTCCCCCAAGAGGCACGTCTAACCTTCCTAGTGTAGAAACATCTAGGAAAACTTTTTCTACGGGATGCCCTATCAAGATGTCGAAGTCTTGGACTTCTAAGATATGAAAGTCTAGAGCGATCTCCGTTTTCATGTGCCAGACTGGCGCATCTTGCATAATCCCAATCCTTTTTATAACAGAGTGCGGTCCAATTCTAAGGGATTTCATGGTTGGAGTAACATGTCTTTCACCCGAGTAATCGGAAGAGAAAGAAGCAGAAATGATGTTTACTCCAACTGTAGGATTATAAAAGGCTGTGACTGCAGACCCTTTTACAAAGCATGGAATGGTCAAGGAAGGGGCATGAAATTGAATTATTTCAGATGAAGTCTCCCCTTCTTGTATCCATTCGCTATTCATGATAGCAGCTACCCTTTTCACGGTCTCTTTAAGGGAAGCCTTATCGAGACTGTTTGGAGGATCTAAAGGGACTGGAGGCCTTTTTTGGAGGGGATATAATGTGGTATTACCAAAGTCATAGAATATATCCTCCTCGATGTTGAACGGGAATTCTGGAGGTGGAATTTCTTCCTCCTCCGGGTCTTCTGGTTCAAGGGAAGGTTCGGCCGGTGGTTCGTCTTGGGTTACTAAAGAGTGAATGGGCTCGGCTATCGAAACTTCCTCCTGGCTTGAAGGTTGTACAACTGGGAGGGGTTCTGTGAAAGAGGTGTTCTCCAGGATACGATCCAGGAGTGCCACCCCTTCGGAAGTGGTTTTATAAGTGAACGATCCCCCAGCGGTAATATCAAGCTATTGGGCTGTGTCATTGTTCAACCCCAACCAGAAGTGCTGAAGTAGCACATGGTCGGGAATGGATAAGTCTGGGTTGGCATGTGTGACTTGTGAGAATCTAGCCCAGGCTGTCCCAAGGGTCTCCTTCTCATCCTGACGAAAGTCGATGATTTCTTTTCGCAAGGAAGCGATGCGACAAATAGGGAAGAATGCGAGATAGAACCTGTTCCGCAATTCCTCCCATTATCTGTTTACCTTCCCTACATTATGGATGTACCATTGTTTTGCTTTCTCAGCAAGGCAGAAAGGAAATAACTTCCACTGAAGTGTTTCTTGTGCCATGCCTGCAATGGACAAGCAAGAGCACATCTGCTCGAATTCTTGTAGGTGATGGTAGGGATTTTCTAGCTCATATCTGTTGGCGCTCCTTAAGTACCCGTTTTATCCCTTGTTTATCCTTGATAATGGCATGAATTCTATATCAAAATCACTAACCGTCCTAACCCCGGCCTAATTATTGGTCATTTTCACATATGCACATATATTTTGGAGGAACTTCGTTTTTGCAGGTTTTTGGCTTATTTTGGAGCATGAAATGACGAGGCCCGTGATCGAGCGCTAACATGGAGAAAGACGAAGGCCAAAGCCCAAAGGAAGGACCAAAGCCCATGTTGATTCAAAGCACATTCATGCACATCCATCCTCCAAGAGAGCCCAAAGGACCGAGCCCACGAAGATGAGATCAAGATACTTTGGGATTAAGCAAAGCAAATGAAGATTTAAGGAAGGATTCCCTATCCTATCCTTTCCTCGAAGATATCTCCAAGATAACAACGTCCAAAGGGGTGCAATCGTGAAGGACAGAAACTCTAGAAGATGCGAGGAGTCTACACGCCAAAGATGAGACCGAGGCGAGCCCAAAAAGGGGTAGGCCGGCCGGCCTAGGCCCATGGAGCCGGCCGGCCCAGCCCTTTTCTGAGGCGGTTTGCCTTCCCCTTCGACCGGTGGCTTCCTCGGCTTATAAATAGCTCGCACCTTATTCAACTCGAGGCATCCATCCAACCAGAACTCGACGAAAACCTAGGGCCAAGATCGGAGGGAGACGACGGCCGCCGCAAGTCTTCGAAGTTGTCTAGGAGATGGCTTAGGCCATCCCTAGCCGCCATGGCCTCCCTGCGTGGTTGTGTCATGGTGGAGTTCATGAGCTAGTTGGAGTCGTCAATGGTGTATACGCGGTGGTGGCGATCCAAACGAATCTATTATGTGAGTAATGTCTTCATGTCATCCGATCTATTTAGCGATCATGTCTCTCCTCTTTCGATTTCGTTCTTGCTTTGGGTGCGCTTATTCCTAGATCTATTCTCGAGATAGATTGCATGGGGTGTTCTTGTAGCTATGGTGGCTAGAAGTTCATACCGGATCTACCCAAAGGGGGTTCGACTTGCTTCAGGGTATCCCGTTGAAAGGGGTGGCATCGTGACAGGCCGTTGCCACTAAGTAGGTTGGGTATTGAGGGATCGGATTGGAGGTTTTGATTTAAAGAGGCTTTGGATGAGATGCATGTTGATCTTACTCGTTTAGCTAGAACTACAACTAGAATGCGTGTGATAGGTTTAGTCATGCCTTCGGTCATGCTTTATCCTTACCGATGTTCATGGATGAGATCAACCTTCGTACATCACTCATATCTATCAAAGGTTCACCTTTTATATGCAATTAATGCTTCATGTTAGGATAGATCCGTTAGATTAGATGGAAAACCCTAGTAAGTTCATTGTCGATCCACAGATTGATAAACCTTGGGGGAATACTCTAAGGGAAAAGCTACCACGAACCGTGCGCTTGCGGTATACAAATCGGGGGCGTTAGTGAACGTCAACAAGCTTTTCTGGCGCCGTTGCCGGGGATCGGCAACTCGAACCCTAGGGCGATCTATCTAATTTTTTGGACTAACCCTAAATTTTATTATTGCATATACCCTTGTTTTCTTGTTCGTGTCCTTGAAAGCAGGAGGAAAAAGCTAGACACCAAACTTGGGCTTCGAGAAGTCCACAACCCGCTCCAACAATCTTTGACAATCGACGACAAGACGATCGAGGAGTTCTCGACATCAACATCGAAAACCCTAGATCCACTTCGACAAGATGTGAATAACATCAAGTTTCGCTCTTTAGTGGTAGGTGCTAACTTTTGTTAGTGGCCCAGCATCCGCTATCGAGTCCCCACTCCCTAAAGCAAAAGATGATAAATAAGGTACGCCGCCATGTCAATTGATTTTAAAGTCTAATGTTTTTGGGAAGATTTGTTTGCTCAAGCAATAGGTACGAAGCATGTCCGAAAAGAAAATACTAGCTGAGCACGAGACAAACAAAGGTAATCTAAGGCCCAGACACCACGCCTATGCGTTCGACTACTACTCTAAAGTTGCGCAGGGTTATCCTGTCTTTATCAGGGGCCCTCTTCTAGAGTATCCGCTACGAGAACGGACGATGAACCCATGAACGAATGAGAACAAAAGAATAACTCTACTAGAACTCACCGAATAGAAGAACTCGGATATGTACTCCAACTGTACCGTATCCGTAGAGGTACAAAGCCGAAGAGACGCTGACAAGTCTGGCTCTTCTCCGCACTCCTTCCTCACACACTCCCTAGGCTAATGATACAAAGAGGTGGAGCCTCTCTACTCTTCTCCTTCACATATGAAATGGTGTGTCTTGTGAGAGGTAGAGGAAGGCCCCTTTTATAGTCTTCAAGGTCGGTTCCCGCCAAAAGCATATATGGAAGGTGATCAGGAGGAGTAGGGAGCACGCCACGTCGAAGTGCATCTGGACGGGATGCTGGCCAGGTTTGGCCGAACCATGGGATCGGCCGATCCCACCTGGTAGCAGCTCGTCCTTATCTTCCTGGGGGAGTCTGACGTGTGGGCCCTTGTCAAGATCCCGTGGTGCATTTGCCTTGGTTCCCCCGTTTGCTCTGACTTGTGGGCCCTCTTTGTAAGTGACATTTCTCAGTGTTGATCTTTTGTGTGTTCTTCCTCGTGTTCACTTGTGTTTTCTCCCTTTTACAGATGTGGGTGCCAGCTGATGACAATTCATCAAAACTTGTGGAAATGGTTAATCATAAGCCCTATATCTATGTTTGATGATTATTTCTGGTAAAAAGCTGCAGGTGTTGACGGTCGAAAACGACTCTTAAGGACCGTCAACAGTCACGGTGCCTCCACGGCATGAGGGAAAAATAGAGGGAGGAGAGAGAGATATGGAGGTGAGGGCAGTTTCGTAATTAACTCGAAGTTTAAGATCCAGTCTGTAAACTCATTTTTTCTCCTCCTTGGTTTTCAATGAAAAACTTTTGAATACCATTTTTGTTTAGTTTTTCGAGATCTACAACTTTCGTTTCAGACACTTTTTCATTTGAGCAATGGTTTGAAAGTTATAAATTTACTTCTAAATATACACACATACCTATGCATATACATATATATACAATTGCTCGCAAAAATGAATTTTGATGATTTTATTAAATTTTTCTTGATCCTTTGTGCATAATAACATTGGTTGCTAATCTATGTTTAGCCAAATTAAAAACATGGGATGTCACAGGTTCCTGCCAAACTAATAAGGAAACAACTCAGCAGCCCCTTTCAAGGGGATAAGGACGAATCTCCCGCCAAAGCTTGGGCTAGACGGAGACTTCCATGGGCCGGACGACCCCCAGGTGGCACCTCCCCGGGTCTACCTCCCCTGGCTGGCTGATAGGTGGGCCCTGGTCTTATCCCTTGGGTGCATCTTGCTTGGCACGCCCGTTTTGTCTGGTTTGTGGGCCCTTTTTGTAAGTGAAACGTAGGTAACAATCTTCTGTGCTTTTCTTGTGTGTTTACTTGTGTTTATTTTGTATTTCACTTGTGGGTGCCTGCAGATCACAATTCACCAAAACTCGTGGAATTGATTAGCTCAAAGCCCTACAATTAAGTTCGGTGATAGGAATGTTATGAAAAGCTGCAGAAGTTGGCAGTTGGATTTTCAACATAAGAGCCGCCAACAGTCAACCCGCGCTGGATAACAGCAACCGAGCCGGTAACTGCCTGCGGCCGTACGAGGAGCTAAATCGTCAATCGTCGTTGGGCAGATGAATGGCCAGGAGGAATCGGACTGGACTAGAAAAAATGCCCACGGTAGGTTTTCGGGCCGGTTTTCGGGCCATTTAACCCAACGGTCTAAATATTGACCGTTTCAACTTTCAAGTAATTTGAAATGTATGTTCAAATTTAATTATGTGTCCCTCAAATAGAACCCATAAAATAGCAGAAAAATTAGAATTAGGATCATATATAGCAGCATAAGCCAAATGCTGCATATGTAATGAATATTCAATTGGTTGGTATGGGTAATTCAAACATCTATGTCTAAGGAACTACCAAAAACAATTAATAAAATCAAAAGTTTGTCAGAAAATTGTACAAACTAATATGGCAACATAATTTAGGTCCGTAACATTGTAAAAAAAGAATCAAGTGGTTTGGACAAAGTCATCTCTTCCATTATTCAAAAATGAATACATCACCCACATGGTTACCTATAACTCAACATAAAGTCATATACACTTCAAATTTGGACACAATATCGTAGTTACCTTACAAATGCAAAATATGTACTTATATTTGCTTCTTTTTAATGAAAATTGTGTTGTTTCTTTTAAGTACTTATGCGTACTAAACTACGCGATATGTACAAGATATAAATAACAGTACATAACTTTGGGATAACACAAATCAATGGAAGGAGGATGATTTAAAATAAGATTTCAAAAAAGAATCATCAAATTTTGAGTTCGTATGTGGGAAAAATATCAGTTACAAGTTTTTATTAAGGATTGAAAAGAGAAATATGGACTACATATGACCAGTTTTGGATTTTAGCCAATTGCGCGCACCATTCATTCGGGATTCAATTCGAACTGACACGTGGGGTCCTCTGGTCAGTGGGGCGTCCGACCCGAAATTTTCATTGGGAGCCAAATACGCCGCCGAAGCCGAAAATATTTCCTCGAAATGTCCAATCTACCCTCAACAAAAAGGCACACCACTACCACATCTCTCAAGGGTATTTGTGACAATCTTCCTCCACGCACTATATCAATTGCCCCTTGAATCAGTCCTCGCCTCCACCTCACACCTTTCCCCATTCCCCTCCACCGAAGGCCACCGTGACAGAGCTTCCACTACCTCCGCACTAGATCTGCTTCATCGTCGTCTAGTACCTCCACACCGGAGCTGCTTCCTCGTCGTCCACTACCTCCGCACCGGAGCTGCTTCCCCGTCGGACACTATCTCTGCACCGGAGTTGCTTCCCCGTCAGCCACTACCTCCGTACCGGAGTGCTTCCCTATCGCCCACTACCTCCGCATCGGATCTGCTTCTCCGTCGGCCACTACCTGTGCATCCGATCTGCTTCCCTGTCGACCACTACCTCCCCACCGGATCTGTTCCCTCTGTAGGCCAATACCTTCGACGAGCAGCTACCTTGACGATTGACCATGGTCGGCCGGTCGAGGTATGCAAAATCCATACTCTTTGGACAATCCTTCCCCTCCTCCTCCTCTTGGGATTAGAGCCAATAGTGGGTATGTATTCGCCCTCGTGTCAGCAACCACAATGTTTTTGGACCAAGTTGTCCAAATGGACAGCTTTTGTGTCTGTTACCTATAGTTTTTGTTGTTACCACAATGTTTCAGGCATCATGTACTCTATAAAGTAGGTCCCATCTAAGATAATTTTTTTTTTTGCATCTCTAATCCTGTACAAGATTAGGACAGAGAGAGGGAGAGGGGGGAGTAAGAAAAAGTAACATTTTTATTTTAATCACTATGGTCTGCTTTTCAACAAAATTGTGGTTGCTCTGCTCCGAACATAGGTTACTAACACTTAAAATCTATTTTGCATATTTATGAAACATCCTATTATCAATAAGAAATGCAACATAATGCCAACATTAGGGCTAACAACAGAATAATGGAGGAGCTTGACATTAGTGTTCTGGCATCAACTCTTAGTTCATTGCCAACAAAAAAAGCAACTTCAAATGGGGAGGTTCAAGCACCAAGGGGAAGAGCTCTGGCAATAGTGCTAGTCAGGGTGAAGGGTTTGATTTATCAGATATATCCCTGAAGTTGAGGAGCCTGATGATAGAGATGACGATACAGACTTAGAAGAGGAGGCAACACCCCTAGAAAATGAGGTGAATTTTCTATCTTGGCTGAGGGTGTGGGATGCGGGATTACATATTTCCAATGCCTATAGAAGGCTCACTAGTGTTGGGAGTACATATCTACAATACATAATACTACTTCTGAGTCATTCGTTTAAACAACTATTTTTTAATTCAACAGGGCCCTATACAAATTTGGCGTAGTAAGGTGTCTAAAAAGAGGAGCAAAAGAGTGGCTGTCATGGCTCCTACAGGCAGACAATCCAAGAGGTGGTGTTGACGCTTACCAATGTCACCACTGAAAATCAGTGATAACACCCACAGACGCAAGCGCAAACGCACAGAGTTCCGTAGGGAAGGCGGCGATATAAAGAGTTTACTAAGTTATGGAGATCACTATGAATTAATGTCAAGAGTCTAAACAGGGGTAAGTTGTGCATGATATTGCGGGGGTAGTGTAACACGCAAACATAACTAGATAATTCTGCCTTAGGATATCAGAGAGGTGAGAGTGAGATCAAGGGTAGCTAAAACCATAATCTATCGTACACTCATGAGTAAGCTGGTTTGAGTCATTCATACATATAAAAGAGCCTACGAACATGGACTAGGGAAACTGCATCCAGATGAACAGGGTAAGCCTGAAGACCCGACGGCTTTATGTTCCTCCTACCGCTCTATCTGAACTTGGAGAATTACTAGGGATCGAACAGGGCTGTCACTACCTGCCGGCTACCTCTACAAACTGTGGGATAGAGTCGCATTTAACTATGGTTATCAACCCAGGCACCATGCCTGCGCTTCTCTATACGGCAGCCTGAACCAATGATTCGCCGAATCACACTCTCAAAGAACCAACCTACGCAACCTGCACTCGAAGTAGCAGGAGCACAGATTGGGTGCCGATGAAGCGGCCGCTTCTGTAATCCCAAGGGAATCACAAGAGCAAAGGGGTAGAGATCACTCTCTGAATTTGTTAGCACACAACTGGACAAAAGGGGATCTATTTCATTATCAAAGTCTCGCTTAATCTCTGAGATACATAGGGTATTTATACAAGGAACAACCCTCCTTGTTGGGTGTGAATGGACCTTGGAGTTTCTGAAGTTATAGTAGCTCAAAAGTCGCCACGAACTGGAATCCCGTGGAGCCTTGCCTGGCTGTTGGCCTTCTGTGCAGTGTCCACTAACTCGGTCATAATCTTTACTGGGAAGTCCAAATGACATGAGGTTTGTTGCGTTGGAAAGTAGACTTATTTATCTTTCCAACCATATATAGCGTACACCATGAAACGTTGTATATTATTACAGTTTGGCATGGGAATTTGAACCTCTGGCAGACTGTTGAGCTTCTGATCAATCTTCACTAAAGTACTAATATCTCATTAGTGGATAATCAAAAGTACTCGGCATGAAAGTCATTGGAAAGTATACTTGATAAGATTTCCAAAATTTCGTCATTGACCTTTATAGCTTTTGGGAATCAAAAGTTATGACTGCTTCTTTCAGACTGTTCTGCAGGACTGGTCGGGTTTGAGTGTGGTCCTTTATCCTCCTTGGTGAACCTGAGCGATACCAACATGCACGACTTAGGCAGTATATAATTCTCATTAATATTAAAATGAATTTCACAAAGTAGTGCATTCACCTCTTATTGTAGTTCTTAGCTCGGCTACGCGGAATTGGTCCAATGGTCACTTGTTCTCTTGCTTGGGTGACATCTTCCACATCATGTGCTTGGTTTACATGGTACGGTGCATGGTTGGTTGAGATGGCCTCTTCAGTTAGTCAATGCAAAACATACCTCCAAAGTCTATGATCGTATTAGCTCTGACGATTCATTAATCAAACTCAACACCATGTCTTATTTGATTAAAGAAGGCTATTTAACCTAAGCACCATGCTTAATTTAAAAAGCCTATGGATGCATCTAGCTAAGAAACAACCAAACCTGAGCATACAAACATAAACAAAGGAAGCATTTATTTGCATGACCAAGCTCTATTCATATAGAGATAAGTATGAGTAAAGGATTGGTGAACCTTACCTTTGCTTACCCGAGTATACTTACCGCCAACGTATAGGATGGATGTCTCGGAATTGCTGCGGCGATGGCGTGTTGAGTGAGCAGCGAAGGCCTGGAAAGGAAGTGAAGCATTTTCTTGATTGTATGCGTGCGTGAGCTGTTTGAGTGTGTGGAGCCAAGACTGGATGGAGTTTTATGTGAAGGTTGCCGGCTCTCTCCCACTCTTTCCTTCTTCCTTTCTTTCTTTTTCTCTCTCTTTATTTTTTTTCTTTTATATATTTTTTATATCTCCCTCCTTTTTTTCTTTTTTTCACCTCTTTTTTTTTATGCAAGCCAGGACTGAAATCTTCTTGAAACAAGAATACTCCTTTGGATGGCTGGAACTTGCAGCGTGACGCTATGCAATTTCCCCTACACTTGGACTTTTGTGTGAAAGTCAAGTGTGTAATGTCGAGGTCTTGTTTTGAGTGTGTTCCCACTCCAAAGAGCATCAAAGTGTTCAGCTGATGCAGTCCTTATGTTCTCGGTCATCATATGTCCCCTGTTCTTCTTAATCGTCACCTGAAATGATTAGGACCAAGAATATCCGAAGGTGCATACTATGATTAAAAAACATGTTCTTGCTTTTATTGTTTCGGAGAAAGATTTTTTTTAAAGATTACCCAGGCTATCTCCCGGTAGTGCTTTGCTTATGGTCGCAAGCTCGACCATGGGGATTCATCCTGCAGCTATCAATGATGATGTAGTTCCCAGCTTCACCACCATTTATTTATTTATAGATGCTTAGGCTGCAAGGTTAGTGCACAAAAACAACTACGAGCCATGCAAAGATATTCTGATAAGCAAAACCAACTACAACCATCTTAAATGGTGTCTATGATTGGAAACCCTACGATGATTGTAAGACTTGTAGCAACTTGGTGCAAAGGACAAAAGATCTCGGAGATGTCAAGGACGAGCATGACTTTTATGAAGAAACTTCATGCTCATGGAGTGAGTGACTTGATCTCAAGATAGAGAAACTCAGGAATTTTCATGGCCCATAGTGAAAGAGGATGTGTAACTCTGTGGGTCAAATGAACAATTCCGAGTTCAGGTCATGAGGGAAATGAATTTCTTTCAACTCATCCCCTCCTTAGGTGGAAAGCCTCACATTTCATCAAAGATGAACGTGTTGGCAAAGCAATCCGTTGTAAGCTTCCAATAGAAGTTCATGAAGCATGAACATAACTTCTATTGGGCATCAATCAAAATCAAGGAATAAGATGTGAACTTTGATTCACTTGATTTGATTGGCATCGATCGATAATCGAGGATAAGGGTGGGAGTTTGTCTCACTCGATTTGATCGGTAAGGCATGAGGGTGAATCTCGTAGCCAGATGAGGAACTATGTCCAGAGAGGATGGCTCTAAAGATTCACCCCAAAGGGGCAGAAGGTGTGTATGAGGATAACCTTTCAAGGGTAGCAGGGGTAGAGGTAGAGATAAGAAAAGCGAAAAGATACAATGATGGAATGGGTAGCAGGGGTGAAGATAAAGGTAAAGAAAAAGAAAAAAGATTTTTTTTATTTTGAAAATATATGAGGACGAACTAGATTCGAAGACAATACGGCAACCGTTCCCCGGCAACGGCGCCAGAAATGCTTGTTGGTATTTCTTAACGTTCACAGAATAATCCGCAAGCGTACGGAGATACCGTTGTAGCACTTCACCCGTGAGTATTCAGGGTAATGTATTTCCACGGGGGATGGAGGTACTAGCCTTCTAACTGGTTCGTCCAAGGACAAACAAGAGGTAGGTAGGCAAGGGTAGAGAGGATTCCTATGGCTTAGTGTTCTAGTAAAGATAGGCTCTACCTCCACTTGCTTACTTCGGGCACCGGCTTACTCCTGGTCTGCCAAGAGTATCCGGCTATTGGCTCTACACCCAACCCTCACGTGGGGGACTACAAGGGATGGAAAGGGCTGTCACCACCTGCCACCTACCTCGACAGACCATGGAGAAGGTATGCAAACAAAGGTAACCTCTATCCTAGACACCACATTTATGCTATCGATTACTGCTCTAGCCCCGACTCTGTCCACGACTCGAGCCATCAGACTAGAGCACCCGTCACGAGGATGGACGATGATCCCGCAAGCAAATAAAGAATAAAACTAACTAACTTAACCAAGAGACTCACAACCATAGGAGGTCACGAGCACTTACTTAAGAAAGAAGCATCCGTCGAGGTACAAGTTGGAGAAGAGTGCCGACAGGCTGGAGCCCCTCCAAACTACCCCTCACTCTCTCTCCATTTCTAAGCACTATGGAGGTAGGGCTTCACCTTGGAGTGGAGCTCTTCTCTTCTCTTGTTGTTTGCTGAATTGGGGGCTCTCCTCCTCCTTATATAGCCCTCAAAAAGTGGATCCTTGGGTGAACTTTCAAAGTGGTACCATCTGGAGCCGATGTAGGGGACGTGGTGGGAGTTTGTACGAGAAAGATGGGCCTGATTGGGCCCAGTAGGGGGTCGGGCGACCCAAAGGTTTGGCCGACCCCTTTCTAAGGGCGTTAGGCCTCATCTTCGACCTGTGGACTCCCTGTGGGCTCCCTGTGTTGGCTTGTGGGTGTTCCCCGAAAGATAAGTGCGTTAAGCTTGTCATTTGGCTCTTGGATCGTTGTGTCTGCTTCTGGTTTTGTCGGAAGTGTGTTTTCTCTTGGGCTTGAGCTGATTTGCTTCTGGATGTGGGTCCTCTAATTCCCATGCTCGTGTAGCATGCTCTGAAATGTACTTTTGGCTTCATTAGAGCATGGTTTCCCTCCTTATGCAGACACAGTCTCCTGAAATCTGTGATTCACCAAAACTTGTGGAAATGATTAGTATTAAACTCCTATCTCTAGTTTGGTGTTTGTTTTGGGCATTGTTCTTTGCCAGAGTTGACGGTCAGATATGACACTTAAGGACCGTCAACAGCCATATCCATCCATCCATGTTATATCTTACCCCTGTTTATGCAAGAGAATATCCAATCTAGATAAAGTTCATCAACTAGTCTATATCTCTTCATTCACCGCCTTCCCTGCAGAAATACAAATGACACCCCGGTATACTCCCGGGTAAAATGTTATAGCGGTATTCCGTGCACTTGCAGATTTATTCGTGGTTCATGAAATACCTGCCACCCCAAATTGGTGTCTGCGGGCGTCATCGCTGTTTTCCCGGTGGTGACACTGGTAGGCGCCAACATTAAGCTAGTATGGTTATCATTCAATTTACAATACTCTTTACCATAGTGCTTCTCTGAGGAAAAATATGATACCTTGGAATACTCCAAGGTGAAATGCTACAGCGGTGATTTTGTGCGCTTGCGGAATTCATTTTCTATTGGGCATAAGAAATGCCAACAAGCATTTCTGGCGCCGTTGCCAGGGAAGCAATTGGATAAAGATATCATAAATAGTTTGTCACCGCTAATCTTAGCGGGCTTACCATTGCTCTCTCTATGTTTTGATTGATGCAGAGCAGTGCATGACCAGTTTCGACCAACCAAATAACTTCAACCCGATTCCAGAAAGAATTGGGAGGATTGTGAGACGCCGCATCGTCCCACCTCAGAAAAGACTCACTTGGCCTATTAGTTCTCCATCCACTTCAGCCTCATCACCCATGGCTCAGAAGACTCTTCATCAGTTCTCAGCCCCGTCCAATAGCCACATTCCTACTGGATTGAACCAAGAACAAGCTGGCAATGACATCTTTGAGCTGAAAACTTGACTGGAGAACATGGTCCAAGCTAGTCCATTCTGTGGAAAGGCATCCGAGGATGCCAACGCCCAACACCATCAATCCCAAAGGAACTATGATGGATATCATTCGCTTTCGGCTATTCCCGTTCTCACTGCTCGGGAAAGCCAAGACGTGGTTTTATTCCAACAAAGAAGCCTTCACGACATGGGAAGATTGTTCAAATGCACTTGCGGCCAAATACTTCCCGGTGGGCAAGACAAATGCCCTCCGGAACAGAATCTCCAATTTCCAGCAACTACCGGACGAGACTATCCCAGAGGCTTGGGAGCGTCTACAGGAGTACATACAAGCATGCCCACACCACAACATGGAGGAATGGCTAATTATTCAGAACTTCTTCCATGGCCTGAATCAACAAGCCAAGGACCACGTTGATGCAGCAGCTGGTGGTTCGTTCCTCTCTCTCGATGTTGCGGGAGCGAAGACACTGATAGACAAGATAGCCTCCAACCAGAGTCGGAGAGGTGAAAAGCAGCCAGTCCATCCTAGGGGCATGCATCAGGTCGACAGTGTCGATATGCTGGCCACTAAGATGGATCTTCTGATGAAGAATCTAGAATCTCCGCACAAGGAGGTTAACCAGATTTCAGAGTTTCGAATGACATGTGAAACATGTGGCGAGACTGGGCACTCGGGCACCTCGTGCCCCCTGACTCAAGAGGACGCGAACTTTGTTGGAACCAACAACAAAAATCCCAACTCGGGATTCCATCCTCAGCAAGGTTGGAACTCAAAGCCCAACCTCCCCTTCGGTAATCAGCAAGGTATGAACTTTAATAACAATTTTCAGCCTACCTTAAAAGACCTAGTGTACAACCAGAAGCAAATAAATGACAACACTAGCAAGAAGTTTCTTGCTAATGACAAGATTTTGGAGTCTATTGCCGCACAACTAGAGGGCTTTAATTCGGTTATTAAAAACCAGTTGAGCTTCAATAAAATGATAGAAACTCAAGTAGCTCAACTAGCCTCTTCTTGTCCTAACGCTAACACGGGGGAACTGCCTGGGCAACCGGAAGTTCCCTCAAAAGAGAACATAGTGCGGTGACTATGCGTGGTGGTAAGTCCACGTGAGAGCCACCTTTCCCACAGGATGTAGGAACTCGGCGGAAAGCCGCAACCGCCAGCCATACTGATGCTGAAGACGAAGTGCAGGAGGACGCCGTCGACTCCAACATGTTTGCAACCCTGGAAGACCCCGTGGAACCCCCTAGAACTTCATGGGATTACCATGACACAACTGCCTTACCGTTTCTGGAGCGGATAAGGAAGCCGGTGGCCAACGAACAATTCAGCAAGTTTGTCGAGGTAATAATGAACTTGTATGTCAATATACCACTTCTTGATGCTATGGAGGTGCCTACGTATGCCAAGTATATCAAAGATATTCTTGGAAACAAGAGAGCACTGCCCACCACCGAAGTCGTGCAGTTAACAAAAGAGTGTAGCGCTGCTATACTTGATCCCCTCCTAGTGAAGAAGAAGGACCCAGGCTGCCCAACCATCACATGCTCGATCGGGACCCAACATTTCTCAAATGCTCTATGCAACTTGGGAGCGAGTGTCAGCGTCATGCCAAAGGTAGTCTATGACCGCCTTAACCATCATGCACTTGCCCCTACTGCCACATGTTTGCAGCTAGCGGACCAATCGGTTCGCTACCCTGCGGGAATAGCAGAGACCATTCCGGTCGACTTCGTCGTCCTCAACATGGAAGTCGACACAAAGACGCCTCTCATCTCGGGAAGGCCGTTCTTGAGCATAGCAAACGCTAGTATTGATGTGGGAGCGGGAGATATCCAGCTCAACATCAATGGTCAGAAGGAGAAGTTCAGCTTCAAACCGAAGGTCGAACAATGCTCGCAAGTCAAAGCAACCAACCGGAAGAAGAAATCCGAGAAAGAGCCGGAGAAGTCATCCATCCCACCTATAGAAGCCCTCATTGAGTTCGTAGAAAGTCTACGGATTCAGGAGGAGGCGAAGCAAATCAAGCTTCGCAACTACAGAAGTGCGAGACGAAGAATCCAGCGTAAGAAATTTCTGGAATCAGAAAAGAAAGAGGTCGAAACACCGCCCACAACCAACAAAGTGTGGCGAAAGAAGGTGTCGTCATCAAGGACTCCACCCGGTGATGACAAATGAACCCAAGGTGTGGAGAGTCCCGCTCTGGACTCAAAACCCGAGCTCGCGCCATGAGGTTCATGGTATGTATCCATCATTGCATTGCATATAGGATACTTTGAATTTCCATGCATCTCTGCATAAGCATATTTGCTTTTGAACCAAAGCATGTTTGAATTTTGAAAATCTGCATTCAACAGAACTTCACAAAAAATTTCGAAATTTTTTAGCCAAATGTTTGGCCGGCCGGCCCCACTTTTTCTCACTTTGGCCAGGACTAGTAGAGGATGGGAAGCATTGCATGCACATGGAACAAGGAACAAAGGACGCACACTGAACGTGCAGGGCATAGGCCGCCTGGCCCCATTGAGCCGGCCGACTTCTCTCCTCCGTTCCTGTCCCATCACCACCGAAAGGAGCACCAGCACCTGCAGGTCTAAGGACTAGACCTTCGCCGTGGCACGCTCGCCACCATTGGGAAGCCGGCTGGCCTGGCCTCTGCGCGTGCCTATAAAACTCAACGACGGCGACGCTCCTTCATGCACCAGAAGCTCAGGTTTGCATGCCTCAGCCCAAGCTCGTCCATCTCCTCTCCCTTCCTTAAGTTCCTTTGCTTGATCAAGCTCTTTTGAGCTAGTTAAGTAGAGAACCTAAGTGCTAGCTCAACCAGAAATAAATAAAATTTTGTTGTGATTAGTGAAGTTCATAAACCAAAAATATTTCCCTTTGAATAAATTCAAGGATCGCTGAACGACGAACGTTTGTGGTGGTGTAATGCCCCGCAAGAACGACTAACCCTTTTCCTAAGTGCCATATCCTTCGGGTATTGTGTGTGCTTACATTTTGCAGGAACCATGATCGGGAGAGCCAAGGAGAAGATCAAGAAGGTGCTCTCGAAGAGCTCCAGAAGCTCACGAAGTTCATCTTCCTCCCGGGATACTATGTCGGTCGACTCCGGTCGCCATACAAATGTATCCAGGAGTGAAGAAGAAACTCCAGCAGTCCCGAGACCCCGTCTCCACATCAGGATTCTGACGATGGCTCGAGCAAATCGCCGTCAAGAACTGACTACGATTGGGAGGCCCTTGAACTACTGAAGAAACAAAACTTTGGCCACGCCAAGAGGTTCGACACCCGTTTTCTCATGAAGACAGGGCTCAAGTAGGACATGAACCAAGACTTCACCGCTGTCGGATGGGAGGACTTTGCCAACATCGTGGAACCAGGTTCACAACTCCTAACCATGGAATTCCTCATTTCTCTTTCCCTAGAAGAAACCAGCACTGAAACTAAAATTTACTTTCGGCTCTTCAATGAACAATTCGTAATGAAGCTAAAAGAGTTTAGCATCGCGTTGGGTTTTCATAAAAGATGTATCCTTGACCCCAGCGAGCTTGCTAGGAAACACCGTTACAACCGAAATTCCTGGTGGAGTGCAATCTCTAATGAACTTGTGAGTAGTAAGAATAGCATAGTCTCCATCCATAATCCTACCCTGAGGTTCCTAGCCAAGTGGCTTGTCATGGTAGTGCACCCTCATGCAGACCTCCGCCTTTGCAGCTTGCCTGAGCTGCAATATTTGTATGCCATGGCAAAGCAAATCTGTTGCTCTCCGGTCAGAACCATGCTCGGTCACTGGCAGAACATGATTTCCGGCAAGAGCCCTATCGATATGACCTCTCTGGTCACTCGCATTGCGAGGTACGTCGGTTTGATGGAAAATGCCGAAGTCACCTTTCTGCCAGAGACTGAGGCGTTCAGATACGAGGTCGGTCTCAAGCACTTCGTGCAAGGGCACATGATGCGCGATGGCCCCGGAAACTCTATCTTTATGTGTTACCCCGGGTACGATAGGGATATCGAGCTTCCCTGCCCGAGACTCTCTCTCTACTCGGTGAAAAGCCTAACCTTATAGGTGGAGAAGAAGGAGCCTGCACGACGGAGTGTTGCAGATCCACAGGGGAGGAGCAGAACCCGGCAAAACCAACAAGCCGGAGCAGGATCATCATGACAAACACCCCCTGAACCCCACTACTGCACAGGCCGGACCTTCCATTCAGAACAAGAGTTTCAAGGAATCGTATGGGTATTACACCTATGGCGACCCGAACTCATACCAGGCCGGCAGTAGTGGGTACGCCGGTGATCAAGGTCCCTAGTACCCCCCAGGTATGCATTCGTCTTATGGTCCACAGGTGGGTCCCTCGGCATCAGCACGCTTCAACTACGAGGACCCAATTATGCAGAGCATCTCCGACCTCTCGAGCCAGATCACTACCCTTGGCACACAGCAGCAGCAGATGCAGGACACCATAGCACACATCACCCAGCTGACTCAGCAGAACTAGGGGTTGACATCGGCCATGCAGTACGACATCTCCAATATCTTCATCTACCTGGGGCTGGACTATCAGCAGTCCCAGCCGTACCAACAGCCGTACCAGGAGCCCGAACAGGAGAACTTGGAGGAGGAAGAGGAGGACCCCGACGGGGAAGGGCAGGACTCCGATGAGGAGGACTGAGCTTCATCGAAGCTTGGGGGTTCAAATAAAAAGACCAAATTCCTTTCCAAGTGTGAGTCCATCTCCTTCCTTTCCCCTGGATATTTCATCTTCCATAAGATCGGAATTTGGCTAAGTTCCAATCCTTCGGGGATCACAATTCGGCTCGGCAATACAGGTAACCAAGGTATGCAACACTCTTCCTACCCATGAACTCCACATATCAGCCTTAGAGGTAGGAAAAAGAGGGTCAAAACTTCGGCCCTACGTGAGGATCATACACCTTGAGTGACTCGAGAGTACCATTGGGGAACCTGAACTCCTTTTGAAAAAACTTGCAAAACTCCAAGCTAGGAACCTGAACAGGTAGCAGAAAACATTCCGGTGAAGGTTGTTCAGTCCTTCAACCGCTCAAGACCGAGGGATGAAAAACGAATAAGCCCCATCCTCTAGAACCTTAGGTATGAGCCAACTTACTCTTAGTACATACGGGATGAGTTATATGCTGTGCACAAGGTACCTGGAGGGTGTGAACATTGATGCAACTCCTGATCCACCAAGCCTCAGTTTAAGCTTTGCTCGAGGACGAGCAAAAGTTTAAGCTTGGGGGGGAGGGGGGTGTTACGGCCATTATTTCATATTCTGACTGTCAACTTCTTGGGAATAAATTGAGCTTTACACTATGTTTCATTCATATTCTATTTAATTCTAATAAGTTCCACAAGTTTTGGATGAGTTGTGATTTCAGGTGAACATGTACCAAAACTAGGCGAAATTGGACAAAAACCCAGGCTGACCGGCCCCTCCTAGGCCGGCCGGCCTAGCACCCCTACACACCATGTCATGTCTTCGATCCAGAGGCAATGTGACACACTCAAGTGCTTCTGAGTCGTGGATTGGATGTCAGGGTTGATCGAGTGGACCAAAAGGCTTGCACAAGGATTAAAGGACCCACAACTCAATGCAAGCTCGTGTCCAAGTCACCAATCCACCTCCAAGGAAGATCACAAGCGTACAAGTGTAACATCGGTGCAACGGAGGGCCGAGAAGAGACAGAGGGAGGCCGGCCCAGGTCGACCGGCCTAGCACGTGCACGCGTCGAAGCTAAGCAACCTCCACCGACACCAAGAGAAGATCAGAAGTGTCCAGGAGATGGCGGTGGCCAGATGGCCACATCCACAGGTCAGCCGGCCTAGGGGAGGCCGGTCGGCCCCACTTGGAAGCCTCTGGAGCTGGGTCTTGGCGCAGAAGTTAAGCTCAACTGCCATACCTGCTTACCACTGATGCCAACTATTTTACCGGCCAAGAACCGACCCTGGAAGCCTATAAATAGAGCCCCATCCATCACTTGTAACACACACCATTGGAGCTCATTCTCACTTGCTTTCTAGAGTAGGTTATTAGTTTGGGAGTTAGAGTCGAGTCGAGCTTGCTCGGGATTCCGGAGTCATCGAAAGTCTGGTATAGCTCTTGTATCTTTCTTTTGACTTTATTAATATAAGTTATCTTCTTTACTTTTCTGTAGTCAGCTTTACTTTACGCATTCTTTTATCTTCTCGAGTCTGAGTGTTCAGCTCGAGCGCGGAAGTTGTACCCTTTAGCTTAGGCTAAGTTATCTTCCTAGTTTTCAGGATCTTACCTTACGGGTTTTCTCGCCTGGACTAGAGTAACTCAAGTTAGTTTTCTAGGTTGAGGGGGATTTCTCTCGAAGGCCTCGAGAGAAATCCTAAAAGTGATCGCGGGCGTGGTGTCCGAATTCAGTGTTAGCTAGAAAGTGTGTTCCACCCCATGGAACCATTGTGGTAGGCGGCAGGTGGTGACAGCCCTATCCGTCCCTTGTAGTCCACCACGTTCGGGTGCTTTCATAGCAGTAGTGCAGGTTGCCATTGGACTCCCCTCTCACCCCTTTCTGAAGTCTCTCCTCTTCCAGCCGCCGAAGTAAGCTCTGCTATCTGGAAGATTAGTTAGATAGTTAGTCTGATCTAGAGAGGCAAGCTCGATAGTTTAGAAGTGTTTCAGGTGTCTTATCTCGCTCGTTGTCCTCCCAGCTGCTACCACTCTAAGGAGTTGAGCCTCCGTGTGTCACTCCGTCATTGACTGGCCATTTATCCTATCCTTATATCTGGCTTACCCCCATCTAGTTAGCCGGTTGATTAAGCTAGTACGATTATCATTCAATTTATGATACTCTTTACCATAGTGCTTCCCTAAGGAAAAATATGATACCATGGAATACTCCAAGGTGAAGTGCTACAGCGGTGATTCTGTGCGCTTGCGGAATTCATATTCTATTGGGCATAAGAAACACCAACACACGTCACACGCAACTTCAACACATCCAGAAGAATTGTTGAAGACACGATAGCCATGAGCATTTGAAGCATAACCAAGAAGAAATCCTTCATCAACTTTAGATGCAAACTTAGAGTTTTGGGCTTCTTGTTAAGAATGAAGCACTTACTTACGAAAACTCTAAAGTATGACATGTTTGGCTTTTTACCGGTAAGAAGATTGTAGGCGGTCTTTTGCAAGATCTTGTGTATGTAGAAACGGTTGATAGCATGACATGTCGTGTTGACCGCCTTGGCCCAAAATTGATTCGAGGTCTTGTACTCATTGTAACACCCTAATTTAAATTTCAGCATTTTATAATAAATTCAATTGGCTTAATGTAATTTTCTAAGGTTTATTGTATTAGACTTGCATTTAATCTAATTTTTGTTTCACAAGTAATTAAAATTTTCTTAGGTTTAACTTTGTTGATGCATTCATGCTGGAGCATTGTTTAGTTTGTTTGAGTGCTTGAGTGAATCCAAATTCAAATTTGGATTCATTTGGTTTAAGTTTGTTTGAATTAGGAATAGAAAAGAATAGGAAATAGAAAGAAAACCCAAAAGAAGGAAAACCTCAACCCAACCCATCCTATCCCGCGGCCCAGTCCGGCCCGGCCCAGCCTCTCCCCCGCTCGCCCTGTGCCCAAGCCAGCGCGGCCGCCCCGTCTGCCTGCCACCTGGTCCCACACGGAACAAGGAACAAAGGACGCACACTGAACGTGCAGGGCATAGGCCGCCTGGCCCCATTGAGCCGGCCGACTTCTCTCCTCCGTTCCTGTCCCATCACCACCGAAAAGAGCACCAGCACCTGCAGGTCTAAGGCCTAGACCTTCGCCGTGGCACGCTCGCCACCATTGGGAAGCCGGCTGGCCTGGCCTCTGCGCGTGCCTATAAAACTCAACGACGGCGACGCTCCTTCATGCACCAGAAGCTCAGGTTTGCATGCCTCAGCCCAAGCTCGTCCATCTCCTCTCCCTTCCTTAAGTTCCTTTGCTTGATCAAGCTCTTTTGAGCTAGTTAAGTAGAGAACCTAAGTGCTAGCTCAACCAGAAATAAATAAAATTTTGTTGTGATTAGTGAAGTTCATAAACCAAAAAATATTTCCCTTTGAATAAATTCATGGATCGCTGAACGACGAACGTTTGTGGTGGTGTAATGCCCCGCAAGAACGACTAACCCTTTTCCTAAGTGCCATATCCTTCGGGTATTGTGTGTGCTTACATTTTGCAGGAACCATGATCGGGAGAGCCAAGGAGAAGATCAAGAAGGTGCTCTCGAAGAGCTCCAGAAGCTCACGAAGTTCATCTTCCTCCCGGGATACTATGTCGGTCGACTCCGGTCGCCATACAAATGTATCCAGGAGTGAAGAAGAAACTCCAGCAGTCCCGAGACCCCGTCTCCACATCAGGATTCTGACGATGGTCGAGCAAATCGCCGTCAAGAACGACTACGATTGGGAGGCCCTTGAACTACTGAAGAAACAAAACTTTGGCCACGCCAAGAGGTTCGACACCCGTTTTCTCATGAAGACAGGGCTCAAGTAGGACATGAACCAAGACTTCACCGCTGTCGGATGGGAGGACTTTGCCAACATCGTGGAACCAGGTTCACAACTCCTAACCATGGAATTCCTCATTTCTCTTTCCCTAGAAGAAACCAGCACTGAAACTAAAATTTACTTTCGGCTCTTCAATGAACAATTCGTAATGAAGCTAAAAGAGTTTAGCATCGCGTTGGGTTTTCATAAAAGATGTATCCTTGACCCCAGCGAGCTTGCTAGGAAACACCGTTACAACCGAAATTCCTGGTGGAGTGCAATCTCTAATGAACTTGTGAGTAGTAAGAATAGCATAGTCTCCATCCATAATCCTACCCTGAGGTTCCTAGCCAAGTGGCTTGTCATGGTAGTGCACCCTCATGCAGACCTCCGCCTTTGCAGCTTGCCTGAGCTGCAATATTTGTATGCCATGGCAAAGCAAATCCGTTGCTCTCCGGTCAGAACCATGCTCGGTCACTGGCAGAACATGATTTCCGGCAAGAGCCCTATCGATATGACCTCTCTGGTCACTCGCATTGCGAGGTACGTCGGTTTGATGGAAAATGCCGAAGTCACCTTTCTGCCAGAGACTGAGGCGTTCAGATACGAGGTCGGTCTCAAGCACTTCGTGCAAGGGCACATGATGCGCGATGGCCCCGGAAACTCTATCTTTATGTGTTACCCCGGGTACGATAGGGATATCGAGCTTCCCTGCCCGAGACTCTCTCTCTACTCGGTGAAAAGCCTAACCTTATAGGTGGAGAAGAAGGAGCCTGCACGACGGAGTGTTGCAGATCCACAGGGGAGGAGCAGAACCCGGCAAAACCAACAAGCCGGAGCAGGATCATCATGACAAACACCCCCGAACCCCACTACTGCACAGGCCGGACCTTCCATTCAGAACAAGAGTTTCAAGGAATCGTATGGGTATTACACCTATGGCGACCCGAACTCATACCAGGCCGGCAGTAGTGGGTACGCCGGTGATCAAGGTCCCTAGTACCCCCCAGGTATGCATTCGTCTTATGGTCCACAGGTGGGTCCCTCGGCATCAGCACGCTTCAACTACGAGGACCCAATTATGCAGAGCATCTCCGACCTCTCGAGCCAGATCACTACCCTTGGCACACAGCAGCAGCAGATGCAGGACACCATAGCACACATCACCCAGCTGACTCAGCAGAACTAGGGGTTGACATCGGCCATGCAGTACGACATCTCCAATATCTTCATCTACCTGGGGCTGGACTATCAGCAGTCCCAGCCGTACCAACAGCCGTACCAGGAGCCCGAACAGGAGAACTTGGAGGAGGAAGAGGAGGACCCCGACGGGGAAGGGCAGGACTCCGATGAGGAGGACTGAGCTTCATCGAAGCTTGGGGGTTCAAATAAAAAGACCAAATTCCTTTCCAAGTGTGAGTCCATCTCCTTCCTTTCCCCTGGATATTTCATCTTCCATAAGATCGGAATTTGGCTAAGTTCCAATCCTTCGGGGATCACAATTCGGCTCGGCAATACAGGTAACCAAGGTATGCAACACTCTTCCTACCCATGAACTCCACATATCAGCCTTAGAGGTAGGAAAAAGAGGGTCAAAACTTCGGCCCTACGTGAGGATCATACACCTTGAGTGACTCGAGAGTACCATTGGGGAACCTGAACTCCTTTTGAAAAAACTTGCAAAACTCCGAGCTAGGAACCTGAACAGGTAGCAGAAAACATTCCGGTGAAGGTTGTTCAGTCCTTCAACCGCTCAAGACCGAGGGATGAAAAACGAATAAGCCCCATCCTCTAGAACCTTAGGTATGAGCCAACTTACTCTTAGTACATACGGGATGAGTTATATGCTGTGCACAAGGTACCTGGAGGGTGTGAACATTGATGCAACTCCTGATCCACCAAGCCTCAGTTTAAGCTTTGCTCGAGGACGAGCAAAAGTTTAAGCTTGGGGGGGAGGGGGGGTGTTGACGGCCATTATTTCATATTCTGACCGTCAACTTCTTGGGAATAAATTGAGCTTTACACTATGTTTCATTCATATTCTATTTAATTCTAATAAGTTCCACAAGTTTTGGATGAGTTGTGATTTCAGGTGAACATGTACCAAAACTAGGCGAAATTGGACAAAAACCCAGGCTGACCGGCCCCTCCTAGGCCGGCCGGCCTAGCACCCCTACACACCATGTCATGTCTTCGATCCAGAGGCAATGTGACACACTCAAGTGCTTCTGAGTCGTGGATTGGATGTCGGGTTGATCGAGTGGACCAAAAGGCTTGCACAAGGATTAAAGGACCCACAACTCAATGCAAGCTCGTGTCCAAGTCACCAATCCACCTCCAAGGAAGATCACAAGCGTACAAGTGTAACATCGGTGCAACGGAGGGCCGAGAAGAGACAGAGGGAGGCCGGCCCAGGTCGACCGGCCTAGCACGTGCACGCGTCGAAGCTAAGCAACCTCCACCGACACCAAGAGAAGATCAGAAGTGTCCAGGAGATGGCGGTGGCCAGATGGCCACATCCCCAGGTCAGCCGGCCTAGGGGAGGCCGGTCGGCCCCACTTGGAAGCCTCTGGAGCTGGGTCTTGGCGCAGAAGTTAAGCTCAACTGCCATACCTGCTTACCACTGATGCCAACTATTTTACCGGCCAAGAACCGACCCTGGAAGCCTATAAATAGAGCCCCATCCATCACTTGTAACACACACCATTGGAGCTCATTCTCACTTGCTTTCTAGAGTAGGTTATTAGTTTGGGAGTTAGAGTCGAGTCGATCTTGCTCGGGATTCCGGAGTCATCGAAAGTCTGGTATAGCTCTTGTATCTTTCTTTTGACTTTATTAATATAAGTTATCTTCTTTACTTTTCTGAGTCAGCTTTACTTTCCGCATTCTTTTATCTTCTCGAGTCTGAGTGTTCAGCTCGAGCGCGGAAGTTGTACCCTTTAGCTTAGGCTAAGTTATCTTCCTAGTTTTCAGGATCTTACCTTACGGGTTTTCTCGCCTGGACTAGAGTAACTCAAGTTAGTTTTCTAGGTTGAGGGGGATTTCTCTCGAAGGCCTCGAGAGAAATCCTAAAAGTGATAGCGGGCGTGGTGTCCGAATTCAGTGTTAGCTAGAAAGTGTGTTCCACCCCATGGAACCATTGTGGTAGGCGGCAGGTGGTGACAGCCCTATCCGTCCCTTGTAGTCCACCACGTTCGGGTGCTTTCATAGCAGTAGTGCAGGTTGCCATTGGACTCCCCTCTCACCCCTTTCTGAAGTCTCTCCTCTTCCAGCCGCCGAAGTAAGCTCTGCTATCTGGAAGATTAGTTAGATAGTTAGTCTGATCTAGAGAGGCAAGCTCGATAGTTTAGAAGTGTTTCAGGTGTCTTATCTCGCTCGTTGTCCTCCCAGCTGCTACCACTCTAAGGAGTTGAGCCTCCGTGTGTCACTCCGTCATTGACTGGCCATTTATCCTATCCTTATATCTGGCTTACCCCCATCTAGTTAGCCGGTTGATTAAGCTAGTACGATTATCATTCAATTTATGATACTCTTTACCATAGTGCTTCCCTAAGGAAAAATATGATACCATGGAATACTCCAAGGTGAAGTGCTACAGCGGTGATTCTGTGCGCTTGCGGAATTCATATTCTATTGGGCATAAGAAACACCAACACACGTCACACGCAACTTCAACACATCCAGAAGAATTGTTGAAGACACGATAGCCATGAGCATTTGAAGCATAACCAAGAAGAAATCCTTCATCAACTTTAGATGCAAACTTAGAGTTTTGGGCTTCTTGTTAAGAATGAAGCACTTACTTACGAAAACTCTAAAGTATGACATGTTTGGCTTTTTACCGGTAAGAAGATTGTAGGCGGTCTTTTGCAAGATCTTGTGTATGTAGAAACGGTTGATAGCATGACATGTCGTGTTGACCGCCTTGGCCCAAAATTGATTCGAGGTCTTGTACTCATTGTAACACCCTAATTTAAATTTCAGCATTTTATAATAAATTCAATTGGCTTAATGTAATTTTCTAAGGTTTATTGTATTAGACTTGCATTTAATCTAATTTTTGTTTCACAAGTAATTAAAATTTTCTTAGGTTTAACTTTGTTGATGCATTCATGCTGGAGCATTGTTTAGTTTGTTTGAGTGCTTGAGTGAATCCAAATTCAAATTTGGATTCATTTGGTTTAAGTTTGTTTGAATTAGGAATAGAAAAGAATAGGAAATAGAAAGAAAACCCAAAAGAAGGAAAACCTCAACCCGAACCCATCCTATCCCGCGGCCCAGTCCGGCCCGGCCCAGCCTCTCCCCCGCTCGCCCCTGTGCCCAAGCCAGCGCGGCCGCCCCGTCTGCCTGCCACCTGGTCCCACACGTCAGCCACGTGTTCCGCCACCGCTGAGTCTGACCGAGCGGCCCCACCCGTCAGCGCCCCTTCCTCCACCTTCCTTCTTCCACCTTGCGCCCGAGTCCCTCTGCTCCGCGTTGCTCGCTGCCCGTGGCCCCGCTCCGCCCGTGCGCGCGCCCTGAGGCCCGCTGGCCGGCCACCCAGAGCTCCTCCTCCTTCTAGAAGCCTCGCCCCTAGAACCGGATCGAGCCAAGCCGTTGGGGCGATCCGCTTTCCCCGCAGAGCAACTGCCCGGCCGCAATCACCTGCGGCGTCCCCGCCGGGCACGCCTTCCCAGGATCCCCGCGGGTCTTTAATTAGCATCCCACGGCCCCCTGCGCCTCCCATTCCGCAGCCGAGATCCAGAGAAGCCCGCGCCGCTCACCCCACCGTGCCGCGCCTCTGCTCCGCCACACCGAGCTCCCTACGCCGCCGTAGGCTAGCCACCTCGGTGCCTCCTAGCCCCGGCCCAGGGCCACAGCAACTCCGGCCGTGCCCCGGAACCTCCCCGAGCACGCAGTCACTACCCCGGCCACCTGTTCGCGCCGGATTTTCCCCAAGTCTGCCGCTGCAGGTAACCCGCCCGCCGCCCTGATCCCTCGCCGCCAGGTGACCCCAGGAGCACCCCTGACCCCGTATCCTTTCCACAGGACCGCCTAGAGTCGAATCAAGGGGAATTAGAAGGCCGGAGCTCCACTCCAGCAACCTCTCATCGCGCCCCGCCGAGCTTCGCCGCCGGACTCGCCGCCGTCGAACATTGTGCGCCATTCCAGCCCGAATCAAGCCTCGGTGAGGGTCTCTTCAGCCCGCTCTCCCTTTTAGACCTGCTAGTGTAGGCCGTAGCGCGTCCCCGCCCGCACAACGCCGCTCGCCAGTGAGTTAGCGCCGCCCGGCGCCATGGCGAACCCCGCAAAACCGCCCCCCGGACCCAGCTAGCCGCCCCAGTGGTTTACGCGTTCCCTGGTGAACCCCACGGTCAAACCGGGGCCCAAACCGAGTCCAGCAGCCCCCCGTTCCCCTTCTCCGGCCGCTCGCCGCCGCGGAGCCACGATCCGGCGGTTAGCGCCGCCGCCCGCGCGCCCGAATAGGCCCTGACCACCCGATCTCAGATGGACGCTCCAGATTAGATCGGCGCAGCCCTTCACCCTGCGCCCTCAGATCGCGATCCAACGGCCCATATCCGGAGATACCGGTTCGACCTGGTCTTTTTGCTAAAGAGCCCTCGGCATTTTGCTGAATCAACCCGCCGTCCTGAGCTGTGTAAAAGTATTTACAGTTCAGTCCTGGTTTTTATGTTTTGAACCCTGAGCTTCTTTAAAATTGAACCCGCCGTCCAGCACCTGGTCTTTTGCACGCTAGCCCTTAGATTTAATGGTTAATTACGTTTTAGTCCTCGGTTTTAGTAGAAAAGTCCCTGGAACCCTGTTTTTATTACAAATAAGCCCCTGAACCTTGTTTTTGGCCTAGAATATGCGTTTTAGCTCCATTTTAAGCGTTCTTTATATCCACGCGATCGTTGTAACGCGTAGAACAGTTTTAGACTAGTTTAGTGTGCTGTTTTAATGTATTGATGTACTGTTTCTTAGTTTTTGTTTGTGTTGCTTGTATGCTTATTGTTGTGCCTCGTTTTGGCCATGTGTTCGTGAGTAGACGCTGATCCAGTTGAGGAGCCCCAGTACCAGTACCCGGAGCAGCCGTCTTCCGAGCACTTTGAGCAGCAGCAGGAGCAGTACGAGGAATGGCAAGTGTAACATGAACAACCTATCACTTTTAAATACATTTTCATACTGCATTTTAATATTGTATGCCTATAAGGACTTTCCTAGCCACTTTATATCCTTTATATATATCCTTGGGTTGCATTTTGGTTAGTTGTGCTAGGTTGCTGCGCTATAACACACTCTGGTCCTTTTAATCAATTTGACTAATGGTTTACTTGAACTTAATTCTGAGAGTGGCCCTCTGTGTGGATGAGTGGCTCACGTCTCGTTAAAAGATGGTTTTTGTAGAAACATGGTTTAGGGGGCCAACACGGTGCTTAGTGCTTGGTTGGCCACTCTCCATAAGGACCGGTTCATAGAGCGACAACCTGGGACAACAGTGCTACCACAAGGCTAGAATGGGATAGACATGGCTTACTAATTAGGTCTTTTTGGTTTGGAGTAACTTACCTGCGGGGCAAGAGTAGTAAGCTTCAATGGTCCCTGCTCCTCCGGCTGGTCTGTGCTTGGTTTGCGTACCTGTGCTTGTACCCCCGTGAGGTGGGCCCCATCATCGCTGACCTAACTCTCGCGGTTACGCCTTACCAACGAGATTCTTTGTAACGGCCTCGTAGTGAGTCGCTAGCCATCTCACCTAAGGAAGTGTGATGAACAACTGGCGTAGCTCACGACTTGTGGGTAAAGATATGCAACCTCTGCAGAGTGTAAAACTGGTATACTAGCCGTGCTCACGGTTATGAGCGGCCCAGATCCTCCTTTTGATTAGTGGGGTTGTCTCCTTCCGACGAGGGAGGTGCCTCTCGGGTTACCTTGGTGGCTTGGTTTTGGTTTGGTTCTCAGTAGTATCATAATTAATTCTGATTAATTACTATGTAACTGGGTTAATGGTAATTCATCAACTCGTAGTAAATAGCTTTAATAAAATTTTGCCAAGACTTAAAAGCTAATGCAGTCAGTCAGCAAACCTTAGAGCCTCATAGTTTGTGTTATACTTGTTGAGTTACAAGTTGTGTACTCACTCTTGCCTCTTCTCTACTTTTTCCTCTTGGATACTCTACTGCTGCTCAGTTCCTGCCGACACGAGGGAGTTCGTCCAGCGCTACCAGGACTACGAGGACTTCTAGGTGTTCGTCTCCCAGTCGACGTCCCTGTGGCGCCCTGCTCAGCTTCGGAGAGTTTATCGTATTTTGTACTTCGCTTCCGCTGTATCAGACATTTTGTCATTAATGTAATAAATAACATTCGTATTTCAATTTATTATGTCTTTTCACGTGATATGTGCTATGATATACTGTTCATCCTGTTGTATATACGTGTGACTTGATCCTGGCACGTATATGATTGCTCGGTTTATGTTCTTTTATAAACCGGGTGTTACACTCATCAAGCATAGTCTTGCTGTTTCAATAAGAGTCCTATTCTTTCTTTCCACTATGCCGTTTTGTTGAGGTGTGTAAGGCACCGAGAACTCATGTGAAATACCTTCTTCATCAAGATATTCTTCCAAATTTGTGTTCTTGAACTCGAAGCCATTATCACTACTTACTTTCTTCACCCTCATATCAAATTGATTTTGAGCTCTTTTCACAAATTTCTTGAACGTTCCTCTTGCTTCACTTTTGTCATGCAAAAAGAATATACAAGTGAAACGAGAAAAATCATCAACAATTACGAAACCATATTTGTTACCGCCAATACTTATATAGGCCATGGGTCCAAATAAATCCATATGAAGAAGTTTAAGTGGCCTTATCGTGGTAGCGATGTTCTTAGGTCGGTGTGTCACTCCAACTTGTTTCCCTGTTTGACAAACACTGCAAATTCTATTTTTCTCAAAAGAAACATTAGTAACTCCGAGGATGTGTTCCCTCTTTAGAAGTTTGTCAAGGTTCCTCATCCTGACATGGGCTAGACGGCGATGCCATAACCATCCCAAATCAGTTTGGCCATCAAACATGTATCAAGTTGAGCCTTTTCTTGTGAAAAATCCACTAGAAAAAACTTTCCCTTGCGTACACCCTTGAAGGCCAACGAGTTATCACTTCTTCTAAAGACGGTCACGTCCTCGTTGGTGAACATACAATTGTAACCCATGTCACAAAGTTGTGATACGAACAACAAGTTGTAGGTCAAAGTTTCAACTAAATAAAATTAGAAATTGAATGCTCAGTTGAAATAGCAATCTTACTGAAACCAAGTATTTTTCCTTGAATCGGCGAAGGTTATTGCATCATGAGTATTGTCATTTGGCTCAAATGATGTGAACATCTCCTTTTCACCGATCATATGATTTGTGCATCCACTATCAAGCACCCATTTTGATCTACCGGAGGAGTAACCCTACAAAACAAGTTTAGGCCTATGTCTTAGGTACCCAAACTAATTTGGGTCCTAGAGTGTTAGCCACAAGAACCTTGGGAACCCACACATTCCATTCTATCAATGTGCTTTGTGCGGTACTCCACATACTTGGCAACCACCTTACCCTTGTGGTTCCAAGTCAACACATAATCGACATAGAATGAGCTTTGAGGAGCATGTTGCTTGGTACCACTTGTAGAAGGAATGTCGGTCTTGTTCTTTTTGACTTGATAGTGATTTTCCCTATTGTTGTTATGCATGGGTCGCTTACCATTTTCCTTTGCACAAGTGGGTGCCATACCTTCAACCTTGGCTTCATTTTTGCCAATACCGGCATAGTTATTGTTCTTGGTGAAGGGTATGGGTTCTTTTTCACCTTGTGCATTCTTATCGATGCCTTTTCCTTTCACAAACCCATACTTCATCATATAGCTGCTACCAAAATCCTTGGTGGTCTTCTCAAATTCACCTATCTTTGAAGAGGTGATGTTTTCATTTACCATCCTTGCAAGCTTAATAATCTCATTTTTCATGATGTGCATCTTGGCAGGGTTAGTGTTGGCGCCTACCAGCGTCACCAACGGGAAGCAGTGATGATGCCCGCAGACACCAATTGGGGTGGCAGTTATTTCATGAACCATGAATAAATCCGCAAGCGTACGGAATACCGTTGTAGCATTTTACTCGGGAGTATACCGGGGTGTCATTTATATTTCTGCAGGGAAGGCGGTAATGAAGGAGTATATGCTAGTTAATGAACTTTATCCAAATTGGATATTCTCTTGCATAAACAGGGATAAGATATATAACATGGTAGGAGGTAGTGTGACACATACACACACACAACTACCCTCATGATAAATAAAGAAAAAGAAGATGCTATAGGCCAGGAGCAAGGTAGAAGTTAGAGCTCGAGTCAACTGTGCTAGTGCTGACGCAAAAATCAACACACTGGAATCCGAGGGCAAATGTTCGCCAAGCTCCGGAAAGTCAACCAAACGAGCCAGTCAATTTGACCTGCAATTGACAAGGAATAAACAAAAATTAAATCTGAGAGCGTATCGGCTGGAATTCTGAATATCTCTCACACAACTCATATCGGCAAGCTCTGCCGATAGGGAAAAATGACAAAGGAATATTAAATGCAGGTGCGGAGCAAATAAGTGTGTCGGCAGGCCAGCCGATGAGGAAAATGACAAAATCAGCCTACGGGAGCCGATTGCACATGTGTAACAAAATCTAAGCTATGAATGTATAATCAGATTATGTTGCTCGATAACACTTGAAACAGATCTAAACAGCTTTTATAATAACAATGTATTATTGTAAATTCTAAAGCCGATCTAATATGTTTCTAAGCAGATAAATGTGATAATGGCCAAAAATATAGGAAAAACCTACAAATCTAGCCGATATCGATAAATTGTGAATAAATCTAGACGAGAAAACAGTGATGCGCCCGAGATCAAAGCCTAGATAAACTCGATAAGTTTTGAATAGATTTGAACGAAGCCACAGCGATACGCCTGGTAGCTAAAGCTCAAATTTACTCAGTAAAATGAAGACTCACCAACAAATCAAGTCGCTCGAATGTGAGACGTCCTTGATCAACTTGAAAGAACTTGCCGAAAACAAAATAGTGAAGTCGCCGACAGGAAAGTAAATTGCAAGAAAATTATAAAGGGTTGTTGTATTGGATGTGTATCAAGTTTTCTCGGTCCCGTACAACTGATATATATAGCCTATCCTAACAAGTCCTAGCCGATTACGGCAAATACATTACTTGACTAAAAAGTAAAAACTTTCTAATTTAAACTACCTAAAAATCTATAACCGAATCATCAAAATTCTCATAAAGTTCAGACTTCTTCTTTCCTTCTAACTCGTCGGCAACTTCCGTCAGCCGATTACAAAACCACGTGGATTAGCATCTTCCTGAAATATTCCTTTGGCTCATCGGCTGCAACTCGATCGGCAGACCCTGGTGAAAGCATTTAGGCTCCTAATTCGTGTTTTGGTAATTAATGACAACATTTATAGACTAACAATTTCTTGAGAGAATTTGTATGTAAGGTTGGTCCATGAGAATGTGTGCATGAGTTGATGCCATGAAAGAAATTGGAGATGATATGGATGGTTTCGCTCAAGGCAAAGGTATATGTTAGGGCTTTTCTATTTTGCCGGTCATGAGACGATTAGTGGTTGAAATACGACCGGATTAATAGGATACATAGCCGTACTATCAAGAGGGGTCATTGTGCCCTTGCTTGACTGTTCTATAGTGTCATTTTGCTCAAACTTTAGTTGCGTGCATAAGGGCTAACAACATTCTTGAGAAAATGGTGACTTGGCTTCAAATGTGTGTGTTGACTGTCTAGGGTGGACAGTCCGGCCCTTTTGGGCGGACGGTCCGCCCCTCTAACGCCTGGACTTGGACAGAAACATAGGGTTTCTGTGTAGTGCTGAAAAATGTCAGGCGGACGGTCCGGCCCTATTGGGCGAACGGTCCGCCCCCTTCATCTTAGAATCGAGATAGAAACACCCGTTTCTATGTTGCGCTAAAAATGATAGTGGCGGACGGTCCGGCCCTTCAAGGTGGATAGTCCGCCCCCCCTATCTTTCAAGTCTGGACAAAAACTTCATTGTTCTGGTGGTTCGCACGAGGTGAAGGGCCGACGGTCTGCCCAAGGGGTGCGGACAGTCCGCCCCTCTTTTTTACAGTTTGTCCATAAATGTGTGCTTCTCTGAGTTGTTTAGTTTTTGAACGGCGGACGGTCGGCCCCTTGGGTGCGGAGATGCTGTAACGGTCGACTCTGACACGCAATGATTGTGTTTCTAGCCGTTGGCTTTGACCAGCGGACAGTCTGGTTTGTCTGAGGCGGAAAGTCTATGAAACCCCTGTTTGCACGCGTTTTGAATATAACAGCTAGATCCCGAGGGGTAAACTATATATATCTCATAACCGGCCGTGGGGGAGCTCTCTTGGCCTCTTGGAAAGCTTTCTTGACATACTAGAGCTAGTTTCCCCCTCTCTCACACTCTTTGCTTAGGGATTGTATTCTTGTGAGTGTGAGAGCATCCTAGTGCATTGCATCAAGAGTTTGAGCTTTGTGGCACTATGAAATCTTCAAGCAAGCGTCATCGACTTGTTACTCTTGGGAGTTGCCACTCCCTAGACGGCTTGGAGTAGTTGATTTCGTGGAGCCCTTCAAGGAGATTGTGGACGAGCCCCGAAATTGGTTGTGAGAGGTCTTTGTGCTCACCTCGCCGGAGTGGTGAAGAGCAACTCTAGTGGAATCGAGGTTTGGAGAGGTTCATTGATTCAAGCCAGCTCAAGATCAAGGGGAGTCTTGATAGAGGAGCGGTTGATTCTTTGAATCCACCTCGACGTGGATTAGGGGTGACCGGCAAGTCATCGACACCACGGGAAAAATTCGTGTGTCAAGCTCGGTTATTTCTTTGCTCATTTCAATCCTTGCAATTTACTTTGAGCAACTTACTTTCCTAGTGCTTGAATTGTCTCTTGTCATCCTAGGTTGCAAACCCAACTAGTGATAGTTTTTGCTAGAAGTAGAAGTTCTCTTGTTTTACTAATTAAATTTATCTAGTGTTTGTGTTTGAAGTTTAAAACTGCCTATTCACCCCCCTCTAGTCGGTGTCCTTGATCCTACACCTGGCACTGTGCATGCTTTGTTTTCTTTCATATCGGCAACTTCTCCTTCTCACCGTCATTTTCCTTGACACGTGTCAAAAAATGGTGTCAACACATGCCCCCCAGTTTCGGAGTAATCTATTCATTGCTCTGAAATTATTTCAATTACTCCTCTACACCAATGCTCCAACCAGCATTCAGAGCAGTTTTTCGAATCCCGTGCGTATGGTACGCCTAAATCAGATGAGTAAAAACTCTTCTTTGCCCTTGGCCCTCCATTTTTCATCCACATAATCTGAATGTGGTGATCCATCTTCTGCCTTTTTACCCAAGCCTTTCTCTTTACTCGGCCCATAAATAACACCCTTTGGCCTAGTATCAGCATCAAGCTTGCATCCGCTACAGCGCTTTCTGCCCTCCTTCCTCCTTCCAGTCGAAAAACCCTAACCTCTTTTGTGGCAATGGCGGACAGCAAGCGCTCCGACGAAGGCCCTTCCAATGATCCTCCGGCAATCCGCCGCCGCTTGGAGTAATGCTTCTCCACCTACGTTTGATTAATCCAATTTCATCCGATTCTGACCTTTTGTTCCTTCAATCATCGTGCAGGGACGATGCTCCTCCTTCCTCCGACTCCTCCGATTCGGAGGGTCCTCCCTTTCCCGGTATCACCGAAGACACCAAGGAATTCATCTGCCAACTTCTCCACGAGAAGGACGAAGCTCAGCAAAACTACTCCAAGGAGACCATCAGGTCTCAGCACCTCGCCGCCAAGCTAGAGGTGGCACAATTTGACCGGGCAGTTGTCCGGGCTCAACTCACTGCCATCGACTCCAGGGTCGCATGTAAGTCATCTTCTTCATGCAATGCTTTCTTTCTCTTCAAACCTTGTTCTTGACCTTTCGTACCTTTAGTCCTGGAGTCGCAGATTCAGGCTCTCCAAGCCGCAGCCACCACTGCCTTGAACACAGTGAAGGCTCGCGGTGACACCATCGTCAACTGCCTGTGGGACATCCCTCACCGTGTCCGAGAGGTCGCCGGACACGGGGTCCGCCAAGGTGCTGCTGTGGCTCTCGCTACAGCCCAGTACCAATCTGGCCACGACTTCCGGTAGGTGGAGCCGGCCAACCTCATACTGGGTAGCGAGGATTGGTGGGCGGTCGAGGAGCTCGCCGACGACATGGAGATGACAGTTGTGGCCATCTCCGAAGATATTAGTATCGAGGCAGTCATCAGCAATGTTTTCGCCGATGACTAGATCTCTAGGAGTAGCATCTAGATTTCTAGGAGTAGCACCTTATGTACCAGCCTGATCATTTGATCGGCCTTCTATAGAAACAAGATCAATGAATCAATTTCCTTTCTGTCAGTCTTCCTGATGCAATTTTATTGAATTTCTTTGTCGTATCAACTGACAAACAAAACCCATACTGACCTAAATTCGAACATCAAATTTGAACATGACCAATTTCTGACGTGTGTAGATCTTTTGCACTAAGGGCGATACATGTCATATCAGCCATCATAATTTAACTGATAACTTCGATCAATCGGCTATGCATCCACCCAAAGGTTGGGATAATATTTCTTTAGATATTTCCCATTAAGAGCCCCAGAAAACTCTTCTCCATCAAGCGTTTCCAAAATATATGTGTTGCCCGGAACACACCAATTTATTCTTAATGGTCCTTCCCACGTTGGTGACCACTTGTCGAATTTTGAACTCTTTGTTCCTATCGGAAAAATCAATTTCCAAACCAGTTCTCCCTGAGTAAAGATTTTAATTTTAACCTTTTTATCGTACCATCGGCCTACTCTAGCCTTGTTTGCCTCAACATTTGCAAGAGCTTTCAGCCGATGTCCAGCCAAATCTTCTAATTCATCTTTCATCAAAGCTGAATACTCATCGGCTGTTAACTGATCTTGAAATGTGACACGCCGCGAATCAAGCTTTAATTCCCACAGGAGAACAACTTCATGCCCATATGGCCATATACTAACTAATACGGAGACACTTTAGTAGCACCATGACAAGCCATCCTATACGCCCATAAAGCTTCATTGAGTACAGTATGCCATTTTCTAGGATGCTCATCAATTTTTCTTTTAATTAGCTTAATGATTCCCTTATTGGATGCTTCTGCCTGACCATTAGCTTGGGCATAATATGGAGAAGAATTCAGCAATCTAATCCCCATTCCAGTAGAAAATTCTTCAAATTCCCCTGACGTAAACATAGTACCTTGATCGGTCATGATGGTTTGTGGAATACCAAACCGATAGATAATATGCTCCTTGACAAATTCAATCATCTCCTTTGATGTCACATTTTTCAAAGGAATTGCTTCAGCCCACTTAGTGAAATAATCTGTGGCTACCAAGATAAACTTGTGATTCTTGCTGGATGGTGGATATATCTGACCAATCAAATCAATTCCCCATCCTCTGAATGGCCATGGCTTGATTATCGGATTCATGGCTGATGCAGGAGCTCTCTGCACACTCCCAAATTTCTGGCATTCTTGGCAACCTTTATAAGACGTGAAACAATCTTCTAGCATCGTTGGCCAAAAGTAACCGTTCCTCCTAATCACCCACTTCATTTTATACGGCGATTGATGAGACCCATAGACACCTTCATGAATTTCACCCATCAGCACCTTCGCTTCTTCTTGATCAATACATTTGAGCAAAACTCAATCAATCATCCGATAATACAATTCTTCCTCCAATAGCATATACTTGATTGCTTGGAATCTGACTTTCCTATCCACCTTTTTGGAAGGATCTTTCAAATAATCAATAATTTTCTTCCTCCAACCATTGGCCGTCAATTCTAAGGTCATTACTCCTTCCATCAGCTGATATCCAGAAGCATGCTAGGCTAGCCGATTTACATCACCATTATAAAATTTCGAAACATGCTCAATGGTCACCTTCTTAAACTCTTTCAGCAACTGGAGAGACTCCTCAAGATATAAATGTAGAACATCATCTTTGCATTCATATTCCCCAAGTAACTGATTGATCACCAGCATAGTGTCCCCAAATATTTCAACTGCATCGGCTTTAATCTCTCGGAGCAATTGGATCCCCTTAAGAATAGCACGATACTCAGCTTGATTGTTAGTTGCAGATGCTTCAATTGGAAATGAGAACTCAAAATTTGCACCCCAAGGGGAAATGAGCACTACACCAATTCCAGAACCATTCCCACACGAAGATCCATCAAAGAACGAAGTCCAAGGGACAAGATCTACCATAGTTAATTCTGATCCACGATGTTGCATGAAAAAATCGGCCACTGCTTGACCTTTAACTGCCTTAGCCGATTCATAACTCAAATCGAATTCCGATAGAGCTAAAATCCATTTCCCTATCCTCCCATTCAAGATCGGCAACGAGAGCATGTATCTAATCACATCATCTTTGCTCACGACAACACATTCAGCCGATAATAAATAATGTCTAAGCTTAGTGCAGGAAAAATATAAGCAAAGACATAATTTTTCAACCAGAGAATACCTGGTTTCAGCATCCAGCAACCTTCTACTCACAAAATATATAGCTCTTTCTTTACCTTTAAATTCTTGAATAAGGGCCGATCCAATAGCACGTTGATCAGCCGGTAAATACATCTTAAACAGCTTGTGCTTTTGGGGAGGAACTAACACTGGAGGATTTACCAAATAATGTTTAATTTCATCCAATGTCTTCTGATGCTCATCCCTCCATACGAATTCCTGATCGGCCTTCAACTTCAACAATGAACTGAACGGCTGAATTTTTTCGGACAAACTAGATATAAATCTCCGAATAAAATTAATCTTGCCGATCAATGATTGAAGTTCAACTTTTGTCATTGGGGCCTCAACTTTGTCAATGGCTGAAATAGTCTTCTAACTGATCTCAATCCCCCGCTCATGCACCATGAAACCTAGGAATTGACCAGCTGACACACCAAAGGCACATTTATTTGGGTTCATCTTCAAACCATGCTTCCTTGTGCACTCCAAAGCTTTACGTAGATTAGCCAAATGCTCTCGGTACCCCTTTAACTTTACAACCACATCATCAAATATATTTCCACAATCTTGCCGATGAGTTCATGAAAAATATAGTTCATAGCCCTCTGATATGTGGCACCGGCATTTTTAATTCCGAAGGTCATGACTACCCATTCGAAGAAACCAAGATGCCCTAGACATCTGAACGTAGTTTTGTGAATATCTTCTTCTGCCATAAAGATTTCATTGTATCCAGCACTACCATCCATAAAACTGATTACTTTGTGTCCAGTAGCAGCATCCACCAACATATCAGCTATCGGCATAGGATAACCATCCATCAGTGAAGCCTTGTTAAGATTTTTGAAATCAATGCATACTCGCAACTTTCCATTTTTCTTATAAACAGGAACCACATTATAAATCCACTCGGCATAGCGACACTGCCGAATAAATTTGGCTTCAATCCACCATGTAATCTCGGCCTTTATATCTGGCAAAACCTTGGGACTGCACCGTCTTGCTCCTTGCTGATATGGCCGATATCTTGGCTTTATAGGTAAACGATGTTCAACAATAGATCTGTCCAAACTAGGCATCTCATAATATTCCCAAGCTGTAAGGATCGATGGACCAATAGGGGGGTGAATTGGGCCTTTTTCAAATTTCTAAAACAAGGTAAAGCAATCTTAACCTATGCAAAACTAGTAAGGCTCAATTCACCAACTGGTTAGCTAGACAAACTACACAAGCTTACAAGGAAACAACTAGATAAGAAACTAAGCAAGGTAGAGCTAAGCTATGATCTCTAAGGTCAAGCACATGGATAATTGCATGAAAGTAAGTGCTTGAAAGTAAAGAGTGGGCAAGAGACAACCGGATTTTTTCCCGTGGTGTCGATGTGTTGGCACACACCCCTAATCCACTGTTGTGACACTCACTACGAGTCTTGTCACCTCCCAAGTCACCGAGACGAGGGCGCTCACTAAGAGTCTCCGTTCACCATCCCGGTGTGGTAGAGCTCAAGCCACGTACAAACTTCTTCGGGCTCCCACAATCGTTGGCAAGCTCCGGAAGAATCACCTTCAATCACCAAGATCGCCTAGGTTCTGCCAATCACCAAGAGTAACAAGCTAAGTCCTTCACTTGAGCAAGAACCAATCACCAAGAATGAATGCACTCAAGCTTCTCTCTACTCAAGTCCTTAATCTTGCTTCCTGAATGATTGAATGAACAAGTATGTGAAAGATGAAGCCCAAGGTGGCTCTCAACAATGTATGAGTGTATGAATGTAGCCTGGTGTTTAGAGAGTGCAAAATGACCCATTGGAGGAGTATATATTGGCAGCTCACACGAATAGAGCCGTTGGAGAAAAGCTGCCAGAAAACTGCGTAGCATCAGTTAATCCGACGTACCTCCAATAGTCAGCGTCGGTTTAACCGATGAATGTAAACTGCCCATTCTGAAAACTAGCCGTTACAACTTGGGCAGATTAACCGACGTATCATCGGTTTAACCGGTGAGTGTAGTTGTCCACTGATCAACTGAAAAACTAAGTCTGTGGATAACTGCACCGACGTTAACTCAAAACCATCGTCGGTTTAACCGGTGAGTACAACTTCTGAAATCCCTGGAAAAACCATCTCACTGGTCAATTGCACCGACGTCTCATTTCAAACAGCATCGGTTTAACCGGTGTATTGAACTTGAAATGCCCTGGAAAAACCAACTCTAGACTAATGCACCGACGTTAATTCAATCAACATCGGTTTAACCGGTGTATAGAATCTGTCCAGACTTTTCTGACTGCGTTTAACCGAGGTATAGAAAATTGGAAGCGTCAGTTAAACCGGTGTATAGACTTTTTCTGATTTTGCCTTTTCTGATTTGAGTCTTGAGTGAAATCCAAATATTCTTGAGATATAAGTTGAAAACCACTTATTTGAACTTCTAGAAACCTGAGTGACCATAGTGTGCATCCATTTTCAAATGACCATGTCCATGCTCAAGTTACTTGACCTTAACCCCTCTTAATAGTGCGATCACTATAAAACTATAAAACCTATACTAACCTAAGTGTCCTTCTCAACCTTACGACACTTAGGACTAGAAAGATCCTTAGTCTTGATATATATATGAGTTGAATACTGAGATCGCCTTTTTGAATAATGAAATTGAGGGGCCTCTTTTGACATATGACCAAATGAGCGATAATGATCTATTAAGCTACACAAACTCATTAGTCACAATAATGGTTGTCATTAATCACCGAAACATACCTTGAGGGCCTAGATGCTTACAATCTCTCCCTTTTTGGTGATTGATGACAACACAAACATAAATATCGAGAGAGCGAGAAAGATAAAACAGGATAAACACAAGCAAACTCGATAAAGGACCAAAAGAGCTCAACGGCTCAAATGAAATCCATAGATATGTCTCAAACCACAGCATACTCAAGCGACAAATGTACATATCCATGAATTAACATCAAATGTGATACAAAGCATCAAAGTCCTGATAACTACGAGCTCTCTCTAATCTACCCGCCCCCTGACTCCAACTCCCCCTGACTCTCTCCCCCTTTGGCGTCAAAGCACCAAAAAAGGCGAGCTACTGGTCCGGCTGTCACGGTACGGCAAGGAAGCGGGAGCTGCTGGTCCTGCGGGTCTGAGCTAACTGGAGGTGTAGCTGTCGTGGAGGCTCTCGTGCTAGCACTGCCTAGGAGAGGATCCGTAGAAGTCATAACCGGGTCAGCAGAAGAAGTGTCAACGTCTGAAGTCGTGACTGCTGAGGCTGCCGGCTGCGTCGACTGTGGAAGCAGGGACTCCTCTCGTGCTCCTCCCCCTAAAGGTGCTGTCTGAGGTACAATGGGGAGGGCGACTGACTGAACCGTCAACGGTGACTCCTAGAAGAGCGTGGTAGCTGGCAGTGGTGAGAAGATCGGTCGACCGGCAGACCCAAGAAGTGCGGACATCGAGAACGAGGTCTCCGGTGTCGTCGAGAAAGCAGGAGCTGCAGTAGAAGCTGGCGGAGGAGCTGGTGTGACTGCAAGCTGAGGTGCTGCAACACCCTGAAGTCCTGGCTGCTGTGGGACGAGTCCGGTGTGAGTGTAAAGCTGTGAGATCATCCCGAACATCGCCATCATGCCCTGCTGCATCTGCTGGAACTGAGCGTTTGTCCTCTGAGAAACTCAGTCAATAAGCCCGACAAAGCGCTCCTCGGTCGCAACACGCTCTCGAGCAGCCTCCCTCTGAATGGCTGCAAGCTGAGCCTCGTGGGCTCTCCTGGCCTCCTCCTGTGCGATCCGATCCTCTCTCTGCTGGGTAACAAGCTGCTGAAGAAGAGAGGTGAGCTCGGACGGCTGAGTCACCTGGGACTCTGAGACTGTAGCAGCTGCTGAAGTCTGTGGAGCTGGCTCTCTAGACGCTCCTGCCTCGTGGTCGTGACTAGCTGGTGCTGCAGGAGGAAAGTACTCGTCGTCCTCGGAGGAGTCTGACTCAAGCTCAGACCAGTGAATCTCATCGTCTCCTCCGGGAAGCTCAGGCCTGCACCTCTGGTGAAAGTTGTGCCATAGCAGCTCTGTCTGCCGGTCTGCCCCTTCTCCTATCCTGCGGTGCAGTGGGTCGGTACACTGGAAACTTGGGAGCCTCATCGTGACGGTAGGGAGCGCTGATGGGTGACTCTGCTGGCACAATCATAGAACATATATAACTGATCCAGTGTGCATAGGGAAACTGTCGCACCACACCCATCCCGTCTGTGATCACATCCTCTATCTCAGTCAGAATAAAATCTACAATGTCAAACGGCTCGTGAGTGAGGATGTGTAGAAGCAGTAGCTGCTGCAGACCAGTAAACCCCTCTGGATAGCCACTCCTCGGTAACAGAGTCCTCCGGAGTGCCATGTGTACTGCGTACGCCTCTGGGGTCAGCAAGCTCGGAACTCTGGCGTAAGAGGCTGGGAACGGCTGGCAGAAGCACTGAGAGATCGCCTCGTGAGAAGGTGCAATCCCGCCAACCATCGCCCTTCGGGGTGGATCTGAGTCCCCGTAAACCCTCTCGTGCAGTGAGACGTCAACCAGGTCAACTCCAAGGATGCCTACAATCGTCGCCCTCGATAGACCAAAATCCTGCCCTCTAAACATGAAGTGCACGGCTCTGCGCTCGGGAGCTATCCAAGCTGTAGCGTAGAACACTCTGACCCAGTCCTCGATATATCTGTTCTGCTCCATCTCTAGCAACCTGGACAGACCTCTGAAGTGTGCAAAGTGTGCTCTGATGTCTGCTCCCCCTGCAGCTGTCCTCAGTGAAACCCAATCGAGCACTCTGTGTGGAAAGATCCGGTGGCCCCTCCTTTGATAGGTCTCGTAGAAGCTGGCCTGTAACAAGGTCCAAACCCTCCTGTCGACCCTGCTGTCACATGTCACTGGGAACCATACCTCCTCCTCAACACTCCACCTGAGCCTCTTGACCTTGGCCGCATTGGCTCTGGTCAAGTTCTGGAGCATCACTCCTGGCTCCAGACACACAACAGTGTCCATACGGAACACTGCGCGCTCGGCCTCTAGGGCCTCAGCTCTGCGAGCTGCTACAGCTGCTGCTGCGGACCTGCGAGGCTCCTGTGACTGGTGACCTCCTCGCGTCCTCAGTCCAGTGCGACGCTCGGTCGCTGGTGAAGACTCTCTTGCTGGGGATGTCTACCGAGTGCGGCCAGAAGTCGTAGTGTCGGTGACCCCTGTGTGCTCTGCCCTGAGTCTGCTCTGACTGCGCTGCATCTGAATCTGCATCTGAAACTGAGTGATCTAACTCTGCAGCTGTCGGCTCCCCCTTTGACGTATCACCCTCGGTCTGCTGTGTAGTGGCCCTGGTGGCCCTGGCACCTCTGACCCTGCCCATGCCTCAGCCTCTGCCCCTGCCCCTGGCTGGCTGCTCTCTGATCGCGAACGGGCGAGCACGGCCTGACGCCTGCTCCTCGGCGGCCTTGGCCACCATCTCAGCCCTCTCAGCCTCCTTCTCTGCACGAGTCCGCTTGCGAGCGGGCTTCTCGACCCATCTTGACTGGCGGTGGCTAGAGCGTGGCGCGGGAGTGTGGGAATGCGTACGCGGCGCGAAAGCAGTGCAAGACGCGGCTCAGGCAATCTATCGTACAGCTCGCGTGCAAGGTGTGGAAACGGTTGGAGCTCAGGCAATGCGGCGAGACGGCGCTGCATGGGCGATGTGGAGCGGCTTGGCTTGCTCAGAGTGATGCTGCGCATGGGCGGTGGCGATGGCATCACACAAGTGGCGGTGGCACGGTGCGGCGACGGCGGTTACGCGTCGCAGAGGGAGTGCGGGCGGTGCAGAGGACGCACAGGCGGTGTGGCGCGGCGGCGCAGCACGGTCGCACAGTGGTGGTGTGGAGCGGCGGCGGCGCACAGTGATGGCGGCGTGGATCGGCAGCGCTGGAGAGGCGGACCGAGCGGCGGCGGTGAGTCGAGTCGGGAAAACAAAAAAAGTGAGACGGGCGTGCACGGGCGAGAGAGATATATGACATGTGGGCCCTGCAAATTTCTTTAACGCCGGTCGATCCGACGCGTAAGGTTTGAACACCGGTTGAATTCGTCGGTTCAGTTCACTCGAGACTCAGCAAATTTGCATTTGGACGCCGGTTGAACCGATGCTGCTAGAAGAGAACTCGCCGGTTGATTGATCAAATCGCTGGTTGATTACTAGGACTGAACTGTATTTGCATTCGCCGGTTGAT
Source organism: Panicum virgatum (assembly GCF_016808335.1). Lineage (NCBI taxonomy): Eukaryota > Viridiplantae > Streptophyta > Magnoliopsida > Poales > Poaceae > Panicum > Panicum virgatum. The sequence continues at coordinate 25,333,477 of NC_053136.1, read as the reverse complement.
CCGATGATCTGGCTTTTGTATACGCCGGTTGAACGCCTGCAACTGACTAAGCTGAGACAAAAACTAAGTAACGCCGGTTAAACCGATGGGTATGGATCCATTGAGCGTCGGTTTAATCGGTGAACCCGAAAACCCCTCACTCAGCTCACTCTTCTATGCTAAGTCTAATAAACTTATAGAATTCAACTAAACACAAGTTAATGGACTTGCATAGGCGACTTTACCCCTCAAAATAAATAGGATAGCACACTAGCTTATTAGTTTTTTCTTTTCAAACACAAGGAAAAGCCGCAAAGCGGGACAAAGCACCAAATAAAATGTATGAGCCATGTCATAGGAATATTGAAGATAGAAAGCTTCAAACTCATCATGACATTGCTCACTAGGCAATAACGCACCTAACACTTTGCTCATTTCACTTTTCATGAATTAAGATCTTGCATATGAAACAAGTCTCATTTTCATCAAGTGATCTCCTTTGTGACCCTTACGCATGCAATGATGGTGCAAGCTACAACCACATGTGAAAGTAAAGTAAACATGAAGTGCACATCTATATGACAAGAAATGCATAGCAAGAATTTAAGATCTACTTGCCAAGTTTGAACCCATGGGAAACTTCTTCATGATGAGCCTTTCTACAAGCCTAGAGGAAAACAAGTGGACCACCACCTCTAGCTAAACCCTTGCTCATCACTATCTTACCATGGTTAGACAAGTGTCCTATATGTATGCATTTTTCTATATGACATAGCAACTTACATGACATTTGCCGCATCTAGCACATAAAGCTCATTCCTTAGCCTAACAAAAATACTCTCGTCTAATGGTTTTGTGAAAATATCCGCCAATTGCTCCTCGGATCTCACACCTTGAAGAGATATGTCTCCTTTGGCTTCGTGATCACGCAAGAAGTGATGGCGAATATCAATGTGCTTTGTGCGAGAGTGTTGAACCAGATTCTTGGCAATTTTTACGGCACTTTCATTGTTACAAAGGAGTGGGATCCTATCTAGTTTCACACCAAAGTCCAAAAGGGTTTGCTTCATATATAGGATTTGGGCACAACATGCACCGGCCGCTATATATTCCGCTTCCGCGGTGGACAAAGCCACGGAATTTTACTTCTTACTCGACCAAGAAACTAGAGAATGCCCAAGCAAGTGGCAACCCCCGGAGGTATTCTTGCGATCCACACGGCTTCCGGCAAAATCCGAATCCGAGTATCCCAAGAGATCTAAGCTAGCGCCTTTGGGGTACCACAAGCCTATGCTAGGGGTGTGCTTGAGATACCGAAGGATCCTATTCACAGCCGAAAGGTGTGATTCCTTTGGGTTTGCTTGAAAGTGGGCACACAAGCACACACTAAACATTATATCGGGCCTAGATGCGGTAAGGTAAAGCAAAGACCCTATCATGGAATGATAGAGGGATTGATCAACCGGTTTACCGTCCACATCCAAGTCGAGATGCCCATTGGTTGCCATGGGTGTCTTGATTGGCTTGCACTCATCCATCTTGAACTTTTTCAAGATATCTTTAGTATACTTTTCTTGATGGATGAATGTCCCTTCCTTCAATTGTTTGACTTGAAAACCAAGGAAGAAGGTCAATTCGCCAATCATGGACATCTCGAATTCCCTAGACATCATGGTAGCAAACTCATGGCTTAGTGAATCATTAGTTGAGCCAAAGATAATATCGTCAACATAAATTTGACAAATGAAAAGATCCCCGTTGATGTCTTTTGTGAACAATGTGGTGTCCACCCTTCCGATCTTGAAGCCTTGCATGATTAGGACGTCACGAAGCCTCTCATACCAAGCCCTTGGAGCTTGTTTGAGCCCGTAGAGTGCCTTGTGCAACCTATAAACATGGTTAGGATTCCTCGGATCTTTAAATCCGGGAGGTTGCTCAACATAAATAAGTTCGTTAATTACACCATTTAAGAAAGCACTTTTCACATCCATTTGATATAACTTAATATTATGATGTGAAGAGTAAGCAAGAAGGATGCGGATAGCTTCAAGTCTTGCGACCGAAGCAAAAGTTTCACCAAAATCCAAACCTTTGACTTGAGAAAACCCTTTTGCCACAAGTCTTGCTTTGTTGCGTATCACCACCCCATGTTCATCTTGCTTGTTTCGAAAGACCCACTTGGTGCCGATGATGTTCTTGTCTTTCGGAGGAGCTTCGAGGACCCAAACTTCATTGCGGGTGAAGTTGTTCAATTCTTCTTGCATGGCCATCACCCAATCCGAGTCCTCAAGTGCTTCCTCTATGCTAGTGGGTTCAATGCAAGAAACAAACGAGTAATATTCGCAAAATGAAGCATGCTTAGAGCGAGTTCTTACTCCCTTGGAAGGACTACCAATGATTTGACCAATTGGATGATCCTTGGAGATGCGACCATGCTTCACTAGTGGTACTTGCGTGGATGCTTGTTGGGGTGGATCATGGGTGACTTGTGCTTGTGGTGGAACATTTTGCTCTTCTTGTTCTTGGACTTGGGGTGTTGGCGTTGGCACATTTTCTTGAGGTTGTGGATCATCTTTCTCTTGATCTTCATCCACTTGGGGTGCCGTAGAGGTGCTTGGTGTAGATGAGGAAGGTCCTCCCCCTTGATCATTGCCTTCATGCACCTCTTCCAGTTTGATATCCCCAATGGACATCTTCAAAGCTTCATCAATCTCCTCATTACCTACATTGTCATAGCCAACAACCTCCTCTTGGGAGCCATTAGATTCATCAAACTCCACATCACATGTTTCTTCAACTAACCCGGAGGTTTGATTGAATACTCTATATGCTTTGGAGTTTGATGCATAACCAAGAAAGAAACCTTCATCACATCTACTCTCAAACTTACCGAGCCATTTCTTCTTATAGATGAAGCATTTGCAACCAAAGACTCGAAAGTATGATATATTTGGTTTCTTCCCGGTGATGAGCTCATATGGAGTTTTCTTGAGGAGTCGGTGGGGATACACTCGGTTGGATGCATGACACGCCGTGTTGATTGCTTCCGCCCAAAACTTCTCGGACGTGCCATAATCATCCAACATTGCTCTTGCTAGAGTGATGAGTGTCTTGTTCTTTCTTTCCACCACTCCATTTTGTTGAGGCAGTGTAGGTGGCGGAGAATTCATGCTTGATGCCCTCTTCATCGCACTATTCTTCAATCTTCATATTTTTGAACTCGGTGCCGTTGTCACTCTGGATCTTCACAATTGGGGAGTTGTACTCCCTTTGAGCTCTTCTTGCAAATGTCTTGAAGACTTCCGGAGTTTCACCCTTATCGCCTAGAAACATGACCCAAGTGTAACGTGAAAAATCATCAACGATTACTAGGCAATAGAGGTTACCACCAATGCTCTTGTATGTAGTTGGACCAAAGAGATCCATGTGTAGTAGCTCGAGCGGCTTGGAGGTGGACAACATCGTCTTGATGGGATGATGCGTTGCAACTTGCTTCCCGGCTTGACATGCTTTACATAGCTTGTTCTTGTCAAATGTGACATCCTTCAAGCCGGTGATCATCCCTCTCTTTGTGGGCTTTCTTGAGGTTGCTCATACCAATATGAGCAATTCTTCTATGCCAAAGCCACCCAAGAGACGACTTGGTGAAGAGGCATGTCATGGAGCTTGTTTGCTTTGAGGAGAAATCCACCAAGTAAATGTTGCCATGCCTAAACCTCGTGAATACCAATGACTTGTCTTCTTCAAGAGTTACTACAACACCATTCTTGTCAAAGGTACACGTTAGTCCAAGATCACATAATTGAGCAATAGAAATGAGATTAAAACTAAGTGCTTCTACAAACAAGACATTAGAAATAGATAAATCTTTTGAGATTGCTATTCTACCCAAACCTAAGACATTCCCCCTTGAGTTATCACCATAGGTGACATGTTCATGATCGCCGGGGTCTTCAAGAGAGGTGAACATGCTATCATTGCCGGTCATGTGTTGAGAGCAACCGCTATCAAGTACCCAATGTTTTCCACCGGCTTTGTAGTTCACCTACACACATGAGAATTCACTTTTGAGTTTTAGGAACCCAAACAAGCTTTGGGCCTTGCACATGTGTGACAAGAGCTTTTGGGACCCAAAGTTGCTTGGGGAGCTTCTTCTTTGACTCCTTAGCAATTTTGCCAATGAATTTGGCCTTCACCTTGCCCTTCACTTTACTCAAAAGAAAATGGTTATTTTGAAACATTGATGAGTAATTCTTTGGTAAAATGGGAAGAGGGCGTGATGGTAAGGTGCACTCCCTAGTGTGGTGCCCGGTGACTTGGCAATGTTGGCAATATGAACCAACTTCCTTGATGAAGCTAGTCTTGATCTCCGGAGAAGGAGTGGTGCCTTGATTTGGCTCCGGAAATGAACCAAGACCTCTCTTGCCATAGTCACGTGCATTGTTGAAGAGAATTTCCTTGTGGATGTATTCTCCTCTTGAGAGCTTCTCCACACTACTCTTGAGACTTGCCACTTGATCCATCAATTCCTTTTCCCTAGAAGGAGCAAGCTCGGGCACAATGTTAGTGGCATTTGCATTAATGAGTAGGTCATCACATGAGGTAGAAGCATTGACCTTTTCAATAGTTTCATTGACAAAGTTCTCAAGACTTGGGTCAATTGCTTCATAGGCAAATTCAAGTTCTTGATACTTGTGAGCTAACTCCCTATGCTCTTGTTTAAGCTTTTTGTGGCTCTCTTCAACTTGCTTAGCAAGTACACTTGACTCATTGTGCTTTTTGAGCAAGTCATTGTACTTGCCAAGCAAATCGGAGTGTGCAAGCTCTAACTTGGCATGAGTGCTCTCAAGAATCTTGACTTTGCCCTTTTCCCTCTTGATAACGGATGTATACTCATTAATGAGGTTAGTAAACTCATAAGGGTCAAGCTCTTCATCACTATCATTGTCACTATCCACCTCACATACCTTTGTTTTACCTTTTGCCATGAGGCACATGGGAGGTGGAGGTAGCGATGATTCTTCATTGGTGAGGGCGATGGTGACGATATCTTCTTCCACATCACTTGACTCTTCGCTTGATGAGACATCGGTCACCCACTCTTGTTTTTCTACCAAGAAGCTTCTCTTGGTGTTCCCCTTTTTCTTCGGGAAGAGCTTGGTCTTCTTGTCATGTCTCTTCTTCTTCCCAAATTTCTTGTTTTTGTTCTTCTTCTCATCTTCATCATCATCGCTTGAATCATGGCGATACTTGCTCTTGTTGTCCTTCTTTCTTTTGTCCGGCTTGGGGCAATTTGGAGCAATGTGACCTTTTTCTCCACAATTGTAGCAATTTTTGTTCTTGACATCTCCCCATGGCCAGAACATTCTTCTTTTAGGGTCAAAGTTGAAACCCTTTTTGTTGATCTTGTCATTCAAGCGTGTGAACTTTCTCATCATGAGAGCAAGTTCTCCATCATCTTCTTCATTGCTTGAGCTTGATTCTTGCTTGACCATCTTGAGCTTGCGGTGCTTGTTTGCCTTGGTTTTGAGAGCAATTGTTTTGCTTGTAGTTGGCTCTTCGGACATACCAAGGATCCCCATTTCATGAGCATGAATTTCACCCACAAGCTCTCCCACTTCCATTGTGTCAAGATTCTCCTTTTGAAGCATATCATTTATGATGTTGTATTTGGGCTTTGGTAGGAGCATGAGAATCTTGCGGTTGATGGAGCCACAGTCAATTTTAGAAACTTCAAGAGCATTAATGTCCTTGACAATGACATTCAAGCGAGAATACATATCATTGCAATTTTCATGAGCTAGCATCTTAAAGGAATCATATTTAGCTCTAAACAAGTGATACTTTTGCTCACGAACTTTTGTAGAGCCTTCATGAATTTCAATTAGCTCTTTCCAAATATCACTTGCTAAGTCCATGCCATTTACTCTAGCAAAGACTTCCTCACTAATGGCTTCGAAAATTGCATTTCTAGCCTTTGCATTCCATTTTAATTGTTCCGTGGTGGGAGTTCCGGTGAACCCGGTCTTAGTTGCCAACCGCACTTCGGGGGCAATCGAAGTGAGGCGGCGAACCACCCATGCGAACTTTCCAATAAGCAAAGTTCTTGCCCTCGAAGTGAGGCGGCGAACCACCCATCTTGGCCATAGCTCTAGGCGGTGAAGCCTAATGATCCAAATGAGCAACGAGGCTCTGATACCAATTGTAAGGATCGATGGACCAAGAGGGGGGTGAATTGGGCCTTTTTCAAATTTCTAAAATAAGGTAAAGCAATCTTAACCTATGCAAAACTAGTAAGGCTCAATTCACCAACCGGTTAGCTAGACAAACTACACAAGCTTACAAGGAAACAACTAAATAAGAAACTAAGCAAGGTAGAGCTAAGCTATGATATCTAAGGTCAAGCACATGGATAATTGCATGAAAGTAAGTGCTTGAAAGTAAAGAGTGGGCAAGAGACAACCGGATTTTTTCCCGTGGTGTCGATGTGTTGGCACACACCCCTAATCCACATTGTGACACTCACTAAGAGTCTTGTCACCTCCCAAGTCACCGAGACGAGGGCGCTCACTAAGAGTCTCCGTTCACCATCCCGGCGTGGTGGAGCTCAAGCCACGTACAAACTTCTTCGGGCTCCCACAATCGTTGGCAAGCTCCGGAAGAAACACCTTCAATCACCAAGATCACCTAGGTGCTGCCAATCACCAAGAGTAACAAGCTAAGGCCTTCACTTGAGCAAGAACCGATCACCAAGAATGGATGCACACAAGCTTCTCTCTACTCAAGTCCTTAATCTTGCTTCTTGAATGATTGAATGAACAAGTATGTGAAAGATGAAGCTCAAGGTGGCTCTCAACAATGTATGAGTGTATGAATGTAGCCTGGTGTTAAGAGAGTGCAAAATGACCCATTGGAGGGGTATATATAGGCAGCTCACACGAATAGAGCCGTTGGAGAAAAGCTGCCAGAAAACTGCGTAACATCGGTTAATCCGACGTACCTCCAATAGTCAGCGTCGGTTTAACCGATGAATGTAAACTGTCCATTCTGAAAACTAGCCGTTACAACTTGGGCAGATTAACCGACGTATCATCGGTTTAACCGGTGAGTGTAGTTGTCCACTGATCAACTGAAAAACCAAGTCTCTAGACAACTGCACAGACGTTAACTCAAAACCATCGCCGGTTTAACCGGTGAGTACAACTTCTGAAATCCCTGGAAAAACCATCTCACTAGTCAATTGCACTGACATCTCATTTCAAACAGCATCGGTTTAACCGGTGTATTGAACTTGAAATGCCCTGGAAAAACCAATTCTGGACTAATGCACCGATGTTAATTCAAACAACATCGGTTTAACCGGTGTATAGAATCTGTCCAGACTCTGCTGACTGCGTTTAACCGACGTATAGAAAAGTGGAAGCATCGGTTAAACCGGTGTATAGACTTTTTCTGATTTTGCCTTTTCTGATTTGAGTCTTGAGTGAAATCCAAATATTCTTGAGATATAAGTTGAAAACCACTTATTTGAACTTCTAGAAACCTGAGTGACCATAGTGTGCATCCATTTTCAAATGACCATGTCCATGCTCAAGTTACTTGACCTTAACCCTCTTAATAGTGTGATCACTACAAAACTATAAAACCTATACTAACCTAAGTGTCCTTCTCAACCTTACGACACTTAGGACTAGAAAGATCCTTAGTCTTGATATATATATGAGTTGAATACTGAGATCGCCTTTTTGAATAACGAATTTGAGGGGCCTCTTTCGACATATGACCAAATGAGCGATAATGATCTATTAAGCTGCACAAACTCATTAGTCACAATAATGGTTGTCATTAATCACCGAAACATACCTTGAGGGCCTAGATGCTTACACAAGCAAAGCAATCTTTGTATTCTTTCAATTAATTCTTTAGTTCCTGCTTGTATTAGGGATCCAAATTAGCACTAATAAACGTCAGCCTTGGCCTATCACCATCTCCAATATCAATCTCTTCCAGTAAATCGGCCGATGTAAACCCGCGCCCCAACTTTCCTTCTTCTTCTAGGAACTCATCCATTAATAACTTTCTAAAGAACCGACTGCTTGGATTGGTGTAGAATCGTTACCAGCCGATGGACCATCATTCTGTTCACCATCAGCTCTGGCCTTGACTCGCCAAATCTGTGCCTTGACTCCTTTTTTGCTTAGAGTCTGTTCGTGTTCTTCTTCTATGACCTCCAATTGATGTAGCCTCTGAACACGCCTCTTCTGCGATCTGGTCAAACCTCCTGGACACCATTGAGGTTGACTAGTGCGATCTGTACACGGCTCTCTTTCTGAATCTCTACGCATCGGTTGATCATCTTGTACTCTGTCATCGGCCATCTGCTCTAGCCAATCATGTGCAGGTATTCTTCTTCTAGCAGGATCACGTAGCATGGTCCTGCCCCCCAGTCGATCATACATCGATACCCTTTTTCTTAGCCGATCATGTATAGGAATACGCTCACGTCGGTGTGACTCATAATCATTATGTGGCTTCTTATTTGATCCGCTGCCTTGACCATTGCACTCAGGACAGTCATCTGTCGATGGCAATGTCAACCCTTCTTCCCAGCAGTAAACGAAGAATGGACACCTCCAATGTTCCTTCCCACGATGTGCCTCCTCCTCTCTGCGCTGCTGCCTTTCGCAGTCACGATGGAACTTATTCAACAGCATCTGAGACGTGACACGCCTGCATGGTGCTGAAGAGCATTCGGCCTCTTCCTGCAGATTCTTTCCTTTGACTTCATCGGCTGTTATCTGTGCTTTGGGATCAACAACCCCAGATTTCTTAGCCGATGATGACATCAGTATCTTGGCTTGAGGAAGACTTTTCTTTTTGGTCACATCTACCATGTTGGTGGCAAATGGATGCTGATCAATCTTCATCGTCCTCTTGGGTGCTTCAAATTTCGGCTTCCCTTCCACAAAGGCCAATTGAATCTGCTGTCGGAATACTTTGTACTCATTTGTATCATGTGACGTGGCATTGTGCCACTTGCAGTACTTCATGTTCTTGAGCTCTTCTTCCGACGGGATCTTGTGATATGGCTTCACCTTAATTAACCCTTCCGACAATAGCAAGTCAAATATCTTGTCGGCTTTGGTAATGTCAAACCCATATGATTCGGGTTCCTTCTTTCCAAACGGACACATCACTGGATTTTTGTTGTTTTGAATCCACTCAGCCGATGCGACCGTTTCTTGTTCTTTATCAGAATCATGATCAGCAGAATATTCCACGAAGGTCACTTTCTTCTTAAAAGGCTTCTTAGACTCATAGGACCGAGTCTCTCCTATCATCCGACTCGCGATCTAGCTAATGCTCTCAAACTCTTGTGATGCATACTTGTCCTTGATGTGTGGCAAGAGTCTGTTGAAAGCTGCATCGGCCAACTGCTGATTTGACAGAACCAAGCTATAGCACCAGTTCTTGACATATCTGAACCTTTGAATAAAGGCAGCCACTGATTCATCGTTTCTCTGCCTTAAATTGATCGGATCTGTGAGCTTCAGTTCTGTAATTCTAGAGAAGAAGAACTGATGGGACTGCTTTTCTAAATCGGCGCAATATAATATGGAATTTGTTGGCAATGTAGTAAACCAAGCAAAGGCCGATCCAAATAAAGATAAGGAGAATAATCAGACTGTAAGTGGGTCCTGATTGGCTACTTCTCCCAATTGCAGAAGGAACCTATTGATGTGCTCCATAATAAAAACATCCCCCTGCCCTGAAAACTTGGTGAAGTCAGGCATCTTGTACTTGTGGGGGAGAGGAATTTGATCATAAGCCAAAGGATAGGAAGTCTTGTACATAACAGACTGATGTTTCAGCCATAACCCGAGTTGCTCCCTCATTACTTCAGCTATCTTAGAAGTCCAATCAACCTATTGACCAGTCACTGGTATCTGCTGAGTAGAAACCACATTAGTTGGATTCATTGCCATTGCAGGTTGTGGTGATGTAGGGGTCATCGGCCGTTCTGCCGATGCCATCTGTTGTGCTTGCTGAGCCATCTGATTGGGTGACTGCTGATACATTGCCAGCGCTGAAGTGGTCGTCGGCTGTGGAGCCGATAGACTAGCTGACTACTGAGCCGTAGGATCCATGTATGGCACGTTGATGTATCATAACACTCCAGTCATCTGATCATGGAATATCCAGTTGACTCCACCCTGATGAGGGGATTTTGAGATCAGAATCTCTGAAGGGGATCTAGGTTGGAGTAGTAATGCAAGATGCTGCTGAGGGGTCATCGGCGGTGGCGCCGATGCGTTGACTTGTGCAGCCATCTGTGGACTCCATGTACCATGTGCAGTCGGCTGTGCTGCCGATGCATTCTGCTGGGTAATCATCGGCTGAGTAGCCGATGCACTCTGCTGTGGAGCAATCGGCTGGGTAGCTGATGCATTGACTTAAGGTGCGGATGATGCGATGAAGAAATCAGGTGGCATCCCATATCCAGTAGCTAGATTCCATCTCTTTGGGAATCCGAAAGAAGATTCCCCTTGAACCGCTGTAGGAACAGGCGCAGGAGTAGAATAAACAGGATTCTGCGGATGCGATGATGTCACAGCAGTAGTTTGTGTCGACGTCTGACTGTTACTAGCCTCTAGTTGGCCATCTGGTGCCGCCAAAGCTGCTGCCATAGCTGATTCCAAAGGAACATAGTTCATTTGATTCGGTTGTATATATCTTGGACCCACACATCCCTAGAATGTACCTTCTGCAAAAGTCTTGACTACTGCATTGTGCACCGTGTTACCCATGACTGTTGAGCTCTTGATGAATGCTTGCGCTACAGCTTGAGATACCATATCTATCATCTTATTTTCACGCTGTGCTTCTGTTAATGGTTGGAAGGATGGAAAGTCAAACTTCTTAACCACTTCTCCAGATCTAGTAGTGCTGAATGATTTGAGGCATTCACGCTTGTATCTCTCAACAGCTTCAAGATATTCTGTTTGTTGATCTTCTTTGAGCTTGTCCTCTTCAACGGGGACATAGTTGCCTTCACTGACTTTAGTTTCAACGCTAATTTTCGTCATGTTGAAGCTTCTGGTCCCACCGAGCGTGCCAAAAGATGTGTTGACGCAAAAATCAACACACTGAAATCCAAGGGCAAATGTTCAACAAGCTTAAGAAAGTCAACCAAGCGTTCTAGTCAATTTGACCTACAATTGACAAGGAATAAACAAAAATTAAATCTGAGAGCATATCGGCTGGAATTCAGAATATCTCTCACACAACTCGTATCGACAAGATCTGCTGATAGGGAAAAATGACAAAGGAATATTAAATGTAGGTGCGGAGTAAATAAGCGTGTCGGCAGGCCAGCCAATGCGGAAAACGACAAAATCAGCCTACGGGAGCCGATTGCATGTGTGTAACAAAATCTAAGCTACGAATGTGTAACTCAGATTATGTTGCTCGATAACACTTGAAATAGATCTAAACCAGATTTTATAATAACAAGATATTATTGCAAATTCTAAAGCCGATCTAATATGTTTCTAAGCAGATAAATGTGATAATGGCCAAAAACATAGGAAAAACCTACAAATCTAGCCGATATCGATAAATTGTGAATAAATCTAGACAAGAAAATAGCGATGCGCCCGAGATCAAAGCCTAGATAAACTCGATAACTTTTGAATAGATTTGAACGAAGCCACAGTGATACGCCTGGTAGCTAAAGCTCAAATTTACTCGATAAAACGAAGACTCACCAGCAAATCAAGTCGCTCGAATGTGAGATGTCCTTGATCAACTTGAAAGAACTCGCCAAAAAGAAAATAGTGAAGTCGCCGACAGAAAAGTAAATTGCAAGAAAATTATAAAGGGTTGTTGTATTGGATGTGTATCAAGTTTTCTCGGTCCCGTACAACTAATATATATAGCCTACGCTAACAAGTCCTAGACGATTACGGCAAATACATTACTTGACTAAAAAGTAAAAACTTTCTAATTTAAACTTCCTAAAAATCTATAACCGAATCATCAAAATTCTCATAAAGTTCGGACTTCTTCTTTCCTTCTGACTCGTCAGCAACTTCCATCGGCCGATTACAAAACGACGTGGATTAGCATCTTCCTGGCATATTCCTTTGGCTCATCGACTGCAACTCGATCGGCAGACCCTGGCACTATGCATGCTTTGGTTTCTTTCATATCGACAACTTCTCCTCACCGTCATGTTCCTTGACACGTGTCAAAAAATGGTGTCAACAGCTAGGCTAGCTATATCTATGTTATCTTATGGTTAGATCGTCAGAGATTAAACTACATAACACGGAGACCGCTATCGAAGTAACGAGAGAAGCTCCTACAACCCAGCGGCGTTATGCACCTCCTACCCCTCATACTGAACGTGGAGGATTACTAGGGCTCGAACAGGGCTGCCACCACCTGCCGGCTACCTCTACAAACCGTGGGTATAGCTGACATCCAGCAACTCGTAGCTAATCTAGACACCATGCCTACACTAGTAAGCAATTCTCTAGCACCCCGCGTGGAGCCCCCACCCTCCGGATGGACAGATATCACACTAGAGCAATGATACGAATACTGGAGCAGTTGATAGAGTTCTAAGGCCGATATGTTAACCATCGCAAGCACAGGGCGATCATGCAATGCGAGCATTGAATAATAACGCAACATACTTCTATTACATACAACCGAATATTACAAGAGAGAGCTAGAGATGAACCCATACCAAAACTCCTGTGCAACTCCGGCAACTCAATGACTCCTAGACTTCTCCTAAACTCCACTAGGCCTAAAGACTGTGCAAGATGAACTTGAGAAGAGATGAGTGTGGTGTGTGTGTGTGTGTGTGTTCATTCTCTACCCCCCTCCCCTTGTATTTATAGGAGGGACCCACGGGCTAAGACCTGCAAAACCGACTTGAGCAACCACTAAGGAGGCGACATGTGGCAAAGTTGAGGCGGTGGGGCCCACAGGCCTGGTCGGCTGACCAGGGTGGTCGGCCGACCAGGGTGGTCGGCCGACGGCCCAGGGGCTCTAATTGCCCCCAACTTCCTCTGGTGAGCTGTCCTGGGCTGTCTTGTCTGATCCCCATTGGTCATGGCCTGTCTTGGGTGGTCTGATCTGAGTTCTTGGGCTACACTTGGTACATTTGAGCCTGAATCGGTGCTCTGATATTTTCTGTGATTTTATGTCAGGACAAAGTGTGCTTGCAACCTGCATATTAGCTCAAAAACACATCTTGCATTGTCTAGAAGGTGAAGTGTGATTTAGGGACTTTATTGGATAAAGATGCGTGTAAGAAATGCAAACTCTCATGATTTTCTGATCGAGTTGACGCCTAAAAATGGTCGTTAGTGAGCGTCAACAGTTAGTAGCACAAAATTCAACATCAATATTACAACATCTTGCACAAGTTTTGCTCGTGGTAGAAATGAAGGATTTGGTTGCATCATTGGAGTCCTAGGTGTTATTCTTAAGGATGTCATGTTTTACTTCAAGATCCGTGTAATTAGCATGTAAACATGAGAAGTTTTCTTGAAGTGTTTCATTAACACCCTTAAGACTAGCAATTGTTTCATTTGATAAGGATAACTCTTTTCTCAAAATTGCAACCTCTTCTTTCTCCTTAGCTAAAGACGTCTCAAGTTCAAGAAGTTTACCAACTTTAGCATTGAGCAAGTCCTCTTGCACCTTGAAACTCCTCCTTTCTTTGGATAGAGATTTCTCAAGGCCTGTGGTTTTCTTTCGCTCAAGCTTAAGTAGTTCTTCTTGAGCCTCAAGAGTCTCATGCCTACCCTCAATTTCTACCATGAACTTCATGATTTTATTTGTAGCTTTTGGGCCTAGTTCTTTTATCATGTTTTCCAACTCACTATCATCCATATCGTCATCACTATCGGGAGAGGAGCATGAGTATACCTTGGCTTCTTTTGCCATGAAGTATGTGTGAGTGAAGTCATCTTGATCATCGGTGAGTTCTCCAAAGAGTGATGATTAGGTAGTACAAGCTTCGATAGCAAAGATCGCTACATCTTCATTATCGGATGAATCATCACTAGAGTCTCATTCAGTGCCTAGATGAGCTTCCCCCGTGTGTCTTGTCTTTCTTCTCACTCTTGTTCTTGTTCTTTGGGTTTGGGCAATAGGCAATGAAGTGACCAATTTGCCCGCATCCAAAGCAAGGATAGTTCGATTTTCTCTTGATGTTGCCTCTCTTCTTGTTCTTGTTGAAGTACCCATTCTTCTTCATTACTTTGTTGAATCTCTTGATAAAAAGTGGCATATCATCATCATCATCACTATCACTCTCTTTCATTTTTGATGATGTGCTCCCGAGAGTAATTTTCCCATTGTTCATTTGGCTTGCCTTGAGTGCTACGCCATTGTTCTTCTCTAGTTGCTCATGCAGCTTGTATATTTCTTGAGTGAGCTTAGCTTCATTAACAGTGATAACTTGTAGTTCTATTCTTCCAATAACATCGGCGGGAGTGAACCTCTTGAATCCTCTCTTCTCATGAATCAAGGTAGGAAGGTTGACATCTCTCGCCATGTATGCAACAAGGATCTTGTCAACAACATCTCTGTCAGTCCACTTCTTTCCACCAAGAGCTCTAATTTTGTTGACTATCTTGTTCAACTGGTTGTACATTTCTGATGGTGTTTCATTCTCACGGATGATGAACCAGTTGAGTTCTCCTTCAAGAGCATGAATTCTTCCTTCACACACTTCCTTGGTTCCTTCATGACTCAATTGAAGTGTATCCCAAATTTTCCTTGTCGAGTCCATTCCATCAACCTTGTCAAATTCTTCTTGGCACAAAGAACCAAGAAGTATTGATGTAGCTTGCATGTTACGTTGAATCTCGAATTCTGGATCTTGTGTGATAGGTTCAATCTTCATCGGGAATGTTCAAACCTACACACACAATCTTCCATAGAGCCAGGTTGACCCCAATCAAATGCATGTGCATCTTGTGTCTCCAAGAGGTATAGCCCATCCCATCAAAGTGAGGAGGCTTCCCTAGATTCATAGATGTGCCTTGAAAAGACGAGCTATTCAAATGTTCATAGTTGAAAGGAATTTTTGTGAAGGTCTTGGTACTTCTCTTGTTCCTTACCTTAGCCGACTTAAAAAAATAGTCGGAGTCGGATTCACCGAGTATATCTTCGGTCTCATCGTCAACTTTTCCTTTCAACCTGCCTGAATTTTCTGCCTTCTCGCCTTCTTCTCCTTCTATGATAGGAGGAGGATCAACTGGAGCTCCCATTGTCGACATCTTGATTCTCCAAGTGGTTAAGCTTCAATGCGGAGAACCTATGCTCTGATACCAATTGAAAGGTCCCTTATATCGACTAGAGGGGGGTGAATAGTAGATACTGAAAAATTTACACTTAATAGCAAACTGTCAGCAAACTTCGGAGTCTCCAGAGATTTGTCCAGGATATCCGAAGATGTTCGGATATTCCGGAAATTTTTCTGGAGATTCCAAACACTAAAACTGAAATCAAACTCGACCAATCAAACCTTGACCAAAAGTAGATTGAGTAAATTTCTAGACCTTATGAGAGGTAGTCCAACACTTTTATCTAGGAACCTGCAAACAAATCTTCTCCAACAAGTAGATCAAAAGCAAATACTAGAGAGAGCATTTGAACCAAGAACTATGACAAATCTCAAGAATCAAAGACAAGTACTCAGAGATTTGTTTACCGAAGTTCAGTTCCAAAGAACCTACGTCTCCATTGAGGCACCCAAGGAGTACACTTACTCCTTGGGCTATCTAGCCTCACCTTAGCAACCAAAATCACTAAGGGCTCTTGCTTGATGTCGAGGTTGTACAAACTTCTCGAGGCACTCCACAAGCCTGGGTGCTCAACAGGTGATGCCTAGCCGGCTAGGAGCTTGAAGCTCCAAGAGTAACAAACATGAAATCCACCAGCTTGACGAAGAACGAGGTGCTCAAGAGATGGAAAATCAGCTCACTAGCACTCTTTCTTGCTCTCCCACAAGTTTCCCTTCAATCCCCTCACTAAATCTTGCTAAAAGGCAAAGGGGAATGAAAGCTAGAGTTTTGAAAGCTCAGAACAAGAGGAGTCCCGAAACAGGTCGGAGAGGGGGGACACTGAAGGGGTATGTGGGGTTATTTATACCCCATCCCTCAAAACTAGCTGTTGTGTACATAAGTTCCGGAGATTCCGAAGAAATCTCTGGACGTTCCGAACATGTCTGGACATTCCGGATGATTTTCTGGATACTCTGAACAACTTGCAGAGAAGGCACTTTAAACTATTCCCATGTGAAGTGCAAGTGCAAAGGTGTCTCTCATAGGTTTGTTAGGTCATCTTGAGCACCTTTTCTATGCAAGTCAGTAGAAATCATGTCCCTCTTGATAGTACGACATTTCTAAATTCAATTTCAAAATATAAAATAAATAAAATCTCCATGAGTTGCCACTTATATCCTTCATTTCCTTTTTGGTAGTTATTTCCATGACTTAGTTTATGCTTTCTTGTTAACACCTGCTCATGATTCTCAATAAAGCCATTAGTTCCACAAGTATGTGTCATTTACCCATCAAAACCCACTAAACGGGCCTAGATGTACTTTTAGTACCACCTCTCAGCTTTGTCGTCGTCGGTGCCGGTATTGGACCTGAAGAGGAGGATGGTAGCTACATAGGCCGCCACATTGTGCCCGCGTTCGGCGGCACGGGCGAGCTCAATGATGCATGGTCGGGCCTCCGGCATGCCCTTGGAGAAGACATTGTTCATCCCGATGATGTAGCAGGCATCCGGGTTGCCGATGTCGGTTAGGTAAGCAAGGAGGGGGGCATAGCCATCACGGTCGTTCCATAATATGGCGGCGTTGAACCAACGTACATCGATGTGCTAACTGACGGCGCAGTTGCTGGTGACGCCACGCAGGAAGCGGCACATCGCCCGTAGACTGCGGAGGTCGTCCATGGGAGACACCGATGTCGCCACAAGGTGGCCCTCGATCTGAACACCACCTCCATTGCGAGGTCCTACATCAAGGGTATGTGCCTCCGCGCCGCCATGTGATTGCCGGCGTCGATGTAGGGCTTGCGTAGCGGCGTGGACGTCTCGGCGTGCGGAAAGAACCCGCTTGTGGTTTGTCTCGTCGCTTCAAGTTCAAGCGGCGCCTCGTCTTGGGAAGGATCTGTCTTTTTCATCGACACGTGGGTCCGGATCCATGAGTCAGTGACTGATGAATCCTATGGGGCAGTATAGTCATTTGGAACCACCACTGTGGTGACCTTTGTGCAGCACCCTTTTTTCCATAGGCCGAAGCCCTACAGGCTCTGCAGCAGTGCAGCCACACTGTGTTGTGCAGTCAAAGTGGAGGAGGATGAGTTACTCTACACTACAGCCACTCCTACTGGAACATCTTTCCATAAGATCTTGATTCCTTGAAATACATTGAAATTTCTAATGTAGGCTTTGGTTGGAAATATCAATGGTGCCGATAAATTACATATATACCCCTATAAAATGTAATCACTAGACCTTGGGAGAAGAAAACTATAGGTACTCTAGTTTCTTCTATTCATGTATGGTCATTTTTTTGCGACAAATTTTGAACTATAAAATAAGTCTAGAACAGTAGGGATCATTTTATATGGAAGACCAACTATCGGCCCACTTCTACCTTTTTCACCAGTTGCACGTCTTCTCGGTCGCTTGTGGGCCCTGTCTTGTTGGCCCCATATGTTAGTGGCTTTGGGCGAAACAAATGGACCTGCATCTCACATTGAAACCCAATCGACGCAATGGTTCAATGAATCGGTGATTCCGTGATTATTGACTTACCAAAATTAGGGCATGCCAAAGTATATATATCTAGTTATCTGGCATGATCAAACTTGCATGGTCTACCCTCCTTGTAGTGTTTCGGACCTCATCTCATGTGTGAGACTTGCATGTCAATCTCACAAAATAGAATGCGTGCAACGAAGGCACCTCCTGGTCAGTGCGACGGGTTGTCGCCCCATCATGCGGTGCGGCTGGCTGGCTGGTGCTGATTTGTGAGAGAAAAAACACTGCTGATTTGATGCTACTGATGTAACTTGACATAGTGACGTAGCGTGCTCTCTCTTGCCGCCTACTGACATAGTGACATACTAGTGACAAGAAATGGGAATTCTTGAAAATAACCCCAATTTTTTTGAATGGGAAAGGAAGTTCAGAAGGCGCCACATGTCGGGGGATGGCATCGGTCTTAGAGAAAGTTCATGAAGCAAAATGAACTAAATAATTCATGAATAAAAATAACTGAAAAGAAATATACATATACACACAATAGATTAAAACAATTCATGAAGCAGAAGCAATAATAATACATATACATATCTACACTACTTTTACGAGCTACTATTTCACTACTAATAATATTCCTTTTGGTCAAAAATGTGGCAAAACCGCCCGAAGAAATCCGACATAAGTGCGCTAACCATCATCGCAAAAGGCAATTAGGTTTAACTCGCACCTCAACCGGAAGACCACAGCAGTCCCTCGGGTAAAGTCCCGATAAAAACCACTTAACTTCCGGGATCGGCAAAGCAAACATATCCCACACGAAGGCGGGACCAGAGATTACAACAATTCACAATTTCCTACATCACAGAGTCTTGACTGAAATTATTACATACCAAGTTCAAAATCATGAAAGTACTTCAAGTTCAAAAATAGTAAACTAGTTCAGAGTTCAGATTGCCTTGTGCATAAGTCAGGAATGCGACATTGTAGCAACTCCTGATCAACAACCGAAGTCTAAAACTTTGCTCGGGATGAGCAAAGGGCTAGCTTGGGGGAGTAGTTGACGGTGCTTAAGTGCCACATCCGACCGTCAACTATACTCAATAATAAAGGAAAACTATACGCCTTACTGACATATTTGCATCACTAACCTTGCTCCACAGTTGTTTTCGAGTTTGTATGATTTCAGATGAGCAAGAGTGAAATAAGAGGAAAACACACAGCAGACGCCACACAACTACGCAGAAGATCTCATCCGGCGTCACACACTTACAAAGAGGGCCCATCTGGTAGAGCTAACGGGCGCGCCACGCATAATGCATACAAGGAAAGATACCAGGGCCCACATGTCAGCCTGCCAGAGAAGGATAAGGGCAAGAGGAAACTAGGTGGGGCCAGCCCACCCCCTGGGTCGGCCGAACCTGGCTAGCCTCCCGTCCAGGTGCATTTCGAGGAGGAGTCGCCCCCAAGTCTCCTGATCACCTTCCATACATGCATTTGGCGGGAACCGACCTCCACTAGTATCAATAGGGTCCCCTCTCACCCTTCTCAAAACACACACACCTCTCATTCGACTCTCTCCAAGAAGGCTCTCTCTCTTGCTCTCTTAGCTAGGTAGTGGAGCTAGGCTAGTTCTCCTTAGCGAAGCAAGTCATCCTCGGGGTTGTTGAGCAATCCTCGGCTCCCTGTATGGCTTTGTATCCAACTTGTCAGACTTCTATTCATAATATAGAGATGTGCCATGGTTGCTTTACTATCTTGATAGTTTATCAATCCATGCTTGGTTCGTTCATGAGTTATGCAAAGGTCTTGGTTAGGCCAGATGATCCGGGTACGGATAGAGGTTCGTTGTGCTTTCGGGCTTGCTCTAGTGTTTTACTTGTCCATCCGAAGGGTGGTAGACCTGGGGACGCTAGAGTAGTGACTTCATACATGAGCATGGTGCTTGGGTATGCGGGATCCATCGGATATGACCGTGCTCCACGGTGTGACTGGGGTAGACGGCAGGTGGTGACAGCCCTGTCCATCCGGCGTAATAGCTGTGTTGCGTTTAGCATATTCCCCGACGTTCGGGTTCGGTGTAGGAGTTCATGCAAAGAGGTAACGGGACTGGATGTACTCCGGTGCAGGACCTTCTCCCCGCTAGCCCATTTTCCTGGCACCTGCAGTCCTAACCATGTCCTAACATAACCCCAGCTTTGGATAGAAGCACTAGGACACCTAACCTAGCCTAAGCTCCAGCTGACTTAACATAGGGTAGAGTAGTCTCTTTGTTTTGTCGTTTCTCTCTTTTATTCCTCCCTCTTGGAGTGTGGATGTGTGCTGTGTCGCATTACCCTTACTTATTCTTTACCTGGACTTACCCCTGTTAGAGTTTTGCCTATTGCTTCAGGCACAATGTCATGGTTAATTTTAAGTACAATACCTTTGCTGCTGCCGTCCTTTGGGACACAAATAAATGACGATACCCTTACTTTCTGGGTGAAATACTATAACAGTATATCCGTGCGCTTGTGGATCCATCTATAATCGTATTGATTATACCACAAGTGGCACCCCTTGGGTGCAGTTGCTAGGACGGGTTCGGCGCCCTCATTTCTAGTGATTGCACTAAGGACCGCCAACTGGCAATTCTGAGGTTGTTACCGAGGTCATCGCAAAGCCGGTATCGACTTAAGAAATGCCAACAATCACCCACCTCAACTACAAGAGTCCTATGCCACGGTACGGTGCCGGGTCATGACCACTCTTCCACCCGCATCTGTGCGCATGTGAACAAGTTCAGAGAGGGTGAGGGAAAAGTCCACTCCCCGGTCCGATCAGGTACTTAAACTTACCGATTACCATATTCCTCGGCATGTGATTAGTACGTTCAAACGCTTAACCACCACTACCACACATTGCAGCCTTAACATTTTTCACTAAACAGACAGGGCATCAACAAGTACCGTAGCCCCACCCATGGACCTTATGGTTGCAGCGTGTAGTAAACATTCAACTCCTATAAGCTCGCAAGTGGCAGGAAATCACTCGACTTCTACCGAATCATTAGCATAGCTGTCTAGCGACCTGCACATACTAGTGTTCAAACATAGGTACCTAGGATCATGCAACTAAGGTTTCAAACAACTCCTTTCAACTTAAATGCACAAGTAGATAGGAACAATAAATTGCATAAATTGCAAATAGATAGGTCATGCTCTGGGGCTTGCCTTCTTGAGCGTAGTTAGCCTTGGGCTCTTTCGAACATTGGTTCGGGTCTTGCACAGCTTCAGTTAGATTAACTTGAGCTTCACGCTGCTCACTCTCAGACTTTGGCACCAGCTTGTACGTACCGTCAGCGAGAGTAGTCGAATCTACATGAATGCATATGCATGAGTTGTTGTGATGGTAACAAAACTTATATTAATTCACTATAGAGTTGTAATGCAACATAATCCAAGTTAAGTTGTGAAGCAACTCATCTATAAAACATTGAGCAATCATTTATAGAGTATTATTTAACCTGATTTAGTTCATAAAGAACTAGGGGTGGTTTTCCACACTTATAACATGTAGAACCTGATTTCGTTCATCGCCATATAACATGTACTAGTTAATCAATTATATAAAAAAGAAAGGTTGCTCAGCTCTTCTGGTCATGAAATTTACACAAGATGTAATATTTAATCAGTGATCTACTGTAAAAATTTCAGCTAATTTCATGTAGCAGATTAATAATAAAAATAAAGTAGGCAGCTACTGCTAGAAACAAAAGTAATTTGTACAAGTCAATGTATGCAAGTACAAGTACTGAAAATTTAACTGAGTGTTTATCATACTATTATGAATCTACTGTAAAATTTTCAGATTTAAAAGAGCAATATACCAGGCATAAAAAATAGAGCAATATATAGATGTATGGATCAAAACTAATTTTCACAGACTGCTACATTAACTTCCAGGGGATCAAAATATACCGTAATGGTTACTAACTTAAGGAAAAACTCTAGTAAAAAGAATAGATTTTTGTAGGCACACGAACTATTTTTCCTAATTTAGTACATTTCTTCGCACCACAAATTATTTGGACAAGTTTGACTTAACTAAAAAATGCCAAACTTTTGCTGAAGCATGCATGCATCATAATAGAGCAACTGTAAAAGTTTCAGCTTATGAATCATAGCAGAACAACTTGGATAAATAAAGATACTTATCCTAGGCATAAATCAAGACCTAAATAAAACCTATAGCTAGGAGTGTCAAATGGCCACCAAATTTTTACACAAGTCTACTCTCATAGTATGAAACATACTGACCGAAAATGGTGGACATGCAGTGGATAGAACATGAGATCTCGTTAAGTGCCAATAAACTGTGTTTTTAATCATATAGCAATAACTAGTGAGCAAAACAGAAAGTTCATGTAACAAAAATGATAGATTTATTCACTAGGAACAAATAACAGTTGAGTTTGTATTTTTCTGATTTTTTTACAAATTTATATCGATTTTACAAGTTCGCTGTTTTTGGAAAACAAAAGGAAAAGAAAACGAGACTTTGCACAAAGGCCCCTGGGAAGATTTGGGGGCTTGCATTCCAATCCTTTGCCGGCCCAGAACAGGTTGCGTCGGCGGCGGCCTCGATTCCTGACAAGGGCCGGCTTGCCGGCAGTGGGGAAAGGGCCTAGGAGCAAGAGGACATCGAGTTCTACCTATTTGTAGGTCGAATCGGGGTAGAGGATGGCTGGAGGTGGCTCCTCCGCGGAGCAGGAGCTCCGGCGGCGGCGGTTGGTGGCGTACTGGTGAACTCCGGTGGTCGGGGTGGCGGTGAAGAGTCCGAGGAGCTTTAGCGGGCCATGGGAAACTAATTCTCGGGGTCGATTTGGGCCGAGGGAGGGCGGAAGGGGCAGCTCCGCTAATGGCCTTGGCAGGTGCGCAGGCAATGGCACGGCGGCGGCGTTCTGGGCGCAGGGAAGGGCCGGTTTGTCTTGGGAGGGAAGACAAGTGGTGAGGGGATGTGGAGGAGCTGATGCAGTGCAAATGAGGGAGGGGAGGGGTTCTGCAGGGGGGGCACGGGGAGAGGGCGCTGCTAGGCCGGGGTGGCCGACCACCGGGCGCGCGGCGGGCCGGAGGTGCGCGCGCATGGCGTCCATGTGGCCGCGGTGACGGAAGAGGGCGGGCGCAGGTGCAGCTAGTCGGGGCCTTGCTGGGGAAGGGGGCTTGGCGCGGCTTGCCAGCGCAGGGATTCCCCTCCACGTGGTAGCCGAGCTCTGCTCGCTGGGTAGGGATAGAGAAGAGAGAGGAGGTAGAGAGAGAAGAGAGAAGTCAAACTGCGTGTGACTGAAATTTTCTCCAAAATTTGCATTGAAACTCGAAAAGGTTTGAATACAAAAGTTGTTCAAATTTCAAAATTCTACAACTTTCGTTTCAGACACTTTTTAGTTTGAAGCTTGGTTTGAAAGTTAAATTTTGCAACTCATGTGTGTTTGAAAAAGTCCTATTTGCTTTGAAATTCAAATTTTTCTTCTATTTTTGTGTGGCAACTTGAAAAACTTGGAACATGAAAGTTGTTCGACACTTGAAAACCTACAACTTTGATTTTAGGCAAAAGTTCATTCGAGCAATATTTTAAAAGTTATTTTCAACACCTATTTACGAGCTTTTGAATTAAATCATCATTTCGTGTGACAGCTATTAATTTGAAATTCAATTCTTCTGGCAAAATTTCCAACATCAGCTAGGATGCATTTTGTTACATTTTATTTGTCATCTCTTGGTGAGTGTGAAAAGCATGCTTAGCAACATATAAAAGATGCATTTTATATGCACATACACACATACGTGCAACTACTTTGATTATTCTTGATTAATTATGCACGATGATAGGTTTAATTCCTCTTGATTACCATTTTAATTACTTGGGCTGTCACAAAAAATCCCAGAGAACAACTCGATTTCACCACGAAGCCAGCAGTCCTCGCTACAAAATTGCTTTGTCATCCATGGAACTCGACCAATGTGGATGTAGGTGCCGCAATTCTCACTTGTGCACAAATGATCGTCGGCTCGCATCGGCAGCACAACCTTCTTCGGGCACGGCCAGTCCCAGTTAATCAAATTCTAGATCATCTGTTAGGCCGTACGGCGACAAGAAAGATGCTCCAACCACATTGTGCCTCTGTCCCCTGCTGGCGCCACCACTGAATCTTCCTCGCCCGTGGTGGCCGCCTGTCTCATGTACTGCCTAGCAGTTGCATCGATGCCGGCATTGCCATTGTCCATGTAGAGGAGGACGGCGGCCACATAGGCCGCGGCTTTGTGGTTACCCGCGGCGGCGCGCTCGAGATTCTCGTCGAGGTCTGGCCCTGGTGCTGTGAACACAGGTCCAGGGAAGACATCTTGCATCCCAGTGATGAAGCAGGCCTCCGGATTGCCAATGTTTGTTAGGCGATGAAGGAGGGCTTGGTACGCAATAGTGTTCCTCCACCTATTGGAGCTGGACACCCGCCCTAAGTTGATGCGCCAGCTGACTTCGGGGTTGCTACACACGCGGCGCATGAAGCGGCATGTCCCCCAAAGTGCACGAAGGTCCGCCATTGGCAACCACGAGGTCGCAGCGACGTTGCCCGCAATTTGAACGATCACATCGAAAAGAAGATCCCCTAGCCATGACCGGTGTTGGCGCTCCTTAAGTACCCATTTTATCCCTTGTTTATCCTTGATAATGGCATGAATTTAATATCAAAATCACTAACCGTCATAACCCCGGCCTAATTATTGGTCATTTTCACATTTGCACATATATTTTGGAGGAACTTCGTTTTTGCAGGGTTTTTGGCCTATTTTGGAGCATGAAATGATGAGGCCCGTGATCGAGCGCTAACACGGAGAAAGACGAAGGCCAAAGCCCAAAGGAAGGACCAAAGCCCATGTTGATTCGAAGCCCATTCATGCACATCCATCCTCCAAGAGAGCCCAAAGGACCAAGCCCACGAAGATGAGATCAAGATACTTCGGGATTAAGCAAAGCAAATGAAGATTTAAGGAAGGATTCCCCATCCTATCCTTTCCTCGAAGATATCTCCAAGATAACGACGTCCAAAGGGGTGCAATCATGAAGGACATAAACTCTAGAAGATGCGAGGAGTCTACACGCGAAAGATGAGACCGAGGCGGGCCCGAAAGAGGGTAGGCCGGCCGGCCTAGACCCATGAGCCGGCTAGCCTAGCCAGTTTCCAAGGCTGTTCGGCCTCCCCTTCGACCGGTGGCTTCCTCGACTCATAAATAGCTCGCACCTTATTCAACTCGCAGCATCCATCCACCCAGAACTCGACGAAAACCTAGGGCCAAGACCAGAGGGAGACGACGGCCGCCGCAAGTCTTCGAAGTTGTCTAGGAGATGGCTTAGGCCGCCCCTAGCCGCCATGGCCTCCCTGCGTGGTTGTGCCATGGTGGAGTTCATGAGCTAGTTGGAGTCGTCAATGGTATGTACTCGGTGGTGACGATCCAAACGAATCTATTATGTGAGTAATGATAATCATGTCTTCCGAAACTATTAGCGATCATGTCTCTCCTTTTTGATTTCGTTCTTGCCTTGGGTGCGCTTATTCCTAGATCTATTCTCGAGATAGATTGCATGGGGTGTTCTTGTAGCTATGGTGGCTAGGAGTTCATACCTGATCTACCCAAGGGGGTTCGACACGTCTAGCGTGCTTCAGGGTGCTTTTGTTCAAAGGGAGTGTCGTGACAGGGCGTGGCCTGAGTAGGGGGGTTCCCGAGGGGTTGGATTGGAGGTTTTGATTTAAAGATGCCATTGATTGAGATGCATGATTTATTTGCTCGTTAGCTTGAACTACAACTAGATGACAATAGGCCTAGTCATGTCTTTGGTTTTGCTATGGTTCGCCTATGTTCATGGATGAGATCAATCTTTACACAAACCCTAATTTAAATTCCAGCATTTAATAATAAATTTAATTGGCTTTATTTAATTTTCTAAGGTTTATTATGTTTAGCCTTGCATTTAATCTAATTTTGTTTCACAAGTAATTAAAATTTGTCTAAGTTTAAAATTTGTTGTTGTATTCATGCTAGTGCATTGTTTTTTTTTGTTTGAGTGCTAGAGCTGAATTCAAATTTAAATTTGAATTCAAATGGCTTAGGTTTGAGTAGTGTTTGAAATAGGAAAAATAAAAGAGAAAAACCCAAAACCCAAAGCAACCCAGCCCGGCCTGCCCTTTTCTCTTTCTTGGCCCGACCCGCACCCCTTTCCCTTCGGCCTAGCAACTCGCGCGCAGCCCACCTAGCGCCCGCGCCCCTCCCTCTCACCCCGCCTGACATCGGGCCCCGCTTGCCAGCCAGTGCAGCCTCTCTCCAGCGCAGCGCCTTCAGGCCCTCCTCCCGCACTCTTCCCCGGTTTCACCCGCTGACACTCCGGCCCCACATACCAGTTTCCTTCTTCTTCCTCGCGTCACACCCCTGCTGCTGGACCACCGCGCCGAGTTCCAAGCCGGACTCCTGCGACGTGGAACGCCCGGCCTCACAGGCCCACTGGTCAGCCGCTCAGCACGCCACGTCCCCCTTCTACAAGCTCCAGCCCGGACTCGGATCACGCGGGGCAGTTGCACGCGATCCGCATCCTCCACGAGCGGATACGCCATGATTTCTGCCTCAATCTTCCCGGGCACGCACGCCCAGGATCCCGGGATCCCTTTAATTGGCACCGCAGCCGCACCCCGGACCTCCTCCCATCCCGCAGCTGCCACCTCTGCACCGCAACACCACCACCGCGCAGCTCCGCCTCGCACCGCTCCTCTGCGCGGCCGCGGCCACGTTGCTCTGCTGCCCCCAGCCCCACCGGAGCAGCGCAGCGGCCTCGCCTCGACGCCAGGAGCGACCCCGAGGCCTCCCCGCACGACCCCAGCACCTGCAACGGCCATGATTTCCCCGGAGCGCTGCCGCAGGTAAGTGGTTCACCGCCCGATTTCTCGCCGCCGGCGACTCCTGAGCCTCCCCTGACCCCGTAGCATCTCCGCAGCACCTCCAGGAGTCGAACCAAGGGGATCTGAGGGCCAGAGACGCCCAGCAGCGGCCCCTTCCTCGAGCTCCACCCAGCGCCGCCGCCGGACCTTGTTGTCGACGCCTCTGCGCTGCGACCCCGACCGCCACACGCCCTTGGTAAACTTCGTCCCGCCTCCCTGTTGTTTTTGCGCTAGACCTTAGGACCGTAGGCTGTTCCAGAGGCCAGAACCCTCGCGCTCTGGCGAGCACCGCCACGGCGAGCTGCCCTCGCCGTCGAGAAGCCCTCTCCGAGCCCCGCACCGCCTGTCCAGGCCCACCTGTGCCTTACCCGTGCCACGCTCGTGCTCTAGGACCCAAATCCGAGTCGAATTAGGCCCCGGAACACTGTTAGCGGTGTTCTCCAACGAAGCTCCGCCGCGGAGCAAGGTCGCCGGCGAGCCCCGCCGCCGCCCCGCGCGCCCAACTCATTCTGGCCGCACGATCTCCATCGGACGGCCCAAAACAAACCCGAGCCGAGTCAAACAGATGGCTTACCGGTCAGTGCTATCACTTTTGCTAAAGAAACCCCCAGTTTTCCTAGAATCAACCCGCGCTCCGTCCAGTTCAAAAGAAATTCCAACTAGGCCAGTTTTTTAGCTTTTAGACCCCTAACTTTCTTGGTTTTTGTACCCGCCGTCCAGATTGGTAGATTTTGTGAGTTAGACCCCAGAACTAAGGTTTAATTACATTTTAGTCCTCGATTTTGCCCAGAAACCCCCTGGAACTCCAGTTTTCTTACAAATAGGTCCCTGGAACTTGTTTTTGGCCTAGATTGTGCGTTTTAGCTCCGTTTTAGGCGTTCTTTATGTCCACGCGATCATTGTAACGCGTAGAATAGTTCTAGCTTAGTTTTGTTTGCTGTTTTTATGTATTGTTGTACTATTTCTTAGTTTATGCTTTTGTTTGCATGTATGTTTATGTGGTGTATTGTTTTGGCCATGTGTTCGTGAGTAGACGTTGATCCATCTGAGGAGCCCCAGTACCAGTACCCAGAGCAGCCGTCTTCTGACCAGTTTGAGCAGCAGCAGGAGCAGTACGAGGAAGGCAAGTATAACATGAACAACCTATCACTTTAAATACATTTTCATACTGCATTTTAATACTGTATGCCTATAAGGACTTTCCTAGCCACTTTATATCCTTTATATATATCCCTTGGGTTGCATTTTGGTTAGTTGTGCTAGGTGCCGCGCTATAACACACTTGGTCCTTTTTAATTAATTTGATTAATGGTTTATGCAACTTAATTCTGGCAGTGGCCCGTTTGAGTGGCTCACGTCTCGTTATAAAATGGTTTTGTTATAAACATGGTTTAGGGGGTCAGCACGGTGCTTACTGCTGGGTTGGCCACTCTCCATAAGGACCGGTTTATAGAGCGACAACCTGGGACAACAGCGCTACCACAAGACTGGAATGGGACGGTCTTGGTGTAATAATTAGGTCTTTTTGGTTTGGAGTAACTTACCTGCGGGGCAAGGGTGGTAAGCTTCTATGTCCCTCGTACTGAGTGGCCTCGTCTGTGGTATTCTTGACGCCCACTAGACCTGCTCCATAGTCGCCGATCCAACCCTCGTGGTTATTCCTTACCAACGAGATTCTTTGTAAAGGCCTCGTAGTGAGTTTGCTAGTCATCACACCTAAGGAAGTGTGATGAACAACTAGCGTAGCTCACGACTTGTGGGTAAGATGTGCAACCTCTGCAGAGTGTAAAATTGGTATACTAGCCGTGCTCACGGTCATGAGCGGCCCAGATCCTCCTTTTGATTAGTGGGGTTATCTTCCTTTGACGAGGCAAGTTTCCTCGGGTAGCTTGGTTTGGTATGGTTCTCAGTAGTATCATGATTAATTTTGATTAATTACTATGTAACTGGGTTTGTGGTAATTCATCAACTTGTAGTAACTAGCTTTAATAAATTTTTGCCAAGACTTAAAAGCTAATGCAGTCAGTCAGCCAACCTTAGAGCCTCATAGTTTGTGTTATACTTGTTGAGTACAAGTTGTGTACTCACTCTTGCCTACTCTACTCTTTTTCCTCTTGGGGATACTCTACTGCTGCTCAATTCCTGCCGATGCGAGGGAGTTCGCTCAGTGCTACCAGGACTACGATGACTTCTAGGCGTTCGTCTCCCAGTCGACGTCCCTGTGGCGCTCTGCTCAGCTTCCGACGAGAGTTATCATTTATGTATTATGCTTCTGCATACTCTGTATCAGACATTTTGTCATTAATGTAATAAATAACATTCGTACTCGCTTTATTATGTCTTTTTACGTGTTATGTGCTGTGATATATTGTTCATTCTGTTGTATATACGTGTGACTTGATCCTGGCACGTATATGATTGCTCGGTTTATGTTCTTTTATAAACCGGGTGTTACAACAACACTCATATCTATTAAAGGTTACTCTATATGTGCAATTTATGCTTCATGTTAGGATAGATCCGTTAGATTAGATGGAAAACCATAGGTAGTTCTTTGTCGATCCACGGATTGATAAACCTTGGGGGAATACTCTAAGGGAAAAGCTACCACGATCCGTGCACTTGCGGTATATAAATTGGGGCGCTAAGGAGCGTCAACAAGCTTTTCTGGCGCCATTGCCGGGGATCGGCAACTCGAACCCTAGGGCGATCTATCTAGTTTTTTTGGACTAACCCTAATTATTATTATTGCATATACCCTTGTTTTCTTGTTTGTGTCCTTGAAAGCAGGTGAAAAAGGCTAGACACCAAACTTGGTCTTTGAGAAGTCCATAATCCACTTCAACAAATTTCAACAATCAGCAACAAGATGATCAAGGAGCCTCGACATGGAACATCGACAACATCCACATCGACATGACGGCAACAACATCAAGATTCACTCTTTAGTGGTAGGTGCTTACTTTTGTTAGTGGCCCAGCATCGGCTATCGAGTCTCGACTCCCCAAAGAAAAAGATGATAAATAAGGTATGCCGTCGTGTCAATTAATTTTAAAGACTAATGCTTTTGGGAAGAATTGTTTATTCTAGCAATAGGTATGAAGCATGCCCGCGAAGAAAATCGTGCGATCATCATCATCTATGAAGTGTTACTGTTGTGATGAGTTTTTCCTCCAAGATCAGAGAAATACTATGAGAAAATAATAGATTATTTTGAAGCTCCATCAAGTGTTTTTTCCAACGGATCAAGAACCGTCAACTTTAGAGATCGGTGTGAAGAGTTATGGTAAAATCTTTCAATGCTGCGCGTTCTGAAATCCCTCTGGACAGATTGCAGCGCCGTAATAAAACAAGCATAACTTCTTTATCCGGAGTCCAATTGGGGCAAATGACCACTTGTTGGAAAGATAATTTGATGCACCTTGCAATGGAGCAGAAGTTTGGTACATGTTCTGCACTGGATGAAGGGGAATTCAACAAGGACAGAGGCAGTGGCAACCGACGAAGAAGGTGATGACGATGTCAAAGGATGATTGGAAGGCTGTGTGCGCAAAAGATGATGATTTAAAGTTGACCAAAGCTGGAGGCAACAAGATTAGAAGAACCACAACACCATCTATCTTCTCCAGTGGGATGCTTGAATATACTTCTAATCCAGTGATGCTATCAAGGAAGGAAACTGTTCGGATCATCAACACGAAGCACAGGAGCATCTTTCAATCCCAACACCTTGGGTAGAGCAAGAACAATGGAGAAGACACATCATTGAAGCCGTGATATTTGCTGGTAATCAATGGTGATGACCTTGAAGCCTAGGGATGCACGACACTACGTTCCAAAGACCACATGATCGAGATCATTGACATCTTCGGATGAATTCACAAGAAGATATTGTTCTCATCAATGTCCAGCTTGACCTCAGAAGCAAATAGCAGCATATTTTTGGATATTCAAAATCTCCACGAAGTTCCCGTTCCAACGAATCAAGAACCAAGTCAATTGGAGATTCCTACAAGCGGTTATGGCCAAAATATTGAAGGGTGTGCACTCTGAAAATTTCTGGACAGCACGCAGCGCCAAAAGTGAAACGGGCATAATTCCCTCGTTTGGACTCGGTTTAAGATGAATGACCACTCATTGGAAAGGTAATTTCATAAACATTTCAATAGATCTATATTTTGGTATATGTTCTGTTGAGTATACAGGAGATATTCCACGAAGAAGAGGCAGGAACAATGAGATGAGAACAAGATAGAGAAGATGACGATGACAACAATGAAGGGGAGCTTGGGCGATGCTTTCATCAAGCGTACATGATAAAATTCAGAGGCTTGGAGCAGAGGAAGAACCCCAATGACATTGACAAATGAAGGCACAAGCGGTCGACCTTTGACAAACGAAGATGTTGCAAACAAACCACGACGGATTACAAGAGCGCGACATTCAACACATGGAGATGTGAGAAGCAAACCACGACGGACCACGAAGAGTGCATCAAGATGAAATCTCGCACAAAGCACCACGACTCCAATGAGTATGAAAAAGCTCCGAGGCTAAGGTATACATTGAATTCTCAAGCTTCTATTGTTATTGTTGATAATCTTTAAAAATCTCATGCTCGAACCGATAGTCGGAATGAAAGTTTAAATTCTATGCCTTGTTCTTTTCATGATGATAGGCTAGA
The DNA here is from genome assembly GCF_016808335.1 of Panicum virgatum. Lineage (NCBI taxonomy): Eukaryota > Viridiplantae > Streptophyta > Magnoliopsida > Poales > Poaceae > Panicum > Panicum virgatum. The sequence goes on along the minus strand of NC_053136.1, from coordinate 25,302,047 downwards.
GTTTCTAGAGAATGTTGATTTCATGCTTAAAGAACCTCTGCCTAATAATGAGCTCCGCGCTATGCAAGAAACACATGCTGCATTTAATTACACCATGCCTTGTTGATGAAATTTAATTGAGGGTGTGATTATGTTTACAAATAATTGCAAATTTCGATCTTTCTTTGCGCTTGGTCAAGCTCATGACCCTAAAAGAGCACATGTCGGGAGAAGCCCCGAATTTCACTAACCATGCAGGACATGAAACTCAAATGATGTGGAGGAAAACCGTGCCCAAAATTTTAAATACCATCATCAACATCTTCAAGTTTCAAGAACGGACGTCGCTAAGCCTCATCAATTTTGTGCACAAGTCCAGAGATTTACAATGCAAGAAAGTTGAATATTCAGGATCTCCATCAAGTCCTCGGTTCAACGCATCCATGACCGATACAATTGAAGACCCACGGGAGGAGCTATGTCTCAAACATCGGAGATGCACGTGCTGAAATCAGCACGGGGCATATTGCAGTGATGGGGAAAAAGGGGCATAACTCCCTCAGTTGGAATGCGTTTTGGGCAAATGAAGACTTGTTGGAAAGAAGATTTCGTGCACCTTACATTGGATCAATTGGTTGGCACAACTCCCAATCTGGACAGAGAGGAAAATCCGTGAAAAGAAAGGTAGCGACGAAGGACAACAAAGAAGGAGGTGACGATGATGTGAGAGACGATTGGGTAAGTTTTCCATTAAGCGTGATTGATTATGTTCAACATGGGAAGTGGAACAAGAGCTGTATGGAACACCTTCACCTCTTGCATGAAGGACCATGGTTTCGCATCAATTTGAAGGTAAGAAAGTCGAGCTCTATGACTTTAAATGAAGCGCTTTGCAGGAGGCAACCCGACCTTTTATTTTATTTATATTAATATGACCGTCTACATTGCACTCTTTAATCAGAATATCAAGTAACATTGTACCATTGCTCTAACAAAAACCATAACTTCATATTGTTCATTCTAAATGTTATTGAGGGAGCACTTTGTTATTTGATCTTGGGAAACTTGTAGACCTTTTTGTGTGCCTATTAGTGTTTAGAGTCTTTTTATTTGTGTCCTTTTAGAGGGAAATATGAAGTGTTGCACCACCCTTTGATTCTAAACTTGTGGCTAGTTAACTTAGGCTAACTTTTTGTTTTGTTTTAGACCACCTCATAATGTCATATCATTTTGTTCACCCAACCCATGTTGTATTGCATACCATGTTGTTCGTCTCACCCTTGCATTGCATTGCACATTGCATTTAAAAAAACTTTTTCTAAAAACATTGACTAGCCTCGCTTTTGAGATCCTAAAACCCTTAGGAAAACCACTCATAGAGCAATCCTAAAAACCATATGTTATGTTTTTCTTTCAAAAATAAAATCTAACTTTTGTTTCTCTCTAGTTTTTTTTTAAAAAACCATCTTAGATAGAATTTCTATACCCAACACTCACTCTTCAAAATTTTTGTTTTAAACCAAAAAAAATATAGGAAACCCATAAACCTACTTCTAAAACCTTGTTAGCTCGGTTGCTTGGTCCTTTTCGATAAATAACCTTTTCATTGACAAAAGCCTCACTTCTTATGAAGTGCCGCGAAGGCTTTTTGTCACTTTTAGCAATTGTTTTTGAATAAGCTAGTTGCGGAACAACATTAAAGGGTCCTTTCAACCTTGCTAACACTTGTTTTTGCTAACTTTGCATTTGCACTTTGCATCCATTCTATTGTTCATGCGACAAGTTGAGTCTAGGGATGCTTGGTTTGTTGGCATTTGTCTCTACTCCCGACCGTCACCCCGGGGGTAGTGTGTGCACTTGATTGTTTTGCAGGTATGACAAGGCATTCCCATGAATTCGTGATCAAAGAAGAAATCAAATTCGTCAACACCTCCAAAGTTCAAGAGCAAGCCTAGCTGTTTTCATCAAATTTTGCACATGGACAGAGACGTACAAGGAAGAAAAAGTTGATATTCAGAAGCTCTATGAAATTTCCATTCCGATGCATCCAAGATCAATGAATTTGAAGACCCGTACAAGGAGATATGGCAAGAACATTGAATGTTGCACGTTCTGAAATTCGTCGGGACAGATTGCAGTGCTGGGACGAAATGGACATAACTCTCTTGTTCGGAATCAATTTTTGGCGAATGAGGACTTGTTGGAAAGGAAAATTCGTGCACTTCGCAATGGAGCAATGTTTCAGTACACGTTCTGTTCTGGAAATTGAAAGAAAAATTCATGAAGATGAGGCAGCAATGGAACAACGAGGAATTGAAGGAGGCGACGACGACATGAAGAAATGATTGGGACCATGACTTTGTACAAGAAGAAGTTGAAGGAAAATTGAGGCAACAAAGGTGAAGATACATTGAAGATGATATTCATACACATGAGGGAAAGACTTCAAGAATTGCAAGATGGTCCATCTTCTCCTTCCACGCCTAGCATCATGCTAAGCATGGGGGAGGATTTCGTGGACAAGGAAGAAAGATCTCATGGAGTAAGATAATCACGGTTGCCACAAGATGCTCATGATTCTTCTTCCATGCTTAGCACAATGCTTAAGTATGGGGGAGGCCGCGCTACACTTTATTACGAGCATCGAGAAGGACGGTAATTCTTCCTCAACTCTCTCTTTTTCTAAATGCTTGTACATATATGCCTTCAACCATAGATGCTACCTTTGTATATCTCTCCCTATAATAACATGGCTACTAGAAGTACAACCTAGATTTGTTTTTGTTTTCAATGAATGATAACCACCATCACTTTGTGCTCACCACATTGATACATTTTGACAATGCCTTATGCTTATGGAAAAATGATGAAAGTTGCTGCTTTGTTTTACATACGCTATGTTGTATATGACTTGACCATTTGCTCTCAATTAAATGGAATTAAAATGATTAAATACCGGCTCTTTTATTTGTGTAGGTTAAATGACTAAATTCTAAACCCACATATTCTATGTTGCTCTTTGATTTAAGTCTACCGATGACCTTACACCTTGTGTTGTTTAATTTGAAAACTTAATTCCTATGCTATCTACATTTGTGAATCTCTAGCAAAGTTCTACCTACCAAAGACTATACATACATATTCTTTTATGATGAAACCTTTAGATTGCAAACTTATATTTTGATGAGTTGGATTAAGATTGATTTCTTTGGTATGAGACTAAGAAGCTGGTCATTCCGTTTTTTTGTGTAACCTTCTTTATGCTAGCCTATTTATCCATGCATTGTGAGTTTCTACTTCGGGAATTTTGCAAACCTCGCTGGATATCCACCCTGAACCAAAAATATCTTTTTGTGATTACCTCCTTGACCACAACCCAATTTGAGTATGGATTATCATTTTGACGGAATCAAAAGAATCAAGGGCACCATATAAAGAAAAGTTTTGGGAGACAAGGCTCCCCGGAGATTTAAGAGGTTCTACGAAGAAGAAGGTGAATTTGAGAAACTTACCCTAGCTAGTTGGTTCTCCCACTATTCATACTCGACGACGAGCATTTGTTCAAGCATGGGAGGATGGCTGGGTAAGTATTCTATGTTATCAAAAGTTCTAAGGAGCAAAAAGAATGAAAAAAAAGAAAGAAAGAGAAAAATAGAAAAATGAAAAAAAGGAGAAAAGAAAAGAAAAATGAAAGAAAAAAAGAGAAGAATAAAATGCTCCTTAGCTCTTTTTGGCTTCATTAATTTTCCAAGTTACTTTGAAGAACTATTCCATACTCAAATCTTCCAACCATGTGCAATCCAATAACGAGAACTTCATTTGTGTCTCGGGATCATCCATTTGCCACTTGCACATGTCCACCTATCTAAATGTGTGTGTTTCATCTTTCTCCCTCTCCAACATTATTTTCCAATGGCCTTTTTGACAAGTCTCAGTAAATCCAATAGATCTCTCTCTTAGTTTGATAATATTTCAGATATAATGTTTTGCTAGGATTGTTTTTACCTACCAAGCTCCACATAAGCCTTCCACTTTTATATATGAGTAGAATGGGTTGAAGACAATCTAATGTAGGATTGAGAGACTTGATGTGATGAGTATTTCCATGATCTTTTGCAAGAGAACCTCACTTATGTTTGATATGCAATTTTTTGAAAACTCTTCACGATGAAACAAGGTAAAGGTTTGAAGTTCGCTTAAGTTTGAGAGCATTGCATTTATTTATTATTGTGGCTTGTTCTTTAATTGCTAGTCTATCTTCCATAATGAAAAAATAGCCGGTCACAACATGAACTTAAATGGTAAATACTTGAGAGAGCAATATGCCTTGTTATGTATGACTAAGTGTAGAGAGGACATTGAGGGGCAATGCTGATTTCTTTATTAGCAAAGCTCATGGACTTACTCGAGGACGAGTAAGGTTTAAGCATGGGGGGAATGTTGGCGCTCCTTAAGTACCCATTTTATCCCTTGTTTATCCTTGATAATGGCATGAATTTAATATCAAAATCACTAACCATCCTAACCCCAGCCTAATTATTGGTCATTTTCACATTTGCACATATATTTTGGAGGAACTTCGTTTTTGCAGGTTTTTGGCCTATTTTGGAGCATGAAATGATGAGGCCCGTGATCGAGCGCTAACACGGAGAAAGACGAAGGCCAAAGCCTAAAGGGAGGACAAAAGCCCATGTTGATTCGAAGCCCATTCATGCACATCCATCCTCCAAGAGAGCCAAAAGGACCAAGCCCACGAAGATAAGATCAAGATACTTCGGGATTAAGCAAAGCAAATGAAGATTTAAGGAAGGATTCCCTATCATATCCTTTCCTCGAAGATATCTCCAAGATAACGATGTCCAAAGGGATGCAATCATGAAGGACATAAACTCTAGAAGATGCGAGGAGTCTACACGCGAAAGATGAGCCCGAAAGAGGGTAGGCCGGCTGGCCTAGACCCATGAGCCGGCCGGCCTAGCCCGTTTCCGAGGCGGTTCGGCCTTCCCTTCGACCGGTGGCTTCCTCGGCTCATAAATAGCTCGCACCTTATTCAACTCACGGCATCCATCCACCCAGAACTCGATGAAAACCTAGGGCCAAGACCGGAGGGAGACGACGGCCACCGCAAGTCTTCGAAGTTATCTAGGAGACGGCTTAGGCCGCCCCTAGCCGCCATGGCCTCCCTGCGTGGTTGTGCCATGGTGGAGTTCATGAGCAAGTTGGAGTCGTCAATGATATATACTCGGTGGTGACGATCCAAACGAATCTATTATGTGAGTAATGATAATCATGTCTTCCGAATCTATTAGCGATCATGTCTCTCCTTTTTTATTTCGTTCTTGCCTTGGGTGTGCTTATTCCTAGATCTATCCTCGAGATAGATTGCATGGGGTGTTCTTGTAGCTATGGTGGCTAGGAGTTCATACCTGATCTACCCAAGGGGGTTTGACACGTCTAGCATGCTTCAGGATGCTTTTGTCCAAAAGGAGTGTCGTGACAGGGCGTGGCCTGAGTAGGGGGGTTCCCGAGGGGTTGGATTGGAGGTTTTGATTTAAAGATGCCATTGATTGAGATACATGATTTATTTGCTCGTTAGCTTGAACTATAACTAGATGACAATAGGCCTAGTCATGTCTTTGGTTTTGCTATGGTTATGCCTATGTTCATGGATGAGATCAACCTTTACACAACACTCATATCTATTAAAGATTACTCTATGTGTGCAATTTATGCTTCATGTTAGGATAGATCCGTTAGATTAGATGGAAAATGTTAGGTAGTTCTTTGTCGATCCATGGATTGATAAACCTTGGGGGAATACTCTAAGGGAAAAGCTACCACGATCCGTGCGCCTATGGTATATAAATTGGGGCGCTAAGGAGCGTCAACAACCGGCGGCGCCGCTTTGCCTCCATGTGATTGCCGGCTCGACGACGTGTCAGAACTAGAAGCGGCGTGAGACGAGGCGTAGATGGAGCTGCGGCAGAGCGTGGATGGCGGGGAGCCGGAGCAATACAAAAAAAACCCTCATATGGAGCTCTTGAACGCATCGCCAGGAGGTGCTGCAGTGGGGATGGTGTGCAGCCATGTGGACATTGGCAAGCCGGAGCCGGTGATCGGAGAGGATGCGGTAGATTTTGGTGGGGGCCAAACTACTCCTGCTCTCTCTTGCAATTAACACGCCGTCGCGGTGGATTTAATTTGGAGAGTTGGGGTTTTTTGGGAGGGGAGGGGAAGTTGAGTCGGCGCCGCGTCTCAGGGGATGGCAACGGTCTCGAGAAATGTGATTGGGAGGAGTAACTGGCCCCTCTTCGCCGTTCGCCGATAGGTGGGACCCACATGTCAATGTCAGGCGTGGCCAGCCGCACCTCCTATCTCAGATCACGGTCGTGGAAGAAACTCTCATTTGGAGCTCTTGAATGTGTCTCTAGGATGTTCAGGCGGCACCGTGTCTCGGTGGGATGGCAACCGCGTGCGGAACAGTAACTGAAGCAGCCTTTGGTATGGGAAGGTCACAGAGTGCGATTCTCTCACCGTGTTCGATCCTTTGGATTAGAATAATCATTCAGAAAATTAAAATATACAGTAACAGGCCCGTCTTCGCAAGTCGCCGACAGGTGAGACCCGTATGTCAATCTCACATAACTAAATGGACGCGACGAAGGCACCTGGTCAGCGCGTCGCATTCTCGTCTCTTGCTTGTGGCCCCCGGTTTCTGCACCCCATATGTCAGTGGCTGTTAGGTGGAAACAACACGGGACACCGACAGCGTGGACGCCGTGTCCCCAAAACTCATGAAGCAGAAGCAATAATACAACATATATATCTATAGTACTTTAATTAACTACTAATAATTAATTCACACTAAAATTCATGAAGCAAAGGCAGCATAAAAGTAAAAGTTACACTACTAATAATTCAGTCTAAATTAAGCTGTCCTCATGAATAATATAGCGCGGTGGATAGACAAAAGCAAAAGGAAAGTAATCGTTGTGCCAATGCAAATTTACAAAATACCAGTCAAGAACAGCTTGAGCTCGCCATGAATCCAGCAGTCCTCACTGCAAAGCACTTTGCATCCAAAGTGCGGCCATGGTAGAACAACAATGGAATCGCACTTACCGCACTTGCACGGATCAAGATCAGCACGCATCGGTAACGCCGCCTTTCTCCTCATCCGGAGCCATCTTACCACCATAGTGACCCTCTCGTGGATCTATTAACTCTCCTTGTTGCTCAACATTTTGGTGCCGCCCCATGGCACCTTCACTATTTCATCGCCGATGGCCTGTCTCATGTATTGCCTAGTAGTATTGTCAACACCGGCGCCACCATTGGCCATGTACAGGAGGACGACAGCCACATAGGCCGCCACTTTGTGTTCGCCGTGAGCGGCGCGCTCAAGATTCTTATCGATGACTGGCAGGGGTCTGATGATAGGATCACGGAGGATAGCAATCATCCCGATGATGAAGTAGGTCTCCAAGTTCCCAACTTGGGCCAAGCGAGGAAGGAGGGTCAGATAGCCATCGTGGTCGTACCGATACATCTGGTAAAACCTCTCGACGGAGATGAGCCGGCCACCTTCGGGGTCACGGCACATGCGACGCATGAAGTGGCAGGTCGCCCAAAGTGAACGGACGTCCTCCATTGGCCGCCTCCATTGGCCGCACCGAGGTCGCAGTGACGCAGCCCGCGATCCGCCAGCGACGACGGGCGGCGTTGCCTCACCGCCATGAGAGCCGGCCGACGAGGAAGGAGCTTTGCCGTATGCACGTAGGAAAGCCAGAGATGTGGCATTCAGATTACTTTAGCTCGAGAGGGGCTAGGCAGAGGGGAGAGTTGTGGATTTCTTGAAAAAAAAGACCACCAATTTTGGATAGGGGAGACGAAGTTCAGCTGGCGCCGCCAACAGCTTTTGCGGGAAGATGCGCGGGAAAAGGACACGACCCCTCTTCGCCGGTCGCCGATAAATGGCACCCGCATGTCAATCTCACAAAAGAACACGGATGGTTTCCTATCCTTAAGTAGTCGGGGGGACATTCCAAATAAAATGCGAATATGGTCTTGAAAAAACTCTTGAGTAGCGCAGGGCCGGAACCTGTTTTCACATTGGGCCTTTCTTCTTCATGCGCCGAATCGAGTGGATCCTGGTGGCTCACACAAACCTCTCTACCTACACCACAACAATTTCGTATCGGACCTGACTGTGAAAAGGGCCCAGGCCTTATATCTGTAGGCACCACCTAGCCACGGTGCATGCTGGATAGGCCAAACATGTTAGCTATGGGCGATGGCCTAATGGCCCGCACTCGTACACGTCGACGTCGGCTCACTGCTATCTAGTGGAGCCCGCATTGACATATTTGACCCACAACCCTAACACGTGGACCTTCTGGTTTCAGTCAGCACATGTAGCTACCAGCTAGACATACTGGACCAGTTAACTGGGGCCTACAGTTGCACGTGTTACCCACATCAGCCTGCTGGGCCCGCACTTGTACAAGTGGACGCCCGGTCAAACCTCTCGCAACGGACTCACGTTGATATAGTTGACAAGCAACTGTTCCATGATGAAGCGCCCCGGTCTGGTTCTACAACAAGTCGTCACACGTGGCAGCCGCTCTGGTTCTATGACAAATCGCGTCAATCACAGGTAAGAGGACTAGATGGCACACCTTTTTTTGTGACGATATGAAATATTGTTATGTGACACGTGTTTTACTTTCGTCATAGTTCTGCAGGTGCTGAGGGCTGAGGGTTGTGCCAATGAACTATGATGGAACCCAAGGTGTATTGTGACACGTGCTTTGCTTTTGTCACGGTTGCGTAGTGTTCGAAGGCCGCCGACGAAGATCTATGACGAACCTATTTTTTTATCATAGATGTCGTCTGTTCAATGACGATGCTAAAAACATCATGCGGAAAAACATCATGATTGCTACTATTTCTACTAGTGTGACGTGTCATTGCTCATGGGCTACGTCCCCTTCTCTTGGGCGGCTGCCAAGTGGGCCACTTTTGGCCCTTGGGCTCGCTTGTGCTTGCCCGGGCATTTTTGTCTTGGATAATTCTTGCTAGTTTCCTTCACTTTTATTTGGCCAGAATTCATCTGCACACATTTTCAAACTAGCATATGAGGAATTTGTTAATAATTCATCTTATGCTAACATAATTCCTTTCGATGCACAACTTTTTGCGTGATAGTTGATGGTCAAAATGGGTCAATATTGACCATCAACATCGAACAACGACGTGAGAGGGATAGATTGATCGAGCCGCCGGCTGGATAGTAGACACTGCTCAATCAGGAGCAGGGTTGGTGATGTGTGTGATAGAGATAGATCATGGTCTCATCTCTCGCTCATGGACGTGTATGGTGAGTGTACTACGGGGTGTTTGGACGATCCAAGTGCTAATAATGTCCAACCATTACTAAAAAAACGCTTGTTAAAGGTGGGTAACGTGCCCGTCCCTAAAAACCCATTTGAATGGGTGGGTCAACCCCTAACCCACCACTGCAATGTCCTTCCCACTAAAAAAATTGTGCTCAATTAACCCATTCAGATCCAACACTTAAACAACAATGTATATGCAATCAAATTATATAACTACATTTGTACATCAATACTTAAGTTTGCACATCGACAATCAATACTTAAGTTCGTACAAGCTGTTCAAATCCATAAGAAAAGGGTAGGTCTACGTCCTTAAATATTACAAATTTCATACTTCTCCAAATAGGAGTGTTTGGAGAGCCATCCATAGATCATCGTGGTCTAAGCTCTCCCTCATGGCTGAGTACGGTGAGCCTACTACGGGGTGTTTGGCGCCGAGTGCTGATAATGTGCAAAAGAGCTAAAGTTTAGTAGCACTAGTTCATCCAAATAGTAGTGCTAATGACATGTGCTAAACTTTAGTGAAGACAGAGAAACTTTAGGAGGGGTATGCCGTATGCCTGGTAATATGTGTTACTCCCTCTGTCCCAATTTATTTGTCATTTTCGCTTTCCTAGATACATAGTTTTTATTATACATCTAGATATATGTCATGTCTAGTGCATAACAAAATCGATGTGTTTAGAAAATCAAAATGACTAATTGTTTAAGACAGATGGAGTAAAATTTAGCCCATTCAAACAGAATGTACTACAATTACATGCGTGCCACACTACTCGTACTAGCTAGCTCACGATCAGTCGCCGCATGGCTCACTCTCAGGCTAGTTCCAGTGAAGTTTTATGGGCATTTAATTTTAATGATGTGGCAATATATTTATGAAGAGTGATAAAAAAGAGTTTTACGGGATGCGAAAGGAGTTTTATTCCCATAAACTCATCTGGCATGATTTCCTAGTTTCACTATGCATTGAGACTGACATTAGCTTCTTTTTGGTAGCGTTGGACCAGACCAAAATAAAACCAGCGCATGCACGCTTTTCAGCTTTTGCATCGACCAAGCCATTACTTCTCTGTCTGTCTCTCTCTTGTCGTCGGACATACCTAATTAAACTGCTCAACAGTGATTATCTCGAATTCTCGATCCACCAGGGAGAGGGCCGGACGTGCGTGCGTGTGATTCCTCTTGCAAGCGAGCGACGACCGATAATATTAATCACGTGCATGGGGCAATGATATATGGAGTGTGTTCCATTTGGTGGAGCGATGGATGTGACCGACGGGAGCGTGGATTTGCAAAAGGGAGTGGTTTGTTTTGGTACGGTGCATTGTGCGGGCCGGCCGGGTCGGAGCTGACCAGTGGTGAGATCACCAACAACGTACACGGAGAGAGAGAGAGGCAATGCAATTATGCAAGGGGGCTGGGGGAGACCGTCGCCCCGGCACAAAAGCTGCATGCCGCAGAGAAAAGGTTGCTTGCGTCCACTTTTTTCTGGCTGTTTGCTTCTTCCCAGTTGCCCCCCCCCCCCCCCCCCCCCACACACATCTCAAGCATGCATACACCTCGACGACAACGCTGATGGGTGTTGGACCACCAAAATTGACGCCAGCCTAGACCAACCGGTCTGACCAGTTGCCTCAGTCGGTCTGACCGGTCTGTTACGCTGTAGCCGATCCGGCAGGATCCGATCGGTCTGACCGGTCTAAGCAGAGTTCGAGTACAACTAGGGATTTTCATAGATTTAGATCTTATAATATAATTTCTTGCGGGGTAAGTCCACCCACCCTATAAATATAAAGGGCAACTGCTAATTGAGGGATCCAATCTATCAAAATACAAAATAAATCTACTATTTCATTGTCTTTATTTTTATCTCTCAACCCTAGCTTTTCCAACCCCATTATCCTCTGTTCTTCCTTCATCTCCGCGACGTCTGAAGGCGTTCTAGGTGGCCTACCGATTCTAGAACAACCCTACGTGCGCCTGCCCTGGCAAGGTCCCTCCCAGGCTAGTGTTCGTCGGATCTCGCTGTCTCACCCCGGCGACAGGTTTGACCGGTCCCTCTGACCGGTCTAACCGCCCTACACAGAAGGCGCTGCATCAAGCTCCTCCTCGCGCCGCGCGACCTTGCGGAATCGTGTGTTGGCTCTAGATTGGCACCAACATATTTTGGCGACTCCGCTGGGGAAGAAAGATCTTGGTTATCAACAACCAATATAATCTACATCAAAGAAGATGGGATCAACTACTGAACTGAATAAGGAGAACATCATCCCTTCAACTAAAGAGCATCTTCCTGAAGATATTCGCCAATTACTAGAGAAGTGCAAGAAGAAGTGCGATGAAGAAAATCTGAAAGCGGCACTTGCAAGCATCAGGGTTGATCGACGTGGCAAGGTCACCAAGATCAAGGAGATCGACTTCACCTCTACTTATGCGGATGGATCTGAGGTAACACCCCCTGTATGTGCCACATCTACTGGTGTTACTGTGGAACAAGTTGAAAATTTGTTCGCTGAGCAAGATGTGCGATTAGTTAATTTAATTACTGAAAAGATGATGATATTAGCTAGTAAATAGCCAGTAATTGATGACACGTCGCCTGTTTCTACTGTTGAATCTACTGATATCCCTGCCTCTCAACCATCGGTAACTTTACCGGCGAGTCAACCGTCATATGGAATGCCGACGAATTATTTCAGTGGTCAAACAGTAACGCCAACAAATGCGTTGGTGGCTCAGCAAACATATTCTGATCCACTTACAAGCGTTCATGGTTCGGCTAACTTTTGCCGAACGTATGAGTTGGAAAATTCTACACCACCACATTCTACTCATACCTATAACATGCCACCAGTACCCCCCAGAGGAACTATGCCACAATTCGGTCCTATCACAGATGAGATGTTTGACCAATATGTGCAGCGATGGCAAAACAGGCAGCAACCGGTCAGACCGACCCAACAAACCGGTCAGACTGGTGCACCTCAACCGGTCAGACCGGTCGTATCGACCAGTCAGACTGGTTCCCCCGGTCATGCGACATCAAACTAGTAGATCGTGTCTACCTCCATACAGCCAAATTCATCAATTAATCTTGAGAAATTTCTTGCTGCATGTAAGAATGATTTGGCTAAGATGATCAAAGAAAGTCTTGGAGTAGATGTTAAAGGCAAAACTCTATCTTATCAGAAGCAGTATCCTATATCTTTTGATACGGTTACATATCCTGCTGGTTTTAGATTGTCTGAATTTGTGAAGTTTAATGGAGATGATAGTAAAAGCACTTTCGAGCATGCAGCCAATATCTTGCACAATTAGGGGAAGCTAGTTTTATAAACGAATTAAAAGTTTGTTTGTTTTCTTTATCTTTAACCGGAACAACTTTTTCTTGGTTTAGTTCTTTGACTCCTAACTCCATTACTTCATGGGAACAATTAGAGCAAAAGTTTCATGATCACTTTTTTTTTGGAAGTTATGAGCTTAAATTGTCCCATTTAACATCGGTTAAGCAAATGTGTGATGAATCCGTTAATGATTATATTAGATGATTCCGCGATACAAAAAACCGATGCTTTAATGTGAATCTTGCTGAAAAGGATCTAGCAGATTTAGCTTTCAATGGCTTGCGATCTCACATTAAAGAAAAACTAGAGGGCAATGACTTTTTTGCGGTTAATCAAGTGCATCAAAAAGCTTTGGCTGCAGAAAGCCGAAGCAAAGAGTTGCAAGAAAGTCATAGACATCATCGTCCAAATACTCATGCTCTTGGTATCATTCAGATTATTCGGACGATGAGTCTAAAGATGTTTACGCTGCTGAATTTGTGTGGTCGCCCAATGATAAACCAAGTAATTGCACTTCTTTAAAGCTGATTTTTAAAAATCGGCATGATGAGGTTAAATATACTTTTGATGTGTCAAAGTGTGATAGAATCTTTGATAAGTTAGCAAGGCTTGGGAAGATTAAGTTCTCTCACACAATTCCACCGGTATATGAGTTGAAAAGGCGTGCTTATTGTAAATTACATAATACTTTTTCTCATGCTACCAATGATTACAATGTTTTTTGTAGGCAAATACAATCGGCCATAAATGAAGGACGATTAGTCATATCTGCAATGCAAGTTGATCAGAATCCTTTTCCAATGCATGCACATGTACTTGAATTGAAGAATCCTAAGGTTTTAATTCGGCCAAGACAAGTCGAATCTACTAAGGGGAAAAATGTGGTCATTGGAGAAGAAAGACCTGAGAAAAAAGTGCTGCAGAGCAAGACTCCTCGAGCTTCAACGGAGACATCAACACTCGGGGGGGCAACGCAAAGAAAAGAAGACCGGCAGCAATCTGACCGATCAGACCGGTGCGTCGAGTGGCCCGACCGGTCCCCAGGGCGGTCTGATCGGTGCCCAGGCCAGTCTGGCCGGTGCTTCCAGTGATTCTGGAAATTCCTCCACGGCTAAATTTAGAACAAGGCCGAGCTTCAAAGAGCTCCGGGCCAAATATGAGAAGGAGGGAGCTGTCCAGAATAAGAAGAAACAACCAGATGGAGCCAAAGGTACCAAGTCAACGTCAACATCTAGTGAGCAATCGGATTTTCACATACATCAAGGTAATTGTATTGTTACGCCAAATTCTGAGCCGATTGCTCCATGGTTATGGTCATATCCTTGTTATTATACACCTTTGGATTATAGTAGGATGTATATGCAACCATATTATATTCAATATCCTTCTATATATCCAAATTGTATTACACCAAGACCGATTAGCAATAATCTGGTCGGAAAAAACCCTAATTGCAGCAAGGAAGGTGAGGAGAACGTGAAGAAAGATTCAAAGTATTTACAGCCGAGGTGGTGTCCTTCCGGTTTATCTCACACTCAAAAGCAAAGGTTGCAATGTATGCATAATCAAGAGAAGATGGAGCAACAAGTGGAGGTCCAGCCAACAAAGCCAGTAGCTATGAAGAAGGTTTGGAGGCCTAAGCAAATTGTTTCATCATCAACTTGAAGAAAAGCAAGACGTGGCCGATAATTTTTATCGCCCTTAGCACAAAAAATGACCGATGCATTAATAATCATCGCCTTTAGACAATTTTGGACCAGAAAAGTGTTCTTTAGCACACAAACTTTGCCAAAGAATAGGGGGGCATATGTTGACGACCAAAATTGGCGGCAACCTAGACCAATCGGTCTGACCGGTTGCCTCAGGCGGTCTGACTGGTCTGTTACGCTGTAGCCGATCCGGCAGGATCTGACCGGTCTGACCGGTGGGTCTGACCGGTCCAAGCAGAGTCCGAATACAACTAGGGATTTTCATAGATTTAGATCTTGTAATAGGATTTCTTGCGGGGTAAGTCCACCCACCCTATAAATATAAAGGGCCACGGCCGATTGAGGGATCCAATCGATCAAAATATAAAATAAATCTACTATTTCATTGCCTTTACTTTTATCTCTCAACCCTATCTTTTCCAACCCTATTATCCTCTGTTCTTGCTTCGTCTCTGCGACGTCTGAAGTCGTTCTAGGTGGCCTGCCGATCCTAGAACAACTCTACGTGCGCCTGCCCTGACGGGGTCCCTCCCGGGCTAGCATTCGTCGGATCTCGCCGTCTCACCCCGGCGACCGGTCTGACCGGTCCCTCTGACCAGTCTAACCGCCCTACGCAGGAGGCGCTACATCGAGCTTCTCCTCGCACTGCGCGACTGTGTGCAATCGTGTGTTGGCCCTGAATTGGCGCCACCAGGATCCCGGTCTTGCTCCTCTATTATATTCTACGTACGTGCACCTCCTCGCGGTATGGGATTTCAAACTCTCTTCAAGCTAGCGTGGTCAGGTCAGGGCCTGACAGGCACAACGCAGCATATATGCATTCATGGGCAGCGGAGGAGACTGATGGATCGCTAAAGCAAATAAATGAGGTACCAGTATACTGAACTGCAATGTTGCACTCGAGAGTGTACGTGACAGAGATCGAAGCCCTGCATGAACAAGAAGCGAACCGGCCGGAAGCATCGTTAGTTATGTATAGCTCCTCTCCTTAGCATCCGCAGTCTACCATTGCCATTTAATTTTTCTCTCCATACATTGCCATGTGAAAGAAAGGCAATATAATCTACCAGAGAGAATGAGATGCATGCATTGGAGGAAGTGGGGGGCCACCACACCATGCTATGCATCATTGTGCTCGCGTACACATCATTTCACCCAAAGGCTGGCCTGGGCTGGGCTCTCGATCAGGCGGAGACCAGACCTCAGGTACACGCACACTGCTGAGTAGTCCAGTTTGATCACTTGAGCCTATGATGGCACTGACTAACAGGCGATCGGACAGAGTCGGCCGCGGGTTGAAGAAGAAGCACAAAAATGAAAAACACTCCTACAATACATGGAAAGAACCCAATAAATTAAAGCTGTAGTGCTGCTGGCTTGCTGCTTGGTGATCCACTTCAACCCGGTCATTGCATTGGCGTTGCAGTGGTAAAAAAAGGTAGATAGGCAGTCTCGTCTCAGCTGGCTAGGTAGGTCGCAATAGCTTAGCATGCACACAAATAACCGGGTCGCATGCAGAAAGGACTACTGGCAGATTGATTTGTGTATCAATGGCGAAATTGGGTGTGTTTAGATCCCACAAAAAAAACCCCAACATCCAAACTTTCCATCACATCAAAATCACATTGAAATATTAAATATAGCAAATAACCCATGCATGAAGTACTAAATGTAAGTAAATAAAAAAAGTAATTGCATAGTTTTGATGTACGTTGCGAGACGAATCTTTTGAGCCTAGTTAGGTTATGGTAGGACAATATTTAATATAAACAAACAAAAGTGCTATAGTGGACTACAGTGTCCGATGTGACTTTTGGCATTCCTTTTCCCTCCAAACACAGCCATTGGGTAGTGTCAGAATCAAACACCCATAATTGCTTTTCCCCGCCCTCACGACGACGGATCGGTCAAAAAGACCGTGGCCCCGTCATGATCGATCCCACTGTCACTGTGGCGCATTTCCAGGACGGAGCCACGGAGGAGCTGAGCTGAGCGAGGTAGCACACACCACACCACAAGCTGCTGCTCCATGCCATGCGCTGGGCTAGCTCGTATTAGCATCAGTACCACCATGGCAAGGCACACATCTCGCTCGCTTTTCCCCCATCGCTCTCACTCGGTTCTTTTCGTCTCGCCTTTTCGCTGCTCCGCTCGATCTATCGTGGTATAATCAGATCAGTCCCAAATATATACTCGCTGGCAGGCAGGCAGGCAGCAAAGTGGCGGTGTTTAGATCTGTTCGCACAAATTTAGGGCCAACATACGAACACGCTAGATCACGTAGCGAGCGACGGCACAGCTGCAGCGCCGATTCTTAGGGTGGTCAGACCGGTTAGAGTAATCGGTCAGACTGGTTCGCCGGTGAAAAACGGCAAAGTCCGACAAACGCTCGTCCGGGAGGGACTCCGTCAGGGCAGGCGCACGTAGGGTTGTTATAGAATCGGCAGGCCACCAAAAGCACCATCAATCGATGTAGAGATGAAGGAGGAATAACAAATAAAATAGTAGATTGGAAAAGTTAGGGCAAAAAGAAAAATAAAAAAATAAAAATTGTATTATTTGATCAATTGGATGTCTCAATCGACTATGGGCGAAGCCAGACCAAAAGAGCATCGGGGTCTTATGTGTAAAACGATGGGGTCATAATTGACCATTAACAACTAACTACAACAATTTAGCACTGACTTTTGCAAAATCCGTCGGGGTCGGTGAACCCCAATGCCAAGGCACAGCTCCGCTCCTGGGTCGTGACCCTTTATATTTATAAGGTGGGTAGATTTATCCTGCAAGAAATCCTTTTTACAGATCTAAATCTATAAAAATTTCTAGTTGTACTCAGACTCTGCTTGGACCGGTCAGACTGGTCGGTCATGCCAGACCAGCTACAGCAGTTAGACCAGTCAGACCGCTTGGTCAGACCGGTTGGTCAAATCTACTACTAATTTTGATTGTCAACAAGATCCTTTCAAAATTCTAAAAAATTTTCAGCGCTACAGTAACTTCGAACGCTTGACCACTAATTAGAAGTATTAAATATGATATCTGACAAAACTCATTCCATAACTCCCGGGTGTAATTTCGAGACGAATCTTTGAAGCCTAATTGGGGCATGATTGGACAATGTCGTGCTACAGTAAATAATCTCTAATCATAGATTAATTAGACCCATTAGATTCGTCTCGCGATTTACAACCCATCTAAATAAAAATTTTATAAGTAAACTTTATTTAGTACTTCGAAATAGTAAGATTCCGTTTGCCTGCGGCAATTTCAATGTCCTCAATCCTGTCCCTCTCCCCGCGGCTTTCCACGCTTTCACTACCAAGACTGACTCCAACAGGGTAGCTATTACGGCACCCAAACGTATTTTGTCTCGTTCACGTCAAAAAATCAGGCTCCAACGGGATAGGCAAAGCACGTTGCCATTTTCCCTCCGCGCGTTGTCAGAACCCAAATATAGGTTGTCTCTCCCGTCTCTCTCCTCCACCAAATTAATTGGCCGCGCAACCGTCCGCTCGGGAGCTCTTTCTTTTAGCTATGCTGTTGGAATGGCCACGTTTTGGGTGGGGTACCAATATACTGTGCACCACGTAAATCCTTAAATGGGTCTGGTTTTTAGATGTACGCTGTTGGAGACAGCCTAAGCCTGTGTCACAAGTAGAAAGGGCCCCATAGGTTCGTCAGAGATCACTATCTCAGGTCAGGGAACTCGCCTGTGCATTGCCGCCCCGCCCCTGTTAGGGCCTCTGATCTCTCGCCTGCCAATCCATGGGTAGGGTGTGGTGACCATCAGACCATCTAGCTAGCCTGAGGCCTGAAGCGCGTGTCGAGATTCGTGTCGTCGTGGCGGCATGAACAAGCAGTGGTAATCGACGGCACGGCGCCGGCCAAAACCGAGCCCTACCTTATCCAGCCTGGCCGGGACCCACCGAGATATTGAGGTGGCACATATACCGGCCGACAAATGTATCTACGCTTCAGCATGCACAGGACCATGTAAAAAATGCACAGAATCTATCGCCACAACAGGCGCCAAGGGCGGTCGGGAAAGACAGTGCAGTGCAATGCAATGCAATGCAAACTATTAGTACGGTGAACCAAGGAGCTGAGGCACGTCAACATCAGGCGCGCGGATGAAAAGCTTGGGCGGTGGCCGGCAGCTTCACGTCTAGCATGGTCCGTTGCCATGGGCCTTTTTCAGGTTGCTTTTCCTTCACTCCCATACTCGCTTTGTCGACGATCTATAGCCGCAACAGTAGTGCCCCTGCTCGTTAGAGATGGCAGCAGCTGCAGCTGCACTGCATGCATGCGCTACTTGGTCGACCAGGTGGCAAAAAAAAAAACTTTAGCCGGCCACTGCTGCTCCGCCGAGCCAACCAAGCAAACCCAATCAATTGAGATGAGAGAGGTCTGACGATCCTGGTGGGCGCGCGCGCGCGCAACGATAGATACGACCGACGCGACCAACCAACGGCCAGGTGCGCCCAGCCAGGCGACGCCTGAACAATAGGAATGTGCTACAGGGGCGGAATTTGTTCGTTCAGTTGCACTGCGAGCATGTGTTATTAACGAATACTACTCCTACATAATAATAATAAAGACTCTTTGTTACATTCTGCGTGCACGATTTGGCTCCGGCATCATGGCACAGTCACCCGCTACAGTGTGACTCCCATCAGCTGGCCGGGGGCACGGGCGCCGGCGCGCCGCGCCGGAAACATCTGTTCAGCGCCGATGACGACACGTCCCGGCCGGGGGGAAAGGAGAAACAATCATATGCCATGTAGCCCTTTTGCGAGCAACAAAGAGCACAGTGCCACCAGGACACTGTCCACCTTCGACGACACTCTTTAACAACCTAAAGGGGGATCCAGCGAGGCTTACCTTGAAAAAGGAAACGCGCCTCTTCTTCACTTGTACCGCACATTGTTGAGAGGTCAAAGCAAGGTAGATCCAGCATGGTATCTTTATTTGCTAGGTACTGTATGTTGTATCTTTCTCACTACAAAGTTACTATGTACACGGGGCGGAGAGTTACGCGAATTTCTCATCAATCCTTTCTTTTTCTTTTCTACTTCCATCGATCGATATCACAGTGTTTCCCCGGCAGGCACTGATTTCCGGTAGCCAGCTAGTACTTGAAAATTGACATACGTCCACATCCCTATCGATCGACGACGCTGCCACCGGTAGGTTGCTAGTGTATTTGTGCCTTGCAATTGAAGGAAAGCTAGCGATCGAGAGTTTATGCGAACGGGCAACCGCGTCTCCCTCCGGCACCGAAACTGAGCTCCACACGGACCGGGAATTACTCTCGGGACAACGGAGAGGCCCGCTTTATGTGGGTAACTGTGGCTGCCATGAAGTACCTATAGCTGCGTATTGACAGGAGACTGGACGAGGAGGCATGAAATAAAAAACAGTATGAGGTGGTAAGGCTGTCCGCACTTATCATACTTCAAATTCATCCTCTAAAAAAATATTTTATTCTGGTCATCGAAATTCTCTCCTCTACAGTACCTTCTCCCGCACCATGCATCATCTATATCTCTACTATATACCAACTACTATGAGATGGGACCCACATTTCAGTTTTTTTCTTTTTCCTTTCCACTTCCTCCCCATTAGTTCTCTCTCTCCCCTCTCTTCTCCAGGCCAGGCCTCCCTCCCCCATTCCCTCTCTCTTCTCTCCCTCTCTCCTCACTCCCTCCACCCATCCCACCCCCTTCCCCACCGGCGGCGCCCTCCCCCCTCACAACCAGATTAGGGGCAGGGTGCGGCCGGGTAGCGCTGCAGGGCCGGCTGAGCGGCGGAGGTAGGGTGGACCGGCCGTGGCACCGATAGAGGCGGGGCGGAGCAGCTCGAGCGCCGGTGAGCTCCGGACTCCGGCGGTCCATGGAGCTCGCGGCCTCCCATGGAAGCGCTGCGAGATCCCGGGCTGGTGGCGGGCCTCGCGGCAGTGCGCAGGATCCCCTCCTCCTCGCTCCTCCTTCCGTCGGCGCTCCTCCTTGTCCTTGCTCCTCCCTCCGCCGGCACCCCTCCTCCTCGATCCTCCCTCCGAGATCTGCACCTTCCAGCGGCCAAGCTCCGCAGCGGGGGAGGACCAGCAGCGAGCTCCTTCATCAGTAACTAAGGATGAGTTAAGGTCGATCTCTCAGGCTAGATGCTCGCTTCGGGCACCGGCTTACCCCTGAAATGGTCAGGAGACTCCGGCTAACGGCTCTACGCTATATCCGAACGTGGAGGGCTACTAAGGCCCAACAGGGCTATCACCACCTGTGGACTACCTCTCAGACCATGGCATATAAGGCAAACGAAGGTAACCCTTGGCTTAGACATTACATCTATGCTACTGATTACTACCATAGTCTAACTACGTTTGGTACCCCGTAGCAAACTACGACACTTTGTATAAAACATAGCGACAAACCCGCGAGTAAGAGAACTGATCTCACTCAAAGATTAGTACTATGCAATAACAGAGAATCACAAATACTAACTTACTTTACTCCGAAAGAAGCCAGTATCTATAGAGGTACAATATTGGAGAAGAACACCGACAGACCCGGTGCTTTCCCAAACTACTCCTCACTCTCCTCCTTTATTCTAAGCACTAGCAAACTAGCGCCTCGCCTTTGCAATGTGGTACTACTCTACTCCCTTGGATGATGTGTGAAATGAGGCATGAGGGAGGTTCCCTTTTATAGCTTGAGGACGTCGGTTCCCGCTATATGCATATATGGAAGAAATCAAGGTTGAGTAGGTGCTACTCCTCCCCAAGACACACTTGGACGGGTGCCCATCTGGGTTAGGGCGACCCTAGGGCTCGGCCGGCCCTAGATGGCACTCCCCCAGGCCCTCCTTCCTCTGGCTGGCTGGAAGGTGGGCCCTAACCTTATCCTTTGGGTGCATCTTGCTTGGCGTGGCCGTTTCCTATGGTTTCTGGGCCCTTCTTGTAAGTGTAACGCATGACTGGATCATCTGTGCATTTCTTCTGCATTCACTTGTGTTTTCCTTTGCATTTAAACTGTGGGTGCCTGTAGACCATGATTCACCAAAACTCGTGGAACTTGATTAGATATAAGCCCTACAACTAAGTTTGGTGATGAAATGTTATGAAAAGCTGCAGGAGTTGACGGCAGATTTTAGGATTTAAGGGCCGTCAACAATACCACCACACTTAGCCTTTGCTCGTCCTCAAGTGAAGGAGAAAGGACTAAGGTGAAACACAACTTCCAAAGGTATGAAGCGAGCATAAGAGATATTCCAACCTCACCTTGCACTTGTGAACTTTGAAGTGTTTATCATGCCATCTCGAGTAGTTGGGGAGTGGAATGGTCTTGAATCAAGTCACCTCAACTCCTTATGTCAAGTAGCTTGGGATTCTTTTTTATTAGTTTTCAAAACAAACATTGCTTAGCTCCTTATTTGATACTCCTAGATAACTCAAGATGTTTCATTCCTCACCAAGACCTTTTATGTGCCTTTCTTTTTTTTTACCTTACTCCTAATGGCTTCTTTTTGTGGAGCTGTAGGTATGGAGGATATGAAGGCAAGCTTTCTTCTCATATTTTGCTAAGTCAAAAACCAGATCCAAAGGAGAAACAAGTCATAAACCGTGATCAAGATATGCAGGTGTGTGGATAAATTGTTTTTTTTGGTGGATGGTTGATGAACTCATTTGCATGATCCCTCTTTCTCCCTTTTTTTTCTTTTTTTTCTTGGATATGGGTTATCTTTTTCTTCTTCTTTTTCTTTTTGACATGCCTTGTGGGCATGTGGCATACCTTCTTCGGGTATGCATCTTTTTCCCTTTTTTTCTGCACAGCCCGTATCCTTGATGGTAACTTTTAGAGAAAGAGTCATTTTATGGCATGGATGTACAAGGCTCAATGAGAAAACAAGTTGCTTATGTGGAAAGGCTTTTCAAACTTGGAACTCATATGGCTCTGAATAGGACTTTGGCCAATCAAAGAGGAGCTTTGCAAGTTATTTTTTTTTAAATAAATTTTCCCAAGTACTTAAACATCATGAATGAAGATCATGTCATCAAACCATATCGCACACATCATCTACTTAGATGAGCATGTTGTCCTAAAGATATTTGTTCACAAGCATCAAGATAATAAGTATGGAATATAACTTATGCAAATCAACCATAAAAAGTATGTAGAGCAAGTGAAGCATGTTGATTCATTTTATTTGAGATTGATTCATAAGATCAGTTTTAAAACTCATTCAAACTCAGAACCGAGGAGAGTGAAGCTTGGGATTGCATACCTTCGCTGCGTGTAGATGATCTGGGGGTCAGGCGATCCCCCTCACACACACACACACACACACACACACACACACACACACTTATTCTTCTGCCTGTAATTTGTTAGGGAACAAAGCAAAACAAAAAGGAGCCTAAGAAGACAAGGGTTGTCTAGCCTATTTTATTTTGGAAGTTGATTTTAAGGCTAGGTTTCTTCGATGAAGTTGATCACCTCATACTCTTTATTATCGGGATCTAGGAAGATTTTTAAATGATGACCGTTTACCTTGAAGGTCTTATCTTCGCCATCTTGAAGAGTGATTGCTCCGTATGATGCGACGTTGATGAAGATGTACGGTCCTTCCCATTTACTCCGAAGCTTCCCATGTCCAAATAACTTAACCCTGGAATTAAAGAGTAATACCTTATCTCCTGGTTTGAACTCCTTTTGCTTGATCCTTTTATCATGCCACTTCTTGGTCTTCTCTTTGTAGATCTTGGCACTATGGTATGCTTTGTTCCTCCATTCTTCTAGCTCTGATAGCTGTTGTTTTTTGTGCATTCCGGCTTTCTTAAAGTCCATGTTGAATCTCTGGATTGCCCAGTATGCCCTGTGTTCTAGCTCGACAGGCAGGTGGCATGTCTTCCCATACACTAGCTGTTATGGTGACATGCCCAGTGGTGTTTTGTTGGCAGTTCGATATGCCCAAAGTGCATCAGGTAGCTTTGTCTTCTATGATTTCCCCATCTATTGTACGGTCTTTTACAGAATGTTCTTGTTTTGTTTATTTGATGTTTCTGCTTGACCATTGGTTTGGGGATGATATGGAGTTGAAATGTTGTGCTTTGCTCCAAGCTCTTTGAGGAAGTTTCGAAAGGTCTTATCAATGAAGTGAGACCCTCCGGCACTTATCACCATCCTTGGTGTCCCAAAATGAGGAAATATGATCTCATGGAACATCCGTCGAGCATGCTTGGAGTCGGCCACACGACATGGCATTGCTTCTACCCATTTGGACACATAATCAACTGCCACCAGGATGTATTGTTGTCGTAAGACTTTGAGAATGGTCCCATTAAGTCAATGCCACATACATCAAATAGTTCTATCTAGAGGTTGTTTTGTAGGGGCATTGCATCTCGTGTAGTAATTCCTCCATGTTGTTGGCATCTTCTGCATCTTCGAATGAAGTCTTTGGTGTCCTCGTACATGGTTGGCCAAAAGAATCCACTTTGCCAGATCTTGGCCTGAGTACAGTATACACCATAGTGTTCACCATAAGGTGCCGCTTGACATTTCTCAATGATTCTTATTCCTTTGGCCGTGGGTACACATCTTCTCAGCAAGCCATCATCACAAACTCTGTAGAGGTACAGATCATCCCACAAGTGATGTCTACTTTCGTAGATCAACTTCTTCTTGTTTTCTCCCGGTGGTACATACCCTGCAACCATAAAATTCACAATATTTGCATACCAGGGTGTGGTGTCCGTTACCTTCATGAGCATGTCATCTCGGAGGAAGTCATTTATCGGTAGCTCCTGCATGTTAGTGAAATGCATACGCGACAAATGATCTGCAATAGAGTTTTCTACTCCCTTTTTATCCTTTATTTCAATGTCAAATTCTTGGAGTAGAAGGATCCAACGTATCAAGCGTGGTTTAGCATCTTTCTTAGTGAGCAAATATTTCAAAGCAGCATGATCGGTATAAACAACAATCTTTGCTCCTACTAAGTAAGATCTAAACTTGTTGATAGCAAAGACAACGGCAAGGAGCTCTTTTTCAGTGGTATCATACTTTAGTTGAGCTCCTGTCAAAGTCTTGCTAGCGTAAGAGATCGCGTGATGCTTCCAATCCTTAGTTTGGCCGAGGACGGCCCCTACGGCATAGTCACTAGCATCACACATGATCTCAAATGGCAGCGTCCAATCTGGAGGCCGGATGATTGGCGCTGAAATGAGTGCCTTTTTGAGAGAGTGAAAGGCAGCGAGGCACCCATCGATGAAGTTAAAGGGTGCATCCTTAGCTAAGAGGCTCGTGAGGGGTCTAGCGATGTCAGAAAAGTCTTTGATGAAACGGCGGTAGAACCCAGCATGGCCTAGGAAGCTACGGACTCCCTTGACATTGATAGGAGGTGGAAACTTTTCAATAACTTCAATCTTAGCTCGATCCACCTCTATCCCATGTTCAGAAACATGGTGCCCCAAGACAATGCCCTCACGGACCATGATTGCACTTTTCCCAATTAAGCACCAAGTCTTTCTCCGCGCATCATTGTAAGACCTTATCTAAATTCTCAAGGCAATGATCAAAGGTTTTTCCATAGATAGAGAAGTCGTCCATGAAAACTTCCATGATCTGCTTAATCATGTCTGAGAAAATAGACATCATGCACCTTTGGAATGAAGCGAGTGCATTACACAACCCGAACGACATCCTACAACAGGCATACGTTCCATAAGGGCATGTGAACGTGGTCTTACTTTGGTCATCGGGGTGGATGGAGATTTGATGATAACCGGAATAACCATCAAGGAAACAGAAGAAGGAATGGTTTGCAAGCCGCTCCAGCATTTCATCAATGAAAGGCAGCGGGAAATGATCCTTCTTTGTAGCTACTAGAAAATGCACATTAGGCAATGCCCCAAAATCGTTGCAATAAGCCCATTTTTGTTGCAATATGAAAGAAATGCAACAATTTGGGGGTCATTGGGAAAACAAACTGGGTGTTGCATGTAAGTGAGTTACAATAGCCTATCGCATTAGATTGTGTTTTGTTGGGAATTGGGATAATGTACGCGTATTGCATCGACTTTCTGCATGGCAATATGTTGTTAATGCAACAACCATGGTCGTTGCGCTTAGCAGAGCGAGGATTGCTATAGTTGTTTTTGCAACCACGTAGTTTAGATGCAATCAAGCACTATTGCAATGGAAGATTTCAGATGCTATAGCATATATTGCAATGATATCCAGGTGCAGCAATAACTCATATGATGTAGCAATATCCTTGTAAGATGTAGCAACGATTTGTCACCCGTTGCTATTTCCTTAGAGGATATCACAACGCCAGTTGAAGTCGTCGCGCTACCCTTAGGGGATATCACAACGCCAGGAAGAGTCGTTGTTATATCCTTAGGGGATATCACAACGCCAGGTCAAGTTGTCGCTATACCCTTAAAGGATATCACAACGCTAGGAAGGGTCGTTGGTATAACCTTAGGGGTTATCACAATGCCAGTTGAAGTCATTGTTGTACCCACAAGAGATATCACAATGCCAGTTGAAGTCGTCGCTATACGCTCAGGGGATATCACAACGCCAGTTGAAGTCGTCGCTATACCCTTAGAGGATATCACAACGCCAGGAAGAGTCGTTGTTATATCCTTAGGGGATATCACAACGCCAGTTCAAGTTGTCGCTATACCCGTAAAGGATATCACAATGCCAGAAAGAATTGTTGTTATATCCTTTTAGCTTGTAACAACGCATGGACATGTCATTGCTATATCCTTAGACAAAATCACAACGCCAGTTGCAGCTGTTGCTATATCCTTGGAGGATATAACAATGACACTTCAAGGCGTTGCTTTATACTATTTGGATATCCCAACGCTATTATGAGTCATCGCTATATCATTTTAAGATATCCTAACGCTAGTACTATTTGTTGCTTTAACCTATGTACGGAATCCCAACGCTCATTTGAATCGTGGCAATAACAGAACAAATCCAAATATAATAGAAATTGATGCAAAACACAATTGCGTTAATCAAAGCATTCGATTTGGATCCAGGATTATAGACAATCATTGGTCAGACCCCCAATGTATTCAATGCTAACTTCTTTGGAGACAAAATACCAATAATGTCTACCACATCAAGCACGATATAGTATGGAGTGCACATAATACAATAACATGAGATCAGATGTCCATTGATCATATCCATCTCCCTGAGTTTGTTGAGCGAAAAGCTGATGCAGACATCAATAGATGTAGGGAGCAAACAATGATGAGTCGTAATTGGCTGCCGAACCTTGATTCTCCAGCATCTCAAGAAAAACATAGTTCATAGTGAGATGAAATAGTTATAGATTGTACATGTTTGCGAAAGCGAAATGGCAGTTCCATACCTGCAGTTGTTGTTTTCTTTTTGACGATCAAGTTTTAGCTCCATTTTGTAGCTATTGTGGAGTAATGAATCTTGGTCGTGTTGTAGGTTTCATATTCTTAACTTGATCATTGAACAGACTCTTAGAAATGTTGTTGGTTGCTCTTACGTTTGGAGCAGGAGGTGGGACATTTTCTTTCTCTGTTGTGATTTGACTTTGTGGCTCATTCTGCATTGTAATGTGGCAATAAATAATTATCATTTTACTGAATGCACAAAACATCGAGATATGGATTGTTTAATTTCATTACGTACCTATTTCGGTTGGGGTTCTGGAGCCTGTACTGGTGTTGCAACATTATTAATGTTTTCCTCAGTGGTCTTAACTCCATTCTCAGTTGGTGCAGCAAGAAGGTCTACCTCAGTGCTCCTATGTTCATCTTGTACCATATTGTTCGTTGCAGGGATATCCTACATGCGTATAATAATTGTTGGTATTTTGCAACGTCACGAATAAAATCCGCAAGCGCACGGATACCGCTGTAGCTTTCACCCAAGAGTATTCCAGGGTATCGTATCCACTGAGAAACATGAGTACGCTATCTACGGGTTCAGGCTCATCCAAGGACACACACACCGGTGTGGAGCAGACAGAAGAGAAGACTTTCTATATCTAGAATCTATGCCTAGAAGAAGAGATCACGTCACTGTTATACTTCGAGCTACCGGTTTCGACCGGCTTAAACAAGCCGATAGCTCCAGTAATAGTGCTCTATCCAATATCCGAACGTGGAGGATTACTAGGGCTCGAACAGGGCTGTCACCACCAGCCGGCTACCTCTACAAACCGTGAGACTATCAGACAACTGAGTGGTATAGTCCAGCCTAGACACCACCTCTACGCCTTTCCCTACTAACCTTAGCCCTAGCCAAGACTACTCTTTTCTATCCGGGGTCTTA
Organism: Panicum virgatum; assembly: GCF_016808335.1. Lineage (NCBI taxonomy): Eukaryota > Viridiplantae > Streptophyta > Magnoliopsida > Poales > Poaceae > Panicum > Panicum virgatum. The sequence goes on along the minus strand of NC_053136.1, from coordinate 25,274,277 downwards.
AGCTAAGATCAAATGCTACTCGCTAAGCATACACATCAACTAATATAAGGCAGAGATGATAACTTGCGATCTAAACTCTAATTCTAAATAAACAAAGAAAGTCTCGAACACTTACAACCGAATAAGCATTCGTCGAGGTACAAGCGGAGAAGAGTGCCAACAGACCCGGCACTTCCCCGACTCCTCCTCACTCTCCTCCTCTTCTTCTACACCTCCTAGTCTACCTAAGCATCTAGGATGAAGGCCTCAAGCTCCAAGAGAGAAGGTTAGTTGAGTTGGGTGTGGTGTGTGTGTTATTCTCACCCCCTCCCCTTGTATTAATAGGAGGGAGCCACCCCGGTAATGCAGCCAATCCTCCTCAAACCGCCTTCTAGAGACAATAGAGAAGTGACACGTGGAAGCTAGAGGCCAGAGGGCCCAGTGCCAGGTCGGCCGACCTCTGGCCACCACCTTTCGCCCCCAAATTTGGACACATGACTGATGAGTGGGCCCTTAGGTCGGTTCTTGGTGACTTGGCGCGAAACTATGTCGGTTGCATGCCCTGCTGGGTCCATGGATCTTCTTGCTCATGTCTGATTGGTTGAGGTGGAATTGCTTCGGATCGATGACGTGTCACGCGTGTGGGCTGAGTCTCCTTCTTGTGTGAGCTGCCAAACAGGCCCATTTTGTCCCCTGGGCTTGCTTTTGCTTGGCCTAGGAATTTAGGCCTTAGATAATATGCTTGTTACATGCAGTTTTGGCCCAAATTTACCTGCACACATTCTCAGACCAGCATCTGTGGAATTCGTCAAATAATCATCCTATACTAACATTTATCCCTTCCGATGCTCCACTTTTGCACGATAGTTGACGGTCAAAATGGGTCGTTAGTGACCGTCAACAAGATCCCCCACACTTAGTTCTTTGCTCGTCCTCGAGTAAAAGCAAGAACTAAGGCGGGCCCAGACTTCATATGATATGACACCTGCATACAAATTATTCTAGGTCTTCCCTTTGCCTGTGAATTTTGATGTGTCTACCATGAATTGTTTGGGAAGCTTAAGAGTGGAACGGTGCTGACTCCAGTCTCCTTCACTTTCCTGCTATATGACTGGGGTTTTCAAAATATTTCGCAAAGACCAACCATAGCCTTACTTCTCCATAGGATCTCTCATGTCGCTCACTATGTATATATCCTCACCAAAGCATTGCTTGTTTTCATCCTACTTTTAAAGATAGTTTATATGGGGCTCATGGTAGGAGGAAAAGGAAGCTTGCACTTGTGTCACATATATTGCAAAATCAAACAAAAGATCCATGGAGATAACAAATCAAACAAGTTGATCAAGATTGTGCACATATGGAAGGTGGATGATGGAATGAAATACTCCTTTTATGAATCTCTCTCTCCTTTATTTGGATAACTTGAGGACATGGCTATATATATATATATATATATATATATATATATATATATATATATATATATATATATATATATATATATATATATATATATATATATATATATATATATATATATATATATATATATATATATATATATATATATATAATGGACATTGATGTGTCCATTTTTTTCTTTTTTTGGGGTCATGCTTCTTGGGCATGCCATCTTTTCTCTCTTTTTTTCTTTTTTTTAATAGCTCATGCCTCATTTGAAAGATACTAGAGAGAGAGATATCATTGGAGTTTTATTTTGTGGATGGATGGAATGGCATAGCTGACTTCCAGTGTAGAAGTTCAGCTAGTGGACTGCACATGATCTTGATCAAACAAGTATGAAAGGCATCTCACTAGGGTCACAAAGTTTGATGAAGCTCAATGTAACAACAAGGCACATATGTGTGAAGATTTATCTCATGAAGATTAACATATGGCTTTGGTAGGACAGACACGTGGAGTTGTAAAGCTATGGAGGTTTTCCTTTTGATAAAAATTTCCCAGACATATAAACAGAGAAAGAAAGGATTCTTCCATCAAACAATATCTCACTAGTGAACAACTTAACAATTATGGGTTCCCTAAGATATGATTCACAAGCTCAGGCTTAGCAAAGAATAAAAGGTATGTGAGCCAATCATAGAGAAGCACAAGAGCCAGAGGATACTCCTTGAGTTTAATTTTTGTGATTGATCAAGATTTCATTTAAACTCATAGGATAGGGAGAGTATGAGGGGTAGAGTACACAAACCGTCGCGATGAAGATGATCGGAGCTAGTGCTAGTCAGCCAAACCTGAGGTTCCACTGCCCAATACGAGCTCTGATTTGTCTTGGCTTTTTGCATTTTGGTTCGTTTGGTGTTGCGCACGTGTTGTGGGATATCTCGAGTGTATATGCATGAAAGTTCAAAGAGTTCTCCCCCACACTTGTTCTTGTACCTGGCGCTTATTCAAAAACAAAAATATAGAAACAATCTAATAGCTCTACCGGTTTTAAGAACCAGGGAGCTCCTAAAATTTATTGAAACTAAAATTTGATCTCACCATGATACTTACTCAAGCAAGGCTGAATTAAGATTGCATCAACATGCATATGTTGTACAACATTAATCCAAAACCTTGGCTTACCTTTCTGCTTGAATTCTGCTCAATGACTCGCCCACTTTGGATTTGAAGTTTTCTGCAAGGGTTAGTCCATATATGCAACCAATATCTATAAAAGTATTAACTCCAGAACGTCAATCAAACTTGGCACAAGGTCTAGTTTGACTAAAGAGGACATTTTAACCCAAACACCATGCTTGATTTGAAAGGCCTATGAATGTGTTTTCGAACACACATCCAAACTAGAGCATACAAGAACAAATAAAGAAAGCATGAAGCATGATTGAGCTTTATTCAAACAGAGATAAGCATGAGTACGAACCTCGTGATCCTCGGGCGACCTCCCGGCAGGGCTTTGTTTAATGTCAAAAGCAGGACATCGAGAGTACTTACCATGATGGTTTATTGATGAAGACTCAATGTTGTCACCATGGTGACTCCTCTCATTTTTTTATAGAGCAAGATGCGAGGACATACACCAATTCCAAGACAAGACATGAATTGAGAAAAGAACTTACTTTGGGGTACTCACATACCTCCCCCACACTTGGAGTTTTGCAAACTCCAAGTGTATGGAGTTCAAGTCTCCTTTTGTAGTTGTTCCTTCATCAAAACATAACGATGTATTGTAGTCGGTGTAGCTCTCATGTTTGTAGGTGTTGCTTGTCCGTCATTCTTCTTGATCTTCCCTTGGAAAGGTTAGCGACCAAAAATACCCGAAGGGAAGCTATATCCTAGAACATGCTCTTGCTTTTTATTGAAAGGGAAATAAAGAAGTAAATAAATAAATGATAGTTCGGGCTATCTCCCGGCAGTTCTTTGTTTCTGGTCATAAGCTCGACCATGATAACTCTTGCAGCCATCGTTGGTGATGGGTCATTGTTTCACCACCAATCGTTGAAGCTAGCTACAAGGTTAGTGCCACGGTACACCCACGAAATCTGCAATATTTACGATAAACATATACATCTACAACCAACCTTCTAAAGATTTTGCAGAAGAGGACCATAAGGTGGTTATAGTCCTCGTGTGTGCACAGTGCACTAAGCATGCCTGACTCTGAAGTTGCATTGAATGAGCATGGTTTATATGGTATGTCAAAAGTGAAGCTTCCATGCTCATTTGTGGAATCCTTTTCTTCAGACTCTAGAGTCGGTGCCTAGAAAAATTACTTGGCCCATGATTTCTCCATCTCAAGAGATTTATCATGGAAGATCATAGTTGTAACTCGATAAAGATCAAGAACAACGTATTCAGGGCCAGCAGGAAGAGGCTCACACTCGATCGAGGGGGACGATGAACGTTCGTCTTCACAAAAGTGAAGGCTATCTTTCGAGTCGTACTCTTCAGAAGATTCTACATCTTCCAAGAGGACGGGGTCGGATGATACGAATGGATATGTATGCACCATCTCCTCGAGCAAGTTCTACTCCGGGAAATGCTTTGCCATGTGATTTTCTAAACAAGGAGCAGTAGTGTTTTGGCATTTCTTAAGTCGATACTGGGTTTGCGATGACCTCGGTAACAATCTCATAATTTCCTATTGGCGGTCCTTAGTGCAATCACAAGAAATGAGGGCGCCGAACCCATCCTATCAACTGCACCCAAGGGGTGCCACTCTCGTGGTATAATCAATACGATTACAAATGGATCTGCAAGCGCATGGATATATCCTTGTAGCATTTCACCCGGAGAGTAAGGGTATCGTCATTTATTTGTGTCCCAAAGGACGGCAGCGGCAAAGGTATTGTTCTTAACATTAACCATGACATTGTGCCTCAAGCAATAAGCAAAACTCTAAGAGGAGTAAGTCCAGGTAAAGAATAAGCAAAGGTAATGCGACACAGCACACAACCACACTCCAAGAGAAAGGAATTGTTGACGCTCCTTAGAGCGTCAATTTACGTACCGCAAGCGCACGGATCGTGGTAGCTTTTCCCTTAGAGTACTCCCCCAAGGTTTATCAATCCGTGGATCGGAAGCGAACCGACTAGGGTTTACCATCTAATCTATCGAACCTATCCTAAACATGAAGCGAAGATTGCATATAAACTGAACACTTGATAGATATGAATGAAGCATAAGTGTTCATCACACCCACAACCATAGATGAGATAACACAACCAAGGAGCTAGGGCCTATCGTCTCTAGGTACAGTTCTAGTCAAAAAGGTGATCAAAACATAGATTGCATCTCAACTAAAGGTACACGAAATCATCTCTCAGAAAGGCTGCTCGCAAGCGGCCTACTTTCCAAAAGGTCGCCGGTGCGAGGTGCGTGTCGACGCCTAAGGTTTCCCAAAGCTTTACCCCAAACTCCCTTGGTACTCGCCATCGATCCTATTCCACATCATGTCATCGCTAGAATTTTTCCCTCCGCCATACTGTCACCACACCAGGGTAATCAACCAACTAGCTAAAACACGCTACCTCAACGTATCCACAAGATATAGACTAATCACCACGAATAGATCTAATCTTACTATGAACATATGGATGCATCACATATGAGAAAGAAAGCATGCATTGAAGTAGACCAAAGTCGAGACAACTAGAATAAAGAGTAGATTGATATCACCATCGTGTGTGTACATACCCCGACGAATGTTGGGGGTGACTCCCGAACTCCACCATGGCACAACCTCGCAGGGAGTCCATGGCGGCTAGGGGTGGCCTAAGCCATCTCCTAGGTACCCTCAAAGACTCGCGGCGGCCGTCAGCCTCCTCCGGTCTTGGCCCTAGGTTTTCGTCGAGTTCTGGGTGGATTGATTCCCTCCCTTGGGCACCTAGGGGGTTGTATTTATTCCCTTGGGGCGTGTTCCACCTTGCCTTGCACGAGATCTTCCTTGGGAGAGAAGCAAACTTGGTTTCCATAAAATCAGCCTCGTCCAGATTTTCCTGTTTCACAGCCCTTCCTTGCCGATGCCATATCTCCTATGTCCGGACTCTAAATAATGCAAATTCGGTGTCCAGATTGTGTGCCACGAAATTATCTCCAACTTTGGTATTCATTGCTTTCCTTGTAAACGAAGATAAGATCCCCAAAACAGCCTCGGAAGAAAATCTGTCTAATTTCGGACTTGTCTGCGCAGCAGGTATTTCGGGGGCCATATCTCCTAGTTCCTTGACCCGAATTGGGCCTTCCATATGTCCAAATCAAAGCTCTCATCGAGGCCCACAACTTTGGTATTTAATCATTTTCCATTAGAGGCCGTTTAAGTCTCTGAATCCGCACCGAAAGATCATGCTGTTTGCGCGAATATCTCTCGGGCTGAGTTGATCTCATGGGTAAACCTCCAAATCTCAAGCCCATCTTCCTCCATGTGGCTTTTCTCAATATTTTGACTTTTTTCGCCTTTACATGTGGGCTTTAGACGTCATTATCTCCGCGATTTAGATAGGGGTGCTTGTCGTCCAAGCTCCAGCATCTTCTGTTTAAGTCCCCAAAGTTTTACGGCTTCGTGCTTTGGTCCTTGGGCTCTCTTGGAAGGTGGATGTGCATGAATGGGTTTCGAATCAACATGGGCTTTGGTCCTTCCTTTGGGCTTTGGCCTTCGTCTTTCTCCGTGTTAGCGCTCGATCACGGGCCTCATCATTTCATGCTCTAAAATAGGCCAAAAACCTGCAAAAATAAAGTTCCTCCAAAATATATGTGCAAATGTGAAAATGACCAATAATTAGGCCGGGGTTAGGACGGTTAGTGATTTTGATATTGAATTCATGCCATTATCAAGGATAAACAATGGATAAAACGGGTGTAACGAACATGGCACCATTTATGCCATTTCGAGTGATTTTGGTGATCGAATGACAACACAACACTTGGACTAATATGATTGTTAAGATGATCACTCTCAGGCTTTTAGGTTCAAGTGATGACAAAAAGAAAGAGAAGATAGGCGTAGCAAGGCCTGAAGGAACTTCATTTTTGCCTTCGGATCAGGAGCACCGGAAGAACCGATGCCTATGCATCGGTGCATCCGACGCTTGTCGGAAGAACCGGCGCTATGAAGTTTGGTGCAGAAGGGAATCAAAGCCAAGTCAGCCTAAGCACCGGTTGAACCGACGGGTCAAAAAGGGGGCATCGGTGCATTGGGCGTCCTATGTTCCAGAGACGATGTCAAGACCCCAGGAGAAGATTCTTCAGCACCGGTTGAACCGGTGAAGCATCGGTGCATACCATCGGTGTAATGACGTCAGCTGTCAGGAGAAGATTCTTAAGCACCGGATGAACCGGTGATGCATCGGAACAAAGCATCGGTTCAACCGGTGGTCAATGCATCAGCTGTCAGGACTTCAACGGCTACTTCGGTTTATGAGTGACCGGAAGAACCGACGCTACCTCTGCCAGAGGCATCGGTTCTTCCGGTGATACACAGATTTTCAGCTGACCGTTGGAGCAATGGCTACAAGTCTTGGTGGCCTATATATACGCCTCACCCCGGCCATTTGAAGTTTGCTGGAGTTGCTGGACATCCCACACACACCCAAGAACATCTCCAAGCCATACAAAAGCATCAAGATCATATCTTTAGCCCTTAGCACACTTTGAGAGTGTTGTGTAAAGGATAGCTCTTAGTGAGTGAGTTTGCAAGGCTTCGAGCCTTTGTGTTGTGGTTCATTAGTGAACCAAAATAAGAGCTTGGTGCGCCGGCACCTTGGAGCGTGAAGCTCGCCGGCAACGTCATCGACCCTCCGACTTGGTGTGGAGCGGCGACGACATCTTTGTGCGGGGGACATGGAGACCCCCATCCTTTGTAGAGAAGCTCCTTAGTGGAACCCGGGGCCAAGGTGACCGTGATTGTGTTCTCGGAAGAGACTTGGTGGCCGAGTAGCAATACTCTTAGTGAGTGCTACAACAACGTGGATGTAGGTGTGCCTTTGTGGCTAACCGAACCACGGGATAAACACCCGCGTCAAGAGTTTGCTATCTCCTATCCCGCTCTTTAAGCTTCCGCATTTCATACTAGCAATTTGTGTGTCTTTACTTTCATAGAATAGTTTCTTGATAGGAAAGGCTATAGGTTGCTAAACTCTTTTGGGATAGGGGTTTTTACACTAGAACAACCTAGTTGCATATCTAGATAGCACATTTTAGTTTAAGTTTTGTGCAAACTAGTTGGAGCCATAGGTCTAAGTTTTTAGAGTGCCTAATTCACCCCCTCCCCCTCTTAGGCTAGAGCACCCGATCACTTTCAACGGGTACTTAAGGAGCGCCAACATTCCCCCCATGCTTAAACCTTGCTCGTCCTCGAGTAAGTCCAGGAGCTTTGCTTATAAAGAAATCAGCGTTGCCCCTCAATGTCCTCTCTGCACTTAGTCATACATAACAAGACATATTGCTCTCTCAAGTATTTAGCAATTAAGTTCATGTTGTGACCGGCTACTTTTTCATTATAAAAGATAGACTAGCAATTAAAGAACAAGCCACAATAATAGATAAATGCAATGCTCTCAAACTTAAGCGAACTTCAAACCTTTACCTTGTTTCATCGTGAAGAGTTTTCAAAAGAATGCATATCAAACATAAGTGAGGTTCTCTTGCAAAAGATCATGGAAATACTCATCTCATCAAGTCTCTCAAGCCTACAATAGATTGTCTTCAACCTATTCTACTCATATATAAAAGTGGAAGGCTTATGTGGAGCTTGGTAGGTAAAACCAATCCTAGCAAAACATTATATCTAAAATATTGTCAAACTAAGAGAGATCTAATGGAATTACCGAGACTAGTCAAAAAGGCCATTGGAAAATAATGTTGGAGAGGGAGAAAGATGAAACACACACATTTAGATAGGTGGACATGTGCAAGTGGCAAATGGATGATACCGAGACACAAATGAAGTTCTCGTTATCGGATTGCACATGGTTGGAAGATTTGAGTATGGAATAATTCTTCAAAGTAACTTGGAAAATTAATGAAGCCAAAAAGAACTAAGGAGCATTTTATTCTTCTCTTTTTTCTTTTCTTTTCTCCTTTTTTCATTTTTCTCTTTCTTTCTCTTTTTTCTTTCTTTTTACTCCTTAGAACTTTTGATAACATAGAATACTTACCCAGCCATCCCCCCATGCTTGAACGAATGCTCGTCCTCGAGAATGAATAGTGGGAGAACCAACTAGTTAGGGTAAGTATCTCAAATTCACCTTCTTCTTCGTAGAACCTCTTGAATCTCCGAGGAGCCTTGTCTCCCAAAACTTTTCTTTATATGGTGCCCTTGATTCTTTTGATTCCGTCGAAATGATAATCCATACTCAAATTGGGTTGTGATCAAGGAGGTAATCACAAAAACATATTTTTGGTTTAGGGTGGATATCCAGCGAGGTTTCCAAAATTCCCGAAGTAGAAATTCACAATGCAAGGATAAATAGGCTAGGAAAAAGAAGGTTACACAAAAAAATGAAATGACCAGCTTCTTAGTCTCGTACCAAAGAAATAAATCTTAATCCAACTCATCAAAATATAAGTTTGCAATCGAAAGGTTTCATCATGAAAGAATATGTATGTATAGGTTTTGGTGGGTAGAACTTTGCAAGAGATTCACAAATGTAGATAGCATAGGAATTAAGTTTTCAAATTAAACAACACAAGGTGTAAGGTCATCGGTAGACTTAAATCAAAGAGCAACATAGAATATGTGGGTTTAGAATTTAGTCATTTAACCTCCACAAATAAAAGAGCCGGTATTTAATCATTTTAATTCCATTTAATTGAGAGCAAATGGTCAAGTCATATACAACATAGCGTAGGTAAAACAAAGTAGCAACTTTCATCACTTTTCCATAAGCAAGAGCATATAAGAATATCATCGTGGTGAGCTCAAGGTGATGGTGGTTATCATTCATTGAAAAAAAAAACAAATCTAGGTTGTACTTCTAGTAGCCATGTTATTATAGGGAGAGATATACAAAGGTTGCATCTATTGTTGAAGGCATATATGTACAAGCATTTAGAAAAAGACAGAGTTGAGGAAGAATTACCGTCCTTCTCGATGCTCGTAATGAAGTGTAGCGCGGCCTCCCCCATACTTAAGCATTGTGCTAAGCATGGAAGAAGAATCATGAGCATCTTGTGGCAACCGTGATTATCTTACTCCATGAGATCTTTCTTCCTTGTCCACGAAATCCTCCCCCATGCTTAGCATGATGCTATGCGTGGAAGGAGAAGATGGACCATCTTGCAATTCTTGAAGTTCTTCACTCATGTATATGAATATCATCTTCAATGTGTCTTCACCTTTGTTGCCACAATTTCCTTCAACTTCTTCTTGTACTAAGTCAAGGTCCCAATCCTTGCTTCTCATCGTCGTCGCCTCCTTCAATTCCTCGTTGTCCCATTGCTGCCTCATCTTCACAAATTTTTCTTTCAATTTTCAGAACAGAACCTGTACTGCAACATTGCTCCATTGTGAAGTGCACGAATTTTTCTTTCCAATGAGTCCTTATTCGCCCAAAATTGATTCCAAACAAGAGAGTTATGTCCATTTTATCCCAGCGCTGCAATCTGTTTCGAATTTCAGAACGCGCAGCGTCCAAAGTTTTTGCCATATCTTCTTTTACGGGTCTTCAAATTCATTGTTCTTAGATGCGTTGGAATGGGAATTTCATGGAGCTTCTGAATTTCAATTTTTTTTCTTCCTTGTATGTCTCTGTCTATGCACAAAATTTGATGAAAACAGCGGGCCTTGCTCTCGAACTTTGGAGATGTTGACGAATTTGATTTCTTCTTTGATCACGAATTCATGGGAACACTTCTTCATGCCTGCAAAACATTTTAAACACACACTACTCCCGGAGTGATGGTTGGGAGTAGAAACAAAAGCCAACAAACCTACCATTCCTAAGATCTCAATTTGTGGCAAAGTTAGCTTAGCGAAACTAGTGAGTGTACGTGTGTGCTAGTGTAAATGCAAAGGAGATGAAGGTATATAAACAAAGACAATGTTTACACCTAGTTCTAAACACCATGTTTACAACTAGGTTGCCGAACTTCTCCATAGCCAAAAAGTCTTATTTAACCAAGGTCAAAACACCATGTCTATCCCAAGATCAATAGGCCTTAATAGCACAAGAAAAAATAAAGCGCATTGCAAAGCTTATAAACCAACCAAATGCAACCTCATAGCTTGGTAACTAAATGATGATGGTCTTCAATCATGTCTAAACACCATGTTTACACAAGATTGCAAAAAGGAAAATGCTCACGTGAAGCATTAACATGGATATGAAAGCTTTCATCAATAAAGTTGAGACCAAGATAGCAAAATGAGTGCATGAACAATGGAATGGATGCAAAGTGCAAATGCAAAGTTAGCAAAAACAAGCGTTAGCAAGGTTGAAAGTACCTTTCGATGTTGTTCCGCAACTAGCTTATTCAAAAACAATTGCTAAGAGTGACAAAAAGCCTTCGCGACACTTCATAAGAAGTGAGGCTTTTGTCAATGAAAAGGTTATTTATCGAAAAGGACCAAGCAACCGAGCTAACAAGGTTTTAGAAGTAGGTTTATGGGTTTACTATATTTTTTTTGGCTTAAAACAAAAATTTTGAAGAGAAAGTGTTGGGTATAGAAATTCTATCTAAGGTGGTTTTTTTAAAAAAAAAACAAGAGAGAAACAAAAGTTAGATTTTTTTTTGAATGAAAAACATAACCTATTGTTTTAGGATTGCTCTATGAGTGGTTTTCCTAAGAGTTTTAGGATCTCAAAAGCGAGGCTAGTCAATGTTTTTAGAAAAGGTTTTGTTTAAATGCAACATGCAATGCAATGCAAGGGTGAGATGAACAACATGGTATGCAATGCAACACGGGGTGGGTGAACAAAATGATATGACATGATGAGGTGGTCTAAAACAAAACAAAAAGTTAGCCTAAGTTAACTAGCCACAAGTTTAGAATCAAAGGGTGGTGCAATGCTTCTTAAATCTCTCTAAAAAGACACAAAGAAAAAGACTCAAAACGCTAATAGGCACACAAAAAGGTCTACAAGTTTCCCAAGATCAAATAACAAAGTGCTCCCTCAATAACATTTAGAATGAACAACATGAAGTTGTGGTTTTTGATAGAGCAACGGTACAATGTTACTTGATATTCCGATTAAAGAGTGCAATGTAGACGGCCATATTAATATATATATAAATAAAATGAACGGGTTGCCTCCCGCAAAGCGCTTCATTTAAAGTCATAGAGCTTGACTTTCTCACATACCTTCTCATTGATGTGAAGCCATGGTCCTTCGTGCGAGAATCCGAAGTGTCCATGCAGCTTGATGTCGCCTCTTGTAATCCATCGTGGTTTGCTTGCAACATCTTCATTTGTCGAAAGTCGACCGCTTGTGCCTTCATTTGCCAATGTCATTGGGGTTCTTCCTCTGCTCCAAGCCTCTGAATTTTATCATGTACGCTTGATGAAAGCATCGCCCAAGCTCCCCTTCATTGTTGTCATCGTCATCTTCTCTATCTTGTTCTCATCGCGTTGCTCCTGCTTCTTCTTTGTGGAATCTCTCCTGTATACTCAACAGAACATATACCAAAATATAGATCTATTGAAATGTTTATGAAATTACCTTTCCAACGAGTGGTCATTCATCTTAAACCGAATCCAAACGAGAGAGTTATGCCGGTTTCACTTTGGCGCTGCGTGCTGTGCAGAAATTTTCAGAGTGCACAACCTTCAATGTTTTGGCCATACCCGCTTGTAGGAATCTCTGATTGATTTGGTTCTTGATTCGTTGGAACGGGAACTTCGTGAAGCTTTTGAATATTCAAAAATATGCTGCTCTTTGCTTCTGAGGTCGGGCTGGACATTGATGAGAACAATATCTTCTTGTGAATTCGCCCGAAGATATCAATGATCTCGATCATGTGGTCTTTGGAGCGTAGTGTCGTGCATCCTCAGCTTCAAGGTCATCACCATTGATTCACCAGCGAGTAGCATGGCTCCAATGGTCTGTCTCCATGGTTCTTGCTTTGCTTAAGGTGTCGGGATCGAAGATGCTCCTGTGCTTCGTGTTGATGATCCGAACGGTTTCCTTCCTTGATAGCATCACTCGATTAGAAGTATATCGAGCATCCCACTGGAGAAGATAGGTGGTGTCGTGGTTCTTCTAATCTTGTTGCCTCCAGCTTTGGTCAACTTCAAATCATCATCTTTTGTGTACACAGCCTTCCAATCATCCTTTGACATCATCATCACCTTCTTCGTCGGTTGCTACTGCCTCTGTCCTCGTTGAATTCCCCTTCATCCAGTGCAGAACATGTACAACCTTCTCCTCCATTGCAAGGTGCATCAAATTATCTTTCCAACAAGTGGTTATTCACCCCAATTAGACTCTGGATAAAGAAGTTATGCTCGTTTTATTACGGCGCTGCAATCTGTCCAGAGGGATTTCAGAACGCGCAGTGTTGAAAGATTTTACCATAACTCTTCACACCGATCTCCAAAGTTGATGGTTCTTGATCCGTTGGAAAGAAGACTTGATGGACCTTCAAAATAATCTATTATTTGCTCATGGTACTTCTCTGATCTTGGACGAAAAACTCATCACAACAGTAACACTTGATAGATGATGATGATCGCACGATTTTCTTCGCGGGCATGCTTCATACCTATTGCTTGAACAAACAATTCTTCCCAAAAACATCAGTATTTAAAATCAATTGACACAGCGGCGTACCTTATTTATCATCTTTTGCTTTGGGGAGTGGGGACTCGATAGCGGATGCTGGGCCACTAACAAAAGTTAGCACCTACCACTAAAGAGTGAATCTTGATGTTGTTGCCGTCATGTCGATGTGGACGTTGTCGATGTTCCATGTCGAGGCTCCTCGATCATCTTGTTGCCGATTGTTGAAATTTGTCGAAGTGGATTATGGACTTCTTGAAGTCCAAGTTTGGTGTCTAACTTTTTCCACCTGCTTTCAAGGACATAAACAAGAAAACAAGGGTATATGCAATAATAAAAATTAGGGTTAGTCAAAAAAACTAGATAGATCGCCCTAGGGTTCGAGTGGCCGATCCCCGGCAACAGCGCCGGAAAAGCTTGTTGACGCTCCTTAGAGCGCCAATTTACGTACCGCAAGCGCACGGATCGTGGTAGCTTTTCCCTTAGAGTACTCCCCCAAGGTTTATCAATCCGTGGATCGGAAGCGAACCGACTAGGGTTTACCATCTAATCTATCGAACCTATACTAAACATGAAGCGAAGATTGCATATAAACTGAACACTTGATAGATATGAATGATGCATAAGTGTTCATCACACCCACAACCGTAGATGAGATAACACAACCAAGGAGCTAGGGCCTATCGTCTCTAGGTACAGTTCTAGTCAAAAAGGTGATCAAAACATAGATTGCATCTCAACTAAAGGTACACGAAATCATCTCTCAGAAAGGCTGCTCGCAAGCGGCCTACTTTCCCAAGGTCGCCGGTGCGAGGTGCGTGTCGACGCCTAAGGTTTCCCAAAGCTTTACCCCAAACTCCCATGGTACTCGCCATCGATCCTATTCCACATCATGTCATCGCTAGAATTTTTCCCTCCGTCATACTGTCACCACACCAGGGTAATCAACCAACGAGCTAAAACACGCTACCTCAACGTATCCACAAGATATAGACTAATCACCACGAATAGATCTAATTTTACTATGAACATATGGATGCATCACATATGAGAAAGAAAGCATGCATTGAAGTAGACCAAAGTCGAGACAACTAGAATAAAGAGTAGATTGATATCACCATCGTATGTGTACATACCCCGACGAATGTTGGGGGTGACTCCCGAACTCCACCATGGCACAACCTCGCAGGGAGTCCATGGCGGCTAGGGGTGGCCTAAGCCATCTCCTAGGTACCCTCGAAGACTCGCGGCGGCCGTCAGCCTCCTCCGGTCTTGGCCCTAGGTTTTCGTCGAGTTCTGGGTGGATTGATTCCCTCCCTTGGGCACCTAGGGGGTTGTATTTATGCCCTTGGGGCGTGTTCCACCTTGCCTTGCACGAGATCTTCCTTGGGAGAGAAGCAAACTTGGTTTCCATAAAATCAGCCTCGTCCAGATTTTCCTGTTTCACAGCCCTTCCTTGCCGATGCCATATCTCCTATGTCCGGACTCTAAATAATGCAAATACGGTGTCCAGATTGTGTGCCACGAAATTATCTCCAACTTTGGTATTCATTGCTTTCCTTGTAAACGAAGATAAGATCCCCAAAACAGCCTCGGAAGAAAATCTATCTGATTTCGGACTTGTCTGCGCAGCAGGTATTTCGGGGGCCATATCTCCTAGCTCCTTGACCCGAATTGGGCCTTCCATATGTCCAAATCGAAGCTCTCATCGAGGCCCACAACTTTGGTATTCAATCTTTTTCCATTAGAGGCCGTTTAAGTCTCTGAATCCGCACCGAAAGATCATGCTGTTTGTGCGAATATCTCTCGGGCTGAGTTGATCTCATGGGTAAACCTCCAAATCTCAAGCCCATCTTCCTCCATGTGGCTTTTCTCAACATTTTGACTTTTTTCGCCTTTACATGTGGGCTTTAGACGTCATTATCTCCGCGATTTAGTAGGGGTGCTTGTCGTCCAAGCTCCAACATCTTCTGTTTAAGTCCCCAGAGTTTTATGGCTTCGTGCTTTGGTCCTTGGACTCTCTTGGAAGGTGGATGTGCATGAATGGGCTTCGAATCAACATGGGTTTTGGTCCTTCCTTTGGGCTTTGGCCTTTGTCTTTCTCCGTGTTAGCGCTCGATCACGGGCCTTATCATTTCATGCTCCAAAATAGGCCAAAAACCTGCAAAAACGAAGTTCCTCCAAAATATATGTGCAAATGTGAAAATGACCAATAATTAGGCCGGGGTTAGGACGGTTAGTGATTTTGATATTGAATTCATGCTATTATCAAGCATAAATAAGGGATAAAACGTGTACTTAAGGAGCGCCAACAGGAATAAAAGAGAGAAACGACAAAAGAAAGAGACTACTCTATCCTACGTTAAGTCAGCTGGAGCTTAGGCTAGGTTAGGTTTCCTAGTGCTTCTATCCAAAGCTGGGGTTATGTTAGGACATAGTTAGGACTGCAGGTGCCAGGAAAATGGGATAGCGGGGAGAAGGTCCCGCACCGGAGTACATCCAGTCCCGTTACCTCTTTGCATGAACTCATACACCGAACCCAAACGTCGGGGAATATGCTAAACGCAACACAGCTGTTATGCCAGACGAATAGGGCTGTCACCACCTGCCGTCTACCCCAGTCACACTATGGAGCACAGTCATATCCGATGGACCCCGCATACTCGGGCACCACGCTCGTGTATGAAGTCACTACTCTAGTGTCCCCAGGTCTCCCACCCTTCGGATGGACAAGTAAAACACTAAAGCAAGCCCGAAAGCACAACGAACCTCTATCCGTACCCGGATCATCTGGCCTAACCAAGACCTTTACATAACTCATGAACAAACTAAGCATGGATTGATAAACTATCAAGATAGTAAAGCAACCATGGCACATCTCTATATTATGAATAGAAGTCTGACAAGTCGGATACAAAGCCATACCAGGATCTGAGGATTGCTCAACGACCCCGAGGATGACTTGCTTCGCTAAAGAGAACTAGCCTAGCTCCACTACCTAGCTAAGAGAGCAAGAGAGAGAGAGAGCCTTCTTGGAGAGAGTGGAATGAGAGGTGTGTGTGTGTGTTTTGAGAGGGGTGAGAGGGAGCCATATTTATACTAGTGGAGGTCGGTTCCCGCCAAATGCACGTATGGAAGGTGATCAGGAGACTTGGGGGCAACTCCTCCTCGAAATCCACCTGGACGGGAGGCCGGCCAGGTTCGGCTGGCCGTCTCTCGTCCTTATCCTTCTCTGGCAGGTTGACATGTGGGCTCTGGTATCTTTCCTTGTATGCATTATGTGTGGCGCGCCCGTTTGCTCTGCTAGATGGGCCCTCTTTGTAAGTGTGTGACGCCGGATGCGATCTTCTGCATAGTTGTGTGGCCTCTGTTGCATGTTTTCCTCTTATTTCACTCTTGCTCATCTAAAATCATACAAACTCGAAAACAACTGTGGAGCAAAGTTAGTGATGCAAATATGTGAGTAAGGCGTATAGTTTTCCTTTATTATTGAGTATAGTTGACGGTCGGATTTGGCACTTAAGCACCGTCAACACAGTGGCAGAAGCATTTTGCCTTAGCATTTCATCTAGGCTCCCATGAGATGCTAAAAGCTTTTCTAGCAGGTAGCCTAGTGGAAGATTAAAATCAAGGATACCGTAGATATAGAAATCCAAGTGCACCTCGATTTTGTCTACTGTGATAGGCATGTTCCTTGCAATCTCCCGATATTCAAAGAACAGTCCGGATGGACTTTTAAAGTACTTGTCGGTCTGGGTTAAAGGCTTTTTACCCACAAGAGTATCCAAAAGGCACTCGGGTAAGATGCAAACCTCAGCAGCAGGGTCATGAAGAGTTTCTACGATATTTCCTTTCATAGAACAAGGGATGGTTGCAGAGGTTGGGCTAATCCGAATTGCTTCGGAAGCACGCTTTGCCTCCTTTGACCAATCAATTGCAGGTGTATGGCGGGAAATTATATTGAGGGTCTCATAAAGACACATTGATTTTATAGGCTCCTTGTGCCTAAGATGATTCGAGGTGTTTTGGATTTTTCATAAAGGTTCATCCTCGAATCTAACATAGAACTTTGGAGGTTGAGTTTCTTCTTCCCTCGATGTTCCTGTGTCGGGCGTGAGTCCTATGGCTGAATCTACAGATGTAGAAGTTCAAGGACTGGATTCAGCTGCTGGAAGCTCCTCTTGGCGCGACTCGCACTCTTGTTGGATGGGTTCGTTGTTGTTGGTAGGGAAGGACGAGTTGGCTAAGAGAAAATCTAAGATCTCTCTTCCTTCCGTTGGAATTATCTGAGCAAACGAACCTTCGGCGGTGATGTCGAGTTTAAGGGCAGATTCCATGTCTAGACCCGAACAGAAGATGTTCAATGATACATCGTCGGGTAGAGACAAGTCTGGGCTAGACGCCAAAAGGCGTAAGAATCTAGCCCAAGCTGCACCTATGGACTCCTCTAATTGTTCAAAATCGAGGATGTTGGTCGGTAGGGAGTCTATGCGTTCGGTGAGGGAGAACGAGTAACAAAAGTCATCTCGAAGCTCCTCCCAATCACTGCTCATACTTCCTATCGTGCGGGTGTACCATTGCTCCGTCCTCTATGTGAGAGAGAAAGGAAACAACTTCCACCGCATGGCCTCCTGTGTCATGCCTGGGATTACCAAGCTTGAACACAGTCCCTCGAACACTCTCAAATGATTGCCGGGATTTTCACTAATTGTTCCAGAAAAGAGTTGAGTTCAAACCATAGCTTCAAGGATAGGGTTCACCGCTTGCCGTAAGAAATGGATTCCATGAGGATGATGGCTTCCAGAACTCGCCCTTGGGGTTAGAGAGCCGTGAAAGGCATGGTTGCTCCATGGGTAGCAGGGGTAAAGGTCGAAGGAAAGAAAAAGAAAAAAAGAAGATAAGAGGACGACTGAGTCCATAGATAATGTAGCTACCATTCCCCGCCAAAGGCGCCAGAAAGCTTGTTGGTATTTTGCAACGTCACGAATAAAATCCGTAAGCGCACGGATACTGATGTAGCTTTCACCCAAGATTATTATAGGGTATCGTATCCACTGAGGAACGTGAGTACGCTATCTACGGGTTCAGGCTCATCCAAGGACACACACACCGGTGTGGAGAAGACAGAAGAGATGACTTTCTATATCTAGAATCAAAGCCTATAAGAAGAGATCACGTCGCCGTTATACTTTGAGCTATCGGTTTCGACCGGCTTAAACAAGCCGATAGCTCCAGTAATAGTGCTCTATCTAATATCCGAACGTGGAGGATTACTAGGGTTCGAACAGGGCTGTCACCACCTGCCAGCTACCTCTACAAACCGTGGGACTATCAGACAACTGAGTGGTATAGTCCAGCCTAGACACCACATCTACGCCTTTCCCTACTAACCTTAGCCCTGGCCAAGACTACCCTTTTCTATCCGGGGTCTTAAGCTAAGATCAAATGCTACTCGCTAAGCATACACATCAACTAATATAAGGCAGAGATGATAACTTGCGATCTAAACTCTAATTCTAAATAAACAAAGGAAGTCTCGAACACTTACAACCGAATAAGCATCCTCCGAGGTACAAGCGGAGAAGACTGCCGACAGACCCAGTACTTCCCCGACTCCTCCTCACTCTCCTCTTCTTCTACACCTCCTAGTCTACCTAAGCATCTAGGATGAAGGCCTCAAGCTCCAAGAGAGAAGGTGAGTTGAGTTGGGTGTGGTGTGTGTGTTATTCTCACCCCCTCCCCTTGTATTTATAGGAGGGAGCCACCCCGGGAATTCAGCTAATTCGCCTCAAACCGCCTTCTAGAGCCAATAGGGAAGTGACACGAGGCGAGAGGGCCCAGTGCCAGGTCGGCCGACCTCTTGGTCGGCCGACCTCTGACCACCGCCTTTCGCCCCCAAATTTGGACACGTGACTGATGAGTGGGCCTTTAGGTCGGTTCTTGGTGACTTGGCACGAAACTATGTCGGTTGCATGCCCTGGTGGGTCCATGGATCTTCTTGCTCGCATCTGATTGGTCGAGGTGGAATTGCTTCGGATCGATGACGTGTCACGCATGTGGGCTGAGTCTCCTTCTTGTGTGAGCTGCCAAACAGGCCCATTTTGTCCCCTGGGCTTGCTTGTGCTTGGCCTAGGAATTTAGGCATTGGATAATATGCTTGTTACATGCAGTTTTGGCCCAAATTTTCCTGCACACATTTTCACACCAGCATCTGTAGAATTCGTCAAATAATCATCCTATGCTAACATTTATCCCTTCCGATGCTCGACTTTTGCACGATAGTTGATGGTCAAAATGGGTCATTAGTGACCGTCAACAATAATTAGGCATGTAAGAGAATGGCAGTAGTCATGTAGCAAACCTCAATCATAATCAATTATAGTTGGTCACGATGATGGTAGTTAATTAAGGACTGTACTGATGAAATTGTAGAAACTTTTTTTCATGCATTACCTCTTGTGTTGACAGCAGATTATTGTTTTCTGCCATCATTGTTTTCCACTCTTGCATCAGTTCCTTTTTCACTTTTGCTACAAGTTGTTTTTTCTCTGCTTCCTTGTCAAACTCTTTCTGTACCACCATATCTTTGAGTTTGTGAATCTCATGTTCCTGATCTTCAAGTCTATCCTGAAGTACTCTTTTGTTACTTTTAGTGGACATGTAACCATGGCCACAAGACTTGTTAGATTTGACTCCTGTTGTTTCCAGGTACGTTTCCTAGAAAGCTTGGTCTTGTGCAACTGGGTCAGCTGTGATACTTGCTGATTCTTCCTCAGTATCCTCATTGGATTCTGACATTGACAGTTTCCTTGATGTCTGATGCTGAGGGAAAGAGGCAATGGAAGGTGCAGTTTGTGTAATGGTGTTATAGAAAAAATAAAATATAGTGTGGAAGCATGATTATATATGATTGAGCAATTACTCACGTATATTTTTTCTGCTAGGTGTCCATACCATCTTCCTTATCATGTGTGAGTTGCCTTGAAGAGTTGCAAAGTACTTGGCTCGGCACCAGTTTCGACATCTCTCTGCGAGTGCAATATGAAATGACTTTGATACCATATTATTTGTTTAATCTATTGGAAGAGAAAAGCAATGTAACAAATATTTACATTTTCCCAACTGCACTGCGAGTAAGGTTTAGAAACCATTAGATGATTTGTTCTCAAATTCTGTCGATTTGAAGGGTTCTGGCTGCTAACCAGCTGCACCCAGAAAACAAGTAATGTTTATCAATGTAAAATTGAATTGATGACTCCATACATTGGTTTGTAAAGTAGTGTCGTACGTTGAACTTCTTAGTTCCAAAGTATTTGATCAAATAGTGCCACTCCACAATGTCTAAATCTTCAGGCCTGTTTTTCATCCTCTCATCATAAGTGTTGAATGCCTTGCAGGTTGCACTAAAAGTGGCTCGCCATCCTTTGTAGCGTTGCTGTGCAATCTTCCAAATCTTTTCCTTCATTTCATCAGTGTTTTCGATATGCCAACCTGTCTGTATGAAGAAAAATGGATACTTGTAATGTAACCTTTGTAGGTATGTGATGAAAGAGTTAGAACAGGTTTTATTTGCACATAAGAGTTCTAGTGTGTACCACTATGCATGCAATAGACGAATAATTATGCATGTGTCATTTACATACCATCACTGCATTTGCGATACAATTCTTGATATTTTCTTTCACATCTTTCCACCGTCTAACTCTAATTAGTGGAGCCCTTTTCCTCTAACTCTAATTAGTGGAGCCCTTTTCCTTGTATGCATGACTACTTCGTCCACAAATGAACGCCTATTTTCTCCACACGGACCACCATGCTTTGCGGAAAATTGAATTGTTAGTTTTTGAGAGAGAGAGAGTTCCCTCTCTTGGACACTGCACCAATCCCTTTCAAGGTACCACATCCAGTTTTCTTGCCACCATCTATGGGTATAGAAATAAAAGCTTATATTAACTAGTGAATATTAATGAATGTACTTTGCAAATGTATTAATCATGTGTCAGAGTCTTTACCCTTTATCTTCTTTATTTTCCTAGCATGCCCTGGCCATTCTGTTGAAGGTGAGTCACTGCAAACATTTGCATCATTAGGTACTGCGCGGCGCTTCTCGAATGATTTATAACACACTGCCAAAAAAAGGATTACATCAGATGACCTTAGTACAATGTCAAATTTCATTAGAAATTGGAAGTTCAAATGAACAAATAAATACCAATGTCTTTTAGCTGGCCCATGTCTCTTAAATATTCAGTGAATGTTTTTATAGTTTCTTCCCTGAAATCATCTTGTAGATCTGCCAGTAATGGACAATATTAATTAAGTTAGCAGACATTACTATTCCAAAATTATTCATTAGTTAACAGAGGCAGTATGTATATATTTTTGTATTACCTATTTCAGAGCCTTGGGCCATGAGCAAATCTTTGTATCCATCAAGTTCAAAGAATTCATCTGCCTCCTCCTCATCTCCATCATCAGTAGTGGCACTATCATTTTCCCTCATTCTTTTTGAGGGGTGTAATTGGCACATGTTGTTGTTGTTCTTCCTGTGAGGTCAACAGTAGCCTCATTTTTTTCGGACTCCATGTGGTCAATCATGTCCTATACATGTTCCAAGTAATCAATTGGCTCGTAAGTTGCTAAATCATTAGCATGACTACATCTCTTCTTGTAGTAAAAGTAGTCCTGGGCACCATAGCCAAGCCACGATTTGAAACTTTGCAGGACACCATCTGTTATGGCAGCCCAGTTCATGTTGTCACAGACTAGTTTCTCTTCCGGCAGTCTTGCTGTTGGCTTGTAGTGGACTTTTATACTCCACGATTCACCTGTTAAATGTGCTCTGTACACAAACAAGAATAAATATGGAAGCATGACAACAATTTTATGAAATTAGAGAAGAAAAATATATGACCTAAGTACCACATTAAGGCGGTGCACTGCTCGTGCAAGTTCTGGATTTTTTTTTCCAGATACAACCAGTCTTATTAGGGCAAATCCATAATGGGGGCTAAGGGGTTCTAGCAGGGGCGAAGCTGCGTTATTGTTGCCTGGTGCTCATGCACCAGGGAAAACTTAGATTAACCATTTGCTGCAGCAATTTTTTGTCTACTTGTTAAGGTATGCAACATGGTAAATCTAGTGCTAGCTTCGCCTCTGGCTCTAGCATCCCTACTAGTGGCTAGAACCCTAATATGATTGGAATGTAGAGAAGCTAGGGAAGGAGACGATGGCAGAACAAAAAAAACATATGCATAGAGGAGGCAGGGAGCCGACATGATCTACTAGGATGGAAGAAGACATCAGCCCCCCACAATTCTTTGCCAGATCCGCAATTATGTTCTTAGTGATCTATGAAACACTGCAAACTATGCATGGAGGGAGAACGCAAACGAAAACTGGTATGCTAACAAGGCGTTGGTGCATGTAGAATGTTTCGTACCTGGCATAAGTCGGGTCAGATGGATCTATGTTTTCATTATGGAAATCAACCATCGTGACTGGGAGTCTACGTTGTTCGTCCGCTCCGTCTGTGCCATAGCTAGATCTGGAGTGCGGTGCAGGTGCCATGGTTAGAGGAGAACAGGTGCCTCCGCCGCCGCTGGCTAGGTCAACGAAGGGTTGGCACGCTCTCGGACTATTACCAAATTAGCGGAAAGGGTTATGTGGGAAAAGTGGAGTCGCTCGGCCAGGATATGGGGGGTGCAGTTAGCCAAAAAAATGGGCGGGAGATTTGAACCCCAAGGACTCGAGCTGAGGGAAAAATTAAAGGTCAAAAGGAAAATGGTGGGATCTGAAACAAAATAATTCGGGTGCAACTATATGTTGGAGGGAAAATTTATTGGGAGAATGAATGAGCAAGTTGATTCAAAATAATATTGCGAATTTACAACCAAAATTGAAGTGAACGATCAAATTTTCGACATTGCAAAGTACGATTTGAAAATTTGTACGTGCAAGCTTCATAGACGTAGGTACGTGTACACGTATATGGTAATTATTCATGTGGTCACTATATTATAATAATATGTCCTCTGAGTTATGATTAGTAAATAACTTTGCTGTCTACAGTATCATATGTAGGTACTGGGGTTTATTGTTACAAGGTGCATGGTCAGATCTATCATAGACTCGATCAGTTGAAGCCTGGAGAAAAAGGACCTAGACATATGCAGCTCTAATTTTATGACACAGATGAAACTATGGCACACAGAGTCAAGCGGTCTCCTCATCTTGACTCAGCCTAGTGATCGTACAGCTCACTCTAGGTTCAAAATTCCAATCAAGCTTGAGGAAAATCCATTTGCAATTTCACAAAGCAAAGTGGAACAACTACTCTATTGCGTGAGGCATCACTCGTCATATGGGGATGAAGTTGCCATGACATGGAGACAGTCAGTTGAAACTCTGGATAGATCATTGCAAGATATTACTGGAAGCTTTGAGCCATTTGGAGGCAAAGTCATGGTTTTTGGAGGCAATTTTACACAAGTGTACCGGTTGTTCCTAGGGGTACTAGAGCACAGATCACATACGCCACATTGTTACGGTCGTACATATGGGACAATATAAAAATTAGAAAACTGCAACAGAACATGAGAGCTCAAAGTGATATCTGGTTCTCGGAATTCTTGTTACTCATTGGTAATGAAACTAAAGAAAGTATCGCCAATGACTACATGCAACTTCCAGATGACATATTGATTGAGTACGAATCTGAAGAATCAATACACATGCTGATTGATCGTGTCTTTCCCGACCTTGAATCAAAGTGGACTTCAGCAACGTATATGTGTGAGCGTGCAATACTTTCAACAAGGAATCTGCATGCTGACTCTCCTGATGCTTTGATGATGGACAAGTTTCCTGGTAAAGAAAAAGTTTACTATAGCCATGATTCTGTTGATGATGACTCCTATAACAACTACCCCCTTGATTTTCTCAACTCAATAACCCCAAATGGCCTCCCTCTCCATGAGCTTAAAATAAAAAAACTAGGTGATTTCCCCGCGCGTTGCTGCGGGATTAAAAGAATAGTTTCTAATGAATTCTCAATCAATAATAATTTGTAAAAATCAAATCGAACACATAGAAAAATGGAACTCGATTAGATAACTCTACAAACAAAGTGGCGTAGAATAATAAAATGGAACTCGATTAGATATCAAGAGGGGCTATAAGACTTTTTTGAGGCTGATAACTGAAATAAAATTGATGACGTTTAAGTGGTGTGATTAATGTTGAGTGGTGCGATTGATGGTTTTTCTAATAACTGAAGTGAAATCATTTGAGGGAGAGAAAATGCAATACCGTTGATATTCCAGAACGGATGGTCAGGATGTAGTTTGTTTGATACGGATGGTCAGGATGTAGTTTGTACCTAAATCGAACGGCTGAAACAAAAAAGGTGACGTGGCTCAATGTGGTATCAGAGAAATAGCAATCAATGATCTTGAGTGGAGATCATCTTTATAAGAAGATATAGATTGTTCTCTTATACTTCTTCGCAACATTGACCCTCATAACGGACTGTGTAATGGTACTCATTTGATTGTCAAAGAGTTTGCCGACAACGCAATTGATTGTGAGATTGTGAATGGGCAACATGCTGATAACAGGATTTTTATGCCTCATATACCGATGTCTCCATCGGAAGACATTGCACTTCCATTCAAATTCAAATGAAAGCAGTTTCTAATCAGATTAAGTTTTGCCATGACAATTAACAATGCACAGGTCAGACCATCCCGAATGTTGGTATATACCTCCCTGATCCAGTATTCTCACATGGCCAGTTGTATGTGGCGCTCTCCAGAGGACAGACAACATGGTTGCTGGCTAAACCTAACAAGGATGCTGATCCTACTTGTAGAAGAACAAAAACATTGTATTCAGGGATGTACTACAAAGTTGATGAAGGTTAGCTCAACTAGCATAGAGGCACGTGCGACACGCATGTGATTTTAAAAACCTAATTAGCTTTTAATTCGTAATTACATTGAATTATAAATTAATTAAATTAATATTCAAATTAAATCTTAAAAATAGGTACCATATTAGACGTCACTGCTATCTCGTAGCTTAGGTCAATACGATCCTATTGCAACAGGAGTGGAGATAAAACAATTATGCGGTTGATTTGAAAGATATAGAAATAGATATTTAAATGTTATTAACCCTATACTTCGAGTGTTAACAAATCATTTTTAGATTTATCAATGTTTTGTAATATGCAAGATTGAGAGGCAATACCTTTTATTTGAAAATGGCAACAATGCCTCCTAAATCCACGCATCAAAGAGCACACTACATGAGACATAGGGGGAGCTGCCTCTCCCATCTCGTCGTTACTTGTGGTGACCACTGACCACTGCTCCTTTGTAATTTGTAAATCTGCTCTGCTAGCTTGTGCAGCACCGCGTCAGACGAGCCACCGATCCTCCACAGTGTTCCTGCACGCGGCTGTTGACGCTCCTTAGCGCCCCGATTTGTATACCGCAAGCGCACGGTTCATGTAGCTTTTCCCTTAGAGTATTCCCCCAAGGTTTATCAATCCGTGGATCGATAAAAAACTACCTAAGGTTTTCCATCTAATCTAATGGATCTATCCTAACATGAAGCATTGATTGCATATAAAGGGTAAACCTTTGACAAATATGAGTGATGTGTAAAGGTTGATCTCATCCATGAACATAGGCTTAATCATAGCAAAACCAAAGACATGACTAGACCTATCGTCATCTAGTTGTAGTTCAAGCTAACGAGCAAATAAATCATGCATCTCAATCAAAAGCATCTTTAAATCAAAATCTCCAATCCGATCCTTCGATACCCCACCTACTCAGTGGCAGCGCCCTGTCACGACACCCCCCTTTGGACGAAAGTACCCTGAAGCAAGTCGAACCCCCTTTGGTAGTTCCGCCATGAACCTCTAGCCACCATGACTACAAGACCATGCTAAGCGATCTATATCGATAATAGATCTAAGATGAAGAAAATCCAAAGAAAAGAACGAAATCGAAAGAGAGAACATGATCGCTAGCAGATTCGGAAGACATGATTATCATTACTCACATAATAGATTCGTTTGGATCGTCACCACCGAGTACATACCATTGACGACTCCAACTAGCTAGCTCATGAACTCCACCATGGCACAACCACGCAGGGAGGCCATGGCGGCCAGGGGCGTCCTAAGCCATCTCCTAGACAACTTTGAAGACTTGCGGCGGTCGTCGTCTCCCTCCGGTCTTGGCCCTAGGTTTTCGTCGATTTCTGGGTGGATGGATGCTGCGAGTTGAATAAGGTGCGAGCTATTTATAAGCCGAGGAAGCCACCGGTCGAAGGGGAGGACGAACCACCCCGGAAACGGGCTAGGCCGGCCGGCCCCATGGGCCTTGGCTGGCCGGCCTACCCTCTTTCGGGCTCCCTCGGTCTCATCTTTCGCATGTAGACTCCTCGCATCTTCTAGAGTTTATGTCCTTCACGATTGCACCCCTTTGGACGTCGTTATCTTGGAGATATCTTCGGGGAAAGGATAGGATAGGGAATCCTTCCTTAAATCTTCATTTGCTTTGCTTAATCCCGAAGTATCTTGATCTCATCTTTGTGGGCTTGGTCCTTTGGGCTCTCTTGGATGATGGATGTGCATGAATGGGCTTCGAATTAACATGGGCTTTGGTCCTCCCTTTGGGCTTTGGCCTTCGTCTTTCTCCGTGTTAGTGCTCAATCACGGGCCTCGTCGTTTGATGCTCCAAAATAGGCCAAACACCGGCAAAAATGAAGTTCCTCCAAAATATATGTGCAAATGTGAAAATGACCAATAATTAGGCCGGGGTTAGCACGGTTAGTGATTTTGATATTAAATTCATGCAATTATCAAGGATAAACAAGGGATAAAAGGGGTACTTAAGGAGCGCCAACATTCCCCCCATGCTACCTTGCTCGTCCTCGAGTAAGTCCAGGAGCTTTGCTTATAAAGAAATCAGTGTTGCCCCTCAATGTCCTCTCTGCACTTAGTCATACATAACAAGACATATTGCTCTCTCAAGTATTTAGCATTTAAGTTCATGTTGTGACCAGCTACTTTTTCATTATGGAAGATAGACTAGCAATTAAAGAACAAGCCACGATAATAAATAAATGCAATGCTCTTAAACTTAAGCGAACTTCAAACCTTTACCTTATTTCATCGTGAAGAGTTTTCAAAAGAATGCATATCAAACATAAGTGAGGTTCTCTTGCAAAATATCATGGAAATACTCATCTCATCAAGTCGCTCAAGCCTACAATAGATTGTCTTCAACCTATTCTACTCATATATAAAAGTGGAAGGCTTTTGTGGAGTTTGGTAGGTAAAAACAATCCTAGCAAAACATTATATCTGAAATATTGTCAAACTAAGAGAGAGATCTATTGGATTTACTGAGACTAGTCAAAAAGGCCATTGGAAAATAATGTTGTAGAGGGAGAAAGATGAAACACACACATTTAGATAGGTGGACATGTGCAAGTGGCAAATGGATGATCCCAAGACACAAATGAAGTTCTCGTTATCGGATTGCACATGGTTGGAAGATTTGAGTATGGAATAATTCTTCAAAGTAACTTGGAAAATTAATGAAGCCAAAAAGAGCTAAGGAGCATTTTATTCTTCTCTTTTTTTTCTTTTCTCCTTTTTTCATTTTTCTATTTTCTCTTTCTTTCTTTTTTTTCTTTTTTTTGCTCCTTAGAACTTTTGATAGCATAGAATACTTACCCAGCCATCCCCCCATGCTTGAACGAATGCTCGTGCTCGAGTATGAATAGTGGGAGAACCAACTAGCTAGGGTAAGTATCTCAAATTCACCTTCTTCTTCATAGAACCTCTTGAATCTCCGGAGAGTCTTGTCTCCCAAAACTTTTCTTTATATGGTGCCCTTGATTCTTTTGATTCCGTCGAAATGATAATCCATACTCAAATTGGGTTGTGGTCAAGGAGGTAATCACAAAAAGATATTTCTGGTTTATGGTGGATATCCAGTGAGGTTTGCAAAATTCCCGAAGTAGAAACTCACAATGAATGGATAAATAGGCTAGCAAAAAGAAGGTTACACAAAAAATGGAATGACCAGCTTCTTAGTCTCATACCAAAAGGTTTGCAATCTAAAGGTTTCATCATGAAAGAATATGTATGTATAGGCTTTGGTAGGTAGAACTTTGCAAGAGATTCACAAATGTAGATAGCATAGGAATTAAGTTTTCAAATTAAACAACACAAGGTGTAAGGTCATCGGTAGACTTAAATCAAAGAGCAACATAGAATATGTGGGTTTAGAATTTAGTCATTTAACCTCCACAAATAAAAGAGCCAGTATTTAATCATTTTAATTCCATTTAATTGAGAGCAAATGGTCAAGACATATACAACATAGCGTAGGTAAAACAAAGCAGCAACTTTCATCATTTTTCCATAAGCAAAAGGCATCGCTAAAATGTATCAATGTGGTGAGCACAAGTTATGGTGATCCTACACTTATTGAAAACAAAAACAAAACTAGGTTGTCCTCCTAGAAGCCATGTGATAGGTTGAGAGATCTATACAAAGGTTGCATCTATGGTTGAAGGCATATATGTACAAGCATTTAGAAAAAGAGAGAGTTGAGGAAGAATTACCGTCCTTCTCGATGCTCGTAATGAAGTGTAGTGCGGCCTCCCCCATACTTAAGCATTGTGCTAAGCATGGAAGAATAATCATGAGCATCTTGTGGCAACCATGATTATCTTACTCCATGATATCTTTCTTCCTTGTCCACGAAATCCTCCCCCATGCTTAGCATGATGCTAGGCGTGGAAGGAGAAGATGGACCATCTTGAAATTCTTGAAGTCCTTCCCTCATGTGTATGAATATCATCTTCAATGTGTCTTCACCTTTTTTGCCTCAATTTCCTTCAACTTCTTCTTGTACTAAGTCATGGTCCCAATCATTGCTTCACATCGTCGTCGCTTCCTTCAATTCCTCGTTGTCCCATTGCTGCCTCATCTTCATGAATTTTTTTCTTTCAATTTCCAGAACAGAACATGTACTGAAACATTACTCCATTGTGAATTGCATGAATTTTCCTTTCCAACGAGTCCTAATTTGCCCAAAATTGAATCCGAACAAGAGAGTTATGTCCATTTCGTCCCAACGCTGCAATCTGTCCCGAATTTCAGAATGTGCAACGTCCAATGTTCTTGCCATATCTCCTTGTACGGGTCTTCAAATTCATTGATCTTGGATGCGTTGGAACGGGAATTTCATGGAGCTTCTGAATATCAACTTTTTCTTCCTTGTACGTCTCTGTCCATGTGCAAAATTTGATGAAAACAGCGGGGCTTGCTCTCAAACATGGGAGATGTTGACGAATTTGATTTCTTCTTTGATCACAAATTCATGGGAACGCTTTGTCATGCCTGCAAAACAATTCAAGTGCACAATCTACCCCCAAGGTGACAGTCTAGAGTAGAGACAATTGCCAACAAACCTACCATTCCTAAGATCTCAAATTGTAGCATAGCTAGCTTACCAAAAAAAAAACCTAGTGAGTGTACGTGTGTGCTAGTGTAAATGCAAATGAGAGGAAGGTATATAAACAAAGACAATGTTTACACCAAGTTCTAAACACCATGTTTACAACTAGGTTGCCGAACTTCTCCATAGCCACAAAGACTTATTTAACCAAGGTCAAAACACCATGTCTATCCCAAGATCAATAGGCCTTCATAGCACAAGAATAAATAAAGCGCATTGCAAAGCTTATAAACCAACTAAATGCAACCTCATAGCTTGGTTTATAAAACTGAATGATGATGGTCTTCAATCATGTCTAAACACCATGCTTACACAAGATTGCAAAAAGGAAAATGCTCACGTCAAGCATTAACATGGATATGAAAGCTTTCATCAATAAAGTTCTACCAAAGGATCAAGCAAACAAAATGAAAGTGAGGACAATGAGGTGGATGCAAAATGTAAATGCAGTGCAAAGTGGAGAATAAAATGCACATGAGGTAGGAGAACAATATGGTCAAACAAAATGATGTGACATGAAAATATGGAGGTCCTAAAAAAAAGAGTTAGCCAAAGTTAACTAGCCACTAGTTTAGAATCAAAGGGTGGTGCAATGCTTCATAAATCTCTCTAAAAAGGACACAAAGAAAAAGACTCAAGACACTAATAGGCACACAAAAAGGTCTACAAATTTCTCAAGATCAAATAACAAAGTGCTCCCTCAATAACATTTAGAATGAACAACAAAAAGTTGTGGTTTTTATTAGAGCAATGGTACAATGTTGCTTGATATTCCGATTAAAGAGTGCAATGTAGACGGTCATATTAATATATATAAAATAAAAGATCAGGTTGCCTCCCGCAAAGCGCTTCATTTAGAGTCATAGAGCTCAACTTTCTTACATACCTTCTCATTGATGCGAAGCCATGGTCCTTCATGCAAGAGATGAAGGTGTTCCATGCAGCTCTTATTCCACTTCCCATGTTGGACATGATCAATCACGCTTAATGGAAAACTTGCCCAATCGTCTCTCACATCATGGTCACCTCTTTCTTTGTTGTCCTTCGTCGCTACCTTTCTTTTCACGGATTTTCCTCTCTGTCCAGATTGGGAATTGCGCCAAACAATTGATCCAATGCAAGGTGTACCAAATCTTCTTTCTAACAAGTCTTCATTTGCCCAAAATTCATTCCAATTGAGGGAGTTATGCCCCTTTTTCCCCGTCACTGCAATCTGCCCCGTGCTGATTTCAGCACGTGCATCTCCGATGTTTGAGACATAGCTCCTCCCGTGGGTCTTCAATTGTATCGATCATGGATGTGTTGAACCGAGGACTTGATGGAGATCCTGAATATTCAACTTTCTTGCATTGTAAATCTCTGGACTTGTGCACAAAATTGATGAGGCTTAGCGACGTCCGTTCTTGAAACTTGAAGATGTTGATGATGGTGTTCAAAATTTTGGGTACAGTTTCCCTCCTCATCATTTGAGTTTCATGTCCTGCATGGTTAGTGAAATTCAGGGCTTCTCCCGACATGTGCTCTTTTAGGGTCATGAGCTTGACCAAGCACAAAGCAAGATCAAGATTTGCAATTATTTGTAAACATATGCAACATAATCACATCCTCAATTAAATTTCATCAATAAGGCATGGTGTAATTAAATGCAGCATGTGTTTCTTGCATAGCGCGGAGCTCATTATTAGGTAGAGGTTCTTTAAGCATGAAATCAACCTTCTCAAGAAACTCTAGCCTATCATCATGAAAAGAACAAGGCATAGAATTTAAACTTTCATTCCGACTATTGGTTCGAGCATGAGATTTTTAACGATTATCAACAAAACCAATAGAAGCTTGAGAATTCACTGTATACCTTAGCCTCGGAGCTTTTTCATACTCATTGGAGTCGTGGTGCTTTGTGCGAGATGTCATCTTGATGCACTCCTCGTGGTCCGTCGTGATTTGATTCTCACGTCTCCATGTGTTGAATGTTGCGCTCTTGTAATCCGTCGTGGTTTGTTTGCAACATCTTCGTTTGTTGAAGGTCAACCTCTTGTGCCTTCATTTGCCAATGTCATTGGGGTTCTTCCTCTGCTCCAAGCCTCTGAATTTTATCATGTACGCTTGATGAAAACATCGCCCAAGCTCCCCTTCATTGTTGTCATCGTCATCTTTTCTATCTTATTCTCATCGCGTTACTCCTGCCTCTTCTTCATGGAATCTCTCCTGTATAATCAACAGAACATATACCAAAATATAGCTCTATCAAAAATTTTATGAAATTACCATTCCAACGAGTGGTCATTTGCTTTAAACAGAGTCCAAATGAGGGAGTTATGCCCGTTTCACTTTAGGCGTTGTGTGCTGTCCAGAAATTTTCAGAGTGTACAACCTTCAATGTTTTGGCCATAACCGCTTGTAGGAATCTCCGATTGACTTGGTTCTTGATTCGTTGGAACGGGAACTTCGTGGAGTTTTTGAATATCCAAAAATATGCTGCTATTTGCTTATGAGGTCGAGCTGGACATTGATGAGAACAATATCTTCTTGTGAATTCATCCGAAGATGTCAATGATCTCGATCATGTGGTCTTTGGAACGTTGTGTCGTGCGTCCCTAGGCTTCAAGGTCATCACCATTGATTACTAGCAAATATCACGGCTTCAATGATGTGTCTTCTCCATTGTTCTTGCTCTACCCAAGGTGTCGGGATTGGAAGATGCTCCTGTGCTTCGTGTTGATGATCCGAACGGTTTCCTTCCTTGATAGCATCACTCGATTAGAAGTATATCGAGCATCCCACTAGAGAAGATAGGTGGTGTTGTGGTTCTTTTAATCTTGTTGCCTCCAGCTTTGGTCAACTTCAAATCATCATCTTTTGCGTACACAGCCTTCCAATCATCCTTTGACATCGTCATCACCTTCTTCGTCGGTTGCTACGGTCTCTGTCCTTGTTGAATTCCCCTTCATCCAGTGCAGATCATGTACCAAACTTCTGCTCCATGGAAAGCCTTATGAAATTACCTTTTCAATGAGTGGTCATTGATCCCAAATGGACTCCGGATGAAGAAGTTATGATCATTTTACTCCGGCACTACGCTCTGTCCCGAGACATTTCAGAACGTGCAGCGTTGAAAGATTTTACCATAACTCTTCACACCGATCTCCAAAATTCATGATTCTTGATGCGTTGGAAAGTAGACTTGATGGAGCTTCAAAATAACCTATTATTTGCTCATGGTACTTCTCTGATCTTGGATGAAAAACTCATTACAATAGTAACACTTTGGAGATGATGATGATCCGATCGTACGATTTTCTTCGCGGGCATGCTTCATACCTATTGCTTGAACAAACAATTTTTTCCAAAAACATTAGTCTTTAAAATCAATTGACATGGTGGTGTACCTTATTTATCATCTTTTGCTTTGGGGAGTGGGGACTCGATAGCGGATGCTGGGCCACTAACAAAAGTTAGCACCTACCACTAAAGAGCGAATCTTGATGTTGTTGCCGTCATGTCGATGTGGACGTTGTCGATGTTCCATGTCGAGGCTCCTCGATCATCTTGTTGCTGATTGTTGAAATTTGTTGAAGTGGATTATGGATTTCTCGAAGTCCAAGTTTGGTGTCTAGTTTTTTCCACCTGCTTTCAAGGACACAAACAAGAAAACAAGGGTATATGCAATAATAAAAATTAGGGTTAGTCCAAAAAACTAGATAGATCGCCCTAGGGTTCGAGTTGCCGATCCCCGGCAACGGCACAAGAAAAGCATGTTGACGCTCCTTAGCGCCCCAATTTGTATACCGCAAGCGCACGGTTCGTGTAGCTTTTCCCTTAGAGTATTCCCCCAAGGTTTATCAATCCGTGGATCGACAAAGAACTACCTAAGGTTTTCCATCTAATCTAACAGATCTATCCTAACATGAAGCATTGATTGCATATAAAGGGTAAACCTTTGACAAATATGAGTGATGTGTAAAGGTTGATCTCATCCATGAACATAGGCTTAATCATAGCAAAACCAAAGACATGACTAGGCCTATCGTCATCTAGTTGTAGTTCAAGTTAACGAGCAAATAAATCATGCATCTCAATCAAAAGCATCTTTAAATCAAAATCTCCAATCCGATCCTTCAATACCCCACCTACTCAGTGGCAGCGCCCTGTCACGACACCCCCTTTGGACGAAAGTACCCTGAAGCAAGTCGAACCCCCTTTGGTAGTTCCGCCATGAACCTCTAGCGACCATGACTATAAGATCATGCTAAGCGATCTATATCGATAATAGATCTAAGATGAAGCAAATCCAAAGAAAAGAACGAAATCGAAAGAGAGGACATGATCGCTAACAGATTCGGAAAACATGATTATCATTACTTACATAATAGATTCGTTTGGATCATCACCACCGAGTACATACCATTGACGACTCCAACTAGCTCATGAACTCCACCATGGCACAACCACGCAGGGAGGCCATGGCGGCTAGGGTGGTCTAAGCCATCTCCTAGACAACTTCGAAGACTTGCGGCGGCCGTCGTCTCCCTCCGGTCTTGGCCCTAGGTTTTCGTCGAGTTCTGGGTGGATGGATGCTGCGAGTTGAATAAGGTGCGAGCTATTTATAAGCCGAGGAAGCCACCGGTCGAAGGGGAGGCCGAACCGCCTCGGATACGGGCTAGGCTGTCCGGCCCCATGGGCCTAGGCCGGCCGGCCTACCCTCTTTCGGGCTCGCCTCGGTCTCATCTTTCGCGTGTAGACTCCTCGCATCTTCTAGAGTTTATGTCCTTCACGATTGCACCACTTTGGACGTCGTTATCTTGGAGATATCTTCGGGGAAAGGATAGGATAGGGAATCCTTCCTTAAATCTTCATTTGCTTTTCTTAATCCCGAAGTATCTTGATCTCATCTTTGTGGGCTTGGTCCTTTGGGCGCTCTTGGAGGATGGATGTGCATGAATGGGCTTCGAATCAACATGGGCTTTGGTCCTCCCTTTGGGCTTTGGCCTTTGTCTTTCTCCGTGTTAGCGCTCGATCACGGGCCTCGTCGTTTCATGCTCCAAAATAGGCCAAAAACCTGCAAAAACGAAGTTCCTCCAAAATGTGAAAATGACCAATAATTAGGCCGGGGTTAGGACGGTTAGTGATTTTGATATTAAATTCATGCAATTATCAAGGATAAACAAGGGATAAAATGGGTACTTAAGGAGCGCCAACAACGGCCTTTATCTCCATGGCCATCTCCCTGGCCTTCCTCCCCTCACGCCGCCGCCGATCGGCTCCTTCACTGCTCGCTCCAGCTCCGCGGCCTCCACTAAGTTATCCTGCTTCCTGGCCATGGGCGTCGCCAGGGTGAATGTGTTCATGTGCTGCTCGGCATACAGCGGCCATGGTGCCAGCAGCATGTCGTGCCATAGGCTCTCGAGGGTGGAGTTCCACCCGCCGTGCGTGACAAAACCCCTCACGATGGTCTGGGCGAGGATGTCCCTCTCCAGCGCCCACGTCGGCCACACAGCCAGGCCTCTGTCCTTGGTCCTCTCAATGAATCAGTCGGGGAGCAGCTCGACGAGGTTCAAGTCCGTTGGGTGCCGCTCGACGGGCGCCAGTGTGCCGCGGCCGCGCAGCAGTGCAACACCCATAGGCAGCGATGGCCGCTGCGAGACTGGAGCTACTTGGTGGATTAGGAGCCGAAAAAATCAGCTCCGTGCATGATGAGGATTAGGCCTAATCTTCCGAGAGGTAAGGGTACGTTCGATTGGTGGAGATCTCAACGTTGACGATCCGGCTTCAAATCAGCAAGATTCGAACCCTGCAACCACTACTCCATTGGTTATCAACCAAGCACAACTTGATTGACCTCGCCAAGAAGGCTTTTCCTACAAGCGAAATCGAAGAACACAAGCAAGAAAGAGTAAACACGCAATCTGATAATTGCAAGTATGAATAAAGCGAATCACAAGAGGGTTCAAGAACTTGATTCCAAAGGACTAATCAACACAGTGGAGGAGATCAAGAACGGGGGCCCTGGATCAATGTATAAGGACTTGTCACCACAGATACAATGATGCAATGTCTGTTCCTCGAAGGAAAACACAAGACTAAATGAAACCCAATCATTCTAGGTGTTGGCTACTGAATTTATACCTAAAGGGACGTCCTAGGGTTTCTGGTGGTGGCCAAGGGGGCGTCCACCACTTGGGCCACTTGGCCCGCACGGTACATGGGACAACAGCCCAAAAGACAGCGGCGCAGTGCCCTAGCATATTCTGGATGTCACATTGGTTCGATGATTCCCGTTGACTCCTAATGAATTTGGGCCCCAATGCCATTGGAAGCTCCTTGAAATTATCTTTCCATCCATATAAAGAACGTCTGAAATAGACTCCGTATGCGACCTGGGCATCATTTTTGGTGTGGGCTGCTCCTGCACTCCCAGGTGGACTCGAACTTGAGTTGTTTTGGGCCTCCACCTTGGGGATTCGAACCAAATAAGCTTTGGGCCTTCTACTCAACTTGTAAAACCTTGTAGGTCTCCTTCATCTTCATGCCATTCACCATGTTTGGTCATATGCATATTTGTCATGTCCTCATTATCCTCCCCTTCTTGAAAGAAAAGCCGTCCTCAGTGCCAATTGTACTTGAGATTGATCCTGCAGGCTCCTTGATCGGAATGCATATGATCTTGGACAAGAAATTCAACTCTATCCTGCAAAAGATTAGTACTAACAAAAGCTAGCATAGAAATAGATGGCATATGAATATCAGTAGTATTAGATCCATTTAGTTGATTACAAACTTGTACAACAAAAGAAGAATCCATATTGCTACTAATGTAAACGTGTTGTATCATATATTGTCCATTGTTATTATATTTGCCAACATCATGATATGTATGTCGAGAAAACCATGGCAAATCAGCATATCCAAAAAGTTTCTCCTCCAAATAACTAAGATTACACAAAACATCAAGTTCAATGTAACCCAAAGTACTTAAAGAAGATAACAATTTTAGCTCATTCATACCACTATCAATATGATTAACATGTTTCAATTCAGCACAAGTGTGTGGTTCTGTGCTCTCATGTTCATGATCATGTAAGTCATCTTTATAACAAGGAATATCAAGCAAATCATCTTGTGACAAAGGTAAATGAAGCGATGGTTCCACTAATAGTTGCTCTATCATAGTATGATTGGTGGAAAATTTCAGCACATCTAGAGAACTCTCACCTTCCATGTGTGTAGCATCATGGGTATTACCTATGTCATTATTTTCAGCAGGAGTAATAGGTGCATTGTAATGTGATGGTTTTGAATTTGCACATGAGGTTGTGAGCTCCTCATTTTGTTTTGCATCATCCTTGTCCTCTTGTGTTTGTTCAGAATCTTGCAAAAGGTTATGGACAGCAGGAGATACAACAATACAATGATCCTCTAACTGAAACACCTCATCATAAGAGTTAACTATATGAGATGGACTAACAAAAGTTTCTCTCATAAGAATTTTCATATCATCCCAAGTTTGAGGTTTATCTAATGGACTTAAGCTCTCCCACCAAGTTAAAGCAGAAAGTCGCAAAACACTGGCTGCATTTTTTACCATCCTCCTTGGACACATAAAGCGGTTAGCAAATATGTTATCTATGGCAATCTCCTACTCCATGTACTCATCCGCACTTATACCATCATAGGTCGGTGGATATGAACAACCTGTCATTGTTAGAAGACAGCAAAAGACAACACAAAAGTATTATCCCTATCAACTAGCAACTACTGGGTGGTGGTGAAAGTGGAATGCAATATCTCAAGCAGCTTACCACCGTCTTGCAAGTGTTCTTACCAAAGCCAACAGGCAGCACAATCTGTTGTCAAGCTTGGGTGTAACAGTTGCAAGGTGAACCTATGCTGACAGAAGTAATATGTGGAGTTTTGGGAAGGCACAATATGGTAGCAAGGAATATCAAAATTTCAATTCAGAATTGCAAGACTGAAAAACAGTCCCAAGCTAGTCTATATCGCCGGCCTAAACTCGTCTCGGACCTAGTTCAAGCAAACAACAATATAGCACTGCACAGGGGCACAAAGGATGCAAGCACTTCTCAATTTCTTTCTTTCTTTCTTTTCTTTGTTCTCTCTTTTTTTATTTTGGTGCGGCTTTTTATTCTTCTTCTTTTTTTGCACCTTTGCCTTTTGCTTTTCTCTTTTGTCTATGAGTAAACAATGAAAACCAAATACAAGCGATTCAGACTGTCCTTCTCTCCAATAAATGTAGCAACCAAATCTGGTGGTGGAAAAAAATTCTTTTC
The DNA here is from genome assembly GCF_016808335.1 of Panicum virgatum. Taxonomy (NCBI): domain Eukaryota; kingdom Viridiplantae; phylum Streptophyta; class Magnoliopsida; order Poales; family Poaceae; genus Panicum; species Panicum virgatum. The sequence goes on along the minus strand of NC_053136.1, from coordinate 25,236,276 downwards.
TCTCTAACTTTATAACTTATGCTGTGTGCAAATCGAAAGCAAGAGTTGACACTAGACCACTAACAAAATCTAGATACGACAAACACAACGACACAATGAGGGACTAAAATTCAGCAAAGCAAACTGAACTGAAAAATTGTGGGGCACAAAAGGGGTTATAAGACAGTAGAAACTCGATGAACAAATATTTTTGTGGGCAGTTTTGTGGACTATAGGTGATGAACACGAATGAATCTAAAGGGAAAAACACGATAATACCTCACAGGCAACCTGGAATCTTGATACCACTTGATGAGGATTAGGCCCGATCTTCCGAGAGGTAAGGGTACGTTCGATTGCTGGAGATCTCGACGTTGATGATCCAGCTTCAAATCAGCAAGATTCAAACCCTACAACCACTACACCACTGCTCCGTTGGTTATCAACCAAACACAACTTGATTGACCTCGCCAAGAAGACTTTTCCTGCAGGCGAAATCGAAGAACACAAGCAAGAAAGGGTAAACACGCAATCTGATAATTGCAAGTATGAATAAAGCGAATCACAAGAGGGGTTCAAGAACTCAATTCCAAAGGACTAATCGACACAGTGGAGGTAATCAAGAACGGGGGCCCTGGATCAATGTATAAGGACTTGTCGCCATAGATACAACGATGCAATGTCTGTTCCTCGAAGGAAAACACAAGACTAAACAAAACCCAATCATTCTAGGTGGTGGCTACTGAATTTATACCCTAAGGGACATCCTAGAGTTTCTGGTGGTGGCCAAGGGGGCATCCACGACTTGGGCCACTTGGCCCGACACGGTACATGGGACAACAGCCCAAAAGACGGCAGCGCAGCGCCCTGGCAGATTCTGGACGTCACATTGTTTTGATGATTCCTGTTGACTCCTAATGAATTTGGGCCTGAAACCAGTGCCATTGGAAGCTCCTTAAAATTATCTTTCCATCCATATAAAGAACATCTGAAATGGACTCCGTATGCGACCTGGACGCCATTTTTGGTGTGTGCTGCTCCTAGACTCCCATGTGGACTCGAACTTGAGTTGTTTTGGGCCTCCACCTTGAGGATTCGAACTGAATAAGCTTTGGGTCTTCTACTCGACTTGGAAAAACCTTGTAGGTCTCCTTCATCTTCATGCCATTCACCATATTTGACCATATGCATACTTCCCATGTCCTCATCAGCGCAGCTCCTCTCCATCATGCAATTTGGTTAGACCAGTAGCCCTCGCCTAGAGCACTAGCAATGAGCAACCTCACCTGGATGACCCCTTCTGTTCACTGGCGGCGCTGCACTTGTATAGGCAAGGCTCTCGAGCTGCGGAGCCTTGTAGGACAGCGGGCTTCCGATGCGCCAGCAGGTTTCTCTAGTCATTGGGGTAGACGGCGGAGAAAAATTAAATAGCACCTAGGCCGCGACGGCGAGGCAGCAAGGCAGCATCACCGCTTGCAAGGACAGATCTCCAGTGCGGCGAGCGGTAGGAGTTCCTCCCATGCCGTGAGGCCGAGATTCCAGAACAGAGCCGGAGATCCCATCGCATAGCCACTCCACGGCGCCGCGTTGGACACTGGCGTGTCGAATGGGCCGCGGGACTAGGGGAGAAGACCATGGTGGCGGTGGCGAGCCGTGCGGCGAACGGGTTGTGCCGTGATTTCCGGGCGACGGCGAGGTTGGGGGCGTGGGGAGGTGGCATGTGTGTGGCAAGTGAGGCAGCGGCGTGCGCGTGGAGGACGAGGAGTCGGCGGCGTGCGGGGAGCGAGGAGGCGGCGGTGGAGTGCGCGCGACGACGAGCGCCATCGTGCGTGCAGCAAGCGGCTGTAGGGGAAGGAGGCCGTGGCGGCGTTCGGGCTGCGACGGAAGCCAATCCGAAATACGAGCTGCGGTCGTGGCACAGCCGAGGGGAAGGAAAAGGCACGTTGACCGGCTTGGGAACGGGTACGCACGCGTGTAGGCGAGCGTCGGGCCGAGTGAGAAAAAAATTAAGTTTTGGCAGAAACACACTCCAACTCGTAGTTTTTATGGATCTCCACCTCCTCCCACCTCCCTCGGTCCTGAAAGCGGGTTCGGCGTGAGGGGTACAGTGGGCCCAGTTTGGGTGAGAAAAGTTTTCAATTGTTTTCGATCTTTATAATATAATAATAGATACAACTTTCAATAATCTGGCTTATTTGCTTATGGTCTTATATTAACTTTTTGTCCTTGATTGAAAAACAATCCTACTTTGTCATTTTCAGGATGACAGGAAAACGACACTGATTAGCTAAGTTCTCTACAGCTTCGATTTTAGGCTCTATCTGTGTGCGTGCGACACGCACGTGCTATGGATCGGTACAACTGGTACAAAGGTGAGTGCTGCATCGCTGACCCTTTCCCTTAAAATTAAGAAATTTCTCTTACATGAACCTGTGAAAATCACATACTGGATATCCCTTCTCTGCGATAGCACCTGGCCTGGATAACCTGGGTATATTAGTCACCAGATATTTTACATATCAAAACTAAAATATATATAGCTCCTTAAAGGGCTACGGAGCAAACCACATAGTATATATAACAAGCTAAAGACTTAGCCTGACACACGGCACGATTTTCCCTTACCAAAAAGTATATCAATCAGCAAGAGTTATAGGGAAAGCATACCTCCAGTCTAGATAAAACTTAATTTATCAGTGCAGGAACTTTTTACTTACCTCTTTCACCTTCACCGTTTTGCATCTCTCGCATCCATCAAAGCTATACAAAAAATCAAGGGATCTGCGTGTGAGGTACATCTCGAATTCTAGATCCTTACCTTCTTCTACCTTGAAGAGCACAGGAGACCGGTGCTCATCTCCCTCTCAGCTAACTCCTCACAATCACCAAACTCAAATAGCAGACGTTCTCTCTCAAATCCAGCAGGCCATCTCCTTCCTCAGTCTCCTTAATGAAGCAAGCTAGCAGCTTGAGCTGTTCGAGAAATTACAGAAAATAGGTCTCAATTAGCAAACCTTTTGATATGACACAAGCCTTCCTGTATTTGAATTGGGCAAGCAAATTATTTCATTTTAAAAGTTTCTCTTTATGTCACTTCTTTTTCTTATTTTCTTTTCTTTTCCTCTCCTTGCAATTCTGAACTGACACATTTACCCCTATTCTTATCCTCTTTCACCGATTGAATCAGGCAAATGCCGACTGCGGACGCTGGCAGTCTCTTTCTTTCTCTCGCTCGTTCTTGGGTGAAGCTGCCATGGCCTGCATCTCCACCCGCAATGGTGTCTCTCCTGACCACCTCCCCCAGCTACACGCCGTTGCCTCTGTCCTTATCTGAAATGACCCGGGTTTCCGAAAGGAGAAGCCGAATCTCTGTATCGTCGTGATAGTCCCTAGATCAGTAGCTATCACATACAAAACTCATTTTAATTAGATATCACAGATATATAACGCTGAAATTCATTACATGGATTTAATTAATAAATAACTCGGAGAGTTGTGGTACGAAATCAGAGTACAAGCCCCTTGGGCTAAAGGAAAACAAACAGAAATCGGAAGCGGTAGCTAATCTTCTGGATATTCTTCGTCTTGATGTCTCCTCTCCACAGGCAGCTCAGAGTGTAGCTCGAGCCGTCCTTAGATTCAGCTTGATCCGCAAGTCAAATCCTGCATCTACCAGACTATCCCCAAGGACAGGATAGGTTCACGTCACCATCCGTATGCAAGCTTTAAGTGGATGCAATAAGGTATAAAAAGGTAGCCAAGGGTAGGCTGAGGTTTCCTATGCAAGCACAAGTATGTATATAAATCATCTGTCACTCTCCGACACGGGCCATACCGGCACCGGTCAAATCCCGGGGCGGTGCAGGAACTTCCTCTCCCTGCACCTCATCTGACTCCACAGGGGGAAGTGGACTAGAGGGAGGTAGAAATCGGGGTTTACTACTCTAGATGAAGTAACAGAAGAGTAGGAATGTACATGACCGAGTACGCGGATATACGTATAGTTTTCACTCTGTAGGGGTTGCGCACCTGTACCCACTCGCCCCATCGCCCGCCGATCCGTCGACCGACTGACTCCGAGGCACCGGTCTACTGAGAACGAGACTAACCGCTACGGCACCATCATGTCCCCCCAGGTTGGGATGCATCCCCTCGCAAGAGGTAGCCTTGGAGTTGTGTGGCCCCACCCCTTGACATTCGGAGTTTGTATAAGGCCCATGCTACTCCCGCATCAGGCCTCTCCCGCACAACCCAACTTCTAACAGGTCTGGTGACGTGCATAGCTAGCTCGGACCGGGTCCACCCACATAATGGATAAGTGGTGTACACGTTTACAAAGTCCGACAAATCATAGTTACCGCATATGTCCATAAGAGCCGGGGCAAGCACTCCTCACGCAGTCCTCCGCAGTGGTCCACCAAAGGCACCCATAATAGGTATTGCCTCTCCTTGGGCACCCATAACAGGTATTGCCCCTCCTTCTCTTCTCTTCCCGCACCCGCCACAGGTGCTCCCTAGAATGTGCCCAATACACATTCCCGGCTAGTAGCTTGCCCCCGCTAAAAGCCCTATCTCTGGCTCCTCACAAAATGGGTCTCAAGCATGCCAAGACTATCATATCATGGAATTTCCCATACCCATTCTCTCTCATAGTAGCCAAAGCATCCAAGAATCAATCAAGGTATAATAGGGATGCAAGGAATATGGTATATAAGTAGGCCATGCAGGCTTATCTCACACACACACAATGTAAGCAATAGCAATTCTAGCAAGCAATACCTAATAGGAATCCAAATCATAGATGGGCGTGAACCTAGTAACTCTTCGTAGTCCTCCGGAGTCTCGGGGGCTTCTCGTAGTCCGGGCCTTGCGGACATCGGCGTGGTGTGTTTGCGCGCGCGGGGGAGCTGGTGTTCCGGGTCCGCGGCGGCGATGGTCAGGACAAGGCGAGGCCGGGGCAACGGTGGGGCATGGCGCGAGCAAGGCTCGGACTTGCCGGGAGCTCAAGGTGGTGTGCGCACACGTGCGGGTCCTCGGACTTTCGAGGCCGCGCGCGGCCGTGCGGCCAAGTGGCCACAACGGCGCTAGGTGAAGGAGGTGGCGGGCTGCGGGTAACGACGGCGAAACAGCGTCGGGCTCCTGCAGGCGATCACACAAAGGGGTAGGGTGGTCCTAGGGTCTGCTCTACGGGCAGCTCATCGGCGCACAGGCCAGTGGCAACACAAGGGGGTGAGGAGCGGCGGAATGGCAGCCTACCTCTCGGATCGGGGAAGAAAGGAGCGGCGCCGAGACGATTCGAGGCCGTGGCGAGGCGTTGCAATGTAGGCAGAACCGTGACATTGACGGTGTCGTACGGGGCGTAGGCTTGATGATGGCGGCGGCGTCTTCCTCCTTCGCGCTCTCCTCTTCTCCTCCTCCTCTACTCCCGGCTCCCTTCCTTCGATTGGCGGCTGTGGTGGGGAGAAAACCCCAATTGGCTAGGGTTTCCTCCCTAGCGGCGGCTCCGGGTCTTATAGGCGGCGTCTAGGGTTGTGGCAGCCCCGAACGTCGAGGGGAACGGCCGTGATGTGATGGCCAGGGTGCCGTGCAACGTGGCGGCCATCAGGGGGCTCCTGGGCCAGGGTTTGGAGGCGCAGGTGGATTGCGGGTGCGCGCGCGCGCGGCGGCCGTGGGCAATAGCGGGGCAGGCGTGGCGTCAGCGGCCGGTGGAAGGCGTGGGCGACGCGGGTTGGATTGAGCCGGTGAGAGAGAGAGGGAGTGGTTGAGAGGTTAGGGGTAAAGTAGACATGTGGGGACCACCTGTCAGTGACTCCCGTGAAGAAAGGGGTACGGGAGCGGGCGGTGCACAGTGCTGGCCTGCGTGAGGTTTGGGCCGGTCAGGCAGTGGTGTGGTGGTAGAGCTGGGCCGTTCGTCGGGCCGCGACGCGGGCCAAGCTAGGCTGCGCTCTGGGGTGGGCGGGCGTCCACGCATATGGGCGTTCGCATGCGCGGGCTGGGCTGGAAAGGGGATATCGGGTTGGTTAGGTTAGGTGGGTTTAGCAGGCCGATTTGGTAGGTTGGGTTGGGGTTTTGGTTAGGGGATTAGGTCCAGGTTAGCAGGTTTTGGCCCAAGCTAGTTAGGGGTTTGTTAGCATTTGGTTTTAATTTTAATGTCCATATTCAAATTAAAACCCACACAATTCAAACAAAAATTTTCCAAATCAACCCAAACTTTAAACAGGGTAGATTCAAATAAACTCAAACTCTAAATATTTCACACTAGCACATCAATATCCTTAATTTAGTTCAAAGTTTTGATTTACTTAGGAATTTAGAGAGATAGAGATACTACTTAGGTGGTTTTACTACAGCATTACCACAAAAAATTTGAAACTCACATTTTTGGAGAATATAACATTCCGTAAAAATACGGGTGTTGACACAGATATGCGCCAACATACTCGAATGCGCTAGAACGCGCGACGATTGTCAAAACGATCAACACAGCGAAAACCCCGGGCGGACCGGTCTGACCGGTTTCGCCGACCAGTCTGACCGGTGCAGGCAGGGAAATCGCGAAGACCTAGAACAGCGAGCTCGGGAGGGACCCCGTCGGAACTCATGATCGTAGGGTTGCTCTGAGGTCGGCAGGTCACTCAGAACGTCTTCAAACGTCGCCGGGACGAAGGAAGAAAGCAATCTAGGGTTGGAAAAGGCTAGGGTTTGAGAGATAAAAGTAATGCGATTTTTTGTATTGATTCGATTGAGAATTACCTCAATCGGCCTTAGCCTTTATATTTATAGGCCGGGGAAGACGTACCCCTTTACGAGTAGGATTACATGAGGACTCTTTACAAAAACCCTAATTCTACTCGGACTGTACAGACTAGACCGGTCTGACCGGTCGGCCCGACCAGTCAGACCGGTCTGGTCTGTACAGGTGCCAAATTTGGCTGTCAACATATGCCCCCCTGCTTTTTGGTGAGTTTCACAAGCCAAAAAGCAAGAACTATCCTGATGTACATGTTTTACACAGAGTATACAAGTCTAAAAATAAAACTAAGGGCGATATCCAATACCGGCCGTCTTCGTCTTCACGCAGTTTGCCATACGCTAGGATAGAATTTCTTCAAGTATCTCCCATTGATAGCCCTGGGTAGACATTCACCTTGCACCGTCTCCACCATATACGAATTTCCGGAGATAACTTTGATAATCTTGTATGGACCCTCCCAACTTGGTGACCATTTGCCAAACTTGTTGCTTTCCATCCCAAGAGGCAAAATTGTCTTCCAAACCAGATCCCCAACCTGAAAAGATTTAAGTTTTACCTTTTTGTTGTAAGCTCTAGCCACTCGAAGCTTGTCTTTCTCAATCTCCTTCAACGCCTTCAAACGCTTGTCGGTCACCTCATCAATATTATCCATCATCAAATCATGGTAATCAACAGCGGAGAGGTCATTTTGCTTTGCCAACCTATATGCGTTCAGATTTACCTCAACGGGTAAAACGGCCTCTTGACCATACACAAGTTCAAAAGGAGTAACCTTAGTAGAACCATGTCTAGATATACGATGAGCCCACAACGCTTCGGATAACACTTCATACCACCTCTTACGATTTTCTTCTATCTTCTTCTTGATAAGTTTGATCAAAATCTTATTACTAGACTCGGCCTGCCCATTGGCCTGAGCATAGTATGGAGATGAATTGAGCAACTTAATCTTATAAGATTCGGCAAAAGCACGCACCTCTTTTGATATAAATGAAGGACCTTGATCCATTGTCAAAGATTCTGGAATGCCAAATCTATGAATAATATGCTCAGTAATAAACTCAATTACCTCCCTATGTGTCATATGCTTCAAAGGAACTGCTTCGGTCCACTTAGTAAAATAATCTGTAGCAACTAACACGAAGCGATACCCCTTTGAAGATGGAGGATTAATTTGTCCAATAAAATCCAACCCCCAACCTCGGAAACGGCCATGGTTTAATAATAGGATACATCAATGCAGTAGGCACCAATTGCAAATCACCAAATCGCTGACATTCTTCACACCCTTTATAGTATCTAAAACAATTGGATAACATGGTGGGCCAATAGAAACAAGCTCTTCTGAGTAACCACTTCATCTTGGGAGCCGATTGATGAGTACCACAAATACCTTCATGAACCTCACCCATAGCAACCCGAGCCTGATCCGAGTCTAAACATTTGAGGAGCAAATCTTCAGCAGTTCGACGATAAAGTTCATCGTCAATTAAAACATACTTGAAAGCCAAACGCCGAATATTTCTCTCTGCGCCACGACCAGGATCTCTCAAATACGACATAAGAGGAACCCTCCACTCCTGGGCTTCGGCCGAGACAATTGAATCATCTTTTTTGGCCGAATTAGAACTAGCAGCTGCATCACCGGTCAGACCGGTCTCTGGACTGGTCTGACCGGTCTGGGCGGTCATACCGGTTTCGCTGACCGGTCGGACCGGTTTCGCTGACCGGTCGGAACGGTGCGTCCAGAACCAGACACTCGGCTTTCGTTTGCATCAGCTTGCGAATGTTGAAATATTTTTTCGTAACACTATAGCCAGATGCTTGTTGAGCCAGAGTATTTGTCTTTACATTCTCTTCCCTTGGAATATGTTTGATAATAAATTCATCGAAAGAAGAAATAATATCAAGGCATTTATCAAGATATGCATTTAGGGAACCATTATAACACTGGTATACCTTAGATACTTGCTGCACCACTAGAAGAGAATCTCCAAAGGCTTCAACATGCTTCACGCCCATGGATTGTAAGAATTCCAAGCCAAATAGAAGAGCCTCATAGTCAACTTGGTTATTTGTGCACTCTTCTTCCAATCGGTTTGAAAATTCAAAAACAGCACCATTCGGAGAAATAAGAACAGCACCAATCCCTTGACCATCATCACAAACCGATCCATCAAAGTACAACTTCCATGGTGTGCAAGTAATATAGCCGACTTCTAAATCATGCTTGTCATTAATCCGATGCTCAACAATAAAATCCGCTACAATTTGGCCTCTCATAGATTTTAAAGGTTCACAAGCTAAATCATACTCAACCAAAGCATAAGCCCACTTACCGATTCTACCACTCAAAATCGGTCTTTGTAACATATGTTTGATCACATCGGTTTGACATACTACTATGCAAGTACTAGATAATAGATAATGTATCAATTTGGTACAAGCATAATAAAGAGACAAACATAACTTCTCAATAAATGTATACCTCGTCTCCACATCAACAAGTCGTCGGCTTAAATATGTAATAATATATTTCTTCCCTTCGGTCTCTTGAGTCAAAACAGCCCCAATAACCTTGTCTTCAGCAGCCACATAAAGTCTGAAAGGTACTCCTCTCCTAGGTGCCTTGAGTACGGGTGGTGAAGACAAATAAATCTTGATCTTCTCAAATGCTTCTTGCTGTTTTGCCCCCCAAGTAAATTCGGTTTCATCTTTTAACCGAAGAATAGGAGTAAAAGAATCAATCTTCCCGGACAAGTTAGATGTAAATCTTCTCAAGAAATTTACCTTGCCCAAGAACTTCTGTAAATCCTTCTTGCATGTAGGGGCTTCAACCTTCTTCATGGCTTCAACTCTCTTAGGATCAATCTCTATTCCCTTCTCATGAATAATGAAGCCAAGAAACTTTCCAGCCGATACACCAAAAGCATATTTGAGTGGATTCATCTTTAAACCATACCGGCGCATCCTTTCAAGAGCAATTCTTAAATCGACTAAATGATGATCTAAACCGGCCGATTTAATGACAATATCATCAATATACACTTCCAAGATGACACCAATCAAATCATGGAAGATTAAATTCATATCTCTTTGATAAGTAGCACCCGCATTTTTCAAACCAAAAGTTATAACCACCCACTCAAACAAGCCGACAAATACCGGTCATCTAAAGGTCGTTTTAGATATATCTTCTTCGGCCATAAATATCTGATTGTAACCGGTGTTACCATCAAGAAAACTAATAACACGATGTCCGGAAGCCTCATTGATCAACATATCAGCTATAGGCATAGGATATTCATCCTTGGGAGTAGCTTTATTAAGATCTCTAAAATCAATGCACACTCTAATTTTCCCTGAATCTTTCTTCTCAACGGGTACAATATTAGAGATCCCATCAGCATAACGACAAGACCGAATAAATCCAGCATCAAGTAAATGATTAATTTCAGTTTTAATTCGGTCATAAATAATGGGATTGAAATGCCTAACCGGTTGTTTATAAGGTCTAAAACCGGCTTTAATTGGTAAACGATGCTCAATAAGATCACGACTCAAACCAGGCATTTCATGATACTCTCAAGCAAAACAATCAACATATTCCTTCAATAAATTAACAAAATCGGCTTTATATTCAGCCGATAAATTTTTGTTTACAAAAGTCGGCCTAGGAATAGTTCCATCACCAATGTCTACCTCTTCTAAAGGATCAGCCGATGTAAACCCTTGGCCCAACTTATCTAGATCACCAGAATCTTCAATGGCTTCACACATATCGTTCGTACGCGCCCGATATTGATCTAGCCTCTGCTGTAGCCATTCTGCGTTGGACCGGTCTGACCGGTCGGGGTGTCCGGTCTGACCCGTCGGCCCTGTGCGCCGAACTGGACAGGACCGGTCTGACCGGTCGGCACGGGCGGTCTGACCGTTTGCTTCTGGAGCTTCTGTTGTACTCATCTGATTTACATTAAATAATTTAGCCGATTATCCATCGGCTTTAGTACAGCAGAGACAAAACCATCCTTAGTGCAACTGATCAAATCATAATCGGACAGATCCACGCCCGATAAACACTTGACATTGTCGTGCGCACTAATAGAATCCGAATCGGCTAAAGCAACAAAGGATGAAGTGTCCCCATGGACAATCTCAACCTCATCGCCGATCCACTAAACAAGAAACTGATGCAAGGTAGAAGGAACGCACTAATTTGCATGAATCCAATCCCTCCCAAGAATCAAACTGTAGTTACCTTGCAATTCTGAGATAGGGCTGGAAAAAAAGCTCGCAGCTCGAAGCTCGGCTCGGGCTCGGTGCGGCTCGGCTCGGCTCGGAGCCGGCTCGCGAGCTGAGGCCAAACCAAGCAACCAGCCCACATTGCCAGCGGCCAGCCCACCAAAGCTACATTCTGTTATGAACTTTATGCCTTTTTCCTTGTTGTTACATTCATGAACTTAATTAGTGGGGCTAAGAGAACCTTGCTGTTAAGACTTAAAGAACATTGTTGTTTGCCTTATTCTAGCCTTTGTCGTTTGCATTTTTCCTACAAAAACTGCTCTGTAATGCAATGGGCTGTTATGGCTCGCGAGCCGGCTCGAGCCAGCTCGCGAGCCGATAACGTGCCGAGCCGAGCCTCTTCTATGGGCTCGTGAAATTACCGAGCCGAGCCAGGCTCGGCTCGCTGCACGACCGAGCCGAAGCGAGCCGAGCCGAGCCTGGCTCGGCTCGGCTCATTTCCAGCCCTATTCTGAGACGAAGAAAGCTGTAGCAAGCGTCTTACTCCCAATGGTGAGCTCCATGGAAGCAACTCCTTTAGTGCTAAGACACTCGTTCCCTCCAACGCCGCTGACTGTCATGTTCGTCTTGATCAAGTCTTCGTCTTGGCCGCCGAGCTTCTTGTACAATGAGTAGTGCATAAGATTTACAATGGCCCCACCATCCACTAGCATGCGAGTCACCGACTTTCCGTTGATGTGTCCCCTCATGTAAAGAGCCTTGAGGCTTCTAGAACACAGCTTCACGGGGACCAAACTGAAGATGAGCCATGTCTTCCTCCGGAACCACTAAGTAATCCGAAGACAAGTGCACCACGTTAATCTCCAAATTGGTGTGCTCCGGAGACGCTTCATAATCCACCAATTCCTCGTCTTCGGCTGTCGGAGGAACTGCTGGGGCTTCGTCAATAGAAGAAACCGAAACGGGCGGCGCCGATTCGGCAGCTGGCTCTGCAGAAGGCTCAACCGGTCTGACCGGTTGGTCAGAGCGGTCTGACCGGTCTGTCTGACCGGTCTAATTGGTCGGCTGCAGTGGTCCGACCGGTCTGGCTGGCTGATCAGCTGTCTTGGCCTTCCAAACCTTACTCTGAGGGAACATGGGCCTGAATCTATTGAAATCCTCATCCCTCTTCTTCTCTTTCTCCTGCTCCTTCTTTTCTTTGTTGCGAAGGCGCTGCAATTTCCTCTTTTGTGTATGAGTTAAACCCGAAGGGCACTACCTAGGCTGATGGTACTTGTCCGCCGCGCTCTTGCTACTACCGGCTTCATGATCATTGGCCATGACTGGCTTTTGCGAAGGAACGTCAACCGATGTATCTATATCCATAGATTTCTTGCCCGTATCCTTTATGGGCACCTTGATTTCACCGATTTGAACCACAACATCGGCTTTAAGCTTCTCTGGGTCGGCCACAAGCTTCTGCTCCCCTTTCTTCTCCTTGACGCGATACTCGAACCTTGGAACAGGAGCTTGGCCCGGCCTCTGATGAGACCGGTCTGACCGGTCGGAGGTGACCGGTCCGACCGGTGCAGACTGCTGCACTTGACCAGATTGACGTGGTCCCAATCGGTCATGTACTGGTACTCTGGAGCTTTCCCCCTGATAATGTGGAGGATACGGCATCGGAAAACACTGCATCCATATCTCTTCATGCTCCCACACCGGATTTGTTGCATTTGACGCCGGTGGCATCCATGGCATGGTAGCATACATCTTCTGAGGAGGATACAATGTGACAACATCACCTCTGCGCCTGCTGAACTCCTTCCTCGGGGACGCTGGACGATCTTGGCTCGGTGGTGATCGCGGTCTCTTTTTTAGCGGCCGATCATTTTGAACGGCCTTTGTGTACTTGTTCAACAACTGGTTGAAGGTGGGCTTCTTATTAGTAGCTCTTCCCTACACCTTCACCTCATTGGTCTTGCAAGTACCCACTTCCGGACGTTTTGGCTTGAAAGTCCGGGGATGGTCACCAGGGCGGTCAGGCCGGCTGGAAGAACCGGTCTGACCGGTCGGAGACACCGGTCGGACCGGTTGTGCCTGATCAGTAGACCAATTTTTTGGTGAAGAACTTCCTTGCCCCCCAGTCTGGGATTTCTGAAAATGATCTTCAAAGTATCCTTGCCATCATCAGTCTTCTCTTTGATAACTTCCCGGGCAAGGATCTTGTCACTTGTATTCATCGGTCTTGGATCACCGATGACAACATGCTTCCCCTTAGCTCCTTCGGCTTGCTCTGGTCGAATGAGCACCTTTGGATTGTTCAATTCTAGCGTATGAACAGGGAAAGGAGCTTTGTCAATTTGCATCTCAGAAAGTACCAATCGTCCTTCATTAATGGCCGATTGTACCTGTCGACGAAAAACATTACAATCAGTAGTAGCATGAGATGTAGAGTTATGCCACTTACAATATGCATGTCGTTTAAGTTCGTCGGGAGATGGAATAGCATGTGACAATCGGATGTTACCATTCTTAAGCAATTCATCAAAAATCCGATCACACTTAGAAACATCAAAAGTAAATTTCAGCTCCTCTTGCCGATTCTTTTGAATCGGCTTGATAGACGGAACCGAACCGGGTTTGGCCTTTGATGGCCAAACAAATTCAGCGGCATATACTTCCTTACTATCATCGTCCGATGTAACACCCTAATTTTAAATTTCAGTATTTATTAATAAATTAATTGGCTTTATTTAATTTTCTAAGGTTTATTGTGTTTAGTTGGCATTTAATCTAATTTTTATTCCTTAATTAATTAAAATTTATCATAGGTTTAAATTTTTGTTGCATTCATGCTGGTGCATAATTTTATTTGAGTGTGGTTTGGATTCAAATTCAAATTTGAATTCAAACTTTGTTTGAATTAGGTTTTGAATTGAGAGAGTAAATAGAAAATAGAAAGGAAAATAGAAAACAAACCCAAACCCAACTTCCCAGCCCAAACCCACCTCCCTCCCCGCGGCCCAACCTTCTGCGCGGGCCCAGCATCTCTCCCGAGCCCAGCCCGGTCCGCCTCCTCCTCTCTCTCCCTTTCACCCGGCCGGCCCAGCCCGCGTAGCGCTCCCCTCCGCTTCGGCCCGCATCGCGCCACGCGCTCAGCCCGCACCCCGCCTCACCCCGCTCGGCCGGTAGCTCGCGTCGCCCCGCTGCCACCTGGACCCCACCCCGCCAGCGACCCATCGCGTCACCCTCCCTGACCGAGCGGGCCCGCTTGGCAGGCCCGTCTTCCCCGCCGAGCTGCTGCTCCGCTTTGCTCGCTTCACCCCTGCGCCGTGGACCAAGCCGTGGCCCACCCTAGCCCTGCAGACCCACCAGGCAGCGCCCTCCGCTTCTAGAAGCCGCCCGAGATCGGGATCCCGCCGGGCAGTTGCGTGATCTGCGCGATCCGCAATTCGGCAACCCAATCCCGCCGAGATCACCGGAGCGCCTGCCATCGTCCCGCGCCGAGGTTTACGGCCTCCTCCTTTATTTGGCCCGTGAGCCTTCCCCACACCCTACTCTCCCTCTACCTGCGTATCCAGAGCCAGAGCACGCTGATTCGTACCCCTGCTTTGCGCCGCCCGGAGGTGAGGTAGCTCCTCCGCCGCGATTTCTCGTCGCCGATGCGGATCGACCCCAGCTGACCCTGGATTTTGCCTCGTAGGGACACCGCACGCCCTCACGTGAAGCCCAGGAACCCGGGGAAGTCCTGCACTGTCCGGACCGCGAAGCTCCGCCCGCAACCCGCCGCCGGACTCGGCGCCATCGACCCTGAGCGCCGCCCCAACCTGTCCCAAGCCCCGGTGAGCATCACCCCGTTGCCCGCTATCTTTTGCGCTAAGCTGATTAGGCCGCGTGCCACCCTAGCTGCTGCCACGATGTGCTCCGGCGCTACGCCGCCGCGCACGCCATGGCTCCGCCGTGGCGGATGCCCCGCACCGCTGCACGAACTCGCGCTGGCCTTGCCCAGACTTATGTCAGCTTTGCATGCGCACTAGCACCCTTTTGGCGCCCAAATCTGAACCCAGCACAGCACGAAGGCCGCACGCCGGCGGTGTCCGCCGTGCAACTTCCGCCCGTCCATCGAATGCACCCCCACAGGCCTTCCCGAGCCCAGCTGAATGCCCAGGTGCTTCACGCGTGCCGTGTAGGTACTTCCAGACCCCAGCCCCGCTCGAATCCGTCCCGGGAAGGCCGAGTTCGGTCTTCTCCGGCGCAGCGCCGCCGCGGGAGCAGAGCTCCGGCGAGCTCCGCCGCCGCCCGCGCGCCCTTCTGTTCTCAGCCATCGGATCCAAAAGCGATGGCCACGATTAGATCAACCCCCATTCAGATCCAGGCCGCCAGATCGCGATCCAACGGCCAATATCCTAGGATACCGTTTCGTTGTGGCAATTTTGTTAAAGAACCCCCCAGTTCTCCCAGAATCAACCCGCAGTCCACCTATTTTGAAAAATAATCGCAGATAGGCCCAAAACTTTGCAAGAACACCCCTGAGCTTCCTAGAATTTGAACCCGCCGTCCAGGCTTAGTCCTTTTGCGTGTTAGCCCCTGGATCTTTTCAGTAATTACGTTTTAGCCCTCGGTTTTAGCAGAAAAGCCCCTGGAACTTCAGTTTTATTACAAATAAGCCCCTAGAACTTGTTTTTAGCCCAGAAAATGCGTTTTAGCTCCGTTTTTAGCGTTCTTTATATCCACGCGATCGTTGTAACGCGTAGAATAGTTTTAGACTAGTTTAATGTGCTGTTTTTTATGTATTGCTGTACTGTTTCTTAGCTTTTTGTTAGTGTTTGCTTGTATGCTTATTGTTATGCTTTGTTTTGGCCATGTGTTCGTGAGTAGACGCTGATCCATCTGAGGAGCCTCAGTACCAGTACCCGGAGCAGCCGTCTTCCGAGCACTTTGAGCAGCAGCAGGAGCAGTACGAGGAAGGCAAGTATAACATGAACAACCCATCACTTTTAAATACATTTTCATACTGCATTTTAATACTGTATGCCTATAAGGACATTCCTAGCCACTTTATATCCTTTATATCTACCTTTGGGTTGCATTTCGGTTAGTTGTGCTAGGTTGCTGCGCTACAACACACTTTGGTCCTTTATAATTAATTTGATTAATGGTTTACTTGAACTTAATTTTGAGAGTGGCACTCTGTGTGGCTTGAGTGGCTCACGTCTCGTTAAAAGATGTTTTTGTAGAAACATGGTTTAGGGGGCCAGCACGGTGCTTACTGCCTGGTTGGCCACTCTCCATAAGGACCGGTTCATAGAGCGACAACCTGGGACAACAGCGCTACCACAAGGCTAGAATGGGATAGACTTGGCGTAATAACTAGATCTTTTGGTTTGGAGTAACTTACCTGCGGGGCAAGAGTAGTAAGCTTCAATGGTCCCTGCTCCTCCGGCTTGGTCTGTGCTTGGATTGCGCTCCTGTGCTTGTACCCCCGGAGGTGGGCCCCATCGTCGCCGACCTATCTCTCGCGGTTACGCCTTACCAACGAGATTCTTGCTAAAGGCCTCGTAGTGAGTCGCTGGCCATCTCACCTAAGGAAGTGTGATGAACAACTGGCGTAGCTCACGACTTGTGGGTAAAGATGTGCAACCTCTGCAGAGTGTAAAACTGGTATACTAGCCGTGCTCACGGTTATGAGCGGCCCAGATCCTCCTTTTGATTAGTGAAGTTATCTCCTTCCGACGAGGGAGGTGCTTCTCGGGGTTACCTTGGTGGCTTGGTTTTGGTTTGGTTCTCAGTAGTAGTATAATTAATTCTGATTAATTACTATGTAACTGGGTTAATGGTAATTCATCAACTCGTAGTAAATAGCTTTAATAAAACTTTGCCAACACTTAAAAGCTAATGCAGTTGAGTCAGCCAGCCTAGAGCCTCATAGTTTGTGTTATACTTGTTGAGTACAAGTTGTGTACTCACTCTTGCCTCTTCTCTACTTTTTTTCCTCTTGGTTACGCTACTGCTGCTCAGTTCCTGCCGACACGAGGGAGTTCGTCCAGCGCTACCAGGACTACGAGGACTTCTAGGTGCTTCGTCTCCCAGTCGACGTCCCTGTGGCGCCCTGCTTCAGCTTCGGAGAGCTTTATTCGTATTTTGTACTTCGCTTCCGCTGTATCAGACATTTTGTCATTATTGTAATAATTAACATTCGTATTTCGATTTAATATGTCTTATTCGTGATATGTGCTGTGATATACTGTTCATTCTGTTGTATATACGTGTGACTTGATCCTGGCACGTATATGATTGCTCGGTTTATGTTCTTTTATAAACCGGGTGTTACATCCGAACTATCCGAATCATGATCAAGAACATGTGTGTTGGACCGATGAGGCTTGAAAGTATCTTTAGAATTTTTGTACTTAAATTCGGTGCCAATAGCTCGCATTTGCAAATGATTAATCGTAATATAATCAAAACCTTCAAGTTTCTCCTTCAAATAAGAACGCAAGCCATTAAACGCTAAATCCGCCAAATCCTTCTCCGAAAGAGATGAATTAAAGCACCGATTTTTTTAAAGCTTTAAATCTTTGGAAGTAATCCAAAACCGATTCATCGAGAGTTTTGTTTAATCGACGTCAAATCTAACAATCGAATTTCGGCTTCCCCACTATAGAAGTGATCATGAAATTTGCGCTCTAATTGATTCCAATTTAAAATAGATCCTGGCGCAAGCGAGGAAAACCAAGAGAAAGCGGTTCCAGTCAAAGACAAAGAAAACAAGCAAACCCACAAAGCATCATTAAGACCTGCTTCTCCCAATTGCAAGACATATTGGCTAACATGCTCCCAAGTCGTGCGAGAATCCTCACCATTGAATTTGACAAACTTGGGAACGCGCCAACCAGCAGGATATGAAATAAAATCAAACTCAGGAGGATATGGCTTTTGATATAAACGCGACCCACCCATATCAATCCCGAGTTTAGAATTGAGTACACCGGCCAAATCTTCTTTAAATCTATTAAAATCGGCCTGAGAAGCACCATTGGCCGAAGTATACGAAGAGGATGAAACACGTTGAATGGTAGGACTGGAGTAAGCCACGTTAGTGTTAGGAATCGGTCCTCGATGAGGTCCAAATCCCTGCTGTGACGTAACATGGGGCCCTGTATACATCACCATCTCATTAGTTCGGCTAGGGACGGCCGAACTAGGATTGGACGTGTGCGGCACAGAGGGCACTGGCTGCTGTCCCGTCAGACCGGTCTGACCGATCACGTAACCGGTCTGACCGCCAGCACCGGTCTGACCGGTCGAGGAGACCGGTGGGACCGGTGCCGCATGGACAGTAGATGGCGACAGAGTTTGCCCAGGGAACGAGTTCGGCGTCATCCCATAGAATTGATCTTGGGTAAAAGACGTGCCAACCAAATCTGCTTCTGTGAATTGAGCGCCACTCTCGACAGTTTTACCCTTTTTAAGCGCTGCAATTTCATCATTAAGCCCAGCAAGAGTCTCTCCCGCAGCTACTTGCGCAGTAGATATTTTCGAATCTACCATGAGAGAGAATTGTTTAACTAATTCAGAGGGATCATTAGGAAGTACCTCGACCTTGTCTTAGTTTAACTTGAACGATGGCATCACGAACTCCCCGACCCTCTTGAATAGGCCTCCTCGCTCCTTCGTGAATCCGTGAAGAAACTGCTCCTTCAGGTGCTCTTCAGTGATGAGGTAGGCCTTGCGCTCCTCTTCAGTGAGCTCCTCCATGGTTGCCTTGATGACATTGTCGTTGTGGATTTCACCATGAGTACCCATCTTCTCGGAGAATCTAGATCAGATCGGTTTTAAAACCAGATTAATCTGATTCCCCAGCGGAGTCGCCAAAAAGTGTGTTGACACAGATTTGCGCCAACACACTTGAATGCGCTAGAACGCGCGACGATCATCAAAACAATCAACACAGCGAAAACCCTGGGCGGACCGGTCTGACCGGTTTCGCCGACCGGTCTGACCGGTGCAGGCAGGGAAATCGCGAAAACCTAGAACAGCGAGCTCGGGAGGGACCCCGTCGGAGCTCGTGATCGTAGGGTTGCTCTGAGGTCGGCAGGCCACTCATAACGTCTTCAAATGTCACCGGGACGAAGGAAGAAAGCAATCTAGGGTTGGAAAAGGCTAGGGTTTGAGAGATAAAAGTAATGCGATTTTTTGTATTGATTCGATTGGGAATTACCTCAATCGGCCTTAGCCTTTATATTTATAGGTCGGGGAAGACGTACCCCTTCACGAGTAGGATTATATGAGGACTCTTTACAAAAACCCTAATTCTACTCGGACTGTACAGACCAGACCGGTCTGACCGGTCGGCCCGACGGTCAGACCGGTCGGCCCGACCGGTCAGACCGGTCGACCTGAGCAGGTGCCAAATTTGGCTGTCAACAACGGGATGTTACATTATCTCAATACATGCCGCCGGCCAATGTCGCCTCCATCTCGGGCTCCTTGCGCGGCCATGATCGGCCTACTGCTCCAGCTTCACCTTGTTGGCCAGCAAGGGTTCCCTTGCCACCGCAGGAGAGCCAAAACGAGCAAATCGAGAACCTTGGCATGCCGACCTCATGATCCGCCCATCCTCGTGGCCGCTCCACACCACGCCGCGGCCGGGATCCACCTCGAGGCAGAGCGCCGGCGGCGTCCTGCGCGACTCCCAGAAGGGCGCGGACGCCCTAGCGCTGCTGGGTCGGCTGCGCGCAGAAGGCATCCGCGAGGTCCCACGCCCTGACCCCGGCCTCGCCCGGGGCTCACAGGTGGGGGCCGCCGCCGCAGGGCGTGTGGTCGCGACAGCAGGCGAGCGCACAGAGCGCCGCGCGGGCCTGCGACTGCCTGGGCGGGCGTGGCTCGAGCGGGGGTGAGCGGTCGGCGCGCACCGTGGCGTGCGTGGGTGGGCGTTTTGCACGGGAGGCCGGGGCGGCGGCGAACTCCGAGAGGGAGCCCGCATGGTGCAGCCCCGAGGGTGGGTGCCAGACGGCGGCGGTGGAGCGGGAGGGCGCGGCGGGTTAGGCGGGGAGGGAGTAGCTAGGGTGGAGGAGATGCGGCGGCTGCGGCTGCGGCTATGGGTGGTGCGTAGGTTTTTTTTACCAACCGGAACGACGAAACTGCCGCCCTCCGGTTCTGGTAAACCGGTCTGATTTGACCGAAAACCAGTAAAAACCGGTCAAATTCAAATTTCAAACTCTAGATGGCAGTTTAATCGGTTTCCACCGGTTAGCCGATCGGTTTGACCGGTAAACCGGTCCGGTTTGAGTGGGAACCGGGAGTTGAACAAAAAACCGATGGAAAACTCACTTTATTTCAAAATTTGAATGTTTGTATAACATGTTTTAGTCTGAATGAACCCTCCAACCCTCTTTTGTACTACTTTTACATTAATACAATGTATAACATGTTTTACATTGCATTTGTATACTTTTGTATGTACACTTTTTTTTAACTTCAAATGCCCGCAAAGTATACTAAATGAACGAATATTTGAAAAAATTTGACACCATTAGATTCGTCGCAACTTGAAGTATTTTTAGGAATTTTTTGGGATTTTTTTTTATTTTTTTGAATTCAAATTTGAATTTTAAATTAGGGCCGGTTTGAAACCAGCCGGTACCGGAACCGGTCCGGACCGGTTTGACCGGTTACCGCGGTTTCCGGTTCCGGTACCGGTTACTTGCTGTTGTAATGGTGGTTAAATAATATATTATTTTTAATTAAACCATGATTAAATTATTCTGAGAATAAAATTATTGGCGTCCACTGCAAAATGAAAATCTATGGTCAAACAATACATTCCGACGTGAATATACTCTTTATTATGACATGACGTTAGCAAGTACATTGTCGTGTAACGTTTGGACTGTGAATGCTCCAATTTATCAAGTTCTTGCAATAAATTAAGCATTTTCTAAGCTGTTGGATCAATTTGCACCCAGCTGTCAAGTTATTGTACTAAATTGAGCATTTTACAAATTGTTGGACTAATTTGCACCCACCAGCCAAGTTGTTGTTTAGTGGGTGCAATTTATTCAATAAAAAATTCAGAATTAATAAAGAGATTCCTATTCTAATTGGAATGAAACTTAAAAAGAAGCTTATACTATACAAAATACATCATTATTCTATAATATTCAAATTAAAATCCCAAATATAAATACTGCCACCTAGCTCTATGTATCACGATCGTCTTCACTAGCACATGTGTCTTATGTGGTTAAAGTACGTACTTGTTGTGTGTACATATTTGCTATGAATATAAAATTATTTTCTTATGAAAATCTTGTCTATTCAGGGTTATTTAGGATAGGTGCGTGGCGTAGCTTTACTAGTATTTATGTCAATATCACTCAAAAAAGTATTTACGATAACATAAAAATGGGGTCAGTAGAATTTTAGGATCTCGTAAATCAGAGTGTCAGCAAACCCATTTTCTTTTGGCCCTTTCTCCACAGAACCTTCGTAAATCAGAGAAGACTTTCTAGCATCTCTTCATTTCTTCGTGGGAAAAAGTCTAGATAACCCCCTCAAATATGAAGGGTGGAACACTTAACCCCCCCAAGTATGAAACCAGGTATTCTACACCCTAAAGTAGATGAAACCAGTTAAAATCCCCCTCAAGGCTGTTTTCCCATCCAGTTTTGCCCTGCTGGCGCGCCATGCTGGACAGAAGTCCACGCTGGCCCCTTGTGCAGTGTTGCCCCCTCCACGTTGCCCCCCTTGGCCCACTTGTCAGGTAATATTGGGCCTCCTCTATAGGCGGCAGCGTCTCGACCCCTCCGCGCATTAATTGACGGCACGCCTCCTCGCTCCTTCCGCTCGGCTCTCCCTCCGGCATTCGGCGAAGCGGAAGGCGGCTCCATGATCGCGAGGACGTCAGGCTCCTTCGATTGATGCACGAGGCCAAGGTGAGTCCCTGCAACTCCTTCGTGTAGGCTATTCCCCTAATCTAGTGCTTATTTCGAAGGTAGTGGGGTTTTCCATTGGGGTTTTCGAGCGGGTCTTGGTAAGTCTGCAATCAGTGATGAATCGGAGTGATTTCAAGTTTTAATAGGCAAAGGTGATGGTTTTGGTCAGTTTAATCGAGCATGAGGTGGTAGGGCTCAATCTGTAGAAGGATGTCGATGGGTTTTCAGTTGGGGTTTTCAAGTTAGGATTTTCAAGGATTGGAATTTCTTTGATTATAACATAGCCTTACATGTGTATTTTGTTGTTGTTAGGAATGGATAATCTCAATTTTGTTGCGGTCAAATTTCATTTTGGTGGGGAATTTATCTTGGGTCGCAGAAAATTGCAGTATGCCAGAGGCCTGGAAGGCCCAAAACTCAGAGAACAAGGGAGCCGGATGAAGCACCAAAGAGAACAAAAATGTCCAGGAAAGGCATCAAAATGAAGTGCAGTTTGTGTCACAAAACAACACACAATGCAAGAATATGTTCTCTTAATCCTGAGGCTGGAAAGAAGAAGAATGCCTACATCAAAAGAGCTACTACTAGGAAGAGGAAAGCAAATGAGGCAGGAACATCAAACATAGAGGTAATTAACCTTGTTCATTCAACTTTTATTTGCAGGGAGCAATGGATAATCCACTTCTTGTTTGCAGGGAGCAATGGGCACATAACAAAGTACCACCTTTGAAGCTTGGCAAACTAGCAGCACTCAAGGATGGCAAAGCAACAACACTCAAAAAACTGCTACTTCAGTTGTTCACAATACACAGAGCACTCCACGGACAAGTGCTCAGCCAGCCCATAACCAGCCAGCAAGGAAGAGGACAACACGACACAACACTTCTAGGCTGCAATACCTTCTATTTGGAGACAACTGATGAACTGCTTCTGCGTTCCATCAGCCTTTTGATTAGGAAGATGATTTACTGCTTTTGTTTGTCACAATGAATCAGTGATTTTGTTTGTAAATATTAGTGCTGAACCAAACTACTAGCAGTGCCTCATGTAGTGCCTGGTGAACATGTTTGTTTGTTAATATGTCTGGTGAACCATGTTAGGCTGCTGAACATGTATGGCTGGTAGTTGAGTAGCACAAGTCATGAATGTGCTTCATGGTCATGATTTTGGTTGCAGATTAAATATGTGTTCATCCGTTCATGCTTTCTCACAAGCATTAAATTGCATTCCATTACCATTAGTCAGTTCACAAAGCACAACAAAAAGACCTTACATCAGTTTAGCATGACTCACATTGCACTAAACATCAGGCCAAAACACACGCCACATAGAAAACCTGCACCAACCCAAACCCAGCTAAATGAGCTACAACTACTTCCAGATCTGAACATGGTGGCTATGGCTGCCAATGTAGCATCCTTGTCCTCCAACTCTTTAATCTTTGCCTTCATGCCAGCCTCCATAACTTCATTGCTCCTCTGCAGCTTTTCATTCATCTGCTTTAGCTGAGCATTCTCCCTCCTCAAGTTGCAAACCGCATCACTAGTGCCTTGCTGATTGAGTTGCTTCAGTTGGGCATTCTCATTCCTTAGGTTCCAAACTGCATCACGAAGATCCAAAAGCAAGTTCTTCAAAAATGGCGTGTGCTCCCCATCAATCCATACATAGAAACCGCAATCGTTGATTGTCTGCATTTGCACGACCAAAACTTAGGTTTTCACAAAAGAAATCCACTCGAACAGAACGAATCCTCGAGAAAACTCCAACAATTTTTGACTCACCCGTGCGGCAATGCATCTGAAATACCTGTGCCCCGGATTATCATCGCTCCATGAGATCCAACGCGGCGCTTTCCTGTCGCATCTGCAGAAAACCGTCGGCTCATAAGCAAGAGGGCCCTCTTGGTACAGCACGGGTGCGCGCATCCCTCCCATGCCTCTGCGGCCGCTGGCACCCGACGCAGACGAACGGAAACTGGACTCCGCCAGGGCCACGAGCTTTCCCTCCCCTTCTCACTCCTCTCCTCTCCTCCTGAACTCTGCTCCTCCTTCACTTCCTTCTACTTTTGGCGCCATTTAACATGTTCTGGAGGGAAAGGGAGGGAGAGCCCGGAAAAGCCCCCTCTTTTCCCGCCCTGACAGCTAGGCAAGGGGCCAGTGTGGACTTCTGTCCAGCATGGCGCGCTAGCAGGGCAAAACCGGATGGGAAAATGGACTTAAGAGGGATTTTAACCGGTTTCATCTTAGTTTAGGGTGTAGAATACCTGTTATATACTTGGAGGGTTAAGTGTTCCACCCTTTATCCTTAAGGGATTATCTAGACTTCTTCCTTTCTCGTGAGAAGGGTTGCGACTTTGTGAGCCCAAAGCCTCAATCCCCCGAATTTTTCGTCGAAATCGGCCGTGAGATCCGCCCTGTTCGCGCTCGGATCCAGCGGCCACCGTCGGGGTAAGGTTCCGCCTCCCTCCGACGAGATGGCGGGGAAGGGAGCCAAGGCCACGGCGACCAAGTCGGCGGACAAGGACAAGGGGAAGAAGGCCGGCGGTCCCGTCTCGCGCTCCTCCCGCGCCGCGCCTCAGGTCAGCTTGATCCCTCCGCTCTGGTTAGCCCGTCGCCTTGCCATCCATGGGGCTTTTAGATTTGGTTTAGATGCAGTCGTGCCGCGCAATTTGGTGTGTTTTCGGGGGGCGCGTCGTTAGATTCATCTCTTGTTTACTCCGGATGACTCGAATCATGCGATGCGGTTCTGCGGAATTCATGAATGTTTTCTTGTAGCTGTTGGACGCTGATCAATTTTTTGTTTCATTCTACAAGGGTTCGGTGGATCTGGAGAAGCTCGTAGTAGAAAAATTTGTATTTATAACACTATATAAATAGCGGGCTTTGCAAAATTAGCACCTCAAACATGGGTTTCGCAAAATACCCACTTATAACATTGACATATTGATTTCACTGCCATTTTCCCCGTTTTATTGATTCATAATTTCTTTTAACAATTACTTGAGGACCAAGTTGCACCTTGTCATGTTTACCTGAATACCTGGCTTGATTGGATTGGTAGAACAACAGAAGCTGTTTCATCAAGCTTTGCGTGCCTGCCGAAACGCTGCCGCAGATTGCCTGACCTCCTGCTTGCCGCAACTACTGAGGGCCGTGATCACCAGATGACTGCTCTGCACCCGCAATTTCTTTGGTGCATGGCAGGAGCATCCAAGCTCAAGGAGCTCTCGATAGGTCGTTGCCCCTGGCACCTTAGGTCCTGGGGGCGTGGTCATGGGTTGTTTCTTTTGTAAGAGTCGACCTATTTGTGTGAGTTGTACGGAACACAGGGGTTGTCTATCCTCTGTGCTCTTTCCTTTTTTTATATCTTAAAGAAAATGACGCGCAGTCCCCCTGCGCCGTTCGAGAAAAAAAAATTGCCAATAGGCTGCAGGGGCCAGAGTCGCTAGGGGCTCCAATGCCATTTTTGCCAATCTGATACACAACCACCCGTAAGAAGTAGCTATACATTCTCTTGGCCTGAAGCACTGGATAATTTCTCCCTGAAAAAGCAGAATCACTCAGTATTTCGGCAACAACCACAATAAAACTCTTCACAACCATGTAAATAGACTGAATAGGGATTTGTATTTGACTCGATCGAACCAGGCAGATAACATGAGACTCTAATGGGCAGATTTGTCATTTCCTGTGCTAGTAAATGAAAAAGGAATTACAAATCAATCAAAGAGAGAAAATGGTAATAAAATTAATGTGTCAATGTTGTAAGTGGTTATTTTGTGAAGATCATATTTACAGTGGTAATATTGTGAAGCCCAATATTTGTGATGGAAAAAATTCAAATTTCTCGCAGTATGCCTAGTTCGGTGCTGTCGATGAAATGGTTGTTAGAAGATTTCATTTCCACAGGCCTGGGCGTGAACGCTCACAGTAATCATTGGTTAGAAGTTTTTTTCCTGTTTAATTTAGATTAGTAATTAGTTTAGTATTTTGCTTGCCCCTAGCCTTGAAATTAATTTTCCCTTCTTCAACGTGAGGACAATGAAACTTCTTGAGATTAGGTCTCTTTGCTTCACATTGTATGCAATGCTGAAAATTTTAGAAATATACTCTAAAGCTGGTGCACTGATTCAATAATGCTGTTGTATCATGTAGGAGAAATCTGCTCCGAAGAAAGATGTTTATCAATTGTTTGCTGAGAAGGTTAGGGATAACAAACAACTGGAATCCAGATGGGCAATCATGCAAGAAACTCGAGTGGAGTATTTTCGTGGAAAAGATTTCACTACCTTCATCAAGAATAATCCAGAAGTCAGGGAAATTTTAGGGCCGGATAAAGATTTAGAAGTGGAGGACATTGTTAACACTTTGCTGACCAAGAACCTTGTGATAAGATGCGACCGAGTTATGAAAACTGTCAGGCCTGGCAAGAAAAAACTATCATCATGGCCTGCTCATTTGGAGATACATAATGTAAGTGTTGTATGCTATTTTTACATAAAACGTACCATAATATATCTTCTGATTCTGTTGGTCAGGATAACTTGTTAATACTGTAGCTGTACCCATTTTTTATTCTTGAACTCTCTTACTGCATCATTGGCATTACACTGCATAATCTCTAAGCTAATCGTCGTAATCAAACTCCATTTATAATACTAAAACCATATTTTAGTTCAAATATGCTACAATTAGAAGCCTTTTATCTGAAGTGATAGATATTTTTGCAAGGAAAGTCACCCGATTATGCTTTTGCAAGGAAAGCCACCTGATTATGCAAAGGCACATTTTCAAGCCACTGTAGCAGTTATAAATAGTTTGCAGTTATTGATAGGTGATTAGACATCGCATGAGCAATCCGCAGCAATGCCAGAGTGACATATCATTGACATACTGCCCTGGATGTTTCTACAGTTTCAGTAATTCTAGTTGAAAATTGCGCCTTTTGCATTGCTATCTTGATGTGACATTATGTTGAAGTTTACCTAACCGTTATCCACAGTTTCAGTAATTCTACTTGGTAGTTGCACCTTTTGTATCAATGATGTCAAGTAAAAGTTTTCTTATGATCAAGTAATGGTTATGTTCTGCTTTAATAGTCCTGAAGTGATATATCTGCTTGCTACAATTACTTTAAAATGGGGTAAATTGAGTCTAAAGGAAGGTGCAGGAAGCAAACTTTTATCATCTGTTTTTTCATAATTCATTCATGTAGTATCTTATAGCTGCAGCTACTAAAAATTGGCAGCAAGAAGTGCCTAGAATGAGTTAAAATCGTTGGGTTTTCAATATAAGATGAATAATTGAAATACCTCTGTTTTGATATAGTAAGACCCATTAATGCTGATAATTACATTATCTACTTTCTCTTGTATGATTTTTCAATTCTGACTAATTCAGTCTATTCCGTTATTCTCCTCATATTGAAATGAATTGAGATGGGTTTGGAGTTAGTTAATTAGGGTTGATCATGTATGATTCTTTATTTTATTTATTTTTTGTGTTAATGTTATGAACCTAGTTCATAACGGGGTAAACATCCGCCGGGAGGATAGCCGGACGGCGACGGCTAATTAGACTGGGATTGGATCTATACTGGGGAGACGAATTGAGGATTGGGACTAGATTGATTTCTCATAATTCTTGCTTGCCTTGAATGACATATCTGATATCTCCTCTCTTTACATAGAGAGGGGTCCTTGACCCCTAAGTAAGACCTAATCTGATCCCTAAACCTAACCCTAATGGGCCTGCCCAGTCGGCCCATAAGACCTCCGACTGCCCATGACATTACGCCCCTCTTTTTGAGCAGCTCGTCCTTGAGATGCAACACACCCTGCTTATAGAGACGACGTGACTCTTTAGAAATTAAACACCTAAAAAATAAGCCTTTTGCATCTCGGCTTATTTTCTTGTTTCCTATTAAGACACAAACTAATTTGAAAGACTCGATTTGTGGAGCTCTACCGAATTTAGGTGGACCCCATCCTGACGTGCAGAGAGAGAAGGCAGAAGTACCTCCATCCATGCGCCATCAACCCCTCCTGGTGCATGCAATCCGCAATTAGGCGTGCATGCAGCAACAGATCCCCCACAATTAGGCATGCACGCAGCAACAGATCCCCACAGGAAGCACTCACATGCAGCTAACATGGCAACTCCTGGCTCCCATGGAAACTGCAGACTTGTGGGCTGCATGTGAACTGCTGTGTCATGAGAATATGTGGCAGCCCGCCGGCCAAACAGTAGCTTTTTTGGCCCACCACAAGCCCAGCTCCATGTCTCTCCCCACGGGGAAGGCAAGCTCCGTCACCCCATTCATTGCCGCAATCTGCGGCCGAGGAGATAAAGTGGAAACCTGCAAGAGGAGATAAAGTGGAAACCTGCAAGGCGGAACAGAAGGGCAGCGGCACGCTGTGACTCGAAGAAGCCCTCCACGACTGCCAGCGGAGGTGACCCTGCAGCGGCCATCGGTGGTGGCGGCCTCGCATCGACCAGCATCGTGCGCTTGCAGGCAGCGGACCGCGGAGGCGACCTTGCTGCGGCCGGCACCATGGGCGGCCGGTTCGTGGCCACTGGCGCCTAGCTGACGGTGCCCTCCGTCTGACGAAGCGGAGGTGTAGTTGCCCCATGCGGATGCGGAAGGACGTCGTCGGCGGCGACTGTGACTGCACGCTGTACACAGACGAGCTGTCTTCTGCTCCTAGACGCTGAACAGTGACACCAACAGATTGAAAATGGTTGCCGGTGTCATTCAACATCTTCAGCAGCGCCGACACTTGGGAGGGCAGATAGCGTGGTGTTCATCCCGTCGACCTTTGTCGTGAGATCCTCGATGGATTTCTGCAAGGACTCCATGGATAATGAACCTGAGCAATCTGATACCAGTTATGAACCTAGTTCATAACGGGGTAAACATCCGCTGGTAGGATAGCCGGACGGCGATGGCTAATTAGACTGGGATTGGATCTATACTGGGGTGACGAATTGAGGATTGGAACTAGATTGATTTCTCATAATTCTTTCTTGCCTTGTATGACATATCTCCTCTCTTTATGTAGAGAGGGGTCCTTAACCCCTAAGTAAGACCTAATCTTATCCCTAAACCTAACCCTAATGGGCCTGCCCAGCCGGCCCATAAGACCTCCGACTGCCCATGACAGTTAATGGATTGATGTCAAACTAAAACATCGTTATACTTCAATATGTACTCAAGTTTTTTACTAGGTTCATACATTCTAAGTCTTGCAATATTTTCTGATCTTTTTGTTAGCTGTACATGAAAACGAGGTATTTGCTTTACAAAATTTCTTTGTACGTAGTATTCTGTATCTTAGGTTTGATATAATTAGATTATGCATAACAGTTCACTACAGAATATGTTACAATGTTATTTTCTTCTCGTGGTTGTTCTTATGTAAGTGGGTTTGATTTGTGCTTACAGGAACAAGTGTTTACTGAAAATGATGGTTTCTTTGCTTGGATGTTTCTCAAAAGGCGGACCTTGTGGCAGACAATTCTTTCATTTGTTTGGCCTCTTTTTGCACTGGCAGTCTGCTTATTCCCAGTTTATCCATATCAATGCAAGATTCTTGTACTGTACTCATGTGCTGGAGCGCTACTTTTCATCGTCTCCATTCTTTTGCGTAAGATCTCTCTCCCTCGCTGAGTGTGCTTTCATTCAAAACTGTTGTTTAAGGATTGGCAGTTGTGTACCACACATATAATGAACAACAGTTGTTTGCCTGTGTTATACACCGACACCTACCAACATCACATAACACTTTGGTCATTACACCTCTTCGAGTAATTCATGACAATTGTTTGCCTGTGTTATGCATGCTCACTTCGGATTATGTTGTTTGCATGTTGTTTATATAGGAAGTTGGTCTTGACTTCGCCAGTGGAAGTTTATAATATATATTGATGCTTTTTTTTTGTTGGAAGTGGCACAATAGAATATAGAGTGGGCCTGCCTAAGTACTGTGAGCAAATGCTGCTGCATTTATATACTCCCTGAGATCTAAAATATACTCTTAGGACATTGACTCAGTCTATAAGGTGACACTTTGACTAGTAATTACTATGAAAATGAGCTATCTCACTATAAGGTGACCTTATTCTATCAGATATGACTCTTGATATGATGATGGTTAAGGCTATAGAAGTTTGACCAACATGAATCTTAAAACGCCTTATATTTTGTATAGATGGGGGTATTTTAGAACCATAGATAGCTGCACTAAGTCACTACTAGTAGTATAGGAATGCCTTGCTGTTGTATCATTAAAAAGAATGCTACATTAACTTCCATTTCCTTAGCGACACAGTTGCGTTTGGACTAAATCCCAGTACTTGTGGTTGTAGGCAGGTTCATTCTCAGTACATTAAGAAACTAACCAGATGTCACTGGAAAAGTTTGGAATGTTTCTCAGATTTCTCAAACAAACTTTGAAACAAGATTTTAGATTCAAATTCACAGATACGATACAATAAAGTTACAAAGATTCACACTTTTACTAAAAGCCGCACAGCTAGCTCAGCTGATAGTGATAGGTTCTACCATGTGCCAGATGTTGTGATTTTGGTTATCGTTCTGCTATTTGCACCACACTTTAGGGTTGGACCCAAACTTCAGTGCATCAGTTGTTAAAAGTAAATAAAAACGGGGGTAGTTTTCAAACCAAGAATTTATGTGTGGGAGCCACGAGCTCAACAGCTTAAGTAGCTATTCCTTGTTTTGTCACAACAGATTTTCAGCTGTTTTAACCCTTCCAATTCAAATACATCCAAACTTTTTTGGACACAGCTATATTACGGCCGGCCGTATTTGTCCCCTGCTACGGCCTATCCTTATTAGGCAAATAGTCATGACCTGGGGCATTGCTTTCCTTATCTGGTTTCGGTGGAAACCAGTACACGAGCAACTGCGCAGGGGCCCACCACCCTCCCTTGTCACGCACCTGTCGCTGCTGACCCCGGCAAAAACATATCGTGAAAGAAAATAGGGCAAATCTTTCAGAAAATCAACACAAACCCGATGAAGCCCCTGGCGCTGGTGACGCACATGAGGATGGCCATGGTAGACGCCGAAGCACTGCATGCCGCAGTGGTGGGACACCTAAAAATGCTAAATCAGAAAACCAAAATGCGAAACTAAAATCAGTAATTTGCCTTTTGATTTAGCAGAAGCTGCCTAAAAAATAAAGGAAAAAAAAAGCTGAATTAGAACACCTAAAATGCTAAATCAGAAAACCAAAATGCCAAAACAAAATCAGTAATTTGCCTTTTGATTTAACAGAAAGCTGCCTAAAAAATAAAGAAAAAAAAGCTAAATTAGAACACCTAAAATTGCTAAATCAGAAAAACAGAATGCCAAAACTGGTTTGTCTCGCTTCTCCCGCGGGGGCAGATCAACTACAACTCCTCGGCATGCATCTGCATGGCAAGACCAAGAAATCAGGGTCTCTGGAACATGCTGCCACGCCTCGGCGCCGGCCACCGAGGGCACGCATGCACTTGGAACCGTGGCCTCCACCTGATCATCACAGCTCGAGGGCGAGCTGTCTTCGAAGGAGCCTCCACCTGATCATCACAGCTCGAGGGCGAGCTGTCTTCGAAGGAGGGAGATGTCATGGGCAGAAAGTACTGTTCACGATGTGAACAGTAATAGGGTCCAGATATTAGGAAAGATTAGATTAGATTGGTTTGTTATTTCCTTAAATTTAGAGATTGGTTTCTTAACGGTCAAGTCAGGGTTTCTTAAGGGTCAAGTCAGCCCATCTATATAAGGATGAGATTGTATCTCTTTTGAGGGGAGGAAAAGCAAGAATTATCAGGAGAGATCCTCATCTAACTCCGGGCCTTGAGATTGGGCGCAGCCGCCGCCGGCGTGCCCGATCTCAAGTGTCTGGTTCAGCGTCCATTTGTCCCTCGCAATTCCCCCAATTCACCTAGTTTTGCACAGTCCCTGATAAGGGACGTGACAAAAACAAAATCAGTAATTTGCCTTTTCATTTAGCCGAAAGTTGTGTAAAAAATAAAGAAAAAAAAGCTAAATTAGAACACCTAAATTGCTAAAATCAGAAAACCAAAATGCCAAACAAAGAATTTGTCCAATGGCAGAGGGCAAAGACTCTGGCGACCTTTTCTCCAACAGCAAGCTAGTTGCAGACGCTGCCGCATCAGTAATCCAGCATAAGAACACAGACAACATTGACAATAAGGAGGTTGCTGGAGTGGCCGAAGAGATCATGCACGCGGTGTCCTCTTACAGCTAGTTGGAGGAGAAGCCGACCGGGCAGTACATCGAAAAGGCGGAGGGGTACTTGAAGGAGTTCAACTCAGGGCCGGTGGGCGGCTGCTGGCGTTGAGGAACCTCCAGGCGACGCCTCGGCCGTTGCCACCGCGGACGACACACCCAAAGCCTATAGAACCGTAGTCTGTGCCTGCCGCGGAGGAAGGCAAGTCAAAGGAGCTCGGACTAGATGATGTCGTCAAGGGCGCTGAGCAGCTCGTGGAGAAGCAGGGCGGTGAAGGGGGAGACCGTCGGTGGCGGCGCCGATGGGCTGTTTAAGATGGCCCAGGGGTTGGTAGGGCTGCGCGTGGAGGAGGGGGGGGGGGGGGGGGGGCGGCGCGGCGGCCAATGGCGAGATAGGTGGCGGCGGCAGCAACTTCGATGGCTGGGGCAGGGCCGCGCAGAGCGTGGCGGGAGCTCAAAAAGAACAAAAAGTAGGCCGGTTGTATACTAGTATTTACCAACTTTTTTTACTTTGACCGGGTGGATTCATTTACTGAATCTACATGATAAACTAGGTTTATCAGTGGTTAGGTTTATCAGTGGTAACTAGCTGGTGATCTATTCTCTTCTTGTGCCTGAGAGTTTGTGTTTGATACTATAATTGTTATATGTGGAAGTATTAGTTTGTTACTTTCATATGATGTGCCAAAGTATATTTTTCCTGCAAGAAACTATTTGCCAAGAAATGTCATAATAAAATATTTATGCCTCCGGTTTTGTTTCATTTCCCACTAAATATTGTTTGATGAGGATTCACCACTGTTTAAATTTATTGTGACCTATAAACAGGTATCCCTCTTTTTTGGTGAACTCCAGTCAATTGTTCTATATCTAAAGAAATTATAAATTTATGTAAATCAATAAACAACATGAAATTCTTCATATCTGCTGTCTTTGGCTATATGTTGATTTTTTATGTCCTAATAGAGGGCAATGAGCGATTGATTGCCAGTAATATTGACTAAAGTTTTACTAGTTGTTTTTCTGTTATTCTTGCTCCTTATGCTTGTTTTTGCTGAATTGCTGATGGTAGGGTACTGGATTTCATGCGCATGCCAGAGTTCCTTATATTTTGTTAAATCTCTAACTTTTGTTGTTTTATGCATCCAGAAAGCTTTTTCCTTTCTTGTCACTTAGCATTTTGTTTTGTCCCTAATAACCCATTGTCTTCTGTTTCCATGGAATTGCAGTAAGAGCTGCTATCTTCGGCATCTTATGGGTTCTTCTTGGGAAACGTGTATGGTTCTTCCCCAATATAAATGCAGAGGAGACAACATTTAGAGAACTCGTTCGTTTTTGGCCTGAAAAGGATGAAGGAGAGCGGCCAAAGTGGACATCAAGACTTTTCTATGCTCTTGTCTCTCTATTGGTGATATTGCTCCTTAGGCACCATGCTCCAGATGAAGCAGCTAGAGCCAGGTAATTTGTTATCTGCAATTTTTTCTTATTTCATGTTTTGACCTAAGAGCCATATTGAGTTTTATGAGCAGATAACATCTGCCATAGTAGAAATTTTAGTTCATTGTTTTCTACTCATTAGGAGTTCTAGTTTTTTATTTTATTTGAGTAACCATCTATGCTCACACAATGTCCACCCTAATTAATAATCTGATAGGAAGCACAAGTTTTGTTCGCTGATTGCTCTATCATGGGAATTTCAGTCGGTTGAGTTGGGTAACCCAAAAACTATAACTGCATTTCCAATTTTTCTGGCAAATTGGAAAGCAGTCTGTCCAATCCAAAATGTTGATTTTCAAGGATTTAAGGTTACAGTATAAATGAGGGATCTGTCATTTAATTTTCGATGGTAGCACCTCTTGCATGAGGTCATCAATGATTTCTTTAATGTATTTGTCAGGGAATTTATACTGCTGTGTCAAGGAAAAGTTCAATCGCATGTTCTGACTCACATTACTAATCTTTTCATTGCCCCCCCCCCCCCCCCTGTTTTCAGGTACCAAAAGAAGGTTTCTAACATAATCGATGATGTTCTGGAGTGGTCTCCAAAGTTGGCAATTTCTGGAATGATGGAAAAGCATACTGGGGCTAATATGACGGAAGCTAGCAACTACACCAGCACTGTTGGGAGCAGTCATACCCCTCCCTCTGCCGAAGACAAGGCTCCAGATACGGATACAGATGGGGATACCCAGGCTGATTCAGATGAAATCCAAGGTAGCGGATATGCTGATGATACAAGAACAAGATCAAATGAAGCTTAAAACGGCATCAACTTCATCATGTAGTTCTTTTGTAGTACTCCTCGTTGCTGTTCATCTGCAGAATTAATGGATAGGTTACTGACAACAAAAAATCTAAGCGCTCATGTTTTGACCATGTTCCATTCATATATTGCCAACAATGGCTGTATTCCAAGGTTCTCAGTATGTTCTCGTAGAGCGTGACAATTTCAAATGGCTGCACCTGCGTTCATGCTTTGACCTTAATGGTTCTTGGTAAACTGTCTTGCATTTGCGATGAAAAATTCAGAAGTCGGCTGCAAAAACTACAAACTGTCCTCGGTTTTGCGTTATGACCCTCATTGGTTTTGCGTTATGATTATTGTTTGAGGTCTTTTACAATGGTTGGTGGTGCCTCCTCAAAATAATTAATTTAATTAATTTGATGTGCGGAAGGGTACTGTGGTAATTTCGCCCTCTCCCTCCCCCAAACCTCATGCCCCCGGCCGATCCGCCCACAACAGTACAACCGCCCTGCCTCGCCCCTCGCTGGATTGCCGCCGCCCTGCTCACCTGGCCTCGCCCTCGCTCTTCGTGTCAACCTCCCAACCCTCGCCGCCGCCGCCATAGGTCGTCGCCCTACTCTGCACGGTAGGTAGGGTTTGAACGTCGCCGGTTGTGTTCCCTACACTCTCGAAGGTTTTCCCTACGACCACGAGGCGACGTTGCTGCCTGTGCCTGCTTCGTCCCATGCCAGCTATCCCGTGTTTTGTCTTCCAGGCACAGGTACACGCCCCCTCCTCTTGTTGTGTGCCTAGTTTCATGATCAGATGATATGCCCAAGATAGTATTCGATGATTGGAGCGAGATGTTTGTACCTTGTTTCATGTCTGTAGTATGCATTCTCAAGTATCAGAAATGGTGTGACTTTTTTTTAGATTAAGGAAAATCCGGGCTCGATGTCTGTCAGGAAAATCAATCATCATTTCAACGAATTATCTTGTTAATATGACTCCTTGTAAGTACCAAAGGTGTTGTACCTTAGAAACCAGTTCAAGCCACAAACTCAGTTTGTCTCCTACTAGGGCTCTTCTAAAAAAATATATTCAAAGGTGTTGTACAAAGAGTAGCAGTCACAGTTTGATTTTTCCTTCTGACAATATTATACAGAGTAGGGTATTGCTGCATCATGGGCTCCTAGAATATATCTCCCTGGTTTCAGAATCATCCCACTTTGTTTCATCCTTTTCAACTCATGTATGGTTTCATGCAGTACTACAACCCCTTCTACAATATATCTCCCTGGTAGGAAGGCACTCTGAGAAGGTTTTGTTAATCTGTTAGCCACTGTTGTGAGTCTATTAGTCAAAACCTTAGTACTAACATTCAATATACAGATTGTAATTTTGGGATTAAAGTTTTCACTCCAAAGTTTAAGATGAACAGATCCAGAGCTTGGTAGAACTCCAAAAAACATGGCAGAGGGCACCAAAGAAAAAATTAAAGTCAAGTTCAGATAAGACTAGGCCTGCCACGAAATGTAGCCTGTGTAAGAAGCAGGGTCACAATCGGCGAAAATGCCACTTGAGAGCAGAGGTAGTTTTCGATAATATTCATCAAAGCTGACAACGGGCCATGTCTGAGGCATGTGTAGTCATGACTAATGTTCATCTTCTTTTGTAGAAAACAAAGCTCCCTGAAGATGTGCTAGATTTATGATTTGCCAAGGATCCGATTGCAGCTACAGAATGTTTATAGGTAAGGTGGCAATTTCTCATCATCTTTCGCTGTCAAACTCCTCGTTACGATGACTAAATTATTTTTTCTTTTCCATTTGGTATGGAACTTGGTCTATCAGCAGGATCCATCTTCTTCGTGCGCTACCTCGTCATCTAATCAAGAGTGACAGCAATGGAGATTAATGGAACTGTATTTCATTGTTCTTATCTCCTCTTGTCAGCACAATCATTAGACTTATTTTAGCATGGGTGTATATCAAGACACCTTCCTTGGTAGAATTGTAACCAAAGTATATATGAAGCCCTTGCTTGCATTTGTGAATTCTTTGTGTACCGTTTGTGAGTTCTTTGTGCAACATCATGTCTCACTACACTCATAGGTCAAACCAGTGTGCGCACCGTACAACATCAGCGAAGTGTTTTCCTGTACTTCGTCTTTGTTGGAACTGTAGTTCCCACGCGCTGGTTTA
Source organism: Panicum virgatum (assembly GCF_016808335.1). NCBI lineage: Eukaryota > Viridiplantae > Streptophyta > Magnoliopsida > Poales > Poaceae > Panicum > Panicum virgatum. Next base: position 25,199,694 of record NC_053136.1, on the reverse strand, counting down.
TTGTTTCAAGATCTTAACAGTCACTGGACAATGTTTCACGGTTATGACTATTTCATGGTTTTGACAGTCATCGGATAATGTTTGAAGGTATAGTTGACATCCAGCAACTCTTAGCTAATCTAGACACTATGTCTACACTAGTAAGGGATACTCTAGTGTCCCGCGCGGAGCCCTCACCCTCCGGATGGACAGACATCACACTTTAGCAAACATACGAATACTGGAGCAGTTGATAGAGTTCTAAGAACGATACGATAACCATCTCAAGCACAGGGCGATCATGCAATGCAAGTATTGAATAATAACGCAACCATAACAAGAAGCATATACCTGATAACTCAGAACATACTTCGAGCAGATATCGGTAACCATAGTCTAATTCTATTACAAACAACCGAATATTACAAGAGAGAGCCAGAGATGAACCCATATCAGACTCTCGAGCAGATCCGGCGACTCGAAGACTCCTAGACTTCTCCTAAACTCCACTAAGCCTAAAGACTATGCAAGATGAGCAAGAGAGGAGAGGAAGTGTGGTGTGTGTGTGTGCCATAATCTCTACCCCCCTTGTATTTATAGCAGGGAGCCATGGGGTGAGACCCTTGCAACCAACCTAGGCGACCTATGAGGAGGCGCCACGTGTCCTGGATGAGGCGGTGGGGCCCATGGGCCAGGTCGGCCGACCAGGTAGGTCGGTTGCCCTGCCCGGGCCACCAACCGCCCCCAACTTCTTCTGACAGGCTGTCCTGGGCCTCCTTGTCTGGTCCACGTTGGGGTTGGCCTGTCTTGACTTGTCTGAATTGGATTCTTGCATCACTTTTGGTCCATCTAAGCCTAAATCAGTGCTCTGATATTTTCTGTGATTTTATGTCGGGCCAAAGTATGCTTGTAACCTGCATATTAGCTCCAAAACACAACTTGCATTTTCTAAAAGGTAAAGTGTGGTTTAGGGACTTTATTGGATAAAGATGCGTGTAAGAAATGCAAACTCTCATGATTTTCTGATCAAGTTGACGCCTGAAAATGATCGTTAGTGAGCGTCAACAGGCACCCGCGGGATTTGGACAGCTTCCAAGTGCGCTACGCCGCCATAGACGCATACCTGTCCTACGAGATTGTGAATCGTCTAGAGATCACACATGGCTATAGTTTGTTTAAATGACGTCTCCATAACTTGTAATGTCAGTGACATCTAGCTTATGAACTATCAGTGATGCTTGTGACCCATCTGGCAAAGTAATGTGATCGTCCTATTCTACATGTCTTGTTTGTGTTTGCTTATCTCAATTTGATCCTGTTGCAAGCTTAGGGTCTGTTTGGTTGGGCTATGGCTATGGAAAAAACTGTTGTGGGCTGTGAGCTGTGGAAAAAGCTGTTGTGGGCTGTGAGCTGTGAAAAAGCTGAAAGCCATTTGGCTAAAAGCTGCTGTGGGCTGTAGCTTTGATACAAAATGTCTGTAATGCCCCTGAAAGCCTGTGAGACTGTTTATATACAAATTGATCGTAAAAATATTTGTTGTTCACTGATTGACATATAATAGATCATATTTGAAAGAAAAATTTGATTGCTTCTAAGTTTTGCATCCACCATCAACATATGATCCACATAAGTACATAGATAGTAGAACAAAAGATATGTGGTTCACATAAGTACCATAATTTATCACTCTCTCGCACTAACCAAATCATTAGCTATCCTACTGTGAATGGTATTCATGGTATCCTCATTCTCCCCATCTGGACAAGATTCTTCTTGTGATTCGGATGTCTCTTCCAGTAGGTAGTCCTCATCAGCATTACGTCTATCAAACTCCTTATCATGCAACTTACTATCATGAATAAAATTATGTAATGCCATACTGGAATGGTCCTCTTTAATCCTTTCATGCTCACTACTGAAAGTAGGGCCCCTTGGTTTGATGTTATCCTTTCATGCTCAGTACTGAAAGAACGGATTCTTCTCATCCTTCTTTTTAGTAGCACCAGAGATTTCCTTGCGCTTTCTTTTTCCTAATTTTGACTTGTTCAAAGCAGCCGCATCATCTGGAGATTCTGTACCTCTGCCACATCCTCATCACTTGACTCATCAGATGAAACATCATCTGGACATGTTGCAGTTGCACCACTAACATGAAACTTGTCAAACAATATGTGCAGGTCACCAAGGTTCTTCAGTCCTTGTTTTTTGAACCTCACATGGTTGCATTTGATACCTTTATCAGCATTGTTGCATCTCTAAAATTACATAAAAAATAGCAAGTCAGCCCATATAAACATTAATAAATGAATAATGGACAATGAGGGTATAGAGCTTACAGCAAGGTGTTCATCCCTCCATTCCTTAAAGGAATCAACAGTTTGCTTTGCCTTGTTCCATCCAAGACCAGTGGCACTGTTCTTCAACTCCATAAACGAAGTATATTCCTTTTTCATGTTTTCCAATTTATTCTTCAATTGTTTCTTTGTTTGCTTTAGCCCTGTTTTTTCTTCATACTTAGATCTCAGATTTTTCCATCCTAGTGAACATTCCCAAAGGCCTATTCCCATCTTCTATCTCTCTTTAACAGATATCAATGAAATGCCTCACATTGGCATCACACCAATCCGCCTTATCACCCATTCTTCAATCAAGCACAAACAAATATTTTATCCAATTCAGTACAGATCAGTCCCCAAGCAAGCAATTCGATTCCATAAACAGTAGCAATAAGCTAGAAAAAATGTTGAGGATTGCTCACAAATCGGACAATTGCTAGGATAGCAATTCGATTGCTACATTCTGAACATAATTTTTTTTCTATTCACAGATCGAACAAGTAACTCACAAATTGAACGATTGCTACACAAATTGAACAATTGTCGGGACAAATTGAATGATTGCAACTCAAATCCAATCGATTTTGGTTACTAAGAGAAGGGAGGGTGATTTGGGGCACTTACAGTTCCTCTGGGGGAGGGATGCCGAGGAAGAAGGTGTGCAGGGGCTCTGAGGGTGGCACTCAGTCCAGGGGAGGCGTTGAGGGGGTGCAGGGGCGCCGACGTCGACGGGGGACAGGGGGTCGTGTCTAGGGGGCATAGGGAAGCCACTTCCAACGACTGTAAAGAGAAGGGAGGGGGCACCGCTGGCCCGGGGCGCCGCCGGCAAGGGGCGTTGCCGGCAAGGGGCACCACCGGCTAGGGGCTCCGGCGCGCCGCCGTGAACCCTAGGGCTTGGGGCGAGCGGAGTCGCGAGGGGTGGAGGCAGTCGCGAATAGGGAGGGATGAGACGACGGGAAAAACAAAAGGAACAAACTGGTATCACTAATCAATGGCATGGTGGGTAATTTCGTGGAAGAGTTGCCCTCCACAGCCAAAAAAAGCAAGGGAGGTTGTGGGATTTGTACTAAGGAAAAGCAACTTTTGTAGAAAGTCAAGTGGAAGGGCTAGACCTTTGGTTGGCCTTTGGCTTTTGTTGGTAGCTAAAGCACTTTCAATAGTCAAACCAAACACACGCTTAATATCCCCACGAATACTTGAATTGTTTGTGTGCCATTTGCTGTAGTTAAATGTGCATCAACCTCACCAACAACTAGAATAAGCCTAGAGGTTTGGTATGGCGCAAGTTCATTAAACAATCTAAGTATGAACTCAAAGGACTTGAATTGAGTTCTTGTTTTATTGCTCTCACCGGTCACACCGGTGAATTCACCGGACGTTTCTATTTTGTCTCAGCAGATTTTGTGATGGAACTGTTCTTTCCACGCACAACCTTGACTTGTGTACCACTAATCACTTAAGGTACCTCCATTTCAAATTGTAAGTCATTTCATTTTGGATATTCATGATGCTGCATAACTTAATAGGTCTGCACTTCTTACAGCACACATATATAGTAGGTCAGGTCTTCACTTGGTAGTCAAACTACTAAACTGATGTTGCACCAGATATCCCCAAAAAACTGACTAACTCAACATAATCATGTCTTTTCTTCTTCCTAGCAACTTAGTCAGGACTTCACTTCTTCCTACCAAATATAACACCAAATAGCAAAGCCAACATCAAACCAAATCATGGAACTGTATCTACAAAAAACCATGCATATAGCTGATATATATAGTCATGTCATGAACTCTGATAGGAGAATGATACTCAACTCTGACGGCCGTAGTACCGGAGTCGGTGTCTAGGCTGTTGCCTGTCTGAGCTGTGGCCTAATCTGCCAGCTCTAACGGCTGCTGCTCGTCTATCTGCTCTGATGTGAAGTCCTCGCCTGGCCTCCTAGTCTCCTCTGAGTTGCTATCTGCATGAGCTGTGTCCTGACCTACTAGCCCTTAGGGCTGATGCCCGTCTCTCTGCTCAGCTGAGTTGCTACTTTCCAGAGCTGTGTCATGAGTGGGAGGAGGAGGAGAAGTTGGCTCCTCTTGGGCAGGGTTGACGTGCTCTAGAGGTGCTGATGCCTCCTGCACAGGTGCTTCACCAGCAGGAGAAGCCGAGAAGGCATAAACGTAATCAAGACCAAAACAATCGACACAAAATGCTGGCATTGGACGAGCAGCTGGCACATGAGGAGGTGGAACTAGAGTACTGGAAACTAGCAGAGTCACTGGCTTTGTATTCTGCTATACTAGGATCTCCTCATCTATTCTCTCAGTCTCCATGGCGACACTGTTAGCCGTGGAGGTAACAGGAGCTGCTGACCCTAGAATTGGTGGAACTGGAGTACTAGAAACTAGTAGAGTCACCGGCTCTGTATTCTACTCTACTATGATCTCTTTGTCCATTCTCTCGGTCTCCGTGGAAACACTGTCAATCGTGGAGGTAACAAGAGCTGCTGACCCTGGAATTGGTGGAATTGGAGTAGTGGAAACTAGTAGTCATCGGCTAAGCTGGAAGTGTAGCAGAAGTATTTGGCTGCAGCGGCAACTGTTCAGGCAGAACTTGTAAGTGAGCTGAGGGCAGTGAGATAGCCAACGGAGGCTGTACTGGAAGTGTCTCAGTGCCAGTACACTGGCATAGGCGCTCGAACATGAGTGTCGTAGACTCTCTGTCCCTCGCCATTGCCAGATTCATCTGATCTTGCTGCTGCCGGATAGCATAAAACATGGCGGTGTTGCACTCTTCCCTTGCTGCTGCCTCCTCTTGCAGCTTGAGCATCCTTTCGTTGAACTGTGTTTGCATGTTGATCATCATGTGCATCAAATTGGTAGGAGTCGGTGCTGCAGGTGGAAATGGAGGTTGAGCTGGTGCTAGATCTGGAACCACCTGCCTCTGCGTCATCAGCTCTAGGAAGTGGGGCTGTAACTGTGTAGTTTGAGTCTGACGAGTCGGAGCCATAGTCTCCATCCTAGAACCCATTAACGGCATCCAAATCCTCAATAGCATCATCCTCATGTTGAGCTGCTTCTCGCTCTTTTGGACTTAGCTCACTCTGAGCAGCTACTAGGGCTCTCTGGCCACGGCGAGGATCCTTGGAAGACGGGGGGTTGTAGACCTTGTAACAAGTAGGGCTGTCTGTAGGTGGGTGACGAACTGGATTTTGCAAATGATGAACAATGGTCCTGTCCAATAGATAACTGATAATATGTGCATAGGGCTGTTGTCTTCCTGCCTTCAATCCATCTGCAATACTGTCCTGAATCTCACACAGAAGAAAGTGTACAATATCAAACGGTGTATGGGACATGATGTGAAGGAGGAGCCATTGCTGGATACTAGTCATTACCTCACCACCTCCCATCCTGGGTAGAAGTCAACGTCGCAGGGCCTTGTGCAGAACCATAGCCCCCGTCGTAAGTCTGTTGGGTGCATAGGAGGACTCAGGATGGAACGGCTAGCGGTAGTAGATAGATACCCTCGCAAAAGGTGGAGGAACAGTGCCAACACGTGCATGTCTGGGAGGTTCAGCACCTGGGTAGACCAGCTCGTGTAGGCGAGTGTCGTTGAGATCCACTCCAAGGGAGAATGCTATTTCTGCCCTAAAAATACTACGAGGCTTGCCCCTGAACATGAACTGAATGAAATCTCTATTCCTGTCAATCCGTACTGTGGCGTAGAAAATTCTAACCCAATGCGCCACATATCTGCCTGACCGGGAAAGCAACTCGGCAAGTCCTCTTAAGTAGGTGAAATGAGGCTCAATGTGTGCTCCGCCTGCAGCACAACTTAATTTGTGATAGTCAAGAACATTGTGCCTGCTCAACTGAATGCCCCTAGCCTCATATGCCCTAAAGAAAGCATCATGTAGGAGTGTGTAGAACTCTCTACCAGCACAGTCATCTCGGGGTTCCCTATACCACTCTTCAAGAGGAACAAACCGCAGCTTCTTGACTCACTGATGCAATCTTGGTGGTGGATGGATCTTCCGTCCCAGCAAGCAAGGGTCAACTGCGGGTGAATCTCCTATGAGGTGGAGACTCACCGTCCTGTGTAGCTGGTTCTCTGATCTCCGAAGCTCCTGAATTTGCTGCTGCTACTAACGCTGCCCGTGCATCCTTGGACAACTTCTTCTTCTTTCTAGGCTCATCTGCAACACCCTTGCCCTTGTCCTTCACCGGTTTGCAAGGTGGCTCACTGCCTTCGTCATCATCATCACATCTGGCAAGCTGCTTGGTCCTAGCCATCATTGACCATGCAAGAAACAAATGCTACACTTGCAATCACCTTCAGAGGCTTGGCCTCGATCCCCACTAACTGTCAAATGACCGCCTCTGAGTCAAACACATCAAGCAACCAACCAACTGAACTAACTACACACTGCAAGGAAAAAATGAAATCAACTACTCCAACAGTTTACTTTTGTAAATGCTGAGGATGAATTAGGACCAAGTTCTACCGTTGTATAAACATGATAATCTTACTAATCTTACTAATATAAAAGGTAAAAAATTACAAATGGAAACCTTTATGAATGATACTTTAATTGGTCACTAAATTCAACATTGTTGAATTGCTAGAACCATTAATAGGAAAGAAAAAAACAGATAGCTTTTAAGACCCAAAATGTAGTCGGAATGGGGAATCCTCATCTTCAAGCTATCAGGAGGCGAATCACGCCAGCGAAGGAGAAGGACAGGGACGCAAGGAAGCGACCGGGTCTCGGAGCTGGTGGGAGTACGTGCGAAGAGGCGACCTAGGGCGAGCGGCAGCGCTCTAGGGTTTGGAGCGGCGGCGGCGCTGCGTGGGACAGACTATGGCAGAACTGCCCGAAAAAATCCGACTTAAGTGCGCTAACCATCATCGCAAAGATGATTAGGCTTAACTCGCACCTCAAACGGAAGACCACGACAGTCCCTCGGGTAAAATCCCGATAAAAACCACTTAACTTCCGGGATCGGCAAAGCAAATATAGCCCACACGAAGGCGGGACCAGAGATTACAACAATTCACAAATTCTTACATCATAGAGTCTTGACTGAAATTATTACAAACCGAGTTCGAAATTTAAAACTTGTTCGAAGACATAAAGTTCAACTTGCAACATAAATCAGAGTTTTCTTGCATCGGAAATAAAACGAGTTTAACTAAACAACAATACATGATGTCCCGATGAAGCACATACGAGACATCACTCATTATTGCCATCATTGGTCGGGGTCGGATCCCATTCCACTGACCAACTAGGAGGAAGAGTGCGTGGCCAAGTCAGACTAGCAATCATGTCCTCAAAAGTCTCAGTAGAGCCACAAGCAAGGCTGAGCATACTAATACTCAGCAAGGCTTACCCGACTATAGGTATACTTAGCCCACTAGCTAGACATGAAAGGCTTTTCGCTTGAAGGGTTTGTTTTGCTGAAAAGCAACTAAGAGTCGATCCTTATTTTCAGATTTTAGCTTTCAAGTTCTATTTCAATTACCTATTCTAAGTTTGCATCTATCCAAAGACACACATGGTGCAAATAATTATCTTTCATCATACAACAATATTTATCGTCATCATGTTCCACTTCTTACTCTATGTGGTAAAAGGGTCAAGCTAAAAGGGTATAGGTATACTTAGCCCACTAGCTAGACATGCAAGACTTTTCGCTTGAAGGGTTTGTTTTGCTGAAAAGCAACTAAGAGTCGATCCTTATTTTCAGATTTTAGCTTTCAAGTTCTATTTCAATTACCTATTCTAAGTTTGCATCTATCCAAAGACACACATGGTGCAAATAATTATCTTTCATCATCCAACAATATTGATCATCATCATGTTCCACTTCTTACTCTATATGGTAAGAGGGTCAAGCAGTCTCATTGGCCACGAGAAGCGGACGATTCGAATCGAGTTTCGTAACCTTGCAAGGCAAAACTAACGCACACGTCACGTGGTTACTCACAGAGTCACATGGGCAACATTTCCCCTTTATTTCCGGCTCGTGGATCAGGGTCACCCACCTCGACTACAAGAGTCTCATGCCACGGTACGGTGCCGTGTCACGACCACTCTTGCACCCGCATGTGCGCGCATGTGAACAAGTTCAAGGAGGGTGAGGGAAAAGTCCACTACCCGGTCCGATCAGGTACTTAAGCTTACCGATTACCATATTCCTTGGTATGTGATTAGTACGTTCAAATGCTTAACCACTACTACCACACACTGCAGGCTTAACATTTTTCACTAAACAAACGGGGCATCAACAAGTACCATAGCCCCGCCCATGGACCTTTTGGTTGCAGTGCGCGAGTGACAAGAAATCACTCGACTTCTACTGAATCATTAGCATAGCTGTCTAGCGACCTAGACATACTAGTGTTCAAATATAGGTACCTAGGATTATGCAACTAAGGTTCCAAATAACTCCTTTCAACTTAAATGCACAAGTAGATAGGAATAATAAATTGCATAAATTGAAAATAGATAGGTCATGCTCTGGGGCTTGCCTTCCTATGCGTAGTTAGCATTGGGCTCTTCTAAACTTTGGTTCGGGTCTTGTGCAGCTTCAGTTAGATTAACTTGAGCTTCACGCTGCTCACTCTCGGACTCCGGCACCAGCTGGTACATACCGTCAGCGAGAGTAGTCGAATCTACATGAATTCATATGCATGAGTTGTTGTGATGGGAACAAAACTTACATTAATTCGCTATAGAGTTGTAACCCAACATAACCCAAGTTAAGTTGTAACGCAACTCATCTACAAAATATTGGGCAATCGTTTATAGAGTATTATTTAACCAAATTTAGTTCATAAAGAAACTAGGGGCGATTTTCCACATTTTACTAATTCATTCATCGCCATATAACATGTACTAGTTAATCAATTATATAACAAAGTAAGGTTGCTCAGATCCTGTGGTCATGAAATTTTTACACACGATGTAATACTTAATCAGTGATCTACTGTAAAAATTTCAGCTAATTTCATGCAGCATATTAATAATGAAAAATAAAGTAGGCAACTACTGCTAGAAACAAAAGTAATTTGTACAAGTCAAAGTATGCAAGTACTAGTACTGAAAATTTAAATGAGTGTTTGTGATACTATTATGAAGCTACTGTAAAATTTTCAGATCTAAAAGAACAATATACCAGGCATGAAAATTAGAGCAACATATAATGTATGGATCAAAACTAATTTCCACAGACTGCCACATTAAGTTCCAGAGGCTCAAAATTTACCGTAATGGTTAATAACTTAAGGAAAAGCACTAATAAAAAGATTAGATTTTTGTAGGCACACGAACTATTTTTCCTGATTTAGTACATTTCTTCCTACTATAAGTCATTTGGACCAGTTTGACTTAACTAAGAATTGCCAAACTTTTTTTGCAGCCTAAATGCATCACAATAAAGCATCTGTAAAATGGTTAGCTCATGAATCATAGCAGAACAACTTGAAGAAATAAAACTATTTAACCTAGGCATAAATCAAGACCTAAATGAAACCTATAGCTAGGAGTGTCAACTAGCCACCAAAGTTTTACACAAGTCTACCCTAATAGCATGAAACATACTGACCAAAAATGGTGGACTTGCAGTGGATAGAACATGAGATCTAATTGAGTGCCAATAAAATGTTTTTTAATCATAGAGCAATAACCAGTGAGCAAAACAGAAAGTGCATGTAACAAAAGTGATAGATCTATTCACTAGGAACACAGAACAGTTGAGTTTGCATTTTTCTGATTTTTCTATGAATTTATATCAATTTTACAAGTTCACTGTTTTTGGAAAATAAAAAGGAAAAGAAAATGAGACTTTGCACAGAGGCCCCTAGGAAGATTTTGGTGCTTGCAATCCTGCCCCTGGCCGGACTTGGAGCAGGGGAGGCGGCGGGCTGCCAAAATCCGGCGGCTCCGGTCACCGGAGGCGAGGGGGAAGTGGGGGAGGAGCTAGAGGAGGTCAAGACCTACCTTTTTATGGGCTCGGTTGGGAACCTACCTTTTTATGGGCTCGATTGGGACTAGGGGCGGCGGGAGAGGGGACGCCGGCATGCAGTAGTGGACGGTGGCGGTGGAGCTTGGTGCGGTAGCGCTCCAATGAAGGAGGGCGACCGGGACCTCGTCGTGGAGTTTTAGGGAGAGGTAGGGGTCCGATTTCATGGGCTAGTTCAAGAGAAGGTAGGTTGGAGTAGAGGGCGCCATGGCGTGCTCGGCTCAGTGGCAATAATGGTAGGCGACGAGGCTGCTTTGGGCGCTGGAAGCTCGAGCTTGGGAGGAAGGAGGAGTAGAGAGGGGCTGGGATGTGTTTGCTATGGCAAATGGGATGGGTGAGGAGGCTCTGTAGGGGGGTGCTTTGGTGGAGGGCGTCGGGCGGCCGTGGTGGCCGGCAAGGCCGCGCGCGGCGCAACGGAGATGCGCGCGCATGGCCAAGAAGTGGCCAAGGCAATGGGACGGGGCGGTGGCTCAGTGCAGGCTGGTCGGGGCATCGTCCTTGGCGCGGCTCGTCGCCGGTAGGGATGCCGTGCCGTGTGGCGCAGCTGCCCTCCTCGCCGGGCAGGAATAGTTGAGAGGGGGGAGAGAGAAGGAAAAGAGAGAAGTCAAACTGTGTTTGACTGAAAGTTTCTCCAAAATTTGCATTGAAAATAAAAAAGATTGAATACTAAAGTTGTTCAAAACATGAAAATCTACAACTTTGAATTTAAGCAAAAGTTCATTCGAGCAACGGCTTAAAAATTTAGTTTTACAGCCTATTGTTACAATTGGAATTAAAACATCATTTCATATGACATTTATTCAATTCATGTTTGAATATCCTAATGAGTTTATGCAGCATCATCTAGGGTGTGCGTTGATGTGTTTCGTGTATCATTTCATGGTAAGTATGAAAGTATACTAGCTCTGTATAAAAGGTGTATTCGCTCTCAAATACAAGCCCATACACACATACATGCAACTATTTTGATTATTCTTGGTTAATGATGCATGATGACAGGGTTAATTCCTCTTGATTAGCATTTTAATTACATGGGCTGTCACATAGACGAGGCCGCAATGCTGAGTGGGACAGACGAGGCCGAGGCTACACGAAGGCGACGCGAGGACGGCGACGTGGTGTGCGGCTGCGATGGTGATGGCAAAGAGGAGGCGACGGTGGCAGTAGAAAGCCAAGGCCGCGCGAGGGTAGATAAGGGAGATATAGGGTTACCGGGCCCCATGCGAATGGTTAGGTTAGGACGGACGGCTCATGGTCTAGTAATTTGAAATGGATGGCTGAGATGCGCCTCAAGTCTTCCCCTCCACTTCCTATCCAACGTGTCAAGAGTGCCTCTCGAGTCTGCGGCGACTGGGGTTAGTGCCTATTTTTTCTGCTTGCGAGAAGTGGATACTGGAGACTCCGTAACACTTCAATGGTGGCGTACATGATAAGTACGCCTAGGGTTATCTGTTCAGTTACACTGCTAGTTGAAATCCCCAATTCGGGCAACAGCTGCCACTCCACTGATATTGCCCCCAAATCCACAAATCTGAATCCCTCTAGCCTCCATTCACTAGCAGTCGCATGCTGGAGGGCGGACCCAGGCAAGCCCTGGCCCTTCAATGAACACACTTCCTTCTATGAGCATGGATTTGCCACGCCGGCTCACGATTTCCTCCGCGGCCTTCTCTAGTTCTACGGGTTAGAGTTGATCCATCTCAACCCGAATTCCATTCTTCATGGCTCCATCTACATCCATCTTTGCGAAGCTTTCTTGGGGATCGATCCCCATTTCGACTTGTGGTGCCGTCTCTTCCATGTGAAGCCAGACTCGACTACCGTTGTTAGAGGTGCGACCTTCTAGCTGCACCAAGGGCGCGAGGCAGAGTACTTTGACTTCATCAACTTGAGGGATTCGAACAAGCAGTGGCACATCGAGTGGTTCTACGTCAAGAATCGGCCACCTCAGCTATTTCCGCACACTGGCCATCTGCCCAAGCATCGCACCAACTGGGACAGGGGCCCTTCCTACAAAGAAGGGGACCATATCCCCCAGCATCTCAAGATGATCTCAATCGGCAAGGAGCAAGGCCTGATGGCAGAGTCGGTGGTGCTGTGGTTCATCTGTCGTCGCGTGCAACCCTGTCAGAACAGGGTGCACACTAGCTACCATTACTATTGGGTCCTTAAGACCCAACGAGAATGTGCAAGGATGAACTCGGGTGGACCAAGTGCTTGGCTCACCTTTAGCGGATTTTCCATAATCTTGCAACATTGCCAAAGGCATTCATGGGTTGGCACATGAGCCAACCTCCCCCGCTGTAAGTAAAACTACTCGGCAATGTCTCATATCTTGTCACCATTCATGTTCGAACCTGGCTGAGTCTTGTATTCTTAATGAAATAAGTGCTCCGGCACGTTCACAAAAAAACCGAGTCTTTTATCTGAAAATGTATGCAGGATCGTTGCCGGAAATACTCCTTAACCGCCGAGCACCTAGAGCAGCTTACCAAGAACTCAGATTGGGTCCCGCCTAGCTCGCATGAGGCTATAATGGAGATGATGAGGAACAAGGTGATGGACCCGGCCCATCATCCTAGAGATAAGGGCCAAGGTGGCTCTAACATCCAACCCTCTACATCTGAAGAGCCAGAGTCACCTCCAGTTACAAAGAAGACCCGTTCCACGTGCAGGACGATCCCCTCTATGAACTTGCTATAGCTCAAAATTCCTACCACCACGCGAACTAACTATGTGGCTGATAAGACACCAATAGTTGATGAAGGTGTGGCGGGTACCTCTATGACACCGCTGCCAGTGGTACCGATATCGGTGACCATGTCTCCACTAGGGCCGTCTACTGATGCCAACGTATTTGTACCACTGAACATGCCGAGCATTTCCTACGTCTACACATCATGGGAAAACAAGGCCCCTGTGGTGCCGCCATGTCCCTCGACGGAACCGGCTGTATCTCCTACAGGGGCGTCGGCTTCTGGCATGGAGAATGGGGGTGCCCCCGCACTATCTTGTCCAACTTCTCTAGCCCCCGAGAAGGTCAACCCTAGGTGCGAGGAGCCAACTCCTCCTTGTCCTTCAGCTTCGAGCATGACTCCAGCTATTGCGTGGTCTCAATCGATAAAAAGCATTCATCGCGCCGCGGCCCGCACATAAGACTCCAACATCGCCAGGCTGGAGATCGAGGAAATCCCCGCCCCAAGGTCGCCGCACCCCCGTCACCATCGCAGCCCTTTCAAATTGGGTGTGCACCTCCCGGAGCTGGATGGGATGACGATCAAACGTTCTTATTCAGCTTCGAGACTGATGATGAAGAGTTGGAAAAGGTTAAGGAGTTGCACACATGATTTGAAGAGCTGCACGCACAAGTTGCGAAGTTGAGGTAAGTTTTTCTTGTAGATTTATCCTTTGTGAGGAAGGAATATCCAGTCTTGATTGTTCTCTTCTCAAAAACAGTGTGACTCCGGCGCTCGATCCAGAAGACCAAGATTCTACACCGAGCAACCACCAGCGTCGCCAGGGCCGAACAAGCTGAAACAAAGCTCGCGTAGGAGTACACAATCTGGGACGTGCAGCGCGCTCGCATGAAGAAGGAACTGGACGAGTGCTATAAGAAGATTGACTTTATCCAAAATGAAAGGGAGGCACTGGTGATCAAGAATGAGGAGATCAATGCGGATATCAGAGGTGAGCCCTTTGATTGATCCTCCGAGATCTTGATCAAATTTTGCCCTTTTGCTATGCTTGCCTTCTTATCCCTACTGTTTTTGCCACAATGAGACATACAGATTGGAGCTTTTGAGGTAGAGGTGACTGACTGTTGGAGGCGTGAGGAGGAAATGATCCATTAGCTCGAGACAGAGAAGAAGATGTGCAAACAAGGGGATGAAAAATTGTTGAAGGCTAGGAGCACCCTGAGCAACAAGGACCAGTAATTTGCGGCACTGCAAAAGGAGTTTGAAGCGCTGCTGAGCACCCTGCGTAACAAGCAACAACAATTAGAAGTGCTGCAGAAGGAGATCAAGGATCTGTCAGCCGCTGCTCTCCCGATCGTAGACATGATTGCTCCCATCGATCCGAGAACTGGACCGCCTTCTCCGCTAGACCTCCTTCGTCAAGCTCCGTTTGTCCTGCGGCCGTTCTGTGAAACCTTGGTCCGTCTGTGTGAAGCATGTCCTTGTGATGATGAAGTTGTGGTGGCCTACCCAGGATATTAGCCGATTAAGAGGCATCAACCAGGCCATCCCTTTTGAAAGCTTTAGGGAGCTGACGGATGAGGTCGAGGGCACCGCCAACCAAATTGTGAGGCACATATGGTTTTAGGATGTTTATCAGTTGTAAGATATGTAGACAGTGGGAAGAACTTAATGATTCATGTATATATTTATCTGTTGCAAGAAGATATGTAGCCTGTGGGAAGAACTTCATTAAGCATGTATGTATTTATCTATTGCACGAAGATATGTAGGCTATGGGAAGAACTTAATGAAGCATGTATATATTTATCTATTGCCTGAAGATATGTAGCCTGTGGGAAAAACTTAATGAAGTTGTTTCCTTGCACTACAGAGACATCATATGGTGAGAGTGTACGGTGACACCACAGGTCTAAACAGTGAGTTCAGTAAACTATGAATAATACCTTGCACTCAAGAAAGATCTTCCGGTGAGGATGCAACGGTAAGAGCACCGGTGAGTACAGTCTAATGGGAATGCTACCTTGCACTCCAGATAGATCATCCGGTGAGGATGATGGTGCCAACACAAGTCTATCGGTAAAAGATCTGCATCAATTCAACATGTATATATCAACCCATCATTCATTGTTCGAAAATAAAAAAATGAAATGTCAGCAGATACCTAAAATTATTTCTTCCATGGACTACGCTGGAATTGCCCCAGAATGCTAAACCTTTTGTCTCCGTCGTGAGGTTCTGGTCGTTTAAGTCGTTTAGAAATAGATTTAGTTCTGAATTCTTCTGCGATAGTTGATGCGGGAGTTTGTGGAGTAGATATAAATTTGCGTGGCCGTCCTGGTTTCCATTTCTCAGATCCTGTTGGTGCTGGTGTGCTGGTCGTTCCTTTTTTTGGCCGTCCTCTTCCCCTTTTCACAGATCTTCCTGTCATGCTGGCCGCAGTGGTTCCAGGAGTTCGTTTCATGCTCACCACAGGGGTTGCTAGAGTTCCGGTACTATGCTCCACTATCTGTACATCATCATCATCATCTTCAGCACTTTTGTGCTAGGGTCGTTTGTCCGGATACTTCACATAGTATTGTTCCTCTTAAGTATCAATCCAAACATTACATAGACCCCTTTTATTTGTACAGCCTGGAGTCAAGTTGGTCGAGCTTAATGATTTTTAATATGCAATAAATGAACTAACCGTCATAGGCTCTTTGTGTGAGTCCAAGCGTAAGACGTTGCGATCATAATGGAGCAGCCTCGTGCATATTTTCCATCTAAACATTCTAATCTACACCTGCAAGAAAAAGTAGTGCACATCATATAGCAATTATTGTTTCAGCCTGTAGAAATTTGGGATTGGAAGAATTCTAAGACTCACATTTGAGAAATTATGGGCCATTTGTTCTCCATCCCATGCCTGAATATACTTCATGATGAATGCCCTGCATGAAATACTGCAACGGAACACAAACATAAGTAATTGGAATACAACATTAATATAGAACCAAGTGTGTTTGTTGAGGTATGTTAAGGTAGGGAACTGTTTTCCAAGTGTGCAGGTTAATCGGTGTACCCAAACAGTCAATACATGTTTGTATGCCTTGCACCTAGGGGATGTTGGGATACATGTTAGCTTTGATCGAGCAAAAGATGAATACTGCTACGTGTTACGCGATGGTCTGTACTTACCAATTTCTTTTCTACGTCTTAATTTCATGTTCTGGGGATAGAGTTAAGGATATGTATCTCTGTCTTTTTGAAATTCAGCACTAGTAAAGCCCAGTGGTTGTCGTTTAAATGCATTGGCACAAAAACCTGTAACAAATAAGGTAAAAATCATTGGAATGCCCTACTTAACCAAAATTTTTAAAAAACTATATTGAGTAAATAAATACACATCCTGGATCAAATGTCAAGTGAAATCCTAAATAGCTACAGCTCAACCATTCTTCTAGCAGTGAGTTCTTTGGGTGATTTTGCAATCATGTTTGGGTGGGATTGCAAAGGATTCCAATGTGATGACAATGGTATACCACCTCAAGTCCTTTCTGTGTGCATCTTTTGTTGTTTTATTTGCCTTAGTCACAGCGGAATTAGATTTCAGGCCTTGTTTCGCCTTATGTTGTTGATTCCCCTTTGTTTTATCTTTTGCTCAAACTCTTTTCTCTTGGGTAGTTGTTTCTTCCAGATCGAAACTTAAGTGTGCTTGATCCACCATGGGTGCTTCGAACTATGGTTTTTGTATCTATGAATGTTGCTGTTTGCTGCTATGGCTGCATATACTTCAACTGGCTTGAAGTATGTCTGTGTGCACTCTTATTATTCAATTAATAGTCCATGCACCCCATCTGAGAAGGCTGGTTTTGTCAACTAGCTTTATAATTATGATGTCACAACTTTTGACGATTGGATTGTGGTAAGTGATTTCAATATGATTAGATCCCCAGAAAATACAAGCAAGCAGGGCGTCTCATCAGTGACATATGTTACTTAGGGAAAAACCTTCCCTGAAATTTGAGTTAGAATCTTGGTTTTGTAATTTATCATAACATTGCTTAGGTAGGGTCTTCTTTGGCCTTGGACCTTGTACCTTGTACATATTGTTGGTGTTTCGCCGGCAAGCTCCCCGAGATATACCTCGAGGAGATTGATTGCAGGCAGGGACTCGCCGAGATCAGAACGTGATGATTTAAGGAACACAAAGATTTAGACAGATTCAGGCCGCTGGAGCATAATCCCTACGTCCTGTGTGGTTTGTATTGCCTTAGGTGTTGTTCGATGTGTATCGTCCTGTTCTGAGGGGGGGTCTCTGCCCGCCCTTATATAATCTGGGGGAACAGGGTTACATGCGAAAGTCCTAGTCGAGTTCTATTAGGATCCTAGTCCGAGGAGTTCGGCTAGTTCCCGTGTATATCGACTAGTTCTACTCCTATTTGGGTAGATACAGTAGAGGTAGGGCATACCCATGTGCTACTCCCTACTCTAGAATATTCCACGCCCATGAGCAGTCCTGCTGCCCCGGGTCTGACAAGCCTCTGAGCTCTTCGTAGTCGAGTCCTATAGGCGTCGGGTGCTTCTGAAGACGTTCGTCGAGTGCTTCGAGAGCCTCTGAAACCCATTACCAGGGCAACGAGTGCTTTGAATGCTTTTGGAGCTTGTTGTCCACCTTTGGAGTCCATCGAGTGCTTCGGGTAATCTTCTAAGTATTTCGGGTAGTCTTCTGAGTACCTCCTCGGCTGCATCGAGGCTATGAGGTGCTCCAGCCCTGAATTTCTCCTTTACATATATGGTGCACGATGTACTCGCGTTACATATGGAGTAGCCCCCGAGCCTTAGGTTGACTTGAAAAATCAGGCTGAGGATCAACTCGGTCTTCTGGGTCTTTCAAATTTCCATTTGAAATTCAGAACATCTTCGAAAAAAGTTGCTATTTATGACACGTATCCCACAGCCCCCGAGCCTTGAATTCAAATCCCGTGATTTGGAATTAAGGATCCGAAAAATCATGTCATATCTTTTGCGATCTTTCTAGCGTCAGCGGTACTGTAAAGATTCTTCTGAGAAAGGCTGTTCTGCGGTGTACTGTGTAATAGTGAGTTCACGTGGGGAGTACTGTTTTCGAATCTGCCCTGTTTCGCCCGTGATCTCTTTGTCTTTGAGTGTCATGGGTGGTATTGCGTCTCAGCTTCTTCTTCTATTTAAGCACCATGCGGGTCTTCTCATATCTTCAAACCGTCTGTTGTAGCCATGGGTTCCAAGTGGAGTTCTTTATTGGAGAGTACTTGACCTCCTGATAGAAGTAGTCGATGCGTATTGATAGGTGCTAGAAGAGTATTTGCGAGCAGCAAAAATACTTGCTATCTTTCTAGCCGTCGGCCTTGATTCTCTAGGCTGTTCCATTCTGGCCGTCTTGTACCTGGTGGGCTGATGGTGGAAGCCGTATCAGAAGTATTTGCGGTCTATTGGAGTCATTCTCTGGAAGGGACCTTTAGTGGTTTCCCCCTCGATGGCTTCTGTAGAGATGGCATTGTTTTTGTTGCAAAATGTATCAGGGAGAAGAGCAGATGCAAGAAGAGGATTTGCGATGTTCCTGATCATGCATCTCTTCTTGCTAACAAGCATTTCCTCCTTTGTATGTTTCTTGATTATTCCCAGTTGGGAATAACAATATTTGTATCCTTGTAACAGTCGTGGGGCTGACAACTCTGTGTTGTAGCTTAGCTCGAGTAGTGTCGAGTGCTTTGATCATTCAGATCTGTGTATTTTCCTCTATTGAAATGTAATCCTTAAGTGGAGATTTACTTTTTTGGTGTTGGCTCTGTTTCCTTTGAAGTGGATTCCGGATTTTTCTAGCTGAAATAACTCCGAAACTGGTGCATGACCTTTGGGCTTCTTGTTATTTATGAAAACTGCCACTGACTCTGTTTATTTATTGCTTCGAGTGAATCTTGGTTTAGCACACTTCCGGGCTTAGTTTGTTCCGCCGCCACTAATTCATCTGCTCTTGCCTCCGATTGCCGCGAGAAACTAGCCACCGCTAGCCCCCCTAGTGTGAAGCAAGAAAGAATCATCTTCTCTTCGCTCCCATGGCACCCAAGAAGTCTGCTGGGAGGGGAAAGGTGAGCGAAGCCGCTGGAGACGGAGCGGAAACTCACGGGTGGAGATCGAGTAAGTGTACCGATTTCCATCTATTTGGTCTTGTAGAGGAGAATTTTCTTCAACCCCAAAACGTGATCCATTGGAGGAGATCTGATGGGGAGTCCTTTCCCCATGAGGGGGTGAATGAATTTGTTGTTTTTCATCCCCATGTTCTTTGAGGCCTCGGTTTTCCCATTTCTGATTTCTTCCGAGGTATTCTTCACCATTGGGGGATTCAAGTACACCACTTGACCTCTAATTCTATTCTTCACATTTCGATCTTTGTCCATCTCTGTGAGTCTTTCTTGGGGATCGAACCTCAATTCGATCTATTCCAGTACTTCTTTCATCTGAAACCCCATCCCAATGACTATGAGATTGAAGTAGTTGGGGGTGCTGGGTTGCAGTTTCGCCAGGGGAGGAAGCCAGAGTATATTCCGTACGAGTTGAGTGACATGGTCCTCGACTGGAAGGAGATGTGGTTTTACATTAGGAATGAGTCATCCTCACTTCCTCGTAGGACTCCTGGTCCCCCTGTGAAGAAACCTAGCTGGAACTCCAAGGGTGGCAACGTAGATCAGATCAACTTTCTCCTTGGGGAAATAGGAAGGTTGAAGGCGGATCACCGGATTAGTGGTGCTTCCGTGATAGTGCATTGGACGCTTGAAAGAATCCAACCTCTGCAGCAGCGGGTCCACTTTGGATTTCAGTATACGGGGGAAACTAATCCCACTCGTTATACTCGTTCCAAAATTTGAAGGATGGAGTGGCCATACTACTGAAGAATGTAGTCGGGAAGGCCGGTATTACTGGAACATTTAGAGCTGGCAGGCGGCCTCGGGAGGTACTTCTTCGAGTAGTCGATTGTAGTTAATATCGTGTACTTTTTGTCGAGTAGTCGAGTTGATCTGGTATCTTTCGTGCAGATTAATCCTGAAAACTATGAGAGTAGGCCTCCGCTTCCTGAAGTCGTGCCTGAGGCACATACTGACTCAAGTGTGCATTTGACTGCTTTTGCCTTGCTCTTTTGTTCGATTGAATTGTTGAATCCTTGACTTATCATTGTTGATTCTTGTACAAGTCTGTCGGTTAGTGGGACGGTGTCGGATGCCCATGATGGGGTGGCGGACGAACCGGTCATTGAATCACCAAGGACTCAGAAGCAGAAGACGACATCCGCTGGAAGCAGTGACAGGTAAGTACGGTCTGTCACTTTTCGATGTCTTCAATTTGTTTTGACGGTTCTTCTTCTTCCTAGGCCCCCCGCCCCTTCTAAGAGACGGGCGCCAAGTTCCGTTGTGAGCCCAGCCGCCTCGACACCTTCTGTGCTGAGCGACTCTGGGGCGAGTGGTTCTGCCAAGGGGTAGGTTGCTTCGGGACTAAGTAATGTCCCGAAGTTTATTGAACCGAAGAGATATCTGCTGAAGCAGTCTCCTCAGTAAGTGCAGCTATTGATAGGTTACTCGTATTTGTTTTCTTCGCCTTTGTACTGTTGTGTCGAGTACTTCTTATCTTGTAGTAATCCTAAGGCTTTTGGAGTCGAAGGTACGAATAAGGATCCTATCTTCGACTCCCTTAAGAGTATTGCCAAGTTGCCCCCCAGTCCGTCGAAAAATGATGATCGACTGGATGATTTTGCTATTCGGACAGCAGAGAGCCCTGCAACTGGGGAAGCGGAGGGTATTGCTGGCACTGGTGAGTAGTTTTTGATAGGTCGTCGATTGGTTGTGTGATGAGCTTTGCTGACTCTCTTGTATTTTTTAGATAAGCGGGCTGATGATCGGCCAAAAAGTCCTGCGGCTGCTTCCGAAGTCGAACGGGTTCCGCAGGAAACTCCGCAGCGAGAGGCGGAGAAGTCGACTGAGGGGGTGGCTGTTGCAGCCCATGGCATTTTGAGTTGTCAGACTGTGCTTGCTATGAGTAATCTTGTCTTCTAGTACTCGTTGTTCTTTGTTGGGTAGTTATCTGACTTGTATTTTGATGACAGGATCTGGCTAAATAAGTCACTGAGCAGGCGGAGCATCTATGACATGTTGGGGAGGGTCTTTAACTGACTACTGACTAGGAGCAGCAGTTGCAGAAGATAACTGCTCTTGAGAAATCTTCTCTGGAGCGGTTAGAGAAAATCAAGCTTATGAAAGCTCGGGTCGAGACTCTGGAGCAAGACAATTTTGCTCTTCAAGAGAAGGCTTCCAAGCTGCAGGACAAGACGAAGACCCTTGCTAAGGAGAAGAAAGGTATTTCTTCCTCCTTTGGTGCTTGCAACTTTTATGTAGTTCTTGACTTTGGTGCTCAAATTCATCTTTTACTTTGACAGAGCTTAAAAGCTTGTTATTGAAAAAGGATGAGTTGGTGACTGACTTGACCAATGTTATGTATCGCCAAACAGATGCTGTAGAGAAGATGTCCAAGATCAAGGCTGATTCTGACAAGCAACTGGTCAAGGACATGAAGCAGATCAAGGACTTGGCAGCTGATCGAGATCTGAAGCCCAAGCAGTTAGCTGATCTTGAGGCGGCGGCACAAGTAGTCGTTGGGATGGTCGAAGATGAAGATGCTGGCAACAAGACTCTGGTGGAGCATCTTCGTGAGGCTCCCCAGTGAATTAGTAGCTTCTTCTCTGACACGTCTAGGGGGTACTTGGCCCATGCCTTAGGATTAGTGAAATCCTTTCTTCCTTCCGTGAACTTGGCTCTTATTGGTGATGGGGTGGCCGTCGGCTATTTAGGGGAGAAATTCTCTGAATACATCGAGGAAATGAAGCCCATCACTGATATGGTTATCAGTCGTTTGGAGCCGTCACCTGAGGGAGAGGCTTGAACATTTGTAATATTCTTTTGCCTTTTGTGAACTGTGTCCACTGGAGTACTTTAACGCTTGGATGTATAGTACTTGATTTGCTCTTCTTGAGTTGATGACTCATCGAGTGGTTTCCATTTTACGAAGCTTGTCATTAGCTGCCTTAGGCTGCATCTTTGGCATTTGTCGAGTACTGTAGTAGTCGATGGTTTGTCATCTCGTGGATGAATAATGACTCCTTTTAGGAGATAGAGAACTTGTCCCTTAGGGCCGCGGAGCACGTGTCTCTTTGCCCCAGCTACTCGATAGGCTGTGCCTTTTACTTTAACTTAACAAAGAAAGGTTGGTAGTCGACGTAGTTGATGGAGTAACAATTCCTGAAGAAGGTAGAGAACTTGTCTCTAGGGCCGCGGAGATCATGTCTCTTAGCCCAACTACTCGATAAGCCATGCCTTTTACTTTTACTTAACAAAGAAAGGATGGTACTCGCAAGCGCACGGATACTGTTGTAGCTTTCACCCAAGAGTATTCCAGGGTATTGTATCCACTGGGAACGTGAGTGCACTATCTACGGGTTCAGGCTCATTCAAGGACACACACACTGATGTAGGAGGATAGGGTAGAGAGGACTTTCTAAGATCTAGAATCTATGTTTAGAAGAAGAGATCACGTCGCCATTATACTTCGAGCTACTGGTTTCGACCGGCTCATACAAGCCGATAGCCCCAATAATACGTGCTCTATCCAATATCCGAATGTGGAGGATTACTAGGGCTCGAACAGGGCTGTCACCACCTGCCGGCTACTTCTACAAACCGTGGGACTATCAGACAACTGAGAGGTATAGTCCAGCCTAGACACCACGTCTACGCTATTCCCTACTAACTCTAGAGGCGATCAGGGTTATCCTTTTCTATCCGGAGCCCAACTCTAGAGTCAAATACTACTCTCTAAGCATACACTCAACTCATATAAGGTAGATATAATAACTTGCAATCGAAACTCTAGTTCTAAATAAGAAAGTCTAGAACACTTACAACCGAATAAGCATCCGTCGAGGTACAAGCGGAGAAGAGTGCCGACAAACCCGGCACTTCACTCGACTCCTTCTAACTCTCTTGTAGAGGTACAATTTGGAGAAGAGCGCCGTTACTGGTGCCCCTCTTGAGTACCTCTACTCCTAAACTCCCTAAGACAACTCTCACTCAAGTGAGAACTCAAGAGAAGATGTTGTGATGTGATGTGTGAAGTGTGTCTCCATTTGAGCCCCCTCCCCTCATATATATAGGGGGGAACCACCAGCCTCTTGCCCGGGAATGAAGCCAAACCGCCATTGGGGACCAACCACGAGATGCCACATGTCACTAAGAGTCGGTGGGGCCCATGGGCCGCCACCACATGGTCGGCCGACCATGGTGGTCGGTCGGGCATGGGCTGTGCCCGTTCGGCCCAGTTCCTGGTCTGAAGGCTACTAGGTGGGCCCTCATGTCATGTATATAGGTTTGGGCTTGTCTTACGTCGGTTTGGTAGCTCTGGTGGGCCCGTAGATCCTCATGAACGCGTCTGATTCATCGAGAAGATTTTACTTCGGATCGATGGCGTTTCACCTTGCTCATGGGCTGCATTCTCTTCTCATTTCCAAGCATAAGCAATCTGCACACAAATGTACACCAACACTTTGTGGAATTTGTTAGAAATAACTCCTACCACTAGTGTTGACGTTCGTCTTTTATATGCTCATGCAGGGGTTGATAGCTTGCTCTGATGGTCAGGTTTGTATCTTGACGCTTGAAACCTGTTTTGCCTGCATTTATGCCCGAATTCCAATATAGTAATATTTCTAAGAGGAAACGTGGAATTGGCTCTTTCTGGATAACATAGGCAGGTATGAGACTTTATTCTCATGATTTCAGGCTCCAGGTGACGCTTGAAATGAATCGTTAGCGAGCGTCAACATGATCCCCCACACTTAGTTCTTTGCTCATCCTCAAGTAAAGACTGGAACTAAGGTGGACCCGACTTCATATGATATGACACCTGCATACAAATTATTCTAGGCCTTATCTTTGCCTGTGAATTTTGATGTGTCTACCATAAATGTTTGGGAAGTTGAAGAGCGGAACGGTGTTGACTTCAGTCTCCTCCACTTTCCTGCTATATGACTGGGGTTTTGGAAATATTTTTGCAAAGACTAACCATGGCTTTACTTCTCCATAGGATCTCTCATGTCACTCATTGTGTATATATCCTCACCAAACCATTAGTTGTTTTCATCCTACTTCTAAAGATAGCTTATCTGGGGCTCATGGTAGGATGAATGGAATCATGCACTTGTGTCACATATATTGCGAAATCAAAAAATGGGTCCATGGAGACGACAAATCAAACAAGCTGATCAAGATCGTGCACATATGTGGAAGGTAGATAATGGAATGAAATACTCCTTTTATGAATCTCTCTCCTTTATTTGGATAGCATGAGGTCATGGCTATATATATATATATTTCTTTTTTTCTTTTTTTAATGGACATGGATATGTCCATTTTTTGGGTCATGCTTCTTGGGCATGCCATCTTTCTTTTTTTTTTGGATAGCCCATGCCTCATTTGAAGGATACTAGAGAGAGATCATTAAACATGGAGTTTTATTTTGTCGATGGATGGAATGGCATGGCTAACCTCTAGTGTAGAAGTTTAGCTGGTGAAGTGCACATGATCATGATCAAACAAGTATGAAAGACATCTCACTAGGGTCACAAAGTTTGAAGAAGCTAAATGTAACAACAAGGCACATATGTGTAAAGATTTGTGTAATGAAGATCAACATATGGCTTTGGTAGGACAAACACGTGGAGTTGTAAAGCTATGGAGGTTTCCTTTTTAATAAAATTTTCCAGACACGTAAGCAGATAAAGCAAGGATTCTTCCATCAAACCATATCTCACTAGTCAACAACTTAACAATTATGGGTTCCCTAAGATATGATTCACAAGCTCAGGCTTAGCAAAGAATAAAAATTATGTGAGCCAATCATTGAGAAGCACAGAACCAGAGGATACCTTGAGTTTAATTTTCGTGATTGATCAAGATTTCATTTAAACTCATGTTGATGCTCACTAACGACCATTTCTAGGCGTCAACTTGATCAGAAAATAATGAGAGTTTGTATTTCTTACACGCATCTTTATCCAATAAATTCCCTAAACCACACTTTACCTTTTAGAAAATGCAAGTTGTGTTTTTGGGCTAATATGGAGGTTGCAAGCACACTTTAGCCCGACATAAAATCACAAAAAATATCAGAGCACCGATTTAGGCTCAAAACAGACCAAGTGAAGCTCAAGACCACACCAAACCCACTTAGGACAGGCCGTACCCCGGTGTTCAGACAAGAGGAGGCCCAGGACAGCCCGTTTAAAGAAGTTGGGGGTGGTTGGCGCCCCTGGGCCGTCGGCCGACCACCCTGGTCGGCCGAACAGGCCCGTGGGCCCCACCGCCTCAACCAGCCACGTGTCGCCTCCTCGTTGGATGCCTAAGGCGGTTCTGCAAGGCTCACCCCATGGATCCCTTCTATAAATACAAGGGGGGGTAGAGATTAGAACACACACACACACACCCTCACACACTCACCTCTCTTGCTCATCTTGCATAGTTTTTAGGCTTAGTGGAGTTTAGGAGAAGTCTAGGAGTCATCGAGTCGCCGGAGTTGCTCGAGAGTTCTGGTATGCGTTCATCTCTAGCTCTCTCTTGTAATATTTGGTTGTTTGTAATAGAATTAAACTATGGTTACCGATATCTGCTCGAAGTATGTTCTGAGTTATCAGATATATGTTTCTTGATCTGGTTGCATTATTATTCAATGCTTGCATTGCATGATCGCTCTATGCTTGCGATGGTTAACATATCAGCCTTAGAACTCTATCAACTGCTCCAGTATTCGTATGTTTGCTCTAGTGTGATGTCTGTCCATCCGGAGGGTAGGGGCTCCGCGCGGGACACTAGAGTATCGCTTAATAGTGTAGACATGGTGTCTAGATTAGCTAAGAGTAGCTGGATGTCAACTATACCCACAGTTTGTAGAGGTAGCCGGCAGGTGGTGACAGCCCTGTTCGAGCCCTAGTAATCCTCCACGTTCGGTATTGGGGGAAGGAGGTGCATAAAGCCGCCGGGGTGTACGAGCTTCTCTCGTTACTTCGATAGCGGTCTCCCAGTTGTGTAGTTTAATCTCTAACGATCTAACCATAAGATGGCATAGATATAGCTAGCCTAGCACAGTTGACTTGAGCTCTAACTTCTGTCTTGCTCCCGGCCTTTAGCATCTTTCTTGTTTATTTATCTAGATGGCAATTTGTGTGTGTGTCACACTACCTCCTACCATGTTATATATCTTACCCCAATTTATGCAAGAGAATATCCAATCTAGGGTGTCACACTACCTCCTACCATGTTCATCAACTAGTCTGTATCTCTTCATTCACCGCCTTCCCTGCGGAAATATAAATGGCACCCCAGTCTACTCCCGGGTAAAATGCTACAGCGGTATTCTGTGTGCTAGTGGATTTATTCCTGTTTCATGAAATACCTGCCACCCTAATTGGCATCTGCGGGCGTCATCGTTGTTTCCCAGTGGTGACACTGGCAGGTGCCAACAAGCATTTTTGGTGCCATTGCTGGGGAAGGCACAGATTGAAGTATATAGACAAAGTTATGAACAAAATCGAAATTGGTATTCGCTTGCTAAATAGGCTAACTTGGCTTTGTTTTCTTGTCTTTGTTGATATGAAAACAGGGTAGTGTATGACCGGTTTCGACTTGCCGCAAAACTTTCATTCCGATCTAGAGTCACTTTTGAGGATTACGCGAGCTCGTCTCGTATCACCTCGAAGATCACTCTCGGTAGCCGAACCAGTCATCGCATCGTCATCAGCTTCTCAAGCTATGGCCCAGTAGAGACTCCGTGATTACTCTGCTTCGTCTGCTAACCAGGTCCCTACCGGACTCGAGGTTAACACTGGAGGAGAAAATTTCAAGATCAAGACAGGTCTCATTACGATGGTGCAGGCCAGCCCTTTCTGTGTCAAGGCCAATGAGGATGCCAGCGCTCATCTCCAGCAGTTCCTGGAGCTCTGCAGTACTTTTGTTATCAAGCGTGTATCACAAGATGCAATCCGGCTCTGTTTGTTTCCGTTCTCTCTCTTAGGGAGAGCGAAGCAATGGTTTTATGCTAACAAGGCTGCTGTGGACACTTGGAATGAATGTGCCAAGGCGTTCCTCGTGAAGTTCTTCCTGACAGGCAAAACCAATGCTCTTCGTGGACGGATTTCGAACATCCAACCGGCATCAAATGCGTCAATTCCTGAAGCTTGAGAGAGACTTCAGGAGTACATTCTAGCATGTCCGCACCATGGAATGGACAATTGGCTTATTCTTCATTATTTTTACGATGGGTTGACTCAATCATCCCGTGATCATGTAGATGCCGCTGTGGGTGGAGCTTTCTTCTTGCTAACCATTGAAAGAGCTACATCATTAGTCAAGAAGATGGTGTCCAACCAAGGTTGGAGCGATGATTGCCTCCAACCATGCTAGTGAGGCATGCACTCCGTCAAGGAGGCCGACATGCTCGCTATGAAGATTGATCTCCTCCTCAAGAAATTCGAGGATTATTCCCAAGATATGGCTCAAATGCAAACACTTCAAGCCTTGGAAACTCACATGACGTGCGAGGTCTGTGGGAATGTTGGACATTCGGGCGACAATTGCCCAGAAACCCAAAAGAAGCATTATATCTCAATGGCAACAACAATGGGTTTCGTCCACAAGGAGGTCAGTGGTGGAATCAACCATGCCCATATTATCAAGGCGGTAATGGCAACTCAAATTCTTTCAATCCTAACCAAGCTACCTTGAGAGATCTTGTCTACGGCCAAGCGAAGATCAATGAGTCCCTTCAGAAGAAGTTCGCCGCTACAGACAAATCAATGGAGACCATCCATGCTAAGATGGATGGATTCTCCACTGCTATCAAGAATCAGCTAAGTTTCAATAAGATGCTCGAAACTCAATTGGCTCAGCTAGCTGCTGCCACACCTGCTGCTGAACAAGGGAAGATTCCGGGGCAACCTGAATCAACTCTAGAAAGCGTCAATGTCATAAATGCTATGTGGAAAGAGCCACTTAGCAGGACACCCCTCAGCTATGCAGAGAAGCTTACACGCACAAGAAGAGGTGCATGGGGCGAGTTAGCAGCTACAGTAAGAGAAGATCCTGGAACCCTAGTGATCAATTGCTCAATCTTCGATTGTGAGTTTGATCACACTCTGTGTGACCTTGTAGACAGTGTCAACATCATGCCCAAGGTAACATTTGAGAAGTTAGGCTATCCATCAATTTCTTCTACTACCATGTGTGTTTAGCTGGCGGACTCTACCGTGAGATATCCCAAAGGAGTTGTGGAAAATCTTATGATGAAAGTCAAGAATACCTACATATTAGTGGACTTTGTAGTCCTCGATATGGAAGGAGATCTTGGGATCCTGCTCATCCTTGGCACCCGTTCCTCAAGGACACAAATGCTAGAATTGATGTAGGAACAAGAAGAATCAGCCTCCCCATTATGGGAAAAACCATGAAGTTCAAATTTCAAAACAAGAGGGAAGTATTCCTTATCCATGAGGATAGCAACAAATAGGGGTTATGGGCAGAACCCGGTTGGGATGATCAAGATTATCACTCCCCTTCCAGGCCAGCTTGGGAGGATTGGGAGATTCATACTTCCCCAACTGAGCTAGTGGAAGACACCCAGAAGATCCTCGATTTCATCACTAATATAGTATGGGAAGATCTGAAAATTGTCTATCCTATACCCGAGGATCCTAATCCTACGCCATCTACACGCCTCACACACTCACCTCTCTTGCTCATCTTGCATAGTCTTTAGGCTTAGTGGAGTTTAGGAGAAGTCTAGGAGTCATCGAGTCGCCAGAGTTGCTCGAGAGTTCTGGTATGGGTTCATCTCTAGCTCTCTTGTAATATTTGGTTGTTTGTAATAGAATTAGACTATGATTACCGATATCTGCTCGAAGTATATTCTGAGTTATCGGATATATGCTTCTTGATCTGGTTGCGTTATTATTCAATGCTTGCATTGCATGATCGCCCTGTGCTTGCGATGGTTAACATATCGGCCTTAGAACTCTATCAACTGCTCTAGTGTGATGTCTGTCCATCCTGAGGGTGGGAGCTCCGCGCGGGACACTAGAGTATCACTTACTAGTGTAGACATGGTGTCTAGATTACCTAAGAGTTGCTGGATGTCAACTATACCCACAGTTTGTAGAGGTAGCCGGCAGGTGGTGACAGCCCTGTTCGAGCCCTAGTAATCCTCCACGTTCGGTATGGGGATTAGGAGGTGCACAAAGCCGCCGGGGTGTACGAGCTTCTCTCATTACTTCGATAGCGGTCTCCCTGTTGTGTAGTTTAATCTCTGACGATCTAACCATAAGATGGCATAGATATAGCTAGCCTAGCACAGTTGACTCGAGCTCTAACTTCGGGCTTGCTCCCGGCCTTTAGCATCTTTCTTGTTTATTTATCAAGAGGGTAGTTTGTATGTGTGTCACACTACCTCCTATCATGTTATATATCTTACCCCTATTTATGCAAGAGAATATCCAATCTAGATAAAGTTCATCAACTAGTCTGTATCTCTTCATTCACCGCCATCCCTGCGGAAATATAAATGACACCCCGGTATACTCCCGGGTAAAATGCTACAGCGGTATTCCGTGCGCTTGCAGATCTATTCGTGGTTCATGAAATACCTGCCACCCCAATTGGCGTCTGCGGGCGTCATCGCTGTTTCCCGGTGGTGATGTTGGTAGGCGCCAACAACTCAAAGGTTAGGGAGAGTATGAGGGGTAGAGTGCACAAACCGTCGCGATGAAGATGACCGGAGCTAGTGCTAGTAAGCCAAACCTGAGGTTCCACTGCCCAATACTAGCTCTGATTCGTCTTGGCTTTTTGCATTCTGGATCGTTCGGTGTTGTGTACGTGTTGTGGGAGATCTCGAGTGTATATGCATGAAAGTTCTGAGAGATCTCCCCCACACTTGGTCTTGTACCTGGCGCTTATTCAAAAACAAAAATATGGAAACAAACTAATAGCTCTACCGGTTTTAAGAACCAGGGAGCTCCTAAAATATATTGAAAAAACATTTAATCTCACCATGATACTTACTCAACCAAGGCTGAATCAAGGTTGCATCAGTATGAGTATGTTGTGCAACATTAATCCAAAACCTTGGCTTACCTTTGTAACACCCTAATTTAAATTCCAGCATTTTTTAATAAATTTAATTGGCTTCATTTAAATTTTCTAAGGTTTACTGTGTTAGACTTGCATTTAATCTAAAATTTTTGTTCCCTAAGTAATTAAAAATTTATCATAGGTTTAATTTTTTGTGTTGCATTCATGCTGGTGCATGGTTTTGTTTTGTTTGTTTGTATAGGAGTTTGAATTCAAATTCATTTGAATTCAAATAATTTTGAGTTGAGAGGAAAGGAAAAGAAATAGAAAAGGAAAGGAACCCAAAATCCAACCCAACAACCCAAAACCCCAGCCCAAACCCACTCCTCCCTCAGCTCAGCCCGCGGGGCACAGCAGCCCAGCATCCAAAACCGTGGCCCAAACACCCCGCTAGGCCCAACCCCTTCTCTCTCCTCGCGGCCCGCGCAAACCCCCGCTCGGCCTGCCAGCGCCTAGCACGCCACCGGCCCAACCCCACGCGACCGAGCCCGCTTCGCACCCCGCGCTCCGGGCCACTATCTCAGCACGCGCTCGCCCACTCTCACCGCCTGCCACCGGGCCCGCTCGACAGACCCCCCCTCTCACGCCCGGCCCGCACGCGCTCCCCGCCATTGACCCGTGGGCCCCGCGTGACAGAACCGTCTCCCCCGCATCCCTCTGCTCCCCGCAACGGCCGCGGCAGTTCCGCCACGATCCCCGCCGCGTATCGGCTGTGCACGCTCACCCAAGATGCCCGGGACCTCTTTTAAATGGCCCCGCAGCCCTTGCGCCTCCTCAATTCCACCCCGCCGCCACCCCAAAACCCTAAGCCGCGCCGCCTGTGTTCCCGGAGTCGGAGCAGAGCCCCCCCTCCACCGCGGGTAAGTCTTCCGCCGCCCCTTTTGCACGCCGTCGGCGAGTCCCGAGCATCCCTGACCCACGGTACCACTTCGCAGCGCCATCCCGCGTCGAACCGAAGGATCCAGACGCCGGGAGAACCCCTGTAGCGACCCTTCTTCGAGCTCCGCCGTGCGCCGCCGCTGGCCTGCGACGACAACCCCGCTGCACGGCCTCCCCTTCGATCCAAGCCCTCGGTGAGCCACATCCCGGTCCGCCCTTCCTTTTGGCGCTAGATTTTGGTAGATGTAGCGCCGGGAAACCCCGAACCGCCCTGCGCCGGCGATGCGCCGCCGCGCAGTCTGCCCCACGCCGTGGCGAGCCCCAGCAGAGCCTCCCCGAGCTCCGTTTAGAGCCCAGGTGGTTTTCACGTGCCCCGTAGGTCACCCCAGACCCAAGAACGGGTCGATTTGACCCCCGGACGGCCAAGTATGGCCAAGTCCTGGCGAGCTCCCGCGCAGCGCCGCCGCGGAGCTTGGTCTCCGGCGACGTCCCGCCGCCGCCCGCGCCCCAACTATCCTGAGCCGCCCGATTAAAAGCCAACGGCTGCGATTAGATTGGATCCAGACCGAGTCCGGATCGTCAGATCCAAAGCCAACGGCCCAGATTAGAAGATACCCTTTTGGCCTGGACTTTTTCTAAAAGAGACCCTCGGTTTCTTCTAAATTAACCCGTAGTCCTACTCAGTGTTAAAATATTTCAAACCAGGCCCAGAATCTTGCACCGACCCCCCTGATCTTTCCAGAAATCAAACCCGCCGTCCAGCCCTTGCCTTTTTGCGAGTTAGACCCTGAAGCTTTAGTTTAATTATGTTTTAGTCCTCGGTTTTAGCAGAAAAGCCCCTGGAACCCTGTTTTTATTGCAAATAAGCCCCTGGACCTTGTTTTTAGCCTAGAATACGCGTTTTAGCTCCGTTTTAAGCGTTCTTTATGTCCACGCGATCGTTGTAACGCGTAGAATAGTTTTAGACTAGTTTAGTGTGCTGTTTTTATGTATTGATGTACTGTTTCTTAGTTTTTATTAGTGTTTGCTTGTATGCTTATTATTGTGCATTGTTTTGGCCATGTGTTCGTGAGTAGACGTTGATCCATCTGAGGAGCCCCAGTACCAGTACCCAGAGCAGCCGTCTTCGGAGCAGTTTGAGCAGCAGCCAGAGCAGTACGAGGAAGGCAAGTATAACATGAACACCACCTATCAACTTTAATTACATTTTCATACTGCATTTAATACTGTATGCCTATAAGGATTTCCTAGCCACATTTATCCTTTATATATTACCTTGGGTTGCATTTTGGTTAGTTGTGCTAGGTGCCGCGCTATAACACACTCTGGTCCTTTTTAATTAATTTGATTAATGGTTTACTTGAACTTAATCCTGAGAGTGGCCCTCTGTGTGGATGAGTGGCTCACGTCTCGTTAAAAGATGGTTTTTGTAGAAACATGGTTTAGGGGGCCAGCACGGTGCTTAGTGCTTGGTTGGCCACTCTCCATAAGGACCGGTTCATAGAGCGACAACCTGGGACAACAGCGCTACCAGGACTACGAGGACTTCTAGGTGTTCGTCTCCCAGTCGACGTCCCTGTGGCGCCCTGCTCAGCTTCGGAGAGCTTTTATCGTACTTGTACTTCGCTTCCGCTGTATCAGACATTTTTGTCATTAATGTAATAAATAACATTCGTATTTCGATTTATTATGTCTTATTCGTGATATGTGCTGTGATATACTGTTCATTCTGTTGTATATACGTGTGACTTGATCCTGGCACGTATATGATTGCTCGGTTTATGTTCTTTTATAAACCGGGTGTTACAGAGTGGTATCAGAGCCGTATCGAATATAGGACGAAGCCTAGATAGAACTGGTCGAGTTTTAGGACTTCTTCTCACCAATCCTTGCCTGCTGAAATTATTTTACTATTATACCCCTTGACTTCTTGACTTTTTACCCGTCTTGTCTTGATTTCTCTCTCTGAAGAATAGTTTTCATAGATTTTGGCCTGAATCAGTCATCTGACCACCATGAGTATAGCTAGGTGACCTTTTTATAATAATACGATAGCACACTCTGCGACGCGTTGTGGTTAGTTGAGTCGGATGTTAAACTCGGCTAAGTTGTGAAAATTGTCTGCTTGTTATTATGCTACATGTTTGATTTGGATTTTTGAATGATTGCATAGCTTAGTAGTTTAAATTTGTTTAAAGAAAATCACTCAGATGTTAAAGTTAACTAATTAATAAAATGAGTTAGATCGTTGGGGGTAAAACAGTCCACTCTATCCTGTCTACTTTATCATGACTGAGTCTTTTTCCGCAAAGAGTTATCATATCTATCTGAATTTATTCCTGCAATACCCTTACTCGTGAAATCTTTTGTCCAAAAATCAGATGGTGAACACCAGGCGTGGTTCTGACCAGCAGGGGCAGAACAACCAGGGTCAGAACACCCAGGGGACCGGGATCCTGATGCCGCCGCCCTTGACTCCGGAGCAGTACTTCCAGCTCCAGATGCAGATGATGGCCACCCTGAACAACACTGTTCAGGCTCTTCAGTAGGCTCACACTTAGCCTCCGCCTCCTCCACCTGCCGCAGCCTCGCGACAGGCGTGCTGAGTTCCTGAGGGGTCACCCGCCGACGTTCTCTCACACGTCCGACCCACTTCAGGCTGACGACTTGGCTCCGTGCAGTGGAGCGTCAGCTGGACATCGCCCAGTGCGATGATCGGGAGAGAGTTCTGTACGCAGCAGGACAGCTGCGAGGGGCAGCTTTGGACTGGTGGGAGTCCCACCCAGTTCACGACCGCGAGGCTCTCACTTGGCTCCAGTTCCGGGAGCGTTTCCGCAGCCACAACGTCCCCGCGGGCGTTATGAAGATGAAGCAGAAGGAGTTCCTTGCACTGAAGCAGGTACTCTTAAATATAATCATTCAGCGGTTTCTTTTGAGCTAATACCCCTTGTTCTATTCTTATGAATCTTGAGTTAATCTTTCGATATCTATCTGTCTTTGTCACTTCAGGGAACTATGTCGGTCACGGAGTATCGTGATCGCTTTCTGCAGCTTGCTCGCTACGCCCCTGCTGATGTTGCGGATGACCGCACGAAGCAGGAGCACTTCATGGAGGGTCTTGAGGACTACCTCCAGTACGCGCTGCTCAACCTCCGCTTCGACGACTTCAACCATTTGGTTGACAGCGCGCTCAACACTGAGCGCAAGCACTTGGAGATGGAGGACAAGAAGAGGAAGATTGTCCCCCGTTGCTTCCGGCAGCAACACTCGTCCACGCCTCCAGCAGCCCCAGCAGTACCAGCAGCCTCAGTACCGGCCTCCTCAGCAGTACCAGCAGAGGCCACCGCAGCAGTACCCGCCTCGACAGCAGCAGTAGGCGGAGGCAGGGCCAGAGGTTACCGGCACCTTCGGCTCGTGCTGCTCCACCGGCACCGCAGGCTCCACGTCCTGGCAGCTCCTACCGGACAGCAGGCTCAGGGACCCCCTCGTACCTGCTTTCACTGCGGCCAGCCGGGGCACTACGCCAACGCTTGCCCCCGGAAGGCGCAGGCGGGACAGCAGGGGCGCCCAGCTCAGCCCAGGGCACCACTTCAGGGCAGAGTGAACCACGTGACGGCCGAGTCAGCGGCCGAGGCTCCCAACGTGGTTATTGGTATGTTCATGGTTAATTCATATCCAGCTACTGTGCTTTTCGATACTGGTGCTACGCATTCCTTCATTACTCAGTCTTTTGTCGAGCATCATGGTATTCATACTAGCACATTAAAGAGGTGTCTGTTAGTATCTTCACCAGGGAGGACAGCTGAGGTCTCACACTTACTGCCCGAGAGTCAGTGTTTCTTTGAGGGGAGTAGAGTTCTGTACTGATCTGATGGTGCTAGACACCAAGGGCATTGATGTCATTCTGGGAATGGAGACTCTGGCCAAGTGGGGAGTTCGAATAGATTGTGCTCAGAGGACAGTCTTGCTATCAGCTTCCAGTGGCCAAGAGGTTGTTATCAGTGCAGTAGAGCCTTCTGGATTTCTTCATCAGATGGAGGCTAGACCCACGGATGGTATTCGTGTGGTGTCTGAATTCCCGGATGTCTTTCCGGATGATCTGCCAGGTATGCCGCCTGAACGCGCCATTGAGTTTTGTATTGATCTCTTGCCTGGCACAGCTCCTATTGCAAAGCTGGCCCTACCGTATGGCACCTATAGAGCATGAAGAAGTTAAGAAGACTATTGATGAGTTGCTAGCCAAGGGCTTCTCTCCTTGGGCTTTTCCATTATTGCTGGTAGATAAGAAGGATGGCTCGAAGAGAATGTGTGTTGATTATCGGGAGCTGAATGCAGTCACTATCAAGAACAAGCATCCACTGCCCCGTATTGAGGATCTCTTCAATCTGCTTCGAGGTGCTCGTATATTCTCGAAGATTGATCTTCGTTCGGGATATTTTCAGCTGAGGATCCTGTCCTGGGGATATTCCGAAGACGGCATTCACTTGCAAGTATGGGCTATATGAGTATACGGTCATGTCCTTCAGGCTTGACTAATGCCCCGTCTTTCTTCATGCATCTGATGAACATGGTCTTCATGGATTATCTGGATGTCTTTGTGGTGATTTTCATTGATGATATTCTGATCTTTTCCAAGACAGAAGAAGAGCATGAGGAGCATCTGAGACTCGTATTGCAGAGATTGAGAGAGCATCAGTTGTATGCCAAGTTCAGCAAGTGCGAGTTCTGGATTGACGAGGTTCCATTCCTCGGTCATGTTATCTCTCAGGGAGGCATTGCTGTTGATCCTGAGCAAGGTGAAGGATGTGCTAGAGTGGGAGACACCGCAGACAGTAAAGGAAGTCAGGTACTTTCTTGGGCTTAGCTGGATATTATCGGAGGTTCATTGAGAATTTCTCCAAGATCGCGAAGCCTTTGACTTCTTTGCTAGAGAAGAATGTGACTTTCGTGTGGACTGATGAGCGTCAGAGGGCCTTTGATGAGCTGAAGAAGAGGTTGACTACGGCGCCAGTCCTGACTCTGCCAGACCAGACGAAGAGGTTCACGGTATATTGTGATGCTTCGAAGGATGGTCTTGGGTGTGTTCTGATGCAGGAGGGCAGAGTGATCGCTTATGCTTCACGGCAGTTACGTCGGCATGAGCTGAATTATCCTACTCATGATCTTGAGTTAGCCGCAGTTGTGCATGCTCTGAAGATTTGGAGGCATTACTTGTATGGGCAGCGGTGTGATATCTACACTGATCACAAGAGCCTCAAGTACATTTTCACGCAGAATGAGCTGAACATGCGGCAGAGAAGATGGCTAGAGTTAGTCAAGGATTATGACCTGGAGATCCACTATCATCCGGGCAAGGCCAATGTTGTAGCAGATGCTTTGAGCAGAAGAAGTTATGTCAACATGGCCGTGGCTTTCCAGATGCCTCCAGAGTTATGCGAGGAGTTCGAGCAGTTGAGTCTGGGCTTCTTGCATCTTACCTCCAGTGCAGCATTTGAGGCAGTGCCTACTCTAGAGTCAGAGATCAGGCAGCATCAGAAAGATGATGAGAAGCTGCAGGAGATCCGTGAGTTGATCAAAAAGGGCAAGGCTCCTCATTTCAGAGAGGATGATCAGGGTACTTTGTGGTACAAGAACCAGATCTGTGTGCCAGATGTGAAGGATCTCCGGAAGTTGATTCTGAGTGAGGCCCATGATACAGCTTACTCTATTCATCCGGGCAGCACGAAGATGTATTATGATCTGAAGGAACTGTTTCTGGTGGTATGGGATGAAGCGTTCAGTGGCAGAGTATGTGGCTATTTGTGACACCTGTCAGCTGTGTCAAGGCTGAGCATCAGAGGCCAGCAGGTCTGTTACAGCCTTTGAAGATTCCAGAGTGGAAATGGGAGGAAATCACTATGGACTTCATTGTTGGATTGCCTCGTACTCAGAAAGGGTACAACTCCATATGGGTAGTAGTGGATCGTCTGACGAAGGTTGCTCACTTCATTCCAGTGAACACTACTTACTCCGGTGCTAGATTGGCAGAGTTGTACATCTCTCGGATTGTCTGCTTACATGGTGTGCCCAAGAAGATTATATCTGACAGAGGGTCTCAGTTCACTTCTCGGTTCTGGGAGCAGCTCCATGATTCGTTGGATACGAAGCTGTGTTTCAGTATGGCTTATCACCCTCAGACAGATGGGCAGACAGAGAGAACCAACCAAGTGTTGGAAGATATGCTGAGGGCTTGTGCTATTCAGTATGGTACTAGATGGGATAAGTGCCTGTCATATGCTGAGTTCTCATATAACAACAGCTATCAGGCCAGTCTAAAGAAGTCCCCCTTCGAGGCATTGTATGGCAGAAAGTGCAGGACTCCTCTCTATTGGGATCAGATTGGTGAGAAGCAGCTCTTTGGCCCTGAGATCATAGATGACGCAGAGCAGATGGTTCAGGCTATGCGAGAAAATCTGAGGATTGCACAGAGCAGACAGAAGAGCTATGCTGATGGCAAACGGAGGGACCTGACTTTCAGTGTTGGTGATTATGTGTACCTGAAGGTGTCTCCGATGAGAGGAATCCGCAGGTTTAATGTCAAGGGGAAGTTAGCACCTCGTTATGTGGGGCCATTCAAGGTGCTAGAGCGGAAAGGCGAAGTTGCTTATCGCCTAGAGTTACCTCTCAGCCTCTCAGGAGTTCATGATGTCTTCCATATATCTCAGCTGAAGTAGATGTCCAGGAGGATCTGACTTATACTGAGCATCCGGTGAAAATTCTGGAGACATCAGAGAGGGTTACTCGGAACAAGCGCATCAAGATGTGCCGAGTTCAGTGGAGTCACCACAGTGAAGCAGAGGCTACATGGGAGCGAGAAG
This sequence comes from Panicum virgatum, assembly GCF_016808335.1. Classification (NCBI taxonomy): domain Eukaryota; kingdom Viridiplantae; phylum Streptophyta; class Magnoliopsida; order Poales; family Poaceae; genus Panicum; species Panicum virgatum. The sequence goes on along the minus strand of NC_053136.1, from coordinate 25,161,695 downwards.
ATGAGTTGAAGAAGACATATCCAGATCTCTTTGCTAGCCAGCCCAGCTAAATCTCGGGGACGAGATTTCTTTAAGGGGGTAGGGTCTGTAACACCCTAATTTAAATTCCAGCATTTTTTAATAAATTTAATTGGCTTCATTTAAATTTTCTAAGGTTTATTGTGTTAGACTTGCATTTAATCTAAAATTTTTGTTCCCTAAGTAATTAAAAATTTATCATAGGTTTAATTTTTTGTGTTGCATTCATGCTGGTGCATGGTTTTGTTTTGTTTGTTTGTATAGGAGTTTGAATTCAAATTCATTTGAATTCAAATAATTTTGAGTTGAGAGGAAAGGAGAAGAAATAGAAAAGGAAAGGAACCCAAAACCCAACCCAACAACCCAAAACCCCAGCCCAAACCCACTCCTCCCTCAGCCCAGCCCGCGGGGCACAGCAGCCCAGCATCCAAAACCGTGGCCCAAACACCCCGCTAGGCCCAACCCCTTCTCTCTCCTCGCGGCCCGCGCAAACCCCCGCTCGGCCTGCCAGCGCCTAGCACGCCACCGGCCCAACCCCACGCGACCGGGCCCGCTTCGCACCCCGCGCGCCGGGCCGCTATCTCAGCACGCGCTCGCCCACTCTCACCGCCTGCCACCGGGCCTGCTCGACAGACCCCCCTCTCACGCCCGGCCCGCACGCGCTCCCCGCCGCTGACCCGTGGGCCCCGCGTGGCAGAACCGTCTCCCCCGCATCCCTCTGCTCCCCGCAACGGCCGCGGCAGTTCCGCCGCGATCCCCGCCGCGTATCGGCCGTGCACGCTCACCCAAGATGCCCGGGACCTCTTTTAAATGGCCCCGCAGCCCTTGCGCCTCCTCAATTCCACCCCGCCGCCACCCCAAAACCCTAAGCCGCGCCGCCCGTGTTCCCGAAGTCGGAGCAGAGCCCCCCCTCCACCGCGGGTAAGTCTTCCGCCGCCCCTTTTGCACGCCGCCGGCGAGTCCCGAGCATCCCTGACCCACGGTACCACTTCGCAGCGCCATCCCGCGTCGAACCGAAGGATCCAGACGCCGGGAGAACCCCTGCAGCGACCCTTCTTCGAGCTCCACCGTGCGCCGCCGCTGGCCTGCGACGACAACCCTGCTGCACGGCCTCCCCTTCGATCCAAGCCCTCGGTGAGCCACATCCCGGTCCGCCCTTTCTTTTGGCGCTAGATTTTGGTAGATGTAGCGCCGAGAAACCCCGAACCGCCCTGCGCTGGCGATGCGCCGCCGCGCAGTCCGCCCCGCGCCGTGGCGAGCCCCAGCAGAGCCTCCCCGAGCTCCGTTTAGAGCCCAGGTGGTTTTCACGTGCCCCGTAGGTCACCCCAGACCCAAGAACGGGTCGATTTGACCCCCGGACGGCCAAGTATGGCGAAGTCCGGCGAGCTCCAGCGCAGCGCCGCCGCGGAGCTTGGTCTCCGGCGACGTCCCGCCGCCGCCCGCGCCCCAACTATCCTGAGCCGCCCGATTAAAAGTCAACGGCTGCGATTAGATTGGATCCAGACCGAGTCCGGATCGTCAGATCCAAAGCCAACGGCCCAGATTAGAAGATACCCTTTCGGCCTGGACTTTTTCTAAAAGAGACCCTCGGTTTCTTCTAAATTAACCCGCAGTCCTACTCAGTGTTAAAATATTTCAAACCAGGCCCAGAATCTTGCACCGACCCCCCTGATCTTTCCAGAAATCAAACCCGTCGTCCAGCCCTTGCCTTTTTGCGAGTTAGACCCTGAAGCTTTAGTTTAATTATGTTTTAGTCCTCGGTTTTAGCAGAAAAGCCCCTAGAACCCTGTTTTTATTGCAAATAAGCCCCTGGACCTTGTTTTTAGCCTAGAATACGCGTTTTAGCTCCGTTTTAAGCGTTCTTTATGTCCACGCGATCGTTGTAATGCGTAGAATAGTTTTAGACTAGTTTAGTGTGCTGTTTTTATGTATTGATGTACTGTTTCTTAGTTTTTATTAGTGTTTGCTTGTATGCTTATTATTGTGCATTGTTTTGGCCATGTGTTCGTGAGTAGACGTTGATCCATCTGAGGAGCCCCAGTACCAGTACCCGGAGCAGCCGTCTTCGGAGCAATTTGAGCAGCAGCCAGAGCAGTACGAGGAAGGCAAGTATAACATGAACACCACCTATCACCTTTAATTACATTTTCATACTGCATTTAATACTGTAAGCCTATAAGGATTTCCTAGCCACATTTATCCTTTATATATTACCTTGGGTTGCATTTTGGTTAGTTGTGCTAGGTGCCGCGCCATAACACACTTTGGTCCTTTTTAATTAATTTGATTAATGGTTTACTTGAACTTAATCCTGAGAGTGGCCCTCTCTGTGGATGAGTGGCTCATGTCTCGTTAAAAGATGGTTTTTGTAGAAACATGGTTTAGGGGGCCAGCACGGTGCTTAGTGCTTGGTTGGCCACTCTCCATAAGGACCAGTTCATAGAGCGACAACCTGGGACAACAGCGCTACCAGGACTACGAGGACTTCTAGGTGTTCGTCTACCAGTCGACGTCCCTGTGGCGCCCTGCTCAGCTTCGGAGAGCTTTTATCGTACTTGTACTTCGCTTCCGCTGTATCAGACATTTTTGTCATTAATGTAATAAATAACATTCGTATTTCAATTTATTATGTCTTATTCGTGATATGTGCTGTGATATACTGTTCATTCTGTTGTATATACGTGTGACTTGATCCTGGCACGTATATGATTGCTCGGTTTATGTTCTTTTATAAACCGGGTGTTACAACCTTTCCATTTGAACTCAGCTCACTGACTCACCCAATTGGATTTGATTTTTCTGCAGGGGTTAGTCCACATATGCAACCAATATCTATAAATGTATTAACTCTACAACATCAATCAAACTTGACAGCATGTCAGTTTGACCGAAGAAGACATTTTAACCCAAACACCATGCTTGATTTAAAAGGCCTATGAATGCATGTTGTAGCATACATTCAAACTAGAGCGTACGAGGACAGATAAAGGGAGCACGAAGCATGATTGAGCATTATTCGAAGAGAGATAGACATGAGCATGAACTTGGTGATCCTCGGGTGAACTTCCGGCAGGGCTTTGTTTAATATCAAAAGCAGGACATTGAGAGCACTTACCATGGCATTTTGTTGATGAAGACTCAATGTTGTCACCATGGCAACTCCTCTCAATTTTTTTTCATTTTTTTTATAGAGCAAGATGCGAGGACATACACCAATTCCAAGACAAGATATGAATTGAGAAAAGAACTTACTTTGGGGTACTCACATACCTCCCCCACACTTGGAGTTTGCAAAACTTCAAGTGTATGGAGTTCAAGTCTCCTTCAGTAGTTGTTCCTCCATCAAGGCATATTGAGGTGTCGTAGTTGGTGTAGCTCTCATGTTTGTAGGTGTTGCCCGTCTGCCGTTCTCTTTGATATTCCCCTGGAAAGGTTAGCGACCAAAATACCCGAAGGAAGACTATATCCTAGAACATGCTCTTGCTTTTTATTGAAAGGGAAATAAATAAATAAGCAAACAAATAAATGATAGTCTGGGCTATCTCCCGGTAGTGCTTTGTTTCTGGTCATAAGCTCGACCATGATAACTCTTGTAGCCATCATTGGTGATGGATCATTGTCTCACCACCAATTGTTAAAGCTAGCTACAAGGTTAGTGTCACAGTGCACTCACGAAATCTGCAATATTTATGATAAACATATACATCTACAACCAACATTCTAAAGATTTTGTAGAAGAGGATTATAAGGTGGTTGTAGCCCTCGTGTGGGCACAGTGCACTAAGGATGCCTGACTCTGGAGCTGTGTTGAATGAGCATGGTTTACGTGGTATGTCAAAAGTAAAATTCCCATGCTCACTTGAGGAATCCTTTTCATTGGACTCCAGAGTCAGCGCCTCACAAAGTTCCATGGCCCATTGACTCTCCATCTCAAGAGATTCATCGTAAAAGATTATAGTTGTATCTCGATCAAGGTTGAGAACAACAGATTCTAGGCCATCAGGAAGAGGCTCAAACTCGGTCAAGGATGATGATGATCGTTCATCTTCACAAGAATGAAGGCTACCTTCAGAGTCGCATTCTTTAGAGGATTCTAGAACTCCCAAGAGAACGGGCTCGGATGATATGAACGGAGATGTATGCATAATCTTCTTGAGCGGGTTTTGCTCGGGAAGAGGCATTGTGTTGACGGCTCTTAAGTACCAAATTTAGGCCATCAACTCCTGCATAAATACATAAAATGTAAACATCAACATTGTGGTAGGGGTTTATTACTGACTATTTCCACGAGTGTTAGTAAATATTTGTATGAAGGAGAATTAAGGGATAAAACAAACATCAAGAGCAAGAAAACACACTCCTCAATCCAAGGCAAAAGGCGTCGACCAATCAGAGCGCGCCATTTAGCAGCACATGGATTCATGGGCCCACATGAGCAGGTTACCAACTTAGACAAGAGCTATTACCCGTGGATTAGTGATGAGGGCCCACCTAGCAGTCACCCAACCAAAGTTGGGCCGATTCGGGGCCGGCCGAAGGTTGGCTGACCAACCTGGTCGGCCGACCTGCCCACAACACCAATCGACCTCGGCCTTCGACATGGCAGCTCCCCGTTGGTCCTAGAAGTCGGTTCTGGGAGGTTCACCTGCTGAAACCAACCTTGCTGGCCATGGCTCCCTCCTATACATATGAGGGGAGTTGCTCCAAATGAAGACATCCATCCAAGTGCTCTCTCAAGCCTTCTCTTGGTTTATAAGTGTCTTAGAGTAGGAAGAGGGTAGAGGTACTCAGGAGGGGCGCCGGTAATCAGCGCCCTTCTCCATTTTGTACCTCTACGAGAGTGAGAGATTAGTTCAGGAGAAGTGCTGGGGTGTCGGTTCTCTGCTCCCAGTTTGTACCTCTACGGATGCTGCTACATTCTTCGGGTTTAGTAAGTATTCGTGGTTCCTATCTCTAGTATTTTACTTGGTATAGTAGATGCTAGTAGTGCTTGTAGTTGAGTGAGATCAGTTCTCTTACTCGCGGGTTCGTCGCTTTGTATTCATACAGAGTGCTGTAGTTTGCTACGGGTCGACATATATAGTTAGACTGCAGTAGTAATCAATAGCGTAGACGTGGTGTCTAGGCTAGGGCTAATCCTTTGTTTGCCTTATATCCCACGGTTTGTTAGAGGTAGGCCGTAGGTGGTGACAGCCCTATTGGTCCTTCGTAATCCTCCACGTTCGGAAAATAGCGTAGAGATGTTGGCCAGAGTCGATTGGTAGACCAGTTGTAAGCCAGTGCCCGAAGCGAGTATTGTGCTCGAGAGATCGACCTTTAACTCAGCAATAGCACTATCTTAGGAATCCTCTCTACCCTTCTACCTATCTTGGTGTGTCCTTGGACCGACTAGAATAGAAGAGAGTGCACACACGTTCCCTGTGGATTCGATAACCCTTAGAATACTCTGAGGTGAAATCTACAACGGTATCCGTGCGCTTGCGGATTTATTCGTGACGCTAAAATACCCAACAAGCTTTCTGGCACCGTTGCCGGGGAACGGTTGCTGTTTCTTTCTTCGAACCTAGTCGTCCTCGTATCCTTTGTTTTTTCTTTTCTTCTACCTTGGCCCCTGCTATCCCTAGAGGAGCTATCCTTTAAAAGCTTCTCTACCCTACGGGATTTATCCCATATCATCTTTAATTTTCTTCCTGCTATCTTTACCCCCGCTACCCATGGAGAAGCCATCCTTTCATAGCCTCTCTGCCCCTAGGGAGGAGTTCTCAGAGCCACCATCATCTACACGAATAATTCTCACATCCGGCTGTGAACTCTTTTCTGATCTTATCTCTCTGGTTCGGAAGCCTTCCTTCTCTGGGTTAGAAAGTGAAAACCCATACCACCATTTGTCAGATTTCGAGCATGTGTGTTCATTGTTTGCCATTGCAGGCATGACACAAGATACCCTTAAGTGGAAATTGTTCCCTTTCTCTCTTATAGGGAAGACCGAACAATGGTACACATATACCGTTGGCAGTGTACACGACAACTGGTATGAGCTTAGAGACAAGTTATGTCTTGAGTTATTCCCGTTGTCCCATATCATTGCTCTACATAGGGATATCCGCTCTTTCCAATAGAATGAGAGGGAATGCATTAGAGTGGCCTGGTACATATTCTTGAGTTTGATAGAATCAGGACCTGTACTATCGATACCCGAATCCATGTTGCTTCGCAACTTTTATGAGGGCCTCGACAAGTACTCCGCCTTTCATCTTGACGTTGTCTCTGGAGGATCATTTTCCCGTATGACTCTAGCTGAAGGTAGGAAATTCTTGTATGATATCATAGATTCTATCGCCTTCACGATCATGCCCAAAGTCCTCCGGAAAATATGCAAGTCGAACCTAGAGGGTCTTCTAGCAGTTAAATCCAATCTTTCATCTTCCACATCCTTAGATTCAGCTCTAGAAACCTCACCCGAACCAGGAACATCGGAGGGAGAAGAGATTCACCCCCCGAAGTTCTCTTCTAGATTCGAGGATGAATCAATGGGAAACCATAGAAACACCTCAAATCTCATAGGTGCCCATTCAGGGAAGGAACCTTCCTTTGTCCACACCGATGAATCTAGAGATCTCTTGATAGAACCTTCCCTTAGGCCTTCGGTACCTCCTTCTCCTCCTGATCCCTGTAATGAAGCACCTCTCGAGGAAGCCATGAAGGAGGAATGGTCAGATAGAGAGAAATGCTTTTCTGAAGAAATTTGGATTAGTTCACCCTCCGTGATCACTCCTTGTTCTATAAGGGGAACCTCCGTAGAAGCCCACATTAACCCCATCATGGAGGTTAATGTTTTGCCATGGCACTTAGCGTACACTCTTTTGGGTAATGTCACGCTAAGACCATCTGACACTCTCTTAAAAAGTTGTCCCTTGGGACACATCCTTGAATGTCGGGGGGTCGTAAGTGCCGTGCTACTCATAGTAGACAAAATCGAGGTCAACTTAGATTTCCATATCTTCGATATCCTTGATTTTGATCTTCTCCTAGGCTCCCCGTTTGAAAAACTTCTCACATCTCAAGGGAGTCTAGATAAAAAGCTTAGGAAAACTGATTCTGCCACTGTCTCTTGCTTAGAAAATTCTATGGCGAAGCATTTTCCCGAGTCAAACCCACTCAAGCAAATGATGCATGAATCTCTATTCGTACCATCCAAGTCCATTATCTCTAAGGTTGCAAAATCTGCTGCTTCCAAAGAGCACGACTCGAAAGTTACCCTTCACTTGTGTGAAGACGAACGATCATTATCCCTCTTGAGTGAGTTTGAGCCTCATCCCTCTGGTCCCGAGAAAGTTGTTCTCAACCATGATCGAGATTCAACTATGATTTCTCACGATGAATCTCTTGATATGGAGAATCGATGGGCCATGGAATTTTGTGAGGCGCCGACTCTGGAGTCCGATGAAAAGGATTCCATAGATGAGCTTGGGACCGTCATCTTTGAAATACCATGCTCATTCAATGCAACTCCAAAGTCAGGCATGATTAGTGCACCATGCACACACGAGGACTACAAACTCCTTATGGTCCTCTTCTATAAAAGTTTTAGGAGGTTGGTTGTAGATGTATATGTTTATCGTAAATATTGCAGATTTCGTGAGTGCACCGTGACACTGACCTTGTAGCTAGCTTTAACAATTGGTGGTGAAACAATGACCCACCACCAATGATGGCTACAAGAGTTCTCATGGTCGAGCTTATGACCACAAAAATAAAGCATTGCCGGGAGATAGCCCGGATTATCATTGTGGCAGAACCAGTTTGAATTACACCAGTTCGAGTGCACTAAACATCTAAAAGCACCTCAACTGGTATAATTACTGGTCTATCGGGTAACATCCCGATAAAACAACTGAGTATCGGATCGTAACACAAGTATACATCCCGCACAAAGGCGAGTCAGAGATATAACAATCCCACAATATTTTACATCACATAGATAAGGGTGTAATTTACATCAGAGTTGAAGCTAGAAAGTTGAATAACTTTTAAAGAGGTTTTATAGAAACTAAGTGTAAAAGAGAAGTTCTACCACGGAAAGGTAAAACACGACTATATACAAATGTCGTAGGGTAGATGTCATGGTAAGCCCAAACATGACATCATTCAGCAAAGTCATCGCTAGTCGAAGATGGTTCCCATTCCATAGACTAGCCAGGTGGTAAAACACTAGGACAAGTTAAACTAGTGTTTGATTCTTCCAAAGTTATTTCTGAAAACAAGGTCACAAGCAAGACTGAGTATACTAATATTCAGTAAGACTGACCCGTCTAAGGGTATAACATAGACCTTTAACTAGACATGCAAGGCTTGTGAAAGCTCTGGGGTTTCTTTTGCTGAAAAGCAACAAAGAGTAGGTCCTTAATTTCAAGTTTTAGCTTTCAGATTCTAGTTTTATTAACCATTCTAGGTTTGCACCTAACTATACAAACATGGTAGAGAAATTATTTACATCAAACAAGATTAAGTATCATCTTTGTTCCACTTCTTACTCTATGTGGCAAAGAGATTAAGCAGAGCCACTCTCCCCGACTATAGGGCACCCACCTCGTCCCTCATAGTCGTAGTCGTAGAGCTACATTGTTTAATAGGGCACCAACCTCGTCCCACATCCATTTTATTCATCCTATCCCTAAGAGAGAGTGGAAGGTATGTCCACTTGCCGGGCCGATTGGTTACTAGACTTGCCGCGTACCATATTTACTGTATGTGACTAGTACTTTCAAACGCTTAATCAACACTACCACACACTGCAGCCTTAACAAATTCATCTACACAGGCGGGGTATAAACATGAATCTCGTAACCAAATCCCGTCCATGGTCCTTATAGTGATTGAAGAAAGTAAACAATCAATTCCTATAAAGCTCGCGAGTGACAGGCAATCACTCGACTTTTACCGGTCCTATTAGCATAGTACTAGTCGAACTCTGTTTCTAGTGTTCAAACAGTAGGTACCGGTCCAGTCTTGTGGTTACTCCGTCAGTAAGTTACTCCCGAACCAAAATGACCTAATTAGTAAGCCAAGACCGTCTCATTCCAGTCTTGTGGTTGCGCGGTTGTCCCAGTCCTTATGGAGAGTAGCTAGCACAAAACACAGTGCGAGCCCCCTAAGCCAAGTTTCTGGAAAAACCAATTTTTAACGAGACGTGAGCCACTCAAACGGGCCACTCCCAGAATTAAGTTGCATATACCATTAATCAAATTAATTAAAAAGGACCAAGTGTGTTATAGCGTAGCAACCTAGCACAACTAACCAAAATGCAACCCAAGGGATAAATATAAAGGGTACAAAGTGGCTAGGAAAGTCCTTATAGGCATACAGTATTAAAATACAGTATGAAATTGTATTTAAAAGTGATAGGTGTTGTTTATGTTATACTTGCCTTCCTCAAACTGCTCCTGCTGCTGCTCAAAGTGCTCATAAGGTGGTGGCTGCTCTGGGTACTGGTACTGGGGCTCCTCCGGTAGCTCAACGTCTACTCACGAACACATGGCCAAAAACAATACACAACATAAACATACATGCAAACAATAGAATACACTAAGAAACAATACAACAATACATAAAAACAGCAAACAAAACTAAGCTAGAACTATTCTACACATTACAATGATCGCATGGACATAAAGAACGCCTAAAACGGAGCTAGAACGTGAAAACTACGCTTAAAACAAGATCCAGGGGCTTAACTGTAAGAAAAACAGAGTTTCTGGGGGTTTTCTGCAAAAACCAGGGACCTATACATAATTAACGGGTAGATCCAGGGTCTAACTTGTAAAACTGCAGGGCTTGGACCGTGGGTTCTAAAACCAAGAAGCTCAGGGGGGTCCGTGCAATATTCTGGGCCGATCTGTGAATATTTTTGAACACAGCTGGACCGCGGGTTGTTTCAGGGCAAAGCTAGGGGCTCTTTAGCAAATATGCCAGGGCAAACCGTTATCTAAGGGTGTGGGCGATTGGATCACGATCTAGCAGATCAGATCGAATTGGCCCACGATCTAATCTGAGCCGTGGGCTCCGGATCGGGCAGTTCAGGGAGGAAGGGCGCGCGGGGCGGCGGCGCGGCTCGCCGGAGCTCTGCTCCGTGGCGGCGCTCCACCGGAGAAAGCCATCCCGGCGTTCCCGTGGCCGATTCAGGCCGCGGTTTGGCTCTGGAGCATGCCCGTGGCACGCGTAATCCACCTATGTGGGTCGTGCGGGTCTGCGGAGGGTGTAGTGATGCGCACAGCGAAGGGGGCGGCTCGGCGGCGGCGAGACTCATCTGAGTTTGCGTATGCGCTCGTTACTGGCTCGATTTGGGGTGCTATGGAAGCAGGGCACACACGTAGAGCATGGCGCAGCTACTAGAGGCTCTAGCACGGCTATGGCGCAGCGGGACATGGCTCGCCACGGCGAGCTGGCCTGGCGGTACTCCAGCGAGTGGTGCCTCGCGCGAACAGGGGAGCACCGCGGCCTAAGTCGGGCTAGGACTCATGCGCAGGCAAGATGGGGGCACGGGGAAACTCACCAGGGCTTGGAACGGTCAGGAGCATGACGTAGGGAGGCCGGCGGCGAGGTTGTGCGGCGCCAGTGTGGTGGCGATCGCGGAGGGGTCGCCGGGGTGCAGCTCTGGGCGTCCAACTTCCTCTGGAAGGTACAGGATCGCGCTGCGAAGCTAGGAACCAGGTTAGCGAGGCCAAGGCGTCAACGACGGCGTGGAATTATGGTGGCGGAGCTACTCCCCGGCGGCGGGTTTCGGTGAAATTCCCGTCCATGCGTGCTGCAAGGCGCAGGGAAAAAGGGCCGTCAATGCTCCTGGTTCCCGGGTGAATCTCGTGCGGAGGTTTGTGGTGGCTGTGGTGCAGCGGAGCATTGAAAGCACGGCGGTGCAGGAACTCTACGTGGCAGAGCAAGGCGGCTGGCGCGAGCTAGGGTTTGGGGTGGCGGCTGCGATGGGGATGAGGCGCAGAGGGGCCGCGGTGCGTTTAAAGGACGTGGCCGGGGTTCTCGGCGTGCGCGCTACGAACGGAAGGTCGGTGAGGATTGCGGGATTGACTCCGCGCGCGCGAGAAGCGGATCGAGATGTTGCGCTGCGTGATCCCGGGCTCTGGGCGAAGCTTCTAGAGGGAAGGGGCGCAGAGCGTGGCTGGTCAGTGGGCCTGCGGGGGTTGGGGTGGTCCACGGGGCAGCGAGGTCGCGACGCGGAGGGCCGGTGAACAGAGACACACGGCGCGGGGAAGAAGGAAGGAGGAGGAAGGAGTGCTGACGGGTGGGTCCGGGTTGCAGCGGTTGAGCGAGCCAGAGGCGCGGCGCATGGGTGGGAGCAGGCCGAGCGCGGGGAGTCGTCAGCTAGGCCGCGGCGCTGGGCCAGTGCGGGAAAGAAAGGGCCGCGGGGAGAAGAGAGAGAGAGGGGTGCGGTTTGGGCCGGACTAGTTTGCTAAAGGGTTTGGGCTTTCTATTTTCTTTCTCCTTTCTATTTCCTTTGCTTTTCTAAATTCAAACCACTCAAACTATTTGAATTCAAATTCAAATTTGAATTCAACCCTAGCAATCAAGCAAAAATAAAACCATACACCAGCATGAATGCAACAACTAGTTTAACCTATAAAAATTTTAATTACTTGTGAGAGAAAATTAATTTAAATGCAAGACGAAGAAGAAGGAGTTCCTTGCACTTAAGCAGGTAAACTCAGATATAATCTTTCAGCATTTCCTTTTGAGCAAGATCATTCCCGTTGCTTTCGGCAGCAACACCCGTCCTCGCCTCTAGCCGCCCCAGCAGTACCAGCAGCAGCAACAGTACCGGCCACCTCAGCAGTACCAGCAGCGGCCGCAGCAGTATCCGCCTCGACAGCAGCAGCAGGCAGGGCAGGGCCCGAGGTTACCAGCACCTTCAGCTCGTGCTGCTCCACTAGCTCCGCCAGCACCTCAGGCCCCACGGCAGGCAGCTCCTCCTGTCGGACAGCAGGCTCCAGCACCTCCTCGCGCGTGCTATCACTACGGCCAGCCGGGGCACTACGCCAACTCTTGTCCCCGGAAGGCGCAGGCGGGACAGCAGGGGTGCCCAGCTCAGCCTAGGGCGCCACTTCAGGGGAGAGTGAACCAGGTTACGGCCGAGTCAGCGGCCGAGGCTCCTAACGTGGTTATTGGTACATTCATGGTCAACTCCCATCTAGCTACAGTGCTTTTCGATACTGGTGCTACTCATTCATTCATCACCAAGTCATATGTTGAGCAGCATAGTTTTTTACCACTACATTAAAGAAGTGTCTGCTAGTCTCTTCACCGGGAGGGGAGTTGAGATCCCATATTGTTTGCCCCCAAGTCAGTATAGTCATAAGGGGGGCAAAATTCAGTGCTAATCTGAGGGTGCTAGACACCAAGGGTATTGATGTGATTCTGGGAATGGATACTCTTGCCAAGTGGGGAGTCAGAATTGATTGTGCTCAGCGGGCAGTTCACTTGTCAATATCTGATGGCCAAGAGGTGACAGTTAGTACTTCAGAGCCCTCGGGGTTTCTTCATCAGATGGAGGCTAGACACACGGATGGTATTCGCGTGGTGTCTGAATTCCCGGATGTCTTTCCGGATGATTTGCCAGGTATGCCGCCTGAACGCGACATCGAGTTTTCTATTGATCTCTTGCCTGGCACAGCTCCTATTGCAAAGCGGCCCTACCGTATGGCACCTATAGAGCATGAGGAAGTCAAGAAGACTATTGATGAGTTGCTAGCCAAGGGCTATATCCGTCGCAGCTTTTCTCCTTGGGCTTTTCCATTGTTGCTAGTAGATAAGAAGGATGGCTCGAACAGAATGTGTGTCGATTATCGGGAGCTGAACATAGTTACCATTAAGAACAAGCATCCACGGCCCCCGTATTGAGGATCTGTTTGATCTGCTTCGAGGTGCTTGTGTATTCTCGAAGATTGATCTGCGTTCGGGCTATTTTCAGCTGAGCATCCGTCCTGAGGATATTCCGAAGACGGCATTCACCTGCAAGTACGGGTTGTATGAGTACACGGTCATGTGTTTCGGCCTGACTAATGCCCCGGCTTTCTTCATGCACTTGATGAACATGGTTTTCATGGATTATCTGGATGTCTTCGTGGTGATCTTGATTGATGATATTCTGATCTTTTCCAAGTTAGAGGCAGAGCATGAAGTTCATCTAAGGCTCGTGTTGCAGAGATTGAGGGAGCATCAGATGTATGTTAAGTTCAGCAAGTGCGAGTTCTGGATTGATGAGGTTCCATTCCTCGGTCATATCATCTCCAAGGGAGGTATTGCAGTTGATCCGAGCAAGGTGAAGGATGTGCTTGAGTGGGAGACAATGCAGACAGTGAAGGAAGTCCGGTCATTCTTGGGCTTAGCAGGATATTATCGGAGGTTCACTGAGAATTTCTCCAAGATCACGAAGCCCTTGACTTCCTTGCTAGAGAAGAATGCGGCATTCATATGGACTGATGAGCGTCAGATGGCATTTGATGAGCTGAAGAAGAGGTTGACTACGGCGATAGTCCTTACTCTGCCAGACCAGAGCAAGAGGTTCACGGTGTATTGTGATGCTTCGAAGGATGGTCTTGGTTGTGTGCTGATGTAGGAGGGCAGAGTGATTGCTTATGCTTCACGGCAGTTACGTCGGCATGAGTTGAACTATCCCACTCATGATCTTGAGTTAGGCCGTAGTTGTGCATGCTCTGAAGATTTGGAGGCATTACTTGTATGGGCAGCAGTGTGATATCTACACTGATCACAAGAGCCTCAAGTATATTTTCACGCAGAATGAGCTGAATATGTGGCAGAGGAGATGGTTAGAGCTGGTCATGTGACACCTCAGGTGACAGTACACTTAAATACAGAGCACTATACCCCATTTAAACTTAAAAGAAAAATGTGGGCAATTAATTCAAAGAGAAGGGTCCAATAAAAGTCAAAGTATACAAAAGAAATTAAAGGAGATACAAAAAGGAGTGAAAAGCTACTCAAATTTCAATTCAAAAATGTGCACAAATTTTTAGTTGGCTCATGAGAGGTACTTCAATTGACATGTGCTCAATTGAACTTCAGCAAAAAACAAATCAAAAACTAAATAAAACCAAAGCCCTTTTGTGCAAGTTTGAAAATTTACAAATAGTTCAAAATGTGAGTTTCAAATGAAAATTTGCATAACACAAAAGTTGTAGATCTTGAAAAGTTATGCAAAATTGGTATTCAACACTTTTTCATTTGAGCCCTCTAAGTAGGAGATATTTTTAGTTTACCGAGAGGTCCCTGAATTTTCAGAAATCGCAGATATGCCCTCACCTCCATCTCTCTCCTCTTGGCTTGCTCTGTTTTCGCCCGCCGCCCGCCGTACGCCGCCGGTGGACCTCGTCCATGGTGCGTCCGCGGCCAAGTGGACCAGGGAAGCCCTCCAGCGCCACCTGGCCCGCCCCTTGGCACCTCCCCATGCTCACACGCGTCTCAGACGCTCTCCCGAGCCGCCCCGCCGCCCCGCCATGCAGCTCGCCGCCTGCTCGCTCCGCCCGCTCACCGTCGTGCGCCCCGTACCAAACCCGCCTTCCCCAGACGCCACTCCCCTTGCCCAAGTGCTCTCTGGCCTATAAGTACCCCCAGAGCCCCGCCGTTGCACGGCTTCCCCTCCTTCTTCCTCCTCCTGCTGTCCGCCATGGCCGGCGAGATCTAGCTCACCGCGGACCGGCCAGCCCAGAGGGAGAGCGTGCACGAGAGCTACCCCAGGAGCATCCTCACGCTCTCGCGGTGCTCGTGTGTGCCACGTTCCTCTACCCCGAGCCCTCCTTCGCCTACAACGCCGGCGACCCGAACATCTTCTCCGCCATTAGCGTCGGCGAGCTCGTTTCCGACCTTCCTCCACCCGAACGGCTACAAGGGTAGGTGTTCTTCGATCTTCTCTGTCCCACGCGCCTCCCCGTTGCATCCCCGGTAAGCCCTGCCTAGCAGAACACCACCGGCGAGCTGCAGCGGCGGAGAAGGCCGGTGAAGGACCCGGTTGTAATTTCTTTTTTTGCTCAAGGGTGTGTCTGCAAGAATTCCAATGTATGGCAGTGAAGTTCTAAAATGCAAAACAAATCACAGAAAAATCATAAAAATGTAAACTCAACTGATATGGAATCCTTGTAACAAGATCTACAAGTTTTGTAACAGTCAAATCTGCAGAAACTATACCACATTAAATGTAGGAAAAAGAATAAGAAAATCGACCTATGCAGGTTCAGGAAGTTCTACTCAACAAATGACCAAGATTTTTGAATATGTTATCACTAATGGAATATTAAGCTCACAGTAAAAAGATGGCACCCAATCAAAACATTTATCATGTTGGAACAATCAAGATTCTCTAATCTGTTGTTGGCTTTCTCGATTTAATACTGGAAAATATATACATGAAATTGCTCTAGAATTTCTACTACATGCGTGTGCAACTGAAACCATGTTAATCCATAAATTTCAGATTTATTAGAGTTCATTTGCTATATAACATGATTTATTCTTGTTTGATCAACTTAATTCATCATATATATTTCTTTTGGTCCGAAACATCTATATTTATTTCTGAAGTCACTTTTTGGTTCTGTGATCCTGCCTAAAAATTTTGAGCTGCAGTTACTGAGCTTTTCTCTAGTTAAAAATCATGCTTAGCATCTCATGGCTAGTTTTACCATTTTTGTGCTGAGTAAACTAGGCCGTATCTGATCATGATTTTTGGACATGTTCTTTTTTAGAGTATGTTCTGTCTGTAATAAAAAGTTCACATGCAGTACTAGTCAAATGAACTTTGAGAGATTTATGCTAACTCATGTTAAATTTACTGCATAACTAATTTAAATTGATGATATAAAGCTTGGTAATTTTTATTGTGTAGGTTTAGCTCATGAATAGGCTCTGGTAAAAATTTGAGAACCATATACCTAGTAAAACTCTCTGTAGAATTAATCTTAGTTAAAAGCTTGCTAAATTTGTTCTTTTTGTCACCTCTGCTGTATAAGTGAATAAAATCTAGATAAATTACAGTACTGAGTAGATGCTTGGTAGATGCTCCCGTAAAATTTGTAGCTCTAGAAACAATGTCAAACGTTCTGTGCAAAAAAGTGAAGCAACTAGAGTAATCTACTTACAAGAATTGTTATGGTTAATTGCTCTATGGTTAGATGCTGAAATTTTATACCATAGATGCTAAAGTTTAGATCTGGGTTACCTTAAGTTTCATCACTAGCTCCTGAGTAGATTTGTTATTATGAAATGGTGAAAATGTGCTATGTTGTCATATTGAAAATGAAAACCAAACCCCCACTCATTCATGAAGAAACATAGTTGTGTTCACTACTCCATAAATGACTGCCCTTAAATGAAATATTGAGCTCATCATTGAATTAACTTTTGTTGAACTACAACTTTATCGTGAAGGAAAGAAACCGTTATCCATGAGTAACTCATAATCTTGCATTGCATATAGAAACGGTTAATCTCGCGGACGGTGACTACGAACTGGTGCCTGCGGACTCTCGTGTTGATCAGGAGGTTAATCTGAATTGTGCTAACTTATCTCAAGACCTGGGCCAAGCCCTAGAGGTTTTTCTGCCTGACAGTGCCCAAGAAGGTAAGCCCTGGTGCATTATGCCTTATTTTTCCGAGTATTATTCATTTATCTATTTAGAATGTGTTGTAATAGTTTCTTTCTGCATTTAAGTTTTCTAGGCGTTGATCAAAAACCTTAGATGCATGATCCCTAGGTACCTATGTTTGATACCAGATCTTTTTATTGACTAGTTGCCATGCTAATTAGGTACGGTAGAAGTCGAGGGGTTTCCTGCCTCTCGCGAGCAAATAGGAACTTTACTGACCTTAATTCCTGCTGAAATTTAAGGACAACGGGCAGGGGTTGTGTAGTTGTGATACCCCGCTGGTGTAGTAAAAAATGGCTAAGGTCGCGGCGTGTGGCTCATTTCGTTAAGCGTTTGAAAGTACTAGCCACATACCGAGAAATATGGTAATCGGTAAGCTTAAATACCTGATTGAACCGGCGAGTGGAACGACCCTTCACCCTCCTGGTAGAAGTAGGTTTTATTTTTGTCGCGACGTACGGGTGCAGAGACGTCGGGCTCTGTAGTCGGGGAGGGTGACCCGGATCCACGAACTGGAAAGAAAGGGGAACTGTAGCATGGGCGGGAGAGAAGTCGATCCCCATGCGTGTGGTCTAGGTTCCCCTGGCCAGGTTGAAATTCGATTCAGAATCGTCCGCCTCTCACGGCATGAGATTGCTTAATGTTTTCGGTCACACAGAGTAACAAGTGGAACATGATGATGATAATACTGCTGGTTGATTAAATGGTTGCTCTACCATGTTTGTATAGAGTTAGATGCAAACTTAGAATGGTTAATCCAACTGGAAGATGGCTAAATAAAATCTGAAAATAAGGATCAACTCTTAATGGCAGTTTTTGGCAAAACAACCCCACCAACCAAAAAGCCTTGCATGTCTAGTTATCGGACTATGTTATATCCGGAGCCGGGTCAGTCTTGCTGAGTATTAGTATACTCAGCCTTGCTTGTGGCACTGTTTTTCAGGTACTAACTTTGAAGATCTGTTCGCGAGTATTACCTGGCCGTGTACTTTGCCTCCAGGCTGATCTGTTGAGTGGGATAGTCCTTCAGCCGGTGCTGACCACCCTCCCGCTGAGTGACGCTTTTGTACGGGCTTTATCGATGCGTCACGTTATTTCGCTAGTTACCCTTTTAATGCTTCCGCTGAACAATGATACTGGAATAATTTGAGTAGATGGAACTCTGTAGTACTTTACTATTCTGAACTTGGTTTGTAATAAATTTCCTTTCCGCTGCAATCACTCTGAGATGTATGAAATGTTCTGTGTTGTAATCTCTGGGCTCACCTTCGTGTGAGTGTTGTCCTGCTGATCTTGGAATAGCGTGGCATTTATAGAGGCTTCACTCGAGGAACTACCGGTGAGTGCCAATTTGGGTCAGAGTTGCTTAGCAACAAAGATCAGTGCACCCGGGCCCAGTAGTTTTGGGTGGTTCCGCCACAGCTGGCATCAGAGCTCGCAGACAGCCTACCAGAGATGACAGCCTCTGTTTTGAAAACAACAAATTAAAACTCGACTTCAAAACTACTAAAGTTTTTGAAAGAGTTTAGGATCTCCAAGGACAAGTCTAGAACATAAAAGCCCTAGGGGATCTTATGGGTATAATCAGGTGGCTTATATTGTATGGCTAACTTCCAGCACTTTACTTTTCAGTATTTAAATTCTGTAATTTAAATTCTGCAACTACATCATCGCCACGAAGGTATGCTTACTCAGTCAGCTGAGGGAGTCTGACCTTCCCGTCGGTGATGCGAGCCGAATGCTGGAGCTCAAGCAGTGGCCTACTTGAGCTGCTGCCCATATACCAACTCCGGTTGATTATATGGGGAGTAATGGTTTGAAATTGGAATTCAATTCCCCGTCAAAGACGGTACTCAGTCAATACGTTGTTTTCATGACGTATGCTTAACGTCTTAACGTTGTCCATACGGCGGTAATTGTATGGATGCCGGTTCTATAGTGATCGGTAATGTATGGGAACGCTTTCGTGAGTGCTGGCACAGAAGGTTCAATTTATATATTGTCAATTTCTGCAGGTACGCTAACTCGAAATCGAATCCTAGGCTATCTAGCTATATCGAGTAGCTACATAGTGAGAGACGTAATATGTATGCCACTAAAGTCATTGCGTAAGACCAAGGTTACTTGGCAATTTTTTTCCTTGGTGAGGACGGATAGGTTCTGCATTCATCCCCAAAATGGTTAACAAAGAAATCTTTGGAAGAAATCCCAATCAAATTGGCTAAAAACCTATCTTAAGGAGCATCTAGATAGTCTGCAAATTCAGGGAAATTGGTTTCCACGAATTTTAACCCTCTGTTAAATTATTCAAATCGACTTCGGGTAGTAAGACGAAATGATGTTCCCTAAGTTATCAAACTCTTGTAAAATTTTGAGAATTTCTGAAGCCATCTAGCTTGGTATTTGTGATTTTAGATCAACTCTGTGTAAAACTGTAACTCTGAACAGTCTGTATAACTGAAATTTTTTCGACCTTCATAAGTTGTTCAAACGAAAAATCGTTCAACATGAAAGTTGTAGAAAACTAAGTTATGAACTTACCATAAAAATTTGAATTATTTTAGACAAGTGGTTTGGGAGTTATGGTCAAAATACACCCTCTCTGGACACCCAGTTTTCCTGGTGACGTCATTCTGAAAACCTGAGCATATCACCCCCCTGGAGTCCAAATTGATCTTAGTGATGACTAGATGAATCATTCCTTATTATCATAGGGATCTTGTGTAAATTGTTGAGAATTTTCGGAGCACATTATCTATCATTTTGGCAATTTCTTTCACTGTCCAGAGTCAGCTATTTCTTGTTTACCATCAGCTGATCCATCGGTCTTTTGTTGGGACAGATGGAAGAGCTGCTGGTTATTGACGCGCAGGGGCACGTGCACTCCACTTGCTTGCACTAGGACGGATTTCCTTGACGTCTTTGGGAGCTTTTGAGTGCAGCCGGTTACCTCCAGCCACCGATTTACGATGGCCACGAGTTTGTGGAGGACGGAGTTCGTCGCTGCAGTGTGACGATGGTGATCCCGCAGCACCCGCTCAACGGGTGGGAGCCGATCATGACTCAGATGGTCAGTCACTATCTGCTGGACACTTGGGAGCTTACCGCCATGAGGGCGATGACCACTTTTTGCTCTTCGCACCCTCTGGAGGTGGTTCTGACCGCGTTCGGGTTGTTCCCTGCACCTGACCCGACAGACCCGCTTTGGCTCGACCGGATGGCACACGTGGACGTGGTCGCTACCCTTGACCCGGTCGGGGCACTTTGGACGACAGCAATGTGCTTGGACGGTCTCTACATACTTCACACTTACCAGAGTTACGCCGTCGCTCAGTTGGTGGACCATGCTCAGGCCTTGCACCTGGCGGTCCAGCTGAGAGATGAGCAGCTTCAGGAGGCTAGTGCCGAGCTCGAGAGCAGGGCTACTCTTATCGCCCAGCTCCACGGCCAGGTTCACAAGCTTCAGGACACGGTGATGGATCATGACGCTACGATCAACTTCCTGGAGGACCAGTTTCACGACCTGCAGCTTGAGTTGGACGAGGCCCAGGGGCAGCTCCACGAGATACAGCACGCGCAGGATGCCCTTCACGCACCACCCGACGAGATGCAGGTGGACGGTGAGGTCGAGCCTCAGGAGATCCAGGGCGTTTCGGAGATGGACTCCGAGGACCAGGCGCCGCAGCCCACACCGGTTGAGGTTCACACTCCCGCGGCGAGTGAGGCATCGGTCAACATGTAGACCGAGGCGCTGTTTTCTTAGCTTTTGTAGACTCCTCTTAGTGTAGCCTACTTTTGGATCATGGCTACTAGGCTAACTTAGAGTTGAGTAACCCCCTTAGTACTGATGTTAGAAGTAACTAAGAAGAACTGAAAGGATGATGAATGTAAGGAATCCCTAATGCTACTAATGTGAAATATCAGTGATCTGTGAAAAGCTGAAGGCAGCAGCTAGTTCGAATTTTTATCCTCTTTTACTTTCTGAATTAGCTCCTGAGTTGAATACCAAAGTTGTTCCAAATTTCATCGTGGAAATGCTCACAAAATTTCAGCTCAAACGGATAAGTATCGCAGGAGATAATCGCAAATTACAGAAGCTCTGTTTTCTGTAAAACAGAAAAACCAGGGGAGGAATAAATGAATTTTTCGACCAATCTGCTCTTGGAATCTGACTTGGTGACGACTACCAAAGTTGTAGCTCATGAAATTATCTATGTCCTGTAAAAGTTTCAAGTTTATATCATCTACAGAACTCCAGTTATGAGCGCTTTCGTATCACTGGTTTTTCTGCACCACACGATTTAAGCGATTCCTATTACTTCCATGTCATTTTGAGTTGTATGTTCCATTTGAAATGATGATAATGTTGAGCCTAATGCAAAAGTACTCACATTTCAGATGGTTGGATCAACTCGAGGCACCCCTAGTGGTTTTGGAGCCGGGGGGAATGGCGGATCCACCTCCACCTCCTCCACCAGTGGGTATCGCTGAGGTTCTTGCCGCCCAGACGGAAATTTTGCGGCAGTTGGTTCAAGCTCAGCAACAACCGCGGGGTGGGCATCATACTCACCAAGCACAAGAAGCGAGCTACCAAGTTTTCCTTAGTACTCAGCCTCCGCTGTTCAATAAAGCGGATGAGCCTCTGGACTCGGACGCTTGGATTCGCACAATCGAGTCCAAGCTTTCTCTATTGACTACTCCTTGGTCCGAAGCGAACAAGACTTGCTACGCCGCGCAGCAGCTTCGCGGATCAGCTCGTATGTGGTGGGATCATTACCACGGGATGCTACTGGCTGATCATGTGGTGAATCGGAATGAGTTCAAAATGGCTTTTCGGGATCATCATATTCCAGCTGGACTTCTTGACCGTAAGCTCAATGAGTTCTTGGCTTTAACTCAGGGCACTCGTACTATGGTGCAGTATGCCCAAGTATTCAATCAATTGTGTCAATATGCTGGACATCACGCGGATACCGACGCTAAGAAGCGTGAACGCTTCCGTCGAGGCCTTAGCACCAAGTTACAAGAAAGGTTAAATCTTGTCCGTGCGGACTCTTTCAATGGATTGGTGAATATGGCTATCTCTCAGGAGGACCTTATTTCTGCACACCGCGCTGAAAAGAAGCGCAAGGCACCTGCTGGACCCTCGAGTGCCTCTGCACCGAGGTATCGCCTTGTGCAGAATAACCCACCCGCACCCTCTCAGAAGGCCCCTCAGCCAGGGCGTTGGATTATTCGGCCTCCTCAACAGCAGCAGCAGACTCGATTCGGGCTTCCTCAGCAAGCTCGATTTGCACCTCAGCAGCAGCAGACCGGCCCTAGGCCGAATACTCAGCAATCCGCTCGCCCTGACAACAATAACCGCTGTTTCAAATGCGGGAGTCCGGATCACTTTGCCAAGATGTGCCCCTAGGCGGGACAATCTCAAGGGCAGGCTTCTCGCAGAAATGATCAGAACAAGGGCAAGAGGCAAACCATTCAGGTCAGGTTGGGCCGACTTAACTTCACCAGCCTTGCTGACCTTCCTGAGGGAGCACCAATTATGTCGGGTACATTTTCTATAAACCATCACCCCGCAGTTATCTTATTCGATTCTGGTGCATCTCATAGCTTCATTAGTTCTAAATTTGGAGCAAAAGTTGGGTTAGATTTTTGTCACACCAAAGGTTCTTACATGATATCTACTCCTGGTGGCAAAGTAGCATCCAATCAAGTGGTTAAAACAGCGCCACTTAGTTTGGGTAGTAAAACCGTTCCTACCATGTTAATTTTATTGCCACTAGAAGGTATGGACATTATTCTGGGAATGGATTGGATGAAAAGACATGGGGTATTGTTAGATATGTCTTCCCGAGCCGTTGAAATAAATTCCCCAACTCATGGTCATTCGGTTCTATATTTACCTCATCATCAATGCAACAACTCTTGTGCATATGCCATGAA
This sequence comes from Panicum virgatum, assembly GCF_016808335.1. Taxonomy (NCBI): domain Eukaryota; kingdom Viridiplantae; phylum Streptophyta; class Magnoliopsida; order Poales; family Poaceae; genus Panicum; species Panicum virgatum. The sequence goes on along the minus strand of NC_053136.1, from coordinate 25,139,067 downwards.
AGATATTCGTCTCGAAGATATTTCGGTACTCCGTGAATATGCAGATGTGTTTTCGGACGATTTACCTGGTATGCCGCCAGACCAGGATATCGAATTTTTCATTGAACTCCAGCCTGGTATAGCACCTATTTCAAAAAGGCCGTACCGAATGCCGCCTAAAGAATTAGCTGAACTAAAAATCCAGCTGCAAGAACTTCTGGACAAGGGTTTTATTCACCCAAGTGCTTCACCTTGGGCCTGCCCAGCATTGTTCGTAAAGAAAAAGGATGACAGTCTGAGGTTGTGTGTTGACTACCGGCCTCTCAATGCGGTGACTATCAAAAATAAATATCCACTTCCCCGCATTGATGTACTATTTGATCAATTGGCTGGAGCAAAGATCTTCTCCAAGATTGATCTTCGTTCAGGGTATCATCAGATTAAAATCCGGCCTTGTGATATTCTCAAGACCGCTTTCTCAACCCGATATGGTCTCTATGAATATTTGGTTGTCTTTCGGTCTCACCAATGCGCCAGCTTATTTCATGTATCTCATGAACTCGGTATTCATGCCGGAACTTGACAAGTTTGTCGTGGTTTTCATCAACGACATTCTGATATATTCCAAGAATGAGGCAGAACATGAACAACATCTGCGCATTGTTCTTCAACGTCTCAGAGATCATAAGTTGTACGCAAAATTCTCCAAGTGTGAAGTCTGGCTGGACACGGTCAAATTTCTGGGTCACACTATATCCAGTGAAGGCATCTCAGTGGATCCCAGCAAAGTACAAGAAGTGATGGACTGGAAACCTCCTACTTCGGTTCATCAGATTTGCAGTTTTCTCGGCTTGGCGGGATATTACCGCAGATTTATTCCGGACTTCTCCAGAATTGCAAAACCCATGATAGAACTACTAAGGAAGGATGTCAAGTTTAAATGGGATGTGAAGTGCGATGAAGCATTCCATACATTGAGAGCACATCTTACCACAGCACCAGTCTTGGCTCAACCTGACAACAATAAACCCTACGATGTTTATTGTGATGCTTCAGGTACTGGTCTTGGTTGTGTTCTAATGCAAGACAGTCGGGTTATAGCATATGCTTCCCGAGCTCTTCGGCCACACGAGCTAAATTACCCCACTCATGATCTTGAGCTGGCCGCAGTTATTCATGCTCTCAAGATTTGGAGACATTATCTTATGGGCACTCATTGCAATATCTGTACTGACCATAAGAGTCTCAAATACATTTTCACCCAAAGTGAGCTGAATATGAGGCAATGAAGATGGTTGGAATTAATCAAAGACTATGACCTGGAAGTTCATTATCATCCGGGCAAATCTAATGTCGTAGCCGATGCGCTCAGTCGTAAGGTTCACTGCAATTGCATTTCAGTGGAGCCATATAATGAGACATTGTGTGCTGAAATGCAAAAGCTGAAATTGGAAATCATTCCTCAGGGTTCTTTAAATCATATTTCGGTGGAACCGACACTTTATGACAAAACCATCATGGCACAATTACATGACAAAAGTGTCGGTATCATCAAACAGAAAGTAGTACAAGGTAAAAATAAATACAAGTGTTTCCGTGTAGACCATAAAGGAATTTTGTGGTTCGAGGATCGCCTAGTCATTCCCAAAAATCATGAGCTGCAGAAACAAATCCTGGATGAAGCACATCTCTCTAAATTTTCCATTCATCCGGGTAGCACCAAGATGTATCAAGATCTCAAACAAAATTTCTGGTGGACTCGCATGAAGAGAGAGATTGCCAAATATATTGCAGAGTGTGACACATGTCAGAGAGTGAAAACTAGTCACTTGAAAGTTGCTGGAACTCTCCAACCTCTGCCAATTCCGTCTTGGAAATGGGAAGATATCAGTATGGATTTCATCATGGGCTTACCAAATACCTCTCAGCATCATGATTCTATTTGGGTCATTGTCGACAGGCTCACGAAGACCGCTCATTTTATTCCAGTGCATACTGAATATCGAGCCAAGAAATATGCCGAAATCTATATCAACCGGATTGTCTGTCTACACGGTATACCCAAAACTATTATCTCGGATCGTGGCCCTCAGTTTGTGGCAAGGTTTTGGGAGTAGCTCCAAGAAGCTCTCGGAACTAAATTAATTCGAAGCTCAGCTTACCATCCACAGACTGACCGACAGATAGAAAGGGTAAATCAAAGACTGACGGACAGATAGAAAGGGTAAATCAAATTCTCGAGGATATGCTTCGAGCATGTGTCATCCATTTTGACAAGAACTGGGACAAATGTTTATCATTGGTTGAGTTTTCTTATAACAACAGTTATCAGGCCAGTCTGAAAATGGCACCATTCGAGGCCTTGTATGGTCGACGATGTCGAACTCCTTTGAGTTGGTCCCAGACTGGAGAACGTCTAATATTTGGACCCGAATTGGTGGTCGAGGCTGAGGAAAAAGTAAAAATAGTACAAGCAAATCTCCGAGCAGCCCAATCTCGGCAAAAGAGTTATTTTGATAAAAGAAGGGATCCTTTGAAGTTCATGGTTGGTGACCATGTTTATTTACGAGTATCACCAACTCGAGGCATTCAACGTTTCGGAGTCAAGGGTAAGCTAGCACCTCGCTATGTCGGGCCATATGAAATCATTGAAGAATGTGGACCCGTGGCTTATCGTTTGCGACTTCCTTCACGACTCGCCGCCATCCATAATGTTTTCCACATATCTCAACTCAAGAAATGTGTTCGAGTTCCTACTGAAATCATCGATCAACAAGAAATTTTAGTGGAGCCCGATCTCTCATATACTGAATATCCACTCAGAATTTTGGATCAAAAAGAGAGAGGTACTCGTCGAAAGGTAGTAAAAATGTATAAAATTCAGTGGTCTCATCACACTGAACAAGAAGCCACCTGGGAGACGGAAGATTATCTTAATCAACATTATCCGAGTTTTCTTAGCTCCACCTCAGGTATATCCTTTTCCCTACCTAAATTCAATCATCCAATCTCGGGGCGAGATTTTTTTTAAGGGGGGTAGGTTGTGACACCTCAGGTGTTAGTACACTTAAATACAGAGCACTGTACCCCATTTAAAATTAAAAGAAAAATGTGGGCAATTAATTCAAAGAGAAGGGTCCAATAAAAGTCAAAGTATACAAAAGAAATTAAAAGAGAAAGAAAAAGGAGTGAAAAGCTAATCAAATTTCAATTCAAAAATGTGCACAAATTTTTAGTTGGCTCATGAGAGGTACTTCAATTGACATGTGCTCAATTGAACTTCAGCCAAAAACAAATCAAAAACTAAATAAAACCAAAGCCCTTTTGTGCAAGTTTGAAAATTTACAAATAGTTCAAAATGTGAGTTTCAAATGAAAATTTGCATAACACAAAAGTTGTAGATCTTGAAAAGTTATGCAAAATTGGTATTTAACACTTTTTCATTTGAGCTCTCTAAGTAAGAGATATTTTTAGTTTACCGAGAGGTCCCTGAATTTTTAGAAATCGCAGATATGCCCTCACCTCCATCTCTCTCCTCTCGGCTTGCTCTGTTTTCGCCCCCGCCCGCCGTACGCCGCCGGTGGACCTCGTCCACAGCGCGTCCGCGGCCAAGTGGACCAGGGAAGCCATCCAGCGCCACCTGGCCCGCCCCTTGGCACCTCCCCACGCTCACACGCGTCCCAGACGCTCTCCCGAGCTGCCACGCCGCCCCGCCATGCAGCTCGCCGCCTTCTCGCTCCGCCCGCTCGCCGTCGTGCGCCCCGGACCAAACCCGCCTTCCCCAGACGCCACTCCCCTTGCCCAGGTGCTCTCTGGCCTATAAGTACCCCCAGAGCCGCGCCATCGCGCGGCTTCCCCTCCTTCTTCCTCCTCCCGCCATCTGCCATGGCCGGCGAGATCTAGCTCGCGCGGACCGGCCACCACAGCCCTGCATTACTCCATCTGACCACCCCAGAAGCTTCTCCAACTTCCAGTTGAGCTCCACGCGCGCGTAATCGAACCCAAACCCTTTCCCGACGCCATTCCCCTTCTGCGTCACCGCCGGCGAGCTCGGGCTCACCGCGGACCGGCCAGCCCAGAGGGAGAGCGTGCATGAGAGCTACCCTAGGAGCATCCTCACGCTCTCGCAGTGCTCGTGCACGCCACGTTCCTCTACCCCGAGCCCTCCTTCGCCTACAACGCCGGCGACCCGAACATCTTCTCCGCCATTAGCGTCGGCGAGCTCGTTTCCGACCTTCCTCCACCCGAACGGCTACAAGGGTAGGTGTTCCTCGATCTTCTCTCTCCCACGCGCCTCCCCATTGCAGCCCTGGTAAGCCCTGCCTAGCAGAACACCACCGGCGAGCTGGAGCGGCGGAGAAGGCCGGCGAAGGACCTGGTTGTAATTTCTTTTTTTCACTCAAGGGTGTGTCTGCAAGAATTCCAGTGTATGGCAGTGAACTTCTAAAATGCAAAACAAATCACAAAAAAATCGTAAAAATGTAAACTCAACTGATCTGGAATCCTTGTAGCAAGATCTACAAGTTTTGTAACATTCAAATCTGCAGAAACTCTACCAAATTTAATCTAGGAAAAAGAATAAGAAACTCGACCTATGCAAGTTTTGGAACTTCTACTCAATAAATGACCAAGATTTTTTGAATATATTGTCACTAATGGAATATTAAGCTCACAGTAAAAAGATGGCACCCAACGAAAACATTTATCATGTTGGAACAATCAAGATTCTCTAATCTGTTGTTGGCTTTCTCAATTTAATACTTGAAAATATATACTTGAACTTGCTCTGGAATTTCTATTGCATGCGTGTGCAACTGAAACCCTGTTAATTCATAAATTTAAGATTTATTAGAGTTCATTTGCTATATACCATTATTTATGCTTGTTTGATCAACTTAATTCATCATATATATTTTTTATGCTCAGAAAAATCTATATTTATTTCTCAAGTCTCTTTTTGGTTCTATGATCCTGCCTAAAAATTTTGAGCTGCAGTTACTGTGTTTTGCTCTAGTTAAAAATCATGCTTAGCATCTCATGGCTAGTATTACCATTTTTGTGCTGAGTAAACTAGGCCGTATCTGATCATGATTTTTGGACATGTTCTTGTTTAGAGTATGTTCTGCCTATAATAAAAAGTTCACATGCATTACTGGTCAAATGAACTTTGAGAGATTTATGCTAACTCATGTTAAGTTTACTGCATAACTAATTTAAATTGATGGTATAAAGCTTCGTAATTTTTATGGAGTAGGTTTAGCTCATGAATAGGCTCTGGTAAAAATTTTAGAACCATATACCTAGTAAAACTCTCTGTAGAATTAATCTTAGTTAAAAGCTTGCTAAATTTGTTCTTTTTGTCACCTCTGCTGTATAAGTGAATAAAATCTGGATAAATTACAGTGCTGAGTAGATTCTTGGTAGATGCTCCCGTAAAATTTGTAGCTCCTGAAACAATGTCAAACGTTCTATGCAAAAAGGTGAAGCAACTAGAGTAATCTACTTACAAGAATTGTTATGGTTAATTGCTCTATGGTTAGATGCTGAAATTTTATACCATAGATGCTAAAGTTTAGATCTGGGTTACCTTAAGTTTCATCACTAGCTCATGAGTAGATTTGATATTATGAAATGGTGAAAACGTGCTATGTTGTCATATTGAAAATGAAAACCAAACCCCCACTCATTCATGAAGAAACATAGTTGTGTTCACTACTCAAATGACTGCCCATTAAATGAAATATTGAGCTCATCATTGAATTAACTTTTGTTGAACTACAACTTTATCGTGAAGGAAAGAAATCGTTATCCATGAGTAACTCATAATCTTGCATTGCATATAGAAACGGTTAATCTCGCGGACGGTGACTACGAACTGGTGCCCGCGGACTCTCGTGTTGATCAGGAGGTTAATCTGAATTGTGCTAACTTATCTCAAGACCTGGGCCAAGCCCCAGAGGTTTTTCTGCATGACAGTGCCCAAGAAGGCAAGCCCCGGTGCATTATGCCTTATTTTTCCGAGTTATTATTCATTTATCTATTTAGAATGTGTTGTAATAGTTTCTTTCTGCATTTAAGTTTTCTAGGCGTTGATCGAAAACCTTAGATGCATGATCCCTAGGTACCTATGTTTGATACCAGATCTTTTTATCGACTAGTTGCCATGCTAATTAGGTACGGTAGAAGTCGAGGGGTTTCCTGTCTCTCGCGTTTGCTTAAGGCCCTGTTTGGGACCGCGTTTGCTTCGCTTTTGAGCCAAAGAAGCGAATTAAACCCGCCAAACGGGCTGTGGCGGACGCGCGTTGCCCGGTCGCCGCGCGTTGAATAAGCGGCAGTTCCAACGTGCGGCCCCAAAATCGCGAAAAGCGAGTTCCGAGCTGCGTTGCGCTTATGCGCGCCTCGCTTTTTTGGCACGCGGTCCCAAACAGGGCCTAAGTACCTGATTGGACCGGCGAGTGGAACGACCCTTCACCCTCTTGGTAGAAGTAGGTTTTATTTTTGTCGCGACGTACGGGTGCAGAGACGTCGGGCTCTGTAGTCGGGGAGGGTGACCCGGATCCACGGACTGGAAAGAAAGGGGAAGTGTAGCATGGGCGGGAGCGAAGTCGATCCCCATGCGTGTGGTCTAGGTTCCCCTGGCCAGGTTGAAATTCAATTCAGAATCATCCGCCTCTCACGGCATGAGATTGCTTAATGTTTTTGGTCACACAGAGTAACAAGTGGAACATGATGATGATAATACTGCTGGTTGATTAAATGGTTGCTCTACCATGTTTGTATAGAGTTAGATTCAAACTTAGAATGGTTAATCCAACTGGAAGATGGCTAAATAAAATCTGAAAATAAGGATCAACTCTTAATGGCGTTTTTGGCAAAACAACCGCACCAACCAAAAAGCCTTGTATGTCTAGTTATCGGACTATGTTATATCCGGAGACGGGTCAGTCTTGCTGAGTATTAGTATACTCAGCCTTGCTTGTGGCACTATTTTTCAGGTACTAACTTTGAAGATCTGTTCGCGAGTCTTACTTGGCCGTGTAGTTTGCCTCCGGGCTAGTCTGTTGAGTGGGATGGTCCTTCAGCCGGTGCTGACCACCCTCCCGCTGAGTGACGCTTTCGTACGGGCTTTATCTATGCGTCACGTTATTTCGCTAGTTACCCTTTTAATGCTTCCGCTCAACAATGATACTGGAATAATTTGAGTAGATGGAACTCTGTAGTACTTTACTATTCTGAACTTGGTTTGTAATAAATTTCCTATCTGCTGCAATCACTCTGAGATGTATGAAATGTACTGTGTTGTAATCTCTGGGCTCACCTTCGTGTGAGTGTTGTCTGCTGATCCTGGAATAGCGTGGCTTTTATCGAGGCTTCACTCGAGGAACTACCGGTGAGTGCCAATTTGGGTCAGAGTTGCTTAGCAACAAAGATCAGTGCACCCGGGCCTAGTAGTTTTGGGTGGTTCCACCACAGGTCAAGGATTATGACCTGGAGATTCACTATCATCCAGGTAAGGACAATGTTGTGGCAGATGCTCTGAGTAGAAGAAGCTATGTCAACATGGCCGTGGCTTTCCAGATGCCTCCAGAATTATGCGAGGAGTTTGAGCAGTTGAGTTTGGGCTTCTTGCATCATACTTCGAGTGCAGCATTCGAGGCAGAGCCCACTCTAGAGGCAGAGATCTGGCAGCATCAGAAGGAAGATGAGAAGCTGCAGGAGATTCGTGAGTTGCTCAAGAAAGGCAAGGCTCCTCATTTCAGGGAGGATGATCAGGGTACTTTGTGGTACAAGAACCGGATTTGTGTGCCAGAGGGGAATGATCTCAGGAAGTTGATTCTGAGTGAGGCTCATGATACGGCTTACTCTATTCATCCGGGCAGTACTAAGATGTACTATGATCTTAAGGAGCATTTCTGGTAGCCCGGGATGAAGCGTTCAGTCGCCGAGTATGTGGCCATCTGCGACACATGTCAGCGTGTGAAGGCAGAGCATCAGAGGCCAGCCAGTTTGTTGCAGCCGTTGAAGATTCCCGAGTGGAAATGGGAGGAGATCATGATGGATTTCATAGTGGGATTGCCTCGTACTCAGCAGGGGTACAACTCTATATGGGTAGTAGTGGACCATTTGACGAAGGTTGCTCACTTCATTCCGGTGAACACTACTTACTCCAGTGCCAAACTTGCAGAATTGTATATCTCTCGGATTGTCTGTTTGCATGGTGTGCCCAAGAAGATCATGTCTGACAGAGGATCTCAGTTCACTTCACGGTTCTGGGAGCAGCTCCATGATTCGTTGGATACGAAACTGCGCTTCAGTACCGCTTATCATCCTCAGACAGATGGGCAGACAGAGAGAACCAACTAGGTGTTGGAAGATATGTTGCGAGCCTGTGCTATTCAGTATGGTACTAGTTGGGATAAGTGTCTGTCGTATGCTTAGTTTTCCTACAACAACAGCTACCAGGCCAGTCTGAAGAAGTCCCCCTTTGAGGCATTGTATGGCAGAAAGTGCAGGACTCCTCTATATTGGGATTAGATTGGTGAAAAGCTGCTCTTTGGCCCTGACATTATAGAAGATGCAGAGCAGATGGTATAGACTGGGCGGGAAAATCTAAGGATTGCACAGACTAGGCAGAAGAGCTATGCAGATGGCAAACGGAGGGACCTGACCTTCAAGGTGAACGATTATGTGTACTTGAAGGAGTCACCAATGCGGGGAATCCGCAGGTTTAATATAAAGGGGAAGTTAGCACCAAGGTACATTGGTCCATTCAGGGTGCTGGAGAGGAAAGGCGAAGTTGCTTATCGCCTAGAGTTGCCCACTGATCTCTCTGGAGTGCATGATGTCTTCCATATTTCTCAGCTGAAGAAGTGTCTGCGAGTACCTGAGGAGCAGGCACCACTGGATGGGTTAGATGTGTAGGAAGATCTGACCTACATTGAGCATCCGGTGAAAATTCTGGAGACATCAGAGAGGGTTACACGGAACAAGCGCATCAAGATGTGCAGAGTTCTGTGGAGTCATCACAGTGAAGCTGAGGCTACATAGGAGTGAGAAGATGAGCTGAGGAAGACATATCCAGATCTCTTTGCTAGCCAGTCCAGCTAAATCTCGGGGATGAGATTCCTATAAGGGGTAGGGTTTGTAACACTCCAATTTAAATTTCAGCATTTAATAATAAATTTAATTGGCTTTATTTAGTTTTCTAAGGTTTTATATGCTTAGACTTGCATTTAAATTAATTTTCTCTCACAAGTAATTAAAATTTTTCTAGGTTAAACTCGTTGTTGCATTCATGCTGGTGTATGGTTTTATTTTTGCTTGATTGCTAGGGTTGAATTCAAATAGTTTGAGTGGTTTGAATTTAGAAAAGCAAAGGAAATAGAAAGGAGAAAGAAAATAGAAAGCCCAAACCCTTTAGCAAACCAGTCCGGCCCAAACCGCACCCCTCTCTCTCTCTTCTCCCCGCGGCCTTTTCTTTCCCGCACTGGCCCAGCGCCGCGGCACAGCTGACGACTCCCCCGCACTCGGCCTGCTCCCACCCACGCGCCGCGCCTCTGGCTCGCTCAACCGCTGCAACCCGAACCCCACCCGTCAGCACTCCTTCCTCCTCCTTCCTTATTCCCCGCGCCGTTGCGTCTTTGTTCGCCGCGGCCCTCCGCATCGCGAACCTCGCTGCCCCAGTGGACCACCCCAACCCCCCCGCAGGCCCACTGACCAGCCACGCTCCGCGCCCCTTCCCTCTAGAAGCTTCGCCCAGAGCCCGGGATCACGTAGCGCAACGTCTCGATCCGCCTTCTCGCGCGCGCGGAGTCAATCCCGCAATCCTCGCCGACCTTCCGTAACGCATCGCGGCCCCTTCTGCGCCTCATCCCCATCGCATCGCTGCCCCAAACCTAGCTCCGCCGCCTCCCTTGCTCTGCCAGCGCAGGAAGTTCCTGCGCCGCCTGTTGCTTTCACCGCTCCGCTGCACCACAGCCACCACAAACCTCCGCACGAGCTTCGCCTGGGAACAAGGAGCATTGACGGTCCTTTTTCCCTGCGCCTTGCACCACGCACGGACGAGAATTTCACCGAAACCCGCCGCCGGTGAGTAGCTCCGCCACCATAATTCCACGCCGCCGTTGACGCCTTGGCCTCGCTAACCCGGTTCCTAGCTTCGCAACGCGATCCTGTACCTTCCAGAGGAAGTTGGACGCCCGGAGCTGCACCCCAGCGACCCCTCCGCGATCGCCACCGCACTGGCGCCGCACGAACTCGCCGCCGGCCTCCCTGCGCCACGCTCCTGACCGTTCCAAGCCCTGGTGAGTTTCCCCGTGCCACCATCTTGCCTGCACATGAGTCCTAGCCCAACTTAGGCTGCGGTGCTCCCCTGTTCGCACGAGGCACCACTCGCCGGAGTACCGCCAGGCCAGCTCGCCGTGGCGAGACATGTCCCGCTGCGCCATAGCCGAGCTAGAGACTCCAGTAGCTGCGCCATGCTCTGCGTGTGTGCCCTGCTTCCATAGCACCCCAAATCGAGCCAGTAACGCGCGTATACGCGAACTCAGATGAGTCTCGCCGCCGCCGAGCCGCCCCCTTCGCTGTGCGCACCACTACACCCTCCGTAGACCCGCACGACCTACATAGGTGGATTACGTGTGCCACGGGCATGCTCCAGAGCCAAACCGCGGCCTGAATCGGCCACGGGAACGCCGTGATGGCTTTCTCCGGTAGAGCGCCGCCGCCCCGCACACCCTTCCTCCCTGAACCGCCCGATCCGGAGCCCACGACTCAGATTAGATCATGGGCCAATTCGATCTGATCCGCAAGATCGCGATCCAACGGCCCACACCCTTAGATAACGGTTCACCCTGGCATATTTGTGTTGTCGGTCGAAACCCACCGGCGAGCAGCGACAGGCAACACGAAGAGCCGGGAGGTTGTCGGGGCACTGGCAGGAACTGCTCCCTCATCGACGGCCCGCAATTCCAGCACACGCCGCGGCTCGTGAAGACGCAGGGCGTGCCACCTGACCTATACCCGATCAGGAAGGTGCGGACGTGCTTGCAATGATTTGCCTGCATACACAAATACGTGGAAACATAAGTCCGAGCCGTGGTCGGCTCCCCGGGACGACTCTCCACCAATGATTGGGCCTAATAAACATAACAGATAACTAAACCATAACCAAAACAGAGGCCTAAGAACTAGCAAGAGCCGATTCCCGGATCAATTCCCTGTTAAGACTAGAGCAAAGCATCTAACACGCCACCGGATCATCCAACCCGTTTGCAAGGCCTAACCTAGCAGATATTACGCCAACTCTTAAGAATAAGAGCAAACCATAACAGATTAGATCTACCAGACATAAAAGAAGGAGGGTGTTGCCTTTATGCAGCTAACTCCATGCAACAAGAGCTAGTATAAGATGATGACATGATCGCGTAAAGACAACATGATGTTCGTAGATGATAAACAACAAAGCATGATAGATCTACTAAAAGCCATGCTACGAATATCAGGATAACTAGTACTACTCGCAATCAAAAACGCATCAGTACGAGTAATACCAAGGTAAAAGCAAGAACAACGCTGCCCTGATCGCGAGAAGCGATCAGGGCAGCATGGCGCTTACTTGGATGAAACCATAAGATTTGGGATGGCGATGCGCCGAGAGTTGTTGTTTGTGAGACGTGATGACGTTCTTTTTCATGAATAACATATGGTACATATTTATAGTCCGGAGACTTGGGAAACAATCTAAATAATCTTGTCCCGATCAGACTCTATATCTAACTAAAGATACATGGCCCATGTGGCCCAAATGCTCACGCAGGAGCCGATTTACAAGCCTTCTTAATCTTCTGCTTCAAGCCCAACTTGGTTTCGACCCATAAATTAATCCTGTTAATTTATGGCGATAACAATTTGCTAAAGAGCCCCTGGCTTTTCCCTAAAACAACCCGCGGTCCAGCTGTGTTCAAAAATATTCACAGAACGGCCCAGAATCTTGCACGGACCCCCCTGAGCTTCTTGGTTTTAGAACCCGCGGTCCAAGCCCTGCAGTTTTGCGAGTTAGACCCTGGATCTACCCATTAATTATGTATAGGTCCCTGGTTTTTGTAGAAAACCCCCAGAAACTCTATTTTTCTTACAGTTAAGCCCCTGGATCTTGTTTTAAGCGTAGTTTTCATGTTCTAGCTCCGTTTTAGGCGTTCTTTATGTCCACGCGATCGTTGTAATGCGTAGAATAGTTCTAGCTTAGTTTTGTTTGCTGTTTTTATGTATTGTTGTACTGTTTCTTAGTGTATGCTATTTTTTGCATGTATGTTTATGTTGTGTATTGTTTTTGGCCATGTGTTCGTGAGTAGACGTTGAGCTACCGGAGGAGCCCCAGTACCCGGAGCAGCCACCACCTTCTGAGCAATTTGAGCAGCAGCAGGAGCAGTTTGAGGAAGGCAAGTATAATATGAACAACACCTATCACTTTTAAATATAATTTCATACTGCATTTTAATATTGTATGCCTATAAGGACTTTCCTAGCCACTTTATACCCTTTATATTTATCCCTTGGGTTGCATTTTGGTTAGTTGTGCTAGGTTGCTGTGCTATAACACACTTGGTCCTTTTTAATTAATTTGATTAATGGTATATGCAACTTAATTCTAGGAGTGGCCCGTTTGAGTGGCTCACGTCTCGTTAAAAATTGGTTTTTCTAGAAACTTGGCTTAGGGGGCTCGCACTGTGTTTTGTGCAGCGTATGAAGCGCAGGCTCCTCTGCACTAGGATGCAGAGGAGTTCGACTTCGGGACCGTCTCCGAGGAGGACGAGCCCGAAACTGAAGGAGAGGAAGACCTCCAGTTCCTGTTCCAAGAGGAACTGGAGAACAGTGAAGACGACAGCTTCTCTTGGGAGGGAGCCGACTCCTCCGAAGAAATCGACTTCTCCTCCAGCAACGACACGGCAGCAGGAGGAAACCCCCACCAATTCCTCAAAGCCCCCGCGGAGGGAAGCGAAGAAGGAAGCAGCAGCGGCGGCGGACGAAGCAGCAGCAGTGCCGACGACGATGACAACAACGATAGTGACGACGACGATGATGACAGCGGAGACGCATCAGCGCGAAGCCCCAAGCGCCATAGGCACTCAGATACCTACGATTGGTAGATGTAGGTAGCATCGTAGGGGTAGAATCACAAAGCCGAAGGATTAATTCCTTTGTAACAATCGGCTTTTCCTTGTAATGACCTTTCCATTAATGAAATCAATTTCCTTTAATTACTTTGTACCCATTTACTTTCCAAAAAGCCGATGGCAATGCATCAGGCTTCTATAAATATCCAAGAGCCGACGAAATTCAAACTAGAAGCAACCCGCATAAGAGTAGAATATCACTTCCACCTTGAACCGAACTCGAAACAAGCTCTCAAATCCGAGCGTAATTCGAAAATCCAGCTCTACAAATTCGAGCAAGAACTCTCCAAGCATCCGGAATTCGAATCAGAGCCCACAGCAACCAAACCCAAAGTCAACGGATCTGAGCCATGGCAGACTCTACAGCTCATACAACAAATTCTGCAATCGGCAATGCGGTAATCTGCGGCCTGAAGGTAATATTCGGCCTAATCCTTTAGCTTCCCCCAGCTTATCAAGCCTCTGAAATACTAAACTCTGAAACATGACACCATATATGAACTTCTGAATTTCTGAACTTCAGGTGTCAGACATCCTTCTGCCGCATCGCTCCAATCCAAAATCTTTATGTCTTGGCCCACGAACCTATGAAAATCCCATAGATTTGATCTCTTGTGAAGCAAATAGGATCCCTTTCGTGAGTCAAAACATCGATTTGAACCTCTGGGCCGACTGCTTAAGAGCCTGGCCCAACCCTCCTGAGAGCTGGATTATATGGTACAGCAGAGTAGCAAAAGCTTATATGCCCTTGTGGCAGGATTTGAACATAGCCGATGCACTTAGCTTATCATTATCTCCTCTTGATAAAGATGAGAATCTTCTGAAAACCATCGGCTATTTTTGGTCTGATGCCCTGAACTATTTTCTCTTTGGTCATGGACCCATGACCCTTACTCTGCTAGATGTCACCATGATCACTGGCCTAGACATAGGATCTCCTATTCTTGCTGCCCACAAAATGGCAGAAGTCCCCTTCAAACTTTCTTCCAAGGTAAACTGCACAAACTGGGGCACTTACATGAATCAGCACATGAAAACAAAAGGTCCAGTGACTGAGAAGGAACACACAGCCTTCTTAAATCTTTGGCTAGAGCACTTCATCTTCTGTGGCCCTTCTTTTGCTCCAACTAAGAACTATCTTCCCTTGGCCTATCACCTGGCCCATGGCAATCACATCGGCCTAGGCAAACTTTTTTTTGGAGAAATCTACAAATACCTCCATTTGATGACATCTAACTTGCTTAACCAAAAGAAACTGAGCACTGGAGGGCCTTGGTGGTTTATTCAGTTGTGGGCACAACTGTACTTTCAGCACAAGATTCTGAACTTCCAAGGCCTAACCAAGAACTCTTTTCCTGATGAGAGTGGCAAACCAATTAGATGTACTAGCTATGGCCAAGCTTTATTTAGTCTTCACGGCAGTAAACTGAATTCAACATATGCAGCAAAGTGGTTCAGAATCTTCTACAAGGGACTGGATAATCCACTCTATTTCCCATTCACTGAATCTGAATCCTTTGAAAACCCAACTGCCTTTAGATTGGATAACTTCGCCGATGACAACAGCACTCGGCATTTATACTCTTTAATGATCCGACCTGGCTTCCTTCCTGTTGGCATTAGCACCTCTAATAGAATTATCAAGCCAGGTTATGAATCCTACCAACCAGTCATAGCAGCTCGGCAATTCGGCCTAGGACAGGTCCCTCCCCACTTCTATATTCACCACTTGGTGGAGAGTAGAGCCGATCTGCCTGATGGCCTCACTAGTTCAAGATGTTACAGCATGTTCGATGACCTCCACATTCCAATACCAGCCGATCTATCCCTTGATCCTTCATCGATCGATTTTAGCACATGGTGGGTAATGTGGAAAACACATGTATTCAGGAAAGCTCTAGGTCCTCGACTGCAGCAAATTGATCCTGAATATGTAATCCCCGAGGAAGAGGTACCGAATCTATGCACTTTATCCTTTCTGAGTACTCCATCCTTCCACTTGTCTAATTCTTGCTCACCCTGTTTGCAGCAACAAGATGGTCCAGAACCTATGACCAGCAACGGGGAGCCATTCCACTTTCTTCCAACTGCCCCTGATGTACTCTTCTGCAAAGGATTGCCATCAATGAAAAAAGTGATAATGACCATTCAGCCAGACTTACTTCAGTCGGCTTCCAAACGAAGACAAGCTTCTGCAATTGTTGCCCCCCGAGTCTTAACCAAGAAAAGGAAGATGATCACGAGGTGCGTTATTGTAACACCCTAATTTAAATTTCAGTATTTATTAATAAATTTAATTGGCCTTATTTAATTTTCTAAGGTTTATTGTGTTTAGTTGGCATTTAATCTAATTTTTGTTCCTAATTAATTAAAATTTATCATAGGTTTAAATTGTTGTTGCATTCATGCTGGTGCATGGCTTTATTTTGTTTGATTTGAATGCATAGGAGTTGAATTCAAATTCTAGTTTGAATTCAAATAGATTTAAGTGGTGTTTGAAATAGAAAAGAAAACCAGAAAATAGAAACCCGAAACCAGCCCGAACCCAGCCCAGCCCAACCCGTTTCCTTTTCCTTCTCCCGTTCGGCCCAGTCCAGCCCGTGGCCCACCCAACACTTCCCCCCCCCCCGGCCTGCCCAGCGCCTCCCCACGCGCGGCCCATCCCTCCGCAAGTCAGCTTCGCGCCGGCCTGCTCCCCGCGGCCTGCCTCCGCTCCACGCGCTCAGCGCCAGCGCTCCGCCCAGCCCACGCCACGCACGTCACCCGTCCCTCCCGTCTCGCTGACGCCTCGGCCCACCTGCCAGCGCTGGCCCACCCGTCAGCCCGCGCCCCCCCCCCACAGCCGCTGCGTCCCGGGCCCATCTGCCAGCTCCCTCTCCCCCGTTCCTTCCTCCCCGCCGCGAAACAGAGCCCGAGATCACCGGCGAGGACGCCGGGATCCTTATCCCGCTGCGCCCCGCCGCGATCTCCGCCCGGCCCCTTTAAACGCCCAAGCCGGACCCCCCCCATCCTACTCCAGCGCCGCAAACCCTAGCCGCCGCCCTTGCTCTGCTCCGCCGCGCCAGGGAGATCTCGGCGCCGCTGCAGGTAACCTCCGCCGCCCTAATTACTCACCGCCGGCGCATCTCCGGCCCGCCTGACCTCCCCTCTGGCTTCACAGCGCCCTCGCACGTCGATCCGCGGGGTCAGGACGACCGGAGCTGCACGCCTGCGACCGCGCCACGAGCTCCGTCCCTGCGCCGCCCGAATCCCGCCGCCGGGCCTCGACGCCAACCCTCTGCACCGGCCACCTTCTTCGATCCAAACCCCGGTGAGCACCCGCAACCCTCCCCGGTCCTTTTGGCGTTAGATTTTGTGGCCCGTAGCCTCTGGCGCCCTTAGAACCCCGCTCGCCGGCGAACCTCACGGCGCGGAGCCGCCACCGCAGTTGCCCCCATCACGCAGAGCCTCGCCGTGCCCCGTTTTTGGTCCCAGTGGACTACGCATGTCGCCCCCGTTCTGTTGCACCAGATAGCGGCCCGAATAACCCCCTGTAGCGCCCAAATCGCTACCCCGACGAACTCGCCGCCGCGGAATCTAACTCCGGCGACTCAGCGCCGCCGCCCCCACGCCCGAAGACCCTGGGCCGTCAGATCTAAAGTAAACGCCCCCGATTAGAACCCGATGCGATCAGATCTGGACCACCAGATCGAGATCCAGCGGCCTAGAATCGTGCATACCGGTTCGGCCGGAACTTTTGCTAAAGAGCCCCTTAGTTTTCCGAGATTTAACCCGCCGTCCCTGGTAGTTCAAAAACAATTAGATCCAGGTCCGGTTTTTAGCACTTAACACCCTGAGCTTTCCAGAATTCAAGCCCGCCGTCCAGAGCTGTTGGTTTTGCACGATAGCCCTTAGATTTAATGTTTATTTACGTTTTAGCCCTCGGTTTTAGCAGAAAAGCCCCTGAAACTCCAGTTTTCTTACAAATAAGCCCCTAGAACTTGTTTTAGGCCTAGTTTATGCGTTTTAGCTCCGTTTTTAGCGTTCTTTATATCCACGCGATCGTTGTAACGTGTAGAATAGTTCTAGAATAGTTTTGTGCGCTGTTTTCATGTATTGTTGTACTGTTTCTTAGTTTTTGTTAATGTTTGCCTGTATGCTTATTTTCGTGCGTTGTTTTGGCCATGTGTTCGTGAGTAGACGTTGATCCCTCTGAGGAGCCCCAGTACCAGTACCCGGAGCAGCCGACTTCGGATCAGTTTGAGCAGCAGCAGGAGCAGTACGAGGAAGGCAAGTATAACATGAACAACCTATCATCTTTAAATACAATTTCATACTGCATTTTAATACTGTATACCTTTAAGGATTTCCTAGCCAGTTTATATCCTTTAAATATACCTTTGGGTTGCATTTTGGTAGGTTGCTGCGCTATAACACACTCTGGTCCTTTTTAATTAAATTGATTAATGTTTTACTTGAACTTAATTCTGAGAGTGGCACTCTGTGTGGCTTGAGTGGCTCACTTCTCGTTAAAAGATGTTTTTTTTAGAAACATGGTTTAGGGGGCCAGCACGGTGCTTAGTGCTTGGTTGGCCACTCTCCATAAGGACCGGTTCATAGAGCGACAACCTGGGACAACAGCGCTACCACAAGGCTAGAATGGGATAGACTTGGCGTAATAATTAGATCTTTTTGGTTTGGAGTAACTTACCTGCGGGGCAAGAGTAGTAAGCTTCAATGGTCCCTGCTCCTCCGGCTTGGTCTGTGCTTGGATTGCGCTCCTGTGCTTGTACCCCCGGAGGTGGGCCCCATCGTCGCTGACCTATCTCTCGCGGTTACGCCTTACCAACGAGATTCTTTTTAAAGGCCTCGTAGTGAGTCGCTGGCCATCTCACCTAAGGAAGTGTGATGAACAACTGGCGTAGCTCACGACTTGTGGGTAAAGATGTGCAACCTCTGCAGAGTGTAAAACTGGTATACTAGCCGTGCTCACGGTTATGAGCGGCCCAGATCCTCCTTTTGATTAGTGAAGTTATCTCCTTCCGACGAGGGAGGTGCTTCTCGGGGTTACCTTGGCGGTTTGGTTTTGGTTTGGTCCTCAGTAGTTTCATAATTAATTCTGATTAATTACTATGTAACTGGGTTAATGGTAATTCATCAACTAGTAGTAAATAGCTTTAATAAAAATTTGCCAACACTTAAAAGCTAATGCAGTTGAGTCAGCCAGCCTAGAGCCTCATAGTTTGTGTTATACTTGTTGAGTACAAGTTGTGTACTCACTCTTGCCTCTTCTCTACTTTTTCCTCTTGGCTACGCTACTGCTGCTCAGTTCCTGCCGACACGAGGGAGTTCGTCCAGCGCTACCAGGACTACGAGGACTTCTAGGTGCTTCGTCTCCCAGTCGACGTCCCTGTGGCGCCCTGCTTCAGCTTCAGAGAGCTTTATCGTATTTTGTACTTCGCTTCCGCTGTATCAGACATTTTGTCATTATTGTAATAATTAACATTCGTATTCGCTTTATTATGTCTTTTTACGTGATATGTGCTATGATATACTGTTCATTCTGTTGTATATACGTGTGACTTGATCCTGGCACGTATATGATTGCTCGGTTTATGTTCTTTTATAAACCGGGTGTTACAGAGTGGTATCAGAGCCATATCGACTGTAGGACGAAGCCTAGATAGAACTGGTCGAGTTTTAGGACTTCTTCTCACCAATCCTTGTCTGCTGAAACTATTTTACTATTATACCCCTTGACTTCTTTGACTTTTTACCTTTCTTGCCTTGATTTCTCCCTCTGAAGAATAGTTTCGTAGATTTTGGCCTGAATCAGTCATCCGACCACCATGAGTTAGCTAGGTGACCCTTTTATAATAATACGATAGCACGTTCTGCGACGCGTTGTGTTAGTCGAGTCTATTGCTAAACTCGGCTAAATCGTGAAAATTGTCTGCTTGTTATTATGCTACATGGTTGATTTGGATTTTTGACTGATTGCATAGCTTAGTAGTTTAAATTTGTTTAAAGAAAATCACTCAGATGTTAAAGTTAACTAATTAATAAAATGACTTAGATCGTTGGGGGTAAAACCATCAACTCTATCCTGTCTACTTCATCATGGCTGAGTCTTTTTCCGCAAAGAGTTATCATATCCATCTGAATTTATTCCTGCAATATCCTTACTCGTGAAATCTTTTGTTCAAATCAGATGGTGAACACCAGGAGCACCGGTTCAGGTTCTGGCCAGCAGCAGGGTCAGAACAACCAGGGTACTGGGATCCCGATGCCTCCGCCTTTGACTCCGGAGCAGTACTTCCAGCTCCAGATGCAGATGATGGCTACCCTGAACAACACCGTTCAGGCTCTTCAGCACGCTCACACTCAGCCTCCGCCTCCTCCACCGCCGCAGCCTCGCGACAGGCGTGCTGAGTTCCTGAGGGGTCACCCGCCGACGTTCTCTCACACGTCCGACCCTCTTCAGGCTGACGACTGGCTCCGTGCAGTGGAGCGTCAGCTGGACATCGCCCAGTGCGATGATCGTGAGCGCGTCTTGTACGCAGCAGGACAGCTGCGAGGGGCAGCTTTGGACTGGTGGGAGTCCCACCCAGTTCACGACCGCGAGGCTCTCACCTGGCTCCAGTTCAGGGAGCGCTTTCGCAGCCACAACGTCCCCGCGGGCGTTATGAAGATGAAGCAGAAGGAGTTCCTTGCACTGAAGCAGGTAATCTTAAATATAATCATTCAGCGGTTTCTTTTGAGCTAATGCCCCTTGTTCTATCCTTATGAATCTTGAGTTAATCTTCCGATATCTATCTGTCTTTGTGAATTCAGGGGACTATGTCGGTCACGGAGTATCGTGATCGTTTTCTTCAGCTGGCACGCTACGCCCCTGCCGAGGTTGCGGATGACCGCAAGAAGCAGGAGCACTTCATGGAGGGTCTTGAGGACTACCTCCAGTACGCGCTGCTCAACCTCCGCTTCGACGACTTCAACCATCTGGTTGACAGTGCGCTCAACACTGAGCGTAAGCACCTGGAGATGGAGGACAAGAAGAGGAAGGTTGTCCCCGTTGCTTCCGGCAGCAACACTCGTCCTCGACTCCAGCAGCCCCAGCAGTACCAGCAGCAGTACCGGCCTCCTCAGCAGTACCAGCAGAGGCCACCGCAGCAGTACCCGCCTCGACAGCAGCAGGCAGGTCAGGGCCCGAGGTTACCAGCACCTCCGGCTCGTGCTCCACCAGCTCCACCAGCACCGCAGGCTCCACGTCCGGCAGCTCCTACCGGACAGCAGGCTCAGGGACCTCCTCGCACCTGCTTTCACTGCGGCCAGCCGGGGCACTACGCCAACGCTTGCCCCCGGAAGGCGCAGGCGGGACAGCAGGGGCGCCCAGCTCAGCTCAGGGCGCCAGCACAGGGCAGGGTGAACCACGTGACGGCCGAGTCAGCGGCCGAGGCTCCCAACGTGGTCATTGGTACGTTCATGGTTAATTCATATCCAGCTACAGTGCTTTTTGATACTGGTGCTACGCATTCCTTCATTACTCAGTCTTTTGTCGAGCATCATGGTATTCATACTAGCACATTAAAGAGGTGCCTGTTAGTATCTTCACCGGGAGGACAGTTGAGGTCTCATACTTACTGTCCGAGAGTCAGTGTTTCTCTGAGGGGAGTAGAGTTCTGTACTGATCTGATGGTGCTAGACACCAAGGGCATTGATGTCATTCTGGGAATGGAGACTCTGGCCAAATGGGGAGTTCGGATAGATTGTGCTCAGAGGACAGTCTTGTTATCAGCTTCCAGTGGCCAAGAGGTTGTTATCAGTGCAGTAGAGCCTTCTGGATTTCTTCATCAGATGGAGGCTAGACCCACGGACGGTATTCGCGTGGTGTCTGAATTCCCGGATGTCTTTCCGGATGATCTGCCAGGTATGCCGCCTGAACGCGCCATTGAGTTTTGTATTGATCTCTTGCCTGGCACAGCTCCTATTGCAAAGCGGCCCTACCGTATGGCACCCATAGAGCATGAAGAAGTCAAGAAAACCATTGATGAGTTGCTAGCCAAGGGCTATATCCGTCGCAGCTTCTCTCCTTGGGCTTTTCCATTGTTGCTGGTAGATAAGAAGGATGGCTCGAAGAGGATGTGTGTGGATTATCGTGAGCTGAATGCAGTCACTATCAAGAACAAGCATCCACTGCCCCGTATTGAGGATCTCTTCGATTTGCTTCGAGGTGCTCGTATATTCTCGAAGATTGATCTTCGTTCGGGATATTTTCAGCTGAGGATCCGTCCTGGGGATATTCCGAAGACGGCATTCACCTGCAAGTACGGGCTATATGAGTATACAGTCATGTCTTTCGGCTTGACTAATGCCCCGGCTTTCTTCATGCATCTGATGAACATGGTCTTCATGGATTATCTGGATGTCTTCGTGGTGATTTTCATTGATGATATTCTGATCTTCTCCAAGACAGAAGAAGAGCATGAGGAGCATCTGAGACTCGTATTGCAGAGATTGAGAGAGCATCAGTTGTATGCCAAGTTCAGCAAGTGCGAATTCTGGATTGACGAGGTGCCATTCCTCGGTCATGTTATCTCTCAGGGAGGCATTGCTGTTGATCCAAGCAAGGTGAAGGATGTGCTCGAGTGGGAGACACCGCAGACAGTGAAGGAAGTCAGATCTTTCTTGGGCTTAGCTGGATATTACCGGAGGTTCATCGAGAATTTCTCCAAGATCGCGAAGCCTTTGACTTCCTTGCTAGAGAAGAATGTGGCTTTCGTATGGACTGATGAGCGTCAGATGGCCTTTGATGAGTTGAAGAAGAGGTTGACTACGGCGCCAGTCCTGACTCTGCCAGACCAGACGAAGAGGTTCACGGTATATTGTGATGCTTCGAAGGATGGTCTTGGGTGTGTTCTGATGCAGGAGGGCAGAGTGATTGCTTATGCTTCACGGCAGTTACGCCGGCATGAGCTGAATTATCCTACTCATGATCTCGAGTTAGCCGCAGTTGTGCATGCTCTGAAGATTTGGAGGCATTACTTGTATGGGCAGCGGTGTGATATCTACACTGATCACAAGAGCCTCAAGTATATTTTCACGCAGAATGAGCTGAACATGCGGCAGAGAAGATGGCTAGAGTTAGTCAAGGACTATGACCTGGAGATTCACTATCATCCGGGCAAGGCCAATGTTGTAGCAGATGCTTTGAGCAGAAGGAGTTATGTCAACATGGCCGTTGCTTTCCAGATGCCTCCAGAGTTATGCGAGGAGTTCGAGCAGTTGAGTCTGGGCTTCTTGCATCATACCTCTAGTGCAGCTTTTGAGGCAGTACCGACTCTAGAGGCAGAGATCAGGCAGCATCAGAAAGATGATGAGAAGCTGCAGGAGATTCGTGAGTTGCTCAAGAAGGGCAAGGCTCCTCATTTCAGAGAGGATGATCAGGGTACCTTGTGGTACAAGAACCGGATCTGTGTTCCAGATGTGAAGGATCTTCGGAAGTTGATTCTGAGTGAGGCCCATGATACAGCTTACTCTATTCATCCGGGCAGCACGAAGATGTATTATGATCTGAAGGAACGTTTCTGGTGGTATGGGATGAAGCGTTCAGTGGCAGAGTACGTGGCTATTTGTGACACCTGTCAGCGTGTCAAGGCTGAGCATCAGAGGCCAGCAGGTCTGTTACAGCCTTTGAAGATTCCAGAGTGGAAGTGGGAAGAAATCACTATGGACTTCATTGTTGGTTTGCCTCGTACTCAGAAAGGGTACAACTCCATTTGGGTAGTAGTGGATCGTCTGACTAAGGTTGCTCACTTCATTCCAGTGAACACTACTTACTCCGGTGCTAGACTTGCAGAGTTGTACATCTCTCGGATTGTCTGCTTGCATGGTGTGCCCAAGAAGATCATATCTGACAGAGGGTCTCAGTTCACTTCTCGTTTCTGGGAGCAGCTCCATGATTCGTTGGATACGAAGCTGCGATTCAGTACGGCTTATCACCCTCAGACAGATGGACAGACAGAGAGAACCAACCAAGTGTTGGAGGATATGCTGAGAGCTTGTGCTATTCAGTATGGTACTAGTTGGGATAAGTGCCTGTCATTTGCTGAGTTCTCATATAACAACAGCTATCAGGCCAGTCTGAAGAAGTCTCCCTTTGAGGCATTGTATGGCAGAAAGTGCAGGACTCCTCTCTATTGGGATCAGATTGGTGAAAAGCAGCTCTTCGGTCCTGAGATCATAGATGATGCAGAGCAGATGGTTCAGGCTGTGCGAGAGAATCTGAGGGTTGCCCAGAGCAGACAGAAGAGCTATGCTGATGGCAAACGGAGAGACCTGACTTTCAGTGTCGGTGATTATGTGTATCTGAAGGTGTCTCCGATGAGAGGAATCCGCAGATTTAATGTCAAAGGGAAGTTAGCACCTCGGTATGTGGGGCCATTCAAGGTGCTAGAGCGGAAAGGCGAAGTTGCTTATCGCCTGGAGTTACCTCTCAGCCTCTCAGGAGTTCATGATGTCTTCCATATATCTCAGCTGAAGAGGTGTTTGCGAGTACCCGAGGAGCAGGCACCACTGGATGGAGTCGATGTGCAGGAAGATCTGACTTATACTGAGCATCCAGTGAAGATTCTGGAGACATCAGAAAGGGTTACTCGGAACAAGCGCATCAGGATGTGCCGAGTTCAGTGGAGTCATCACAGTGAAGCTGAGGCTACATGGGAGCGAGAAGATGAGTTGAAGAAGACATATCCAGATCTCTTTGCTAGCCAGCCCAGCTAAATCTCGGGGACGAGATTTCTTTAAGGGGGTAGGGTATGTAACACCCTAATTTAAATTTCAGTATTTATTAATAAATTTAATTGGCCTTATTTAATTTTCTAAGGTTTATTGTGTTTAGTTGGCATTTAATCTAATTTTTGTTCCTAATTAATTAAAATTTATCATAGGTTTAAATTGTTGTTGCATTCATGCTGGTGCATGGCTTTATTTTGTTTGATTTGAATGCATAGGAGTTGAATTCAAATTCTAGTTTGAATTCAAATAGATTTAAGTGGTGTTTGAAATAGAAAAGAAAACCAGAAAATAGAAACCCGAAACCAGCCCGAACCCAGCCCAGCCCAACCCGTTTCCTTTTCCTTCTCCCGTTCGGCCCAGTCCGGCCCGTGGCCCACCCAACACTTCCCCCCCCCGGCCTGCCCAGCGCCTCCCCACGCGCGGCCCATCCCTCCGCAAGTCAGCTTCGCGCCGGCCTGCTCCCCGCGGCCTGCCTCCGCTCCACGCGCTCAGCGCCAGCGCTCCGCCCAGCCCACGCCACGCACGTCACCCGTCCCTCCCGTCTCGCTGACGCCTCGGCCCACCTGCCAGCGCTGGCCCACCCGTCAGCCCGCGCCCCCCCCCCACAGCCGCTGCGTCCCGGGCCCATCTGCCAGCTCCCTCTCCCCCGTTCCTTCCTCCCCGCCGCGAAACAGAGCCCGAGATCACCGGCGAGGACGCCGGGATCCTTATCCCGCTGCGCCCCGCCGCGATCTCCGCCCGGCCCCTTTAAACGCCCAAGCCGGACCCCCCCCCATCCTACTCCAGCGCCGCAAACCCTAGCCGCCGCCCTTGCTCTGCTCCGCCGCGCCAGGGAGATCTCGGCGCCGCTGCAGGTAACCTCCGCCGCCCTAATTACTCACCGCCGGCGCATCTCCGGCCCGCCTGACCTCCCCTCTGGCTTCACAGCGCCCTCGCACGTCGATCCGCGGGGTCAGGACGACCGGAGCTGCACGCCTGCGACCGCGCCACGAGCTCCGTCCCTGCGCCGCCCGAATCCCGCCGCCGGGCCTCGACGCCAACCCTCTGCACCGGCCACCTTCTTCGATCCAAACCCCGGTGAGCACCCGCAACCCTCCCCGGTCCTTTTGGCGTTAGATTTTGTGGCCCGTAGCCTCTGGCGCCCTTAGAACCCCGCTCGCCGGCGAACCTCACGGCGCGGAGCCGCCACCGCAGTTGCCCCCATCACGCAGAGCCTCGCCGTGCCCCGTTTTTGGTCCCAGTGGACTACGCATGTCGCCCCCGTTCTGTTGCACCAGATAGCGGCCCGAATAACCCCCTGTAGCGCCCAAATCGCTACCCCGACGAACTCGCCGCCGCGGAATCTAACTCCGGCGACTCAGCGCCGCCGCCCCCACGCCCGAAGACCCTGGGCCGTCAGATCTAAAGTAAACGCCCCCGATTAGAACCCGATGCGATCAGATCTGGACCACCAGATCGAGATCCAGCGGCCTAGAATCGTGCATACCGGTTCGGCCGGAACTTTTGCTAAAGAGCCCCTTAGTTTTCCGAGATTTAACCCGCCGTCCCTGGTAGTTCAAAAACAATTAGATCCAGGTCCGGTTTTTAGCACTTAACACCCTGAGCTTTCCAGAATTCAAGCCCGCCGTCCAGAGCTGTTGGTTTTGCACGATAGCCCTTAGATTTAATGTTTATTTACGTTTTAGCCCTCGGTTTTAGCAGAAAAGCCCCTGAAACTCCAGTTTTCTTACAAATAAGCCCCTAGAACTTGTTTTAGGCCTAGTTTATGCGTTTTAGCTCCGTTTTTAGCGTTCTTTATATCCACGCGATCGTTGTAACGTGTAGAATAGTTCTAGAATAGTTTTGTGCGCTGTTTTCATGTATTGTTGTACTGTTTCTTAGTTTTTGTTAATGTTTGCCTGTATGCTTATTTTCGTGCGTTGTTTTGGCCATGTGTTCGTGAGTAGACGTTGATCCCTCTGAGGAGCCCCAGTACCAGTACCCGGAGCAGCCGACTTCGGATCAGTTTGAGCAGCAGCAGGAGCAGTACGAGGAAGGCAAGTATAACATGAACAACCTATCATCTTTAAATACAATTTCATACTGCATTTTAATACTGTATACCTTTAAGGATTTCCTAGCCAGTTTATATCCTTTAAATATACCTTTGGGTTGCATTTTGGTAGGTTGCTGCGCTATAACACACTCTGGTCCTTTTTAATTAAATTGATTAATGTTTTACTTGAACTTAATTCTGAGAGTGGCACTCTGTGTGGCTTGAGTGGCTCACTTCTCGTTAAAAGATGTTTTTTTTAGAAACATGGTTTAGGGGGCCAGCACGGTGCTTAGTGCTTGGTTGGCCACTCTCCATAAGGACCGGTTCATAGAGCGACAACCTGGGACAACAGCGCTACCACAAGGCTAGAATGGGATAGACTTGGCGTAATAATTAGATCTTTTTGGTTTGGAGTAACTTACCTGCGGGGCAAGAGTAGTAAGCTTCAATGGTCCCTGCTCCTCCGGCTTGGTCTGTGCTTGGATTGCGCTCCTGTGCTTGTACCCCCGGAGGTGGGCCCCATCGTCGCTGACCTATCTCTCGCGGTTACGCCTTACCAACGAGATTCTTTTTAAAGGCCTCGTAGTGAGTCGCTGGCCATCTCACCTAAGGAAGTGTGATGAACAACTGGCGTAGCTCACGACTTGTGGGTAAAGATGTGCAACCTCTGCAGAGTGTAAAACTGGTATACTAGCCGTGCTCACGGTTATGAGCGGCCCAGATCCTCCTTTTGATTAGTGAAGTTATCTCCTTCCGACGAGGGAGGTGCTTCTCGGGGTTACCTTGGCGGTTTGGTTTTGGTTTGGTCCTCAGTAGTTTCATAATTAATTCTGATTAATTACTATGTAACTGGGTTAATGGTAATTCATCAACTAGTAGTAAATAGCTTTAATAAAAATTTGCCAACACTTAAAAGCTAATGCAGTTGAGTCAGCCAGCCTAGAGCCTCATAGTTTGTGTTATACTTGTTGAGTACAAGTTGTGTACTCACTCTTGCCTCTTCTCTACTTTTTCCTCTTGGCTACGCTACTGCTGCTCAGTTCCTGCCGACACGAGGGAGTTCGTCCAGCGCTACCAGGACTACGAGGACTTCTAGGTGCTTCGTCTCCCAGTCGACGTCCCTGTGGCGCCCTGCTTCAGCTTCAGAGAGCTTTATCGTATTTTGTACTTCGCTTCCGCTGTATCAGACATTTTGTCATTATTGTAATAATTAACATTCGTATTCGCTTTATTATGTCTTTTTACGTGATATGTGCTATGATATACTGTTCATTCTGTTGTATATACGTGTGACTTGATCCTGGCACGTATATGATTGCTCGGTTTATGTTCTTTTATAAACCGGGTGTTACAGTTATCAAGAAACCAGCACCAGCTTCCCCGAGTCCATCAGAGTCCAACACCAACCAGGTAACTCATCTTTCTAAAACTTCTTTTTTATTGCATACAAACATACTCTGGTTGACTGTAATTCTATTTTCAGGACGCAACTGAAGACATCCTTGAAACTGACACTTCAAATGCTCTGACGGATGTACATGACGAACAGGTTAACACAGTCGAAGCCCCTGTTGTCACCTCCAATCCAACAGGATCAGCTACATCAGAGCCGATCATTACTTCCTGTTCAGAACAGGTAACATTACAAGAACCAATTCTGAACCAGCCGATAGCTTCATAAATACATCTTGCTATTAACTTCAGATATGTCCACAGGGCTTTGATATTTCAAGTTTGCTTTCCTTTGACCCAGTATCAATGGGTCTAACTGCCCCTGGAGCAAAAACACCATCTTTGCAGCAATCGGCTAATTTGGCACATCAGCTTCATCTCATCAAGGATCTACTATCTGCTCCACTCACTGCTCTAGTTGGTGATTCCAGCAAGATAAAGAATATCTTTGAGCAAATAGAATCCCAACTCCCGGAGCCATTGCAAATCAAGCTCTGGCCAGCCAGCAACCTTCCATTCTTCCGGGTAGAAGTGAATAAAGCACAACAAAGAATAGAAGCACGTCGCTCTCAAGCTTGTCTAAAACTGACATTGCTCAAAAGTGCAAGGCCCTCAACCAGAAGAAGGCAACTCTAGATATCAAAGCTGATGTGTCTGCCAACACGAACCGACTCGACCTCCTGAAGAAAGAACTGGCAGAACTCGAAGAAAAGGTTCGTACCACCAAGAAACTCATCCAGGCCGAGGAAACTTCCATCGCAAACTCCAAACAAGAAACCCAGGAAATGGCCGAGCAGATACAAGCAGAGTTTGCAGAGATAAGCACCTTGAGTCAGCAGATAGTAACAGGCGATGACAAGGATGACGAAGCAATCATAGCACGAGCAGACGCCGTCCGCACAGAAGCCATCCACGCCATAGAAGAATTCCTGAACCAATAGATAGGCTCCAGAAACAATTAGTACTGCCTGTTAATCCTGAAACTCGTAACTGTTTAAAACATCTTAAGTCGATGGTCGCACATCGGCTATCTTGCCTTTCATATGTATTTTACTAGCCAACTCAACGTGTTGGCCTTCTCATTCATTTTTTTTACTGGCCAACTCAACGTGTTGGCCTGTCATGATTTTTTTTACTGGCCAACTCAACGTGTTGGCCTGTCATGATTGTTTTTTACTGGCCAACTCAACGTGTTGGCCTATCATGATTTTTTTACTGGCCAACTCAACGTGTTGGCCTATTACACTGCAGCCAGATGGATCTCATCAGCTTTCGTTACTCGCTTTCCCACATGCTCGGGAAATAATTCTTGAGGTGTTGGCCATTGACAGCGACAGGAAATTTGGCGCCGTCCAATTCCTCGAGCATGTATGCATTCCCAGGCAAAACCTGATCAATCTTGTACGGCCCGTGCCAAGTTGGAGAACACTTGCCATACTTTTAATCTTTAGTCCCCAATGACAATACTGCCTCCCAAACCAAGTCTCCAACCTGAAAATTCTTTGGATTGACCTTCTTATTGTACGCACAAGCAACTTTAGCCTTATTTTCCTTGATCTTCTCCAGCGACCAAAGCCTTAGTTCTGTCAGATCCTCCACATCATCGTTCATCAAGGCTGCATACTGTTCAGCAGATAGATCATTCTGAAACTTGACACGCCTTGATCCAGCGTCTTGGCCATAGACTAAATGGTACGGCGATGTCTTGGTGGACCCGTGACATGAAATACGATATGCCCACAAAGCTTCTGACAAAATCTCATGCCAGCGCCTAGGATATTCATCAATCTTCCTCTTTATGAGCTTGATGAGGCTCTGGTTGGATGCTTCAGCCTATCCATTAGCCTGGGCATAATATGGAGATGATCTGATCAGCTTAATCCCCATGTCATCAGCAAACTTCCTAAACTCCTCTGATATAAAGACCGATCCTCCATCGGTCGTAATGGTCTGAGGGATCCCAAATCTGTGAATGATGTGCTCTTTGACAAAGCTGATCACATCTCTTGACGCTACTGATCTCATGGGCACTGCTTCTACCCACTTTGTGAAATAATCTGTAGCAGCTAAAACCCACTGATGACCCTTACTAGACGACGGGTTGATCTGACCAATCATGTCCATGGCCCAACCTCTGAATGGCCATGGTTTGATGATAGGATTCATTACTGATGCTGGCACTATCTGAATTTTGCCAAACTTCTGACATGCCTGACATCCGTTGTAATATTTAAAACAATCCTCAAGCATAGTGGACCAGTAATAACCCGATCGCCTAATCAGCCACTTCATCTTATGAGCCGATTGATGAGTACCGCAGGCTCCTTCGTGAACCTCATGCAAGAGCCGATTTGACTCTGAAGGTCCCAGACATTTAAGCAGTAGTCCTTCCAAGGTCATGTAGAACATGTCATCCCCTATCAGAACATACGTCATGGCCTTGAGTCTTATCCTTCTGGGTGACCCCCGAGCCGAATCCTTCAAGTAATTGAAGATATCGGCTCTCCAGTCTCCGGGTTCTAGAAACTGAACCTCTACATTGACTCCATCAGTTGTTTCCTTGTACCCAGAAGCTATCTGTGCTAAATCATTAGCTTCATTGTTCAGAGTTCTTCATATCCAGTAGAAATTGATGTACCTGAATCGTGACATTAACTCACGGCACTACATCCATATCGGAAAAAGAGCCTCGCTCTCACATCTATATTCCTCTGTGAGCTGAGAAATCACCAGCTTCGAATCTCCAAATATTTCCACCACTTATGCACCAGCTTCGAGGAGTAGTTCCATCCCTTTGCGAACGGCTTCGTATTCCACCAAATTATTGGTGCATGGGGTAGTCATCCTGATTGAAAAAGAGTAAGTCACCCCTCGAGGTGATACCAACAGAATTCCCACACCGCATCCATCATCACAAGCCGATCCGTCAAAAAACATAGCCCAAGCACGGATAAATAGTGCAGTAATATCAGTGCTGATCCTGTCTGCAACAAGATCCGCCAGTGCCTGTCCTTTGACTGCTTTCGCAGGCTGATATCGGATATCGAACTCTGATAATGCAAACATCCATTTTCCAAGACGGCCTTTCAGGACAGGAGCCGACATCATATGCTTTATGACATCCGATTTGCATATGACAATTGTTTCCGCCGAGAGCAAAATATGACGAAGCTTTGTACACGTAAAGAATAAGCAAAAGCAAAGCTTCTCGATTTCAGGGTACCTGGTCTCGGCATCTAACATGCGCTTGCTGAGGTAGAAAACCACCCTCTCCTGGCTGTCGTGCTTCTGGATTAACACCGAAGCAATGGAAGTGTCACCCACGGATAGGTACACATAGAACAGCCTATCTTGCTGAGGAGGAACCAACACTGGAGGCTTTGATAAATATTCTTTAGTTTCATTGAAAGCTTGGTGCTGTTCTGCCCCCCAGCGAAACTCATCATCGGATTTGATCTTCACTAAACCCATGAACGGTTGAATGCGCCCAGACAGATTAGAAATAAATCGTCTGACAAAGTTAATTTTACCGATGAGCTTCTGCAACTCTTTCTTTGTGGTAGGTGGCTTCATCGTCTTCATAGCTTCTTGACTCTTTAGGCCAATCTCGATTCCCCGTTCATGCACCAGGAATCCCAAAAATTGACCGGCCGACACGCCAAAGGCACACTTCTTTGGGTTCATCTTGAGCCCAAACCTCCGAGTCCGCTCTAAGACTTGACGCAGATCTTCTAAATGCCCCCAGCCGACTTGGACTTGACCACAACATCATCAATATAAATTTCTACCAGTTTGCCAATGAGATCATGAAAAATGTAATTCATGGCACGCTGGTACGTTGCACCAGCATTTTTCAGTCCAAAGGTCATAACCAAGTACTCGAACAAGCCGACTGCGCCTGGTACTCTGAACGTGGTCTTGTTCACGTCTTCTTGGGCCATGAAGATCTAGTTGTAGCCGTCATTACCATCTATAAAACTCATCATCTTGTGGCCGGCAGCTGCGTTGATCAATGTCTCTGCAATAGGCATCGGATACTCATCTTTTGGCGTTGCTCTGTTGAGATCTCTAAAATCAACGCAGGCACGCCATCGGCCATCCTTCTTTTGTACCGGCACCATGCTGGAGATCCATTCTGCATACTGGCACGGCCTGATGAACCCAGCATCCAACATCTTCTCCACCTCTTTCTTGACTTCTTCCAGGACTTCGGCCTTCATCTGACGTGCTCGTTGCTGGAACGGCCGAAACCCTTTCTTGAGCGGGAGTCGATGCTCGACGATGCTTCTGTCTAGACCGGGCATCTCAGTGTAATCCCACGCGAAACAATCCCGGTACTCTTTCAGTAGTGCAATCATCTCCTCACGCAAGACCGGATCCAACTTTTTGCTGATAAATGTCGGCCGTGGCTTATCCCCGGACCGATGTCAACCTCCTCCAAATCATCAGCTGACGTGAACCCGTATCCCAGCTTACCGTCGTCTGAAAAACCAGCTGCGAACGCAGGCGAGTCTTCGTTATCATCAATATCAGCGGCAAACACAGAGAGATGACAAGAAAAATTATTTGGCCAACTGCATGGGCTGGCCATTTCTATTCTTCCATTATCATTCGAAACCAAATAGTCGATGAGTGGCCAACTGCTAGATCAGGCCATTGTATATACATGATGTAACAATTCCGACCCCAAATAGGGTTTTTCTATTTTTCGGGGCCGGTCGCTGGGACCGGCCTCTCTACCTCTATTACACCCCATAGCATGCCAGGATGCATTTACTCTGTGAGGCCAGTGGATAAGACCAGCCTTAGTCCATTTTCTGTCGCTTCGATCCGATGACAGTCTTCCAAGGCGATCCCTGAGATCGGCTCTTGTCCTTCTGCGTCCCAGGCATTCATATCTGCAAGCGAGACTTCGCTAGAATCGTCTGCAGGGACCACTTCTACTTCATCGCCATCCCATTGGACGAGATACTGATGCATTGTGGAAGGGATACAACAGTTGGCGTGAATCC
The DNA here is from genome assembly GCF_016808335.1 of Panicum virgatum. Taxonomy (NCBI): domain Eukaryota; kingdom Viridiplantae; phylum Streptophyta; class Magnoliopsida; order Poales; family Poaceae; genus Panicum; species Panicum virgatum. Next base: position 25,106,641 of record NC_053136.1, on the reverse strand, counting down.
AATCCCTCCCAAGCAGTACCGTGTATGTACTCTTGCTGTTGACGATGAAGAACGAAGTCGGGATCGTCTTGCGACCCACTGTCAGCTCCACATTAAGAACCCCCATTGCCTCTGATGGTTGTCTGTTGAAGTCATTGAGCATCACATTGGTCTTGATTAGGTCGGCAGAAGAACGCCCCAACCGGCGCAGCACTGAATATGGCATCAGGTTGACTGCAGCACCGGTGTCAACCAACATCCTGTTGACGGGTTTACCGTTGATGAAGCCCTTGAGATATAGCCCCTTCAAATGTTTGTACCCCTTTTCCTTTGGCTTCTCGAAGATGATCGGCCGGAGGCCAAGATCCAACTGAGCAACAGGCAAATCCTCCGGCTGAGGTGCCCGGAACTCTGATGGGAGCACGAACACCATGTTCACATTAGCCGATGGCTTCTCATCGGCTTTTGTCTGCTTGGGGCGCCACTCTTTTCTTGGAGGGCGCCTTTCCACCCTTCGCGGACGTTTGACTTGTTCTGCGAGATCCAGACGCGCCTTCCTCAGCACGTCAAGGTACTTCGCTTCTGCTTCTTCTAGATTACGCAAGCGCTGCACTCTGCACTTCTGCGAGCGATTAAGCCCGTCAGGGCACCACTGTGGACGATGGTACCTGTCTTCTTCTGGCTCGAAATCACCCTTGGTCGGCCGCTCAACGTGATCGTCGTGACGCACTTTGGGACCCAAGCGCCAGAACACCGAAGAATCGCCTGACTGGCGTGTCCGAGGCCTGCACTCCAGACAATCATCAATAGTGGGCAATCGGCTCATGCCGGAATTCCAGCAGTACCTGAAGAACGGGCAATACCAGTGGTCGCGTACAGCCTGGCGCCTTCCCAGCGTCCTCCCTGTGCGGTACTTGTACTCCTCTTCTTCCGATTGATATCGGCGACGCAGCTTGTGCTGATATTCATACTTTTCCAGAAGCCGATCGGAAGCAGGAAGCTGATTACGGATGTGACGCACTTGCTCTTCAGTAATATGTTGTCGCCCTGGATCATTTTGATCTTGGGGCCGTTTGCCAGAAACGGCCTCTCTCCTTTGCTCGTCATGACGACATACATGCCCCGCCATGTTGATCTGAAACGAAAAATTCTGGCCCGTAGGAGTGAAGTCTGACAGTTCCACCACGTTGGCTTGCGGGAAGGGCTTCGTGTCAACCTTCATCATGTGCTGGGCCAGGATTAATCGGCCTTGCTCGATAGCCGATTGAATCTGACGACGCAGCTCCTTGCATTCACCCGTGGCATGAGTGAACGAATGATGCCATTTACAGTATAGCCTCCCCTGCAACTCTTGTGCGGTCGGTAGCTTGTGATTCTCTGGGAGCTTCAGCTGTTTTTCTTTGAGCAGCAGGTCAAATATCCGCTCTGCTTTGGTTATGTCGAAGTCGAAGCCCTTCACAAGCCCCTGCTGCTTGATCCATTTGCACGGGACGGGGTTTGCCCCCCGAGTCCTCTCTGCCACGGCCACTTCTTGCTCCTCGCCAGAGTCATCAGATTCATCTGCCTGGGCCATGTTCACATGGCGCTTGAACTTATCCTGGTACAGCTCAGGATGGTAAAACTCATACGCCGTCAACTTCTGCACCATGTGTGCCATAGATGTGAACTCCAACTAAAAAGCCAGATCCCTGATCAGCTTAGCGAGTCCCAAAACAGCCAGATCGACTGCCTCCTTTTCTGTGATGCGTGATGAATAGCATCGGTTCTTGACCTCTCTGAAGCGTTGTATGTATTCTTACACAGTCTCTCCTCGCTTCTGCCTGACTTGGGCGAGGTCGGCAATCCCAGCTTCAGCAGCCTCTGAGTGATACTGGATATGGAACTGATCTTCCAGCTGCCTCCAAGTTCGAATTGAATCTGGAGCCAATGACGCGTACCATCCAAAAGCTGGGCCTGTAAGAGATTGGCTGAAGAACCGGACCCTCAGCGGATCTGATACTGAGATCATCCCAAGCTGCGTTAAGTATCGGCTCACATGCTCAATGGAGCTGGCTCCTTCTGACCCGTTGAACTTGGTGAACTCAGGGAGCCGATACTTGGGTGTCAACGGGATCAAGTCGTAGTCACTTGGATACGGCTTGGAATAGCCGATCGCTTTTCTCTTGGGCAGGATGCCGAACTGGTCTCTTAGTATTGCACTGACCTGCTCCATACTAAGAACTCCTGGGGCCGATGGCTCAGTAGTCGGCCCAGTAGCGTACTTTGCCAGCCACGCTTGTTTCTCCGCGTCTGCTCCAGAAGCTCCTGGGTTCACCAACTGCACGGAGCGTGTTGGACTGATGCTGTCAGGGATGTATGCGCACGTGTAGCCGTGCGGGATCTCCTTGGGTGGCTCGGCGAGGAACTGGCCTTCTCCCGGGTCACCGCCGATCTTGTGGACGACGTAGATCGGCGAATTCTGCTGTATTGCTGCCGCGAGCTAGTAGGACACTGGTGGCTTGGTTTGCAATGCAGCTTCCCCCCTGTGACTCCCCAGAGTTGGTCCCGATGGGGAGTACTGGTTCTTGATTACTTCCTGGACAACGCGATGTGCCACGTGCTGAAGCTCGTTCACCAGGCTTTCTGAGTGCCGATGGAGCGTGTGAGCCACCATGTATTTCATCTCTTGGCGTAGGGCCCTGGTACGCTCCTCTGATGGCACAGACAGATCAACGTTGTCAAGAGCGGCTTCTGGTGAGAACCCTTTCCACCTGATGCCGTGGTTGCGGGTCCTCTCAAAAGAGCCGATGAGATCGACTTCGAACTGAGCTTTGATCTCATCATATTTTAGCTTGTGGTCTGGAGTCAGCTCTTCATACGTGATGGGCTTGGGAGCGGATTCTTGATCTTGAGCTCCTGCCATCTCTGCGGTGGGCGTTGTTGTTGATGAAGGTCCCACCGGGCGTGCCAGAATGTGTTGTCGGTCGAAACCCACCGGCGAGCAGCGATAGGCAACACGAAGAACCGGGAGGTTGCCGGGGCGCTGGCAGGCACTGCTCCCTCATCGACGGCCCGCAATTCCAGCACACGCCGCGGCTCATGAAGATGTAGGGCGTGCCACCTGACCTATACCCGACCAGGAAGGTGCGGACGTGCTTGCAATGATTTGCCTGCATACACAAACACGTGGAAACATAAGTCCGAGCTGTGGTCGGCTCCCCGGGACGACTCTTGCATCGGCTTTAAAGAGCCGATTGAGTCCCGGTGTCAGATTGGATCTGTTTGCATCTAGATATTGATAAATAAAGCAAATAACTGTAAAGTTGCTTCAATTAAATCTAATTAATCTAATCCACGACGGTAAAAGCTTCACTGTTAGATCGGAACATCCTACACGAGATTGGGCCTAATAAACGTAACAGATAACTAAACCATAACCAAAACAGAGGCCTAAGAACTAGCAAAAACCGATTCCCGGATCAATTCCCTGTTAAGACTAGAGCAAAGCATCTAACACGCCACTGGATCATCCAACCCGTTTGCAAGGCCTAACCTAGCAGATATTACGCCAACTCTTAAGAATAAGAGCAAACCATAACAGATTAGATCTACCAGACATAAAAGAAGCAGGGTGTTGCCTTTACGCAGCTAACTCCATGCAACAAGAGCTAGTATAAGATGATGACATGATCGCGTAAAGACAACATGATGTTCGTAGATGATAAACAACAAAGCATGATAGATCTACTAAAAGCCATGCTACGAACATCAGGATAACTAGTACTACTCGCCATCAAAAATGCTTCAGTACGAGTAATACCAAGGTAAAAGCAAGAACAACGCTGCCCTGATCGCGAGAAGCGATCAGGGCAGCATGGCGCTTACTTGGATGAAACCCTAAGATTAGGGATGGCGATCCGCCGAGAGTTGTTGTTTGTGAGACGGGATGATGTTCTTTTTCATTTATAACATAGGGTACATATTTATAGTCCGGATACTTGGGAAACAATCTAAACTAATCTTGTCCCGATCGGACTTTATCTCTAATCTAAAGATACATGGCCCATGTGGCCCAAATGCTCAAGCAGGAGCCGATTTACAAGCCTTCTTAATCTTCTGCTTCAAGCCCAACTTGGTTTCGGCCCATAAATTAATCCTGTTAATTTATGGCGATAACAATTTGCTAAAGAGCCCCTGGCTTTTCCCTGAAACAACCCGCAGTCCAGCTGTGTTCAAAAATATTCACAGATCGGCCAAGAATCTTGCACGGACCCCCCCTGAGCTTCTTGGTTTTAGAACCCACGGTCCAAGCCCTGCAATTTTGCGAGTTAGACCCTGGATCTACCCGTTAATTATGTGTAGGTCCCTGGTTTTTGTAGAAAACCCCCAGAAACTCTGTTTTTCTTACAGTTAAGCCCCTGGATCTTGTTTTAAGCGTAATTTTCACGTTCTAGCTCTGTTTTAGGCGTTCTTTATGTCCACGCTATCATTGTAATGCGTAGAATAGTTCTAGCTTAGTTTTGTTTGCTGTTTTTATGTATTGTTGTACTGTTTCTTAGTGTATGCTATTGTTTGCATGTATGTTTATGTTGTGTATTGTTTTTGGCCATGTGTTCGTGAGTAGACGTTGAGCTACCGGAGGAGCCCTAGTACCCGGAGCAGCCACCACCTTCTGAGCACTTTGAGCAGCAGCAGGAGCAGTTTGAAGAAGGCAAGTATAATATGAACAACACCTATCACTTTTAAATACAATTTCATACTGCATTTTAATATTGTATGCCTATAAGGACTTTCCTAGCCACTTTATACCCTTTATATTTATCCCTTGGGTTGCATTTTGGTTAGTTGTGCTAGGTTGCTGCGCTATAACACACTTGGTCCTTTTTAATTAATTTGATTAATGGTATATGCAACTTAATTCTGGGAGTGGACCGTTTGAGTGGCTCACGTCTCGTTAAAAATTGGTTTTTCTAGAAACTTGGCTTAGGGGGCTCGCACTGTGTTTTGTGCTAGCTACTCTCCATAAGGACCGTACGTCATTAGAACGACAACCTGGGACAACTGCGCAACCACAAGACTGGAATGGGACGGTCTTGGCTTACTAATTAGGTCATTTTGGTTCGGGAGTAACTTACCGACGGGGCAAGAGGTGGGTGTGCTTCAATGGTCCCTGCGCTACGAGGCTTGGTCTGTGTTATCTTGTACCCCCTCGAGGTGGGCCCCATCATTGCAGAGCCTGAATCCTTAGCGGTTACCCCTTACCAACGTGGTCCTTTGTAATGGCTTCGTAGTGAGTTTGCTAGTCATCTCACCTAAGGAAGTGTGATGAACAACTAGCGTAGCTCACGACTTGTGGGTAAAGATGTGCAACCTCTGCAGAGTGTAAAACTGGTATACTAGTCGTGCTCACGGTCATGAGTGGCCCAGATCCTCCTTTTGATTTGTGGGGTTACCTTGGTGGTTTCGGTTGGGTTATCAGTAGTTCATGGTTAATTTTGATTAATTACTATGTAACTGTGTTATGGTAAATCATCAACTTGTAGTAATTAGCTTTAATAAAATTTTGCCAAGATTAAAAGCTAATGCAGTTAAGTTAGCCAACCTTAGAGCCTCATAGTTTGTGTTATACATGTTGAGTACAAGTTGTGTACTCACACTTGCCTTCTCTACTCTTTTTCTTCTGGTCCTTTTTGGGGATACTCTACTGCTGCTCAGTTCCTGCCGACGCGAGGGAGTTCACCCGGAGCTACCAGGAGTACGAGGACTTCTAGGCGTTCGTCTCCCAATTGACGTCCCTGTGGCGCCCAGCTTCCGAGAGTTTTCGTACTTGTACTTTTACGCTTCCGCTGTATCATACATTTTGTCATTCATGTAATAAATAGCATTTGTACTCGCTTTATTATATCTTTTAGAGTGATATATGCTATGATATACTGTAACACCCTAATTCAAATTTCAGCAATTAATAATAAATTTAATTGGCTTTATTTAATTTTCTAGGATTTAATTTGCTTAGCCTCGCATTTATAATTTATTTTTGCTTCATAAAGTAATTAAAATTTATTTTAGGGCTAACATGTGTGTGCATTCATGCTGGTGCATTGCTCTTTCTGTTTGAGTGCTAGGGTTTTGAATTCAAATTTGAATTTGAATTTGAGTAGATTTAGTTTGAGTGGTTTGAGTTAGAGAAGAAAAGGAAAGAAGAAGGAAATAGAAACCTCAAACCAGCCCAGCAGCCCAACCCAACCCGGTGGCCCAGCCCGCTTCTTTCTCCTCTCTCCTCTCCAGCCGGCCCGCTTCCTCTCCCCGCGCGGCCCACAACCGTGGCCCAGCTCTCACCGCGTACGCACCGGCCTGACCCGCAGCCCAACTCCCTCCGCGCCGAGTCCAGCGCACCACGCGCTCGCTTTCGCTGACGAACCCGGCCCGCCTGTCAGCCGCGTTCTCCATAGCCGCGCGCTCGCTGCACCCCACTTCCCCCCTCACTGAACAACCGGGCCCACTGTCAGCTTCATCCCCTCCGCGACGCGCTCGCTCAACGGCCAAGCCGCGACGTCCGCCCGTGATCCCCGCAGCTTTCCTTCCCGAGCCCGGACTCCGAGATCTCCAGCGCTGCCCCTTTAAACCATCCCGTGACCTCCCTGCATCCTATCTCGCCCCACAACCGCCGCACAAACCCTAGCAGCCGCCTCCACGCCGCTCCGCCCGGAGCAGAGCACCGCGCCGCCACGGGTAAGTCTACTCGCCCGCTCGATTCCTCGCCGCCAGCGAACCGCAGGCCGCCCTGACCCGTTGTACACCTCCACAGACCCCGCCCGGACTTCCTCGATGGCTCCGCAGGCCAGGAGACGCCCTGCATCAACCTCGCCTCTGAGCTTCGCCGTGCACCACACCAGACCGACGCCGTCGACCTTGCTGCGCCACGCGTCTTCCCGATTCAGTACTAGGTGAGCACCACCTAGATCCCCGTTACCTTTTGCGCCAGATGTCTCAGCCGTAGCACGTATCCGAGGCTAGAACGCCGGCTTGCCGGTGCTCTGCCACCAACCACCCGCGACGAGCTCGCTGCAGTGCCGCCTAGCCTCCACCGTGCCTTGCCATGGCCTGCACTAGCTCTGCGCATGCACGCAAAACCCACAGACCCGGATCCCAGCCCCACAGCCGCCAAGAACCCCCGCTGGAGCTCCATCTCGTGCCCCAGGACCGGCTACGAGCTTGCTGCCCCGACCTGGACCTCACCTGCACCGGGATTTTGCCCGGACATTGCTGCAGGTAACACGGCCGCCGCCCCGATTACTCGCCGCCGGTGATCCCCCAGCCATGCTGACCCCTTGTACACTTCCGCAGCAACACACCGCATCGATTCGAGGAGATCCAATGTTCGGAACAGCCCTGAGCCGCCCTGTCCGCGAGCGCAGCGCCGAGCTTCACCGCCGTCCTCGACGCCGGCGACCCTGCGCAGCCACACCAACCGATCCCGACCTGCTGTAAGCACCCCAGTGCCTCCCTTGATCTGTTGCGCTAGGTATCTCAGCTCGTAGGCCTTTCCCGATGCTGGAACATCGCACACCGGCGAGGTCCCACCATGGAAACCCGCCGCCGTCGTAGCACGCCCCGCCGCGGACCTCCCCGAGGCCCGCAAAGGCCCCAGGTGGACTACGCGTGTCGCGTAGTCCCCTCCTGACCCAAATCATGCTTGATTTGGCCCCTGGATCACCAGATTCGAGCCTCTCCGGCGAGGCGCCGCCGTGGGAAAGAGTTTCCCGGCGACCAGCGCCGCCGCCGTCGACCCCCTTTCCACCTGTTTCGTCCGACCTGTGTTGGACGTGTAGGATTAGAACGCCGTAACGGTTCGATCTGAGCCGCCAGATCTAGATCCGACGGCCGATAAACGCGCGTACCGGTTCGGCCAGGCATTTTTGCTAAAGAACCCCTGAACTTTCCTAGATTCAACCCGCCGTCCTGGTTAGTTCAAAATTAATTCCAAATCGGCCCAAAACTTTGCACAGACCCCCCTGAGTTTTCTAGAATTCGAACCCGCCGTCCAGCCCCTGTCCTTTTGCGCATTAGACCCCAGATTTAATGTTTATTTATGTTTAGGTCCTCGATTTTTGTAGAAAACCCCCAGAAACTCTATTTTTCTTATAGATAGGTCCCTAGATCTTGTTTTAAGCATAGTTTTCACGTTCTAGCTTAGTTTTAGGCATTCTTTATGTCCACGCGATCGTTGTAACGCGTAGAATAGTGTTAGACTAGTTTTTATGCTGTTTTGATGTAATGATGTATTGTTTCTTAGTTTTTGCTATTGTTTGCATGTATGTTTATGTTGTGCCTTGTTTTTGGCCATGTGTTCGTGAGTAGACGTTGATCCATCTGAGGAGCCCCAGTACCAGTACCCGGAGCAGCCATCTTCAGATCAGTTTGAGCAGCAGTAGGAGCAGGAGCAGTTTGAGGAAGGCAAGTATAACATGAACACCACCTATCACTTTAAATACATTTTCATACTGCATTTTAATACTGTATGCCTATAAGGACTCTCCTAGCCACTTTATATCCTCTATATATATCCCTTGGGTTGCATTTTGGTTAGTTGTGCTAGGTGCCGCGCTATAACACACTTGGTCCTATTTAATTAATTTGATTAATGGTATATGCAACTTAATTTTGGGAGTGGCCTGTTTGAGTGGCTCACGTCTCATTTAAAATTGGTTTTTCTAGAAACTTGGTTTAGGGGGTTCGCACTGTGTTATGTGCTAGCTACTCTCCATAAGGACCGTACGTCATTAGAACGACAACTTGGGACAACAGCGCAACCACAAGACTGGAATGGGACGGTCTTGGCTTACTAATTAGGTCATTTTGGTTCGGGAGTAACTTACCGACGGGGCAGGAGGGGTGGTGAGCTTCAAGGGTCCCTGCACTACGAGGCTTGGTGTGTGTACCCCCTCGACGTGGGCCCCATCATTGTGAAGCCTGATTCCTTAGCGGTTACACCTTACCAACGTGATCCTTTGTAACAGCCTCGTAGTGAGTTTGCTAGTCATCTCACCTAAGGAAGTGTGATGAACAACTAGCGTAGCTCACGACTTGTGGGTAAAGATGTGCAACCTCTGTAGAGTGTAAAACTGGTATACTAGCCGTGCTCACGGTCATGAGCGCCCCAGATCCTCCTTTTGATTAGTGGGGTTATCTTCCTTTGGTTAGGGAGGTTTCCCCGGGTGGCTTGGTTTGGTATGGTTCTCAGTAGTAACATGATTAATTTTGATTAATTACTATGTAACTGGATTATGGTAATTCATCAACTTGTAGTAAATAGCTTTAATAAAATTTTGCCAAGATTAAAAGCTAATGCAGTTGAGTCAGCCAACCTTAGAGCCTCATAGTTTGTGTTATACTTGTTGAGTACGAGTTGTGTACTCACCCTTGCCTCCTCTACACTTTTTCCTCTTGTTCTTATGGGGACACTCTACTACTGCTCAGTTTCTGCTGACGCGAGGGAGTTCACTCAGCGCTACCAAGACTATGAGGACTTCTAGTTGTTCGTCTCCCAGTCGACCTCCCTGTGGTGCCCAGCTTCCGAGAAGCTTCGTATATGTATTCTACGCTTCCGCTGTATCAGACATTTTGTCATTAATATAATAAATAACATTCGTATTCGCTTTATTATAACTTTTTACGTGATATGTGCTGTGATATATTGTTCATTCTGTTGTATATACGTGTGACTTGATCCTGGCACGTATATGATTGCTCGGTTTATGTCCTTTTATAAACCGGGTGTTACATATACTATTCATTCTGTTGTATATACGTGTGACTTGATCCTGGCACATATATGATTGCTCGGTTTATGTCCTTTTATAAGATCCATGTTCCATTTCCAGATAGCCCAGTGTGCACTATGCTCCAGCTCTACGGGTAAGTGGCAAGTTTTCCCCTAGACAAGCTGATAGGGTGACATTCTAATGGGTGTCTTGTATGCTGTACGGTATGCCCAAAGTGCATCTGGTAATTTCAGCTTCCATCCCCTCCCCATCTCATTCACGGTCTTTTGCAAAATGTTCTTGATTTGTTTGTTGGATGTTTCTGCTTGACCGCTGGTCTGAGGATGATACGGAGTCGCGATGTTGTGCCTTGTCCCTAGCTCCTTGAGAAAGTTCCGGAAGGCCGAGTCAATGAAGTGTGACCCTCCGTCACTGATTACCATCTGTGGTGTGCCAAACCTTAGAAAGATAATCTCATGGAACATCTTACGGGCATGCTTTCCATCTACGGCTCTGCATGGCATGGCTTCGACCCATTTGGAGATGTAGTCTACGACAACCAAGATATACTCGCATCCTTGGGATCTTACAAAAGGTCCCATGTAATCAATACCCCAAACATCGAAAAGTTCGACTTGAAGATTGTAGTTCAGGGGCATTGAATCGCGAGCTGTGATCCCTCCATGCCTCTGGCATTTGGGCATCTTCGAATGAAGTTCTTTGTATCTTCATACATAGATGGCCAATAAAAACCACTTTGCCAGGTTTTCGCTTGAGTGCGAAATACACTATAGTGACCTCTGTATGGTGCTGCATGGCATTTTTCTATGATCTTTTGTCCTTCTACCTTAGGTACACAACGTCTAAGTAACCCATCTGCACAGACTCGGTACAGATATGGTGCATCCCATAGGTGGCGTCTGCTCTCTTGAACTAGCTTCTTTTTGCTCTCCCCTGGGGGTATATACCCCAAAACCATGAAGTTCATGATATTCACATACTAGGAGTGCGAAGCTGTTACTTTGAGAAGCATATCATCCCGTAGGAAAGTCATTTATCGGCGGGTTTTGGGTATTCGTGTTGGTCATGCACGATAAATGATCCGCCACAGAATTCTCTACTCCTTTCTTATCTTTAATTTCCAAATCAAACTCTTGGAGTAGGAGAATCCATCTGGTCAACCTCGATTTAGCATCCTTCTTAGTGAAGAGGTACTTGAGTGCAGCATGGTCTGTATAGGCGATGACCTTGGTCCCCACTGGATAGGATTTAAACTTGTCGATAGCAAAGACAACTGCTAGGAGCTCTTTTTCTGTCATGGCATAATTGAGCTGAGCTCCAGTGAGTGTCTTGCTTGCGTACACGATCGCGTGATGCTTCTTATCCTTGGTCTGACCAAGTATGGCCCCACCGCATAATCACTAGCATCACACATGATCTCGAACGGAAGCTTCCAATCTAGGAGTTTTCCAATCTAGGAGTTCAATGATCGGAGCTGAGATGAGTGCCTTTTTGAGAGTGTCAAAGGCTTTATGGCACTAATCTGTGAATTGGAAAGGAACATCCTTGGCTAGGAGACTTGTGAGGGGTCTAGCGATCTGGGAGAAGTTCGAGATGAACCTTCGATAGAATCCGGCATGGCCAAGGAAGCTTCTGATTCCTTTCACATTGATGGGAGGCAGAAGTTGTTCAATGACTTCAATCTACGCCTTATCCACCTCTATCCCTCTCTCGGACACTAAGTGTCCTAGAACGATGCCTTCACAGACCATGAACTGACATTTCTTCTAGTTGAGGATCAGGTCATTCTCTTGGCATCTCTGCAAGACTCTATCCAAATTTTCTAGACAATGATCGAAGGTTGTTCCATAGACAGAGAAGTCGTCCATGAAAACTTCCATAATTTCTTCGATCATGTCGGAGAAAATGGACATCATGCACCTTTGGAATGATGCGGGTGCGTTACATAACCCAAACGACATTCGTCGGTAGGCATATGTTCCATAAGGGCATGTGAACGTAGTCTTGCTTTGATCTTCGGGATGGATGGGTATTTGATGGTACCCAGAATAACCATCAAGAAAACAGAAGTAGGAGTGCTTTGCCAACCGCTCTAACATCTCATCGATGAAGGGTAGTGGGAAGTGATCCTTCTTTGTAGCCTTGTTGAGTTTTCTGTAGTCTATACACATCCTCCATCCTATGACGATTCGTTGTGGAATTAGCTCGTTCTTGCTGTTTTCCACCACCGTCATGCCTCCTTTCTTGGGCACGACTTGAACTGGGCTTACCCACTCACTATGCGGAACAAGATAGATAATTCTGGCATCTAGGAGTTCGAGAACCTCTTTCTTCACCACCTCCCGCATAGCATTGTTCGACCTTCTTTGGGGATCCCTAGAAGGTGCTACTGCGGGATCCAATAGGATTCGGTGGGTGCAAAGGGCAGGACTGATGCCCTTGAGGTCTTGTAGGGTATAGACTAGGACTGATCGATGCTTCTCTAAAATGGCGATGAGCTTGTTCGTCTCCTCTTCTGAGAGTTTGTCGCTAATGATCACAGGAAACTCCACATCGCTATTCAGAAAGGCATATCTAAGCCCGGAAGGTAAAGGCTTTAGCTCAATCGGAGGTTGTGATGGTTTTTCAGTCGCGGGCAGTTCAGAAGTTTCACCGGGGTCTTCTTCTACATCGCTAACTTCTTCCGGCATTTCCTCGATATCCTCCTCGAGGTCTGAGTCAAAAGACTCGAAGGTGGAAGTGGCCATTATTTCCTCGATTGGCTCTAGAATAGGGAGATCTTCCACTGTGCATGTCAATGCTCGATCCACAGGGATGTGGAAAGTGTTCTTCCCTAACTTGATGTTTAAACATCCGTCTTTAGGAACATCCTTAAAGAGAGCCTTAAGGGGATATCCTATCAAACAATCGAAGTTGAGATCTTCGAAGATATGAAAGTTCAGATCGACTTTAACATCATTGTGCCAAAATGGCACATCGATGATTATCCCATAGCTGCTCGTAAGAGAACCTGAAGGTCTCTTGAGTTGTCTGGCTCTCGTAGTAAGCTTGTAATTGCCTAGAAAAGCTAAGGCAAACTCATCTGACATGAGATTAGCTCTGACAGCGGGACTATAGAGAGCGTCCACATTTTGATCTTGGAGACAGCAACGAATGATGAGCATGGAGAGTTTAGATGGATTGGGGTTAAGGATGATTCTCCTTCTTGCAGCCATTCGTTGCTGATCAATGTTGTCAACTCTTGAATCGTCTCCCGAAGAAAATCCTCCTCTACGGGATCCGTAGGAGTGACAGGACTTGGTGGTCGCTTCTGACAGAAGTATCTTGAGGTGTTGCCAAAATCTTCAAAGACATCCGGCTCGATACTTCGGAGAAACTCCGGAGGTAGACGGTCTTCCTCCTCCGATGTTTCGGATTTATGTTCAGGGGCGGTCTCATAGATCAAATCTACTTATTGGCTTCCGGAGGGTTCTGATTCGATTTCTGAAGGTTCCGCTTGACACATCTCGAGCTCTATGGGAACTGGCTCGTGGATACAAACAAAAGAGGTTCTGTCCAAGATTTTGACGAGGACTTCCCTGTTCTCAGTTGGGGTAAGATGAGTGAAAGATCCTCTAGAGGTAAGATCGAGATGGTGTGCAGACTCCTTGTCAAGACCAACATAAAAATGCTGGAGCAATAAATGCTCGGGTAATGACAAGTCTGGGCTTGATTTTACCAATAAGGTAAATCTAGCCCAAGCTACACCGATTGATTCCTTATCGTTCTGACGGAAAGTTAAAATTTTTGTTCGTAAGGCACATATTCGTGAAAACGGGAAGAACGCAGAACAGAATATGTCTCGAAGTTCAATCCAACTTCCATTCACACAGCCTACGACATGAATGTACCATTGCTTCGCTTCTCCCGAAAGAGAAAAAACAACTTCCATTTAAGAGTTTCGTGTGTCATGCCCGAGATTTTCTTGCAAGAACACACTTGCTCGAACTTTCACAGATGATGGTAGGGATTTTCACAATCCCTTCCTGAAAACGAATTTTCCTGAACAAAGGCTATATAGCCTGAGTCGAGTTCATAGCTAGTGGAAAGAATTGGGTTAGCAGAGGGTGCTGGCTCATAGAACTCGCTCTTCGGTGAAGAGAGCTGTAAAAGGGATAGCTACTCCATGGGTAGCGGGGGTTGAGATAGAATCAAGGAAAAAGAAAAAAGAAGATACGAGGACGACTGAGTCCGAAGATAATATAGCTACCGTTCCCCGGCAATGGCGCCAGAAAGCTTGTTGGTATTTTGCAACGTCACGAATAAAATCCGCAAGCGCACGGATACCGCTGTAGCTTTCACCCAAGAGTATTCTAAGGTATCGTATCCACTGAGGAATGTGAGTACGCTATCTACGGGTTCAGGCTCATCCAAGGACACACACGCCGATGTGGAGAAGACAGAAGAGCGGACTTTCTATATCTAGAATCTATGCCTAGAAGAAGAGATCATGTCGTCGTTATACTTCGAGCTACCAGTTTTTACCGTCTTATACAAGCCGATAGCACCAGTAATAGTGCTCTATCCAATATCCAAATGTGGAGGATTACTAGGGCTCGAACAAGGCTATCACCACCTGCCGGCTACCTCTACAAACCGTGGGACTATTGGATAACTGAGTGGTATAGTCCAGCCTAGACACCACGTCTACGTCTTTCCCTACTAACCTTAGCCCTGGCCAAGACTACCCTTTTCTATCTGGGGTCTTAAGCTAAGATCAAATGCTACTCGCTAAGCATACACATCAACTAATATAAGGTAGAGATGATAACTTGCGATCTAAACTCTAATTCTAAATAAACAAAGAAAGTCTAGAACACTTACAACTGAATAAGCATCCGTCGAGGTACAAGCGGAGAAGAGTGCCGATAGACCCGGCACTTCCCCGACTCCTCCTCACTCTCCTCCTCTTCTTCTACACCTCCTAGTCTACCTAAGCATCCAGGATGAAGGCCTCAAGCTCCAAGAGTGAAGGTGAGTTGAGTTGGGTGTGGTGTGTGTCTCATTTCTTCACCCCCCCTCTATATTTATAGGAGGGAGCCACGGCCAAGGGAGGCGTCATCTGTAACTGATCTTTGGCAAACCGACATACTCATCCAATAAGCTTTCTCCACGTGTCCAGTTTAAGTCGGTGCGGCCCATGGGCAGGTTGGCCGGCCTTCCAGTGGCCCCACCGACCTTCCCTTTTGGTCCATGGGTTCCTTCCTGGGCCCACTTGTCACTGGCACGGGTATTGGCTTTGTAATGTTGGTTTCCTGCTCTGGTGGGCCCCCTACTCCATATTCTGACACATGCCGCGTCCTGATTCGCTGGAACGTCATGTCTTGGATCAAACCACACCATTATACTGCAAAATTAGCTAGAAATCACCTGCACACATTCTAGAACATCATTTGTGGAATTCGTTAGTAAATAAATCTCTCCTAGCATTTATTCCACATTTTGGTTCCTTTTTGTGCAAGAGTTGACAGTCAAAATTGGTCGTTAGTGACCGTCAACAGCCGGTCTCCCTCTGGCTCCTCTCGGCCCTTCGTTGCACCAACGTTGCACTCGTATGCTCGTGATCTTCCTGGGAGGTGGATTGGTGACTTGGAACTTGTTGGTCCTTTGATCCTTGTGCGAGCCTTTCGGTCCACCCGATCAAACCGACATATGATTGACTTAGAGGCATTTGAACGTGTCACATTGCCCCTGGATCGAAGACATGGCATGGTGTGTAGAGGTGCCAGGCCGGCCGGCCTAGGGGGGGCCGGTCGGCCTAGGTTCGTGCCCATTTTCATCCAACTTTGGTACATGTTCACCTGAAACCACAACCTATCCAAAACTTGTGGAATTTATTAGAATTAAAATAGAATGTGAATGGAACATAGTGTAAAGCTCAATTTATTCATGAGAAGCTGACGGTCAGAATGTGAAATAATGGTCGTCAACCCCCCCCAAGCTTAAACTTTTGCTCGTCCTCGAGCAAAGCTTATATTGAGGCTCGGTGGATTAGGAGTTGCGTCAATATTCACACTATAGCGAAAATGGCCTCTCATGCCATATTTCAATATAATGTTTTGGTGATTGATATAGACAACACAACACTTGGACTAATATGATTGTTAAGATGACCATTCTCAGGCTTTTAGGTTCAAGTGATGACAAAGAGAAGATAGGCGTAGCTAGGCCCGAAGGACAAGAATTGAAGAGACCGTGAAGAAAACCAAGTCAAAGAAATCAAGACAGAGATACTTTAGTATCACCGGTTGAACCGACGCTGAGAAAATCACATACGTCGGTGCATTGACTTGGAGCACACCAGGAATTTTGGTTTCACTGGTTGAACCGACGTTAGGGAAGTTGAATACGTCGGTGCAATGGACCCAAAAGCTGAGGCAAGTTCTATACACCGGATGAACTGACGATTGGGTCTTGGTGAACGTCGGTGCAGTTGTCCAGAGAGTTGGTTTTTCAGAGTTCACAGGACAACTACACTCACCGGTTAAACCGACGCAGCATCGGTTGATTGCCCGTACACGTAACGGCTAGTTTTTGAGGCGGGCAGTTTAGTATCACCGGTGGAACCGACGATGGCTATTGGAGGTGCGTCGGATTAACCGGCATTAAGTATTTTTCTGGCAGCTTTTCTCCAACGGTTATATTTGCTTGTGCTGCCTATATATACCCCTAAGGCCGGGTCATTTGGGTGTGCTGGAGTTGCTGAAGCCTACTACACTTGAAGAACACCTCCAACCACCATAGAGCTTCATTGTACAGCATATAGGCTTAAGCACAATTGTGAGAGTGCTTAGTACTTGGTTAGGCATAGCTCTTGAGAGAGTAAGCTTGAGTGAAAGCCTTGCTGCAGCAAGCATCTTGTGTACTTGTCGTGTGACCCTCCGACTTGGTGTGGAGCAGCAATGACACTTTGTGCGGAGAAGGAGACCCCTCTTGGTGAGAAGCTCCAATAGTGAAGACGGTGTCGTTGTTGACGCTTTGAGAGAGACGGTGGCGGTGTCCTTGTCTTGGTGACTTGGCGCCACTTAGCCTTTGCTTGCCCGAAGCCTTGGTGGCGAACGCAAGATGGTGATCAAGCGAAGAGACTTGGCATCACACTTGTTCTTGTTGGACAAGTGGCCGTGGACGTAGGGAGGGACTTGGTGTCCTAAACGAACCACGTTAAATCATGTGTCTTGGTGTCTTCACGGGAGTTTGCATATTCTCTCCCTTACCTCTTTACTTACCGTATTACATTTCCGCATTTGCTCTATCTTGCGTGCCTTTACTTTCCTAGTTAGTTTGATTAGGATTAGTTACATTTCCGCATTTTCACGGGAGGTTGCAAGTCTTTTAGGGGTAAGTAGAGAGTAGCATAGATAAACCTTAGTTATAACTAGCATGTGTAGGACGTGTTAGGTTTATCTCATGCAAATAGATTGAGCCCTAGGATAGAAAGCGATTAGCGACCCTATTCACCCCCTCCCCCTCTAGGGTCGGACACCCCAGAGATCCTTACACACACCCTGCAGGTACCTTGTGCACCGCATATTACTCATCCCGTATGTACTATGAGTAAGTTGGCTCATACCTACGGTTCTGGAGGATGAGGCGTATTCGTTTTTCATCCCTCGGTCTTGAGCGGTTGAAGGACTGAACAACCTTCACCGGAATGTTTTCTGCTGCTTGTTCAGGTTCCTAGCTTGGAGTTTTGTAAGATTTTTCAAAAGAAGTTCAGGTTTCCCAATGGTACTCTCAAGTCTCTCAAGGTGTATCATCCTCACGTCGGGTCAAAGTTTCGACCCTCTTTTTCCTACCCCTAAGGCTGAAATGTGGAGTTCATGGGTAGTAAGAGTGTTGCATACCTTGGTTACCTATATTGTCGAGCAGAATGGTGATCCACGAAGGATTGGAACTTAGCCAAATTTTGATCTTATTTAGGGTGGAATGTCCAAGGAAAAAGGGAGGAGATGGACTCACACTTGGAAGGGGAATTTGGTCCTTTTATTTGGCTCCTTGTTTTGCAACTCTTTAGGAGAGTGGGACTTTTCTTCTCTCTCTTTTAGCATTTTTTAGAGAATAATCCACACTCTCTTTTGCTGATATGATTTTGACATCTTTGAAGTTTTGTGGTGGGAAGTCCTTTTGTGGGATAATTGGGTACACTGTGGAGATTTTGGGTGTAGGTTTGCGGGGGATGATGTCTGACGAAGGTGGATGCCAATACCCGGAGTGGATAATTGATAGACCAGCCATTTTGAGGCTAGCAAACAATGGGTACACGAAGGAGAAAGACCGGTAGATGGCAAGTTCCATTTCCTAAGCGGACACACCGTTCGGCAGAGCTCATGATAACACAAGATAGGTCATTTTGGTTTATGTAACATGAAGGCTCTGGATGGGTCATTATAACCATGTGGGAAACCTTCACCGAGATTTTAATTTTCAAAAGAACTCCGAGAGGTTCCCTACTAGAGCAAACTGTTATGAATCCGGTTTGGGCTATCTCGAATCCAGCAACAGCTTAGACTTTAAAAATTAAACTCATGCCTCCACACAACCATATTTCAGTGGAACTAAAATGTGCCAACTAGCTCATGTACTAGGAGAGTAAAAAGCTGTAAACGAGGCACATACGGGGCATGAATAGAGAAACTATACATCATTTTGAAAGTAAGAGCTTACACGGATTTCCACTCATATTTTTATTCAAGCATGGGAAATAATTTTGAGCTTCTTTTATATATTTTTTAATTTATTATTCTTGGCATGGCTGCTGAAAGATAGTTGGGATGTGGTGACTTAGCTGGCGATACGACCCCCCCCCCCAAGCTTCTATGAAGCTCAGTCCTCCTCATCGGAGTCCTGCTCTTCCTCGTCGTGGTCCTCTTCCTCGTCCTCATCGTCATTGTCCTCTTGTTCGGGCTGTTGGTACTGCTGGGGCTAATAGTATGGTTGGGACGGGTGATGATCCAGCCCCATGTGGATGAAGATGTTGGAGACGTCGTACTGCATAGCCGATGTCGACCCCCAGTTCTGTTGAGTCAACTGGGTGTTGTGTGCTATGGTGTCCTGCATCTGCTCCTGCTGTGTGCCAAGGGTAGTGATCTGGCTCGAGAGGTCGGAGATGCTTCACAGAATTGGGTCCTCATAGTTGAAGCATGCTGATGCCAAGGGACCCACCTGTGGACCATAAGACGATTGCATACCTGGGGGGTAGTACGGACCATCACTTTCTGGCATACCCACTATTGCCGGCCTGATATGAGTTCGGGTCGCCACGGGCGTAGTACCCATATGCTTCCTCGAAGCTCATGTTCTGAGTAGAGGGTCCGGGGGTACTTGTCGTGATGGTCCTGCTCCGGCTTGTTGGTCCTGCCGGATTCTGCTCCTCGTTTGTGGACGTGCAACACTCCGTCGTGCAGGCTCCTTCTTCTCCATCTGCAAGGTTAGGCTTTTCACCGAGTAGAGAGAGAGAGAGAGAGTCGCGGCATGGAAGCTCGATCCCCCTGTCGCACCCGGGATAACACATAAAGATAGAATTTCTGGGCCCTTCGCGCATCATGTGCCCTTGCACGAAATGCTCGAGGCCGACCTCATACCTGAATGCCTTAGTCTCTAGCAAAAAGGTGACTTTGGCATTTTCCATCACACCGATGTACCTCGCAATGCGAGTGACTAGAGAGGTCATATCGATGGGGCTTTTGCCGGAGATCATCTTCTGCCAGTGAGCGAGCATGGTTCTGATTGGAGAGCAGCGGATTTGTTTCGCCATGGCTTACAGATACTACAACTCAGGCAAGCTGCAGAAGCAAAGGTCTGCACGAGGGTGCACAACCATGGCAAACCACTTGGCTAGGATCCTCAGGGTAGGATTATGGATGGAGATTATGCTATACTTACTACTCACAGGTTCATTTGAGATTGCACTCCACCATGAATTTCGGTCATAACGGTGTTTCTTAGCAAGCTCGCTGGGGTCAAGGATACATCGTTCATGAAAACCCAACGCGAGCTAAACTCTTTTAGCTTCATTACGAATTGTTCATTGAAGAGCCGGAAGTAAATTTTAGTTTTAGTGCTGGTTTCTTCAATGGCAAGAGAGATTAGAAATTCCATGGTTAGGAGTTGCGAACCTGGTTCCACGACGTCGCCAAAATCCTCCCATCCAACAACGGTGAAGATTTGGTTCATGTCCTGCTTGAGCTGTGTTTTAATGAGGAAACGAGTGTTGAACCTTTTTGGCGTGGTTGAAGCTTTGTTTCTTCAGTAGTTCAAGGGCCTCCCGTTCATAGTCGTTCTTGACGGTGATCTGCTCGACCATCATCAGAATCCTGATGCGGAGACGGGGTCTCGGGACTGCTGGAGTTTCCTCTTCATCCCGGGATATATTTGTACGGCGACCGGAGTCAACCAACATAGTATCTTGAGAGGATGACGAACTCCGTGAGCTTCTTGAGCACTTCGAGAGTGCCTTCTTGATCCTCTCCTTAGCTCTCCCGATCATGGTTCCTGCAAAATGCTAGCGTACAGAATACCTGAAGGAAAAGGTGATTTGGAGAAAAGTTACTCGTTCTTGCGGGGCGTTACACCACCACAAACATTCGTCGTTCAGCGTTCCAAGGATTTATTCAAAAGGAAATATTTTTGGTATTTTCTATTTTATGAACTTCACTAAGTGCTACAAAAATTTATTTGGTTTTGGTTGAGCTAGAACTTAAGTCCTCTACTTAATTAGCTCAAAAGAGCTTAATTAAGCAAAGAGACTCAAGAAAGGGGGAGGAGATGCTCGTGATCAGGCTGGGGCATGCAAACCTGAGCATGTGGTGCATCGAGGAGCATCGCTGTCGTCGGGTTTTATAGCCGCGAGCAGAGGCCAGGCCGGCTGGCCTAGGTGAGGCCAATCGGTCTCCCAACGGCAGTGAGTGTGCCATGACGAGAGTCTAGGCTTAGACTTGCAAGTGCTGGTGCTCCTTTCGGTGGTGACGGTACATGAGAGGAGGGCGAGAACCGGCCGGCCTACCTGGGGCCGAGCAGCCTGCGCCCTGCACGTTCAGTGCGCCAAGCTTTGTCCCTTGCTCCATGTGCACGCAATGTATCCCATTCCCTGCTGCTCCTAGCCAGATGAAACAAAGTGGGGCCGGCCGGCCTAACATGTGGCCGAAATTTTTTGAAATTTTTTGTGAAGTTCTTTTGAATGCAGAGTTTCAAAATTCAAATATTCTTTGATTCAAAACAAATATGCTTATGCAGAGATGAAATGGAAAATTATGCAAGGAAATTCAAACTATCCTACATGCAATGCAATGATGGATATATACCATGAACCTCATGGTGCGGGCTCGGGTTTTGTGTCCGCAGCGGGACTCTCCATATCTTCGGTTCATTTGTCGTCACTGGATGGAGTCCCTGATGATGACACTTTCTTCTGCCACACTTTCTTGGGTGCGGGTGTTGCTTCAACCTCTTTCTTTTCCGATTCCAAAAATTTCTTACATTGGATCCTTTGTCTCGTGTTTCTGTAGTTGTGAAGCTTGATTTGCTT
Organism: Panicum virgatum; assembly: GCF_016808335.1. Classification (NCBI taxonomy): domain Eukaryota; kingdom Viridiplantae; phylum Streptophyta; class Magnoliopsida; order Poales; family Poaceae; genus Panicum; species Panicum virgatum. The sequence goes on along the minus strand of NC_053136.1, from coordinate 25,085,335 downwards.
CGCCTCCTCTTGAATCCGCAAACTTTCTACGTACTCAATGAGGGCTTCAATAGGTGGGATGGATGGCTTCTCCGGCTCTTTCTCGGATTTCTTCTTCCGGTTGATTGTCTTGAATTGAGAACATTGTTCGACCTTCGGCTTGAAGGCAAACTTCTCCTTCTGACCATTGATGTTGAGCTGGATTTCTCCAGCTCCCACATCGATACTCACATTTGCTGTGCTCAAGAACGGTCTCCCCAGGATGAGAGGTGTCTTGGTGTCGACCTCCATGTCGAGGACGACGAAGTCGACGGGAATCAGGAAATTCCGGATTTTGACCGGAATGTTCTCCGCTATTCCCGCAGGGTAACGAACCGATTGGTCCGCTAGCTGCAAACACATGGCAGTAGGGGCAAGCACATGATGGTTAAGGTGATCATAGACTACCTTTGGCATGACGCTGACACTTGCTCCCAAGTCGCATATAGCGTTTGAGAAATGTTGAGTTCCGATTGAGCATGTGATGGTTGGGCAGCCTGGGTCCTTCTTCTTCACCAGGAGAGGGTTGAGTATAGCGGCGCTACACTATTCTGTTAACTGCACGACCTCGGTGGTGGGCAGTGCTCTCTTGTTTCCAAGCATATATTTGATATACTTGGCATACATAGGCACCTGCATAGCATCAAGAAGCGGTATATTGACATACAACTTCTTTATTACCTGACGAACTTGCTGAATTGTTCGTCGGCCACCAGCTTCCTTATCCACTCCGAAAATGGTAAGGTAGTTGTGTCGTGGTAATCCCGTGAAGTTCTTGGGGTTCCATGTGGTCTTCCTGAGTTGCAAATGTGTTGGAGTCGACAGCCTCCTGCATCCTATGGAAAAGGTGGCTCCCGTGTAGACTTACCACCACGCGTAGTCACCGCATTAACATTTTCTTTCGAGGGAACTTCTGGTTGCCCGGGCAGTTTCCCCGTGTTAGCATTAGGATAGGATGAGGCTAGTTGAGCTACTTGAGTTTCTATCATTTTATTGAAGCTGAACTGGTTTTTAATAACTGAATTAAAGCCCTGTAGCTGTGCGGCCAAAGACTCCAAAATCTTGTTAATGTTGTTATTTATCTATTTTTGGCCATACACTAGGTCTTTTAATGAAGGCTAAAAATTGTTTTTGAAATTCATACCTTGCTGTTGACCGAAGGGGAAGTTGGCTTTGAATTCCAACCTTGCTGAGGGTGGAATCCTGAGTTGGGACTGTTGTTGTTGGTTCCAACAAAGTTCGCATCCTCTTGAGTTAGGGGGCGCGAAGTGCCTGAGTGCCCAGTCTCGCCGCATGTTTCACATGTCATTCGAGACTCTGAAACCTGGTTAACCTCCTTGTGCGGAGATTCCAGTTTTTTCATCAGAAGGTCCATCTTAGCGGCTAGCATATCGACACTGTTGAAATGATGCACGCCCTTGGGATGGGCTGGCTGCTTTTCACCTCTCTAACTCTGATTGGAGGCTATCTTGTCTATCAGCGTCTTCGCTCCCGCAACATCGAGAGAGAGGAAGGAACCACCCGTTGCTGCATCTACGTGGTCCTTGGCTTGCTGATTCAGGCCATGGAAGAAATTTTGAATAATTAGCCATTCCTCCATACCGTGGTGTGGGCATGCTTGTATGTACTCCTACAGATGCTCCCAAGCCTCTGGGATAGTCTCATCCGGTAGTTGCTGGATACCGGAGATTCTGTTCCGGAGGGCATTTAGCCAGGAATGCATTTGAACAAGCTTCCCATGTCATGAAAGCTTCCTTGTTTGAGTAAAACCACGTCTTGGCTTTCCCGAGCAGTGAGAACGGGAATAACCGAAGGCAGACGATATCCATCGTAGTTCCTTTGGGGTTAATAGTGTTACTCACCTCCAGAAAGTTCTGGAGATGGGCGTTGGCATCCTCTGATGCCTTTCCACAGAATAGACTAGCTTGAACCATGTTTACCAGTCTAGTCTTCAGCTCAAAGCCGTCATTGCCGGCTTGGTCTAGGTTCAATCCAATAGGGATGTGGCTACTGGACGGGGCTAAGAACTAATGGAGAGTATTCTGAGCCATGGGTGATGATGCTGAAGTGGATGGAGAACTGATAGGCCAAGTAAGTCTTTTCTGAGGTGGGATGATGCGGCGTCTCACAATTCTCACAATTCTTTCTGGATCCGGGTTGAAGTTATTTGGTAGGTCGAAACCGGTCATGCACTGCTCTGCATTAATCAAAAGGTAGAAAGAGCAATGGTAAGCCCGCTAAGATTAGCAGTGTCAAACTAGTAAAGTTTATCAAACTATTTACGATCTCTTTAGCCAATTGTTTCCCCGGCAACGGCGTCAGAAATGCTTGTTCGTGTTTCTTATGCCCAATAGAATATAAATTCCGCAAGCGCATAGAATCACCACTGTAGCACGTCACCTTGGAGTATTCCAGGGTATCGTATGTTTCCTCAGGGAAGCACTATGGTAAAAAGTATCATAAATCGAATGATAATCGTACCAGCGTAATCAACCGACTAACTAGACGGGGGTAAGCCATGTGACACTTCAGGTGTCTAGCTATTAGAACAAAAGGTTATGTGTGCATTTTGTGTGTTTATCCTTGTTTGATAGTCAAAAAAAAATTTGTACAATTTAGGGGCATATGTGTAATTATGCAAAATTACTAGCCCCTTTTAGCGAAAAGTTTTAATTTAGGGAGTATTTTCAAACTTGTGAAGGGGTTTCTTGCAAATACGATAGCAATCATAATTTTGGCAGCTTTATTGCCTTTTAGTCCAAAATTGTGTGAAATTGCTACCAAAAAGTATTTTTTCCTTATTTAAATCAAGTTCATTTGGAAGTTTGAAAATATTTCAAAATCCCTTGATCTAGTGAAAATTTGCAAAACATGAAAGTTGTATATCTTGAAAAACTGCATAACTTTCATTTTGGGCACTTTTTCATTTGAGCCCTAGATCAGTAGATAATTTTAGTTTAACATCAAGTCCCTAAACTTTTCTGATTTTGCAAATAGACCCCCACTTCATCTTCTACCTCCTGCCGACTGGGAAACAGGGCAGGCCGCCGCAGCCGGTTCCCCGCCGCAGCTTGGCGCCTGCGCCGCCATTAAGGCGCCACCTGCATCTCCCCGACTCCCTCTGGTCTCACACCCCCTCTCGCTGGCGCCCTCCCTGCTCTCCACGCCGCGCCGCAACTCGCCGCCATACACGTGTCGCGTATGAAGCTACACCCCCACTAGGACTGCCTTTGCTGGCCAGCAAGCCTTGCGCCACGCCGCCCGAGCATCTCCTCCCCACGCCACGTCGCCGGCCGCTGTGGGAAGACCAATCCCGTCTCCAACTCGCCTTTATCTTCTGCCAAACTCAAGCCACAGGTTCCTCTGGTACTCATCCTCCCCTCCTTCATCTATATAAAGCACTGCCGGTCACCGATGACCCACCGCTCCATGCCCACCCTAACATCCACGACCCCACAGCTTCACCTTGAGTCCACGAAGCTCACCAACCCCGCAAACTCGACCTTCCCTCACCGGAACACCTTCGCCACCGCTCACCTCTGCCGCCGCATCCTGCTCTCCGTCGAAGAGCCCCCTCCGGCCACACCGCGCTTCACCCAAGCACCCCAACAGGTGCGGCTTAACCTGCTCGACCTCCCTGGCCCCTCAGACCTCGCCACTGGCAACCAACGCCGCCGGAACTAGCAGGTCAACTCTCTCTTCCCCCTCTGACCACGGCCAAGGACCCGATTGCAAAGCTTTCAAAAATTCCAGGGTCCTTTCTGCAAAAAGATCTTTTTCCTTTTATTCTTTTTGCAGTGAACTTCAAAAATTTCTTGAAAAATGTAGAAAAATCAGAAAAATGTGAAGTTAATTTTGTTTTGATCATTTTACTTAGCTCTATCATCTGGTGTGAAGAGTTTGAAATATTTCGTTATGTAGCAAATTCCAAAAATAAAACTTAGTAATAGCTCTTTTTATTTATATCTTTTGTTTTAAAGCTATACTTTAAGTGAGGTTTGAACCATTTCATTTATAGATTACTTTTAGCCCCTTAAAAATTTTGTAAACCATTTTTCCAAACTTAACTCATACTTTTAAAAATTATCTTGTATTTTGTGTATGCCTTTACAAATTATTTAAAACCTTTTTATGTATTGTTTAAATAATTTTTCAACTTTTTAGTGAAGGAAAGCTATACTCAAGCACTTCACTAATTGTTTCCAAATATTGCATTTCATATAGAAGTCACCCCGCTAGCAGACGGAACATACGATCTCATCCAGGATCCAGATGGGGTTTTCTCTGAAGCTCAAGTTAATGTTGTTAACATAACTGAAGCCCCGAACTCCGATTCAAAGGAACCCCAGTTTATTGACTCCATAGACACCTCTACAGGCAAGCCCCTATGCATAATCCTATTAATTCAAATTATGCAACTTATTATTGCTATTTATTTGTGCATTTAAGTTATTGGAATTGAATGAAAACCCTACATGCATAATTTTTAGGTACCTATTGATTGAACATTAGATCCGAGTCCCGAATAGTTGCTATGCTAATAAGACCGGTAAAAGTCGAGTGATTTCCTATCACTCGCGAGCTCTATAGGAGTTGCTTGTTTACTTTCTGCAATCACTATAAGGATCATGGACGGATTTGTTGAAGTCCGTCTGTGTTGATGAACTTGATAAGGCAGCAGTGTGTGGTAGCGATGGTTAAGTGTTTGAAAGTACTAGCCACATGCCGTAAATATGGTACGCGGTAAGCCTAGTAACTCCTCGGCCCGGCAAATGGACATACCCCCATTCTCTCTTAGAGATAGGAAGTTAAATTACATTGAAAGTTTATTTTATGTTGTACAACAAACTGCGAGTGCAGAGAAGCCAACGGTTGCTTGAGAGTGACTCGACGGTACTCCAAGCGTGTGTGTTAGGTTTACCCTTGCAAGGTTGGAAATTCGATTCAGAATCGTCCGTTTCTCGCGGATATTGAGACTGCTTGATCCCTTTGCCACATAGAGGAAGAAGTGAAACATTTATGATACATAATCTTGTTGGATGCAAATATATCCTCTACCATGTTTGTGTAGATAGGTGCTTACCTAGAATGGTTAATCCAACTAGAATCTGAAAGCTAAAATTTGAAATTAAGGATCTATTCTTTGTTGCTTTTCAGCAAAAGAAACTCCAGAACCTTCACAAACCCTACCTGTCTAGCTAAAGGACTATGCTATACCCTTAGACGGGTCAGTCTTGCTGAGTATTAGTATACTCAGACTTGCTTGTAACCTTGTTTTCAGGAATGAACTCGGAAGACCCCAACACTAGTATGACTTGGCCTAGTGCTTTACCTGTTGGCTGGACGATGGAATGGGAACCATCCACCAGCTATGGTTCGAATGAATGATGTCATGTTCGGGCTTATCATGACATCTATCCCATGACAGTTGTATATAGTTGTGTTTTACCTTCCGCTGCAAGACTTCTTCTCTTATATTTAGTTTCTGTGAAACTTCTCTAGTTTTCTTTGGAATAAAACTTGTAAAAGCTGGAGCTTCGGCTCACTAGCTTCAAAACTCTGATGTAAATTACACCTCTTATCTATGTGGTGTAAAATATTGTGGAACTGTTGTATCTCTGACTCGCCATCGTGCGGGATGTATACTTGTGTTACGATCCGATATCAAGTGGTTTCATTGGGATTTTACCCGACAGACCATTGATTATACCGGTTGAAGTGCAATAGATGTTTAGTGCAATCGAACTGGTGTAATTCAAACTGGTTCTTCCATAGCTGGTATCAGAGCAGGCAAGTATACTCCGGATGGTACAACCCACCTTAGAAAGATTTTGAATAAAAGATGTGCTCAACAAAATTGTTTACAAAATGTGTTGGACTCATTAAGGTTTGTGCTTAGATCGTAAAGCCCTAGGGTGACGCTTTATGGGTATTATAAGGTGGCTACTAGATATATATGCTATGTGTTTTCTGCAAGTACACTAACCATGTTCGATAGGTTAAGAACGTTTTGGATCTGTCGGCTAGATAATATAGGGAGAGACGTATTTATGCCACCAAAATTAACCACGTAAGACCAAAGGTATTTGGCAGTTATTTTTGGTTCTGAGGATGATAGAACGTGCATGCATTGTTTAAAAACTTGAACAATGTGCTTTGTTGATTGATTGATAGTAAAATGGTGAGTGCCTTGTTCTAAAACCTAGATTTAGTAACCATAAGAGAGGTAAACTATTTGAGATTATATCAAGTTTTGCACCCTTGATCTTTTGTTCAAGGAAGTTTGAAGTGATCAACTAGCCTTGTTATAGTTGGATCATTCATGGTTCTTTTGAAACTTTACGTTTCAATGAATCATACCCTACAGCTTTTGTGTCTCTTTTTGGCGACATCTTACCATTTGAATCCTTATTTCAGATGGTGGGTTCAACACGTGGTACCCCGGAAGGTTTTAGCCATGGCCAGGCTAGTGGATCTTAGCAACCGCCACCACCACCATCTAGTTTGGTGGAAGTCATGGCTTTGCAAACCAAACTGATACGATAACTAGTATAGGGGCAACAAAATCAGCCACGCTCTCAGCAGCGAGGACGTGAAGATCATATTCCCCAAGCAGCTAGATACCAGGAATTCTTTGGTACTCAGCCCCCACTGTTCCACCAGATGGATGAGCCCCTGGACGCAGATGCTTGGCTTCGGACCATTGAGTCAAAATTTTCTTTACTGCCAGTTCCATGCTCCGAAGCTAATAAGACCCTCTTCGTGGCCCAGCAGTTACATGGCACCGCCCGTATCTGGTGGGATAGTTATCGCGCCACGCTACCTGCTGACCATGTAGTCCTCTAGGATGAATTCAGGACCGCCTTCAGGGCGCATCATATTCCCGAAGGACTCATGGACTGGAAGATGAATGAGGCATTGGCACTGACACAAGGAACCTGCACGGTGTTGCAATATGCATAGGCCTTTAATCACCTGTGCCAGTATGCTGGTTATCATGCCGATAGTGATGCCAAGAAGCGGGATCGCTTCCGCCGCGGTCTCAACACAAAACTCAGGGAGCGCCTCAATCTTGTCTGCCCCGACAGCTTCAATGAGCTAGTGAATCTAGCTATCACTCTGGATGATTGCATAGCAGCGCATCGTGCTGAGAAGAAGCAGAAGGCACCAACTGGACCCTCTGGTGCGCAGCCACCGAGGTATCGTCTAGTGCAGAATATAGTTCCCAGGGCCCCACAAAGGAATTCGCCATCAGGCAGATGGGTTTTTAGGCTACCCCAGCAGCAAGGAGCAGCTAGACCCCCTAGCTTCAACAACAACAATCTGGGCCACGGCCAAATAATCAACATCAACAGTTTGGGCTAGGGCCAAATAATCAACAACCCAATCGTGCAAATGGCGACAACCATTGCTTCATTTGCGGAAGTTTTGCACACTTCACCAGGGCTTGTCCCCGAAATCAGAAGCCTGCCCAAGGTCAAAACTCGAAGCAGAACAACCAGGGCAAGGGCAAGAAGCAGGTCATGCAAGTACGACAAGGAAAGATTAACTTTACTACTCTTGCAGAACTTCCAGAGGGCGCACCAATTATGACGGGTACCTTTTCTATTAATCATAAGCCTACATTTATATTATTTGATTTTGGTGCAACCCATAGTTTCATTAATGATAAATGTGGGGCAAGAGTAGGATTGGAGTCTAGTCAAGCTATGGCACAATACAACATTACCACACCTGGTGGTAAAATAACTTCTAATCAAATCCTTAGATATGTGCCAATTCAGTTGGGCAGCAAGTTGATTAAATCAGACTTGATTTCTTTAAGTCTAGAAGGTATGGATGTTATCCTGGGTATGGACTGGATGACCAAACATAGAGTACTATTAGATATCTCTTCCCGAGCTGTTGAGATTGATTCACCATACCAAGGAGCCACTACTCTTTACCTTCCACCACAAGAGTACATCACTCCTTATACTTTTACCATGAAAGATTTCAAACTAGAGGACATTCCGGTAGTGTGCGAGTTTGCGGATGTCTTTCCGGATGACTTGCCCAGGCTACCTCCTGATAGAGATATTGAGTTTGTGATTGAGTTACAACCAGGCAGAGCTCCTATCTCTAAAAGACCCTACCGGACGCCACCAAATGAGTTAGCAGAATTGAAGATACAGCTTCAAGACCTTCTAGACAAAGGTTATATTTGACCAAGTGCTTCACCATGGGGTTGCCCAGCCCTATTCGTGAATAAAAAGGATGACAGCTTAAGGCTATGTGCGGATTACAGACCCCTCAATGTGGTGACAATTAAGAATAAGTATCATCTTCCCCGCATTGACATCTTGTTTGATCAGTTAGCCGGAGCTAAAATTTTCTCTAAAATAGATCTTCGTTCCGGTTACCAACAAATTAAAATTCGGCCTTGTGACATACCGAAGATAGTCTTCTCTACCAGATATGAACTTTATGAATATTTGGTGATGTCTTTTGGCCTTACCAATGCACCGGCTTAATTCATGTACCTGATGAATTCGGTATTCATGCCAGAATTAGACAAGTTTGTCGTCGTTTTTATTGACGACATTCTGATCTACTCCAAGAATAAAGAAGATCATGCTAATTACTTACGAGTTGTTCTTCAAAGGCTACGGGATCATCGCCTATATGCTAAATTCTCGAAGTGTGAATTTTGGTTGGATAGTGTGAAATTTTTGGGCCATACTATCTCCAGTGAAGGCATATCCATTGATCCAAGAAAAGTTCAGGAAGTAATGGATTGGAAACCCCCTACTTCAGTCCATCAGATCCGAAGTTTCCTTGGCTTAGCCGGATATTATCGCCGCTTCATCCTGGACTTCTCCAGAATAGCCAAACCAATGACGGAATTATTGAAGAAGGGAGTCAAATTTGTTTGGGATGATAAGTGTGAAGAAGCATTCCACACTCTTCGAGCTCAACTAACCACTGCCCCAGTGTTGGCTCAACCAGATAACACCAAGCCTTTTGATGTGTATTGTGATGCTTCTGGCACCGGACTTGGATGTGTTCTTATGCAAAACAACTGGGTAATTGCTTATGCATCACGAGCACTTCGGACTCATGAGAAGAACTATCTCACCCACGATCTGGAGTTAGCAGCAATTGTCCATGCTCTCAAGATATGGAGGCATCATCTTATGGGCACTCATTTTAATATTTACACTAACCATAAGAGTCTCAAGTATGTCTTGACACAAGCGGATCTGAACATGAGGCAAAGAAGATGGCTAGAGCTCATCAAGGACTACGAACTTGAAGTACACTATCATCCGGGCTAAGCAAATGTGGTTGCAGATGCACTTAGCTGCAAGTCACACTGTCATTGCCTAGAGGCGGAATCATATAACGAGACTCTATGCAATGAATTGAGGAAGTTGAACCTAGAGATGGTTCCACAAGGGAGCTTAAATCACATAGCTATTGAGCCTACGATTCAAGATAACATTGTCTCGGTGCAAACGCGTGATAAAGGTGTCAAGATCATTAAACAAGAGTTAGTTCAAGGCGAAGAAAAGTACAAGTGTTTTCATCTGGACCACAAAGGAGTTTTATGGTTCAACAATCGCATTGTTGTTCCCAAAGACCATCAACTCCGAAGGAAAATTCTTGATGAAGCACATCTCTCAAAGTTCTCCATTCATCCTGGCAGCACCAAGATGTACCAAGATCTTAGGCAGAACTACTGGTGGACCATAATGAAGAGGGAGATAGCTAAGTATGTTTCTGAGTGCGATGTTTGCCAGAGAATTAAAGCCAGTCATCTCAAGTTAGCAGGTACACTTCAACCTTTATCAATTCCATCTTGGAAATGGGAGGACATTAGTATGGACTTCATCGTTGGCTTACCCAACACATCTCAGAAGAATGACTCTATATGGGTGATCATTGATAGATTGACAAACACTGCCCATTTTCTTCCCGTGCATACTACTTATTCTGCTAAAAAGTATGCAGAAATCTATCTTGATCAAGAAATTCGCCTCCATGGTGTACCCAAGACAATCATATCTGATCGAGGAGCACAATTTGTTGCACATTTCTAGGAACAACTATAGGCATCTCTTGGAACTAAGTTGATTCTTAGCTCTGCATATCATCCTCAAACGGATGGACAAACCGAAAAGGTAAACCAAATCCTTGAGGATATGCTTAGAGCATGTGTCATCCAGTATGACAAGAACTGGGATAAATGTTTAGCCTTAGCAGAATTTTCATACAATAACAACTACCAGTCTAGTTTGAAGATGGCACCATTTGAAGCATTATATGGTCGAAGATGTCGAACTCCATTGAGTTGGTCACAAATCGGAGAACGTAAAATCTTTGGACCGACTTAGTAACTGAAGCTGAGAACAAGGTGAAGGTTATCCAAAGCAAATCTTAAGGTAGCCCAATCTCGACAGAAAAGCTATGCAGATAAGAGGCGAAAACCATTGCAATTTAAAGTTGGGGATCACGTATATCTATGAGTATCTCCAACGAAGGGTGTTCAAAGATTTGGTTTAAAGGGCAAGTTAGCACCTCGCTACATTGGGCTCTTTGAGATCCTTGAAATATGTGAACCAGTGGCTTACCGAATTCAACTTCCTTCTCGGTTAGCAGCTGTTCATGACATATTCCACATCTCTCAGCTCAAGAAATGTGTTAAAATTCTTGAGGAAGTTGTTGAACAACAAGACTTGGAAATAGAGTCAGATTTATCATATGTGGAGCATCCAATGAAAATCCTTGACACTAAGGAAAGAAGTACCAGAAGAGCAAAGGTTAAAATATACAAGATCTAATGGAACAATCACACCGAGGAAGAAGCTACCTGGGAAACAGAACACAATCTTCAACCAAACTTTCCCGACTTCCTTAGAACGAATCCAGGTACCTAACATCCCAGTCCACTTCTACTCTGGAATCTAAGGACGAGATTCTTTTTAGGAGGGAAGGCTGTGACACTTCAGGTGTCTAGCTATTAGAACATAAGGTTATGTGTGCATTTTGTGTGTTTATCCTTGTTTGATAGTCAAAAAAATTTCAGTACAATTTAGGGGCATATGTGTAATTATGAAAAATTACTAGCCCCTTTTAGCAAAAAGTTTTAATTTAGGGAGTATTTTCAAATTTGTGAAGGGCTTTCTTGCAAATATGATAGCAATCATGATTTTGGCAGCTTTATTGCATTTTAGTCCAAAATTGTGATGAAATTGCTACCAAAAAGTATTTTTCCTTATTTAAATCAAGTTCATTTGGAAGTTTGAAAATATTTCAAAATCCCTTGATCTAGTGAAAATTTGCAAAACATCAAAGTTGTAGATCTTGAAAAACTGCACAACTTTCATTTTGGGTACTTTTTCATTTGAGCCCTAGATCAGTGGATAATTTTAGTTTATAGTCAAGTCCCTAAACTTTTCTGATTTTGCAAATAGACCCCCCACTTCATCTTCTACCTCCTGCCGACTGGAAAATAGGGCAGGCCGCCGTCTGCCTCTCCCCGACTCCCTCTAGTCCCACACCCCTCTCGTTGGCACCCTCCCTGCTCTCCACGCCGCGCCGCAGCTCGCCGCTGCGACATCCCAAATCCGGCGAACTCGAGCACCGCCGGAAACACCCCCTCGAACCGCCTCGCCGCCATCCACGCGTCACGTATGAAGCTATGCCGCAACTAGCATCGCCTTTGCTGGCCAGCAAGCCATGCGCCACGCCGCCCGAGCATCTCCTCCCCACGCCACGTCGCTGGCCGTCGGGGGAAGACCAATCCCGTCGCCAACTCGCCTATATCTTCTGCCAAACTCAATCCACAAGTTCCTCTGGTACTCATCCTCCCCTCCTTCGTCTATATAAAGCACTACCAAGTTTCTTCACCGGCGTATACCTTTCGCCACCCCTCTTTCTTCCCCGGCGAGCCTCTGGTCACCGATGACCCGCCGCTCCAGGCCCACCCTGACCTCCACGACCCCACAGCGAGCTTCACCACGAGTCCACGAAGCTCACCAACCCCGCAAACTCGACCTTCCTTCACCGGAACACCTTCGCCGCTCACCTCCGCCGCCGCATCCTGCTCTCCGTCGACGAGCCCCCTCCGGCCACCCCGCGCTTCACCCAAGCACCCCAATAGGTGCGCCTTAACCTGCTCGACCTCCCTGGCACCTCGGACCTCGCCGCCGGCGACCAACGCCGCCGGAATCGGTCGGTCAATTCTCTCTTCCCCCTCTGACCACGGCCAAGGACCCGATTGCAAAGCTTTCAAAACTTCCAGGGTCCTTTCTGCAAAAAGTTCTTTTTCCTTTTATTCTTTTTGTAGTGAACTTCAAAAATTTCTAGAAAAATCAGAAAAATGTGAAGTTAATTTTGTTTTGATCCTTTTACTTAGCTCTACCATCTGGTGTGAAGAGTTTGAAATATTTCCTTGTGTAGCAAGTTCCAAAAATAAAACTTAGTAGTAGCCCTTTTTATTTATATCTTTTGTTTTAAAGCTCGACTTTAAGTGAGCTTTGAACCATGTGTTTTATAGATTACTTTTAGCCCCTTAAAAATTTTGTAAACCATTTTTCCAAACTTAACTCATACTTTTAAAAATTCTCTTCTATTTTGTGTATGCCTTTACAAATTATTTAAAACCTTTTTATGTATTGTTTAAGTGATTTTTTAACTTTTTAATGAAGGAAAGCTATACTCAAGCACTTCACTAATTGTTTCCAAATATTGCATTTCATATAGAAGTCACCCCGCTAGCAGACGGAACATACGAGCAAATCCAGGATCCAGACGGGGTTTTCTCTGAAGCTCAATTTAACGCTGTTAACATAATTGAAGCCCCGAACTCCGATTCGAAGGAACCCCAGTTTATTGACTCCATAGACACCTCTACAGGCAAGCCCCGGTGCATAATCCTATTATTTCAAATTATGCAACTTATTATTGCTATTTATTTGTGCATTAAAGTTATTGGAATTGAATGAAAACCCTACATGCATAATTCTTAGGTACCTATTGATTGAACATTAGATCCGAGTCCCGAATAGTTGCTATGCTAATAAGACCGGTAAAAGTCGAGTGATTGCCGGTCACTCGCGAGCTCTATAGGAGTTGCTTGTTTACTTTCTGCAATCACTATAAGGATCATGGACGGATTTGTTGAAGTCCGTCTGTGTTGATGAACTTGATAAGGCAGCAGTGTGTGGTAGCGATGGTTAAGCGTTTGAAACTACTAGCCACATGTCGTAAATATGGTATGCGGTAAGCCTAATAACACCTCGGCCCGGCAAATGGACATACCCCCCACTCTCTCTTAGAGATAGGAAGTTAAATTACATTGAAAGTTTATTTTATGTTGTACAACAAACTGCGGGTGCAGAGAAGAGCGGTTCTCTGTAGTCGGGGAGAGTGGCACTGATCCATGAATCAGAATGAGAAGCCAACGGTTGCTTGAGAGTGACTCGATGGTACTCCAAGCGTGTGTGTTAGTTTACCCTTGCAAGGTTGGAAATTCGATTCAGAATCGTCCGTTTCTCGTGGATATTGAGACTGCTTGATCCCTTTTCCACATAGAGTAAGAAGTGAAACATTTATGATACTTAATCTTGTTGGATGCAAATATATCCTCTACCATGTTTTTGTAGATAGGTGCTTACCTATAATGGTTAATCCAACTAGAATCTGAAAGTTAAAATTTGAAATTAAGGATCTACTCTTTGTTGCTTTTCAGCAAAAGAAACTCCAGAACCTTCACAAACCCTGCATGTCTAGCTAAAGGACTATGCTATACCCTTAGACAAGTCAGTCTTGCTGAGTATTAGTATACTCAGACTTGCTTGTAATCTTGTTTTCAGGAATGAACTCGGAAGACCCCAACACTAGTATGACTTGGCCTACTGCTTTACCTGTTGGCTGGACGATGGAATGGGAACCATCCACCAGCTATGGTTCGAATGAATGATGTCATGTTCGGGCTTATCATGACATCTATCCGATGAAGGTTGTATATAGTTGTGTTTTACCTTCTGCTGCAAGACTTCTTCTCTTATATTTAGTTTCTGTGAAACTTCTCTAGTTTCCTTTGGAATAAAACTTGTAAAAGCTGGAGCTTCGGCTCACTAGCTTCAAAACTATGATGTAAATTACACCTCTTATCTATGTGATGTAAAATATTGTGGAACTGTTGTATCTCTGACTCGCCTTCGTGCGGGATGTATACTTGTGTTATGATCCGATATCAAGTGGTTTCATCAGGATTTTACCCGACAGACCAATGATTATACCGGTTGAAGTGTAATAGGTGTTTAGTGCACTCTAACTGGTGTAATTCAAACTGGTTCTACCACAAGCTAGATATAAGGTTAGGATAAATGGCCAGTCTATGTCCGAATGACATACGAAGGCTCAACTCCTTAGAGAGGTAGCAGCTGGGAGGACAACGAGTGAGATAAGACACCTGATACACTACTGAACTATCGAGCTAGCCTCTCTAGATCAGACTAACTATCTAACTAATCCTCGGAAGGATCGAGCTTATTTCGGCAGCCTCATGAAAGGACTTAGACTGGGATGAGAAGGGAGTCCAATGGCAGTCGGCACTACTGCTATGAAAGCACCGAACGTGGTGGACTACGAGGGACGGACAGGGCTGTCACCACCTGCCGCCTACCACAATAGTTCCGTGGGGTGGAACACACTTTCTAGCTAACACCGAATTCGGACACCACGCCCGCGATCAGTGTTAGGATTTCTCTCGATGCCTTCGAGAGAATCCCGCCTTCATCCTAGAGCACTAACTTGAGATACTCTAGTCCGGGCGAGAAAACCCGTAAGATAGAATCCCGACTATTAGAGAGAAACTTAGCCTCAGCTAAAGAATACAACTTCTATGCTTGAGCTGAACACTCAGACTTGAGAGGGTAACGGATGCGGAAAGTAAAGCTGACTCTGAAAAGTAGAGAAGATAACTTATATTAATAATGTCAAAAGAAAGATACAAGAGCTATACCAGTCTTCCGACGACTCCGGAATCCCGAGCAAGCTCGACTCTAACTGGGGCCGGCCAGCCTCCCCTAGGCCGGCCGGCCTGGGGATGTGGCCATCTGGCCACTGCCTTTTCCTGGACGCTTCTGATCTTCTCCTGGTGTCGGTGACAGTTGCATAGCCTCAACGCCTACACGTGCAAGGCCGGCCGGCCTAGAGGAGGCTGGCCGGCCTCCCTCTGGCTCCTCTCGGCCCTTTGTTGTACCGATGTTGCACTCGTATGCTTGTGGTCTTCCTGGGAGGTGGATTGGTGACTTGGACACGATCTTACACTGAGTTGTGGGTCCTTTGATCCTTGTGCCAGCCTTTCGGTCCACCCGATCAAACCGACATCCAATCCTTGACTCAGAAGCATTTGAATGTGTCACATTGCCCCTGGATCGAAGACGTGGCATGGTGTGTAGAGGTGCCAGGCCGGCCGTCCTAGAGGGGCCGGTCGGCATGGGTTCGTGCCTATTTTCATCCAACTTTGGTACTTGTTCACCTGAAATCACAACTCATCCAAAACTTGTGGAACTTATTATAATTAAAATAGAATATGAATGGAACATATTGTAAAGCTCAATTTATTCTCGAGAAGTTGAAGGTCAGAATGTGAAATAATGGCCATCAACAGGTGACAATATTGAGTTCTCATCAACAAAATGCCATGGTAAGTATGCTTAGTGTCCTGCTTTTGACATTAAACAAAGCCCTGCCGGGAGGTCGCCCGAGGATCACTAGAGTAAGCCTCATGGTGAGATTAAAATTTAGTTTGAATAAATTTTAGGGCTCCCTGGTTCTTAAAACCAGCAGAGCCACTATTTTGTTTCCACTATCTCGTTGAATACAGCACCAGGTATAAGTACAAGTGTGGGGGAGATCTCTCAAGATAATCATTGCCATACACATTCGAGATCTCCCACATATGTATTGGACAACATCATATGCACAAATATGACCAGGGACCAGGCAAGGACACCAGTGTCAGCCGGCCGCCCGATGGTTTGGCTAGATCACTATTGCCTTGATCCACATCTTCTTCAACAACAATTGTATGTGCATCCTCTACCTCTCAACCCTCTTGATTCATGAGTTTGAATGAATTTTAAATCTGACCCATTAAAATCAAACTCAAAATAAATCAATGTATCCGCCTGCTCTACATGTTTCCTATGGTTGGCTTGCTTATGTTTTATTCCATACTTATCACCTTGATGCTTATGAACAAAAATCCTTAGAAAAGCCCTTTGCAAAGCTTTTTATTGTTTAAAGTGCTCAGGACCTTTATTTGAAAATTTGGAAAAACCCTTTGCAAAGCTCCTCTTTGATATGCCAAAGTCCTACCAAAGCCGTATGATGACACTTATTGAAAACCATATACACATATGCTGCTTGTTTTTGCATTGAGCTCTGTCAAATCGTTGTGACCCTCGAGAGAATTTTTTGTCATGCTTTCACGATCAAGATTCATGTGCACACCACATACACCTTGCTATGCTTCTTTCAGAAGTTAGCATTGTACCATCCACTCATTCAACATAATAAATGCTCCACAATATGTGTTGGTCTCTCTCTCTTCAATTTTTGTTAAATAAAAAAAAAGAGAGAAGAGAGGCATGGGCTATCGAAAGAAAAATATGGACACATGAAGGTCCAAGCATTAAAAAAAAGAGAAAAAATATGGACACATGAAGGTCCATGAAAAAAACAACAAAAAAGATAGCCATGCTCTCAAAAGAATTTGTATATATATATATAGAGAGAGAGAGAGAGATCATACAAAAGGAGTTTCCATCTCATCCACCATGATCCATACATGTGCACATCTTGGTCTGATTGTATGACTTGTTTTTCTCTTTAGATCCAGTCTTTGACTTTGCAATATATGTGATACAAGTATGCTTTATCCTTCATACTCCACCCTGAGCTCCACAGATAGCCATTATTAGAGGTAGGATGAAGGAAAGGCAAGTCAAATGCCTTGGTGAGGACACATACACATTGAGTGATCTTAGAGAATCAAATGAGGAGCAAAGCAAGGTTTGTTTTGAAAACTTATTAAAAAAATCCCAAGGTACTTGATATAAGGAGTAGAAGCGATTTGATTCAAGACCATTCCATACCTCAATCACCCAAGATGGTATGATAGACACTTCAGAGTTCACAAGTACAAGGTATGAGTTGGAATATCTCTTATATATGCTCGCTTCATATATTTGGAATTCATGTTCCACCTTAGTCCTTGCTACTTTACTCGAGGACGAGCAAAGACTAAGTGTGGGGGTGTTGTTGACGGCTACTAAGTACCAAATTTAGGTCGTCAACTCCTGCATAAATATATAAAATGTGAGCATCAACCTAGTGGTAGGAGTTTATTACTGACCATTTCCACGAGTGTTGGTAAAAATTTGTATGCAGGTGAATTAAAGGAGAAAACACACCACAAGAGCAAGGAAACACACTCCACAGATCTAGGCAAAAGGCGCAACCAATCAGAGCATGAGAATCAAGCTGAAATGGATCAAAAGAGGCCCGTGCACCTAAGCAAACCAGCTTAGGACAGGCCATGATCCATGGTATTAGGACAAGGGACACCAGGACAGCTCAAATACCAAATTTAGGGGTAGTTGGAGCCCCAGGCAGGCCGGCCGACCACCATGGTCGGCCGACCAAGCCCATGGGCCCCACCTCCTCAACTTTGATGCGTGGCAGCTCCACACCGAGGAGAGGGTGGCTCTCTCCTATATATGAGGGGAGGAGCTCCATTTCAACACATCTATCAAGTGCTCACTTCGAGCCTTCTCTTGGTTTAGAGTTGTCTTAGAGTAGAGAGAGGGTAGAGGTACTCAGGAGGGGCGCTGGTCTTTGGTGCTCTTATCCATTTTGTACCTCTACGTGAGTGAGAGAGTAGTTTGGGAGAAATGTCGGGGTGTCGGCACTTTGCTCCCAGCTTGTACCTATACGGATGCTGCGACATTCTCCAGGTTTAATTTAGTAAGTATCCGTGGTTCCTATCTCTATTTTGTACTTGGTATAGTATATGCTAGTAGTGCTTGTAGTTGAGTGAGATCAGTTCTCTTACTCGCGGGTTCGCCGCTCTGTATTCGTATAGAGTGTTGTAGTTTGTTGCGGGGTACCAAACATAGTTAGACTGCAATAGTAATCTATAGTGTAGACGTGGTGTCTATGCTAGAGGTTATCCTTTGTTTGCCTTATATCCCACGGTTTGTAGAGGTAGGCCGTAGGTGGTGACAGCCCTATTGGTCCTCCGAAATCCTCCACGTTCGGATATAGCATAGAGCTTTTGGCCGGAGTCGACTGGCAGACCAGTTGTAAGCCGGTGCCTGAAGTGAGTATTGTGCCCGAGAGATCGACCTTTAACTCAGTAGTAGCGCTATCTTAGGAATCCTCTCTACCCTTCTACTTATCTTGGTGTGTCCTTGGACCGATTAGAATAGAAGAGAGTGCACACACATTCCCTATGGATTCGATAACCCTTGGAATACTATGAGGTGAAAGCTACAACGGTATCCATGCACTTGCGGGTTTATTCGTGACGCTAAAATACCCAACAGAGGTCATGGTGTTGATGCTCTCTAGGGTAGATTCGGGTTGCCCTGGGATCTTCCCTAATTCAGCAGCAGGGGTAGCAGCGGCCAGCTGAGCCAACTGAGTTTCAAGCATCATGTTGAAACTCAGCTGGTTCTTGATGGCAGTGGAGAAGCCGTCCATCTTGGCGTGGATGGTCTCCATGGATTTGTTGTTAGCGGCCAACTTCTTCTGAAGAGACTCGTTGATCTTCGCTTTGCCATAGACAAGATCCCTCAAGGTAGGTTGGTTAGGATTGAAAGAATTCGAATTCCCGTTACCTCTTGTTGACGGTGCTTAAGTGTCATTTTCACCCATCAACTATACTCAATAATAAACGAAAATTGCATGCCCTACTCGCATATTTGTATCACTAACCTTGCTCCATAGTTGTTTTCGAGTTTTATACGTTTCAGATGACCAGGAGCGGAATAAGACGAAAACACACAGTAGACGCCATACAACTAAGCAGAATATCGCGTCCGGCGTCACCCACTTACAAGGAGGGCCCATCTGGCAGAGCAAACGGATGCGCCACGCATAATGCATACAAGGAAAGATATCAAGGCTGTAGCAGCACCGTCTAAATTAAACCGGCTTAAGTGCACTAACCATCATCTTAACACTTAATCAAGTTACTGTGCACTTAAAACGGTGTAATCTGACAGGCTGTCGGGTAAATCCCGATTAAACTACTGTACTCCAGGATCACAATTGTACTAGTAGACCCATACAAAGACGAGCACAGGTGATACAAGCATACAACAAAACCAAATTAATTTACAACACTGAGTTTTACAGATAAGTTCGATATATCGAATATCGTGTTTTTAAACGTACAGCGGAAGTTTAAAAATGGGGTTTCAAATACAATACGGTAGAAGCAAATGACGATACAAGGTGAACCCCACATCCTGCCCACCGATGTGATGCCGATCTGCCCGACCTTCACGGAGAAGACGGGACCCACTCGACAGTCCACCCAGGAGGAAGTGGTTGTCCAATCCAGGACGCACATACCTCCTCGAAGTCAGCGGAGACACAACCTGCTAAAAGTGGTTACAACAACAACCCTGAGTATACTAATACTCGGCAAGTCTTACCTGACTATGGTATATACTTAGCCGACTCCTAGACATGCAATGTTGTATGGCTCTGGAGTTGTTTTGCTGAAAAGCTACTAATAGTGGATCCTTACTTTCAGTATTTTAGCTCAAGTTTATTATACAAATACCGACTAGATTTGCCTGAACACCTAGCGCACGCATGGTTGATCACATTATCTTTTCAGAGTACAACAGCCATACCTCATATTCTCAACTTTCCATTTCCAATTCCCTCATTTACTACGATGTGACAGAGAGATCAAGGTTCTCATATCCGCGAGTCACGGCGAATCGATTCGATTTAACCTTGCAAGGTAGACCTAACCAACACGACACATGTAAACCCCGTCGGGCCACACGCATCAACTGTTTCCATCGTTACCACGACATCTGAATCGCGCCTGCTAAAACCCAGGTGTTGGGCCCCTCACGGCGAACTCCCAGAGAACCCGAAGGTGGCATCCATCCAACACCCGCCAACTCCCACGCCCAGCGTAGCCGGTAGGGATTCAAAGTATCGTTGTAAAGCGGTACACAGCTTACCGGTTTGGACTACCTCCTAGTTCCGGCATGTGGTTAGTACTGTTCAATCCTCGATCAGTAGTGCCAACAACGGTATGGTCCTCAATCGACATAGGCGGAGACTCACTTCCTATACCTTCCATATCCATAACCAAATTCATCTCCGCCCGGTCTCCATTTTTCCTTTCTTTCCCAAAGATTCATTATCTAGCAACCCTTTCATAAGTAACAAGGACCTATATCTCGCGAGTGACAGGAATCACTCGACTTCTACCGAATCTTGATTAAGCATTGCAGTACTAACGACCTGTCCACTAGTAGAGACTCATAGGTACCTAGGGAGAGACATGCATACTAGGGTTTCATTCAACTCCTAGAAAACTTAATGCATAATACTTAAATAATAACATTGAATACTGAAAGTAGGGGTTATGCTCCGAGGCTTGCCTTGCAGGTCAGCAGGGTTAGTGATTTCTTCGATAGCTTGATCAACGACTTCTCCTGGCTGCGGTTCTCCTGCGGAAGGCTCCCGGACCGGCTCAGCAATCAGCTCGTAGGCGACTTCGGT
Organism: Panicum virgatum; assembly: GCF_016808335.1. NCBI lineage: Eukaryota > Viridiplantae > Streptophyta > Magnoliopsida > Poales > Poaceae > Panicum > Panicum virgatum. The sequence goes on along the minus strand of NC_053136.1, from coordinate 25,064,503 downwards.
TTCAGCGTCTATACGAATAAGAATATGCCATGCATGAAACTCAGGAAATGATGCACTACAATGCAATACTCATAAATAGAAGCGTAGGCAAGACCAGTAAACATGACTCCCAAAACTATGGCTCAAAGAAATGGTGTAGTGCTGAGATGGGATTTTGGCTCCAAATTCTCTTTAGCCTGAAGTGTCTCCAACAAGAAAGACTGGGGTGCCTTTGAGCAAAACAAGCTCAATTCCAACTAGAAAAATGTAGTTCCAGGCTTTAATTGCTCTTAAACAAGAACCAGCAAAACCATCTAGCAAAAGTAACGAAACTCTCCATTTCATGGTTCTATCAGATAGAGCATGAAATTACGAAGCAAATGCTACTAGTTTTGCCTTTTTAGCATTTTTCTAGGATTTTCTAGGAATTTTGGGAGATTTCAGCCATAAGAAAAAAAACAATAAAGAAAACATTAAAGCGGGGCTGACAGCCGGGCCCCACATGTAAGTGGGAGCCCAGCTACCAGTCCCCCCCCCCCCCCCGCCTCCCCTGCTTTGCCTGCTCAGCCCGCCGTGGCCATGGCCGGCGCGCGGCCAGGCGGGCTCGCGGCGGCGCGGCGCTGGCCCCCGCCGGCGGTGGCCGGCCGGCGGCACGGCCCAGCCGGACCGTGGACAGGGCGGCCGGGGAGCAGGGGCGCGCTCGTGGGGGCGGCGAAGAGGCGCGCGCGGGGCGGCGCAGAGGCAGGGACGCATGGCGGCGCGCGGCCGTTCCGGCCGGCGCAGCTCTGGGCAGCGGAAGGGCGGGGCACGCCTGCGACCATGGGGCTCAGGCGACCATGGGGCTCAGGCGGCCCTGGGGCGCGCGGTGGTGCTGCGCTAGCTCGCGCAGGAGTAGCCCGCGGCGGCGAGCACGGCGGCCACGGCGGCGCGACGTGTTCCCAGCGACGGTGATGCTTGAACTCATGGAGAAAAAGGCCGGGGAGGTGGAGTAGAGCACGATGAAGTTCACCACTACCTTGAATCGGGTCGAGAAGGGATGGAAATGGGCCGTCGTCGGTGAGGGGCAGAGCTGGGGTTAGGGTTAATGGCGGCCAGCGGTTACGGGTGTGATTCCGGCCGAGGAACGGTGAAATCGGTCTCGGGGCAGGGAGTTGGAGGTGGAGGGCAAGGGAAATCGGCGTTTGGGAGGCTTGGGGTGTGAGGAATGACGGCGAGGCGGCGGTAAATGGCCGGCGCGGCAAGCGGCGGCGCCTCTGGGCGCACGAGCAGGGCTGGGAAGCTTGGGCTTGGGGTCAAGGCGAGAGGGGAGAGGCAAAAACGAAGTTTGCCTCGACGGACAGCTTAAGCGGCGGCCGAGACACGGGCACGGCGACGCGTATAGTCGATGGTGCAACGACGCGTGGGAACGGCGGCGAGCAGGGGAGCAGTGGATCAAGGTTTGAATGGTTTGACTAAAATTTGACTAGATAAAACTCCAAATTTCATATTGGCACTCGAATTTTGACCAAAATAGAAGTTGTAGAGGAAGAGAAGATCTACAACTTTGTTTTTGGGCGAAAGTTGAGTTGAGGTTCGAATCATCGAGAAAAACAGGGTCAAACATGGCTAAAATGATGTTTACTATGCGAACACGATTAACGCTAATGACGCGTTTAAGCCATGATTAGTGATTAAACAAAGGATTAGTGAGCACAATTAACACAGGGGTATTACAGCCCTTCCCCCTTAAAAGAATCTCGTCCCGAGATTCCCGCACGATAGAATGCATAAGGTGAGAAGGTTCAAAGGTGAAATACTTGAATGAGCATTTAAAATGTCCGGATACTTGGATTTCAGAAATTCCTCTTTCTCCCAAGTAGCTTCATCTTTAGAGTGATTGCTCCATTGCACTTTGTAGAATCGGTTGGTTGTGCGGCGAGTAACTCAATCCTTGCGATCAATAATCTTGATTGGATGCTCAGAATAAGTGAGATCAGACTCTAATTGAATTGAGTCGCTATCAACAGTTTCAGTCAGAACTCTAAGGCACTTTCTGAGTTGTGATACATGAAAGATGTTATGGATTGCAGAGAGATTTGCTAGCAGATCCAATCGGTAAGCCACAGGACCGCATTTTCCACAATTGGATATGGACCAATGTAGCGGGGAGCTAACTTTCCTTTTATTCCAAACTTTTGCACGCCTTTCCAAGGTGATACTTTTAAATAGACATGGTCACCGACTTCAAAGGCGAGTGGACTACTCCTTTTATCCGCGTAGCTCTTCTGCCGAGACTGCGAAATCTTCAAGTTCTCTTGGATAAGACGGACTTGTTCTTCGGCTTCTTGAACTATGTCGGTGTAACACCCTAATCTAAATTTCAGCATTTAATAATAAATTTAATCGGCTTTATTTAATTTTTCTAAGATTTATTATGCTTAGCCTGCATTTAATTTAATTTTCTTCTCGCAAGTAATTAAAATTCATCTTAGGTTCAATTTGTTTGTGCAGTCATGCTGGAGCATAGTTTTATTTTTGGTTGAGTGCTTAGGATTTGAATTCAAATTTTATTTGAATTCAATTAGATTTGTGTTAATTTGAGAAAAAGAAAAGGAAATAGAAAAAGGAGAAGGAAAACCCAGCACAAAACCCAGCCCAACCCCGCTCCGCGGCCCAAGTCGCCTCCTCATCCTTTCCCTCTCGCCGGCCCAGTCCACCCCCCCTCCCGGCCCAGCGCCCCCTCGCTCTTTCCCCCGCCTCGCAGCCCAGCAGCGCGCGCTGGCCAGCGCCCCGCCTTCTCTCCCTGCTGGACGGTGCCCGCACATCAGTTCTTTCCCCTTCCTCCACACGCAATCTACGCCCGAGCCCTCTATTTCGCTTTCGTCGCGCTCACTCGCCTGCCCGTGGACCATCCTACCCGAGCCCGACCGCCACGAGACCCACCTGCAGCCCCCCCTCCCGCTCCTTGCATGCGCACCCCGGACTCCGAGCGACCCGCGCTGATTTCGGATCGAGGGTAGGATCAGTCCGTGTGTGCAACGCCCGTGCCGCGATTCCCGCAGCCCGCACGCCGAGGATCATCCCCGCCGCCTTCTTAACGCGCCCTGCACCTCCCTGAACCCTATCGGCCTATCCCCACCACAATTTCCCCCAAACCCTAGCCCAACGCCACCCCACCATTGGAGCTATGCCCGAACGCCCCATGGTGAGCTCCTCGACAATGCTCCGCTCCGTCAACCCAGTGCCGGCCATCCTGACCCGCTTGGTCGCTTTGCAGGACAACCCTGCGTCGCTGCCACCGGAGCAGACGCTCAAGGAGCCGTCCACGCGGCCTCTCCCCGTGCGCCACCGACCTGCCAAGCTTGGAACCGCCGCGACGCCACCGTGGAACCTCTGCACAGCACATCTGCCCGATTCAGTGCTAGGTGAGCACCACCCTGAACCCCTCCATCCTTTGCGCTAAGAATCAAGGCCCATAGATCACGCCCGAGCTCGGAACACCGCAGTTCCATCTCCGTCGCCGCAGCTCTGCCATGGCGGATGCCCTACATCACGACACCGCCCCGCCCAGACCTTGTTTACACTTGTGTTGGCACTGAGCCCACACACAGGCACGTTTGGCTTCTAGTTTTGAGCACAACATGATGTGAACACCCGTGCGCCGGCGAGCGCCGCCGCACAGAACCACCTCCACCATGGCGCGCGTGTACCTAGAGCCTTGCCGAGACCCGCTTCAGGCCCAGGTGGAGCACGCGTGTTGCGTTGATCTTCCCTGACCCAATCCCCGCTCGAATCCTAGCCCGGAGCATCGATTTCGGCGCACTCCGGTGAAGCGCCGCCACGGAGCAGAGCTCCGGCGAGCCGCACCGCCGCCCAGCGCGCCCCAAACTCCCCGAGCCGTTCGATCTAGAACGTGCGGCCACGATTAGATCTAACTTACCCCTTCGGCCTGGCATTTTTGTTAAAGAGCCCCCCAGCTTTCTTGAAATAAACCCGCAGTCCTGAGCAGTGTAAAAACAATTCCAAAACCGCACCTGCTTTTATGTTTTTGACCCTGAGCTTTATAAAATTAGAACCCGTAGTCCAGACCCGCCGGTTTTGCATGTTAGACCCCAGATCTATAGTTTAATTATGTTTAAGTCCCTGGTTTTTGCGCAGAAGCCCATGGAACTCTGTTTTTCTTACAGTTTAGTCCCTAGATCTTGTTTTAGGCCTAGTTTTTGCGTTCTAGCTCCGTTTAGGTGTTCTTTATGTCCACGCGATCGTTGTAACACGTAGAATAGTTCTAGCTTAGTTTTGTTTGCTATTTTTATGTATTGTTTTACTGTTTCTTAGTGTTTGCCTTTGTTTGCATGTATGTGTATGTGCTGGACTTGTTTTGGCGTTGCGATCGTGAGTAGACATTGATCCATCTGAGGAGTACCAGGAGCCACCATCTTCAGAGCAGTTTGAGCAGCAGGAGAACTTTGAGGAAGGCAAGTATAACATGAACACCACCTATCACTTTTAAATAAAATTTCATACTGCATTTTAATACTGTATAGCTATAAGGACTTTCTTAGCCACTTTATATCCTTTATATATATCCCTTGGGTTGCATTTTGGTTAGTTATGCTAGGTGTCACGCTATAACACACTTGGTCCTTTTAATTAATTTGATTAATGGTATATGCAACTTAATTTTGAGAGTGGCCCTCTGTGCGGTGTACTTGAGTGGCTCACGTCTCGTTAAAATATGTTTTGTTAGAAACAAGGTTTAGGGGGCCAGCACAGTGCTTAGTGCTGGGTTGGCCACTCTCCTTAAGGACTGGTTCATAGAGCGACAACCTGGGACAACAGCGCTACCACAAGACTGGAATGGGACGGTCTTGGCTTACTAATTAGGTCATTTTGGTTCGGGAGTAACTTACCGACGGGGCAAGAGGAAGGGTGAGTTTCAATGGTCCCTACGCTACGAGGCTTGGTCTGTGTTATCTTGTACCCCCTCGAGGTGGGCCCCATCGTTGCGGAGCCTGAATCCTTAGCGGTTACACCTTACCAACGTGGTCCTTTGTAATGGCCTCGTAGTGAGTTTGCTAGTCATCTCACCTACGGAAGTGTGATGAACAATTAGCGTAGCTCACGACTTTTGGGTAAAGATGTGCAACCTTTGCAGAGTGTAAAACTGGTATACTAGCCGTGCTCACGGTCATGAGCGGCCCAGATCCTCCTTTTGATTAGTGGGGTTATCTTCCTTTGATTACGGGGGTTCCCCGGGTGGTGTGGTTTGGTTTGGTTCTCAGTAGTATCATAATTAATTTTGATTAATTTCTATGCAACTGGGTTATGCTAATTTCATCAACTTGTAGTAAATAGCTTTAATAAAATTTTGCCAAGATTAAAAGCTAATGCAGTTGAGTCAGGCAACCTTAGAGCCTCATAGTTTGTGTTATACTTGTTGAGTACAAGTTGTGTACTCACTCTTGCCTACTCTACTCTTTTTCCCTTGTTCTTTTTGGGGATACTCTACTGCTGCTCAGTTCCTGCCGACGCGAGGGAGTTCACCCGGAGCTACCAGAAGTACGAGGACTTCTAGGCGTTCGTCTCCCAGTCGACGTCCCTGTGGTGCCCAGCTTCCGAGAGTTTTCGTATATGTATTTACGCTTCCGCTGTATTAGACATTTTTGTCATTCATGTAATAAATAACATTCGTACTCACTTTATTATATCTTTTTACGTGATATGTGCTGTGATATATTGTTCATTCTGTTGTATATACGTGTGACTTGATCCTGGCACGTATATGATTGCTCGGTTTATGTCCTTTTGTAAACCAGGTGTTACAGAGTGGTATCAGAGCTATATCGACTGTTGAATAAAAGCCTAGATAGAACTGGATGAGTTTTAGGTCTTCTTCTCTCTATCCTTGTCTGCTGAAACTATTTTGCTATTATATTCCTTGAATTCTAAGATTTTTACTCGTCTTGCCTTGATTTCTCTCTATAGAATAGTCTCCGTAGATTCTGGCCTTAAGTAAGTCGACTGACCATCATAGGTGTAAGCTAAATGACCCCTTTATAATAGCACGATAGAATGTTCTGCGACGCGTTGTGTTAGTTGAGTTGTGTGTTAAACTCGGCTAAAGTGTAAATTTGTATGCTTGTCTTTATGCAACATGTTTGATTTGGATTTTTGGTTGATTGCATAGTTTAGCTGTTGCACTTGTTCAAATGTAAATCGGCTCTTAAGTTAAATTTGAATTAAGTAATAAAATAAGTTAGATCGTTGGGGGTAAAACCATACACTCTGTTCTTTCTACCTTATCATGCCTTGGGTTGCTCCTGTCTTTCTTGTTGAGAAGAAGGATAGTGCGAAGAGGATGTGATATCCAGGGATTCACCGACGAGGACGTCGGTTTCTGTAAGGGGGTAGGGATGTGACACACCGGCCTACAGATAGTACGGGAGAATTTGAAGATTGCTCAGACGAGGTAGAAGAGTTATGCAGATCTGAGTTGAAGAAGTGCTTGAGAGTGCCAGAAGAACAAGCACCATTGAAAGGATTGGATGTGCAAGAAGATCTAACCTATACCGAGCATCCGGTGACGATACTGGAGACATCAGAGAGAGTTACATGGAACCGGAAGATCAAGGCGTGCAGAATGCAATGGAGTGACCACACCAAGAAGATGAGCTGCGGAAGACCTATCCTGGTCCCTTTGCTAGCCAGCCCTTAGAATCTCGGGACGAGATTCCTGTAACGGTGTAGGATTTGTAACACCCTAATCTAAATTTCAGCATTTAATAATAAATTTAATCAGCTTTATTTAATTTTTCTAAGATTTATTATGCTTAGCCTGCATTTAATTTAATTTTCTTCTCGCAAGTAATTAAAATTCATCCTAGGTTCAATTTGTTTGTGCATTCATGCTGGAGCATAGTTTTATTTTTGGTTGAGTGCTTAGGATTTGAATTCAAATTTTATTTGAATTCAATTAGATTTGAGTTAGTTTGAGAAAAAGAAAAGGAAATAGAAAAAGGAGAAGGAAAACCCAGCACAAAACCCAGCCCAACCCCGCTCCGCGGCCCAAGTCGCCTCCTCCTATCCCTCTCGCCGGCCCAGTCCACCTCCCTCATAGCCCAGCGCCCCCTTGCTCTTTCCCCCGCCTCGTAGCCCAGCAGCGCGCGCTCGCCAGCACCCTGCCTTCTCTCCCTGCTGGATGGGGCCCGCGCGTCAGTTCTTTCCCCTTCCTCCGCCCGCAATCTCCACCCGAGCCCTCTGTTTCGCTTCCGCCGCACTCGCTCGCCTGCCTGTGGACCATCCCGCACGAGCCCGACCGCCACGAGACTCACCTGCAGCCCTCCCTCCCACTCCTTGCATGCGCACCCCGGACTCCGAGCGACCCGTGCTGATTTTGGATCGAGGGCATGATCAGTCCGCGTACGCAACGCCCGTGCCGCGATTCCCGCAGCCCGCACGCCGAGGATCACCCCCGCCGCCTTCTTAACGCGCCCCGCACCTCCCTGAACCCTATCCCCACCACAATTCCCCCCAAACCCTAGCCCAACGCCGCCCCACCATTGGAGCTCTGCCTAGACGCCCCATGGTGAGCTCCTCGACGATGCTCTGCGCCGTCAACCCTGTGCCGGCCATCCTGACCCACTTGGTCGCTTTGCAGGATGACCCCGCGTTGCTGCCACCAGAGCAGACGCTCAAGGAACCGTCCACGCAGCCTCTCCCCGTGCGCCACCGACCTGCCAAGCTTGGAACCGCCGCGACGCCTCCGTGGAACCTCTGTACGGCACATCTGCCCGATTCAGTGCTAGGTGAGCACCACCCTGACCCCCTCCATCCTTTGCGCTAAGAATCAAGGCCCATAGATCACGCCCGAGCTCGGAACACCCCAGTTCCACCTTCGTCGCCGCAGCTCCGTCATGGCGGATGCCCTACATCACGACACCGCCCCGCCAAGACCTTGTTTACACTTGCGTTAGCACTGAGCACACACACAGGCACGTTTGGCTTCCAGTTTTGAGCACAACATGATGTGAACACCCGTGCGCCGGCGAGCGCCGCCGCACAAAACCGCCTCCACCATGGCGCGCGTGTACCCAGAGCCTTGCCGAGACCCGCTTCGGGCCCAGGTGGAGCACGCGTGTTGCGCTGATCTTCCCTGACCCAATCCCAGCTCGAATCCTAGCCCGGAGCACCGATTTCGGCGCACTCCGGTGAAGCGCCGCCGCGGAGCAGAGCTCCAGCGAGCCGCACCGCCACCCAACGCGCCCCAAATTCCCTGATGGGGACACCACAAGTACGTCTACACTAGCAGCACCTTCTCCAGCGCCTCCAGATGCACCTCCACCCCAGGCGCCACCTTCTGGGCCAATCACTCGGGCCCGTGCAAGAGAACTGAACTTCGTCATGCTACTGAAGAATGAAGGCCCAGAAGAATAGAAGCTGGCCCAACAGAGGCCCTTGTGTGGGCGCCTAGGGCTGCGCCCTCCCCCTTTGCCCTGGACGCCAGGGGCGGCGCCCCCATCTCCTGGCCGCCCTTCCCTAGGGGCTGCGCCCCCTCTCCCTCTATTTAGAGAGAGGTTTCTTTTCAATTCAGACTAGAGTTTTGTTTTACATCTAGCTTTAGCTACTCTTGAACACGCGCAAATCAGCGTTGTCCTCGTGTATTCAGAACTCCACCTTCGAGAGATAATCAGATTGCTCGCATCCTTTTCTTGTTCGTTCTTCGATTGCGGACAGGAAACGATCTTCGTGATCAGGCTGATCTTGCATCAACAAGGTCGGTAACCACAGGGAGTTGGTTCAGCGATTGCATTGGCGCTTCGGGTTCGCTCGTCGTAGTTGGATCGTGAGGGTCATCTTCCGCCAAGTCGAATTTATCCCCACTCACCGAAAGATCGGGCACTCCGGCTCTATCAAGTGGTATCAGCTTTCCAGGTTGATCGGTGAGTTTATCGAGTGTTTTTCCATTACCTACAGTACACAAAACCCAAAAAAATTATCAGGTTAGATCCTTGTTGCTGGTTACTTTGTGTTCTATCCTTGTTTTTCTTCTCTTCTAACAGTAGCACCGCCACCATCTCTCTGCCGCTCGCCATCCCCCACGCGCCAGCCTTTCTTCTGGATCGCGCCGGTCCCCTGATCGCCACCCCTCGGGATCGCGCGTCTCTGGAACACGCCGTTCGGTGGGTCGCGCCTGCCCCTGGATTGCGCCGACCTGCCCCTGATCGCCCTCTGCTGCCTTGTGTGTTTTGGAAAGTCAAAAAAAAGGAAAGCAATCAAAAAAAAGGAAAACAAAGTAGGAACGCACACCACAAAAAAATAGGTTGCCTCATATTGGCTGATCTCGGCTCACTCTTTTTTTTACCGGACTACCCCTACCCTTCCAGAAAAAGTGTGTGTGGTGACTTGCTCTTTTGTATTATTTTGTTCATATAATCAGTTTGTAAGTTTCTCCGAGAAAAAAAAGAAAAAAAAACAGGAAAAAAAAGGGACAAAGACAGAAACAGGCAGCATATCCTTTCTCTGATTTCCTTTGTTATCCTCCTACTAACCTTTGCTCCGACTTTGCACTTTGTTTCCAGCAACTTTGCACAAGTTTAGCACTATAATTCAACTTTGCATTATTGTTTGATTGTGCTAATCCTTGATTTGAGTGCAGCCTACCCAGAACTCCATATATTTCTACGACGAGCAGATTTTGTTTCTCCAGGCAATCGCTCCTCCAATCTTTCGCGAGTTCCACCGGTTGGTTGCAGTTCGCCCCTGTGTGCGTGGTAAGAACGGATAAGAATTTGATAACAGCACTACTGTGAGCGCCTTAGACCCTTGTTGTCGTAGGTTTTGTTTTTGTGTTTGCGCTAACTATGGCAGGAGACGAAGGCACGGCAGATGAAAAGCTGCAGGACATGCGGACACGAGTTGATGGACTGGCCTGCGGACATGAAGACGATGCATGAACGGCTTGACTCGACGATCACATCATCGACCGAGAGGTTCGATCAGCTCGACCTCGCTCAGATGGCCGCTAAGACCACGCTCGACACCATCGTGGCACGGCTCGACACATTGTCCACATCGATCACAGAGTTGCAGAAGGATTATGGTGGTGACACGGAACAGGAAGAGGGTACTCGCACCGGTCGTGCCCGCCGTGTGGTACGTCATCAACATAATGACTCATTTGCTAAGATTAAATTTAAAATTCCATCCTTTAATGGCAAATATGATCCTGCTGTATATCTTGATTGGGAACTAGAGGTCGACCAGAAATTTTCATGCCATGATATTCCTGTTAATTCTCAAGTTAAAGCTGCTATTAGTGAATTTACTGATTTTGCTTTAATTTGGTGGTGTGAATATAAACAAAAAAATCCCACTCCCACCACTTGGACTCAATTAAAAGCTGCCATGCGACACAGATTTGTCCCTTCATATTATGCACGAGATTTGCTTGAAAAAATGCAGTGCTTTCGACAAGGTCAACAGTCTGTTGAGGACTATTATCAGGAGTTACAAAAAGGTATGATTCGTTGTGGTTTGTTTGAGACAGACGATGCTGCTATGGCTCGTTTTCGTGGTGGTTTGAACTACGAAATTCAGGACATCCTTGATTATAAAGAATATTCTGATATGACCACATTGTTTGCATATGCTTGCAAAGCTGAACGCGAAGTGCAGGGATGCCGTTCGAAGACATATCCTAACTCTTTTGCAAGAAGAAGCCCGGCAACCAGCTCAGCGCCTGCTCTACCTGCGTCATCCACGACCAGCAGTACACCACGCGAGGGGTCGGCCAAACCTGCAGCACCCTCTCCCACAGGCGTTGTTCCTTCCAAAGGACGTACACGGGATATTCAGTGCCATCGTTGCAAAGGATTTGGGCACATGATTTGGGACTGCCCAAACAAGCGTACCTTGCTTATCCGTGACAATGGTGAGTACTCTTCTGAAAGTGATTTCGAAGAAACTCGACATGCTATGCTTGCCACTGACCATGCAGCTAATGAGGAGGTACATGTCACCCCGGGCGATGCAGATAGGTATGAAAATCTTGTTGTGCAGCGTGTTCTTAGTACACAGGTCGCCCAGCCCGAGAAAAATCAGCGACACACTCTGTTCCATACAAAGGGCGTTGTGCAGGAGCGGTCGATTCACATCATCATCGACAGCGGCAGCTGCAACAACTTGGCGAGTACCGTGCTGGTCGAGAAGTTGTCATTACCCACTCGTAAGCATCCGAATCCATATCACATTCAGTGGCTTAATGATGGTGGAAAAATTAGAGTAACACGGTCGGTGCGTGTCCCTTTCTCCATGGGTGCTTATTCTGATTTTGTCGATTGTGATGTTATTCCCATGGAAGCATGCTCTTTGTTACTTGGTAGACCTTGGCAATACGATACTTGATAGCTTGCAGCATGGTCGTTCGAATCATTATTCTTTCATGTTTAAGGGTCAGAAAATAATTATACATCCAATGACACCTGAACAAATTGTTAAAGATGATCTTGCTCGAGCTGCTAGGAATGCTAAACAACTTGAACCATCACCATCGCCCTCTAATTCTGAAATCAAGTTGAATGCTCCTGTTTTACTTGCTACACGTACTGATTTTGATGATCTCCGCGATGCTCATTTGCCCTGCTATGCACTTGTATGCTCTAGTGTGCTCGTTTCACTCGATGATGCACCGTCTTTGGATATTTCCCCTATGGTTGCTAACCTTTTGCAGGAGTACGCTGATGTTTTTCCCAAGGACTTGCCACCGGGTCTTCCACCACTCCGTGGTATTGAGCACCAGATCGATCTCATTCCAGGCGCACAGCTTCCGAACCGCGCACCGTACCATACGAATCCGGATGAGACAAAGGAGATCCAGCGCCAGGTACAGGCGTTGCTCGACAAGGGTTACATCCATGAGTCTCTTAGCCCTTGCTCAGTTCCTGTGTTACTTGTTCCAAAGAAAGATGGATCATGGCGTATGTGTGTAGACTGTCGTGCTATTAATAACATCACCATTCGTTATCGATATCCTATACCACGCCTTGATGATATGCTAGATGAGCTTAGTGGTGCAATTATTTTCACTAAGATTGATTTGCATAGTGGTTACCACCAGATTAGAATGAAACTGGGTGATGAATGGAAAACGGCTTTTAAAACGAAATTTGGGTTATATGAATGGTTGGTTATGCCATTTGGATTGACTAATGCTCCCTAGTACCTTTATGCGCTTAATGAATGAAGTTCTAAGGCCTTTCATAGGATTGTTCGTTGTTGTCTATTTTGATGATATCCTGATTTACAGCAAGTCTACGCAAGAACATTTAGAACATCTGCGTGCTGTTTTTGATGCGTTGCGTGCTGCTCACTTGTTTGGCAACATAGAAAAATGCATCTTTTGCACACAACGTGTCTCGTTTCTTGGCTATGTTGTTACTCCACAGGGCATTGAGGTGGACAGCAGCAAGATCGATGCCATTCAGGAATGGCCTACACCGACGACGGTCACACAAATTCGGAGCTTTCTTGGACTTGCAGGATTTTACCGTCGGTTTGTCCGTGATTTCAGCTCCATTGCAGCCCCTTTGCACGAGCTTACAAAGAAAGGTGCGCCATTTGCTTGGGGCGATTCGCAGGAGGTAGCGTTTAACACTTTGAAAGATAAGTTAACACATGCTCTCCTCTTGCAATTGCCTGATTTTAATAAAGTGTTTGAACTTGAATGTGATGCTAGCGGTAGTGAGAAATTAAATGGTGCTAGTCTGAGATATTCTACTTATGATAAGGAGCTTTATGCTTTAGTTCGCACTTTGCAAACATGGCAGCACTATCTTTGGCATCGCGAGTTTATAATCCATTCTGATCATGAGGCTTTCAAACATATTCGTACCCAAACAAATCTGAACCGTCGTCATGCAAACTGGGTAGAATTCATTGAGTCCTTTCCTTACATCATTAAACACAAGAACGGGAAGGAAAATGTCATTGCCGATGCTTTGTCTCGTAGATATACCATGCTCTCACAGCTAGATTTTCAAATCTTTGGCTTGCAAACTGTGAAAGATCAATATGTCAACGATGCTGATTTTAAAGATATCTTAGCTCATTGTATGAATGGCAAACCATGGGGCAAATTTCACATGCAGGATGGGTTCCTGTTTCGCACTAACAAGCTGTGTGTTCCAGCAAGCTCAGTTCGTCTTTTGTTGTTACAGGAAGCACACGGAGGCGGTCTCATGGGACACTTTGGCAGTCTACAAGACGCATGAGGTGCTGGCCGCCCACTTCTTTTGGCCCCGGATGCACCGTGATGTCGAGTGCCTTGTTGCCCGCTGCACTACTTGTCAGAAAGCTAAGTCACGACTGAACAACCATGGTTTGTATATGCCTTTGACTGTCCCTACTTCCCCTTGGCTTGATATTTCTATGGACTTTGTTTTGGGATTGCCTAGAACTAAGAAGGGGAGGGATAGCATTTTCGTGGTTGTTGATAGATTCTCCAAAATGGCTCATTTTATACCATGTCATAAGTCTGATGATGCTAGCAGTGTTGCTGAATTGTTCTTTCGAGAGATTATTCGTTTGCATGGTATTCCGAATACAATAGTCTCAGATCGTGATGCTAAGTTTCTCAGTCATTTTTGGAGATCACTTTGGAATAAATTGGGAACTAAATTGCTGTTTAGCACAACTTGTCACCCTCAGACTGATGGACAAACTGAGGTGGTTAATAGAACTTTGTCAACCATGCTTAGGGCTGTTTTAGACAAAAATTTGAAATGTTGGGAAGATTGTTTGCCCCATATTGAATTTGCGTACAATCGTGCAACACATTCTTCTACAAAGATGTGCCCTTTTCAGATTGTTTATGGTTACATTCCTCGGGCGCCTATTGATTTGTTTTCGCTTGATGCTGAGGGCGCCCCACATATAGATGTTGTTGCACATGTTGAACACATGCTTAACCTCCATGAACAAACACAACAAAACATTGCTGCTACTAATGCTAAGTATCAGGTTGCTGGTAGTAAAGGAAGAAAACATGTTACTTTTGAACCAGGTGATATGGTTTGGTTGCATTTGCGAAAGGATCGTTTTCCTACTTTGCGTCGTTCTAAATTGATGCCTCGTGCTGCTGGTCCTTTTAAGGTGCTAACCAAGATTAATGATAATAATGCTTATGTTCTTGACCTGCCTGCGGAGTTTGGTGTTTCCACTAGTTTTAATGTTGCAGATTTGAAACCATATGTGGGCGAGGATGAGGACTTGCCGTCGAGGACGACTTCAGTTCAAGAAGGGGAGGATGATGAGGACACCACAAGTACGTCTACACCAGCAGCACCTTCTCCAGCGCCTCCAGATGCACCTCCACCCCAGGCGCCACCTTCTGGGTCCAATCACTTGGGCCCGTGCAAGAGAACTGAACTTCGTCAATGCTACTGAAGAATGAAGGCCCAGAAGAATAGAAGCTGGCCCAACAGAGGCCCTTGTGTGGGCGCCTAGGGCTGCGCCCTCCCCCTTTGCCCTGGACGCCAGGGGCGGCGCCCCCATCTCCTGGCCGCCCTTCCCTAGGGGCTTGCGCCCCCTCTCCCTCTATTTAGAGAGAGGTTTCTTTTCAATTCAGACTAGAGTTTTGTTTTACATCTAGCTTTAGCTACTCTTGAACACGCGCAAATCAGCGCTGTCCTCGTGTATTCAGAACTCCACCTTCGAGAGATAATCAGATTGCTCGCATCCTTTTCTTGTTCGTTCTTCGATTGCGGACAGGAAACGATCTTCGTGATCAGGCTGATCTTGCATCAACAAGGTCGGTAACCACAGGGAGTTGGTTCAGCGATTGCATTGGCGCTTCGGGTTCGCTCGTCGTAGTCGGATCGTGAGGGTCATCTTCCGCCAAGTCGAATTTATCCCCACTCACCGAAAGATCGGGCACTCCGGCTCTATCACTCCCCGAGCCGTTCGATCCAGAATGTGCGGCCACGATTAGATCTAACTTACCCCTTCAGCCTGGCATTTTTGTTAAAGAGCCCCCCAGCTTTCTTGAAATAAACCCGCAATCCTGAGCAGTGTAAAAATAATTCCAAAACCGCCCCTGCTTTTACGTTTTAGACCCTGAGCTTTATAAAATTAGAACCCACAGTGTAGACCCGCCGGTTTTGCATGTTAGACCCCAGATCTATAGTTTAATTATGTTTAGGTCCTTGGTTTTTGCGCAGAAACCCCTGGAACTCTATTTTTCTTACAGTTTAGCCCCTAGATCTTGTTTTAGGCCTAGTTTTTGCGTTCTAGCTCCGCTTTAGGTGTTCTTTATGTCCACGCGATCGTTGTAACGCGTAGAATAATTCTAGCTTAGTTTTGTTTGCTGTTTTTATGGATTGTTGTACTATTTCTTAGTGTTTTCCTTTGTTTGCATGTATGTGTATGTGCTGGACTTGTTTTGGCGTTGCGATCGTGAGTAGACGTTGATCCATCTGTGGAGTACCAGGAGTCACCGTCTTTAGAGTAGTTTGAGCAGCAGGAGAACTTTGGGCAAGGAAAGTATAACATGAACACCACCTATCACTTTTAAATATAATTTCATATTGCATTTTAATATTGTATGCCTATAAGGACTTTCCTAGCCACTTTATATCCTTTATATATATCGCTTGGGTTGCATTTTGGTTAGTTGTGCAAGGTGCCGTGCTATAACACACTTGGTCCTTTTAATTAATTTGATTAATGGTATATGCAACTTAATTCTGAGAGTGGCCCTCTGTGCGGTGTACTTGAGTGGTTCACGTCTCGTTAAAATATGTTTTGTTAGAAACATAGTTTAGGGGGCCAGCATGGTGCTTAGTGCTGGGTTGGCCACTCTCCTTAAGGACCGGTTCATAGAGCGACAACCTGGGACAACAGCGCTACCACAAGACTAGAATGGGACGGTCTTGGCTTACTAATTAGGTCATTTTGGTTCGGGAGTAACTTACCGACGGGGCAAGAGGAAGGGTGAGCTTCAATGGTCCCTGCGCTACGAGGCTTGGTCTGTGTTATCTTGTACCCCCTCGAGGTGGGCCCCATCATTGCGGAGCCTGAATACTTAGCGGTTACACCTTACCAACGTGGTCCTTTGTAACGGCCTCGTAGTGAGTTTGCTAGTCATCTCACCTACGAATTGTGGGTAAAGATGTGCAACCTCTGCAAAGTGTAAAACTGGTATACTAGCCGTGCTCACAGTCATGAGCGGCCCAGATCCTCCTTTTGATTAGTGGGGTTATCTTCCTTTGATTACGGGGGTTCCCCGGGTGGTGTGGTTTGGTTTGGTTCTCAGTAGTATCATAATTAATTTTGATTAATTTCTATGCAACTGAGTTCTGCTAATTTCATCAACTTGTAGTAAATAGCTTTAATAAAATTTTGCTAAGATTAAAAGCTAATGCAGTTGAGTCAGCCAACCTTATAGCCTCATAGTTTGTGTTATACTTGTTGAGTACAAGTTGTGTACTCACTCTTGCCTACTCTACTCTTTTTCCCTTGTTCTTTTTGGGGATACTCTACTGCTGCTCAGTTCCTGCCGACGCGAGGGAGTTCACCCGGAGCTACCAGGAGTACGAGGACTTCTAGGCATTCGTCTCCCAGTCGACGTCCCTGTGGTGCCCAGCTTCCGAGAGTTTTCGTATATGTATTTACGCTTCCGCTGTATTAGACATTTTTGTCATTCATGTAATAAATAACATTCGTACTCGCTTTATTATATCTTTTTACGTGATATGTGCTGTGATATAATGTTTATTCTATTGTATATACGTGTGACTTGATCCTGGCACGTATATGATTGCTCGGTTTATGTCCTCTTGTAAATCGGGTGTTACAGTCGGGTCCAAAGATAGTTCTTTCACCCGCTTCAGACCAATTCAGAGGTGTTCGACATCGACGACCATATAGTGTTTCAAATGGTGCCATTTTGATGCTTTCTTGATAACTATTGTTATAAGAAAATTCCGCTAATGGCAAGCATTCATCCCATTTCTGCGGGTAAGCTAAGACACAGGCACAGGAGCATATCTTCTACAATCTGATTTACTCTCTCCGTTTGGCCATCTGTTTGAGGATGATAGGCTGAACTGCGAATAAGATGGGTCCCCAAACAAGCATGTAGTTGCTCCGAAAAGCGAGCAACGAATTGGGTCCCTCGATCTGATACGATGGTCTTTGGCACACTATGCAAACACAGTATGTGATCCATGTACAACTCAGCATACTTCTTTGCTCGATAGATAGTTTTAACTGGAAGAAAATGTGCTGATTTGGTAAGGCGATCTACAATGACCCAGATCGAATCATAACCCTTTTGAGTTCGAGGTAAATCGACTATGAAATCCATGCTGATATCTTCCCATTTCCATTCAGGTATACTTAAAGGCTGTAGAGTTCCAGCCAGCCTGAGATGACTAGCTTTGACTCTCTGGCATATGTCGCATTCTGACATATATTTGGCTATTTCCCTTTTCATTCGAGTCCACCAAAATTGTTGTTTCAGGTCTTGATACATTTTGTTGCTACCAGGATGGATGGATAGTCGTGAGGTATGAGCTTCATCAAGAATCTACTTTCTGAGCTCAAAATCTTTAGGCACCACTAATCGGCTCTTAAACCATAGTACATTCTCACTATCTTGGTGGAAACAATTTACTTTCGGATCTCCTTCTGAGATTCTTCTCTGAATTTCCTTTACTCCTTTATCTTTCTTTTGTGCTTCGATGATCAGATCACGAAGAGTAGGAGTGAGTTCTAGATGGGCCAATGTGCCATGTGGTACAATGCTCAAGTTCAACTTTTCCATTTCAAAACAGAGAGACTCACTTAATGGTATAGCCGAAAGACAATGATAGTGAGTCTTGCGACTTAGTGCATCCGCAACTACATTTGCCTTGCCAGGATGATAATGTACTTCGAGCTCATAATCTTTAATCAACTCGAGCCATCGTCTTTGATGCATGTTCAGATGTACTTGAGTGAAAAGATATTTGAGGCTCTTGTGATCTGTATAGATATTGCAGAGTGTACCGATAAGATAATGTCGCCAGATCTTCAGAGCATGGACTACAGCTACTAATTCAAGATCATGTGTAGGATAATTTTCTTCATGACGCTTGAGTGATCTAGAAGCATAAGCAATCACCCGATTTTCCTGCATCAGAACATAGCCAAGTCCTGTGCCTGAGGCATCACAGTAGACATCAAATGGCTTTGTAGTATCAGGTTGGGCCAAAATTGGAGCCGAAGTGAGAAGTGTTTTCAATTTCTGGAAAACTTCCTCACACTGGTTACTCCAATAGAACTTGACACCCTTCTTCAGAAGCTCAGTCATAGGTTTAGCTATCCTGAAGAATTCCGAATGAACCGACGATAATAACTAGCTAAACCCAGGAAACTGTGGATTTGAGGAACTGAAGTTGGAGTTTCCCAATCCAGTACATCTTGTACTTTGCTGGGATCAACAGAAATACCTTCAGCGGATATGACATGACCTAGAAATGGAACTTCTTTCATCCAAAAATCACACTTGCTGAATTTGGCATATAGCTGATGCTCTCTGAGACGCTGAAGTACAATATGAAGGTGTTGAGCATGTTCTTCCTCATTCTTGGAGTAGATTAAAATATCATCAATGAATACCACTGACGAACTTGTCTAACTCCGGCATGAATACCGAATTCATGAGGTACATGAAGTAAGCTGGAGCATTGGTTAATCCAAAAGACATAACCAAATACTCATAAAGACCATATCGAGTGGAGAAGGCTATTTTTGGTATATCTGCCGGTCTAATTTTGATCTGATGATAGCCAGAAAGGAGATCTATTTTTGAGAATACTTTAGCTCCGGCTAACTGATCAAAGAGAAGGTCGATACGAGGGAGTGGGTATTTGTTCTTGATGGTGACCGCATTCAGGGGTCAATAATCCTCACATAACCTCAACCCTTGGTCTTTCTTCTTGACGAATAGAGCTGGGCATCCCCAAGGTGACGTACTCGGTCGAATGAAACCTTTATCTAGTAAATCTTGTAACTGAAGCTTTAATTCAGCTAACTCACTCTGAGTCATTCTGTAGGGCCTTCGAGATATTGGTGCGGCACCAGGTTGTAATTCAATAATGAACTCAACATCTCGATCTGGAGGCATGCCCGGCAATTCCTCCGAAAACACATCGGAGTATTCACAAACCAAAGGAATTCCTTCTAAATGTTTCCCTTCCACATGATAGACTGTACTTTCTGGGATCTCATAATGAGAAAGATGAACATCCATCGGACCATATGTAGAAGAGTTTAACCGAATGATGCGAGAAGTGGTATTAATGATAGCACCGTGCTTTTTCATCCAACTCATTCCAAGTATGACATCTATCCCTTGACTTGGAAGGACAATGGTAGTGATCGGGAAATTTTTCCCACCCAAGTTAAGAGTCACATTCCGAACTACCCTGCCAGTAGTTAACCGTGTACCTGGCATCTGGATAATGTAGGGCCTTTCTAAGTATGTTACTCGTAATTGATGTCGAGCAACACATGCTTCACTGATAAAGGTATGGGATGCTCCAGAATCAAATAACACAGTAGCAAGGCAGTGATCAATGGAAAACATACCAGCCATCACTTGAGTACCCTCAGGAACATCCTCCAGTGTGGTGTAGTTCACACGTCCGATTTTAGCAGGTACAATCTTTTTCTTTTGATCTTGCTGACTGGAACCTTGACCCAATGCGGAAGTCTTGTAGTTATTCTGCCTAGGTGGCATAGGGCAGTCACGTGCGAAGTGCTCCAGATTACCACAGTTGTAACAGGGGTAGTTGTTGGGCGTGTAACTTGTGGCACTAGAGGCCGCTGCCCCTGCTGCGGTGGTAGAAGACGTGGTGCCCACTGCTGCTGTTGCTGTGGTGGCCTAACGACCCAATGATCTTGCTGCGGATGGCGGTTTGGAGCCTGCTGAATCCCTGTCTGAACTAGCTTGTACCTCTGGGGTGCATTGCTAGAGGACCCCACAGGTGTTTTTCTTTTCTTGTCAGCCTTGTGTGCTAGCGTGGCATCTTCCTGAATGAGAGAAATAACAGTAGACTCTTCCTCTAAATGATTCACCTCATCATTTGAATTAATTGCAAGAGATGGATTAACAAAATTTTCTCTCATAACAATTTTCATGTCATCCCAAGTTTGAGGTTTATCTAATGGCCTTAAACTCTCCCACCAAGTTAAAGCAGTACCTCGCAAGACACTGGCTGCATTCTGAACCTTCCTCCTTGGACACATAAAGCGAGTAGCAAATATGTTGTCGATTGCAATTCCCCACTCAATGTACTCATCAGCACCGATGCCATCATAAGTTGGTGGATATGAAGAACCTGTCATTGTTAGAAGATAGCAAAAGACAACACAAAAATATTATCCCTATCAACTAGCAACTAATAGGTAGTGGTGAAAGTGGAATGCAATATCTCAAGCGGCTTACCACCGTCCTGCAAGTGTTCTTACCAAAGCCAACAGGTGGAACAATCAGTTGTCAAGTTTGGGTGTAACAGTTGCAAGATGAACCTGTGCTGACAGAAGTATTTGTGGAGTTTTGGGTAGGCATAATATTGTAGCAAGGAATATCAAAATTTCAATTCAGAAGATGATGAGGACATGACACCTTCAGATACGACCATTGCTTATAAGGTGACTTTGCTCTTACTTTTCCATAGTGATTTTTTGGCACAATTCACTTAGTTCCACATGTACATGTCATTATTTGCTTGTAGGTGCAAATATTTCTCAAAGTGCAAGTCCATCAAAGTTGCTATGTCATCGTCACGGGCTTGTTATTCACAATTGGGACCCTAGCCCAAGTTGGAGCACACCCCATAAAATGGAGAACAGATAAAAAAAAGTATTTGGACGTCCTCCACCTTGGCCACCTCCTTAGGAGACCAGCAAGGGCGTCCAACCCAAGTTGGAGGCCCAATCGATGTCGACTTCGAGTCCGTTTTGGAGTCCAGGAGCAGTCTGCACTAAAACAGGCACCACGGTCGCATACCGGATTAGATTTGGGCAATCTTTATATGGTTGGAAAGATAATTTCAAGAGACTTATAATGGAACTGGTCTCAGGCCCAAATTCGTCCGGAGTCAACAGAAATCATCTGAAGAAGTTGACATCCAGAATCTGTCCCGGTGCTGCGTCTCTGTTTTTGGGCCGATGGTCCGTGTATCGTGTTGGAGCCCAATAGGGGTGTGTCCAGGGGTCCCTCCATGACCCTAGGGTCTTCTTTAACAGCTGCCACCACATCGTTAGGGTTTGGGTTTTGCTTAGATTCATTCTGTCAAGAACAGTTGTCGTCGTTCATCGGTTTGTGAAACCCCAACTCGTGAGATTAATCATTCATCTACAGAGTCACTTCATTTGAGCTGCGTTCTTTCGAGTTCTTGCTTGTGTTCTTCATTGCTCTTGTAGGGATTAGTCTTCTTGGCGAGGTCAACCGGGTTGTGACACGGTTGATAATCAGAGGAGTTGTGGTGCTAAGATTGCTGGATTCGGGTCTTAGGATCTGAAGCCGGATCGGTGTGTCTCGCTCCGCCTACAACGAGAGTTATCCAGAACCTGACGGAAGATCGGGAACCCACATCCCCATTATTTGGTAATCAGAGCTTCAGGTATACTGTCAGGTTTACATCTATCCTTTAGTTCGAGTGTTTTTGCCTTCGTCCCACAGTCCACCGCCATATTTGTTTCCTACCTAAAACCATCCGCGTCATAGCATTTGCATATTTTGGTTTCAGAGTTCGTAGTGTTGAGTTTTTGTCCTAGGTCGAGGTCTTGTTGCTGGTTTAGATCGTGTTTTAGTCTAATTTGTGTGATCCCCCTTTGCTTTCCATCAACCCTTGCCATCACCATCCATTAGATCCAGATTTTTCGTCCATATAACATCCTGATTCGAATGCCTTCCATAAAACAGTCATAAACTGTTGCGTCCGAACTCGAAAAGGTGCAAATTTTATATCTACGGAGAACTACAGAAAATTTTAGATCTGTTTCATCCTAGCTTTTCTAGGTTCGCAAAATTTAGAATTGCGAAATTCGATCAGCAAAATTGAGTTTCGGGGCCAACAAGTTTGGCATGCATTTGAGAGCACAATCATTATTTTGTATAGACCACATCTTTTATCCAATTGAGCTCAAATTTTTTTGTGGTTAGTTCTTGTGTGCTCTTTGCTGGAAAAATATATATCAAAAGTATAAGAGAAAAAAAAAGATTGAGAAAAAAAGAAAAATAGTGAATGAAAAAAACAAGAAAAGAGGAGCACATAAGCAATATCCAATAGCTCTATTTTGTGGTGCCTTTTGCCTTGTCCTTGATTCGTTGCTACCATTCATACTTTTCCTCTCTTGTTTATCAAAAATTGGTGCTAGGAACACGTATAGGCCAGCAACTAGGACAAGTGCTTTGGACATTTATTCAATATTGCTATCTGTTACTGACTTGTGTGCCACATACATATATTTATTCATTTGTCTGCCTTCCAAGATCCACATATTACTTCAGATCAGTATACCCAGAGGATCTTGCAATCTTGGTACCACTTCCTCACAGGTATCACGAACCAGCCACCGGTTGTACCATCCACTGCTTGCGCTAGTAAGAACCTTGTAAGGGCTTGGTAAGACGCTACCTTTTGTTGTGTTGAGAGGCACCACTATCCACTTTCATAGTAGTTGATAGGGATAATCTTTTGTTGTCTTTTCTCCTATTGCTAACCTTTTGAAGGACAACATGAGTAATGTAGCGCAACAAATATTCAATTTACAAATGGAGAAGGCAGAGAAAAATGAGTGCAACCATTTGTTCTAGACTTACTTTGTTGTGAGGAATCGACGTTGCCGTGTCATCATTGACCGTGATAGCAACCGTAACATTGCAAGTTTGGAGTTGATCGAGAAGCTTGATTTGACCACACAACCACATCCATGTCCGTACAACATCCAATCGGTAAATTCTTGCGACAATATATTTGTTGATAAAATTGCACGCATTGAATTTTTCATTGGTACTTATAAGGATAGTGCAGAATTTGATATAATACCTATGCAAGCATGTCATTTGTTGTTTGATCAACCTTGGAATGATATAAATAATGTATTGCATAATATGGTTGCCAATAAATGCTCTTTTAAATATAATGGTAGAAAAATTACTCTTATAGCTATGACCGCTACCGAAATTTTAGAAGCTGATCTTGAAAGAGCAGAGAGAAGAAAGAATGAGCCTTTTAGAAAAGAATGGATTATTTCAGATGTTACAGTGCCTTCCTCCAAATCTGATTTTGTACAAAATGAAGATATCGCTTTGTCTTCTGTTGGAACTAATATTTTACAGCATGTATCCAAAAAAGAAAACAAGGTAATAGAGAATGAACAGGTAATTGTCTCAGGTAAGAGCTCTCTTAATGTGCTGAAATTGTCCACCACTCATGCTACAATAGAGCAACATTTATTGGACACCAAATCTGAATTGGCTTTGTCACATGATGAATATTCTACTGATTTGTGTGATAAAAAAGAGTTGTGTGATAGTTCTATGTTTATCCCTATGCCACAACTTGTGAAGGAAACTGATCCTTTTGTTTTGGAACCAAAGACTTATGCTAAATATAAACATTTGATTCCGATTGCTACAGAAAAGGATGAATGGAAATTATTGTCTTCTTTAAATACTTTGGGTTATATAGAGTTTGATACTTTGTGTGCTCTTAGTAGTTTGGAGGAGAAATTTAAATGTGTTGGATTGCCATGGTTATCTCGATGTACATATCATTTTATTGGCAAATATAATTGTAAAGAAGACTACATGGTACACCGAGTTTATATTTGTTCAAATCTGAATTCTCCTTTTGGTGTGCATCAATATGACCAAATAGAGGGCTGCAATATCGATAATAATATCATGTGGAGATTCCCTAGTTTTGCTTTAAAGAAATAGGTTAGGTTTCAAGAAGTGGAGCATTGTTGGCTACTACCCGCAACATATCCTCCAACTAAGCTCAAACCGAGGACGGTTTGTTGTCAAGAAGGGGAGGATGATGAGAACATGACACCTTCGGATATGACCATTGCTTATAAGGTGACTTTGCTCTTACTTTTCTATAGTGATTTTTGGCACAATTCACTTAGTTCCACATGTACATGTCATTATTTGCTTGTAGGTGCAAATATTTCTCAAAGTGCAAGTCCATCAAAGTTGCTATGTCATCGTCACGGGCTTGTTATTCACAATTGGGACCCTGGCCTAAGTTGGAGCACACCCCATATAATGGAGAACATGTCAAAAAAAATCTTTGGACATCCTCCACCTTGGCCACCTCCTTAGGAGGCCAGCAAGGGCGTCCAACCCAAGTTGGAGGCCCAATCGATGTCGACTTCGAGTCCGTTTTGGAGTCCAGGAGCAGTCTGCACTAAAACAGGTGCCACGGTCGCATATGGGCTTGGATTTGGGCGCTCTTTATATGGTTGGAAAGATAATTTCAAGACACTTCCAATGGAACTGGTCTCAGGCCCAAATTCGTCCGGAGTCAACGGGAATCATCTGTGGAAGTTGACGTCCAAAATCTGTCCCGGTGCTGCGTCACTGTTTTTGGGCCGATGGTCCGTGTATCGTGTTGGAGCCCAATAGGGGTGCGTCCAGCGGTCCCTCCACGACCCTAGGGTCTTCTTTAACAGCCACCGCCACATTGTTAGGGTTTGCGTTTTGCTTAGATTCATTCTATCAAGAACAGTTGTCGCCATTCATCGGTTTGTGAAACCCCAACTCATGAGATTAATCATTCATCTGCAGAGTCACTTCATTTGAGCTGCGTTCTTTCGAGTTCTTGCTTGTGTTCTTCGTTGCGCTTGCAGGGATTAGCCTTCTTGGCGAGGTCAACCGGGTTGTGACACGGTTGATAACCAGAGGAGTTGTGGTGATAAGATTGCTGGATACGGGTCTTAGGATCTGAAGCCGGATCGGTGTGTCTCGCTCCGCCTACAACGAGATTTATCCAGAACCTGACGGAAGATCGGGAACCCACGTCTCCATTAGATGTCCTCATCACTTTAGAGGATGAGCCAGCTGTCCATCCCATGATGAGGACAGGCGAGGATGTACTTTTGTAGTCTCTCTCAAGTTTTTGCGATGGACTCCATCGCTGTCTGCTGGAAACTCGATATTTTCCGGTGCAGGTCATTGGTTTTGCCCAACAGGAGAAGTTTTGTGATGGACGCCATGGAACATTTGTTCCATATGCTGATGGCTTCCTTGTCCTTGGAAAACTACTGTTTCTCCACTCCCAGAAGGGAAAAGGGAAATAAATAGATCTTGATTGCATCTACTGTGACGCCCCGTATCACTATGGTCTTACAAAGCTCTAAGAAGTTCTGCAAATGAGCATTTACATTCTTTTTTGGCTTGCCGCAGGAGGGGCAGCCCTGGACCACATTGATGAGACTTTTCATGGGTTCAAAGTTCACATCCCCAACAACGATGACGGGTCTAGTGGCCACGTGGCATCGGAGGGGACGGAGAAATCACGTAGTCGTTTCAGCCATAAGTTTAGATGGTGCTTGGACAACTGGTTCATGTACCAAGAGAATGACTTGAGGAGGGAAAATGCGAGGTCGGACCTTTCTCATTAGCCTCTCCAAATTTTCAACAAAGTTAGTTGGTAAGGAGAAACCAGTCATACACTACCTCCATTTTTACCCATGGTTGACGTAAACAAAATCAACATTAGCCTGTATAAGCAATAGCTACTCCTCAAACATATTGTCTTGAGTATGTAATAGTAAATCTTTAAACCAGTGCCATGTCCAGCAACGGTGCTAGAAATGATTATTGGTATTTCCTAACGTCACCACTAGGTTTTGTGTTCCTAGCAACGACACCAAAAAATGCCCTAGTACATCTTAACTTGTAGCATTTCACCTTGAGATTATTCGGGTATGCCCTAGTCCAACAATCGTTGGTTCAAAAAAAATAATCATTCTTCTCCGGTAACCAATAACTAGCAGCCACAATTGTTGGAATTCCTATATCCGGCAAGATTTTTTTATGCTCGTCTGGCGTTTGAACAGGTACTTAATACAACACGTTAGACAAAGCCATACACGCAGCTGTTAGAAAAAAGTTCCATCAAAGAAATACATCTAATATAAATATAAGATATCCATCTCTGATTATGCAGATGCGGATACGGATTCGATCTTGAACAGCAAGATTCAGATATTGATTGTTCATTTAAGCATGATGAAAACCCATTTTGGTCGGACGATGGGTTGGAAAGTACTCCCTCCATCCCATCCTAAATTATTTGTCGTTTTGACATACATCCATTTTGCTAGCATAACTAAGCATAGCAAAATCGATATATCTAGAAAAGTCAAAACGACTAATAATTTGAGACGGAAATCAACCCTACTAGTATCACATAAGCAGAAATCAACCTCTACACCCGAACAGCACAGTACTTCGAACACAAACTAGACAATGGTGCAGTATTTTTGCTTATTGTCCACATTCCAAATGGTCCGCTTACCGGTTTCCATGCTACAAGGCACAAGAGAACATACACAAGAACATCTAGAGATTCATAGGACAAATTGTAAAGCCACAGAACATCACTAGTCAGTTGTAGAGAACCTGTTAATATGAACAGCTACTAAAGTTTCGACGTTTATCAGGCGAAAGCAATAATCAAATGGCGAGTTTGAAAATATTTGTGCAAGCTTCCCAAATTATGCACTGCCACCATATTTCTACAGACCCAACATTGCCCTGCTTGCTCCTGTCTCCCTCTCCGCTGAAGCAACTGATCCAGATGCTGTTGGTGATTTCACGGAGAGCGGTGCCACAATCTGTGGGTGAGTTATTGCAGCTCGGGCCATCACTGTTACACCTTTAGTTAACATGTCATGGTTGGGAACTGGGGTAGCTACCAGAAGAACACCCATCTGCTGTGTGCTGCTACCAGCAATACCAGCTGTGGTAACACTCTCTTGCGAGAGTTCATACGGCTTGGCTGCCTTTTTGGGTTTCTTGGCTCGACGTCGCTTTTCTGAAGAGGCCGGCAAAGCTTCAGGGATATCATTGTCACTACTCAATAGACTCTTCCTGTGGACTGAACAGAAATCTGTACCCCATTTTGCACTCGTACCACATCCTTGGAACTTGCACCGACTGCCCCCACCATGCTTAATGCAGAAATCTGTCCGTCCTTGTGCACTCTTTGTGCATCCTTCGAATTTGCACCGCCTTCCCCCACCATGCCTGATACAGTAATCTGTGTTCCCTTGTGCACCCTTTGCACACCCTTCAAATTTGCATCTCTTGCCACCACCATGCCTTATGCAGCGGTCACTACGGCCTTGGCCACATGCTGCATTTGGACATCCAGGGATAATGCACCGCTTCCCTCCTCCATGGCCAATGCATAAAGGTGTGCCTCCATGTGCGCCTCTTGCACAGCCCCGTACCATGCAGCCCTTGCTAGCACCACTATGTAACTTACAGTAGATTGAGTTCTCCTGTGCCTGCTGCTTGCTGCAGCTTTCGTGCTTACAAACCCTGTCTGCCCCACGAAAAACCAACTGTGTAGTCTGACCCTGAGTGTTCCCTAAACTATCCTTTAGTTTACCGCGATCATCCCCTTCATGCTTGACGTGCATTTCTTGCTCAGAGCATGTAACTGCACTGGAAACAGGTCCATTAAATTGGCTGTCGTCAAAAGGAGGCACCAATAAACCTGAACTCCCCTGTGCACTGTGGAGGTGATTGTATTGTTGGCGTGACAGCCCGCTGTGAAATTTGCAGTACAGTACCCTTCCATCGACAACCTCATTGCACCCAGGTTGCTGGCAACGGTTCCTGTCTGTTTAAGAAGAAAATCAATATATTAGAAATATATAAAATACAACAAATATAAATATTGAAGGAGATGGCATACAAAGAAAAGCTGCTAGTGAAACACCACATAATAAAAGTAATCGGTTAAATCAACATATCATACATTAATTCCCAAATTCACGAGAAAAGATATCTATCAACGAAAACAAGCACATGAAATCTGGAGGACTAGTTCGAGGAGAATCATATAAACTAATAATGGTACATCACACATGCAGCAGCAATGTGTATTGCAGACAAAATCAATGAAACGTAACCAAAATAACAGAACATTTTTATTGTACAGAATAAAGAAGCACCCTTGCAAAATCACAGGTTTTGGGGTCACTAGGCATGGAAAACGTACCAACAAGTGAACCTTCTGCCATATGCATCTGTACTCAAAAAATAAACCACTGAAAATGTCAGAATATTGTGATTATAAACTGAACATATTGTTACTTAACAGACAGACCAAATTACCTTTATGCGAGACATATGGTCATGCCCCATAAATGTTGTCTTTCTCTGCAGAAGATTCATGCATAAAAACGTCAGAAAATGGAGCAGAGGTAGCATTTCAGCAATCATCACTTAACTATAAGAATGTAACAGACATGTTAAAGCAAAAAAAATTGGAGGTTGAAGATTAAGTTATTTGTAAAATAGCACAACTATAAGAATGTCGTGCCGCCGCCGCCGCTCGCATCACGCCGCCGCCTGACCGCCTGTGTCACGCCGCCCAGGTCACGCGGCCGCCAGCTCGCATCACGCCGTCGCCTGACCGCCTGCGTCACGTCGCCTGGCCGCCGCCCGTCGGCGTGGCGGCGTCTGAAGATGAGCTCCTCCTCCAATGGTAAGTTTTCTTGCTCTGCTCCGCTCTTGCTCTGCTCTTGGCTCGTTGCTCGTGCTATGCTCTTGGCTCATTGCTCTTGCTCTTGCTCTGCTTGGCTCATTGCTCTGCAGATTTCGATGCACAGCGGCAAAGGCAGGTGTAATGCTTGGTTCTTTTTAAATTTTGAATTACTTGCTCACTTGCTGTAATGCTGTTACACATTTAATTGCAGCTACTGACTTCAGTTTTTCTCTTTGTAATTACAGTTTCAGCAGCAGAACAGCAAGGATATGGAGTGTGGGACAAGAATATGGAGTTCTGGACAATTCAAACATCAAATCTCACAAGTGTCACCAAACTGACTATCATTGTGGTGTTCCTGCTTGCTATATAGTATATAAGTACATATACATGTACATATATGTCCTGGAATATATAGGACGACTATAGCGATGACTAGGACCGACTAGGGTCGACTAATCGACCTGATCGACGACTAGTCGCGACTAGTCGCCTTATCGGTGTCATGGCGACTAGGTTCGACTAGACGACTGTATAACATTGATCATAAGGAACATCCTCCCATGATTTTTTACTATTGGTATTTACAATAACTGTAGCATCACCCATCTATTATGGTTTCAAATAGGTAAGGGTAACTGGGTAAGTTATCAAAGAGGACAAGACAGTCGTGAATACTACAACAATTGTTTCTTTAAGCGTACAAAATTAAACCAACTGAAATTAATTCGAGAAAAACATGTGAAAACATTTTAGGTGTATGCTCAGTTAGGTTCATTGGTCATTCCAGCCAAATAATATAATTAAGCCAGACAAAATTGTAGTGTGGAACAGGGGAAAACACAAAAGCCAGTGCATATGTATGGCCTAACAGTGTGGTGGCCTAATGATATAAAGCAATGGAGAAATTCCAATATCTTTGCATCTTTGAGCAATGGACTTTTCCACAGATTTGATTGAAGCATAAATGACCAGTACAACCACAACAAGTTATGGATGGTGGCTAGGTGCTCTTGAGCAAGAAGACATATATGTTGCAGAAAAGCACAGCACAGCCTTGAAACAAAAATAAAACTGCTTCAATGGTTCAAACCAAAAGGCACTTATAAGGTACATAGCTACAGCATCAAGAAAATCAACCAAGTATGAAGGAATTATAAAGCATCAAATTGATCATATTATTTTAGCTAAAGCCTCAAGAAAATCAACCAAGTATCACGGAACCACAAAGCATCTGATTCATCTTGTTATGGTGCTTGAGAGTTATCTCCTATTGTAATTATTCTGAGCCGTTGATGTTATGAAGGGAGGATTTATTGCAAATAAGGGTAGTATAGCAATTATTCCCATACTTTGTCACCATTTATTCGTCGCTGCACTGGATCGAAGAAATCCCTCTTGCACTGACACGCACACCTACACAGGGTGTCACCACCGCCTTCCAGTTCGGCGAAATGGAGGATCCCGTAGCCATCCGTCACCGACGGTTGACGTGCTATCAACCAAAGCTACACAACACCCCTTCGCAAAAATCCGGCAACATCATGGCCACCACCATACAGCCAAGTGTGACACGGCTGTACTCATCTGCCGTGGCGTGCCTCATCACCTCCGGAGACGAGTTCGTGGCCTACGTCCTGAGGCGCTCGGGCATGATCATGGCCTGCAACTTGTCCCATCAGGAGGACAGGACGACATCGAGCTGCTTGTACCACCACAAGTACTCCATCAATGTAGAGGTGTGCGGCGCTGCCACATACATGGTCGTGCTATCGTAGTTCCTCGACACGACAAGCCTGTACTTCCGAGAGTTCGCGAGCAGCATATGGTGATAGGTGGCCACATTAAGAACGGGCCCGTTGGCATCTATGGATTGGTCGGCCTGCCTGAATGCGCCTCACATGAAAATACCAATATGTCCTTCCACTTAATTTTAAATTAGCTCCTGGCCCACAACCTAGGTTCCTTATAATAGGTACCTTCCATTTTTAAATCATTGAATCAGAGCTGATCGACAGCTGTTATTATTTTCAGGCACTATAAAGTTCTCTTTAAATGATATCTACTGGTGTGTTATCCTAAATAAATAAAACATGGAAATTTGCACACGATTTTCAGGCTGTACAGTTGACAAATATGCAATAAACAGGCAACTGCATTTAATCAAAAGGACCCCTTTCAATTAACTTTTCTTTTCTTTTAAAAAATAATGTCAACCTCAAGCACATAATCTCATTGTTTCATATATACTACAGAACCTCATAAATTATGATTTCTTGACAATGACAAATCTTAGCATTGATCTTGTTACTAGAGAGTTGTGTCCACGTTCAGCTAGTGCGTAGGTTCATTGCTATTAGCGCTAGCTAAATTTCAGCTCATATTTAGAAGAGAATAATATGCAGATCATGTGGTCATTGATTGCACTAATTAGGAGGATATCATGGGTAGGTGTGAAGCCCTCTACGAGCTATATATATGTTACCAAACCATGAAGGCAAAGTGGTATAGGTGTGCCACCAGAGAAGAAATACTAGTGTGTTTGTGATAAACACCTAGAAAGTGAGTAAGTGATTTCCAACAACAAATAGATAAAACCGATCAGAATGGCTGGTATTTACTTTTCTGAGCCCTATATCACAAACTATATGGTGATAACGAGGATTAATAATTTGTTCCTGTTTGCATCTTTCCAATTTTGAACTTGGATGGTATTGCTTTGATGGCAACAGTAATAAACATAGGATTGCAAAACTTTCAGCATGTCAACATTTGTGTTCCTACTATTCTAATAAGCTTATAACTATACAAATTACTCTAAATAATTTGTAAACATGTGAAACAATAAAGGAATTAACCAAAACTAAAGGGGACCATTCCCACCCAAAAGTGGCGTAGTAGTTCGTATACTGTGTGCAGTACACTTGCCTCGGCGTCTTTAGGCAGGCGTGGCCGCCTAGGGTGTCGGAGCCAACATCACCAGCTGGTCCGCCCATAGTCACCAGATTCGGGGTCGACCTCACATTCCTCGACCCGGGAACGTCGTCCCAAATCGAGGGTCGGGGACGACCAGGGTTGTCGACCCAATTCTAGCTGGTTCACGTCCCGATTCACCACCGGAGCGCACACGGCCGGCCTCCCAGTAGAGCGCAGATGACGGACCATGCCGGCGGGTCTCGCTAGTGGAGTGCGGACTGCGGAGGCATGAGAGAGCCATGGACTACCAATTTTGTTCTCGGATGGTGCCAGATGCTGCAGTAAGCTACCATATTGGTGAAAGCGGTGCAGAGCAGAGGCAGAACAGGGAGGAAAGAGATGGCGGCGGCGGCTGCAGCATGCGACGTGCAGCAACCAGCGACTCAAAGATAGGGTTACGTTAGATGAGTAATGGGCTATTTGGGCCAACATGGGCAGCCCAAGTTTCTTTTCTCTCCTTTTTTGCTTTTATATCTTTGCCAGACCACACATCTCTAATTGTAGGACATATGAGATCTACGTGACTTGTGTCATCGACCCGGAGGGTCGACCCGGATTAATCGGGGTCATTCGTTCCAAACTAATCCCTTCGACCCGTATTTTTATACACATTCGACCCTCGATCCTCGACCCCGATCCACGACCTGATCGACTCGGGAACTATGTGACTATGGGTCCGCCCCCTTGTTGCCAGATCCGGTTGTCTCACCGCTAGATTTGCCTCCTAGAGCGGCGGCTATGGCTGGCCTCTCCACTGGCGGTGTGAGGGTGGCCGCCACGGACGAGCCAGGTGAAACAGAGGTGGCAACAGCGAGGGTGTGTAGTACCAGAGAGCATTGGCGCAGTGGCTAGCGCTCGGCGTGTGAGCGCGCTGCGACCCAGCTCTCCTGCGTGGCCTACTCCACCGCCGATAGCGATTCAGTGATGGGGTGACAGCGTTCATCGACGCTGCGCTAGCTGCCGCTGCAGCGGGCCTTATGGCAAGGGGTACCCTCCTTGACGCCATGCAGCGTCGGAAGCGGTGCCTGTGTGCTCAGGTGACCACGGTGCCGGTGGGAGGGGTCGGGAGGCTGATGCCTTGATACCCCTTCATGCTATGAGGTGGGATGTCGACAAGTTTCTTGCAATGGTGATGACATGGTTGTGTAGGAGCAACGCAAGATCGACACATGGATGAAGAAGAAGATGGAAGCTAAGTCTTCTAATTTTCGCTTTGTGAGTGTTCCTTATTGTGTTTTGGAGCTCCTCATTGTTGAGGGTGAGAGTCTAAGAACTCTTCGTAACCACTGGCTGTATATATCCACAAGGTGGATATAGAAGGCCGGATTTATCCTTAATCTAAAAAAATAGGAGATGAAACGTTAAAACTAGGGCAAGCAACAATTAAGATGCATGATGATCGTCACCTAAGCCTTCGTCACCAGATTTATAAATAAGCTTCTATGACAGAAGGTTATTACAACATATGAATAGGTTGGTAAAGGACTCAGGAGCAACAATTAATGCAGATATTGCATTAGGGCCTACTGATCTGCCACGATTAGTGATGGCCTGAATGCGGTCTTCTAAGCACAAGTTTTAAGAACACTAAGGAATCACAAGTCGGAGGATACGAAGAACTGAAACTTGAGGCAGTAGTAAACAATCATCCTACATTAGCACATCTTCCAAATCTTCCAAGCCTGCCAAGAAGCCCCATTTCACAAAAGGGGAAGAAGAGAAAACAAAGAAGCCCCCCCCCCCCCCCCCCCTCCCCCCCCGAAACCCAAAATCATTGCACCAGCTCCACCGATCTGCCACCGGAGAGCTGAATCATGAACCACGCCATTCCACCGAATCCCCGCGCTCAGATCTCCCCATTAAAGCATAAGCACAAACAAATTGAGCAACAGCAAGAACCAGTACTGGCGGAAGGGGTAGTGATCAGAGGATGTACCGAGCAAGATAGGGAGGCAGAGTGACTGGACACCGGGTGCGGCCGCGGCCGCGGCAGCGGCAGCGGCGGCCACCGAGGTGTTGACGGAGGAGCGGATGGGCGAGGACTGGGAAGGGTAAAGGCAGGAATGCGGATGCAATTTCTATAGTCGGCAACAGTATTTTAGTCTTTGAGCTTTGCCACTTGCAGGCGGACGACGCATAAAAAATTGGTCACAGAGGGGAAGAAGGTGGCTGCCTGATTTGATCCGGGGATGCTGCTATTAGGCTTTCTCCAACCATTCTCCCCATCCAACTCCCCCAAACATAATATTTACTATATTTACTACCTCCCTCCAAAAAATTCCTCTCCCTATAACTCCTTCTCTCCAACCATTCCCCCCATATCTATTCCCCCTATATACTATCACTCATTAACTAACTATTTATTTAACGTTTTTGAATTTTAAAAAACATACAGTATTTATACTGTCATAATACACATTATTATCGTGTTACGGGGCTCAAACGAGATTAATATCGCAAAGAAATACTGTGATTAGAGATATAGAGGGAGTTTCAACTCCCCCATACGTGGGGGGAGTTTCAACTCCCCCAATATAAGGGGGGCCGTGGGGGGAGTCGTTGGAGGGCTTCCTCCCCCAAAGCTCCCCGTACGTGCGGGGGAGGGCCTTTTACAGGGCACCGTTGGACATCGCGTGAGAGGGACTCAGATTCGGTGACATGCCACGTGATTGTGGCATGTCACGCCGAGACATAGCGTCCATCCGAGGCGTCTAAAACGGATCTGACGGCTCCGCTCTTCGGGCCCGCAGGCAGCCAAAATAATCTCCGTTTCATCCCTGTTTCAGGCTAACAGGGAGAGCAGGGACGCCCAGTCCGGCCCGCGTCACGGCCCCAATTCCCGTTCGCGCTCGGCTGGACAGCGTCCGCCCGCCGCTGCGAGTCAAGGCGTGCACCGCCGCTGTGGCCGGAGAGGAGGCCTACCGAGATGCGGTTCTCGAGAGTGCGAGCGAGAGGAGCGCGTCGAGGCAGAAGCCGCCAGGAGCGCCGCAGCGCGAGTGGAGGCGGGCGGGACTAGAGAGGAGACAGGGGCTATAGCTCGTTGGGAGGAGGCAGGTTGAAGATGATCACTAGAACAAGAAATCTCTCTTTTGGGCTTCCAAGCAATTATATTACAGGAAAACAAATCAAGTTGCGCGCTCAGCATGGAGAATCAATACATGCTAATGTTTCTCGCAATAACCGAAAAGAATCTTCATGGATTATATTTCTCGGCCAATTTCGGGAAGGTCACCGTGACCAGGAACCCATGGCCGTCGTGACCATGAGCCCTTCGTCGCCGCCGGTCAAGACGCGACCTCCAGCTCGTGGCCAGAAAACGGCAGGAGCGAGAAGCCGAGAACCGCAGCACATTCGTCCCCGCGCCGAGCCTCTCGCTGGCCTCGTCGACACAGGCCCTGGCGAGCGCGCGGTGGTCGGGGTCGGGCGGCCCGGAAGGTGCGGACCTGAAGAGCACCGTCTCGGCGCCGGCGCCGGCGACAAAGGTGCCAAGCGGGACGGACCTGACGCGGCGGGTCATGGTGCTCTTCAGGGCGGCAGCAGTGCCGTCGCGCCCACCTTCACGCGCGCTACGGTGCTCCCGACGGACTCCGCCTCGACGCGCTCCTCTCGGCATGCCGCCCTCTCCGGCCACGGCGGCGGCGGCCGGACGCCGTCAAGCCGAGCACGAGCAGGAATTGGGGCGGCCACGCGGGCGGGACTGGGCGGCCACGAGGGCCCCTGTTAGCCTGAAACGGGATGAAAACGGAGATTTTTTGGTTGCCTGTGGGCCCGAAGAGCGGAGCTGTCGGATCCGTTTTGGACGCCCCAGATGGACGCTATATCTCAGCGTGACATGCCACAAGCATGTCACCGAATCTGGGTCCCTATGAGAGCTCCTATTTAGCTTGCGGTACATAACATAAGTACTTATCTTTTAAGTTCAATAGATGGTTCAACGGAAATGCATAACAGCTCACTAGTGTACCGCAGGCTATTCAACGGGAGACATAGGCCCGGTTTGTTTTCCCTTTCTTTGGATCTCGCTTTTCTGAAAATCAAAATTCTTATATAAGCCAGCTGTCTGGAGAATCGGTTGTCAGATTATTTTAAATCGATTCTGAGAGCTGAGTGATAAAATATCTTAAATGCCCTTGAGATTGATGATATCTTATTTTTTCTGAATATGAGCAGAATTCAATAATTCTTATTTTTTTTTTGAGTATCTTGACTACATAATTATATTACTATTAGATCAAATAGATTAATATCACAAATATGCCAATAGATGATCGGCAATAATATCTAAACTACAAGTACATAAATAATGGATACAACTAAATCACGAAACCATAGCGGTTGGAGGTGCTCACAATTGATGCCACACAAAAACTTTTTAGGAACTGAGGTACAGAATACAGCATCCCCTCAAGGAAAGGTGTAATGAAGGTAAAATCAGAAGGTATAAAAGCATAATCATGACTGAAACATATTGATTGAGGCATAACTTCCATGCCAACACTGCATCATAACCTAGGAGTTTGAGCAATCGAGCAGCCAAAAACACGTAACCCAAGTCTAAAATCTAAACAAATGGCAAATCGATTTATGACTTATGACTAGATCGCCAAATTTGACAATTGTAGCTTGTCCAAAGAGACGGTTTGTGAAAGCAGTTCTTCTATATTAGGCTCAATATTCATTCACCTACAAAGTTAAGTGCAAAAAAATAGAACGGAGTCAGATCACGAGGAGAATCACATAGTGAGAATTAGCTCGTGTGAAGTGCAAAAGAAATGAATTACAGGAATTGGACCGTGGCGGATCTGCTCGACATGGTGGGTAGTGGCGTCAGTCATGGGCCAGCGGTGCTGCTCCAATCGAAGGGGAAAAAAAGGGGGACAACGGAGAGGGGCGCTCACCTTGGCTCAGTGGCGCTGCAGGAGAGGGGTGCAGGAGACAATGTCGGATCTACTATAGCAAAAGTCTCAAATCACCATTAAATCTTCACGCAAATCAACATTTCCATTGTTTCAACCCCCTTGCCCCCCATCCTGCATCGGCCACTGGCAGGAGAGTTATGGATGGCAGCGCTCACCAAGTAGGGGATGGCGGCGCAACTCTCCTCTGGGGACGGTAGGGATGATGCTCAGCGTAACATGTATCAAAGCAAACCCCATAGAAAGCAACAGAAGATTCAAACAATGTATAGATATAAGATAGCTTTTTTTTTCTTTCCTATTTCTAGTCCATATAGGTACTAAACGCATGTTTCATGATTTCATGTATTTTAAAAGCAGTCAGCATTTTAAAAAAATGATTCAAGAATTCCCAATATTTCAGATAAACTTGTTCAACATTTAATTTGAAAATGTTTTTTTAGCGCAAACCATGGAAGCCCCCGACAAACATTTAATATGAAAAATGTTGACATAGCATATCCAAATTGTTGTACAAGGTGATTCAGAATGTTGACTTTTGAAAACCAGCAAAATATATTCATATTGGATCTTATTATGTTGGATTAATTCTCAAACAGGCAATGGTTGAAACAGATTCAAAAATAAGTTCACAGTTTAGAAGGAAAATGCATTTTAAGATTGGAATCTAAAAGGCACATACATGGATAGCAATGAACCATGAAGCAACATGTAGGCCACCCTCAATCTCATCTACCTGGACAACGTTGTCCTGCTCCGCCGACTGTGCACCAAGTATTTTGATCGGACGGTGTCAAACCTAGTGCTGGATTGTTTATCTGGTATGTCCACCAGGGGTATGCCCGGCTGTAGATTTATAGGTGAAGAGGGGATTCCGGAGCCAAGAGTCGGATGGTTACGTGATGACGCAAAAGATTAAACAGGTTCAAGCCGCTCGGAAGCGTAATACCCTACGTCCTGTGTTTTGTATATTGTATGAGCAAGACGATGATGAATTGAAGCGTTTTCTATGGATCCCCCCACGGCCCCTGTCGGATTGCTTATCCGGCAAGTCCACCAGGGGTATGCCCGGCAGTAGATTTATAGGTGAAGGGGGATTCCGGAGCCAAGAACCAGATGGTTGCGAGATGATGCTAGGGTTTAGACAGGTTCGGGCCGCTCGGGAGCGTAATACCCTACGTCCTGTGTTGTGTGTATTGTATGAGCTTGACGATGAAAGTTGCGGATGGGATGAGGTATGCGTTCCATGGGTCCCCTCATGGCGCCTTTATAGGACAGGTGCCGTGGGTTTCAAGTAAGGGAAAATATCTACTCGGGTTGTTACATGGAATCAGGTCGGTTGAGATCCCTAGATATTCGGAATACATATCCGAGCCTTGATCCTGATCCTCGGAGGAACCTTCCGACGTCTAGCCGAGTGCCTGTCCGCCGGGTAGTCGTGCGGAGTAGTCCTGGCCGAGTAGGTACCCAGTCGGGAGATAACTACTCGGTTGGGAGGTACCCGGATGTACCTCCATCAAGCCCTCGAGTGTTGAAGAGCTTGAGCCTGAATCTTGATGGTTAGCTTGTGCGGAGTTCTTCGGGACTCATAATGATGTCTGACTCCCTTCAGTCTTCAACAGGATGCGCCCCTAGGCGCACCCATTGGGTGTAGCCCCCGAGCCTCGAAAGGTTTCGAAGAAGCTTTTAGAGGGTCAATACAGAAGCCTTATTCGCCTGAATTCCCAGGTAGCCCGAACACCCAGTATGTCATGCCGTCTTGTTGTTCCCCGATCGTTTGTCCGACCAAATCCACCCAACTCTGAAGTCATGGTGCCCAGCCCCCAAGCAAGGGTCGCTGGCAGAGCCGCAGAGACACGCTGAGTGGTAGCGGTGCCCAGCCCGCGAGCAGGGTCGCTGGCGGAGTTGCGGAGACACGCCGACTGGTAGCGGCGCCCAGCCCCCGAGCAGGGTTCCTGGTGGAGTCACGGAGACACGCCTAGTGGTAGCAGTGCCCAGCCCCTGAGCAGAGTCCGTGGCGGAGTCGCGGAGATACGCCGAGTGGTAGCGGTGCCCAGCCCCCGAGCAGGGTCGCTGGCAGAGTCGAGGAGACACGCCGAGTGGTAGCGGCACCCAGCCCCCGAGCAGGGTTGCTGGCGGAGTCGCGGAGACACACCCGGTGGTAGCGTCGCCCAGACCCCGAGCAGGGTCACTGACGGAGTCGCGGAGACACGCCGAGTGGTAGCGGTGCCCGGCCACCGAGCAGGGTCGCTGGCAGAGTCGCGGAGACACGCCGGGTGGTAGCGGTGCCCTGCCCGCGAGCAGGGTTGCTGGCGGAGTCGCGGAGACACGCCGGGTGGTAGCGGCACCCAGCCCTCGAGCAGGGTCCCTGGCGGAGTCGCGGAGACACGCCATGTGGTAGCAGCGCCCAGCCCCGGAGCAGGGTCGCTGGCGGAGGTCGCGGAGACATGCCGAGTGGTAGCGGCGCCCAGCCCCCGGAGCAGGGTCGCTGGCGGAGTCGCGGAGACACTGCCGAGTGGTAGTGGCGCCCGGCCCCCGAGCAGGGTTGCTGGCGGAGTCACGAAGACACGCTGGGTGGTAGCGGCGTCCGGTCCCCGAGCAGGGTTGATGGCGGAGTCGCGGAGACACGCTGGGTGAAAGCGGCGCCCACCCCCCGAACAGGGTTGCTTGCGGAGTCGCGGAGACACGCCGGGTGGTAGTGGCGCCCAGCCCCCGAGCAGGGTCACTTGCGGAGTCGCGGAGACACGCCGAGTGGTAGCGGCGTCCAGCCCTCGAGCAGGGTCGCTGGCGGAGTCGCGGAGACACACCGAGTGGTAGCGGTGCCCAGCCCCCGAGCAGGGTCCCTAGCAGAGTCACAGAGACACGCCGAGTGGTAGCGGCGCCCAGCCCCCAAGCAGGGTCGCTGGTGGAGTCGCGGAGACACGCCGGGTAGTCGTGCAGAGTAGTCCTGGCCGAGAAGGTACCTAGTCGGGAGATAACTACTCGACTGGGAGGTACCCGGATGTACCTCCCTCAAGCCCCCGAGTGTTGAAGAGCTTGAGCCTGAATCTTGATGGTTAACTTGTGCGGAGTTCTTCTGGACTCATAATGATGTCTGACTCCCTTCAGTCTTCAACATGATGCGCCCCTAGGCGCACCCATTGGGTGCAGCCCCCGAGCCTCGAAAGGTTTCGAAGAAGCTTTTCGAGGGTCTATACGGAAGCCTTATTTGCCTGAATTCCCAGGCAGCCTGAACACCCAGTATGTCATGCCGTCTTGTTGTTCCCCGATCGTTTGTCCGACCAAATCCACCCAACTCTGAAGTCATGGCTCCCAGCCCCCAAGCAATGGTCGCTGGCGGAGTCGCAGAGACACGCTGAGTGGTAGCGGCTCCCAGCCCACGAGCAGGGTCGCTGGCGGAGTTGCAGAGACATGCCGACTGGTAGCAGCGCCCAGCCCCCGAGCAGGGTTCCTGGGGGAGTCACGAAGACACGCCTAGTGGTAGCGGTGCCCAGCCCCCGAGAAGAGTCACTGGCGGAGTCGCGGAGACACGCCGAGTGGTAGCGGTGCCCAGCCCCCGAGCAGGGTCGCTGGCAGAGTCGAGGAGACACGACGAGTGGTAGCGGCGCCCAGCCCCCGAGTAGGGTTGCTGGTGGAGTCGCGGAGACACACCCGGTGGTAGCGTCGCCCAGCCCCCGAGCAGGGTCCCTGGTGGAATCGCGAAGACACGCCGAGTGGTAGCGGCGCCCGGCCCCGAGCAGGGTCCCTGGCGGAGTCGCGGAGACACGCCGCGTGGTAGCGGCGCCCAGCCTCGGAGCAGGGTCGTTGGCGGAGTCGTGGAGACATGCCGAGTGGTAGCGGCGCCCAACTCCCGAGCAGGGTTGCTACAGGAGTTGCGGAGACACGCCGGGTGGTAGTGGCGCCCGGCACCCGAGCAAGGTTGCTGGCGGAGTCACGGAGACACGCTGGGTGGTAGTGGCGCCCGGTCCCCGAGCAGGGTTGCTGGCGGAGTCACGGAGACACGCTGGGTGGTAGCGGCGCCCGGCCCCCGAGCAGGGTTGCTGGCGGAGTCACGGAGACACGCTGGGTGGTAGCGGCGCCCGGCCCCCGAGCAGGGTTGCTGGCGGAGTCACGGAGACATGCTGGGTGAAAGCGGCGCTCAGCCCCCGAGTTAGGTTGCTGGCGGAGTCGCGGAGACACACCGGGTGGTAGTGGCGCCCAGCCCCCGAGCAGGGTCACTTGCGGAGTCGCGGAGACACGCCAAGTGGTATCGGCGCCCAGCCCTCTAGCAGGGTCGCTGGCGGAGTCGCGGAGACACACTGAGTGGTAGCGGTGCCTAGCCCCCGAGCAGGGTCCCTAGCGGAGTCGTGGAGACACGCCGATTTGTAGCGGCGCCCTGCCCCCGAGTAGGGTCCCTATCGGAGTCACAGAGACACGCCGAGTGGTAGCGGCGCCCAGCCCCCAAGCAGGGTCGCTGGCGGAGTCGCGGAGACACACCGAGTGGTAGCGGTGCCCAGCCCCCGAGCATGGTCCCTAGCAGAGTCATGGAGACACGCCGAGTGGTAGCGGCGCCCAGCCCCCAAGCAGGGTTGCTGGTGGAGTCGCGGAGACACGCTGGGTAGTCGTGCGGAGTAGTCCTGGCCGAGTAGGTACCTAGTCGGGAGATAACTACTCGGCTGGGAGGTACCCAGATGTACCTCCCTCAAGCCCCCGAGTGTTGAAGAGCTTGAGCCTGAATCTTGATGGTTAACTTGTGCGGAGTTCTTCGGGACTCATAATGATGTCTGACTCCCTTCAGTCTTCAACATGATGCGCCCCTAGGCGCACCCATTCTGTGCAGCCCCCGAGCCTCGAAAGGTTTCGAAGAAGCTTTTCGAGGGTCTATACAGAAGCCTTATTTGCCTGAATTCCCAGGCAGCCTGAACACCCAGTATGTCATGCCGTCTTGTTGTTCCCCGATCGTTTGTCCGACCAAATCCACCCAACTCTGAAGTCATGGCTCCCAGCCCCCAAGCAATGGTCGCTGGCGGAGTCGCAGAGACACGCTGAGTGGTAGCGGCTCCCAGCCCACGAGCAGGGTCACTGGCGGAGTTGCGGAGACACGCCGACTGGTAGCAGCGCCCAGCCCCCGAGCAGGGTTCCTGGGGGAGTCACGAAGACACGCCTAGTGGTAGCGGTGCCCAGCCCCCGAGCAGAGTCACCGGCGGAGTCGCGGAGACACGCCGAGTGGTAGCGGTGCCCAGCCCCCGAGCAGGGTCGCTGGCAGAGTCGAGGAGACACAACGAGTGGTAGCGGCGCCCAGCCCCCGAGTAGTGTTGCTGGTGGAGTCGTGGAGACACACCTGGTGGTAGTGTCGCCCAGCCCCCGAGCAGGGTCCCTGGCGGAATCGCGGAGACACGCCGAGTGGTAGCGGCGCCCGGCCCCCGAGCAGGGTCCCTGGCGGAGTCGCGGAGACACGCCGCGTGGTAGCGGCACCCAGCCCCGGAGCAGGGTCGCTGGCGGAGTCGCGGAGACATGCCGAGTGGTAGCGGCGCCCAACCCCCGAGCAGGGTTGCTGGAGGAGTCACGGAGACACGCCGGGTGGTAGTGGCGCCCGGCACCCGAGCAAGGTTGCTGGCGGAGTCACGGAGACACGCTGTGTGGTAGTGGCGCCCGGTCCCCGAGCAGGGTTGCTGGCGGAGTCACGGAGACACGCTGGGTGACTAGCAGGATTGTTCTCACAGCAACTGGTTACGTTGGTGGTGCCTGCGCTGTCAGACTTAGGCAAGTCGGACTGGCCGAGCCGAGCCCCCGAGTGTTAGAGACGAGTCGGACTGACCAACGTGCAGTCCCCGAGCGTACTGGACGGATCGGGGAGGGAAAAGTACGAGTAAAGAAAGACTTGGAACTTTATTAATGACTGATGAGAGGGGTACATATCTCTTTTTGATGATTTTTTTCTTCTACGGATAGAAGCGACGAAGGTGCTCGATGTTCCATGGGTTGCCCATGTCCGTTCCGTCCTCGCGCTGCAGTCTGTAGGTTCCTGGGATGACTACGCTGCTCACGATGAAGGGTCCTTCCCATGGGGGAGTTAGCTTGCCTTCGGGGGTCTGGACCTGTTGGAGTACCAGGTCGCTGACATTGAAGTCACGTTGCTGGACGTTTTTGTCGTGGTAACGACGTAGCTGTTGCTCGTACCGGGCGTACTGGAGGGCTGCCGTTAGACGGTGCTCCTCGGCCGAGTCGAGGTCTGTTCGCCGAGTTGTTTCGGCCTCGCCTTCGTCGTAGTTCTGGGTGTGCGGGGCAGCAAAGGCGATATCCGTCGGGAGGATGGCCTCAGAACCGTAGACCATGAAAAAGGGGGAGTAGCCGGTAGCCCGGCTTCTCTGCGTGCGTAGACCCCATACTACTCTGGGTAGTTCTTGGATCCACTTGGAGCCGTATTTTTCGATTGGGTCGAAAATTCTGGCTTTGAGCCCCTGGAGGATCAAGCCATTGGCGCGTTCCACCTAGCCATTGCACCTGGGGTGAGCCACGGAGGCGTAGTAGACATTGATGCAGCTTTCCTGGCAGAAGTCCCAGAACTCTGATCCGGTGAAGGAGGTGCCTAGATTTGTGATGATCCGATTAGGCACTCCAAACCTGTGCGTTATCTCTTGGATGAACTCGGCTACCTTGGCTGCTGACGTGGATGAGACTGGCTTCACCTCGATCCACTTGGTGAACTTGTCGATGGTGACGAATATGTGGGTGTAGCCGCCTTGCGCTGTGTTTAGTGGTCCCACCGAGTTGAGTCCCCAGCAGGCAAATGGCCAGGATGGAGGGATCATCCGCAGAGCCTGAGCCGGGACGTGTTGCTGCATTGAAAAAAAAACTGGCACCCTGGGCATCATCTGATGATGGTCTGGTTGTCGGCCAGGGCCATCGGCCAGTAGAAGCCTGACCTGAAAGCTTTGCCAACGAGGGTGGAAGCTCCTGCGTGGTTTCCACAAATTCCCGAGTGGATCTCGCCGAGGAGTCGGACTCCATCTACTTGGAGAGGGTTCCTGATGAGGCTAAGTGGCTGAACAACTCGGTTCCAATGGCGGCATAGCTTGCGGCTCGGCGGGCGAGTTGCTCATGCTCCTTGTCCTTCGGGTAGGACTTGTTGTTGATGATGAAGTCAAGTATCGGGGCTCGCCAATCTGGATCGGTGACCAGTACTTCCTGGCCTAGGGCTGGCGCTAGGTCAGGTTTGGTGGGAGGTTCCTCCTCAATCGTGACAGTGGGGGAATTGAGAGCCTGCATGAAGACGCCACCCGGGACGAGTGCCCGCTTGGAGCCCAGCTTGGAGAGTACGTCAGCTGCCATGTTGTAATCTCGAAGGATGTGATGGAATTTTAGGCCATAGAAGTGGGCCTTGAGCCTGCGTATCTCCTTGCAGTAGGCATCCATCTTCTCCTGAGTGCAGTCTCAATCCTTGTTGACTTGCTGAATGACGACCTTGGAGTCACCGTACACGAGTAGCCTCTTGATGTCGAGTGAGGCCGCGATCCTGAGACCGTGGATAAGGGCTTCGCACTCGGCCGCGTTATTTGTGGCCTTGAAGAGTAGCTGCAGGACATACTTTTGTTGCTCACCTGTCGGGGAGATGAAGAGGATGCCTGCCCCAACGTCATCGAGGTTGAGGGCGCCATCAAAGTACATTACCCAGTGCACGCATCGCTCGTCGGGTGGAGGGTCCTAAATCTCGGTCCACTCGGCG
The DNA here is from genome assembly GCF_016808335.1 of Panicum virgatum. Taxonomy (NCBI): domain Eukaryota; kingdom Viridiplantae; phylum Streptophyta; class Magnoliopsida; order Poales; family Poaceae; genus Panicum; species Panicum virgatum. The sequence continues at coordinate 25,020,167 of NC_053136.1, read as the reverse complement.
ATGAAGTCCGCCAGGGCTTGTGACTTGATGGTGGATCGGGAGAGGAACTCGATGGAGATGGCTCCCAGCTCCACCGACCACTTGACGATTCGGCCATTGGCGTCTCTGTTGTGGAGTATGTCACCGAGGGGGAAGGAGGAGACCACCTTGACATTGTGCGCCTGGAAGTAGTGGCGCAGCTTTCTTGACGTGATGAGGATCGCGTAGAGGAGTTTCGACACATGAGGATAGCGCAACTTGGACTCACCGAGTACTTCACTTATGAAGTAGATGGGATGTTGTACTTTTGTAGACGTGAACCGGCTCGTCTCGTTCGATGACCAGGGTGGTACTGACCACGTGCGTAGTTGTCGCGATGTAGAGGAGTAGCGTCTCTCCGTCTTCTGGAGCTGCTAAAACAGGTGGAGTTGTGAGGAAATCTTTGAGCTGTTGAAAGGCTGCGGCGGCTTCCTCATTCCACTCAAATTTGTCTGACTTTCTGAGAAGTTTGAAGAAGGGTAGGCCTCTGTCACCGAGCCGACTGATGAACCGACTCAAGGCAGTCATGCACCCTGTAAGCTTCATCATATCCTTCTTGCACCTGGGTGGTTTCATAAATCTGATAGAGTTGATCTTTGTTGGGTTGGCTTCGATTCCCCGGCTGCTTATGATGAAGCCGAGTAGCTTGCCTGCCGGGACGCCGAAGACGCACTTGGTGGGGTTTAGCTTCCATTTGAATCTCCTAAGATTTTCAAACGTTTCTTGTAGGTCAGCAATGAACTGATCATTGGACCTAGTTTTGATGACGACGTCATCCACATAGGCCTCGGTATTGCACCCGATCTGCCCCTGGAGGCATTTCTGGATGGCCTACTGGTAGGTGGCGCCTGTGTTATTGAGGCCGAACAACATGGTGTTGTAGCAGTACGCCCCGAAGGGCATGATGAACGATGTCTTCTCTTGATCCGATTTCTTCAGGGCAATCTGGTGGTACCCTGAGTAGCAGTCAAGAAAAGAGAGCAGCGCGCACCCCGCTATCGAGTCGATGACCTAGTCGATGCGCGGAAGAGGAAAGGGGTCTTTAGGGTAGTGCTTGTTGAGATCTGTGTAATCAACGCACATTCTCCATTCGCCATTTTTCTTTTTTACAAGGACTGGGTTTGCCAGTCATTCTGGATGTGTGACTTCTCAGATGAAACCAGCGGCTAAGAGCCGGGTTACCTCTACCCTAATAGCCTCCTTCCGATCTTGAGCGAAGCGACGCAGCCGTTGCTTGACGGGTCGTGCCTTCTCGTTGAGATCTAAGGAGTGCTGCTCAGCCTCCTCCCTCGGTACGCCTGGCATGTCGGAGGGCTTCCATGCGAAGATGCCCCAGTTGGCGCGGAGGAAAGAGCTGAGCACGAGTTCCTATGCGGAGTCGAGGTCGGCCTCGATCAGGGCTGTCTTGTCGGGGTGGTTGTCACTGAGGACGATCGCCTTTGTCTGGCTATCTGGGTGCAGCTGGGACTTTGGTGCCGAGTTGTTGGACAACTTCTAGAGCTGGTCCATTGTGAGGGCCTTTGCCGCCTGAGCGACCATGGCCTGGTTGTTGCTTCTCTCCAGGGCCTCTATGGTATTGATGTTCTCCGTCTCGCAGGAGTGAGACATCTGGATGTCGCCGTGGATGGAGAGGACTCCGTTTGGAGCCGGCATCTTCAAGAGAAGATATGTGTGGTTGGGGATCGCCATGAACTTGGCGAGCGCTGGCCTCCCTAGTATAGCATGGTAGGAAGTCTCAAACAAAGCCACTTCGAAGATGATGGACTCTGTGCGGTAGTTGTCCCGGGTACCGAAGGTGACGGGGAGGGTGACCTTGCCAACCGGGGTTGAGCAAGCACCCGGGATGATGCCGTAGAAGGCTTGGTTTGAAGGAACCGGCTTGGTCATTTCGAAGCCCATGTCCTCCAGAGTCTTTGCGAAGATTATGTTGAGGGTGCTGCCCCCATCGATGAGTACTCTGGCTAGAAGGATCTGGCATATCACCGGTTTGACCATGAGCAGGTAAGCACCTGGCCTGGGCAGGTGGACCCAGTGGTCACGCTGGTCGAAGGTAATAGGGATTTCGAACCTGCGAAGTGGTTCGACCGGGTAACTGAACACCGAGTTGACATCACGGTTGTGCAGCTTGATGCTACACTTGTAATACAGGGCGCTGGAGCCTCCGAAGATGATGTTGACCACCCGTTGGTCCTCCTGGAAGGTGCTGGGTGACCTGTTGCCCTGCTGGTCTTCCTCGTCTCGCCTGGGCGAGTGGTTCCTGCGGGCCCGACCATGGGAGCTTTTGGAGCTACACGGCCTTTCACGGTCGTCGAGTCTGGGTCGCTTGACCTCCTCTGGAGTGACGCTATTGGAGAGGGCACAGCACTCATGCGCGGTGTGATTGGCGTCCTTGTGCCAGGGGCACTTGGAGTCGAGAAGCCTGTCGAGCTCCTCTTGGTCGAGGGAGGTACGCTGCTGGGGCCGATCGGCGACTGCAACGTTGTTGTCGGGCCGCGCTTGCAGTCGCGGGCCTTGGACGACTCGGTGCGGTCTCGGTTCTTGCTGTGTCATGGTGGACGATCCCCGCTTGGGCGAGCCGGTCCTCGTCCCTTTGGCGGGGACGATCAGTGGGCTCGCGGCGATCCTTGTGGTGGCGGTGTGCATGCTCAGCGTCCTCCATGTCGACGTGCTTGTTGACGATGGCCATCATGTCAGAGATGGTCTTGGGGTTGGATTCAAACATCTTCCTCCATAGTTCGATGCTATGGAGGCCTTGGTGGAATTGGTAGATCACATCTATGTCATCAACTTCCATAATTGTGTTACGGTTGTAAGGATCGATGGACCAAGAGGGGGGTGAATTGGGCCTTTTTTTCAAAATTCTAAAGCAATAAAACAACCTTAACCTATGCAATGCTAGTAAGGCTCAATTCACCAACCGGCTAAACAAAGCAAACTACACAAGCTATCAAAGATATGAAACTAAGCAAGGTAGAGCTAAGTTATGATCTCTAATGTCAAGCACATGAAAAGTGGCAAGAAAGTAAATGCTTGAAATGAAAGAGTGGGCAAGAGACAACCGGATTTTTCCTGTGGTGTCGATGTGTTGGCACACACCCCTAATCCACGTTGTGACACTCACTAAGAGTCTTGTCACCTCCCATGTCACCGAGACTTGGGCGCTCACTAAGAGTCTCCATTCACCATCCCGGCGTGGTGGAGCTCAAGCCACGTACACACTTCTTCGGGCTCCCACAATCCTTGGCAAGCTCCGGAAGAAACACCTTCAATCACCAAGATCGTCTAGGTGCTGCCAAACACCAAGAGTAACAAGCTCCTAAGCCTTCACTTGATCTACACTCAGTTGGCCCTAGCTCAAGCACACTTGCTACACTTGCAAAGGATGAGTTCTTCAAGGTTGAAGCACAAACTAAGCACTAGATCTTCTCTCTTTTGCTCAAAGCTCTTTCTCTTCTTCTCAAGGGTGGCCTCAGGTTTTCAAGGTGTCAAAGGCAACTGAAATGAGCCAGGGGGTACCCTTATATAGAGTGGAGGAGGTCACATAGCCGTTGGAAGTTTTCTGCAGAAAAACCGTGACCACCGGAAGAACCGACGGTATAGAAAGTATTGGCATCGGTTCAACCGGTCTCTCTGTGTCAAAGAAGTAGCCGTTGGAGTTACACTTGAACATGCTCTCTGGAACAAGGAACTTCCATTGCACCGGTGTTTATCTTTTGACCATCGGTTCAACCGGTGCTACACTTGATTTCTGCCTTCATCTAGAGAAGATAGACCGACAGGTCATCGGTCCTTCCGCCATGCATCGGATGCTCCGATGCTAGGGCACCGGTTCAACCGGTGATGCTGATTTTCTTTGTTTTCAGCTGTTTTGACTTGGATTTGAATGTGACTTTGATTGTTTCTTCTTCCAAGAGTTGTGTTGACTTCTATTGACCATCTTTTGCTGTTTTTGAGTGAGTGTGCAAGATTTCTAAGGCCAACTCAAGTTTGATCAAGCTACTAACTCATGAACCCCTCTTAATAGTACGATCAAGAACTAGAAAATATAAAACCTAACTAAATCAAGTGTCCTTCAACTCCTTGTGACACTTGAGACTAGAAAGGTCCTTAATCTTTCAAATTGAATTCTTGGTACGCAGAATTGTTTTGAATTGAGGGGTCTCCTTTCATATTTCATATGAGACTAATCCAGTTATTGAGCTTTCCTTTAAAACACACATTAGTCGCATACGGTTGTCATTAATCACCGAAACTTACCATTAGCATCTATCGGCCTAGATGCGCTACAATCTCCCCCTTTTTGGTGATTGATGACAACACAAAGTAGAGATACATACTATAAAAAAAATGAAAGAGATAAACAAGCATGCATTACTTGAAATAAAGCACATGTAGGGACATGTCAACACAGAGCATACACAATATCCAAATAACATGTCCAAACACAAAATCTATGAAGATCCAATCACGCCACAAACCACCAAGCTCCCCCTATCTCTACTCCCCCTATCTATCTCCCCCTTTGGCAACAAAGCACCAAAAAGAAAGGCGATCTAATCCTGAGCTGGAGAAGGCGGGGTCTTCCGGCTGGGTCCGGTGGAGAACTGAGCGGCGGAGTCGTCGGCGTCGTCGTCCGTCCAGTCATCGTCGACCGAAGAGGACTTCTGCTCGACCGGAGTCGTCGGAGCAGCAGAAGTAGCTGGAGTAGCGGTAGAAGCTGGCGCGGCGACGACCGTGGAGTCCGTCGGAGGAGCAGACGTGACGGGAGTCAGGTCTGGCTGAGTGGGGCGCGCGACGGACGGACGGAGCACCTCAGGCTGTGAAGGTGACTCGAACGTGAGTGACTGAGCCGAGGGGTGCTGGAGCTGGTGTAGGATCTGCTGCTGTCTATGAAACTCTGCACGCTGCTCGGCAGTCCAAACACTAGGCTGAGGAGCAGGAACCGGAGCGGCAGTAGGAACAGGACTGGCAAACAACCCGGTCTGAAGAAGTGGTGACATCGGGAAAGATGACAAGGGTGTCTGCACAAATCCGCCAACAGGAGGAGCGGGAGTAGTAGGGTCGAACTGGAGCTGCTGGGGTGTAGGGAGCTGAGGCTCAGGCAGTCCAGTGTGACGATACAGCTGACCGAAGCATCCCGAGAAGAATGTGAACATCTGCTGCTGTATCTGGGACTGCTGCTGTAGCTGTAGCCTCATGGCCTCCTGCTGCTGCCGAATGCCCTCAAGAACAAGTGTCTGGGCCTCCTGCCGACGAGCCTGCTCGGCCTGCATGCTCAACTGAGCTGCAGCAAATCTGTCCTGCTGATCTGATAGCCGAGTAAGAATGGTAGCGAGTGCATCGGGCTGAGTGACCTGAGCAGTGGAGACTGGAGGAGCGGGGGCACGTGCTGCACCAAAAGATCCTGCCTCATCATCATGAGCTCCTCGAGGGACGGTAACAGTGGGAATGAAATCCTCATCATCCTCCGAGTCCTCTGCGTCAGTGATCAGGTAGTGTGGGAGCTGGGCCTCTGCTGCTGCTAGTGAAGCGTCCTTGGCTGCTGTTGGATCATCTGCAACTCTGCCCTCAGCCAAGAAACGCTCATCCAGAACCCACTGTGCTTGGCGCTGGCCTCTCGAGCCACGACGACCGTCTCGAGGAGTAGCAGGTGAGTAAAAACTGAACTGTGTCCTCGAGTGCTCCAGCTCATCCATGTGCTCATTCTGACTTAGCTGAGCCAGAATCCAGCAGATCCAATGAGCAAATGGATGGCGACGGTGAACTGTCATCCCATCCAGAATCACATCCTCTAGCTCGCAGATAAAGAAGTCGACTAGGTCAAAGTCATGACCTGTCATGATATAAAGTAGAAGCCACTGCTGCAGAGCTGTGATCCCCTCATTGTATCCAATCCGAAACAACAAGCTCTTCCTCAAAGCTAGATGGATAGAGTGTGCCAGGGGAGTCAGCCTGTCCGGAGTCCTCGGTGTGCCAGGCAGGAAAGGCTGCTGAAAGAGAACACTGATCTCCTCGTCAGATGGAACGTGAGACTCATGAGGATGTCGAGGAGGTACCGTGCTGCCATAAGCCTGATAGTGTACGAAGTATGGCTCCTCGGTAATCTGAACTCCAAGAAAGGTAGCCAGTCGTGCTCGGGTCAAACGATAGTGCCTCTCCTAGAACATGAAGTCAATAAACTGCCGGTCCTCCTCAATGAATAGAGTGGTGTAGAAGACTCGAACCCACTCTCGAATGTACCTGGACCTCTCACTGAGTAGAGCAGGCAATCCAACATATCTCTCAAAGAGAGGAAGCACTGGAGTCCCACCTGCTGCTACACGCATAGCTACCCAGTGAAGCATCTTGTGCTCACTAATCTTGATGTCCAACTGGCAGTAGGTGTGGTAAAAAGACTCCTGGAGCAGAGTGTAAAAGCGACGATCAACGCCAACGTCTCTCTGCTCGGGAAACCACTGCTCAGGGGTCACATATCTCAGTCTCTTGACCCTAGGTCCTGGAATACCCCTGAGATCGAACAACTCAACCTCGGGCAGCTCCTCACCACTGTCCTGACCACCTGTCTGAGTCTGACTGTCGGTGTGCTGCTGCGGTGCATGACCTGCTCCCCTCTGTGTGCCACCACCTCGAGTCCGTGGACGTGAGCGGGACTCAGGTGTGGCCTGAGCTGTCTGAGTACGTCCTGAGTGACGTAACTGCTGCTGTGGCTCCCCCTGAGCCTGAGGATCCCTGATCCTGAGTGAGCCCTGCCTGTCAGCTGCGTCTGCCACTACCTCAGCCTGCTCTCGCTCGCGGTCCTCATGGGTGCGCTTCTTCTTCTTCTGCACAACCATCTTTCCCTTGCCCTTCTTGTCTCCTGCCATCTGACACAGAAGTAGTATGGTAGGATATGAGCCTCAAGCATGAATTCTAGTGGATATTCGTCGAAAAACCACGCTAAGGGGTTTGCAGGATCAAGAAAAAGTGTGTGCGTATATGTGCATGTGTGCAAAGGATGATGTATTGATGGAATTTCACTTTGCCAAGGAGTGTAAAGTCCATACCCTTGCAGATCAGGGAAGAAAGCGAAGAAAAACCTAAGAGGCAATTCCTCGAACACCTTGAGGGCGCCTGAGCAAAGGGTGTAGAGGATGGAAGAGATCCCTGGCTGTGGCACGAGAAGGATAGAGAAGTAGAGGAGCGCGCGTGCGAAGGAGGGGAAGGTGCTGCGGCGGCGCAGGGGATCGTGGTCGGCGGCGGCGCGCGGAGCGGGCGCAGGCGCGGCGCGTGCGCGGGCGCTGACGTAGTGGAGCAGGAGCGGCGCGCGTGCGGCAGCGGAGGGGCAACGCAGGAGTGGCGGCGGCGGAGCGGCGTACGGGCGCGGGTACAGGGGCGGCGGCGGTTTCGCGAGGAGGAAGAAAACTGTTGTGTGAAACTGACGCGTGGGCCCGCGGAAGGGTTAAGTGAAAACAAAACGGGCGGGCCCGCCAACCCTAGGCACCGGAAGGTCCGATGGTTCAGAGAAAATAGCGCCGGTGTAACCATCGGAGCAACGTTGACCGGATCTGAACGAAAATGAAACGTGGTCAACAGGGTCACCGGAAGATCCGCCACTGAGGCACCGGAACATCCGACGGGCGTCGGTGCATCGGCAGGAGTAAGGTCCAGAGGCTATGCAAGGACCATTTACTCCACGCAGTAGCACCGGTTGAACCGATGCTGAAGCGTCGGTTCATCCGCCATGCATCGGAAGCACCGGTGGCCATCGGTGTTAAAATAGGAGGTTGTTCCAGAGGCAATGCAGAAACCGAGCCACGAAGACTTTAAGCACCGGTTGAACCGATGATGGATAAACACAGGGCGTCGGTTTAACCGGTGGTTAAGGTAAATTTCTGCTGAACTACTAACTCTACTTCTGATCCAAATTTCCAAAACCAAAGCCATAAACACTCAATTTGGATCATTTTCGAGAGACAACCTCACCCCTTAAACACTCATACTAAGTTCTCGCAAGCTTTTATATAAACATAGACAAATTAAGAACCAAGCGAGGTTTAAACACAAAAACCAAATGTATGAGCCACTTTGCCTATGAACTTAGAGATAGAAACTTTAAGTTCGATAGGACGTGACTCAATAGGCATGAAAGCACAACATTGATCTTATCACGCTTGTAGAGATGATATATCATATTTAGCATGAATATCTTTCTCGAAGTGTGATTTGCTCCCTTGTGATGCTACTAACGAGATGCAATGCCAATGCAAAGTGAGAAATTAAACATGGATGCATTCTATATGACAAGCACATGCATTGCAAAATTTAAATCTATCTTGTCAAGTTTGAACCCTCGTCAAGCTTCTTCATGATGAACCATTCTTCATGCCATGAGCGAAACCAAGACCACCGGCTCATGCAAGACCCATGTTCATCACTATCTTGACAAGGTTAGACAAGCCCCTAGCACATGTACATGTGAAATGCATCTATATGACAAGGAAATTATATGACGTTAGAAGCATCTAGAACGTTAAGCTCACTCCTTAGCCTAACAAAAGTACTCTCGTCTAAAGGTTTTGTGAAAATATCCGCCAATTGCTCCTCGGATCTCACAACTTGAAGAGATATATCTCCTTTGGCTTCGTGATCACGCAAGAAGTGATGGCGAATATCAATGTGCTTTGTGCGAGAGTGTTGAACCGGATTTTTGGCAATTTTTACGGCACTTTCATTGTCACAAAGGAGCGGGATCCTATCTAGTTTCACACCAAAGTCCAAAAGGGTTTGCTTCATATATAGGATTTGGGCACAACATGCACCGGCCGCTATATATTCCGCTTCCGCGGTGGACAAAGCCACGGAAATTTGCTTCTTACTCGACCAAGAAACTAGAGAACGCCCAAGCAAGTGGCAACCCCCGGAGGTACTCTTGCGATCCACACGGCTTCCGGCAAAATCCGAATCCGAGTATCCCAAGAGATCTAAACTAGCGCCTTTGGGGTACCACAAGCCTATGCTAGGGGTGTGCTTGAGATACCGAAGGATCCTATTCACAGCCGAAAGGTGTGATTCCTTTGGGTTAGCTTGAAAGCGGGCACACAAGCACACACTAAACATTATATCGGGCCTAGATGCGGTAAGGTAAAGCAAAGACCCTATCATAGAACGATAGAGGGATTGATCAATCGGTTTATCGTCCACATCCAAGTCGAGATGCCCATTAGTTGCCATGGGTGTCTTGATTGGCTTGCACTCATCCATCTTGAACTTCTTCAGAATATCTTTAGTATACTTTTCTTGATGGATGAATGTCCCTTCCTTCATTTGTTTGACTTGAAAACCAAGGAAGAAGGTCAATTCGCCAATCATGGACATCTCGAATTCCCTAGACATCATGGTAGCAAACTCATGGCTTAGTAAATCATTAGTTGAGCCAAAGATAATATCGTCAACATAAATTTGACAAATGAAAAGATCCCCGTTGACGTCTTTTGTGAACAACGTGGTGTCCACCCTCCCGATCTTGAAGCCTTGCATGATTAGGAAGTCACGAAGCCTCTCATACCAAGCCCTTGGAGCTTGTTTGAGCCCATAGAGTGCCTTGTGCAACCTATAAACATGGTTAGGATTCCTCGGATCTTCAAACCCGGGAGGTTGCTCAACATAAACAAGTTCGTTAATAACGCCATTTAAGAATGCACTTTTCACATCCGTTTGATACAACTTAATGTTATGATGTGAAGAGTAAGCAAGGAGGATACGGATAGCTTCAAGTCTTGCGACCGGAGCAAAAGTTTCACCAAAATCCAAACCTTCGACTTGAGAAAACCCTTTTGCCACAAGTCTTGCTTTGTTGCGTACCACCACCCCATGTTCATCTTGCTTGTTCCGGAAGACCCACTTAGTGCCAATGATATTCTTGTCTTTCGGAGGAGCTTCGAGGACCCAAACTTCATTGCGGGTGAAGTTGTTCAACTCTTCTTGCATGGCCATCACCCAATCCGAGTCCTCAAGCGCTTCCTCTATGCTAGTGGGTTCAATACAAGAAACAAACGAGTGATGTTCGCAAAATGAAGCATGTTTAGAACGAGTTCTTACTCCCTTTGATGGACTACCAATGATTTGACCAATTGGATGATCCTTGGAGATGCGACCATGCTTCACTAGCGGTATTTGCGCGGATGCTTGTTGGGGTGGATCATGGGTGACTTGTGCTTGTGGTGGAGCATTTTGCTCTTCTTGTTCTTGGACTTGGGGTGTTGGCGTTGGCACATCTTCTTGAGGTTGTGTATCATCTTTTTCTTGATCTTCATCCACTTGGGGCGCCGTGGAGGTGCTTGGTGTAGATGAGGAAGGTCCTCCCCCTTGATCATTTCCTTCATGCACCTCTTCCAGCTTGATATCCCCAATGGACATCTTCTTCAATGCTTCATCAATCTCATCATCACCTACATTTTCATAGCCAACAACCTCCTCTTGGGAGCCATTAGATTCATCAAACTCCACATCACATGTTTCTTCAACTAACCCGGAGGTTTGATTGAATACTCTATATGCTTTGGAGTTTGATGCATAACCAAGAAAGAAACCTTCATCACATCTACTCTCAAACTTACCGAGCCTTTTCTTCTTATAGATGAAGCATTTGCAACCAAAGACTCGAAAGTATGATATATTTGGTTTCCTTCCGGTGATGAGCTCATATGGAGTTTTCTTGAGGAGTCGGTGAGGATATACTCGGTTAGATGCATGACACGCCGTGTTGATTACTTCCGCCCAAAACTTCTCGGACGTGCCATAATCATCCAACATTGCTCTTGCTAGGGTGATGAGTGTCTTGTTCTTTCTTTCCACCACTCCATTTTGTTGAGGCGTGTAGGTGGCGGAAAACTCATGCTTGATGCCCTCTTCATCGCACCATTCTTCAATCTTCATGTTCTTGAACTCGGTGCCGTTGTCACTCCGGATCTTCACAATTGGGGAGTTGTACTCCCTTTGAGCTCTTCTTGCAAATGTCTTGAAGAGTTCCGGAGTTTCACCCTTATCGCCTAGAAACATAACCCAAGTGTAACGTGAAAAATCATCAACTATTACTAGGCAATAGAGGTTACCACCAATGCTCTTATATGTAGTTGGACCAAAGAGATCCATGTGAAGTAGCTCGAGCGGCTTGGAGGTAGACAACATCGTCTTGATGGGATGATGTGTTGCGACTTGCTTCCCGGCTTGACATGCTTTACATAGCTTGTTCTTGTCAAACGTGACATCCTTCAAGCCGGTGATCATCCCTCTCTTGTGGGCATTCTTGAGGTTGCTCATGCCAATATGAGCAATTCTTCTATGCCAAAAGCCACCCAAGAGAAGACTTGGTGAAGAGGCATGTCATGGTGCTTGTTTGCTTTGAAGAGAAGTCCACTAAATAGATGTTGCCATGCCTAAACCCCGTGAATACCATTGACTTGTCTTCTTCAAGAGTTACTACAACACCATTCTTGTCAAAGGTACACGTTAGTCCAAGATCACACAATTGAGCAATAGAAATGAGATTAAAACTAAGTGCTTCTACAAACAAGACATTAGAAATAGATAAATCTTTAGAGATTGCTATTCTACCCAAACCTAAGACTTTCCCCCTTGAGTTATCACCATAGGTGACATGTTCATGATCGCCGGGGTCTTCAAGAGAGGTGAACATGCTATCATTGCCGGTCATGTGTTGAGAGCAACCGCTATCAAGTACCCAATGTTTTCCACCGGCTTTGTAGTTCACCTACACACATGAGAATTCACTTTTGAGTTTTAGGAACCCAAACAAGCTTTGGGCCTTGCACATGAGTGACAAGAGCTTTTGGAACCCAAAGTTGCTTGGGAAGCTTCTTCTTTGACTCCTTAGCAATTTTGCCAATAAATTTGGCCTTCACCTTGCCCTTCACTTTACTCAAGAGAAAATGGTTATTTTGAAACATTGATGAGTAATTCTTAGGTAAAGTGGGAAGAGGACGTGATGTTAAGGTGCACTCCCTAGTGTGGTGCCCGGTGACTTGGCAATGTTGGCAATATGAACCAACTTCCTTGATGAAGCTAATCTTGATCTCCGGAGAAGGAGTAGTGCCTTGATTTGGCTCCGGAAATGAACCAAGACCTCTCTTGCCATAGTCACGTGCATTGTTGAAGAAAATTTCCTTGTGGATGTATTCTCCTCTTGAGAGCTTCTCCACACTACTCTTGAGGCTTGCTACTTGATCCATCAACTCCTTTTCCCTAGAAGGAGCAAGCTTGGACACAATATTAGTGGCATTTGCATTAATGAGTAGGTCATCACATGAGGTAGAAGCATTGACCTTTTCAATAGTTTCATGAGCAAAGTTCTCAAGACTTGGGTCAATTGCTTCATAGGCAAATTCAAGTTCTTGATATTTGTGAGCCAACTCCCTATGCTCTTGTTTAAGCTTTTTGTGGCTCTCTTCAACTTGCTTAGCAAGTACAAGTGACTCATTGTGCTTTTTGAGCAAGTCATTGTATTTGCCAAGCAAGTCGGAGTGGGCAAGCTCTAACTTGGCATGAGTGCTCTCAAGAATTTTGACTTTGCCCTTTTCCCTTTTGATGACAGATGTATACTCATTAATGAGGTTAGTGAATTCATAAGGATCAACCTCTTCATCACTATCATCTTCACTATCTACCTCACATACCTTGGTGTTACCTTTTGCCATTAGGCACATAGGAGGCGGAGGTAGTGGTGGTTCTTCATTGGTGAGGGCGATGGTGACGATGTCTTCTTCATCACTTGAATCTTCGCTTGATGAGACATCGGTCACCCATTCTTGTTTTTCCACCAAGAAGCTTCTCTTGGTGTGCCCTTTCTTCTTTGAGAAGAGCTTGGTCTTCTTGTCATGGCTCTTCTTCTTCCCAAGCTTCTTGTTCTTGTTCTTGTTCTTCTTCTCATCTTCTTCATCATCGCTTGAATCATGGCGATGTTTGCCTTTGTTGTCCTTCTTTCTTTTGCCCGGCTTGGGGCAATCGGGAGAGATGTGGCCTTTTTCTCCACAATTATAGCAAGTTTTGTTCTTGACATCTCCCCATAGCCGGAACATTCTTCTTTTGGGGTCAAAGTTGAAACCCTTCTTGTTGATCTTGTCATTCAAACGTGTGAACTTTCTCATCATGAGAGCAAGTTCTCCATCATCTTCTTCATCGGATGAGCTCTCATGATGATCTTCTTCTTCATTGCTTGAGCTTGAATCTTGCTTGACCATCTTGAGCTTGCGGTGCTTGTTGGCCTTGGTTTTGAGAGCAATTGACTTGCTTGTTGTTGGCTCTTCGGTCATACCAAGGATACTCATTTCATGAGCGCGAATTTCGCCCACAAGCTCTCCCACTTCCATTGTATCAAGATTCTCCTTTTGAAGTATAGCATTGATAATGTTGTACTTGGGCTTCGGAAGGAGCATGAGAATCTTGCGGTTGATGGAGCCACTGTCAATTTTGGAAACTTCAAGAGCATTAATGTCCTTGACAATGACATTCAAGCGGGAATACATATCATTGCAATTTTCATGAGCAAGCATTTTAAAAGAATCATATTTTGCTCTAAACAAGTGATATTTTTGTTCACGGACTTTTGTGGAGCCTTCATGAATTTCAATTAGCTCTTTCCATATATCACTTGCTAAATCCATGCCATTTACTCTAGCAAAGACTTCCTCACTAATGGCTTCGAAAATTGCATTTCTAGCCTTTGCATTCCATTTTAATTGCTCCGTGGTGGGAGTTCCGGTGAACCCGGTCTTTGTTGCCAACCACACTTCGGGGGCAATCGCATCAAGGTATGCGGCCATACGAACTTTCCAATAGGCAAAGTTCTTGCCCTCGAAGTGAGGCGGCGAACCTCCCATCTTGGCCATAGCTCTAGGCGGTGAAACCTAATGATCCAAATGAGCAACGAGGCTCTGATACCAATTGTAAGGATCGATGGACCAAGAGGGGGGTGAATTGGGCCTTTTTTTCAAAATTCTAAAGCAATAAAACAACCTTAACCTATGCAATGCTAGTAAGGCTCAATTCACCAACCGGCTAAACAAAGCAAACTACACAAGCTATCAAAGATATGAAACTAAGCAAGGTAGAGCTAAGTTATGATCTCTAATGTCAAGCACATGAAAAGTTGCAAGAAAGTAAATGCTTGAAATGAAAGAGTGGGCAAGAGACAACCGGATTTTTCTCGTGGTGTCGATGTGTTGGCACACACCCCTAATCCACGTTGTGACACTCACTAAGAGTCTTGTCACCTCCCATGTCACCGAGACTTGGGCGCTCACTAAGAGTCTCCATTCACCATCCCGGCGTGGTGGAGCTCAAGCCACGTACACACTTCTTCGGGCTCCCACAATCCTTGGCAAGCTCCGGAAGAAACACCTTCAATCACCAAGATCGTCTAGGTGCTGCCAAACACCAAGAGTAACAAGCTCCTAAGCCTTCACTTGACCTACACTCAGTTGGCCCTAGCTCAAGCACACTTGCTACACTTGCAAAGGATGAGTTCTTCAAGGTTGAAGCACAAACTAAGCACTAGATCTTCACTCTTTTGCTCAAAGCTCTTTCTCTTCTTCTCAAGGGTGGCCTCAGGTTTTCAAGGTGTCAAAGGCAACTGAAATGAGCCAGGGGGTACCCTTATATAGAGTGGAGGAGGTCACATAGCCGTTGGAAGTTTTCTGCAGAAAAACCGTGACCACCGGAAGAACCGACGGTATAGAAAGTATTGGCATCCGTTCAACCGGTCTCTCTGTGTCAAAGAAGTAGCCGTTGGAGTTACACTTGAACATGCTCTTTGGAACAAGGAACTTCCATTGCACCGGTGCTTATCTTTTGACCATCGGTTCAACCGGTGCTACACTTGATTTCTGCCTTCATCCAGAGAAGATAGACCGACAGGTCATCGGTCCTTCCGCCATGCATCGGATGCTCCGATGCTAGGGCACCGGTTCAACTGGTGATGCTGATTTTCTTTGTTTTCAGCTGTTTTGACTTGGATTTGAATGTGACTTTGATTGTTTCTTCTTCCAAGAGTTGTGTTGACTTCTATTGACCATCTTTTGCTGTTTTTGAGTGAGTGTGCAAGATTTCTAAGGCCAACTCAAGTTTGATCAAGCTACTAACTCATGAACCCCTCTTAATAGTACGATCAAGAACTAGAAAATATAAAACCTAACTAAATCAAGTGTCCTTCAACTCCTTGTGACACTTGAGACTAGAAAGGTCCTTAATCTTTCAAATTGAGTTCTTGGTACGCAAAATTGTTTTGAATTGAGGGGTCTCCTTTCATATTTCATATGAGACTAATCCAGTTATTGAGCTTTCCTTTAAAACACACGTTAGTCGCATACGGTTGTCATTAATCACCGAAACTTACCATTAGCATCTATCGGCCTAGATGCGCTACAACGGTTAGCAAAGTTCCTTTTGATGTAGCCATGCAGGGACTCAGAAGGTCGTTGCATGACGCTGCCCAGATCCCATCTGGTTTTGGGGCCCGGGCTAGCTACCTGGTAGTACTGGACGGAGGCGGTGCAGAGGTCCTGCCAGTTGTTGATCGAGCCGGCGAGGAGGGACTCGAGCCAATTCTGCGCTTGCCGGCTCTTCATCACAGGGAAGTATGCCGCCACGATGTCGTTGTTGCTGTTCGCAGCTCGGACGGCGATGGCGTAGGTGCTCAGCCATGTCTTGGGGTCGGATTCGACATTGAACTTTTCGATGCCGACTGGCTTGAAGGTCGCGGGCCACTGGATGGCTCACAACCTGTCGGAGAAGGCAGAGAAGCCGTCCAAGTCGTCCGCCAAGTCGTAGTCGTCGTCGCGGGGTCGGCGATCGCGGTTGTTGCGGATGTGGTCGGGTGCGCCGTACTAGTCATTGTAACGGCGACGTCGTTCCCGCTCAGTGTTGTCCCATTCGCGGTGGCGGTTGTCGTTGCGGGGTCGGAGATCTCGGTGGGTGAGACGATCGCGAAGGTCGGGCTGGTCGACCTCTTCATCGCGACAGTGAGGACGGATCGAGCGGTTGGAGCTTGATTGCCCCTGGCGGTTGGAGTACTCCCTTCTCAGGCCTTGGGCCTGGGTTGCTGCGACATGGAGACGAGCACGAGCTTTTGCAATCTCAAGAGTTTGAGGTAGTCCTTCGAATACCTGGAGGACGGTGGCCATGTTGGCAGATGGCGTGGCGAAGACTTGATGGCCGTCGTAATCTAGGTGTCGGGTGACACAATTAGGGACACCCTAATTAGGGTGATAAGATCGCTTTAAAACACAAAACACCTATTAAGGCAACTGGGCCCACGAAGGCCCACGGCCTGCTTCCCATCCGGAAGAAAGGAAAGGACTCAAAGGAGCCCAGCATGCGGCCCATTTGCATCCCCCTTGAACCCGCCGGACAATCTCCGCCTCGCTCGAGGGTCGCGAATCTACCCTCGAGCGGGTGACTCATTTTCCACCTCGCTCGAGGGCCCCCCTCGGGACCCTCGACCGCGCAACACACTTCCGCCTCGCTCGAGGGTAGCGGATCTACCCTCGAGCGGGTGACTCATTTTCCGCCTCGCTCGAGGGCCCCCCTCGGGACCCTCGACCGCGCAACACACTTCCGCCTCGCTCGAGGGTAGCGGATCTACTCTCGAGCGGGTGACTCATCTCCGCCTCGCTCGAGGCCGTCTCTCGGCACAAGGGACAAACGGCCCCGCCGCCCAGCCGCCCGCCGTACGAAGGCATTAAAGGCCAGCCACTCCGCCACGGCACCATGGGCGGGCGGCGTCAGGCCGCCATTTCCACAGTGGATGTGACCGACGTCCCATCTGCTGACTCCGGTCACCATTCCGCCATCCCAGATGGATGTAGCAGCACCTTGGGACCTGCAACGCGGGACAAGACAGGCTCAGCACTGCTCCCATTACTATGCTGCCGACACCGACCGTCCGAACTCGCCTCCCACTGGGGAAGGGGTCCGACGACATCACGTGTCCTTCCGGGAGGGGCCCCCAGTACAAAATAAACAGGGTCCTGGACCTTCCCCTTCGGGGTGCGGGACTTCCACGTGTCCCCCGGACCTTCTAGTGTGCACGCCCGCACTCCGACCAGGGGTCAAGGGCCGTCGCGCGCCATTGCTGCCGCTGGTGCATGCGGGACCCTAGTCCGCAGGGCCCACCGAGCGCCGCCGCGCCGTATACGATAAACCATACATCAACCTCGACCACGCCGCCTGCAGGGACACTGCAGGATGACCGACGCGATCTTCGCAGAACCAAGGACGAAATCCAGGACAACAGCAACACGCGCCGCCTTCCCACTCATGTGCACCGCCCCTCCTTGTGACTATAAAAGGAGGATGTGGGCTTCTTTTAGCCGTGTGGGTAGCAGGCTCTCTGGCTTCTTTTCTTCCAAGAGGACGTTCAGGGACTACTGAGCACTCATCCCAAGCCGACTCCACTCCTAGCAGAGACTTGGGAGCTTCCCTCCATCTCTCGCCTTGCTTGTACCCCCTACTACAAGCACTCCGGGTGCGAGATAATACAGTGCCCTCGCACACCCCCTTTGCTGGACGTACGGCCCCGCGGCCGGAACCAGGATAAACCGTGCGTTACTGTGATTGCTTCTTGCTTCATCATTTGGGACGAGGAAACACGTAGCATTACTAGTTGGGATCCAGGCCCCCAGGTCGGGACACCGACAGTTGGCGCGCCAGGTAGGGGTCGCTGCGTGACACTTTTCTCTCTTGTTCCCTTTTGATCTCCAGGGATGGCGGGCAGATCCAACCCATACCCCGTGGGCGTTTCAGATCCGTTCCCAGTGGGACGCGTGATCTCGTTCGGGAGTCTCGAGTTCAGAGCAACCGGCAATGGTTACCTCATGCAGCTCCTCTCGCTCGGACGCAACCCCGTCACCCCGACTTTACCAGCCCAGCACAACAGGCGCTCGGGCCAACGTTCGCGATAGGCACGGGCGGAGCGGCGTCGTGCGGCACGCCACAACTCCCCCGCATGGGTCGAGGCTGGCATGTCGCTGCTCAGCATCACGACTAGCGGGGCCACCACCTCGTCATCACGTGCCTCGGCGTCATCTGCGCCGACATCGTCACCTGCTGCGGCACTAGTGCCTCCCAGGGGGGGCTCGACTTCGGCGTCGCCCTTCCCCTTTGGGATGCGCAATGCTGCTGCCCACGCCTCATCAACCAGCGCTAACTTCATCGAGCATGAGGGTCTGCCGGGTCATCATCTTCTGTCGATTCGCCGCCTCATCGCGTCGTCTCCTGACGAATCCTACCCCGAGACGGCAAGCTCGATCGCCGACGACCTCAGCTTCTTCATGAACAACTTCACGGCCGAGGAGGCCGAGGACTACTCCGGGGTCCGCGACCCCGACGCTCTCCGCACGTTCCAGCTGGCGACGGCTTACTGCCTCACCTGCTCCGAAGACTCCAGCGAGGGGGATTTCGATCCTTCCCGAGAGTGTTTCATGGCGGACCTCGCGGACGAGCAAAACGACAACGCCCCGAGCAACCACGCGGACGGCGGGGCGGACGCGCAGGCAAACCCACCGGTGGTGCCGCTTGCAGCCCCTTCTTCGTCAAGTTCGGTGGCGCGACAGGCTCAGCTGGCACAGCTCAATGAGCTTCAAGCCAAGCTCGACGAGCAGCGTCAACAAACCCAGGAGCTGCGCACCGCACTCGAGCAGCAGCGTACCGCGCATGGTGCACACGCCCAAGCGGCGGGACGTGTTGCACGGGAGCGCATCCTGGCCAACCACAACATCGACAAATCTCCGGAGCTGAAGACGGTGGGCGAGAAGCTCGTCGCTGCGGCTTACCTACTCCAAGCTATGCCCGAGCCATCGACACCTTCGGGCCGCAACCTGCGCCGCGAGGCACAGGAGCTCATCGAGCAAGCTGCCATGCAGCAGGCCGAGAGTTCTGCGTCTCGTATGCGCTCGAAAGCCCCGGAGCAGTGTGATGGGACCGTGCACCAGGACCGCGAGGTTTCTGTGCACACAGCCCCAGCGGGGAAGGGCAAGGCAGCCGTAGCGCCCGGTGCGAAGGCGCCCTCGGTGCACGAGCGCAACGGGAGAGTTCCCGTAAGGGAGCGAATCCGTGACACTCGCGGGCACGCTGGCGACGGCGACGCCCGCAACGTCATCGACGGCAGGAGGTACGCCCCTCGAAGGGGTGGACGCTTCGACCCTGAGCCCGACAGGGGTGAGTCACCGGACCCTCCGGGCACCCGGGTGTTCAGCCAGGAGATTCGAACTGCGTCTTTTCCCCGCGCTTTCGACAACCCAACACCCTCGTCAAATACTCGGGCGAGACTGATCCTGCAGTCTGGCTCAATGACTACCGCCTAGCGTGCCAGCTAGGCGGCGCGACGGAGGACGCGGTCATCATCCGCAACCTTCCTCTACATCTTGCTGACGCCACAAGAACGTGGCTCGAGCACCTGCCTGCGGATCAGATCCACAACTGGGCCGACTTGGTCCACATCTTCGTGGGCAATTTCCAGGGCACGTACGTGAGCCCTGGGAACTCTTGGGATCTAAAAGGGTGTCGCCAGAAGCCCCGCGAGTCCCTGCGTGACTACGTGCGATGTTTCTCCAAGCAGTACACCGAGCTCCCGAGCGTCACCCACGTCGAGGTCATCAACGCTTTACTCGAGGGCACGACCTGCAGGAACCTGGTGCATGAGCTCGCGAGAAGCCGACCCGTCAACACCAATGAGCTGTTCGACGCTGCCACCAACTACGCCGCCGGCGAGGAGGCCGTTGGTGCCATCTTCGACGACAAATCGAGCAAGCGCAAGTACGATGCGCCCGCGGAGGGTAGCAACGCCAAGCCCAACGCCCCCGCCAAGAAACAGAAGTGGGGGAGGAAGGGAAAGAAGCCGGTCCCACCGAACCAGCGTGGGTCGGGGCAGGCAGAGGACTCCGAGGAGGCCTTCGCCGCCGCCCCAGACTGCAAAGGACCTCGAGGCCCCCCTCGATGCGGTGGTGGCCAATTCGACGACATGCTCAAGAAGCCGTGCCCTTACCACAAGGGCCCGGTCAATCATACCCTCGAGCAGTGCGAAATGCTCAAAAAATACTACAACCGCATCGCGCATCGCGATGAGGACAAGAAGAAGGATGCTGGCGACAAAGATAGAGATGACGAGTTCCCCCCAGTGGAGAACGCCTTCTTCATCTTTGGAGGAGCAACGACGAATATGACTTCTCGGCAGCGCAAGCGTGAGCGCTGCGAAGTCTTTTCCGTCACCAAAGCCACGCCATCCTACCTCGGCTGGTCGAAGGATACCATCACCTTTGGCCACGAGGACCACCCCGACTACGTCCCGCATCCGGGACGGTATCCGCTCGTTGTCGACCCCATCATCGGCAACACTCGCTTCTCCAAGGTGCTCATGGACGGAGGCAGCAGCCTCAACATCATGTACGCCCCTACCTTGGAGCTCATGGGGATCGGACTGGAGAAGCTTCGCCCCAGCAAGTCGCCATTCCACGGCGTCGCGCCGAGGAAGCGAGTCCAACCCCTCGGCCAGATCGATCTGCCTGTGTGCTTCGGCACAGCAGCCAACTTCCGCAAGGAGGTACTCACTTTCGAGGTGGTGGGGTTTCGAGGATCCTACCATGCCATCCTGGGTCGTCCTTGTTACGCCAAGTTCATGGCCGTCCCCAACTACACCTACCTTAAGCTCAAGATGCCGGGTCCAAAGGGCGTGATCACCATCGGCTCTTCGTTCGGGCACGCCTACGAGTGCGACGTTGAGTGCGTTGAGCACGCGGAGGCTCAAGCGGAGGACGAGGCCCTCGCAGCCACCCTCGACAAAATGGCAAGCGAGGCCTTGGACTCCACGCACCGACACGCCGGGAGCTTCGAACCCGCCGAGGGTATCAAGAAGGTGCCCCTCGATCCGAACCACTCCGACGACAAGGCGTTGCAGATCAGCGCCAACCTCGACGGAAAATAGGAAGTGGTGCTCGTCGATTTCCTCCGCGCCAACGCAGACATCTTTGCGTGGAGCTCCTCGGACATGCCTGGCATACCGAGGGAGGTCGCCGAGCACTCCCTTGATATCTGACCCAACTCCAAGCCGGTGAAGCAGCGCCTGCGACGCTTCGACGAGCTCAAGCGCCGGGCGATCGGCGAGGAGTTGCAGAAACTTCTGGCGGCCGGATTCATCAAAGAGGTATTCCATCCCGAGTGGCTAGCTAATCCAGTATTAGTGAAGAAAAAGAGTGGAAACTGGAGGATGTGTGTAGATTACACCAGTTTAAATAAGACATGTCCAAAGGTTCCCTTTCCTTTGCCACGCATTGATCAGATTGTAGATACTACTGCGGGATGAGAACTTCTATTCTTTCTTGATGCCTATTCCGGTTACCACCAAATCAAGATGAAAGAGTCCGACCAGCTCGCGACTTCCTTTATCACACCCTTCGGCATGTACTGCTACGTTACGATGCCCTTTGGCCTCAGAAACGCCGGAGCCACATACCAGCGGTGTATGCTCCACGTTTTCGGAGACCATCTCGGGGCGGAGCGTAGAGGCATATGTCGATGACATCGTTGTAAAATCCAGGAAGGCGGATGACCTGGTTGCTGATCTCAGGATTGCATTTGATTGCCTACGGGCCAAAGGGGTAAAACTTAACCCCGAGAAGTGCGTGTTCGGGGTGCCTCGAGGCATGCTCCTGGGCTTCATTGTCTCCCAGCGGGGCATCAAACCCAACCCTGACAAAGTCTCGGCCATCACTCAGATGGGACTGATCCGAGACCTAAAGGGGGTACAGAGGGTCATGGGATGCCTAGCGTCCCTTAGTCGGTTCATCTCGCGTCTCGGCGAGAAAGGCTTACCCCTGTATCGACTATTGAGGAAAACCGAGCACTTCGCGTGGACCCCCGAAGCTCAAGAAGCCCTCGAAAGGCTGAAGGCATCACTCACCCGTGCTCCTATTCTCACACCACCTACGGACGGCGAGCCCCTCTATATGTACGTAGCTGCGACAACCCAAGTGGTCAGCGCGGTGATCGTGGTCGAAAGACAAGAGGAGGGTCATACTCTGCCCGTCCAACGACCGGTATATTACATCAGCGAGGTGTTGTCTGAAACTAAGACCCACTATCCGCAGATTCAAAAGCTGCTCTACGCAGTGGTTTTGGCTCGGCGCAAGCTGCGCCACTACTTCGAGGCTCACCCCGTCACCGTGGTCTCGTCTTTCCCCTTGGGAGAGATAGCCCGCAACCGGGAAGTCGAGGGTAGAATTGCCAAATGGTCTGTGGAGCTGATGGGAGAAGCACTCACCTACGCCCCCCACAAGGCGATCAAGTCCCAAATCTTGGCTGACTTCGTGGCTGAGTGGACGGACACTCAGCTACCCCCACCACAAATCCAGGGCGGATGCTGGACTGTGTACTTCGATGGATCGGTGATGAAAACCGGCGCCGGTGCCGGCCTCCTCTTCATCTCACCCCTCGGAGAACACATGCGGTACGTGATACGCTTGCATTTCCCCGCTTCCAACAACATGGCGGAGTACGAGGCCCTTCTCAGTGGCCTCCGCATCGCCATCGAGCTCGGCGTCAAATGCCTCGACGCGCGCGGCGACTCTCAACTCGTCGTCGATCAAGTCATGAAGGAGTCTAGCTGTCATGACCCGAAGATGGAGGCGTACTGCAGCGCAGTACGCCGCCTCGAAGATAAATTCGACGGCCTTGAGCTCAATCACGTCCCGCGCAAGTACAACGAGGACGCCGACGAATTAGCCAAGATCGCGTCGGGGCGGACGACCATCCCCCCGAACATCTTCGCTCACGACATCACCGAGCCCTCCGCCGAATTCAAAGATCCGGCGGAGACAGGCCCCTCGTCCATCGGGTCCCACGGAGGGAATCCCCCGGTGGACGGGGTCGAGCCCATGGACATTGACTTCGGGACCACGTTCGCTGACGAGGCCGAAGCAATGGAAGTCGACGAGGCCCCCACTTCGCGAGACTGGCGCGTCCAGTACATAGACTGGATGACTCGAGGGGTCCTACCCTCGAACCGCGCTCAGGCGTGGCGCCTCGCTAGGCGGGCCAAGTCCTTCGTTCTAATCGACGACGTGCTATACAAGCGCAGTCCCTCGGGCGTCATGTAGCGATGCATCCCTGTCCCCGAGGGCAAGGAGCTGATCCGCGACATCCACGCCGGCATATGCGGCCATCACGCTGCGCCGCGCACCCTCGTGTGGCAGTACCGCCCTAATTAATCCGGCTCAAGTGCGCTAACCATCATCTTAAAGATAATCCCGGCTAACACGCACTTCAAACGGAGCAATTCGGCAGTGCTGTCGGGTAAAATCCCGAAGAATCCACCTGAGTGTCGATCGAACCCAAAGCTTACATGCAACCCACACGAAGGTGAGTCCGGAGAGTACAACAATTCACAGATACATTACATTACAGAGTCTTAACTTAATTATTACAAACCAAGTTCGAAATCTTCGAAAGGTACTTGAAGTTTGAAGTTCGAAATGAAAGTAGTTCAGAGTTCACTGCAGCGGAAATAAAACGAGTTCTAAACGACGATACATGATGTCATGATGAAGCCCGTACATGACATCACTCGGCATTGTCATCGTTGGCCGGAGTCGTATCCCACTCCACCGACCAACCAGGAGGCAGAGTACACGGCCAAGTCAAACTAGCAATCATGTCCTCAAAAGTATCACCTGAAACAAAATTGAGCCACAAGCAAGGCTGAGTATACTAATACTCAGCAAGGCTTACCCGACTAGGATATAACTAGCCCTCTAACTAGACATGCAAGGCCTTTGGCTTGAGGGGTTTGTCTTTGCCGAAAAGCAATAAAGAGTAAGTCCTTATTTTCCGATTTTAGCTTTCAAGTTCTAGTCTGATTAACCATTCTACATTAGCATCTACCCTAAAGCATACATGGTGAAAAACAATTATTTTTCATCATTCAATCATATTTCTCATCATCATTGTTCCACTTCTTACTCTATGTGGCAAAAGGGTTAAGCAGTCTCAATATCCGTGAGAGACGGACGATTCGAATCGAATTTGTTAACCTGGCCAGGCAGACCTAAACACACGCATGGGGAATGCAATCACCCACGCGACTTTTCCCCCTTTTCCCCGGGCATGAAACAGGCCCACCGCCCTAGGGTGCCCTGCACCCGTGCGTGACCATAGACCAGACAGTGGGGAATATGTTCCACGGCCGGTTCCATCAGGTACTTAAGCTTACCGATTACCATATTCTCGGCATGTGGTTAGTACGTTCAAACGCTTAACCACCACTACCACACACCGCGGCCTTATCCATTTTCACTAAACAGACGGGGCATCATGAGTACAACAACCCCGCCCGTAAACCTTATATTGCAGTGCGTAGTAGTCATTCAACTCCTATGAGCTCGCGAGTGACAGGAAATCACTCGACTTCTACCGAACCATTAGCATAGCCAACTAGCGACCTACACATACTAGTGCTCAAGCATAGGTACCTAGGATCATGCAACTAAGGCTCCAAACAATTCCTGCAACTTAAATGCACAAATAAAATAGGAATCTAAATAGTTGCATAAATTAAAATAGGTAGAACATGCTCCGGGGCTTGCCTTCCTGAGCGGAGCTAGCCTTGGGCTCTTCTGAACTCTGGTTCAGGTCTTCAGTGATTTCAGTTAGGTTAACTTGAGCTTCACACTGCTCACTCTCGGACTCTGGCACCAGCTCGTATGTACCGTCTGGGAGAGTAGTCGAATCTATATGAAATGCATATGCGTGAGCTACTTTAGTGATAACGATTTAATCAATTCTTCACTATAGAGTTGTAATCCAACGCAACTTAAGAGGATTTGTAAATTATTCTGTTACATCATTTTGGGCAATCAGTTATAGAGTAATAATCATTATATCTGACTTCACAAAGTAACTAGGGTGGATTTTACCTTTTCTTCCTATGCAGCAAAAGAATGGTTTTTCTCATTTATTACTAGGTTAAGCATGTCCTTATCATAATTAAAGATACACAGAGATTCTGGGTTTGAAATTTTTATGCAAGGTACATATCTGAGTAACTTGCCTACTGTGAAATTTTCAGCCCATTTCATGCAGCCTATTAACCATGAAAAATAAAATAAACAGCTACTACTAGAAAAAAAAATGAATTTTACAGATCAAACTATGCAAGTACTGGTAATGAAATTTTAACTGAGTGTTGTTTACCTAAAGATGAGCTTGCCATAAATTTTTCACAATTTAAACAAGCATTGTACAGGGCATGAAAAATAGAGCAAAGTACAACTGCCGTAAAGAAAATTAATTTCCACAGGTAGTTCTAATGAGTTTCAGAGGTCAAAATTTTTCCAGCATGATACAGTACTAAAATAGCAGCTCTTCTAAAAACATCAGATTTTCTAGGCAGAGGAACTATTTTTCTTAGTTTAGTGCATTTATTCATTGCATAAAACACTTGAGCATGTTCTGCTTGGGTAAAAAGTCCCTACATTTTTCTAGAGCATCCAGGTAATAGCTCAGAGGCACTGAAAAAGTTTCAGCTTGTGGTTCAAGGTAGAAAAACTTGGAGAAATAAAACTATTTATACTAGGCATACAACAAGATGTAAATAAATTGATAGCTAGGCATGTAAACTGTCCACGAAACTTTTACACAAGGTTACCCATCTAACAGGTAACACACTGACCGAAAATGGCTAACAACTCATGCTTGTAACTTGAGATCTAATATAAAGTACATTTTCTTTGTATTTTAAATGAAGTAAAAACTATTGAGCAAAAGAAAAAGTGTATGTAACAAAAGTTGTAGATATCTTTGCAAGTATTCCAGCACAGTTGAGTTTGTATTTTCCTGATTTTTCTACGATTTTTAAACAAATTTACAAGTTCACTGGAAAATCTAGAAAACATAAACACAGATTTGCAAAGGTGCCCCTGGAACTTTCACAAAACCCCCTGGAAACCTAAAACTAATCGCGCAGGGGTCCCTGGCCGGAGTTGGGGACAGAGGAGGCGGCGGCGGCCTGTTTCCCGGCGAGGAGGCTCGCCGGCGGCGGGGATGGCGCCCAGGGGTGAGAGCTCACCGAGCTCTACCTGTGGGTGGGTGTTGTGGTCGACAGGGGTGGCCGGAGCAGGGTCGGCGGCGGCGCACAGGGAGCGGCGGCGGCAGCTACAGCGGGCGGCGGCGCTCTGGTGCGGGAGGGAGGGTGAGGACCGGCCGGGGAGATGCACTGGACCACGAGTAAGCTGTAGTGGGGGTTGATTTGAGTCGGGGCGGGGCGGAGCAGGGAGTTCCGCGGCGGGCGGGCGACCGGCGGTGTTCACGACGGCGGCGACGGTGTTCCGCGGCACTTGGAGGCTCCGGGTGGAAATGGGCGTGCCTGGGAGTTGCCTGGGGGTGAAATGAAGCTCGCTGGGTGCTCGGTGGGGGTGGAGGAGTGCTGAGCTGGGCCCTCCACGGGAGCCGTGGCTCGGCGGGCAGAAGTGGGGGCGCGGCGGCGCTGCGCAGTGGCGCGGCGGCGCTGGCCGTTCTGGGCGAAGGGGTGGGGGAGGCGAGGGAAATGGGGTGCGGGCATGCGTGCACATGTGCGGCGCGAGCTAAAAGGCGAAGTGAGGGCGCGAGGAGGGAACTGGGCGCTCGCGCGGGGGAAGTAGGGCGTCGGCGGCGAGGGTGTCCGTGGCGCTCTGTGCGCGCGTTTATGGCGCGTCGGCGTGGCCGAGCGGCGAGGCAGCAGTGGGGCAGCGATGCAGCGAGGGCGGGGTGATGATGGCGGGGTGGCGTGCGGGAGGCAGGTGCATGGCCGGCCCGTTGGGTGCCACGGTGGCGTCGCGGCGCGTCGCCGAGCGATTGTCGCTTGCGGCGTGCTCGTTGACGGGGCAGCGGCGCAGCAGGCTCAACGGGAGGGGGAGGGTCAACGGGCGGGCGTGCAGGCGAGCGCTCATGGCCATGGCAGCGAGCACGGCGGGGCAGTAATGGCGCGGCGGCAGGCGCTGCGAGCTCTGGTGGCGAGGGTGCCGTGCGGGCGGGCGGCAGCGAGCGGCGTCCGGGCGCGTGCGCACTCGAGCGGGGTAGGGAGGGGTCAGCGGCGCGGCGAGGCAGCGCGGCGGCAGCGAGCGCAGCGAGCTGCAGCGGCGCAGCGAGCGCACGGGCAGCGCGCTCAAGTGCCTGCGCGCGCGCAGAGCAGAGAGGGGAGGGGCAGCGAGGGAGAGAGAGAGGAGAGAGAAAAAGGGAGTGGAGAGAGAAAAACCAAGGTCAACCGTTTGACTTAGCCCAAACTCAAGATTTTCAAAAGAAACTCGAAAAATTTTGAACACAAAAGTTGTTCAAAATTAAATTTCCTACAACTTCCCTTTCAGGCAAAACTTCATTTGAGCGATGATTTGAAAGTTTAAAATTTGAATTCAAGTTTAATGAGCCCGCTTGTTTTTTTTGGGGTTAACTCATAATTTCATGTTGCAACTTGAAAAACTTTGAACACGAAAGTTGTTTATCTTGTCAAACTCTACGACTTTCGTGTTGGGCAAAAGTTCATTTGAGCAAAGGTGCAAGAGTTGACTTTTTGGTGTATTTAAACGGAACTCGGCTTTTAAGTAATCACCAAAATAGGGTTTACTGTGTCATTTGATGTTAATGGCATGTTTAAACAGTGCTAAACACCGGAGGTGTTACAGCCTACCCCCCTTAAAAGAATCTCGTCCCGTGATTCAGATAAGCAAGCTAAGTGCAGGGAAGAGGTGTACCTCCAGTTGAATTCAGAAAACCGGGGAAATTTTGATTTAGGTAGCTTTCAGTTTCCCAGGTAGCTTCCTCTTCGGTATGGTGACTCCATTGAATCTTGTACATTCTAACTGCTTTTCTTCGAGTGACCCTCTCCTTTTGATCAAGAACCTTGATAGGGTATTCGACATAAGAGAGATCTGGTTCTACCAATATTTCTGTTTGTTCAATGATCTCAGTGGGAACCCGAACACATTTCTTGAGTTGAGAAACATGGAAAACATCATGTACTGCTGCCAGTCGAGGAGGAAGTCGTAGTCTATAGGCTACGGGTCCACAAATCTCAGTGATTTTATAAGGGCCAACATATCGGGGAGCTAATTTGCCCTTCACGCCGAATCTCTGCACACCCTTGGTTGGCGAGACTCGAAGATAGACATGATTACCCACTTCGAATTGCAAAGGGTCTCTCCTTTTATCAAAATAACTCTTTTGCCTAGACTGGGCAGCCTTTAAATTCTCTTGTATTACCCTTACTTTTTCTTCTGCCTCTGTTACAAGATCGGGTCCGAATACCACTCGTTCTCCGACTTGCGACCAGCTCAAAGGGGTACGACACCGTCGACCATATAAGGCCTCAAATGGTGCCATTTTCAAACTCTCTTGATAACTATTGTTGTATGAGAACTCCGCTAGAGCTAGACATTTGTCCCAACTCTTGTCATAATGAATGACGCAAGCTCTCAACATGTCTTCCAGGATTTGGTTCACCCTCTCAGTTTGTCCATCAGTTTGTGGGTGATAAGCTAAGCTTCGAATCAATTTTGTCCCAAGAGATGCTTGCAACTGTTCCCAAAAGCGTGCAACGAACTGTGTCCCACAATCAGAAATGATTGTCTTGGGTACCCCATGCAAGCAAACAATACGATCGAGATAGATCTCAACATACTTCTTGGCAGTGTAAGTAGTATGTGCCGGAATAAAATGTG
The DNA here is from genome assembly GCF_016808335.1 of Panicum virgatum. NCBI lineage: Eukaryota > Viridiplantae > Streptophyta > Magnoliopsida > Poales > Poaceae > Panicum > Panicum virgatum. The sequence continues at coordinate 24,991,419 of NC_053136.1, read as the reverse complement.
CTGTCTTGGTGAGTCTATCCACGATGACCCAAATGGAATCATGCCTCTGGGATGTGTTGGGTAATCCAACAATGAAGTCCATACTTATGTCTTCCCATTTCCACGACGGGATAGGCAGAGGTTGAAGCAAACTGGCTACTCTCAAGTGGCTGGCTTTGACTCTCTGGCAGGTGTCACATTCCGAGACATATTTAGCAATTTCCCTTTTCATCCTAGTCCACCAGAAATTTTGCCTAAGATCTTGATACATCTTGGTACTGCCCGGGTGAATAGAAAATTTGGAAAGATGTGCCTCGTCGAGAATTTGTTTCCGAAGATCATGATTTTTCGGAACAACTAAACGACTTTCAAACCATAGGACTCCGTGATGGTCCTGACGAAAACACTTATACTTCCTTTCTCCTTGAGAGAGTTTTTGTTTAATGATCCCAACACCTTTATCATGTAATTGGGCCATAATGATTTGATCCTGAAGAGTTGGTTCAACTGAGATGTGATTTAATGTACCTTGGGGAATCATTTCCAACTGGAGCTTCCTCATCTCATGACAGAGGGTTTCAGAATAGGATTCCACGGATAGGCAATGGCAATGAGCTTTGCGACTTAGTGCATCTGCTACGACCTTAGCCTTGCCTGGGTGATAGTGCACCTCAAGATCATAATCCTTGATTAATTCTAGCCACCGTCTTTGTCTCATATTTAGGTCAGCTTGAGTGAAGATATATTTGAGACTTTTGTGATCGGTGTAGATATTGCAATGAGTACCCATCAGATAATGCCTCCATATCTTTAGAGCGTGAATGACAGCTGCTAATTCAAGGTCGTGAGTAGGATAATTCTGCTCATGAGGTCGAAGAGCTCTTGACGCATAAGCGATAACTCTATTGTCTTGCATGAGCACGCAGCCAAGACCAGTACCCGACGCATCACAATACACGTCAAAGGACTTGGTATTATCAGGTTGAGCTAAGACAGGTGCTGTAGTCAACTGCTCCCTTAGGGTGTGGAAAGCCTTTTCACATTTTTCATCCCACACAAACTTTACTCTTTTCTTCAATAGTTCAGTCATTGGCTTAGCAATTCTGGAGAAATCCGGAATGAATCGGCGATAATATCCGGCTAAACCAAGAAAACTGCGAATTTGATGAACGGAGGTAGGAGGTTTCCAGTCCATCACTTCTTGCACTTTGCTAGGATCCACGGCTATGCCTTCGCTGGAAATAGTGTGGCCCAAGAATTTCACACTATCTAGCTAGAATTCACACTTGGAAAATTTAGCATAGAGCTGATGGTCCCGAAGACGTTGGAGAACAATGCGCAGGTGCTTAGCATGGTCTTCCTCATTCTTGGAATAAATAAGGATGTCATCAATGAACACCACGACGAACTTGTCGAGCTCAAGCATGAATACCGAGTTCATGAGATACATGAAGTAGGCAGGGGCATTTGTGAGACCAAAAGACATGACTAAATATTCATATAGTCCATATCACGTGGAGAAGGCGGTTTTAGGAATATCACATGGACGAATCTTGATCTGATGATAGCCGGAGCGAAGATCAATCTTTGAGAAAATTCTAGCTCCAGCCAGTTGATCGAAGAGAACATCAATGCGGGGAAGGGGATATTTGTTTTTGATTGTCACCGCATTGAGAGGTCGGTAGTCCACACACAACCTCAAACTATCATCCTTTTTCTTTACAAAGAGGGCTGGACAACCCCAAGGTGATGCTCTGGGGCGAATGAAGCCTTTGTCCAGAAGCTCTTGAAGTTGAACTTTTAACTCGGCCAACTCCTTAGGTGGCATTCTATATGGTCTCTTTGAGATAGGGGCAGTGCCTGGTTGTAGTTCAATAATAAACTCAATCTCTCTATCTGGTGGCATTCCTGGCAAGTCATCCGGAAACACATCGGTGTACTCGCATACCACAGGAATTTCTTCTAGGTTGGATGTGCTCATGGCAAATGCACAAGAATTGACACACTCTCGGAGGGGTAGGTAGAGAGTAGTGGCTCCGTATTTTGGTGAATTTAGTTCAACAGCTCTGGCGGAAATATCTATTATAACCCCATGCTGAGTCATCCAGTTCATCCCCAATATGATATCTATACCCTCAAGTGGCAGGAGTATAAGATCGGTGTTGATGATTAGGCTACCCAACTTGATTGGCACAAGTCGTACTATTTGGTTTGAAGCGATTTTACCCCCTGGGGTTGATATCATGTATGACCCTTTCGTGTGAAGAAAATCCAAACCCACTTTTGCACCAAATTTTGCACCAATGAAACTATGCGATGCACCAGAATCAAATAATATAACTGCAGGCTTGTTGTGGATAGAAAATGTACCTGTCATCACTGGTGCGCCCTCAGGAAGTTCTGCAAGAGTGGTGAAATTGATACGCCCTTGCTTGACCTGAACAGTTTGTCGTCTGCCCTTGTTCTTGTTGTTCTGGTTAAAGCTTTGGCCCTAGTTTTGTCGCTTGGGTTGCGGGCACTCACGGGCAAAATGAGTTGAGCTCCCACAATTGAAGCAACGATTTCCCTCACTTGGACGGGCTGGCGGTGGAGATGTTGGCCTTGGGCCAGTTAACTGAGGAACAGGGAAACGTGCAACGCTTTGCTGCAGTGGAGGCCTGATAACCAACGCCCTGGCTGAGGGGCTTTCTGAGTAATCTGGGGTGCAACATTCTGCACTACGCGATACCTCTGTGGCGGTGCACTAGAGGGTCTAGCTGGCGCTTTCCTCTTTTTCTCAGCACGGTGAGCCATGATACAGTCTTCTTAAGTGAGTGCGAGATTAACCAGCTCGTTGTATGTGTCTACCCTAATGGGGTTTAGTCGTTCCTTGAGCTTGGTGTTTAAGCCTCTACGAAAACGATCACGCTTCTTAACATCTGTGTCAGCAAGATAGCCCGCGTACTGACAGAGATTGTTGAAAGCTTGGGCATATTGGAGAACTGTACGTGTCCCTTGAGTAAGAGCTAGGAACTCATTCAGCTTCCTATCCATGAGTCCTTCTGGAATATGGTGACCCCTGAATGCAGCCTTGAATTCATCCCAAGTGACAACTTGATCAGCTGGGAGCATGCCAAGGTAGTTATCCCACCAAAGATGTGCCGAACCGCGAAGCTGTTGCGCGGCAAAGCGAGCCTTGTTTTGCTCTGAGCATGGTGCCAGAAGTAGTGAAAACTTGGACTCAATTGTGCGAATCCAAGCATCCGCATCCAGTGGCTCTTCTGTCTTGTTGAACAGAGGGGGCTGAGTCGCCAAGAATTCCGGGTAACCAGCAGCTTGAGGTTGATGAACATTGGGTCCACCCCGCTGCTGTTGCTGTTGTTGCTGTCCCTGGACGAGTTGACGGAGTAACTCGGTTTGGGCGGCCAGATATTCCGCAAAGTTGGGTGGCGGTGGTGGCGGTCGCTGCGAACTGCTACCATTCGCATCCCCGAAACCCTCAGGGTTGCCACGTGTCGCTCCCACCATCTGGAATGGCAAATTCTCTTATTAGTAGGGTGACATATGACTTCCCCATGTACAGAAGGGTAAGCGCGGAAAAGTAGTACTGGAACGAGTATAATATTAACAGGGACAGCAACGATGCTTGTTACAAGAAAACCCATAACTTGCACTCTGTTCATCGAAATGTGCCCAAATTTTTACAGTAGATAGATAATTTATCATACTACAATTTTGGTATTCAACTCCAAAGCTAAATCGATAGTTAAGGTGGGCGAAAAATGCAATTTCTGCCGCTCTGTCCAGTCTGCGTTTCAGCAGGCCGAAGTACACTGTTCTGGCCATAACTTTCGGCACACAAGTCTAATGATGCTGAAATTTTGTGAGCAGATAGATCATGAAATTCAGAACAACTTTGGTATTCAACGCACAACCCAGAAATTCAAGGAAACATGGATAAAAATTTAGACAAATTTCTGCAGTGATAGACTCAACTGCAATTAAACCATTACAACCATCCATCAAGTTCTTAGCCAAAGCCTAAGCGATTAAGGTACTTTTACATATGAGTGGCACTCTTTTACAAAAGCGAGGTACTCAACCCTTAGTTAGCCTATCACATCACCATCCAGAGTTAGGCTACCCTATAGAGTAGTATGCGCGAAAGACTACTTAAGACATCATCTAAAAGTCGTCCAGATTGTTGACTGAAGACTCGCTCCTCACTGGAGAGTGAGCTCCCGGAAGTGGTGGCAGGGGCACTCCAGACGTAGTGTCAAGTCCTGAGATACCCTGAACCTCCTGGGGCTCCTCCTCCATGGCCTCGGGCTGGGCCTGCTGAGCCTCCAACATCTCGATGTGATCAAAGGCAGCATTTAGCTGGACCTGTTGGGCGGTGAACTGCTGCTCCAGAAGTGCAAAGTCAGCATCCATGTTGTCCAAGAGAACATCACGCTCCTCAATTAGACCCTCCAGTTGACCAACATGGGCATCCAGATCCCTGATCTGCTCATTCTTAGCAATCACTATCTCATGGCTGGTCCGTGCAGAAGCAATGATCTGGGTCATGGCCTTGGCCTGTAAAGTCTGCAAGCGGTAGAGTGCATTCATGCACTTCACTGACATGGAGATAGTCTCTGCAGCTCTGTTCTGCTGAAGGTACCCAGTGTGTCCGACCCGACTAAGCCAGTTAGGGTCATTGGGCTGCTCCGCTGGGAAGAGGCCAATAGGAGCTAGTGTGACAGCTGCATAATTCTTTTCGCAAAACTTGTTGAGTGCTGTCATGGCTGCAATTTCCCAAGTGTCAACCAGACGGTGTCCAACTACCTCCAGCTCCAAGGAAGCCCAGTGAGTGGGAAAAGGGTGGGGAGCATGAGTCATGCGCACTCGACAGCGCGCAACTCCCATCTCATGGAACTCCTCGCAAACATAGCGCGGGGGACTGGGATATCCGGCATCACACATCACTTTCCAAAGAATGGAGGGAAAACCCTGCCAGTGTGTGCACTCGGAGTGTGCACGCCCATCCTCATCAAACACCAGGAGAGCAGGGGCAGCCATCTGTACAAATAGATATGCACAAGTGAGTGATGGCTAAAACAGATTTTGGGTAGTGCACGAAAACGAGTATAACGGGAAGCACATAGCTCTAAAAATTCTCAAAATTTACAGGAACATTCCTTAGGTTCTGAGGCACAACTTTTCTAGTCAACTAAAGAGCTAGATCAGAGCCTAAGAAGGTCTTATCCTTATAGTTTGCTTTGCTGTCAGCCCAAAATTTTCAGTGACCAGAGAGCTAGTAAACTGAGTGCTGAGAACAAACCACTAAGCCTAAAATCACCAAATTTTTACAGAAGCTTGGTGAGTAAATTGGGCACAAGTTTTGTGTTGAACACATCTACAGAAAACATCTCTAGGAAAACATCAAAAATTATTCAAATTTTTATGGTAACATAACCACTTAGTTCTATACAACTTTCATATTGAACTATTTTTCATTTGAACAACTTATGAGTGTCGAAAAATTTCAGTTGTCCAGACTGTTTAGAGTTAACAGTTTTACACAGGGTTGATCTAAAATCCCAAATACCAAGCTAGAAGGCTTCAAAATTTTTCAAAATTTTACAAGAGGTTGGTAACTTAAGGAATATCATTTCGTATTACTATCCCAAGTCGATTTGAATGATTTAACAGAGGATTAAAATTCGTGGAAACCAATTTCCCTGATTTTGCAGACTATCTAGATGCTCCTTAAGACAAGTTTTTAGCCAATTTGATTGGGATTTCTTCCAAGGACTTCTTTGTTAACCATTTTGAGGATGAATGCAGAACCTATACGTCCTCACCAAGAAAAGAATTGCCAAGTAATCTTGGTCTTACGCAAATGACTTTGGTGGCATACATATTACGTCTCTCATAATATAGCTACTCGATATAGCTAGATAGCCTATAATTCGTTTTCAAGTTAGCGTACCTGCAAAAAATTGACAATATATAGATTGAACCTTCCGTGCCAGCACTCACGAAAGCTCTAGGGGGTCTTTGACGGGGAAATGAATTCCAATTTCGAACCATTACTCCCCATATATTCAACCGAAGTTGGTATATGGGCAGCAGCTCAAGTAGGCCACTGCTTGAGCTCCAGCGTTCGGCTCGCATCACCGACGGGAAGCTCAGACTCCCTCAGCTGACTGAGTAAGCGTACCTCCGTGGCGACGATGCAGTTGCAGAATTTAAATTGCAGAATTTAAATACTGAAAAGTAATGTGCTGGAAGTTAGCCATACAATATAAGCCACCTAATTGTACCCATAAGATCTCCTAGAGCTTTACGTCCTAGACTTGTCCTTGGAGATCCTAACTCTTTCAAGAAAACTTCAGTAGTTTCTAAGTCAAGTTTTAATTTGTTGTTTCGAAAACCGAGGCTGTCATCTCTGGTCGGCTGTCTGCGAGCTCTGATGCCAACTATGGCGGAACCACCCAAACTAACTGGGCCCGGGTGCACTGATCTTTGTTGCTAAGCAACTCTGACCCAAATTGGCACTCACCGGTAGTTCCTCGAGTGAAGCCTCGATAAAAGCCACGCTATTCCAGGATCAGCAGACAACACTCACACGAAGGTGAGCCCAGAGATTACAACACAGAATATTTCATACATCTCAGAGTGATTGCAGCGGAAAAGAAATTTATTACAAACCATGTTCAGAATAGTAAAGTACTACAGAGTTCCATCTACTCAATTATTCAAGTTTCATTGTTCAGCGGAAGCAGTAAAAGATAACTAGCGAAATAACGTGACGCATCGATAAAGCCTGTACGAATGTGTCACTCAGCGGGAGGGTGATTAGCACCAGCTGAAGGGTCATCCCACTCAACAGACCAACCCGGAGGCAAGGTACAAGGCCAAGTAAGACTTGCAAACAGATCCTCAAAGTTAGTACCTGAAAAACAGTGCCACAAGCAAGGCTGAGTATACTAATACTCAGCAAGACTGACCCGTCACCGGATATAACATAGTCCGATAACTAGATATGGAAGGCTTTTTGGTTGTTGGGGTTTATTTTGCCAAAAACGCCACTAAATGTTGATCCTTATTTTCAGGTTTTACTTAGCCATATTCTAGTTGGATTAACCATTCTAAATTTGCAACTATCTCTACACAAACATGGTAGAGCAACCATTTAATCAATCAGTAGTATTATCATCATCACGTTTCACTTGTTACTCTGTGTGACCGAAAGAATTAAGCAATCTCATGCTGTGAGAGGCGGACGATTCTAAATCGGATTTCAACCTGGCCAGGGGAACCTAGACCACACGCATGGGGATCGACTTCGCTCCCGCCCACGCTACTTTTCCCCTTTGTTTCCAGTCCGTGGATCCGGAACACCCTCCCCGACTACAGAGTCCGACCACTCTGTACCCGTACGTCGCGACGAAAATATAAACCCTACTTCTACCAGGAGGGTGCGAGATCATTCCACTCGCCGGTCCAATCAGGTACTTAAGCTTACCGATTACCATATTTCTCGGTATGTGGCTAGTACTTTCAAACGCTTAACGAAATGAGCCACACACCGCGACCTTAGCCATTTTTGACTATACCAGCGGGGTATCACAACTACACAACCCCACCCGTTGTCCTTACATTTCAACAGGAATTAAAGTCAGTACAATTCCTATTTGCTCGCGAGAGGCAGGAAACCACTCGACTTCTACCGTACCTATTTAGCATGGCAACTAGTCGATAAATGATCCGGTAACAAACATAGGTTCCTAGGGATCATGCATCTAGGGTTTTCGATCAACGCCTAGAAAACTTAAATGCGGAAAACAAAATATTACGATACATCAATAATTAGATAGCGGAAAGATAATTCGGAAAAATAGTGGGATGATGCTCCGGGGCTTGCCTTCTTGGGCACTGTCAGGCAGAAAAGCCTCTGGGGCTTGGCCTAGGTCTTGAGACAAGTTAGCACAATTCAGATTAACCTCCTGCTCCGCACGAGAGTCCACGGGCACCAGTTCGTAGTCACCGTCCGCGAGATTAACCGTTTCTATATGCAATGCAAGATTATGAGTTATTCATGGATAACAATTTCTTTCCTTCACGATAAAGTTGTAGTTCAACAAAGTTGATTTAGTGATGGTTTTACTTTTCATTTCATGGGCAGTCATTTATAGAGTAGTAAACCTAACTACATTTCTTCATGAATGAGTGGGGGTTTGGTTTGTTTTTCCAACATTAGAACATAGCATGCTTTCATTATGTCATAACCACAAAATTACTAATGAGCTATTGATGAAAAACTAAAGTATCTCAGATCCAAACTTAAACATTCATGGTATAAATTTCAGCATCTAACCATAAAGCAAAAACTATAACTATTCATGCAAGTGGATTACTCTAGTTGCTTCATCTTTTTGTACAGAACGTTTAATACGGGTTCTGGTGCTACAAATTTTACGAGAGCAACTTCATAGCATATACTCAGCATTGAAATTTTTCCAGATTTTATACACTTATACAACAGGGGTGACAAAAAGAACAAAAACAGCAAGCCATTTACAAAGATTAAATCTACAGAAAGTTTTACTAGGGATATGGTTCCCAAATTTTTATCAGAGCCTATTCATGAGATAAACATACACCAGAAAAATTATTGAGCTTTATAACTACCAGATAAATTAGTTATGCATCTAATTTAACATGAATTAGCATAAATTCCTCAAGGTGCATTTGACCAGTACTGCATATAAACTTTTTATTAAAGATAGAACATACTCTAAACAAGATTATTCCCAAAAATCATGATCAGAAACAATGTAGATTACTCAGAACAAAAATAGTAAAACTAGCCCTAAGATGCTAAGCATGATTATTCACCAAAGCAAAACTCAGTAACTGCAGCTCAAAATTTTTAGACAAGCACACAGAGCTAAAAAAAGACTTCAGAATTAAATATAGATTTTTCTGAGCCTAAGAACTATATATGAAGAATTAAGTTGATTAAACAAGCATAAATCATGGTATATAGCAAATGAACTCTAATAAATCTGAAATTTATGGATTAACAAGACTTAAGTTATACATGTATGCAGTAAAAATTTCATAGCAAGTTCATGTGCATATTCTCCAGTATTAAATCGAGGAAGCTAGCAACAGATTAGAGAATCTTGATTGTTCCAATACGATAACTGTTTTGGTTGGGTGTCATCTTTTTACTGTGATCTTAGAATTCCATTAGTGATAACATATCCAAAAATCAAGGTCATTTGCTGAGAAGAACTTCATGAACATGCTTAAGGTGGTTTTCTTATTCTTTTTCTCAGATTAAAATCGGTTGAGTTTCTGCAGATGTGACTGTTACAAAATTTGTAGATTTTGTTGCAAGGATTCCAAATCAGTTGAGTTTACATTTTTTCGATTTTTCTGTGATTTGTTTCACATTTTAAAAATTCACTGATATACACTAGAAAACTTGCAGAAACACCTTGAACGAAAAAAAGAAATTACAACCGGGTCCTTCGCCGGCCTTCTCCGCCGTGGCATCTTTCCGGTGGTGTTCTGCGATGCAGGGCTTATCGGGGCTGCCACGGGGAGGCGCATGAGAGAGAAGGGATCGAGGAACACCTACCCTGGTCGACGTTCGAGTGTTTGGTGCACCCGAGCTCGTCGGCGTCAATGGCGGGTCGGTTGTTCGGTTCGCCGGCGCTGGAGGTGAAGGAGGGCTCGGGGTAGGGGAACAGGGCGCGCACGAGCACGGCGTGAGCTTGTGGATGCTTCTGGGGTAGCTGTCGTGCTCGGTCTCCCTCGGAGCTGGCCGGTCCGCGGTGAGCCCGAGCTCGCCGGCGGCGGCGCAAAAGGGGAACGACGTCGGGAGGAGGATTTGGTTCGATTCCGCGTGCGTGGAGCTCTAATGGAAGGTGGAGAAGCTGCTGCGGTGGTTGGAGGGGGCAATGCAGGGCTGGGTTAGCCGGTTCGCGCGAGCTGGATCTCGGCGGCCATGGCGGAGCGGCGGGAGGAGAAAGAAGGAGGAGAAGGCGCGCGACGGTGGAGTTCCGGGGGTCTTTATAGGCCAAGGAACTCCTGGTCGAGGGATGTAGTGACTGGGGGCGGTCGATTTGGGTCAGGGGCACACGACGGCGAGCGAGCGGAGCTGCCAGCGGCGCGGCGCAGGGCGGGGGGTGTCGTGGCGGCTCGGGGAGCGGCCTGGGACGCGTGTGCGCGTGAGGAGGTGCCAAGAGGCGGGCCGGTGGCGCTGGGGAACTTCCCGGGTCCATTTGGCCGCGGGCGCGCGGTGGACGAAGTCCACCAGCGGCGTACGGCGGGCGGCGGGCGAAACAGAGCCAGCCGGGAGAGAGAGATGGAGATAGGGGCTCTTTTGCGATTTCTAAAAATTCCAGGGACCTCTCGGTAATCTAAAAATATCTTCTATTTAGAGGGTTCAAATGAAAAAGTGTTGAATACCAATCTTGCATAACTTTTCAAGATCTACAACTTTCATGTTATGCAAATTTTCATTTGAAACTCACATTTTGAACTATTTGTACATTTGCAAATTTGCACAAAAGGACTTTAGTTTTAATTAGCTTTTGACTTGATTTTGGATGAAGTTCAATTGAGCACATGTCAATTGAAGTACCTCTCATGAGCCAACTAAAATTTTGTGCACATTTTTGCATTAAATTTTGATTAGCTTTTCACTCCTTTTTCTTTCTCCTTTAATTTCTTTTGTATGATTTGTCTTTTATTTGACCCTTTCTCTTTGAATTAATTTCCCAAATTTTTCTTTTTAGTTTAACTAAGGTACATTGATTGTATTTAAAAGCACTGACACCTGAAGTGTCACAGCCTCCCCCACTTAAAGAGAATCTCGTCCCGAGATTGGATGATCGAAATGAGGTAGGGAAAATGATATACCTGAGGTGGAGCTAAGAAAACCTGAATAATGTCGATTAAGATAATCTTCCGTCTCCCAGGTGGCTTCTTCTTCAGTGTGATGAGACCACTGAATTTTATATATTTTTACCACCTTTCGACGAGTACCTCTCTCTTTTTGATCCAGAATTCTGAGTGGATATTCAGTATAAGAGAGATCGGGCTCCACTAAGATTTCTTGTTGATTGATGATTTCCGTAGGAACTCGAACACATTTCTTGAGTTGGGATATGTGGAAAACATTATGGACGGCGGCGAGCCGTGAAGGAAGTCGCAAACGATAAGTCACGGGTCCACATTCTTCAATGATTTCATATGGCCCGACATAGCGAGGTGCTAGCTTACCCTTGACTCCGAAATGTTGAATGCCTCGAGTTGGGGACACTCGTAAATAGACGTGGTCACCAACCATGAACTTCAAAGGATCCCTTCTTTTATCAAAATAACTCTTTTGCCAAGACTGGGCTGCTCGGAGATTTGCTTGTATTATTTTTACTTTCTCCTCAGCCTCGACTACTAATTCGGGTCCAAATATTTGACGTTCTCCGGTCTGGGACCAACTCAAAGGAGTTCGGCACCGTCGACCATACAAGACCTCGAATGGTGCCATCTTCAAACTGGCCTGATAGCTGTTATTATAAGAAAACTCAGCCAAGGATAAACATTTGTCCCAGTTCTTGTCATAGTGGATGACACATGCTCGAAGCATATCCTCAAGAATTTGATTCACCCTTTCGGTCTGTCCGTCCGTCTGTGGATGGTAAGCTGAGCTTCGAATTAATTTGGTTCCGAGAGCTTCTTGGAGTTGCTCCCAAAACCTTGCCACAAACTGAGGACCACGACCCGAGATAATTGTCTTGGGTATACCGTGTAGACAGACTATCCGATCAATATATATTTCAGCATATTTCAGTATGTACTGGAATAAAGTGAGCGATCTTTGTGAGCCTATCACAATGACCCAAATGGAATCATGATGCTGAGAAGTATTTGGTAAGCCCACTATGAAGTCCATGCTGATATCTTCCCATTTCCAAGACGGAATTGGCAGCGGTTGTAGAGTTCCAGCAACCTTCAAGTGACTAGCTTTCACTCTCTGACAGGTGTCACACTCTGCGACATATTTGGCAATCTCTCTCTTCATGCGAGTCCACCAAAAATTTTGTTTTAGATCTTGGTACATCTTGGTGCTACCCGGATGAATAGAGAATTTAGAGAGATGCGCTTCGTCCAGGATTTGTTTCCGCAGCTCGTGATTTTTGGGAACGACTAAGCGATCCTCGAACCACAAAATTCCTTTATGGTCTACTCGGAAACACTTGTATTTATTTTCACCTTCTGCTACTTGCTGCTTGATGATACCAACACTTTTGTCATGCAATTGTGCCATGATGACCTTGTCATAAAGCGTCGGTTCCACCGAAATATGATTCAAAGAGCCCTGAGGAATGATTTCCAATTTCAGCTTTTGCATTTCAGCACACAATGTGTCATTATATGACTCCACGGAAAGGCAATTGCAGTGAACCTTACGACTGAGTGCATCGGCTACAACATTAGCCTTGCCCGGATGATAATGAACTTCCAGGTCATAATCTTTGATTAATTCCAGCCATCTTCGTTGCCTCATATTCAGCTCACTTTGAGTGAAAATGTATTTGAGACGCTTATGGTCGGTATATATATTGCAATGAGTGCCCATAAGATAATGTCTCCAAAGCTTGAGAGCATGAATAACTGCGGCCAGCTCAAGATCATGAGTGGGATAATTTAGCTCGTGTGGCCGAAGTGCTCGGGAAGCATATGCTATAACCCGATTGTCTTGCATTAGAACACAATCAAGACCAGTACCTGAAGCATCACAATAAACGTCGTAGGGTTTATTGTTGTCAGGTTGAGCCAAGACTGGTGCAGTGGTTAGATGTGCTCTCAATGTATGGAATGCTTCATCGCACTTCGCATTCCATTTAAACTTGACATCCTTCCTTAGTAGCTCTGTCATGGGCTTAGCAATTCTGGAGAAGTCCGGAATAAATCTGCGGTAATACCCCGCCAAGCCGAGAAAACTGCGGTTCTGATGAACTGAAGTAGGAGGTTTCCAGTCCATCACTTCTTGTACTTTGCTGGGATCAACGGAAATGCCTTCACTAGATATAGTGTGAGCCAGAAACTTGACTGTGTCCAGCCAGAATTCACACTTGGAGAATTTTGCGTACAGTTTATGATCTCTGAGACGTTGAAGAACGATGCGCAGATGTTGCTCATGTTCTGCCTCATTCTTGGAATAGATCAGAATGTCGTCGATAAAAACTACGACAAACTTGTCAAGTTCCGGCATGAATACCGAGTTCATAAGATACATGAAATAAGCTGGCGCATTGGTGAGACCGAAAGACATAACCAAGTACTCATAGAGACCATATCTGGTTGAGAAAGAGGTCTTAGGAATATCATAAGGCCGGATTTTAATTTGATGATAACCCGAACGAAGATCAATCTTGGAGAAGATCTTTGCTCCAGCCAACTGATCAAATAGTACATCAATGCGGGGAAGTGGATATTTATTTTTGATGGTCACCGCATTGAGAGGCCGGTAGTCAACACACAACCTCAGACTGTCATCCTTCTTCTTTACGAACAATGCTGGGCAACCCCAAGGTGAAGCACTTGGGCGAATATAACCTTTGTCTAGAAGTTCTTGCAGCTGGATTTTTAATTCGGCTAATTCTTTAGGCGGCATTCGATACGGCCTTTTCGAAATAGGGGCTGTACCAGGCTGAAGTTCAATGATAAATTCGATATCCCGGTCTGGCGGCATACCAGGTAAATCGTCCGGAAACACATCTGCATATTCACGGACTACCGGAATAGCTTCGAGACGAATATCTTTCATGACATAGGCACAAGAGTTGTTGCATTGGTGATGAGGTAAATATAGAACCGAATGACCATGAGTTGGAGAATTTATTTCAACGGCTCGGGAAGAGATATCTAACATTACCCCATGTCTTTTCATCTAGTCCATTCCCAGAATAATGTCCATACCTTCTAGTGGCAACAAGATTAAAGTGGTAGGGATGGTTTTACTACCCAAACTAAGTGGCGCATTATGAATGATTTGGTTTGATGCGACTTTACCACCCGGAGTAGATATCATGAATGACCCTTTCGTGTGACAGAAATCTAACCCAACCCTTGCTCCAAATTTAGAACTAATGAAGCTATGAGATGCACCAGAATTGAATAAGATAACGGTGGGGTGTTGGTTTATAAAGAATGTACCCGACATGATTGGTGCTCCCTCAGGAAGGTCAGCAAGGTTGGTGAAGTTAAGTCGGCCCTGCCTGACTTGAATGGTTTGCCTCTTGCCCTTGTTCTGATCATTTCTGCGAGAAGCCTGCCCTTGAGGTTGTCCTGCCTAGGGGCACATCTTGGCAAAGTGATCCGGACTCCCACATCTGAAACAGCGGTTATTATTATCAGGGCGAGTGGCTGGCTGAGTATTCGGCCTAGGGCCGTCCTGCTGCTGCTGAGGTGCAAATCGAGCTTGCTGAGGAAGCCTGAATCGAGTCTGCTGCTGCTGTTGAGGAGGCCGAATAATCCAACGCCCTGGCTGAGGGGCCTTCTGAGAGGGTGCGGGTGGGTTATTCTGCACAATACGATACCTCGGTGCAGAGGCACTCGAGGGTCCAGCAGGTGCCTTGCGCTTCTTTTCAGCACGGTGAGCAGAAATAAGATCCTCTTGGGAGATAGCCATATTCACCAATTCATTGAAAGTGTCCGCACGGACAAGATTTAGCCTTTCTTGTAACTTGGTGCAAAGGCCTCGACGGAAGCATTCACGCTTCTTAGCATCGGTGTCCACGTCATGTCCAGCATACTGACACAATTGATGGAATACTTGGGCATACTGCACCACAGTACGAGTGCCCTGAGTTAAAGCCAAGAACTCGTTGAGCTTACGATCAAGAAGTCTAGCTGGAATATGATGATCTCGAAAAGCCAATTTGAACTCATTCCAATTCACCACATGATCAGCCGGTAGCATCCCGTGGTAATGATCCCACCACATCCGAGCTGATCCGCGAAGCTGCTGCGCGGCGTAGCGAGTCTTGTTCGCTTCGGAACAAGGAATAGTCAAAAGAGAAAACTTGGACTCGATTGTGCGAATCCAAGCATCCGCGTCCAGAGGCTCATCCGCTTTACTAAACAGCGGAGGCTGAGTACTGAGGAAATCTTGGTAGCTCGCTTCTTGTGCGTGATGAGCATGATGCCCACCCCGCGGTTGTTGCTGAGCTTGAACCAGCTGCCGCAAAATTTCCGTCTGGGCGGCAAGAACCTCAGCGATACCCACTGGTGGAGGAGGTGGAGGTGGATCGCCATTCCCCCCGGCTCCAAAACCACTAGGGGTGCCTCGAGTTGATCCAACCATCTGAAATGGAATTGCTTTTGCATTAGGCTCAACATTATCATCATTTCAAATGGAAGTTACAACTCAAAATGACATGGAGGTAATGGAAATTGCTTAAATCATGTTGTGCAGCAAAACCAGTGATACGAAAACGCTCATAACTGGAGTTCTGTACATGATATAAACTTGAAATTTTTAAAAGAGATAGACAATTTCATGAGATACAACTTTGGTAGTCATCACAAAGTCAGATTCCAAAAGTAGGTTAGTCGAAAAATTCATTTACTCCTCTGGTTTTTCTATCTTACAGAAAACAGAGCTTCTGTATTTTGTGATTATCTCCTGCGATACTGATCCGTTTGAGCTGAAATTTTGCGAGTATTTTCATGATGAAATTTGGAACAACTTTGGTATTCAACTCAGGAGCTAAATCAGAAAGGAAAAGAGGATAAAATCCGAACTAGCTGCTGCCTTCAGCTTTTCACAGATCACTGATAGTTCACAATAGTAGCATTAGGGATTCATTACATCCAACATCCTCTCATTTCTACTTGGTTACTTCTAACATCAGTACTAAGGGGGTTAATCAACTCTAAGTTAGCCTAGTAGCCATGATCCAAAAGTAGGCTACACTAAGAGGAGTCTACAAAAGCTAGAAAACCGCGCCTCGGTCTACATGTTGACCGATGCCTCACTCGCCGCGGGAGTGTGAACCTCAACCGGTGCGGGCTGCGGCGCCTAGTCCTCGGAGTCCATCTCTGAAACGCCCTCGATCTCCTGGGGCTCTTCCTCATCGTCCACCTGCATCTCGTCGGGTGGTGTGTGAAGGGCATCCTGCGCGTGCTGTATCGCGTGGAGCTGCCCCTGGGCCTCGTCCAACTCAAGCTGCAGGTCGTGAAACTGATCCTCCAGGAAGTTGATCGTAGCGTCACGATCCGACACCGTGTCCTGAAGCTCGTGAACCTGACCGTGGAGCTGAGCGATAAGAGTAGCCCTGCTCTCGAGCTCGGTACTAGCCTCCTGAAGCTGCCCATCTCTCAGCTGGACCGCCAGGTGCAAGGCCTGAGCGTGGTCCACCAACTAAGCGACGGCATAACTCTGGTAAGTGTGAAGTCTGTAAAGACTGTCCAAGCACATCGCTGTCATCCGAAGTGCCCCGACCGGGTCAAGGGTAGCGACCACGTCCACGTGTGCCATCCGGTCGAGCCAAAGCGGGTTTGCCGTGTCAGGTGCAGGGAACAACCCGAACGCGGTTAGAACCACCTCCAGAGGGTGCGAAGAGCAAAAAGTGGTCATCGCCCTCATGGCGGTAAGCTCCCAAGTGTCCAGCAGGTAGTGATCGACCACCTGAGTCACGATCGGCTCCCACCCGTTGAGCGGGTGCTGCGGGATCACCATCGTCACACTGCAGCGACGAACTCCGTCCTCCACAAACTCGTGGCCATCGTAAACCGGTGGCTGGAGGTAACCGGCTGTACTCAAAAGTTCCCAAAGACGGTGGGGAAAACCATCCCAGTGCAAGCAAGCGGAGTGCACGTGCCCCTGCGCGTCAACAACCAGCAGCTCCTCCATCTGTCCCAAACAAAGACCGATGGATCAGCCGATGGTAATAAGGAATAGCTGACTCGGGACAGAGAAAGAAATTGTCAAAATGATAGATATTTTGTTCCAAAAATTCTCAAAAATTTACACAAGCTCCCTAGGATAACCAGGAACAATTCATCTAGTCAACACTAAGATCAATTCGGATTCTAAGGGGGTGATATGCTCAGGTTTTCAGAGTGACGTCAACCAGAAAAACTGGGTGTCCAGAGAGGGTGTATTTTGACCATAATTCTCAAACCAGTTGTCAAAAATTATTCACATTTTTTAGGTAACATAACCACTTAGTTCTATACAACTTTCATATTGAACTACTTTTCATTTGAACAACTTATGAGTGTCGAAAAATTTCAGTTGTCCAGACTGTTTAGAGTTAACAGTTTTACACAGGGTTGATCTAAAATCCCAAATACCAAGCTAGAAGGCTTCAAAAAATTTCAAAATTTTACAAGAGGTTGGTAACTTAAGGAATATCATTTCGTATTACTATCCCAAGTCGATTTGAATGATTTAACAGAGGATTAAAATTCGTGGAAACCAATTTCCCTGATTTTGCAGACTATCTAGATGCTCCTTAAGACAAGTTTTTAGCCAATTTGATTGGGATTTCTTCCAAGGACTTCTTTGTTAACCATTTTGAGGATGAATGCAGAACCTATACGTCCTCACCAAGAAAAGAATTGCCAAGTAATCTTGGTCTTACGCAAATGACTTTGGTGGCATACATATTACGTCTCTCACTATATAGCTACTCGATATAGCTAGATAGCCTATAATTCGTTTTCAAGTTAGCGTACCTGCAAAAAATTGACAATATATAGATTGAACCTTCCGTGCCAGCACTCACGAAAGCTCTAGGGGGTCTTTGACGGGGAAATGAATTCCAATTTCGAACCATTACTCCCCATATATTCAACCGAAGTTGGTATATGGGCAGCAGCTCAAGTAGGCCACTGCTTGAGCTCCAGCGTTCGGCTTGCATCACCGACGGGAAGCTCAGACTCCCTCAGCTGACTGAGTAAGCGTACCTCCGTGGCGACGATGCAGTTGCAGAATTTAAATTGTAGAATTTAAATACTGAAAAGTAATGTGCTGGAAGTTAGCCATACAATATAAGCCACTTAATTGTACCCATAAGATCTCCTAGAGCTTTACGTCCTAGACTTGTCCTTGGAGATCCTAACTCTTTCAAGAAAACTTCAGTAGTTTCTAAGTCAAGTTTTAATTTGTTGTTTCGAAAACCGAGGCTGTCATCTCTGGTCGGCTGTCTGCGAGCTCTGATGCCAACTATGGCGGAACCACCCAAACTAACTGGGCCCGGGTGCACTGATCTTTGTTGCTAAGCAACTCTTACCCAAATTGGCACTCACCGGTAGTTCCTCGAGTGAAGCCTCGATAAAAGCCACGCTATTCCAGGATCAGCAGACAACACTCACACGAAGGTGAGCCCAGAGATTACAACACAGAACATTTCATACATCTCAGAGTGATTGCAGCGGAAAATGAATTTATTACAAACCATGTTCAGAATAGTAAAGTACTATAGAGTTCCATCTACTCAATTATTCAAGTTTCATTGTTCAGCGGAAGCAGTAAAAGATAACTAGCGAAATAACGTGACGCATCGATAAAGCCCGTACGAATGCATCACTCAGCGGGAGGGTGATTAGCACCAGCTGAAGGGCCATCCCACTCAACAGACCAACCCGGAGGCAAGGTACAAGGCCAAGTAAGACTTGCAAACAGATCCTCAAAGTTAGTACCTGAAAAACAGTGCCACAAGCAAGGCTGAGTATACTAATACTCAGCAAGACTGACCCGTCACCGGATATAACATAGTTCGATAACTAGACATGCAAGGCTTTTTGGTTGTTGGGGTTTATTTTGCCAAAAACACCACTAAATGTTGATCCTTATTTTCAGGTTTTACTTAGCCATATTCTAGTTGGATTAACCATTCTAAATTTGCAACTATCTCTACACAAACATGGTAGAGCAACCATTTAATCAATCAGCAGTATTATCATCATCACGTTTCACTTGTTACTCTGTGTGACCGAAAGCATTAAGCAATCTCATGCCGTGAGAGGCGGACGATTCTGAATCGGATTTCAACCTGGCCAGGGGAACCTAGACCACACGCATGGGGATCGACTTCGCTCCCGCCCACGCTACTTTTCCCCTTTCTTTCCAGTCCGTGGATCCGGAACACCCTCCCCGACTACAGAGTCCGACCACTCTGTACCCGTACGTCGCGACAAAAATATAAACCCTACTTCTACCAGGAGGGTGCGAGATCGTTCCACTCGCCGGTCCAATCAGGTACTTAAGCTTACCGATTACCATATTTCTCGGTATGTGGCTAGTACTTTCAAACGCTTAACGAAATGAGCCACACACCGCGACCTTAGCCATTTTTGACTATACCAGCAGGGTATCACAACTACACAACCCCGCCCGTTGTCCTTACATTTCAACAGGAATTAAAGTCAGTACAATTCCTATTTGCTCGCGAGAGGCAGGAAACCACTCGACTTCTACCGTACCTATTTAGCATGGCAACTAGTCGACAAAAGATCCGGTAACAAACATAGGTTCCTAGGGATCATGCATCTAGGGTTTTCGATCAACGCCTAGAAAACTTAAATGCGGAAAACAAAATATTACGATACATCAATAATTAGATAGCGGAAAGATAATTCGGAAAAATAGTGGGATGATGCTCCGGGGCTTGCCTTCTTGGGCACTGTCAGGCAGAAAATTCCATTAGTGATAACGACTGTTTTGGTTGGGTGTCATCTTTTTACTGTTATCTTAAAATTCCATTAGTGATAACATATCCAAAAATCAAGGTCATTTGCTGAGTAGAACTTCATGAACATGCATAAGGTGGTTTTCTTATTCTTTTTCTCAGATTAAAATCGGTTGAGTTTCTACAGATGTGACTGTTACAAAATTTGTAGATTTTGTTGCAAGGATTCCAAATCAGTTGAGTTTACATTTTTCCGATTTTTTTGTGATTTATTTCGCATTTTAGAAGTTCACTGATATACACTAGAAAACTTGCAGAAACACCCTTGAACGAAAAAAAGAAATTACAACCGGGTCCTTCGCCTGCCTTCTCCGCCGTGGCATCTTGCCGGTGGTGTTCTGCGATGCAGGGCTTACCGGGGCTGCCACAGGGAGGCGCATGAGAGAGAAGGGATCGAGGAACACCTACCCTAGTCGACGTTCGAGTGTTTGGTGCACGGGTTCGAGCTCGTCGGCGTCAATGGGGGGTCGGTTGTTCGGTTCGCCGGCGCTGGAGGTGAAGGAGGGCTCGGGGTAGGGGAACAGGGCGCGCACGAGCACGGCGTGAGCTTGTGGATGCTTCTGGGGTAGCTGTCGTGCTCGGTCTCCCTCGGAGCTGGCCGGTCCGCGGTGAGCCCGAGCTCGCCGGCGGCGGCGCAAAAGGGGAACGGCGTCGGGAGGAGGATTTGGTTCGATTCCGCGCGCGTGGAGCTCTAATGGAAGGTGGAGAAGCTGCTGTGGTGGTTGGAGGGGGCAATGCAGGGCTGGGTTAGCCGGTTCGCGCGAGCTGGATCTCGGCGGCCATGGCGGAGCGGCGGGAGGAGGAAGAAGGAGGAGAAGGCGTGCGACGGTGGAGTTCCGGGGGTCTTTATAGGCCAAGGAACTCCAGGGCGAGGGATGTAGTGACTGGGGCGGTCGATTTGGGTCAGGGGCGCACGATGGCGAGCGAGCGGAGCTGCCAGCGGCGCGGCGCATGGCGGGGGGTGTCGTGGCGGCTCGGGGAGCGGCCTGGGACGCGTGTGCGTGTGAGGAGGTGCCAAGAGGCGGGCCAGGTGGCGCTGGGGAACTTCCCGGGTCCATTTGGCCGTGGGCGCACGGTGGACGATGTCCACCAGCGGCGTACGGCGGGCGGCGGGCGAAACAGAGCCAGCCGGGAGAGAGAGAGATGGAGATAGGGGCTCTTTTGCGATTTCTGAAAATTCCAGGGACCTCTCGGTAATCTAAAAATATCTCCTATTTAGAGGGATCAAATGAAAAAGTGTTGAATACCAATCTTGCATAAGTTTTCAAGATCTACAACTTTCATTTTATGCAAATTTTCATTTGAAACTCACATTTTGAACTATTTGTACATTTGCAAATTTGCACAAAAGGACTTTAGTTTTAATTAGCTTTTGACTTGATTTTTGCTGAAATTCAATTGAGCACATGTCAATTGAAGTACCTCTCATGAGCCAACTAAAATTTTGTGCACATTTTTGCATTAAATTTTGAGTAGCTTTTCACTCCTTTTTCTTTCCCCTTTAGTTTCTTTTGTATGATTTGTCTTTTATTTGACCCTTTCTCTTTGAATTAATTTCCCAAATTTTTCTTTTTAGTTTAACTAAGGTACATTGATTGTATTTAAAAGCACTGACACCTGAAGTGTCACAAGTAGCTTTCAATTATATGAGTACGATGCATGCACGATCTAATCGTCCTCCCAAGGAAAACAGTTGCCAAATAGTATTGGACTTACGGGGTTAGCACCGGTGGCATGGCACAATTTACGTCTCTCCCTATATATATATATTTCTAGCCGAGTTCTAACCGTGCTTAACTTACGTAATCGCGGTTAGTGTACCTGCAGAAAATTAACAGATATATTCATTGAACCTTTCATGCCAGCACACATGAAAGCGTCCCCATACACTACCGCTTACTATAGAAGCGGCATCCATGCGTCCAACACTGCATGGACAGCGCTCATACGCTACCGAGGTGACGTATTCACGGTTTCTTTTACTTCCAATATAATCAACCGATGGTCGGTATATTGGCAGCAGCTCAAGTAGGCCACTGCTTGAGCACAGCGTTCGGTTCGCATCACCGACGGGAAGGTCAGACTCCCTCAGCTGACTGAGTATACTTTACTCCCAATATAGCCAACTAATCGTTGGTATATTGGCAGCACCTCAAGTAAGCCACTGCTTGAGGGCAGCGTTCGGCTCGCATCACCGACGGGAAGGTCAAACTCTCTCAATTGACTGAGTATCCTTACCGTCTTACCTTAGCGTAGATGCATCGTTACATAATGTAAAGTACTGAATTTAAGTACAGAAAGAAACGTGCTGGAAGTTAATCATAAATAAACCATAAGTTAGATAGCCACCTAGTAACTCCCATAATTTTCCCTAGGGCTTTACGTACTATGCACGATCCTTAACGAACCAACGCATTTACCAAACGCGATTATGTGGCTAAGTTTTAAGTAAAACTTTTAAAATCTAGTCGCACTCTCGGGTGTGCGCTTTGTTCGGCTTTGATACCAGCTGTGGCAGTACCGCCCTAATTAATCCGGCTCAAGTGCGCTAACCATCATCTTAAAGATAATCCCGGCTAACACGCACTTCAAACGGAGCAATTCGGCAGTGCTGTCGGGTAAAGTCCCGAAGAATCCACCTGAGCGTCGATCGAACCCAAAGCTTACATGCAACCCACACAAAGGTGAGTCCGGAGAGTACAACAATTCACAGATACATTACATTATAGAGTCTTAACTTAATTATTACAAACCAAGTTCGAAATCTTCGAAAGGTACTTGAAGTTTGAAGTTCGAAATGAAAGTATTTCAGAGTTCACTGCAGCGGAAATAAAACGAGTTCTAAACGACGATACATGATGTCATGATGAAGCCCGTACATGACATCACTCGGCATTGTCATCGTTGGCCGGAGTCGTATCCCACTCCACCGACCAACCAGGAGGCAGAGTACACGGCCAAATCAAACTAGCAATCATGACCCAAAAGTATCACCTGAAACAAAATTGAGCCACAAGCAAGGCTGAGTATACTAATACTCAGCAAGGCTTACCCGACTAGGATATAACTAGCCCTCTAACTAGACATGCAAGGCCTTTGGCTTGAGGGGTTTGTCTTTGCCGAAAAGCAATAAAGAGTAAGTCCTTATTTTCCGATTTTAGCTTTCAAGTTCTAGTCTGATTAACCATTCTACATTAGCATCTACCCTAAAGCATACATGGTGAAAAACAATTATTTTTCATCATTCAATCATATTTCTCATCATCATTGTTCCACTTCTTACTCTATGTGGCAAAAGGGTTAAGCAGTCTCAATATCCGTGAGAGACGGACGATTCGAATCGAATTTGTTAACCTGGCCAGGCAGACATAAACACACGCATGGGGAATGCAATCACCCACGCGACTTTTCCCCCTTTTCCCCGGGCATGAAACAGGCCCACCGCCCTAGGGTGCCCTGCACCCGTGCGCGACCATAGACCAGACAGTGGGGAATATGTTCCACGGCCGGTTCCATCAGGTACTTAAGCTTACCGATTACCATATTCTCGGCATGTGGTTAGTACGTTCAAACGCTTAACCACCACTACCACACACCGCGGCCTTATCCATTTTCACTAAACAGATGGGGCATCATGAGTACAACAACCCTGCCCGTAAACCTTATATTGCAGTGCGTAGTAGTCATTCAACTCCTATGAGCTCGCGAGTGACAGGAAATCACTCGACTTCTACCGAACCATTAGCATAGCCAACTAGCGACCTACACATACTAGTGCTCAAGCATAGGTACCTAGGATCATGCAACTAAGGCTCCAAACAATTCCTGCAACTTAAATGCACAAATAAAATAGGAATCTAAATAGTTGCATAAATTAAAATAGGTAGAACATGCTCCGGGCTTGCCTTCCTGAGCGGAGCTAGCCTTGGGCTCTTCTGAACTCTGGTTCAGGTCTTCAGTGATTTCAGTTAGCTTAACTTGAGCTTCACGCTACTCACTCTCGGACTCTGGCACCAGCTCGTACGTACCGTCTGGGAGAGTAGTCGAATCTATATGAAATGCATATGCGTGAGCTACTTTAGTGATAACGATTTAATCAATTCTTCACTATAGAGTTGTAATCCAACGCAACTTAAGAGGATTTGTAAATTATTCTGTTACATCATTTTGGGCAATCAGTTATAGAGTAATAATCATTATATCTGACTTCACAAAGTAACTAGGGTGGATTTTACCTTTTCTTCCTATGCAGCAAAAGAATGGTTTTTCTCATTTATTACTCGGTTAAGCATGTCCTTATCATAATTAAAGTTACACAGAGATTCTGGGTTTGAAATTTGTATGCAAGGTACATATCTGAGTAACTTGCCTACTGTGAAATTTTCAGCCCATTTCATGCAGCCTATTAACCATGAAAAATAAAATAAACAGCTACTGCTAGAAACAAAAATGAATTTTACAGATCAAACTATGCAAGTACTGGTAATGATATTTTAACTGAGTGTTTTTTACCTAAGGATGAGCTTGCCATAAATTTTTCACATTTTAAACAAGCATTGTACAGGGCATGAAAAATAGAGAAATGTACAACTGCTGTAAAGAAAATTAATTTCCACAGGTAGTTCTAATGAGTTTTAGAGGTCAAAATTTTTCCAGCATGATACAGTACTAAAATAGCAGCTCTTATAAAAACATCAGGTTTTTCTAGGCAGAGGAACTATTTTTCTTAGTTTAGTGCATTTATTCATTGCATAAAACACTTGAGCATGTTCTGCTTGGGTAAAAAGTGCCTACATTTTTCTAGAGCATCCAGGTAACAACTCAGAGGCACTGAAAAAGTTTCAGCTTGTGGTTCAAGGTGGAAAAACTTGGAGAAATAAAACTATTTATACTAGGCATACAACAAGATGTAAATAAATTGATAGCTAGGCATGTAAACTGTCCACGAAACTTTTACACAAGGTTACCCATCTAACAGGTAACCCACTGACCAAAAATGGCTAACAACTCATGCTTGTAACTTGAGATCTAATATAAAGTACATTTTCTTTGTATTTTAAATGAAGTAAAAACTATTGAGCAAAAGAAAAAAGTGTATGTAACAAAAGTTGTAGATATCTTTTCAAGTATTCCAGCACAGTTGAGTTTGTATTTTTCTGATTTTTCTACGATTTTTAAACGAATTTACAAGTTCACTGGAAAATCTAGAAAACATAAACACAGATTTGCAAAGGGGCCCCTGGAACTTTCACAAAAACCCCTGGAAACCTAAAACTAATCGCGCAGGGGTCCCTGGCCGGAGTTGGGGACAGAGGAGGCGGCGGCGGCCCGTTTCCCGGCGAGGAGGAGGCTCGCTGGCGGCGGGGATGGCGCCCAGGGGTGAGAGCTCACCGAGCTCTACCTGTGGGTGGGTGTTGTGGTTGACGGGGGTGGCCGGAGCAGGGTCGGCGGCGGCGCACAGGGAGCGGCGGCGGCGGCTGCAGCGGGCGGCGGCGCTCTGGTGCGGGAGGGAGGGTGAGGACTAGCCGGGGAGATGCACTGGACCACGAGTAAGCTGTAGTGGGGGTTGATTTGAGTCGGGGCGGGGCGGAGCAGGGAGTTTCGCGGCAGGCGGCCGGCCGGCGGTGTTCACGACGGCGGCGGCGGTGTTCTGCGGCACTGGGAGGCTCCTAGTGGAAATGGGTGGGCCTGTGAGTTGCTTGGGGGTGAAATGAAGCTCGCTGGGTGCTCGGTGGGGGTGGAGGAGTGCTGAGCCGGGCCCTCCACGGGAGCCGTGGCTCGGCGGGCAGAAGTGGGGGCGCTGCGGCGCTGCGCAGTGGCGCAGCGGCGCTGGCCGTTCTGGGCGAAGGGGTGGGGCGTAGGCGAGGGAAATGGGGTGCGGGCGTGCGTGCACACGTGCGGCGCGAGCTAAAAGGCGAAGTTTGGGCGCGAGGAGGGAACTGGGCGCTCGCGCGGGGGAAGTAGGGCGTCGGCGGCGAGGGTGTCCGTGGCTCTCTGTGCGCGCGTTTATGGCGCGTGGGCGTGGCCGAGCGGCGAGGCAGCAGCGGGGCAGCGACGCAGCGAGGGCGGGGCGATGATGGCGGGGTGGCGTGCGGCGGCAGGTGCACAGCCGGCCCGTTGGGTGCCACGGCGGCGTCGCGGCGCGTCGCCGAGCGATTGTCGCTTGCGGCGTGCTCGTTGACGGGGCAGCAGCGCAGCAGGCTCGACGGGAGGGGGAGGGTCAACGGGCGGGCGTGCAGGCGAGCGCTCATGGCCATGGCAGCGAGCACGGCGGGGCAGTAATGGCGCGGCGGCAGGCGCTGCGAGCTCTGGTGGCGAGGGTGCCGTGCGGGCGGGCGGCAGCGAGCGGCTTCCGGGCGCGTGCGCACTCGAGCGGGGTAGGGAGGGGTCAGCGGCGCGGCGAGGCAGCGCGGCGGCAGCGAGCACAGTGAGCTGCAGCGGCGCAGCGAGCGCACGGGCGGCGCGCTCAAGTGCCTGCGCGCGCGCAGAGCAGAGAGGGGAGGGGCAGCGAGGGAGAGAAAGAGGAGAGAGAAAAAGGGAGTGGAGAGAGAAAAACCAAGGTCAACTGTTTGACTTAGCCCAAACTCAAGATTTTCAAAAGAAACTCGAAAAATTTTGAACACAAAAGTTGTTCAAAATTAAATTTCCTACAACTTCCCTTTCAGGCAAAACTTCATTTGAGCGATGATTTGAAAGTTTAAAATTTGAATTCAAGTTTAATGATCCCGCTTGATTCTTTTGGGGTTAACTCATAATTTCATGTTGTAACTTGAAAAACTTTGAACACGAAAGTTGTTTATCTTGTCAAACTCTACGATTTTCGTGTTGGGCAAAAGTTCATTTGAGCAAAGGTGCGAGAGTTGACTTTTTGGTGTATTTAAACGGAACTCGGCTTTTAAGTAATCACCAAAATAGGGTTTACTGTGTCATTTGATGTTAATGGCATGTTTAAACAGTGCTAAACACCGGAGGTGTTACACCCCATGGGTAACGCGTTCCGACAAGGCTTCTACTAGCCCACCGCGGTCGCTGACGCCACCGACGTCGTGCGGACTTGCGAGGGTTGCCAGTTCTATGCTCGAAAGACACACCTCCCAGCCCATGCCCTGCAGACCATCCCCATCACATGGTCGTTCGCCGTGTGGGGACTGGACCTCGTCGGTCCGCTGAAGAAGGTGCCCGGGGGCTTTACCCACTTGCTGGTGGCGGTCGACAAGTTTTCCAAGTGGATCGAGGCTCGACCCATCGGCAAGATCAAATCCGAGCAAGCAGTTCTGTTCTTCACCGACATCGTCTTCAGGTTCGCGGTCCCAAACTCGATCATCACTGACAATGGCACCCAGTTCACAGGCAAGAAGTTCTTGACGTTCTGCGACAGTTTCCACATACGTGTGGACAGGTCGGTTGTGGCACACCCACAGACGAACGGGCAAGTGGAGCGTGCCAACGGCATGATCCTCCAGGGACTGAAGCCAAGAATCTTCAACAAGCTGAACAAATTCGGCCGAAGGTGGCTCACGGAGCTACCCTCGGTCATTTGGAGCCTGAGGACGACCCCGAGCAGAGCCATGGTCTTTTCCCCGTTCTTCCTCGTCTACGGCGCCGAGGCCATTCTCCCCACCGACTTGGAATACGGATCGCCAAGGCTCAAAGCATACCAAGAGCAACAAAACCAGCAAGTTTGCGAAGACTCGCTGGACCAAGTGGACGAGGCTCGAGACGTGGCGCTCCTCCACTCTGCGCGCTACCAGCAGTCCTTACGAAGGTATCAAGCGCAGAGGGTCCGGCGCCGAGACCTCAACGAAGGGGACTTGGTGCTGAGGCTCCGACAGGACAACAGGGGCTGCCACAAGCTCTCACCTCCATGGGAAGGGCCGTACATAATTGCCGAGGTGCTCAAACCCGGCACGTACAAGCTGGCGAATGAAAACGGCGAAGTCCTCACCAACACTTGGAACATACAACAGCTACGTCGCTTCTATCCTTAGCATTTCAAGCTATTTGTATATTGTTCATACTCGCATTTTCAATTTCCCGAAATAATAAGGAAGTACGCTTTACTTATTGCTTTTTGGGAACCTTCCGGACCCTCGAGGGCTCGGGTGCACACGAACATTGAGGCACGCTCGGCTTTACCCTCGGCAAAGCCGAGCCTCCCTCGAGGGCTACTACGGGGGAACCCCTGAACGTCCCCAAAAAGTCGCCAATGTTTTTTCAAAATATTTCCGTCTCGACCCTAAGCTTCTCGTATCCTTGGAAAAAACAGACGCGAGGCGTAAGCAACTACTTGCCGGGTTGAGAGATGATCATCAAGTGCGCGATTGGTAAGAGGTGACGCAGGGTAGTTCCATGACTAGCAGGGTTGTTCTCGCATCTGCCGGTTACGTTGGGGTTGTCTACGCTGGGTAGACTTGGGCGAGTCGGGCTAGCCAAGCCCAGCCCCCGAGTGTGGTGGATGAGTCGGACTGACCAAAACGCGGCCCCCGAGTGTGCGGAACAAGTCGGAGGAAAGCGAAACAAGTACTTTTGAGAGAAAAGAACTAAAAATTTGAACTTTTTTAACAAATGGTGGATCGGGTACATAGCTCTGTTTATTGTTCTTCTACGGATAGAAGCGACGAAGGTGTTCGATGTTCCATGGATTGCCCAAGTCAGTCCCGTCTTCGCGTTGGAGCCTGTAGGTTCCTGGAACGACTACGCTGCTCACGATGAAAGGACCTTCCTAGGGGGAGGTGAGCTTGCCTCCGGGGGACTGGACCCGATGGAGTACTAGGTCATCAACATTGAAGTGCGCTGCTGAATGTTCTTGTCATGGTGGCGGCGAAGCTGCTGTTCGTACCGGGCATGTTGGAGAGCTGCTGTGAGACGGTGCTCCTCAGCCGAGTCGAGGTCAGTTTGCCGAGTGGTTTCGGCCTCTCCTAGGTCATAGTTCTGGGTGTGCGGAGCACCAAAGGCGATATCCATCAAGAGGATAGCCTCAGAACCGTAGACCATGAAGAAGGGCGAGTAGCCGGTAGCCCGGCTTCTCTACGTCCGCAGTCCCCATACTACTCTGGGTAGTTCTTGGATCCACTTGGAGCCGTATTTTTTGATTGGGTCCAATATTCTGGCTTTGAGCTCCTGGAGGATGAAACCATTAGCTCGTTCCACCTGGCCGTTGCACCTTGGGTGAGCCACAGAGGCATAGTACACATCGATGCAGTTTTCCTGGCAGAAGTTCTAGAACTCAGATCCGGTAAAGGAGGAGCCCAAATCGGTTATGATCCGGTTGGGTACTCCGAATTTGTGTGTAATCTCCTTGGTGAACTCGGCTGCTTTGGCAGCTGACATGGTCATGACGGGTTTGACTTCGACCCACTTGGTGAATTTTTCGAAGGCGACAAATATGTTGGTGAAACCACCTTGTGCTGCCTTGAGCGGTCCTACCGAGTTGAGACCCCAGCAGGCGAATGGCCAGGATAAAGGAATCGTCCGCAGGGCCTGAGCAGGGACTTGTTGCTGCTTGGAGAAGAACTGGCATCCGAGACAGCGTTTGACAATGTCTCGGCCGTCGGCCAGTAGAAGCCCGACCTAAAGGCTTTGCCAACCAGGGTTGACGCTCCCATGTGGTTTTCGCAGATTCTAGAGTGGATCTCGCTTAGGAGTCGGACTCTGTCATGCTGAGAGATGCACTTCGAGAGGGTTCCTAAAGAAGCCGAGTGCCTAAACAACTCGGTTCCAATGATGACATAGTTCGCGGTTCGGCGGGCGAGTCGCTCGTGCTCCTTGTCCTTTGGGTAAGACTTAATGTGGATGATGAAATCGAGGATTGGAGTTCGCCAATCGGGATCGGCGACGAGTACTTCCTGACCTAGTGCTGGCACTAGATCTGGCTTTGTTGGGAGTTCCTCCTCGATCTTGACTGTGGGAGAGTTTAGGGCCTGGACGAAGACTCCAGCGGGGATGAGAGCCCACTTGGAGCCCGGCTTAGAGAGTACATCAGCTGCCACGTAGTAGTCTCGGAGGATGTGGTGGAATTCGAGGCCATAAAAGTGGGACTCGAGCTTTCGTATCTCCTTGCAGTAGGCATCCGTCTTCTCCTGGGAGCACTCCCAGTCCTTGTTGACTTGCTATATGACGACCTTGGAGTCGCCGTATGCGAGGAGCCGCTTGATGCCGAGGGAGGCGACAATCCTGAGACCATGGGTGAGGGCCTCGTGCTCGGCTGCATTGTTAGTGGCCTTGAAGAGTAGCTTCAAGATGTACTTTAACTGCTCACCTCTCAGGGAGAAGAAGAGAATGCCAGTGCCGGCACCGTCGAGGATGAGGGCACCGTCGAAATACATGACCCAGTGCTCGGGTCGTTCGTCGGGTGGAGGATCCTGGATCTCGATCCATTCGGCGATGAAGTCGGCCAGAGCTTGAGACTTGATGGTAGAGCGGGGGGTGAACTCGATGGAAAGGACCCCAAGCTCCACCGACCATTTGACGACTCAGTCGTTGGCGTCACTATTATGGAGTATGTCGCCGAGTAGAAAGGATGAAACCACCTTGACCTTGTGCACCTAGAAGTAATGTCGCAGCTTCCTTGGCATGATAAGAATTGCGTAGAGGAGATTTTGTACTTGAGGATAGCACAGCTTGGACTCGCCGAGTACTTCACTGATGAAGTAGACGGGTCGTTGTACCTTGTAGATGTGGCCTGGTTCATCTCGTTCGATGACCAAATCGGTGCTGACCACATGGGTGGTGGCTGCAATGTAGAGGAGTAAGGTCTCCCCAACTTCTGGAGCTGTGAGGATGGGTGGAGTTGTGAGAAAATCTTTGAGCTGCTGGAAGACAACAACGGCTTCCTCATTCCACTTGAACTTGTCGGACTTCCTAAGAAGTTTGAAGAAGGGTAGGCCTTTGTCGTCGAGCTGGCTGATGAACCAGCTCAAGGCAGCCGTGCACCCTATAAGCTTCATCAGATCCTTCTTGCACCTGGGTGGCTTCATGAATCTGGTAGCGTTGATCTTGGTCGGGTTAGCCTCGATGCCCCGGCTACTTACGATGAATCCGAGTAGCTTCCCGGATGGGACGCCAAACACACACTTCGTTGGATTTAGTTTCCATTTGAATCTCCTGAGATTTTCAAATGTTTCGGTGAGGTCAGCAATAAACTGATCATTGGACCTAGTTTTGATGACGACGTCATCTACATAGGCCTCGGCGTTGCGCCTGATCTGCCACTGGAGGCATTTCTGGATGGCCTTCTGGTATGTGGCACCCGCGTTCTTGAGGACGAACGTCATGGTGTTGTAGTTGTAAGCCCTGAAGGGCATGACTATTGATGGCTGTTAAGTACCAATATTAGACCGTCAACTCCTGCATAAATACATAAAATATGATCATCAACCTAGTGGTAGGGGTTTAATACTGACCATTTCCACGAGCGTTGGTATATGTTTGTATGCAGGTGAAATAAGGGTGAAAACACACTTCATGAGCATGAAAACACACTCCTCAGTCCAAGGTATAAATGCCCAACCATGTACAAGGATCAAATGTCCCACAAGACAACCTCACATGAGAAGGAATGCAGCCAACAAGCAAGGCGACACGTCATCAATCCATGGGAACACCTTCTCGACGAATGAGACGCGTTCACAAGGATCCACAGGCCCACCAGAGCTTCCAAACCGCCTTAAGACAAGCCATGCCCCACATATATGAAATGAAGGCCCGCCTAGCAGTGTCCCGGTCAAGTTTGGGGCCGAACGTCCACATTTTCTGGTCGGTCGACCAACATGTTCGGCCGACCATAGGTCGGTTCGTCCTGGGCTCTACCTTCCATGTGTCAACTCCTCATTCGATGCCAAGTTCAGTTCCAGGAGGAAGGGGCCCAATCTCGAGGCTGAAGAGGCCATGGCACCCCCCTATATATACGAGAGGAGGGGGTAAGAATCAAGACATCCACCAAGTGCTCAACTTCAAGCCTCCTCTTGTGTTTAGAGTTGTCTGACCTTAGGGAGAGGGTAGAGGAACTCACAAGGGGCACCGGTCTTAGGCGCTCTTCTCCATTTTGTACCTCTACGATAGTGAGAGAGTAGTTCGGGAGAAGTGCCGGGGTGTCGGCACTCTGCTCCCAGCTTGTACCTCTACGGATGCTGCTACATTCTTTAGTGTTTAGTAAGTATTCGTGGTTCCTATCTCTAGTATTATACTTGGTTTAGTGTATGCTAGTAGTGCTTGTAGTTGAGTGAGATCAGTTCTCTTACTTGCGGGTTCGTCGCTCTGTATTCATAAAGAGTGCTATAGTGTGCTACGGGTCGGCATACGTAGTTAGACTGCAGTAGTAATCAATAGTGTAGATGTGGTGTCTAGGCTAGGGGTTATCCTTTGTTTGCCATATATCCCATGGTTTGGTTAGAGGTAGGCCGTAGGTGGTGACAGCCCTATTGGTCCTTCGTAATCCTCCACGTTCGGATATAGCATACAGCTGTTGGTGGAGTCGACTGGCAGACTAGTTGTATGCCAGTGCCCGAAACGAGTATTGTGCCCGAGAGATGGACCTTTAACTCAGCAGTAGCACTATTTTAGGAATCCTCTCTACCCTTCTACCTATCTTGGTGTGTCCTTGGATCGATTAGAATAGAAGAGAGTGCACACACATTCCAAGTGGATTCGATAACCCTTGGAATAATCTGAGGTGAAAGCTACAACTGTATCCGTGCGCTTGCGGATTTATTCGTGATGCTAAAATACCCAACAGTGATGAAAGAGGTCTTCTCTTGATCCGACTTCTTTAGGGAGATCTGGTGGTAACCTGAGTAGCAGTCAAGAAAAGAGAGGAGAGCGCACCCGGCTGTTGAGTCAACAACCTGGTCGATGCACAACAGAGGAAAGGGGTCTTTAGGGTAGTGTTTGTTGAGATCTGTATAGTCGACACACATTCTCCATTCATTATTTTTCTTTTTTACAAGGACTGGGTTTGCTAGCCATTCTAGATGTGTGACTTCTCGGATAAAACCAGCGGCTAGGAGCCAGGTTACCTGTACCCTAATAGCCTCCTTCCGATCTTGAGCGAAACGACACAACTGTTGCTTGACGGGCCGCGCCTTCTCGTTGAGATCCAAGGAGTGCTCAGCCTCCTCCCTCAGAACGCATAGCATGTCGGAGGGCTTCCATGCAAAGATGTCCCAAATGGCGTGGAGGAAGGAGGTGAGCGCGATTTCCTATGCGGAGTCGAGCTTGGTCTCAATCAAGGCAGTCTTGTCGGGCTGTTCGTCCCTGAGGACGATGACTTTCATCTGGCTGTCCGAGTGTAGCTGGGATTTGAACGCCGAGTCATTGGCGGGTATCTGGAGTTGGTCCTTGGAGAGGTCCTTTGCCGCCTGTGCGACTAGGGTCTTGTTCTTGGTCCTCTCCATGGCTTCGGCGATGTTGACGTTCTCTGTCTCACAGGAGTGAGACGTTTGGATGTCGCCTCGGATGGAGAGGACTCAATTCGGCGCCGACATCTTCAGGAGAAGATACGTGTGGTTTGAAATCACCATGAACTTGGCGAGAGCTAGTCTCCCCAGTATGGCATTGTACGAAGTCTCGAATGATGCCACCTCGAAGATGATGTACTCGGTTTTGTAGTTGTCCTGAGTGTCGAAGGTGACTGGGAGGGTGATCATGCTGATCGGGGTCGAGCCGGCACCTGGAATGATGCCATAGAAAGCCTAGTCGGAGGGGACCTACTTGGTCATGTCGTAGCCCATGTCCTCCAGGGTCTTGGCGAAGATGATGTTCAGGGCGCTGCAATCCTCGATGAGCACCCTGGCTAGAAGGATCTGGTTGATCACCGGGTTTACTACGAGGGGGTAAGCACCCGGCCAGGGAAGATGCACCCAGTGGTCACATCAATCGAATGTGATGGGGATCTCCGACCAGAGAAGGGGTTCAATCGGGTGCCTGAACACTGAGTTGACGTCGCGGTTGTGCAGCTTGATCCTGCGCTGTCAAGATGGCGTGCTGGAACCTTCGAAGATGAACTTGACCACCCAATGCTCCTCCTGGAAGTTGCCTGGGGATCTGTTGCCCTGCTCGTCTTCCTCGTCTCGCCTGGGTGAGCGGTTTCTGCGGCCGCGGCTGCGGGAGCCTCTGGAGCTACCCAGCCTATCGCGGTCGTCCATCCTGGGGCACTTGTGTTCTTTTGGGGCGACATTGTTGTAGAGGGCGCGGCACTCGCGCACCGTGTGGTTGCCGCCTCTTGGTTGAGGGAGGTGCGCTGCTAAGGCCGATCGGAAACGGAGACGGTGTTGTCGGGGCCACGCTTGCGTTCACGGGCCTTGGAGGAGTTGGCGCGATCGCGGTTCTTGCCGTGGTGAGGTGGTCGATCGTCAGCTGGATGTGCCGAGTCTTCATCCCTTTGGCGAGAACAATCCACTGGGTCGCGGTGATCCTTGTGATGACGATGGGCGCACTCGGCATCCTCCATGTCGGCGTGCTTGATGACGACGGCGATCATGTCAGAGACGGTCTTGGGATTACTCTCGACCATCTTCCTCCATAGCTCGATGCAGGCCTTGGTGGAAGTGTTGAATAACATCCCTGTCATCAACTTCCGTAATTGTGTTATGGTTAGCGAAGTACCTCTTGATGATGAGGACATCGCCATGTTGGACATGATCATGCCATGGTCTTCTCCAAGTTACAAGTCGTCACTAACTCGGTCATCGTGTTCGTCTTGGATTCAGCAGACACCCCTGCACGGTTTTGGTGATATCTCCCTCATACGGCGTCCAAATGAGGTGATCTTGGATGAGTTGGAAAGATAATGATGAGACGCTTCATTTGGTTCTGGTCCTAGCTCTAGAACATTTGTGGATCATTCTATGTGACCACAGAAATGTGCTGCATCACCTGTTTTGGGCCTTTTTAGGCTTTGTATCGTGTCAGCCCTTAATCCCATGTTGTGGGCGCCCCTTGGTTGCCCCAACCCTAGGACGCCCCTGGTTCTCCCATAAACTCAGTAGCCACCACCGTTTAGACTAGGGTTTTGTTTAGTCTTGTGATTTCTTTCGAGAAACAGACATTGCATTGTTGTATCTATGGCGACAAGTCCTTATACATTGATCCAGGGCCCCCGTTCTTGATCTCCTCCACTGTGTCGATTAGTCCTTTGTAATCGAGTACTTGAACCCCTCTTGTGATTTGCTTCATTCATACTTGCAATTATCAGATTGCGTGTTTACCTTTTCTTGCTTGTGTTCTTCAATTCACTTGCAGGAAAAGCCTTCTTGGCGAGGTCAATCAAGCTGTGCTTGGTTGATAACCAACGGAGCAGTGGTGTAGCGGTTGTAGGGTTCGAATCTTGCTGATTTGAAGCCGGATCGTCAACGTCGAGATCTCCTCCAATCGAACGTACCCTTACCTCTCGGAAGATCGGGCCTAGTCCTCATCAAGTGGTATCAGATTTCAGGTTTCCCATGAGATATTACCCTTTGTTTTCCCCTTAGATTCATTCGCCTTCATATACCTAGAGTCCACGAAAAACCTACAAAAAAATTTTCCGCTGTCCTAGAACCATTTTGGCTTTTGCAATTTCATTTCAGATTTGATTTGTTGAGTTTGTGTCTGTTGTCGAGTCTTGTTGCTGGTTTAGCATGTTCGTGGTCGTAGTTCAATCGCCCGTTGCTGTGTGCTTGTTTTCGCCGCTGTCCCACTCCACCATTACCCAAACAACAAGTCTGTGATAGCCCAGGTACTTAAAATATTAAGCAAGAGAAATTAACCCTGTCATCATGCATCATTAACCAATAAGCATTGAAATGAATGCATGTGTATGCATGAATGTCTATGTGTATGTGTGTATGTGCATGCTCTTAGGTAAAATTCATCTGATTAGGATACCAGTGTAATTTTTCACTCACCATGAAACAACAAATAAAATACATTAAAATGCATCCTATCTGATGTTGAAGTTTTTGCCAGAAGAATTGAATTTCAAATCGACAGTGGTCGCATGAAATGACGATTTAATTCAAAAAACTAATAAATAGGTGTTAAAAAAAAACTTTTAAACCGTAGCTCAGATGGACTTTTGCCCAAGACCAATTCAAAATATGAACAACTTTCATGTTCGAAGTTTTTTGAGTTGCCACACAAAAATGGGAGAAAAAGTTGAATTCCGAAGCGTATAGGACATTTTCAACTGCACTCAAGTTTCAAATTTTATCTTTCAAACTAAGCTTCAAATGAATTCGTGCCTAAAACGAAAGTTGTAGGAATTTGAATTTAGAACAACTTTCGTATTCAAACTTTTCAAGTTTCAATGAAAATCTTGAAGAAAATGCAAGTCAAACATGTTTGACTTCTCTCATTCCCTCTCTGCTCTCTCTCTTCTCCCTCCTCTCCCCTCCCCTGTTCTGTGCTGCGGCAGAGGCCGCCGGCCACGCGGCCGTCAATGCCTGACGGCCACATTCGGCCAAGCCACCTTTCCCGACCGGCCGCGCCACGCCTTCGCCCTATCGTGTCGCCAATGCCACACGGCCTCCATGCTAGAGCATCCCCGGCGTGCCGTGCGCGCAGTGGTCGGCCACCATGGCCGCCCATGCACCCTCACCCCGCGTCCCTCCTCTGCAGAGCTCCTCCCCTCCCTCATTTTCTTCCCACCCACATTCTCGCCCACCCTCTCCACTCCACACACCCAAGAACCCAAGCCCGAGCTCGCCCAGTGCCCAGGAACGGCGTCGCCGTCCGCCATGGCCGCCACCGCCGCCCCCTAGGCCACCGCCGAGCTCCTCCTTCCACCCCTTCTCGACCCGAATCAACCCGCCCAAGAGCTCCCCCACCTTCTACTGGTGCTCGACGACCCGACCTTCTCCTCCTAGGGCTGCCAGAGCGGCGCCACCGCCGTCGACCCCCGCCGCCGGCCCAACTGCTACTGCGGCGAGCCCCGTCCAGCCATCCCCAACCTCGATTGAGCCCATAATCGGTAGAGCTCAAAGTCCTCTAGCTCCCCCACCTCTTCCCCCTCGCCACTGGCCCCACTTCCCCCCTTCTCCTACCTCCGGCCAAGGGCCTACTTGTGATTTGTTTTTAGAGTTTAGGGGGTTAACCGCAAGATCCAAGGGCCCTTTCGCAAATCTGTCTTTCTAGTTTCTAGTTTCAAACAGCAAACTTGTAAACTCATTTAAAAATCGTAGGTATATCGGAAAAATGTAAACTCAATTGTTCTGAGTCTCTCATGAGTAGATCTATAACTTTCTCCACATGTACTTTTTCATTTGATCACTGTATTTTTCTCTAGGTTAAATGCAAAGTTATTAGGACTTTAATCCGATCTCATGCTCTGTACATTGCATGTTTACCATTTTTGGCCAGTGATCTATATGCTAGTATTTTAGTCTAGTGTGAAAATTTGGTGGCCAGTTTACACACCTAGCTATAGGTTTTATTTAGGTCTTGATTTGTGCCTAGGATAAATAGATTTAATTTTCCAAGTTGTTCCTCCTTGAACCATAAGCTGAAACCTTTTCAATGCTTCTGAATTGTTACCTAGATGCTTTAGAAAAATGTAGGGACTTTTTACCCAAGCAGAACATGCTCAAGTGAATTATGCTATGAATAAATGCACTAAACTAAGAAAAATAGTTTCTCTGCCTAGAAAAATCTGATATTTTTACTAGAGCTTTAATTTGAGCACTTAATCATGCTAGTAAAGTGTGAGCCCCTAGAACTCAGCAGAACTAGCTGTGAAAATTAATTTTGTTCCATACAGCTCTATTTTGTTACATTTTTCATGCCTAGTGTACTACTCCTTTAAATCTGAAACTTTTACAGTGGGCTTATAATAGGATAATCAACATCCAGTTAAATTTTCAGTACTAGTACTTACCTGGTTCGATCTATACAAATTAATCTTGTTCCTAGCAGTGGCTGTGTAAAATAATTATCATGCTTTTTATTCTACATGAAACTTGTTGAAATTCTTACAGTAGGATTTTAATTAAGTTTCTTACCATGTGTGAAAATTTCAAGACCATAGGATGTGATTAACTCCACTTTCAATTTATACCTAGCTCGCACATGTTATATGACTAGGAATGAATTAATGGCGTTTTGGAAAATCACTCTAGTTCTTTTATGAACTAAATCACGATAATTAATACTCGATAAACGATTGCCCAATGAGATGAAAAATGAAAGTGTTTTGTTGTCCAACTTGGGTTTTGTTGGATTACCACTTTATAGTGAAGAAAATAATAACTTGTTATTATCACAACAGCTCATGCATGTGCATTTCATATAGATTCGACTACTCTCGCTGACGGAACGTACGAGCTGGTGCCCGAGTCCGAGAGTGAGCTGCGTGAAGCCCAGTGAATCTAACTGAAGCTATCGAAGGCCCGAACCAAAGTTCGGAAGAGCCCAAGGCAGACTACGCTCAGGAAGGCAAGCCCCGGAGCATGACCTATCTATTTCCAATTTTTGCAATTTATTGTTCCTATCTACTTGTGCATTTAAGTTGAAAGGAGTTGTTTGGAACCTTAGTTGCATGATCCTAGATACCTATGTTTGAACACTAGTATGTGTAGGTCACTAGACATCTATGCTAATGATTCGGTAGAAGTTGAGTGATTTCCCGTCACTCGCGAGCTTATAGGAGTTGAATGTTTACTACACGCTACAACCATAAGGTCCATGGGCGGTGCTATGGTATTTGTTGATGCCCCGTCTATTTAGTGAAAAATGTTAAGGTCGCAGTGTGTGGTAGTGGTGGTTAAGCGTTTGAACATACTAACCACATGCCGAGAAATATGGTAATCGGTAAGCTTAAGTACCTGATCGGACCGGGGAGTGGACTTTTCCCTCACCCCCTTTGAAGTTGTTCTCATGCGCGCACATGTGGGTGCAGAGTTTGCATACTCTGTAGTCGAGGATGGTGACCCTGATACATGAACCGGAAAGAAAGGGGAAATATTGCATGGGTGACTCGGTTCCCATGCGTGTGTTTAGGTCTGCCTGGCCAGGTTAACAAATTCTATTCGAATCGTCCGTTTCTCGTGGTTATGGAGACTGCATGACCCTTTTACCACATAGAGTAAGAAGTGAAACATGATGATGATCAATATTGTTGGATGATGATGAAAGATAATTATTCTTCCATATTTGCTATTGGATAGTTGCTCACTTAGAATGGTTAGTTGTATTTGAATCCTGAGGCTAAAATTGGAAAACAAGGACCTACTCTTAGCTACTTTTCGGCAAAACAAACCCCTCAATCCAAAAGCCTTGCATGTCTAGATAGTGGGCTAAGTATACCCATAGTCGGGTAAGTCTTGCTGAGTATTAGTATACTCAGCCTTGCTTGTGGCTCTACTTTGTTTCAGGTGAGACTTTTGAGGACATGATTGCTAGTTTGACTTGGCCTCGCACTCTTCCTCCTGGTTGGTCAGTGGAATGGGATCTGATTCTGGCCAATGATGACAATACCGAGTGATGTCATGTACGGGCTTCATCGTGACATCTTGTATCGTTGTTTAGAACTCGTTTTATTTCCGCTGCAATTTCAACTCTGAACCAGTTTACTGTTTTTGAACTTGAAGTACTTTTATGATTTCGAACTTGGTATGTAATAATTTCAGT
Organism: Panicum virgatum; assembly: GCF_016808335.1. Taxonomy (NCBI): domain Eukaryota; kingdom Viridiplantae; phylum Streptophyta; class Magnoliopsida; order Poales; family Poaceae; genus Panicum; species Panicum virgatum. The sequence continues at coordinate 24,952,096 of NC_053136.1, read as the reverse complement.
CAAGACTCTGTGATGTAAGAAATTGTGAATTGTTTGTAATCTCTGGTCCCGCCTTCGTGTGGGCTACATTTGCTTTGCCGATCCCGGAAGTTAAGTGGTTTTTATCGGGACTTTACCCGAGGGACTGCCGTGGTCTTCCGGTGGAGGTGCGAGTTAAATCTAATTGCCTTGCGATGATGGTTAGCGCACTTAAGTCGGATTTTTTCAGGCGGTTCTGCCACAGCTGGTATCAGAGCAACAAAGCATACCAGAGAGTAAAATTTGAATTAAAAATCAAATCCCTAAAACTTTTGACCACAAAAGTTGTGTTTGCAAAATGCGTTGGTTCGTTAAGGATTGTGATTAGTCCGTAAAGCCCTAGGGAAAATTATGGGAGTATTACTAGGTGGCTATCTATCTTATGGTTTATTATATCTGACTTCCAGCACATTTCTTTCAGTACTTTAAATTCAGTGCCTTACATTCTGTAACAACGCACCTATGCTAAGGTAAGATGGTAAGGATCCTCAGTCAACTGAGAGAGCTTGACCTTCCCGTCGGTGATGCGAACCGAACGCTGCCCTCAAGTAGTGGCTTATTTGATGTGCTGCCAATGTACCAACTATTAGTTGACTATATTGGGAGTAAAGTATACTCAGACAGCTGAGAGAGTCTGACCTTCCCGTCGGTGATGCGAACCGAACGCTACGCTCAAGCAGTGGCCTACTTGAGCTGCTGCCAATATACCAACTACTCGTTGATTATATTGGGAGTAAAAGAAACCGTGAATACGTCGCCTAGGCAACGTATGAGCACTGTCCATGCAGTGTTGAACGCATGGATGCCGCTTCTATAGTGAGCGGTAATGTATGAGAATGCATTCATGAGTGCTGGCATGAAAGGTTCAATGAGTATATATATCTGTCAATTTTCTGCAGGTACGCTAACCACGATTACGTAAGTTAAGAACGGTTAGAAACTCGACTAGATATATATAGGGAGAGATGTAAATTGTGCCATGCCACCGGTGCTAACCCCGTAAGTCCAAAGCTATTTGGCAATTATTTTTCTTGTGAGGACGAATAGGTCATGCATGCATCATGCCACTTGAAACTGAATAAAAGTCGCGTATGTTGTAGTTGGGAGCGATAGATTCATTCTGCGTATGGTTATCGACAATTTAAGGTGTTTCTACAAATCTGTCACTTTCTGTTATACTCTGAGTAATGAATTTATTTGACCTAGGAGATGACCTTTTCTGTAGAAGTGCCGGTGGAGAATTTTGCTCCAAACCTTGTCTACTAGCTCCTATTTCAATTTGAGAATTTTTGGACTAGTATGCAGTGAGTTATGGTAGAAACTTTCACACCCCTGTTTTCAGTCAGTTTTTAGCAATTCTGTTGCACGAATTTTTAGGATATCTTAGAGAAGTTTTCTGTAGATGTATTCAACACAAAACTTGTGCCAAATTTAATCACCAAGCTGCTGTTAACATTTGGTAATTTTAGGCTTAGTATTTTGTCCTCAGCGCTCATTTTACTAGCTCTCTGGTCACTGAAAATTCTAGGCAGACAGCAAAGGGAAACTCTAAGGATAAGACCTTCTTAGGCTCTGATCTAGCTCTTGGGTTGACTAGCAAAGTTTGCACAAATACCATAGGAATATTCTGTTGAAGTTTGAGAATTTTTGGATTACTCAGTTTGGAGTTATGGAGTTTGGAATTTGCTTCCAGAGATAGTAGACTTCCATTGTCTAAGTCATAACCTACAGCAGGTTTTTTACCAAAATTTACATCCCTTGTTGACGATCTTTCTTGGCTAAGTATCGAATACCAAAGTTGTGACAAATTTTGTAATCTGGGTGCTCACCAATTTTCAGAACCATTAGACAATTGTACTCAGAGTTATAGGCAAAATACTATAACTAGGTTTGCTGAAAAACAGCCAAGCCTCAAGTCTAAAATTTTCAGCCAACCTAACCTTGGATTCAGTCTCTGCGTTAAATACCGAAGTTGTAGAACACTATTTTCTCTAGTTACTGGCAAACTTTGAACGAACTTGGGTGAACAGAATGTGAGTTATGGGTTTTCTCGTAACCAGCAGTAATCTGTCCACAGTTTCTCTATGATCTGTCGAGTTCAAAATCTTTCAGTACTTATTTCACTAAGCTACCAACTTACTGAGGAACCCTAGCTAATGAAAGATTTGCACATTACAGTTGGTTCAAGGGACACACAATGCTCCTGCAGACTTGGGAAGTGCTAGTGGTAGCGGCCAACCTGCGTGTTATACTATGGCATGAGATGAGGAAGCTCAATCTAGAAATGATTCCACAAGGCACTTTGAATCACATCTCCGTTGAACCAACTCTTCTTGACCAAATCATCATGGCACAATTACAGGATAAAGGTGTTGGGATCATCAAACAAAAACTCTCTCAAAGGGACAGAAAATATAAATGCTTTCGCCAAGATCATAAGGGAGTTCTATGGTTTGAAAGTTGCATAGTCGTCCCAAAAAATCAGGGGCTCCGAAAGCAAATTCTCGATACGGCACATCTTTCTAAATTCTCTATTCATCCGGGTAGTAGCAAGATGTATCAAGATCTAAAACAAAACTTCTGGTGGACTAGGATGAAAAGAGAAATTGCCAAATATGTCTCAGAATGCGAGACTTGTCAGAGGGTAAAAGCCAGCCATTTGAAAGTAGCTGGTACACTTCAACCTCTACCTATACCATCATGGAAATGGGAAGACATAAGCATGGATTTTATTGTAGGGCTGCCAAACACCTCTCAAAGGCATGATTCCATATGGGTTATTGTTGATAGGCTCACAAAAAACAGCACATTTCATTCCGGTACACACTACCTACAATGCTAAGAGATCTATGTTGACCACATTGTGTGCTTACATGGAGTACCCAAAACCATTATTTATGACCGTGGTGCTCAGTTTGTGGCACGCTTCTGGGAGCAATTGCAATCTTCCCTTGGTACGAAACTGATCCGAAGCTCAGCATACCATCCTCAGACTGATGGACAAACTGAGAGGGTAAACCAAATCCTAGAAGACATGTTGAGATCTTGCGTCATTCATTATGACAAGAGTTGGGACAAATGTCTAGCTCTAGCAGAGTTCTCATACAACAACAGCTACCAAGCGAGTTTGAAAATGGCACCATTTGAGGCCTTGTATGGTTGCAGGTGTCGTACTCCTTTGAGCTGGTCGCAAGTGGGAGAACGAGTGATATTCGGACCCGATCTAGTAACTGAGGCAGAAGAAAAAGTTAGGGTAATTCAAGCAAACCTTAAGGCCGCACAGTCAAGAGAAAAGAGTTACTTTGACGAAAGAAGAAAGCCATTACAATTCGAAGTTGGTGATCATGTCTATCTTCGAGTTTCACCAACTAAGGGTGTACAACGATTTGGAGTAAAAGGGAAACTAACTCCTCGTTATGTCGGCCCTTATGAGATCATGGAAGTATGTGGACCCGTGGCTTATAAAGTGCAACTTCCACCACAGCTATCCACCATACATGACATATTTCATATTTCTCAACTTAAGAAGTATTTCAGAGTTCCTACCGAAATTATCGAACAACAAGAAATCTTGGTGGAACCAGATCTCTCTTATGTTGAATATCCTCTCAAAGTCCTCTATCAAAAGGAGAGAAGTACTCGACGAAAAGTAGTTAAAATGTATAAAGTTCAGTGGAGCCACCACACTAAAGAAGAAGCCACATGGGAAACTGAAAGCTACCTCCATCAAGACTTCCCTAGTTTTCTCAACTCTACCAAAGGTACCGCACTTTCCGCACTTAGTCGTTTGTCCGAATCTCGGGATGAGATTCTTTTTAAGGGGGGTAGGCTGTGATAGCCCAGGTACTTAAAATGTTAAGCAAGAGAAATTAACCCTATCATCATGCATCATTAACCAATAAGCATTGAAATGAATGCATGTGTATGCATGAATGTCTATGTGTATGTGTGTATGTGCATGCTCTTAGGTAAAATGCATCTGATTAGGATACCAGTGTAATTTTTCGCACTCACCATGAAACAACAAATAAAATACATTAAAATGCATCCTATCTGATGTTGAAATTTTTGCCAGAAGAATTGAATTTCAAATCGACAGTGGTCGCATGAAATGACGATTTAATTCAAAAAACTAATAAATAGGTGTTGAAAATAACTTTTAAACCGTAGCTCCGATGGACTTTTTCCCAAAACCAATGTTATTGCTTTTCAAAATACGAACAACTTTTGTGTTCAAAGTTTTTCGAGTTGCCACACAAAAATGGGAGAAAAAGTTGAATTCCGAAGCGTATAGGACATTTTCAAATGCACTCAAGTTTCAAATTTTATCTTTCAAACTAAGCTTCAAATGAATTCGTGCCTAAAACGAAAGTTGTTGGATTTTGAATTTTGAACAACTTTCATATTCAAACTTTTTCAAGTTTCAATGCAAATCTTGAAGAAAATGCAAGTCAAACATGTTTGACTTCTCTCATTCTCTCTCTGCTCTCTCTCTCTCTTCTCCCTCCTCTCCCCTCCCCTGTTCTGTGCCGCGGCAAAGGCCGCCGGCCACGCGGCCGTCGATGCCTGACGGCCACGCCCGGCCAAGGCGCCTTCCCCGACCGGCCGCGCTTTGACACCCTAGGTGTCTGCACAGTAGAATTGTATTTATTTTATTTTACGCATCATGTGCTTAATTTGATTGAAAAAGGATCTTATTGTAAAAATAAAAGGGTAGTTGTGTAAATATGATTTATTGCAGGGTTCTTTCTATCGTTTAATTTGAATAGGGAGAGCTAATATTGCTTTTGTGGAGGGTTTATGTGTAAAATTCAATGTAATCATTACATGGCAGAAAAATTTTGCTTTTTAGTTTGTAATTAAACTAAATTTGCAATGGAAAAGACAAAAGTTCATTAAATTCAAAATCCTTCCTATGTTTTCAAAATAACTCTTTAACCTTTGGTCAAATCAATTTTTGCACAACATCAAAGTTGTAGATCTTGAAAAGTTGAACAACTTTCACGTTGGGCACTTTTTCATTTAAGCCCTAGTTTAAAAGTTATTGTTGATTCACATTAGGGTCCCTAGAATTTTCTGAATTTGCCAATAGATCAACCCTTCTTCAACCTCCTGCCTCCCTCTCTGCTTCACCGCCGCCGGCACAGTTCAGCGCCGCCCGCCGCCGAGGAGGGCCGCAGGTCACCTCCTGCTTCGCCCACCGCCACACGCGGCGCCCCCGTGACCCTCCTGGACCCACTTCCCCTCGCGCTGGAGCCCTGCTCCCCTCGCCACGCCACCCCGACGAGCTCTGCGGCCGCCACCTCGCCGTCGCCATGGACTGCTCGCTGCAGAGCCTCAGCTCTCCAACTCGCGCACGCCTTAGTACCAGGAGCCATCCCGTTTCATTTTCCCTTCCTTGCCTCGCCCGCTCCTTGCCCAGAAACCCCAGAACATCGCCGCCGCCCGCCTGAACGCTAGCGAGCTTGAAACTCACCGTCGCCCCACACCTCCAGACCACCTCCGCCCGCGCTGACCCCACCAATAGCTCCGCCTTGTCCTCACGCAGCTCACCGACCCCTCCTCGTCATCTATTCTCCACCGAAGCAACCTCGCCGCAGTTTCCCGAGCTCCGACTGCCGTTCTTCTCCGCCGCCGTCGCCCTGCTCGCAGTGGACAACCTCGCTCCGACCATCCCAGACCCGTCCTAGCACACCATTAGGTACTCCTTTACTTCCTCTTGCTCCACGCCTCTCCACCCTCGCCGCCGGCGACGAGCCTCGCCGGGATTCAGCCGGTCAACCCCCTCCCCTCGCTCTGACTCCGGCCAGGGGCAGGGTTGCTACGATTTGAAATCTTCTAGGGGCCTGGATGCAAGTTTTCAATCCTTTCTCATTTGTTTCTAGGCTGAATTTGAAAATACCTAGAAATTCGTAGAAAAATCAGAAAAATACAAACCCAAATGTTTTGGAATCCTTGTTACAAGGCCTACAAGTTTTGTTACATACACATCTTCATTTTTGGTTTGTATTTTAATCCAAGAAAAAGGAAAGAATAAATAGGCTTTATTTGTTCTAGGAGTTCTACTCAGTAACGGCCTGTCATTTTTGGCTTGATTGTGTCTTACAGTGTTACTAATTCCTGGTAAAAATTTGAAACCTTTTTGACATCATTAACTAAGTAAAAGTTTCAAGATTTCTAAATCTACTAGTTTTGCTAATTTATTTGTGCTGGTAGAAATATTTAAGTTCTGAGTGTGAAACCTTTTCCATGCTTACATATCACTACAACCTTGCTTTACCCAAGTTTGGGAAATTTTAGAGCTGTCTAACTATATCTTTTATTTAATGTTTGTTAAGTAGCCTTTAATTGTGATAAATAGTTTCCTTGCTTAGAAAATTCTGAGAATTTTTGTGTAACTCTATTTTGGTCATATATTCATTCCTGTAAAAGTTTAGGATCCAGAAATGTTATAGAACTTCATGTACTAATTATTTTTAATATATGTGGTTTAATATTGTCAAAATTATTACTTCTGTTTTATGTATAAATAAATTCTGAAAAATTTATGAAACGTTCTTAAGAATATCGAGCATGTTATGAAAATTTTTAGCTTCATAAGTGTTGTCGTTTGTTCTGTAGAATTCAATCTTGTTCTAGGTGTTGTCTGAGTAAATGAATTTTTCTGAATAATTGGCTACATGAATTGATATGAAATTTTCAGGATTAATTACTCTGTATACCTTCTATTTAGAGTAATTTTTTCTTGTTTTCTTGCTGTTTGAGTGACGAGTTGTTGATTTATTAGCAAACCATGTTTTATTTGCTATAGAAAACAACTACCACTTGCTTTATGAAGATAGTGTAGTTCTTTTGTGAAGTTGATCATGTTGTTTTGGTGGAGTAAGTGATGTTAATTAACTACTCCATAAATGATTGCCCATGTGTTAAGTTTGTTTGCTATTTGTTAGACTGCAGTTTCTTCGCCTCATGTGTATGTTTATGATACTGTTCTTGCATCACATATAGATACGACTGATCTAGCTGACGGGACATACGAGTTGATCCCGGAGTCTGAAGGAGGTGATCCAGAAGTCCAGGTGAACGCTGCTGTACTGACTGAAGACCGGACCAAAGTCCGGAAGAGTTCAAGTTTGTTTTAGCTAGCTACTACCGCGAAGGCAAGCCCCGGACATAACCCAGTATTTCAAATTATTACAATTTATCGTTATTACTTACTTGTGCATTTACAGTTCTTAGGATTTGAATTGAAACCCTAGATGCATGATCCTAGGAACCTATGTACTGAACACTAGACCTGAGTTCGAATAATTGCTAAGCTTATAGGACCGGTAAAAGTCGAGTGATTGCCTGTCACTCGCGAGCTCTATAGGATTGCTTGTTTACTTTCTGCTATCAATATAAGGACGACGGATGGGGTCGTGTTCGATATCATGACATTCGGTGAGACCCCGTCTGTGTTGGTAAATTCTGCTAAGGTCGTGGTATGTGGTAGCGGTGGTTAAGTTTTTGAACGTACAAGCCACATGCCGTAAATATGGTACGCGGTAAGCCTAGTAACCGATCGGACCGGGGAGTGGTTATACCTTTCACTCTCTCTTAGAGATAGGTTTTACTTATGTTTATGTTGCGCAATACCACGGGTGCAGGGAGGAAGTTTGTGCCCTGTAGTCGGGGAGAGTGACCCTATCCACAAGCCGGAAAGAAAGGTCAACGGTTGTTTGGGAATGACCCGACGGTGTTCCAAACGTGTGTGTTAGGTCTGTCTGGCTAGGTCAACAAATTTTGATTCGAATCGTCCGCTTCTCATGGTTTGGGACTGATTGATCCCTTTGCCACACAGAGTAATAAGAGTAACATTATTATGATCAATCTTGATGTTTGCTTAAAGTTCTACCATGGTTGAATAGGAGTAGTTGCTTACATAGATTGGTTAATCAACTAGAATCTTGGAAGCTAAAATTTGAAAGTAAGGACCTACTCTTTATTGCTTTTCAGCAAAAGGAAAACCAGAGCCTTTCAAAGCCCTGCATAGTCTAGTTAGGTGGACTAAGTATATCCGTTGACGGTTAAGTCTTGCTGAGTATTAGAATACAAAGCCTTGCTGTTAAAACATTTTTCAGGTATGAGTTTTGAGGACCAGATCGCTAGTCTGTCTTGGCCCTGCTCTTTACCTCCTGGCTGGTCCGTAGAATGGGATCCGTCTTCGGCCGGCAATGACCCCGATGAGTGACACCTTGCTTTGGCTACCTTGGTGTCCTTTTGCGACGTGTTGTAGCCGTCGTGTTTTCTTTTCGCTGCTTTCAAACTCTGAACTTAAACTTATGTCTTGTATAATGTTTTACTAAGTTTGTATCTGTATTAAGTACTTTGAACTTGATGTAATAAATACTATGCCTGTGTTGTAAAATATGGATGGTTGTAATATCTCTGGACTCGCCATCGTGCGGGGTATGCTTGTTCGATTCGAGAACCGGTGGTTGTATCGGGAGATTACCCGACAGACCAAGAATTGTTTTGTTTGAAGTGCGTTTGAGCCGGTGTTGCCTTTAGGGTGATGCCACAGCTGGTATCAGAGCTGCAAGTGTACACCAGAGGTGTTGGAACCTTAAAAATTGATTTCAGTATAAAAATTGGACCAACAAAGTGTTTATAAAACTACGTTGGTTTCGTTAAGGATTGTGCGTAGAACGTAAAGCCCTAGGGAAATTTATGGGAGTTACTAGGTGGCTATCTATGTATGGTTTATTATATCTGACTTCCAGTACTTTACATTTTGTCAAACCTTACATTTGTGCACAATCAACTATTTGAATTCTGTAACGACGCATCTATGCGAAGGTAAGAAGGTAAGGATCCTCAGTCAGCTGAGGGAGTCTGACCTTCCCATCGGTGATGCGAGCCGAACGCTGCCCTCAAGCAGTGGCTTACTTGAGGTACTCCCAATATACCAACTATTAGTTGACTATATTGGAAGTAAAGTGTACTCAGTCAGCTGAGGGAGTCTCACCTTCCCGTCAGCGATGTGAACCGAACGCTGCGCTCAAGCAGTGACCTACTTGAGCTACTGCCAATATATTGACCATCGGTCGATTATATTGGGAGTAAAAGTACTGTGAATATGTTGCCTCGGTAGCGTATGACCACTGTCCATGCAGTGTTGGACGCATGGATGCCGTTTCTATAGTGAGCGGTAATGTATGGGGACGCTTTCATGAGTGTTGGCATGAAAGGTTCAATGCATATATATGTTCTATCAAACTTCTGCAAGGTACACTAACCGCGATTCGATAAGTTAAGAACGATTAGAATTTATCGACTAGATATTATAGGGAGAGCCGTATCTATGTTATGTCACCATACTACCCGCGTAGGCCCAGCAATAGTAGGCAATTGTTTATCTTGAGAGGGCGAATAGGCCGTGCATGCATGGTTTGATGATGTATGATTTGATTCCTAGAATTTGAAATTGTTACATGAGTCTTTTTAAGGGATTTCTAGTGTGGATCTTCATGGATATGTATTAGTATGCTTGAAAATAAGATGAGTTAAATTTGATATTAGGAGCATGTTTGTTGAAACATTTAGATTTCCTTGGATAAAAAGATGGATTTAAGTCATGCCTTCATCCTTAAGCCCCATCTTGATGTTCTAATGATCTTTTTGTTCCAAAGAATCTCAAATGATGAACCAGTACCAATTGTAGTTTGTTTACCTCCTGAGTTTATGAAACCGTATAATCTTTTGAATCAGACTCACATTTTTCCGCAGTCTTCTTAAAAGCTTTATTTGAGAAGTCTTGAGATAATCATATAACTCACATTTGAATCTTTTTGGATTCAGATGGCGGACCTTCCGAGCATCTTCTGGGATGATGATGGAAATGCTCATACTGATTGCCTGTACTGGGAGGGCTTTCCTTGGATTTTGTGGGATACTCTTCCTATTTTCCACTACCCAGAACCACCCCGGTACAAGGGACGACAGTTTTCTATGGATGGAGTTCAGAAGTGCAGTGCCACCATGACCATTCCTCAGCACCCTACTTTGGAGTGGCCGCCTATTGTGGTTGAGCTGGTTGGATATCGCCTTGTGGACGCTTTTGAGATAGCAGCTCTCAAAGATATTACCACCTTCTGTGAGAACCATCCGGACGAAGTAGCCGCTTATCCTATTGGCTTGTTTCTGGCAGTCAGTGCTGGCAATACAGAGTGGCTCTTCAGGACCACACACTTTGGTCATTTAGTTGGAGATGTAGCTGATGAGACTATCCAGGCGGTGGTTAGGTATATGAATGCACAGTACCACTATCTGGCTCTTCAGTAGAGGCATATGGATCAGGTGATGGACTTGGCCCAGACTTTTCAGTGAGGTCTTAGCCTGAGAGACACTCAGATTCATGGGCTTCAGGAGGCTGTTGCTGGGAGAGATAACGCTATTGCACAGTACGAGCTTCAGGTTATGGAGCATGGTGCTGAGATAGTGCAGCGCAACACGGTGATTGCTTTTCTTCAGGAGCAGGTTCACGAGCTCCAACTGGAGCTGGGTGATGCTTATGGACCATATTGGTATGCTTCCATGAGCAGCCAATACCCCCAGTTGTCCCAGCCGAGCCTGCAGCAGAAGAAGAAGACCCAGAGGAGATTGAGGGAGTTTCAGAGATAGATTCCGAGCACGCGCCTGCCGAGACTAACCCTCAGCCGGACGACTCTTACTCTGGCAGTGCTTCCTCTGTGGGCAACCTCGACGACTTCTAGACATCTTAGGATTGTCTTAGATAGTATGTGATCTTCCTTGTTGTAGTATATGTACATAGGGAAGGAAATGTTGTAAAATGGCCCTAGGAAGCAGTGCCACTTGTTGTAACATATATGATGGTTGGTCATACTCGTGGATCACCTGAAGGTTTCGGCCGTGAAACTGGAAGTGGATCTCAGCAGCCACCGCCACCACCACTGAATCTGGCTGAGCTAATGGCCATGCAAACCGAATTGCTCCGTCAGCTGGTGCAAGGGCAGCAGAATCTGCCACGCTAGCAGCATGGAGGATGTGATGCACAACCAGCGGGTTACCAGGAATCCTTTGGTAGCCAACCTCCGTTGTTCAGCCGGACTGATGAACCTTTGGACACCGATGCTTGGCTCCGTACTATTGAGTCCCAGTTTGCTTTGCTAGTAGTACCTTGTGCTGATGCAAACAAGGCTCAATTCGCCGCCCAACAGCTTCGTGGCACCGCTCGCATTTGGTGGGATCACTATTGTGCAATGCAGCCTGCTGGACATGTTATATCTTGGGAGGAATTCTGGAATGCTTTTTCGGACACATCATATTCCCGAGGGACTGATTGAGAGAAAGCTGAATGAATTCTTGGCTTTGAATCAAGGGACCCGCACTGTTCTTTAGTATGCACAAGCCTTCAATCATTTGTGCCAGTACGCGGGCCATCATGCGGATACTGACGCCAAGAAGCACGACCGTTTTCGTCGTGGCCTCAACACCAAGCTCAAGGAACGCCTGAACCTTGTTCAGCCAAATACTTATAATGAGCTGGTCAATATGGCCATTACTCAAGAAGATTGTATCGTCATGCATCGTGTCGAGAAGAAGCGAAAGGCACCAACGGGACCCCCCGAGTGCTCAGCCACCAAAGTATCGTCTGGTGTAGAATACTCCACCAAGAGCTCCACAGAGAAATGCCCCAACGGGCAGGTTTGTTTTTAGGCCGCCTCAGTAACCGGGAGGATTCAGACCTCCAGTTTTTCAGCAGCCGCAGCAGTTTGGCCCAAGGCCAAATGCCCCACAGTTCAATCGTGGGAACGGTGACAATCGATGCTTTAATTGTGGCAGTACTTCCCATTTCGCCAGGAATTGCCCGCAACCCAAGAAGTCTTATCCAGGGCAGAACTCCAATCAGAACAACAAGGGCAAGGGCAAGAAGCAAATGGTGCAAGTCCAACAGGGGCGAGTTAATTTCACAACTCTTGTAGAGCTTCCTGAAGGAGCACCAGTCATGTCGGGTATTTTCTCTATCCACAATAAACCCGCAGTCATATTATTTGATTCTGGTGCAACTCATAGCTTTATAAGTGCCAAATTTGGAGCAAGGCTAGGATTGGATTTTTTTCATACCAAGATGTCTTGCATGATAGCAACCCCTGGTGGGAAGATAGCTTTCAATCAAATCATTAGACATGTGCCAATTAAGTTGGGTAGCAATTTGATAAAGACAGATTTGATCTTGTTGAATTTAGAAGGCATGGATGTTATTTTGGGCATTGATTAGATGACTAGACATAAAGTACTGTTAGATATCTCTTCCCGAGCTATTGAGATAGATTCACCTTATCAAGGAGCCACCATACTCTATCTGCTACAACGAGAGTGCTTCAACTCTTGTGCCTATGCCACAAAATAAATTAAAATTGAAGATATTCCTGTTGTGTGTGAGTATGCAGATGTATTTCCAGATGATTTGCCTGGAATGCCCCCTGATAGAGATATCAAATTCGTTATCGAGCTTCAACCCGGTACTGCCCCTATTTCTAAGAGGTCGTACCGTATGTCTCCAAAAGAGTTAGCAGAATTGAAAATCCAACTTCAAGACCTTCTTGACAAGGGTTTTATACATCCGAGTGCTTAACCATGGGGATGTCCAGCTCTGTTCATGAAGAAGAAAGACAACAGTTTGAGGTTATGTGTTGATTATCGACCACTCAATGCGGTTACTATTAAAAACAAGTATCCTCTTCCCCGCATTGATATCCTATTTGATCAGTTAGCTGGAGCCAAGATTTTCTCTAAGATTGATCTTCGTTCTGGCTACCATCAAATAAAGATCAAGCCTTGTGACATTCCAAAAACAGCTTTCTCGACCAGATATGGACTCTATGAGTATCTGGTTATGTCTTTTGGTCTTACCAATGCCCCGTCATATTTTATGTACCTGATGAATTCAGTCTTCATGCCGGAGCTTGATAAATTTGTTGTGGTGTTCATCGATGACATTTTGATCTACTCCAAGAATGAAGAAGATCATGCTGAACATTTACACATCGTTCTTCAACGATTACGAGATCATCACATTTATGCCAAATTCTCCAAATGTGAATTTTGGCTAGATAGTGTGAAATTTTTAGGTCATACTATCTCTAGTGAAGGTATATCAGTTGATCCAACTAAAGTGCAAGAAGTGATGGATTGGGAACCTCCTACTTCAGTCCATCGGATTCGCAGTTTTCTCGGTTTAGCTGGATACTATCGTCGATTCATTCCTGATTTCTCCAGAATAGCTAAGCCTATGACGGAGTTATTAAAGAAAGGAGTGAAATTTGTTTGGGATGATAAATATGAAGAAGCTTTTCAAACTCTCAAAGCACGATTAACTACTGCTCCAGTGCTGGCTACACCGGACAGTACCAAACCTTTTGATGTCTATTGTGATGCTTCTGGTACGGGACTTGGTTGTGTACTTATGCAAGACAACCGGGTGATCGCGTATGCATCAAGAGCTCTCCGGAATCATGAGAAGAACTATCCAACACATGATCTGGAGTTAGCAGCTGTCATTCATGCTCTTAAGCTCTGGAGACATCATCTTATGGGAACTCATTGTAACATTTATACTGACCATAAGAGCCTCAAGTATATCTTCACCCAAGCTGATCTCAACATGAGACAGAGACGCTGGTTAGAATTGATAAAGGACTATGATCTAGAAGTGCACTATCATCCAGGAAAAGCTAATGTGGTTGCGGATGCACTCAGCCGCAAGTCACAATGCCATTGTCTATTTGTAGAGCCATTCAACAAAACTCTATGCCAGGAAATGATGAAACTAAATCTAGAAATGGTACCTCAAGGAAGTCTGAACCATATAGCTGTCGAGCCTACACTTCATGATAGCATCATCATGGCACAATTACACGATGAAGGTATCAAAATCATCAAAGAAAAGCTATCCCAAGGAGAAGCAAAGTACAAGTGTTTCTGAGTGGATCATAAAGGAGTTCTATGGTTTGAATTTGTCTTGTTGTACCCAAGAATCACCAGCTTAGAAAACAAATCCTTGATGAAGCACATCTATCGAAGTTTTCTATTCATCCCGGTAGTACCAAGATGTACCAGGATCTTAAACAGAATTTCTGGTGGACTCGAATGAAAAGAGAGATCGCCAAATATGTTTCTGAGTGTGATGTCTGTCAAAGAGTTAAAGCTAGCCACTTGAAAGTAGTTGGTACTCTCCAACCTTTACCCATTCCATCCTGGAAATGGGAAGACATCAGTATGGATTTTATCGTTGGCTTACCCAACACTTCATGGAAACATGATTCTATTTGGGTAATCGTTGATAGACTCACTAAGAACGCTCATTTTATTACTGTGAATACAACTTATTCTGCCAAGAGGTATGCAGAGATATATCTCGACCAGATTATCCGTCTGCATGGAATTCCAAAGACGATCATTTTTGATCGTGGGGTGCAGTTCATTGCACGTTTCTGGGAGCAATTGTAAGAATCCCTTGGAACCAAATTGATTCGTAGTTCAGCCTATCATCCACAAACAAATGGGCAAACTGAACGAATCAATCAAATCCTTGAAGATATGTTGAGGGCCTGTGCTATTCAATATGGCAAGAACTGGGATAAGTGCCTAGCATTGGTAGAGTTTTCATATAATAACAGTTACCAATCTAGCTTGCAAATGGCACCATTTGAAGCATTATACGGTCGAAGGTGTCGAACTCCTTTGAGTTGGTCACAAGCCGGAGAACGCAAAATTTTTGGGCTAGATCTAGTCATTGAAGCAGAAGAGAAAGTCAAAGTTATCCAGACTAATCTTAAAGTAGCCCAATCAAGACAGAAAAGTTATACTGACAAAAGAAGAGACCCTTTACAGTTCAAGGTAGGGGATTTCGTATATCTGCGAGTATCTCCTACTAGAGAGGTTCAATGTTTCGGCATAAAAGGGAAATTGGCACCCCAATACATCGGACCATTTGAAATCATCGAAACTTGTGGTCCAGTTGCTTACCGACTCCGTCTTCCTTCTTAGTTGGCCACTATTCATGATGTCTTCCAAATTTCTAAACTCAAGAAGTGCATCAAAGTGCCCACTGAGATCATTAAACCACAAGATATCGAAATTGACCCCGATCTATCTTATGCTAAGTATCCAATTAGAGTTCTTGACACCAAAGAAAGAAGTACTAGAAGGGAGAAAGTTAGAATGTACAAAATTTAGTGGAATCATCATACTGAGGAAGAAGCCACTTGGGAGACTGAAACTTATCTCTAAAGAAATTTTCCCGACTTTCTTAGAACCAATCCAGGTACCAAACCTTTTCGTACTTATTCTTCCTATAATCTCGGGGCGAGATTCCTTTTAGGGGGGGAAGGCTGTGACACCCTAGGTGTCTGCACAGTAGAATTGTATTTATTTTATTTTATGCATCATGTGCTTAATTTGCTTGAAAAAGGATCTTATTGTAAAAATAAAAGCGTAGTTGTGTAAATATGATTTATTGCAGGGTCCTTTCTATAGTTTAATTTGAATAGGGAGAGCTAATATTGCTTTTGTGGAGAGTTTATGTGTAAAATTCAGTGTAATCATTACATGGCAGAAAATTTTGTTTTTTAGTTTGAAATTAAACTGAATTTGCAATGGAAAAGACAAAAGTCCATTAAATTCAAAATCCTTCCTATGTTTTCAAAATAACATCAAAGTTGTAGATCTTGAAAAGTTGAACAACTTTCATGTCGGGCACTTTTTCATTTGAGCCCTAGTTTAAAAGTTATTGTTGATTCACAGTAGGGTCCCTAGAATTTTCTGAATTTGCAAATAGATCCACCCTTCTTCAACCTCCTACCTCCCTCTCTGCTTCACTGCCGCCGGCACACTTCAGCGCCGCCCGCCGCCGAGGAGGGCCGCAGGCCACCTCTTGCTTCGCCCACCGCCACACGTGGCGCCCCCGCGACCCTCCTGGACCCACTTCCCCTCGCGCTGGAGCCCTGTTCCCCTTGCCACGCCACCCCGACGAGCTCCGCGGCTGCCACCTCGCCGTCGCCGTGGACAGCTCACTACAGAACCTCAGCTCCCCAACTCGCACGCGCCTCAGTACTAGGAGCCATCCCGTTTCATTTTCCCCTCCTTGCCTCGCCCGCTCCCTGCCCAGAAACCCCAGAACATCGCCGCCGCCCGCTCGAACGCCGGCGAGCTTGAAACTCACTGTCGCCCCGCACCTCCAGACCACCTCCGCCCGCGCTGACCCCGCCAATAGCTCCGCCTTGTCCTCGCGCAGCTCACCGACCCCTCCTCGTCATCTATTCTCCACCGGAGCAACCTCACCGCCATTTCCCGAGCTCCGACCGCCGTTCTTCTCCGCCGCCGTTGCCCCGCTCGCAGTGGACCACCTCGCTTCGACCATCCTAGACCCATCCTAGCACACCATTAGGTGCGCCTTGACTTCCTCTTGCTCCATGCCTCTCCACCCTCGCCACCGGCGACGAGCCTCGCCGGGATTCGGCCGGTCAACCCCCTCCCCTCGCTCTGACTCCGGCCAGGGGCATGGTTGCTAGGATTTGAAATCTTCTAGGGGCCTGGATGCAAGTTTTCAATCCTTTCTCATTTGTTTCTAGGCTGAACTTTGAAAATACCTAGAAATTCGTAGAAAAATCAAAAAAATACAAACCCAAATGATTTGGAATCCTTGTTACAAGGTCTACAACTTTTGTTACATACACATCTTCATTTTAGGTCTGTATTTTAATCCAAGAATGAGGAAATAATAAATAGGCTTTATTTGTTCTAGCAGTTCTACTCAGTAATTGTCTGTGATTTTTGTCTTGATTGTGTCTTACAGTGTTACTAATGCCTGGTAAATATTTGAAAACTTTTTGACATCATTAACTAAGTCAAAGTTTCAAGATTTCTAAATCTACTAGTTTTGCTAATTTATTTGTGCTGGTAAAAATATTTATGTTCTGAGTATGAAACTTTTTCCATGCTTACATATCACTATATCCTTGCTGTTACCGATGTTTGGGAAATTTTAGAGATGTCTAACTACATCTTTGATTTAATGCTTGATAAGTAGGCTTCAATTTTGATAAATAGTTTCCTTGCTTAGAAAATTCTGAGAATTTTTTGTAACTCTATTTTAGTCATATATTCATGTCTGTAAAAGTTTAACTTTGTACTAATTAGTTTTACCATATGTGGTTTAATTTTGTCAGAATTATTACTTCAGTTTTTTGTCTAAATAAATTCTGAAAAATTTATGGAACGTTCTTAAGCATATGAAACATGCTATGAAAAGTTTTGAGCTTCATAAGTTTTGTCGTTTGTTCTGTAGAATTCAATCTTGTTCTAGGTGTTGTCTAAATAAATGAATTTTTCTGAATAATTGACTGTATGAATTTCTATGAAATTTTCAGGATTAATTAATATGTATACCGTCTGTTTAGAGTAATTTTTTCTGATTTTCTTGCTGTTTGAGTGCTGAGTTGTTGATTTATTAGCAAACCATGTTTTATTTGCTATAGAAAACAACTACCACTTGCTTTATGAAGATAGTGTAGTTCTTTTGTGAAGTTGATCATGTTGTTTTGGTGGAGTAAGTGGTGTTAATTAACTACTCCATAAATGACTGCCCATGTGTTAAGTTTGTTTGCTATTTGTTAGACTGCAGTTTATTCGCCTCGTGTGTATGTTTATGATACTGTTCTTGCATCACATATAGATACGACTGATCTAGCTGACGGGACATACAAGTTGATCCCAGAGTCTGAAGGAGGTGATCCAGAAGTCCAGGTGAACGCTGCTGTACTGACTGAAGACCGGACCAAAGTCTGGAAGAGTTCAAGACTGTTTTAGCTAGCGACTACCGCGAAGGCAAGCCCCGGACATAACCCAGTATTTCAAATTATTACAATTTATTGTTATTACTTGTGCATTTACAGTTCTTAGGATTTGAATTGAAACCCTAGATGCATGATCCTAGGAACCTATGTACTCAACACTAGACCTGAGTTCGAATAATTGCTAAGCTTATAGGACCGGTAAAAGTCGAGTGATTGCCTGTCACTCGCGAGCTCTATAGGAATTGCTTGTTTACTTTCTGCTATCAATATAAGGACGACGGACGGGGACGTGTTCGATATCATAACCTCGCGGTGTGTGGTAGCGGTGGTTATGTTTTTGAACATACTAGCCACATGCTGTAAATATGGTACGCGGTAAGCCTAGTAGCCGATCGGACCGGGGAGTGGATATACCTTTCACTCTCTCTTAGAGATAGGTTTTATTTATGTTTATGTTGCGCAACACCATGGGTGCAGGGAGGAAGTTGGTGCCCTATAGTCGGGGCGAGTGACTCTATCCACAAGCCGGAAAGAAAGGTCAACGGTTGTTTGGGAATGACTCGACGGTGTTCCAAATGTGTGTGTTAGGTCTGCCTGGCCAGGTCAACAAATTTCGATTCGAATCGTCCGCTTCTCATGGTTTGGGACTGCTTGATCCCTTTGCCACACAGAGTAATAAGAGTAACATTATTATGATCAGTCTTGATGTTTGCTTAATGTTCTACCATTGTTGAATAGGAGTAGTTGCTTACATAGAATGGTTAATCAACTAGAATCTTGGAAGCTAAAATTTGAAAGTAAGGACCTACTCTTTATTGCTTTTCAGCAAAAGGAAAACCAGAGCCTTTCAAAGCCCTGCATAATCTAGTTATGTGGACTAAGTATATCTGTTGATGGTTAAGTCTTGCTGAGTATTAGAATACTCAGCCTTGCTATTTAAACCTTTTTCAGGTATGAGTTTTGAGGACCAGATCGCTAGTCTGTCTTGGCCCTGCTCTTTGCCTCCTGTCTGGTCCGTAGAATGGGATCCGTCTTCGGCCGGCAATGACCCCGATGAGTGACACCTTGCTTGAGCTAGCTTGGTGTCCTTTTGCGACGTGTTGTAGCCGTCGTGTTTTCTTTCCGCTGCTTTCAAACTCTGAACTTAAACTTATGCCTTGTATAATGTTTTACTAAGTTTGTATCTATATTAAGTACTTTGAACTTGATGTAATAAATACTATGCATGTGTTGTAAAATATGGATGGTTGTAATATCTCTGGACTCGCCATCGTGCGGGGTATGCTTGTTCGATCCGAGAACCGGTGGTTGTATCGGGACATTACCCGACAGACCAAGAATTGTTCCGTTTGAAGTGCGTTTGAGCCGGTGTTGCCTTTAGGGTGATGGCCAGTGCACTTGAGACGGGATAATTCAGGTGGTTCTGCCACACGCGCCGCGCCTTCGCCCTGTCACGTCGCCAATGCCATGCGGCCTCCATGCTTAAGCATTCCCAGCGCGCTGTGCGCGCGGTGGTCGGCCACCATGGCCGCCCCGGCGCCCTCACTCCGTGCCCCTCCACTGCAGAGCTCCTCCCCTCCCTCATTTTCTTCCCAGCCACATT
This sequence comes from Panicum virgatum, assembly GCF_016808335.1. Classification (NCBI taxonomy): domain Eukaryota; kingdom Viridiplantae; phylum Streptophyta; class Magnoliopsida; order Poales; family Poaceae; genus Panicum; species Panicum virgatum. Next base: position 24,932,614 of record NC_053136.1, on the reverse strand, counting down.
CTCGGCCTCCCTCTCCACTCCACACACCCAAGAACCCAAGCCCGAGCTCACCCAGTGCCCCAGGAATGGCGTCGCTGTCCGCCATGGCCGCCCCCGCCCCCTAGGCCGCTGCCGAGCTCCTCCTTCCACCCCTTCTCGACCCGAATCAATCTGCCCAAGAGCTCCCCCACCTTATACTGGTGCTCGACGACCCGACCTCCTCCTCCCAGGGCCGCCAGAGAGGCGCCGCCACCGTCGACCCCCGCCGCCAACCCTACTGCTACCGCGGCGAGCCCCGTCCGGCCATCCCCGACCTCGATTGAGCCCACAAATCGGTAGAGCTTGAAGTCCTCTAGCTCCCCCACCTCTTCCCCCTCACCGCCGGCGAGCCTAGGCGCTGGGAAATTGCCGGCCCTACTGCCCCCTTCTCCTAACTACGGCCAAGGGCCTACTAGTGATTTGTTTTTAGAGTTCAGGGGGTTAACCGCAAGATCCAAGGGCCCTTTCGCAAATTTGTCTTTCCAGTTTCTAGTTTCAAACAGCAGACTTGTAAACTCATTTAAAAATCGTAGGAAAATTGGAAAACATGCAAACTCAATTGATCTGAGTCCCTCATGAGTAGATCTATAACTTTCTCCACATGCACTTTTTCATTTGCTCACTTTATTTTTCTCTAGGTTAAATGCAAAGTTATTAGGACTTTAATCCGATCTCATGCTCTGTACATTGCATGTTTACCATTTTTGGCCAGTGATCTATATGCTAGTATTGTAGTATGGTATGAAAATTTGGTGGCTAGTTGACACTCCTAGCTATAGGTTTTATTTAGGTCTTGATTTATGCCTAGGATAAATAGGTTTAATTTTCCAAGTTGTTCCACCTTGAACCATAAGCTGAAACCTTTTCAGTGCTTCTGAATTGTTACCTAGATGTTTTAGAAAAATGTAGGGACTTTTTACCCAAGCAGAACATGCTCAAGTGAATTATGCTATGAATAAATGCACTAAACTGAGAAAAATAGTTTCTCTCCCTAGAAAAATCTGATATTTTTACTAGAGCTTTAATTTGAGTATTTAATCATGCTACTAAAGTTTGAGCCCCTGGAACTTAGTAGAACTAGCTGTGAAAATTAATTTTGTTCCATACAGCTCTATTTTGCTACATTTTTCATGCCTAGTGTACTGCTCCTTTAAATTTAAACCTTTTACTCTCAATGTGATCCAAGGCATCATTTAACTGAACCTGTTGGGCGGTGAACTGCTGCTCCAGAAGTGCAAAGTCAGCGTCCCTTCCGTCCAAGAGAACATCACGCTCCTCAATTAGACCCTCAAGTTGGCCAACATGGGCATCAAGATCCCTGATCTGCTCGTTCTTAGCGATGACTATCTCATGGCTGGTCTGTGCAGAAGCAATGATCTGGGCCATGGCCTTGGCCTGCAAAGTCTGCAAGCGGTAGAGTGCATTCATGCACTTCACTGACATGAAGATAGTCTCTGCAGCTCTGTTCTGCTGAAGGTACCCAGTGTGTCCGACCCGACTAAGCCAGTTAGGGTCATTGGGCTGCTCTGCTGGGAAGAGGCCAATAGGAGCTAGTGTGACAGCTACATAATTCTTTTCACAAAACTTGTTGAGTGCTTTCATGGCTGCAATTTCCCAAGTGTCAACCAGACGGTGTCCAGTGAGTGGGAAAAGGGTGGGGAGCATGAGTCATGCGCACGCGACAGCGCGCTACTCCCATCTCGTGGAACTCCTCGCCCACATAGCGTGGGGGACTGGGATATCCGGCATCGCGCATCACTTCCCAAAGAATGGAGGGATAACCCTGCCAGTGTGTGCACTCGGAGTGTGCACGCCCATCCTCATCAAACACCAGGAGAGCAGGGGCAGCCATCTGTACAAAAGATGTGCACAAATGAGTGATGGTCAAAACAGATTTTAGGTAGTGCACGAAAACGAGTATAACTGGAAGCACAGAACTATAAAAATTCTCAAAATTTACAGGAACATTCCTAAGGTTCTTAGGCACAACTTTGCTAGTCAACTCAAGAGCTAGATCAGAGCCTAAGAATGTCTTGTCCTTAGTGTTTTCCTTTGCTGTCTGCCCAGGATTTTCTGTGACCAGAGAGCTAGTAAACTGAGTGCTGAGGTCAAACCACTTAGCCTAAAATTACCAAATTTTTACAGACGCTTGGTGAGTAAATTTGTCACAAGTTTTGTGTTGAACACATCTGCAGAAAACATCTCTAGGAAAGCCTAAAAATTCGTGCAACCCAGGTGCTCAAAGCTGACAGAAAAACAGGGTGTCAAGGCTTCTAGTGTACCCCACTGTATACTAGTCAAAAAAATTCTCAATTTTAAACAGCAGCTAGTAGACAAGTTTTGGAGCAAAATTATCCACTGGCACTTCTACAGATAAAGTTATCTACCATGTCAAATAAATTCATCTTCCAGGGTATAGCAGAAATGACAGATTTCTAGATAGACCTTAATTGAGAGAAGAGGAACCGTGCTCACGTGCAACCTTAACATCGCCGACTAACCCACATCTATTTTTATTGGCTTTCAATTTTATGAGCATGATGCATGCACGACCTAATCGTCCTCACAAGGAAAACAATTGCCAAATAGCTTTGGACTTACGGGGTTAGCACCGGTGGCATGGCACAATTTACGTCTCAACCTATATATATATTTCTAGTCGAGTTCTAACCGTTCTTAACTTACGTAATTGTGGTTAGTGTACCTGCAGAAAATTGACAGACATATATTCATTGAACCTTTCATGCCAGCACACATGAAAGCGTCCCCATACATTACCGCTCACTATAGAAGCGGCATCCATGCGTCCAACACTGCATGGACAGCGCTCATACGCTACCGAGGTGACGTATTCACGGTTTCTTTTACTCCCAATATGATCGACTGATGGTCGGTATATTGGCAGCAGCTCAAGTAGGCCACTGCTTGAGCGCAGCGTTCGGTTCGCATCACCGACGGAAAGGTCAGACTCCCTCAGCTGACCGAGTATACTTTACTCCCAATATAGCCAACTAATAGTTGGTATATTCGCAGCACCTCAAGTAAGCCACTGCTTGAGGGCAGCGTTCGGCTCGCATCACCGACGGGAAGGTCAAACTCTCTCAGTTGACTGAGAATTCTTACCGTCTTACCTTAACGTAGGTGCGTCGTTACATAATGTAAAATACTGAATTTTAAAGTACAGAAGAAATGTGCTGGAAGTCAGTCATAAATAAACCATAAGTTAGATAGCCACCTAGTAACCCCCATAATTTTCCCTAGGGCTTTACGTACTATACACAATCCTTAACGAACCAACGTATTTTCCAAACGCGATTGTGTGGCGAAGTTTTAAGTAAAACTTTTGAAATCTAGTCGCACTCTCGGGTGTGCGCTTTGTTCGGCACTGATACCAGCTGTGGCAGTACTGCCCTAATTAATCCGGCTCAAGTGCGCTAACCATCATCTTAAAGATAATCCCGGCTAACACGCACTTCAAACGGAGCAATTCGGCAGTGCTGTCGGGTAAAGTTCCGAAGAATCCACCTGAGCGTCGATCGAACCCAAAGCTTACATGCAACCCACACGAGGGTGAGTCCAGAGAGTACAACATTTCACAGATACATTACATTACAGAGTCTTAACTTAAATATTACAAACCGAGTTCGAAATCTCCGAAAGGTACTTGAAGTTCAAATTGATAGTAGTTCAGAGTTCAACTACAGCGGAAATAAAATGAGTTCTAAACGACGATACAGGATGCCATGATGAAGCCCGTACATGACATCACTCGGCATTGCCATCGTTAGCCGGAGTCGTATCCCACTCTACTGACCAACCAGGAGGTAAAGTACACGGCCAAGTCAAGCTAGCTATCTGATCTTCAAAGGTATCACCTGAAAATAAAGTTGAGCCACAAGCAAGGCTGAGTATGCTAATACTTAGCAAGGCTTAACCGACTAGGATATACTTAGCCCTCTACCTAGACATGCAAGGCTTTTGGCTTGAGGGGTTTGTTTCTGCCGAAAAGCAATAAAGAGTAAGTCCTTATTTTCAGATTTTAGCTTTCAAGTTCTAGTTCGATTAACCATTCTACATAAGCATCTATCCAATAGCATGCATGGTGAAACAATTATTTTTCATCACTCAACCATATTTCTCATAATCCATGTTCCACTTCTTACTCTATGTGGCAAAAGGGTTAAGTAGTCCCAATATCCGTGAGAGGCGGACGATTCGAATTGAATTTGTTAACCTGGTCAGGCAGACCTAAGCACACGCATGGGAACCGAGTCCCCACGCAACATTTCCCCTTTCTTCCCGGCTCATGGATCAGGGTCACCCACCTCGACTACAAGAATCCACGCCCGGCGTGCGCCTTGTTGTACCCGCATGTGGCCGCATGTGAACCCAGTTCAAAGAGGGTGAGGGAAAAGTCCACTCCCCGGTCCGATCAGGTACTGAAGCTTACCGATTACCATATTTCTCGGCATGTGGTTAGTACGTTCAAACGCTTAACCACCACTACCACACACCGCGGCCTTATCCAGTTTCACTAAACAGACGGGGTATCACAAGTACAACAACCCCGCCCGTAAACCTTATATTGCAGTGTGTAGTAACATCCAACTCCTATAATTCTCGCGAGTGACAGGAAATCACTCGACTTCTACAGAGTCATTAGCATAGCCAACTAGAGACCTACACATACTAGTGTTCAATCATAGGTACCTAGGATCATGCAACTAAGGTTCTAAACAATTCCTATATACTTAAATGCACAAGTAGATAGGAATATAAACAGTTGCATAAATTTAAATTAGGTAGGACATGCTCCGGGGCTTGCCTTCCTGAGCGGAGCTAGCCTTGGGCTCTTCTGAACTCTGGTTCAGGTCTTCAGTGATTTCAGTTTGGTTAACTTGAGCTTCACGCTGCTCACTCTCGGACTCCGGCACCAGCTCGTACATACCGTCGGCGAGAGTAGTCGAATCTATATGAAATGCATATGCGTGAGTTACTTTAGTGATAACGATTTATTCAATTCTTCACTATAGAGTTGTAATCCAACACAACTCAAGATTATTTGCAAAATATAATGTTACATCATTTTGGAGAATCATTTCAAGAGTAATAATCATTAAATCTGACTTCACAAAGTAACTAGGGTGGATTTTTTTACCTTTTCTCCCTATGCATCAAAAGAAATGATTCTTCTCACTTATTACTAGGTTAAGCATGTCCTTATCATAATTAAAGTTACACAGAGATTCTGGGTTTGAAATTTTTATGTAAGGTACATATCTGAGTAACTTGCCTACTGTGAAATTTTCAGCCCATTTCCTGTAGCCTATTAACCATGAAAAATAAAACAAACAGCTACTGCTGGAAACAAAAATAAATTTTACAGGTCAAACTATGAAAGTACTGATAATGAAACTTTAACTGAGTGTTCTAAACCTAAAGATGAGCTTGCCATAAATTTTTCACAATTAAACAAGCATTGTACAGGGCATGAAAAATAGAGAAAATTATAGCTTCATGGATAAAAACTAAATTCTACAGACTGTTATAGCAAGTTCCAGAGTCTCATCTTTTACCAGCATGGTTATATACTCAATTTTAACGCCTAGAAATATTATTAGAATTTTTCATGTACAGAAACTATTTTTCATGATTTAATGTATCTATCTTCACCAAAAATCATTTGGTCCAGATTGATTTAACTAAAAATTCTCAAACTTTTTCTGTAGACTCTGGGAAACTAAACTACAAGTACTGTAAGAGTTTTAACCTAAGAAACATATCATAACAACTTAGATAAATAAAACTATCTATCCTAGGCATACATCAAAATTTAAATAAACTGATAGCTAGGCATGTCAACTGTCCACGAAACTTTTACACAATGTTAAACATCTAACATGTAACCCACTGACCAAAAATGGCTAACAGCTCATGCTTGTAACTTGAGATCTAATAAAAGGTACATTTTCTTTGTATTTTAAATAAAGTAAAAACTATTGACCAACTGAAAAAGTTCATGTAGCAAACGTTTTATATATCTTTGCACAAATTCCAGAACAGTTGAGTTTACATTTTTCTGATTTTTCTACAATTTTTAAACGAATTTACAAGTTTGCTATTTTTCAAAACAAAAAGAAAAAGGAAATGTAAACTTGCATCTAGGCCCCTGGAACAATTTGGGGGCTCGCACAGAAGCCCCTGGCCGGAGTTGGGACAGAGGAGGCGGCGGCGGGGGTTTTCCGGCGAGGAGGAGGCTCGCCGGCGGCGGGGATGGCGTCCAGGGGTGAGAGCTCATCGAGCTCTATCGGTGGGTGGGTGTTGTGGTCGACGGGGATGGCCGGAGCAGGGTCAGCGGCGTAGCAGCACGGCCGCCGGCGGCGGCGGCGGCGAGCTGCGGCGGCGGCGCTCCGGCGGCTCTGGGCGGTGGAGGTTGGGTCGTCGAGCACCGGTGGGAGGTGAGGGAGCTCGTGGGCGAGTCAATTTGGGTCGAGGAATGGCGGAAGAGGGGGTTCCGCGGCGGGCGGCGGCGACTCTGCCCGCAACGGCGGCGGCGCTCCGGCGGTCCGGGGCGGAGGCGAGCGGGTTTGGGAGCTTCACAGAGGCGAGTAGAAGCTATCTAGGGTGTCCATTGGAGGCGAGGAAGGGCGGGGCAGGGGGCTCCGCGGTGAGGTCGTGCTTGGCGGCGGCAATGGCATGGGCAGCGGCGTTCCAGGGCGCGGGGAGGGGAGTGGGGGCTTGGCTTGGGATGGAATAGAAAGGGGAGGAGCTGGAACGCGAGGTGGCGAAGTGAAATGGGTAGAGGGAGCTCGATAGGAGGGGGGAGTTAAGGACGAGCGGCACTGGCGGCCGTCGGCTCGTCGCGTCGCCATCGTCGCGGAGTGCCAGCACTCGAGTAGGGGCGCAGCAAGGGTGGGCGGGCATGTGAATGCGGGCGCAGGGTCAACGACGGGGACGGGCGCGTGGTGGCGTGGCCGGGCGGCGAGGCAATAATGGCGCCGCTGCAGGCGCAGCGAGCTCTGGTGGCGAGGGTGCCGTACGGGCGGGCGGCAGCGAGCGGAGTCCGGGCGTGTGCGCACTCGAGCGGGGGTGGGGAGGTCAGCGGCGCGGCGAGACATGGCGGGGGCAGCAGGCGCAGCGAGCTCGCGGCAGTGTCGCAGCGAACGCATGCGCGGCCGCGCTCTAGTGCCTGCGCGCGCGCAGAGAGGGGAGGGTCAGCGAGGGAGAGAGAGGGGGGAGAGAGAAAGAAAAGTACACGGTTTGACTTAGTCCAAACTCGAGATTTTCAGTTGAAACTTGAAAAATTTTGAACACAAAAGTTGTTCAAAATTAAATTTCCTACAACTTTCCTTTCAGGCAAAACTGCGTTTGAGCGATGATTTGAAAGTTTAGAATTTGAATTCAAGTTTAATGATCCCGCTTGTTTTTCGGGGTTAACTCCAAATTTCATGTTAGAACTTGAAAAACTTTGAACACAAAAGTTGTTTATTTTGTCAAACTCTACAACTTTCGTTTTGGGCAAAAGTTCATTTGAGCAAAAGTGTGAGAGTTGACTTTTTGGCGTGTTTAAACGGAATTCTGACTTTTAAGTAAACACCAAACTAGGGTTTAATGTATCATTTGATGTTAATTGCATGTTTGAACAGTGCTAAACACCGGAGGTGTTACAGCGAGCCCCGTCCGGCCATCCCCGACCTCGATTGAGCCCACAAATCGGTAGAGCTTGAAGTCCTCTAGCTCCCCCACCTCTTCCCCCTCGCCGCCGGCGAGCCTAGGCGCCGGGAAATCGCCGGCCCTACTGCCCCCTTCTCCTAACTACGGCCAAGGGTCTACTTGTGATTTGTTTTTAGAGTTCAGGGGGTTAACCGCAAGATCCAAGGGCCCTTTCGCAAATTTGTCTTTCCAGTATCTAGTTTCAAACAGCAAACTTGTAAACTCGTTTAAAAATCGTAGGAAAATTGGAAAAAAATGCAAACTCAATTGATCTGAGTCCCTCATGAGTAGATCTATAACTTTCTCCACATGCACTTTTTCATTTGCTCACTTTATTTTTCTCTAGGTTAAATGCAAAGTTATTAGGACTTTAATCCGATCTCATGCTCTGTACATTGCATGTTTACCATTTTTGGCCAGTGATCTATATGCTAGTATTGTAGTATGGTATGAAAATTTGGTGGCCAGTTGACACTCCTAGCTATAGGTTTTATTTAGGTCTTGATTTATGCCTAGGATAAATAGGTTTAATTTTCCAAGTTGTTCCACCTTGAACCATAAGCTGAAACTTTTTCAGTGCTTCTGAATTGTTACCTAGATGTTTTAGAAAAATGTAGGGACTTTTTACCCAAGCAGAACATGCTCAAGTGAATTATGCTATGAATAAATGCACTAAACTGAGAAAAATAGTTTCTCTCCCTAGAAAAATCTGATATTTTTACTAGAGCTTTAATTTGAGTATTTAATCATGCTAGTAAAGTTTGAGCCGCTGGAACTTAGTAGAACTAGCTGTGAAAATTAATTTTGTTCCATACAGCTCTATTTTGCTACATTTTTCATGCCTAGTGTACTTCTCCTTTAAATTTGAAACTTTTACTGTTTCCTCATAATAGGATCATCAACACCCAGTTAAATTTTCAGTACTAGTACTTACCTAGTTTGATCTATACAAATTAATCTTGTTCCTAGCAGTGGCTGTGTAAAATAATTATCATGCTTTTTCTGCTTCATGAAACTTGCTGAAATTCTTACAGTAGGATGTTAATTAATTTTCTTACCATGTGTGAAAATTTCATGACCATAGGATGTGATTAACTCCACTTTCACTTTATACCTAGCTCACACATGTTATATGACTAGGAATGAATTAGTGGCGTTTTGGAAAATCACCCTAGTTCTTTTATGAACTAAATCACGATAATTAATACTCAATAAACGATTGCCCAATGAGATGAAAATAATAACTGCTTATTATCACAACAGCTCAAGCATGTGCATTTCATATAGATTAGACTACTCTCGCTGACGGAACGTACGAGCTGGTGCCCAAGTTCGAGAGTGAGCTGCGTGAAGCCCAAGTGAATCTAACTAAAGCTATCGAAGGCCCGAACCAAAGTTCGGAAGAGCCCAAGGCTGACTACGCTCAGGAAGGAAAGCCTCGGAGCATGACCTATCTATTTCCAATTTATGCAATTTATTGTTCCTATCTACTTGTGCATTTAAGTTGAAAGGAGTTGTTTTGAACCTTAGTTGCATGATCCTAGGTACCTATGTTTGAACACTAGTATGTGTAGGTCGCTAGACAGCTATGCTAATGATTCGGTAGAAGTCGAGTGATTTCCCGTCACTCGCGAGCTTATAGGAGTTGAATGTTTACTACACGCTGCAACCATAAGGTCCATGGGCGGGGCTATGGTATTTGTTGATGCCCCGTCTGTTTAGTGAAAAATGTTAAGGCCGCAGTGTGTGGTAGTGGTGGTTAAGCGTTTGAACGTACTAACCACATGCCGAGAAATATGGTAATCGGTAAGCTTAAGTACCTGATCGGACCGGAGAGTAGACTTTTCCCTCACCCTCTTTGAACTTGTTCTCATGCGCGCACATGCATGTGCAGAGTTTGCGTACTCTGTAGTCGAGGATGGTGACCCTGATCCACGAGCCGGAAAGAAAGGGGAAATGTTGCGTGGGTGACTCGGTTCCCATGCGTGTGTTTAGGTCTGCCTAGGCCAGGTTAACAAATTCGATTCGAATCGTCCGTTTCTCGCGGTTATGGAGACTGCTTGACCCTTTTACCATATAGAGTAAGAAGAGAAATATGATGATGATCAATATTGTTGGATGATGATGAAAGATAATTGTTCTACCATATTTGCTATTGGATAGTTGCTCACTTAGAATGGTTAGTTGTATTTGAATCCTAAGGCTAAAATCGGAAAACAAGGACCTACTCTTAGCTGCTTTTCGGCAAAACAAACCCCTCAAGCCAAAAGCCTTGCATGTCTAGATAGTGGGCTAAGTATACCCATAGTCGGGTAAGCCTTGCTGAGTATTAGTATACTCAGCCTTGCTTGTGGCTCTACTTTGTTTCAGGTGAGACTTTTGAGGACATGATTGCTAGTTTGACTTGGCCTCGCACTCTTCCCGGAAGTTAAGTGGTTTTTATCAGGACTTTACCCAAGGGACTGCCGTGGTCTTCTGGTGGAGGTGCGAGTTAAACCTAATTGCCTTGCGATGATGGTTAGCGCACTTAAGTCGGATTTCTTCGGGCAGTTAAGTTGTAGATCTTGAAAAACTGAATAACTTTCATTTTGGGCACTTTTTTCATTTGAGCCCTAGTTTAGTGGTAAATTTTAGTTTACACTCAAGCCCCTGGACCCTTCAAAAATTACAACCGAGTCCCTGCCGACCTTCTCCTACCTCCAGCTTCGCCGGAGCTGCGAAGGCCGCAGCCGCCGCTGGTTTCCCGCCGCGGTTTGGTTTCGCGCCGCCGGTTGGGACCACAACCGACTTCCCCGGCTTCCCCCTGGCCCCAACCCCTTCCTTGCTAGCTCCTCCTCCTTCCTCCACGCGCCGCCGCCCCTGTTTTCCCTTCGCCAGCGAGCGTACCGCCGCAGGAAACACTCCGCCGCTCTGGTTTCCCCCTCCAGCCGCCCCACGCATCGAGAGCACGTGCTGCCGTGCCCCGAACCGCCTCTGCCTGGCTTGATTTGCCCGCGCCAGGCCGCTCCCCCTTGCGCCACATCGACAGCCGCCCCTTGGAGAAGCCCCGCCGCCGCCGGCATTGCCACCCCGACAAGCTCATCCCTTAGCCCCCTCCTCTAGCGCTTATCCTCCCTCTCCACGGCCTATAAATAGCCGGTTGGAACCCTTTGCCGGCAAGCATCACCACCGCCCCTCCCTTCTTCTCCGATGAGACCCCTGCCGCAAGTGAACCGCCGTCGTCGGCCAACCACCGACCACCGCAACCCCGGGATCAGCTTCGCCTCGATCCAGAGAAGCTCATCCGCCCCCTCCTCCCCGCAGTATCCCTGCCGGAGCACCATTGCTGCCGACCACCGCCGCTTTCCGCCCCTGGCCGCCGTCGCGCCTCCCCCTCCGGCCATCTTTCCTAGCCCCTAAGCACCCCAACAGGTGTGCCTTGAACCACCCGTGCTCCCTCACTGCTCATCCCTCGCCGCCGGTGACCCACGCTGTCGGAATCGGCCGGCCTTCCCCTCCCCTGCCGCCGGCCTTGGGTCAAGGACCCAATTGCTCCGATTTACTTCTTCCTAAGTTCTTTTCTATAAAACAGCCTAGGCCCTTCCCTTTTTCTTTTTGTGAACTTTGAAAAATTCTAGAAAATTTTAGAAAAATTAGGAAAATGCCAAATTAATTTTGTTGTGTTCCTTGTGATTAGCTCTACAGTTTGATGCTATGAGTTTGAGTTGTTTTCTTGTGTAGCTAATTCTAAAAATAGGGATAGGATATAGCTCTTTTTATTTATATCTTTTGTTCCAAAGCTATATTTTGAGTGAGCTTTTGACCATATGCTCTTTAGAGTATGTCAAGCTCTATATAATTTTTCTAGAACCATTAGTGGACTCTAGTTTGTGCTTTTAAAATTTCTTTTTGGTGTATTGCTTATGTTCTTCAATATTTCTTTAAAAAAAATCTTTTTTATTGTTTGTTGTGTGGAAATAAAAACCCCTTTTCCATGTTATTTTATGGAGTTGTGTTCACTTTTACACTATAAACGATTGTCCAGTAAAGTAAAACTATTAAGTCTAGTCTTAATATTTACTTTATTGGATTATAAGAAGGAAAGCGACTAATTTCCAATCATTGCTTTCCATATAGAAACAACATCGTTAGACGACGGAACATACAAGCTCATCTAGGAACCAGACGGGGATTTTTCTAAAGCTTAGGCCAACGTTGTTGAATTAACTGAAGCTCCGAACTTTGATTCGGAAGAGCCAAAACCTACTGACTCTATAGACACCACTGAAGGAAAGCCCCGGTGCATAATCCTATTATTTCAAATTATGCCACTTATTATTATTTACTTATGCATTTAAGTTATTGGAGTTTATTGAAAACCTTAGTTGCATAATTCTAGATACCTATTGATTGACCACTAGAACTGAGTCCGAATAGATGCTATGCTAATTAGGACCGGTAAAAGTCGAGTGATTGCCTGTTACTTGCGAGCTTTGTAGGAGTTGACTGTTTACTTTCTTGCAATCACTATAAGGACTATGGACAGATTTGGTTACAAGCTTCATGGTTGAAATCCGTCTATTTTGATGAAATTTGATAAGGCCGCAGTGTGTGGTAGCGGTGGTTAAGCATTTGAAAGTACTAACCACATACCGTAAATATGGTACATAGTAAGCCTAGTAACTAATTGGCCCGGCAAGTGGACATACCTCCCACTCTCTTTTGGAGATAGGAAGTTAAGTTATGTTGGAAGTTAAATTGTGTTGCAACACCACGGGTGCAGGGATGTGGACTGTTCCCTATAGTCAGGGAGAGTGGCCCTTATCCATGAACCGGAATGAGAAGCAAACGGTTGCTTGGGAGTGACTCGATCGTACTCCAAGCGTGTGTGTTACGTTTACCCATGCAAGGTTGGAAATTCGATTCAGAATTGTCCGTTTCTCGCGGATATTGAGACTGCTTGATCCCTTTGCCACATAGAGTAAGAAGTGAAACATTTATGATACTCAATCTTGTTGGATCCAAATATATCCTCTACCATGTTTGTGTAGATAGGTGCTTATCTAGATTGGTTAATCCAACTAGAATCTGAAAACTAAAATTTGAAAGTAAGGATCTACTCTTTGTTGCTTTTCAGCAAAAGAAAATCCAGAGCCTTCACAAACTTTGCATGTCTAGTTAAAGGGCTGTTATATACCCTTAGTCGGGTTAGTCTTGCTAAGTATTAGCATACTCAGTCTTTCTTGTGACTTTGTTTTCAGGAATGACTTGTGAAGAACCAAACACTAGTTTGACTTGGCCTAGTGTTTCACCTACTGGTTGGTCTGTGGAATGGGAACCATCCCCGGCCAGCAATGACTCGGCTCAATGATGTCATGCTCGGGCTTAACATGGCATCTATCCTATAACGGTTTTATATAGTTGTGTTTTCTTTCCGCTGTAGAACTTCTCTCTTATACTTAGTTTCTATTAAATTTCTTTAAGTTCCTTTGAATAAGTTGTAAAAGCTAGACCTTCAGTTTACTAGCTTCAAAACTCTGATGTAAATTACACCTTTTATCTAAGTAATGTAAAATATTGTGGAATGTTGTATCTCTGACTCGCCTTTGTGCGAGATGTATACTTGTGTTACGATCAGATATTCAGTGGTTACATCGGAATGTTACCCGACAGACCAATGATTATACCGGTTGAGGTGCGTTTAGATGTTTAGCGCACTCGAACTGGTGTAATTCAAACTGGTTCTGCCACAACTTCATCTGGCGATACCTATTGCTGCATATACTAGCGATACTTTGCCCTTGCTGAGATGCTTTGCTCAGCCGTTTCGTGTGCCATGGTTTCGGGAAGCTTTTCCCTAGCCGCCGCCGCCACCTTATCTGCAGGATTGTGCCCTTTCAAAACCATAACTCGAGTTACCTTCGGTAAAACAGGCATAACTTTTCGTTCGGTGCTTCGTTTTGGCTCAATTTTTTACAATAGAAAGAAGACAAAATTCTGCACATACAATAAAATGGCACTGCCATTTGGGGCCGATCTCATAATTTAAAAAAATAAATAAAAAAGAGGCAGTTTTTGGGCGCCGAAGTTGTTTTCCAGTTTTTTGGAAATGTTACTGATTTTCTGTAGGCCACATCCCACCTTTGTTTAAGGTGCAAATTTTTGTGGTTGGAGCTTGTGTTACATATGTTCAGAGAAAAATATAAAAAATAGTTGGAAAAATCAAAAATATAGATTCGTACTAGTCCTGGAGGTTTTTCGGGAGAAAGATTAAAAACAAGTGCATAGAGTGCTGGTTTGCTTGTTCTTTGAGCTTTGTCCGCCGTTCTTTGTCCAACTTGTTGTGCTACACCTAGGACACATCTTAGCCAGCAATTGTGACTTGTACTTTGGATACTTATTGAACTTTGCTACTCTGCATTCATTTTTGCTACTCCTTGCTACATATTGTACAACCTATCCCACAGCTCCACATATACTTCGATCAGTACAGGTTCATTTTGCAACTGTTACACCCAGCTCAACAACAGATTGTACCATCCTGGTTGGCTTTCGTAAGAACACTTGCAAGACGGTAGTAAGCCGCTTGTGATTTTGCACTCCACTTTCACCACCACCCAGTGCTTGTTAGTTGATAGGGATAATACCTTGGTGTTGTCTTTTGCTGTCTTCTAACGATGACAGGATCAGGAAAAGGAGGGGAGTCCCCTTCGGACTTCAATGAATGTGTCTCCAAGGAAGAGCTTAAGAAACTTGTTGATGACCAGCGCACCTACATCGATGAAAAGTTCAATGAGATGATGAGCAGTATCAATGGACTGGTCACCCGGCTGAGCATGTTGAACAACATCCCCCTCGACAGCGACACCGACGCCACCCTCATGATGGTGATGAGGACGAGGATGAGGATGCCGTCCTTGATGATGATGAGGACCGTGATGCGTACCGTCTTCAGCGCAATCGTCAAGGTATGGGAGGTAATCAAAATCATGGTAACAATGATTCTTTTGCTAAAGCTAAATTTACCATGATTCCTTTTGCTGGCACTCCTGATTCTGAGGGTTATTTATATTGGGAACTCGCTGTTGAACAAAAGTTTAATTCTTATTTGGTTCCTGCTGAGAATAGAGTCAGACTTGCTACTAGTAAATTTACTAGCTTTGCTCTGTTTTGGTGGAATGATCTTTGCAATGCTGGTAATGCTGCTGCTGTGCCTCAAACTTGGCCTATTTTGAAACAGCACATGAAGTCTTGTTTTGTTCCTCCTTATTACCAGCGTGATATGTTTAAAATTGCAAACTTTAAAACAAGGTGATAAAGGAGTAGAGGAATATTATCAGGAATTGCTTATTGGTCTAGCACGTTGTGGTATTCATGAGGATGATGATGAAACTAGTGCTAGGTTCTTTGGTGGTTTAAATCGTGATATACAGTATATTCTAGATTACAATGACTGGACTCGTTTTTCCCAATTGTATCATCTTGCTCTTAAGGCAGAACGGGAAGTACAGGGACGCAGCAAAGACCAACTTTCTTTCAGGTCCAACACTGGGAGATCATTTCAGCAGAGTTCCGATGTTGAGAAGCCCAAGGCACTTATTGCTAAGCCACCAGCAACACCACCAACTCCTTTGCCCGCTTCTGAGGTAAGCAATGTATCTACTGTGAAGAACCAACCACACAAGAAGCATACTACTTTTGAAAAGGGTTCTTCGAGTAGATCTGCAAACATCGTGTGCCACCACTGCAAGGGAATGGGACATGTCATGAAGGATTGTCCAAGTACTCGCGCCTTCATCGCTGCATCTGATGGTAATGGATATGTAAGTGCTAGTGATGTTGAGGATGATTTGGTTCTTGCAGCTAACATTGTTGCAGATTTGGAGGACAATGAGGGTGAGGCAATTGATTCTGTAGCTGCAATGATGGATCTTTCTAGTCTCCTTGTGCAGCGTGTGCTGAGTTCTAAAGCGGAACATGAGGATGAGGAGAAGATCCAACACAAGAATTTGGTCAACATGTTTCTCAAAGTCAACGATCGTCGTGCTCTCACCATTATTGATAGCGGGAGTTGCAGCAACTTGGTGAGTTCAGATTTGGTTAAGAAGTTTGGTTTGCCCACTCGTTCTATCCCTCACCCCTACCGCCTAGAATGGTTCAACAATAGTGGTAAGACTAAGGTAACTAAATCAGTACGCATACACTTTTCTGTTGGTTCTTATCATGACTATGCTGATTTTGATGTCGTACCTATGCAATCATCTTCATTGTTGTTAGGACGACCATGGCAATTTGATAATGATGTTGCACACCATGGTAGAACTAATACATACACTTTCATGCATAAGGACAAAAAGAATACTTTGCTTCCTTTATCTCCAGCTGATATTAGGAAAAATTTTAAAGAGCTTGCTGAAATTGAAAAAAATACACCTCCTGAATCTTCTGATGCTAAAACTAAAGGAATTAAATTGAAAGAAGGTATTTATCTTGCTACTAATTCTGTTGCTGCTGAGCTTTTGTGATAATCATGATGCACCTTGCTATACTATGCTTTGTCGATATGTATATTCCACAAAAGCTCCTAGGTCTCGTACTTTGCATCCTGTTGTCACTAACCTTTTGCAGGAGATTATTGATGATGGGATGGAGTCGAGGACGACTCCAATTCAAAAAGGGGAGGATGATGAGGATATCGCCATGCTGGACACGATCATGCCATGGTCTTCTCCAAGTTACAAGTCGTCACCGACTCGGTCATCGCGTTCGTCTCGGATTCAGCCGACACTACTGCACGGTTTCGGCGATATCTCCCTCATATGACGTCCAAATGAGGTGATCTTAGATGTGTTGGAAAGCTAACGACGAGATGCTTCATTTGGTTCTTGTCCTAGCTCCAGAATATTCGTGGATCATTCGCTGTGACCACAGAAAAATGCTGCATCACCTGTTTTGGGCCTTTTCAGGCTTTGTATCGTGTCGGGCCTTAAGCCTATGTTGTAGGCGCCCCCCTGGTTGCCCTCAACCCTAGGACACCCCTGGTTCTCCCACAAACTTAGTAGCCGCCACCGTTTAGACTTGGGTTTTGTTTAGTCTTGTGTTTTTCTTTGAGGAACAGACATTGTATCGTTGTATCTGTGGCAGCAAGTTCTTATACATTGATCCAGGGCCCCCATTCTTGATCTCCTCCATTGTGTTGATTAGTCCTATGGAATTGAGTTCTTGAACCCCTCTTGTGTTTCGCTTCATCCATATTTGCAATATCAGATTACGTGATTACATCTTCTTCCTTGTGTCCTTCGATTCGCTTGCAGGAAAAGCCTTCTTGGCGAGGTCAATCAAGTTGTGCTTGGTTGATAACCAACGGAGCAATGGTGTAGCGGTTGAAGGGTTCGAAGTTTGCTGGTTTGAAGCCGGACCGTCAACGTCGAGATCTTCACCAATCGAACGTACTGTTACCTCTCGGAAGATCGGGCCTAGTCCTCATTAGACCCTAAACTGACGTTTCAGTGCGTTTCATACTATTTGGGTGCATTCGGGACCGTTTGGTTGTCTTACGAAACTCAGTGTAAAACGGGCTGAACTAGTGCAAAAGTTCGTGCCACGAAGTCGCGTCGGAATTTTTCACAATGAACACACCCTATCCACCTCATTGTACCTTAAACTGACTGTTTTGGTGTGTTTTGTACTATTTGGGTGCATTCGGGACCGTTTGGTTGCCTTACGAAATTCGGTGTAAAACGGACCGAACTAGTGCCAAAGTTCGTGCCATGAAGTCGCATCAGAATTTTTCACAATAAACGCACCTAATCCACCCCATTGGACCGTAAACTAACGTTTTGGTGCGTTTTGAACTATTTGGATGCATCCGGGACCGTTTGGTTGCCTTACGAAACTCGGTGCAAAATGGGCCGAACTAGTGCAAAACTTCGTGCCACAAAGTCGGGTAAGAATTTTTCGCAACGAACGCACCTAATCCACCCCAATGGACCCTAAACTGACATTTTGGTGCATTTCGTACAATTTGGTTACATTCGAGACTGTTTGGTTGCCTTACGAAACACAGTGCAAAACGGGGCGAACTAGTGCAAAAGTTCGTGCCATGAAGTCGCGTCGGATTTTTTCACAACGAATGCACCTGATCCACCCCATTGGACCCTAAACTGAGGTTTTGGTGCATTTCGTACTATTTGGGTGCATTCGGGACTATTTGGTTGCCTTACGAAACTCGGTGCAAAACGGCCCGAACTAGTGCAAAAGTTCGTGCCACAAAGTCGCGTCAGAATTTTTCACAATGAACGCACCCAATCCACCCCATTGGACCCTAAACTGACATTTTGGTGCATTTCGTACTATTTGGGTGCATCCGGGACTTGTTTGATTGCCTTACGACACTTAGTGCAAAACGGGCCGAACTAGTGCAAAAGTTCGTTCCACGAAGTCGCGTCGAAAGTTTTCGCAACGAACACACCCGATCCACCTCATTGGACCCTAAACTGACGTTTTGGTGGGTTTCGTACTGTTTGAGTGCATTCGGGACCATTTGGTTGCCGTACGAAACACGATGTAAAACGGGCCGAAACTAGTGCAAAAGTTCGTGCCACGAAGTCGCGTCGGAATTTTTCACAACGAATGCACCTGATCCACCCCATTGGACCCTAAACTGACGTTTCTGTGCAGTTTCATACTATTTGGGTGCATTCGGGACCTTTTGGTTGCCCTACAAAACTCGGTGCAAAATGGGCCGAACTAGTGCAAAAGTTCGGGCCACGAAGTCACGTCAGAATTTTTTACAACGAACGCACCCGATCCACCCCATTGGACCCTAAACTGACATTTTGTTGCGTTTCGTGCTATTTGGGTACATCCGGGACCGTTTGGTTGCCTTACGAGACTCAGTGAAAAACGGGCCTGAACTAGTGCAAAAGTTCGTGCTATGAAGTCGCATCGAAATTTTTCACAACGAACACACCCGATCCACCCTATTGGACCCTAAATTGACATTTTGGGGCGTTCCGTACTATTTGGGTGCATTCGGGACCGTTTGGTGGGCTAACGAAACTACGTGCAGAACGGGCCGAACTAGTGCAAAAGTTCGTTTCACGAAGTCGTGTCAAAATTTTTCACAACGAACGCACCTGATCCATCCCATTGGACCCTAAACTGACAGTTTTAGAGAATTTCGTACTATTTCGGTGCATTCGGGACCGTTTGGTTGCCCTACGAAACTCGATGCAAAACGGGCCGAACTAGTGCAAAAGTTCGTGCCACGAAGTCGCGTCGGAACTTTTTGCAACGAAACGCACACGATCCACCCCATTGGACCCTAAACTGACGTTTCATGTGCGTTTCATACTATTTGGGTGCATTCGGGACCGTTTGGTTGTCTTACGAAACTCAGTGTAAAACGGGCTGAACTAGTGCAAAAGTTCGTGCCACGAAGTCGCGTCGGAAATTTTCACAATGAACACACCCTATCCACCTCATTGTACCTTAAACTGACGTTTTGGTGTGTTTTGTACTATTTGGTTGCATTCAGGACCGTTTGGTTGCCTTACGAAATTCGGAGCAAAACGGACCGAACTAGTGCAAAAGTTCGTGCCATGAAGTCGCATCAGAATTTTTCACAATAAACGCACCTAATCCACCCCATTGGACCCTAAACTAACGTTTTGGTGCGTTTTGAACTATTTGGATGCATCCGGGACCGTTTGGTTGCCTTACGAAACTCGGTGCAAAATGGGCCGAACTAGTGCAAAACTTTGTGCCACAAAGTCGGGTAAGAATTTTTCGCAACGAACGCACCTAATCCACCCCAATGGACCCTAAACTGACATTTTGGTGCATTTCGTACAATTTGGTTACATTCGAGACTGTTTGGTTGCCTTACGAAACACAGTGCAAAACGGGGCGAACTAGTGCAAAAGTTCGTGCCATGAAGTCGCGTCGGATTTTTTCACAACGAATGCACCTGATCCACCCCATTGGACCCTAAACTGAGGTTTTGGTGCATTTCGTACTATTTGGGTGCATTCGGGACTATTTGGTTGCCTTACGAAAGTCGGTGCAAAACGGCCCGAACTAGTGCAAAAGTTCGTGCCACGAAGTCGCGTCGGAATTTTTCACAATGAACACACCCTATCCACCTCATTGTACCTTAAACTGACATTTTGGTGTGTTTTGTACTATTTGGTTGCATTCAGGACCGTTTGGTTGCCTTACGAAATTCGGAGCAAAACGGACCGAACTAGTGCAAAAGTTCGTGCCATGAAGTCGCATCAGAATTTTTCACAATAAACGCACCTAATCCACCCCATTGGACCCTAAACTAACGTTTTGGTGCGTTTTGAACTATTTGGATGCATCCGGGACCGTTTGGTTGCCTTACGAAACTCGGTGCAAAATGGGCCGAACTAGTGCAAAACTTCGTGCCACAAAGTCGGGTAAGAATTTTTCGCAACGAACGCACCTAATCCACCCCAATGGACCCTAAACTGACATTTTGGTGCATTTCGTACAATTTGGTTACATTCGAGACTGTTTGGTTGCCTTACGAAACACAGTGCAAAACGGGGCGAACTAGTGCAAAAGTTCGTGCCATGAAGTCGCGTCGGATTTTTTCACAACGAATGCACCTGATCCACCCCATTGGACCCTAAACTGAGGTTTTGGTGCATTTCGTACTATTTGGGTGCATTCGGGACTATTTGGTTGCCTTACGAAAGTCGGTGCAAAACGGCCCGAACTAGTGCAAAAGTTCGTGCCACAAAGTCGCGTCAGAATTTTTCACAATGAACGCACCCAATCCACCCCATTGGACCCTAAACTGACATTTTGGTGCATTTCGTACTATTTGGGTGCATCCGGGACTGTTTGATTGCCTTACGACACTCAGTGCAAAACGGGCCGAACTAGTGCAAAAGTTCGTTCCACGAAGTCGCGTCGAAAGTTTTCGCAACGAACACACCCGATCCACCCCATTGGACCCTAAACTGACGTTTTGGTGGGTTTCGTTCTGTTTGAGTGCATTCGGGACCATTTGGTTGCCGTACGAAACATGATGTAAAACGGGCCAAACTAGTGCAAAAGTTCGTGCCACGAAGTCGCGTCGGAATTTTTCACAACGAATGCACCTGATCCACCCCATTGGACTCTAAACTGATGTTTTGGTGCATTTCATACTATTTGGGTGCATTCGGGACCTTTTGGTTGCCCTACAAAACTCGGTGCAAAACGGGCCGAACTAGTGCAAAAGTTCGGGCCATGAAGTAACGTCAGAATTTTTTACAACGAACGCACCCGATCCACCCCATTGGACCCTAAACTGACATTTTGTTGCGTTTCGTGCTATATGGGTACATCCGGGACCGTTTGGTTGCCTTACGAAACTCAGTGAAAATCGGGCCGAACTAGTGCAAAAGTTCATGCTATGAAGTCGCGTCGAAATTTTTCACAACGAACACACCCGATCCACCCTATTGGACCCTAAATTGACATTTTGGGGCGTTCCGTACTATTTGGGTGCATTCGGGACCGTTTGGTGGGCTAACGAAACTACGTGCAAAACGGGCCGAACTAGTGCAAAAGTTCGTGCCACGAAGTCGTGTAAAATTTTTTCACAACGAACGCACCTGATCCATCCCATTGGACCCTAAACTGACGTTTTAGAGAATTTCGTACTATTTCGGTGCATTCGGGACCGTTTGGTTGCCCTACGAAACTCGATGCAAAACGGGCCGAACTAGTGCAAAAGTTCGTGCCACGAAGTCGCGTCGGAACTTTTTGCAACGAACGCACACGATCCACCCCATTGGACCCTAAACTGACGTTTCAGTGCGTTTCATACTATTTGGGTGCATTCGGGACCGTTTGGTTGTCTTACGAAACTCAGTGTAAAACGGGCTGAACTAGTGCAAAAGTTCGTGCCACGAAGTCGCGTCGGAATTTTTCACAATGAACACACCCTATCCACCTCATTGTACCTTAAACTGACATTTTGGTGTGTTTTGTACTATTTGGTTGCATTCAGGACCGTTTGGTTGCCTTACGAAATTCGGAGCAAAACGGACCGAACTAGTGCAAAAGTTCGTGCCATGAAGTCGCATCAGAATTTTTCACAATAAACGCACCTAATCCACCCCATTGGACCCTAAACTAACGTTTTGGTGCGTTTTGAACTATTTGGATGCATCCGGGACCGTTTGGTTGCCTTACGAAACTCGGTGCAAAATGGGCCGAACTAGTGCAAAACTTCGTGCCACAAAGTAGGGTAAGAATTTTTCGCAACGAACGCACCTAATCCACCCCAATGGACCCTAAACTGACATTTTGGTGCATTTCGTACAATTTGGTTACATTCGAGACTGTTTGGTTGCCTTACGAAACACAGTGCAAAACGGGGCGAACTAGTGCAAAAGTTCGTGCCATGAAGTCGCGTCGGATTTTTTCACAACGAATGCACCTGATCCACCCCATTGGACCCTAAACTGAGGTTTTGGTGCATTTCGTACTATTTGGGTGCATTCGGGACTATTTGGTTGCCTTACGAAAGTCGGTGCAAAACGGCCCGAACTAGTGCAAAAGTTCGTGCCACAAAGTCGCGTCAGAATTTTTCACAATGAACGCACCCAATCCACCCCATTGGACCCTAAACTGACATTTTGGTGCATTTCGTACTATTTGGGTGCATCCGGGACTGTTTGATTGCCTTACGACACTCAGTGCAAAACGGGCCGAACTAGTGCAAAAGTTCGTTCCACGAAGTCGCGTCGAAAGTTTTCGCAACGAACACACCCGATCCACTCCATTGGACTCTAAACTGACGTTTTGGTGGGTTTCGTTCTGTTTGAGTGCATTCGGGACCATTTGGTTGCCGTACGAAACACGATGTAAAACGGGCCAAACTAGTGCAAAAGTTCGTGCCACGAAGTCGCGTCGGAATTTTTCACAACGAATGCACCTGATCCACCCCATTGGACTCTAAACTGATGTTTTGGTGCATTTCATACTATTTGGGTGCATTCGGGACCTTTTGGTTGCCCTACAAAACTCGGTGCAAAACGGGCCGAACTAGTGCAAAAGTTCGGGCCATGAAGTAACGTCAGAATTTTTTACAACGAACGCACCCGATCCACCCCATTGGACCCTAAACTGACATTTTGTTGCGTTTCGTGCTATATGGGTACATCCGGGACCGTTTGGTTGCCTTACGAAACTCAGTGAAAATCGGGCCGAACTAGTGCAAAAGTTCGTGCTATGAAGTCGCGTCGAAATTTTTCACAACGAACACACCCGATCCACCCTATTGGACCCTAAATTGACATTTTGGGGCGTTCCGTACTATTTGGGTGCATTCGGGACCGTTTGGTGGGCTAACGAAACTACGTGCAAAACGGGCCGAACTAGTGCAAAAGTTCGTGCCACGAAGTCGTGTAAAAATTTTTCACAACGAACGCACCTGATCCATCCCATTGGACCCTAAACTGACGTTTTAGAGAATTTCGTACTATTTCGGTGCATTCGGGACCGTTTGGTTGCCCTACGAAACTCGATGCAAAACGGGCCGAACTAGTGCAAAAGTTCGTGCCACGAAGTCGCGTCGGAACTTTTTGCAACGAACGCACACGATCCACCCCATTGGACCCTAAACTGACGTTTCAGTGCGTTTCATACTATTTGGGTGCATTCGGGACCGTTTGGTTGTCTTACGAAACTCAGTGTAAAACGGGCTGAACTAGTGCAAAAGTTCGTGCCACGAAGTCGCGTCGGAATTTTTCACAATGAACACACCCTATCCACCTCATTGTACCTTAAACTGACATTTTGGTGTGTTTTGTACTATTTGGTTGCATTCAGGACCGTTTGGTTGCCTTACGAAATTCGGAGCAAAACGGACCGAACTAGTGCAAAAGTTCGTGCCATGAAGTCGCATCAGAATTTTTCACAATAAACGCACCTAATCCACCCCATTGGACCCTAAACTAACGTTTTGGTGCGTTTTGAACTATTTGGATGCATCCGGGACCGTTTGGTTGCCTTACGAAACTCGGTGCAAAATGGGCCGAACTAGTGCAAAACTTCGTGCCACAAAGTCGGGTAAGAATTTTTCGCAACGAACGCACCTAATCCACCCCAATGGACCCTAAACTGACATTTTGGTGCATTTCGTACAATTTGGTTACATTCGAGACTGTTTGGTTGCCTTACGAAACACAGACCCTAAACTGAGGTTTTGGTGCATTTCGTACTATTTGGGTGCATTCGGGACTATTTGGTTGCCTTACGAAAGTCGGTGCAAAACGGCCCGAACTAGTGCAAAAGTTCGTGCCACAAAGTCGCGTCAGAATTTTTCACAATGAACGCACCCAATCCACCCCATTGGACCCTAAACTGACATTTTGGTGCATTTCGTACTATTTGGGTGCATCCGGGACTGTTGATTGCCTTACGACACTCAGTGCAAAACGGGCCGAACTAGTGCAAAAGTTCGTTCCACGAAGTCGCGTCGAAAGTTTTCGCAACGAACACACCCGATCCACCCCATTGGACCCTAAACTGACGTTTTGGTGGGTTTCGTTCTGTTTGAGTGCATTCGGGACCATTTGGTTGCCGTACGAAACACGATGTAAAACGGGCCAAACTAGTGCAAAAGTTCGTGCCACGAAGTCGCGTCGGAATTTTTCACAACGAATGCACCTGATCCACCCCATTGGACTCTAAACTGATGTTTTGGTGCATTTCATACTATTTGGGTGCATTCGGGACCTTTTGGTTGCCCTACAAAACTCGGTGCAAAACGGGCCGAACTAGTGCAAAAGTTCGGGCCACGAAGTAACGTCAGAATTTTTTACAACGAACGCACCCGATCCACCCCATTGGACCCTAAACTGACATTTTGTTGCGTTTCGTGCTATATGGGTACATCCGGGACCGTTTGGTTGCCTTACGAAACTCAGTGAAAATCGGGCCGAACTAGTGCAAAAGTTCGTGCTATGAAGTCGCGTCGAAATTTTTCACAACGAACACACCCGATCCACCCTATTGGACCCTAAATTGACATTTTGGGGCGTTCCGTACTATTTGGGTGCATTCGGGACCGTTTGGTGGGCTAACGAAACTACGTGCAAAACGGGCCGAACTAGTGCAAAAGTTCGTGCCACGAAGTCGTGTCAAAATTTTTCACAACGAACGCACCTGATCCATCCCATTGGACCCTAAACTGACGTTTTAGAGAATTTCGTACTATTTCGGTGCATTCGGGACCGTTTGGTTGCCCTACGAAACTCGATGCAAAACGGGCCGAACTAGTGCAAAAGTTCGTGCCACGAAGTCGCGTCGGAACTTTTTGCAACGAACGCACACGATCCACCCCATTGGACCCTAAACTGACGTTTCAGTGCGTTTCATACTATTTGGGTGCATTCGGGACCGTTTGGTTGTCTTACGAAACTCAGTGTAAAACGGGCTGAACTAGTGCAAAAGTTCGTGCCACGAAGTCGCGTCGGAATTTTTCACAATGAACACACCCTATCCACCTCATTGTACCTTAAACTGACGTTTTGGTGTGTTTTGTACTATTTGGTTGCATTCAGGATCGTTTGGTTGCCTTACGAAATTCGGAGCAAAACGGACCGAACTAGTGCAAAAGTTCGTGCCATGAAGTCGCATCAGAATTTTTCACAATAAACGCACCTAATCCACCCCATTGGACCCTAAACTAACGTTTTGGTGCGTTTTGAACTATTTGGATGCATCCGGGACCGTTTGGTTGCCTTACGAAACTCGGTGCAAAATGGGCCGAACTAGTGCAAAACTTCGTGCCACAAAGTAGCGGTAAGAATTTTTCGCAACGAACGCACCTAATCCACCCCAATGGACCCTAAACTGACATTTTGGTGCATTTCGTACAATTTGGTTACATTCGAGACTGTTTGGTTGCCTTACGAAACACAGTGCAAAACGGGGCGAACTAGTGCAAAAGTTCGTGCCATGAAGTCGCGTCGGATTTTTTCACAACGAATGCACCTGATCCACCCCATTGGACCCTAAACTGAGGTTTTGGTGCATTTCGTACTATTTGGGTGCATTCGGGACTATTTGGTTGCCTTACGAAACTCGGTGCAAAACGGCCCGAACTAGTGCAAAAGTTCGTGCCACAAAGTCGCGTCAGAATTTTTCACAATGAACGCACCCAATCCACCCCATTGGACCCTAAACTGACATTTTGGTGCATTTGGTACTATTTGGGTGCATCCGGGACTGTTGATTGCCTTACGACACTCAGTGCAAAACGGGCCGAACTAGTGCAAAAGTTCGTTCCACGAAGTCGCGTCGAAAGTTTTCGCAAAGAACACACCCGATCCACCCCATTGGACCCTAAACTGACGTTTTGGTGGGTTTCGTACTGTTTGAGTGCATTCGGGACCATTTGGTTGCCGTACGAAACACGATGTAAAACGGGCCAAACTAGTGCAAAAGTTCGTGCCACGAAGTCGCGTCGGAATTTTTCACAACGAATGCACCTGATCCACCCCATTGGACTCTAAACTGATGTTTTGGTGCATTTCATACTATTTGGGTGCATTCGGACCT